>NC_091245.1:228467500-230967500 GCF_042477335.2 Ovis canadensis
CATCTTTTGGCTGTACTGATCATTTTCATGAATGCATTTTCAATTTAATTTACTCTTTATCTGAATACTTTTGTTCTATATTCTTTGATTTGTCCTTTCATTAATTTTTGAGTTGGGTGCTAAACTCATTAATTTCTATTAATTCTCCTTAACAACCATAAAAATAAAGGCCACATAAATAAGCTTCTGTATCACAGATTGGCAAATTGCAGCCTGCAGACCAAATCAAGGCCCTGGTCTATTTCCCAAGGGCTGAGAACGTTATTTACATGTTCAAAGAGTTGTAAATATAAAATGAAAAAGGAATATGTAACAGAAAGTATGTGTAACTCAGTTTAATTCATTTCAGTCACCCAGTCGTGTCCGACTCATTGTGACCCCATGAACTGCAGCATGCTAGGCCTCCCTGTCCATCACCAACTCCTGGAGTCCACACAAACCCATGTCCATTGAGTCGGTGATACCATCCAACCATCTTATCCTCTGTCATCCCCTTCTCCTCCTGCCCTCAATTTACCCAGCATCAGGGTCTTTTCAAATGAGACAGCTCTTTGCATCAGGTGGCCAAAGTATTGGAGTTTCAGCTTCAACATCAGTCCTTCCAATGAACACCCAGGATTGATCTCCTTTAGGATGGACTGGTTGGATCTCCTTGCAGTCCAAGGGACTCTCAAGACCACAGTTCAAAAGCACCAATTCTTCTGTGCTCAGCTTATTTTATAGTCCAACTCACATCCATTCATGACCATTGGAAAAACTATAGCCTTGACTAGGCAGGCCTTTGTTGACAAAGTAATGCCTCTGTGTTTTCATATGCTATCTAGGTTGGTCATAACTTTCCTTCCAAGGAGTAAGCGTGTTTTAATTTCATGGCTGGAATCACCATCTGCAGTGACTTTGGAGCCCCAGAATATAAAGTCTGACACTGTTTCCACTGTTTTCCCATCTCTTGGCCATGAAGTGATGCGAACAGATTCCATGATCTTAGTTTTTTGAATGTTAAGCTTTAAAGCAACTTTTCCACTCTCCACTTTCATCAAGAGGCCCTTTCATTCTTCTTCACTTTCTGTCATAAAGGTGGTGTCATCTGTGTCATCTGTTAATCTAATATCTTAGATTATTGATATTTCTCCCGGCAATCTTGATTCCAACTTGTGCTTCATCCAGCCCAGCATTTCTCATGATGTACTCTGCTTCCCTCATGGCTCAGATGGTAAAGCGTCTGCCTGCAATGCAGGAGACCCAGGTTCAATTCCTGGGTCAAGAAGATCCCCTGGAGAAGGAAATGGCAATCCACTCCAGCACTCTTGCCTGGAAAATCCCTTGGACAGAGGAGCCAAATAGACTACAATCTGTGGCATCACAAAGAGTTGGACACGACTGAGCGACTTCACTTTCATTCTCACTCTGCATATAAGTTAAATGAGAAGGGTGACAATATGCATCCTTGACATACTCCTTTTCCTATTTGGAACCAGTCTGTTGTTCCATTTCCAGTTCTAACTGTTGCTTCCTGATCTGCATACAAGTTTCTCAAGAGGCAGGTCAGGTGCTCTGGTAGTCCCATCTCTTTCAGAATTTCCACAGTTCATTGTGATCCAGAGTCAAAGGCTTTGGCATAGTCAAGAAAGAAGAAATAGATGTTTTTCCAGAATTCTCTTGCTTTTTCCATGATCCAGCGGTTCATGTATTGTTGGCAATTTGATCTCTAGGTCCTCTGCCCTTTCTAAATCCAGCTTGAACATCTGGAAGTTCATGGTTCATGTATGGTTGAAGCCTGGCTTGGAGAATTTTGAGCATTACTTTACTAGCATGTGAGATGAATGCAATTATGCAGTAGTTTGAGCATTTTTTGGCTTTGCCTTTCTTAGGGATTGGAAGGAAAAATGACCTTTTCCAGTTCTATGGCCACTGCTGAGTTATCCAAATTCGCTGCATATTGAGTGCAGCACTTTCATAGCATCATCTTTCAGGATTTGAAATAGCTCAACTGGAATTCCATCACTTCCACTAGCTTTGTTCATAGTGATGCTTTCTAAGGACCACTTGACTTTGCATTCCAGGATATCTGGCTCTAGGTGAGTATGAGTGTTCACACCATTGTGATTATCTTGGTCTTGAAGGTTTTTTTTGTACAGTTCTTCTGTGTATTCTTGCCACCTCTTTTAATTTCTTCTGCTTCTGTTAGGTCCATACCATTTCTGTCCTTTATTGAGCCCATCTTTGCATGAAATGTTCCCTTGGTGTCTCTAATTCTCTTGAAGAGATCTCTAGTCTTTCCCATTCTGTTGTTTACATCTATTTCTTTGCACTGATCATTGAGGAAGTCTTTCTTATCTCTCCTTGCTATTCTTTGGAACTCTGCATCCAGATGCTTGTATCTTTCTTTTTTTTCTTTGCTTTTCGCTTCTCTTCTTTTCACAGCTATTGGTAAGGCCTCCTCAAACAGCCATTGTGCTGTTTTGCATTGCTCTTCCATGGGGATGGTCTTGATTCCTGTCTCCTGTACAAAGTCACAAACCTCTCTCCATAGTTCATCAGGCACTTGTCCATGTGTAGCTCAGAAAGCCTAAAAATATTCACTTACTGGCTCTTTATAGGAAAAGTTCTCTCTCCTGATGTGAACAATGCTTTAGCTGCATTCTATACTTTGGTTAGATAGTTCTTTATTTATCACTTAACTGTATTTACTGGTGTCACTATAATTTCATCGCTGGCCTATAAATTATTTAAAAATGTTCTTTTAATATCCTACTGAGTGTCAAATTGTATTTTGTGTAGTTGTTGATACTAACTTCTTTTCGGTACGGTAACTTCAGTTCAGTTCACTCATTCAGTCATGTCCGACTCTTTGCGACCCCATGAATCACAGCACACCAGGCCTCCCTGTCCATCACCAACTCCCGGAGTTCACTCAGACTCATGTCCATTGAGTCAGTGATGCCATCCAGCCATCTCATCCTCTGTCGTCCCCTTCTCCTCCTGCCCCCAATCCCTCCCAGCATCAGAGTCTTTTCCAATGAGTCAACTCTTTGCATGAGGTGGCCAAAGTACTGGAGCTTCAGCTTTAGCATCATTCCTCCCAAAGAAATCACAAGGCTGATCTCCTTCAAAATGGACTGGTTGGATCTCCCTGCAGTCCAAGGGACTCTCAAGAGTCTTCTCCAACACCACAGTTCAAAAGCATCAGTTCTTCGGTGCTCAGCTTTCTTCACAGTCCAACTCTCACATCCATACATGACCACAGGAAAAACCATAGCCTTGACTAGACGGACCTTTGTCGGCAAAGTAATGTCTCTGCTTTTCAACACGCTATCTAGGTTGGTCAAACTTTCCTTCCAAGGAGTAAGCATCTTTTAATTTCATGATTGCAGTCACCATGTGCAGTGATTTTGGAGCCCCAAAAAATAAAGTCTGGCACTGTTTCCACTGTTTCCCCATCTATTTCCCATGAAATGATGGGACCAGATGCGATGATCTTCGTTTTCTGAATGTTGAGCTTTAAGCCAACTTTTTCGCTCTCCTCTTTCACTTTCATCAAGAGGCTTTTTACTTCCTCTTCACTTTCTGCCATAAGGGTGGTATCATCTGCATATCTGAGGTTATTGATATTTCTCCTGACAATCTTGATTCCAGCTTGTGTTTCTTCCAGTCCAGCGTGTCTCATGATGTACTCTGCATATAAGTTAAATAAGCAGGGTGACAATATACAGCCTTGATATACTCCTTTTCCGATTTGGAACCAATCTGTTGTTCCATGTCCAGTTCTAACTATTGCTTCCTGACCTGCATACAGATTTCTCAAGAGGCAGGTCAGGTGGTCTGGTATTCCCATCCTGTTCAGAATTTTCCACAGTTTATTGTGATCCACACAGTCAAAGGCTTTGGCATAGTCAATAAAGCAGAAACAGATGTTGTTCTGGAAATCTCTAGATTTTTCCATGGTCCAGCAGATGTTGGCAATATGATCTCTGGTTCCTCTGCCTTTTCTAAAACCAGCTTGAACATCTGAAAGTTCACGGTTCATGTATTGCTGAAGCCTGGCTTGAAGAATTTTGAGCATTACTTTACTAGCATGTGAGATGAGTACAATTGTGTGGTATTTTGAGCATCCTTTGGCACTGCCTTTCTTTGGGATTGGAATTAAAACTGACCTTTTCCAGTCCTGTGGCCACTGCTGAGTTTTCCAAATTTGCTGGTATATTGAGTGCAGCACTTTCGCAGCATCATCTTTCAGGATTTGAAACAGCTCAACTGGAATTCCATCACCTCCACTAGCTTTGTTCGTAGTGATGCCTTCTAAGGACCACTTGACTTCACATTCCAGGATGTTTGGCTCCAGGTGAGTGATGACACCATCGTGATTATCTTGGTCTTGAAGGTCTTTTTTTGTACAGTTCTTCTGTGTATTCTTGCCACCTCTTCTTAATATCTTCTGCTTCTGTTAGGTCCATACAATTTTTGTCCTTTATCGAGCCCATCTTTGCATGAAATGTTCCCTTGGTGTCTCTAATTTTCTTGAAGAGATCTCTAGTCTTTCCCATTCTTTTGTTTTCCTCTATTTCTTTGAACTGATCACTGAAGAAAACTTTCTTATCTTTTCTTGCTATTCTTTGGAACTCTGCATCCAGATGCTTGTATCTTTCTTTTTTTCCTTTGCTTTTCGCTTCTCTTCTTTTCACAGCTATTTGTAAGGCCTCCTCAGACAGCAATTTTGCTTTTTTGCATTTCTTTTCCATGGGAATTGTCTTGATCCCTGTCTCCTGTACAATGTCACAAACCCCAATCCATAGTTCATTAGGCACTCTCTATCTATCAGATCTAGTCCGTTAAATCTATTTCTCACTTCCACTGTATAATCATAAGGGATTTGATTTAGGTCATATCTGAATGGTCTAGTGACTTAACATGACTTTGCATGTTTAATTGAAAATATCTGATAGAAGTGCAGAGTTACTTCATGACTTACCATATGATCTATATTTTTGCATGATCTATGGTTGCTTGAAAACAATCTGTATCTTTGAAATGTTGGTTGTATGGTTTTATTCATATTCATTAAATATAGTTGTTTAATCTGTTTGTTCAAATCATCTATATATTTATTGACATTTTGTTCAATCTATTAACTACTAGGTAAGAAAGGCTAATCTCTCTCATAAGTGATAAATTTATCAATTTGTCCAGTACTTCCAATTATCTTTGTCGTACATATCTTGAAGCTCTATTGTTAGTTGCATACAAGCTTAAAATCTCTTGGTGACTTGAACCTTTAATCTTTATAAATAGTGGATTTATCAACATTAGCAATGCTCTCTGCCTCCAAAATAATCTTATCTGACATTAATATACTTACAGCAATATTCATCCAATTACTGTGGTTCATCTTTTCATATCACTTTATTTCTATCTTTACTGTATCACTATAAATAGAACTTAATTGGATATTATAAATATATATAGACCTCACAGTCTTAATTAGAAACTGTACTTTAATTTTTTTGCTGATATATTTTAATTCCTTTCTAGCTTATTTTGCACCTTGTTTTTCTACTATTTCTGGCTTTATTTCCAACTTAGTTTTAAACTCATTCTATTTTTTCTAGCAGAAAAAAATTCACTCCAATTTCTGTAAAAATACTGAAATGCATATTTAACTTGACAAAGTTTATGGTTTATCAACTTATTTACCAGTCTTCTTAATAAGGACACCACAGTGCTTAAACTGTAATTATCTCTTCATATCCTCTTAGTTTCTCTTGCTTATCTTAAATTCCTTCAAATTAGACTATAAATGTCATACTTATTCACTTTTTATTTAACAGTTTATCTAAATGCTTGTCATGTCTTCTTGCTTAAGTGTTCTTTATGCAGTCAGTTCTCACCATCCCTAGATTCTGGATTTGTGAATTTGTGTATTTGCTAAAATTTACAATCCCGGAATCAATTGCTGTGGCACTTTCACAGCCATTCACAGATTATATGCATGCTCAGAGCCACAAAAAATATGAATCCGTCAATATACATGTTCCAAGATGAGGTAAAACCAGATGATACTCAGCTTTCTTTCAGCTTGCAGTCTATAAACAAGGGTCCTTTTCATGGTCTATTTAATGCCATGTTTTTTGCATTTTTATTGGTGATTTCATTATTTAAATAACCCCCAACCATAGTTCTGAGGTTCTGTCTAGTGTTCTTAAGCACAGGATACTGTGATGGGCCTTTCAGAGAATTTATGTCTGTTAGGTAAGTTTGTTCAGACATGAGTTTCAGTGGGGTTGGCCATGAGTTTAATGTTAATGATTAAACAATAAAAATAAGGTTTCCTTAAACAGAAACATCCAAAAGTCAAGGTCATATATGGATTGGCTGGCAAAAATATTATGATCAAAGGCTCACAGAAACCTAACTCTATTTCCCCTAGGAGAAATGCTTCAATAATTTATACTGTAATGTTCATGGTGAATTCACAAAGCATGACTGCAGCACATAAGAGGAATCAACTATATTATGATTTTCCTTCTTCCTGCTGCTGCTACTGCTAAGTCACTTCAGTCGTGTCCAACTCTGTGTGACCCCATAGACGGCAGCCCACCAGGCTCCCCCGTCCCTGGAATTCTCCAGGCAAGAACACTGGAGTGGGTTGCCATTTCCTTCTCCAGTGCATGAAAGTGAAAAGTGAAAGAGAAGTCTCTCAGTCGTGTCCGACTCTTGAAATATCTTAATGAGTCTATTTGCTGTAAAAACTCAAGTTTTCAGTTCTTTAAGTATAGTGGTGATTTAGTCACTAAGTCATGTCTGACTCTTATGGCCCCCATGGACCGGAGCCCAGCAGGCTCATCCGTCCATGGTTTTCCCAGGCAAGAATACTGGAATGGGTTGCCATTTTCTTC
Source organism: Ovis canadensis (assembly GCF_042477335.2). Classification (NCBI taxonomy): domain Eukaryota; kingdom Metazoa; phylum Chordata; class Mammalia; order Artiodactyla; family Bovidae; genus Ovis; species Ovis canadensis. The sequence continues at coordinate 228,474,394 of NC_091245.1, forward strand.
TCCAGAGTTTCTTCTTGACCCAGGGATCAAACCCAAGTTTCCTGCACTGAAGGCAGATTCTTTACCTCTGAGCCACCAAGGAAGTTCTATAACATCATCTTTTTTTCTTGAAAGACAGTTTCACTAAGTAGAGAATATCAAATTGATAACTGCTTTTACCACACTGAAACTGTTTCTTCATTGTCTTCTGTTTTCCTTTATTACTACTGAGAAATCAACTATCAGGCTAATTGTGCCTTTTAAAGTAATTTCTCTTTTTTTCTTTGATCACTTTTAAACATCTTTGCTTTGCTGTTCTAAAACTTGCTAAGCTTCTTTACTGATGTTTTTCTTCAGTTCTGGAAGATGAACCTCTAGTTGTTTTTCCCTCTGAATATTTTATATCCTCCATTCTCTCTTTCTGCCACACTGAAGAGATACATTTTAAATCTTCCCAATCTATGCTCCATCTCTCTAAAACTCCTTAACAGTTTTAATTTCTCTGCTTGCTTTTACCTGTGACTATTTTCTTTAGATTAGCTTCAATGGAGTATTACTCAGCCGTTAAAAAGAATTCATTTGAATCAGTTCTGATGAGATGGATGAAACTGGAGCCGATTATACAGCGTGAAGTAAGCCAGAAAGAAAAACACCAATACAGTATACTAACACATATATATGGAATTTAGAAAGACGGCAATGACGACCCTGTATGCAAGACAGGAAAAAAGACACAGCTGTGTATAACGGACTTTTGGACTCAGAGGGAGAGGGAGAGGGCGGGATGATTTGGGAGAATGGCATTCTAACATGTATACTGTCATGTAAGAATTGAATCGCCAGTCTATGTCTGATGCAGGATACAGCATGTTTGGGGCTGGTGCATGGGGATGACCCAGAGAGATGTTATGGGGAGGGAGGTGGGAGGGGGGTACATGTTTGGGAACACATGTAAGAATTAAAGATTTTAAAAAAAAAAAAGATTAGCTTCAAACCACTATAAACTCTCCATTATATTTTTCTGAAATTTTACGATCTATTGACTAAGTCCAATTATTATGTATAATAGTTTCTAATATTGAAGTTTAATTTCTTTTCTTAAAACTTTCTGCATTTTATATTCTCTTGTTCCTTCATTGTTTGCAATGCCTATTTTATCCCAAACATAAACCTTTTAAATTTTGTATCTGCTTAGTTGGCTCAGTGGTCAAGAATCCACCTGCAATGCAGGTGATCCCTGGTTTGGGAAGATAACCTAGAGAAGGAAATGGCAACCTGCTATAGCATTCTTGCCTGGGAAATTCTGTTGACAGAGGAGCCTGGTGGGTTACAGTCCATAGGTGTCACAAAGAGTCAAACATGACTGAGCACATATGCACACACACACATTTCTGATATCTGCCATCCACAAAGTTCAGATTATTCTGTTTACTATTCCAGCTTATGCTTCTACATAGTGATTTTCTACCTTATGATTTTGTATTTGTTTGTATAATCTTTGCACCTTTTTCTATGGTAAGCTTTTGAAGTCTGGGCTTAAATTGTTTCTCTCTAGAGAGGATCTTCATTTGGTTCTTCCAGGTATGTGGGGACACATCTGACCAGAGACCAACTGAAACTAAACCCACAAGGTTTAACTCCTAGCCCTTGGCTAGGAAAACGTTCTGGCTGAAACTAAACCCACAAGGTTTAACTCCTAGCCCTTGGCTAGGAAAACGTTCTGGGATGATATTTCCTTTCTCATTCTACCCAAGCCAAGAAAGACATAGGCTCATTTTTGTCCATAATCCCTGAGAGGCAGATATTTCTGTAGTTCACCACTTGGTTATTCACTCTTAGAGGATCCTGAGTAATACAAAGTGAGCAGAGAAATACAAAGAAGCTACAAGGGACTAAACATAACTGTGTGCATGCATAGCTGGGGCAAATTCTAGACAACAAAATACAAAAAATGACTCACAAAGTCCAGTTGTCACTTCTAAAGATCTAGAACCAAAAATAGGGAACAAAGCAGGGTAATGCACATGCTCCTGCACTCAACACCACCAAGGCCACCCGAACAACCCCTCTGGCCCGACCCTTGGACATACCCCTACCCTCACTCCTATATACACCCTTATGTAGAGACGGCTGCATCTCCTCAGAAATCATATATCAAAGCCTAATCCCCAATGTGACTGATTTGGAGATAGGGTCTGATTTGAAGATAGGGTCTTTAAGAAGGTGAAACTGAAGTCGCTCAGTCATGTCTGACTCTTTGCGACCTCATGGACTGTAGCCTATCAGGCTCTTCCATCCATGGGATTTTCCAGGCAAGAGTGCTGGAGTGGATTGCCATTTCCTTCTCCAGGGGATCTTCCCGACCCAGGAATCGAACCCGGGTCTCCCGCATTGCAGGCAGATGCTTTACCATCTGAGCCACCAGAGAAGGTAGTTAAGATTAAATGAGGTCATGAGGGTAAACTCCTAATCAATGGGGCTGATATTCTTGTAATAAGACAAAGAAGCACCAGGAGTTCCCAAACACAGAAGAAAGGCCATGTTGAAGACATAGCAAGAAAGTACAATCCATGAGGTCACAAAGAGTCAGACACGACTGAGTGACTGAACAACAGCCATCTACAAGCCAGGAAAAGAAGCCTCACCAGAAACCACCCTGACTGTACATTGATCTTTAACTTCCAGCCTCCAGAACTGTGAGAAAATAAATTTCCACTGTTTGAGCCACCATACAGAGAAGGCAATAGCACCCCACTCCAGTACTCTTGCCTGGAAAATCCCATGGATGGAGGAGCCTGGTAGGCTGCAGTCCATGGGGTCACTAAGAGTTGGACACGACTTCACTTTCACTTTCACTTTTCACTTTCATGCATCGGAGAAGGAAATGGCAACCTACTCCAGTGTTCTTGCCTGGAGAATCCCAGGGATGGAGGAGCCTGGTGGGCTGCCATCTATGAGGTCGCACAGAGTTGGGCATGACTGAAGCCACTTAGCAGCAGCAGCAAGCCACCATATGGATATATTAAAATAAGCTTTAAAAATACACATTCATAATAGAAAGATATATTTGTATTAATATCGTGACTGACCTATAACATACAATGGAATGTTTTTTAAAACAATATACAGTAGAATGAAACAAAACTTCCCTATGTCAGTTGAACTTCACTGATAGCTTAAAAATATCAATAGTTCATGCTATTTAATATACACTGATAACATTTTTTGATACCTGCACCAATGAAATTTTTCATTTGTATCTCATCTAGAAAAATACAAAGCTTTCATAATAATAAACTAAATCTGTTCATATAAGAAAAGATATCTTACAGTCAATACTTGCTTAACACTCTCTTAAATAGATGAAGAAAGGAAAATAGGACACAAAATAAAGGCTATTTTTAGATAGAAAATGAAGACATAGTTTCAAAATACTTTTAACTCAAAGGATAATAAATATACAATATATTAAGTGATGCAGCAAAAGCAGTACTGTGAAAATTTATGGATTTAATTGTTTATATTAAAAAAAAGAGGAAAGGCTGAAAATTCAAAGATCTGAGCTTCCAAAGACAGAAATAGAACAGAAAATCAGAACTTTAAAAAGACAGAAGGAAATGACAAAGGAAAAAGTAGAAATCAGTGAAGCAGATATAAATAATAAACATGAAATAAAACATTTTAAAACCATAATTGGTTCTTTAAAAAGATTAGTAAGCTTCACAAACTACTAAGAGTGATCAAGAAAAAACAATGAAAACACTATTCATCATATAAAGAAATGACATTGAAAGAAAAGTAAACAGATACTATGAATAATTTTACACCAATAAATTTGAAAATTTGGATGAAATAGACAAAGCACTTTAAAGATACAGCTTACTAAAAAAGACCACAAATAAAATAGAAAATCTAAATATATACCTATCCAATTGAATCTATTACTTGAAATCTTCCCCCAAATATGTCAAGCTCCCATACTTGTAACCATAAATATTCCCTACCCAAAAGGTTTTAGCATAAACCTTTTTAGAAAAAAAAAGAAAGAAAAAGAAAGAAAATGTCTCTAAGATTTTGGAAGGACTAGCACATCTTGATTCAAAAAGCTGAGGAGGACCAAAGAAACCATAATCACAAACTAGTCTCTCTCAAACATAAATCCTTAACAAGATATTAGTAAATATAACTCAGCTATACCTAAAAAGGATTGTATAACACAACCAAGTGAGATGCATCCCAAGAATGAAAGGATGATAAATCAATATTAAGAAAAACAAATAATAAGTTATTATAGTTTTGATTTTTGAGACTGAGATGTATATACAGTAATTTTTATAAAATCTTAAAGTCTTTTTCCAAATCAACTCAAACTATATGAAAACAAGTTAAAAAACCAGGATGTAAAACCAATTTCATAATACTCTTATGGTATACTTGAAGTAAGGTCTTAAACCAAAGCGTATTCTAACAAGTAACCTCAAATTCAGGTCTAACTTAAGTTTATAGTGGTGTTTTATCTCAACAAGCTAAAGTAAAAGATGTTCATTTCCAAAAAAAATCTACAAATAATAAATACTAGACAGGGCATGGAGAAAAAGGAACCCTCCTACACTGTCAGTGGGAATGTAAATTGGTACATCTATTATGAATAACATTATGGAGGTTCCTTAAAAAACTAAAAATAGAGCAACCATATGATTCCAGAATCCTACTGCTGGGCATATTCCTGGAGAAAACCATCATTCAAAAGGACACACGCACCCCAGTGTTTGTTTCAGCACTATTTACAATAGCCAGGGCATGGAAGCAACCTAAATGTCCATCAACAGAGGGATGGATAAAGAAGATGTGGTACACAAACACAGTAGAATATTACTCAGAAATGAAAAAGAACAAAATAATGCCATTTGCAGCAACATGGATGAACCTAGGAGGCTGCCCAAGTGGTACTAGTGGTAAAGAACCTGCCTACCAATGCAGGAGACATAAGAGACTTGGGTTTGATCCCTGGGTTGGGAAGATCCCCTGGAGGAGGGCATGGCAACCCACTCCAGTATTCTTGTCTGGATAATCACATGGAAAGAGGAAGCTGGAAGGCTACAGCCCATAGGGTTGCACAGAGTTGGACATGACTGAAGTGACTTAGCATGCATGCATGCAAAAATGGACCCTAGAGATTGTCCTGAGTGAAGTAAGTCAGACACAGGAAAACAAGCATCATATAATATCACTTATATGTGGAAAATAAAAAACTTATTTACAAAACAGAAATAGAATCATAGACATAAGAAACAAATGTGTGGTTGCCAGGGGGAAGGGGTGGAGGGGAATATATTAGGAGATTGGGATTGATATACATACACTACTATATATAAAATAAATAGATTATAAGAACCTATTGTGTAGTACATTGAACTCTACTCAATATTCTGTGATGGCCTACATAGGAAAAGAATCTGAAAAAAATAAATAAATAAAGCAGTAATTGATGTTATTCCCCAGATGAAGTATTGTATGATTTCTCTTCAATGCTCTTTTTTTTTAAATAAATCCAATGATTTATATGGTCTCCTTATAAACAATATTTACAAATTTTTTAATTTCCAGTAAATTACAAAACCATTTTATGCTATGCACATAGCATTTGCACTCACATTACTAAGAACAATACATCAAATTTTGTCCAGTATAAGTGAATGACCAAGGTATCATCAACTTCTTACTGTACAGACAGAATTTATTACCCACTAAAGTAATAACAATGCCATACTTGAACCTGTTAACATTAGATAACAAACATTTTTGTCACTAGAAATGAGCTGTTTATATTTTAAGCAAATATGTTATGAAATTAATTAAGCTATAAGCTGAATTTCATTGCTTTCAAAAGGGACTACTTGTATAACAAAAAACTTCATCTCTCTCAAGTTAATTAATTGAATGAAATGTCATGTAATCAAATTTTAACATAGTTGCTAACATTTTCCAGTAGGTTATTTCAAATATGAGTCTTCAAACTCTTATTCAAAGTAATAAATTATAGTGAAGATCAATTTAATAATATATCCCATTAAGATTTTGAATGAACTATTAATTATAACTTTGTAATTAACCAATTGAAGGTTTTATGGCTACATATACTGTTGTTAATCAAGTTTTATTTTCATTATTGGTCATAAGAAAGTACTAACACTGTCTCTTAAAATGTTCATAAGCCTAATACATATTTTTTACCTGAAATATTTCTTCAATAATCTTGGGAAAGTCACAGATACTATAAATAAATTTAACTACTTTCCAGTTACCTAAGGTATTTAAAAGCTTAAAAGTTAGGGTAATGTTTCAGTAGACAAATACAATGTTCAATTAAGATACTGCATTCTCACATAATATAAAATTTGGAAAAATCATCTATTTAATACCAGTTACCAGTTAACTTTGTACCCAGCTAATTTTGCTCTATGTAGGAGAAAAAAAAAATTGAATAATATTTACTTGGAGGAAGAAATATTTGAAGAATAAGTTCTTCAGTTGTTTTTGGAAAACATGAATTTACACACATGAGTGCTGATATTATTTTTTCTGATGTTAGAAGATGTGGTAGAAAAGAAGACTCATGTCAGGTGTCAAAGCCCTCAAAGAAAACAGATTAACTGGGAAATCAGAAGCAAAAAGCAACCAGAGAGGCACTGGGTCACACATGTAGGTGGCATATACCTAAAAGCAGAAGAATGTACAAGTGACAACAGGAGCAAGGAGAAAAATCAAAGACCTGAAAAAGATAACATAATCACTAGATATTTACTAAAGAAACATTTGCTGAATATGCGTTTTGAACAAGTGAATTAAAAATGAATGGATAAATGTGATAACATCACTTCTGCTTTCTAGTATAACAAAGTATGGGAGATTAACCAAGTATGGGAATATAATGAAGTATGGAAGAAAGAAAGAAGAAAAAAGCAAGAAGATTCCCAAAGAAGAATTTAATATTGATTAAGTCAGGGAAATAATAACATGTCTTTAAAACACAGAAGATTTGAGAGTGGTTACAGGGCAGGAGGAGAAGGGGTCAACAGATGATGAGATGGTTGGATGGCAGCATCAATTCAGTGGACATGAATTTGAGCAAACTTCGGGAGATAATGAAGGACAGGGAAGCCTGGCGTGCTGCAATCCATGTGGTTGCAAAGAATGGACTTTTGAGGAGTCATACTTAGCCACCGAAGAACAACAGAGAAGTCGAAAAGGAGACTGATCATCAGTGCCTAAAATATTCAAACTTTGCAACTGATGTACAAAAAATATTTGTTGGTGAGATTAATGAAATCTAAGAAAAAATCACTATGCAAGCACAAAGGCATCACTCTTTGGGAAAACATTTCTTGCTACATATACCCATAACATCCTTTTAAAATATCCAATACTTGTTTAAAACTTTGACTTCCCAAAATAGACTGTGTATTCCCTGATGAAGGAATCATGTTCAACATTTTGCCATTTGTCTCAAAACTTACTATGGTGCTTGGCACATGGTAAACATAAAATGTGAATGAGAAAGAAGAAAATAAAGAAGAGAGAAGGTGAGAGAGGGAGGAAAATGAGATGGAGGGAGTAGCAGAGAAAACAGGCTGGATAATGGAGGAAAATTAATGTTGAAAATAAAGCCAAGCTTAAGATGATTCCATAGCAAGTCTCTCCAAAGAACATAGATATAAAACTCCTCATCAAAATACCAGTAAATTGAATTCAACACAGTATTAAAAGGATCATATTCTATATGGAATTTACTTCAAGTTCACAAGGATGGTTTAACATCTGAAAATTGATTAATGTAATATATCATAGTAATAAGATAATGAATAAAACCCTATGATCATCTCAGTAGCTATATAAAGAGTATTTAACAAAATTCAATATCCACTTAAGATAAAAAACTTTCAACAAAGTGAATATAGAGGAAACATATTTCACCATAATAAGGCCAAATATGTAAAGCCCATAGCTAACATCATGGTCAATGATGATTCAGGAACAAGACAGGAATGGTTATTTTTGCCACTTTCATTTAACACAGTACTAGAAGCCTTAACTAGAGTAACTATCTTCCCAGGTGGTGCTAGTGGTAAAGAACCTGTGTGTCAGTGCAGGAGACATAACAGATGTGGGTTTGATCCCTGGATCAGGAAGGTCCCCTGGAGGAAGACATGGCAACCCACTCCAGTATTCTTGCCTGGAGAATCCATGGACAGAGGAGCCTGGCCGGTTATAGTTCACAGGGTCGCAAAGACTCTAACACAATAGAAGCAACTTAGTACTAGTACTAGAGCAAATAATCAACATAAAGAAATAAGATATCTAAGTCAGAAAGGAAGAGGTAAAATTCTATTTTCAGATGGCATATTATACTTTGAAAACCCTAAACACTCCAAAAAATCATTACAAAAAATTCAATAAAGTTGAGAAGTATAAAATCAATGTACAGAAATCAAGTACATTTCTTTATATAAATAACAAACTATCAGAAAAAGAAATTAAGCAATACCTTTACAATGTTATCAAACCAAATACCTAGAAATAAATTTTATCAAGATGAGATCTATATACTGAAAACTATCACTGACGAAAGAACCTGAAGAAGACACAGATGAATGGAAACATATTCTGTGCTCACAGATTAGCATTAATATTGTTAAAATATTCATATTTCTCAAAATGATCCACAATGTCAATGCAATCTCTACCAAAATTCCATCATTATTCACATAATTTTTTTTAAATCTTTAAATACAAAAGACTTCAAATATCTAAAGAAATTGTGAGGAAGAAACAAGAATCAAGAGGCATCAAACTTCCTGATTTCAAGCTAAACTAAAAAGTTATAGTCATGAAAGCAGCGTAATACATGCATTAAAAGGCATATGTACAATGGAACAAAATAGTGCAGAAATAAACTCATGAATATATGGTCACAACCAAATTATGACAAAGTAGCCAAACATATAAAAAGGAGACAGGATAATGTTTCCAATAAATGGTGTTGGAAACCCTGGGCAGCCATATGCAAAAAGGTGAAGCTGTATCCCACTCTTATACCAAATGCAAAGATGAACTCAAAATAAATTACAGACTTGAATACCTGAAACCATAAAACTAGAAGCAAACATGGAGGGTAAACTCCTTGATAGTGGTCTTGACAATGAATTTTTTGGATTTGATGCCAAAAGTAAAGACAACAGATGCAAAAATATGATGATGTAGTTTACTCTGACTCATCAAATGAAAATATCTATCAACAAAATGATGTCAACCTACAGAATGAGAGAAAGTATCTGGAAACCATATATCTAATAAGTCGCTAATATCCAAAATGTGTAGAGAAGTTATGCAAGCAAATAGCAAAGCAAGAAATATCTGATGAAAACAATGGCAGAGGATCTGAACAGCTATTTTTCAAAAGAAGAAAATCGATAGCCAACAGGTACATGAAGAGGTGCTCAACATTATTAATCATCAGTGAAATATAAGTCAAAACCATAATGAGATATTACTTTATACTTGTAAAAAAATGGTTATTATCAAAAAGATAAAAAATAACATGTTTTGATGAGGATATAGAGAAAAAGGAACACTTGTGCACTGTTTGTGGGAATGTAAACTGGTTTAGCCATTATGAAACATATAAAGTTTTCTCAAAAACTTAAAAATATAACCAGCATATGATACAGCAATTCCACTTCTTGGTTACATATCATTAAGGAAGCATAATCACTACCTCAAAGAGGTATCCACATCCTTATGTGTAGTGCAGCATTGTTTATAATAACCAAGACACAGAAATAACCTGTCTTTACCAATGAATGAGTGGATAAAGGGTGTGGTATATACATATGTCTATAAATACATACAGATATATGTATATATATGCACACATACATAAATATAAATTGGAATATTATTTGACCACAAAAAAGAAAGAAATCCTGCCATTTACAACATTTGAGAAGGAACTTAGACCATTTTCTCACCTAAAGCAAGAGATCTTTCCAATATGCCTAAGAACTACAGTTTTTGCTGAAATCCTTTAGGAGGTTAATTGACCTGGGAAGGGACCCCTTCTGTCTCAAGCGACTTGTTTTATTGGTAGACGAGTCACTAATTTTCTATTCTCCCCAATAGTTCTCTCCTGATGATCTCCTCTGAACCCATACATATTTTAATAGTATAAAAGTATTTAATGAAAACCTACTTATTATTTTTTTTAAGTATTGAAAGAATGCAGGTGGAAGCAAAGACCCCTTTGACCACAACTTACAAAGTCTTCCTTTTAAAATTTCTGCATCTAAATAAAGATATAAATAATCCTAATGCCTTTGCTACTAATGAGCAGTATGACTTTTTTCCTTAGAGACTTCTAAGAACTTTTAAACTCATTTTTTAAGACTTTAAAAAGAAGCTATAGAAACCTTAACAGCTCTCATCTATCCAGTCAGTAATCTATTATTTAAAAATTTTCATTTAGTGGCTATTTCGTTTGGGGTCCTTGCAGCACACTGAGGATACCACAGTGAATAAAAAAGACATGGTATCAGATCTTAGGCACTTACTACTTAAAGGAAGAAGTAGGTGTAGAATGAGAATTTTATCTGCCTCATAAAATTACCTCAAATTCAAATTTACCAGATCTGTATATAGACAGATAAGACTAATCAGATTTTCTACCATTACTTATTTTGTTCCTAATTTATCCTACCAGAAATGTCCAAACATGAATACTGAAAGTAAACTAGCCCAGGTAACATGATTTTTCAGAGCCAGAGTCAAACAAACATAACCATGTATCTTAGTTCATATTGTATAGAATTTTAGTTTTATTGGGGTCTTGCTGAAGTTAAAATGCCGGCATATTGAAATACATCAATCATATAGTCATATCAATCAAGTACAACTTGGATTCAGTCAGTTTAGTCACCCAGGTGTGTCTGACTCTGTGAACTCATGGACTGCAGCACGCCAGGCCTCCCTGTCCATCACCAACTCCTGGTGCTTACTCAGACTCACGTGCATCGAGTCAGTGATGCCATTGAACCATCTCATCTTCTGTCATCCCCTTCTCCTTCGCCTTCAATCTTTCCCAGCATCAGGGTCTTTTCCAATTAATCAGTTCTGGTCATCAGCTGGCCAAAGTACTGGAGTTTCAGCTTCAGCATTACTCCCTCCAATGAATATTTAGGACTGATTTCCTTTAGGATTGACTGGTTAGATCTCCTTGCAGTCCAAGGAACTCTCAAGAGTCTTTTCCAACACCACAGTTCAAAAGCATCAATTCTTTGGCACTCAGATTTCTTTATAGTCCAACTCTCACATTCATACATGACTACTGGAAAAAACATAGCTTTGACTAGATGGACCTTTGTTGGCAGAGTAATGTCTTTGTTTTTTTAATATGCTGTCTAGGTTGGTCATAGCATTTCTTCCAAGAAGCAAGTATCTTAAGTTCATGGCTGCAGTCACCATCTGCAGTGATTTTGGAGCCCCCAAAAATAAAGTCTCCTACTGTTCCCGTTGTTTCCCCATTTTTTGCCATGAAGTGATGGGACCAGATGCCATGATCTTCATGTTTTGAATGCTGAGTTTTAAGCCAACTTTTTCACTCTCTTTCACTTTCATCAGAGGCTCTTTAGTTCTTCACTTTCTGCCATAAGTGTGGTGTCATCTGCATATCTGAGGTTATTGATATTTCTCCCGGCATTCTTGATTCCAGCTTGTGCTTCTTCCAGCCTGGCATTTCACATGATGTACTTTGCATACAAGTTAAATAAGCAGGGTGACAATACACAGCCTTGACATACTCTTTTCCCTATTTGGAGCCAGTCTGTTGTTCCATGTCCTGTTCTCACTATTGCTTCTTGATCTGCATACAGATTTCTCAGGAGGCAGGTCAGGTCGTCTGGAATTCTCATGTCTTGAAGAACTTTCCACAGTTCGTTGTGATCCGCACAGTCAAAGGCTTTGGTGTAGTCAATAAAGCAAAAGCTGATGTTTTTCTGGAACTCTCTTGCTTTTCCAATGATCCAATGGATGTTCGCAATTTGATCTCTGGTTCCTCTGCCTTTTCTAAATCTAACTTGAACATCTGGAATTTCACAGTTCACGTGCTCTTGAAGCCTGGCTCGGATAATTTTTAGCATTACTTTGCTACCATGTGAGATGAATGCAATTGGGCAGTAGTCTGAACATTCCTTGGCATTGCCTTTACTTGGCATTGGAATGAAAACTGATTTTTTCCAGTCCTGTGGCCACTGCTGAGTTTTCCAAACTTGCTGGCAAATTGAGTGCAGTACTTTCACAGCATCATCTTTTAGGATTTGAAATAGCTTAGCTGGAATTCCATCACCTCCACTAGCTTTGTTCATAGTGGTACTTCCTAAGGCCCACTTGACTTCACATTCCAGGATGTCTGGTTCTGGTTGGGTGATCATCATCATGGTTATCTGGGTCATGAAGATCTTTTTTGTATGGTTTTTTTGTGTGTGTGTATTTTTACTACCTCTTCTTAATATCTTCTGCTTCTGTTAGGTCCATACAATTTCTGTCCTTTATTGTGCTCATCTTTTTCCATTTTCAGGTGGAAACTTGGATTACCTAGACCATTTATCCACTGTGATTATTGTTTTGCTGACATATATAATATGCATACATATTTCCAGATATATGAAATTTACAAACTTAGGAGGGAATCAGTTCCACTATGAAATGGATCTTAGTTTCCAAATTGAATGAAAATATATTTCCCTATGACTTCTGTCCATTTTCCCATTAAATTATTTTAAGTCATATAAAATAAACCTACTTTTCTTCTATTAATATTCTTCAGACTCATACATGGCAGGGAGCAATATCACATGACTTTATTCATGTTTTGGCATAGCCAGAGATGACTGAGCAAATGCTACTGGCATCTTGGGTGAAAAGTTGTATGAATGACAAACAAATCTTGAAAGTTCAAGACAGAGGCATCTCCTCTGGAGACATTCATTTATTTTTCAAAAGGCAATAGATCCAGGGGTCATCACCGTTTCTCCAGAGATGATTTACATTGTTTATATTACAGAGCAAAGTTCTGTATTCATCTCTGTCTCCCATTCTTCCCTCCCTTTCTCTCCATCCTCCTAGAGATGAGGAGGAATAACTGTGCCACCAGCCTCTAAATAAGCCAGTTCAGTTCAGTTCAGTCCCTCAGTTGTGTCCGACTCTTGGCGACTCCGTGACCTCCCCTGTCGATCACCAACTCCTGGAGTTCACTCAGACTCACGTCCATTGAGCCCGTGATGCCATCCAGCCATCTCATCCTCTGTCGTCCCCTTCTCCTCCTGCCCTCAATCCCTCCTAGCATCAGAGTCTTTTCCAATGAGTCAACTCTTTGCATGAGGTGTCCAAAGTACTGGAGTTTCAGCTTTAGCATCATTCCTTCCAAAGAACACCCAGGACTGATCTCCTTTAAATAAGCCAAGAGATCCATATTTAGGAGTTCCTGTCCCTACTGTACATGCAGGTGACATATTCCTTCATTATGTCACCATATAGGGGGATGAGAAGTAAACTGACTAAAGTGTTGCATGAGTAATTAAAATATTATCTGAGGCAGAAACCTCTTACTTTTCATGCCAGAATAAAATAAATGTATCCATAACATTTTATCAAAAGATAGCTAGTATTAAGATAGTTATTATTAAGACTTCTCTTCTTCAACCTCATATCTTGAGATTCCTCAAGCTAATTATCAATCCCCTCAGCACATTAATAATATTTCACTATTAGCATGTCAATTTGCTACTGTCTCTATAAGATAGGCCCCTGGAATAAAGTAATAACTAAGACATGGGAAATTATATTTCAATCTTTTTAATCCAACTTTACATGTTTGTATTAGTATATGGAAAAGGATACAATGCAAAGAAGATATTTCTCTGTGTCTTTGTTGATGAGGCATGACAATAGTCTTCCTTAGACTACCTAAATCACTTGAAAATCTGTCACCAGCCTTCTCCAAGCCTGACTTTGATGTCTACTATTAGATATTCTTTGGCAGTCTTGGAATCCTGTCCATAGACTACTGGAAGAGGTACACAGCATTTTGAGTAACAGTCGTGTCTCAGGACAGTGAAAGCAGGTTTCAACATCGGCTTTCAAGTTGTCTTTAGATATCATCACACAAAATAAACTTAATTATGAATTCAACTTTAAGTCAAGTTATCTATTGCACAAAGTGAATTCTGTAGGCTACAATGAATGTTATGGGGGGTAGGTATATAAGGAGAATAAAGCTGAAGTTTGCCCAAAATCTCAGAGTATGTGATGTAAGTTTGGATCTAGAGTCTCAAAAACTGAGTTTAGACAGAGCACGCTATCAAAATGTTAGGCCAACTAATACATGTAATAATCATTTCTGAGCATAAACTCATTTGCTGGGAACATTTTTATATCTCCTAGAAACATTCTGGGATATTTCCTGGTCTGACACATCAGGTGTAATCTCTTTAAACATTTACAGCTCTGAAGGAGACAATTTACTAGTCATGTCCACAGTAAAGAAACGTTTGACTAAGTAGAAAGCCATCTTTCTAAAATAAATTTTCTGTTAAAAAAAAAAATTGTGCCCACTTCTTACATGATCTTTTACTTACCAATTTGATTTCCCTATTTTCCTTTAAAAGATGCCTACTATGTGCTATAAACAACGTAACTTACAAACTTACAGGGATATGATATGACCTTTTAAAAAGCAGTTATAACTTTAGGACTCCTGTTTTAACCACTGTCCAAGTCAATTTGAAATGCTAAAGCTAACCCTTTTTCCTTAACAATAATTATCAACAAAAATTTATATAATTACTATAAGTGGATCACATGTTTTACCTATAAACAAAGATATCCAAAGCAATATATCTATGCTCTTCACCCCCAAATTTCCCAACCTCATCAGACTGTTTTTTCTTCTAAACAGAGAGCGCAATTTCACTATTTTAACTGGTAATGTCATTCCTCTCAGACCTACCTCTATTCATTTCTATTCTGGTATTCTCTTTTAGAATTTTGCATTTGGAATTGAACAGCTTTCAAAAACAGAAAGCTGGTGTCTAAAAAAATGGGCTCCTCCCTTTAATGCCCTTGTTGACAGGGTACAAGAGTACTTCAGGAGCTTACCTAGTAAATGAACTGCTCCTTGAACTTGGCAACAGTCCACACTTTCAAATGCCAGCAACTCCTAGGGAGCTTTGGATTTCAGCTAATTTCAGCTACAAATGATTCCTACAGTGGGTTTCTTCCACTAATTATGCTTAAGAACAGGTTCATTGTCAGCATGGGTTTTAAAAGAACTTTTTTCCAAAGGTTTCTTGTTGCATTAAAGCCCCTTTGCACTCCTCTGTCACTGAAACCCCGTGGTACTCACTCCAGGGAGGCGCTCAGCGTCGATGTGTGTCTCCTGTCTTCCGTGGCAGCTGATCCATGTACTGAAGTGACAACGTGACATAGGAATCTCATCCTTTCTAAGAACAGTCCTGCTTGATGTCTTTTTATTTTTTAAGAGGAGGTACTGTGAAGGAAAAATATTGGATGAGATAATTATTAGCATTATCATTTTCATGACTGCTATTATCAATCTCTGAACATTAATCCCTATGTGTTTTCCTGAGATTACACCCCATACCAACCACCCCAACAAAAACAAACCAACCCAAAGCAGTGGCTGAGCACCTACGTCGGCACTTTTAATATAGCTCAAATTAGTTTAGCTCTAGCTCAAAAAACACTTCATTGTTTCAGATTGTTAACCACAATGCCTTATAAAATGAAGCATGTTTACTGTCATTTCGCAAAAGCCATTTCTTCCTTAAGGAATTTGGCACTGAAGAATTTCAAAGATATCAGTGTGGGGCTGTTATCGTGCACCAGCCAAAGCTGTCAGGCCTCATTACCTCGAAGACAAAAATTACAGACTAATGCATTAAACGCATGACTACAAACACTCCGGGCACCCTCTCCGTTCTGCGGTAATGGGATGACACCCACCGCCCGCAAGCTGAACTGCAGCCGGTTCCCCTCCCCCTTTGCATCGCACTGCACAGAGTGGAGAGATGATAAACACCCAAGTCAAAGTCGAATTGCTGGATTTACTGCCGGCAGGACCCAGCAGCGCTGCTGTTCCTGTGAATGCAGTGCATTCATTTTCACAAACCCCATTTCAAGGAGTCTGTCATGAAGCAAACACACTTATCTGCCTGAATATTAGCATAGCAGCTCCTGGCCCCCATTTATCTCTTCTACAAAGGGAAGAAGTCAATTTGAGGGGGTTGTTCTGATTCTATAAAATAAATTGCTTTCAGTGATTATAGAATGATGTCATTCTGGCTGATGTGGGTTGATTTTTTTTGCAACTATTTTTAGTTTTCAAGTCACTTTTTAAACATGCACTTTTGTTTCTCTGTGAGATTAATATCGCAGACTTTACAGGTAAGTCCTGGAACACATCGGGCATCTACAAAACAGACTGATGAGGTGACATTTTAAAATCCAACATGCTGATGGTGACGGTGAAGTGTCCCTCCTCCTGCTTGTGCATGTATCATATACACTGGGCCAAAAAAGAACTCAGTTATTTCTTCCTGCCCCAATTTAAGCTATAAACTCTAGCCTCACTGCCCTAAATCATTAATGTTTATGGTGGGCACCTGTGAGATCTAAGCTGACCAAAAAGAAATGATGGAGCTTAAACGTACAACAGATAAATACATTGGTCTGTCTGTATATGGTGCAGAGAGAATAAGAGCTTTGTCCTGAGCTGGAAGGAGTCATACTCCTGCCGTATCCAGGCAGATGCCTGAGCAAACCACTCAGATTTCCAACCTGGAAATTTTTTAAATTGTCAAACTGTAGAGAACTTGCAAGAAAGCTTAGATCATTTGAGAAAATAAAAGAAGAACGTAAGCTTTGATATGAGACTGACCTGGTATGAATAAGGGCTCTACTATTTAAGCAGTTGGGTGGTCTTGGGTAAGTTTCCTAATCTCAATTTCCCCTTATGTAAAATGAGGAAAAACAATGCCTGTTTTATAGGGTTGTTGGGAGGAGTAAGAACTATAAAGTATGAAATTCACAGCAGGGAATTAGAACACAGCACAGTACATTAGAAAATTTCTGACTACAAATATTTTTTAATTTTTCTATTGAATATTCTCATTTGCTAAAATGTTATGAGTCTTACAGTCATAGGATAAGTATCTCAGCTATTCCACCTACTTACAGCAATGTTTTCTAGGATTACTATCTCCCTCCTTCTCTTTTAATGTTGATCAATTACATTAAGTGCCTACTCAGCTATGAACATCTTCCAAGTCATAACTGTGAGTCTTTGGGTGAGCATGATATTGGCTCACATGGACATGTGGGCATAAGTCTCACCCTTCCTTCACTACCCTTCACTTCCCCCAAGTTGTGAATTGATCAGAATTCAAACACAATACTGTCCACTCATCTTCTAGTTCAGTATTTCATTTCTGTTATCCTAACACAATACACATTAGTGGCTTTACAGTGTAATTTAACCTAATGCTTTTTTTTTTTTCCTTAATTGATCACCTGTGATGACCAGTGCATTATATGTTAGGTCCTGGAATAGATCATTAGAACATTAGAACTCTTCCTTCTAGGAGAGTTCAGTGCAGAAGGGTGAAGTAAAATGATGCCCAAATAACTGAAATAGAAGATTTCAACTACTAAATGAGATAGCCTTTAAGAAAAATAAAAATTCTACAGAATTATTATACACTAAGGGAACTAGAAACAGCTTCTATGAGATGGTATTTGGCACAAGCCTTGATATATGCTTAAGCTCTTTTTAAATTAGAAAAAAATGGGATGGGTTTGAGGGGTAAAATAGGCACAAAAATAAAAGACAATTCAGGCAGATGAAACCTTTGTATAGGCAATAGTAGATGTAAATCAAATTGCTGCTGTTGTTGAGTCACTAAATCATGTTTGACTCATTGCGACCCCATAACTGCAGCACACCAGGCTCCTCTGTCCTCTGCTATCTTCTGGAGCTTGCTCAAATTCACATCCTTTGTGTCATACTGAAGAGGATTTTAACTGCTTAAGTAAAGTTTGGTTCTGAAATTGTAGGCAACGTTAAACACTAGAAGTGTTTGTATAGAAATAGAAAATATTTTTGTTTTCAAAAGAAATCTAATAGCAATGTGAAAGCAATATCATAATGGAGACTAATGCGATATTAGGACATCAATAGACTCCTACTTCAAGAAATAACTAACAAGAGCCTGAACCTTAAGCTCCCAAGTGATCACACTTGGGTCTCCTGCATTGCTAAGAGGATTCTTTACAACTAGCGCCACCTGGGAAGCCCAATGTGGTACTACACTCCTGGTAAAATACCTATTACAGAACTTTGTTCATTTAGGGATGGATAAGTTCAGTGGCACCCCACTCCAGTACTCTTGCCTGGAAAATCCCATGCGCCGAGGAGCCTGGTAGGCTGCAGTCCACGGGGGCGCTAAGAGTCAGACCTGACTGAGCGACTTCACTTTCACTTTTCACTTTCATGCATTGGAGAAGGAAATGGCAACCCACTCCAGTGTTCTTGTCTGGAGAATCCCAGGGATGGGAGCCTGGTGGGCTGCTGTCTATGGGGTCGCACAGAGTGGGACACGACCGAAATGACTCAGCAGCAGCAGCAAGTTCATAATAAATAACTGGGTCATCTCTTCCTTTCATGGGTATCAACTCCTCACATTATATTCCACACATATTGATGGAAAAGCCTAAGAAGTTCACCCTGTCTTAACTTGTCCCTTAATGCAGCACGAGGAGCGGGGCATGTTAGTCTCTCCTTTCAGCAGCGCAAAGAAAACGGAGATCAGAGAGTAGGCCTGTAACTGACTCCATCCTCACAGGCTCTTTCCTGAGCTATTATTACGGGCCCTGTAAGGCCATAAGGCAGCCATGAAATATGTCTCCTTTTCTCCATTCCTGGGAAAATAACTTAAATTTTCTACCTTTATAAAGTATTTCTTTTTTCTTCAATGGATGCAAAATGTGCTTTTAATAATCCTTTCAATAGCCCTCTGAAGGAAAATTTTATACAAGAATTATCATTCTGTCCTTACAGATTGGGAAAACTGAGCAGAGAGATTGAGTGTCTTGCCCAAGGCCATGTAGCAAGTTAATTTTAGAGCCAAGAATAGTCATCCTTACTGTTTCTCTGAAACAGCAGCACAGGCTGAGTCACTGTGAGTACATTACTGGTGAACTGTGTCAAAGGCAGCAAATATTACTATGATACCCACATTCTGCTGCTGCTGCTAAGTCACTTCAGTCATGTCCGACTCTGTGCGACCCCACAGACGGCAGCCCACCAGGCTCCCCCGTCTCTGGGATTCTCCAGGCGAGAACACTGGAATGGGGTGCCATTTCCTTCTCCAATGCATGAAAGTGAAAAGTGAAAGTGAAGTCACTCAGTTGTGTCTGACCCTCAGCGACCCCATGGACTGCAGCCTTCCAGACTCCTCCATCCATGGAATTTTCCAGGCAAGAGTACTGGAGTGGGATGCCATTGCCTTCTCCAACCCACATTCTAGGTTCTGATAAATATAACCAGTATGATGACTATCACAGATTAGAATCAAACTCTCGAAAAGAAAGATCATTAGGTTGTACTCGCACCTCTCTTTTCCTCATATATATGAGCTATTTATAAACTTCTCCTATAACCTATGTAAAAAAAAAAAAGTTAAAGTGTTAGCCACTTCATCGTGTCCAACTCTTTGCTACTCCGTGGACTGTAGCCTGCCAGGTTCCTCTGTCCATAGAATTCTCCAAGCAAGAATATTGGAGTGGGTAGTCATTCCCATCCCCAGCAGATCTTCCCAACTCAGGGATCAAACTCAGGTCTCCTGCACTGCAGGCAGATTCTTTATTGTCTGAGCCAACAATTTAGTCTTTTCAGTTTTTAATTATTTTATCCCATTCCTCACCAAAGCTGAAATTTAGGCAGTTTAAGGTTCTTTCCAATGGATAACTTGCTTCTCAAAATCACATAATATACTTTGTCTTACCTTATGCTCTCACAATTTAAAAAAAAAAAAAGACACAAAAATGTTGTAAGCTAAATGTTGTAAATAAAATGTATTATTTAATGAATTTGATATTTGTATTAGAGATGCTTTTCTCTGGTGGCTCAGTGATAAAGAATCTGTCTGCCAATTCAGGAGACAGGGGTTCCAAACCTCAGTCAGGAAGCTCCCTTGGAGTAGGAAATTGCAACCCACTCTAGTATTCTTGCCTGAGAAATCCCATGGACAGCCTGGCAGTCCATGGGATCACAAAGAGTCAGACATGGCTTGGTGACTAAACAACAACAGGTCATAAGTAATAGGACATCCAACTACCAGGATGTGATGGAGACAGGCAATCTCTGGATTGATTCAGTAACATAATAATATCACTGCATCCCTAGGCTCCTGGACTGTACCCTTTTTCATAATGACACTTCTTATTACCTCGTGGTGGTGAGAGGGCTGCTTTGATTGAGCATCAAATCCTTATTCAAAAATGGAAATGAGAAGCGGCAGAAGCATGCCGGCTGTGACAGACCACGTGGAAGCATGGCTGACAGGAACTACCCCACGCTCAAGATCAGGGGCAGCAACCAAGAGCACCAGGCTGCAACTCCGCAGGAGCCCCGAGAGGAACTATCTCATGTTTGAGGTCAGGGGCGGGGCCAAGAGGAGCAACCCCACGTCCAAGAGTGGTGGCTGCACGGGCAAAGGACGGCCAACAGGAACTACTCCACATTCAGAGTCAGGAGGGGCGACCTCATCCAAGGAAAGGAGCAGTGGCTGTGCTTTGCTGGAGCAGCCGTGAAGAGATAGCCCATGTCCAAGGTAAAAGAAACCCAAGTAATAAGAAGGTAGGTATTGCAAGAGGGCATCAGAGGGCAGACACAATGAAACCAAAATCACAGAAAACTAGCCAACCTGATCACACAGACCACAGCCTTCTCTAACTCAAAGAAATTAAGCCATGCCATGTGGGGCCACCCAAGATGGCAGAGAGGTTTTACAGAATGTGGTCCACTGGAGAAGGGAATGGAAAACCACTTCAGTATTCTTGCCTTGAGAACCCCATGAGCAGTATGAACAGGCAAAATGATAGGATACTCAAAGAGGAACTCCCCAGGTTGGTAGGTGTCCGATATGCTGAGGGGAATGAAGGGATGGAGCCAAAGCAAGAACAATACCCAGTTTTGGATGTGACTGGTGATAGAAACAAGGTTTGATGCTGTAAAGAGCAATACTGCATAGGAACCTGGAATGTTAGGTCCATGAATCAAGGCAAATTGGAAGTGGTCAAACAGGAAAAGGCAAGAGTGAATATCAACATTCTAGGAATCAGCACACTAAAATGGACTGGAATGGATGAATTTAACTCAGATGACCATTATATCTACTACTACGGGCAGGAATCCCTTAGAAGAAATGGAGTAGCCATCATGGTAAACAAAAGAGTCCAAAATGCAGTACTTGAATGCAATCTCAAAAACAACAGAATGATCTCTGTTCGTTTCCAAGGCAAATCATTCAATATCATGGTAATCCAAGTCTATGTCTTCAGTAACGCTGAAGAAGCTGAAGTTGAATGGTTCTATGAAGACCTCCAAGATCTTTTAGAACTAACACCCAAAAAAGATGTCCTTTTTATTATAGGGGACTGGAATGCAAAAGAAGGAAGTCAAGAAACACCTGGAGTAACAGGCAAATTTGGCCTTGGAATACGGATTGAAGCAGGGCAAAGACTAATAGAGTTTGCCTATGATACACTGGTCATAGCAAACACACTCTTCCAACAACACAAGAGAAGACTCTACACATGGACATCACCAGATGGTCAACACTAAAATTGTATTGATTATATTCTTTGCAGCCAAATACGGAGAAGCTCTACACAGTCAGCAAAAACAAGACCAGGGGCTGACTGTGGCTCAGACCATGAACTTCTTATTGCCAAATTCAGATTTAAATTGAAGAAAGTAGGGAAAACCACCAGACCATTCAGGTATGACCTAAATCAAATTCCTTATGATTATACAGTGGAAGTAAGAAATAGATTTAAAGGACTATATCTGATAGAAAGAGTGCCTCATAAATCTATGAATGTAGGTTCATGACATTGTACAGGAGACAAGGATCAAGACCATCCCCATGGAAAAGAAATACAAAAAGGCAAAGTGGCTGTCTGTGGAGGCCTTACAAATAGCTGTGAAAAGAAGAGAAGCAAAAAGCAAAGGAGAAAAGGAAAGATATAAGCATCTGAATGTAGAGTTCCAAAGAATAGCAAGGAGAGATAAGAAAGCCTTCTTCAACGGTCAATGCAAAGAAATAGAGGAAAACAACAGAATGGGAAAGACTAGAGATCTCTTCAAGAAAATTAGAGATACCAAGAGAATATTTCATGCAAAGATGGGCTCGATAAAGGACAGAAATGGTATGGACCTAACAGAAGCAGAAGATATTAAGAAGAGGTGGCAAGAATACACAGAAGAACTGTACAAAAAAGATCTTCAAGACCAAGATAATCACGATGGTGTCATCACTCACCTAGAGCTAGACATCCTGGAATGTGAAGTCAAGTGAGCCTTGGAAAGCATCACTATGAACATAGCTATTGGAGGTGATGGAACTCCAGTTGAGCTATTTCAAATCCTGAAAGATGATGCTGCGAAAGTGCTGCACTCAATATGTTAGCAAATGTGGAAAACTCAGCAGTGGCCACAGGACTGGAAAAGGTCAGTTTTCATTCCAATCCCAAAGAAAGGTAATGCCAAAGACTGCTCAAACAACTGCACAATTGAACTCATCTCACACGCTAGTAAAGTAATGCTCAAAATTCTCCAAGCCAGGCTTCAGCCATACGTGAACTGTAAACTTCCAGATGTTCAAGCTGGTTTTAGAAAAGGCAGAGGAACCAGAGATAAAATTGCCAACATCCGCTGGATCATCAAAAAAGCAAGAGAGTTCCTGAAAAACATCTATTCCTGCTTTATTGACTATGCCAAATACTTTGACTGTGTAGATCACAATAAATAGTGGAAAATTCTGAAAGAGATGGGAATATCAGACCACCTGACCTGCCTCTTGAGAAACCTATATGCAGGTCAGGAAGCAACAGTTAGAACTAGACATGGAACAACAGACTGGTTCCAAATCTGAAAAGGAGTACGTCAAGGCTGTATATTGGCACCTTGCTTATCTAACTTATATGCAAAGTACCTCATGAAAAATACTGGGCTGGAAGAAGCACAAGCTGGAACCATGATTACCAGGAGTAATATCAATAACCTCAGATATGCAGATGACACCACACTTATGGCAGAAAGTGAAGAACTAAAGAGCCCTTGATGAAAGTGTAAGAGGAGAGTGAAAAAGTTGGCTTAAAACTCAACATTCAGAAAACGAAGATCATGGCATCCAGTCCCATCACTTCATGGGAAATAGATGGGGAAACAATGTCAGACTTTTATTTTGGGGGTCTCCAAAATCACTGCAGATGGTGATTGCAGCCATGAAATTAAAAGACCATTATTCCTTGGGAGAAAAGTTATGACCAACCTAAATAGCATATTAAAAAGCAGAGATATTACTTTGCCAACAGAAATCCATCTAGTCAAGGCTATGTTTTTTCCAGTAGTCATGTATGGATGTGAGTTGAACTGTGAAGAAAGCTGAGTGTTGAAGAATTGATGCTTTTGAACTGTGGTGTTGGAGAAGACTCTTCAGAGTCCCTTGGATGGCAGGGAAATCCAGCCAGTCCATTCTAAAGGAGACTAGTCCTGGGTGTTCATTGGAAGGACTGATGCCAAGGCTGAAACTCCAATACTTTGGCCATCTCATGCGAAGAGTTGACTCATTGGAAAGACCCTGATGCTGGGAGGGATTGAGGGCAGGAGGAGAAGCGGACGACAGAGGATGAGATGGCTGAACGGCATCACCAACTCAATGCACATGAGTTTGGGTAAATTCAGGGAGTTGGTGATGGACAGGGAGGCCTGGCATGTTGCGATTCATGGGGCTACAAAGAGTGAGACACGACTGAGCAACTGAACTGAACTGAGTACTAGCAACTTTCAGGTATCTATGTCTTATCAGGAAATAAGAGTCTATACCAGAATCTTTCTAGTAGAATTTTGTTCCTATTTCTTTGACTAGACCTAGATCATGAGGCCACCTCTAACTTAAAGAAAAGCTAGAAAAAATTATCTTGGCTTTACACACAAGAGGAAGAAAGATAAACAGAGATGGAAACCAGGTATCAATCACAATTCTCATGTCAATCTGTGGAGATTTGTAAAACATAGTATACATGTCTGTGACTTAGGTTTTGTAAAACTATATTTTTTGGGTAAGGCAAAATAATAATTTGAAAAGAAATCAAAGAAATGAAGGAAATAAGGGTAATGGAGAAATGCTGAATTGAAATGACTTAACAAGAGAGATTAGGTGTAACTAGAGAAGCTAAAAGGCACTTTTTACAAGGAAAATTCTGATACTCTTTTGAAATATTCTGTGAAAATCCACATAGAGAATCAAGGTATGTAGTTCAGTTTATCTGAGCTCACAGTTTGAGTTCTTAGTTAATTTTTTACTCCTCCTTCAATAATAATGTAATGGTCAGGATTCCTTTATAAAGACAGCTTCATGTGGTATTACTCATACACTTTCAGTAAAATAATCCTTACCTTGCCAATCATTCAGTAAAATACTAGAAATAAATATAGAAAAGTGCACTTAATTTTCTTATTTCCAGTGTCTTCTTCCAGTATATCTAAGAGATGCTTGATATCCAGTCATGATTGGGGCTTCAGCAGATAATTGAGTTTTCTGCCTACAGATCCTAGGAGTCAGGAATTTTCCCCTGAGTGGACCTACTTCAAAGACTGAACAATCCATCAGGATTCAACAAAACTCCAGCTGGCAAGAGTAAGGCATAGCAAGAAAGCATTTTAAATGGCATCTTGGAGTTGATACTGTGATAATTTCCAATATTACTGCCACTCTGCTTTATGTATTTTAAACAAAAGTATTTTATTATTTAGTCATGTCCTGTAGCAAGTAAATCTAGAGTGGCACCAGGTTATAAATTTAATAAGTATGGGGTTTCTTTGGAAGGAATGATGCTAAAGCTGAAACTCCAGTACTTTGGCCACCTCATGCGAAGAGTTGACTCATTGGAAAAGACTCTGATGCTGGGAGGGACTGGGGGCAGGATAAGAAGAGGACAACAGAGGATGAGATGGATGGATGTCAACACAGACTCGATGGACTTGAGTCTGAGTGAACTCCAGGAGTTGGTGATGGACAGGGAGGACTGGCATGCTGCAATTCATGGGGTCGCAAAGAGTAGGACACGACTGAGCAACTGAACTGAACTGAACCGAACTGATGGTTGTCCACTGTGATGTCTTAATGCCAAGCACCAGAAAGGCTCTTTTTCCTCATTTTCCTAAGGTCCCGTATGTGCTAAGCATTCTCGGAAGTAAGGGGAAATTGAACTGCTGATCTTCTAAACTGTTTGCATCTACTTCTCTGGTAATAACCCCATCATCAGCAACAAAGTAACAAATCTTTATGGGTCAATTCTACTGTGTCGGGTCCTGTGCTAATTACTTTATGTTTCTCAGTGTATTCCTCATAGTAACTTTATAAGTTAGAAAACATTATCCCGTTTTATAGACAAGAAAACTGAGGGTTAAGGATATCAGATAACTTATCTATGAGAAAACATTTTAAGTCATTCCTACCAACATTCTATAAGAAAGATTTCTGTTTGTATTCTAGCCTTCTAGGTACACTAAAAAACCCTCTCAATCCAGAAAACATAGGCATGTCTAAAACAGTACAGGGCTTACCATAGCACAGATTCTAAATAAAGCATTATTAAATTAAAATGCACTCTTCAATTGCTCGTATAACTTGTTTTAATCTTTCAAGGAGCATTGCCTTATTGAAATAATAAAGAATGCAATGGAAAGGAGGGACAGGGACAGTTCAACTTACTGTCACCAAAGAAGCCTTTACATACTATCTTCCATGACGTATATTCTCTAACAATGCAAACCCGTGGTTACAGGAAAGCAAGTGAAGTCAAACAGATCATAGCTTAATTGTTTTCTAAGTTTTTATAGCACCAAGAAAAGGCGTGACCCTATCAAGGAAGCTGGCAGGAAAATATGTCTTCTTAAAACCTTATGACCTTTAAGCACTCATCTCTGAAAACTTCTTTCACCCATAGGCAGACATATTTATCCATCATCCTATATGTGAAAGAAAATGAATCTATGACAACAAGTTTGCTAAAAGAAATAGATTTTAAAAAAGAAAAAAACACTTGGGTGCATTTGTAGCCCACTTCTTATTTCCAAATGAATCTCATGTGAAAAGCCATGGAAAATGCCACAATGATATATCTGTAGGGCTTAATCCCCTACCTATCTATACATCCAAGGGAGATCTGGTTTCTAAGGGATATCTGAGTAATCAAACAGTAATTAATATTCAGGCTTCCCAGTTGGTTCAGCAGTAAAAAGAATCTGCCTCTCAATGCAGGAGACACAGGTTCAATCCCAGGGACAGGAAAATCCCCTGGAGAAGAAAATGGCAGTATTCTTGCCTGAAAAATCCCATGGACAGAAAAGCCCAGTGGGCTATAGTCCATGGGTCACAAAAGAGCTGGACATGACTTAGTGACTAAATAACAACAACAACAAAACAGTATAAAAGCTTCTACAAACATTGACTCTAGTTTATCAAAATAATATTAATTTCTTAAGGTATCTATCCAATATTTTTATAAGATTTGGTATCTCATATTCTTCACTTTTAAGAAATAACTTAAAAAAATGCTATGTCTGTGCATAGCCATACACATACGCTCACACATGTAGGTGTTGATTTAATTAGAAGAGCAATATTTTGGAAATCCTAGTTGTGATATGAAGTTGAGAAGTATCTGTGATATGATGTCCTACCAGCCATATTTAATCTGATTTGACTGTTTTTCCTCTTATTTAAAACTAGTTTGACTGTCATTTGTGGTAGATATCTTCCACAAAGTTGCCGTAAACACTAAATGAGCAAGTACTGTACCAATGCGCCTCAAGAAAATACAAGGTTAGGTTCCTGGGAGCCCCTGGTCACGTTGCCATCAACCAATAAATATTAATCTTCTTTACATCTGTTTCTGTTAAAAGATATCTGATTTAATATAAACTGATATTCATCAACTTTGAACTCATGGACAACAGCACTCTAATGCCTAAGCCAAGCTTTTCTAACACGTTTTTCTTCACAAGGGACTTCACAAGCTTCTTGTGGTTAAGAATAGTAGACAGCATTGTTCTTGTTGGCCACAATAAACAGCAAAATCACCAACAAAAAGCACAAAGATGTGAAAAAGGCATTGCAAAACTAAACAAACATCAAAAGGGACGTGTTTCAGTCTGGAAGCTGGAACAAGAAGGAAGGGCATAGTTTTGATCCATCTCAGCTGAGAATGTTACCTGGGGGCAACTAACATTTTTCCCACTTCGTGCATGTCTGTGAATGGCCTTCAAAGTGCTGAGAGTATTAACTTTGGGATTCCAAATAAATTTTACCAAGCAGATGAATAAATAGAATTAGCTAATAATGAGGACTAACTATACTTGGGAAAAATTAAAAATCAAGCTCTGATTTTCTTAGATATAATTCTTTAGGTTAGATAGAAATCCTGGAATGTATCTGTCCTTAATATTCAAAGGTGTGTAGATGTCCTGCTCTAATTTTTGTATGATTCTAGATCTCAGAAAATTAATAGATCAGACATGTGAAAAGATGCTTAACATCACTAATTATTATACAAATGCAAAGCCAAACAACAATAAGACATCATCTCACACCTATGAGAATGACTATCATAAAAAATTCTATAAATAAATGTTGGAAAGGATATAAAGAAAAAGGGAATCCTTGTACACAGTTTATGGAAATACAAATTAGTGCAGTCACTAGGGAAAACAGCATGGAGCTTCCTCATAAAACTAAAAGTAGAATCACCATATGATCCAGCAATTCTGCTCCTAGATATACAGTCAGTAAAGAAAGAAAATGTTAATTTAAGAAGACACACTTGCCCCAGTATACATAGCAGTACTATTTATAATTGTCAAGGTATAGAGGTTATGAGATTAAGGGGTACAAACTACCATGTACAAAATAGATAAGCAACAAAGATATATTGTATAGCACAGGGAATTATAGACATTACCTTGTAATAACTTTTAATGGCATATAAAAATCCTCAACATCACTAATTATTAGAGAAATGCAAATGAAAACTACAAAGACATATCACCTCACAATGGTCAGAATGGCCAAAGCCAAAAAGTTTATAAATAATAAACGCTTGAGAGGGTGTAGAGAAAAGGGAACCCCCCTGTACTGTTGGTAGGAATGCAAATTAGTGCAGCCACTATGGAGAGCAGTATGGAGGTTCCTTGAGAAACAAAAAACAGACTTACCTTATTATCCTGTGATCCTGCTCCTGGCATATATCTGAAGAAAACCATAATTTGAAAAGTTACATGCACTCCAGTGTTCACCCTAGCACTATTTACAATAACCAAGAAATGGAAGCAACCTAAATGCCCATTAACAGAGGAATGGATAAAGATATATGTTATATGTGGTACATATAAACAGTGGACTGTTATTCAGTCATAAAAATAAATGAAATAATGCCATTTGCAGCTCCATGAATGGACACAGAGATTCTCATACTCAGTTAAGTAAATCAGGGAAAGAAAAATGTATGCTATCACTTATATGTGGAATAAAAAAAAAGATGCAAATGAACTTATTTACACAACAAAAACAGACCCATGTACATAAAGAACAAAATGCTTACCAAAAGGGAAAGAGGGGAGAGGATAAACTAGGAGTTTTAAATTAACATATGCACACTACTATATATAAAATAGATAACCAACAAAGACCTACTTATAGCACAGAGAACTATACTCAGTATTTTGTACAAATCTATAAGGGAAAAGAATCTTAAAAAGAGTAGACATAAATATGTATATAACTAGACCAATTTGTTGTACACCTGAAACTAACATAATACTGTAAATCAACTATACCTCAATTTAAAAAAATACTGAATCACTACACTGTATGCCTGAAACTAACATAATACTGTAAATCAACTATACCTCAATTTAAAAAAATACTGAATCACTACACTGTATGCCTGAAACTAACATAATATTGTAAATCAACTATACTCCAATTAAAAAAAATACTGAATCACTACACTGTATGCCTGAAACTAACATAATACTGTAAATCAACTATACCTCAATTTAAAAAAATACTGAATCACTACACTGTATGCCTGAAACTAACATAATACTGTAAATCAACTATACCTCAATTTAAAAAAATACTGAATCACTACACTGTATGCCTGAAACTAACATAATATTGTAAATCAACTATACTCCAATTAAAAAAAAAAAGAAAATGAAGAGAAGGCAGGCTCCAGCAAAGACTGATGAAGGTGTTGATTTGCAAGGGTCCAAGAAGCCAAAGCCAGAACAAAAAAGCTGATTCCAAATTGTTTATGTCATGTTGGTTCTAAGTGACTTACATTCATTTATTCAGCAAACAATTTAACATCATACTAACTTTGTCAGGCTATAGGTACAAAAAGCAAATGCATTATAGTCACTCACTTCCAAGACTATTCTCAGCTTCGTGGGGATTGCCTATAAGCCAAATGTTTGTAGCTCTTTCTGCTTACACAGGAAATGGAAATGCTGGCTTGTATTTGCTTCCACATTTATCTTCTCACACTTTTCTTGGTCTCCCGGACAGATCACACTGGGAAAGTGGGGTGAAGATTAAAATAATGACCATATCTCCTTCCGTGAGGGTTCGTGTAAGCTGAAATACATGTGAGAGCAAGATGGAAATTGTCAGAGAACATATTCATGTTAACCCGTTATCACTGACAATAATGGGAACAAAGTTATATCATTATAAGTCACTAGCTTGATTTTTTTCTATGAAAGAACAACTATTTTGAAAAAGTACCATATATTGATTTTTAGAAAGCTAATATTTTTTAAGACATGCTGAAAATGGCTGGTATATACTTTTCCTTGTAGTTTAAGGATTTCAGACCATCAATATAACCATGAAACAAAGATTTATCATGCCTCTGCTAACAGAATTTAAGTTGAAATTCAATGCTGGTACAAATAATTTATATTTCTAGAACTGGAATTTTAATATATAAAACTAAGAAATAGTAACACAAGTTCATTTGCAGATGATCTGAACATACTGCATTGAAAGTGATTCACATCTTCTCAAACTTGCATTGACAATGGTGATAGCATCATCAATCATTCCAGTCAGTATGTGACAGAAAAGAGTCTTAAATCATATCTTAAAGTCAGTTTTTCATCATCCTTTTCTTAACCCTAACTATCCTATTCTCAAGAGCTGTATACTGCATATATTTTTATCCTCATTTTAACTGTATTCTGTTTTAACAGGTTCTAGGATGTTCAGGAGATCAAAGCAGTCAATCCTAAAGGAAATCAACTCTGAATATTTATTGGAAGGACTGATACTGAAGCTACAGCTCCAAGACTTTGGTTACCTGATACTAAAAACTGCCTCATTAGGAAAGACCCTGATGCTAGGAAAGATTGAAGACAAAAGGAAAACGGGACAGCAGAGGATGAGATGGTTAGATATCACCTACTCAAAGGACATGGATTTGATCAAACTCCAGCAATAGTGGAGGACAGAGTAGCTTGGAGAGCTTGAGTCTGTGGAATCACAAAGAGTCAGACACAACTTAGAAACTGAACAACAGCAACAGATGTTCAATATAATGTATCATTAATTTCATCTATTTTTCTTGATAAAATAAAAAAGTGAATTGGTCACAAAAGAATTAAGTGTCCCATTTCTTCTCATGTTAATAGAGTGCTAGTGTATTTGTATGTTCTTTGAACAAAGGAATAGCATTTCTCATTTTGGTAAACATGATTCTGAGGGGATGAGCTCACATCAGTAATCATGTGACTATAGCTTTACCATCTTCCCTGGTGGCTCACAGGTTAAAGCGTCTGCCTCCAATGCAGGAGACCAGGGTTCGATCCCTGGGTCGGGAAGATCCCTGGGAGGAGGAAAAGGCAACCCACTCCAGTATTCTTGCCTGGAGAATCCCATGGACTGAGGAGCCTGGTGGGCTGCAGTTCAAGGGGTCACAAAGAGTCGGACATGACTGAGTGACTTTACTTACTTATAGCTTTACAATGACATTACCATTAGCACATGCTCACCTACACACCATTCAGTATTTAAGAACCTATTAAGGGTCTGCTACTTTCCAGATACTGCTGAAATAATGCTGCTATTAGAAACCACTGGACCACAGTGTCTAATTATAATAGATACTAGGCACAGTTTTGTCCTGTCTAGTGAGTAATACTGCTGCATGTATCTCAACTAAAATTAAAGAATGGAAAGGAAGTCACACTTTGAATGCTGACTATATGTTGGGCACCATACTAGAAGTTCTTTTTACAAGTGATCTCATTTAAGGCTTATATTAAATAAGAAAGGAAAGTCATCCAGTATTTACAAATGAAGAAGCTGTGTCTCAAAGAGAATAAACACATTTTACCATTGATATGCAATTTTATAGTGGTAGAACTGGAAATTAAATCCAGTTTAATCTGAACTCTATTCCATTCCACTGTTCTTTGCTCTTTGGAGTTATGAAAACATCCCTATTTTCAGGAATCCACTAAAGTAGGCACAGTTAAGTGGACAATATCCCATGTTCCTATCAAGGAGTGGATGTCTTTATGTTCGATCAGCGCTTCAGGAAGAATCGTCATCTGTAGGTGAGAATAAGTGCCAGGAATGGCATCATAGCTGAAGGGTTTAGGGTAAATAAAATTTAAAATTCTCCTATTTCCACTCTTACCAAGGAACATCTTGGTCTATAATTTTTCTTTCTTGATATTTTCTTACAGTGAGTTTACCAGAAACAGATACATTCAAGAGCTATAGAAACCTATAAAATTCCTAAGGAAAAAATAGAGTCCATCCCTTTTGGGGATACTGACATACACAGCACCCAAAATCCCTGGGAAATAATATGTGATCATATTTTTCACATGCTTATACTTCTTTTGTTTCATTGATTGCAAGTGGCTTTAGTCTAGATTTCCTAATGCCTCCTCCAAGTGTTTTTCTTGTGCATAAAACATGAAATTGTCAAATGTGGAGTACACAGTTCATTGCAGCCACCAGGAGTCACTGATCCTTGCATTTATTTTTTGCAGATTTCAAATCTATTTTTCATGCTGCTTGTCATAGAAGGTTGACATGTGTCACTGGATACTGCTACATGCTGAAGTGATGCACAACCAGACAAAATTTTCAAATAATACATTTTAAATGCCTGTTTAGTTTGATGTACTCAGAAAATTGCCCCAAAAATCAACATTCATGATATAATATAAAGAGAACAAAGACATTTCTCATTCAGGCCCAGAAAAGCTCATAAACAAACCTCAAAGAGAGAGTCTCCAGCTCACTTTAAATGCACAGAGTTAACAATATTTATTAAAATATCATTGAAATGTTGGCTGCCAATATCCTTTCAACTCTCTCCTTGATATCCTACAGTCATGGATTTCAGTCCCCTCAGATTCTCATTTAATTTTGGTGCTGATTTTCTCTGAGCTCTCTGGAGAGCCCTTTGTTTACTAAGGATCAGTTTTTCTCATCTTTTAAATCTTGCCTATACTTTGGAAATTATTATGAACCAAAGGAAATAAGAACAGGAAGAAGAAAGTCATTTTTATCCAATAGTGCAGCATTTATTCACATACTTCTCTAATAAAACATATACACACACACATATATGCACACACATAATCTGTATGTATGGGTAAAACAGTATCACTGAATTAAATCAATAGAATAATGTGTCACAAAGTAAGTGGCAAGGCTTGCCGTAGCCTGGTGACCTATGATCTGGGCAAAAATTCTGGATAGGTTACAAATCAAGAGAACTAAATACCATCTCCACTTCACTGTGAAGGTGTATGAAGTATAAAAATAAAGAATCATCATGCCACACTGCCTGCTCTATCCTAACACACACAGATGCACATACATGCTATTATCTGGACTCACATCCCATAGAGAAGCAGAGACAAAATGCTGTCACAATCTTCTAATTTGGCAAATTTCTTCATGCAGAGTGGGCATGGTGAAATAAGGAAAAGATGAGTAAGTTGTTAATAAGGTGGTAAAATACAGCATTCCTTCTAACAATACTTTAAATGTTACTTTTCTTTATTAACAGGAAGTATTCATACTTGACACTTTGAGTCATTCGGAACAGCTGTGAAATTCATTCATCCCACGTGGCTTTCAGGCTGTGTTTTCAGTGCCTTCTAATCTCTTCGGTCTCAACTCTTGCCACTTGCCCTCATTATTTCTGCTACACAACACTAACATATTGTGCAGGGCTGCACAAAATTGTCAATAATGAAACTTTTAGGCTATAAAAATGGTAGTCTGATGTTCCATCTCAGAATTCAGTTTACCATTTCACCAGTTCACCAGAAAGTTTACCCATCTCACCATGTCACTTCTCACTGCACTCTAATCTTTGCTGAGGTTACCTTTTCTTCACTTGCTTTCCTATACCCAGTCCTTTCCAAGGCTTCTTGGATAATTCTGACTCATCCCTTAGGTCTCTGCTTTTAAGCCTCTTTCTTTAGCAAACTTTTCCCTGGAAAAAACACACACACACACACACAAAATGGGTTCTGTGCTCTTCCTCATCAGAAAAGGATGTGTGTGTGTATCTATCTATCTATATAGGATATATCTATATATGTGTGTGTGTGTATTATATATATATATATATATATATATATATATATATATATATATATATATTTGGGATTCCACTGTTGTTGTTCTCATATGTAGCTATCTACAGCATCTGCTCTTTGGAACACAGTCCTATCGTATCCCTCTATCCACTTTATTTTTCTGTTTCTGACAACTCACCCCATGCTAGAAATACCTGCATAGGTTATGGATGTATTCATTCTGCAAGGTATTTAAAGCTTATTTCAATGGCATTACTTCCTCAGCCAGATAAGCAATCACAACAAACTGCTGCAAATGTGTTATTCCCCAAATTGGATAAATTCCCCGAACTCTAGACATTCTGCTCAAAACTAGCAGAAATGGTTTCTATTAAAGTGATGGGAAAAGCTATATTTTTCACTTTATTAGTCACCAGTACGAATCCAGGTGCTGCCAGTCCCTAATCTGATTCTTATCAATATGGATTGAATATCTGTGCAGATGCTAGGATGATTCAGAAAAACAGCCCCATGAGATGCTATTATAGATCCAAATATTACTCCCACTGTTGCCTGAGCCTGAATTCTTTGAAGTGGATAAAACTTTTCTAAGTTGGCAAAAATCTATTACTGGTTTTTAAGAGGTGTTTCTAATACATTCCCAGTGGATCAACAATAGCACAGACACAACTTTTCACTTTTATTTTCAGGAAAAGGGGTCACCATTGTAGGACAGCAATGATTGATGTTGGAGAAAGAACCTAAAGAGTTTTCTTCTATGAAAATATATCCTGAGATAATCTTTTCATGTAATTACTATCAGATATCATGAAGCAAAGATACAGGACAATACTGAAATTTGAACAATAAAGAATTTGGACTACTAACAAAAGGGCCACACTTCAGGTTATTTAAACTAATTCCTTAATATTTAGGGTAAAAGAGCCACTAAATTTAGTACAGTCATAAACTTAGTGCCCAGAAAAAAAAGTAAAAAAACTTTACATACATTAAAAACAATCTTGTCCTGAAATATATTCATAGATACACAAAAGTATAAAGGAATGAATTTTAGAACTACATATTTCACATCAAAATCAACAAGATTAAACAATCTATTGAGTGAAGTATATTCAGCTATTTCATTTAACAACTATTTACCAATATTTATCTAGTACCTACCACCCTACTGTGCACAGCAAAGGCAGGGGCAATGAATAGAAGAAACTTATACATGGAAGTGCTCAGTAGGGAGTAAGAATAAACAAACAAAAAGGAAAATGTAACTAACAATTACCGTAATCCATCACTCCACCTTCTGTAAACCCTGGAGAGAGTCTAGAAGGATACATTTCTGTAGGACCTCAGCAGAAAACAAAAATTCACAGCACAGTCTTAAATATTCTATTACATTGATTTGTTTCCACCAACCAAAATACTTCACCAACATGCTAACAGTTAAGAGCCATCACAAGCATAGCACGTGCCCAGACCAGAGAGTTCAGGTTTTTGTCAGTTGCTGGTTTTTAATGCTTTTGATTAATTAGCCATAGAGAGGTACAGGGGTAAATAAATGCTACTGAAATTTATGCTCAGAATCATTTTTCCATGTTTTACTTTCTGAAGCTTCATGACAGCTTCTTTTGTCTCCAACCTCAACTCTCCCCACATACTTCAAAGAGCTTAAAATTAAAAGGCCTGAAAGATGAGGGTGGGGGAGAGATAGCTAGGGAATTGGGGATTGATATGTATATACTATTATATTTAAAATGGATAACCAAAAAGGACCTACTATATAACACAGGGAACTCTGCTCAGTGGTATTAGGCAGCCTGGATAGGAAGGGAGTTGGGGGAGAATGGAAAGGTCCACCTAGTTAAGGTATGGTTTTTCCAAGTAGTATGGATGTAAGAGTTGGATTGTAAAGAAAGCTGAGTGCCAAAGAATTAATGCTTTTGAACTGTGGTGTTGGAGAAGACTTTTGAGAGTCCGTTGGACTGCAAGGAGATCAAAACCAGTCAATGAATATTCATTGGAAGGACTGATGCTGAAGCTCTAATACTTTGGCCACCTGATGTGAAGAATTGACTCACTGGAAAAGACCCTGATGTTGGGAAACATTAGAGGCAGGTATAGAAGGGGATGACAGAGGATAAGATGGTTGGATGTCATCACTGACTCAATGGACATGAGTTTGAACAAGCTCCAGGATTTGGTGATGGACAGGGAAGTCAGGCATGCTGCAGTCCATGGGGTCACAAAGAGTCAGACAACTGAGGAAATGAACTGGACTGATACGTGTGGTTGGGTCCCTTAGCTGTTCACCTGAAACTATCCCAACATTGTTAATCAGAAAAATTTTAAAAAGCCTTTCACATGGTGATGAATTACAACAGTAATGATCAAAATCACCTGACTATTCAGAAGAGATAATTACAAAGGATTAGTATATTATAACAAAAGAAAGCAGCAAGCAGAGGAAAATGATAGGGAAATTTATGGATATATTTTAACCAAAGACAAGATTGATTTTTGTTTGTTTTTTCTTTCTGGAGCTAAAGCTCTTAAGATAAACTCGATTTTTCACAGAAAATCCCAGGCTGAGAAAGAGATTTCTTAAGTCAAGAGGAAACTTTTCTTTGTCAGGTGGCCTTTGAACTTGAGCTGAATCTATCAATGGGGTCAATTCCATTGCACTTTCAAAGTAGCTATGGTTAGTTTTTCCATTTAAAGGCAACACTTACCTTTACCACCATGTGCCACCAATTATGTAAAATGGGATTATAACCAAAGGGTGAAATAAGAAATTCTAAATCTCATACACTCTGAGGTTGAAAACCTATTTGTGTCATCTACTGCACATTTTAGGGATGTCACACATTTTGTGTGTCATGTTTTTCTAAGAAGTAAAGATAAAAATATGTAAGGTCACAACATGGAGAAGAGACAATACCTTTGCCAACAGAGCCAACATAAAATAAGATTTCATGTGTCAGACGATCCTGGCTGAATAGCTAAATTGTGCTATATTCTGAAAATCCATGACATAGACCTCTTCTCTGACCAATAGGAATTAAGAGGAACCATACATACCTTAATGACTAAAACAACTAAAAATCTGTGCTAGAGAGAATAGTTCTTAGCCATTGGACGTTAAACAGTGCAGAAGTGTGATTCCTGAGGGAAAAACAAAGAAGGTGATCTCTAAGATTACCCTAGCTTACCTCCTTGAAAAAGTTTACTAAAGCACCTGGAAGGGAAACCGATAAAGTGAAATTGTCTCAGTTAAATAAGGAGACAGAACTGGAGTCCAGGGGAAACAAGGTGGTTTTGGAGAACTGAGGACTCAAGGAATAAAGCTACACAAACAGTAAACTCCAAAGATCTACACTGCCCCAAAGCAGTCTTGTTGTTGTTGTTCAGTCAACCAGTCGTGTTCAACTCTTTGTGACCCCATGAACTATAGCATGCCAGGCCTCCCTGTCCTTCACTATCCCCCGAAGTTTGCTCAAGCTCATGTCCATTGCATCAGTGATGACATCCAGCCATCTCATTCTCTGATGCCCTCTTCTCCTTCTTCCCTCAGTCTTTCCCAGCAACAGGGACTTTTCCAATGAGTTGGCTGTTCATATCAGATGACCAAAATACAGTTGTGAGAGCTAGACCGTAAAGAAGGCAGAACATCAAAGCAGTCTTAGTATTGATTAAATCATGAATGTGAGGAAACAACTCCAGGCTAGGATTAGGAGAAATAATCCTCAGAGTTTACACAGGGCTGGAAATAATTTAGACTGTCATCAGCCTAAGTGACAAAAATTCTTATAATTTACAAGATGTCAGGTAGACTAGTCAGAGTGCTCATTAGTGGGGCTAAATCTACACTAAACACCTAACTAATCTGAAAAGATCTGGTCCTGGTCCCACCTAACAAGTCTGTAAAGACATAAAAGGATCAATAAATTTAATGAAGTCCTAGGTCATTAAATTCAGAATATTCAGAAAAATTAAAAAATATCCAGCACCTAAAAAGGAAAATTTCAGTTTTGGTTGATGCCCAAAAGGTATCCAATCAAAAAATTACTAGACATACAAAGAAGTTAGAAAATATAGCCCAGAATAAGGAGAAAAATAAATTGATAGAAACAGAGCCAGAAATTATACATGATAGAATCTTCAGACAAGGATATTCAATGAGTTATTAAACAGCCACTTGAGCTATGTTACATACATTCTAGAGGGCAGAAAGAAGACTGAGCATGTTAATTAGTGACATACACTCCTATTAAGATGCACTCAGAGTACATCATGTGAAATGCCAGGATGGATGAGTTACAAGCTGGAAACAAGGCCACTTGGAGAAATATCAACAAACTCATATATGCAGATGAAACCACTCTAATGGCAGAAAGTGAAGAGGAACTAAAGAGCTTCTTGATATGAAAGAGGAAAGTGAAAAAGCTAGCTTAAAACAGTCAAAAAAACTAAGATCATGGCATCTAGTCCCATCACTTCATCGCAAATAGATGAGGAAAAAATGAAAATAGTGACAGACTTTATTTTCTTGGGCTCCAAAATCACTGAAAATGGTGACTGCTCTCATGAAATTAAAAGACCCTTGCTCCTCGGAAGAAAAGCAATGACAAACCTAGACAGAGTACTAAAAAGCAGAGACATTACTTTGCCAAAAAATGTCCATATAGTCAAAACTACAAATTTTCCAATAGTCATGTATGGATGTGAAAGTTGGACCACCAAGAAAGATGAGCACCAAAGAATTTATGTTTTCAAACTGTGGTGTTGGAGAAGACTCTTGAGTGTCCCTTGGACTGCATGGAGATCAAACCAGTCAATTCTAAAGGAAATCAGTCCTGAATATTCATTGGAAGGACTAATGCTGAAGCTTCAATACTTTGGCCACCTAATGTGAAGAGCTGACTTTTTGGAAAAGATAATGACACTGGGAAAGATTGAAGGCAGGAGGAGAAGGTGGTGACAGAAGATGAAATGGTTCGATGGTATCACCGATTCAGTGAACATGAATTTGAGCAATCTTGGAAAATAGTGAAGGACAGAGTAGCCTGGCACTCTGCAGTCCATGGGGTCACAAAGAATCAGACATAATGACTGAACACCACCACCCAAAATCTAACTTCTGGTAAGGAAAACTATAGAATCTGAAAGGAAAAACACATGGAGTGTTAGTAGCAGCAGATTAAACAAGCCTAAGAAAAGATTATTTCACCTAAAGACACAGCAATAGATATTATTCAAATTGAAATACAAAGTAAGGGGAAAAAGGAGTATTTTTAAAAGGAATAGAGCATCAGTAAGTTATGTGACAGCTCAGGCTATCAGTATCCATGCAACTGGATTCTCCAAAGGAAAATGGAGAAAAGTAGAAAAGAAAAAATACTTGAAGAAATAATAGCCAAAATATTCCTAATTTCATATAACTATAAACTCACTGCTCCAAAAATTTCAACAAAGCTCTAGTAATAGGAATTTGAAGAAAACTATCCAAGGGAATAAATTCCTTAAGTGACAGTGAGAAAACGTTAAAAGCATACAATTCAGAAAAACAAAGAATGATACTATGTTTTTCATTTGAAGCAAGGCAATCTAAAATATAGTGAAGGAGTATCTACAAAGTGGGAAGAAAAAAATCTATCATCCTAAAATTCTATATATAGTCAAATTATTTTTCAAACATGAATGAGAAATAATGCACGTTTCAGACATCAAACTGTTGAAAGAAATCATCACCAGCAGATCTGTAGTCAAGAAATTATGTAACAGAAGTCCTTCAGACTGAAAGAAACTATACCAAAATACAGATCCGTGAAAAGAAATGAAAAATACTTTAAGGAGATGAATCTTTTGAATGGTGTAAAAGGACATTAAAAATTGATACACTAATACAACAAATATTGGGCTTTCTCAGTGGCTCAGCAGTAAAGAATCCACCCACAATGCAGGAGCAGCAGGAAACCCGGGTTTGATCCCTGGGTTGGGAAGATCCCCTGGAGCAGGGCATGGCATCCCATTCCAATATTCTTGCCTAGAGAATCCCATGGACAGAGGAGCTTGTCAGGCTACTGTCCATAGGGTCTCAAAGAGTTGGACACAACTGAAGTGGCTCAGCATGCACAACACATACTAAAGCATTAGGTTACCATGAAAGAAAGAAAGTGAATTTGCTCAGTCATGTCTGACTCTGAGACCCCATGGACAGTAGCCTGCCAGGCTCCTCCATCCATGGGATTTTCCAGGCATGAATACTGAAGTGGGTTGCCATTTCCTTCTCCAAGGTTACCATATGCAACATGTACAATGGAAACGGTCAAGAACCACTTTTGTGACCCTTGCAGCCTCGGCCAGGTGGACAGGAAAAGTGGTCAGAGAATTCAAAGATTGAATCTGCTGCACACTCTTTTAGGAGGGATTTTTGCCACAGAGGTCCCCACCACCTCTTTTGGTAGGGATCATGGGGTACTTTCTATTGCTGCTCAAGCCTGGGGAATGGAGGTGTCTGGAAACACTTGGAGAGTTCATATTTGGAGTCATGGAGGACTTGTCCCTAACTCACATTTGATAAATGTCACCTAATGCCTACATGCAGGTCAGGAAGCAAGAGTTAGAACTGGACATGGAACAACAGACTGGTTCCAAATAGGAAAAGGAGTATTTCAATACTGTATATTGTCACCCTGCTTATTTAACTTATATGCAGAGTACATCATGAGAAACGCTGGGCTGGATGAAGCACAAGCTGGAATCAAGATTTCCGGGAGAAATATCAATAACCTCAGATATGCAGATGACACCACCCTTATGGCAGAAAGTGAAGAAGAACTAAAGAGCCTCTTGGTGAAAGTGAAAGAGGAGAGTGAAAAAGTTGGCTTAAAGCTCAACATTCAGAAAACTAAGATCATGGCATCCAGTCCCATCACTTCATGGCAAATAGATGGGGAAACAGTGGAAACAATGGCTGACTTTATTTTGGGGGGCTCCAAAATCACTGCAGATGGTGATTGCAGCCATGAAATGAAAAGATGCTTACTCCTTGAAAGGAAACTTACGATCAATCAATATGACATGTTAAAAGTGGAGACATTATTTTGTCAACAAAAGTCCCTCTAGTCAAGGCTATGGTTTTTCCAGTGGTCATGTATGGATGTGAGAGTTGGACTATAAGGAAACCTGAGTGCAGAAGAATTGATGCTTTTGAACTGTGGTGTTGGAAAAGACTCTTGAGAGTCACTTGGACTGTAAGGAGATCCAACCAGTCCATTGTAAAATCAGTCCTGGGTGTTCGTTAGAAGGACTGATGTTGAAGCTGAAACTCCAAAATTTTGGCCACCTGATGCAAACAGCTGACTCATTTGAAAAGACCCTGATGTTAGGAAAGATTGAAGGCAGGAGGAGAAGGGGAAGACAGAGGATGAGATGGTTAGATGGCATCACCGACTCAACGGAGATGAGTTTCGGTAAACTCTGGGAGTTGGTGATGGACAGGGAGGTCTGGTGTGCTGCAGTTCATGGGGTCTCAAAGAGTCGGACATGACTGAGTAACTGAACTGAATGCTGCAAAATAGTCAGTATATCTTGTCCTGACTCTCAAGTTTCTCAAGCAAGTGATGTGGATGTTTCCTAGAGTAAGTAGGAACTATAAGGAAGAGGGTCAATATCATCCAATTTTGGGTGCTGTTCTACAGAGCAACCTAGAGAGATGGTGGGATCACAGTAGTAAGTACTCAAAAGTAGAAGCAAACACCAGATTCCAGAAAGAGGTGTTGCAAGCAACTGTCTTAAAGAGACAGCCATCTGCCCAGACAAATTTTAGAGGTACACACTAGAAAATGATGTGACCATGTTTAGAGTAAAAGACCAGCATTGAGGATGCAGAAGACTTTTCTCTATATATCTTATATACTGTTTGAGCCTTTTTCTTTCCTTACTATGTGGCATTGTGGCCTTCTGCCAAAAGAACCTTTAGTTTGTTCAGGAAACAGTGTGTCCAGTTCTGAGTGATAGATTTCAAATGTACATTAGTCATAACAATTATGTCATGACTATATACATAACAATGAGTCATGACAATTATGTTCTCTGGTTTCCGAA
Source organism: Ovis canadensis (assembly GCF_042477335.2). NCBI lineage: Eukaryota > Metazoa > Chordata > Mammalia > Artiodactyla > Bovidae > Ovis > Ovis canadensis. The sequence continues at coordinate 228,516,524 of NC_091245.1, forward strand.
ACCCCTAAAAAGAGGGAGAGCATGCAACCTATAAGTAGACGGTTTGTACCACCTTTTACCTTTTGCCTCTCTTCTTCCTGTAAATGCCAAACTGCTGGCTGGAGCAGGAGCACACATCCTATGGTACTGGGAAAGCACAAAAGAATCACCGACACTCTCATCCTTACATTGTGAATGAAAGTGTTAGTCACTTAGTCATGTCCAGTTATTTGTGACCCCATGGACTGTAGCCTGCCAGGCCCCTCTGTCCATGGGATTCTCCTGGCAAGAACACTGGAGTGGGTTGCCATTTCCTTCTCCAGGGGATCTTCCTGACCCAGAGGTCAAACCCGGGTCTCCTGCATTGCAAGCATAAGGGCTTACCCAATGGCTCAGACAGTAAAGAATCTGCCTGAAATGTAGGAGACCCCAGTTCGATTCCTGGGTTGGGAAGATCCACTACCCACTGCAGTGTTTTTAGGCTTCCCTTGTGGCTCAGCTGGTAAAGAATCCACCTGTGGAGGGAGAACAAGATGGGAGAGGAGTAGGTGGATATAGAATACATCTCTCTCCACAGATACATCAGGAATACACCATTAGACACAGAAGTGCATATAGAATACCAGCTGAGAGTGTACAGGAGTACCTGACCAGCAGAAGAGAATATATAGAACCACACAAAAGTCAGTAGGATGAAGGAACTAGGGGGAAAAACAGGAGTGTTACTAGGACTGGACTTGCCCTTGGCCAGAGGGGGAAATGAAGCAGGGGTCTGATTCCTGCATCAGGGGAATTGTCTGAGTCAGAGGAGAAATATTTAAGGCTGAGAGTGAAACAATTGATCTGTGGGACCCTAGCCAGGGTTCCCCTTTAAGTACCTGATGCGCTGATCTACAGAACAGCACCCCAACCAGGGGGACCCTCTAAGTGCCTGATGCACCAGGCAACAGAGAAGGACCCCAGATAAGGGAGCCCTCTAAGTGCATGACTGTATAGGGCTTCTCCACCTTTGGCTGCAAAGAATGTAATCAATCTGATTTTGGTGTTGACCATCTGGTGATGTCCATGTGTAGAGTCTTCTCTTGTGTTGTTGGAAGAGGGTGTTTGCTATGACCAGTGCATTTTCTTGGCAAAACTCTATTAGTCTTTGCCCTGCTTCATTCTGCATTCCAACGCCAAATTTGCCTGTTACTCCAGGTGTTTCTTGACTTCCTACTTTTGCATTCCAGTCCCCTATAATGAAAAGGACATCTTTTTTGGGTGTTAGTTCTAAAAGGTCTTGTAGGTCTTCATAAAACCGTTCAACTTCAGCTTCTTCAGCGTTACTGGTTGGGGCATAGACTTGGATAACTGTGATATTGAATGGTTTGCCTTGGAGACAAACAGAGATCATTCTGTCATTTTTGAGACTGCATCCAAGTACTGCATTTTGGACTCTTTTGTTGACCATGATGGCTACTCCATTTCTTCTGAGGGATTCCTGACCGCAGTAGTAGACATAATGGTCATCTGAGTTAAATTCACCCATTCCAGTCCATTTTAATTAGCTGATTCCTAGAATGTCAATGTTCACCCTTGCCATCTCTTGTTTGACTACTTCCAATTTGCCTTGATTCATGGACCCTGGGATTTCTTTGGAAAGAATAATGCTAAAGCTGAAACTCCAGTACTTTGGCCACCTCATGTGAAGAGCTGACTCATTGGAAAAGGGAGGGATTGGGGGCAGGAGGAGAAGGGGACGACCGAGGATGAGATGGCTGGATGGCATCACTGACTCGATGGACGTGAATCTGAGTGAACTCCGGGAGATGGTGATGGACAGGGAGGCCTGGCGTTCTGAGATTCATGGGGTCGCAAAGAGTTGGATACGACTGAGCGACTGAACTGAACTGAACTAAACTAAGTGCATGAATGGGTGGAACTATGGAGAAAGACTAGCCAAAGAGGCCTTCTGATTCAGCTGCCAGAGGCCTGAAAAAAGACTCTGATAGGGCCATAACTCCTACAGCTGAGGCTGTAGGTCCCCGTGACCTAAGCAGTTGTGCCACCTTCACACTCAACTCTCACTGGGGCAGAGCTGTCACAGGCAAAAAAAGAAAAAAGAAAAAAAAGTCTTGCATCTGCATGTGCAATCACTTCAGTTGTTTCCAACTCTTTGCAACCCTGTGGACTGTGAACTGCCAGGCTTCTCTGTTGGGTGGTTTCTCCAGGCAAGAATACTGGAGTGTATTGGCCAACACGGGTTGCCATACCCTTCTAGAACACTATATTTCCTACTGCCCTAGCTACCAACTCCCCTGAGTACCTGGTGCTGTCAGAACCCCTGTGACCCAAGCAGCTGCAACACCTCTGCACCTGGCCCTCACTGGGGCAGACCCAAGTCCTCCAGGACAGCCTCAGGAGCAAACCCCAGTGGATGATTCACATGCAGAGGTGGATACAAAACCACAGTTGAAATCCAGGGGCAATGAAGCTTAGGAAGAAGACTCAAAGCCTCCCCACCAGCTGTACAAGCTGCAGATTAAATCTACACAATCAGCTAGGCAGAGTCTGTCTACAGAATATATAAAAGCACATTAAGGAGTCCCACAAAAGAAAATACACTAGTTCTGATATCTGTGGACATTGGAGGCAAGAACACACTGGAGCAATACTAGATTAGAATCTGAGCTGCATGACAGCAGGTCCAGAGACCAGCACAGTATTGCAGGGCATCCTAGGGAGGTGAGGTGGACTGTGACTCCCAGCGAGGGAAAGGACCCTGACATCAGTGACCCAAGGAAAACATTATTCATATGTTTTGACTTCTTCTGTAGGGTCTTTTTTTTTCCTTTTTTTTTTTTTTTGTTCCCCACTGTTATTTTATTGGCACTATGAAATCTAGTTAAGCTTTTAAGTTGTTGTTGTTTTTAATCCACATTTTATTGTTCTTATAAACTTCTGCCTCTACATTGTCCTTCTGTAGTTCTGTGGAGTTTTCTTTTTTTTTTTTTATTTCCTCTTCCCTGCCCCCCCCCACCTTTTTTTTTCATTTTATAATTCTTAATTTTAATTTTTAACCTATTTTTTCCTACAGTTATTCCTTTGTTTCCTTTCCCTACTTTTCTTTTCCCCCTGCCATTAATCTTCAGTGTATATAAATCTTCTTTATCTACGTCTATTTAAGTTTGCATATATATTCTTTCTCTATTTTCTTGCTTTCCTTTCCTCTGAACATATTTGTTAGTTTTGTTTTTTTATTTGTTTTTGCTTTATTCCTCACTTGGCACCTTGCTTCAGTATTGTTTTCCATTTTATGCTTTAGTTAGCTTTGTTCCTAACTGGTAGATATATTTGGTTTCCTTTGTTCACTGGATCAATCTATTGTACTTTATTTTAGTTGAACTGTTTTGATTTTGTTTATGGATGCATACATATATATTTCATTACTTTGCCTGATTTTGTAACCACCATTTGTCTGGGGTTCATCTTTGGTTTCTTGTTTTGGGGTATGTGTTTTAATCTCACTTTCTGTCATAACAAACCACTTGTGGAATCTTCATTCCTGACCAGAGAGATCAAACCCTGAGCCTTTGGAGTGAGAGCGCTGGCTCCAAGACCCTAGACTATCAGATAACTAACCCTAGGGAGCATCAAATAGTGAGAACTCACACAAAGGAAATCACTTCAATACCAGACCCAGCATCACCCAACCACCAGTAGCACCCTGTGCAGGACACCTCATCTAAACAACAAACAAATATACAAACCCAATCATCAATAGACAGGATTACCAGCCTTGCTCATCAGAGGAAAAACAAACAAACAAACAAATCTCAGCATAAATCTCACCTTATACAAAGCTTATACAAACCACTGGACAAAGTTCAGGAGGGCAGAAACCAAAAGGAAGGAAGAATTCAACCCTGAAGCCTGAGAAAAGGAAACCTCAAACACAATAAGTGTAAAAACAATTTTTTTTTAATAAAGAAAAGAAAAGGCAGAGAAAGGCTGCACAAATGAAGGAACAAAGAAAAAAAACACAGAAGTCCAAATAAATGAAGATGAAATAGGCAAACTACCTCAAAAAGAATTCAGAATAATGATAGTAAAGATGATCAAAAATTTTGAAGATAGAATGGAGAAAATGCAAGAATCAATTAACAAAGACCTAGAAGAATTAGAGAATAAACATACAGCAACCAACAACACAATTAATGAAATTAAAAATACTCTAGAAGGATTCAATAGCAGAATATCTGAAGCAGAAGAAAGAATCAGTGAGCTGGAAGATAAATGGTAGAAATAACTTCTGAAAAGCAGAATAAAGTAAAAAGAAGAAAAAGAACTGAGGATAGTCTCAGAGATCTCTGGGACAGTATCAAACACACCAACATTCAAAATATAAGGGTCCCAGAAGAAGAAGGCAGCGGCAATCCACTCCAGTACTCTTGCCTGGAAAGCCCCCTGGATGGAGGAGCCTGGTGGGCTGCAGTCCATGGGGTCGCTGAGGGTCAGACATGACTGAAAGACTTCACTTTCACTTTTCACTTTCAGGCATTGGATAAGGAAATGGCAACCCACTCCAGTGTTCTTGCCTGGAGAATCACAGGGATGGGGAAGCCTGGTGGGCTGCCATCTCTGGGGTCGCACAGAGTCAGACATGACTGAAGCAACTAAGCAGTAGCAGAAGAAGAAGAAGAGAAAAAGAAAGGGTAGGAGAAAATTTTTGAAAATATTATAGTTGAAAATGTCCCCAATATGGAAAAGGAAATAATCAATCAAGTTCAAGAGGCACAGAGTCCCATACAGGAAAAACCCAAGGAGAAATACACCAAGACACATACTAATCAAACTAACAAAGACTAAACACGAAGAAAGAATATTAAAAGCAGCAAGGGAAAAACAACAAGTAACATACAAGGGAAACCCCATACATTTAATAGCTGATCTTTCAGCAGAAACTCCGCAGTTTCTGCTGCAGAAGGGACAGAACTCAAATAGAAAGGAATGGCAGGATATATTTAAAGTACTGAAAGGGAAAAATCTACAGCCAAGGTTACTCTACCCAGCAAGGATCTTATTCAAAATTGTTGGAGAAATCAAAACCTTTTCAGACAAGCAAAATTTAAGAGAATTCAGTACCACCAAACCAACTTTACAATAAATGTTAGAGAGACTTATATAATCAAGAAATACAATAGAAGAAAAAGATCTACAAAATCAAACTCCAAACACTTAAGATAATGGCAATAGGAGAAAATATATCAATAATTACTTTAAGTGTAAATGGATTAAATGCTCCAACCAAAAGACACAGACTGGCTGAATGGATTCAAAAACAAGACCCATATATATGCTGTCTACAAGAAATCCACTTCAGACCTAAAGACACATATAGACTGAAAGTAAGAGGATGGAAAATAACATTCCATGCAAATGGACAGCAAAAGAAAGCTGGAGTGGCAATCTTCATATCAGACAAAATAGACTTTAAAATAAAGATTACAAGAGATAAGGAAGGATACTACATAATGATCAAGGGCTCAATCCAAGAGGAAGATAAAACTATAGTAAATATCTGTGCACCTAGCATTAGAGCACCTCAATCCATAAGACAAATAATAATAGACATAAAAGGAGAAATTGACAGTAACACAATAATAGCAGGATACTTTAACACCCCACTCACACTAATGGACAGATCATCAAAACAGAAAATTAATAAGGAAACACAAGTCTTAAATAATACATTGGATGAGATGGATCTCATTGATATCTTCAGGACAATTCATCCAAATGTAGAAGAATACACCTTCTTCTCAAGTGCACATGGAACATTCTCCAGGATAGACCACATCTTGGGTCACAAATCAAACCTCAGTAAATTTAAGATAATTGCAATCATATCAAGCATCTTCTCTAACCACAATGCTATGAGACTAGATATCAATTATAAGAAAAAAACTGTTAAAAACCCAAACATATGGAGATTAAACAATATGTATCTAAATAACCAACAGGTTACTGAAGAAATCAAAAGGGAAATCAAAAATGTTCTAGAAACAAATGACAATGGAAGCATGACAACTCAAAACCCATAGGATGCAGCAAAAGCAGTTCTCAGAGGGAAGTTTATAGCAATACAATCGCACTTTAAGAACAAGAAAAGCATCGAATAGACAACCTAATTTTACACCGAAAGCAACTGGATAAAGAACAACAACAACAACCAAAAAAAAAAAAAATTAGCAGAAGAAAAGAAATCATAAAGATCAGAAAAGAATAAATGCAAAAGAAATGAAATAAACAATAGTAAAGATTAATAAAACTAAAAGCTGGCTCTTTGAGAAGATAAACAAAACTGGCAAACCTTTATCCAGACTCATCAAGAAAAAAAGAAGAATCAAAACAAAAAATCAGAAATAAAAAGGAGAGGTTACAACAGACAATGCAGAAATACAAAGGAGTATAAGAGACCATTATGAACAACTATATGGCAGTAAAATGGATAATCTGGAAGAAATGGACAGATTCTTAGAAAAGTTCAATCTTCCAAGACTGAACCAGGAAGAAATAGAAATTATGAACAACCCAATTATAAGCACTGAAATGGAAGCTGTGATCAAAAAGCTCCCCAAAAACAAAAGCCCAGGACCAAATGGCTTTACAGGAGATTTCTATCAAATGTATGGAGAAGAGCTAACACCTATGCTTCTAAAACTCTTTCAAAAAATTGCAGCAGAAGGAACACACCAAACTCATTCTATGAGGCCACCATCACCCTGATACCAAAACCAAACAAAGACAACACACAAAAAAGAAAACTACAGGCCAGTATCACTAATGAACATAGAAGCAAAAATCTTCAACAGAAGTTTAACAAACAGAATTCAACAACACATTAAATAGCTCATACCCCATAATCAAGTTGGGTTTATTCCAGGGACACAAGGATTCTTCAATATAAACAAATCAAACAATGTGCTACATCATATTAACAAATTGAAAGATAAAAACCATATTATAATCTCAATAGATGCAGAAAAAGCCTTTGACAAAATTCAACATCCATTTATGACTAAAATTCTTCAAAAAATGGGCATAGAAGGAACCTACTCAACATAGTAAAGGCTATATATGATAAGCCTATAGCAAACATTATTCTCAGTGGTGAAAAACTGGAAGTATTCCCCCTAAGATCAGGAACAAGACAAGGTCGTCCACTTCCACCACTATTATTCAACATAGTTTTGGAAGTCCTACCTATAGCAATCATAGAAGAAAAAGAAATAAAAAGAATTCAGATTGGAAAGGAAGTAACAAGCTCTCACTATTTGCAGAGGACATGATACTGTACATAGAAAATCCTAAAGACAGTATCAGAAAATTACTAGACCTAATTAGTGAATTTAGCAAACTTTCAGGATACAAAATCAATATACAGAAATCACTTGCATTTCTATATACTAACAATGAAAAATCAGAAAGAAAAATTCAGGAATCAATTCCATTCACCGTTGCAACAAAAAGAATTAAATATCTAGGAGTAAACTTGCCTAAGGAGACAAAAGAACTATACACAGATAATTATAAGGCACTAATGAAAGAAATCATTGATATAAACAGATGGAGAGATATTTCATGTTCCTGGGTAGGAAGAATCAATATTGTGAAAATGACTATACTATCAAATGCAATCTACAGATTCAATGCAATCTCTGCATGCAGCCACTATGGAAGATGGTATGGAGATCCCTTTAAAAACTAGGAATAAAACCACCATATTCCCCAGCAATCCCCCTCTTAGGCATATACCATGAGGAAAGCAAAATTGAAAAGGACACATGCATCCCATTGCCTATTGCAGCACTATTTACAATAGCTAGAACACTGGAAGAAACCTAGATGTCCATTGACAGACAAATGGATAAAGAAGCTCTGGTACACACACATAATGGAATATTCAGTTCAGTAGGAATATTACTCACCCATAAGAAGGAATGAATTGCAATCAGTTCTAATGAGATGGATGAAACTAGAGCCTATTACACAGAGTGAAGTAAGTCAGAAAGAGAGAGATAAATGTTGTATTTTAACATGTATATACGGAATCCAGAAAGATGTTACTGAAGAATTTATTTGCAGGGCAGCAATGGAGAAACAGACATAGAGAATGGACTTATAGACATGGGGTGAGGGGAGGAGAGGGTGAGATTATGGAGAGCGTAACATAGAAACTTACGTTACCATATGTAAAATAGATAGGCAACAGTAATTTTCTGTATGGCTCAGGAAACTCAAACAGGTGTTCTGTATCAACCCAGAGGGGTGTCATGGAAAGGAGATGGAAGGGACATTTAAATGGGAGAGGATATATGTATACCTATGGCTGACTCATGTTCAGGTTTAACAGAAAACAAAATTCTGTAAAGCAATTATCCTTCAATTAAAAAAAATTTTCTTTTTTTTTTTCTTAAAGAACATTAGGAAACAAACAAGTGGGAAAAAAAAATCCAACAGCATTGTGGGAGACCTGGGTTCAGTCCCTGGGTTGGGAAGATCCCTGGATAAGGGAAAGGCTATCCACTCCAGTATTCTGTCCTGGAGAATTTCATGGACTGGATAGTGTGTGGGTTTGCCAAGAATTGGACAAAACTGAGCGACTTTCACTTTCTACATTATGGAAACAGTAAATCAAAGTCAGAACCTCCTGACATCTTGTTACTTAAGATCACAAGCATGTGCCCACCAGCTTCAGCAGCTCACTTTTGAAAAATTGTTAGAAATGTACCTCAGGCCTCACCCCAGACCTCTGAATCTGAAACAGCATGTTATTGACAAGATTCTAGGTGATTCATGGACACATCAGAGTACGAGAATCACTACTCAACAGAAAAAATAACCCCCATTTAAGTTGTTCTCAGATATAACATTAACTGAAGATAAAAGTATTTTAATCATATGTATGTGTTGCTTTCTCAGTGTTTAAAAAAATTACTCTAAACAAACATATGATATAAAAAAATTTTACATAAACTTTAAAAAAGGTTAAGGGCCTTTTTTTTTTTTTTTAATTTCCTTTTAGCATAGGTACAAATGAGTAAAAAAATAGTAATGGTAAGTGAGCTTGCTCTTCCTTTCAGGATCAAAAATAACTTCAAAATAATTACAAATGTGTAATTTTTAACCTGTTAGCCATCTACACAAGATGTCAGTTCAGTTCAGTTGCTCAGTTGTGTCCAAGTCTTTGTGACCGCATGGACTGCAGCACGCCAGGCCTCCTTGTCCATCACCAACTCACGGAGCTTGCTCAAACTCACGTCCATCGAGTTGGTGATGCCATCCAACCATTTATACCTCTGTCGTCCTCTTCTCCTCCTACCCTCAATCTTTCCTGGCATCAGGGTCTTTTCCAATTAGTCAGTTCTTCCCATCAGGTGGCCAAGTATTGGAGGTTCAGTTTCAGCATCAGTCTTCCCAATGAATATTCAGGACTGATTTCATTTAGGATTGACTGGTTGGATCTCCTTGCAGTCCAAAGGACTATTGAGAGTCTTCTCCAACACCACAGTTCAAAAGCATCAGTTCTTCAGTGCTCAGCTTTCTTTATCATCCAACTCTCACATCAGTACTGACTACTGGAAAAACCATAGTTTTGACTAGATGGACCTTTGTTGGTAAAGTAATATCTCTGCTTTTTAATATGCTTTCTAGGTTTGTCATAGCTTTTCTTCCAAACAGTAAGGTATATTATTGCTTTGGGAACCCCATGAATACTATGAAAAGGCAAAAGGATATGACACTAAAAGATGAACTCCCCAGGTCAGTAAATGCCCAATATGCTACTGGAGAAGTGTGGAGAAATAACTCCAGAAAGAACGAAGAGACTGAGCCAAAGCAAAAACAATGCCAAAACAACTGTAATAAAAACTGTAGCTTAATATTTAAAAAGCTACAATAATGAGCTGATACAGATTTATAGATATAATCAGTTTTCAAAAATTTTATAAAGCTGTTCTTGTTGGCTCTAGATTTGAATTTTATCCAATGTTCAAATGTAAGCAGTGCAATAATTCTATCAAAATAAATTCTTTGTATATACATGCATGACTGCTCAGTGGCTCAGTCATGTCCAACTCTTTACAACCTCATGGACTACAGCCTGTGGGGCTATTCTGTCCGTGAAATTTTCCAAGCAAGAATACTGGAGTGGGCCGCCTTTTTTTTTTTTTTTTTTTTTGGCTGGTGTTTAAATCCTAGATGCTGACTAAAAGGCACGGACTCAAATCACCTGCATTCAGTAAAAACAAGTTCCCACCACTAGCATTTTCCATTTCTGCTCACTGCTCAATTGAACTGCTTATGTATCCTGGCTCTGCTGTAAAGAAATTTTGGGCTCAAATCCCAGGATTGATTCCACTGCCACAGGATTGTCAGCTACAGAATTCTTTAAAATGTTCTTTCCTTCTACATTTATTTAACTCAAAGATTTGAAGTCTTAGTTGCCAAAAGTTTTACACTAACAAAAATTTCACAGCAGAACTAAGAGAATCAGAAAGCAGTGACTGAATCAATCATTTTCATACCCAGATGCTGACTGTATCTATAGAATAGAAAATGAATCTATTTGATAAACTAAAAAGCTATATACAATATACTCTATAAATACCTTTTACAAACATGCATACAAGGCTCAAGTAGAACAAGGCTGATGAAGTAACTTATGCATATAATCTCCATCAAATATGTAACAGCATCACTGCCATTCTGATTTCATCATCACATTTTACATAAAGAACAGAGGAAAAGGATATTAAAGTAACTACACCTTTGGTTTCACACTGCTATTGAAAATATCTGAATGATTATGACTTTGTAAAAATCCCATCAAACCAATTGTGCACTGAAAGTTTTTTATTTTAGTTTATGACTACTTTCAAAACTCACCTCTAGCAGCTGTTTTTCAATAATCAAAATCTGAAAAGCCTTGTACATCTCACAGCACTCTAATTTTCTTTCTTCCTCTATCTTTCTCAGGTCTATACCCATGTCTCCTATTTGACTATGAGCCCCACCCCATCCCTGGGATGTTCCTAGGTGAACCTCTCTCCATTTCTTGTGCTCACAGAAATACAGTTGCTCTGCTTTGCTTACTGTTCCATTTTATTAATTCTCTTGCTTGCTTCTGAGAGATTAGTTTTAAAGGTGGTGATTAGGAGTGAAATAATAAAGTTGCCCTAGGGCTGAGTGGAGTTAAAATAGAAGGCCTTAGATTCCTATCTGCTGATAATTAGCTGAAAGACCGTGAATCAGGCTCCTAACCTCTCTGAGCTTCATGTTCTCAGTTAAGAGAGGGGTTTGCTCTAGATTCAATTGACCAAAGGAACAACTATGATCCCCAAACCCCACCCCAGCGCCCAAGCTCTAACTTTCTGAGCACACGCGTAGGGGCTTCCTCCCCAGCCCTCCCATCCCTCTGTTGTCATGCACACAACTGAAGAAAAGTTCCCATGGGCCTCTCAGAGAACATGCTTCACAAAATTAAAAATCCAGTTGCAAAGGCCTTCCCAACATGATTACTGTTTTAACTATAGGTAAGGTAGAAGCCTACATACAAATTTTAATGAATTCACACCAAATTGTCATACCTTTAAGTGATGTGGCAATTCAAAATCAGGTTTCTCCTCCAAGATTAATTATGGCTGTCTGACACTATTACCCATTAAAATGTTTTAAAAGCCCACAATACCTAGAATTTCAAAAAGTGTCACACACCAGCAATTCCTATTAGTGAAAACAGGAATATGACAACTGAATATAAACAGAGGGGGAAAGCTGCCCCAGGAAGTTTTATAATACACATGGCCTAGCTTGCACTTCTACAGGGCAAGACGAAAGCTGGCACTGACCTTGGCAGGACTACCCAGGGCACCTTTCTATTAGGTTAAGGTTTCTTTTTAAATGCTTTGGAACCTCCGAAAGGAAGAGGAATTCTGTTGTCAACAACCAATTGTGCTGCTTGGTGTCACCTTTTCTGTTTCCTGACACACACATTTGCATTGCAATTGCCAGAGAAAATTTCTCTTTTCCCTTCTAATTGGATTGAATTGCTCCTAGATCTTTATTCTGGTCCCCAAAAGCAATAATGAGAGGGTGGAATACTTTAAGCTCAGTGGTAGAATTATTTAAATTGCTTACAAATGGATGGGTTCTTATGCCAAGGTAGGTGTTTCCTTCTCTTCCAGCTCCTTCCTTCGTACCCCACCCCCCACCTCTTTTTTTAAATGAGTTTCCTTGGTTATATTCTTTCTTACAGACATCCAATTGCATTTGTTTGTTTTCACTGTGTCTTTGGGTGTATAACTCTGTACATTTGTGGCTTCAAACTGTGCTTAACTAACAGGTCAGTAACACCCCCCTACACTAGGAGGGTCTTGCTGTATTTTTTGTATACAGTCTGTTCCCATTTCTTGGGCAACACAAACCTGGGTGTGGAGAGGAGAAAGGAAAAAAAACCTGCCTTGAGGCAAAATCTGTTCTTGTGGAATTCAGAAAGCCTTTCTCAGGACTTTCCGCTTGTCTATCTAGGCTTTTCCAACATCCTTTCCTGCCCTCTCTCCCTGTGAGCTCTCTTGCCCACTCCACCACAGTTCCCCATCTCTCCAAAATTTCATCAATCCCCCCTTGTATGTGGGGAAAATTATGAACAAGTACACATAAAGAGGTTAAGTGTATAATGTACTTGCCTCTTCCAAAGGTATTATCAGTGTTTAAACTACATAAATCATTAATGGTGGATTTTGTTGTTGTTGTTGTTTTTCAGATGCTAAGTCATGCCTGACTCTTTGTGACCCCAGAGATCCAGCATCACGGTCTTTTCCAATTATGTCTTAGATTCTGCCTTATCTGTACTTTTTAATGATTCTTAGAAGCAGGATGTCTTTCTATTCACTCTAGATATTGCTACATAAGCAGCCCTCTACTCATTTGGTTTGCTTTGCCTAGCACTATTCTAGAGTGGTAAATGGTACCAGAGCCTATATCCCATGTCTTTAATACCTTCTCATAGCATCCACATCATTCACAGCATGGATCACAGACATAAACACATGTACCTCCATCTTCTGTTTATTAGCTAGTTTCTTATCATTTACCACCTTATGTTGGTTTTGGTTCCTCTGCCAAAACACAAAACAAGGTTATCAAGGAACACTGATACCCATCTGTAAGATATCCCTTTGTATCAAAGATACTCCTTTCTTTCAAAGGGGCACAGAATTCTGATTGATAAATGTGGTTTTTCCTGTGGTCATGTATGGATGTGAGAGTTGGACTGTGAAGAAGGCTGAGCACTGAAGAATTGATGCTTTTGAACTGTCATGTTGGAGAAGACTCTTGAGAGTCCCTTGGACTGCAAGGAGATCCAACCAGTCCATTCTGAAGGAGATCAGCCCTGGGATTTCTTTGGAAGGAATGATGCTGAAGCTGAAGTTCCAGTACTTTGGCCACTTCATGCGAAGAGCTGACTCATTGGAAAAGACTCTGATGCTGGGAGGGATTGGGGGCAGGAGAGAAGGGGACGACCGAGGATGACATGGCTGGATGGCATCACGGACTCGATGGACGTGAGTCTGAGTGAACTCCGGGAGATGGTGATGGACAGGGAGGCCTGGCGTGCTGTGATTCATGGAGTCACAAAGAGTCGGACACGACTGAGCGACTGAACTGAACTGAACTGAAAGATCCTATCATCAGATCCTATCATCAGAGCAATATTTTGCTCTCTGCTGACTTTGAGATCCTTCACAGATGGCATGAATGCTAAAATGGTTGCATTATGGTACGTCAAATCCATGGTGTGATATATTTTATCAATTAAAAAACCAAAAAAATCCCATGCTATGCGGTCTCTAAACCCTATCTAAATAATGTGCTGCATGAATATCTCATTAAAATATAAGGAAAAAGGAAGAAAAGCAACTGCCCAAAAGGCCAGTGTATTCTGAACCACGAGGGGAAAAAAAATTGGTGACTGAACAAAAAAGATAAACTGACTCAGAACGGGTATTTTTTTTTCTACATTTAACAAATTTTCATGAATAACTATGAATAAAATAATGAGAGAGAAATAAAGCATGCACACACACACACATCACACAAACAATATGCAAAGGCAAGCTGGTAAGTAGTCTGAAGGGAGATTACAAGGGGCCCAAGAGCATATGGATGGAGAAGGAAATGGCAACCCACTCCAGCACTCTTGCCTGGAGAATCCCATGGACAGAGGAGCCGGGTGGGCTATAGTCCATGGAGTCACAGAGTTAGACACAACTGAACCATTCTCATTCACTCATTCAAGAGCATATGGAAAGGGATCATGACCCAGTCTACTAGGCCCAGGAAGATGAAAAAGAAATATTTCAGCTGTGATCTGAAGGGTGAGTAGTTTAAAGAGGTAAAGAAAGTTCAGAAAGCACTGCCTTGACAGATCATGAAAAGACTCTGAACAGGAAGAAAGTCTGGGCTATTTTAGTAACAGAAAGAAGGTCAGAATGACAGTATTCAAGAGATCAAAGAAGAGTTTGACATTGCATAAGCTGGGAGAAGCAGGCAACAACCCAACCATAGAGGCCTTCCAGAAAACTATGTTAAGAATTTTGGTAAGAATCAAGAGCAATTGGAAGAAATGGAAGCCTTTAGACTGTTTCAATACAAAAATGATCACACAGGTTATACAATAAGAATAAACCAGACAGTACAGAAAGTTAATATGGGCAAAATTCTTAGCAGATACACCAAACATATTCACAAAATAATTCACTTGAAAATTATAGTTTAGAATAGGGCAGTGCTTGTAAAGAGAGATAAATGGAAAGATTGGGGATGTATTTTGGAGGTAAAAGATCTATGTTTAATGCTATTTACTGAAACACATTTGTTCAATCAGGATTGTTGGGGACTCAATAGTAGACGTTGAATTTGGGGTGTCTCTGAGAGTTCAATCCCTGGGTTAGGAAGATCCCCTGAGGTAGGAAGTGGCAGCCTACTCCGGTATTCTTGCCTGGAAAATTCCGTGGACAGAGAAGGCTGGCTGGCTATAGTCTATGGGGCCACAAAAAGTCACATATGACTTAGTGACTGAACACACACACACACACACACACACACACACACACACTGAGAGCTATGAGGATGTAACAAGTAGGTAATTTACAATGCAATTTTACAGTTCAAAGGAGAAGATTGATTTAGAGATTAGAAGTCAGGAATTGTTGGCATACAGATGAATTGAAGCCCTGGTTAAGAGTAAAGAGGAGTTGAAGTTTTTGAGAATACTGAAAGAAGATAATCCCCAAAAAAGATCTATGCAAAATAATGAGGGTCTAGCTATCAGTGATCAGTGGAGGAGAACATCTTTTAGGAAAAAAAGGATAAAACCTTAAATGGGTAAATATAAGAGATACATTTGGTTATAGGATATTTCAATGGAATGAGAAGAAAATCAGTATGGACAGAGACTCAGAATTTCGTATCCTTCATCTGATGACCAATAAAATGGTGTCATCCCTAAAGCAGAAGTTTAATAAAGAAAGAAAAAACAGCAATAAAGAAAGGTCAAAAAGAGTTTAATTTGACAAAGGATTTTTACATGGGGTTGGAGAAAACAACTCATCATTTAATTCAAGTGTGTTTCTTCGCTATATTATATAAAGGACGCTGGGGGTGATTGAAGGAAGTGGTACAAAACATATATTTCTAGTTAGGACGATGACTGCTGCTCCTTTAACCATTTGTGAGAATGTCAAGGAATAAATAAAAGAAAAATATTAATTTTGAGGAAACATTCATTTTATAGTATAATATATCAATAAAATGATATTTCCTCAAATTCAAAAGTAAACACAACTGCCTCATTTCATGTCATTTTTCAATTGCTCATTTACCATAAAATATCAACACTCAATACTTTTAAGTAAAATTAAATTTCTACTTCCCTTCAGTTAAGGTTTTTATTTAAATATTTCACTAGAAATTTTATTTTATTTTTTAAATATAAATTTATTTATTTTAATTGAAGGTTAATTACTTTATAATATTTCACTAGAAATTTTATACTTCTACTTACGGCTGCTATTAGAGCCAATATGTGAGATAAAGCTATACCAGGGCAAGAAATTTGATGGACTCTACTTTCCTTCAAAGAAACGTTGAAAATAGCAATTTTTTGTAAAAGTAAATATTTTAATTTTTTAATATTATTCTCTAAAAGAAAAAAGTCCTTTTTAAAAAAGATATAGTTTTTGAATTGAATAAATTTTGCACACTTTAACTGAAATTTAGCATGCTATCCAAGGCCTACTGAAAATAAAAATAAATATTTATGTTGTAGGCCACCACATATGTATGCTAACACAAGTAAAGCTGTATATGGTCAAACATTCTATTATCAACTATGTCATTCTTTCTTCATCCAGAAGACTCTACAGACTCCTGACTTCAGGCAAGTTTGCTGCCATTGACCATACTAATAGGATGAAACTGGTAACTAGTATACACTGAAACTTCAGTGTTTTTATTTGGAACCATAAGATCACTTGTCTTTATTCCTTCCCATGTATAATATTAGTTCTCTTCTCCCAATATATACCAACATCCTTCTTGTTAATATCTTTCTTTATTGAACATTGATTTACAATGTTCTGTTAGTTTCAGGTGTACAGCAAAGTGATTCAGATATATACACACATATAATATATATAAATATTTTTCAGATTCTTTTCTATTATAGTTTGTTACAACACACTGAATACAGTTCCCTGTGCTATAGAGTAGTTCCTCATTGCTGATCTATTTTATGTATAGCAGTGTGTATCTGTTAATTATTTTACCTTTTCTCCCCATAGTACTTGGCACAATGTGTTTTCATAGTAAGTGATCAATAAATCATCCATTGTTTATCTTGTTGTATGTATGCCAGGGTCCACTTAAGTTGAAATTGAAGGTCATTTCATATATACAGTCACAAAAACAAGACCTGGAGCTGACTGTGGTTCAGATCATCAGCTCCTTATTGCAAAATTCAGGCTTAAACTGAAGAAACTAGGGAAAACCACAAGGCAATTTATGCATGACCTAAATCAAATCTCTTATGATTATACAATGGCGGTAACAAATATATTCAAGGGGTTAGATCTGGTGGACAGAGTTCCTAAAGAACTATGGACTGGGGGTTGTAACACAGGAGTTGGTACAGGAGTCAATGACCAAAACTATCCAAAAGAAAAAGAAATGCAAGAAAGCAAAGTGGTTGTCTGAGGAGGCTTTACAAATAGCTGAGGAATGAAGAGAGGCAAAAGTTAAGGGAAAAAGTAAAGATATACCCAACAGAATGCAGAGTTCCAGAGAATAGCAAGGATGAACAATGCAAAGAAATAGAGGAAAACAATAGAATGGAAAAGACTAGTGATCTCAAGACAACGGGAGATATCAAGGGAACATTTGCAAAGATGGACAATATAAAGGACAGAAATGGTAAGGACCTAACAGAAGAAATTAAGAAGAGGTGGCAAAAATACACAGAAGAACTGTACAAAAAAGGTCTTAATGACCCGGATAACCACAATGCTATCTTCGCTCACCTAGAGCCAGACATCCTGGATTGTGAAGTTAAATAGGCCTTAGGAAGCATTAAGATGTAAAAGTTGGGTTTAGAAAAGGCAGAGGAAACAGATCAAATTGCCAACATTCATTGGATCATATAAAAATCAAGGAAATTCCAGAAAAACACCTATTTCTGTTTCATTGACTATCCAAAACCTTTGATTGTGTGGATCACAACAAACTGTGGAAAATTCTTAAAGAGATGGAGATTACAGACCACCTTACCTGTCTCCTGAGAAACCTGTATGTGGGTCATGAAACAAAAGTTAGAACCTTACATAGAACAACAGAGTGGTTCAAAATGGGGAAAGAAGTATATTGTCACCATGCTTATTTAACTTATATGCAGAGTACGTACTGCAAAATGCCAGGCTGGGTGAATCAGAAGCTGGAATCAAGATTGCTGGGAGAAATATTAGCAATCTCAGCTATGCAGATGGTATCACTCTAATGGCAGAAATTGAGGAGGAACTAAGAGCCTCTTAGTTCATAGGAGCAGCGGCTGTGACAGACAAAGCAGGAAGTGCAGCGGATGCGAAGGACCACCCAAGATCAAGGGTGGCAACCAAGAGCACCAGGTTGCAAAGGCGGTGCAGCCAGGAGTGGCCGAGAGGAGCTACCCCACATCCGAGGTCAGGAGGGGTGACACTTCCAAGGTAAGTAGCAGCGGCTGCACTTTGCTGGAGCAGCCGTGAAGAGATACCCCACGTCCAAGGTAAGAGAAACCCAAGTAAGAAGATAGGTGTTGCAAGAAGGCATCAGAGGGCAGACACACTGAAACCATACTCACAGAAAACTAGCCAATCTGATCGCATGGACCACAGCCTTGTCTAATTCAATGAAACTAAGCCATGTGGGACCACCCAAAACAGATGGGTCATGATAGAGAGGTCTGACAAAATGTGGTCCACTGGAGAGGGGAATGGCAAACCACTTCAGTATTCTTGCCTTGAGAACACCATGAACAGTATGAAAAGGAAAAATGATAGGATACTGAAAGAGGAACTCCCCAGGTCGGTAGGTGCCCAATCTGCTACTGGAGATCAGAGGAGAAATAACTCCAGAAAGAATGAAGGGATGGAGCCAAAGCAAAAACAGTACCCAGTTGTGGATGTGACTGGTGATAGAAGCAAGGTCCGATGCTGTAAAGAGCAATATTGCATAGGAACCTGGAATGCCAGGTCCATGAATCAAGGCAAATTGGAAGTGGTCAAACAAGAGATGGCAAGAGTGAATGTCGACATTCTAGGAATCAGCGAACTAAAATGGACTGGAATGGGTGAATTTAACTCAGATGACCATTATATCTACTACTGCGGGCAGGAATCCCTAGGAAGAAATGGAGTAGCCATCATGGTCAACAAAAGAGTCCAAAATGCAGTACTTGGATGCAGTCTCAAAAATGACAGAATGATCTCTGTTCATTTCCAAACAAACCATTCAATATCACAGTAACCCAAGCCTATGCCCCAACCTGTGCCTCTTGGTGAAAGTGAAAGAGAGTGAAAAAGTTGGCTTAAAGCTCAATATTCAGAAAACTAAGATCATGGCACTTGGTCCCATCACTTCATGGGAAATAGATGAGGAAACAGTGGAAACAGTATCAAACTTTATTTTGGGGGGCTCCAAAATCACTGCAGTTGTTGATTGCAGCCATGAAATTAAAAGATGCTTACTCCTTAGAAGGAAAGTTATGACCAACCTAGACAGCATATGAAAAAGCAGAGACATTACTTTGCCAACAAAGGTCAGTCTAGTCAAGGCTATGGTTTTTCCAGTGGTCATGTATGGATATGAGAGTTGGACTGTGAAGAAAGCTTAATGCCAAGGAATTGATGCATTTGAACTGTGGTGATGGAGAAGACTGTTGAGAGTCCCTTGGACTGCAAGGAGATCCAACCAGTCCATCCTAAAGGAGATCAGTCCTGGGTGTTCATTGGAAGGACTGATGCTGAAGCTGAAACTCCAATACCTACCTCATGTGAAGAGTTGACTCATTGGAAAAGACCCTCATGCTGGGAGGGATTGGGGGCTGGAGGAGAAGGGGACAACAGAGGATGAGAAGGCTGAATGGCATCATAGACTCTATGGATATGAGTTTGGGTAAACTCCAGGAGTTGGTGATGGACAGGGAGGCCTGGTGTACTGTGATTCATGGGGTCGCAAAGAGTTGGACACGACTGAGTGACTGAACTGAACTCAACTGAAGAGCCTCTTGATGGGAGTGAAAGAGGAAAGTTAAAAAAAAAAAAAAAACTGGCTTAAAACTTGACATTCAAAAAACTAAGATCATGGCATCTGGTCCCAACACTTCATGGTACATAGCAGGGAAAAAGTAGAAACAGTGACAGATTTTATTTTCTTGGGCTCCAAAATAATTGGGGATGATGACTGCAGCCATGAAATTAAAAGACTGTTGCTCTGGAAAGCTATGACAAACCTAGACAGTATATTAAAAGCAGAGACATCACTTTGCTGACAAAGGTCCATATAGTCAAAGCTATGTTTTTGTTTTGTTTTGTTTTTTGATAGTTGTGTATGGAATGTGAGAGTTGGACCATCAATAATGCTAAGCACTGAAGAATTGAAGCTTTCGAATTGGTGCTGGAGAAGACTCTTGAGAGTCCCTTGGACACTAAGGATATTGAACCAGTTAATCCAAAAGGAAGTCAACCCTGAATATTCATTGGAAGCACTGATGCTGAATCTGAAGATCTAATACTGTGGCCATCTGATGAGAAGAACGGACTCATTGGTAAAGACCCTGATGCTGGGAAATACTGAAGGTTAAAGGAGAAGGAGATGACAGAGGATGAGATGGTTGGATGGTATCACCAACTCAATGGAGGTAAGTTTGAGCAAATTCTGAGGTCGTAAAGGACAAAGAAGCCTGGCATGCTGCAGTTCATGAAGTTACAAAGAGTCGGATAGGACTTAGGGACTGAACAACAAGTGATTTTTGCAGTAGTCATATATGGATATAAGAGTTGGACCATAAAGAAGGTGAGTACTGAAGAACTAATGCCTTCAAATTGTGCTAGAGAAGACTATTGAGAGTCTCCTGGACTGCAAGAAGATCAAACAAGTCAATCCTAAAGGAATTAACCCTGAATATTCACTGGAAGTACTGATGCTGAAACTCCAATGCTTTGGCCACTTGATGCAAAGAATCAACTCATTGGGAAAAGCCCTGATACTGGCAGAGATTGAAGGCAAATGGAGAAGAAGGCAGCAGAGGATGAGATGGTTAGATAGCATCACCACCTCAGTGGGCATGGGTCTGAGCAAACGCCAGGAGATAATGAAGGACTGGGAAGCCTGGTGTGCTGAAGTTCATAGGATTGCAAAGAGTTGGGCATGACTTAGTGACTGAACAACAACAATAGACAAGAAATAGTAATAGCAAAACATCTATACAGGCTTTTAATATGAGATTACAAGGCTACCCTGGTGGTGTTAGTGGTTAAAAAATAAAACCAACCAAACAAACAAACAACAAAAAAAAAAACCTCACCTCTCAATGCAGGAGAAACAGGAGATGTGAGCTTGATCCCTGGAAGATGCTCTGGAGAAGGACGTGGTAACCTACTCCCTTATTCTTGCCTAGAGAATCCCATAGACAGAGGAGACTGGTGGGCTACAGTCCACAGTGTTACAAAGAATTGGACACAACTGAAGCAACTTAGAATGTATGCATTGGAAGTCTAGATATGGTTTAGTAAGTAGATTACCTCTAGACCTTGTGTAATGATTTTTTGGTATCAATTACACTTTGCAAAAGATGTTTCCTTCCATAGACCCATAGATGTAATTTCTTTTTAAAATATTTTCAGAAAATCATGACAATAAAAGAGGCTCCCTCTAGTTATTTTCTTGCCCCAAGAATCAATAACCATTCAAAGTTCCTGAAAACATCAACATCTAGCCAGTAGCTACCAAAATATCGCCAAGTAATAGATGTTTGAGTTGCCTATATCTTGACTCCTCCGATAAGAATTGACCCTCACCACAACATCCTAGGAGGACAAGCAGAGCAAATGGAAGCCCAGCCCACAACTTTCTAGGCTCATGAGCCTCAGCTCCTTCACAGAAAACAAATTCACATAGGATGCAAAGTAACCAAAAAATACAAAGGAGCAAAAGCAATCAAAGCCTGGAGGGGAAATCAAAACTATTTGAGGCAAGATTTTCTACTTCTGACTGTTATTGTTTATATGTTATTTATTACTTAGAAGAAAGTTTTAAAGAAAACAGGTAAAGATATGCACAGCATATGTGTGCCTAGGAAAAGAAGCTTCCTTTTATTAGTAATGCACCATTTCTTATTTTAAAAAAATAAAACAATGCGTGTGTGAAGTCGCTCAGTCATGTCTGACTCTTTGTGACCCCATGGACTGTAGCCTACCAGGCTCCTCCCTCCATGGGATTCTCCAGGCAAGAGTACTGGAGTGGGTTGCCATTTCCTTCTCCAGGGGATCTTCCCGACCCAGGGATCGAACCCGGGTCTTCAGCATTCTAGGCAGATGCTTTAACCTCAGGGGATAAAAATGTTACAGAGTTGTATATAATAAAAGAAAATAAAATAAAGTTTTATATAATAAAGAATTTGTCCAGTTTTCAACCTGAGTTCCTGAACTTTATATAGAAGCTTCACATTTGAGACTCTCTTGGGACCTAAATCTTTGTGTCTCTTCATTTGGCTGTCCTGATTTTATTCTTCATTAAAAAATTATAGTTACAACTAGATCACTTTCTTGAGTTCAGTGAATCATTCTAGCAAGCTATCAGATCTGAGGGGATAATAGGAACCCCTGACTTTGTAGCCTGGGAACCCTAGAGCGTGTGGCTGGTATCTGATGTGAGGGGAGCTTAGTGGAGGTTGGTGACCTCAACATACGCTTTGCACTAAGCAGTTAGTGCCAAAACTACCTTACTGGGTAAATCACAAATTGAGGGGGAAAATATTAGCATCTTAATTATTATTCCCATTCACAAAGATTTAAACTTTTAAAGATCATCACGCTAAAAATTTTTTTTACTGGAGTATTTCTTCCATTACTATATGCCATGTCAGGCTGTGTAATTCATGAAGCTTTATTTTTTTCTCTTTCCTGCTTCCCCATGAAAATGGAATAAATAACTATGTGAATTACAGTCATTTTGTGATAAGGTATGCTGATAACTGTGATTGTGAACACTGGCTATTTTTAATAAAAATAAGTTGTCAGCCTGACCTAAGTCATGGAAAGGAAAGTACAACTTTCTTTAACTCATAATTCTTGATATTCCCATTCCTCTACTGAAAAAGAGATATTCCATATTTGCTTGAAAATCCCTCTCCCATGCTTCTGTGATTTAATTTACTCAGTAAACTCAGTCTTCATTATAAAGCTAACTGAAGCTAAGTTCTGCCTAAGAAAGCAACTGTCAGCATTTCCAGATCTTATTTAGGACATTATCGATGTATTATTTACACTGTCTAAAAATGGGATGATGATGATAGTTTTCAAAATTCTTATTGACTGTTCAATATAAGAATATAATACTTTAAAGTAAGTTAATTAATAATAAAAAGATACAATGCTTTTTCTCTGTCAACAGTGACCAAAACTAATAATAATTCAAACTATAATTTCATTGTCTACATTATAAGCAAACATAACTTTTAATATAATTTACAAATAATGGCTAACCAATTCATCATACAAATTTCTCCTGATTTCGTTCCCCTAATATAATTCTTACTGAGTTTTTCTTCCTACAGAAAATCCTTAACTTGTCATCTTTCAAACTCTTTCTCACTGACTCTGTGTGTGTGTTCATGCACACACACTCCTATGCACACATATGCCCTTATCAGTTTTCTAAACCCTATACTTTCTACCACACTTGAATGTGGAGGAGGGGATGAGAGGGCTGGGAGTGGAAGAAGAGCTCAAAGTGAATGTTATAAGCTACCAATGTAGCAAACCCCCCACATTTAATACCAAGGTCCTATGGCAACACTTTAAAAAATAGCTGCCCTCTCCTTTATACCCCAAATATTGGGTTTTGAAATGTAATAAAACAGAATTGTGGACAAGAACACTGTTACCTACCAAGGGTTCTTGATGACTGACTTGCGCATTATTGGCATTCCTTGGGCTGCCCTGATTCCCAGGGGAGTGGCCTTTCAAGGATAGCTAACAGCTTTCTAAAATTCTTCTCTAAACATTTCAGCTGTAGAACATTCTACACCAGATTATGACTCAATTGCTCTGACTCAGTGGCTCTTATGTGCAAGCCTCTTTTCCATCTCAATGGCAGACAATTGAGCCTGTCTTGAAATTTATGGACACAAACCATTATGAAAACAGCAAGTACATGAATCAGGAGGCAGACTGTAAGGTATGCGTGAGGCCAGACAGTACCCCCAGAGACACAGGCTAGCTCTTAGAGAATCTAAGGAGAAGAAAGTTTAAGAAATTAGTAGTTGCTGTAAACCCGTGATGGCAGACATCAAACCCAAATACCAGGTTATTCTTTCCTTTAAGCCTCAATTTGAAAATAATTTTGGCTAGTAATCAAGAGGAAGGAATAGGCACATGCTGAAAGAATCTGAAATAGTATTTTTTTTCAGTTCTCTTTTTTATATGCTGTAAATAATAACCAACTCCTCTAATATAATCCATGGCACAACTGTATGAGGTTAGAGCCCTATATGACTGACTCTGAAGGGCTAAAAGGGAACTCTCATGCAAAGTTTTCTAAATTTTCAGTTCAAGTACATTGAATATACATCTTAAAACACTATACTTGTCTGCACTTAGTGGTGGTAAACATTTTACCTTTATTACTATATAAATCATCACATACATTTCATACATATATGAAACAACATAAACATTTCATACATATATGAAAACTTATAATACTGAGAAACTTTAGGAATTTGAACTGAATTACAGGCCATTCTTTTTAGGAAAAGATTGAGATTATGGACTACCATTTTAAAGCTAGAAGCCTATAATAACTATTGGGAGGAGTAAACACCATCTCATCTAGGTCCCTAGAGTGCCTTTTCTAATAAATTGGCAACAAAAAGTAAGGATGCAGTCCCAAGTCCACTTCCACTTCTGACCCCAATTACAACTTGGGGGTTCCTCAAGACAATCCTCAGGTTTAATATTTTGGTTCATGTGTGCTAAGTCATTCAGTCTTATGCAACCCTTGGTGATCCTATGGACTGGAGCCCTGCAGGCTCCTCTGTCCCTGGGCTTCTTCAGGCAAGACTACCTGAGGGGGTTGCCATACCCTCCTCCAAGTGATCTTCCCAACCCAGGGATCAAACCCCTATCTCTTAAGTCTCCTGCATCGCCAGGCAGGTTCTTGACCAGTAGGGCCACATAGGAGGATCAAATAAATCACTAAAATCTGCTCTGCTCACAGTTATGGTTTACAACAGTAAAAGAATACATATTAAAATCAGTACAACAGAAGAGACACATGGAACAGAGTTCCAGAGAGCCATATGCAGAGCTTTCAGATCTGTGGAATTGATCTGTGGATCAATTCTGTGGAATTGGGGACAATACTAGTTTCTCCCAGGAATGATGTGGGACAGAATGTATGGAGTACTGACAACCTGAGAAGCTCACCTGAGCTTGGGTGTGCAAGGTTTTTATTTGAGCTTCAGCCCATGGACATGCTGGATTGCCAGGTGGAAATGATTCGTCATGACCCAAAGCCCTCACCACAAATCACATTGTAGACTATCCAACATGGACCCAGGAGCCCAGGTAAACAAAGTCATTCATATTAGGTAGGATGTCCAAACAACTTAGAGATCACTTCCCAGAAGCTGAGGGCAAAGGCCAGGGCCTCTCTTTAAGTAGTGAAAGTCGCTCAGTCGTATCCAACTATTTGCGACCCCATGGACTATACAGTCCATGGAATTCTCCAGGCCAGAATACTGGAGTGGGTAGCCTTTCCCTTCTCCAGGGGATCTTCCCAACCCAGGGATCAAACCTAGGTTTCCCACATTGTGGGTGGATTCTTTACCAATGAGCCACAAGGGAAGCCCAAGAATACTCAAGTGGGTAGCCTATCCCTTCTCCAGCAGATCTTCCCTACCCAGGAATTGAACCAGGATCTCCTGCATTCCAGGCAGATTCTTTACCAACTGAGTTATCAGGGAAGCCCTTCTCTTTAAGTAAGGTTCATTCTTGATTACACAGCCAGGAATAATTTTTCTGATCCAGGTGTTAATCCTGCTTTCAAAATTTCAGTTTGTATGAATTGTTAAATTGCTGTTTACTATTTCAAAAGCATCCTTCAGCTACACATACCTACTATAAACAAATTTATAAAAATATCATCCATACTTCCCTATTATTTGTATATGTTCTAAATTAGTAAGGCATACTTCAATAAAGTTTTGCTGTGTTTTAAAATGGGATCAGCAAATTTACAATACCAAAGATATCAGACAGTGAATTTTGCTAATATGGCAATAATATAATGACTAAGTAATGAAGAAAAATTTGTGGTTTTATATTTTTCACCAAATAAGGAAGGATACATCGTGGCAAATTAATAGCACTAACTCACTTAAAAGACACTGCTGCTGCTGCTGCTAAGTCGCTTCAGTCGTGTCTGACTCTGCAACCCCATAGACAGCAGCCCATCAGGCTCCCCCATCCCTGGGATTCTCCAGGCAAGAACACTGGAGTGGGTTGCCATTTCCTTCTCCAACGCGTGAAAGTGAAGTCGCTAAGTCATGTCTGACCCTCAGTGACCCCATGGCCTGCAGCCTTCCAGGCTCCTCTTTCCATGGAATTTTCCAGGCAAGAGTACTGGAGTGAGGTGTCGTTGTCTTCTCCGTAAAAGACACTAGTGGCTTTTAATGTATATAAGAAACTCTCTTATTTGAATCTGTATCACCATGATGACATTAGCTCAAAACAGTGACATTTTTCTGTCTCTCTGATCTTGACTACTCTAAGTACCTCATGTAAGTGGAGCCATACAGTGTCTTTTTGTGATTAGCTTGTTTCACTTAGCATAATGTCCTGAAGATTCATCATGTTTTACATATATCAGAATTCCCTTCCGTTTTAGGGCTGAATAAATTTTATGTTTTATCTGTTTTACCAGACAAAAATATTGGGGGAAAATGACTTAATGTTCACATGTTACACAGACAAATTTGATGTTTAATACATACTAAATCCTTCTTGAAATATTCCTTCTTTAGAGAAGAATGCTATATACAAGAGTTCCTAAAACAGCCTATCTAAAGTTGCGGCAACTGCATTTAAAAACAACAAAAAACCATCATATGTCTATGTATGGTAATAGAACATTTTTTGAATACCTAAATACAATTGAAGGTAAGACCAATCCAATCAAAAGAAATCAAGAACTGTAGGTACTAATGCACCAATTCCTTGGGCGGAATAACCCAGAGAGGAAGTATCATTATCATTGCAACACTGTGTTCTTCATACATTTTTTATGAACTAAGTTTTTCATACACTTTAGAGGTTAGCAGTGCGTTACATTTTTGTCTGCTGCTTGATTTAACAGAATGAAATGCCCTAAAGGCATTTATTAAAACCAGAGGGGAAAATTGTGATTACTGTTAACCTCTGCCAGTAACTGATAAAAGGTTACAGGAAACAAGTACCAAAGTGCACTCCAATCACCAAGTGAAATATGAGCTGTTCTGTCACTTAACATTCACTGTTATTTAGTATTTAAACACTAACATTAATAGGCTCATATCAGTTTCAACCCGGTTTCCCCGGTGGTGCTAGTGGTAAAGAATCCACCTGCCTATGCAGAAGACATAAGAAATGCAGGTTCAGTCTCTGGATCAGATCTCGTGGAGGAGGTCATGGCAAGCCACTCCAGTATTCTTGCCTCAAGAATGCCATTGACAGAGCAGCCTGGTGGGCTGGCGGGCTACAGTCCACAAGGTCACAGTCAGATATGACTGAAGTTTCAATCACAGTGTCTATGCTCCAACTTCCAACTTCCAGAAATCAAATACACTAATATTTTGTAATTACAACCTGTAAAGTTTTCTCCTTTAGTAAATATTGAGTTATTGGTTCACTTGTTCTTATAATTAAACTTTTGGAGCATCCACTACATTTAAAATGCATTGGAATACTGACTCCACAAATAAATCACCAACACAAGCTCTGTTGATAAGATAATTCTGAGTTTTTGATGTCTTAGTATTTCACAAATAAAAAGGCAAGGTCAGAATTTATTGAGAATTTAAAGTTTGGTTCAGTTGGGTCTTTCAATGAAGTAGAATTGATTAGGATTGATTGTGTAAAGACTGGAATATCACAGTTTAAGACTGTTGCAAACAGCAGGATGAGGATTTTGAGGCAAAGTTTTGGGGGACTTTTAAGGGCTTAAATTACTAAAACTTCTCACCGAAGAACTGACAAGTTTTTTTCTGAAAGTTTCCCTTATCAAAACTCTCCTAAAATGGAAAGGTTATGCTAATGAAGGCTATGGGATAGTGAAATCCAGTTAAATAGACTGTACACCATTGAGGAGAGGCAACTTGAGTTTCATTGTCCTACTAGCTACTGAAAGTGTTAGTCACTTCAATAGTGTCTGGCCGTTTCCAACCCTATGGACTGTAACCTGTCAGGCTCCTCTTTTCCACGGAATTCTACAGGCAAAAATACTGGAGTGGGTAGCCATTTCCATCTCCAGGGGATCTTCCCAACCCATGAATCAAACCTGGGTCTCCTGCATTGAGGCAGATTCTTTACCATCTGAGCCATCAGGGAAGTCTTCAGATACAGAGGTATACCTTAATTTCGATGTGTGTGTATGTGGCAGGGAGGAGTGGCATCCTGAATTTTCATGTTGTTCCAGGATGAATTATACAGTTAAAAATTATGGTTTGATATAATCGACAAACAGATGTGCAATATGAAAACTGTGGCCAGCCCAATCAGTAAATTAAGCAGGGAAGTTTTAATTTTCATAATAAATGCACATTTGCAAAAAATTCAGAGTGGAATTATATTTAGTAGTAAATGTCATTGTGCTTTAAAAAAAGAATCTGATTAAATCAGTTTCACACATATTGCTGAATTATATAAAGTGCATAAAATAATGTTTGAAATGCCCTTCTAAACAGCATCAGTATGTGAAAGAAAAAGGAGACTCACATAAAATTCACTGGCAATGGTTAATAAACGAAATGAATGTTAAGGAGAATTTTGAAAATAGAGTGGGAAAAATGATGTATTTAAAAGTATAGAGTATCTCATACATAATATGAAGGAAAGGGCAGGTGCCAGAGTAGAGGTAAAAAGTACATTTGACGTGAGAAGAAAGCAAGAGATATTTTGAAGTGGGCATTTAGAAACTTTAACCTAGATGATCATATGACTGGTGGCCATTAAAGGAGCCAAATAATGTGAATACTGTGATAGAAAGAAGTCTCAGACTCTCTCTCCCTACCTGCTAAAGATGATTCTTTCTAAGGACCACATAGCTCTTTTTAAGTGCAGATAAGGGGTGAATGAGTGAAGAGGAAGATTGGGAAAATGGCCAAGTTTTTATTTATTTACATAAAGAAGGGGATGAAAATATGCACACAGTTGGTGTGAGGCAGATTTGAAGCCATGAGAAGCATTATTGACCAAAAAAAAAAAAAAAAAGAGTGAAAGAAAGGGAAAGGAAAAAGGAGAAAAAGGCAGAGGCCCAGAGAAATCTGAAGGAGGTGAGAGAGAATGTGAGAGCACATGAGAGCAAGGGAGAGTGGCAGTAGGTTAAAGATTCTAAAGATCTGTCAGTCACTGCCATGGCGTTTGACCTGGAAAGAGATGTCTAATAAGCATTTTAGATAGCTCTGCTACGTGATGAGTGGTACTTCTTCATCCCCACACTAACTCCAGGCACATATACTGTATGTCTAGCAATGCCAAGACAGATCTCTCTTAAAGAAAGACAATTTCTCTAGAATAGATTTCACAGGACAAGGAAAAATCTCAATCAACTATTACTGAACTGTTAAAAAAAATTAGGTCTCCCCCCAAAACCAAAATACACTCTCCAAAGTTGGGGGCAAAGAAGAGCTTCTGAAAGGGCATTTCTAACTAAAAGTTGGGAGGAAGGGGGAAGAGGGCTCACCTACTGAGTGTATACCTCCTGCCAAACTTTTATTTTTTATTCCATTTAACTGGTATCACAGTTCCAGGAAATCAATTTCAGTAGTCCCATAATAGAGAGGAAGAAACAGACACTTCCATCACTACATCTTGTGATTCCAACTTTTCTCAGGCTGGTTAACTTCTCACGAAAACTAAAGCATGAGATAAGCAAAGCCAGGGGAGCAGCAGTCACTCTTCCTCCGAATCTTTAGTTCACTGGCCTCCACTTATAAGAATGTGTCAACAACCTGAGTATATCTGTCTTACTTTCAAGCAATTTCTCTCACTAAAAGCCTCAAGTAGCACATGAAGAGATGGCAATCAATAGATTGAAGGAAATATTTTATTTTAGAGACGGGAAGTCATTTCCAGTTTTTGTCTCCAAACTTTATTTTTTGAACCCCTATCCTAGCTCCAAGTATTCTTCCAATCATGGGTGTTTGAATCACTGTTAACCTAGAAGAGGAATTTTAACCAGTAATTTCATCCTCTTCCTAATTCTTTTTTTTTTAATTTATTTTTAGTTGAAGGATAATTTCTTTACAGACTTGTGTTGGTTTCTCCCAAATATCAACATGAATCAACCATAGGTATACATATGTCCCCTCCCTATTGAACCTCCCTCCCACCACCCTCCCCATCCTACCTCAAATAATTTACCAAAGTATCTACTGGGACATGAATCCGTCTTTCTGTCTCTGTCATTGCCCACTAACTGGGCATCCTCCAAATGTGTAATGAAATAGTCCAAAGAAGCCAACAGTAAGAGGAAAAAAAGTCTGGATAATTTTCAAACTAAAACTTCAAACCATCTCTTAAGCAAACAGGACAAGTTGCATAATATTAGAAGTGTATCTTTTAAGTTTTTATAAATTTTATACAGTTTTTAAAGGTTAGTTTCTATTTACAGTTATTACACAAAGTTCCTCTATATGTTTCTCCCCAGCTTAAACCTCCACATCCTGAGCTGGCAGAATACACTGCCAAGTAATGCTCATCCACAGCATTGATAATGCACTGAAACAAGGAAGAAAAGCTCAAGGAAAAAGGAAACTTAGAAGTCATACTGAACCACTGTGTGAGTGATGATTGTGCTGATGAGGAGTTCCAGAAAATGAAAACCTCACTGGTGATCACAAGGATAAGGATAAGGTAGAAAGTGAAAGTGGCTCAGTCATGTTCAACTCTCTGCAACCCCATGGACTACGCAGTCAATGAGATTCTCTAGGCCAGAAAACTAGAGTGGGTAGCCATGGCTCCTCCCAACCCAGAGATTGAACCCAGGTCTCCTGTATTACAGGCGGATTCTTTACCAGCTGAGCCACCAGGGAAGCCCAACAATACTGGAATGGATAGCCTATCCCTTCTCCAGAGAATCTTTCTGACCCAGGAATCAAAATGGAGTCTCCTGCATTGCCGGTGGATTCTTACCAGCTGAGCTACCAGGGAAGCCCAAGGATAAGGTAGGAGCTTTCAATTTTCATAATGTAATGCAACCTGGGGTAAATGTGACAGAATTATATACATTAGTGGGACTTACAAATATACTCATTAAGGGGAAAAAGTAAAGGTCACACTTTATTAAATTTACTTGTAACCCAATTTGTCATCCCTGTAAACAACACAGGTAAATATACAAATTAGATCCATGGTATTTGCTTTATATATATATATAAATATAAATCTACACTAGAATGATCAACAATTTCTTAAATCACTTATACAGCTTTTCTCCCTGAAGTAGGAAGAGTAGTATGCATTTTTAAATAATAAGAAAAAAAGGGCACCATGTCTGAATCACAAACAATAAATGAAAAGTGACATTATTGCTGAGGGTTTATGTTATGCAGGGTCCTGAGGGTGACTGAAAAAATTTTGTGGCTTTATTGTAAGAACATAGAAACACCACAGAGTTTTAAGCCAAAGTGCAACAATATTAGGTTTGCATTTTTAAAAAGGTCATTCTGGCTTTTTTAAGGAATAATATATTGAAAAGAGATGAGTGTGGTTTTGTGGGAAGCATGTAGGGGACAATCAAGGAGTGCTAGAGAGAGGTGACATTAGCTTTTGAACTAGACTAGAAAGTGCCAGTGGAGATGGAGAGAAATTAAAAACCAATAATAATAATAATAATAGTATTAGAAGTTGGAATTCACTAAATTTAGTGGTTTCATGGATGTGTGGAATAACAGTGTTGCCTAAGAATGGATTTCCGACTTCTTGTATTAGTAACTGGGTAGGTAGTCCTACAGTACTTTGAGGAAAAAAATACTGAGAGCAAATTGTTAGCTGAGTTTTAAGGATGTTGGATTTGCAGTACTTAAGACATCCAAGTACAGATGTAATGTGGATAAACAAGATCTTGAATTCCGAAGTAAACTAGGGACAGAAACCTGGAAATGATCCTCATATATACAGAAATTGAACTCATGTAAACAGATGAGAGAATCCAAGGGAACAAAAGAGAAGGAAAGAAAAAGCTGCAAATAAACCTGGGAAATCAAAAACTCAGATTTTGGGTACAGGAGAATTCAGCCAAGAGGATTATAAAAGATTCAGAACCATAATAGAAACACAGGAATTGATGATACTACCATGTGACATACACTGGCTATTTTTCAAATGATGTTTCTAATCTTTACATCAGCTATTTAAGACTGAATGGAAATAGGGATGAATGAATACTTATAAAAATATTCACTGAGATAAATTAAGCCTAAGAGCCTTCTTACAAGGTAGTTCATATCACTTTGTTTCCTCAACGCCTATGTGATAATATAACCCAGGGAAGTTGAAGTAGGCAGACGGTACCAGTCATTAGCATCATTATAGAAATACAGAACCAGTTTCTTTATTTTTTAAAAAAATAAATTTTACTAGATCAAATGTAATAGAGACTTTTAATCAAATATACTAAAAGAATACTTCTGAAAATTTTTTTTTTTTTACTTTTTCCTTTCAGTTTTGGTACCTGATCTATCAAAGCTAAAAATAATGTTTAAAAAATTAAAATTGGGTTATGCAAACATTTCAACAATTTTCCATGGGTAGTTAATCATTTTCAAAATCATCCTTTGAGGATGAGCATAGTGAAATCTATGAAAATACAATAATGCAAGGAAAACAGAAAAATGCTACTAGAGTTAGGTGTTATAAATCAGGGAGCAGAATTCTGTCTTTATATAATTAAAGGAGAAAGATATTGAGGGTTTAGGACTAAATGGCAGATATGACGAGTCTATCTCAGTTTCTTATCCGTAAATCATAAGTAATATCACCTACAAGACAGAGGTAGAAGGGTCGAAACAGATGATATGGGTAAAACTGAACAGTTAGGACAGGGCTAACAGAAACTATTCAGTAAACATTCATGCCTTGAAACATCAAATTCAAATGAGCAAAGACTACTCCATTGGCAAACAGGAAAAATAATGAAGAATACCTTTGGCCTTTTATATTTCTATCACACTTTGCTAGAGGTCATTGTGGAGATAATCCAATATGATGACTGAGAACCATGGCACTGGCAACAGATGGTCAAGGTTCAAATCCCAACTCTGCCATTTTACCAGTCTGGGACCTGGCTACATAAGTCAACCTCTCTATGCCTCCTTTCTTGATTTATAAAATCTTAAAAACAGTATCTACTTCACTGAATTCTTGTAAAGATTAAATGAATTGACATGTATAACAAATACATATAATATTAATAGATGTAAATGCTAAAAATATTCCTGTACATAGTAAGTGCTCAAAAGTGTGAGTTTTTAAAATTTACACATGTGAGTCAGAAGGTCTGCGGCAGGATTTGAGATATTAATTTCTATCTTGGTCTTGCTGGTATTTATCCCTTTGAGGAAAGATTTTAGCTGCCTGAGAATCACAGGCACCATGAAAGAAAAACTCCACTGAGTCACTTGATTTGAAGGATCTGAAGGATAGGTATATGAAAAAAGTAAACCAGATGTCTCCACAAAGAGACCTGGAAGCATTTAGTACCTGGATTGCCAGGAGGGAGTGATATGACCCAGATAGAGATGAAGATTCCTGAAGACCTAGGAAAAAGAGACAGGTTCTACGAAAGCCATGAATTCACATTTTAAATGCACACAGCAGCCAAGGTGGGGCTGGAGAAGAGGAGTTGCTGCGTGCCTTGGAGCTTGAACATAACGCTTGTTGTTTATCCCCACTACCCATATCTGCTATGAGTCTTTGGCCAGATCTGAACATACCAACGTCCCACAAGTTTCAAATGGCTGATGTTCAATTGTGGCAAAGATGACAAAGCAGTAATATTGTGGTTAGTGGTTAGTGCTATAAGGGAAAGTATAAGTACTGATATGCTCTTACAAGATAATAGAGATACAGAGGAGCCAATATTAAATAATACAGGCTGTCTTACCAACACTTATGTGGGGACTTAGAATCAGTCTTAAATTTATTCAGAAAAAATAATTTAATGACCTTCATAATATCATAAGCTCAATTCAAATAAATAAAGGCTGTGTTAGAAATGTGGAGTATCCTATTACATTGACCTAGTTGAGGTTGTTCTAACCTTGTTCAAACTAACTGGACATCGACAGTTTTAACATCCTTTTGGAAGTTGTACCTAAGAATATATTAAGTTTAATGAAAATAGTGCAATGTCACAAACTACCTGATAGGGCATTGTGTAAGCTTTTTCTCTAAGTATGTAACATACAAAGTAGGAGATGCTTATTTTAGTAGTTATGCACTACAATTTGAATTTGGTTATGAAAATCACTTTACTAAGGAACAAAGTTGCAAGATATAATGTAATGTCTATATTGAGTTTTAAGGGATATATGGACTTTTAAATATAAAATGCTTTATATTTACAGACACCTTACCTTACCATCTGAGCCACCAGGGAAATCAAATATAAAATAAATAAACACACAGAGTGCATCTTTAGGGAAGAAGTCGTCATGAATCATGAACATGAGTATCTGGTCCTTATGTCAAGTTTGCCCTCTAGCAGGCAGAGATGTGTATGTCAGACCAACTCAGAGGATTGTACCAGTTATTAAACAGGTTTGAATTGTTGCCTTTGTTTGATCCTATGCTTGCCCATCAACTTTTATTTTTAACTATTTTGCCTTCTAGGAAGATTGGTTAATAGGAAGAAAACATGCCAGGTCATGAATGTAGTTATATTTCTGACAGTAAATTAGTAAATAAAACATTGGAAGGACTGAAGCTGAAGCTGAAACTCCAATACTTTGGCCAACTGATGCAAAGAGCTGACTCATTTGAAAAGACCCTGATACTGGAAAGATTGAAGGTGGGAGAAGGGGACAACAAAGCATGAGATGGTTGGATGGCATTGCCAACTCAATGGACATGAGTTTGAGTAAACTCCAGGAGTTGGTGATGATCAGGGAGGCCCGGCGTGCTGCAGTCCATGGGGTCTCAAAGAGTCAGACACGAATGAACTGACTGACAGAAGACTCAACACGTGAGAGTGCACTGCATGTGTATTATAACTACAGTCTCTCCAAAAAATGACTATTGCAAGCATCTCAGAAAATACTTTTCTGTCATATGCAAATCTTTAGTCATCTTAACTGATTCATTTGGCAGTATAAATGAAATGTTCTAAAGCCAGGACTATCACAGCAGCATGTTTTGACTGACTATATTCTTTTGCAAAAGAAACCAAGTTGAAATTTCAGGTAGAAATTGTTTATTACAGGAACTCTTAACTTCTGCAACAGAAGTTAAATCTCTGCTTACATGAGCTTCCATAGACAATCCTGAAATATGCTCAGTAAAACAAGATACCTAACCAAGAAAAAGTTTGCAGTCTCTAGAGTGATACATATTAAAGCTGTAGGACTCCTGAAATAGCAAAACATTATTGAAAAGCTTGACTGTTCTGACTCCCACTCCCTGGAGTCTTCTAAGGATGGGTGCACTTCGCAATGTACTTAGGAGATTTAAACTTCACATCTACCTGTGAATGATGTTTCAAAGTCAAAGTGACAGGTAAAGCCAAGCATTTATCTAAGTATTCGTGGTTAATATTTTTAAATTGAACTTAGTGCTATACAACAGCTAGAAAACTTTGCTTAGACAGAAAAATGTTTTCTCAACATCTTTACAGTTATTTCCAAAAGACTGCATGGATTTTTTGAGACTGAATTCTGACTTTATGTGCAGTTTCAAAAAATTTGCTATTTTTGTCCTGTTTCATCTTTAGTATTTCAATAATGCTGATATTTTATGCTAAATCTTACTGAATTTCAATAATCCACATCATATGTCAAAGTTTAGAATAAACCTTTCTGAATCTTTTCCAGTAATTACACTTACTAAGAACATTTGTTCTATTTCCACACATCATATGCTCACGTGTGCATTTCAAGAGGATTTTTTTCTCTTAAAAAATCTCTCCACTAATCCCCTCATTCCTCACATACTATTACACATAACACACTTTTCCCCTGCTTAGAATCAAGCATTATGTGGTCTGCCCCAAAGTCCTACCTAAAATATTCATTCATCCTTCTAAGGAGTTTTTCAGAGCGAAATCCAGTAGCTTGTCTCTGGCTGAGGAGAAAATAGAAAATGATTTGACTTGTTTTACTCATACTACTATCTCTGCACACTTCATCACTTCAATCAAAAACTGCCCATGTGTATTTCTCAGGCTAAAATATAAAAGTTGTAGGTTTGCAAATGTATCCCAAACTCTGTAAGATTTCAACAGTAATCTGTAGGTGAAGAACTTTCCACAGAATAAGACTTTCCAAATACCTGCATCTTATTTCTTTGTCATCTGTATTACTGCAGCTACTTTTCATGTAGAAGTTAAGTGGATGGGTTTCTGGGTCAAGATGGTACCATTTGGAAAGCTCCCTTCCCCTGTATAAACCCAGACACAATAAATAATAAAAATGTCTTTAGATATTTTTAAATACCTAGCTATGCTCAAAAAGAAAAAAAAGTAAATATCTGTAGTTAAAAGATCAGTATTCATCTCCTCTTTAAAAAAGAGACAGGGAAGAAAGAAGAGAAAGAGAGAAAGGAACTATGGAGGGAGTAAAAAACTGACAGGAAAAAAATAGAGAAGCAAATCATATGACTATTTCACACAGAAATTGTCTCAACCCAAGGAACTCAAGAGAGAAACCTTTTCTGGAAATTGAGCTCATAAAATATAATAATAAAGTTTATGAGAAACACCTGCACCATGAAAGTTGATACTAAAGATCTATAAATAAGAGATTTTCTATCTAAGAAAATAGAGATAAAAGAAATCTTTAAAGAGCTTTAAAAGCATGTATCTTTGAAAATCTTCAAAAACAAAGATATAAGTGACACCACAATATAAAATGGCAAATTATAGGATATGAATAGACAATTATTAAATAAGTAGAACTAAATATTTAAAAGGGAAAATTAGAAACCTTTGAAAGAAAAATGCTTATTAACATTTTAAAAGAAATAACAGATGAACTAAATATGAGAATACATATTTACACAGAATACAATTTCAAGAGGAGTGGATAAACAGAATGGTGAGTAGACAGAGATGATGCAAAGAATTTTTCAGAATTGAACAAAAGGCATGAATCCTTGAATTTAAAAAGCCCCCTCCCAAAGTACTGAATAAGATAATAAAGATGATATAAAAGACATACAGACATTTTTTAAAAGAGAGAGTAACTGAAGAGCACTGAGGATAAAGAGAAAATCCTGAGTTACAAAGACAGATTACCAACAATGGAATGAAAATCTGACTGATGGCATATTTCAAATTATCAGCAACATGTGCAGAAAACAATGGCATAATAGTAGCAAAAGGTTTGTGGGAAAATAAGAAATTAGAATTCTATACCCAGCCAAAATATAAAAAATATCAAATTTAAAAAAACAAAAATAATTATATTTTTCAAATATATGAGATCTAAGAATGTTACTAATCTAGACCCTATTTGGAAGAATTACTAAATAATAGACTTCATAATAAAAGGACATGAAGCCAGAAGGAAGTTGTGGAATGCAAGAATCTAGAAGTCTGTACAGAATTTCTATACATGCTAACTCTTAATATAAATTTATTAATATAAAATCTTCTATTGCCAATGGGAGCCAATTCAGATAGTCTGATTGACCATGGCTCACCACTTATTGTTGTAAAATTAAGAATCATTTTACTCCAGAATGTGGAAGTCTAATTATTAATATTTTAAAACTCATAATGAAGGATCATCATTCCAAAGACTGGTGGACTTCCACCTAGTGTGAAGCTAATACAAACGTGGTGCAAAACACTGATAAGGATGGCATGAAAAGAAAAATCATAAGGCAATTTCACTCATAAGCATAGAGCCAAATCCAGCAAAATATATGTGTATATATAAGTGAAAGGTGCTCAGTTGTGTCTGGCTCTTTGCGACCCATGGACTACACATACAGTACATGGATTTCTCCAGGCCAGAATACTGGAGTGGGTGGGCCATTCCCTTCTGCAGGGGATCTTTCCAACCCAGGGATTGAACCCAGGTCTCCCACATTGTGGGTGGATTCTTTACCAGTTGAGCCATCAGGGAAGCCCAAGAATATTGGAGTAGATAGCCTATCCCTTCTCCAGCCAATCTTCCGAACTCAGGGTCGGAATCTTTGAACCAGGGTCTCCTGTATGGCAGGTGGATTCTTTACTAGTTGATCTACTAGGGAAGCCCTTATATGTATATGTGTGTCTCCATAAAAACTAGGCATTATTTTTTGAGTGTTTAATGTATTAATATACACTCATAATATATGCCAGAGAAGGCAATGGCAACCCACTCCAGTACTCTTGCCTGGAAAATCCCATGGACAGAGGAGCCTCGTAGGCTGCAGTCCATGGGGTCGCTAAAAGTCAGACAAGACTGAGAGTCTTCACTTACACTTTTCACTTGCATGCATTGGAGAAGGAAATGGCAACCACTCCAGTGTTCTTGCCTGGAGAATCCCAGGGACGGGGGAGCCTGGTGGGCTGCCATCTATGGGGTCGCACAGAGTTGGACACGACTGAAGCGACATAGCAGCAGTAGCATAATATATGCACAGTCATATACATAATTTGGGCTTTCCGGATAGCACTAGTGGTAAAAAAAAAAAAAAAAAAAAAGGCCACGTGCCAATGCAGAAGACATAAGAGACATGGGTTCAATCCCTCCATCAGGAAGATCCCTTGGAGAAGGACATGGCTACCCAATCCAGTATTCTTGCCTGAAAATCCCATAGACAGAGGAGCCGGCTGAGCTACAATCCACGGGGTCCAAAAGAGTCAGACACAACTGAAGTGACTGAGCATGCAATTATGACTATTTTGGATTAATCCCAGTAATACACTAATATAGTTTAGAAATACTTATTAACATAGAAGACAATAATGATATACATTTATGGGGATATATAGTAAAAATAGGCAAACTTCCATGGGAATGATATAAGACAATTTCAGGAAAGTGGTACCCTTAGGTTGTAACAGAGGGTTTGAGAATGAAGGGACTGGGATGCTACTTTGTTGTTGTTGTTTAGTCACTAAGTCATATCCATCTCTTTTGTGACTCCATGGACTGTAGCCATCCAGGCTCCTCTGTCCATGGAATTTTCCAGGCAAGAATATTGGAGTGGGTTGCTATTTCCTCCTCTAGGGTATCTTGCCAATTCAGGGATCAAACTCACATCTCTAGCATCTCCTCCTTGGCAGAAGGATTCTTTACTAGCAAGCCACCTGGGAAGCCAAAAGGGTGCTACTTTCAGTTCAGTTCAGTTCAGTCGCTCAGTTGTGTCCGACTCTTTGCGACCCCATGAATCTCAGCGCACCAGGCCTCCCTGTCGATCACCAACTCCCGGAGTTCACTCAGACTCGCGTCCATCGAGTCAGTGATGCCATCCAGCCATCTCATCCTCGGTCGTCCCCTTCTTCTCCTGCCCCCAATCCCTCCCAGCATCAAAGTATTTTCCAGTGAGTCAACTCTTGGAATTGTCAAGCTTCACTGTTACACATTTGTCAGGGATTCCCTGTGTCTTTGAGAGAATTTAATTTCTTCAAATCTCCAAGCCATTGCCTGGGAATTTTCTCTGACTGCCAGTATCTTTGAAGCCAAACACCTGTTTTCAGCACCTCAACCTCTCCCTTTTGTCTTTTTGGTGCCCCAGAGTCCAGAGAGCAAATACTTTAGGAAATAAATAGCCTGTTTTCTTGAGAGTAAGGCAAGGTAAATAACTTCATGGTGTAGAATAGGAAAAGGTACCCAGACACTCTATCTGATCCTTTAAACTCTTCTAAACAGATCCCCAGTTTTCATCGCCACCTTCACCTCAATTTTCCTGGTGATCTGGTTCTATGACTACGAGTTTTTCCATAGTTTTGACACGTGCATTAATAGTCATTTGTCAGCAGTCTTCTGTATGTCCAGTCCCTTCCCACCCAACTCTCCCCTTATCTTCAAAAACTACATTGAGATTCCTCCAACACTCACCCACTGTTACCTGCCCCTACCCCATTCCATTTACTCTTACTAACATACACTTTAAAAAATGTTATTAGTTATTTCTGAGGTACTTGCAAGGGAACAGATATATGTCTCTTCAGCATTTCTGACCAAAAGTCACTTACTTTATGAATTAAAGAATAGCATAAAGGAAATATCTTTCCTTTTTAATGTAAAAATTTTCCTTAATAGGACTATTAGATGCAAAGTTAAGGCTGCATTCTGAAGTAAATCTATTAATAATATGTTCTAACTCCAAAACGTCTGAAGCCCTTGGCTAGGACCAAGGGATGTTTCAAAGTCAGGCACATATCTGTTTTAAAGTAGAGAAGTAATTTGTCTCAGTAGATAAATACTGAAATCTCTGATAAGAATTTCTTTGCTGGACTTCCCCCATGGTACAGTGGATAAAAATCTGCATGCCAATGCAGGGAATACTGGTTGGATCCTCAGTCCAGGAAGATCCTACATGCCTTGGAGCAGCTAAGCCAATGGGTCACAACTACTGAGCCAGGGCACCTAGAGCTCCTGCTCCGCAACAAGAGAAACCACCACAATAAGAAGCCCACACAGGGCAATAAAAAGTAGCCCCCACTGGCCTTAAGTACAGAAGACCCAGCACAAGTATAACTATGTAAATAAATAAATAAATGTTGAAAAAGAAAGGGTTATTCCTTGTCTAAACACATTTCTTTTTGTACCATGGGGATATCAGGGTGTCTTTTCAACCATGAATTTGAAACTGGTAATTTATATTTTTAAGCAGTATTTTTTTTGTTTGTTTTTTGTGCTTAAAATGAAATAGAACACGCATTTAGGTGAGGCAGGTGCTGTCCTGTTCACAACAGATCCCAATGTCCCTACTGCCTCAACTTTCTTCTGAATTTACATATTCATGCCATGTTCCTGGACCTCAAAGGTAATCTGGATTTAAAATCCCTGTGTGGCACTCTCAAAAAATTGAATCCAGAGCCTTTTAAATGAACCCACCCCTCAACAATGATAGAAAAATTGCTTGGCATCTGCATTACAAAAATCTGAAATGATACCTTCTTTTCGCAGACTAACAAAATATAAAAGGAAAACGGGTTCAGGAAGTCACAACAGAACTGCTTTTTATGAGCACTTTGATTGTTTTCAGAGAAATACTGAACAATCTGATTCTCTTTGTTCTTAATCCAGATTAGTTGATGAAATGGCTTCAAATATTGAGATAGGAAGCAAATATCCTATTTGGTCTAGAGAGAAGCCTGAGAGTTTCAGTTAAAAACTGATGCTTTCACCTTGAAATGTCTGCCATCTCAACTCACAGCAGCTACGGGGCCAGAGCTCCAAGGAAAAGAGTGGCCACAGGAGCAAAGCCTAGGAACACCCATTTCAAGCTGTATGACTTCTTAATGGTGTGAATCACTTGTGGGTGTTTTTAAAACCTGCTGTCAGCTTGGAAATGTTTCTTGGTTGGCAACTGGATAAGGACAATAAACTTGTCAAGAGGCAACTAACTATTCAATCTATTATTAAAAACATAAAATCCAAAGAAACTGAAAAGCTGTTTAAGTTTCTAGCTTCTTCTCACTAACACTTTTCAGCCATAATGTCTTTTAAATGCACTTCCTGAAGTTTACTCCCTTATTAAGAGAATTATCTAAGAATAAATTTTGTGGTGATAATCTGGTGTTCTTTCTAAATAGCAAAGAGGAACAATACATATATTTATATTATGTTTTTATTAATTGTTGATAGTCATAAAAACTATTAATAATTAAGAAAAAGCTTAACAGAAATCAATAATGAAATGTAACTTTGGCTAACCACCTTCTTTTTTAAAAAAAAATTGCAATGGTGCATTTCAATTTGTATTTTAAAAGAGAATAAGTTCACTGAACATATAATTATCATTCCAAGACTCAAATTTTATTTCGTTGCTCCTGAAGTAAAGTTTAAACTCTTCTTTCACATACTAAAACTATGTCTTTTCAAAATAATCAATACCTGTTGAAAAATATTATAATATGGAACCTGTTAATATTTTAAGTATTATAATTAATAAGTCCTCTTCATTACTATTCAGGCATACAGCTAAGATATTTGAAAGACACCATCTCAGCAAAGTATATATGTGGATATTAAACAAGAGCTAAACTCAGGTACTTTGGCCACCTCACGAGAAGAGTTGACTCAGTGAAGACTCTGATACTGGGAGGGATTGGGGGCAGGAGAAGAAGGAGACTACAGAGGATGAGATGGCTGGATGGCAGCACTGATTCCATGGACGTGAGTCTGAGTGAACTCCGGGAGCTGGTGATGGACAGGGAGGCCTGGCGTGCTGCGATTCATGAGGTTGCAAAGAGTCGGACATGACTGAGCAACTGAACTGAACTGAACTGAACTTAATCCTTCAATAACTATTAAAAAAAAAATCTGGTAATCAGGATTTTGAAAGAGTCTCAACATGAAAAATTTTATTAAGACCACTTTTACTGGCACATGAATTATTTCAATATGAACAAATGCCTTTCCCATTTTGACCAACAATCCATCAATCATATCTCTTATTTTTAACAAGTGTATTCAGGGGTCACAATTCAATGGATTATATACATGAAATGATTTGATTTTTTCCATATCTGTTCTAGGAGTTACCAACTAAAAGTCTATATAAACTTAAGGCATATTTTGTTTTGCATGTATTGTTTAAAATAAAACTGAATTTGAATTTAAGTGAAGCATGCATCAAGACCATCCCCAAGGGAAAAAAAATGCAAAAAGGCAAAATGGTTTCCTGAGGAGGCCTTACAAATAGCTATGAATAAAAGAAAAGCAAAAGGCAAAGGAGAAGAGGAAAGATATACCCATTTGAATGCAGAGTTCTAAAGAATAGCAAGGAGAAATAAGAAAGTCTTCTTCAGCGATCAATGCAAAGAAATAGAGGAAAACAACAGAATGGGAAAGTCTAGAGATCTCTTCAAGAAAATTAGAAATACCAAGGGAACTTTTCATGCAAAGAAGGGCTCAATAAAGGACAGAAATGGTCTGGACCTAACAGAAGCAGAAGATATTAAGAACAGGTGGCAAGAATACACAGAAGAACTATACAAAAAGATATTCACAATCCAGATAATCATGATGGTGTGATCACCAATCTAAAGCTAGACATCCTGGAGTGCGAAGTCAGGTGGTCGTTAGGAAGCATCACTATGAACAAAGCTAGTGGAGGTGATGGAATTCCAGTAGAGCTACTTCAAATCCTAAAAGATGATGCTGTGAAAGTGCTGCTTTCAATATGCCAGCAAATTTCAAAAACTCAGCAGTGGCCGCAGGACTCGAAAAGGTCAGTTTTCATTCCAATTCCACGGAAAAGCAATGCCAAAGAATGTTCAGACTACCGCACAGTTGCACTCATCTCACACGCTAGTAAAGTAATGCTCAAAATTCTCCAAGCCAGGCTTCAATACATGAACTGTCAACTCCCAGATGTTCAAGCTGGATTTAGAAAAGGCAAAGGAACCAGCAATCAAATTGCCAACATCCATTGGATCATCGAAAAAGCAAGAGAATTCCAGGAAAATATCTACTTTTGCTTTACTGACGATGCCAAAGCCTTTGACTGTGTGGACCACAACAAACTCTGGAAAATCTTTAAAGAGATGGGAATACCAGACCACCTGACCTGCCTCTTGAGAAATCTGTATGCAGGTCAGGAAGGAACAGTTAGAACTGAACATGGAACAACAGACTGGTTCCAAATAAGGAGTACATCAAGGCTGTATATTATCACCCTGCTTATTTAACTTATATGCAGAGTACATCATGAAAAATGCTGGACTGGAGGAAGCACAAGCTGGAATCAAGATTGGCAGCAGAAATATCAATAACCTCATATATGCAGATGACACCACCCTTATGGCAGAAAGTGAAGAAGAACTAAAGAGCGTCTTGATGAAAGTGAAAGAGAAGAGTTTAAAAAGTTGGCTTAAAGCTCAGCATTCAGAAAACTAAGATCATGGCATCTGGTCCCATCATTTCACGGCAAGTAGAGGGGGAAACAGTGGAAACAGTGACAGACTTTATGTTTTTGAGCTCCAAAATCACTGCAGATGGTGACTGCAGCCATGAAATTAAAAGCTGATTGCTCCTTGGAAGAAAAGCTATGACCAACCTAGACAGCATATTAAAAAAGCAGAGACATTACTTTGCCAACAAAGATCTGTCCAATCAAAGCTATGGTTTTTCCAGTAGTCATGAATGGATGTGATAGTTAGACTATAAAGAAAGCTGAGTGCAGAAGAATTGATGCTTTTGAATTGCGGTGTTGGAGAAGACTTTTGAGTGTCTCTTAGACTGGAAGGATATCCAACAGTACATCCTAAAGGAAATCAATGCTGAATATTCATTGGAAGGACTGATGCTGAAGCTGAAACTCCAATGGTTTGGCCCCCTGATATGAAGAACTGACTGATTTGAAAAGACCCTGATGCTGGGAAAGATTGAAGGCAGGAGGAGAAGGGGACCACAGAGGATGAGATGGTTG
The DNA here is from genome assembly GCF_042477335.2 of Ovis canadensis. Classification (NCBI taxonomy): domain Eukaryota; kingdom Metazoa; phylum Chordata; class Mammalia; order Artiodactyla; family Bovidae; genus Ovis; species Ovis canadensis. The sequence goes on from NC_091245.1 coordinate 228,561,364, forward strand.
GATGGCATCACCGACTCAATGGACATGAGTTTCAGTAAACTCTAGGAGTTGGTGATGGACAGGGAGGGCTGCCATGCTGCAGTCCATGGGGTTCAAAAGAGTCATACTCGACTGAGTGACTGAACTGAACTGATACACCATCTTACTCTCCAACTTCCCTTGGTAAGAATTCTAAGATGCCCCCAAATTCTCACCCATCAGGGTACATCCTTGTATAACACTTTCTCTTACATGTGGCAAGTGCCTGATGCTATCAGTGATGGCATTCCCATGACCGAATTACAATATTTTGCAAAAGAGATGGTACTCTTCAGATTAAATTCAAATTCCTTTTTAGTTGATTTTAAGTTATTCTAAAGGAGATTATCCTGGGTGGGCCAACCTAAACAGATGTGCTCTTTCAAAGAGTACCTTGGTAGTTCCTGAAGCAGCACACATGCTTTCCAGCTGGCCTTGAAGAAGCAAACAGTGATGTTGTGAACTGCCAATGGAGACAGGCAGTTGAGGGCCCCAAGTTCCACAACTGTATGGAACCACACTCTGATAACAAGCTGACTGAACTTGAGCTCTAGAGGAGACCAGAGGCCTGTGTGACACTTTGACTGCACTCTTATGAGACTCCAAGCAAATAATCCAGCTAAGTCATTACCAGAGCCTGATCCCCTGGAAACTGTGAGATACTAAACATGTCATTCTCAGTCACTAAATTTGTGAAGATTTGTAATTCAGCAAGAGAAAAATAATATACTCAACACATTCTCTATTGCCTCAAGACCTACTTTGATTTACACATTTCTCCTTTTCATCCTTATACATCTTTGAGTTTCTATAATATTCTCATCAGTTTGTTACTAAAACTTAGTCCTATCCTTATAGTTTTATTCTCATATCCATTTAAAGATCCTCCTCTCACCTAATACAATTTACAGCCGTGTCCCTTGTCTGCTGAGAGTAGCGTGGGTAAAGTCCTGTCTTTCCCAGTTCTTTTCAGGGTCTATATTTCTACTCTGGGTATTGTAAGGAGGGAAAGGAGACTCACAGACATTTATGTATGTGGTGGAGGTTGATCTATTTGATCTGGTTTATTCAGTCTCCATTAATGGTATGCAGGTCTTTCTCAAATATGTTCAGTTTCACTTCAGAATCCACCCCATCACCACCACCTCATTGCTCAGAATTCCCCAGACAGGAGCAGCAGGACCTCCTTGGGTCTTCTGCCAGTGGACCTTCCCACAATCCCTTCTCCAGGATGAGATCAACTCTTTGTCACCTGGTCTGTCTGGAAAAGGCAAGAAATTCTCTTCCTCCTGCAATCTTCAGTCTCCCCCAGTGGGAAGCCCTAGGTATTTAGAGGTTCTCTTCTATGGATTCTGAAGGTTGTGGAGAACTGGAAAGAGATGGGGCTGTCCTAACTTCATGCATGTTTTACTCTCTAATATATTCAAGCTCTGCTAGAAAGTCCCTTTAATTCTCCCATCTTAAGAAATACACACACACACACACACACACAGAGAACAGACTAGTTCCCTCATTTATATATATGAGGTAACTAGTCTAAGAGCCCACCAACCTTATGGCAGAAAGCAAGGAGGAACTAAAGTGTTTCTTGATGAAGATGAAAGAGGAGAGCTAAAAAGCTGGTTTAAAACTCAACATTTAAAACTAACGTCATGGTATTCAGTTCCATCACTTCATGGCAAATAGATTGGGAAAATGGCAACAGTGACAGACTTTATTTTCTTTATTTTTCCAAAATAACTGTGGAGGGTAACTGCAGCCATGAATTAAATGACACTTCCCCTGTAGAAGAAAAGCTATGACAAGCCTAGAAGGCATATCAAAAAGCAAAGACATTACTTTGCTAACAAAGGTCCATCTAGTCAAAGCTATGGTTTTTCCAGTAGTCGTGTATGGATGTGAGAGCTGGACAATAAAGAAGACTGACCACCAAAGAATGCTTTTTAATGCTTTTGAATTGCGGTGTTGGAGAAGACTCTTGAGAGTCCCTTGGACTGCAGAGAGATCAAATCAGTCCATCCTAAAGGAAATCAGTCCTGAATATTCATTGGAAGGACTATGCTGAAGCTGAAGCTTCAGTACTTTGGCCACCTGATGTGAAGAGCCAAATCATTAGAAAAGATCCTAATGCTGGGAAAGATTGAAGGCAGGAGGAGAAGAGGATGACAGAGGATAAGATGGCTGGATGGCATCACTGTCTCAATGAACATGAATTTGAGCAAGCTCCAGGAAATGGTTAAGGACAGGGAGGCCTAGCGTGCTGCAGTCCATGGGGGGCAAAAGTCAGACATGACTTAACAACTGAACAAGTCGAAGTTCACAAATAATATAGGTGTCTCATATCAGGTTCTCACAAAATTAGGAAGCAGTACCGTTATATATATATACATACATATATATATATATATATACACACACACACACATACACACATATATGTATACACACACATATGCACATATACATAAGTGAAAGTGAAAGTGAAGTCGCTCAGTCGTGTCTGACTCTTTGCAACCCCATGGACTGTAACCTATCATGTTCCTCTGTTCATGGGATTTTCCAGGCAATAGCACTGGGGTGCATTGCCATTTCCTTCTCTAGTGGATCTTCCCGACCCAGGGATCGAACCCAGGTCTTCCACATTTTAGACAGACGCTTTACTGTCTGAGCCACCAGGGAAGCACATACACATATGTGTGCTAAATCAGCTTAGCTGTGTCTGACTGTTTACAACCCGATGGTCTGTAGCTCACCAGGCTCCTCTGTCCATGGGATTCTCCAGGCAAGAATACTGGAGTGGGTTTCCACACCCTCCTCCAGGGGATCTTCCTGACCCAGGAATTGAACCAGTGTCTCTTACATCGTGGTAGATTGTTTACCAGCTGAGCTACCAGGAAAGCTATTTGAGAAGAGAAAACTTTTGTAAAGCTTTGAAGGCCAGCACCAGCTATACTTTTTTGTTTTGTTTCTCTAAATAAAATCTTTATTCACCATTCACAAAATAAACTGTCAAAATATTTCTAGCAGCTTTTCCCTCCTCCCAAATCTATCAAAAATAAAAGACAAGTGAGAAACCCAGGCTCTAAGTTTGATTCTCTACACAGTGAGAACTCAATCAACAGTATCACTGGACTCAGACCTCTTAAAAGAAAACAAAACTTACTTCAAGTAACTGCGGATACACTGCCTTACTGATCTCAGGCTCAGCCTAGTTTCTGTCTGTGATCACTCTTAGAGAAGTCTCAGGAATGCAATGCATCTGTCCCAGTTTTCTCAGAAAGAAGTAAACATCAAACCTACAAAGCTACATAGCCATTCAAGAAAGCCCACAGTTCCAGTGCTTTTTTAAACAAGTTTTATTTTTTTAGAGAAATTTAACATTCATGGCAAAATCAAGTGGAAAGTATGTAGAGTTTCCATATGCCCCCTATCCCTACACGCACACAATGTCCCACCCCAACAATACCTCCTACCACAGGGGTACATTTGCTACAACGGATTAAGGTATACTGACGCATCACTGTGCTCAGTGATAAAGAATCCGCCTGCAATTCAGGAGACATATGTTCAATTCCTGGGTCATGAAGATCCCCTGGAGGAGGTCATGGCAACCCACTCCAATATTCTTGCCTGGAGAATCCCATGGACAGAGGAGCCTGGCAGGCTACAGTCTATGGGGTCGCAAAGAGTCCGACATGACAGAAGCAACTGAGCACACAGGCACTGAAGACACATTGCTATCAACAGAAGTTCATTGTTTACATTACCATTTACTCTTGCGGCCAGGTGGCACTAGTGGTAAAGAATCTGCCTGCCAAAGCAGAAGATGCAAGAGACAGGGATTAGATCCCTGCATAGGGGAGATCCCCTAAATAAGGAAATGGCAATCCACTCTAGTATTCTTGCCTTTTCATAATGTTTGTGGGGTTTAATTCAGATGATCATTATATCTACTACAGCGGGCAAGAATCCCTTAGAAGAAATGAAGTAGCCCTCATAGTGAACAGAATAATCTGAAATGCAGTACTTGGGTGTAATCTCAAAAATCACAGAATGATCTCTGTTCATTTCCAAGGAAAACCATTTAACATTACTATAATCCAACTCGGTGCTCCAACCACTAATGTAGAAGAAGCTGAACAGTTCTGTGAAGACATACAAAGACCTTCTAAAACTAAGATTAAAAAAAAAAAAAAAAGATGTCCTTTTCATCATAGGTGATTGGAATGCAAAAGTAGGAAGTCAAGAAACACCTGGAATAACAGGCAAATTGGGCTTGGAGTACGGAATGAAGCAGGGCAAAGGCTAAGAGAGTTTTGCCAAGAGAATGCACTAGTCATAGCAAAAACCCTCTTTCAACAACACAAGAGAAAACTCTACACATGGACATCACCAGATGGTCAACACTAAAATCAGATTAATTATATTATTTGCATCCAAAGATGGAGAAGTCTATACAGTCAGCAAAAACAAGACCAAGAATTGACTGTGGCTCAGATCAAGATCTCCTTATTGCAAAATTCAGACTTAAATTGAAAAAAGTAGGGGAAACCACTATACCATTCAGGTATGACCTAAATCAAACCCCTTACAATTATACAGTGGAAGTAACAAATAGATTCAAGGGATTGGATCTTATAGACAGATCATCCTGAAGAACTATGGATGGACGTTCATGACATTGTACAAGAGGCAGTGATCAAGACCATCCCCAAGAAAAAGAAATGCAAAAAGGCAAAATGGTTGTTTGAGGAGGTCTTGCAAATAACTGAGAAAAGAAGAGAAGTTAAAGGCAAAGTAGAAAAGGAAAGATATATGCCGGGAGCCAGCACGGGAGATCCCACCCATGACAAGGTCATGCAGAGAGACCTGATAGGCAAGGTGAGTCAGGCTTCAGAGGTTCCCCCCTGGGTTTTCCTGAACATCTACCCCCCAAAACCAGAGTCTGCCTGCCTTATTGTACTGTGCTTTCCACTATTCTGCCTCTAAAAGGAGTTAACTTAGGGCTCCAGTTAACAGTCTCCTGCATATAAAAAGAATGTCTTGGTTTAAACCCCTTTGATGGCTTTCTAACTTATCTGACTGGTCTGCCCAGACTTTATAATTTGTGGATTGTTTACAGCCCCCAACCATGAGAAGCACGAAGCTTAAAACATCTTAAAGATATAGAGCCTTTTAGAGCTAAGAATTAGTTTGGTGAAGGGTTCCATTGTTGAGTTAATGTTTGCCGCCAGGCCTCCATATCCTTTATCTTTTAGGCACCTGGGCGGATATTAATCAATGTAAATGGGATGCAGAAATAGGAATATAGTAGTTTTGGTGTTAGTAATACTAGACTTTTGAGTTAATGAATTTTCTCTTTGTTATAAATCACTGTACTCCACTTTCTTGTTATAAATTGTTGTATCCTTACTATGTAAAAATGTGACATTATTTAGTGCTTTCTGAGAGTGGCACCAGACTTTGGGAAGAACAACACTATTACCCTTATCAGAAAAGGGCTGTAAATGTTAATTGGCCTTCTGGCAGGAAGATGATGTAAATCACCTAAGATTTATGTATACAACTAGGTATTCAGAGAGAAAGCCTGGTCTCGATAAGAGTCAGGGCTGTTGACACTGCATAATTTTGAATTATCCATTGATCTCTATGTAAAATCAAGAGTATATAAGGCCTTTCCAGACAATAGAGGATGAGCCAGTCACTGGAAAGACTGGTTTCCCCCGTGTCTTCTTTACATCCTGGGATGCGAAGTCAAGTGGGCCTTAGGAAGCATCACTATGAACAAAGCTAGTGGAGGTGATGGAATTCTAGTTGAGCTATTTCAGATCCTAAAAGACAATGCTGTGAAAGTGCTACAGTCAATATGTCAGCAAATATGGAAAACTCAGCAGTGGCCACAGGACTGGAAAAGGTCTGTTTTCATTCCAATCCCAAAGAAAGGCAATGCCAAAGAACATTCAGACTACCACACAATTGCACTCAACTCACACATTTGCAAAGTAATGTTCAAAATTCTCCAAGTGAGGCTTCAACAATACATGAACCATGAATTTCCAGATGTTCAAGCTGGTTTTAGAAAAGCCGGAGGAACCAGAGATCAAATTGCTAACATTTGTTGCATCATAGAAAGAGCAAGATAATCGATATATATATATATATATATATATATATCTACTTTTGCTTTATTGACTACACCAAAGCCTTTGACTATGTGGATCACAATAAACTGGAAAATTATTCGAGATGGGAATTCCAGACCACCTTACCTATCTCCTAAGAAATCTGTATGCAGGTAAGGAAGAAACGGTTAAAACCAGATATGGAACAAGGGACTGGTTCCAAACTGAGAAAGGAGTATGTCAAGACTGTATATTGTCACTCTGCTTATTTAACTTATATGCAGAGTACATTATGTGAAATGCTGGACTTGTAGCACAAGCTGGAATCAAGATTGCAGGGAGAAATATCAATAACCTCAAATACGCAGATCACACCACCCTTATGGCAGAAAGCAAAGAGGAACTAAATATCGGCTTGATGAAAGCGAAAGAAGAGAGTGAAAAAGCTGGCTTAAAACTCAAAATTAAAAAAATAAGATCATGGCATCTGGTCCCATCATTTCATGGCAAACTGAAGGGGGGGAAGTAGAAGGAATGACACATTTTCTTTTCTTAGGTTCCAAAATCACAGTGGACAGTGACTGCAGCCATAAAATTAATAGACACTTGTTCCTTGAGAGAAACGCTATGACAAACCTAAGACAGTGTATTAAAAAACAGAAGCATCACTTTTCCAACAAAGTTCCAGTCCATATATCAAAGCTATACTTTTTTATTAGTCATGTACAGATGTGAGAGCTGTATCATAAAGAAAGCTAAGTGCAAAGAATTGATGCTTTTGAATTGTGGTGCTGGAAAAGACTGTTGAGGGTCTCTTGGACTGCAATGAGATCAAACCAGTCAATCCTAAAAGGAAATCAACCCTGACTATTCATTGGAAGAACTGATACTGAAGCTCCAATACTTAGGCCACCTGATGCAAAGAGGTAACCCACTGGAAAAGATCCTGATGCTGGGAGAGATTGAAGGCAAAAGGTGAAGGGGATGGCAGAAGATGAGATGGATAGCATTACCAAATCAATGGACATTAATTTAAGCAAACTCTGGAAGATAGTGGAGGACTGAGAAGCCTTGTGTGCTGCAGTCCACACAGTCACAAAGAGTCAGACACAACTTGATGACTGAACAACAACAGCAACAATCCAGCCCTGAAACTTAATTGCGATAACCACCATCTTTGTCCAGAAGTACGTTCGTTCTAAATCCTTTTCCTAGCTCTCTCTTTGCCACCAGTCTCTCCTTGTTCCAGTGTGGCCTGTTATCAGGTTTATCTCCTCAAAGCACAACCCAAATGCTATCAGAAATTTGGTTTTCCAAAATGTCTGATAATTCTGTGCTAAATACTCAGGGCCCTACACGTCTGGCCCAAACAATCCTATTTTTAGTCATAACCTCTATGGTATCCCAAGTGTCTTAAATTGTCACCTTATTAACCTCATCATAGCTCCTTGAAATATATTTATTGTTTCTCAATTCCACCTACTCACTTTTAATGCTTCCTTGACTCATAAAGCTCATCAAAACATAATTCATTTATCAAGGCCTATCTCAAGCCTTTCCCAATATTCCTGACCAAATGTTCTCTCTCCTTTCTCCAGTACCCATGGGAGTATATCTTGGGAATGATACTGACACCACAGTATAGTTAAGCATGTCTTTATTTTCCAAATTTAATGGAGTCTTCTACAATGCACCAAAATGCACCATGATCATTTTCTCTCTGATGCATTACCTAGTACACTATGCCACAGAGCAGGCACAAAACCAAGTTCCACCTAATCACAAAGAATATGGAAGTAAACAAAAAAAAATTCTTCACACAAAACTCTCTTATTCTTGAGGGTTGATAAATCAATACTTGTTTGAATACAGTCACACACATGCATATACACATATACACATGCACACACAAAACACACACACACATACACACTCCTCTTTAAGGAAAATGAAGTAAAAATTAGCACTCCTCAAACTGATCATCACCAGCATCAACTGAAGTAAGTTCAACACTTCTGCTAAGTACATAATTATATATGAGCTATTTAAGAATTTGAGTTGTCCAAAAATTCAGTCATTACTAGAATTCTTCTGATTAATCTACTGCCTCATAGAAGAAGTAACTATTTTTCAAATACATTTACCAAAAAGTAGATTTGATAGTTGTTAAATACCTCTAATGTCATGTTGAAAAACTCACTCGACTATAAAGCAATTTAAAACACTAGAACATTCATTTTTAATGGCTCAATATTTTTTGGAACATTGACTTTAGGGGATTCTAAACTCTTCACAAGAGAAGGCCAACATCAAATTATTTTGGAAACCAATTCTGAGTCAACCTAGAAGCCAAATAACAGAATCAATCACATTTATTTACTTTACCAAAATAGTATTTATTAGATCACCCTCCACCCCTTTGGAAAGTGCTTTTGACTCTGATTATTTTCCTTGATGATTTTCAAAACTCAAATTTATCCTCTAAGAATGAAGGCATGCCAATCTGATGTGCCTTTAAAGAATGTGCATGTGTGAGAGTCTTAAAAGTCCACTTGAAAGCCAAGGTACACGAACTTTCTGATTCTACTTGTTGGCAATAGCAGGCTCCAAAAGTTACTGCTCTAAACATATACCCAGGGCATAAACTTTGTTCATCATGTTGAAATGTTAGTAATAAAAGTGATTATGAGCCAAAACAAAGTCATGTGTATGTTGTAGGAGGATGTTGTATTGATACGCTTATTTGAAACATTGAAAAACAGTAAATTGAACAAAAATTGGGGATAGAATAAATGGGTGGATTTCAATTTCATACAAAGAGTAAAAACTGAGAGGGAAAAATTCCCTATATAGTGATTTCCACCAATAATTCAACTCTATATATAAGTTCGCATATGACATACAGGGCTAGATAAAACCTGAAAATGCTTATTTATATATATGAAGAATATTAGTTTACTTTCACCAAACAGAAAAAAGTCAAAAATATAGCCAATAAAATTAGAGGGTGGTTATTCCTAAGGAAACAACAATGACATATTTTAATACAATGAAAACATGTTAAACATTTCTGTCTAATCTTGGTTTTCTTTCTCTCTAGAAAGGACATTTAGAAAGTAATTCACAAATTTGACCAGACTTGTGGCAATTATACGATATTTTATAGACTTTCTTCTCCAAGCTTTTAAATCTTGACAATTCAACATATAAAACTATATTCAAGAGTCACTAATATGGTAAAGCAAGAATAACACAAAGCCTGCACAACTTCCAAAGCCAAAAGTTTCCAAGGTAAACTTTGAAGTTTGCTATTCCTCTGTTGTCACAGATTTTTAGTCCAGGTGGTTTTACGTACTGAAATAAGTCTTTCTTCCTTCTGCTGTTAATGTTGGCATCCTCACAGTATTTTGTATCATACAGATTTCATTCTAAGTTTTTACTGTATATAACCCTTAGACAAGCTCAGTCAACATTTTTAAAAGCTACTGGGGTATCTAATAATTGGCTCTTACTCCAGCATTTATGTGTGTTGCTGTCTCAGAGTCTTCACACAGTCCATTCCCTCTGCTTGAAACAGTCTTCTGTCAGGTACCACCATCACTCATTCATCTGATGCCTTCAGATCACAAAAGGAGGCTTCTCCAAGAGGCTCTTCCTCACCCTGTCACTCCCTAGTTTCCCCTCTTGTTAATCCTTCACATCTTTTACTATGCTCTAAAATATTTTATTATTTACTTATTGCCTGTGCCCTTCCTAGGGCTCCCCTGGTGACTGAAACAGTAAAGAATCCGTCTTCATGTGGGAAACATGGGTTTAATTATCAAGTGGGGAAGATCCCCTGGAAAAGGAAATGGCAACTCACTCCAGTATTCCTGCCTGGAGAATCCCATGGACAGAGGAGCCTGGCAGGCTACAGTTCATGTGATCGCAAAGTATCAGATATGACTAAGCGACTAACAATTCATTTCATTTTGTGCCCTCCCTACCCCTACCCTCCATTAGGTAATAAATTGTTACAGGTAGACTTTCCTAATAAAGACTATTTTTAAGAGTTTTAGGTTCACAGCAAAATTGAGAGAAAGATACAAAGATTTCCCTTATAGCCCCTGCCCCCACTTATGTATCACCTTGCCCTTTATTACTATCTCCCACCAGAGGGTACTCCTGTCACTACTAATAAGCCTACAGGCACACAGCATCTTGCAAAACACATAGTTTGAATCAGGCTTCACTTGTGGTAGTGTGTATTTTATGTGTTTAGACAAATGTATGACATGTATCATTATAGTATTGTATGGAGTATTTTCACTGCCCTAAAAGTCCTCTGTAATCTGCCTGTTCATCTTCTTTATCCTAACCCCTGTCAATGACTGATATTTTTACTGTCTTTATAGTTTGGAGTTTGGCTTTTCCAGAATGGATTCCAGAATCCCTAAGGCTGAGTTCATATAGGCTTTCAGATTGGCTGCTTTCACACATCAATATATACTTAAGGTTCATCCACACCTTTTCATGGCTTACTAGCTGATTTCTTCTTTAACACTGAACAACATTCTACTGTCTGGATTATCACAGTTAGTTTACTCATTCAACTACTAGAGGACATCTTCTGGATTGCTTCCAGGTTTTAGTAACAAAGAATAAGGCTGCTATGAACATCTGTGTGTAGATTTTCATGTGGACACAGATTTTTCAGCAAGAAGTAGAATTGCTGGATTAGATGGCAAGACTATGATCTGTTCTGTAAGAAACTACCAAACTGTCCTCCAAAGTGGATGCATGATTTTGAACTCCCACCAAAAATTAATGAAAGCTTGTATTGCTCCACACCCTTAATATCTGGTAATGTCAGTGCTTCGGATTTTGACTATTCTAATATATATGTAGTGGTATCTTATCATTTTAATTTGCATTTCCCAAGGCTATGATTTTTCCTGTGGCCATGTATGGATGTGAGAGTTGGACTGTGAAGAAGGCCGAGTGCCAAAGAATTGGTGCTTTTGAACTGTGGTGTTGGAGAAGACTCTTGAGAGTCCCTTGGACTGCAAGGAGATCCAACCAGTCCATTCTGAAGGAGATCAGCCCTAGGATTTCTTTGGAAAGAATGATGCTAAAGCTGAAACTCCAGTACTTTGGCCACCTCATGTGAAGAGTTGACTCGTTGGAAAAGACTCTGATGCTGGGAGGGATTGGGGGCAGGAGGAGAAGGGGATGACTGAGGATGAGATGGCTGGATGGCATCACTGACTCGATGGACGCGAGTCTGAGTGAACTCCAGGAGTTGGTGACGGACAGGGAGGCCTGGCGTGCTGCGATTCATGGGGTCGCAAAGAGTCAGACATGACTGAGCGACTGAACTCAACTGAACTGATATGATATGAAACATCTTTTCATATGATTACTTGCCATCTGTTTATCTTCTCTGGTGAGTTCCCTGTTAAGGTCTTTGGCATACTTTTTAAATAGGTTTTCTGCTTTCTTACTGTTGAGTTTTAAGAGTTCTTTGTATATATTGGGAACATTTACCTTTAACAGATATATCTTTGGTAAATAGTTTCTCTGTTTGTGGCTTGTCTTCTCATTCTCTTGACATTGTCTTTCACAGAGCAGAGGTTTTTCATTTTAATAAATTCTAGCTTATCGATTTGATTTTTTTCTATTATAAAGGGCTCCTTTGATATTTTATCCAAAAAATCACTGCCATACCTAAGGTCACCTAGGTTTTCTCCTATCTTATCATCTAGGAGCTTCAATTTTACACAGGTAGGTTTGTCTGGCTTCATGTCGATTACTAAAGCAGTACCTCATACATAGTAGGCACTCAAAGTTTTTTACTGACTTAAATTTATTTATGTATTGCACCATGAACAGTATAGTTTTAAGAATTTGTCTGTCTTTTGCCTTAGATTTCTGGCAAAGATTTTCAAGACCTCTTCAAATTTCCTGAGTGATAGGCATATGTCTCTTTCTGTGTAATACTGTGAGTACAGATTTATAAATATAAAAATAGAATTAAGATGCCAGGAACTATAACTTTGAAGTGGTTTGTTTACAGTGAATCAAAACATCATTAACAATAATTGAAATATACTGTCCATACCTCAATATACAATGGGACATTCATAAATTTTGTGTGTTCCACGAACAGTCTATTCTAATAACTTCTAGGTTAGGGGAGGCAAGTAAATTAAGCAAAGTATTAGGCAGGCATTAGTAGAGCAGGTGAGTCCTATTACACTGGATTTTCATAAGCTGAGTTAAGGATCTGCAGTAGAGGCAATCTATTATTTCAAAAGAAATTCAAATTCAAAAATCAATAACTGGCTTTCTTTGCACAAGGGAAATATCTAATAGCAGCAATCAGTAACTAGGGCAACTTCTAACCTGATACATTTAGGCAAAATGATTTCAATTTCTATCTCCAAGGATATTTTAGTGCTTCTCTTCCATCTTATTACTTTGAAAAATGTTCATTAGAGATTCAAGGCTTTTCTGAACTGAAAGTCACCACAGAAATTAACACAAGAGAGAACATCTGTTGGAGACATATTGTGACGTTAAATTTGAGTTCAGGTTTAAATATGTAATAAGGGTAACTGTTACAATAAACTAATTCTTTTTCTTAATGAAAGCAAATGAATAAGTATGTTGTGCTTCATTTGTAAAAACTGTTTGATATTTCAGAAGTGCTGGAGAGATTTTACCTTTATACCATCATAATATAAAACAGGTTTGTTAGCGAATCAACAGTGCAAAGGAAGAAAACATTTCTGTTCAATTACCACTTTCACAGCAGTGTTTGCATTCAAACAATGAATTGCTAATTACAAATCACTGATATCTGTATGTGTAAAAGCAAGCTCTCCAAGATATGTGACACACAAGTAATATATATAATTCATCTCTTCCTTCCTGAATCCCTTGAACCTAACAAAACCAAAGTAATGTTTTTTTTTAATTCTATAAATTTGGTTTGTTATAAAATCAAATTAACTTCTCAGTGAGTACAAGTTAAAGTTTTTTCATTGTGTGAAAATAAGAACCAACTAGCTGGAAATCTCATCTTCATGGCTATTCTTTCACTGGAAGAATTCATTTTAATTTGAGCACTTAAAAAAAATTCAAAAATCAGTCCAAAGTAACTAATTCCAGTCCCAAAATTATATTTCAAGTTCTACATCTTCCTGCCATTCCAATAAAAACAAATTTTAAGAGTTATGAAAATAAAAATATGAATAACAAGTGATAAATAAATAAATGTGAGCAAATGCCAAAGATACGTGATAACTGCTAAAAAATGATATTGATTGTTCTGTGTATGACAAGATTTCTAATCATCAGCATTTGTGATATTTGGGGCTGGATAAGAACCTGGAATGTCAGGTCCATGAATCAAGGCAAATTGGAAGTGGTCAAACAGAAGATGACAAGAGTGAACGTCAACATTCTAGGAATCAGCGAACTAAAATGGACTGGAATGGGTGAATTTAATTCAGATGACCATTATATCTAGTACTGTGGGCAGGAATCCCTCAGAAGAAATGGAATAGCCATCATGGTCAACAAAAGAGTCCAAAATGCAGTACTTGGATGCAATCTCAAAAATGACAGAATGATCTCTCCAAGGCAAACCATTCAATATCACAGTTATCCAAGTCTATGCCCCAACCAGTAACACTGAAGAAACTGAAGTTGAATGGTTCTATGAAGACCTACAAGACCTTTTAGAACTAACACCCAAAAAAGATGTCCTTTTCATTATAGGGGACTGGAATGCAAAAGTAGGAAGTCAATAAACACCTGAGTAACAGGCAAATTTGGCCTTGGAATATTGAATGAAGCAGGGCAACAGCTAATAGAGTCTTGCCAAGTGAATGCACTCGTCATAGCAAACACCATCTTCCAGCAACACAAGAGAAGACTCTACACATGGACATCACCAGATGGTTAACACCCAAATCAGATGGATTATATTCTTTGCAGCCAAAGATGGAGAAGCTCTATACAGTCAACAAAAACAAGACCAGGAGCTAACTGTGGCTCAGATCATGAACTCCTTATTACCAAATTCAGACTCAAATTGAAGAAAGTAGGGAAAACTGCTAGACCATTCAGATATGACCTAAATCAATTCCCTGATGATTATACAGTGGAAGTGAGAAATAGATTTAAGGGCCTAGATCTGATGGATAGAGTGCCTGATGAACTATGGAATGAGGTTCGTGACACTGTACAGGAGACAGGGATCAAGACCATCCCCATGGAAAAGAAATGCAAAAAAGCAAAATGGCTGTCTGGGGAGGCATTACAAATAGCTGTGAAAAGAAGAGAGGTGAAAAGCCAAGGACAAAAGGAAAGATATAAGCACATGAATGCAGAGTTTCAGAGAATAGCAAGAAGAGATAAGAAAGCCTTCTTCAGCGGTCAATGCAAAGAAATAGAGGAAAAGAACACAATGGGAAAGACTAGAGATCTCTTCAAGAAAAATAGAGATACCAAGGGAACATTTCATGCAAAGATGGGCTTGATAAAGGACAGAAATGGCATGGACCTAACAGAAGCAGAAGATATTAAGAAGAGGTGGCAAGAATACACATAAGAACTGTACAAAAAAGATCTTCAAGACCCAGATAAACATGGTGGTGTGATCACTAATCTAGAGCCAGACATCCTGGAATATGAAGTCAAGTGGACCTTAGGAAGCATCACTACGAACAAAGCTAGTGGAGGTGATGGAATTCCAGTTAAGCTGTTTCAAATCCTGAAAGATGATGCTGTGAAAGTGCTGCACTCAATACGTCAGCAAATTTGAAAACCCAGCAGTAGCCACAGGACTGGAAAAGGTCAGTTTTCATTCCAATCCCAAAGAAAGGCAATGCCAAAGGATGCTCAAACTACCGCACAATTGCACTCATCTCACATGCTAGTAAAGTAATGCTCAAAATTCTACAAGCCAGGCTTCAGCAATACATGAACCATGAACTTCCTGATGTTCAAGCTGGTTTTAGAAAAGGCAGAGGAACCAGAGATTATATTCCCAACACCCACTGGATAATGGAAAAAGCAAGAGAGTTCCAGAAAAACATCTATTTCTGCTTTATTGACTATGCCAAAGCCTTTGACTGTGTGGATCACAATCAACTGTGGAAAATTCTGAGAGAGACAGGAATACCAGACCACCTGACCTGCCTCTTGAGAAATCTGTATGCAGGTCAGGAAGCAACAGTTAGAACTGGGCATGGAACAACAGACTGGTTCCAAATAGGAAAAGGAGTACGTCAAGGCTGTATATTGTCACCCTGCTTATTTAACGTCTATGCAGAGTACATGATGAGAAACGCTGGACTGGAAGAAATACAAGTGGAACCAAGATTGCTGGGAGAAATACCAATAACCTCAGATATGCAGATGACACCACCCTTATGGCAGAAAGTGAAGAGGAGTTAAAAAGCCTCTTGATGAAAGTGAAAGAGGAGAGTGAAAAGGTTGTCTTAAAGCTCAATATTCAGAAAACGAAGATCATGGCATCTGGTCCCATCACTTCATGGGCAATAGATGGGGAAACAGTGGAAACAGTGTCAGACTTTATTTTAGGGGGCTCCAAAATCACTGAAGATGGTGATTGCTGCCATGAAATTAAAAGACGCTTACTCCTTGGAAGAAAAGTTATGACCAACCTAGATAGCATATTCAAAAGCAAAGACATTACTTGACGACTAAGGTCCGTCTAGTCAAGGCTATGGTTTTTCCTGTGGTCATGTATGGATGTGAGAGTTGGACGTGAAGAAGGCTGAGCGCTGAAGAATTGATGCTTTTGAACTGTGGTGTTGGAGAAGACTCTTGAGATTCCCTTGGACTGCAAGGAGATCCAACCAGTCCATTCTGAAGGAGATCAACCCTGGGATTTCTTTGGAAGGAATGATGCTAAAGCTGAAACTCCAGTACTTTGGCCACCTCATGCGAAGAGTTGACTCATTGGAAAAGACTCTGATGCTGGGAGGGATTGGGGGCAGGAGGAGAAGGGGACAACAAAGGATGAGATGGCTGGATATCATCACAGACTCGATGGACGTGAGTCTGAGTGAACTCAGGGAGTTGGTGATAGATAGGGAGGCCTGGCGTGCTGCAATTCATGGGGTCGCAAACAGTCGGACACGACTGAGTGACTGAACTGAACTGAATTGAACTGAACTGAACTGAACTGAACTGGGGCTGGATAATTCTCTTGGAGCCCAGTGCACTGCTGCCCACAAAATGTCCAGTAGCACCTATCCCTTGACCCAGTTGTGGCAACCAAAATACATTTCCAAATGTTGTCAAATGTCCCCCTAGATGTGGAGACAAAATTACCTCTAGTTGAGAATCATTGGCTAGTTTGTTGAAAATCATGACAGCAGGGTCCCACCCCCAGAAATTCTCATTCAGCAAGTCCAAAGGGATTTTATGACCACCCAAGATTTTTCTGTTAGTAATCTTGAACCCTAAAAACATTATTTATTTATTTATCTGAGGGTGACATTGATAGGGAGGGGGAAACGTTCCTAAAAAGCCAACAGTGGATTCAATAATTTGACCTTAGCAACATTTCTGATTGCGTAGACCTAAGAGTCTAAGGGAGAGCCACTTATGGCCTCTTATCAGAAACCCATGAATCTTTTCAGGCATCACAGTATATAAAATGTTTTCATGAGTTCTGCATCCTCCCAAAAATCCTCTGGGGGAAACAGAACAAGCATTTTCCAAATAAGCTTCCATAACCATTTCTATATCATTAGGATTTATATTTCTAGTTTCTGTGTACATGAATAACAACACAACAAAAGTTAAACAGCTCTTTTAACTACAGGACTTCCCTAGAGGAAACAGACTCAGGTTGCCTTACTTAGACCCCTAAATCTGTCAAAACTCAAAGCTAGGTCTTGTCACACATGCAAAATATTCTTCTTCGTGAGCCACATATTTCTCTTTTTCATCATCTGCGACTGAATCAACAGACCAGTTCACTATAAACTGGGCACTAAGGAGTTCTACACTCTTATCTACATGCATCACTAATTATATGTGCAAAAGTGTAAACAGTTTTTAATTTTGATGTTGTTTTCCATATAATACCTTACAAATATAGTACTCACTTCAGTTAATTTCCCATATTCTCTGCACGTTGAATTATATGTCTTTTGCTGCTGTTGTTTTCTTAGTAGTCACATTTTTCCTTATCTATCTTACGGTCAAATAAATTCTCCTTTTCCATAGTCTACTGTCAAACTTATCCTGCACTATGCAACTGACTGACTTTTATGAACTAGAGTCCGCATGTATTCCTGTCAAATTTATCTTTCTGGTCCAACCCAAATGTCCATTTTGTATAAACTAAATCAGCAAATCGGTGACAAGGCTACATGTAAATTCTTTACGAGCTTGATATAGCCTCTCTCTTTCTTTCTAATCTGATTTCCAATCATTATTAAGAGTTATTTATACTTCTGAAATCCTCTGAGCAAGATGGAATCATAAAGACCTGTCAAGTAAATGGACCAGCACCATAAATAACTGGGTGGATCAGCCCAGAGTATACTGGCTTTCAACAGGCCACTAAACAATGTCCAAGGATGTGGTACATGAGTATTTCACTGCTAGCTTCCAGGCTCTTTCCAGACTTACCTCACCTTGGTCCTCATCCTTATACTACGAGCCAACAGGACATCATCCATTAATTAAATTTAACAAGATTTCCTTCCTCAAGTCTTAGATTCACTTTTTTCACCTATCTACCATGAGATTCTACTTTGCCTGGTGAGATTCTATTAATCCTTCAAAGTCCCAAACAATCATCTCCTCCATAAATGCTGCCATCATTATCTCCTTCATTGTCCATCGTTTTTGGAAGCAAATCTCTCCTTCTACTGAATTCTCATAGTAATATATGAATATACCACTCAAAAGGTGAACTTCCAGATATTCAAGCTGCTTTTGGAAAAGACAGAGCAACCAGAGATCAAATTGCCAACATCCACTGGATCATTGAAAAGGCAAGAGAGTTCCAGAAAAACATCTATTTCTGCTTTATTGACTATGCCAAAGCCTTGGACTGTGTGGATCACAACAAACTGTGGAAAATTCTGAAAGAGATCAGAATACCAGACCACCTAACCTGCCTCTTGAGAAACCTGTATGCAGGTGAAGAAGCAACAGTTAGAACTGGACATGGAACAACAGACTGGTTCCAAATAGGGAAAGGAGTACATCAAGGCTATATATTGTCATCCTGCTTATTTAACTTATATGCAGAGTACATCATGAGAAATGCTGGGCTGGATGAAGCACAAGCTGGAGTCAAGATTGCCAGGAGAAATATCAATAACCTCAGATATGCAGATGACACCACCCTTATGGCAGAAAGTGAAGAGGAACTAAAAAGCCTCTTGATGAAAGTGAAAGAGGAGAGTGAAAAAGATGGCTTAAAGCTCAACATTCAGAAAACGAAGATCATCGCATCCGGTCCCATGACTTCATGGGAAATAGATGGGGAAACAGTGGAAGCAGTGGCTCACTTTATGTTTTTGAGCTCCAAAATCACTGCAGATGGTGACTGCAGCCATGAAATTAAAAGATACTTACTCCTTGGAAGGAAAGTTATGACCAAACTAGATGGCATATTAAAAAGCAGAGACATTACTTTGTCAACAAAGGTCCATCCAATCAAAGCTATTATTTTTCCAGTAGTCATATATGGATGTGAAGAAAGCTGAGCACTGAAGATTTGATGCTTTTGAACTGTGTTGTCGAAGAAGTCTCTTGAGAGTCCCTTGGACTGCAAGGACCAGTCCATCCTAAAGGAGATCAGTCCTGAGTGTTCATTGGAAGGACTGATGCTGAAGCTGAAACTCCAATACTTTGGCCACCTGATGTGGAGAGCTGACTCATTTGAAAAGACCCTGATGCTGGGAAAGATTGAGGGTGGGAGGAGAAGGGGACGACAGAGGATGAGATGGTTGGATGGCATCACCAACTCAATGGACATGAGTTTGGTTGAACTCCAGGAGTTGGTGATTGACAGGGAGGCCTGGCATGCTGTGGTTCATGGAGTTGCAAAGAATTGGACACGACTGAGCAACTGAACTAAAGTGAAAGGTGCTAACCATTTGCTAATACATTATCCCTATGTCACATCTACTTGGTTCCTAAAACAGTGTTTCTCACTTGAGAATTTTCTGTGATTTAACTAGTGAATTAATATTATTCCTTGCACTTGAAACTTATATGTGAAAACTGATAAAATGTGGCACCTAGAATCAGCACAAATTAAAGAGCTGGCTTGACAGAATAGAGTGAATGAGAAAGAATTTCATAAAAAATCCTACATTAAGAAGGAAATAAAAATGGGTATCTTTTAATAATGAAACTAGTCACTAGTCAGTCTAACAGGCTTCAATATCTATTCCTAGCTCCATTATGTTTCTAGTTTCTCTGATCTTGAATAACAACATAACAAAAGCTAATCAACACTTTCAAAAGAGGAAAGAGTTTTAGTAAAGAGCACTTCGGAAATTATTCAAAACCTACAGTGGTTACACAGGTGGAAAAGTAGGTTTGGGCCAAAACAGTAAATTGCTTAACCAGTCATCAGGTCACTAACTCATTTCAAAGCCATTTAACCTGGAATAAGCCTGGTGAGCCTAATTCTACCTCTACTGAGATAAAAACTATTTAGAGGAATGAGGCAATTGATATTGAAAAGAACTCCAATATAAAACAATGACTTAAGTTAGATAAAAGAGAAAAAGAAGCCCAGAATTTCAGCTACAAATGATTTACTCTCTTTTATCACATCTGCTGAGATAGAATTTAGGCTGGGAAAAGCTTTCAGTGAAAACTTAGATTGTTTTTAGAACATATATAGTAAATTTACCTGAATTCTTCAATTTAAATCAAATAAAAATATGAATATATTTTAACAAACCAGCATTGAAAAAGTACCCACCTAAGAAAATTTGCTTAAGTAGCCTAAATAAACGTCCTCCTTATTTTAAGCAACAAACTGCAAAATTCCAGTATGAGCAAGAATTTGAACAGAAACCTATATTCACCACAATGGGGTGATATCTATTTTATCAAATCAACTGACATGAGTATTATAAAACTATCATCAAACATAATAGTTTCATATTAAAAAAAAACTTCATTACTACATATATCTGCATACACACACATGCACACAAATATCAGTGTGATACAAACAAATGCTTGGGAGTCCAGAGATCTCAATTTTAAATTCACCTTCTCTCACTCTAACTCACTCTATGCCTTGTGGTCAGCTGTTCCTCTTCAGAGTTTCAGAAGTGGAAAAGAGATGCTTGAACTACATGAATTTTTTACTATATGGACTTCTAGTATTACTAGTCTATGCGTTCATGACCTTCTATGATGAGGGTTTGTAGAACTGAGATAACATACACCTTAACCATAAGAGTGTTAAATGTATTCTCCTCAAAACCAGTACTTGAGTTAAAAAAAAAAAGATGATGTTCAAATAATAACTGAAAGTAAGGTGGCTCCCCTCCCTCACCTCTACCGGTTGTCTCTGATGTTCTAGTATTCATTCTATTTCTTACTCTTCAAAAGCACAGACAATTAAATATTTGCTCATTCACCAAATGCATCACTTTAGATCAATTTTGTGCCAAGGATTGTTCCTAGGCAGCAGACATACAGTGATAAACAATACAGACAGGCAATCATAAATATCATAGATCTCATAACTAGCAGGGGAGACAACTAATAAATAACAAGGCAAGATAGTTATGGAGTATAACAAGAGGTACAGAGATAGCAGAGATAAAGCAGGTTGATCAAGAAAGGCTTTTTTGAAGTCTTGAGGGTTTGAGCTGAGACCCAAGAACAGGGCATTTGCCACCAATGCACATTACCAGCAGATGGAGGACAATCAAAGACAAAAGTCCTGGGAGGAGATAGGAATCATTGTGTTGATCATCAGAATACATTTCCTAACCAAGAACATGGAAGACTGGCTTCAAACTTCTGTAAAAGATTGTTGTAAAGCCATGCTCTGGATATTATAACCAGAAAACTATGTAAGCTTTGGAATAGTTCTTGACTTCAATCTCAATCCCACTGGCCATATCCAATTGGTCACCAAGTCCTATTAATTTGAATGCAAAAAGGTGCCAGTTAGTCATGAAAAAGTTTTATGTTCATTACCCCAGTTAATCCCTTTAAACTTCCTATTACTATTATCATCATCACATTATATTTGATCCAGTAAGGGATATACAGATTGAGTAACCTGCGAGGAAACATAGCTATAAAAGGATAAAGCCATGATTCTAAGCAATGTGTCTGATTCCAGAAGCCATGTTTTCTTTACCACATTTCACTATCTCATCAATTCTGTCTCCTCCTCAATAACCCCACTGCCTTGGCTTTATTTAGTTCAAGGGTTCGTCTTCTCTTGATTGGACTCTTGTAAGGTACTTTGGCCACCTGATGTGAAGAGCCGACTCACTGGAAAAGACTGTGATGCTGGGGAAAACTGAGGGCAGAAAGAGAAGGGGGCAACAGAGGATAAAATGGTTGGATGGCATCACTGACTCAAGGGACATGAGTTTAAGATAACTTCAGGAGATAGTGAAGGACAAGGAAGCCTGGTATGCTTCAGTCGATGGGGTCACAAAGAGTTGGACACTACTTAGAGACTGAACAACATCTCTAAAGCATTTTCCCTGCCTCCACCCTCTCCCCACTCCAGAACATTCTCTTTGTGCACACTGATGCCAGTGTGTAGCACTGAACATGTGAGCTCCTAAACACTTATTTTATTTTTAACTTTTTATTTTTACTTTATTTTACTTTACAATACTGTATTGGTTTTGCCATACATTGACATGAATCCGCCACAGTGTACATGAGCTCCCAATCCTAAACTCCCCTCCATAATATACCCCATATCATCTCTCTGGATCATCCCCATGCACCAGCCCCAAGCATCCTGTATTGAACATAGACTGGCGATTCATTTCTTACATGATAGTATACATGTTTCAGTGCCATTCTCCCAAATCATCTCACCGTCTCCCTCTCCCACAGAGTCCAAAAGACTGTTCTATACATCTGTGTCTCTCTTGCTGTCTCGAATATAGGGTTATCCTTACCATCATTCTAAATTACATATATATGCATTAGTAAACTGTATTGGTATTTTT
Source organism: Ovis canadensis (assembly GCF_042477335.2). Classification (NCBI taxonomy): domain Eukaryota; kingdom Metazoa; phylum Chordata; class Mammalia; order Artiodactyla; family Bovidae; genus Ovis; species Ovis canadensis. Next base: position 228,583,724 of record NC_091245.1, read on the forward strand.
CTTTCTGGCTTACTTTACTCTGTATAATCGGCTCCAGTTTCATCCATCTCATTAGAACTGATTCAAATGTATTCTTTTTCATGGCTGAGTAATACTCCATTGTGTATATGTACCACTGCTTTCTTATCCATTCATCTGCTGATGGACATCTAGGTTGCTTCCATGTCCTGGCTATTATAAACAGTGCTGCAATGAACATTGGGGTACATGTGTCTCTTTCAATTCTGATTTTCTTGGTGTGTATGCCCAGCAGTGGGATTGCTGGGTCATAAGGCAGTTCTATTTCCAGTTTTTAAAGGAATCTTCACACTGTTCTCCATAGTGGCTGTACTAGTTTGCATTCCCACCAACAGTGTAAGAGGGTTCCCTTTTCTCCACACCCTCTCCAGCATTTATTACTTGCAGACTTGGATCACAGCCATTCTGACTGGTGTGAAATGGTACCTCATTGTGGTCTTGATTTGCATTTCTCTGATAGTGAGTGATGTTGAACATCTTTTCATGTGTTTGTTAGCCATCCATTTGTCTTCTTTGGAGAAATGTCTATTTAGTTCTTTGGCCCATTTTTTGATTGGGTCATTTATTTTTCTGGAATTGAGCTGCATAAGTTGCTTGTATATTTTTGAGATTTGTTGTTTCTCAGTTGCTTCATTTGCTATTATTTTCTCCCATTCAGAAGGCTATCTTTTCACCTTGCTTATAGTTTCCTTTGTTGTTCAGAAGCTTTTAATTTTAATTAGATCCCATTTGTTTATTTTTGCTTTTATTTCCAGTATTCTGGGAGGTGGATCCTAGTGGATCCTGCTGTGATTTATGTCAGAGAGTGTTTTGCCTATGTTCTCCTCTAGGAGTTTTATAGTTTCTGATCTTACATTTAGATCTTTAATCCATTTTGAGTCTATTTTTGTGTGTGGTGTTGAAAGTGATCTAGTTTCATTCTTTTATAGGTGGCTGACCAGTTTTCCCAGCACCACTTGTTAAAGAGATTGTCTTTACTCCATTGTATATTCTTGCCTCCTTTGTTGAAGATAAGGTGTCCATAGGTATGTGGATTTACCTCTGGGCTTTCTATTTTGTTCCATTGATCTATATTTCTGTCTTTGTGCCAGTACCATACTGTCTTGATGACTGTGGCTTTGTAGTAGAGCCTGAAGTCATGCAGGTTGATTCCTCCAGTTCCATTTTTTTTTTCTCAAGATTGCTTTGGCTATTTGAGGTTTTTTGTATTTCCAAACAAATCTTGAAATTATCTGTTCTAGCTCTGTGAAAAATACCACTGGTAGCTTAATAGGGATTGCATTGAATCTGTAGATTGCTTTGGGTAGTATACTCATTTTCACTGTATTGATCCTTCTGATCCATGAACATGGTATATTTCTCCATCTATTAGTGTCCTCTTTGATTTCTTTCATCAGTGTTTTATAATTTTCTATATATAGATCTTCAGTTTCTTTAGGTAGATATATTCCTAAGTATTTTATTCTTTTTGTTGCAATAGTGAATGGGATTGCTTCCTTAATTTTTCTACTTTCTTATTATTAGGGTATAGGAATGCAAGGGATTTCTGTGTGTTGATTTTATATCCTGCAACTTTACTATATTCATTGATTAGCTCTAGTAATTTTCCGGTGGAGTCGTTAGGATTTTCTATGTAGAGGATCATGTCATCTGCAAACAGTGAGAGTTTTACTTCTTCTTTTCCAATTTGGATTCCTTTTATTTCTTTTTCTGCTCTGATTGCTGTGGCCAAAACTTCTAGAACTATGTTGAATAGTACCGGTAAAAGTGGGTACCCTTGTCTTGTTCCTGACTTTAGGGGATATGCTTTCAATTTTTCACCTTTGAGGATAATGTTTGCTGTGGGTTTGTCATATATAGCTTTTATTATGTTGAGGTATGTTCCTTCTATTCCTGCTTTCTGGAGAGTTTTTATCATAAATGGATGTTGAATTTTGTCAAAGGCTTTCTCTGCATCTATTGAGATAATCATATGGCTTTTATTTTTCAATTTGTTAAGGTGGTGAATTACATTGATTGCTTTGTGGATATTGAAGAATCCTTGCATCCCTGGGATAAAGCCCACTTGGTCATGGAGTATGATCTTTTTAATGTTTTGTTGGATTCTGATCGCTAGAATTTTGTTAAGGATTTTTGCATCTACGTTCATCAGTGATATTGGACTGTAGTTTTCTTTTTTTGTGGCATCTTTGTCAGGTTTTTGTATTAGGGTGATGGTGACCTCATAGAATGAGTTTGGAAGTTTACCTTCCTCTGCAATTTTCTGGAAAAGTTTGAGTAGAATAGGTGTTAGCTCTTCTCAAAATTTTTGGTAGAATTCAGCTGTGAAGCCATCTGGGCCTGAGCTTTTGTTTGCTGGAAGATTTCTGATTACAGTTTCAATTTCCATGCTTGTGATGGGTCTGTTAAGATTTTCTATTTCTTCCTGGTTCAGTTTTGGAAAGTTGTACTTTTCTAAGAATTTGTCCATTTCTTCCACTTTGTCCATTTTATTGGCATATAATTGCTGATAGTAGTCTCTTATGATCCTTTGTATTTCTGTGTTGTCTGCTGTGATCTCTCCATTTTCATTTCTAATTTTATTGATTTGATTTTTCTCCCTTTGTTTCTTGATGAGTCTGGCTAGTGGTTTGTCAATTTTATTTATCCTTTCAAAGAAGCAGCTTTTGGCTTTGTTGATTTTTACTATGATCTCTTTTGTTTCTTTTGCATTTATTTATGCCCTAATGTTTAAGATTTCTTTCCTTCTACTAACTCTGGGGTTCTCCATTTCTTCCTTTTCTATTGCTTTAGGTGTAGAGTTAGGTTATTTATTTTGACTTTTTACTTGTTTCTTGAGGTATGCCTGTATTGCTATGAACTTTCCTCTTAACACTGCTTTTATAGTGTCCCACAGGTTTTGGGTTGTTGTGTTTTCATTTTCATTTGTTTCTATGCATACTTTGATTTTTTTTTATTTCTTCTCTGATTTGTTGGTTATTCAGAAGTGTGTTGTTCAGCCTCCATATGTTGGAATTTTTAATAGCTTTTCTCCTGTAATTGAGATCTAATCTTAATGCATTATGGTCAGAAAAGATGCTTGGACTGATTTTTATTTTTTGGAATTTATCAAGGTTAGATTTATGGCCCAGCATGTGATCTATCCTGGAGAAGGTTCTGTGAGCAATTGAGAAAAAGAGAAATTCATTGTTTTGGGGTGAAATGTCCTATAGATATCAATTAGGTCTAACTGGTCTATTGTATCATTTAAAGTTTGCATTTCTTTGTTAATTTTCTGTTTAGTTGATCTGTCCATAGGTGTGAGTGGGGTATTAAAGTCTCCCACTATTATTGTGTTACTGTTAATTTCCCCTTTCATACTTGTTAGCATTTGCCTTATATATTGAAGTGCTCCTATGTTGGGTGCATATATTTATAATTGTTATATCTTCTTCTTGGATTGATCCTTTGATCATTATGTAGTGGCCTTGTTTGTCTCTTTTCACAGCCTTTGTTTTAAAGTCTATTTTATCTGATATGAGTATTGCTACTCCTGCTTTCTTTTGGTCTCTATTTGCATGGAATAACTTTTTTCAGCCTTTCACTTTCAGTCTGTATGTGTCCCTTGTTTTGAGATGGGTCTCTTGTAGACAACATATAGATGGGTCTTGTTTTTGAATCCATTCAGCCAGTCTTTGCCTTTTGGTTGGGGCATTCAACCCATTTACATTTCAGGTAATTATTGATAAGTATGATCCCATTGCCATTTACTTTACTATTTTGGGTTCAGGTTTATACACCCTTTTTGTGTTTCCTGTCAAGAGAATATCCTTTAGCATTTGTTGGAGAGCTGGTTTGCTGGTGCTGAATTCTCTCAGCTTTTGCTTGTCTATAAAGCTTTTGATTTCTCCTTCATATTTGAATGACATCCTTGCTGGGTACAGTAATCTGGGCTGTAGGTTATTGTCTTTCATCACTTTAAGTATGTCTTGCCATTCCCTCCTGGCCTGAAGAGTTTCTATTGAAAGATCAGCTGTTATCCTTATGGGAATCCCCTTGTGTGTTATTTGTTGTTTTTCCCTTGCTGCTTTTAACATTTGTTCTTTGTGTTTGATCTTTGTTAATTTGATTAATATGTGTCTTGGGGTGTTTCGCCTTGGGTTTATCCTGTTTGGAACTCTCTGGGTTTCCTGGACTTGAGTGATTATTTCCTTCCCCATTTTAGGGAAGTCTTCAACTATTATCTCCTCAAGGATTTTCTCATGGTCTTTCTTTTTGTCTTCTTCTTCTGGGAGTCCTATAATTCGAATGTTGGAGCATTTCATATTGTCCTGGAGGTCTCTGAGATTGTCCTCATTTCTTTTCATTCATTTTTATTTTTTCCTCTCTGATTCATTTATATCTACCATTCTATCTTCTATTTCACTAATCCTATCTACTGCCTCCATTATTCTTCTATTTGTTGCCTCCAGGGTGTTTCTAATCTCATTTATTGCATTATTCATTATATATTGACTCTTTTTTATTTCTTCTAGGTCCTTGTTAAACCTTTCTTGCATCTTCTCAATCCTTATCTCCAGGCTATTTATCTGTGATTCCATTTTGATTTCAAGATTTTGGATCATTTTCACTATCAATATTCGGAATTCTTTCTCAGGTAGATTCCCTATCTCTTCCTCTTTTGTTCGGTTTGGTGGGCATTTCTCCTGTTCCTTTACCTGCTGGATATTTCTTTGTCTCTTCATCTTGGTTATATTGCTGCATTTATGGTGGCCTTTCTATATTCTGGGAATTTGTGGAGTTCTCTTTGTTATGGAGTTTCCCAACTGTGGGTGGGGTTGTATCAGTGGCTTGTCAAGGTTTCCTGGTTAGGGAGGCTTGTGTTGGAGTTCTGGTGGGTGGAGCTGGGTTTCTTCTCTCTGGAGTACAGTGGAGTGACCAGTAATGGGTTATGAGACATTAAAGGTTTAGGAGTAGCTTTGAGCTGCCTGTATATTGAAGCTCAGGGGTGTATTCCTGTGTTGCTGGAGAATTTGCATGGTGTCTTGCTCTGGAACTTGTTGGCCCTTGGGTGGAGCTTGGTTTCGGTGTAGGTATGGAGGCATTTGATGAGCTCCTATTGCTTAATGTTCCCTGAATTCAGGAGTTCTCTGATGTTCTCAGGCTTTGGACTTAAGCCTTCTGCTTCTGGTTTTCAGTTTTATTTTTACAGTAGCCTCAAGACTTCTCCATCTATACAGCACCGATGATAAAACATCTAGGTTAAAGATGAAAAGTTTCTCCACATTGAGGGACACCCAGAGAGGTTCACTGAGTTACATGGAGAAGAGAAGAGGGAGGGGGTAGTTAGAGGTGACTGGAATGAGATGAGGTGGGACCAAAAGAGGAGAGAGCAAGCTAGCCAGTAGTCACCTCCTTATGTGCACTCCACACTCTGGACCACTCAGAGGTGTTCACGGAGTTATTACAGGAAAGAGGAGAGGGAGGGAGTAGACAGAGGTGGACAGGAGGATAAAAGAGGGAAATGAAAAGGACAGAGACAGATCCAGGCAGTAACCAGTTCCCTAAGTGTTCTCCACCGTCTGGAACACAAAGAGATTCACAGAGTTGGGTAGAGAAGAGGAAGGGAAGAGACAGAGACAACCTGGTGGAGAAAAAGGAGATTCCAAAGGAGGAGAGAGTGGTCAAGCCAGTAATCTCACTCTCAGGTAAAATTGGGTACTGAAGATTGGGTTTTTAAATGTACAAAATTGACAACAAATACCAAAAAGCAAAGATTAAAAATCTAGAGTAGAGGTTGGATTTTCAAAAATACAATATTAAAGAAAAGAAGAAGAAGAAGAAAAACAAAGCCACAAGAATTATTGAACAACCCCAACAACAACCACAAAAAGACTGTATACAGTGTTTGCTTTAAAAATAGGGTCTTTTTTTTTTTGAAAAGTAATGTTATAAAAATAAAAATTAAAGGAGAAATAGAGGACTTAAAAAGTTAAAAATGTTAAAAAAGAAGAAGAAGAAAAAGAAAAGAAAAAACAATCACACAACAATAACAAAAAAAAAAAAGAATGATCGTAAAAATAGTAAAGATATATCTGGCCTTTCTCTGGTGTTGTGGGCAGTGTGGGGTCACTTCCAAAGTGGTTCCCTCTGTTTAACTTCTTCTGTTTGCTGGTCTCTTCAGTGTCTGATTTCCACCCTAACACAGGGGGTCGGTGGTGAACACTTTTTTTTTTTTAGGCTTACTTGCTCAGTCATGCTGTGGGGAGGGAGGGATGCTGCAAACAAATAACACTGGTGTGTGCTCGCAGTGTCTCAGCCCCACTGGGCCTGCCCCTGCTCACAGCACACACTGCTCAGGCTCTATGTTGCCCCACCAGGAACCGTCTGAGGCCAGCCCTAGGCTGCATGCACCTCCCATGTCTAAGCCGCTCAGGCTCAGCTCTCAGGTAGCCCTCAAAGGCACAGATTCGGTCGGGCCTGCGTTTTGTGCCCTTCCCAGGTCCAAGTAGCTCAGGTGTTTGGTGAGCGCAGTTGCTGCGACTTATTGCCTTTCCTGTCTCTGCTGCTCAGTTTTCTGGGTGTATCGCTGGCATCCCTTCTCAGGCAGATGATGACTGTCCAGAACCCCCAGAAGTCTTTGTTAGCAAAGAAGCCTGCTTGCATTTTGGTAGGTAATGTCTCTCTTGAGCTGCGATTGCCCCCTTCCAGCCCTTACGGCTCTGGCTGCCTGTCACCAGAGGGGGATGGTCTGCAGCCGACTATTTCTGTTCCGTCCTTTATTCTGTGCACGGTCCTGGCAGTGGTGTCTTATGTTCGAGCTCTTCACGTGGTAGCTATCCCACAGTCTGGTTTGCTAGCCCAAGTTAGTTCACTCTGGTTACGTGTGGGGCGTTCCAGCCTAAATCTTACAAAGCACTGCAGCCTGCACCTCCCGTGCCTCCCTGCCCAGCCCCCACTTGCTAGTGGCGGATGCAGGCATCTGTGCTGCTTCTCCACTGGGAGAGTTACTGTTGGGCTTGTAAACTGTTGGTTTTAATTATTTATTTATTTTTCCTTCCTGTTATGTTGCCCTCTGTGCTTCCAAGGCTCACCACAGACTTGGCAGCAAGAGTGTTTCCTGGTGTTTGGAAACCTCTCTTCTTAAGATTCCCTTCCCGGGACGGAGCTCCCTCCCTACCTCCTTTGTCTCTTTTTTCATCTTTTATATTTTTTCCTACCTGTTTTTGAAGACAATGATCTGCTTTTCTGGGTGCCTGATGTCCTCTGCCAGCATTCAGAAGTTGTTTTGTGGAATTTATTCAGCGTTGAAATGTTCTTTTGATGAATTTGTGAGGGAGAAAGTGGTCTCCCCGTCCTATTCCTCCGCCATCTTAGGACCATCCCCCCTCCTCCTGGACACTTAAAATGAGTCTAGTCCAAATCAAGATGTGGTTCCAGTGCGACACACACCAGATTTCAAAAACATAATCTGGAAAAAAGGAAAGTAGGATATTTTTAACAATTCTCCCTGTGCTTCCTCACCTGAGCCCCAAGCAGAATCTGTAAACTTCTCAAGTCTCTCTAAAGAAGATGACATTGGCCACTCTGTTACAGAAAGCCCCTAGACAAAGAAGGTAAGGGAGCTGGGTGCCTAAGATGTAATCTCTCATTAATACAGGTATCCAAGAGCACAAAACATTGGCATAGTGCTCTGAAGAAATAGGGCACAAAGGAAAATAAGAAAGAGGCAGAAGAATATGCTAAACTTTAGCCAAGAAAATGAAGGTGGTCAAAGAGAAACTCCAGGAAGAGATCACAAAGACACAGAGTCTGTCATCTTAGGAGAGCTTCTACCTCTAACCCCATGTTAAAAATGAGATACACTAATAGAATTAATATATGGCTGCATTCAAGAGTTTCCTTGACCTGGCTACTCTGGGTTTTCAGCACAGAACTAGCTTGCACACCCAGTACATGTTTTGCAGCACTCCACTACTTCCTCTGACCACTCAGGAGCCTTTCTGTGTCCATAGTGGAACACATCCAGGGGAGCACTTGCACCAGACACCTTGGCCTCTTCTGAGTCCCCTTTTACATAGACCCTTATTAACTCAGCTTTTCCTCCCTTCCAACAGCAGAGGGTCCCATTCGATCCTGTTTCCCAACAACCAGTTCATGTGTCTGGGGAAGATAGGACAGCTCCCTGGTTCTCCATCCCTTAAAAAAAAAAAAAAACTGCAAATTTGAAAAGCTTAATATTTTAGATATATTGGGTTATAGATTAGATATACTGGATTAAAGAAAATATATTATTAAAATTAATTCTGCCTGTGTGAGGAGGATGGCCAGGCAAGATGGAAGAGAGGAAGGGTCACATTCCCTGAAGGGCAGCCAAACAGTAACAGAAATCAACAGACCCAGGAAGTGTGCATCCCAGTGATGACTGGACCTGAGAAAGGCTACTTGAAGTGAGCACATAGAAAATGAAAAGCCAAAACTTCACAGTAGCTATTTTTGTGTGTGCTAAGTTGCTTTGGTTGTGTCCATCTCTATGCTACCCTATGGATTGTAGCCCACCAGGCTCCTCTGTTCATGTGATTCTCCAGGCAAGAATACTAAAGTGAATTGCCATGCCCTGCTCCAGGGGATCTTTCTGAACAAGAGATTATATATATGTAATTTTTAAAGATTTTTATATTATATTAAACAAATGAAGTAAAAAAAAAAAAAAACCACTGTTCATTTTTATCTTGTGATTTCAAATATGTATAATTAAACTATCCTGGATTCTTAAAATGAACCAAGATGTTACCAGTGAGGTGGAGCTTTTTGTTAAATTGGTGGCATCACAGAACTTCCCTTCACATTTAACTTTCATAGCAGGAGCATAAATAAAGATGTTAAACACAGGTAATCAAGGGCTCCATTAATTTTACCAAGGGTCTCTTTATAATCTTTTTAAAGCCATATCATTCTCTTTTAAAATAATTATCTTGATCTCGTCCTTATCCCCTGCTGGCTCAGATGGTAAAGAATTTGTCTGCTATGAAGGAGACCTGGGTTCAATCCCTGGGTCAGGAAAACCTCCTGGAAAAAGGACTAGCAGCCCACTCCAGTATTCTAGCCCTAGAAAATTTCATGGACAGAGAAGCCTGGCAGGCCCCAGTCCATGGGATCACAGAGTCAGACATGACTGACTAATACACCATCATTGTCAGTTATCTATCTTACTGTTATCTGTTAACATATCCTTGTGTGTCAATAGCTTTATTGTAAGTAACTTGCCAGTCCCACTTTAACTAGCTTTATCCTGAAACTCTTATTTAAAATTGCTGTTTTACTTTATCATTTTGTAGTTTACATTCATAGGTTTATCATTCTAAATTGTAACAAGAGATTGATGCTCAAAGATGTTGGAAAAAAGGGCCAGAGATACTAACATTGAACAAAGGAGGACAATTGAGTGAGGACTAATTTTCATACATCAGTTCATAGGAAATTATTTCCGATTACAGAAACTTGCTTCTCTATAAAATATAATTTCAGGGATATACAAAACCAAAATGTGGTTATGTAGAACATTGTTAGGTAAAAGGTGAAATTAAAGGTATAGTCAAGACACTACATAGACAGTCTTAGGAATCCAAGATATAGCACATAGTGTGTTGTATGAAATTCTTCATTTAGCAATTAGGAAAATGATCTGTCAAAACTTATAGATGAAAATCTTCTGAAAAAAGCCTCCAAAGAGAAGAGAGGAAGAGAGAATACCCTCTACACCTATCAGTTCAGTTCAGTCGCTCAGTTGTGTCCGACTCTTTGCGACCCCATGAATTGCAGCACGCCAGGCCTCCCTGTTCATCACCATCTCCCTGAGTTCACTAGACTCACGTCCATTGAGTCGGTGAAGCCATCCGCCATCTCATTCTCAGTCGTCCCCTTCTCCTCCTGCCCCCAATCCCTCCCAGCATCAGAGACTTTTCCAATGAGTCAACTGTTCACATGAGGTAGCCAAAGTACTGGAGCTTCAGCTTTAGCATCATTCCTTCCAAAGAAATCCCATGACTGATCTCCTTCAGAATGGGCTGGTTGGATCTCCTTGCAGTCCAAGGGACTCTCAAGAGTCTTCTCCAACACCACAGTTCAAAAGCATCAATTTTTCGGCGCTCTGCCTTCTTCACAGTCCAACTCTCACATCCATACATGACCACAGGAAAAACCATAGCCCTGACTAGACAGACCTTAGTTGGCAAAGTAATGTCTTTGCTTTTGAATATGCTATCTAGGTTGGTCATAACTTTTCTTCCAAGGAGTAAGCGTCTTTTAGTTTCATGGCTGCAATCACCATCTGCAGTGATTCTGGAGCCCCCCAAAATAAATTCTGACACTGTTTCCACTGTTTGCCCATCTATTTCCCATGAAGTGATGGGACCAGATGCCATGATCTTCGTTTTCTGAATATTGAGCTTTAAGCCAACTTTTTCACTCTCCTCTTTCACTTTCATCAAGAGGCTTTTTAATTCCTCGTCACTTTCTGCCATAAGGGTGGTATCATCTGCATATCTAAGGTTATTGATATTTCTCCCGGCAATCTTGATTCCAGCTTGTGTTTCTTCCAGTCCAGCGTTCCTCATGATGTACTTTGCATAGAAGTTAAACAAGCAGGGTGACAATAGACAGCCTTGATGTACTCCTTTTCCTATTTAGAACCAGTCTGTTGTTCCATGTCCAGTTCTAACTGTTGCTTCCTGGCCTGCATGCAGATTTCTCAAAAGGCAAGTCAGGTGGTCTGGTATTCCCATCCCTTTCAGAATTTTCCACAGTTGATTGTGATCCACACAGTCAAAGGCTTTGGCATAGTCAATAAAGCAGAAATAGATATTTTTCTGGAACTCTCTTGCTTTTTCGATGATCCAGTGGATGTTGGCAATTTGATCTCTGGTTCCTCTGCCTTTTCTAAAACCAGCTTGAACATCAGGGAGTTCACGGTTCACGTATTGCTGAAGCCTGGCTTGGAGAATTTTGAGCATTACTTTACTAGCATGTGAGATGAGTGCAATTGTGCGGTAGTTTGAGCACTCTTTGGCATTGCTTTTCTTTGGAATTGGAATGAAAACTGACCTTTTCCAGTCCTGTGGCCACTGCTGAGTTTTCCAAACTTGCTGGCATATTGAGTGCAGCACTTTCACAGCATCATCTTTCAGGATTTGAAACAGCTCAACAGGAATTCCATCACCTCCACTAGCTTTGTTCATAGTGATGCTTTCTAAGGCCCGCTTGACCTCACATTCCAAGATGTCTGGCTCTAGATTAGTGATCACAACATCATGATTATCAGGGTCATGAAGATCTCTTTTGTACAGTTCTTGTGTGTATTCTTGCCACCTCTTCTTAATATCTTCTGCTTCTGTTAGGTCCATACCATTTCTGTCCTTTATTGAGCCCATCTTTGCATGAAATATTCCCTTGGTATCTCTAATTTTCTTAAAGAGATCTCTAGTCTTTCCCATTCTGTTGTTTTCCTCTATTTCTTTGCCTTGATCATTGAACAAGGTTTTCTTATCTCTTCTTGCTATTCTTTGGAACTCTGCATTCACATGCTTATATCTTTCCTTTTCTCCTTTGCTTTTTGCCTCTCTTCTTTTCACAGCTATTAGTAAGGCCTCCCCAGACAGCCATTTTGCTTTTTTTGCATTTCTTTTCCATGGGGAAGATCTTGATCCTTGTCTCCTGTACAATGTCATGAACCTCATTCCATAGTTCATCAGGCACTCTATCTATCAGATCTAGGCCCTTAAATCTATTTCTCACTTCCACTGTATAATCACAAGGGATTTGATTTAGATCATACCTGAATGGTCTAGCAGTTTTCCCTACTTTCTTCAATTTGAGTCTGAATTTAGTAATAAGGAGTTCATGATCTGAGCCACAGTCAGCTCCTGGTCTTGTTTTTGTTGACTGTATAGAGCTTCTCCATCTTTGGCTGTAAAGAATGTAATCAATCTGATTTCGGTGTTAACCATCTGATGATTTCCATGTGTAGAGTCTTCTCGTGTTGTTGGAAGAGGGTGTTTGCTATGACCAGTGTATTTTCTTGGCAAAACTCTATTAGTCTTTGTCCTGCTTCATTCCGCATTCCAAGGCCAAATTTGCCTGTTATTCCAGGTGTTTCCTGACTTCCTACTTTTGCATTCCAGTCCCCTATAATGAAAAGGACATCTTTTTTGGGTGTTAGTTCTAAAAGGTCTTGTAGGTCTTCATAAAACTGGTTGGGGCATAGACTTGGATAACTGTGATATTGAATGGTTTGCCTTGGAGATGAACAGAGATCATTTGGTCATTTTTGAGATTGCATCCAAGTACTGCATTTTGGACTCTTTTGTTGACCATGATGGTTACTCCATTTCTTCTGAGGGATTCCTGCCCACAGTAGTAGATATAATGGTCATCTGAGTTAAATTCACCCATTCCAGTCCATTTTAGTTCGCTGATTCCTAGAATGTTGACATTCACCCTTGCCATCTCTTGTTTGACCACTTCCAATTTGCCTTGATTCATGGACCTGACGTTCCAGGTTCCTATGCAATACTGCTGTTTACAGCATCGGATCTTGCTTCTATCACCAGTCACATCCACAACTGGGTATTGTTTTTGCTGTGGCTCCATCCCTTCATTCTTTCTAGAGTTATTTCTCCACTGATCTCCAGTAACATATTCAGCACCTAATGACCTGGGGAGTTCCTCTTTTGGTATCCTATCATTTTGCCTTTTCATACTGTTCATGGGGTTCTCAAGGCAAGAATACTGAAGTGGCTTGCCATTCCCTTCTCCAGTGAACCACATTCTGTCAGACCTCTCTACCATGACCCACCCGTCTTGGGTTGCCCCACAGGCATGGCTTGGTTTCATTGAGTTAGACAAGGCTGTGATCCTAGTGTGATTAGATTGACTAGTTTTCTGTGAGTATGGTTTCAGTGTGTCTGCCCTCTGATGCCCTCTTGCAGCACCTACCATCTTACTTGGGTTTCTCTTACCTTGGGCGTAGGGTATCTCATCATGGCTGCTCCAGCAAAGCACAGCTGCTGCTCCTTACCTTGGGCGAGGAGTATCTCCTTACCACCACTATTCCTGACCTTCAACATGGGATAGCTCCTCTTGGCCCTATAGGAAATGGTAAGTAGCTCTGATGGAAAAGCAGAAGTAGAGCAAGAGTTTTTCTAAGCACTGAACTAGATCCTCTAAGAAATAAAGTCAAAACTGTGTCATTATCTCATAAAATGCATATAAAATGCTAAGAAATGCAAATTATGTGTAAGTCCTCAAGCTGAGAAAAAATTGTATGTGTTCAAAGCATAAAACATCCAATCTGAGCAGATTGTGTGGGAGGGGCAACTGGGAACACAGTTAACAAGTTAACAAGCTTATTAACAATGTGTTTTTCTTCTACAAAAGTTTCCCTGCCTCCGGCTAAGCAGGCTCCTTGCCCAAGGTGACATGGAGTGGATGGAGAAGCTAGTTATAATCAAAGAGCTGTCAAGGATTTGCTGTTGGAGTTGACATTGCCTCAACAACCATCTTTGTGAAGTGTTATTGAGACCATCTCCATGGAAAAGAAATGCAAAAAAGCAAAATGGCTCACTGGGGAGGCCTTACAAATAGCTGTGAAAAGAAGAGAATTGAAAAGTAAAGGAGAAAAGAAAAGATATGAGCATCTGAATGCAGAGTTCCAGAGAATAGCAAGAAGGGATAAGAAAGCCTTCCTCAGTGATCAGTGCAAAGAAATAGAGGAAAACAACAGAATGGGAAAGACTAGAGATCTCTTCAAGAAAAATAGAGATACCAAGGGAACATTTCATGCAAAGATGGGCTCGATAAAGGACAGAAATGGCATGGACCTAACAGACGCAGAAGATATTAAGAAGAGGTGGCAAAAATACACAGACGAACTGTACAAAAAAAGATCTTCACGACCAGGATAATCACGATGGTGTGATTGATCACTCACCTAGAGCCAGACATCCTGGAATGTGAAGTCAAGTGGGCCTTAGAAAGCATCACTATGAACAAAACTAGTGGAGGTGATGGAATTCCTGTTGAGCTATTTCAAATCCTGAAACATGATGCTGTGAAAGTGCTGCACTCAATATGTCAGCAAATTTGGAAAACTCAGCAGTAGCCACAGGCCTGGAAAAGGTCAGTTTTCCTTCCAATCCTAAAGAAAGGCAATGCCAAGGAATGCTCAAACTACTGCACAAGTGAACTCATCTCACACGCTAGCAAAGTAATGCTCAAAATTCTTCAAGCCAGGCTTCAGCAGTACTTAAACTTCTAGATGTTCAAGCTGGTTTTAGAAAAAGCAGGGACCAGAGATTAAATTACCAGCATCCACTGGATCATCGAAAAAGCAAGAGAGATCCAGAAAAACATCTATTTCTGCTTTATTGACTATGCCAAAGCCTTTGACTGTGTGGATCACAATCAACTGTGGAAAATTCTGAAAGAGATGGGAATACCAGACCACCTGACCTGCCTTTTGAGAAATCTGTATGCAGGCCAGGAAGCAACAGTTAGAACTGGACATGGAACAACAGACTGGTTCCAAATAGGGAAAGGAGTACGTCAAGGCTGTATATTGTCACCCTGCCTATTTAACTTCTATGCAGAGTACATCATGAGGAACGCTGGACTGGAAGAAACACAAGCTGGAAACAAGATTGCTGGGAGAAGTATCAGTAACCTTAGATATGCAGATGATACCACCCTTATGGCAGAAAGTGAAGAGGAACTAAAAAGCCTCTTGATGAAAGTGAAAGAGAAGAGTGAAAAAGTTGGCTTAAAGCTCAACATTCAGAAAATGAAGATCATGGCATCTGGTCCCATCACTTCATGGGAAATAGATGGGGAAACAGTGGAAACAGTGTCAGACTTTATTTTGGGGGGCTCCAAAATCACTGCAGATGGTGACTGTGGCCATGAAATTAAAAGACGTTTACTCCTTGGAAGAAAAGTTATGACCAACCTTGATAGCACATTCAAAAGCATTACTTTGAGACATTACTTTGTCAAAAAAGGTCTATCTAGTCAAGGCTATGGTTTTTCCTGTGGTCATGTATGGATGTGAGAATTGGACTGTGAAGAAAGCTGAGCACTGAAGAATTGATGCTTTTGAACTGTGGTATTGGAGAAGACTCTTGAGATTCCCATGGGCTGCAAGGAGATCCAACCAGTCCATTCTAAAGGAGATCAGTCATGGGATTTCTTTGGAAGGAATGATGCTAAAGCTGAAACTCCAGTGCTTTGGCCACCTCATGTGAAGAGTTGACTTATTGGAAAAGACTCTGATGCTGGGAGGGATTATGGGAGGGAGGAAAAGGGGATGACAGAGGATGAGATAGCTTGATGGCATCACTGACTCGATGGACGTGAGTTTGAGTGGTGACTTTGATGGGCAGGGAGGCCCTGCGTGCTGCAATTCATGGGGTCGCAAAGAGTCCTACACAACTGAGCGACTGAACTGAACTGATTGATAACTTTAAAAATCAGAGCTAAAAATACAAATCACAGTGTTCTTCTAGGATAGAAAGTTTAACCATGTCTATTCTTCACAAACACACATGAAAAACGATTTTATGAACTATACTTGATACAGTCCTGAAGTATTTGAAGGTTCACTATCTTCATTATATTCCATAGGTATACTTGTGTTTGGTTGAGCCCACCTTCATACACTTGGCCAGTGCAGATTCTGAGCCTCCAAATTGTCTGCCGCTGTTCTGATTGCTAGGCAGTGTGGATGAAAAAGGTTCAGCATCTCCTTCGTACAACTAATCTGATGTGTAAACTAGTTTGAGCAGTTTGTCAAGCTAGTAGACCCACAGTTTGATTGTTGTTCCATTGATGTGGGATTGGTTTTATACTGATTTGGCAGACTAATTCTCTAGCATGGTCCACATGACTCCCTGTCCCATATGCTCTATCTTGGCATGTGCATTGACTCAACCCCCAACCACACTCTGAGCAGTCCTAGGATAAAATAAGGCCCCACTAAATCAGTTCCCTCAATCCGTCATGTCACTAGTCCAAAACCTCTGCCTGGTTTTGACACCATGGTCTGGGAAGTCCTGTTCCCTAGCCTTCAGCTCCTTCACCTCTTCTTCAATTCCCTATTCTGTGCTTCCTATCATTCAACCACCCATCAGGCCATCAGAGCCACGGTGTCAGTCACCAAACTTGATGCTTGGTAAAGTGTGGTGCATCAACACCCGCATCAGAATTGCTTGCTTGTTGGGCCCTGCCTAGACCAGCTGATTCAGAAAGAAAGACACAGGGACAGACAGATTAACAGAGAGACAGAGAGAGAGAGAGAGAGAGAGAGAGAGAGAGAGAGAGTGTACGCGTGTGTGAGAGAGAAACAGAGTCAAAGAGAGAAAGTTATTTCAGAATCCGAATTTTATCAAGTGCTCTCAAGGTGATTTCCACTTTACAGAAGTCTAGATTCTCCTGATTTTCCTCCTACCTCCACTGTGTTCCTTCTCAGTCCAGTCTCCTGGTTCTGTTTCAGCTTCTCATTGCAAGTACCAAAGGACTCAGTCCTTGAAATTCCTCTCCTTTCTGTCTACATTCATTTCGTTGTCCTCTCTGGGTTTTGAATACCATATGGTCATTCCACAATTTACAGATCCAGTTTGGCCATTTCCCTTGAAGTCCAATGACCTACTTCATGTCTCTACTGAGTACATAACAGGAATTCCACATGTAACACATCCAAAACTGAGTTCCTGATCTTCATCTTCAAACCTACTTTTCCTTCCATCTTCTCCTGCCTCTGCAATGTGAAGTCCCCGCCTCAGTTACTCAAATCCACACATGGCATCATCTTTTTATGTCTAACTTCTTCCCCTCCCTTACTCCCAAAATCCTTCTCTATTTTATCGTCTCCATAGTCCTTATCACTATACAATATGCCTTACTTCTTCTTCCAACTGTTTGTCACCTAACAGCCCCATCAGAAAGACAAAGATCATTGTTTGATTTTATTTTCGTCATTGCTCTATCCTCAGTTTGTAGAATAATGCTCAGTGCATAGCAGGCACTCAGTAAATATTTGTTGAATACATGGAACAGTCCATAACACACAGCAGGCCCTTAATAGGCTACAGTGCTGAAGTCTGTGAGAATGAACGTGAGTTCATACAACCTCAGAGTCTGCCTGCCAGGCACAAGCAAACACTCTACTGTGATCCCTTCCCATGCTCATCAAATGATTGATTATCAGTCTTACCAAACATGATCAGCATCACCATCAAGGTATTGGTGAGATAATATTTAGTTGGAAACATTTTGCCACAACAAATCATATGTGTAAGGACTCAAGAGCAGAATAACTTATTAACTGAGAAAAGTGCTACCTGAATCAGGAGGTTCAAGTCTGGCAGACCTCAGTCTGCATACCCATTTGTCTAGCCCACATTGTCTTAATTTTTTAATGGAATGTCAATATTTAAATCCTAGATTTCATGTAAAAATCCTGTTTTTCAGTTTACTCTGAATGGTAAATAGACCTGCCAGTGCTGCGCCTACATTTCTGCCCAATAGTGTTCAGTAGATCTATCAACAGCTCCCTCCTGACTGGGGAGGCTCTTTCTAAGTTGCCATCATCGCTATCCTGCCAGACTCACTCATCCATATTACCTTCCTACTCTCTGTGGGCACTTGAGTTGGCAACTAATGCTTGAAAGCACAGATTTTTGCAAAGAGTACTAGTCCTTAAGATCCAGACTCTCACTGCTGTGAAACAAAGAAAGAAGGAAATACACAGGCTAAAAAAATTATTCCTCTGGGAGAAATCCTTTGTTTGGCACTTACAATTTTTTAGACCAAACAGAAATGTTATACACTATTCTAATGATCTCTTATTGATATCATTCTGTGAGAAAAGAAACAAAAATACTTCTTGTGATTTGGTCTAAAAGAATGAGTGAGGATTCAGAAGGCAGGAGAAAGCATCCACATTACTTGCAAAGAAGTCTGCAGTGAAAAATTCTCTCTCATATTCAGTACACAGCATGCATTTGGTGACAGATGGTCATTCCAAGTATTGTGTTCTGTTTCAATGTATAATGAAAAATATACAAACCTTCTTTTGCACAGCCTAGGTGTGAGGTTTAAACACCTGTTTCAAATTACTCATACCATAAACATTTTGGAAACTGGAAAGCCCTGTGCTTTAAGAAAGTGAGAGATGCCACAGCCAACCACACTAAACTGAGTAGGCTTGGGTCCAATGAGCAATAAAAAAAAAAAAAAAAGAAAGAAAGAAAGAAAGAAAGAAAGAAAGAAAGAAATCTGTACCTGCAGCTACCGGCAAACAGCTGATGGTAATAATGATATTACTGAGTGGAAATACAGTTAAAATCTATTGTTGCAGTGTGCTTAGTTGCTTAGTCATGTCTAACTCTTTGAGACCCCATGGACTGTACCCCACCAGGCTCCTCTGTCCACAGAGATTCATTCTCTAGGCAAGAATACTGGAGTGGGTACACACGCCTTCCTTCAGAGGATCTTCCCCACCCAGGGATTGAATCCAGATCTCCCGCTTTGCAGATGGATTCTTTACCAACTGAGCCACCAGGGAAGGTTTCTCAGTTCAGTTCAGTTCAGTCGCTCAGTCGTGTCCGACTCTTTGCGACCCCATGAATCGCAGCACGCCAGTCCTCCCTGTCCATCACCAACTCTCGGAGTTCACTCAGACTCACGTCCATCGAGTCCGTGATACCATCCAGCCATCTCATCCTCTGTCGCCCACTTCTCCTCCTGCCCCCAAACCCTCCCAGCATCAGAGTCTTTTCCAATGAGTCAACTCTTCACATGAGGTGGCTAAAGTACTGGAGTTTCAGCTTTAGCATCATTCCTTCCAAAGTAATCCCAGGGCTGATCTCCTTCAGAATGGACTGGTTGGATCTCCTTGCAGTCCAAGGGATTCTCAAGAGTCTTCTCCAACACCACATTTCAAAAGCATCAATTCTTCAGTGCTCAGCCTTCTTCACAGTCCAACTCTCACAACCATACATGACCACAGGAAAAACCATAGCCTTGACTAGACGGACCTTAGTCGGCAAAGTAATGTCTCTGCTTTTGAATATACTATCTAGGTTGGTCATAACTTTTCTTCCAAGGAGTAAGCGTCTTTTAGTTTCATGGCTGCAATCACCATCTGCAGTGATTTTGGAGCCCCCAAAATAAAGTCTGGCACTGTTTCCACTGTTTCCCCATCTATTTCCCATGAAGTGATGGGACAAATGTATACTTAAAATAATGAGAGATATTTTACTTTTGATCTCTCTCTTTTCCTTTTGATGTACTTCCTCTGGAATACTCCTGAGAAAAAAATTTAAGATGAGGATGTTTTGATGTTCTAATTAATAGGAATCTCAGTAGCATTTTATTATTCTTTTGCATATCCATTAAATGATCAATTTCCAATGTTACACTCAGGAAACTGAATAGCTAACATTCAGCTCATCTAGCAATTCAGTCAGAAGAAGAGATCGGAGTTCTTGTCAATCTTCAATGAAGTTGTCACTGCACTTTCCTGACTCCTTCAGAGAAACATCTGCCTTCTTGAGCATCTCCTAACGCAGTGCTGTCAAATGACGGAAGGGCTGCATGTCATTCAATAATTAACCAGAAAGATTGCTTGCCAATGGCATTGTGCCATGACAAACAGATGTTGTCCCTCTTACCTGTATGAAAAAGAAGTCAAATGTTCTGAAATAGACAGTTTGCCTTCCACCTTGTGGGTATACATTAGTCACTTAATAAGCTTTTCACTTTGTGCAGTATGAATATTAGAGGTAGCTTTCATTTTATTGATTGATTAAATTATCTTAAAGGTGGACTTATTTTAATAATAATTACGCAATTGAGTCTGACTTCAAGATTGGAGGACTGCAAGTAGCTTATCAGAACACAGGTCATTTGGCATTGCCTTTTACATCCATGACAGTTTAAATTATATGAACACTGGTATCAGTCTTGCCAAAACACACAATAACCTCAACATAAATAGATGAATATTTGAAACCCACTGTACTTCCCAGGTACAGATACTCAGGGTTAGTTTATTACCATGGATCAGACTGAACAAATTTCTTTAATCCTGTACCTCTGAACAAATATTTAAAGAAATTATACAATACTTGATAGACCAAAAGTAATTTCAATGAACTAAAATAGGTATTAAAATCTGTCAAAACCCTGTACTTGACTTCTTGTTCTCAGTCCTGCCCACTCTTTGCAACCCCACAGACTGTATGTAGCCTGCCAGAATCTGTCCATGGGATTTCCCAGGTAAGAATACTAGAGCGGGTTGCCATTTCCTTCTCTAGGGGATCTTTATGACCCAGGGATCGAACCTGCCTCTCCTGAATTGGCAGGTAGATTCTTTACCATCGAGCCACCTGGGATTGATTCCCAGGTGGACCAAAAATATAATTTCTGCTCTTCATACATTTGTAAGCAAATTTAGGTATTATATTTACATATTAAACCTCTTCAGAGACTTACTTGTTAAAAATTGAACCCATAGAGTAAATATTTGTTTCAACATCAAAAAGAAAGAAAAACTTCCGCCTTTTTAACTTTTTTCCTTAAAAATGTTTTGTGGGTGTTTTTTTTTTTAATAAGGCTATCAAAAAGATGTTAAAAGAAAGCACCCCTCTCAACTCCGAATTCTCAATCCTCAGAGATAAAGCAATAATCAGACATTTTGTGGATCTCTCCTGAAGTTTATCTTATGAATGATACTGTACTCAGTGTTCTGCCCCCTGCTACTTGTGTTTAACAATGTATTTTGAACAGATATTCATATTCTCATGTGAAGTGTGCCCTGCTTCATTCTGATACAAATGCATATTTTCCCACTGAATGGATATACCATACTTTATTTAAATATTCTCTTGCTGTGGCTGCTTAATCACTCAGTCATTGTCTGATTCTTTGCAACCCCATGGACTGCAGCCCACCAGGCTTTTCTGTCCATGGGGATTCTCCAGGCAAGAATACTAGAGTGGGATGTCATGCCCTCCTCCAGGGGATCTTCCCAACGCAGGGGCCAAACCCAGGTCTCCTGCATTGCAGATTCTTTATCATCTGAGCCACCAGGGAAACCCAAATATTTTCTTACTGATAGTAATTTTGTTTGCCTCCCTTTTTTATCTGCTACAACAATGCTGCAAT
Source organism: Ovis canadensis (assembly GCF_042477335.2). Classification (NCBI taxonomy): domain Eukaryota; kingdom Metazoa; phylum Chordata; class Mammalia; order Artiodactyla; family Bovidae; genus Ovis; species Ovis canadensis. Next base: position 228,604,940 of record NC_091245.1, read on the forward strand.
GAACAAAAGATTTACTGCCTAGTAGCATAACTTAAAAGTAGAATGAATTTCTTTCACAAATTGAGGAAATTATCCATCGTCCTACAAGTGAGAAGGGCCACAATGGATTCTTGCTCCATGATGGTTGTAATCAGTCCCCTTCTTAGCATTAAGATTGGTCCACGGTAATTATCCCCAAATGTTCATGTATGCCCTCTTTGTGGGTCTCATCATAGTTACATCTATAAGCTAGGAAATGTCAGGGCTATTTGAGGCATATAAGCAGGGGCCACAGGACTGGTAAAGGTCAGTTTTCACTCCAATCCCAAAGAAAGGCAATGCTAAAGAATGTTCAAACTACTGCACAATTGCACTCATCTCACACATTAGCAAAGTAATGCTCAAAATTCTCCAAGCCAGTCTTCAGCAGTACGTGAACCATGAACTTCCAGATATTCATACTGGATTTAGAGAAAGCAGAGGAACCAGAGATTAAATTGCCAACATCCACTGGATCATCGAAAAAGCAAGAGAGTTCCAGAAAGACATCTACTTCTGCTTTATTGACTATGCCAAAGCCTTTGACTGTGTGGATCACAACAAACTCTGGAAAATTCTTCAGAAGATAGGAATACCAGACCACCTGACCTGCCCCATGAGAAATCTGTACGCAGGTCAGGAAGTAACAGTTAGAACTGAGCATGGAACAACATACTAGTTCCAAACAGGAAAAGGAGTACATCAAGGCTATTTACTATCACCCTGCTTATTTAACTTATACACAGAGTATATCATGAGAAATGCTGGGCTGGATGAATCACAAGCTGGAATCAAGATTGTCAGGAGAAATATCAGTAACCTCAGATATGCAGATGACACCACCCTTATGGCAGAAAGTGAAGAACTAAAGAGCCTCTTGATGAAAGTGAAAGAAGAGAGTGAAAAAGATGGATTAAATCTCAACATTCAGAAAACTAAGATTATGGCATCTGGTCCCATCACTTCATAGCAAATAGAGTGGAAACAGAGACTGACTTTATTTTGGGGGTCTGCAAAATCACTGCAGATGGTGACTACAGCCATGAAATTAAAAGACGCTTACTTCTTGGAAGGAAATTTATGACCAACCTAGACAGCATATTAAAAAGCAGAGACATTACTTTGCCAGCAAAGGTCCATCTAGTCAAGGCTGTGGTTTTTCCAGTAGTCATGTATGGATGTGAGAGTTGGACTGAAAGAAAGCTGAGTGCAGAAGAATTGATGCTTTTCAATTGTGGTGTTGAAGACGACTCCTGAGAGTCCCTTGGACTGCACGGAGATCCAACGAGTCAATCCTAAAGGAGATCAGTCCTGAGTGTTCATTGGAAGGACTGATGTTGAAGCTGAAACTCCAATACTTTGGCCACCTGATGCGAAGAACTGACTCATTTGAAAAGACCCTGATCCTGGGAAAGATTGAAGGTGGCAGGAGAAGGGGATGATAGAGGATGAGATGGTTAGATGGCATCACTGACTCAATGGACATGAGTTTGGGTAAACTCTGGGAGATGGTAATGGACAGGGAGAACTGGCTTGCTGCAGTCCATGAGGCTGCAGAGTAGGACATGACTGAGCAACTGAACTGAACTGATATACATGAATGTTTCATAAAGCTTCTCTCTTTTCTTATCTCTCACTCACTGTGTTTGTCTCTCATATACATACTTCAAATAAATCTGTGGAGTATTTTTAATCATGATTGTATTGCATATTTTTGTCCCCAAACCTTGGGTATGTCCCTCTGGTGCTAGGAAAGCTTAAAAGAAGACAAATAAGTAATCTGACTCACAGAGTCTTGGGAGATGAAGTGTTCATGACATCATGGAAGTGAGACCATGGATACACCCAAGTTAGCCTCAAAATGAGAATTTATGTAAAAATCAGAAAATAACTTTCTTCAGACTTTCTTTCTTCACAACATCCCTTCAATTTACAAGCTAGCTTTTAATCAAAATATTCTGATGGTTATAAGAGAAATATTATAAGGGGATGCTGGGGGAAATTCACTGGTCACTGTCTTTAATTCAAGGACTTTCATCTTAAAATATCCTCCCTTTTTCTCTGTTACCCCTTTGTGAACTTCAGAGGTATCTTATGACATTCAGTTTATGCCCATCCCCATCTTCCTATATTAATCAAATTGACTGACAGAAGGCACTTCTTTCTCCTGTGAACTCTCCATCTAATAATCAAAGGCAATAAGCACCACTGCATTATAGTAAGCATCCTGAGCAGTCAACTGATTATGAATTCCAAATCTGAGCTACCTTCCAATCTGTAGGTAACTCAATCAAGTCATAGTAAATTTTCTTTCATAAATTCACTACATTTAAAGTCTTTTGAGAAAACTGGTACCTTTTAATAAAGCCTCTGGATAATCAGTGGTTTATTGGTTTTGTCACTTTATTTCTAATATTATATATATATATAATCCATGCTGCAAGGTATGTACATCTTTTCCCAAATACCTGATGATTTCTGTAAACAAATGTCAGACTTAAATTATTTTCAGTAATCTGTTACACATTACAATTCATTTGTTTAGCTTCCAGTTAATTTTATTTATTCTCCAAATCTTCAGTCTTGCTTTGGTATCTCCTCTTGTTTTATCTGTTTGCTACTAAATAGGACTGTGTGTCATTTATTTGCCTTCACTATGATAAACTGCCTGCCCTAAGCACAAAGGAGAATATATCTCCTAGGTTCATATCCATTGCCCCCAACAAAGATTGGACTGGTTGTTTAATTGTTAGCTACAGAAGAATTGGTCGTTTAATCCTTGGCTAGAGTAGGCAGTTTGGTAGGTTATGACGCTAAAAGGGAAAGGAAAATGACATGACCTTTTGAGTACACAACTTTGGGATAGAAGAGGAATAAATATAAAATAGATTAAAAGCAGGCTATCACCTATTATAATATTAGTATCATCTGGTGAGATTTCTAAAGTTCTGGTGTTTAGGATATACCTCTGATGAATTAAATCAGATTTTTCTATTGGTCAGATTTGGGCATCAGTAGTTTCTAAAATTACCCAAAGTAGTTACAGTGCATAGCTACATTTGAGAACCATTGTTTTTAGGTACAGTAAAGCAATGATATGACATAAAATTCTCAAGCCTTTGGAAAGGAAGGCAGTGGCCATGGTTAATTAGTCTAGACCATTTAGTAAGGAAGGAGGAGTTTCATTAGCACTGGTAGAATGCCTGTGAAGTGAAAGAATCTGAAGATACACTGTTTCCTTTGGTCTTACTTAAGTCCTTGAGGTAGGTATTAGGTCTCCATGTTGTAGATGGAAAAGCTGAGGCTCCATAACCTGCCCAAAGCTGATAGACTGAGATTCTATCCCAGACCTACAGCGTATCAGGATCCAGCTCTGCTGTGCTGCCTGATGTGATTCTTCAACTGCTCTGCTAGGTGGAGATGAACACCCATCACCACCACAAATTTCATCTCATTTCAGGCCTCCTAAAAGATCAACATTCAGAAAATGAAGATTATGGCATCTGGTCCCATCACATCATGGGAAATAGATGGGGAAACAGTGGAAACAGTGCCAGACTTTATTTTGGGGGACTCCAAAATCACTGAAGATGGTGACTGCAACCATAAAATTAAAAGATGCTTACTCCTTGGAAGAAAAGTTATGACCAACCTAGATAGCATATTAAAAAGCAAAGACATTACTTTGCCAACAAAGGTCCGTCTAGTCAAGGCTATGGTTTTTCCTGTGGTCATGTATGGATGTGAGAGTTGGACTGTGAAGAAGGCTGAGCACCAAAGAATTGATGCTTTTGAAATGTGGTGTTGCCGAGGAAACCAGAATTGAAAGAGACACATGTACCCCAATGTTCATCGCAGCACTGTTTATAATAGCCAGGACATGGAAACAACCTAGATGTCCATCAGCAGATGAATGGATAAGAAAGCTGTGGTACATATACACAATGGAGTATTACTCAGCCGTTAAAAAGAATTCATTTGAATCAGTTCTGATGAGATGGATGAAACTGGAGCCAATTATACAGAGTGAAGTAAGCCAGAAAGAAAAACACCAATACAGTATACTAACACATATATATGGAATTTAGGAAGATGGCAATGACGACCCTGTATGCAAGTCAGGAAAAAAGACACAGATGGGTATAACGGACTTTTGGTCTCAGAGGGAGAGGGAGAGGGTGGGATGATTTGGGAGAATGGGAATTCTAACATGTATACTATCATGTAAGAAGTGAATCGCCAGTCCATGTCTGACGTAGGGTGCAGCATGCTTGGGGCTGGTACATGGGGATGACCCAGAGAGATGTTGTGGGGAGGGAGGTGGGAGGGGGGGTCATGTTTGGGAACGCATGTAAGAATTAAAGATTTTAAAATTAAAAAATAAAAAATAAAAAAAAATAAAAAAAATAAAAATAAAATAAAATACTCACATTAAAAAAAAAAAAAGAAGCTCTATATCTTCTTCATTATATATTCATATGCCTGGGACATTGATTGCTCAGTATTGTTCAGTTTTTTGGTGTGTTTTTTTTTTCCTGTAGCTTCTGATTCATCATTCCTCTATCCTCACTAAAAATAATCTCTGGCACCTATCTTTCAACAATATGACTATCTTGCTTTCCCCAGTCTCCAAGTTACTTTTCTGTTTTAATTAATAAATTATACCAGAATGGGAAAAAAAAAAAAAAAGAAATGTGGTGTTGGAGAAGACTCTTGAGAATCCCTTGGACTGCAAGGAGATCCAACCAGTCCATTCTAAAGGAGATCAGCCCTGGGATTTCTTTGGAAGGAATGATGCTAAAGCTGAAACTCCAGTACTCTGGCCACCTCATGTGAAGAGTTGGCTCATTGAAAAAGACTCTGATGCTGGGAGGGTTTGGGGGCAGGAGGAGAACGGGATGACAGAGGATGAGATGGCTGGATGGTGTCACGGACTCGATGGACACGAGTCTGAGTGAACTCCGGGAGTTGGTGATAGACAGGGAGGCCAGGCATGCTGCGATTCATGGGGTTGCAGAGTCAGACACGACTGAGTGACTGAACTCAACTGAACTGAACTGAACAGATCCCTGAGAAGGTTTCTTATCTGGCCCCTGGAAATTTCTAGGAAGGGAAATGAAGAATTGAAGGAGTTCTACACATGCCCAGAATTCTATTTCACTCAGAACATCCATGCAATCCACAGGCTCTGTGTCTCTGACACTATGATAACATAAAACAATTTCTTTCTTTTGCAGACCCCTTGGTATATCAGTCTCAAACTTCTCATGTCACATCCACTTCAATTTCAATTTTACCCTAGGATACCTACACTTCAGCATGGTCAGCCAGCAGCTATCAATGATGCCAAAATTTACCAGACTTTAGAATAGATCTGGATGAAAAGGATTCCTAAATGCTTTTCAGTGCATCCATGAATCATCTGCTTTCAATGGAGTGATATTTTAGAATTGCCCACTCAAGTTGACACCAATTCTGAATGGTGAGGTCTCACCCTTCTTATGAAGATAAATTCCAATGTCCTTAGTCTCTTTAATACAGGCTCAGTATCAGTGAAACTCTGCTGCTCCCTGGCATGGACAGATAGAAGAGTAATATCCTTAGAAAATATTAGAAGTCATGTTAAAGCTTTACCTCCCTCCCCATTTAAAGAAGCCCAGTAAGCTATATACATTGACTATCTCACTCTGCCTTCTCATGGAGCTGTCTTTGCAGATCTAAGACTTAAAATTATTTGTTTCAATATTCTGTAAAGCCCAGTTAAAATCTACCAAGAATCTTTTATCCTTTTATCTATATACCAGGGAGAGTACTAGTATATACTTCATATTTATTTAAAGATTAAAACAAGGAATGAGAAATATTAAGAGTAGCTCAGTAAATTATGTTGTACTTATTGAACTTCAATACATATTAGCATTATTCCTTCAATTTTTTATAACTTACCAAAACACTCTTAAACAACTTAACATACTTCATTCAGGGAAAATATTTCAGTAAAAACATCCTCTTTTTGTGACTCTGATATTCACTTCTATTGAACAATGGAAGCTGTACAATCCATAGTACTTCTTCTTTATCTTGGCTACCAGGACTCTGTTTTTTATGCTAAATTACTCTTTCTTGAATTATATAAAGGTTGTTTCATTTTCTATTTATTTAAGTATACCAACTCCTCTTTTCAAAGTAATAGGAAATAGCACATGATAAAAGCATTTTTACTAGAAGAAAGGAATCTATACAAAATAAACACAATTTATTAAGGAAAAACACATTTCTTATCCTTGAGCTCTGACTTGGGGGAAGCCAAGGGAAATTGAACCCTAATCAGTCCACCGTATAGCTGAATGGATGGAAGGAGTTCCCACTTCCTACATTCCCTTTTGCTATGTGACTTTTGTCAGGGACTTGAATTACAGTGTCAATAATTTTATTGTAAATTGTCTCAATCCTTTTGAAAAAAGGAATACAGATACATACATATATAAACAAAAATTCTCTCTCTAGTTTTAATTTTCATTTCAACATCACAAAATGAGAATCCACTCTGATTTCCTCTGTTCAATAAATACTATATGCCAACCTTTACCATGGGCAGCTTGTTTACAATAGTAAAGAGAGCAGAAAAGATGTCCCAAGAATGATACCCTACATCAGATCCTTCCTTTCCAGTTGGGATACACCAATAAGCTAGGGTTATACCAAAGATTGATCCTCTTAATCTTGTGGGTGGTCAGGGTGTGGTCTAGGGATGCTGGAGCATCTAACTCCCTAGTCACACATCCAGTTTTGTAGATATTTCTACTTGGAGTTTAATAGTCATGCAAACCTCTAGTCCAGTTACCCCATATGCCATTCAAATATAGTCCATCCTCACTGTTCACTAATTCTATAATTGTAAAGTCTATACATGTACCTACTCACTGAAATTTCTAATACCAGAATTAATACTCACAGCTTTTGATGGTCATACAGACATACAGAGAGTAGAGAAAATACAACACAAACATTTCAGATTGAGGTTGAATAAAGTAATAGTCTTTTCTTATTTCAGCTTAGTGCAACCAGGTGTCCTTTCTGCGGTCTATTTAAGTGTCACATCTTTCACATTTCTGTGCCTTTGTTAGTAATTTATCAATGTCGTCCCCCAGCATGGCACCAAAATCCTAATATTCCTAACTACAATATGCTTTATAGAAGGAAAAAAGTGTATTAGAAAAGCTTCACTTGGGCATGAGTTTTATAGTGCTGCTAGTGGTGAGCTTAACATTATGAATCAACAACATGTATTAAATAAAGGATTTTTAAACAGAAATACACATAAAACAAGATAATGTATTAACGAGTTGAAGAGAGTATTGTAACCAGAGTCTCATAGGAACCTAACATTGTATTTTCTGTAGGAGCAATGAGTCTTCATTCACTAATTTAGTGTCCGCAGTGACTTTATATGACATAACTACCATGATTAATAAGAATCAACTTATTTCTTAAATGTGTGATCATGCAAACAAGCTTGTGATGTATTCTTTGAGATGAAAAAAGAGGAAAAAAAGCATTATTAAACAGTGATTTTGAATATTAAATCTCATGAGGAAAATAAAACAAAGTAAACAGAAAGAAGGTGACTAGGAGGAAGAGGACCACTTAAGATTAGATGGTCAGGGACTGCCTTGGAGGCCAGTGGTTAAGAATCACCTTGCAATGCAGGAGATGTGGATTTGATCACTGGTCGGAGATCCGAGGTCCTTTGTGCCACAGAGCAACTGACCCGTGTCCCACAACTAGACAGTTCGTGCTTCACAATGAAAGATCTCACATGAAGCAATGAAGATTATGCATGCTGCAACTAAGACCCAATGCAGCCAAATAAATAAACATTTGAAAAAAGTTAGATAGTCAGAAAAGTCTCTTGGATGAGGTAATAGTTGTGCTGATCCCTGAATATCTAGAAGAAGCTAGCAATAAAAAGATGATGAAAATAGGCAGAGGAATTCAGGCAGAGATAGTGAACATAAGAACCTTGAAGAAAGCCTAGTCTTGACATATTCCAATAAGCATGGCTGGAGCACAGCTTAGGGATGTGGGTGGGGGAGCAGGGAGAAGTTAAGGGCAGAAGGCAGGGGCTAGATCATAGAAGAACTATGGGGCCATGGTAAGAAGTTCGTATTTTAAGAACAAACAGAAGCCATTTCAGAACTCTAGGCAGGCAATGATATGACCTGATAAACTTGTATATATATATTTATATATATTATATAATTATATATTATATATATTATATTATAATTATAATATATAATATATTATATATTATATATATTATAATATATAATATATATTATAATATATAATTACATATTATATATATTATATATAATATCAGTTTATCAGGCCATATATATAATTATATATATAGTATTTTATTATATATGTGTGTGTGTATATATATTTGGCCATGGTGCATGGTTTGCAAGATCTTAGTTCCCTGACAGGAACTGAACCCTCACCCTTGGCAGTGAAAGCACAGAGTCTTAACCACTGGACTGCCAGTGAATTCTTCTGACTAACTTTTTTAAAAGCTTCATTTGGCAGCTATGTGAAGAACTATAGCCAGGCCAGGAAGAGAACTAAAGAGCTGGTAATCAGCTCTAGCAAGATCTAGATGAGATATGGTAGTGGCATGATTAGGACTTTAAACACTGGTAATAAAGTGATCTGAGTGGATTTAAGATGATAACAGCACTTTTGAAGGGAAAACAAAATAAGAGGAATTAAGTATGCCTTCTAGGTGTCTTGAGCCATTTGAGAGTGGTACTTGGCTGGAAGAATAGTTCTGAATGAACAAAACCCTGAATTCTGCTGGATATGGCTAGAATGCAATTTCAGATATGACTACAGAGTAATCAAGTCAGAGTGGGTGTCCCTGCTGGCTCAGCGGTAAAGAACCTGCCTGCCAATGCAGGAGAGGTGGGTTCGATCCCTGGACCAGGAAGATCCCCTGGAGGAGGAAATGGCAACCTGCTCTAGTATTCTTGCACGGAAAATTCCAGGGACAGAGGAAGCTGGCAGGCCGCAGTCAATGGGGTCCCAAAAAAGTCTGACATGACTTAGTAACCAAACAACAACAATCAAGTCATAACTGCAAATACAAATGTGGGCATCACTGACATATAGGAGATATTTAATTAAAGCCTTGGTATTAAATGCAACTACCTCATAAGAGGAGCAGAGAACTGAACACAATTCTGGATAGAACAACATCAAGGACTACTACTGTACAAGAAAATCAGCCAAGAAAACCAAGAATAAATCTCCGCATGGAAAAAGGAAATTAAGGTTTAAAAATATCTTAATTCTCTCATAGATACCACTAGAGTCCTCAGTTCAGTTTAGTCACTCAGTCATGTCCGACTCTTTGCAACCTCATGAACAACAGCGTGAAGAGTCCTAGAATGATGTAAATCTGTTTATCTGCATTATGAAAGTTCTATCATAAAACAATGTTTTATGTTGGCATTATCATTGTAACAATATATTGTTATTCTCATTATCATTATTTACTTAATCGCTAGCATATTAAGGATTAGATTCTACCAATGTAATAAATATGCTCTTAGAATTTTCCACTGGGACAATTTTCATCATTTTCTTAGGCCAAGTATATGAAATAAATGTTTTTTTATTGCAGATAAATTACTTACTGCCCTAAGTTGCTAGAGATATTTAATTCTCAGGCAGTGAAAAGGAGCCCAGCAACTAAGGTCATTCTCAAGGATGCATCACCACAGCCCACACTGTATGTTGGTTCCTCTGCGCTTGTCATTCTTAATTGTTTTTGGCAGCTGAGGTTACCTATTTCTAAATTAAGCAATAAAAATGCTGAAACATGGCCACAGTTGCAGATGGACAAATACCTTGAGCCTAATGATAATTTTGTTTGTACATTATTCTTCTTCTAATTATCATCTTACAACAGAACTTGGGGGATTTTTATTCATTTAAAATCATTTGTTGTTCTAAACAATGGAAAACTAGGCTCACTGCCATCAACATCAGGCCAGAGCTCAGGGCTTGACAAAGATGCACAGAACACTTTCACATAGCATCATTTTACTCCATGTTCAAAACTACTCAAACTTGGGTTGGATACCTTTTGGGGGGAAAAAAATCCCTCCCCTATGCCCACACCCTGTGTGACCTTGCTTTGCCATCCGCCTCCACCCCACACTTAGCTGGACATTCACAAGCTCCCATATTCTCCTTCTCATCTTTTTTTTTTTTTTCCACTTAAAATCAAGGACAATGTCTAATTTCCCCCTCTAACCACGATACACAGCTAAGTGGTCAGTAAATTGCAGGTTCTCATATGTTCAAATAAAATGGTACTTTCCATCAACAATGCCCTGCTTCCTAAAATCTCTTATGTTTTGATGCAGAATCTTATATGTTTTCAACTCAATTCATTAATTTGTATTTGGGGGGACTTTTTCACCTTTTGGACACAACTGAGCGACTTTTACTTCACTTCACTTTCACCTTTAAATGGTCAGTATTTTGTAGCATCTGCTATAGACAAGACCCTAAGTTTGGAGCTGCAGTTTTTACAAAACACTTACCCTTGAGGAACTGACAGGTTAATTATCTGTTGAATAATTAAGGTAATTAAAAAACATCCAAAATAAGTGCCAAACATATAGATTATATTGAAGGCATCAAAGTGGTTCACAGGAAAGAGATCAGCATGTATGGGAGTCATTAGGGAACATTTTTTAAAAAGGCAGAATTTAAACTAAATAAGGGTAAGACAGAAAAGAAGCACAGGGAGTGTCTTCCTGGAATAACAAGTATAAGCAAGGATAGGGAACTGAGAATGTATCATAAGCTAAAAGGACTAAAAAGTAGAATAATTTGTGGAGGTAAAAGATCAATGTCCAAGAAGGAAAATGAAAAAGGCAAAATGAACAAGACAAGTTGGGTCTATGTCCTAGGAGATTTTTTTTTAATTATTTTTATTGAAGAACAGTTGATGCACAATGTTGTTAGTTTCAGATGTCCAGTGAAGTGGATCAGTTATACATAAAGATTGCCATTTTCTTATGCTGAAGTCCAGAATCTCTTTTAAAAGCAGCAGGGAGTGACTACAAGTTTTGTATTTATTAAAGAGGGAAAAGAACAATTTGTAAGGTTTTAAGGTGGCTTGCAAGAGAGGAGCTATTAATGAGGGCAGTGAATCCAGTGAGGATATGATTAATATAAGAATTAGGAATGGTTGTGAACACTTGTAGAATCTATTGATTGATTAATTATGACTGAAGGAGAAACATGAAAGCCAGTGCTGAGGTTTCCAGCTGGGCAACCAGAACAGTGGAGACATTACTGACAGATATAAGGAAGTCAGCTCAGATCAAAGGAAGGTTGTTTGGGAAAGAAAAGAGAATTCTAATTTAGACTTACTGACTCTGGGGTGCTATTAAACACCTCAATAAAGCCATTTTTAAAAAATGTCTTTTGTAAAAAACATCTCCCAATAAGCTAGCTTTATCAAGCTGAAGATTATAACAGAAATCTTTCCAGGTTTCATGGAAGATACAGGCAATCATTTTTGGCCTTGTATTCTGTGTATGTATGAAATAAGTGCATGCTTTTCAGAATTTAATATATTTTAATGATATTTGGAACTAATCTCTACGATGAATCCCTATGGGTCCCTTTAAGCCAAAGAATGGTAGACAAATTTCAGAGCTCTGAAATACCTTTAAGGACCATTACTTCAATGGATATTTACCCAGAAGATTTATAATAGCTAACACTTGAGAGGAAATGTGGTTCTGGAGAGAACACAAGTAGTGAAGACCTGGGTATTTGCTGCACAGCCCATCAGCCCTCTCTCCTTAAGCAACTTACAAGTTGACTGGCCTTAATAGCAACATTAGGCCAGATAATCTAGAACATTACCTCAAGTTCTAATCTTTGTTTCTGTCAAATCCCTTTGTACTAAAGCAACAGTATCATAAATTAAAAGAAAAATTCTATATAAAAGAAAAAAAAAACACAGAGAAAAGAGGATCTCTTTAAGAGCTACCTGTCCATCAAGGCAAGCTGCTTCCCTTGCATTGCTTCAGATTTGTTCAAGGAGCATTTTCTGTGTCTCTGTTGACTAGTTAAAGTAATTAAAGGGCTGCTTAGACATGCAGCAATATGGACAGAGTGAGAATTCTAATAGAAATAGGTAATCACATTACATTTTAATATGAGCACATTTAATGAATAAAAGTTCATACATTGTTTTTCCCTTCATGTGACTGATTTTTCCAGGGAGAAGTCAACGCATTCTGTATTTTTTACTGCACTCAGAGAATAACCAGAGAAGGGAACCAAACTCCACTCTCACCATTTAATGTTCCTGGTGCTTTATATATATAACAAATATAACCTCACTGAAGCCTCAAAACAGTCAAAGATAAGTCTCACTTTGATATTAGACATTTTACAAATGAAAAAGCTGAAACTAAAGTAGATTAACTTACATTGCCACTTGGTTAGTCCATGCTAGAGACAAGATTCAAATGCAGACTGTATTCCAAAAGCCCTTTCCTTTCTATACCTCTGCCACTAACCACAAGGAATCAAAATTACTTCATTATAAAAATACTCCACAAAAGGCACTAATTTAGAAAGGTAATTGTAACACCAGGCTACTTGGGAGCAAATCTCAGATACATGACCTAACTAAGTCACCAAAACTCACTCTGTCTCAATTAAAATGTGGATAATGATGATAATGCCTCCAATGTTTGGCTATTTTGAGAGTTAAATATGTTACTGTAAGAATTTACCTCCCTGTGCCTGATAGCTATTATTATGCCATCCACTGAGCTAGATGTTTTATATATATTACTATATTTAATATTTACAGCAACTGTATGAAATGAGCAGTATTATCATCCTCATCTTACTGATGAGAAAACCAAAGCTCAAAGAAACCAAAGAACTAGTCTAAGATCAGTTCAGTTCAGTTGCTAAGTCGTATCCGACTCTGTGACCCCATGGACTGCAGCATGCCAGGCCTCCCTGTCCGTCACCAACTCCCAGAGTTTATCACATCACAGTAAATAGTAGAGCTTGGATTTTAATAAATTCTCTGCAGTCCAAAGTTTCCATTCCTTCTAGTAAACGATATTAAAACAAACCTATTTGTCAAGGCAATGAATGGTAGATGCCGCAATAGGACACCACTACAATTTTAGGGACTTGAGTAGAAGTTTGTTGCCTTTGTACAACCTAATACAGATCTAACATAGGACAGGTGGCCCTCCCCAAGTCTGAAGCTTCACCATATGGAACATCATGGACTCAGGATCTCCATGGCAGGATACAAAGGAGCTGGAGGACGTGCATAGTTACCAATGACTTGGCCCAGTCACACCAAAACATCTGTGTCAAATCCACTAGTCCAAGCTAATCGCATGGCCCGAGCTTGACGGCAAGGAAGACTTGAAAAGGCAGGGGAGCAAATGGATATTTGATGAGCTTTGTCTCTACCAAAATAAACTACTGCTTAAGGTAAGTTTGTGGATTCTTAGATGTCTTCTTTTGACAGTTTTCTATTTTGGAGAAGCACACTGTCAAAGTTTTCATGGCAAACCTACTAAAATGGACACCTATCATTTCATCTGTACCCTTCTCTCCCTGGAAATTTTCACACAACCTGTAAGAAAATCTGTTTCTGCCAAGTCACAGTTTATATGTGTGAACTTCTCCAGCTATCAGAAGCCATGAGGACTGAGCCACTCTAGTGGGAGGGAAATAAGGGGACAAAGATAAAACAAACACACAACAACAACAACAAAAAAAATCACGGGACAGGAACAGTACTATCAGTACCTAAGGCCCTATTTCCAGCCATTCCTGAAGCCAGGGCAAATTAACAGTCAGCATAGTCTTAACCAAGAGCTGCCGGCTAAAATCAGTATTCATACTGATTGGTCTGTATCTGTGCAACTCAGCTTATTAATTACTTTTAACATTAACCCTACTTGGGGCCAACTTACAGTCTCCCTCTGCTCACTTAGGAAGATTCCTTGACCAAACTTCTTTTGCCTTTTAGCTTGAATTGGATTTCTCTTATCTCCAACCAAAATATCTAATTGATTCATTGAATAAATACATATTGAGCACTTACAATGGAATAGACAATGCTCTCAGTGCTGAGGAGAGAGTGGTACACAGAATAAACAGATGGCTGCTATTGAATGGAACTTACAGAAAAGCCTGATTTTTATGACAACAGCCACAAATCCAATTTATACCATGGAAAGCGATTTTAGCCTACTCCTCAGTATTTGAGATACAATAATAGAATTTAGTGTTGAATAACTGAATGCATGGTGTTCATTCTTGAACTCTTACTATATAATGAAGCTTAAGAAACAAGAAGGAAGTAGTTTCTTAAGTGGGTTTGGTTAGACAAAATAAGAGCCATGTAGTGACTGAAAGAACAGAGCAACTGTGTCACATAAAAAAAAAAAAGAAAAGAAAAATACAACCCCTCAATGAAAAGCAAAATATAATATTCCATAGTTCTCTAGAACTTTGGCAGCAAAATATTTATATTCCTTCTTAATAAGTAGCAAGTCTTTAGTTATTATTGCCACCACTGGTCTAAAATCCCAAGTGAAGTGAAACACCCTCTGTCATGTCTGACTCTTTGCAAACCCATGGACTATATAGTCCATGGAATTCTCCAGGCCAGAATACTGAAGTGGATTCCCTTCTCCAGGGGATCTTCCCAACCCAGGGATCAAACCCAGCTCTCCCACACTGCAGGTGGATTCCTTACCATATGAGCCGTAAGGAAAGTCCAAAATCACAAAGAGAAACTCAAGAAACAATACAAGTCATAGACTCCTCCATCCTAAAGCATTTTCTTTTTTAAATAACAAAGCAATAAAATGTTCCTAAATAATCTTGTTAAGATGCTCAGGAGTGAAAAAGCTTATAAGAAAATATGTATTTTCCCAAGTAGAGCCTGTTCTTACATCTTTAAATATGCATTTAATAACTACCTGTTAAAACTGTGTCTGTAAATATAAAGAAGCCCCTTGAGATGTGGAGATGCAAAAGCTTAAGTCAGCAGTTGAAGCATATGTCAGTTCAACTATAGATAAAATAATATTTTGCCACATTTAAAATCCAGTTAAATATCATGTTCCAAAATATTTTTAATGCATTTTCCCCCTGGAAAAAAAAAACTCAGTATCTTTTTATTTTTTTCCAAGCTATAAAGCTTTAGAGGTTCTAAAAAAATATATTTCTTGGGCAAATGTTTTATGCATATTTAAATTATACAGGCCTTAATGAATAAGAAAGACATGAATCCAATCTTTGCTAAATTATATGTTCCTTCAAAAATGATGGTGACGACACTAGATAAACATTTCTAAAATTAAAGTATCCAGTACTTAATGAATCCTAAGTTTATGGTTCATCTCTAGGATTAATGACAGGCCAGGATTTTTACCTTCTTTTCACTCAGCCACAAAGGTTGAGTTTATAAGTTCTTATTTTTGTGCCAAGGGATTCACATTTGGAGAATTTCTTTTTGCTGTGCTGGAGTATCTTGTCTTAAACTGTCGTTATACACCACTCATCACCATCAACAGCAGCTGTTACAGCACCAGCTGCTCCTGCCTCAGAGCAAAATTCTCTAGCTTCCAGGTTTAGGTGCTGACCATCCTATCATTTCTGGACTACTTATTAGGCTGTCAGTGTGGTTAGTAATGAGAATTTCCAGCAGGATTTTAAATAATAATATCCTTTTATTTCATAAGTAAGAGCTGGGATGATAGCTCCATGAGTTCCTCAGCTACTCTCTCCCATCCCCTGCTGGGTCTCTCTCTCCCCCTTCCCTTAGCCAAAGCCCCCATTCTGTTAGTCCAAGATGACGGCCCGAATTCCATGTACCATATCCTAACCCAGGTGACAGATGGCCTGCCTCTTTAAGATTTTCTAAATGTCACCCACAATACTTTCATCTAAAACTCACTGGCAGGACTTCCCCAGTGGGTCAGTGCTGAAGACTTTGCTTTCGAATGCAGGGGATGCTGGTTCGATCCCTCATGGGGGAGCTAAGATCCCACAATCCTCATAGCCCCAAATGCAAACATTAATAAAATAGAAGGAAAACTGTAACAAATTCAATAAACACTATAAAATGTTCCACATTGAAAAAAAAACTTTAAAAAAATAATAAAAATTAAAACTCATTGACTAAAACTTTGTCACCTGACAGAACCCTGATTGCAGGGCAAAATGGGATGGGCAGATTTTACCTCATGGACAACATGCTCAACTGAAAATAGAGGTTATTCTAAGGAGGAAAAGAAGAACAGATAATAGGAAGTAGCTAGAACATCCAACAGACATTTGTATAAAACTTTATACTTGATCACACATAAAGAAAGAAGAGCATACATTACTTTCATTTTATTCATAGAATCTGAACCAAGCTAAAGGAAAATTTGTGCAGTGGGGACCTGGTTGTACAGTTTCCTGGTTGGAAACCTGGCTGGAAATCCATGTGCAGAGAAATCTGGTCCACAACGAAACAGTGGGGAATAAAAGAGGCAGAGATAAAACAGGGGTAACCTCGCTTTTCCTTGAGCTAATTTAGTGTGCTTCTGTTCTCACCACCGAAAGGACACTGAGAAGAATAGGCTTCCAGAAACACAAAAATAGGGAGAAAGAGGGCTAATATTTTGAACGATTGTTTTGTATCTGATACTATGTCACTATATTATGTCTTAAACCTTATAGAAAGGTTTAAGTAGGTTGCACCTACTGAGTCATTCATCAGCAAAGCAACAGATGTAGCAGACAACCTATTTCCAATGGCAAGGAAATCAATTTCTTTATGTTCAGTTTCCATGTCAGCATAATGAGGAGAAACCCTCCTGACCCACACCAATCCCTAACAAGCATTTTGTCCCATCCAGATCAATAATGTCTGGGCTGTGTAGCAAAAGTGATTTTTTCACTCAACACTTGTTCCCAATCAATCCCTCTTGCTCTTGTCCTCTCTCAATGAGCCTAGAAACCTAAATGGTTAATTTTGCTTTCACCCAAAGGAAGTCACGTGACAGTCCCGGATAGTTCTATAAATGAATATCTTTGGGAAGGGCTTCTCTTTTTGGCTGAAAAAAAAAATAAGTCCATTGGAAAATAATAAGTTTGGCTCTTCTGCACTCTACCTTTCCAGATCCTTAATGCAAGACCCACAGGTACTGAAGCCATGAAATTAAAAGATGCTTGTTCCTTGGAAGAAAAGCTATAACAAACCTAGACAGTGTGTTAAAAAGCAGAGACATCACTTTGCCAACAAAAGTCCATATAGTCAAAGTTGTGGGTTTTCCAGTAGTCATATGCAGACATGAGGTGAAACATAAAGAAGGCTGAGAGCTGAAGAAATGATGCTTTCAAATTTTGGTGTTGGAGAAGACTCCTGAGAGTCCCTTGGACAGCAAAGAGATCAAATCAGTCAATTTTACAGGAAATCAACCCTGAATATTCATTGGAAAAAGTAATGCTGAAGCTGAAGTTCCAATACTTCAGCTACCTGGTGTGAAGAGCCAACTCATTGGAAAAGACCTTGATAATGGGAAAGATCTGAGGCCAGGAGAAGAAAGGGTAACAGAGAACAAGATGGCTGGATGGCACCACCAACTCAATGGACATGAATCTGAGCAAACTCCAGGAGACAGTGAAGAACAGGGAAGCCTGGCATGCTGCAGTCCATGGAGTTGTGACAAGTCAGAAACAACTCGGCTACTGAACAAAAACAATAGATTCAGCAGTCATTTTGAAACCATGAGGGAAAAGTCACCCACTTAGAATATCTAGAAGGAAGGATAGACAATAACTAGGTTCCCTAAAGGAATTTTGAGTAACTGAGCCTAACTTTGACTATTTTGGAATTCTTATTACTTGAAAAAAATATTCAATATTCAAGTCACTTTTTGTTGGTCATCTTTTTTGCTGCTCACATGTTAATACTTTATTAAATGAAGATGTGGCTTCTAAAGTTCTTCTGGCTATGATGTTAACTCCAGGATATAGTACAATCATTGTACTCTGTTCTGAGACTGCTTCTCCATGTTACCGCTCCTTTCCCAAGCTATCTTCAAGCTTCTTCTGCCTCCCCATTGCTACCCTCACTGCACTGACCACAGTCAGAGTTGCCATGGACTGACAGCTTGTTCTGGCTTCAAAAAGCAGGCTTTTCACCAAGAAGGTTATTACTTACACACTGTCTTTTGTTGTTGTTTTAGCCATTAAGTCATGTCCAACTCTTGTGAACTCACAGACTGTAGCTTGCCAGCCTCCTCCATTTGTGGGATTTCCAAGGCAAGAATACTAGAGTGAGTTGCCATTTCCTTCTCCAGGATATCTACCCAACCCAGAATCAAACCTGTGTCTCCTGCATTGGCAGGTGAATTCTTTACCACTGAGCCAACCAGGAAGCCTTTCATACACAGACTAGACATGTTCAAAAGCATATCTTCAGCTCTCCTGAAACTGGACCGCTTATCACTTCTTTCCTTTTCTGTATGGATCAGAAAACTAGACACATGCCTACTCTTTTTTTATGATTCCATCCATATGAGGGTTGCCTTTTCCTTCATCACTCAAAGTAGTTGCCACTCCTATGGAAATTCACTCACACACAAGAGCTAGATATTTAAAGATGCTACTTCAATCTTTGTTTAGAGGTCATCTTTGAATATAAAATTGACAGCTTAATTCCACAACAGTCTCATAGGATTTTAATGACTAGTTCCACTTTGAAAAGAATAACATGCCTAAATTCAAGCAGCTATTAATTGGAAGACAGGATTAAATGCCATCTATGAACCCTAGAGCTTTATTTTCCACTTTCTTTTCCTTCCTTCACTGGCTGGCATACTGTTTCTGCTTCTAACTAAATTACAGCTGGAAGGAATAAAAAAGGAAAAGCTAGATGACTTTTAATACAGCAAATAAGTGCCAAATGAGTGATAGAGACAATAAGTTACCCTAGGAACTCAGAGGAAGAATAAATGCCAAAAGGAAGATTGTTTCAATACTTAACAATCACTAATAAAATGAGTCATAATTACTTTCCTAAATAAGATTCCAACTGTTTGTCATAGCTCATGTTGTCCTCAGTGTGGTTCTTGAGCAAGTAATATAGTCAAAGAATGAACAAATTATTCAACCCTTTTTAGACCATTTAAGACTGATTTGCAGGAGAGATAGTCCAAGCTGCATAAACCCAAAAGAGAGGAAGCAGAGTTGATGAACAAATTGGAATGCTC
This sequence comes from Ovis canadensis, assembly GCF_042477335.2. NCBI lineage: Eukaryota > Metazoa > Chordata > Mammalia > Artiodactyla > Bovidae > Ovis > Ovis canadensis. The sequence continues at coordinate 228,624,313 of NC_091245.1, forward strand.
CTCAGTGATTTTTCACCTGTTGCTGTTCGTTTACCATCCATCCCAATGTGGCCTGTGTTGTATTTTACAATAAAGAGGTCTGGAATTTGTGACAGCATGTTTTGCAGAATGAGCAACAGTTAATGAATAAAGTAGATAGTTAGGAATTACATTTGCTCAGGAGAAATTATCTTCCAGTGTGAAGAGCTGTAGATAGGGTATTAGATTTCCTTGTTCTCTCATTTAATAAATTTTGTCTTTTATGTGAGACACTGTGCTAAGATCTGGCCATTCAAAAGCAACGGAGACAATCTTTTTTTTATGTTTTAAAAAATGAAGGGGTAGGGAGAGAGAAATGAAGGAGGGAAAAGAGAAGAGACATAGGGAGGAAAGGAGAAAAAAAGGAAAGGGGGATAGAGAGAAAGAAAGAAGAAAACATTCAATATGAAACAAATATGAATGAACAGTCAGTTCTATCCATGTCTTTTTTTATTGGTGGAGAAAGGATTAATTAATTAATTTAGTCAATAATAATTACTAAAAATCAGGGCTACAGGTATTGTCTCAATGTTATGTGGCAGCCTGGATTGGGGGGAGAGTATGGGGAAGAAGGGATACCTGTATATGTATGGCTGAGTCCCTCGCAGTTCACCCAAAACTATCATAACGTTGTTAATAGGCTATATATACCCTAATACAAAATAAAAAGTTAAAACAAAAAAGTTAGATAAGATTTCTGTCCTAGAGGAGTTTATGGTCCAGCAGAAGCAGGAAGAAGTCGGGAATGCCTTCATGGTCAGTTGTTCCTTTCTGTTTCTTTTTTTTTCCACGTGCTATATTTTATCTTAAGCACATCACAATTATCTGGGCTTCAGTCATTTGATATGTAAAAGAAGCAGCTCTCCCTGTCTTTTCAAGCTTGCCAGGTTTTTTAAAATATCAAAAGAAAGTGCTTTGAAATAAATTTTTAATTGTAAAAACATTTTACAAATAGAAATGAATTTTTTTCCACTTGACCATTCTTCACCCAGTGGAATTTAGTATTGAACAAGAAAATTATACACTATCAAAGGTGAGTTCAGCACTATAAACTCACTGCCAACACTCAGAAAACCAAAGAATAAATGTGAAAAGCAAGCTTTTCTAGCTTTTGGCTGATGGCAGTTCATCATCAAATCCATTGCTGTAACATCTCAAAGCAAAAAATACCCATCATGACATCCATACAATAAGCCATCTGCTCACTTTGCTATATATATATATATATATACATATATATATATATATATATATATGTGACTACATGAGGGTTTATCTTCAAACCTCCTAAAAATATACTCCATTTGGCTTGAAATGTGATAGCTGTGCCAAAGCACATAGAAAAGACTATTAAAATGGTACACTTCTATGATTAGACACATCAACTTCCTGGAAGATTTACCATCTAAAGACTAAAGAACCATGATCTTCAGGATAAACTCCATCTCCTGCAAAAAAACAAACACAAAACAATGAAAGTTTTGAAATTTTAATTTCCCATTGTACACATAGTGCAATTTATTTCTTATTAGACTGCCTAAACTTTACTGCTGAAGCCTCTCTAATATAGGGAACTTCCATTCCTGGAACATTTGCAGGAAAGCATGCAAACACTCTTACTCACAAGCATATAAGCAGATCTAGTGCCTCTTTCAATTAGCTCAGCTAAAAGTAATATCATCATCACATATACTCATACAGGAAATTGAAAAACTCAGAAAGTTAACGCTTTTGAGTAAAAGTCATTTCTAATAGTTGAAGGCTACAGGTCTTTATTATGCTCAAACTACCACACAATTGCACTCATCTCACACGCTAGCAAAGTAATGCTCAAAATTCTCCAAGTCAGGTTTCAACAGTACATGAATCGTGAACTTCCAGATGTTGAAACTGGATTTAGCAAAGGCAGAGGAACAAGAGATCAAATTGCTGATATCTGCTGGATCACTGAAAAAGCAAGAGAGTTCCAGAAAAAAATATCTGTTTCTGCTTATTGACTATGCCAAAGCCTTTGACTGTGTGGATCACAACAAACTGTGGAAAATCCTTCAAGAGGTGGGAATACCAGACCACCTGACCTGCCTCTTGAGAAATCTGTATGTAAGTGGAGAAGCAACAGTTAGAACTGGACATGGAATAATGGACAGTTTCCAAATTGGGAAAGGAGTATGTCAGGGCTGTATATTGTCACCCTGCTTATTTAAGTTCTATGCAGAATACATCATGAGAAATGCTGGACTGGATGAAGCACAAGCTGGAGTCAAGATTGCCAGGGGAATTATCAATAACCTCAGATATGCAGATGACACCACCCTTATGTCAGAAAGTGAAGAGGAGCTAAAAAGCCTCTTGATGAAAGTGAAAGAGGAGAGTGAAAAAGTTGGCTTAAAGCTCAACATTCAGAAAACTAAGATCCAGTCCCACCACTTTATGGCAAATAGGGAAAAAAAATGGAAACAGTGAGAGATTTTGTTTGGGGGGGCTCCAAAATCACTACAGATGGTGACTGCAACCATGAAGTTAAAAGGCACTTACTCCATGGAAGAAAAGTTATGACCAACAGCATATTAAAAAGCAGATATTACTTTGCCAATAAAAGTCCATCTATTCAAGGCTATAGATTTTCCAGTAGTCATGTATGAATGTGAGAGTTGGACTATAAAGAAAGCTGAGCACCAAAAAACTGATGCCTTTAAACTGTAGTGTTGCAGAAGACTCTTGAGAGTCCTTTGGACTGCAAGGAGATCAGGCCAGTCCATCCTAAAGGAAATCAGTCCTAGATATTCATTGGAAGGACTGATGCTGAAGCTGAAACTCCAATATTTTGACCACCTGATGCAAATAACTGACTCACTGGAACAGAACCTGATGCTGGGAAAGACTGAAGGCAGGAGTAGAAGGGGACGACAGAGGATGAGATGTTTGGATGGCATCACCGACTCAATGGACATGAGCTTGAGCAAGCTCCAGGAGTTGGTAAAGGATAGGGAAGCCTGACGTGCTGTAGTCCATGGGGCTGCAAAGAGTCAGACACGACTGAGTGAATGAACTGAAGAGGACTTTATTAATTTTTTAATTTTTATTTTATATTGGAGTATAATTGGTTTACAAAGTTTTGTTAGTTCAGGTGTACAGCAAAGCTATTTGGTTATACATATACATATATCCATTCTGTTTTTCAGATGTTTTCCCATGTAGATTATTATAGAATATTGAATAGAGTTCCCTTTGCAATACAGTAGGTACTGGTTTATTATTTCATATATAGTAGTGTGCGTATGTTAAAGGAATTTAATTTTTTTCTCTCCCTAATATGGGTACAAAGGAATTCTGCCCCGTAAGTGCCATATTGTAAGTTACTCATCTCTGAGACTTATGACATCACCCATAAAATCTGCTTCAGGGTATAATTGACATTTTTCTGACTGAGGCACCTTTCCTCACCCTTCTCAGCTTCTTACTCTCACCCACTGGTAAATTTAAACCTGGGGTAGCAATACATGGCTTGCCAGGTAAGCGAAGAGTAGGTAGTAAAAGGTGGGGTGCATATTACATTCTGAAGGAAGTTATGGGAAAAGACAAGAGGAAATCAATACAGAGGCTGGTAGTCAACAACTTTCTATTTTCAAGAGAGAGATGAAGACTAATCATGTCCATCATGGAAGAAAGGAGTAACTGCAACTGCAAGAAAAGGAGTGAGGACTGCAGGTATGCAATAAGTGGCTTGATACAGGAAACAAGTAGAAAAGTCCTAATTGATCCTGATGCTAAGGCTTTGACTCCTAGCCCTTAACTTAGGGACTTCTTACCTACATGTGGAAAGCGTATAAAAAAAAGAAGTTGAAGTCAACAAGAAGGAAAACACTGCAACAAAAGGAAGAGAAATCTATTTTTAATGGTTTGTCTTCAACATACTTCTGTTCATCTTTGATTATGTGTTTGAATCTACTGTTATGCTACCGGTAACCTTGAAGGCAATAGCTATACATATACTTTACAATTCATTCAACAAACATATTTATTCATAGGATTGCAATAGGATGTGTACCAAAATACACAAGAGTGTCTCACCTATGGAGATGCTTAGAATCTAATGAGGGAGATATTACTCTCTCAAATGATTTCAAAGTGAGCAAAAATAAGAAACCACAATGCTGTAAGAATTCAAAAGTGACAGAGCACACATCCCAGCCAAGATACTAGGATGCCTCATAGAGAGAGACAGAACTCTAAACCATAACGGATGAGTACAATTTCAATAGAAATGAAGAATAATAAAAGAGTGTGCAAAGGAAGAAAAGTAAAAAACTCCAAGAATTAGTTGTGTTTTTTTTTTTTCATTAGTACAGAGTAAGCAAAGCTCCTTAAAGGAGAAACTAGAAGGTGAGGCTGAAAATCAAGGTACCTAAAAAACTCAATTAAAACAAAAGGTCTGTTTCTGATTAAAACAGTGAAGAGCTTAGCAGAGGTCTAAATGTGAACTGGTGCAGATCAATTCCCTAATTCCACTATAATTAGAACATGTCTGTGGAGTTTATTAAACACAAACCATGACATGGACATAACTTCAGATATTTAGAAAAACTGTGTTTTCACCACACTGCTGGCAAAAATGATTTCACATACAATTTCTTCCAATTTGCCATAATATTTGCTAAAATGTTTCCCAAAAATATATTTATCAAAATAGAGAGGTTCTACTAATCTGATTTGTAACACAGGAATTTACAACAGATTCATTTATCGGATATTCACACACAGAAATTTAAGGATGTGAGCATTTGGCATTAAATTCTTTGTCATTCAATTTTTATGTTGCAAGAAATTTAAAAGTCTTTATCAGCTGGTTTTGAAAAGAAATTTATGTAAAGGTTGATTATCAAACAACAAAAATGTAAGTAGATACAGCAGAAAAACGAGATGGTTTGCAGACAGCCTTGGGAAAAAGAAAACTTTACATCCTGGATCCCAGCATCAGGTAAAAGATGTGGGAATAGTAATAATAAAGCCAGAGGACTCCATTCTGCCACACTTGCATGAAATTAGGGAAAACTTGGGTAAAATCCAGGAGACATTGAAGGACAGGGAGGCCTGACGTGCTGCAATCCATGGGGTTGCAAAGAGTCAGACAGGACTTAGCAGCTGAACAACAGGAAGAACAGAATGAAAAAATTCAAACAACTTTGTGCTGTAGGAAGAACTTTTGAGAGAGTCTCTTGGTTAAATCTGTAAAGTTTGTCTAATCAGGATAAATAAAATACAATTTTTCCATAAGTTTTCAAGTGATATGGATTTTCTTCCCACATTTCAAGCATTTGAAATTCCTCTCATTTTCTGAGACAATGATGAGTTCCAAAAGGCATAAGTCGATAATGTAAAGTCACAATCATCCTTCACCATTTTATTAGGGTCAAGATAAAATTGTGCCCAATGAATAAGACAAATAAAACCACAGAGCAATATAGCAGTCAGAATGAAGTTAAATACTGAAGTTTTCCTCTATGTAGAATGTTATTTTATAGTAGTATAAGCTAATTTGTATAATAATATACAATATTATATTATTATTACAATATAAGTATAATAATAATCAGATATGCAGATGACACCACCCTTATGGCAGAAAGTGAAGAACTAAAGAGCCTCTTGATGATAGTGAAAGAGGAGAGTGAAAAAGTTGGCTTAAAACTCAACATTCAGAAAACTAAGATTGTGGCATCCAGTCCCATCACTTCATGGCAAATAATTGGGGAAACAGTGGCTGACTTTATTTTTCTGGGCTCCAAAATCACTTCAGATGGTGATTGCAGCCATGAAATTAAAAGATGCTTACTCCTTGGAAGGAAAGTTATGACCAACCTAGACAGCATATTAAAAAGCAGAGACATTACTTTGTCAACAAAGGTCCATCTAGTCAAGGCTATGGTTATTGCAGTAGTCATGTATGGATGTGAGAGTTGGACTATAAAAAAAGCTGAGCACTGAAGAATTGATGCTTTTGAACTGAGGTGTTGGAGAAGACTCTTGAGAGTCCCTTGGACTGCAAGGAGATCCAACCAGTCCATCCTAAAGTAGTTCAGTCCTGGGCATTCATTGGAAGGACTGATTCTGAAGCTGAAACTCCAATACTCTGGCCACCTGATGCGAAGAGCTGACTCATTTGAAAAGACCCTGATGCTGGGGAAGATTGAGGGCAGGAGGAGAAGGGGACGACAGAGGATGAGTTGGTTGTTTGGCATCACTGACTCAATGGACATGGGTTTGGGTGGACCCCGGGAGTTGGTGATGGACAGGGAGGCCTGGTGTGCTGCGGTTCATGGGGTGGCAAAGAGTAGGACACAACTGAGCTACTGAACTGAACTGAACCTAATTTGAGTTATTTGGAATTACTAATTCATCTTTTTTCCCAAAACTAATCTGTCACAGCAATATCAGTGTTTTACATTTATATTCTTTGTTATAAAAGATTCCCTGAAGAGTAATTTTTTGAAGTTAATATGGAAGTATAATCTATTGCGCTATTATTTGTGTTTAATTCTCCCTGTATCTTTCTTTCTCTTACATTTTAAAAAAATGGCTGGGTTTGAACTCTAGTTGCCAGAAGAAGAATCTCCTTTTTGTTTTCTGAAAACCTGGGTGTTTTAAGGGAAGTACGCCAGATAATCAGAGAGAAGGGTTGTTGCTGCTGCTAAGTCGCTTCAGTTGTGTCTGACTGTGTGCAACCCCATAGAAAGCAGCCCACCAGACTCCTCTGTCCACAGGATTCTCTAGACAAGAATACTGGAGTGGGTTGCCATTTCCTTCTCCACAGAGAGGGGAGAAAGACAGAAAATCTCCTGAGGTGAGGAACAATATTAGGTATTAGTCCCTAGATTAGAGAGAGCAGACAGATTTGAAAGTATCACTACCAAATATTTGTGCTTTCCCAAAAATGAAAACTGATGACATTTTGAAAGGAAATATTTGCTCAATAAATCTAGGGAAGCTGGATGCTAGGTATCAAAGGCCCTCAGCCTCAGGGAAGATTTTCAGCAAGAAACCCTGTGGGCCTAGATAGTACTACCATCAAATACATGAGAACTGAAATACCCCACTCTGAATTAGACAGTTCCAATGATCTCTTTTCGTTTCCAAGGCAAACCATTCAATATCACAGTAATCCAAGCCTATGCCCCAACCAGTAATGCTGAAGAAGCTGAAGTTGAACAGTACTATGAAGACCTACAAGATCTTTTCGAACTAACACACAAAATAGATGTCTTTTTCATTATAGGGGACTGGAATTCAAAAGTAGGAAGTCAATAAACACCTGAGTAACAGGCAAATTTGACCTTGGAATATGGAATGAAGCAGGGCAACAGCTAATAGAGTTTTGCCAAGTGAATGCACTGGTCATAGCAAACACTCTCTTCCAACAATACAAGAGAAGACTCTACACATGGACATCACCAGATGGTCAACACCAAAATCAGATTGATTATATTCTTTGCAGCCAAAGATGGAGAAGCTCTATACAGTCAGCTAAAACAAGACCGGGAGCTGATGGTGGCTCAGATCATGAACTCTTTATTGCCAAATCCAGACTTAAATCGAAGAAAGTAGTGAAAACCACTAGACTGTTCAGATATGACCTAAATCAAATCCTTATGATTATACAGTGGAAGTGAGAAATAGATTTAAGGGACTAGATTTGATAGATAGAGTGTCTGAAGAACTATGGACGGAGGTTCGTGACATTGTACAGGAGACAGGGATCAAGACCATCCCCATGGAAAAGAAATGCAAAAAAGACAGGAGGCCTTAAATAGCTGTGAAAAGAAGAGAAGCAAAAAGCAAAGGAGAAAAGGAAAGATATAAGCATCTGAATGCAGAGTTCCAAAGAATAGCAAGAAGAGATAAGAAAGCCTTCCTCAGTGATCAATGCAAAGAAATAGAGGAAAACAACAGAATGGGAAAGACTAGAGATCTCTTCAAGAAAATTAGAGATACCAAGGGAACATTTCATGCAAAGATGGGCTCAATAAAGGACAGAAATGGTATGGACCTAACAGAAGCAGAAGATATTAAGAAGAGGTGGCAAGAATACACAGAAAAACTGGACAAAAAGGAGCTTCACAACCAAGATAATCACGATGGTGTGATCACTCACCTAGAGCCAGACATCCTGGAATGTGAAGTCAAGTGGGCCTTAGAAAGCATCACTACGAACAAAGTTAGTAGAGGTGATGGAATTCCAGTTGAGCTATTTCAGATCCTGAAAGATGATGCTGTGAAAATGCTGCACTCAATATGCCGGCAAATTTGGAAAATTCAGCAGTGGTCACAGGACTGGAAAAGGTCAGTTTTCATTCCAATCCCAAAGAAAGGCAATGCCAAAGAATATTCAGACTACCACACAATTGCACTCATCTCACATGCTAGTAAAGTAATGCTCAAAATTCTCCAAGCCAGGCTTCAGCAGTATGTAAACCGGGAACTTCCAGATGTTCAAGATGGTTTTAGAAAAGGCAGAGGAACCAGAGATTAAATTGCCAACATCTGCTGGATCATGGAAAAAGCAAGAGAGTCCCAGAAAAACATATATTTCTGCTTTGTTGACTATGCCAAGGCCTTTGACTGTGGAAATAAAACTGTGGAAAATTCTGAAAGAGAAGGGAATACCAGATCACCTGACTTGCCTCTTGAGAAACCTATATGCAGGTCAGGAAGCAACAATTAGAACTGGACATGGAACAACAGACTGGTTCCAAATAGGAAAAGGAGTACGTCGTGGCTATATATTGTCACCCTGTTTATTTATCTTATATGCAGAGTACATCATGAGAAACGCTGGGCTGGTTAAAGCACAAGCTGGAATGAAGATTGCCGGGAGAAATATCAATAACTCAGATATGCAGATGACACCACCCTTATGGCAGAATGTGAAGAGGAGCTAAAAAGCCTCTTGATGAAAGTGAAAGAGGAGAGTGAAAAAGTTGGCTTAAAGCTCAACATTCAGAAAACGAAGATCATGGAATCTGGTCCCATCACCTCATGGCAGATAGATGGGGAAAGAGTGGAAACAGTGTCAGAATTTATTGTTTTGGGCTCCAAAATCATTGCAGATGGTGATTGTAGCCATGAAATTAAAAGACCCCTATTCTTTGAAGGAAAGTTATGACCAACCTAGATAGCATATTGAAAAGCAGAGATATTACTTTGCCAACAAAGTAATATCCATCTAGTCAAGGCTATGGTTTTTGCAGTAGTCGTGTATGGATGTGAGAGTTGGACCATGAAGAAAGCTGAGCACTGAATAACTGATGCTTTTGAACTATGGTGTTGGAGAAGACTCTTGAGAGTCCCTTGGACTACGAGGAGATCCAACAGTCCATCCTAAAGGATATCAGTCCTGGGTGTTCATTGGAAGGACTGATGCTGAAGCTGAAAATCCAATACTTTGGCCACCTCATGAGAAGAGTTGACTCATTGGAAAAGACCCTGATGCTGGGAGGGATTGGGGGCAGGAGGAGAAGGGGACGACAGAGGATGAGATGGCTGGATGGCATCACTGACTCGATGGACATGAGTTTGAGTGAACTCCAGGGGTTGGTGATGGACAGGGAGGCCTGACATGCTGTGATTCATGGGGTCGCAAAGATTTGGACACAACTGAGCGACTGAACTGAACTGAACTGAAACTGCAAGAACGAGTTGGGGAAATGGAGATGCAACAGAGAAGTGTAGGGATGACTGAGACTGAAATTACCATCAATTGAATGAGAACTTAAAGTTAGATTGACATTTTTTATACAATTTGTACCTGCTCTTGAGCAGGTGAATCATGTAGCACAAATGTGCTGTCTTATTTCTCACAATTTCTGTTCTCTTCCACAGGTACACATATATCCCTTCCCTCTTGAGTCTCCCCCTTACCCCCAAGCCCATCCCACCCCTCTAGGTTTTCACAGAGCATGGGGTTGAACTCCCTGTGTCAGACAGGAACTTCCATTAGCCATCTATTATACACATGGTCTTCCCTGGTGGCTCATATGGTAGAAAATGTGCCTGCAATGTGGGAGACCCAAGTTCTATCCCTGGTTCAGGAAGATTCCCTGCAGAAGGAAATGGGAACCTACTCCAGTATTCTTGCCTGGAGAATTCCATGGATAAAGGAGTCAGGTGAGCTACAGTCTATTGGGTTGCAAGAAGTGAGAAACGACTGAAGCAACTTAGCATGCACACACACATACACATGGTAATATGTAGGTTTCAATGCTACTTTCTCAAAGCATCTCACCCTCTCCTTCCCCTGCTATGTCCACAAGTCTGTTCTCTGTCTGCATCTCTACTGCTGCCCTGAACATAGGTTCAGCACTAGTATTTTTCTAGATTCCGTATATATGTGTTAATATACCATATTTGTTTTTCTCTTTTTGACTTACTTCACTCTGTGTAACAGGATCTAGCTTCCTCCACTTCAGTTCAACTGATTCACATTTGTTCCTTTTTATGACTAAGTAATATCCCATTGCATATTTGTACCACATCTTCTTGATCCATTCACTTGTCAATGGACATTTAGGTTGCTTCCATGTCCTGGCTACTATAAATAGTGCTGCAATGTTATTTCTCACATTTTAATCAAGAGTTGTAGAACTCTGAAGGATTTGTAAAACTTGAAATTTGTAGTAGAGCCTGAAGTCAGGCAAGTTGATTCCTCCAGTTCCATTCTTCTTTCTCAAGATTGTTTTGGCTATTCGAGGTTTTTTGTATTTCCATACAAATCTTGAAATGATTTGTTCTAGTTCTGTGAAAAATGTGGCTGGTAGCTTGATAGGGATTGCATTGAATTTGTAAATTGCTTTGGGTAGTATACTCATTTTCACTATATTGATTCTTCCAATCCATGAAGATGGTATATTTCTCCATCTATTAGTGTCCTCTTTGATTTCTTTCATCAGTGTTTTATAGTTTTCTATATATAGGTCTTTAGTTTCTTTAGGTAGATATATTCCTAAGTATTTTATTCTTTTTGTTGCAATGGTGAATGGAATTGTTTCCTTAATTTCTTTTTCTACTTTCTCATTATTCGTGTATAGGAATGCAAGGGATTTCTGTGTGTTGATTTTATATCCTGCAACTTTACTATATTCATTGATTAGCTCTAGTAATTTTCTGGTGGAGTCTTTAGGGTTTTCCATGTAGAGGATCATGTCATCTGCAAACAGTGAGAGTTTTACTTCTTCTTTTCCAATTTGGATTCCTTTTATTTCTTTTTCTGCTCTGATTGCTGTGGCCAAAACTTCCGGAACTATGTTGAATAGTAGCGGTGAAAGTGGACACCCTTGTCTTGTTCCTGACTTTAGGGGAAATGCTTTCAATTTTTCACCATTGAGGATAATGTTTGCTGTGGGTTTGTCATAGATAGCTTTTATTATGTTGAGGTATGTTCCTTCTATTCCTGCTTTCTGGAGAGTTTTTATCATAAATGGATGTTGAATTTTGTCAAAGGCCTTCTCTGCATCTATTGAGATAATCATATGGTTTTTATTTTTCAATTTGTTAATGTGGTGAATTACATTGATTGATTTGCGGATATTGAAGAATCCTTGCATCCCTGGGATAAAGCCCACTTGGTCATGGTGTATGATCTTTTTAATGTGTTGTTGGATTCTGATTGCTAGAATTTTGTTGAGGATTTTTGCATCTATGTTCATCAGAGATATTGGCCTGTAGTTTTCTTTTTTTGTGACATCTTTGTCAGGTTTTGGTATTAGGGTGATGGTGGCCTCATAGAATGAGTTTGGAAGTTTACCTTCCTCTGCAATTTTCTGGAAGAGTTTGAGTAGGATAGGTGTTAGCTCTTCTCTAAATTTTTGGTAGAATTCAGCTGTGAAGCCATCTGGACCTGGGCTTTTGTTTGCTGGAAGATTTCTGATTACAGTATCAATTTCCATTCTTGTGATGGGTCTGTTAAGATTTTCTATTTCTTCCTGGTTCAGTTTTGGAAAATTGTACTTTTCTAAGAATTTGTCCATTTCTTCCACGTTGTCCACAGTCATCAAGACAGTATGGTACTGGCACAAAGACAGACATATAGATCAATGGAACAAAATAGAAAGCCCAGAGATAAATCCACACACATATGGACACCTTATCTTTGACAAAGGAGGCAAGAATATACAATGGAGTAAAGACAATCTCTTTAACAAGTGGTGCTGGGAAAACTGGTCAACCACTTGTAAAAGAATGAAAATAGATCACTTTCTAACACCGCACACAAAAATAAACTCAAAATGGATTAAAGATCTAAATGTAAGATCAGAAACTATAACACTCCTAGAGGAGAACATAGGCAAAACACTCTCAGACATAAATCACAGCAGGATCCTCTATGATCCACCTCACAGAATGCTGGAAAGAAAAGCAAAAATAAACAAATGGGATCTAATTAAAATTAAAAGCTTCTGCACAACAAAGGAAAATATAAGCAAGGTGAAAAGACAGCCTTCTGAATGGGAGAAAATAATAGCAAATGAAGCAACTGACAAACAACTAATCTCAAAAATATACAAGCAACTTCTGCAGCTCAACTCCAGAAAAATAAACGACCCTATCAAAAAATGGGCCAAAGAACTAAATAGACATTTCTCCAAAGAAGACATACGGATGGCTAACAAACACATGAAAAGATGCTCAACATCACTCATTATTAGAGAAATGCAAATCAAAACCACAATGAGGTACCACTTCACACCAGTCAGAATGGCTGCGATCCAAAAATCTGCAAGCAATAAATGCTGGAGAGGGTGTGGAGAAAAGGGAACCCTCCTACACTGTTGGTGGGAATGCAAACTAGTACAGCCACTATGGAGAACAGTGTGGAGATTCCTTAAAAAATTGCAAATAGAACTACCTTATGACCCAGCAATCCCACTGCTGGGCATACACACCGAGGAAACCAGAATTGAAAGAGACACATGTACCCCAATGTTCATCGCAGCACTGTTTATAATAGCCAGGACATGGGAACAACCTAGATGTCCATCAGCAGATGAATGGATAAGAAAGCTGTGGTACATATACACAATGGAGTATTACTCAGCCGTTAAAAAGAATTCATTTGAATCAGTTCTGATGAGATGGATGAATCTGGAGCCGATTATACAGAGTGAAGTAAGCCAGAAAGAAAAACACCAATACAGTATACTAACACATATATATGGAATTTAGGAAGATGGCAATGACGACCCTGTATGCAAGACAGGGAAAGAGACACAGATGTATATAACGGACTTTTGGACTCAGAGGGAGAGGGAGAGGGTGGGATGATTTGTGAGAATGACATTCTAACATGTATACTATCATGTGAAAAAAAAAAAAAAGAGAATGATATGGCTTTAAAAAGATTATAAAGAGGCCCTTGGTAAAATTAATGGAGCCCTTGATTACCTGTGTTTAACATCTTTATTTATGCTCCTGCTATGAAAGTTAAATGTGAAGGGAAGTTCTGTGATGCCACCAATTTAACAAAAAGCTCCGCCTCACTGGTAACGTCTTGGTTCATTTTAAGAATCCAGGATAGTTTAATTATACATATTTGAAATCACAAGATAAAAATGAACAGTGGTTTTTTTTTTTTACTTCATTTGTTTAATATAATATAAAAATCTTAAAAAATTACATATATGAGATGGATGAAACTGGAGCCGATTATACAGAGTGAAGTAAGCCAGAAAGAAAAACACCAATACAGTATACTAACACATATATATGGAATTTAGGAAGATGGCAATGACGACCCTGTATGCAAGACAGGGAAAGAGACACAGATGTGTATAACGGACTTTTGGACTCAGAGGGAGAGGGAGAGGGTGGGATGATTTGGGAGAATGACATTCTAACATGTATACTATCATGTGAATTGAATCGCCAGTCTATGTCTGACGCAGGATGCAGCATGCTTGGGGCTGGTGCATGGGGATGACCCAGAAAGATGTTATGGGGAGGGAGGTGGGAGGGGGGTTCATGTTTGGGAATGTATGTAAGAATTAAAGATTTTAAAATTTAAAAAATAAAAAACTAAAAATAAATAAAAAAAGAAAAAGAAAAAAAAAGAAATTTGTAGGATTCTGAATTAGTATTTACTTTGGCTTTTATCTCTAGTCTAACATTTACGAACCAAAGTATTAAAATGGAGGAAAAATACCTTTCTTCCTAAAAATGACTTTTACTTTGCAATTTTCTCCATCAGAATGTATTTAACCATATTTTTGTGTTTCTAACACCCATCCTTATTGTCAACAGGTGGATGCAAAAAAACTAACAATTGTAATCTTTAGCCATTCTTAGAATGAGTACTTATTATTTTCATATGCGCAGAAAAGTTTCTCTTTTGAAGGCACTTCCCGTGGAAAAATTTTTAGTTAAATGATCATGGATGTCTGCTAAGAAATCCAGAATTCTTTGCAGAAAGTATTGGAAGCCACCAATTCAAATATGGAAATCAACAATGCACACTGAGATTATTTTGTTCTAAGTTCACCATCATGTTCAACTCCTTTGTTAGTTTCCTCTTTTCTAGGCAATAATTACATGTCCTAGTGCATTTATTTATGATACTCAAACTGATGAGTTAATAGAAGAAACATGTATTGCTAGTTAGTAGGAAATAACCATTTAGTCACTAATTTGCAATGAGATCTTAGACAATTTGCAATTTCCTGGAACTCAGTTTTCTCAGTTGTAGTGAAAGTGAATATGTTTGCTAAAACCCTCCCAGATGTTTTATCCAAATTCCTTGATTTTACAGTAACAAAGAAAACTAATCTACTCTAAGAGCCTCTGTGGAAACCTTAGAAAGTAAGGATAAGGAGGAGCCTGTCCATATTATGATATAAAAATAATGACTGCTCCCCAAACTCTGAATGATCCAACAAATCTGAGGACCTCAGAATTACTCTTCTTTTTATAATAGCAATTTCCCCAAGTAAAACATTCAACAGTGTTTTGTATTTTAAGGTATTAAAGGGTATAAAGAATGCAACAGGAAAAATTATGCAAAAGTTGGAAATAAGGCAGAATGATAAGGATAATTTTTTAACATTATGATAAAACACTTTCTATAATTCCACTGTATTATTTTTACTCTCTTGAGACATAACTTTCTATAACAGATTGTCCATAATTGATTCAAGCTTAAGCATTTATAACCCTATAAAATCAGGGTTCATTTACATCAAATTGATGAAGGGTGATCTTCTCCCCTTACCTGGTGGAGAAAATAATCCCAAGGTTCATGGAGGCATGTCCTATAGGACATAAACCTTATTTAATCATTCTTTTTGCCACTGATGATAAATCCTAGTTCCTTATGGTCTCTTTAGATCGCTTCCTGGCTTCCCAGTTAGTAAACAATCTGCCTGCAATGCTAGAGACCTGGGTTCGATCCGTGGGTTGGAAAGATCCCCTGGAGAAGGGAAAGGCTACTGGCTCCAGTATTCTGGCCTGGAGAATTCCATAGACTGTATAGACCATGGGGTCACAAAGAGTCAGCCATGACTCAGTGACTTTTACTTCATTTCACTTCACTGTCATTCTACCTGTTACCTCATGATTCAGTCAAAGAAAGCTTTAACCCACACCTGGTTATCTGTTTTGTATGAGATTATATTGCAAGTAATTTGCAAACTGCTTTCAGAAGTGGGATTTTCCTAGAAAGAATAACTTCTTTCCTTAAAAAAAGCACCAAAAAGTCCCCTCTAAACCAGTTCCCTACATTTTTTAAAGCTCCATTCTGTTATAAAACAAGTTTAATATACGGTGCTAATCATATTTTCATATGTTCCATAATCACAAATTTTGGTTTCTCACTCTCTTCATCTCTCTAGCATAGAGTTTACCTATATATAAAATACTTCTCATTTCTGAGAGAATTGGCTCTTCCTTCTCCCCTTAGCTTAAACTGAAACAAAGAGCAAATCTTGACAATTCACCTATTATAATAGTACTTCTATTTTTTATTTAACAGAAAACAGCTTGTCTTCTTAATGGTAAAGATGAAGTGACAGAAAATAAATGAGTTTCTATATTTAAATCAAGGATGTTGTTACCAAAGCAACCAGAATCTACAATTATATAAAGCAGATCATCTTCTATCATAATACTACCAGAAATATTCTGACAATGAACTGATCTTAGAAATTATAATTATTTAAAGAAATTTTAAAAATGACATTTTTACAATTTACTGATGAGTACAGTAATATCTTAAAGTGATCATCTATTCCTATTATTTTTATCCTTATGAAAATGAAAACATTTGTTTTTAAACAACACACCTCTAGACACAGAAGAAATGACTACGAAAACTTAGGGGACCCCAGAAGGGAAACACAAATACTTTTTTAAGATCAGCCACATTTATCACCTGGCAAAAGTTGCTATGGTAACTCCCAACTGGAGTTGAATCTGGCCTTCATTTTACTTTAAACTTTGGATCTATGAAACACAATAGCCAGGATCAAATTACTGGGAATATGTTCATGAATAGTCTTCCCAGGTGGCTCTAGTGATAAAGAATCCACCTGTCAATGCAAGAGTTGTGAGAGTTCGATCCCAGGGTCTGGAAGATACCCTGAAGGAGGGCATGGCAATGTACTCCAGTATTCTTGCCTAGAAAATCTCATGGACAGAGGAGCCTGGCATGCTTTAATCCATAGAGTCCCAAAGAATTAGACACAACTGAAGCAAGTTAGCATGCACACACACATGTTCATTGAGTATACAAATATTACATCAGAACTGTAAAGAAACTAATAAGTAGTAAAGATATTTCCAATTGAGATTGATTTAACAACTTGTTAAAATTTACCTATGTGACGTGGGGGTTTCTTTTATTGTCAGAGCTGTTTTAGTGATTTTTTCAGTATCTTTAACTCTTGAAATTCCTTTCATTTGCTTTAAATATTAGGTTGAATGGACAAACAAATTCACTGTTATGTAAAAACTAGACTAAGCTACAAATTATCTTCTTATAGTCCTTGTCAAATGTGAAAGGACTAAGTACAATATTATTCATTTTGACTACTATGAAAATTTATTTTCCTCAAATTTACCTATTAGTACATTTGTTGAGATGTGTGACTTGGCATTAGAAGACAGTTTAGAAATTGTTCAATATCAAAAGCAAAATTAAAGCCAAACATCAAGTTTATACTTGACATCAAGTTTGCACTTGATTTGTAACATCAGTTTCATGGCAAAAGGTGGTGTCTGAAACTATATAAGTCTTTCATTTTTGTTTCTTTCTAAATAGTATGTGAGTATATTAAAGTCACCAATTTGGAGCTGTATAGTAATAGGTTCTGCTGCTTGATTTCTTGGAAATATTCTGAGACTTCCACTTGGGAATGAAACATACCAAACATATGAAAGAAAGAAAAAAAATGCAAATCTTTTCCTCCTGCTCCTCTTCCTTCCCTTTGGAAACAATTTAAGGCCAGCTCAACAGATGGGACCAAACAAGATATACATCCACACAGGATCAAGAAAGAGGGAGGCAGGCGAGTGACTTGGAGCAGGGTTGACAACCCAAGATGGGAGCAGGGAATCTACCTAGAGTAAGCTCAGTGTGGGGACTGTGGAAGGCCAGAGAGGGCAAAGAAAGGCTTCTGCACAGGAGGGCAGCCCAGGACAGTATTTCAGAGCATGAGCAGGTGGAGGAGGGCATCCACACAAGTCATTGACTTGAGCTGTCGGGGCCAAACCAGAGTGAGAAAGGCACTCAATTAAAGTAGGAGGGATGACCTGGTAGTGAGTGCCAGAGTCCAAGTGGGCTAGAGATGGCCTCACCAAGGGGCATCCCTGGAGTGAGAGTGGTGGGGATGTGTTCTGTCCATGAGTGCTGCAGGAGATGGACCCTATCCATGGCTGACTAAGCTTCTGTATTAAACACAATGGAAGCAGGTTTCTCATTACTCAAAAACACCATTACAAATATGAAAGAGGAGAAATTCTGATTGAACCCTGATGTGTTAAATGCAATTGGATTTATTGGAAGAAACTCATGGTTTTTAGTATATAGTAACATATAAATGTATACAGAGAGACAAGTATAGATATGTGCTTATATATGTGGGAATTTCTTAAAGAGATGGGAATACCAGACCACCTTACCTGCCTCCTGAGAAATTTATATGCAGCTCAAGAAGCAACAGTTAGAACCAGACATTCAATATTGGAAAAGGAGTATGTCAAGGTTATATATTGTCACCCTACTTATTTAACTTATATGCAAGGTACATCATGAGAAATGTCGGACTGGATGAAGTACAAGACGGAATCAAGACTACTGGGAGAAGTTTCAGTAACCTCATATATGCAGATGACATCACCCTTATGGCAGAAAGTGAAGAGGAACTAAAAAACCTCTTGATGAAAGTGAAAGAAGAGAGTGAAAGGGCTGGCTTAAAATTCAACATTCAAAAAACTAACATCATAGCATCTGGTCCCATCATTTCATGGCAAATAGAAGGGGAAACAATATAAACAGTGAGATACTTTATTTTCTTAGGCTCCAAAATCACTGTAGATGGTGACTGCAGCCATGAAATTAAAAGATGCTTGCTCCTTGGAAGAAAGGCTATGACAAAACTCGAGAGCATATTAAAAAGCAGAGACATTACTTTATCACAAAAGTCCAAAAAGTCAAAGCTATGGTTTTTCCAACAGCCATGTGTGGATGTAAGAGTTGGACCATAAAGAACAGTGACTGACAAGAACTGATGTTTTTTAAACTGTGGTGTTGGAGAAGATTCTTGAGAGTTCCTTGGACTGCAAAAAGATCAAACCAGTCAATCCTAAAGGAAATCAGTCCTGAATATTCATTGGAAGGAATGATACTGAAGCTCCAATACTTTGGCCACCTGATGCAAACAACTGACTCATTAGAAAAGACCCTGATGCTGAGAAAGATTGAAGGCAGGAGGAGAAGAGGACAAAAGAGGATGAGATGGTTGGATGGCATCACTGACTTGAAGGACATCAGTTTGAACAAGTTCCAGGAGTTGGTGATGGACAATGAAGCCTGGCATGCTGCAATCCATGAGGTCACAAAGAGTCATACACTACTGAATGACTTAATTAAACTGATATATATTTATGCATTTGTGTATACATATGTATATGTCTTTATTTTTCCCTATTTAGCTTTGACAGCAATGTACCCCAAAAGCAGAGAACAGCTTTGTATCTGAATGCCATTTTCCACTAAAAGGAAATAGGCCTCCTCATAAGAAAGGTTGATTCTGAAAAAGACTCGTGTGTTGTGCCAAAAAGTAGGAGAAAGTGCTCCAAAAATTAAGGAGACATGTCAATAGGACAAAAAAATCCAATGTGAAGGAGCTCTTCCTAGTCAAATTAGGACAGTTTTGTTTTAAAATGATGTTTATTGCCAACAGACTATAAATCAATCATTCATCTATACTAATAGAAAAATAAGTGAATAAATTCAGTTTGACAACAAATAGGATATTTATATAGTTTCAAAGTATCTCTTAATGATATATATATTAATTACAAAGGTGGGAAGTATAATTTTACAGAGGAGAAGCCTGGCAGACACCAATGCAATCAAATGATCAAAGTAAACATAAATCATGGGACCAATGGAAACTGTGAGCCCCTGATGGATGCAATGAGAAGAATATGTTATCACTTCTATCAATAAAATGTTCCTGCCAAAGTGTATAACCGTTTCTAATCACAATGAAGTTATAAAAACCCAAGTTTTCAGGATGTTCTCCAAAATAACTGGCTGTACACTTCAAAAGTATCGAGGTCGTGAAAGTCAAAGAAAGGTGAAGAAACTGTTCCAGAGAGAAGAGACAACTATATGTGAAGTGTGATTCTGGTCTGCATCACTTTGATAAAGAAGATATAGTTGGGATGATTAGTGAAACATGATCAGGGTCTGACAGTTAGGTGGCATAATGTATCAACACTATTATACTCATTTTGATGGTTTTATTGCAACGTGTGGGAGAATGTCTTTGTAGCAAATATAGTTTTGGGGAAGGATGGGATATCATGTCAGTAACTTAGTCTCAAATGGTTGAGAGAAAGAAGTCTTTTGTACTATACTTTGCAACTTTTCTGAAAGTTTGAGATTAATTTCACTTTCAGATATGTGCGTGTTAGTCACTCAATCACTTTCCATGGACTGTAACCTGCCAGGCTCCTCTGTCCATGGGATTCTCCAGGCAAAAATACTGGAGTGGGTTGCCATTCCTTTCTCCAAGGAATCTTCCTGACCCAGGGACTGAACCAAGGTCTCTTGCATTGCAGGCAGATTCTTTACCATTAGAGAACATTTTTAAAATATAAACATCACTCTTTAATATTTTTCAAAATAGAAAGAGCAATTACTCTTACTTACCCTCTCCTTCTTTAAATACCTCCCTACTCTATTCTATCACCAAAATTATAACACTGTAATGATAGAAAACAGGCTTTAATTACCTAAATATAAAGGTAATATAAGTAAATGTAAGTAAAATTTAAGGCTCCAAGTCAATTTCCTTTACTTTGTCATTTTTGTTATAAACCATGTTATTTTAACATGGTCTCTTGAAGCTCTCAGAAAAATGTTTTTACAAAATAGAAATAACTGAAACCAAATGTATTACAGCGCAGAGTTTCATGGTAAAAAAAAATGTTACCAATGGAGTAGTATGTTTTTATTGGTGTTACAAGTAGACATTCATTATAATTGACTATCCTGCAATATTTTGACTAACCCACTTGTAGAAAGAAATACTATGCTAGGACCAAACTCTTTTGAGTACAGTCACTAATTTCTATGGGATCAAGGTAATTCTTAGGGCAAAATGTTGAAAGGAAGGGCTTGACTCATTTGTGAAAACAGATTTATAATGATAAACTGGGTTTTTTTAACAGTCAAGGGTATAGTTTTATGCACTTTAAAAGTTGCATCAAGATTAAAAAAAAAAGATTCTCTTAAAATCAAGTTAACATAAGTCAGTCAGACAAGCTATTATATCAGCCATCTTATGCTGTATTATTTCCTCACTAGAAAGTTGACTTTTATACACTGTATTTTATATCCTATTTTTGCATCAATATATCCATTTCTAACATTCAGTAATTGAAAACCACTATATATCTTTTAAGATGCAGATTTTACCAAGTAAAATTAAGAATTTCTTTTTTGTACACTGGACTGTATTTTTTTAATGCTTTTACTTTAGATGAAAATTCTATGATACACCCAAACTCAAATTTTATTATAAGAAATGTACATTTTCTCCATGTTTAAAATAACATAAATATTAAACACATTTCCATCACTCAACACAATTACAAGGTGAAAACACTACATACACTGAAGTTAAATATGTGGGATGGAAATAACATGCTCTGCCCACATCCTTTTGGTGTGTCTTTCAATTCTAATAGAAGACACACCATACAAATTAAAATGCAATCATTCTTAGAATAGTATTCCATTTTATGTTTATGTCCCATTTTGGATGAACCTGAAGGATATTATGCTAGTAATAGTAATATAAGCCAGTAACAGAAATACCAATATTATATAATTTCATTTATATGAGGTATCTAAAATGGTCAAACTCACAGAATCAAAACATGGAATGGGGGTTGCCAGGGGCTGGGGATAAAGGGAAGTAGAGAGTTTCTATCAATAGGCATAAAGTTTCAGTTAAGCAAGATGAGTAAGCCCTAGAGTTCCACTGTACAGCACTGTACCTTTAGTCAATAATAATGTACTGTATACATACTTCAAAATTTTTGAGAGTAAATATGTTAATTATTCTTACCACAATATTTTTAAATCAGAGGATGAACAGTGAACATTGGGCTAATTCTATAGGTATTTTTCCAAACATAACTTGCTAATTAGTGTGAGCTAATGATAGTCCTCATTATTATCCTGCTTAGATGGTAAAAAAAGAAATTCAGATTTAAGTCACCCATTATTAGTATTCTGTGTGTGTGTGTGTGTGTGTGTGTGTGTGTATGTGTATGTTATGGGGCAGAAGGAAAGGTAAACCTTTAGATATAATATCTGAGGTTATTTTGTTTATGAACATGTCAAAACTTTACTTTTCATACTGGTATAATCTAATACATTTGCCTATTCTGCTTTTTTAAGAACAGTAATAGTTATCTGTTAAGAAGAAAGTATCTGGACAAGAACTTGAGAATGAAGAAGCAATTACTGAAATCAAAAGTGTGTGGTGCAATAACATTCTGACAAAAGCAGTGGCCTTCTCAGTGAGTTGAGATTAACACAAACATAAAAGAATTGCCTCTTGCCAACTTTATTTGGAGAGCCCAGCCATCCATGTGTGATGGAATAAATTTAAAAGTCCAGATGATGCAGGAGATACTTCAAAAGATGAGCCAGAACATTCAGTTAACTTTCAAATTTATTTCCTCACACATGGATGACCATTCAGCTTAAATGAAAACAGAAGCACAGCTCATCTACAAATATGCCCAAGAAATGTTTGGCTTGGTTTCAGAAAATATGATCATCTTCTTTGGCTCAACTGATTTGCTTGGCATGCTTTTAAAGAGGTACTCTCTCATCTTAATTTTTTACAGCAGCAGATCAGATATTAGATCACCCAACACAGGATTTGCATACAACAGTAAAACATCTGATCTGATTTTTTAATGGCAGACATGGTCATTGTCAGTAATCAGTCCATTAAAAAAAAAAAAACCTTTAATACACAACAAATAAGCAACCAAGCAAGGAATACATTCAAAAATGCCTTTTTCATGACTGCATTTTTCTAATGAATTTCTTTGTTCACTCAGTTTCTTGAAAAGACTAATTTCCTTTCCATGCCTCTTTTGGGTCAATCCCTATTCAATACAGCATGTTTTTGAAGCTCATTCATTTTAATGAGCTGTAGATGTTTTTTATTTTCTCACTTATTTGGAAATCAACCTCAAACAAATTTTAGTGAAAGCAAGGAAATTATTTATTGGGGTAGGGAGTATCTAGACATATACTGCATGACATTAAAGGGTAGACAGAGGATGAGATGGCTGGATGGCATCACGGACTCGATGGACGTGAGTCTGAGTGAACTCTGGGAGTTATTGATGGACAGGGAGGCCTGGTGTGCTGCGATTCATGGGGTCGCAAAGAGTCGGACACAACTGAGCGACTGAACTGAACTGAACTGAATACCAATAGTCGGTTTTAGGAAAACATTTTTATACAGGTTGTAGTTCATTATTATCCCTATTATGTAGGATAGTCCCATCATGAATAATTTGCCCTGTAGTTTTCTGGTGTGTCAGATGCTGTACTGATCTATGTGAATCTAATATCAAATGATCTAATAACAAATGATCTAATATCTGATATGTTGCTGTAAAATTAAGATGAGTACTTCTTTTAAAGCATGTTAGGCCAATCAGTTGAGCAAAATAAAAAAAAAAAAACTGTCTTTATATGATTGTTTTTAAGGTCTTTTTGGGGGGCTTCCCTGGTGGCTCAGAGGTTAAAGCGTCTACCTCCAATGCAAATAGACCCGCGTTCGATTCCTGGGTCGGGAAGATCCCCTGGAGAAGAAAATGGTAACCCACTCCAGCATTCTTGCCTGGAGAACCCCATGGATGGAGAAGCCTGGTAGGCTACACCCCACGGGGTCGCAAGAGTCGGACACAACTGAGTAACTTCATCTTCACCTTCACCTTGGTTTGTTCAGCTTTTGAGACAAGGCTGATTGTTTAAGCTTAAAGTGTACAACATAATGATTTTACTTACATACATTATGAAATGATTACCACAGTAAGTTTGGTGACTATCCATTACCTCACATAGATACAAATTTTTTTAAATATTTTTCCTTGTGATGAGAATTCTTAGGATTTACTCTTTATAACTTTCATATATAATATACAGTGATATTCATTAGACTCATGTAATATTAGTATTATTGGATAAGGTCCATTTGATATGAAGCTGAGTTCATCATTACAAAGCATAGTCATGATAAGAAAGATCCCCTCATATAAATTCACTGTCAAATGAGAGCAGTCAGCGATAAAGTATAGAAATTCCTCATATTTTAGACTTGTAGATGGAAGACTGAGAACTAGATTAATAGTTAAGAGGTTTAATATCTGATTCCAGTTTTCTCTTTTTTGATTCTGTGACTAACCATGAATCATTTGAACTCTGAACAATAGCCTTTTCATTTATACAATAAAAGTAACAATAGTTGGAAGTATAAAGAGAAGTAAAATCCAAAATATATATGTACAGAAATATAGTAATTTATTATACCTGGCTAATTAAAATCTAACCAGCTACACTTTGCACATAGTAATATAAGATTGCTAAAGGAACGCTTAAACTATTACATTAGACCTAAGTTTAAAATTCAACTCAGAATCTTTTTGAGGGCTTTTTAGATATGATCAAAGCACCAAGATTTAAAGTATGCAGATCTACCCTCAGTTCTCTATGTCCAGTTGGGGTTGGGGAGAAAACATGTAATAGCTACTAATCTCTGTTTTTAATCATCTCTGCTTTTAAAAGTTCTCTACGTCTAATCCATTTCAATTTCATCATTAAAGTTGTGCTTTTGGAAGGTACAATTATCATCAAGTGATTTTACTTTCACCCCACAAGGGTTTTCTTTCTATATTGATTCTGCATGGATTACGTCCTATTTAATTCTTTCCTTCTAACTTCTAATAGCACTGGGTAATTATGAATTAAATTAATAATTATCTTCCTTTCAGTGAGAGAGAATTTCACATGTAAAATCATGAATGAATAAGCAAGCACAGCCTCTAGGTCTTATCATTAATCGGTCTCTTTAGGAAACACTACACCCTTGGCATATCACATTGTATTTTAGCTTATTTTGTATCTCTTCTGCTACTGTGTTCTGTTAAACTCTTAAAAGTCAGATTCATACCATTAAAAAATCTTTTTGTTGCCAATGCTTCCCTTAATAGTTACTGAAATTTTTCAGTAAAACATAAAGAATCCAAAGAGTAATAATAAATATTCCCCTTGCAGTGAGTGTAAGATGGAAAAAATGACTGTCATCTCTGCATACCTTTAAGAGCCTGAGCATCTCACAGTGCAGAGGATTACTGAAGTGCTAAAAGGACATATTATAAAACTGAAGTGATACAGAGATTAGCATGGCCCCTGTACAAGGATAACAGGCAAAGTCGTGAAGCACTGCATATTTTGGCAGCCTCCCAAGTAACCCTTGTGGTAAAGAATTCGCCTGCCAAACAGAAGACATGGAATCAATCCCTGGGTCTGGAAGATCCCCTGGAGAAGGAAATTGCAACCCATTCCAGTATTCTTGCCTGGGAAATCCGATGGACAGAGGAGTCTGGTAGGATATAGCCCATGAGGTCACAAGAGTCAGACACAATTCAGCATCTAAGCACAAAATACAATTAGTTTTTGTACAGTATGGTCTGTAAATGTAAGCATTAGCTTAAATAATGTTACAAACTTACCAAATCACTTAAATATCTTCCTGGAAAGATGATAAGACCACAATACCTAAATCCTGCTGCATGCAAGCAGAACCATGTGCCTGATCTCTGGACAATGCAACATGAGTGGAAGGGATAAAGGCCAACTCTGGGCCCAACTCCCTGACACCTCATTAATGATCTGTGCTTTTTCTTCTCATTCTGCCAAAATGATGCCAGAGTGGCCTAGAAGTCACAAAATGGTGAGATGATATGACCTCAAGATGGAAGCAATCTAGGTCACCTGAGCGATCACTTGGTATAGAGCCATCAACCCAACATTGGACTATAATGCAAACAACATCAAACCAACTGCATTAAGCCACTGAGATTTTCAGGTCCTTTGTTATAGCCTACTATAACAAAAGAATAGATAGCATATTCTAAGGAAAACATTGGCCAACTAAATAAACTGGAACTTTGGGTAGTATACTCATTTTCACTATATTGATTCTTCCAATCCATGAAGATGGTATATTTTTCCATCTATTAGTGTCCTCTTTGATTTCTTTCATCAGTGTTTTATAGTTTTCTATATATAGGTCTTTAGTTTCTTTAGGTAGATATATTCCTAAGTATTTTATTCTTTTCGTTGCAATGGTGAATGGAATTGTTTCCTTAATTTCTTTTTCTACTTTCTCATTATTCGTGTATAGGAATGCAAGGGATTTCTGTGTGTTGATTTTATATCCTGCAACTTTACTATATTCACTGATTAGCTCTAGTAATTTTCTGGTGGAGTCTTTAGGGTTTTCCATGTAGAGGATCATGTCATCTGCAAACAGTGAGAGTTTTACTTCTTCTTTTCCAATTTGGATTCCTTTTATTTCTTTTTCTGTTCTGATTGCTGTGGCCAAAACTTCCAGAACTATGTTGAATAGTAGCGGTGAAAGTGGACACCCTTATCTTGTTCCTGACTTTAGGGGAAATGCTTTCAATTTTTCACCATTGAGGATAATGTTTGCTGTGGGTTTGTCATAGATAGCTTTTATTATGTTGAGGTATGTTCCTTCTATTCCTGCTTTCTGGAGAGTTTTTATCATAAATGGATGTTGAATTTTGTCAAAGGCCTTCTCTGCATCTATTGAGATAATCATATGGTTTTTATTTTTCAATTTGTTGCAATCCCTGTCAAGCTACCAGCCACATTTTTCACAGAACTAGAACAAATAATTTCAAGATTTGTATGGAAATACAAAAAACCTCGAATAGCCAAAGCAATCTTGAGAAAGAAGAATGGAACTGGAGGAATCAACTTGCCTGACTTCAGGCTCTACTACAAAGCCACAGTCATCAAGACAGTATGGTACTGGCACAAAGACAGACACATAGATCAATGGAACAAAATAGAAAGCCCAGAGGTAAATCCACACACATATGGACACCTTATCTTTGACAAAGGAGGCAAGAATATACAATGGAGTAAAGACAATCTCTTTAACAAGTGGTGCTGGGAAAACTGGTCAACCACTTGTAAAAGAATGAAAATAGATCACTTTCTAACACCGCACACAAAAATAAACTCAAAATGGATTAAAGATCTAAATGTAAGATCAGAAACTATAACACTCCTAGAGGAGAACATAGGCAAAACACTCTCAGACATAAATCACAGCAGGATCCTCTATGATCCACCTCACAGAATGCTGGAAAGAAAAGCAAAAATAAACAAATGGGATCTAATTAAAATTAAAAGCTTCTGCACAACAAAGGAAAATATAAGCAAGGTGAAAAGACAGCCTTCTGAAAGGGAGAAAATAATAGCAAATGAAGCAACTGACAAACAACTAATCTCAAAAATATACAAGCAACTTCTGCAGCTCAACTCCAGAAAAATAAAAGACCCAATCAAAAAATGGGCCAAAGAACTAAATAGACATTTCTCCAAAGAAGACATACGGATGGCTAACAAACACATGAAAAGATGCTCAACATCACTCATTATTAGAGAAATGCAAATCAAAACCACAATGAGGTACCACTTCACACCAGTCAGAATGGCTGCGATCCAAAAATCTGCAAGCAATAAATGCTGGAGAGGGTGTGGAGAAAAGGGAACCCTCCTACATTGTTGGTGGGAATGCAAACTAGTACAGCCACTATGGAGAACAGTGTGGAGATTCCTTAAAAAATTGCAAATAGAACTACCTTATGACCCAGCAATCCCACTGCTGGGCATACACACCGAGGAAACCAGAATTGAAAGAGACACATGTACCCCAATGTTCATCGCAGCACTGTTTATAATAGCCAGGACATGGAAACAACCTAGATGTCCCTCAGCAGATGAATGGATAAGAAAGCTGTGGTACATATACACAATGGAGTATTACTCAGCCATTAAAAAGAATTCATTTGAATCAGTTCTGATGAGATGGATGAAACTGGAGCCGATTATACAGAGTGAAGTAAGCCAGAAAGAAAAACACCAATACAGTATACTAACACATATATATGGAATTTAGGAAGATGGCAATGACGACCCTGTATGCAAGACAGGAAAAAAGACACAGATGTGTATAACGGACTTTTGGACTCAGAGGGAGAGGGAGAGGGTGGGATGATTTGGGAGAATGGGAATTCTAACATGTAGACTATCATGTAAGAATTGAATCGCCAGTCCATGTCTGACGTAGGGTGCAGCATGCTTGGGGCTGGTGCATGGGGATGACCCAGAGAGATGTTGTGGGGAGGGAGGTGGGGGGGGGGGGTCATGTTTGGGAACGCATGTAAGAATTAAAGATTTTAAAATTTAAAAAATAATAAAAAAAGAAAAATTTTAAAAATTTAAAAAAAATTAAAAAAAATAAATAAATAAACTGGAACTCCCTGAAAGAAACAACCAAATGTTTCCATGTTAAAAGAACAGAAATCAATAGTACATTCCTTCCTATGGGGATTTTAAAAGATAGCTTTTTCTTTTTTTTTTCCTTACTAACCAAATTTAAAATGTAACACCTGGTTAAGGTGACTCAACTGTGCTAAAAGCCAGAAGACAGAAGTTTCCAGCTCTGCTCTGTACGGAGTCCATTTCTCTGGGCCTCAGTTTCCTTATCTATTAATTAAAAATAAATGGCTATACAAGATAATCTCTACTGTTCATTCTAAGTCTATAATACTAAGCCCATAAATCTAAAATACATTCTTAGATCTACATTTTTTAAGTAACAGGATTTATAAAATCCAAACAAACCAAGAAATTTGAAGAAACTTAGCAAGAAAAATAAGCCAAGCTAAAATTCATGTTTTGAAACAGTTTTATCAAGCTCTTAGTAAAACGAAAATATGGATGTCATTAAAGAATTAAGGAAGTTAATATTTTATAACAAGTTTGAACATGAACTTGCTATAGGACAAATATAAGTTTTCTTTAAAAATAGGCTGAGAATTCAAATTGGCTATACCCATTCAATACATTATATCCAGTAAAGTCTAGATCATATAAATCATAGATAATATGTTTTACAACAGGAGAAAAGGAAAGAATGTAATGTGGTTAAGGTGCTAGGCTGAGGATACAGACAGTATAAGTCTCTCAGTTCTACTTTAACCAGTGAGGTGACCTTGACCAAGCTACTTTACTTCATTCTTAGTGTTCACAACTGTAAATTTGGAAGATTAATAATATCTGCTTTACAGGGAAGCTGTTATGTGTGCTAAATAAGTGAACATATGTAAAATACTTCAAACAATGTCCACATACAGTTAGTGTAAATGTGTAATGTAAGTTTGCTATTGTTACACATTGAATTTATATTAAAAGTATTTTTTCCTTATTCAAATGGCTTTACTATACAACAGTTATAAATTTAGAAATATTTAAGGAATTGATTTAATGTTATTTTCCAGTGCTATCAAAAGCTACAAATTATGCACCATGATATAACAGTTTTATTCTTTTTAATTGACCCTATGTAAATCTCTCTAG
The DNA here is from genome assembly GCF_042477335.2 of Ovis canadensis. Lineage (NCBI taxonomy): Eukaryota > Metazoa > Chordata > Mammalia > Artiodactyla > Bovidae > Ovis > Ovis canadensis. The sequence goes on from NC_091245.1 coordinate 228,653,813, forward strand.
TTGAGTATATTAATAACATTAGGCTAAGCTGAGCGCCGAAGAATTGATGCTTTTGAACTGTGGTATTGGAGAAGACTCTTGAGAGTCCCTTGGACTGCAAGGAGATCCAACAAGTCCTGGGTGTTCATTGAAAGGACTGATGCTGAAGCTGAAACTCCAATACTTTGGCCACCTCACGTGAAGAGCTGACTCGTTGGAAAAGTCTCTGATGGTGGGAGGGATTGGCGGCAGGAGAAGAAGGAGACGACAGAGGATGAGATGGCTGGATGGCATCACCGACTTGATGCACATGAGTTTGGGTAAAGTCCAAGAGTTGGTGATGGACAGGGAGGCCTGGCATGCTGCGATTCATGGGGTCGCAAAGAGTTGGACACAACTGAGCAACTGAACTGAACTGAATTCAGATTGAGATTCTCTCATTAAAACTTGTACTTTGACATAAAGCAAAGTTATGAATATGAATAGTTCCAAGAAGAGAAAAAGGCAGCAACTTGAATTTAAAGTTTAATACAGTGCAGCAACACTTCCAGAGTAGAATGAAAATATCTACTTGAATTTTATATGATTTATATAGCTTTATATATACATATATAGCTTGAATTTTATATGGTTTTATCAAAACATTAAAACAAAAGACTAAAAACATATAACTAAAGTTCAAAATTCTTTAAATATGAGATCAAAACAATGTGAGTAAATAAACACAATGCCAAAGAATATGAAGTTAAAACAGAGCTGAATAAAATACATTAAGGGTAAGTTAGTACAACTGTTTTAAAAGGACAACACACAAATGTTTTAGAGTGTTAGACTCAAAGCTAACATCATTAGCTCACTTCAAAGATATCATGTTGACAACTACTTTTCACTGTATGGCAAACCAGATAACCTAAGACGTCGCTCTATCAAAAACCTAGAAACACTCGCTAAGGTGTAATAAATATGCTTTGAAAAGTGAAGCTCTAAAAGAGAAAGGAAAGTCCCCAGAGTCACAAAATTTAAGTAGAAGCTGAACACAAGTGTGACGTAGACCTCAAGCAGTAATGAAAGGTTTGAGTGTAACTACTGCAGAGAAAGATGACCAAATCTATGGCCTTTAGAAAGAAAGAAATGGGGAATCAAAATGCTTACTTTACATGAGGAATGCAAAGGCCTAAGTACTCAGTGAAGGTTAGGGAAGAATAAATTTATCATCAAGTGAAGGATGAGAAAGCAGTTTCTGTCTTGGGGGGTCAGTTTCTATGTTGGTGCTCTGAGTGAAAAGGAAATAATGAAGGTGGAGGGGGAAAGGACAAAAGAAGAATAGAAAGGAAAAAAAGAGTAAAAAAAAAAATGGAAGAAAGGACAGAGGGAAAGGGAAAGAAGAGAGAGAGAGACCCCAAAGAGAGTTAGTAACCACAGTTTAAATTTAAGAACTCAAGATTTTTATGACTTGCCTTGTCCTAGAAGACCGAAGCTGAGAAGTATCATTAAAATGTTTTCTGAGAAAACACAGGTACATGAGATGGTTGTTCAACAACACTAATTAGAAAAATGCAAATCAAAATGACAGTGAGATGCCACCTCCAACCCTGTCAAAATGGTTCTTATCAAAAAGACAACAAACGACAAACCTTGGCAAAGATGTGGTGAAAAGGGAAGACTTGCGCATTGTTGGTGGGGATGTGAATTGATGTATCTACTATGGAAAAGAGTATGAAAGTTCCTCACAAAATTAAAAACATAAATATCATATGATTGAGAAATTCCACTTCTGAGTATTTATCCAAAGAAAATGAAAACACTAACTTGAAAAAGATTTAAGCACCTCAAGTTCACTGCAGCATTATTTACAATAACCAAAGTGAAGTGGCTCAGTCGTGTCCGACTCTCTGAGACCCCATGGACTGTAGCCTACCAGGCTCCTCCCTCCATGGGATTCTCCAGGCAAGAGTACTGGAGTGGGTTCCTTCTCCAGGAGATCTTCCCGACCCAGGGATCGAACCCAAGTCTCCCGCATTCCAGGCAGACGCTTTAACCTCTGAGCCACCAGGGAATGGAAATAAACATCCATTGATGGGTGAATATATAGAAAAAATATGGTGCACATACATATGTACAGCAGAATATTATTCTACCATAAAAAAAGAAGGAAATCATGCCATTTGCAACAACATGGATGGACTTTGAGGGCATTATGAACAAACTAGGTGAAACTTTAATATCGGTATCTTTGCTATTTTCTTCTTTAAGACTTACTTGTGTTAGATTATTGCTACTATTTTAAATTACAGATAGCCTTTTTATAAAATGAGGAATTACTTTACTTATTTTGTATCTATTCCTCAGTTTTTAAAAGCTACACAGCACTTCAAAATGGCAGTGAAGATATGGAGAACAACCTAAGTGTCTGTCAATGAATAAAGATATGGAATATATATACAATAAAATCTTATTCAGTCGTGAGAAAGAAGGAAACTCTGCCTTTTTCAACAACATGGAGATACTTGAGGGTGTTCTGTTAAGTAAAATAAGTCAGAGAAAGACTGATATTGCATGGTATCACTTATATGTGGAACCTTAAAAAATAGTCAGACTCATAGGCAAAATAGGAAAGTGGTTGTCAGAGCCTAGGAGTTGGGAAATAAGTTGAGGTTGGTAAAATGGTACAAACTTTCAGCTGTAAAATGAATAAGATTTGATGACATAATGGAAAGCATGGTGACTAAGTTGATAACACTGATAACACTATTCAATTGAAATTGGCTAAGAGTAGAACTTAAATATTCTCAACAAATTTATAAGAAAGAGGTTGTGCTAATTAGATGAAGGAATCCTTTCACAACGTATATGCATATAAAATCAATATGATGTACACTCTAAATCTTAACATTTTTATTTGTCAATTCTGCCTCAAAGATGAAAAAATTCTTACACACTACTTTATTATGTAGATATATTTACATGTATTTAACCACTCCACTAGTGATGGGATTCAGTCTATTGCCAATCGTTTTTGTATTCAGGTGAATATAAATATATAATTATGATACTTTTGATAAATATTTTAACTATCCCTTTAGACAGAGTCTGTAGGGATGGAATTCACACTTCTTTAAGTATAATATGAGTTTTTTTCCTCACGTTCTCACAAGCTAAATACTATCAAATACTTTGCTATATGTCAGTGGTGTCTCTTACTATTTAGGTTGAGCATCTTTTTCATTTAGGAACATTTCATATTTTCTTTTTAAGGAATTCTGTGTTTATTCTTCATTTTTCTATGGTGTCATTTTCTTATCAATGCACAGGGATGCTTATTTATTGAGAAAGTTGGCATGCTCATCATTTTGCTAGATGAATCTCAAGTATTTTTCATGTTTATTCTTTGGTTTTGCTTTATGGGGGCTTCCTTATGCTGAATTTTTATGGGTTATGTAGTCTAATTTATCACTTTTATATTTTCTGAGTTTAATGAGGTACTTAGAAACATTTTCTTCATCTGTTACTCAACATTCCCATAGCTTGGTCAAGTTAACCAAATTTTTTTTTAACCATTGATCTTTGATTCATATTGATTTAATTTGTAATAAGGTATGAATCCAACATGCACTTTTCTCAGATGACTATCAATTGTTCCCAAACTTGTACTGCCATCACTCTTTTATCCTTGGTGTTTTGAAATGTTACTTTAATTATGAAATAGTGGTATGTATTTGGTTCTACTTCTGTTATATTTAATTTGGTCCCATCGATCTGTCTCAACTCATATGCCAGTTTTATATAAACATCTAGCAGACCTAGTTCCCTCTCATTATTTATCTCCAGTACTTTCTTATAAATCTTGAATATTTTTACATTAACATTATTATTAGCTGGTTACCGTTTTGTTGTCATTTTCTTTAACTACAGGTTGCATAAATTATATAGATTACCTCTGGAGAACTAGTCCTTATGATTTTGGATGTTCATATTTTATGTTAATTCTGTCATTATGGCTCCTTCCAGAGAATTTAAAAATTGTCCTCATCTAGAACCTACACACGTATTAAATATATTCCTATTTTATTTTTGCTTTTGTTGAAATCAATGCAAATCAGTCTTTTCAATTTGTTTTTTAAATAACTGTCTGCCTATATAAAAATAAATGTTCTATAAAAAGTATGTACTCAGCTGTTTATTAAATTGTCATTGTAGATATTGTTTTATCAGTTTTTCCTGAGACATAGCATGTCCTTCTAAGTTGTAAGTTAAGATCATCATTTATTTCTAGATAGTTTTAGTAAACAGTTGTTTTGCCTTATTTCTCTTCTTTGAGGAACATGTGTTTCTGATTCCCTTTCCTTATCTTCAATATCCATCATTTTCTATCTCAAATCTATCCTAGTTTTCTATTGTTCTTACCCTTTTATTCCTATCCTCTATGTTCTCTTCCAAACATATCGCTTCCAATTTTTCTATTTCTGTAATTATTTGATTTCTTTCCTTTCACTTGATTCCTGCCAACTAAAATTTTATCTTTTGTCTCATCATCCCTTTCTTTCATATGTACTTAAATCTCTCATTTCATAGACTCAGTTGTTTCATATATGCAGTTGTTTAATTAAGAAGTGTTTGACCACAATTTCCATTAGCTTAGTAGTAGTATATCTCTGTGGAGTGATACTTTTCATTCATCAAATGTTGCTAATGTTTCTTTACTCCTTTTTCTTATATCTTTGACTATATCCTGTGACAAATCTTTTTTTTTTTTTTAACTCACCATTTTAGGAGGCAACTTTTTCCTCTCAGGCTATCTGCATGAGATTCATGGTGAAGGACAGATCCCACTTTCCTTTTGATTGGAATTTCCATTATGGCCCAGTTTTGTGTATGTTCTTTCAATCTTTAACTCTTCCCAGACTACAGTGTACTTTCTCTACCCATCCCCATTGACACACTATGTGTTAAAACTATAGTCAGTCTTTGTTGTTCCTTTTTCAGTCACAATTAGTCACAGGGAAACTCCCAACCTAATCTCTGCATACAATTCCCACCATTACAAAGAGAGCGTTAGATATTCCATTTTGTGATAGGCTCCTCATTTTGAAATATTTTCTTTGCATCTTCTCCTCGTAACCACAAGTATATGCTCTCTTCCTCTTCTTGCACCTCTGACTTGATATTCACCATTATTTGGTTCCATTTTGATCTATGTTTTGATCTGTGTTTCAGTTTTGTTCTAGTTTCACTGAATGAATTAGAGAAAGCATTTATTTCTCAATATTCTGCATGTTTTTCAGGAGAATGAGTAAAAGCTGACTTTAGGCCCTTACCTTTAAACCAGAAGTCTTGCAAGTGGATTTCTAAGCAATCCATCCAGTAAAAATTCTAAAACTAGACATTACTATTTTTAAAATAGTGCAAAGACATACTACAGACTATGAAAAGATAGCTCTAAGTCATATAAGCAGAAACAAAATTGAAATATAGACTATAAAGAATTTATGCAAATCATAACACAAAGACAACAGCCCAAGAAAAAGTTTTTATGCAAAGTGATTTATAAAAGAAATTCAAATTACCAAATAGACATATGGAAAATACTGAACTTCAGTGGTAGTCATGTGAGCAAAAAAATTTTAAATCTAATCTTGAAAAATGTGAAACAGGGGATGAGAGGTAATCTCACATTCTGATAGAAGCATCAGCTCAGTTCAGTTCAGCTGCAGAAAGTGAAGAGGAACTAAAAAGCCTCTTGATGAAAGTGAAAGAGGAGAGTGAAAAAGTTGGCTTAAAGCTCAACATTCAGAAAACGAAGATCATGGCATCTGGTCCCATCACTTCATGGGAAATAGATGGGGAAACAGTGGAAACTGTGTCAGACTTTATTTTGAGGGGCTCCAAAATCACTGCAGATGGTGACTGCAGCCATGAAATTAAAAGACGCTTATTCTTTGAAAGGAAAGTTATGACCAACCTAGACAGCATATTCAAAAGCAGAGACATTACTTTGCCAATGAAGTTTCGTCTAGTCAAGGCTATGGTTTTTCCAGTGGTCATGTATGGATGTGAGAGTTGGACTGTAAAGAAGGCTGAGAGCCGAAGAATTCATGCTTTTGAACTGTGGTGTTGGAGAAGACTCTTGGGAGTCCCTTGAACCACAAGGAGATCCAACCAGTCCATCCTAAAGGAGATTAGTCCTGGGTGTTCTTTGGAAGGACTGATGCTAAACTTGAAACTCCAGTACTTTGGCCACTTCATGCGAAGAGCTAACTCATTGGAAAAGACTGATCCTGGGATGGATTGGGGGCAGGAGGAGAAGAGGACAACAGAGGATGAGATGGCTGGATGGCATCACTGATTTGATGGACGTGAGTCTGAGTGAACTCTGGGAGTTGGTGATGGACAGGGAGGCCTGGCATGCCGCAATTCATGGGGTCGCAAAGAGTCGGACTCGACCGAGCGACTGAACATACTTTGGTGCAAACATCTTAGAAAAAAAAATGACAATTGCTAGGCTGAAGACCCAGCAATTCCATTCTTAACTGTATATTCAAGAAAGAAACTTGCCTAAGAGCAGGGTTTTTTGACAGAAGTCAGAAACAATCTAAATTTACATCAACTGAAGAATGAATATACATTTATAGCATCCCAAACCATGCTGCTGCTGCTGAAATATTGCAAATCTGTAAAAAATGAGTTTTATATATAAAATTATAAACACATGTAAAAAATAATGCTGCCAATAAAAGTCTAAAATTATATGAACATAATGCTGTTTAAAATTTTTATATAGAATAATATGCTACATATATTTTTAGGATTAAATTCAAATCTCAATAAAAGTATTTTTAAAAGTACAAGAATGTTGTTAACAAGTATCAAATGTAGTATTTACTCCAGGAATCCCCGTAAGTATTTGGGAACATGAATCGAGTACAAACCCAAACTTTAGGCAATCAACATTCAGACAATAGTTGTATGAATATGAACTATGTCTAAGTGTTAAGTAATTAAAAGTGTTAACTCACAAGCTGGTAATATTGAGGACATTTGAACACTTACATACAACCCACAGCCACCAGTTCAAATTGCTCCACTGAGAAATCCATCATTTGAACCACTCACAAACATGTTTGCTTCTGTCTCCATTTCTTCTTTGTTTCACTCCACCACGGCAAATCACAAAAGCTTAAACATCAGATTGGACTGGCAATCCATCTAAATACATATAGACAGACACATGGCGTGTTAAAGTAACAGAGACTATAGCGCTATAGCCAGGGTCATCCCATTTTGTAAAGGAGACAGTAAACATGGCCACTGTCTCTCTCAGGCTGAGCAGCCATAGTCAAGGTTTTTATAACAAATTTTTGTACAATGATTAATGACAGATCGATCCATCTCCTGCAAAATGAGGCTGAACAACACTGAATGTGAACCAGAGAACCTTTATTTTTTTCTATCTTTAGTGTATTTTTTCTCTGTCCTTTGATCTTCTAAATTTTGAAGTAAAGTTTGCAAGGTATTAAGAATCTCAATAACCACTTATAAAAATCTAGAAACCCTAGAAATCTTATAAACTCTACAAAACTATTTATAATTAAAATTAACATTTGTCTCAATATAAAAAAATAAAATTGAATTATAGATTGGTTTATTTATCTGCAGTGGAAAGTTATTAAGCCTGGGGCTGCTCACCATCTTTCTATAGCAGTAATGAACCTTGTCAACCTATACAGAAACCAGAGGCAAATGATCAGAAATCAAAGACATTACACCTTCTAAGACAGCATTTTTAGTAAGACTCACAAAAGTGAAGTGAAGTTGCTCAGTCATGTCCAACTCTTTGCAACCATATGGACTGTAGCCCACCAGGCTCCTCCATCCATGGGATGGATTCTTCAGGCAAGAATATTGGAATGGGTTGCTACTTCCTTCTCCAGGGGATCTTCCCAACCCAAGGATCAAACCCAAGTTTCCCACATTGCAGGCAGATGCTTTAACCTCTGAGCCACTAGGGAAGCCCAAGACTCACAAAGATAGTAGGAGATCTGTTTCCCATGGTTCTTTATATCTGAGGGTAGTTTACTAGGATTTAGCAAGGACAGACATCAAACTTTCAAAGAAGGTGCTTGTTACTTGGACCATAGGCATGTAAGCTAGCACCAGCAGGGGCATCAACCCATCCCCTGGTATAATCAAGATCAAGCCTAGGGTCCACAGAATTATCCAGGCTCGCAGACCTGACTCACTCACTACCTCAGCACTCTCCCTAAGATGATTACTTCAAGCAATGGGCTGTTGCCAGTTTTGAGGAAAAATGTTCAGTTCCTGAATCATTTGCCAGGAATAAGGTAAACTCCCTTTCTGGGATACCAGCCCCCAGGAAATCAATCTTAGACAATTAACCCCTTCCTCTCACTCTCAAAGTTAGAAGTCAGAACTCATTTCCCTGCCACCTTTATAGATAGGACACTGGCATGTGACTTAATCTAGGCCAATCAGGAACAGCCACCAGAACCGTCAGTCTGGAAATGAGCCACATGAGGATACAGCCATGATGAGGAATCTGTCTTCTGCTCAGAATAGTGAGAGGAAATTCAGGCTTTAGGAAGCAGCATGAACAGGGTTTCTGCTGTTCGTGCCTAATGTCTACGATGCAATCTGCAGCTCTGTCTCTCAATGGCCACAGCAGTGGTCTGTTTGCTGAGGCAGAACTCAGGGAATTGTTTGTACATTTTCTCAGGTTGTGTAGCTTCAAACCCTATATCTATAATATTCCCGAAGATTATATACTCTACCTAACGTATTTTAACAAATTCCTTTTCTGTTTAAACAAGCTAAGCAGCTTTCTTTATTTCCATCCAAAATGCTGACAGATATGGCATTAGTTGCAGGCATGGCTGAAGAAACAATGTACTTATGAAAACAGAAATCTGAGATTGGTTATATGGACAGGTTGAATTTGGAGGTATTAAAAGTCCAGCTCATGAAACACAGTGATTGAGCATTTAATTAGGTTATCACCTATGGTTTCCAGGAATAAAGAGCTAATTGCAGGCTAACTGCAGAGCAGAGAAGCCACTGCCACAGAACAGTGTGAAGGACCTAAAGAATACAAACCCTATAGAGTCAACTGTCTCCTAATTAGACTCAAGAATCATCAAAAAGGGTATCATATACTCAAAATCCCAAATTCACAGCTCAAAGTACAGTGAGAGAACCAGGAATTTTCTATGACCAGACTAAGAGAAATCTAGTCTCTTAGAAGTGTAATCACATCTAGTAGTGTGACTACACTTTATCACTAAGTGTACACTATTCAGTCACAGGGCTGAGATAAGCAAATAATTAAATTCTGTCAAATGACAGCATCAGAATGGATGTCCTTGCCAGATCTCTGTGGTAAAATTCAGACCACTAATAGGGTAAGAGTAGAACCCTGAAAATTGAAACAGAGACCCATGAGGATTTAAATGCCTCTGAGCACTCTGAATTCCCCAAACTAAGCCTCCTTCAAAGTGGAAGCAGTTTTCTCTCCCCTTTGCTGGGCAGTCCTTCCTTACATAAACACCTGTCAATGCCCTAGACTAGACCTTTGCCTGGTGAAAGGCAGCCATTCTCCTGGGTCCTGATATCCACAGACCCAAGACAAGAGTTAAATTCTTACTGGGGTAGAGGTGGTGGGTGAGGAGCATCTTACATATTTAACTTCAGGTGGTGAAACTTTATCCCATCAAAAAATGTAAAATTTGCTCATTTATATTAGTGGAATCCTTGAGTGTGTGTGTGTATATATATATGTACATATGTATATATGAATATAGATTAGATATTATACTCAGAAGGAACAGAAATTCCTTGAAAATAATCTAGTTTCTCACTACAGGTAAATTCTGAAGAGATTTCATCTACATAAACAGCTGAAAATTGGTCTAAACATCTGCCAAGCTGACTGACCTGAATTTGTGGTAGTAAATAAAGTTAGAGGGTAAGGAATTCTAGGTGTAATGCACCAAAGAAGACTAAGACTAATAATGCAGACTAAGGAGCCCATTCCTTAGTAATGCATACTAAGGAACCCAACATCTTGAGAAGCTACAAAAATCAAAGTGGTTTTTAATAGGTAGCATGAAATCCATTCCCCTGATACTGCCAAGGTCTCCAAAGCATGTCCCTTAAGAGAGTCCATTAGAAAAGCCCTTCACAAAATCACTGAGAGTAGCATTGCCTCTAAGAGCATCAATATATCTTAAAAGCATGAAGATAGCTATTCTCTGTTGTCCAGAAATATGTGTGGATGCGGTACTTTTGAAATGGGCTCTCTATTTCAAAGATGATGCTGAACCCCTTGGGTGGCAAAAAGCAATGGCTTAGAAACAGAAGAGGGGATATAAACAGTTACATGAAACAGCTGCATTAGAAAGATGATCAGGATGATCTGGCCCACAGGGATCTTTCATAATGGATATCTGATTGCTGGTTTCTTAGGACCTAAGCAGTTGGGCAGTTCACTTGAATCGGTTCACAGACCTGGCATGCCTTTCATAAGGAGAAAGTGTGTATAACTGGAGTATGGTATAAGGACCTCAAAAGTGTCCATTGTAAATCTTCCTTTATGGCTTCCCCCAGAGGTTCCATGGTTAGCCACAATGCTAAATGTGCACGGAGGAGAGGAACATCACAAGTTAGTTCAAAAATGATTAGATACTAGCTTTAATCTCATAGTCCCTGAAAGTGACAGAATATTATCTTCTACTGGTAATAATGGTGTTTCTAGAAAAAAACAGAATTGTAATCAGAGACCACCTGAATTGACAGAACTAATCTCTTCTGTGGCTTACAACAATGATTACATTGTGCTCATAAATCTGCTACTTAGATTTGGTAGTGAAGGCTCATCTCTGCTCTATTTAGCAACAACTTGGAGGCAGAGTCATCTGTAGACTCATTCGCTTATATCTGATAGTTGACTCTGGCTGTTGGCCAGAGCACTTTTAAGTCTTAGCCGGTGCTGTCCTTCAGAGCACAAACAAGTAGCCACTGGATATAGCCTGAACTTCCTCACTCATGGTGGTTGTGTTCCAATCACCACAAGCATCTCAAGAAAGAGAGCAAGCCAGGAAGAAGTTTCATCTCCATTTCTAACATAGCCTGGGAAATAGGCGGTATCATTTTTCCCATAGTCTATAAGGCAAGTGAAGTGAAGCAAAAGTTTCTCAGTCCTGTCCGACTCTTTGTGACACTATGGACTGTAGTCCATGGAATTCTCCAGGCTAGAATACTGGAGGGGGTAGCCATTCCATTCTCCAGGGCATCATCCCAACCCAGGGATCAAATCCACGTTTCCAGCATTGCAGGCAGATTCTTTACCAGCTGAGCCAGAAGGGAAGCTCAAGAATACTGGAGCAGGTAACCTATCCCTTCTCCAGCAGATCTTACCAACCCAGAAATCAAACCAGGGTCTCCTGAATTACATGCAGATTCTTTACCAGCTGAGCTACCAAGGAAGCCCTCTATTAGTCAAAGCAGTCACAAATATCTCACTATATTCAAGGTGCAGAAGTACTGAATTTACCTCTTGACGGGGAAGTAAAAAGGTTCTGGAAGAACCTGGAGAACCAGAAAAATCATTTCAGCCATTCTAGAAATACATAATCTTTCACCTCATTTTTACATTCTTTATCTGGTTCCAGTGTGTATAGTTGGAACAGATATATACTCGGTAACTAGAAAACATCTCCACACTGCCTCCCAAATGAATGAACCTTATAAATGGCAAAAATCATACATATTTAATCAGGCAATTTCTCCCATTGTAGCAGTTCCCAAAAGTTTGGTTTCATTTGGGGAGCAAATAAGCCCTGCTTCTGCTTGACTGCTGGTTCATAAATACTGATCTGACATTTCTTTTATTTTTGCTATCCCAGTCAGTAGAGAATATGAGAAGAACTCTATTTCTCTAAGGTAGAGAAATAGTATACCTTCACTGTCTTATAACTGGGCTAATGTTACAGTAAGTTAATGGAGAAAACTTTGATTTTACCATCTCACAGAATGCCATGCTGTCCACTGAACAGCAAATCTTTCCTAATCACTCAATGCCAGCCCCTGTAAGCCAGCTGTTGTACTGTACTTTTCAAGTTAGTATACTGTAAGATTAAATTTTTTCTTTATTTTTGCTTGCTTGTTATGTATTTGTGAAAAAATGCAGTATAAACATTAAGTACAGTACTATATAGCCAATTGAGTTACTTGGGTACCTAGACTAACTTTGTTGGACTTATAAACTGGAGTTAGAATATGCTCTCGGAATGGACCTCATTCATATGTATGGGACTTATTGTACTGATGTCATCATAGATCGAGGTCCTGATACACAAAAAGTGGCAGTATTTTGGATGCCATAGTAATAGGTGGGTACTAGTAGCTGCAAGAACAATCTCAGAAAATTTCAGAAATCTGCTACCCCCATGAATTTTCAGAATATAGGGGGCAGTTAAAGTTGCCACACCTTGCAATTCTATCTCCTGCGAGAAAGATGACACTTGTCTGATACTAAATTTTAAGGAAAATATCCTCATGAAGCCTGTTTTATGTGCTATCGGAAGTCACTTATTAAGGCCCCAGTTGAGGGTGGTTCTCCTGTTAGCCCAGACTGCAATTCAAGCAGATCTTTCTCTCAGCCCCTATGAACATGGTGCTTAGAGTATCTAAGACAACTCAGATGGCTTTGTGGAAATTAAGTCCCACTAAGTACTCTTGCCTAGAAAGTCCCATGGATGGAGGAGCCTGGTGGGCTGCAGTCCATGGGGTCGAGAAGAGTCGGAAATGACTGAGCGACTTCCCTTTCACTTTCACGCATCGGGGAAGGGAATGGCAACCCACTCCAGTGTTCTTGTCTGGAGAATCCCAGGGATGGAGGAGCCTGATGGGCTGCTATCTATGGGGTCGCACAGAGTAGGACATGACTGAAGAGATTTAGTAGTAGTAGTAGTAAGAATTCTACAGCTCAGATGTTAAAGAGGAATTATGCCCTCTGATTATAGATTTATCTCTTAGCTTTATGTTGTTCTCCAGTAGAGACTGAACAGCTAACCATAACACATCAGGGCATGCTTCACCCTGAGCTGCCCCAGTACCCAGTGAAATTCAGGTTATTAAGTCAGGCATACTCAATGTTCCATCAGCAACTACAGTTCCTAGGGTCATGAGAAGTTTGTTTGAGGGGGGCGATCCATGGCCAGGGTGCCCATTCCCACTCTGCCATCACTTCTTCAAGCCACTCCTATGACCACATGGAAAGGGCAGGGGGCAGGGGCTGTGACTATTTGATCACAAAGGAAACATTTGCTGATTCACAGAGAGCTGTGCTCAATATGATAGCATTAGTTTAAAATAAACTATGTGGCCTTATAGCCCCACTTGAGGTGGCCCTTGTAGACAAAGAGTATGATAATCCTCCTAGTGGGCAAAACTACCAGGGTACATGTTGTGGTCCACTTTTTCTAGGAGAGAGTACTTAAGAACAAGTACACTAAACAGTGGTTTGACCAAATGGTCTGGGACAAAGAGATCTGGATAAACCTCTCAGATTTAACTGAGAATTTGAGAGTATTTTTGTCCTATGCAAATGTCCAGCAATAGTAAGGAGGAGGTTTCAATAATTCAGGGGACAAGTTGTTCTAACATGTGGATGCTAATCATTCTTTTCTCCCTAGTCCCAGTAGAGTCAAGAGTCACATTTAAAAGGCAGCCATGGTGGCAAAAGGAGGCTTTGAATAGCCTCAACATATGGACAGTTCCTGTCCCCAATGCTGACTTGACCGTCATCACTACTGAGCACCTACTTTTGCAGCACCAGCAGCCATCTCTGAGCCCCTTATGGCTTCCCATATCCTGAGGAGGCAGAGAGCCACTTGGCAGCAAGTTGATTATTTTGGACCCCTTTTCCATAGTGGATTTTTCTTTACTGGAATAAGCACTTATTCTAGATCTGGATATAACTTGTCTGCTTGCCATGCTTTGCCAAGAGTGCCATCTGTCGACTTACTGAATATCTAGTCATCATCAGGTTAAACCAAACACTACTACTTCTGACTACAAAACTCAATTTACAATGAAATAAATAAGACCATTGGTGGACACAGGATTTACTAACTTTGGCCTCCAAAACAACTGGCCTTAAGGAATACTGGAATTTTTTTTGAAGACTGAGTAACTATGTCAACTGAAATACTTTGTGTGAGACAATGCTATCCTATAATACATCACCTGTTTTTTGATGGCACCCTCTTAGCCAGAAGGTAAGAACTGTGATCCAAGTGAAAGAAACGGAGACTATTTAATCGAAAAATCTGATTGAAACAATGTCTATTTAAATAAATATACTCCTAAGCTTTAAGATGTATATATGAGATTATTGCATCTAATTTCATGATCTTTGACTAGGAAAATTTGTTCTCAAAAACATGATTACAAATGTTTAAATTATTTGAATATAATTTCTATTGAACTCAGACATATAATAATTTTTTAAAAATTTAGGTAACAGTAGGATTATTCCATTTGCCAAGCAGTCATATCTACTCTATAATAGGTTTTCAATAAATATTTGTATAATAACTGTTAAATATAAACATTTTCAGTGAATTTTCAGTATATTCTATAAGTTCAGTTTGTATATATGTAGTATATTAAAATATTAACAGTTTCTGCCTTATTCTTATTTTTGAAGTGATTATTTTTAATCATCTCTACAACAGTCTCTAACACTAATCAAAAATTATATTGCTGTAAGCAATGGACTATTTCAGCCCATAGTTATTCTGTGGAAATAAACTCTATCTGATAAATATTTATTATTCCTAGCCAAGACGTCTTTCTGTCTGAATCAAAATAAGTTAGCTACAATAAGGAAACATACAATGACAGAATTTCTTTGAAATTGAATGAAATGCTATTCTTTAAAAAATTGTTTTATTGCTATTCTTATAGACAGTAACTTACATGTGTCTTCCATCCTTAGATCTACAGAAAAGTCTCTATACTTTGTTCCTGGGTTCTATTTTTAAGGATTTGAACCTGTGAAATAAACAAGGCTATCTTTTTCTTTTTGTTGCAGATATTTATAATCCAATTCCTATAATACTGAAACTGTGGGAATCTCAAGCAGATATGGGCTTACTCTTTTTTTTTTTTTTAATGGAATCTGATCTCATGAGATGAGATTTTTTATTTCCTGCTTGGCTACCAGAGAGAAAAAGGAAAACAAGAAAAAGTAAAACTGAACACTACATGTAAATTTACATCACCTCTTCAGAAATCTACTGATTTCGTGCAATAAAAATAACAGCCTATGAATAAAGTCAATTCTTACCAAAAATGGAAATACATATTAAAATATTTGTCATGAGGATCAAACACCGATTTTTAAAATGGTTCATAAAACTCCAAGTTACTGGAGCTCTGCTACACAAGTCACACACACACAGGAAAAAGCCACATGCCTGTGTGTGTGCTAAGTTGCTTTAGTTGCATCCAACTCTTTCTGACCCTATGGACTGTAGCCCGCCAGGTTTCTCTGTCCATGGGATTTTCCAGGCAAGAATACTAGAGTGTGTAGCTATGCCCTCCTCCAGGGGATCTTCCTGACCCAGAAATCAAACTCACGTCTCTTGCATTGCCTGCACTGGTAGGCAGGTTCTTTACCACCCATTGGTAAGAGTTGTTAAATTATGTAAGAATAAAATATATCCTAATTTTATGTATTAAGAGTAAAAAAGAAAAGACATAATACATATAAAATTATTAGATATATCCTAAACAACTATAGCTTCTTGATACAGTGTATCAGTCACAACTCAGCTATAGTCTATTGCTAGCGTGCATTCTCAGTCATGTTCAAGTCTTTGCAACTCCATTGTCTATGGCCCACCAGGCTCCTCTGTCGATGGGATTTTCCCGGCAAGCATACTGAAGTGGGTTGCCCTTTCCTCCTCCAGGGGATCTTCCTGACTCAGGCATTGAACTCGCATCTCCTGAACAGGAGACTTTTCACAAATGAGCCATTGGGGAAGACACAGACCTTCTGTTAGTACAAAGTATTATATTTCCATTAATACAAAAAATCCTCAAACTGAAGGAAAGAGGTGGCCATAAGTTCACTTTCTTACTTCAAATCCACATTGCTTTGTGACTCAAACATTCATGTATATTCAGAATTAGAGTTCCTCTGATGATGTAAATTACTAAATCTTTACATAATACAACTCTACCATTCACAGATGGTAGATGTTGATCTCTCTTACTAGAGAAGGATCATGTTTATTTCAATCATTATGTTCACATGCTCAGTCAAAGCATAGAAAGCCATAATGCAGATGCTTTCCTTAAACCATCTAGGGAAAAAAAAAAAAAAAAACAGGGGTAAAAATTACTAAGAACATGAGAAAAAAAATGAAGCTTGTCTGCAATAAAGTTGTTAAGTTGTATGCTATGGGAACTAATCAATGTATGTGAATTTGAATATTAAGGAATGTTCCAACCAGGGGGCAATGTTTAAGCCTAATCTTTAAGGCTATTATACATTGTTCCATGTCCCAGAATGTCTGATACAGTGCCTTGCATGTGATAATTATTCAATAAATAGTTACTGAACATACTTTTAAAAAAAAAGAAATTTGGGGTACGTAAATAATGAACTTTCACAAACAGAATCAGTCTGACACAGCTGCTAACAGTCTTGGTTAATATGTGATGGTAACTGACCCCATAATATTACCACGCTATGCAATGGTCACAGACCGTAGCTCAAGGGGAACACAAGTTGACATGAAAGGCCATATTACTCTAGAGTGCAGCAATTCTCACCTTAACACGGTGATTATAACACTCCAAATTTGATGTCTCCCAGTCTAATTCCATCAGAAATCTTTACAAGGTGTGTTTATATCTGATCACTACACCAGAAATATTGCTGCTATATGTTAGACAAATTGAAGCAAGTCAAAAGAATCCACTCCAGCTATCATCAGAGAGCTTTAGCTGATATTGGAGTCTGGTAGCAGATGACCTTCATTACAGAGACCTCTTGTCTTGAAACAAACATTTCTGTAAAAGCATGATTTAAGAGTTTGGGGCAAGGCAGAGACTAATGAGCATGGCAGATAAATAATCTCCACTTTCAAAAGCTAAATATTCATCACCAAGTATATATCCTAGCACCGTGAATTATCAGTCTCCTCATTTGACCTTTCAAAACTTCAGAAAGGTGAAGGGATAAAGCTATCCATGATAATCTAACAATCTCACTGCATCCGCTGAAACACCATGGTACCCACCATTAGTGAGATGGAGGAGAAAGGTGGCCTTCACTCCTCTGGTGATGGATGAAGGCCATTTCTTTGTTGGTAGCAATCCTCCTTTATTGTCATGCAAGCCCCAGAATGGGAACCAACCACATTTTTTTTCCAGTTTACTCAAATAAAGAGACTCATCCATTCCACTCAGAACAGACAGATGCCGAAACTACTTTATTGCCCCTAAAACTATTTCTTGGTGTGTTGTAGCCTCCTTCATGCCACCTCTGACTTAGTTTAAACTGACTCTCCTTGAAAACTTAAAAAGCACTTTAAATTCCTCAACTGAGAGGCAGGAGAACTCGATTCTGTCTGCATCTCCAGCAATTTAATTTTGTAAAAGTAATCTGGTCATGCTATGGCTCCATCTCCCCTTACATCTGCTCAAAGGACTTTTTTAAAAAATATAAGATTTTTATATGTGAAAGTGTGAGAAGTGAATAGAAACAAGAACAATTATTAACTATAGGTTGAAATAAATTTCGTTTCAGTTTTCAAATGGAAATTGTTTAAGTCAGTCTTGGAAAATGATCACCCATGCCCAATACAAAACTACCAAAATCAACAACTTCAAAAGAGGGAATGGATTCTGCTGAAAAACCAAATGATATACCAGCAGAGCTTATGGATTTGCAGTCAGCCTTAGCTACATCTTTGCTACTAGGTCACTTAAATTTGCTTAACTATTTTACTGCACCACTTTAAATAATATTCTGCATGGGAAAAAAACTACAAAAATCCCAAAACAGGTCTGATTCTCTACCATCTGAGCCACCAGGGAAGCCCCACAATCTAACCCATACCTATTCACTATTGTCTTATCTTCTGAATACTTCAATCCTTGAACAAAAGCCCTTCCTCGAGAAATCCATTCTAATTTAGAGCTTCATAGCAAATATTCCCATCCTTTTCTTTCACTTACTGATAGGGCTCAGATCAAGACATATTTCTTTCTTAGTGCTTTAATAAGAGATTACCCAAAGTCTCAGGGACCCCCCCCCCACCTCTGTAATGAGTAATTTATAACTCATATGGGTACTGAAGAAACGGTTACCCAGAAAATGCATACCTGATAAAGGTGTGACAAGTAGTAAGAAATGCTGCACAAAAAGATAAAGAACTAGAAGGTCACCTGAACAAGGGATCCTTAGCACTAAACATGGAAACGAAGATTGATTAAGACTGATCATAAGGGGGAAGGAATATACATAGATATCAACTAAGAGAAGAGTTGGAAACGAATAGAACCTTTTCCTTCTGTGATTCTTCATCATTTACTTTCCCATATTTTGCTTAACTTTCATGCCTGAAAAACAGAAGAGAGAAAATAGTATCTAAATATATGAGTAACAGTCTATGATGTGCCCCAAACTCTGCCTAGTGTAGGGGGAACACAAAATTATAAGGCAGAAGCCACACCAGAAAGCAACTTGTAAACTAATTTTAAGCCATGCAAGCATGTAATGACCATAAATTTAATGTTAAAATCAGAAGGATGTGCTATAGACATCACATGTTTCAACTGCACCCAAGCAGCAGAGCACCGTGTGAAAGAGATGCACAAGGACATAACAGAGAAAGGCAGGAATTGACTCATACCAAAGGGATAGTAAGAGAGAGCAGAGGAAGAAGAAAGGAAAGAAGACGTCTCAGGAACTGGGACAGTCTGGACAAAAGCTAAAGCTGAATGTACATGGCATTGTGTAGGGGCTTATAAAGGTCATGCGGAAACTAGAGTCCAAGGAGAGAGGTAAGGTTTCCATTTCATTTAGTATCATATCCAGAGAATGGAACTGTAACTACACAGGTTGATCACCTACTGGGAAAACTGTTTCTCTTTATTTTAATAATCTATATCTGCAGTTGGGGGGAAATAGCTTCTAGCTTTCAGATATTATGAAAATAGAAATAGTGTGCCTAAAAAAGGACAAAGCTCAGGGCCTACTTATGGCAAGTGGCTATTAACTTTAGAATTTTTTTTTTTTTTAAGATCTGTAAGAGGAAAAACTTTTGACTGTGTGGACCACAACAAACTGTGGAAAATTCAAGAGATGGGAATACCAGATCACCTGACCTGCCTCCTGAGAAATCTGTATGCAGGTCAAGAAGTAACAGTTAGAACTGGACATGGAACAACAGACTGATTCCAAATTGAGAAAGGAATACATCAAGGCTGGATACTGTCACTCTGCTTATTCAACTTATATACATTTCACATCATTTGAAATGCCAGGCTAGATGAAGCAAAAGCTGGAATCAAGATTGCTAGGAGAAATATCAATAACCTCAGATATGCAGATGACACCATCCTTATGACAGAAGGTGAAGAGGAACTGAAAAGCCTATTGAGGGAAGTGAAAGAGGAGAGTGAAAAAGCTAGTTTAAAATTTAACATTCAAAAAACTGAGATCATGGCATCCAGTTCCATCACTTCACGGCAAATAGTTGGGCAAACAATGGAAACAGTGAGACTTTATTTTGGGGGACTCCAAAATCACTGCAGATGGTGATTGCAGCCATGAAATTAAAAGATGCTTGCTCCTTGGAAGAAAAGCTATGACAAACCTAGAAAGCATATTAAAAAGCAGAGACATTACTTTACTAACAAGGTTCCATCTAGTCAAAGCTATGGTTTTCCCTGTAGTCATGTATAGGTATAAGAGTTGGACCATAAAGAAAGCTGAGCACCGAAGAATTGATGCTTTTGACCTGTGGTGTTGGAGAAGACTTGAGAGTCCCTTGGACTGCAAGGAGAGCCAACCAGTCCATTCTAAAGGAAATCAGTCCCGAATATTCACTGAAGGACTGATGCTGAAGCTCCAATACTTTGGCTACCTGATGCAAACAACTGACTCATTGGAAAAGACCCTGATTCTGGAAAGATTGAAGGCAGGAAGAGAAGGGGACAACAGAGGATGAAATGGTTGGATGGCATCATGACTACCTCAATGGACATGAATTTGAGCAAGCTCCAGGAGTTGATGAAGGACAGGAAAGTCTGGTGTGCTGCAGTCCAAGGAGTCACAAAGAGTCAGACACAACTGAGTGACTGAACTGAACTGAAGAGGAAAAACTTTCAGACAACTTAGAACTGTCCAACAGAAAGAACCAACTCACTGAGGGATGCACCCTGCATCACTGGGTGGTAATATATAGCCTGTACCTGTGAGTTTTCCAAAATGAGTTTATACATATGACTCATTGAACAAGGAAAATCATTATTTATCTCATTCAAATTTATATTTTAAAGTTATAATGCATATACTATATTAATGCAGGTGTATGTCCTCACTATTTTAAAATAAGTGTATATAGGATAGGTAATGTTCTCAAAAGTTACTAAGGGAATAATATTGCTATCAAGGATGTTTAAGAAGAAAGAGTAAACAATAGGGTAGGGATAAAGATAACCTGTTTGGTAAGTCTCAGATTATGAAATACTTGGAAAGTCAAGCCAGCTGTCTGCTCTGCATGGCTTTAAACACTCATAGGTTGAATCTTTATATGCCCTTCAGTATCATATTTACAGAAATTGGCTATAGAACACATTAACAGTTCCAGGCCATCTAGAAGAACTACAGGGGAAAATCACTTTTGAGTTTGTGGAGTCAAATACAAAAACAAAGAGATAAAGATACCAGATTTGGCAATAAAATTCCAGTCAATGATAATGATGATAATAACAAACATTTGAGTCTTTTTACAATTTCAGGCACTGTTCTAGGTACTTTATATGAATTGCCTCGTTTTCTTTTGCTAACGAAATTGTGAGATAAATACTGATGTGTACACACTTCAGTCATGTCTGACCCTTTGTGACCCTATGGCATGTCAGACTCCTCTGTCTATGGGTATTCTCCAGGCAATAATACCGGAGTGGTTTGCCATTTCCTCCTCCAGGGGATCTTCCCAACCCAGGGATCGAACCCATGTCTCTTATGTCTCCTGTATTGGCAGGTGGGCTTTTTACCTGGGAAGTCAACTGCTCAAGGTACTAGGCACACAGCTACTAGGTAGAAGACAGGATTCAAACTCAGGAATGTTGGCTCAATTCTTAATGACTACAGAACTCCACTTCTCATGGTGAATACAGAGAAATCGTTTGTGTCTCCTTCTTGTCTAATATAGTTATTAACCAGTCTTTGTATTCCTGCATTTCTGTAGAAGAATGAAATTTTTAAACCCAAGGAAACAGTGTGAAAAGTAATGACCACCTCTCTCAAGAAGACAGACATGGCAGCCTCACTACACATCCCCTTGTCTTTCATGTCTACCTGTCCAGCTGTCTGTCTATCCCTTCCTTCCTAGCCCAAACTATTAAAGGAATGGAGAAGTCACAGGAGGGACAAAAAAAAAAAAAAAAAAAAAACAGGAGTAAACCCTGAAGCAGGGAAACAGAAAAACTGCAGGGAGAAAAAGGGGAAAAAATGAAATTATAGTTAAGTGAATCACCAATGTTAATATACCTAGTGTATCACTTCTCAAAGCCTCTGCTCATGTTTCCTCTAATCAGAATTTATTATTTAACTGACTCAATAGTATTTCTAACTGCATGCAAGTCAACTATTGAGCACACATCTTTGATACCCTCAAGTACTTTTAATCTCCCAATCTATTCCTTTAATGTCTATGCATGTGCCTTCTGTAACTATTCCCCTCACTTCCTGCATGTTTATAAATGTTTCAAAACCACCCAAGTGTAAATTTCTATGTGTGCTTCCTGATCCCTCCATAACTAATCACTTCCCTTAGTGGTACCCTTATACCTTGTATGATAGAAACTTCTATAAACTCAGCACATGGTAATTAATGAATTTATATAGTTTTTCTTTCACTGGATTCTAGACTACCATGAATATTCTTATATGTGATTTATCTATTACCAGTGCCCGCTACAGTGCTAAGCACTCAGTGAATATATTGATTCCTTCCTATGCATGATATTCATAGGAGATAGACAAAGATAAGCAAGACATACGTGTATCATCTGGGAGGCCAAACTCTAGCAAACCAAGGGAACAATGTAATAAATGCTACAATAAAGAAAAGCACTGATATCACAGGGAAGAATGGCAGGAAATGAAGCTCTGATCTTAAAGTTCACTAGGCAGACAAGAGACACGCAATTTCTAAGAGAAAAGACTATGTTTTTTTTAATAATTTTATTTATATATTTTACAATTTGAAAGTGTTTTGCATTTTTATATGTTAAAGGTTTATTTTATTTTATTATTTTTTTAATTTATTTATTTTAATTGGAGGCTAATTGCTTTACAATATTGCATTGGTTCTGCCACACATCCACATGAATCTGCCATGGGCATACACATGTTCCCCATCCTGAACCCCCCTCCCCATACCATCCCTCCAGGTCATCCCAGGGCACCAGCCCCAAGCATCCTATATCAAACCTGGACTGGTGATTTGTTTCTCATGTGATATTATACATGTTTCAGTGCAATTCCCCCAAATCGTCCCACCCTCTTCCTCTCCCACAGAGTCCAAAAGACTGTTCTATACATTTGTGTCTCTTTTGCTATCTCATATATGGGGTTATCATTACCATCTTTCTAAATTCCATATATATGTGTTAGTATACTGTATTGGTGTTTTTCTTTCTGGCTTACTTTATATAATGGGCTCCAGTTTCATCCACCTCATTAGAACTGATTCAAATGCATTCTTTTTAATGGCTGAGTAATACTCCATTGTGTATATGTACCACAGCTTTCTTATCCATTCATCTGCTGATGGACATCTAGGTTGCTTCCATGTCCTGGCTATTATAAACAGTGCTGTGATAAATTTTGGGATACACATGTCTCTTTCAATTCTGGTTTCCTCAGTGTGTATGCCCAGCAGTGGGATTGCTGGGTCATAAGGCAGTTCTATTTCCAGTTTTTTAAGATCTAAAAGACCAGAAACTATACAACTCTTAGAGGAGAACATAGGCAAAACACTCTCCGACATACATCACAGCAGGATCCTCTATGATCCACCTCCCAGAATACTGGAAATAAAAGCAAAAATAAACAAATGGGATTTAATTAAAATTAAAAGCTTCTGCACAACAAAGGAAACTATAAGCAAGGTGAAAAGACAGCCTTCTGAATGGGAGAAAATAATAGCAAATGAAGCAACTGACAAACAATTAATCTCAAAAATACACAAGCAACTCCTGCAGCTCAATTCCAGAAAAATAAATGACCCAATTAAAAAATGGGCCAAAGAACTAAACGGACATTTCTCCAAAGAAGACATACAGATGGCTAACAAACACATGAAATTATGTTCAACATCACTCATTATCAGAGAAATGCAAATCAAAACCACAATTAGGTACCATTTCACGCCAGTCAGAATGGCTGCGATCCAAAAGTCTACAAGCAATAAATGCTGGAGATGGTGTGGGGAAAAGGGAACCCTCTTACACTGTTGGTGGGAATACAAACTAGTACAGCCACTATGGAGAACAGTGTGGAGATTCCTTAAAAAACTGGAAAAAGACTGTATTTTTTAAAAACTCAAATAATGTAAATTCTCAGAAAATATATGCAGCTCCAAATGGCCAAGGAGTTGTGGCATATACACAAATGTGGCTGTGGATACAGCTATACAGTGAGTAGAAGCATGTAATGGAAGGCCATCCTCAGAGAGATTCTCCATCTACTGTCCATGCTTTTCTTGAAGCAGGGAGCAGTGGTTTCATGCATCCCAAAATCAGATCCACCTCATCAATGTGTCAATAAAGAATGTTTTACTGAAGATTATATGGGAAAATAGATGATTAAATCTATCACAAGCTATTTTGTAAATATTCTTTAAAAATCCCTCTACGTAGTATCGCCATATACTTTGCTATCTGAACAAGGGCACATGAATAACAACCCTGAACCATTATGCACAGACCGTCACGGCCCAGGGTGTTTGACCATCCTGATTTTCACTCTTTGCCTTTAAACTCTATTTTCCCTTAAACTTTCTCCTGTGCACAGATTACCTGTCTCCTCTGTTTCCCAGTTTTTTCATGATACTCTGCCCAAGTCTCTATCAACCTTCCCTCCCATATCACCTTCCTTTCCTAACCACCTTCTCCTCTTCCTCAACCAGCTATTTTACTGTCTCTCTTTTAGGCATAAAACAATAAGCCCTCTATTAATTTCTCCCATCTATATCCTTATATTCAGCATTACCTTAACAAAGAGTTTTCTTCATAATACAATGATGATGCAGTGGCAAAGAATCCTCTGCAATGCAGGAGAGGCAAGAGATACAGGTTGGATCCCTGGGTCAGAAAGATCCCCTGGAGAAGGACATGACAACCCACTCTAGTATTCTTGCCTGGAAAAATCCATTGACAGAGGAGCGTGGTGGGCTACAGTCCACAGGGTCACAAAGAGTCAGTTACAACATGGCTACTAAACAATTTAAAAGACAATGAATACTGAAGAAGTCTGTTTATCAGAGATTCTTTTCCTGACACCGATGCAAAGAAAATGCAAAAGGAGATATCGTTAAGACATACACAAATAAGTAAGAAACACATAAAGAATATTCAACTTGAGTAATAACTTAAAAATTACACAAAACTGAAAATGAAAACATTTTGCTAATGATAATACTTGGTGTTGAGTAAGGCAGAGAACCCAGGACACACACACTCCTGGCCGGTGGAAGTGTGCATTAGTGCCTCTTTTCTAGACAGTGATTTGGCAGTACTTATTTTAAAATCTCACAAAGGAATATGTAATTTAACCTAGGAAGTCTACTTCTAGGAATTAAATGAGTAATTATGGATGGGTACACATGGTACTCATATTACTCATGTGATATTGTTTATCACAGCAATGTTTTTAATAGATAAAAGCAAGAAACCACCTAAATATTCCCAATAGAATTGTTCTAATAATTTATGTTATATTCACACACAGGATGCAGCTACTTAAATGATGTCTTAGATTAGCACTTTTGAAACCATTTTAGCAGTAAAGCCATTTTATCAAAAAATCTCCTACACATAGCTGTAGTAAAAGAAAAAAAAAAAAAGCATGCACAAGCAGAGTCCCTCTGTTTGAGATGGCATGAGTAGGACAAGCGAGTTGACCTCCTCCCTTATAGCACTAAGAACTATGATTTTTGAGTCTGTGGTAAATCTCATTACATATGTGAATATTATTAACATGGGAAATTTTCCACAGTAGAATCTAAGAAACAAAAGATAGCTGTTACAAAATGAGTATACACAAATTTGTTCCAAAACTCAGCAGGTAAAGGATAATATTGTCAAACAGTCAGACTCCATTTCCAAAAAGAAAAAAAAAATCCTTTAGTAGTGGGTAAGAATTCAGGGGATTTTGCCATCTAATTCTTTGCACCTTCCTGTCAGATTGCCCTGCAGCCCATCTGGGTGGTGTTCTAGCCTTCAGAACACCTTCATTCTAGCTCCATCTGGGAGAGCAATTACAGCTTCTTATGGTCCTGCTTATAGGTTCTTCAGAATCAAAGAATCTTACTGTTGTTATCTTTTATGATATAACTTGATGTTTTATTAGCTAAAAGAATCCCTTTCTCCCACCACCTAATACACATCAGAGGTTAGGATGGACTCAGGTCTGGGATTCCATCTCAGCTACTTTGTTCTATTTTTACCCTTGATTCTTTATTACCTTTAGATCATTCTGTGTAGATGCCAATATCCAAGTCACCTCTTTGTATATCCATTCCCCCACTACAGAGTGGACTTACAGGTATGACCAACAGTACAGGAAAAGCATTAGTATGTGACTTCTGAGGCTAGGTCATAAGAAGTATTGAAGCTTCCACCCGGCTTCAATATGCTCTGGAAGAGGCCAGTTGTTTTCCCCAGGGAACTCTTTGCTACATGGAGAAGTCCACGCAGAGAGAAGTGAGGGTCCTGAACAACAGAAAGTGCCACTTGCCAGCCATGAGAGTGGGCCTCCTTGGAAACAGATTCTCCAGCCCCAGTCAAGCCTTCAGATGACTGCAGCTCAACATATATCTAACTGCAACTGCATGAGATATCCTAACTGTGAACTGATGAACTGCCCAAATTATGACCAGCAGATACTATCAGTGCTTACTGTTAAAACCATTACATTTTGTTATGATTTGTTGTGGAGCCATCAGTTCAGTTCAGTCGCTCAGTCATGTCCAACTCTTTGCGACCCCATGAATCGCAGTACGCCAGGCCTCCCTGTTCATCACCAACTCCCGGAGTTCACTCAGACTCACGTCCATCAAGTCCGTGATGCCATCCAGCCATCTCATCCTCTGTCGTCCCCTTCTCCTCCTGCCCACAATCCCTCCCAGCATCAGAGTTTTTTCCAATGAGTCAACTCTTCTCATGAGGTGGCCAAAGTACTGGAGTTTCAGCTTTAGCATCATTCCTTCCAAAGAAATCCCAGGGTTGATCTCCTTCAGAATGGACTGGTTGGATCTCCTTGCAGTCCAAGGGACTCTCAAGAGTCTTCTCCAACACCACAGTTCAAAAGCATGAATTCTTCGTCTCTCAGCCTTCTTCACAGTCCATGTCTCACATCCATACATGACCACAGGAAAAACCATAGCCTTGACTAGACGGACCTTAGTCGGCAAAGTAATGTCTCTGCTTCTGAATATGCTATCTAGGTTGGTCATAACTTTTCTTCCAAGGAGTCTTTTAATTTCATGGCTGCAATCACCATCTGCAGTGATTCTGGAGTCCCAAAAAATAAAGTCTGACACTGTTTCCACTGTTTCCCCATCTATTTCCCATGAAGTGATGGAACCGGATGATATGATCTTCGTTTTCTGAATGCTGAGCTTTAGGCCAACTTTTTCACTCTCCTCTTTCACTTTCATCAAGAGGCTTTTTAGCTCCTCTTCACTTTCTGACATAAGGGTGGTGTCATCTGCATATCTGAGGTTATTGATATTTCTCCCGGCAATCTTGATTCCAGCTTCTACTTCTTCCAGTCCAGCATTTCTCATGATGTACTCTGCATATAAGTTAAATAAGCAGGGTGACAATATATAGCCTTGACGTACTCCTTTTGCAATTTGGAACTCAGCAGTGGCCACAGGACTGGAAAACGTCAGTTTTCATTCCAATTCCAAAGAAAGGAAATGCAAAAGAATGCTCAAACTGCCGCACAATTGCACTCATCTCACATGCTAGTAAAGTAATGCTCAAAATTCTCCAAGCCAGGCTTCAGCAATATGTGAACTGTGAACTCTCTGACGTTCAAGCTGGTTTTAGAAAAGGCAGAGGAACCAAATGTCAAATTGCCAACATCCACTGGATCATGGAAAAAGCAAGAGAGTTCCAGAAAAACATCTATTTCTGCTTTATTGACTATGCCAAAGCCTTTGACTGTGTGGATCACAATCAACTGTGGAAAATTCTGAAAGAGATGGGAATACCAGACCACCTGACCTGCCCCTTGAGAAATCTGTATGCAGGGCAGGAAGCAACAGTTAGAACTGTGGAGCCATTGATAATGAAAACACTCTCATCCAAATTAATCAAACACAGGGAGCATCTCTCCCCACATCTCTGAATCTAAGAGTGTCTTTAAGCCTAATAGTCTGAGCTTGATGAGATGAGCAAAGTTTATTCCTGCCAGCACTTACTTGATATTCATACCTTTTGCATTCACCTACAAAAAAGAAATTCTGATTCTATTAAAAAAGGAACATATTTCCTTCTAAGATATTTTTAAGAACTTAATTTTTCATTCTGGATCGCTTCTGATTTTTCAATTATATCAATCATCAATATTCAGAAGACATTTAAAGGCCGAACTGATAATAAAAAAAAAGAAGTAACCATCTAGATAAAGAGAATTATTATTGACTAAGTGTGTTAAGTGCTTCTAAAAGGCAAGAATAGAAAAATGACACTGAAAGATTATTAAACAGATTTATATTTTTTCATTAGACTGTGACATTGGAAAATTCACAGGAGCACTGGTTGTGGGTTCTCTGAGCTGGTTATCATCTTCTGCCCTTTTCCTAGTATCATATCAAAGTTGCTATTTTTGGTGACCACTTGTTTAATTAGTATATCAGTTCAACAGATGAAACAGAGCAGCTCAAAATTAGGGTATTTTCAACGAGGTAAGTTATTTTCCTCTCAAGAAGGTCTGAGTTAACAAGACTCCTCTGCTCAGGTATAAAGACCCAGACTCCCTTTGGTGGGGGGTGCACTCCATGACAGAGATATGTCTGTCCTTGTCCATATGCTCTATGACAGAGCATAGCGGGGTGGGAGGCAGGGGAAGAAGCGTTCATTGATTTTTTCCACATCCAAATTGCTGTAACATACTCATGTGTACATAAACTACACAATAATTTTGGGAGCTTTAACCTCTTAGTATTTTTCCCTCTGCAATATATGTTGCACATGTGTCAGACTCTCCAGTGGATATATATAAATTTTCAGAATCTCTCCTTATAGCCATAGACAAATTTCTTTAGCTTTTTATTCTACATCTCTTCTGATTAATATTAAAATATCAGTCAATTCCCCTTAACTCTCCACTCCAACCAGGTATTGAGAATTGCTGACTCAAGGCAATGGCTGAGGCAATGCATTTCAAAGATTGCTATTCCATTTAAACGATGATAACTACACCTAGACTACAGAGATGGGATATGAGGTGATTTATACAGAAGAAGTGTTTTTCTTCCCACACAAAAGCTTCATAAAACAACATAATGACCATTTCATTGCCAAAGAACTTGAGTGATGATTTTCTCCATCTGTAAAATTCAAATTAAACAACCTGAATCATGTCATTTTTAAATTGCAAATGATCATTATATGATTCAATTACAAATAGAAGTCCTCATTATCTCATCTTTCTTCTTGCATCTCTAACTATTCCTGTGATAAATATCCTTAAAAACCCATCTGTATAGTAGGGTGTGATGAAAACACAGATTCAATGTAACAAATACCAACAGCA
Organism: Ovis canadensis; assembly: GCF_042477335.2. Classification (NCBI taxonomy): domain Eukaryota; kingdom Metazoa; phylum Chordata; class Mammalia; order Artiodactyla; family Bovidae; genus Ovis; species Ovis canadensis. The sequence continues at coordinate 228,683,106 of NC_091245.1, forward strand.
CTCACCATGTGACAGACACTGTAATCACTTTACTGATTAGGGAATAACCACATCCAAATCCCAAAGTATTTGAATAAAGAGGATTTAACCAAGCAAATGTAGGTAGTAAGGGAAATATTGTCTTGAGTGGATTCCATTAAAGGTCTAAGGGAAAGAGAGTGGCACATTTAATACACTCTGTGCAGGTCTCAGAAAATAAGAGATGAGCAAGCCCCGAGGCTGGAGATAGAGTCACCAACTGTATCATGCAGGGGCTTTGGGGATTTTACTCCAAGGTCAATTGAAAACCACTGCAGAATATCAGGCAAAGGACTGAAATCAATGTTTTCTGGAAGAAATCCTGTATCTCATGAGAAGAAAGCAAATGGTGGTAAAAACAGAAACTGGGTATTGAGGACAGGCAAGGCTGAATGCAGGCAAAGTCATTTAGGAAGCAATTGTGATAATCCAAACAAAGGGTTAGAGATTGCCTGTGGCTTAGATTAGGGGTATGGGTGGAGAGAGAAAATGTGAATGGATCTGAACACCATTTAGTAGGCATAATTGATACAAATTGCCTAGGAAGAACACAGCAACTGGAGGTTATTCTGCATAGTAGTAGTCTAGGCAACTTCTTTTGACCTTTGTCCTCAAAATGTCTATGGTAAGCAAGACTCAGCAGGAAAACAGACCTAATTGGAATTTGCAAATCTGTTTATATTATATGAGTGCAATAATGTAAATAATGCAAGAAAATGACCCTTCAAGGTACCTACAAAAATGATACCAATGGTGTTGATAGAACTACTGATGCTTTTTTCTTCTTCCTTCCTCTTTGATAGGATTTGCAAATACTTTGCAAAAAGTAATTTATCTTTCATGTATTCAATTATGAATTCAATAAATATCTATTGAACATCCATACTCTGCCAGTCACTTTGCTAGGAAGCACCAAGTACATAGCAGCAAAAAACAAAACCTGATAACAAACACATACCTTCTGGAAGTTCACATTCTGGTGTGTGTGTAGCATTCTAGTGTGTGTAGTAGGGGGTGAGGGGCAGCTATCAGACAATAAACAAGGTAAATAGAATATTATAGAGCATGCCTAAATGTCATAAAACTGATAGGTAGAATTCTCGCTTATTCATTGCCAAAATAGACATTTTCAAAACCAAATAAAAGATGGTGTAGGAATGGAATTACTAGAAGTCCAAACTAAATGGATTCATATGCCATCCCCCCATTGTCCCCACCACTTAATAGCAAAGCTACCATTCCCACTAACTGACCTCAAAGCACTCTGCTTAACACTGTATAGTTCTCATCTGGTTATATTACCATTGCTGAAGATGCATTTTTTCATCTTTTCAAGCCTAGACTTATGAATAGACAAACCTTGGAAATAGCAGAAGAGAGACAACCATTGCTTTCATATTTTAATAAACATATCACAAATGAACCTCACTTTGAGCATAAAGCCTTGATGTATGAATAACCATTTATTATTTGGAAAAATTCATTATAAACCTTCCATCTCAAAGAATACATATTTGTAAATGGAACTTTTCCATCAGAAAATGCAACTTTGAAAATGTGTTCTCATACGCATTATCTTTTGAGTCCCACAAACCTAATACAGCTCCTAATAGAGCTGTATCTGTGTGGACAGAATTGTACACATGACCCACAGAATATCATTCTGCCATCGACTAGTAACCAATAGAATTGCAGCCTCTGAGGTTGAAAGACAGTTGAGAATCGCATATTGTGCCTGTGAACAGTAAACAATGGAAGTCTGTGAGAATAATCACAGTTGCACTAAACTTTTTGAATGATTTTAGATTTTCAGGTGAATCATTTTGCAGCTAAGTGAAGGGAACTGTGCATATTCTGTCTTTTGTTTTATACTCTGAAGATGAAGTTTGTATCAACTACAAATTAATGCGTATACTTTTTAAAGGGTAGAATAAATGTGTTCACTTAATATTCATGACCCATTTGGTAACATGTCTTAAAAATTAATAGCATGCATAATGTTGTGTTTTTAATGAAACAATTTGAACATTCCTTACAATGTGCAATGACTAAGTTTGTTGTATATAATGAAAGTAATTCACCAAGTACAGCATGATTAGCTGTTCACTGCAAAGGGTACTCCACAAATCCCCATGCTAGAGGAATTATGATTTGGGGGTAAGCTATTTCAAACCTCAATAACTTTGTTCCCTTTGGGTAATGGTAGGAATATGTTTTATTGATTTTTCTCAAAACATCCAGTGCTTTTCAATGAAGCAAAAGTTTCAAGTATCTTCTGCAGTAATTTCAAAACTCCCCTCAAACTATAAACAAAGATTCTTTTTCATATATAGTTTAGTACGTATGAAGCAATACATATTATAATGAAGATCAGGCTCTCTGAGAACAAAAGGGAAAGGTAATTATAGATAAAAATCATCATCCAAAGTAATACCTTTCCCAGAGAGCCAGGAGCATGCCTCTCTAGCAGATGGTATTTAACCCTTCCTTTCACAGGACATGTACTTTCTTTGAAGATACCAATCTGTACAACAATAAGGAAGATTAAATAACTTATCTATCATCTAACTATAAAATCTTTACATAAGAATTATAATCTTACTAATAAGTAAAAAACTATTCCAAAATTTATAGAAAATGTATCTGTAGGTATTTGTTAAATGATTCATTGAATTTTCTTTTAACCACAAAGGAAAGAACTATTAATATTACAGAGGTTTTGAGTATAGATTTTTAAGGCATTTCTTCAATTAATAGATAACTAATTAGAGTTAATAGCTCATTATGTATAAATACTTTTAGGATACTCTACACATTCTTCTGGGCTTTCTCAGGTGGTAAAGAATCTGCCTGCAATGTAGGAGACACAGCTCGGATCCCTGGGTCAGCAACATCCCCCGAGAAGGAAATGGCAACCCACTCCAGCATTCTTGCCTGGAGAATCCCACGAACAGAGGACCCTGGAGGGCTACAGTCCATGAAGTCACAAAGAGTCAGACAAGACTAAATAACATCTTCACTTTTCACAAGCATTCTTCTATAAAGAGGGACTAAGTGGAGAAGGGGACTATGGGTGACTTTTGTTTTTCCTTCTTACATTTTTTGGGATTCTGGATAGAAGTTTTTCTAAAAGCTGTCATCTTTTAAAATAAACATTAGATGAACATTATTTATATTATTTCTTTCTTAATCAAATTCATCTATAGATGACACAAATTTCTCTCACCTACCACCAACTTATAAATTTCAAATGATTAATATACAACTAAAAATGTTACCAATTTTCCCCCTTAATATAAGGAAATATTACTTAATATTATTAAAGAATTTTACAGTGTGCATCTTATGTTGTACTTCTATGGACTTCCCTGGTGGCTCAGCCAGTAAGGGGTCTGCCTGCAATGCAGGAGACCTGGGTTCGATCCTTGGGTTGGGAAGATCTCCTGGAGAAGGAAATGGCAACCCATTTCAATATTCTTGCTCTGGAAAATCCCATGCATGGAGGAACCTGGCAGCCTACGGTCCATGGAGTCGCAAAGAGTTGGACATGACAGAGGCTTCACTCACATGTTATACTAGACATGTTCATTTTTAATCATCACAAAAATCCCCTGAAGCAGTATGATTCTCACTTTACAAGTAAGAAAATCGTAGCCCAGTTAAATATGTTCCCTAGACTTACACAGCTCATAGTTTGTGATTTTAATCCTTGCCTAGAGAAGGCAATGGCAACCCACTCCAGTGTTCTTGCCTGGAGAATCCCAGAGATGGTGGAACCTGGTGGGCTGCCATCCATGGGGTCGCACAGAGTCGGACACGACTGAAGTGACTTAGCAGCAGCAGCAGCAGAGGACTCGAGTTCTCTTAACTATACATCATTACAAGGAAGAGAGCTGGAAATTTATCGGGATTTAAAATGAACAGAAAAATCTGCTCTGCCATGAATGCTTTTACCATCTAGTTTTAAAGAAGATACAAGAACACTAAATGATTTAAAATAATTATAATATTGCTAATACCCATTTGTCATACACTGTGCTAAACACTTTACATGAATCATGTCCTTTATTCCCACAATTGCCATCTGACAAGTTTCTACATAAATGTCACTTTTTCTGAGAAGTATTCTTCAGCCCCCTGATCTACGCTAGGCCCCCAAGTTGTAGGTTCTCCATAAACAATCTTCTTCTTTCATCATATTCCTTCCAATTTTAGATTTTCTATTTACTGGTTAAAAGGCTTCACGAGGGAAACAAAAGTGACTCCTCTTTGCCCCCACTCTTCCCTCAAGGTATTGGTCATATTTTAAAACAGTGGACAGAGGAAAAAATGGAAAATACTTATCTTTCCTGAGTCACTCAAAACAACAGTAAAGTGTCTACTTAAGCCATAGTAAATTTTTTGTTGTTCTACCAGTTTTTGCTTTTAAATTTTTGCAAAGTTGTGTTGGGTTTTGCCATACAACAATACGAATCAGTCATAAATATACATATACCCCTCTGTCTTGATCCTCCCTCCTTCCCCCCAGTCCCACTCCTCTAGATCATCACAGAGCACCAGACTGGGTTCCCTATGTTATATAGCAACTTCTTAGCAACTATCCATTTTACACATGATAATGTATATATGTTGATGCTGCCTTCTCCATTCATTCCACTGACTCCCTTCCACACTGTGGACTTGTGGACATAGCACACTCTTTCACTCAGTATCTCACTGGCACTGTAGCTACCACCAATATCTTTCTCTGATAACTTTCTAAAACTCCCTCTCAACTCCAAATTTTGCTTCATATTCTTCATTCTCCACACTCTCTCATCTTCTACATCTCTTAAATTTCAAATCTGGCTTTCTTTCAATTCACGGGCTCTATTTATTATTCTACAGCTTCCCAAGTGGCTCAGTGGTAAAGAATCCACCTGCCAATAAGAAGACCAGGTTTGATCCCTGGGTGGGGAAATCCCCTGCAGAAGTAAACAGCAACCCACTCCAGTAATCTTGCCTGTTAAATCCCATGGACAGGGGAGTCTGGTGGGCTAGAGTCCATGGAGTTGCAAGAGTCAGACATGAATGAACACACACACATTGATTATTCCAATTCTACTCAACGAAGGCTCAAAGACTGGAGTGAAAAACAGAATGAACAGAGGGGAAAGAGGGAGAAATGTCTGAGATGTGTCCTGGTACCCAAGAGAACTCAGTGAGTCATGGGGCAACCTGAGTGGGAAAAGTACTAGGTCTTCCCCATGCCCTCAATTTCATTTCTACTTCTTCACTGAAAATGAAATATTTTCTTTCTGGTAATGGATATTAACTATTCCTCAAATGTCAAGAGCTTAGCAAAGAAGTTTTGTAAATCAATGTAACAAATCTGCTCAAAACAACAAAACTCTTAAGACAAAAATAGATCCCAAAACATTAAGACCAGATTGGATACACTCTGAAGATATTATCTTTAGAGAGAATGTGAAAGTTGAAAAAAGTGTAAAATGTCTATTTTGGAAGAAATTTTTAAGAGCCATGTTTTTCACTGACCATCCAAGTGCTATTTCAAGAACTCTCTAAAATGTCTATAAAGATGCATGCTTATGTGTGTGTGGGCATGTGCATCCACTGTGAAGATCACCAAAACTAGGACAATCAAAACCTGATACCATTAAATAGCCTGATTATGAGTTATAATTGTGCTAAGTCACCTCAGTCATGTCCAACTCTTTGGACTAGAGCCTGCCAGGCTCCTCCATCCATGGGGTTCTCCAGGCAAGAATACTGGAGTGGGTTGCCATTTTCTCCTCCAGATCTTCCTGATGGAGAGATGGAATCTGTGTCTCCCTTATTGGTAGGCAGGTTCTTTACCACTAGCGCCACCTGGGAAGTTATCCTTAATTGTGCATTTACATCTGTGTATCTCCAGTTAAAGTAGACAGGCCACCACAGAGATTGTCATGGGGAATTTGGAGAGTAGATTTGAAACAGCCTTTTGCTACTCATACATATTACTCATCTTCTGACTCACGGTGCTGGCATGAGACTGCAGCCAGGCCTGCAACTCCAACTTCACCTGCATCTCATTCAGTATAACTAACTCCTGGGCCAGCTGTGTATGTTTCACAACAAGACAACAAGCTCCTGAATTTCTGCAGGACATTCATTTCATCAAAGTCAAAAGTCACAAGAAGTGACACTTCAATCAGTCCTCACTGACTTTAGCTTGTGTATCCCAATTTGCTTTTATTCTCTCCCAATTTGTATCTATCTGCCCTTCACAACTGCTTGGGGACTTTAAGCTCTAAGATCAGATCAGTTGGGAAAACAATGAGCAGTGCAGAGACTCAGTAAATTCCAGAATTTCAAAATATCTAAGTCCTATGTGTCTTTGTGTATCTGTTTCTCCCTTTTAACCCTGACTGATATATACTGTCCGAGTCAACGAACATAAGTATCTCACCTAATCATTTAGCCAAGAGTTATTTAGCGTATACTCTGTGCCAACTATTATTTTAACCACTGGACACACACTGATACAAGTAACAAGAGAGACATTCCTCCCTTCATGTTGTCTGCATACTAACTAGGAAGATGGAAATAAATGAGCATGTAAATAAGCAAGCACAAAATTCAGATGATATATTAGTTTACTATTGCTGTTCCAACAAACTTAGTTGCTGCAACAATTCAAACTTATTATCTTACATTTCTGGAATTCAGAAGTCCAAAATGAATCTTGGCTAAAATTAAGACAGGTTTCTTGGATCTATGACAGAATGCCTTTTCTAGCTTCAGAAGACCACCTGCATTCCTTCGTCTGTGCCCCTTTCTCCATATGCAAAACGCATCACTCCCTTCCACTTTGGCTTCCATTGTCACCTCTCCTTTTTCTGACTGACCCTCCTGCCTCCCACTTATGAGGACCCTTGAGATTACATTCGACCCACTCAGATAATCCAAGATAATGTTCCCATGTCAAAATTCCTTTTCCCATGTAAAGGAACATTCACAAGTTCCTGGCCATTATTCAGTCACTCAGATAATCTGTATTCATAGAAAATCAACAAAATAAGGAAATGAAATGTTAACTTATATAGTCAAAGATATCCTCTCAGAGAATTTCTTTTCAGCAGAAACCTGAAAGAGACGGAGAAAAGTATTCCAATCTAGGCAGGAAGACTAAGAAGTATTAAGACTGTAAGGGAAAAAAGCTAGATGCGTTCCTGGAAAAGAAAAACTTCTTTACACAAACTGAGAAGAGATGGTAGGACCAGGCCTCAGAGATCTGAGGCCAGATCTTCTAAGGCCTTGTGCTAAGCAGCTTGGGTTTTATACGTCAGTCACTATGCAAAGAATTTATTACTGCAGCATTCTATCAGTTCAGTTGCTCAGTCGCGTCCGACTCTGCGACCCCATGAATCGCAGCACGCCAGGCCTCCCTGTCCATCACCATCTCCTGGAGTTCACTAAGACTCACATCCATCGAGTCCGTGATGCCATCCAGCCATCTCAGCCTCTGTCGTCCCCTTCTCCTCCTGCCCCCAATCCCTCCCAGCATCAGAGTCTTTTCCAATGAGTCAACTCTTCTCATGAGGTGGCCAAAGTACTGGAGTTTCAGCTTCAGCATTCTATAGGAGAAACTTTATCTAAGATGGAGATGCAGCAGACTCTAAAGTGAGTGAACGAAACCAACATGTGGGCATCATCTCAAGCCATTGGATCTTAAAAACCTGTATGCATCATGGGCCACAGAAATAGTAGAAGTATCTGCACTGCACATCAGTTTCCGAACTTATGAGCTAGCAACCCGAATCTCTGCAAGTAGCATTCAACAAACAGGAGGAAAAGTTCTTGACTGAACTTCCCTATATTTCAGCCAGGCTGTTTTCTGAAAAACTAATGAACATTTTCCCTCCAAAAACTATTTTAAAATTGATTTTTGCTTAATAAGTGTACTTTGGGGAAGGGGCTTCCCTGGTGGCACAGTGGTAAAGAACCGCCTGCTAATACAGGAGATGCAGGTTGGATCCCTGGGTCGGGAAGATCCCCTGGAGAAGGAAATGGCAACCCATTCTAGTATTCTTGCCTGGGAAACTCCATCAACAGAGGAACCTGTTGGGCTTGGGGTTTCAAGAAGAATCAGACATGACTTAGTAACTAAACAACAACTTTAGGGAAGAAGTCATGCCTTTAACAATGTTAGGTCTTCTTTTCATGCTTTTCTATTCTACATTGTTCTAGTGGAGTGATAAAGAAGTGGTTCTGTCTGAAGTCAGCTGACGAGCGAACAGGAGGTAGGGAGATAAATGTATGAAATATGCATGTCACTTAACTTTGAGGAGTTTTGCTAAGAAAAGAAAGAGGAATTGGATGGTACCTGGAGGAAAATGAGATCTTAGTAGGGTTTTTGTTAAGATGGGAGATATGTTAGTATGCTCACTGATGAGAGAATGATGAAGGGAAATTTGTTGATAGAGGCAAAAGCAGGAAAATTACAAGGGCTAAGCAGTTAAAAAGTCAGTGAGAAGGAAAGGACTCATGCATAAGTGAATGCTTTGGCCTTGGATCAAAGTAAGGACAATTCAAACTGAAAGTCATATTTCTCATTAACTAAAGGATTGACATTCTGCTTTTGTAGCAGTCTCTTGAGTTTTGTTAGCAGAAAACAGCATCCTGATCCTAAGTACTTCATAACACTGACAAGACTGCACTTCTAAGTCTTTAAGACTGTCAGTATACTACTTAACTGCAGCAACTCCACTGAGGGAAAGACCACCTTTTGGGGACCTGTCTGGGAGTCCAGCCGACAGCCCCTTGATGACATGACTTCCCTCTAAATGAGTTCATTTTATCCTCTATAGATCTCAGTTCACACAGACATATTTTTTAAAATAAGTGTAACTTTAGCAAATAGTCATACATCACTTTTAATTGATATACTCAACCATCTAGCATGAAAGCAACTGCTTTCTCTACCCATACGTGTTGTGTGGGAATTCTCTAAGTATAGGGATTAGCCAATTAAAACCAAACGATAGAGAAAATGGTATGTTCCATGCAAGAACATAGAGAGAGAGTTTGCTACCAGGTAAGTTGTTGGAGTCAATATACAAATATTTTATTTGATATTCTATTTATTACTGATTTCTGTGCTTAATTGGTAGCTTATACTTCTTTCAAGAAGGAGTGAATCATCTATGCCAGAATGCATTAAGACACTGCAAATCAAGGTTCTGTTTTAGTGGGAATATGGGGGGAAAAAACTGAAAGGTATTGATGCTGTTATGCAAATAAGAAAAGCCCAAGAAGAGAGAGTTCTATAATTTCTGTGATGGATAGAAATGGGCTTAGGGTTGACAGGCAATCTAAAAATTACTATTACCTCTCATTATATCCTTCCAAGCATTTCCGTTTGTGCAGAATGGGATTTTAAACATCTTGATCAAGCAGTAGAAGTCTGCCTCATATCCTGACACTGATGATCATCTGGCAGGGCAATATTGTTGCTCTAACTGGCATACGCACATGGTTATGAAACTGCATGAGGCATTACTCAAGAAGTGGCTTGTGATTGGAAACAGCCAGCAGAAATTTAAAAGCAAGTATCATTTTGCCACTCATGAAATGATCAAAGGTTTCATAAAACTTTATGCCTATGAGGGCCAGTATATAAGATTCACTCTAATCTCAAGAAGTAAATTTTAATATGTTCAACTGTCTTAGATTCTTAGAGTTGTAGGACTTTTTTTTTTTTTTTACAATATTGTATTGGATTTTCCATATATCAACATGAATCCACCACAGGAATACACGTGTTCCTCATCCTGAACCTCCCTCTCTCCTCCCTCCCTGTACCATCACTCTGGGTCATCCCAGTGCACCAGCCCCAAGCATCCAGTATCATGCATCGAAACTGGACTGGAGATTCGTTTCATATATGATATTATACATGTTTCAATGCCATTCTCCCAAATCATCCCACCCTCTCCCACAGAATCCAAAAATCTGTTCTATACATCTGTGTCTCTTTTGCTGTCTCGCATACAAGGTTATCATTACCATCTTTCTAAATTCCATATATATGTGTTAGTATACTGTATTGGTGTTTTTCTTTCTGGCTTACTTCACTCTGTATAATAGGCTCCAGTTTCATCCACCTCATTAGAACTGATTCAAATGTATTCTTTTTAATGGCTAAGTAATACTCCATTGTGTATATGTACCACAGCTTTCTTATCCATTCATCTGCTGATGGACATCTAGGTTGCTACCATGTCCTGGCTATTATAAACAGTGCTGCGATGAACATTGGGATACACGTGTCTCTTTCAGTTCTGGTTTCCTCGGTGTGTATGCCCAGCAGTGGGATTGTTGGATCATAAGGCAGTTCTATTTCCAGTTTTTTCCACACTGTTCTCCATAGTGGCCGTACTAGCTTGCATTCTTACCAACAGTGTAAGTGGGTTCCTTTTCTCCACACCCTCTCCAGCATTTATTGCTTGTAGACTTTTGGATCACAGCCATTCTGACTGGTGTGAAATGGTACCTCATTGTGGTTTTGATTTGCATTTCTCTGATAATGAGTGATGTTGAGCATCTATTCATCTGTTAGCCATCCATATGTCTTCTTTGGAGAAATGTCTATTTGGTTCTTTGGGCCATTTTTTGATTGGGTCGTTTATTTTTCTGGAATTGAGCTGCAGGAGTTGCTTGTATATTTTTGAGATTGTTTGTCAGTTGCTTCCTTTGCTATTATTTTCTCCCATTCCGAAGGCTGTCCTTTCACCTTGCTTATAGTTTCCTTTGTTGTGCAGAAGCTTTTAATTTTATTTAGGTCCCATTTGTTTATTTTTGCTTTTATTTCCAATATTCTGGGAGGTGAGTCATAGAGGATCCTGGTGTGATTTATGTCGGAGAGTGTTTTGCCTATGTTCTCCTCTAGGAGTTTTATAGTTTCTGATCTTACATTTAGATCTTTAATCCATTTTGAGTTTATTTTTGTGTATGGTGTTAAAAAGTATTCTAGTTTCATTCTTTTACAAGTGGTTTATCAGTTTTCCCAGCACCACTTGTTAAAGAGATTGTCTTTTCTCCATTGTATATTCTTTCCTCCTTTGTCAAAGATAAGGTGTCCATAGGTACGTGGATTTATCTCTGGGCTTTCTATTTTGTTCCATTGATCTATATTTCTGCCTTTGTGCCAGTACCATACTGTCTTGATGACTGTGGCTTTATAGTAGAGCCTGAAGTCAGGCAGGTTGATTCCTCCAGTTCCATTCTTCTTTCTCCAGATTGCTTTGGCTATTCGAGGTTTTTTGTATTTCCATATGAACTGTGAAATTATTTGTTCTAGCTTTGTGAAAAATATAGTTGGTAGCTTGATAGGGATTGCATTGAATCTATAGATTGGTTTGGGTAGTATACTCATTTTCACTATATTGATTCTTCCAATCCATGAACATGGTATATTTCTCTTTGATTTCTTTCACCAGTGTTTTATAGTTTTCTACATATAAGTATTTAGTTTCTTTAGGTAGATATATTCCTAAGTATTTTACTTGTTTCGTTGCAATGGTGAATGTAATCGTTTCCTTAATTCCTCTATTTTCTCATTATTAGTGTATAGGAATGCAAGGGATTTCTGTGTGTTGATTTTATATCCTGCAACTTTACTATATTCATTTATTAGCTCTAGTAATTTTCTGGTAGAGTCTTTAGGGTTTTCTATGTAGAGGATCATGTCATCTGCAAACAGTGAGAGTTTTATTTCTTTTCCAATCTGGATTCCTTTTATCTTTTTATGCTCTGATTGCTGTGGCCAAAACTTTCAAAACTATGTTCAATAGTAGTGGTGAAAGTGGGCACCCTTATCTTGTTCCTGACTTTAGGCTAAATGCTTTCAATGTTTCACCTTTGAGGATAATGTTTGTAGCTTTTATTATGTTGAGGTATGTTCCTTCTATTCCTGCTTTCCGGAGAGTTTTTATCATAAATGGATGTTGAATTTTGTCAAAGGCTTTCTCTGCATCTATTGAGATAATCATATGGCTTTTAATTTTTAATTTGTTAATGTGGTGTATTACATTGATTGATTTGTGGATATTGAAGAATCCTTGCATCCCTGGGATAAAGCCCACTTGGTCATGGTGTATGATCTTTTTAATGTGTTGTTGGATTCTGATTGCTAGAAATTTGTTAAGGATTTTTGCATCTATGTTCATCAGTGATATTGGCCTTTAGTTTTCTTTTTTGTGGCATCTTTGTCAGGTTTTGGTATTAGGGTGATGGTGGCCTCATAGAATGAGTTTGGAAGTTTACCTTTCTCTGATATTCTGGAAGAGTTTGAGTAGGATAGGTGTTAGATCTTCTCTAAATTTTTGGTAGAATTCAGCTGTGAAGCTGTCTGGACCTGGGCTTTTGTTTGCTGGAAGATTTCTGATTACAGTCTCAATTTCTGTGCTTGTGATGAGTTCAAGTTATACTTTTCTAAGAATTTGTCCATTTCTTCCATGTTGTCCATTTTATTGGCGTATAATTGCTGATAGTGGTCTCATGATCCTTTGTATTTCTGTGTTGTCTGTTGTGATCTCTCCATTTTCATTTCTAATTTTATTGATTTGATTTTTCTCCCTTTGTTTCTTGATGAGTCTGGCTAATGGAGTTGTAGGACTTTAAACCTGTTCAGTTTCAAAATGTTCAAATAAAGAAATGGAAGGCACCCATTGTAATACAACACTCCCACCATGGGGCAAAGGCTGGCTATGGAAGTCAGTAGTCGTGAGTCATACATCATTACTTTCTCCAGCTCATAATTTTAGAGCAAAAATATGATAGGTGTTTCTTTGATTTTTTTACAAACTCAAATTCCTACATTTTATTAAGTAAATTTGGGATGGTCTACTTAAAATACTTGAGGTCTTCTGGCAATAAAATTATACAAATCACAAAGTAAATCTGGGAACTGTGAGGTGACAACAGTATTCTCAGCTTCTCCACACTTCCATTTTCTCACCTGTAAAATATGGAAAGAAATGTCTACCTTCTAGACTGATTGAAAAGATTAATTGGATTATGATTATAAAAATATTGGGCTCAGAATCTGGTACACAGTGTTCACTCAAAAAACAGTGACTGTCATTGTAACCATTGTTCTCTTTGTGCAAAAAGTAAGAAGACATGTTTTATCAGACTCAAAAGCCTGAAAGGAACTTTTAAAAGGCATCTATTCATCTTTCTTGTTCTGTGTACCAGGGTTAAATCTCGCTTATCTACCCTGACTTCTCTCTCAAATGACTCTAAGAAGATAACAATACTTCTTAGTGGATTATTATGACTATGTACATAATGTTAATTGTTTGGGTTACATACAGTTGTTTTTCTCAAGAGATTTCTGCAATTCTAAAGGAAAGCAGCTGACAGCTTCTAGGGGCAGTATCTTAATTAACAATTATTGTGCAAAAATCTTTCTTCTGACTAGGCAGGGGGAAAGAGGTTGTTAGGAGGCAGGGAGAGATGTATTAGAGATGTCCAGAGAGCAAGGGGCCTTTGTTAGCTTAAAGGGTCTCTCTTTGCCGAAGAAAACTCTCCAATTAGACAGAAAACTGTTGCAGGAGCATAAAAGCCATTTTCAGCACCATGTAAAGCAGTCCCATTTTTTTAGTTGGACGAGTGAAATGAGAATGACGTCTCTCCTGTTGCAACTGCCAATTATTTAAGAGGCAAAACTCAAGAAAGTCAGAAGCAAGTCTCGAGCATGAAATGATAAAGTAGCAACCAGAACTGAGCACAGCTAATGGCTGGCTTTATGGTTCTTTAATAAGATGGGGCTTAAAGAAGCTGGGAGAAAATAAACTCCAACTTTACTTCATTAGGACTAGATGGCTTAATATGTGTACAACAGTTCTATTTAAAATGAGTTGTCCAGGATGCAAAAGTCACTATGTCTGATCCATGTTAGGCATGGACAACCTAAGAAATGACAGGTGGCACTTTTTAAAGAAAAATGAAGAATCAAACTCAAAATACATACAAGCACTCCTAAAAGGTTTTAAATACAGATTATAAATATAACTAACCAAAAGGTAAAATTCAAAATGAATCATATCCCTAGGACTATCTCTAATTAAACTGTAGTAGAGATTTATTTACATCTCCTTTTAGATGTAAGCTGTACATTTATACTTGAAATTTCATCCAAATAGGTATATAATACACTTTCAATAACTATGAAAGTTTCTTATATAGGATTTTAATCACTGCTATAACAAATACTTATGAAATACCTACTGAACTAGGAACCAACGTAACAGAGGAGGGGAAAAGTGCATAATGCCAGACTTCAGGAACTTAAAATCCAGTGAGGAAAACGGATATTAATACATACAGCTTATGTCATCAAGACCATGACAAAAGATTCTAAGAAGGGATCTGATTTAGACAGGAGGAGCAATGGAATTTAAGCTCTAACCTGAAAGACTGGCTAACAGTTAAATAAAATACCAGACCAACTGACCTGCCTCCTGAGAAATCTGTATGCAGGTCAAGAAGCAACAGTTAGAACTGGACATGGAACAACAGACTGGTTCCAAACCAGGAAACGAGTAAATCAAGGCTGTATATTGTCACTCTGCTTATTTAACTTATATGCAGAGTACATCATGGGAAATTCCAGCCTGGATGAAGCACAAGTAGGAATCAAGATTGCCGGGAGAAATATCAATAACCTCAGATATGCAAATGACACCACCCTTATGGCAGAAAGTGAAGAAGAACTAAAGAGCCTCTTGATGAAAGTGAAAGAGGAGAGTGAAAAAGTTGGTTTAAAGCTCAACATTCAGAAAACGAAGATCATGGCATCTGGTCCCATCACTTCATGGCAACTAGATGGGCAAACAATGGAAACAGTGAGAGACTTTATTTTCTTGGGCCCTAAAATCACTGCAGATGGTGACTGAAGCCATGAAGCTAAAAGGTACTTGCTCCTTGGAAGAAAAGCTATGACCAACCTAGATAGGATATTAAAAAGCAGAGACATTACTTTGTCAACAAAGGTCTGTCTAGTCAAGGCTATGGTTTTTCCAGTAGTCATGTATGGATCTGAGAGTTGGACTATAAAGAAAGCTGAGCACAGAAGAATTGATGCTTTTGAATTATGGTGTTGGAGAAGACTCATGAGAGTCCCTTGAACTTCAAGGAGATAAACCAGTCAGTCCTAAAGGAAATCAGTCCTGAATATTCATTGGAAGGACTGATGCTGAAGATGAAACTCTAATATTTTGGCCACCTGATGTGAAGAACTGACTCATTTGAAAAGACCCTGATGCTGGGAAAGATTGAAGGCAGGAGGAGAAGGGGATGCCAGAGGATGAGATGGTTGGATGGCATCACCAATGCAATGGACATGAGTTTGAGTAGGCTCTGGGAGTTGGTGATGGACAGGGAAGCCAGGTGTTCTGCAGTCCATGAGGCTGCAAAGAGTCGGACACTACTGAGCAACTGAACTGAATGAAGAGAAGGAGAATAAACATTTTGAGGCAAGGGCACTGATGCAGAAGAAAAGTTGGCATAGCTGAAGAGCCAAAAAAACAAGGCCAGTGAGGATAATGTGATAGCATCAAGGGAAGAAAAGATACACTGACCGTGACAAGATCAGATTGGCCATGTTAAAAAAAAAAAAAAAAGTAATGTATCCTAAGTGCAGTGCCACTGAATGGTTTTAAGCAGAGAGTATGAAATCATTAGATTTACATTTCAGAAAAAAATAACCTGGCATAGTTCTGCATAGAGCATAACAGCATACAATGGCATGTGTAACTACAAGTTTAGTAGGGAGCTGCCATGGTCTAAGTGAGGTATAGTAGTGTTTCAGGTAAAAGATGTGGAGAAAAATGGATTCATTCAAGGTCTATTCTGGAATAGGCATCCATAGGTGATAGATTAGAATATTTCTCTGGCTTTTGGTTAAAATTACCAAATAGAATATGATTCCATTCACTGAGATAAAAACACAACAAAGTTAGAGGAAAGTGGGGGGAAGAAGTACAGTTCATCAGGTACATCATTAGAGACTAAAAAAGGGAATGAGAAAAGAGCAGTAGCACAGGAATATCAGCATCTCTGGGGAGAAATATAAGTTTTTATATATATATCCAATTTTATGATTGTATCCATTTATCTATACACATTTTATTTGGGAACACAAGCCACAAATCTCAGCTCTTTTTTGGATAAAAGGAGTAGAATGTCCCCAGTAGGACAGGGACTCTGACATCCCAGGGACTGATGGTCATCATACAGCAGGCATGAGAAAGACAACTCCAAAAAATGAACAACCTCAGAAGCAGAAAATTTGTCAAACAGTTCTGAAGTTTAACAAAGAGGCAACTGAGATTTGAATAAGATCTGGTATTAATAGAAAAGAAAAACCAGCCAAAGAAATAAGTTAACAAGAACTCAGTTGTCAAAGATGGAGCTTTGATCAAGTATATAAGCAGAACACTGGGAACCGTTTGTGATTTTTATCTTGAAAAGACAATGTGGTAACTGTGCACAGATTAACATAAGATGAGCTTATATGGGACTGAAGAGATGCTTGCTAGGTCCCCAGAGCCCAGGTGGGACAACTGGGGTCTCCCACAGGGACCCTGTATGGAAGAGTTAACACTGCTCATCTCAGAGTGAGGAAACCCTGGAAATTGGTTGCAGCTACTGTCTTCAAGCATATACCAAATATACCTGGTGCAGCCCTGTATAGTTCTTATTACAGAGTATCAGTTCAGTTCAGTTCAGTCACTCAGTCGTGTCTGACTCTTCGCGACCCCATGAATCGCAATACACCAGGCCTCCCTGTCCATCACCAACTCCCGGAGTTCACTCAGACTCGCGTCCATAGAGTCAGTGATGCCATCCAGCCATCTCATCCTTGGTCATCCCCTTCTTCTCCTGCCCCCAATCCCTCCCAGCATCAAAGTCTTTTCCAATGAGTCAACTATACATTCAATAAATCTCAACAAAATGTTTGTATAAACTTCAGAGTTAAATTCCTCCCAGTGTTGTTTTTTAAAGATATGTGGACTGGGCAGATGCTACTCGATTCTGTCAAAATTTCAATGACAGAGGAAGAAAGTTTCTATAAACAGCAGCCTTTACAGAACACTGCCTTAACAACAGTTAACAGGCAGTCTTATAGGACTACCCATTACAGTGGCACAGAAAGCAGCTAACTCATCAGAAACTATATTAGAGCTTTACAGTCTCTACCTTTTCTGACTTTTCATCTGAATGCCTCAGCTATGAAATCTCTTGTTTTGACCTTAGTGGAAATGGCTATCCTTTGTGAAATAACCTAGAAAGGTCTTTGTGTCTGTTCTCTACACATTGGTAAATTTCCTGCATCCTTTCTTCAGAAGTTCCCAGCCTCAAGCTCATTAATCACTCTCATTATTCTTTTAGACTCTCTATACACCATCCCTTCTTGCTCTCTACAGTTAGGAGCCCAAAATTAGACTCATTAGTAAAGGCTTGGCCAAGGCCAAATCTAACAAGATGACATTCTCATGAATTCTGCACATGTAAGAGTGAACTCATCAAAAAGTGAGGTGATGCCTGGAAACGTCTTATGAACCCTCTGAATCCTGTCTGAAATAAATATGTAAGCTAAAACTGAAACAAAGATTTGCAAACAACTGAACTCCAAATCACATACCTGAGGTACTAAGGTACCACTCACCACCTTCCTCCTACCACCCACCCACCCTACCTCCCCTTCTTTATTCCTGCCTATATAAATATAAAAATTCTGAGTTGGTAGGAGAGCCAATAATGCCAAAAGGTAGAGAGAAATAATGCCAAAAAGGACCAAGAGTTGGAAGCTAATATGCAGAGGCCAAGGTTGAGCATATACAGTATAAACTAGAAAGGATCTGCCAATGAAGAGAGGAAAAACTAATCTGGCTAAGAGCAGGACCCAGGAATCAGAGTTCTGGATCTGACTTATGCATCAGCCACTTACCAGTTGTTTGACACTGGAGGCTGGTGAGACTGAGACTTTCAGCCTCATTTTCCTCATCTGTAAAGTGAGGCCCCTTATGGTACATAAATTATAGAGTTTAACAATCACATGAGTTAAGTATCTGTAACTGTTTACTAGATCTGAAATAGTCATGTTATAATTTTATGTATAGGTACTTTTTTTGAATAATTTAAGTATTTGTTAATGACTAAAATAAGCATTTAAAAGGGCACTTTAGGCCATCTTTACTGTTGAGTCACTGGAAAAATCCCAGGCATTGTCAATTCTCCAATAAACATGTAAATTTTTTTTTTAATTGGAGAATAATTGCTTTACAATGTTGTGATTTCTGCTGTACAACAAGACAAATCAGCCATAATTATATACACAGCCTCTCTCTCTTGAGCTTCCCTCCCCCCTCCCATCCTACCTCTCTAGCAGCTTCCCATTAGCTATCTATTTTACATATAGATAGTGTATCCATGTCCAAGGTATCTAAATTTTTAACCAACATGGTAGACATGCCACTGGCATCAAGGTTGCTGTTAATGTAAACCAATCCAATATACCAACTAGACAGCTGGTAGAAATAACTATGTATAACAGAGAACAAGAGATAAAATCCCTGATACATATACTGTGACCTAGCATTCTTGTTAGCAAGAAACAGAATTAAACTGTCCCTTCATGGAAGTCAGTTAATTTCTAGCAGGAACTAAAAGCAAAATTGAATATCTGTAAGTATTTGAAACCTCAAGTTTTCAGCAGAACATTTTATCTTGTAGAGAAACCATAAGCTCACTTAATATTTCCATATCACGAATACTATACATAAGATACCTCTCATTTAAGCTTATAAATGATTATCCTTCCAATCAGTAGTACACACTAGAGCAACTATTAATAGATTTTCTATTGTTGCTCTCAGCTGAATCTGTTAATGCTTACTTATAGGCCTTAACAATTACAGTTTTATTTTCTATTTTACTTAAAATTCATAGATGAGTGGAAAAGGTCAGACACAAGTAAATGTATTAGTGTATGACTCCATAAAATTCTAGAAAATCCCAACTAATCTACAAAAATAAAAAGCAAGTCAGTGTTTGCCTAGGGCTGGGGTGGGGGTGGGATAATGCAATGGCACCCCACTCCAGTACTCTTGCCTGGGAAATCCCACGGATGGAGGAGCCTGGTGGGCTGCAGTCCATGGGATCGCTAAGAGTCGGACATGACTGAGGGAAATCACTTTCACTTTTCACTTTCATGCATTGGAGAAGGAAATGGCAACCCACTCCAGTATTCTTGCTTGGAGAATCCCAGGGATGGCAAAGCCTGGCGGGCTGCCCTCTATGGGGTCACACAGAATCGGACTGAAGTGACTTAGCAGCAGTAGCAGCAGGGGCGGGGGTGAGGGGTGATGGGGCTTGAGGAAAGGGCCACAAGAAAATTCTAGGGTAATGGAAATTGTCTGTCTCTTTGTTGTGGCATAGTTTCATAGTATACAACTGTCAAAACCTGCCAAATTGTACAATTTCAATGGATAGTACAAGGAATAAAGGATATAAAAAGAATAAATTACATCTGGATAAAGTTGACCTGAATAATAAATGTCACAGAAAAATGTCTAGAATAACACACAGAATATAAATAAAACTGATCAAGACTTTAGACATGCTTCTAGCTAACAATCAAGTTCAGCTCTATTCTGTACTTCTCTAAAACACAGAAATATGATTTTTACCAGCACAAATTAAGTTAAAACTAGCATCTT
This sequence comes from Ovis canadensis, assembly GCF_042477335.2. Taxonomy (NCBI): domain Eukaryota; kingdom Metazoa; phylum Chordata; class Mammalia; order Artiodactyla; family Bovidae; genus Ovis; species Ovis canadensis. The sequence goes on from NC_091245.1 coordinate 228,702,893, forward strand.
ACAAAGGCTTGTAGAACCAGGATGTCATCTAAGACAAGATGAAAAGTCTGTGTTTTTATAAACCTGACACTATGGGGAATAAAACAAGGAAATAAAGTTGGAGGTGCCTGTCTCTTTACAGAAAATAAAATGGGCTATGGCATGAGGAGTTGTCAGGAATATTACAGTTATTGATGGTTCAACCTGAAAAATTTTATGGAATCAGATGTTAAAACTCTTCTCAAAACTATTAAATGAAACTAGCATAAAGGATACTCTGAGTATTTTCCTTGTACTTCATAAAACCCTCCACCCCACATCAAAATTTTAAAGTCCACATTATAATTAATTATACCTACAGACTGTTGGCACATGCAAGAAGGTCATAGGAAAGCCTTTATGTCTCACATAAAACACCATCACAGGATTACAACACACTATCACATTCATTTCATTTTACCACAAGCCTGACAAAATAGTCAAATTCATTGAATTAAAACTCAATTATCTTCCTCCTTTAACCATCACAGCCTGCTTCACAAACTCCACGTTCAATAATGGCTATATTTCATTATCCTCTTCTAGTCCATTACTCAATACACTAACTAGCCCTAAGTTTAGTGTCTTTTATGTGATGTTTCTCACTCCTCCTGAGTTATTCAAGGGAATAGAAAGAGATTGGAGAGGTCTAGAAGATAGTAGAAGTGAGCAATAGAGAAGAGCACAGGATCCCCATCATTCCACTGACACCTAGCATCGCACCACAGAGCAACCTGCAACTATGTTTTCGCTTGTCCAGTTAACTCTATCAACATTGTTCCTTGGGGATGATCAACCCCTTTCAGGCTTAGGCTCTCTAGAGTTGACACCATTATGCCCAGACATTCACCTCAAAGTTCAAGTCCATGCTGCAGTGACTCCAAGCTTTTGTTTGGAGTCCAAAGACATCACACTAGAATGAGCCACAAGCTAATTTTACTATCAGCAGTTTTATTTCAGGAGCCTCACTGTCCTTTGCAACTGAGTCTTGTTCAGAAAAACTAGTCCAGCATTTACAGTTCTTCCTAGCTTCATCCACACAGGATTTGAACAATTTTCATGAATTTGAGCAAACTCCAGACAGTGGAGGACAGGGAAGCCTGGTGTTCTGCAGGCCATGGAGTTGCAAAGCATTAGATAAGACTTAGTGATTAACCACCACCACCTAGCTTCATATCCTGGGAAGCCATGTCCTCCTTTCCATAAGGCACAGTGATCCTGTTGCAGGATAATCCATCTCCTCTCTGAAGCCTCTGCATACCAGAAATTTCATGGAAAGAATAGCCTTGAAGGGCAAAAATATGTTTTGCTAAACCCTCACCACCCTTTTGGCAGAAAGGGAAGAGGAACTAATAAGCCTTTTGATGAAAGTGAAAGAGGAGAGTGAAAAAGTTGGCTTAAAGGTCAACATTCAGAAAACAAAGATCATGGCATCCAGTCCCATCACTTCATGGGAAATAGATGGGGAAACAGTGGAAACAGTGTCAGACTTTATTTTGGGGGGCTCCAAACTCACTGCAGATGGTGATTGCGGCCATGAAATTAAAAGACCCTTACTCCTTGGAAGAAAAGTTATGACCAACCTAGATAGTATATTCAAAAGCAGAGACATTACTTTGCTGACTAAGGTCCGTCTAGTCAAGGCTATGGTTTTTCCTGTGGTCATATATGGATGTGAGAGTTAGACTGTGAAGAAGGCTGAGCGCTGAAGAATTGATGCTTTTGAACTGTAGTGTTGGAGAAGACTCTTGAGAGTCCCTTGAACTGCAAGGAGATCCAACCAGTCCATTCTGAAGGAGATCAGCCCTGGGATTTCTTTGGAAGGAATGATGCTAAAGCTGAAACTCCAGTACTTTGGCCACCTCATGAGAAGAGTTGACTTTTTGGAAGAGACTCTGATGCTGGGAGGGATTGGGGGCAGGAGGAGAAGGGGACGACAGAGGAAGAGATGGCTGGATGGCATCACTGACTCGATGGACATGAGTCTGAGTGAACTCTGGGAGTTGGTGATGAACAGGGAGGCCTGGATTGCTGTGATTCATGGGGTCGCAGAGAGTCAGACATGACTGAGTGATTGACATGAACTGAACCACTAGAAATCAACCTTCTATATTCATTGGAAGGACTGATACTGAAGCTCCAATACTCTGGCCACCTGATGTGAAGAACTGCCTCATTGGAAAGGACCCTGATGCTGGGAAAGATTGAAGACAGAAGGAGAAGGGAACAACAGAGGATGAGATGGTTGGGGATGGCATCACCGACTCAATCTGAGCAAATTCCAGGAGATGGTGAAGGGCAAGAAAGCTTAGTATGCTGAGTCCATGGGGTTGCAAAGAGTTGGACACAACTTAGTAGCTGTACAACAACAACCACTAGAAAATGTGTATCCCCATAAAAAAATTGCTGCTGATGCCCTAGTCATAGCTCCTGGCTGTTACCATTTCTGGGAAAACCCTCCTTCCACCCAAGTACAAACACTTTGCCTGAGAGCTTTTTCTGGACACTTGTACACTCTGCCTAACACTGAACAGACCAGAAATACTGATGAGTTACCCACAAATGAGGTACTCAAAGGAATGTTCTATACTATTTCCAGAGCTCCCCCACAGGCTGGGGCTCCACTTGCCTACCATGATCAATTGCTTGATCAATAACTTTCAATGACTTGCTTTCTTTACCAAAGTTCTCTGAGATCATCTCCCAGCAAACGACTTGCACCCAAATCCTTCTTTCAGAGCTTACTTCTAGAAGAACACAAACTAAGATGCCCAGTTCCTAGTTCAGCATAACCAAGAGGATCCAGGCTGGAGAGCAGTCAGGAACAATGTCAGGCATACAATCTCAGAACACTTCAGAAGAGCACAAAAACCAAGCAGGGAAGGTACAGGGAAGCAAAACTTGGCAGGTGGTCAACAATCTCTGCTCATAATTGGAGGAGTTAAGAGAAGGCAGAACACAGAGGTAGCACTGGGGAAAGAATCCATACATAGATGATATGGGCTGTTAGCACTATCTCTGAGTATCAGGCAGAGGGAAGCCCCGGGTAAGAATGCACAGGATCCTTAATCCTGAACTTTTGTGCTTTTTAGAGCATTAGTAATGAGACACCTCCACAGCAGGAGGAAGAACTCAGACATGGAGACTGGAATTGCTCCTCTGTATTACCAAAGTGTGCTCACTCACAGGGTCCCAGGAGGCCTTTGACAGCAAATCTTATCTTTCCAGTAAGATTACACATTTAAACAGATTCTTTGTACTGAGTACTCAGCAAAATTAAACCAGACATATAGGGCTACCCATGTACATCAACAAATAAATCTCAAATAACAGCAACTGTACTGCTTTATCATTTACAGATGATTACATACATTGTTTAAATATCACAGCCATTTTGCATGGTCAATAGGAAAAAGTGTCTTTTTTCCATTCTCGGTGTTGTATACACAGTGTCTGTGAGTTTATACATGGGTGCGTTGAATTACTATGGACAAATGGAATCACTCAACCACTGGAATCTCAGTGAAGTCTGGTAGTCAATTCCAGCCTAAATTATAAATGTTAATATTCCCTCAACTGACTCTCCACAATCCCAATTTCTGGATTCAAATCTCCAGCTCAGAATAAAAGGTAATATAAAGGTAACCATACTTTTAGAATTTTAAAAAGAGAGCAAGTTTTTCCCTTTTCACTCCTTCTGCTTTCTCTTGAAAGATGGAGCTTATTTTGTCAAACAAACAGACAAGTTTTTCTTTACAAAAATTCTGTTGAATTTGTTTTTCTATTCCAGGATATTTCAATCACTAAGTATGTTTTATTTGATCAGCACATTGGTAAGTATAAAAGTCTAATCTTGACAATTTCATAGTTTGGAAAAACTGATACATCTGAAAACTAAAAGGAAGGTTGGATCTGCTGTTTAAATGATATGTAAACAATTGCTTTATCTTCCTACAGGGAGAAGGAAATGGCAATCCACTCCAGTACTATTGCCTGGAAAATCCCATAGACAGAGGAGCCTGGTAGGCTACAGTCTATGGGGTTGCAAAGAGTCAGACATGACTGAGCGACTTCCCTTTCACTAAGCAACAAATATTATCACAAATTTACATCACTATTTTAAGCTTCTAACCCTGATTCTAGAAAATTATACTTCAGTATCTGTTGATTATTCACTATAGGAAAAGAACTGAGTTATTTTCATCATCTGGGGTGGGGTTGGGAGAGTAAAAAATGAATATACATAATATTTGACTTAGAGAAAAAAAATGAACCAGACAAAATTGAGTAATTTTGTCAAGTTCTTTTACCTTTCTAATGCTATTATCTAGATAAAATTAAGATAATAACATCCACAGGTTTTTAATGAGAGTTTAAAAAATGATTCTTAAATGTTTAGCATTGAGCCTGACACAGTATGTGTCTTAGTATTTAGTAAAGAACGGTTTTTAAAATAAAACAATTAAGACATAAATATGAAGTGGAAAATGAAATTCTACAGGATTCACCAAAAAAAAAAAAAATTATCCTCCCTCATTCTACCTTTAAACTCTGTGTTTGGAGTCATACTTTACTGTTCTTTTTGGTAAGGTCTTGGCCTATCTCTAAATCCAGTCAATCTTAGATCAGTTCTTAAGTCCTCTGGTTGCATTTAGTTACAAAATGCTACTCCCATATCAATACTAAAAAATGTATTAGTCCTGTGTAATGGTCAAAATTCCAACCTTCACTTACAGTTAACCTCTTCTGCAATTTGGGCCAGCTTTGGCGGAAGTCTGCAGGGGCAAACTGCTCTCCCTGGAGCTTACCCTCCTCCCTTCACCCAGAGATTTCTAGCCATGGTTTCTGAGCCTGTCTTTAGCCCAGGAAGTCAGAATGAGGTCATTCAGTTGGGCCTAATCCAGGAGGACAGGTGTCCTTATAAGAAAAGGACAAATTTAGACCTAGACACACACACATACACACACACACAGAGACAGAGACACAGACAGACACACACACCCACCCAATCCCCTTCCATGTAAAGATGAAAGCAGAGAGGGAATGATGCTTCCACAAGCCAGGGAATACCAGACTGCCAAAGTACCAGAAACTGGGGGAGGTGCCCCAAACAGATTTTCCCCCTCATTGTCCTCAGAAGGAAGCAACCCTGCCAGTACCTTCATCTCAAGCTTCCAGGCTCTGAAGCTATGAGACAAAAGGTTTCCATTGCTTTAAGCCATTCGGTTTGTGATACTTTGTGATGGTAACCCCAGCAAACTATATATTTTGCTATATATGTGTATACACACTGGTTTATATAGTTATATGTATTATAGATTATGTATATAAAATGAAACAAACTGCTTTCAATTATTTGAATATTTATTTTTCTACATAGCCTATGTAGAAATTATTATTACCACAATTTTTCAAATTGTTTCGTTCAATACTTTTCATTGTAAAGAAAGAATAACCAATTCAGGAGGAATTTATTTTCTCATTCATCACTTTTTAAATCAAAGTTTTCAATTTCAAGATAAGTTGTAATTTAAAATGGGAGGATCAGATATTAAAATTTGATTGCCAACTTGATGCAATACCATCAAATGCTTCTAACCCTATGTTTAAGAAGCAATTCTTGAAGTTTATGGTTTAGAGATTTAAATTTTCCCTGGGCATCTAGAGTTACCCGGTCTATATTAAGAGAAACAGAACTGAGAGTAATGAAATTAGCAATTCCTCATTTTATTTCCAAGAGCAACAGAGTTGAAATAATTTTTTTCCCTTTTATTCAAGCATTCCCTGCTAAGAGAGTGAATATCTTCTAAATATGAGGAAGCGAGACAAGTGAGGTTTAATAGGGTTCTGGATAGCCCAGATGCATCTTGCTTCTTACCAAACCCTAATCTCAGATTAGGCATTCTAGAAGATGCCTTATTGAAAGACAGTTGTACTTAACTTCTCTGAAGTAACATCAGCCATTTATTTCTCCTCACTTTAGCATATGCTATTTTCCCAAGACAGACAAAGAATTAACTTCTTACTCATTTAGACATCCACTCTAATTGTTTTGAACTTTCTTGGCCAAATGGAGGAATCATTTTTCTGGTCTTAAAATAAAACAGTAGCATTGCTTTTCCCACCCAAAAGAAAGTTAATTCTGACCACAAAAGACTGCATTTCAGTTCAGGGCAATGTGCGAATTAATTAGTGTGAGAAGAAAAAAATCCTCACATACCTTTCATCTTGGTTCTTTCAAACAATGACTGCTTTTGTTCAGTGCTTAAAAAAAGGAGACACATTTTTCAGGCACCATTGGCACCGAGAAGGCTAGGGAGCATTACTTCTCAGAGGGATTTCTATATTTGATTTAATAACTTTCTCAAAACATCTATTGTAATTTGAATTTTCATCCAACCAAAACTTAAATTACAATTAAAAACCTGTTTTGATAAAATCAATAGTGAAACTTAACAGAAGTCCTTCAGGCTCTCCTAAGACCAGCCCAGTCTCATTAAGGCAATCAATTCCTAGTGTTTATTTTTTTCCATTTTCTTTTGTTTTGTTTTTAATACATATGGCCGGCCGGCAGAAACAAAAAAAAATATGATTGGAGAGCAAGCATAAAGAAAGTAATAAAATGAAGCAAGAAAAATTAGGATTAATATTATCTAAAAGACCTTAGCAATTCTCAAGATAGCATGTAATTCTCAAACAATGTCTCAGAAACACAGAACTCTCAAAAAGCTTTGGTCTTCTGGAAGCTCCTGACAAGGTTCAAATTTTGTCAAACTAATCATTTCTGTGTGAAATTATTTCAGGCTACCTTAAAAAACAACTTTGGGGTATGGTACATGAGTGGGGATTCATCTTGTATTACCTTGAAGACTCCAAGAAGACTCTAAACCAGGGCCTTGGAGGTTCCTGCTTTACCCAAAACTTACTTGTCCTCGCCCTTGGAGAACACTGAGTCTCATGTGCTAACCAGGCTATTTAAAGGGCTCCACCCAGGGTTCTACCAGTTTCAGCTGAGTACATGCATGATTTAATCATTACTTACATCAATCACCCAAATTTCAGTTGCTCTTTCATGGAGCCACTGTAATTCTATAGCAAATAATGTTTCCTAAGTGAAGTTAAGAAACACTTGGCTGTTTATAACCTGTTATTCATAACTCGTGCTACCTACCACAGATAGTAGAATGCTGCTGCTGTTGCTGCTAAGTCACTTCAGTACTGCCCGACTCAGTGCGACCCCCATAGACAGCCTCCTACTAGGCTCCTCTGTCCCTGGGATTCTCCAGGCAAGAACACTGGAGTGGGTTGCCATTTCCTGCTCCAATGCCTGAAAGTGAAAAGTCAAAGTGAAGTTGCTCAGTTGTGTCGGACTCTTAGCGACCTCATGGACTGCAGCCTAACAGGCTCCTCCATCCATGGGATTTTCCAGGCAAGAGTACTGGAGTGGGGTGCCATTGCCTTCTCCGAGATAGTAGAATAGTTGCTCCTAATATTTGCAGCAATTGGAATCACCTGGGAAGCCTTTAAAACTCCCAGTGCTCAGATTGCACCCCCTGCCAAATAAGCCAGCATGCCTAGGACAGGGAGACAAGCCAGAACAAGACAAATCAGGATTTTTTTTTAATCTACTGGTGATTCCAATGGAGCCCAGACCTTTGAAACCAAGGAAGCAGAATGATAAAGGAAATTAACGGCAGAAACAGAGACAAGGGTTAAGGAAGAACCCTTAGGCCCAAGTATTTGGATATGTTTCCTTTTGAAATGGTGCATGAACACACATTAAGAATATGAAGCTGGCATGTATGCCCATTGAGAGCTCAATGCCTATTTATAACTCTATAGGAGTTGACCATAAATACACAGTGCTTGGGCACATTTATTAGTGTGTCAAAATGCTACAAGGGATATAAAAGGGATTGATTGGTAAATCAATAAATGAATGACCTAGAATAAATGACCTTGCACACTTTAAGTATTTTGTTCAAAAAGTTGCAGCAGCCATTAAGAACAACTAATATTGTTTACACCTCTTCAGCTCTCTTCAAAGAAAACATAGAGACCTTAGAAAAGAGCATGGCTTCCATCAATTAGACTGATTTCCAAATATAACTAGAGGTGATGCTAGGTTTCAGAAAATACAGGGGAGAAAACAGAGAGAGGAATTACATCCAGAAAAATGTTCTGGTCCTCTTTGGGTACTATCTCAGGAACTATCTTGCTTCTTTATAAGAAATGGCAGGAAACTCAGTATACATGACCACCAACTAAACTTAATAGACTAATCTGCCATGTGATTTGAGGGTGCAGCAGAAAAGCAAATCAGACAAATAATAAAGTCATAGTAAAAGAATAAAGCTGAAATGAAAATCCCATGCAAGATCTCACACTGTAGGTTACCAATTTAATATTGCAAATTGATGTATAAAGTCTTCAGGATTAGTGATCTACTTAACAAATGTTGGCCTGCACTGAGATAACAAGCTCTGACTGTGCCCTCGTATTAGCATGCTCTGACACATTCACTTTGCTTCCCAGTCTCCCATCACACAGACAACAAAGTTCCCATGCCAAGTCTGGAGGCCCCTCCACTTTGGGTGTCTTTTAGACCACATGAACAACCCTTCTCACCCTGGGAAAGCCGCTAGGCCATGCAGGTATGACCTAAATCAAATACAGTGATTATACAGTGGAAGTGACAAAGAAATTTCAGGGATCAGATCTGATAGAGTGCCTGAAGAACTATAGACACAGGTTCGTAACATTGTACAGGAGGCAATGACCAAAACCATCCCCAAGAGAAAGAAGTGCAAAAAGGTTATCTGAGGAGGCCTTAAAAACTGAGAAAAGAAGAAAAGCAAAAGGTAAAGGAGAATAGGAAAGATATACTCATCTGAATGCAGAGTTCCAAACAATAGCAAGGAGAGACAAGAAAGCCCTCCTGTGTGAACAATGAAAGAAATAGAGGAAAACAATAAAATGAGAAAGACTAGAGATCTCTTCAAGAAAATTAGAGCTACCAAGGGAACATTTCGTGCAAAGATTGACAATAAAGAACAGAAGAGGTATGGACCTAACAGAAGCAGAAGTTCTTAAGAAGGAATGGCAAGAATACACAGAAGAATTGTACAAAATAGGTGTTAATGACTTGGATAACCACAATGATGTGATCACTCAGTAGTATAGCCAGACATCCTGGAGTGCAAAGTCAAGTGGGCCTTAGAAAGCATCACTACGAACAAAGCTAGTGGAGGTGATGGGATTTCAGCTGAGCTATTTCAAATCCTAAAAGATAATGCTGTTAAAGTGCTTCACTCAATATACCAGCAAATTGGAACACTCAGCAGTGGCCACAGGACTGGAAAAAGTCAGTTTTCATTCCAATCTCAAAGAAGAGAAGTGCCAGAAATGTTCAAACTACCACACAACTGTGCTCATTCTAAATACTAGCAATGTAACGCTCAAATCCTTCAATCTATGCTTCAACAGTATTTAATCCAAGAACTTCCGAATGTATAAGCTGGATCTAGAAAAGGCAGAGGAACCAGAGATCAAATTGCCAAGATCTGTTGGATCATCAAAAAAGCAAGAAAGTTCCAGAAAAAACATCTACTTCTGCTTTATTGACTACACTAAAGCCTTTGACTGTGTGGATCACAACAAGTTGAAATTTTTTTTTGAAAATTCTGAAAGAGATGGGAATACCAGACCACCTTACCTGCCTCATTAGAAACCTGTATGCAAGTCAAGAAGCAACAGTTAGAACAAGACATCGGACAGTGGACTGGTTCAAAATTTGGAAAGGAGTGCATCAAGGCTGTATATTATCACCTTGATTATTTAACTTATATGCAGACTACATCATGCAAAATGCCAAGCTGGGTGAATCACAAGCTGAATCAAGATTGCCAGGAGAAATATCAATAATCTCAAATATGCAGATGACACCACTCTAATGGCAGAAAGCAAAGAAAAACCAAAGAGCCTCTTGATGGAGTTGAAAGAGGAGAGTGAAAAACCTGGCTTAAAACTCAACATTCAGAAAACTAAGATCATAGCATGTGGTCTCCTCACTTCACAACAAATAGAAAGGAAAAAATGGAAACAAAGACAGATTTTATTTTCTTGGGCTCCAAAAATCACTGAAAACGGTGACTGCAGCCTTGAAGGTAAAAGGTGCTTGCTCCTTGGAAGAAAAGCTGTGACAAATCTAGACAGCATATTAAAAAAGCAGAGACATCACTTTGTGAACAAAGGTCCACATAGGCCAAGCTATAGTTTTTCCAGTGGTCATGTATGAGAGTTGTACGATGAAAAAAGCTGAGCGCCGAAAAATCGATGCTTTTGAACTGTGGTGTTGGAGACAATTCTTGAGAGTCCCTTGGACAGCAAGGAGATCAAACCAGTCAATTCTAAAGGAAAAAAAAAACCTGAATGTTCATTGGAAAGACTAATGCTAAAGCTGAAGCTTCAGTACTTTGGCCACCTAATGCAAAGAGCTGAATCATTAGAAAAGACCCTGATGCTCGGAAAGATTGAGGGCAGGAGGAGAAGGGGGCAACAGAGAATGAGATGGTTGAATGGCATCATCAACTCAAGGGACATGAGTTTGAGGAAACTCTTGGAGATAATGAAGGACAGGGAAGCCTGGCGAACTGTACTTCATGGGGTCACAAGGAGTTGGGTACAACTGGGTTATTGAGCAACAGCAATAAGGATCCTTTGGTTTCAAGGCCCATGCAGTTTCCTCAGGACTGCCTGCCTACACCCAGTGAAATGCCCAGCGGTTGAGCTTTCTACCTCTCAGGCCCCAGAGAAGAAATGGGAAACAGAACCCTGCACCCTTCATACCTACTCTTTCATTGATGTTTCTGTTGACAGCTTCTGTCTCTGCTCCTCCAGGTGGTCTCACATGTCACTGGTGGAAGCAAGGCTAAGGACATGCTCTGCCCCAGTTACTGATCAGACAACCAGTCCATGTGATGGTACTGATGCTAAAGAAGTGGGGGAGTGAGGGCTGATCCGGGCCCCTGAGAGTACTCTCAAATTCTCAAACATGTTCACTTTCACGTATTTCAAAGACGTAAAACCTCTTCTTCTTTGGCTCCTTTTTTCACCCACAGCATCCCATGGGGTCAGCTGGGTGATACTACAGTGCTCCTGCTACATAGCACAAGTAAATCTATATATCAAATTCTTGTTTTACCATTCCTATATGATAGAAAGCAGTTTGGTATCCTAGGCAACCGTGGTTGGCACCTTTGTTGTAATCTTTTGTTGATGACAGTCATAACACTAGTTTATTTTTTCCTATGTTATGGCTTACATAATATAACTTTGTGACCCAAAGTTTAGCAAAATATCAGCTGTTTACTTTTGTGTCTTATATTCTCCAATTGATATTAAATTGACCTAACTAATTTTTCATGTCCTTGTATTTCTTGATGCGTTTTTCAGAAGAGCCTGTTTTTATCCAGATGGCAAAGCCTACTGGTTTCTAAAATTTGATATTATTTGACCATATTGACCTATTTTATGTCAAATTTACCATTTTTCTAACTCTCACAGTTTATTTAACAAATGTATATTGAGCACTTTTATATTTTCCAAGGATGGTATATGTCTAGAGATACAAGTTTAGAAATCTCCAGCAAATGAAAGTTATCCTTTCCACAGAACTAGAAGGTGTAATCTAAGAAAATAGTGTTGAAAGAGAAAAAGAGGACTTAAAAGTCTCATCTCCAAGACACTGTAATGACTAGAGATCAGAAAAGTGAGCAGACTCAAAAAAAGGAGATTAAGTTAGAAGGCTAACTGAAAGATAACAGCATCCTGGAGACCAAATGAAAGAAAAAATCTCAAGAAAGCTGGAGTGACCGGATCTGTAAAATGCTGCTGCTAAGCTGAGTAAAAGGATGGCATCATGGACTCAGTTGGCATGAGTTTGAGCAAGTTCCAGGAGTTGGTGATGGACAGGGAAGCCTGGAGTGCTGCAGTTCATGGAGTCGCAAAGAGTCAGACATGACAGAGATTGAACTGAAGTTAAGTAAAAGGAGGACTGAGAATTGGCCATTAGATTTGGCAGTATGGTATCACTGATGACCTTATTAAGCACAATTTACATAAAGGAAGAGAAGGCATGACTTTGGTATGACCTGGACACACAAGGAGCAGTGAAATAGCCCCACCTATTCCCAACTTCTCATTTCTAATGTGTGATATGCCTGATATTGAATGAAAAAGACAGTGCCCAGCTCTAATAAATTGCCTGTACTCGTGAACTTGAAATGAGTCACCCCACTCCCCACTCTGTGCTGCACACACTTGTATCACAAGTTCTCACCTAAATGGGCTCTTCTCCAATTGAGCGAAGACCATGACTCATGCTTTGCTCTTTTTCTGTTGCCAACTCCTGGCAACGTTCTTGACATACAATGTGAAATAGAGAAAGCCCCACGCTCAAGTGAAATGCAACATGAGTAGTTCTGCATTGCACAGCCTCTCTGTCAACTTCAGAGGCTGGAAGACCCAACGTGTAAAGGCCATAGCACAAAAGAAGGTAGGTGCTCTGCTTCTGTCACCATCCACAGATCATAAAACTGAACACCAAAAAAGTGCTTTGAATTATTGCAGCAGGATGACAAGAGGGAATTCAGCTAAGTAGGCTTACATCAGAATGTAAGAAATAATGTACTTCTCTATCAATATGATTGGAAATTACCCTAATCAGTCACATTTTGTGGTGCCATACTATGCAATGAGACACTTTCTATGTCATATACAAGAGCCAAAAACTCCAGCTTTGCCTTTATCACTAAATTATTGAATGACATTGGGCAGGTCATGAAATTGTACTTTGACTTCATTCCCTTCTCTATGGATCTGTAATAATCCATAGAATAATTGTGAGGATGCAAAAATAAAATTAATGTGGAAGATCATATAAAAGCATACACTGCTACACAAATCCAAAATGCATAAGATAATTAGATCCAAAGACATTAAATCTAAAGACAAAAAATATATAAAATCATTACAATCTATAAATTCCTCCCTCTGTACTTACAAATTCTTCCAATTAGAGCAATGTAAAATGAAGAAAATTATTTAACATCAAATTTATATGCCTGTGGGTTAAATACATTTGTCCTATTGTAAATTTTTGACATACTTCAAATGGTAAAAATGTATGAAAAATTTACATGAGGTAAATTCAAGAAAAACTCAAGATAAAAATGGTAATTTAAAATAATATATAAGGTATATATTAGGGATGGGAATTTTTGGTTAAATAAAGACATAGTTGGATGATAAAGGAAATTTTGTATTATTGGTTCACCTAATATAACACTGAATATTGGATTTTTAATTTATGGATGAGTTCTGTGTTTATGTGCTTTTTTATTTTATTACACAAAGCCTGAGGTGCTTGCATCTGAAGGTACCCCATAAATTATGCTGTGTAACTTCATACAGCATAGCCATTAATCACAAGCATTAAACTTTTATTTTCTTTCTTTTGGCATTGAACAAAGAAATCTTGGAAACATAAAGGAAACAGGTCAGGATAAGCTGCCGTGACTATTTATTTCACTTTGAAGAGTTGCCTCAGAACAGGAAAGATGTGTCACATTTATCATTCCCAGCATCACTAACTGTTCTAGGTTTGGGCAAGAGTTTTCTAAAACATTTCCCCCAAAAAATCTTAGTTACTAAATAAGACTTTCAGCATTCAGGCTAGGGAAAAAAAAAATTGTTTCTAAATAAAGCTTTTCACTCACCCCTCTGTTCTCATGATGTTTTGGGACACAGAAATTGGAATTCACATAAAAATAACAAACACATGATATTAATTTCTTATGGACCAGATTTTAAACTACATACCCATGGAGTCTTCTAAAATCACAACACATTGTTTATGCCTTACTTATATACAAGGTAGCACTGTTCTTTCACTGGCAAGAAAAGGAAAGGAATTAAGTTCCTGATACTCAGATTATTTCAAAGATTGCTTTGCATGCTACCTTTTTAATAACCCCTAGAGAGAGTATCTGATAAAGAATCTGCCTGCAATGCAGAAGACCTGGGTTCAGTCCCTGGGTTGGGAAGATCCCCTGGAGAAGGGAATGGCAACACCAGTTTTCTTGCCTGGAAAATTCCATGGACAGAGGAACCTGGCAAGCTATAGTTCATGGGGTCACAAATTGTCAGATATGACTGAGTGACTAACACTTTAACTTTCAGAGAGAGTATTCCATGTTGTAAATCCCCATTTTAGAATACATGTAGCATAAAGTAACAATTGTTGGCTAGACTTTAGAGAAAAGAGAATCTTTGTACACTGTTGGTGGGAATGTAAATGGTGCAGTTCCTATGAAAAACAGTATGGTGGTTCCTGAAAAAATTAAAAATAGAAATACCATATATTCCAGCAATCTCATTTCTGGGTATATATCAAAAAAATTTGAGAGCAGTTTCTTGAACAGATATTTATACATCCCTGTTCATAACAACATTATTCAAAGTATCCAAGAGGTAGAAGCAACCCAAATGCCCATCAATGAATGAATGGATAAACCAAGTATAGTATAAAAATACAATAGAATAAAAATAAAATTAAAATATTATATGATTCTACTTAATGAGACATCTAAAGCAGTCAGATTCATAGAAACATAAAATAGAATTGTGATTACTGGAGGCTTGCATGAGAAGGAAATAGGAGGTTTTTGTTTTTGTTTTTTTGATTTGGGGTTTGTTTTGTTTTTTAATGGGTATAGATTTTCTGTTTTTCAAGATGAAAAACTTGTGGAGATCTGTTACATAATAATGTGAATGTGCTTAAGATTACTGATGTACACTTAGAAATAGTTAAGATGGCAAATTTTATGTTATGTGTTTTTCTTTGTTTTGTTTTTACCACAATTAAAATTAAAAAAAAGCCTCCTCTGGTGGTCCACCTTTCAATGCAGAGGGTGTGGGTTCAATCCCTGGTTGGGAAGCCACAATCCCATATGCCTCATAATAAATTCAATGAAGACTTTAAAGGGTCTACATTAAAAAAAAATCCTTAAAAATTAAAAAAAAAAAGAAAAAAGTATGTATAAATGTAGCATCTATATGACAGCATCTATGTTTTGATACACATTGCTATTTCATCCCAAACATTACCTTATATGAACTTTCTAATAGAAATCTGAAAATAGACAATAGATACAAACATTTTTTAAATACGAAGGAAAAAAATAGGTTTAAGAAAGGAATACAAGCTGTGGAATTTGGGGGGGAAACTACCTGGATGCCACATAATAACAAATTCATTATCCTAGTCAATGACTCAACCTTTCCAACAATAGAACTATTTATTAGTAGCAGCGCTAAAGATAGAAACCATGTGATTTCATATAAAATATTTGTGAAACCAAATATTACTTATAGTAAGTTGTAATACTATAATACTATAGTTTAGATAACATCTTAAAGAAACATTGTATAATCTCTTGATTGTTGCTTAATTTGCATATATATGTATATTGTAGAAAAGGAAATGGAAACTCCAGTGTTCTTGCCTGGGAAATCCCATGGACAGAGGATCCTGGTGAGCTATAGTTCATGGGGTCACAAAAGGTCAGACACAATTTAGCAACTAAATAACAACATCAAATATATATATAGCTATGTAAGATTAAGATTTTTTTTACTGTTCTTTGATATACATTTAATAATAAACAGGCCAGGAAACAACTTTTAATTACTTTTTTATGTTCCTTTTGTTCCTTTATTGCTTGATGTATTGTTTAATAAAGAAAGAATTATCAACAACAGGATAATCCTCTTTCCCTAAGGAGTCAAGTCTTGATAATTACCACATCAACCATAGATACAGAATAGCCATAGAAAATGGGAGAACTGTGACACACAATTTTTTTGTGTGGGAAGTTATTCTAAGGAAAGGACACAATGGGGAGAAAGTTAGTCCTCCTTTATGAGAGAAAATACTGAAATAGAAACTTTATATTTTTATCCAAAGCATGTTACAGTTAAAAAATAATTAACAGGTGATATAAAGATGCAATAGTGTGTTAAAATACAAAGAAATTTGAAGGCCTAAAAACATTTCAGAAAATAAGAATGGTAAGAACCAAAGAAAAAGAAATAGAGTATATTTTATAAAATGCTATATTTTGAAAATATAAGGAAGAAACTCAAGTAAGAAATTACAAGAAAAAGGAAGAATGCATGAAAAAAAGGAAGGAAGGACAGGAAAGTCAAAGTCATGCAAATAAGTCCTCTCAAATTCCAAAGTCACAGTAATGTTTACTCCATATATACATGATGGACAATTTGTAATTTAAATAAAATCATCATACATAAAACAAAATATGCTAGAGGATATGAAAATAGAAGTATCAGTGTGCAGTCCCTATTGAGTTTTCTCACATCCAGTGCAAGGTGTCTTTGTGGTCAATAACAGGTACTTTTCTCAAGAGATACCTGACTGCTGATGGGGCACCCTTCCTTCCTGATCCTCACCAGCAACCCCAGGAAATACTCCCATCTGAAGTTCTATTCAACAAAGTAATTATGTTGGTGCTTTTGGTAGCTCCATCTTTCAAGCTGAATTCCTTTCCACCCTTGCCATTGGATATCACAGAAGTGTCCCCAGGACCTTTGGCTCATTTGTAAATAATGCTATTACTTTGTTCTTCACGCAAATTGTAAAACAGTTTTAGGTGTTGTCAATATATTTATATTCTAACAAAATATAATCAAAATTAACTGGGATTTAAAAGGTTGCTTCTAGACAGGAGACAAAAGTATTCACTTCAATTAGTATGAAATTTAATATTTAATACACTAATCTCAACTTCAAGCATTATGCTGAACTCCAGTCCTCATTTACATTTAAATTTCAATGTTATTCTTATCTCAAGCACTTTAGTGAGACTGCAGAATACATACACATAGGTAGTACCTTCCATGGGTAGATATGATTACCCACAGCAATCATAAAGTGTTAAACTCTGACTGAATACAAGAGAAATTCCATTACTCATTTTTCTCAATTAGGGTTTCCCAATTGCTGGGAGTTGACAGTGATTGTGTGACTGTAGGTACTATGTTCCGATTCTTCTCATATTTTTACTCCAAGTGTCCAGATAGAAAATTAAGACAACTTTCTTACAATGGCTATGGGTCAGAAATACCACTTCAGTCATTTGATTGCATAACAATACTTACTTTCACAGTTCTTCAACACATCAGAACATTAATCAGGAACAGAAACATGCTTGTTCTCTTAACCTTCATCCTTCCTCAAACATCCTAAGGAAATATGTGTCCCTACTGGGAATCTTATGTGTTCTATGACTCATCCTTGCTATATCTAACAATATTGTTACATTCTAAGACCTTACTTCATCATACTGCTCCAGTAGGATTCTATATTATCTGACAACACATGACAAGTTCTAATAAATATACTCCTATTTCTGCAGAATGGTTAAAGGAACAGACTTTGAAGACAAAAAGTCTTTATTTGGAATCTCAATTCTGTCACTTCTTAGCTTTATGATTTACTTAGCTTTGTCTTCTTAAATTTTTAAATGAGCTCCAATTTTTTCACGTGTAAAAAGTAGGAAGTAATGTCTACTTCACATATGTCTTTTGTATATTAACAGAGATTCACTAAATAGTAGATGTCATTGTTTATTTTATTAAAAATTCAAAAATAACTATTATTCCTAATGTTGCCATTCAGACAAAGAAAGACCTTGAAGTGTCTTTCAGATTATTTAAAAAATAATAAAATTACTTTCAAATTTTAAATATACTTTAAATACTTTTTCTCTTAACTTTATTTTTCTTTACAACTAAAACTCCTGATAAAACATATTAGGTGATTTTTAGTAAAACAAAATATTTGAAAAATTGAAGTAAATATTTACCCAACCATGCAAGCAAATTATTTATTAAATATCTCCTTCTACTTATTCATAAATAAAGGTTGTTATAATTTTAAAAAACATAGACAATCTCAACTGTTTTGATAATATTTTTAAAAAATAGTATTTGTAGAAATACATTCCCATATATTATAAATTAAAATCTTGTCAATGTTATCAAGGCAGATGATGATGAGAAAACACACAGAAATACTGAAATCATGCAGAACTAAAAGGTACCATAAAGATCCTACTTTCCCACATTAAATATACTGTACTTTTACCTAGGCAGAGGAGGTTTTGTTCATTTTTTTTACTAAAAATTTTATGACAAAAATCAGGTGATTTGCTTTTAATTCCATGTAACTGATAATATGCTATCATTATTAAGATTGTTATGAGATGAATTATGCCCCCCCAAATTTGAATGTTGAAATCCTAACCTCGGGTACCTCAGAATTTGGAGATAGGGCCTTTAGAGAGGTAATTGGGATAAAAGTGAAGTTATTATGGCGAGCCCTAATCCAATATGACTAGTATCCTTAGTGGTAGAAAAACATACCAGCCAATTCAGGAGACACAAGAGACGTGGTTCAATCCCTGGGTTGTGAAGCTCCTCTGAAGGAGGGCATGGCAACCCACTCCAGTATTCTTGCCTGGAGCATCCCATGGACAGAAGAGCCTTGCCGGTTACAGTCCATAGAGCTGCAAAGAGTTGGACACAACTGAAGCAACTTAACACGCTAATCCAATATGACTGGTGTCCTTATATAAAGAGGCAAATGAGACACAGACATGAACAGATGGAGGGTCATGTGAAGACACAGAGAAAAGGTGGCCATTTACAAGCCAAGGATAGGAGCCTCCAAAGAAACCAAAACTGTTGACACTTTGATCTCTGACTTCCGGCCTCCCTAATTGTGAGAAAATAAATTTCTGTTGCTTAAGTCACCCAGTATGGTGATACTTTGTTATGGCAGCCCTACAAGCCAAGACAAAGATACAATATTCTAACACTTAAATAAAATTAAATTAAGTTAAACCTGGGTCTTGTATGAGATATTAATTTATATCAAAGGTCAAGATACACATACAGAGGAGTAAGACTCACAGCTCTGTGGAGAGCAGCTGACTCAGGCCTGTGTGAAATGGAATAACTTACAAGATTAACCCATGTGAAGAAGGTCAAGTGAAGACAAGAGTTAAAAACTAGTGTAATAGAGATTTTTATGGGGTACTACCCTATAACAAAGGTTGAAAATACATATAATTCTAGACAGCAATTATTCATAGGTGCAAAATCTCACGTGAAGTAAAAATGTTTTAGGTGTTTTCAATATATTCTAGCAAAATATTAATAAAATTAACTGGGATTAAAAATGTTGCTTCTAGACAGGGGAAAAAGTATTCATTCCAATTAGTATGAAATTTAATATTTAATGCACTAATCTCAACCTCAAGCATTATTCTGAACTCTAGTCATTTACATTTAAATTTTATCATTTTATTTTTATTAATTTTTACTAATTAATTTTCCTCAATTGTTTCCAGTAAACATCACAGTTAATGTTTCAAGGGGGATCTACAATAATATCTTAGCTGTTAATGCCCTAAAATGCTAGTCAAAACTCAGCAGCTTGAATGACCATGTACATATGCCATGATAACTGTTCTGTAAGTCTCACTTCTGTTCTTCTCTTTATAGACGTACAAAAACTAAAAAAAAAAAAAAAAAAGAAAGAAAGAAAGAAAGAAATTGCTTTGAAAGATCTTAATTTTATCTTTACATATTGTATATATACAATTTTTTTTAATTTCCTATTATACCAATACCAGACAATTTCACAGGGCCATTTTCACTTATTTGTCATATACATACACAGACTCACAGTCACAAATACTAACTTCAAAGTCTGGAATTAGCACACCCATTTGACTTTGCATAAATATTAATAATTTGGCTTTTTCAACAAGGGTACAAAATTGACTCTCAGACTAAAGAAATATATAAGATGTCTTACAAAAGATCCAGGTCTCACAATATTTAGAAGATATATATTGAAGTCTCAGTATATATTGAGTCCACTTTTGACACCAACAACTACTACAATGATGGTAGTCAATTCCAGATTTTCTATGCTACTTCTTTTTTAAAATTATATTCTCACACTTTTGACACTCCACAGCAATTACAATTTAGCTTTCAATCTTTATTCCAATATATATTTGTAACAGCTCTAATTCTTAATGCTATATAGACAGCATAGTGTAAAGGCTTAGGACATATGAAAGACCTAGAATCAAATTTAGCTACACAATTTTGACTCAAGATAGCAGCAAGAGGGATTAACAGATACACACTACTATATATAAAACAGATGAACAAAAAGGACCTACTATATACCACAGGGAACTATATTTAACATTTTTAATGACTTATAATGGAAAAGATCTGAAAAAGCCTACGCATATGAATGTTGTATCTATAGCTCAAACATTGCAAATCAACTGTACTTCAATGATAAAGAAAAAAATAGGCTTCAAGCAAAAAAATAGAAGAAAGAGCATACATATGTACTCCTCTAATATCCCTAAGTCTATCTCCCCTACATACATGAGTCTAATAAGAAATACAGCCCTAATAAGAAATGATAGAGGGAAAAAAAGAGATTTAAAAAGATTTATTTAGCATAGTGCTTAGAAAACAAGAATCCAGAAGCACATTTTGGAAATACTCAAAGAATAAGGTAGGGAGGGTGCCAGCTGTTGGAGAAAAGAGAGTAGAGAAAGATGAAAACAGAGCCTTAGAAGCAAGAATCATCTTTCCCAAGGAAGTATATAGAACTTCAAACACAGTCAAGTTATGGTTTGCTCTAGAAATGAATGAATGGTCAAAATGAGGAAGTCTAGCAACATAATTTATCTATAAATTAAAGAAGAAAAAAATCAAACTATTTTATTGCTGTTTATTGTTGTTTAGTTACTAAGTTGTGTCCAACTCTGTTGCAACCCCATGGACTGTAGCCCACCAAGTTTCTCTGTCCATGGAATCTGAGCCACCTGGAAAGCACAATTATTTTATTACCAAGGGCTAAAATGGCATTTGAGGAATCTAATCAACTAATTAAATGTAAGCCAAATAGTAATAGAAATTATGTAGAGGGCATTTACCGAAATACAAGTGCAAGCTTCATGTAAGTGGTAAAACAGTTTCACTATTCTGACAAACAGGCAGGAATGCCCTCTATCACCATAATAATTCAGCACTGCTTTCAAGATTCTCAAAAGCAAATGCAGTAAAAAAAAAAATTAAATAATTGATATCAATCTTAGGAAAAGTAGAATTCTTTCCACTCAAAACTATATATGCTTCAATTTAAAGATATGTAAATACTTAGTTTTCTGCTTCCACTGCATTAATATTAAAATGTGCAAATAGAAAACAATATTCTTTATACTCACACAATACCCAGGAATATATTTAATAATTAAAGGGAAAGGACTTATATAAAGAAAACTAGATACTTAATTCAAAGATTCAGACAAAATGTCAAGAAATCATAAAACATAATATTTTCTAATGGTAGATCTGATATTAAAATATTAATTCTTCTAAATTAATAAACAAATAGAATACATTTCCAAATGTAATCCCGTAGCCTATTTTTTGAATTAGAGTCAATGATATTAGAAGACTAAATGTCAGAAAATAGACAAGAAACTAAAAAAAGAAGGCTAGTGTGGGTGGGAAGTGGACTCAGTTCAGTTCAGTCACTCAGTCGTGTCTGACTCTTTGCGACCCCATGAATCGCAGCACGCCAGGCCTCCCTGTGCATCACCAACTCCCGGAGTTCACTCAGACTCACGTCCATTGAGTCAGTGATGCAATCCAGCCATCTCATCCTCTGTCGTCCCCTTCTCCTCCTGCCCACAATCCCTCCCAGCATCAGAGTCTTTTCCAAAAAGTCAACTCTTCACATGAGGTGGCCAAAGTACTGGAGTTTCAGCTTTAGCATCATTCCTTCCAAAGAAATCCCAGGGCTGACCTCCTTCAGAATGGACTGGTTGGATCTCCTTGCAGTCCAAACGACCTTCAAGAGTCTTCTCCAACACCACAGTTCAAAAGCATCAATTCTTTGGCACTCAGCCTTCTTCACAGTCCAACTCTCACATCCATACACGAACACAGGAAAAACCATAGCCTTGACTAGACGGACCTTAGTCTGCAAAGTAATGTCTCTGCTTTTGAATATGCTATCTAGGTTGGTCATAACTTTTCTTCCAAGGAGTAAGCGTCTTTTAATTTCATGGCTGCAATTACCATCTGCAGTGATTTTGACTAGGGAAAATGATATTTAACATCTAGGCCATTCTAATCAAAGCAGTATAATATTGGCATAGTAATAGCCAAACAGTTCAGAAAAACAAAAGAGAGAGCTCAGGAGTCAAATATCAGCACATGCAATCACTTATATAATAATTGTGAACAAGAGATATAAGGATGGAGCACTCCAGCATTCTGGAAGATGTGACTTACAGAGGAATCAGAATCACAGAGCTAAATACAGAAAGGTCCAGTCTCATCACTTCATGGGAAATAGATGGGGAAACAGTGGAAACAGTGTCAGACTTTATTTAGGGGGGCTCCAAAATCACTGTAGATGGTGATTGCAGCCATGAAATTAAAAGACACTTACTCCTTGGAAGAAAAGTTATGACCAACCTAGATAGCATATTCAAAACCAGAGACATTACTTTGTCAACAAAGGTCTGTATAGTCAAGGCTATGGTTTTTCCAGTAGTCATATATGGATGTGAGAGTTGGACTGTGAAGAAGGGTGAGCGCCGAAGAATTGATGCTTTTGAACTGTGATGTTGGAGAAGACTCTTGAGAGTCCCTTGGACTGCAAGGAGATCCAACCAGTCCATTCTGAAGATCAGCCCTGGGATTTCTTTGGAAGGAATGATGCTAAAGCTGAAACTCCAGTACTTTGGCCACCTCATGTGAAGAGTTGACTTTTGGGAAAAGACTCTGATGCTGGGAGGGATTGTGGGCAGGAGGAGAAGGGGGCGGCAGAGGATGAGATGGCTGGATGGCATCACTGACTCGATGGACGTGAATCTGAGTGAACTCCGGGAGTTGGTGATGGACAGGGAGGCCTGGTGTGCTGCGATTCATGGGATCACAAAGAGTCAGACATGACTGAGCGACTGAACTGAACTGAAACTTGGAGAGGAGAGAGACAAGAGTTAAATTAGCAATGCATTATGGAAAAACAGCCATTAAAAAGAATGGCTTGGCACTGTATCATTTACTTTGGAGGGGTTTCCAGGAACTATTCTTAAAAGCAAAAAGTAACGTGCAGAAAAGTTGAATTAATATTATACTACTTATATAAAGGGCTTCCCAGGTGATGCTAGTGGTAAAGAAACCACCTGCCAATATAGGAGACAGAGAGTCACGGGTTTGATCCCTGGGTCAGGAAGATCCCTTGGAGGAGGGCATGGCAACCCACTCCAGTATTCTTACCTGGAGAATCCCACGGACAGAGGAGCCTGGTGGGCTATGGTCCATAGAGTAGCGAGGTAGCAAAGAGCCAGACTTGACTGAAGGGACTTAGCACACATACATGCACATATATAAAATGAACTTTGAAACTTCCCCATCCCTGAAAAAAAAGGTATAAGCATGGGTGATAATATATAAATATGTGAGCAAGCAGAAAGATAAGAAAGAATATGTATGAGATAGATAACTTTGGTCACTATGAGGAGAATATAGGAGAGAATGGAGGGGGAAATAAGGAACTGACAATACTAATATACTAATAGTATATAATTTTGAAAGTTGCACATAACCTTTAAAATTACTTGTACATTGTAATGAGGGAGGAGATAGATGGGCTCCAGGCTAGACATTTACAATTTGCCTTCTGTTTACATTCTATGGGGCACAAAGAAGTAGGCTTCAGGCTGGATCCTTAAAATTGTTAACATTTCCTGAGACAAGAGATAGGTGGGCTTCTAAGCTCCTCATTGAATTGGTTGAGATTTTTGTAGTAACTTCGTCTTAGCCCAGTTTCTCCCACTGTACCCTCTCACTTTCCTTGCTCTTTGATACTGTGTCCAATTAATTTCCTAAACACAAGCCCTTTATTCAGAGTCTCTTTCCTGGGAAGCCCAACCTAAGGCTTCATGTGACCTTAATTATGTGAAAATAAGCATATAGATTATTTCTAATGTGAGTGTATATATGCTAATATACTGACAAAGAATAACATGGAATCTGGTCTTCAAAATACTAGCGTAGGGTCTGACAGTGAGGGTGAGATTGCAGGTCACCTTTTCTTTCTCCCTACACTTTAACTTGCTTTTTCAATTTTGCCATTAGAATATATCATTTTTATAATCAGAAAAATTATATTTACATAAAAAGTTAAATGCTCAATAGAATAATTATAATCAAGTGATTATTATAAATTGAGAGGAGAAGAGAAGACAATAAGAAACTAATACATTGCTTTTCATAGCAGGTAGTCATAAGACACAGAGTAAAGATGATTAATCACAAAATGGGGAATGAACATATTATTTTAGAGTTATTGTGATAATATCTAGAAGAAGCAAAAACCAAAATTATTAAAAATTATTACTATGAAATATGAGCCTTGAAATATGAAGTGTGGGTAGGAATAGTGTCTTTTGCTTTTCATTTTATGATTTCTGTATGGTTTAAATTCTTTTTTCTGCCATATGTGTTATCACTCTGGTAATAATTTCTTAATTTCTTTGAGAAAAATAGCACACATTAAAACAAGTCAGAAATAAAATCTTAAAGATTATAATAATAATATTAGAGTTATAATGAAACTGTGGTTATTTATGCCTTTACTGTCAAACTCCTTTTACTGTTATTTTCCATAATTTATACAAATACATAAAACTTAAAATAAGCCTTTGCCACCAACCAGATATGGAATCTTAAAAGTGTTAGTAACCTCTGTAAGGGGCTTCCCTGGTGGCTCAGTGGTAAAGAATTCACTGCCAATGCAGGAGATACAGGTTCAGTCCCTGGGTCAGGAAGATTCCCTGGAGAAGAAAATGGCAACCTATCCAGCATTCTTGCCTGGGAAATTCTATGGACAGAGGAGCTTGGCAAGCTATAGTCCATGGGGTCACAAAGAGTTGAACACAGCTTAGCAACTAAAATAAAAAACAACAAACCTCTGTAAGAATTAGTTAACCTCTATTTTCCTCATCTAGAATATGGCTATAACAGTAACAGCCTCATGGGTGTGAATTAAATGAAATAATGCATATATGATGCTTAGTAGAGACCCTGCCACATAGAAGTATTTGGTAAATGATTAAGGCCTGATTTTTCATCTTTCTTGTCAGTTTCATTTATTCATGTAGATTTTCAATAGATATCATATATCCAAGTTTATATATCCTTTGCAGTGGTACCTCTGCAAAACCAGTCTTAGTAATTAGGACTATATCTTCCAGCCATTATCCACACAACTATCAGCGACCCAGAAAACTCCTGCTGACATTGGAGAACATAATGAATGCATAGTAGGCCATTCCCAGTCCATCCCCTTTTGAGAGTCTGTGTATCTCTTTTTCACCCAGATCTTCTACCTAAAGGAAAGTATTAAATGCTGAACTACAAGCAGCAGGCTTAAAGAGAACAAGATTATATATAAGTAGACAATGATTCTAAAAGGTCAATACTATTTAAATGACTCTAGATTATAACTTTTTAATGTGAGCTGATCTCAGCTCCATTCCAACATCTCCAGTCAGAGATTAGTTTTTCTTAGTCTCTAAAAGAAATCTGCATATCAGGCAAATCCCCTCACAGCCCCTCAAACCCACCATAATCATTTCTGCCCCTAAACACATATATTCAATGTTGCCTCTAATACATTAATCTACAATTTCTGCACATTCTACTCATCCCAATATTTGATGTCTTTCCTTATCCATATCACAGTTTTATAAGGATGTCTCTTGCCAGCCATTTCCCCAGCCACATCAGAGGCTGAGCTCTTGCATCTCTATTTCTAGCACCATTACCTACTGCCTGACACTGTCTCCAGGAGTCTGTTTACTTAAATGTCAACCTGCATGCTTAAAAAGACACAGCTGTGGCAAAGAATGTCCAGCTTTTCATCACACTCATTTCCTTTTCTTGCAAGACTTACAGTTCTGCCCCACTTTCCAGGCTTCCTTACAGTCAAATTTGTCCATGTGATTGAGTTACAGTCAGTTGTGAGTGGAAGCGATGTGTGCCAGTCTGGCCTAACCTGTAAAAAATCTCCCATGTGCAATGATCTTTCCACACCCCCAAATTTGAGTCACACAATTATATCAATCTTCAGAAACAGGAACTGAAGATAGTGGAGCCACAATATGGGTTCACCTTATAGACAAAGATGCTCCTTAACCAGGAATAACTTCTTTGGACTGTTAGATACCTGCATGATCATGCATGCATGCAAAATCTCTTCAGTTGTGTCTGACTCTTTGCAATCCTATGGATGGCAGCCCACCAAGCTCCTCTGTCCATGGGATTCTCCAAGCAAGAATATTGAAGTGGGTTATCATGCCCTCTTCCAGGGGATCTTCCTGACTCGGGGATCAACCCAAGTCTCCTATGTCTCCTGCATTGGCAAGCAGGTTCTTTACCACCAACCACCTGGAAATTTACATTGTGTTAATTCATGGGTATTTGGTTATTCTCTGCCCATGTTTGGCATTACCCAAACTAATACAGAAATCAAAATCAAGTGGGGTTACTAGTGGTCAGGCAGGACTTAATAAAGGGATTGGTATTAGAGGCTGAAAAGAGAAAGATTTATGTTACACAATGGCAAAAGAGCAGAGATAATCTAGAGTGCAAACAATATGCCTATTGAGCCTATGTATCCAAGGAAGTGAAAGTGGCATTCGCTCATGTGTGTCTGACTCTTTGCAACCCCATGGACTATACAGTCCATGGAATTCTCCAGGCCAGAATACTGGAGTGGGTAGCCTTTCCCTTCTCCAGGGGATCTTCCCAACCAAGGGATCAAAGCCAGGTCTCCCACATTGCAGGCAGATTCTTTACCAGCTAAGCCACAAGAGAAGCCCATATCCAAGGAAAGTGGTTGCAAAAAGTTACCGTGCATTACTTTTCCTTTCTATTCTTTACAAAATTTTATGGGCTGCATGTGTGTGTCTCCCTATACTTCAAATGTTGAAGCCCTACTCCCCAATGTGGTGGTATTAGGAAGTGGGGACTCTAGGAGGTGGTTAAGTTAGATGAGGTCATGAAGGTAGAACCCTCAAAATTGGACCAGTACCTCTGTAAGAGAAATAACGGACCAGGAATCTCCCTGCTTTGTGTGGAGGCAGCAAGAAGATGACCATCTGCAAGCCAGGAAAAGAGTCATCACCAGAACCCAACCATGATGGCATACTGATCTTGGATTGCCCAGCCTCCAGGACTATGAGAAATGAAAGTTTGTTGTTTATATCATCCAATCTATATTTTTGTTATAGCCACCTGAACAAACTAAGATATACAGTATTAAAGAGATGTGCTAAGGAAAGAATTAATTGGATTAAAGGAAAAATGAAAGGAATAGATAACCTAGAAATGCAAAGTCTTAGATTAGAAAATTAGAGAACTCAACTGCCTTTAGACCTCAACTATAAGAATAAAAGACTGAAAATGACATTGAAAGACAGAAGCTCATTGATTGCTCAGTTAAGCTAAGTGTCTCACCCTTAAGCAAATTAGATTGCAAGTGCTTGCTTCCCAAAGAAGCCTATTGTGTTTCAGATGTCATAAAAATAGTCCCATTAAAGTGAGAAATAGAGGCAAGATATATTGAAACCCTCTCTCAGACACCACCAGGAAAACATATTGATTAAGCAAAGATGAGTTTGTTAAATTTATTGCAGTATGGAAGAACACCACTTTGACAGTCTTAATAGTATCTCAAAAGCTGGGAATTAGAAAATTATATCGGAGAAGGCAATGGCAACCCGCTCCTGTACTCTTGCCTGGAAAATCCCATGGATGGAGGAGCCTGGTGGGCTGCCGTCTATGGGGTCGCACAAAGTCGGACACGACTGAAGCGACTTAGCAGCAGCAGCAGCAGCAGAAAATTATATAAAGGTTTTAGGGCTTAGGTTGAGTTAATGTGACGTAGATGTTGCAAGGCAGGGATCTGGCGCAGAATGGGCAAATTATGACATACTAGTTTTGCATTCGTGTGCACAGTGGGGCCATGGCCTTGAAGCTTGATGAACAAACTATTGTTCTTAATGAGCATGTTAGTTGCTCTAATATTACAGGAAAAGGCATTTTCTGGACCAAGTAACTAACTTGTGATTCATCTCAGTAATATTTAAATAAGGACAAGGTCATATATTCAAAAGCAGAGGAGAGAATGGTTTACGAAGTTGTTTAACATAGAGGTAAGAAATTATGTCGTCATAATAAACTTTTAGTCTATAAACAAACTTTTAGTCATTCTCCATCCAGTTAGTTCTATAGGATAGATTGTCATCTAGAATCACGATCAACTCAAAAGTGCATTGCTATTGGATGTCATGATTAAGTGTCCTTGATGGATGATAATCTATTGGATCATTCGACAGAAAAACGGCTATATATTATCATTTAGAACTCTGAAGCTAAAACATTTGAACACTATAACACAGGCAAATGCTAAGGAAAGGATTATGGTCAAAGTTTATAATCCACTTCTAAGCCAAGACTGAAGAATACCTAAATTAAAGCAAGAGAATAGATCTGATGACCTATGTGAAGAGGCTATAATACATAATTGAGTTATTGTTACCAGACACAATAAAAATTCCAGAAAAACCTGTAGGGTTAGAGGAAACAATATAATATCCAGGACAGCCCTGTTTAGAATCACCACAACCTGGTTTCACAAGCTTCTAAGCAAGGATATCTATAGCTTTAAGGGCACTGTCATTCTGTCCCATCAATCTGTGAACATTTAGGACATGCCCCATCTCCCCCAGATACCTTCTAAAGCAACAAATAAGGAGACTTGAGGACAGAAGAAAGAAGACAAAAATTCCCTTTTAGGAGTTATATTTTGGAGTCTCAAATTGAGAGTTGGTTTTTCTTCTTTTTAACTAAGTTTCCTAAAGTCAATTTTTTTCTTTTGCATTTTTATTTTGAGAGAAAAAAAAAATGACATACCAAATTGGGTCCATAGTGACATCAGGTGCTATTCTGAATATAGGCAACAGCTACTAAGATAATCAGACCCTTATCCTGCTTTGCAGATAGTAGTCAATAAACTTTTCATGCACAAATTCAGTACCATTTGTTGAAAGTAACCCAGTGCTTTTTTTGAGCCAGAATACCTCTGGAAGTTGCCTAATTATTCTGTAAACTTTTAGTGCTACCCAGTAAGAGAGGATTGGAGTCAGACAGTGAGATTTAAATTAGGTAGATCATCTGTTAGAGCTACAGTAAAACAGCATGAGGTTAAGCTTAAGAAGTAAGCCTTCTTGTGGTTGTGTTAAAATGAAGTGGTGTCTTAATCAGCTTGGGCTGCCATAACAAAATACCACAGACTAGGTGGCTTAACCAACAGAAATTTATTTTCTCACAGTTCTGGAGATTGGAAGTCTGATATCAGATGCCAGTATGTTTGGCTTCTTTTTTTAAAAATTATTTATTTTAATTAGAGGCTAATTACTTTACAATATTATCATGGTTTTTGCCATACATTGACATGAATCAGCCATGGGTGTACATGTGTTCCCCATCCTGAACCCTCCTCCCACCTCCCTCACCATCCCATCCCTCAGGGTCATCCCAGGGCACCAGCCCTGAGCACCCTGTCTCCTACATCAAACCTGGACTGGTGATCTGTTTCATGTATGATAATATACCTGTTTCAGTGTTATTCTCTCAAGTCATCCCATTCTTGCCTTCTCCCACCAAGTCCAAAAATCTGTTCTTTACATCTGTGTCCCTTTTGCTGTCTTGCATATAGGGTCATCGTTACCATCTTTCTAAATTCCATATATATGAGTTTATATACTGCTTTGGTGTTTTTCGTTCTGACTTGTCATTCTGCAAAATAGGCTCCAGTTTCATCCACCTCTTTAGAACTGATTCACATGCATTCTATTTAATAGCTGAGTAATATTCCATTGTGTATATGTACCATAACTTTCTTATCCATTCATCTGCCAATGGACATCTAGATTGCTTCCATGTCCTGGCTATTGTAAACAGTGCTGCAGTTAACATTGGGGTGCACGTGTCTCTTTCAATTCTGGTTTCCTCAGTGCATATGCCCAGCAGTGGGATTGCTGGGTTTTATGGCAGTTCTATTTCCAGTTTTTTAAGGAAGCTCCACACTGTTCTCCATAGTGGCTGTACTAGTTTGCATTCCCACCAATAGTGTAAGAGGGTTTCTTTTTCTCCACACCCTCTCCAGCATTTATTGTTTGTAGACTTTTTGATAGCAACTATCTGACAGACATGAAATGGTACCTCATTGTGGTTTTAATTTGCATTTCTCTGATAATGAGTGATGTTGATGTTGAGCATCTTTTCATGTGTTTATTAGTCATCTGTATGTCTTCTTTGGAGAACTGTCTGTTTAGTTCTTTGGCCCATTTTTTGATTGGGTTATTTATTTTTCTGGAATTGAGCTGCAAGAGCTGCTTGTATATGCTGCTGCTAAGTCACTTCAGTCGTGTCCGACTCTGTGCGACCCCATAGATGGCAGCCCACCAGGGTCTCCCGTCCCTGGGATTTGAGCTTAATTTTTTGTCAGTTGCTTCATTTGCTATTATTTTCTCCCATTCTGAAGGCTCTCTTTTCACCTTGCTTATGGTTTCCTTTGTTGTACAAAAGCTTTTAAGTTTAATTAGATCCCATTTGTTTAGTTTTGCTTTTATTTCCATTACTCTGGGATGTGGGTCATAGAGGATCCTGCTGTGATTTATGTCGGAGAGTGTTTTGCCTATGCTTTCCTCTAGGAAATTTCCTCTAGGAGTTTTATAGTTTCTGGTATTACATTTAGATATTTAATCCACTTTGAGTTTATTTTTGTGTATGGTGTTAGAAAGTGTTCCAGTTTCATTCTTTTACAAGTGGTTGACCAGTTTTCCCAGCACCACTTGTTAAAGAGATTGTCTTTTCTCCACTGTATATTCTTGCCTCCTTTGTTAAAGATAAGATGTCCATAGGTGTGTGGATTTATCTGTGGGTTTCCTGTTTTGTTCCATTGATCTATATTTCTGTCTTTGTGCCAGTACCATACTGTCTTGATGACTAGATCTGTAGTAGAGCCTGAAGTCAGGCAGGTTGATTCCTCCAGTTCCATTCTTCTTTCTCAAGATTGCTTTGGCTATTCGAGGTATTATTTTGTATTTCCATACAAACTGTGAAATTATTTGTTCTAGCTTTGTGAAAAATACCATTGGTAGCTTGATAGGGATTGCATTGAATCAATAGATTGCTTTGGGTAGTATACTCATTTTCACTATATTGATTCTTCTTATCCATGAACACGGTATATTTCTCCATCTATTTGTCTCATCTTTGATTTCTTTCATCAGTGCTTTATAGTTTTCTAAATATAGATCTTTTGTTTCTTTAGGTAGATTTATTCCTAAGTATTTTATTCTTTTCATCACAATGATGAATGGAATTGTTTCCTTGATTTCTCTTTCTATTTTCTCATTGTTAGTATATAGGAATGCAATTTCTGTGTCTCAGTTTTATATCCTGCAACTTTACTATATTCATTGATTAGTTCTAGTAATTTTCTGGTGGAGTCTTTAGGGTTTTCTATGTGAGGATCATGTCATCTACAAACAGTGAGAGTTTTATTTCTTCTTTTCCAATCTGGATTCCTTTTATTTATGTTTCTTCTCTGATTGCTATGGCTAAAACTTCCAAAACTATATTGAATAGTAGTGGTAAGAGTGGGCACCCTTGTCTTGTTCCTGACTTTAGGGGAAATGCATTCAATTTTTCACCATTGAGGATAATGTTTGCTGTGGGTTTACCATATATGGCTTTTATTATGTTGAGTCATGTTCCTTCTAAGCCTGCTTTCTGGAGGTTTTTCATCATAAAAGGATGTTGAATTTTGTCAAAGGCTTTCTCTGCATCTATTGAGATAATCATATGGTTTTTATCTTTCAATTTGTTAATTTGGTGTATCACTTTGATTGACTCGTGAATATTGAAGAATCCTTGCATCCCTGGGATAAAGCCCACTTGGTCATGATGCTAAAGGTCATGATCTTTTAATATGTTGTTGGATTCTGTTTGCTAGAATTTTGTTAAGGATTTTTGCATCTATGTTCATCAGTGATATTGGCCTGTAGTTTTCTTTTTTGTGGCATCTTTGTCTGGTTTTGGTATTAGTGTGATGGTGGCCTCATAGAATGAGTTTGGAAGTTTATCTTCCTCTGCTATTTTCTAGATGAGTTTGACTAGGATAAGTGTTAGCTCTTCTCTAAATTTTTGGTAGAATTCAGCTGTAAAGCTATCTGGTCCTGGGCTTTTGTTTGTTGGAAGGTTTCTGATTACAGTTTCAATTTCCGTGTTTGTGATGGGTCTGTTAAGATTTTCTATTTCTTCCTGGTTCAGTTTTGGAAAGTTACACTTTTCTAAGAATTTGTCCATTTCTTCCAAGTTGTCCATTTTATTGGCATATAGTTGCTGATAGTAGTCTATAATGATCCTTTGTATTTCTGTGTTGTCTGTTGTGATTTCTCCATTTTCATTTCTAATTTTGTTGATTTGATTCTTCTCCTTTTTTTTTCTTGATGGCTCTGGCTAATGGTTTGTCTAGTTTATTTCTCTTCTAAAAGAACCAGCTTTTAGCTTTGTTGATTTTGGCTATGGTATCCTTTGTTTCTTTTTCATTTATTTCTTCCCTAGTTTTTATGATTTATTTCCTTCTACTAACCCTGGGGCTCTTCATTTCTTCTTTTTCAAGTTGCTTTAGGTGTAGAGTTAGGCTATTTATTTGATTTTTCTCCTGTTTCTTGAGGCAAGCTTTTATTGCTATGAGCCTTCCCCTAAGCATTGCTTTTACTGAATCCCATAGGTTTTGGGGTGTTGTGTTTTCATTTTCATTTGTTTCTATGCATATTTTTATTTCTTTTTTGATTTCTTCTGTGATTTGTTGGTTATTCAGAAGCATGTTGTTTAGCCTCCATATGTTGGAATTTTTAATAGTTTTTTTTTCCTGTAGTTGACAACTAATCTTACCACATTGTGATCAGAAAAGATTCCTGAGATTATTTCAATTTTTTGAATTTACCAAGGCTAGATTTATGGTCCAGGACATGACCTATCCTGGAGAAGGTTCTGTGTGCACTTGAGAAAAAGGTGAAATTCATTGTTTTGGGGTGAAATGTCCTATAGATATCAATTAGGTATAACTGGTCCATTGTATCCTTTAAAGTTTGTGTTTCCTTGCTAATTTTCTGTTTAGTTAATCTATCTATAGGTGTGAGTAGAGTATTAAAATTTCCCACTATTACTGTGTTACTGTTAATATCCCTTTTCATACTTGTTATCATTTGCCTTACATATTGCCGTGCTCCTATGTTGGGTGCATATATAGTTATAATTGCTATATCTTCTTCTTGGATTGATCCTTTGATCATTATGTAGTATCCTTCTTTGTCTCTTTTCACAGCCTGTATTTCAAACTCTATTTTATCTGATATGAGTATTGCTACCGCAGGTTTCTTTTGGTCTCCATTTGCATGAAATATCTTTTTCCAGCCCTTAACTTTCAGTCTGTACGTGTCCCTTGTTTTGAGGTGGGTCTCTTGTAGACAGCATATATAGGGGTCTTGTTTTTGTATCCATTCAGCCAGTCTTTGTCTTTTGGTTGGGGCATTCAACCTATTTACATTTAAGGTAATTATTGATAAGTATGATCCTGTTGCCATTTACTCTGTTGTTTTGGGTTCGAGTTTATAAACCTTTTCTGTGTTTCCTGTCTAGAAAAGATCCTTTAGCATTTGTTGAAGGGGTGGTTTGCTAGTGCTGAATTCTCTCACCTTTTGCTTATCTGTAAAGCTTTTGATTTCTCCTCCATATTTGAATGAGATCCTTGCTGGGTAAAGTAATCTTGGTTGTAGGTGTTTCTCTTTCATCACTTTAAGTATGTCCTGCCATTCCTTTCTGGCCTGAAGAGTTTCTATTGAAAGATCAGCTGTTGTCCTTATGGGAATGCCCTTGTGTGCTATTTGTTGTTTTTCCCTTGCTGCTTTTAATATTTGTTCTTTGTGTTTGATCTTTGTTAATTTGATTAATATGTGTCTTGGGGTGTTTTGCCTTGGGTTTATCCTGTTTGGGACTCTCTGAGTTTCTAGGACTTGGGTGGCTATTTCCTTCCCCATTTTAGGGAAGTTTTCAACTATTATCTCCTCAAGTATTTTCTCATGGCCTTTCTTTTTGTCTTCTTCTGGGACTCCTATGAATCAAATGTTGGGCGTTTAACATTGTCTCTGAGGTTGTCTTCATTTCTTTTAATTCTTTTTTCTTTTTTCCTCTCTGCTTCATTTATTTAAACCATTTCATCTTCCACCTCATCTATCTTCTGCCTCAGTTATTCTACTGTTGGTTCCCTCCAGAGTCCTTTTGATTTCAGTTATTGCATTATTCAATTTAAGTGTGAATTTGGCAATAAGGAGTTCATGATGTGAGCCACAGTCAGCTCCTGGTCTTGTTTGTACTGACTGTATAGAGGTTCTCCAAGTTTTCATTCCAATCCCAAAGAAAGGCAATGCCAAAGAATGCTTAGACTACCACACAATTGCTCTCATCTCACACGCTAGTAAAGTAATGCTCAAAATTCTCCAAGCCATGCTTCAATAATACGTGAACCATGAACTTCCAGATGTTCAAGCTGGTTTTAGAAAAGGCAGAGGAAGCAGAGATCAAATTGTCAACATCAGCTGCAACATTGAAAAAGCAAGAGAGTTCCAGAAAAACATCTATTTCTGCTTTATTGACTATGTCAAAGCCTTTCACTGTGTGGATCACAATAAACTGCGGAAAATTCTGAAAGAGATGGGAATACCAGACTACCTGACCTGCCTCTTGAGAAACCTATATGCAGGTCAGGAAGCAACAGTTTGAACTGGACATGGAACAACAGACTGGTTCCAAATAGGAAAAGGAGTACATCAAGGCTGTATATTGTCACCTTGCTTATTTAACTTCTATGCAGGTATATCATGAGAAATGCTGGACTGGAAGAAGCACAAGCTGGAATCAAGGTTGCTGGGAGAAATATCAATAACCTCAGATATGCAGATGATACCATCCTTATGGCAAAAAGTGAAGAGGAACTAAAAAGCCTCTTGATGAAAGTGAAAGAGGAGAGTGAAAAAGTTGGCTTAAAGCTCAACATTCAGAAAACTAAGATTATGGCATCTGGTCCCACCACTCATGGGGAATAGATGGAGAAACAGTGGAAACAGTGTCAGACTTTATTTTGGGGGGCTCCCAAATCACTGCAGATGGTGATTGCAGCCATGAAATTAAAAGATGCTTACTCCTTGGAAGAAAAGTTAAGACCAACCTAGATAGCATATTGAAAAGCAGAGACATTACTTTGCCAACAAAGGTTCGTCTAGTCAAGGCTATGGTTTTCCAGTAGTCATGTATGGATGTGAGAGTTGGACTGTGAAGAAGGCTGAGCGCCAAAGAATTGATGCTTTTGAACTGTGGTGTTGGAGAAGACTCTTGAGAGTCCCTTGGACTGCAAGGAGATCCAATCAGTCCATTCTAAAGATTAGCCTTGGGTGTTCTTTGGAAGGAATGATGCTAAAGCTGAAACTCCAGTACTTTGGCTGCCTCATGCGAAGAGTTAAATCATTGGAAAAGACTCTCATGCTGGGAGGGTTTGGGGGCAGGAGGAGAAGGAGACAACAGAGGATGAGATGGCTGGATGGCATCACTAACTCGATGGATGTGAGTTTGAGTGAACTCCGGGAGTTGGTAACAGACAAGGAGGCCTGATGTGCTGCAATTTTGGGGTCACAAAGAGTCATACACGACTGAGTGACTGAACTGAACTGATTGCATTATTCATTATGGATCAACTCTTTTATTTCTTCTAGGTCCTTGTTAACCTTTCTTCAGTTCAGTTCAGTCACTCAGTCGTGTCCGACTCTTTGCGACCCCATGAATCACAGCACGCCAGGCCTCTCTAACCTTTCTTACATCTTCTCAATTCTTGTCTTCAGACTATTTATCTGTAACTCCATTTTGTTTTCAATATTTTGGATCATTTTTACTATCATCGTTCTGAATTATTTTTCACATAGACTCCCTATCTCTTCCTCTTTTGTTTGGTTTGGTGGACATTTATCATGTTCCTTTACCTGCTGAATATTTCTCTGCCTTTCCATGTTGTTTATTTTTTTTTAATTTTATTTTTTTATTATTTTTTTAATTATAATTCTTACATGCGTTTCCATGTTGTTTAGATTGCTGTGTTTGGGGTGACCTTTCTGTATGCTGGAAGTTTGTGTTTCCTCTTTATTGTGGAGGTTGCTCCCTGTAGGTGGGGTTGGACAAGTGGCTTGTCAAGGTTTCCTGGTTAGGGAAGCTTGCATCGGTGTTCTGGTTGGTGGAGCTGGATCTTTTCTCTCTGAGTGAAATGAAGTGTCCAGTAGTGAGTTTTTTGAGGTGTCTATGGGCTTGGTGTGACTTTTGGCCTCCTGTATTTTAATGCCCATGGTTATGTTCCTGTATCGTTGGAGAATTAGCTTGGTATGTCTTGCCCTGAAACTTGTTGGCTCTTGCGTGGAGCTTGGTTTCAGTGTAGGTATGGAGGCTTTTAGATTAACTCTTGTTGATTAATGTTCCCTGGAGTCAGGAGTTCTCTGGTGTTCTCACGTTTTGGATTTAAGCCTCCTGCCTATGGCTTTCAGTCTTATTCTTACAGTAGCCTCAAGACTTCTCCATCCATATAGCACCAGTGATAAAACATTTAGGTTAATGATGAAAAGATTCTCCACAGTGAGAGACACCCAGAGAGGTTCACAGAGTTACATGGAGAAGAGAAGAGGGAGGAGGGAGATAGAGGTGACCAGGAGGAGAGGAGGGGGAGTAAAAGGAAATAGACCAATATGGCCAGTAATCAGTTCCCTAAGTGCTCTCCACAGTCTGGAACACTCAGAGAGGTTCACGGAGTTATATAGAGAAGAGAAGATGGAGGAAGAAGATAGAGGTGACTAGGAGGAGAGGAGGGGGAGTCAAAAGGAGAGAGATCAATCTAGCCAGTAATCAGTTCCCTAAGTGTTCTTAGGGACAGAACACCCAAGGAGATTCACAGAGTTAAGTAGGGAAGAGAAGGCAGAGGGAGAAGATAGAGGTGACCTGGAGGAGAAAAAGGAAAATCAAAAGGGGAGAGAGCAATCAAACCAGTAATCACACTCCTAAGTAAAAATGGGTACTGACAATTGAATTCCTATAAGTACAAAACTGATAACAAATATCAAAAAGCAAAGATTAAAAATCTAAAGTAGAAGTTAAGACTCTCAAAAATACAATATTAGGAAATCAAAACAAAGTTGCAAAAATTAGAAAAAATATATATCCATGAAATTTGCTTTAAA
Source organism: Ovis canadensis (assembly GCF_042477335.2). Taxonomy (NCBI): domain Eukaryota; kingdom Metazoa; phylum Chordata; class Mammalia; order Artiodactyla; family Bovidae; genus Ovis; species Ovis canadensis. Next base: position 228,740,515 of record NC_091245.1, read on the forward strand.
AATGGGGTCTTTTTTTTTGCAAGGTAATAGTAGGTTTTAAAAATAAAAATTAAAGGAGTAATAAAGAACCTTAAAATTTAAAAAAAAATTTTAATGATAATAAAATATATCTAGGAATTTCTCTGGAGCTGTTGAGGGCAGTGAGGGGTCAGTTCAGTTTCAGATAGTTTCTTGTTCCAGCTTACACTTCTTCTCAAGATCTATAGGCCCCTTCCAATGTAATCAGTGCTAACTATATGGTTTTAATCTGTTGCACCTGTCACTTCCAAAGCTGTTCCCTCTTCTTTGTTCATTTTGGCTTCCTCTGTTTGTAAGTCTCTTCAGTGTCTAATTTCCATTCTGATACAAGGGGACGAAGGTGGTAATTTATTTAGGCTCACTTGTTCAGTTGTGCTGTGGGGAGGGTGGAACACTGCAAATAAATATCACTGGTGTGTGTGGGGAGTGCTCACAGTGTCTGGGCCACGCTGGGTTTGCCCCCACTCATGCGTGTGTGCTTTCCCAGTTTATACTGCTCAGGCTCCGGGTTGCTCTGCAGGGGAGCTGTCTAAGGTGGGCCCTGGGTTGTGTGCACTTCCCTGGTCTAAGCTGCTCAGGTTCAAGTTCTTTGGTACTCCACAAAGGCACAGATTCGGTTGAGCCTACGTTTTGTGCCCTTCCCAGGTCCAAGCAGCTCAGGTAACCAGATGCTTGGTGAGCACACTCTCCCCAGGTGGGTGGTACGTCTTATCACCTCCCCGGTCCCAGCTGCTCAGTTTCCCAGGGGTACTGTGAGAGTGCCATGTCAGGTATGCCATGTGTCTCCTTCATGGAGCTGATCTCTGACTGTGACCCTCCTGGCAGATGTCAACCATTCAGGATTCCAAGAAGACTTGGTTAGCAACTGGGAGCCTGCTCACAGTTTGATGGAGGATGCTGGCTCTGGGGCCAAGATTGCCCCTTGCCTTCTGGCTCTGGCTGTTGCCCACCTGCCTCTCTGCTTCTGGCAGGGGGAGTGGCCTGTCCGCATCTGGCTAGCTCTCTTCTGGTATTCACTCAGTCCTTTGTTCTGTGAGCAGACCGGGTTGTGCCTTAGAGCTTTGCGCGGGAAAGTTCTCTCTCTCTCTTTTTTAAAAATTTTCTCTCTCTCTCTGGCTATCCCACAATTTGGGTTGCTATCTCACATTAGCTCCCTCAGTTTGTCCTCAGGGCACTCAAGCCCGGTCCTTACTCTAAGTAATGTAATCTGTGCCTCCATGTTCAGCCCCCATTCGCTGCTGGTGGAGGCGAGCATCTGGGCTACTTCTCCACTGGGAGTTAGAGTTAGGTGCATAATCTGTGTGTGTGTGTGTTTTTTCCCTCCCAGTTATGTTCCCCTCTGAGATTCCAAAACTCCCCACAGACCCGCTGGTGAGAGGGTTTCCTGGTGTTTGGAAACTTCTCCTCCTTCACAACTCCCTCCCTGGGACGGGTCTCCATCCCTAACTCTTTTGACTCTCTTTTTATCTTTTATATTTTGTCCTATCTCCTTTCAAAGAGAATGGGCTGCCTTTCTGGGTGCTTGATGTCCTCCAGCTTCAGAAGTTGTTTTGTGGAATGTGTTCAGCATTCAAGTGATCTTTTGATGAATTTGTTGGGGAGAAATTTATCTTCCCATCCTAGTCCTTCACCATCTGAGGACAGCCCGCTATGGTGGGGTTCTAATGAAAGCTGTCTTTCTGGCTTTTGGATAGCTGAATAACTGTTATGTCCTCTCATAGCAGAAATAACAGAGAGAAACAGACACAGAGAGGCAGAGAGACAGAAATAGAGAAACACTCTTATATCTCTTCTGAGCAAGGCCCTAATTCCACCATGAGAGCCCCCCTCTCATGATTTAATCTGAACCTAACTGGCTGCCAAAGACCACCATTTCCAAGTACCATCACATTGGGAGTGAAGACTTTACCATATGAATTTGGGGTTGGAAACAACTCCATCTATAGTAAGGTGGCTTTTTTTTTTTTATTTTTCTTAGTCATATTCCAAACTCTATTTCTGTGACAGTTTTGAACTATGAAAAACTTCTACATGTTGTTTTGACACAGATAGAACCCAACCCTCCTATCCTTGATGTGATGTCTAAGAGCTTTTAATTTTGGCAGTCTGGCCTGTTGCATTGTTTACAGTCTAAGAAGTTATTTATAGGTGCACCCAGTCAACTGATATACTGGCTAATTTATTATAAAGAACTGGCATTAATGGGACTAAGTTGGTCCAATTCATCTCTTGACCAAATCACCAAAAATTATAGCCAGGCACTGAACACATATCAGTTAAAGGATAACAAGTGAATTTTAGCAGATCCAGAAACTGAAAGCAGCATAAAAATGTAAAAAACACCAGGAGAAGATAAAGAATAAAAGTATTCAGATTAAATCATGATAACCTGTGGTTTAGTCAGCTAGATCTTATTCTGTGGGTCTTGGGTAGAAGTTGTCTACTTCATATAGCTATCAAGTGTGCATGCGTGCAAGCATGCTAAGTTGCTTCACTTGTGTTCAACACTTTGAGACCTTGCGGACTGTAGCCCACCAGACTACTCAGTCCCTGGCATTCTCCAGGCAAGAATAGTGGAATGGGTTGCCATTTCCTTCTCCAGGATATTTTCCAGATCCAAGGATCGAACCTGAATCTTTTATGTCTCCTACATTGACAGCTGGGTTCTTTACCACTAGCACCACCTGGGAAGCCTTGATCCAAATATCTCTCTTCTCAAAAAATATCTGTTTCTGGAGGATACCCACGAATCATCACCTTAAAGCTCTTGACTAGGAGTCACCTGTGAGCTGCAGATGGTTTATACCTCTTAAACTAGTAGACATAAATCAAGAATCAACCCCTCAAATATTTACTATGGTGCTAATGGTTAACAGGTGGGTGCTAATGTTGATTCCATTAGAATTCCAGGACTATCCATCTTTGACATCTTTTCCAGAAAACCAAATTGTCACATTTTAAGTTATGCAAAGCTTATTTGGGATGATGTTGAGGAAAAAGTGCTGCACTTGATGATGATAAGGCTGAATATACTGCATAAGTCCATGTAGTATTCAGTTATGTCTGCTTACAACAAGGCAGTGTCTAGGACTAAAGGTAATATTCCTAAATTTATGAATCAGCTTGTTTCTAGTCCTTAACAATAAGTTTGATGAATATAAAAGGAATGCATGTCATTATCATTAAGATCAATAGAAATACTTCAGACCATGAAAGATCAAAGGACTCAGAACTCTGAAATGTTACATTTTAGAACTCCATTTATTCTTTCCTTCTTTCTCAAAGATTGAGGGTTTTGCTTTTGAGACCTTGAAGTGACAAGGCCTTGGTGTTTCCCTGGTGGCTCAGTCAGTAAAGAATCTGCCTGCAATGTAGGAGACCCAGGTTAGATCCCTGGGACAGGAAGATTCCCTGGAGAAGGAAATGGCAAACCACTGCAGTATTCTTGCATGGAAATCCCATGGACAGAGCAAAACTGGCAGGCCACAGTCCTGGGGTTGCCAGAGTCAGACACAACTTAGCAACAAAACCACAGCCAACAACAACAAGGCCTTGAAAATCTCTTAAATGAGATCTCTAGCCAAATGGGTGCTCTATCACTGGAAAGAGAACAAATGAAAATTAAGCAGCCATTTCACCACCATTGTACCTCAGCTCTTTGACTGGAAAACCTACAACTAATCTTCAGAATAAACAATGACCAAGACATTTAAAATTCATTCTATGGAAAGACAACAAAGTCCTAGTATATAGCACAAGGAACTGTACTCAACTATACTATGATAGACTCAATATCCTGTGATAAACCATACGGTAAATATTTTAAAGAAAGAATATTAAAAATGAATCACTTTGCTTTACAGCAGAAATTAACACAGGGCTTCCCAGGTGGTACAGTGCTAAAGAATCCACCTGCTAATTCAGGAGACACAAGAGACTTGAGTTTGATCCCTGAGTTGGAGAAATCCCCTGGAGAAGGAAATGTCAACCTATTCCAATATTCTTGCCTGGAAAATTCCATGGACAGAGGAGCTTGGTGTGCTATAGACCATGGGGTTGTAAAGAGTCAGACAAAACTGGGCAACTTAGTATACACATACACAGAATTGTAAATTGTAAATTACAGAATTGTAAAGCAACTATATTTCAATTAAACATATTTAAAATAAAACTCATTCTAGTTCTTTAGTAAATAAAAGGCATTTTGAGATTTTCAGAGCTTCGGATTGCTGGGCACAGCAAGGTAAGAGCCTTGATGAGTAAGCTGTGAAATGCAACTGATTCAGTTGTTTTACAGTATGTCTCTCAGGAGCAAGAGCATCTTGGAGCAAGCACCTAACTTTTTCTGGCTTCGTTTCAATATTGTTTAATATTGAGACAGGAAAGTGGTAATACATACTACAGGAAGAAGAAATTATGTTTATTTCCATTTTCAAGAGCAAAATAAAATAAAACAAATCAGAGATCTATGTCTGGGAAAGAATTTTGGGTATGATTCTTGGCATTAGAACCTACCAGAAACAAATAGATCTATTAAATCTCTAAGATAAATACATTGCCAAAAGAAACTCTGGACTGGATTTAAGAATCCCTTTAATTCTTTAAAAAGTAAAGAAATTGCATCAGCACATACTGACTATGCAAATTATATAGCTCTAAGGATGTCATACTCCCCTCCAAAATTCCTGCTTCTATTGCTACCACAGAAGATAATGGACAAGGAAGACTCTTTTGTCCAGTGGAACCAAATGTGATATACAATTCTAGACAAGAGAATTCCTTAAAAAAAAAAAAAAAAAACAGAATCAAAATCTAGCAAGCATCCTCCAAAGGCCAGATGGAGGGTCTTCACTGCACCTTCCAATAGAAAGCAATAATGTGTGGACCAGAGAAAACTGGGTGTTTCCCAATATTCCATTTGGAGAATGGGAGTTTCTAGTGTATTATTTTGTCTCTACTTTGCCGTCATATATGAGACATGTGGGGAACCAGGGATCTGAGGTGAGGAGGGTGACTAATTTGCTTTAGTTTTGCTGTTTAGTTTACAGATCAACAGAAAACATGGACCCACATGTAGATTTGGAAAAGAAGATGCTGCATAACAAAGAGATCTTGAACTTGGAGCTAGATGCTACCTTAGGAGGTTTATGGGCATAATTTCTTATCCAGTTTATATAAACTGAAAGGGCTAGTTGCTCTGTTAGCCTCACTCTTTGCAATCCCATGGACTGTAGCCCACAAGGCTCCTCTGTCCATGATTTCTCCAGGAAAGAACACTGGAGTGGATGGCCATTCCTTTCTCCAGGGGATCTTCCCAACCCAGGGATGGAACATGGGTCCCCTGCATTGCAGGTGGATCCTTTACTGTGTGAGTCACCAGGGAAGCCCCATATAACATTGCAATCAGGCATATTTTCTTTCCTCTATGTTAAAATAGTATTCAGACAAAAGCAAAATTAATTTAGCTACTTCCTCTGGGACATAGTTGTTCCTGAAAAATACGATTGTGAAACAGCTATCAATATACAGAGAGATGTAGATATAGACATAGAAGAAGTTGAAGTTGAATGGTTCAATGAAGACCTACAAGACCTTCTAGAACTAGCACCCCAAAAATATGTCCTTTTCATCAGGGGACTGGAATGCAAAAGTAGGAAGTCAAGAGATACCTGAGTAGCAGGAAAGTTTGGCGTTGGTGTACAAAATGAAGCAGGTCAAAGGTTAACAGTGTTTTGCCAAGAGAATGCACTGGTCATAGCAAACAGCTTCTTCTGACAACACAAGAGACAACTCTACACATGGACATCAACAGATGGTCAATACTGAAATCAGACTGATTAATTCTTTGCATCCAAAGATGGAGAAGCACTATACAGTCAGCAAAAACAAAACCAGGAGCTGATGATGGCTCAGATCATAAACTCCTTATTGCAAAATTTAGACTTAAATTGAACAACATAGGAAAACCGCTAGGCCATTAGGGATGACTAAACCAAATCCCTTACAATTATACAGTAGAAGTGACAAATAGATTCAAGGGATTATATCTGAGAGACAAAGTGACTGAAGAACTGTGGATGGAGATTCATAACATTGTACAGGGGGCAGTGATCAAAACAATCACCAAGAAAAAGAAATACAAAAGGGCAAAATGGTTGTCTGAAGAGCCCTTACAAATACCTACGAAAAGAAGAGAAGTGAAAAGCAAAGGAGAAAAGGAAAGATATATCCATCTGAATGAAGCGCTCCAAAGAATAGCAGGGAGAGATAAGAAAGCCTTCCTCAGTGATCAGTGCAAAGAAATAGAGGAAAACAATAGACTGGAAAAGTCTAGAGATCTCTTCAAGTAAATTAGAGATACCAAGGGACCATTTCATGCAAAGATGGGCACAATAAAGGACAGAAATGGTATGGACCTAAAAGAAGCAGAAGATATTAAGAAGAGGTGGCAAGAATATGCACAACTGTAAAGTGTTAATGATCCAGATAACAATGATGGTGTGCTCACTCACCTAGACATCTTAGAGTGTGAAGTCAAGTGGGCCTTAGGAAGTATCACTATGAACAAAGCAAGTGGAGGTGATACGATTCCAGTTAAGCTATTTCAAATCCTAAAAGATGATACTGTTAAAGTGTTGCACTCAATATACAAGCAAATTTGGAAAACTTAGCAGTGGCCACAGGACTGGAAAAGGTCAGTTTTCATTCCATTCCCAGAAGGGCAAAGCCAAAGAATGTTCATACTACCGCACAATTGCACTCCATTTCACATGCTAGCAAAGTAATGCTCAAAATTCTCCAAGCTAGGCTTCAACAGTATGTGAACCAAGAACTCCCAGATCTTCAAGCTGGATTTAGAAAAGCCTGAGGAACCAGAGATCAAGTTTCCAATATCCACTGGATCCAAGAAAAATTAAGAGAATTCCAGAAAAAAAACATCTACTTCTGCTTCATTGACTACACTAAAGCCTTTGAGTGTGTAGATCACAACAAACTGTGGAAAATTCTTAAAGAGATGGGAATATCAGACCACCTTACCTGCCTCCTGAAAAACCTGTATGCAGGTGAAGAAGCAACAGTTAGAACAAGACATGGGACAATGGACTGGTTCCAAATTGGGCAAAGAGTACATCAGAGCTATATATTGTCACCCTGCTTATTTAACTTATATGCAGAGTACATAATGAGAGTATATAATGAGAAATGCAGGCTGGATGAATCACAAACTGGAATCAAGATTGCTGGGAGAAATACCAATAACCTCATATATGCAGCAGAAAAACCAATGGCACCTTACTCCACTACTCTTGTCTGGAAAATCCTATGGACAGAGGAGCCTGGTAGGCTGCAGTCCATGGGGTCGCTAAGAGTCGGACACAACTGAGCATCTTCACTTTCACTTTCCACTTTCATGCATTGGAGAAGGAAATGGCAACCCACTCCAGTGTTCTTGCCTGGAGAATCCCAGGGATAGGAGCCTGATGGGCTGCCATCTATGAGGTCACACAGAGTCAGACAGGACTGAAGTGACTTAGCAGCAGCAGCATATATGCAGATGACACCACCCTTATGGCAGAAAGTGAAGAGGAACTAGAGTCTCTTGATGAAAGTCAAAGAGGGGAGTGAAAAAGCTGGCTTAAACTTCAACATTTAGAAAACTAAGATCAAGGCATCTGCTCCCATCACTTCATGTCAAATAGATGGGGAAACAATGAAAACAGTAAGAGACTTTATTTTCTTGGCTCCATAATCTGCAAATGGTGACTGCACCCTTGAAGTTAAAAGATACTTGCTCCTTAGAAGAAAAGCTGTGGCAAACCTAGACAATGTATGAAAAAGCAGAGACATCACTTTGCCAACAAAGATTCATATAGTCAAGTCAGTGGTTTCTCCAGTAGTCATGTATGGATGTGAAAGTTAGACCATAAAGAAGGCTGAGTGCTAAAGAATTAATCTTTTGAACTGTGGTGCTAAAGAAGACTCTTGAGAGTTCCTTCGACTGCAAGGAGATCTAACCAGTCAATCCTAAAGGAAATCAATCTTAAATATTCATTGGAAGGACTGGTGCTAAAGCTGAGCTCAAATGATTTGGCCACCTGATGCAAAGAACTGACTCTTAAGAAAAGACTCTGATGCTAGGAAAGACTGAAGGCAGGAGAAGGGGACGACAGAGGATAAGATGGTTGGATGGCATCACCAACTCAATGGACATGAGTTTTCTCAATCTCAGGGAGATGGTGATGGACAAGGAAGCCTGGCATGCTGCAGTCCATGGGGTCACAAAGAGTTGGACACAACTGAGAGGCTGAACAACAAATAGAGTTACAGACACAGATATAGCTAATAAGTAATAAGAGCAGAATGTGGCAGAGTCTAGTCAATTATTCACCAGAAGCTCTTCTTCTTGAGCCCATAGTCAGGTTATATTTCCTAACCTGAAGTTGATGTAGTGTTTCCTCAATCCTACCCAACATAACATAAGCAGACCTGATGTGTGACTGTGCGCTTATACACTTCCTACAAATGATGGTCCATGCTCTCTTATCCTATGTGGCTTGAGGTGGAAAACCACAGTAACCTTGGAAATTATGTGGTAAGAATGATAGAATCACAAGATGCAAGGAGACTAGTCCCAGAACCACTGTAAGGAGGAAAGCCACCTGCAGACCAGAAATATCAATTGGGTGGTTTTATAAACCAGAAATAAACCTTTATTCTTTTGAGTCACTGAAATGTTGCAAACTGCTTGTTACAACAGCCAACACCACCCTAATTAATATATTAGTTAACTGCCATTTGGAGCAGATTTAGACTCAAACACACACCTGGCTTGGTAAACAAAACAAAAGCATGATTCCCCCCGCTACACTCCCCTCCGCCATATCCCCTATATGAACAACTATGCAGAGAGGCCCTCTATTTTCTTTATTCACCATTCTTTCTCAAATAGACTCTTGCAGGCTACAGGGAAGAAAATGTGTATTAGATTTATTTTTGTGTCTTCTCAGTAAAGCAGGAGGTGAGCACTCAACAATTTCCATTGAATTCAATTGAATTTCTCAACTGTTACATTCCAGCAGAAACTGCTTCTACTTAGTAGCTTGAGATTTCTCAAACATCTTTCCAGCAAAGACTATGGCTTACTAACCTTCTTCTATAATACTTTAGGGGAAAGTGTGAATTCCAATAAATTTTTAGTGAAGAAAGAAAAACCTACCAGGAAAATAAGGTTTTCAAGTTAATAGGTCAATACTAAACTGTCAAAATCTTTCAAGCAGTTAAGAAAAATCTTTAATTCCCCTAAGTCCCGTAAATAGGTGTCAGTCTCAGGTCAAGGTACTCTGTTCATGCTGCCCTAGAAGTGGATGTGCAAGAATTTCTATGTTATAACCATAGGAAATCCTATATACAAAATGAGTCAAAAATCAATAGATAAGAGTCACCAAAATATACTGCAAAAACTCTGGATCCTCTATTTTTAACATGCGCCATTACCTCCTGAGTAGTTTGTGGAAAATTGGCACATTAAAAGCTACCAAGCTGAATCCAAAGACTATACCAATCAGGTTCTGAACTAATAATATGAAAATCTAGCAAAAACACATCTGTAATTAACAAATGATGCTTTCTAAGGCCCATTTGACTGCACATTCCAGGATGTCTGGCTCTAGGTGAGTGATCACAACATCATGATTATCTGGGTTGTGAAAATCTTTTTTGTATAGTTTTTCTGTGTAAAATTCTCCAAGTCAGGCTTCAACAGTACAGTTCTTCTGTGTATTCTTGCCACCTCTTCTTAATATCTTCTGCTCCTGTTAGGTCCATACAATTTATGTCCTTTATTGAGCCCATCTTTGCATGAAATGTTCCCTTGGTATCTCTAATTTTCTTGAAGAGATCTCTAGTCTTTCCCATTTTATTGTTTTTCTCTATTTCTTTGCACTGATCACTGAGGAAGGCTTTCTTATACCAGACCACCTGACTTGCTTCTTGAGAAATCTGCATGCAGGTTGGGAAACAACAGTTAGCACTGGACATGGAACAACAGACTGGTTCCAAACAGGAAAAGGAGTATGTCAAGGCTGTAGTCACCGTGCTTATTTAACTTATATTCAGAGTACACCATGAGAAACGCTGTGCTGGAATCAAGCACAAGCTGGAATCAAGATTGCTGGGAGAAATATCAATAACTTCAGATATGCATATTACACCACCCTTATGGCAGAAAGTGAAGAACTAAAGAGCCGCTTGATGAAAGTGAAATAGGAGAGTGAAAAAGTTGGCTTAAAGCTCAACATTCAGTAAACAAAGATCATGGCATCCAGTCCCATCACTTCATGGCAATAGATGGAGAATCAGTAGCAGCAGTGGCAGATATTATTTTTTTGAGCTCCAAAATCACCACAGATGGTGACTGCAGCCATGAAATAAAAAGACACTTACTCCTTGGAAGAAAAGTTATGACCAACCTATACAGCATATTAAAAAGCAGAGACATTACTTTGCAACAAAGGTCCATCTAGTAAAGGCTATGGTTTTACCAGTAGTCATGTATGGATGTGAGAGTTGGACTATAAAGAAAGCTGAGCACCAAAAAATTGATGCTTTTGAACTGTGGTGTTGGAGAAGACTCTTGAGAGTCCCTTGGACTGCAAGGAGATCCAACCAGTCAATCCTAAAGGAGATCAGTCCTGAATGTTCATTGGAAGGACTGATGCTAAAGCTGAAACTCCAGTACTTTGGCCACCTGATGAGAAGAACTGACTCATTAGAAAAGATGCTGATGCTGGGAAAGATTGAAGGCAGGAGGAGAAGGGGATGACAGAGGATGAGAAAGCTGGATGGCATCACCGACTCAAATGGACATGCGTTGGTGGACTCAGCTGATTCAATGGACTCAATGAACAAACTCTAAGAGATAGTGAAGCACAGGGAATCCTGGCGTGCTGCAGTTCATGGGGTCGCAGAGGGTTGGATATAACTGAGTGACAGAAAGTTTGAAGGTGGGAGAAGAAGGGGACAGCAGAGGATGAGATGGTTGGATGGCACCACTGACTCAATGGACATGAGTGAGTAAAGTCCAGGAGTTGGTGATGGACAGGGAGGCCTGGCATGCTGCAGTACATGGAGTCGCAGAGTCAGACAGAACTGAGCAATTAAACTGAACTGAATTTTTTGCATCTTCTCCGGAGACCAGCTCCTGGTAATCTTCTGTTGAGATGTGTGCTTGATTGCATGTGACCCCTTCACCAAAATCATATGTATATGCCCCCACCCCAGACCTCATCAGAGCTGTTCCTCAGAGTTAGGAGTCTGTCTCCTAGGCTTTCCTCATTAGGAAGCCCCAAATAAAACTGAACTGACAGATCTCAAGTTGTGTATTTTTTTCCCAGTAATCACTGCTGCTGCTGCTGCTGCTAAGTCATGTTAATTGTGTCCGACTCTGTGCGACCCCATAGATGGCAGCCCACCAGGCTCCGCTGTCCCTGGGATTCTCCAGGCAAGGACACTGGAGTGGCTTGCCATTTCCTTCTCCAGTGCATGAAAATGAAAAGTGAAAGTGAAGTTGCTCAGTCATGTCCGACTCTTAGTGACCTCATAGACTGTAGCCTACCAGGCTCCTCCATCCATGGGATTTCCCAGGCAAGAGTATTGGAGTGGGGTGCCATTGCCTTCTCCCCAGTAATCACTAGCCAATTCTATAAAACTATAATGCCTCTAAAGCCAGGCAGAACAATTTTCCTTTTTTTGTAGTCTAGTAGCAACCCAGGAGCTTCCCAGATGGCTCAGCAGTAAAGAATTTGCATGTAGTGCAGGAGACACAGGAGACATGGGTTCAGTCTCCTGGGTCGTGGAAGATCCCCTGGAGGAGAGCATGGCAACTCACTCTAACATTCTTGCCTGCAGAGTTCCATGGACAGAGGACCCTGGCAGGCTGCATTCCATCAGATCACAAAGAGTCAGACACGACTGAAGCAATGGAACACATGCACATACAGCAACCCAAGATTCAAGAAAACAAAACTATATTAATCACAATATTTCATTCTATTTCTCTTTGAGTATCAACCAGGGAATCAAAGCAAACCACAGAAGGCAACTGAAGAATATCAGAGATTTTCTGTCTTTTTAACTTTACCACATTAGCCAAGAATAATTAGGAATGGTCTGAAAGGAATCGATTTCGTTTTTTTTAAGGCAACAATTCACACTTCAGCATTTATGCAAATTTGGGTAATTTAAATGTATGAGATGATTAAGAAAGAATAATCTCTTTAATTCCCCAAGAGTCTGTATGTTCTTTTCTCCTTATGCAAATTTCTAGGATAGTGTCTTCTTTGATTCTTTTCTTAGATTATCATACTGCTTAAAATAAAGCATTGTAAATATACACAATAAAATCAGAATCTTGCCTATGGCTTCATGTGAGTCTATGTAAACACTTGGCAGGAGCGGTATTTTAACTATTTTTGAATTGTCACTTGCTTATGTGAAAAATGGTGATGGAGGAAAATATAAAGGCAGATATCTATGTAAACTCTTCAGGATAATTTGTCAAGTCTGATAAATGTAGTGCCCACATCTAAACTCTTAAATGCCCTACTACTCTGTGCCCTTGCATCAATTAACATTTAATTTGACTTTTTAACAACCTCACTTATCACTAGTTTTTTCATGCCTATGAAGCTAACAAATGTTAGCTTTTCAAAGCTGACAGTTTATGATTACTTATAACCAACACAATTTCAGGGTAATGAAATAAGAGATTAATGGACCACTGGGATGATGCAACCACAGGGCTTGCTTAAAAAGAGAGATGAACTACAATCATGGTGAATGCCTCTTCTGAATAAACATATTTGAAGACCGTAGTCCATGGGGTCACAAAGAGTCGGACATGACTGAGCAACTTTCACTTTCACATACTAATGTCAAGAGGGAAAACTTCAACCTAATTATATTAACAGTGCTTCTAATTGTACACTTCAGAGGTGATTTAAGGCCCTTGTCTATAAAAATTCTTCCACTACAACATATCTGGTATTGGAAGTGAAACAAAAAAAATGTGTTAAGAAAAAGCATGATTTAATAGCATGAAGAAAGCAATAATCTAAGACTCAAATTAATAAAACAGTATCACTATTTTGCTATAGAAGAAAGCAATAGATTTGAAAGTAATTTTATATACTTTTTATACACACATACATACTTGACGTTTAGAAAACATACTGAAATATTAACTGCATTAAACTTAAAAAAATAACTGTAGTCCTGAATTAGTCAATGCCTGAGAGGAGTCATTAAGCTGTCTTTTTGAGGATTCTCATAGCATTTTATACCTCTGAATGAAATTCTTTGAATAGAGGATCAGTGTTAAAAAGAAAATTCATGTAGGTATGTGAACATCACCCAGATACATACAAATATAACAAATATCTATGTATTATATGTTTATAATACATATTTATACATATATAAATATATTAATAGAATTACTTTACAGAAAATCAATGAACCACCATATATTCAACTTCTTCCTATTCTTCAAGATCCATCTAATAAATATTAGGTTTTCAGTGCCTTTCCAATACCCCTCTCTAGAATTTCCAGAGCTCTTTATTTGTTCTCTCCTTGTGCATTTTAATGTCCATCATAATTATTTCTGTAAAGGTTTTCTGTCCATTATTAGATTGTGAGCTCCTTTCTTCCAGGGCCAATAATAATAATTGCTTTACATAGATCACCTGATCAATACATTTTTATTAAATGAAAGGAGAAATATATATATTTGAAATATATGTGTGAACTATATATAACTAGATACTCAAGTGGATATATATGAATTCATAGCCTAAATGAGAGTATTAAAGTTCAAAAAAATGCATATCCCAAGGGAAAAATTGTAATAAATTTCAAGAAACATGGTTTGATTTAAATGATCTGAAAAGATTTGTTTTAACAGTATATAACATGTTTTTTAGTTGCTCAGTCATGTCCAACTCCTTGCAGCCCCATGGACTGTAGCCTGACAGACTTCTCTCTCCATGGAATTTTGCAGGCAAAAATACTGGAGTAAGGTGCCATTTCCTACTCCAGGGGATCTTTATGAACCAGGGATCAGATCTAAGTCTCCTGTATTGGAAGGTAGAGTCTTTACCACTAGTGCCACCTGGAAAGTCTGTATATAACATATCTATCTTATAAAACATTTCTCTTTGTCATTCAGAAAGATGAAAGAAACAAAGGGAGCTGTTTTCAAATTAGACATGTATGGAATGTCTCATTACGAACCAGGCATGGTGATGAGCGTCAAGGATCTAAAGACAAAAGAGACAAACTCCCTACCATCAAGAAGTTTGTTTAACTAGAAACAGAGACATCAATTTGTGTAATTGATCAAGCTTCACTTCCAGTGGGCGCCCCCATAAAGACAAACTTCAGCTTGGAAAAATTAGGAAAGCTGTCAACCACACATAAAGCAGAGTACAATTTCTAAAAAGCTATATTGCAAATATAGAAAAACAGAAAGGAAGCAATAATCCTGAATAGAAAGACAACTTGATGTAGTGGTTAAGGGCCCAAGAGTTGGTATCAAATGACCTGCATTTAAAATGCTCCCTCTCCTACTACTCAACAATGTTGAAAGTGAAAGTGTTAGCCACTCAGTCATGTCTGAATCTTTGCAATCCCATGGACTGTAGCCTGCCAGGTTCCTCTATCCATGGGATTTTTCAGGCAAGAATACTGGAGTGGTTAGCCATTCCCTTCTCCAGGGGAACTTCCCAACCCAGGGACTGAACCTGGGTCTCCCGCATTTCAGGCATATTCTTTACCATCTGAGCCAAGATTGTTATTATAAGCCAACTCTTCCCCCCACTTTTGGTCTCCTATTTCATATCTGTAAAATTGTATCACTAAAATACTGATCAACTCTTCAGCTTGGAAGCTGTTAGGACTAACTATAATAGTAAATACTTTTTATAATGCCTCCCAAATAATGTCTTTATATAGTGACAGCTGATAATATTATAATTTATTAGTATTTTGTTATTATAATTTGGGAGGAAAAAACTCTTCCAAAGAATAGACATTCCCAAAAGAACACGAGACTTGTCCCCAGTGAGAGGAGTAGGGGCCTAGAAAAGAAGCAGACTAGGGAGCAGTGGGGACTGTGACCAACAGAAGCATGGACCACCTCTCAAGGACAGACTCAACTCAGTTCAAGCCAGACATTTACATTCAGCAAACTGGCCTGGATTTTCTAGAGCATCATACTTTCTAAGAAAAAAGTTGAAATCATTAAATTCATATGAAATTTCCCAGTGGTTGTGACAATGGGTAGTTTGTGACCTTTGCTTTGAAGGAAAACTGACCACATTGTGATAGGGTTCAAAACATAGTACTCCACCATACAGCATCTTGGCATACCGGATATTTTAACATGAAGGAATTTGAGAAAACAGAAAAGGCAGCAATGTCTCTGAATTTCTCCCACTCTTCTCCCCTGAAGCATATCCTAAGACTTTCCCATGAGAGATGCCCTCTCTATACCTGGAAGAAAGAAACAACCTTATCTTTAAAATGGGGAGAATGCCAAGAAATATCCAAATGAACAGGTCTTTCTAAGGTTCCCCCACTTAGCTACGCTTACCTCCTACTCCTTGTCCTATTATAATTCATCACAATATTCCACTCCTCATCAAACCTAGCATGAAAACACTCAGGTTTAACCATTTCTTTAAGTCTTTGTTTCCTTATAATGGTTCCTACAACACGTAAAACTTTCATTAAATAATTTGTATGTTTTTCTCTTGTTTATCCCTCTTTGGCAATTCTAATTTTAGACCCACCTAGGGACTCTTAGAGGATCAAGGAAAGTTTTCTCCTTCCCTATGGCTGCAAGAATTTACCTGTCCTTTTCCCTCAATAAAATTTGTTTTCACTTTCAGAAGAATAGAATTCTCATTGGCCCTGTAGAAATAGACACCAACTACTAGAAATAAACTAAATCTTTATCTATGTAAACAAACAACTAGGAATCACTAAACATCTGAAGGAAACAAAAAGGTCAATATCTCGTAATATCTGTAGTCAATATCTTGTATATAGTCAATATCTATAATGGAAAAGAACATTATATATATAATGTTGTATAGAATAGATACCAAATCCCACAAAGAGCAAAGGTAATTTCGGAGGAAACTTTAAGATTTCATAAAAATAAAACATCTGATAATTATAATAACTACATTCTGAGATTGGAGAGTCTTTCAAAGAAGGAAAATGAGGAGTAAGTGGATGAGGAAGAGGAGAAGGAGGAAGAAAAAAAGAAGAAAAAGAAGGAAAAGGATAAAAGGCTGCTATGATAAAGAAGCAATGATTTTTCTAAAAAAGAATGAAATAAGGCCTCTTCAGCAATATGAACCTTGAGATTAGCATACTAAGTCAGAGGAAGACAAACATTTTATGATATTACTTATATATGGAATCTAAAAGATAATACAAATGAACTTACAAAACAGAAGTAGGCTTATATACATATCAAGCACAACAGGTTACTTAAGGCAAGAATACTGGAGTGGATTGCCATTTCCTTCTCCAGGGGATCTTCCCCACCCATGGATCAACCCAGGTCTCCCACGTTGCAGGCAGATTCTTTACTGTTTGAGCCACTCCGGGAAGCAAAAAATAATATAAATGAACTTAGGTATGAGATAGAATAGACTTACATATATAGAAAACAAACTTATGGTTACCACAGGGAAAAGTGGGTGAGGGATAAATTGGCAATGGGATTAGCAGATACAAAATGCTATGAAAGTGTTAGTTGCTCAGTCATGTCTGTCTCCTTTTGACTCCATGGACTGCAGCCCACCAGACTTTCTTCCATGGAACTTAACTTTCCAGGCAAGAATACTGGTGTGAGTTGCCATTCCCTTCTCCAGGGGATCTTCCCAATCCAGGGATCATACCCTGGTCTCCTGCATTACAGGCAGATTCTTTACCATCTGAGCTACCAGGGAAGCATCACACTACTATAACTATCAATAAAATTAAATGACTAGGACCCACTGACAATATAGGAAACTATAGTCAATATCTTGTAATATCTATAATGGAAAAGAACATTTTATATATATATATATATATATATATATATATATATATATATATATATATATATAATGAAATTACATATCTCATTTCCAAAATCAAGACATTGATAGACTATATAGTATAAAAAGTTTTAGGCTGAAAATTAATTATTTCAGCTGAAGAAGCAAACACAGGAATAATCTTCAAACTATATAAAAGGACAAAAACTTGGGAATTTTTAAAGTCATATACTTATGTCTGGGAAGTCCACAGTAAACTGAGAGGAGCTCCAGAGGAAGAAGACAGAGAGAGGCATGGAAAAAAATAGACCATGGAAGAAAGTTTCTCTGACCTAAAAATGATTAAAGACTTCAGATGGAAAGAGCCCTGTAAGTGATTAAGTGAAAGAAATTTACCAAAACAAATGAAGGATACTAGAGTGTGTATCTTGAACTGATTATTCTGAGAAAGAAGATGCAGAAGATTTTCTGAAAATAGAGAAGTTATGCTTTTGTAAGGGAAATGGATCTTTGTAACAGACACCTCCATCGTAAAGTTGCCTCTCTCACTATGCCAAAAAGAGAAGGATGACACCGAATCACAGAATCTCATCAATATAGAAGGTACTAATTTATATCTGCAGAGCAAATACGATGGTGTGATCACACACACTCACCTAGAGCCAGACATCCTGGAAAGTGAAGTCAAGTCGGCTTAAGGAAGCATCACTACGAACAAATCTAGTGGAGGTGATGGAATTCCAGTTGAATTATTTCAAATCCTAAAAGATGATGTTGTGAAAGTGTTGCACTCAATATGCCAACACATTTGGAAAACAGCAGTGGCCACAGGACTGGAAAAGGTCAGTTTTCATTCCAATCCCAAAGAAAGGCAGTGCCAAAGAATGCTCAAACTACCACACAATTGTACTCATCTCACAAGCTAGTAAAGTAATGCTTAAAATTCTCCAAGCCAGGGTTCAGCAATACGTGAACCATGAACTTCCAGATACTCAAGCTGGTTTTAGAAAAGGCCGAGGAACCAGAGATCAAATTGCGAACATCTGCGGGATCATCGAAAAAGCAAGAGTTCCAGAAAAAATATATATTTCTGCTTTATTGACTATGCCAAAGGCTTTGACTGTGTGGGTCAAAATAAACTGTGGAAAATTCTGAAAGAGATGAGAATACCAGACCACCTAACCTGCCTGTTGAGAAACTAGTATGCAGGTCAGGAAGCAACAGTTAGAAATGGACATGGAACAACAGGCTGGTTCCAAATAGGGAAAGCAGTACATCAAGGTTGTATATTGTCACCCTGCTTATTTAACTTCTATGCGGAGTATATCATGGAAAACACTGGGCTGGAGGAAGCACAAACTGGAATAAAAATTGCTGAGAGTAATATCAATAACCACAGATATGCAGATGACACTACCCTTATGGCAGAAAGTGAAGAGGAACTACAAACCTCTTGATGAAAGTGAAAGAGGAGAGTGAAAAAGTTGGCTTAAAGCTCAACATTCAGAAAACAGAAATCATGGCATCTGGTCCCATTACTTCATGGCAGATAGATGGGGAAACAGTGGAAATGCTGGCAGGCTTTATTTTTCTGGGCTCCAAAAGCACTGAAGATGGTGACTATAGCATGAAGTTAAAAGAAGTTTACTCCTTGCTTGGAAAGAAAGTTATGACCAACCTAGACAGCATATTAAAAAGCAGAGACATTACTTTATCAACAAAGTTCAATCTAGTCAAGGCTATGGTTTTTCCAGTGGTCATGTATGGATGTGAGAGTTGGACTGTGAAGAAAGCTGTTCAGTTCAGTCACTCAGTCGTGTCCGACTCTTTGCAACCCCATGAATCCCAGCACGCCAGGCCTCCCTGTCCATCACCATCTCCCAGAGTTCACTCAGACTCACGTCCATTGAGTCCATGATGCCATCCAGCCATCTCATCCTCGGTCATCCCCTTCTCCTTATACCCCCAATCCCTCCCAGCATCAGGGTCTTTTCCAATGAGTCAGCTCTTCGCATGAGGTGGCCAAAGTACTGGAGTTTCAGCTTTAGAATCATTCCTTCCAAAGAATACCCAGGGCTGATCTCCTTCAGAATGGACTGGTTGGATCTCCTTGCAGCCCAAGGGACTCTCAAGAGTCTTCTCCAACACCACAGTTCAAAAGCATCAATTATTCGGCACTCAGCCTTCTTCACAGTCCAACTCTCACATCCATACATGACCACAGGAAAAACCATAGCCTTGACTAGATGGACCTTAGTAGGCAAAGTAATGTCTCTGCTTTTGAATATACTATCTATGTTGATCATATCTTTTCTTCAAAGGAGTAAGCGTCTTCTAATTTCATGGCTGCAATCACCATCAGCCATGATTAGGGGGCGAAGAAAATAAAGTCTGACACTGTTTCTACTGTTTCCCCATCTATTGCCCATGAAGTGATGGGACCAGATGCCATAATCTTCGTTTTCTGAATGTTGAGCTTTAAGCCAACGTTTTCACTCTCCTCTTTCACTTTCATCAAGAGGCTTTTTAGCTCCTCTTCACTTTCTGCCATAAGGGTGGTGTCATCTGCATATCTGAGGTTATTGATATTACTCCTGGCAATCTTGATTCCAGCTTGTGTTTCTTCCAGTCCAGCGTTTCTCATGCTGTACTCTGCATATAAGTTAAATAAGCAGGATGACAATATACAGCCTTGATGTACTCCTTTTCCTATTTGGAACCAGTCTGTTGTTCCCTGCCGAGTTCTAACTGTTGCTTCCTGGCCTGCATACAGGTTTCTCAAGAGGCAGGTTAGGTGGTCTGCTATTCCCATCTCTTTCAGAATTTTCCACAGTTGATTGTGATCCACACAGTCAAAGGCTTTGGCATAGTCAATAAAGCAGAAATAGATGTTTTTCTGGAACTCTCTTGCTTTTTCCATGATCCAGTGGATGTTGGCAATTTGATCTCTGGTTCTTCTGCCTTTTCTAAAACCAGCTTGAACATCAAGGAGTTCATGGTTCACCTATTGCTGAAGCCTGTCTTCTAGAATTTTGAGCATTACTTTACTAACCTGTGAGATGAGTGCAATTGTGTGGTAGTTTGAGCATTCTTTGGCACTGCCTTTCTATGGGACTGGAATGAAAACTGACCTTTTTGAGTCCTGTGGCCACTGCTGAGTTTTCCAAATTTGCTGGCATGTTGAGTGCAGCACTTTCATAGCATCATCTTTCAGGATTTGAAACAGCTCAACTGGAATTCCATCACCTCCACTAGCTTTGTTCTTAGTGATGCTTTCTAAGGCCCACTTGACTTCACACTCCAGGGTGTCTGGCTCTAGATTAGTGATCACATCATCATGATTATCTGGCTCGTGAAGATCTTTTTTGTACAGTTCTTCTGTGTATTCTTGCCACCTCTTCTTAATATCTTCTGCTTCTGTTAGGTCCATACCATTTCTGTCCTTTATCAAGCCCATCTTTGCATGAAATGTTCCCTTGGTATCTCTACTTTTCTTAAAGGGATCTCTAGCCTTTCCCATTCTGTTCTTTTCCTCTATTTCTTTGCATTGATTGCTGCAGAAGGCTTTCTTATCTCTTCTTCCTATTCTTTGGAACTCTGCATTCAGATGCTTATATCTTTCTTTTTCTCCTTTGCTTTTTGCCTCTCTTCTTTTCACAGCTATTTGTAAGGCCTCCCCAGACAGCCATTTTGCTTCTTTGCATTTCTTTTCCATGGGGATGGTCTTGATCCCTGTCTCCTGTACAATGTCACGAACCTCATTCCATAGTTCATCAGGCACTCTATCTATCAGATCTAGACCCTTAAATCTATTTCTCATTTCCACTGTATAATCATAAGGGATTTGATTTAGGTCATACCTGAATGGTCTAGCAGTTTTCCCTATTTTCTTCAATTTAAGTCTGAATTTGGTAATAAGGAGTTCATGATCTGAGCCATGGTCAGCTCCTGGTCTTGTTTTTGTGGACTGTATAGAGCTTCTCCATCTTTGGCTGCAAAGAATATAATCAATCTGATTTCGGTGTTGACCATCTGGTGATGTCCATGTGTAGAGTCTTCTCTCGTGTTGTTGGAAGAGGGTGTTTGCTATGACCAGTGCATTTTCTTGGCAAAACTGTATTAGTCTTTGCCCTGCTTCATTCTTCATTCCAAGACCAAATTTGCCTGTTAATCCAGGTGTTTCCTGACTTCCTACTTTTGTATTCCAGTCCCCTATAATGAAAAGGACATCTTTTTGGGGTGTTAGTTCTAAAAGGTCTTATAGGTCTTCATAAAACCGTTCATCTTCAGTTTCTTCAGTGTTACTGGTTGGGGCATAGACTTGGATTACTGTGATATTGAATGGTTTGTCTTGGAGACAAAGAGAGATCATTCTGTCATATTTGAGAGTGCATCCAAATACTGCATTTCGGACTCTTTTGTTGACCATGATGGCTACTCCATTCCTTCTAAGGGATTCCTGCCCGCAGTAGTAGATATAATGGTCATCTGAGTTAAATTCACCCATTCCAGTCCATTTTATTTCGCTGATTCCTAGAATGTCAATGTTCACCCTTGCCATCTCTTGTTTGACCACTTCCAATTTGCCTTAATTCATGGACCTGACATTCCTATGCAATATTGCTCTTTACAGCATCGGATCTTGCTTCTATCACCAGTCACATCCACAACTGGGCATTGTTTTTGCTTTGACTCCATCCCTTCATTCTTTCTGGAGTTATTTCTCCACTGATGGGAATGGCAAGCCACTTCAGTATTCTTGCCTTGAGAACCCCATGAACAGTATGAAAAGGTAAAATGATAGGATACCAAAAGAAGAATTCCCCAGGTAATTAGGTGCCCAATATGCTACTGGAAAAAAGCTGAGCACCAAAGAATTGATGCTTTTGAACTGTGGTGTTGGAGAAGACTCTTGAGAGACCCTTGGACTGCAAGGAGATCCAACCAATCCATCCTAAAGGAGATCAGTTCTGGGTGTGCATTTGTTGCACCGATGTTGAAGCTGAAACTACAATACTTTGGCCACCTGATATGAAGAGCTGACTCATTTGAAAAGACCCTGATGCTGGGAAAGATTGAGGGCAGGAGGAGAAGGGGACAACAGAGGATGAGTTGGTTGGATGGCATCACTGACTCAATGGACATGGGTTTGGGTAGATTGCGGTAGTTGGTGATGGATAGAGAGGCCTGGCACGCTGCAGTTCCTGGGGTTGCAAAGTGTCACACATGACTGAGTGACTGAACTGAACTGAGAAAACCTTATCTTTTTACCAAATTTTTCCTGGTAACTTTCCCATAATTGGCCTCCTTCACACCTTTCTTTCTTTCTTCTTTAGCTGAAGGTGGTTCTAAGGCAACTCGGATTTTCTCATTTTTCCAAGCTATCTAAATGATAGTTCTAAGCCTGAAGAGTTACTCATTTTTCCCCTGGGTATCTCTTCAGTTCAGTTCAGTTCAGTTCAGTCGCTCAGTTGTGTCCGACTCTTTGCGACCCCATGAATCGCAGCACACCAGGCCTTCCTGTCCATCACCATCTCCCGGAATTCACTCAGACTCACGTCCATTGATCAGTGATGCCATCCAGCCATCTCATCCTCTGTCTTACACTTCTCCTCCTGCCCCCAAACCCTCCCAGCATCAGAGTCTTTTCCAATGAGTCAACTCTTCTCATGAGGTGGCCAAAGTACTGGAGTTTCAGCTTTAGCATCATTCCTTCCAAAGAACACTTCCAAAGGGCTGATCTCCTTTAGAATGGACGGGTTGGATCTCCTTGCAGTTCAAGGGACTATCAAGAGTCTTCTCCAACACCACAGTTCAAAAGCATCAATTCTTCAGTGCTCAGCTTTCTTCACAGTCCAACTCTCACATCCATACATGACCACTGGAAAAACCATAGCCTTGACTAGATGGACATTTGTTGGCAAAGTAATATCTCTGCTTTTCAATATGCTATCTAGGTTGGTCATAACTTTCCTAAGGAGTAAATGTCTTTTAATTTCATGGCTGCAGTCACCACCTGCAGTGATTTTGGAGCCCAAAAAAAATAAAATCTGACACTGTTTCCACTGTTTCCCCATCTATTTCCCATGAAGTGATGGGGCCAGATACCATGATCTTCTTTTTCTGACCTTTGAGCTTTAAGCCAATTTTTTTTGCTCTCCTCTTTCACTTTCATCAAGAGGCTTTTTAGTTCCTCTACACTTTCTGCCATAAGGGTGGTGTCATCTGCATATCTGAGGTTATTGATATTTCTCCCAGCAATCTTGATTCCAGCTTGTGCTTCTTCCAGCTCAGCATTTCTCATGATGTACTCTACATATAAGTTAAATAAGCAGGATGACAATATACAGCCTTGTTGTACTCCTTTTCCTATTTGGAACCAGTCTGTTGTTCCCTGTCCAGTTCTAACTGCTGCTTCCTGACCTGCATACAGATTTCTTAAGAGGCAGGTCAGGTGGTCTGGTATTCCCATCTGTTTCAGAATTTTCCACAGTTGATTGTCCACACAGTCAAAGGCTTTGGCATAGTCAATAATGCAGAAATAGATGTTTTTCTGGAACTGTCTTGCTTTTTCGATGATCTAGCAGATGTTAGCAATTTGATCTCTGGTTCTCTTCCTTTTCTAAAACCAGCTTTAATATCTGGAAGTCACGGTTCATGTATTGTTGAAGCCTGGCTTGGAGAATTTTGAGCATTACTTTACTAGCATGTGAGATGAGTGCAATTGTGCACTAGCTTGAACACTCTTTGGCATTGCCTTTCTTTGGGATTGAAATGGAAACTGACCTTTTCCAGTCCTGTGGCCACTGCTGAGTTTTCTAAATTTGCTGGCATATTGAGTGCAGCACTTTCACAGCATCATCTTTCAGGATTTGAAAATAGCACAAAGTATACATGTTAATAAACTTATTTGTTTTTCTTTCATTAACTTTTTTTTACAGGGGTCTCAGACAAGAAAGGAGGAGGAGAAGATAATGACAGAGGATGAGATGATTGGATGGCATCACCAACTCAATGGATGTTTTTGAGGAACTCCGGGAGATGGTGAAGGACAGGGAAGCCTGGAGTGCTGTAGTCCACGGGGTCACAAAGAGTCAGACACAACTGAGTAATGGAATGACAACAGATAAGAAAACAGAAGAGTAGAGGAAAAATAATTTTCCCTCTCCTACACATATCCTGGGGAAATTTCTGGATTCCAAGGATAAAGAGAAAATTCTAAAACAGTCAATAAAGACAAAACACTTTCCTCTAAAAATTGACATTGTATTTTTAAGGGATAGTAAAAATAAAATAGAACTGTGTTCTCAAAACTCAAATGGGAAAATTTTAAAGACATTTTGTAAGTTTATAATATATTAATTCTTCTGAAATAATTTCTTAAGAATTTACTCAATATTGTACTTCACCAAAATAACTAAATATAAGAAAAAGGAAGACATTATTTAAGAATGCAGATATTCAAAAATATTAATAATATAATTCTAAAATCTGTTGTTTTAAGCACATGAACTGTAAAACTTTATGTTACAAATAGATTCATAACGGTTTTAAGATAAACCTCTTGGGAAGAAAAAAATGTGACTGAAGGAGGTAGAAAGGGAAGAGAAGAAAAGTAAGCATAACAAATAGAGAAGAGAAAAGCATGGTAGTAATAAATTCAAAATTACAAGTAAATATAAAATATGTCAATAGATAATATTCTATCATAAAAATACATAGTCATGTTAGATTCAAAACTATTAATCCAGCTGTAGATGGATAATGAGATGATAATTAAAACAAATGACACACATAGATTTAAAATATTGAGATGGAAATATATGTCTAATTTAAATATACCCTCCACACGAGTGCTCTCATCTCCCCTCAAAAAAGGAAGAAAAAAAAGCACCTGTGATAAAACAGAATTCAATGTCTATAAATTATTCAAAATTGTGGGAGAAGCAATCACAAAAAAAATTTACAAATACGACTATGCAACAAAAAGTAGCATCAAATATAACACAAAATTCTAGAACTCTAAGAATAAGTTTATAAATTAATATTCATAGAAGCAAATAACCACACAAAAATTATTGGATAAAATACACAAGAATTATGAGAAAGAGGATTCAAATAAGGTAACTTATAGGTACAATACAAGGTAAAATATAGAATTTTTTACTCATCAGAGAATGCACATTTTTATACAGGAATAGGACACTGAAAGCTTGCTCACATTAAAGTTTCAAAAGTACAAATCATAGAAAACTATAATATTTATCAAATAAAACTAGAATCTAAAAATGAAAGGATTTGCCTTTAGCATTTGTAGATTTTAAAACACTTCTTGACTTTGATCATCTACCATTTACATTCTTAACATTTCAGGAAATGCTTACACTTTGAAACAGAAATACTATTTTGGTAATGATTCTAAATACCTGAGGAACTTTAAAAATAAAAACTTAAATCTCAGGACTCAGCCCCTGAGCAGCAATACTTATAAAAGCTTTTTCAGGTGATCCTAAAGCACAGTGGGTTTTGAGAAGCACAGCCTATGCAGAAGCCAGCAGACAATTTGCCCTATGGGGCTGATGCTTTTGGGAGAAGCCAACAAGAAATTGAAAAAGCAAGTTAAAAAAAATATAAGCAAGAAACAAAAAATATGCCCTTGAGAAACTTTTTTTATTGCTAATGATGGAGAGACTGTTAGAATATACTTAAATATACAGAATGTGGAAATATATTTAATAAGACCAGGACTCAGAAAAGAAGTATAAAGATTAAAAGTACTGGACATGGAACTTAGGTTCTCAAATCCCTGATCCTAGACAGCTTAGGACATGTTACTCTGTTTTCACAAAATTACAAAGTAATTTTGGAAAAGTAATTTTGTAACATGGAAAGGATATTTAGGATGGCCTGATTCAGCCCCTTTCATTTTGTGATGAGGCTTCTGACATCACAAGTTGATTCAGGGTCACTTGGTGCAAGAAGGCAACTAGAACTTAGATCCCTTGGCCCCTTGTTGAATGCAGTTTATCCTGGTCATAAATTAAAATGGTAATATTTCCACAGCATTATTGGGATCCTGGGGGCTGCCTTCTAATTCAGTTTAAAAGTGGCAGAGGAAACCTGTCACACTGCTTCATAGCGTCACTTTATATTTTAAAATGCTTATGTAAATGGCTTCCCTGTTAGCTCAGCTGGTAAAGAATCCACCTACAATGCAGGAGACCCTGGTTTGATTCCTGGGTCAGGAAGATCCACTGGAAAAGGGATAGGCCACCCACTCCAGTATTCTGGCCTAGAGAATTCCATGGACTGTGTGGTCCATGGGGTCACAAAGAGTCAGACACAATTGAGCAACTTTCATTCACTCAGTAACAAGAGATCACAAATTTAGAAGTTAGGAATAGCAAGTCAAATGCTAAGGGCAGAACTAATCTGGCAGACCCTTTTATTTGGCCCATCATGGTGGGTTTTTTCCCTCTAGCTGTAACTTTAAATATCTTCAGTCATTTCCAGAATGCCACATTTCCTATTGTTTGCACTGATTCAATTCATATATTTAATTACCTGCCTGATTTCAGCTATTAAGGATAGTTAAAATCATGAGAGTAGGTAAGATTACTCAGAGCAACGGAAGAAGGCCATAGTCCTGCATCTAATTTGAGTGGATTGGAAGTGGAAAAGGACTAGGAAAAAACAATCAAAAGGAAAGGTGTGAGAGATAAGAGGAGAAACCAAGAGAAGGCTACAACTCAGTACATAAAATGAGTGTGGATGAATGACTATATGTGCAACTGGAAACAATTTAGTCCTTATTTATGGTCCTCAGTTTCATTACTGGTTGGAAGAGTTAAAAGAAAAAGTTGATAAAATTGTATTGTATGTATGCGTGTATTATCGCACAACAGGAAAAGGAAGTTTGCAAAGTCATAGACTGAGTCCCTGGAGAATCTTTGAAGAAATGCTCTACATCTATCAAATAAGATCTGTAAGTTTCTAACCAGAAATAGTGATTTAACAAGGTGCAACTTTTATCACCAACTTCATCCCTGCCCTCAACTGCAATGACCACCTGCTGGATTAGAAAATAAGAGAATGTTCTCTTTTTTTTCAATGTCTAATTAATACTCTCTTGATTAGATACTGTTGAAGAAGGTGCCAGTTAGTGTCACCATCCAGGAATGGAATTTTCACACAGCTCTAGACAGCATGGAAAAGCTGATACATTCTGGAATACCATTCTTTTTTGATCAAACACTCTTCAATTTATGATAATTAAGAAAATCACACATCTCTAAACACATAAACTTTCATATACCATTTCTAAGAAGAAAATACAAAAGGCAGGAAGACTATGAACTTAAATACGTAACGGAATACGCACATTCCCTTTAATATCTGAATACAAGCTCCTTAAGGTCAAGGACTGGTCATTATATCTATATGGCTCAGCATAACCACTAATACATAACTGAAGATATTTTTTTATGCTGCTGCTGCTGCTGCTGCTAAGTCACTTCAGTCGTGATGGCAGCCCACCAGGCTCTCCCGTCCCTAGGATTCTCCAGGCAAGAACACTGGAGTGGGTTAAGCACTGGCCATTAAGAACTAACAACTAGGAACTATAGGATCTGGGTAACCAACAGCCAGGCAGTATCATAGAAAGAATTCCATTGAGGAGACAGATAGCATTCCTCATTCCACTTCCAACCTCTGCTTATCCTAGGCTTCAACCACGTGGAGGTGCAAGACTTTCATTTGCATGCATTCTTGCTTTTGTCCACTATTTACATATCAATCACTTTAACCAACTCCCAGTTGCAAGAAATAAGTCTAAGGGAGGGCATGTCACACAATTCAGGCAAACAAAATGCAAAGAAAAAATGCTTGGGACTTTTGAGAACTATTTTACTTCCTCATAAGACAGAGTGGCAGAAGGACAGTCTTTATCCAGTCTACTCCTTCCCTGCTGATTGTAACGATGTCCTGTGTAGAGATGATGTTTGGAGGATTGGCAGCCATGTGATCAGATACTAGATATCACCATCAGTGTAGATGATAGGAAAGAAAGAGTGTGTGTCCTTGGTAACAGAACTAAGCCAGCCACTGAACTAATATGGAGACTGCCTCACTGTGAACTTCTCATTAGGGTAATAAGAAATGTTTTTCTGATTTAACTCACTGTTAGTCAGATATTCTATTTCTTTTACCCAAATATTGCAATACAATATCATACACTAAGGCAAAAACTATTTGTTGTCTACTGACAGCCATTCCCCCATCGTCTTCTTTGCCAGAAAAGTGGCAGTCCACTATGGGACTGAAAAAGCCAGGGGCTTGCTTTCCCATCTTCACTTGCTCATCATAAGTATGTAATGCTACCTTGGCCTGTCATTGCAGGGGGAAGTAGTGTATGAAAGTGTTCTTGTTAAGATTTTCTCCTTCTTAAATGAGATACCTACTAAGAAGCTTTTGTTTCCTTTTTATGTTTTAACATGCTGTGTGAAGATGTGACCTTGAAGCTATGGCAGCCATTTTGCAATCATGAACAGAAATCCAACAGAACTAGAGAAAAACCAGCCAAAATCCCTGACACTTTTGAGCAGTTGAACCAATACTGGAATCACTTGCCTTATTCTGTACTTATGGATAGCTGAGCAAAATAAAGTCCTAAATTTAAGTCACTTTTAGTTGAATGTTATTTCATTGATCAAAGATTTCTAACTGAAACATTCATCAAATAGTGTTGTTGTGAGAATTCATGAGAAAATTCAGGTAAAGTGCCTAGTGTTTTTACAAAATGAGTATTAGAAAACTTTAACTAATATTACTGTTTTTAGTAAGTATGAATATTATAATGTCTGCCTAGATCCTTCCCTTCCTCTAGTACCATCAGTTTCCTTATTTTAGGAAAATGGCCCCCTGCTTTACAGGTTCCATCCCACTATCTGGTGGGAACTGTCTTCTAAAAAGATCCAAATTCACAGGCCACTCTCTTGGTCCAGGAGGAGAAATTAGTACCAAGTTGAGTTAAGCATCATGCTCCCTCACACTGGTTACATTCATTAGTACAGTAGCTGAATCAGATACTCCAGATACTCATCAAAGACCTCCAGATACTCATGATAATAGGCTCATGGGGAAAATGCCAGAGAGGATGAAACACAGAGAGAAAAACAGGGATAAGAGAAAATAAAAATAATCTGATTGTTCTCAAACCTTTGATTTCAGCTTCTCAGGTCCCTTTGTTGCACTGGTTATTGTGTTCCTGAAGTGTGGATATATATCCCCTCTGTGAAATGCCCTAGTATCATGTTAACATATTAGCTGGAATTGAGTTAGAGTTATTAGTTGCTATAGTTACTAGATTTCTGATTAACACATTGTCTTCTATCTTATGAAATTTTACCCTTTATAAAATGTCAATTATCAACTCTATTCATTCAGCAATATCTATTTAGCATCTACAAAATGTCAGGCACTGTGATAAACAGTACAGATTCAAAGATGACCAAAACATAGGCTTTCTTTCAAGTTGGCTAATCTTCATAGAAATCCATGTGTCAAGACCATCGCAAAGAAGATTTTAAGTGCCTGAAAGAGCTGTGGAACTGGAATAATAAAAGCAGGCAAGAAGGCTATTTACTCTAGCCTAGACTGAAGATCCAGGTGCTAAAGAACAGTTGCCAAATGGGATGACAACTGGGAGTCTGAAAGGACAAACAGAATTTGGCCACAGAGATTGCATTCAGAGAAGTAACAGGATCAGCTATTTGTTGAACCATTAGGACTTATAGACAAATTAACCAGGGGGGATGAAGAAGAAACTCTATTCTCAAAATGTGGGTTAACTGTTGGCTTTATCACTAAGTGGGAGAAAAGAAGATAAAAATATGGATACATGAGTTTCAAGCACCTTTGAGAAATTCAAATGTAGATAGTAAAAACTTTGATATATGGGCTGGAAATAATTTTCTTAAGTGGCTTGCCCTACAAATATATATTAAGGAGTTATCAGCATATAGATGACAATTGGAGCCCTGAAAGTAAATGGCATTATGAGAAGAGAATGTAGAGGAAAGAAAAAGTACAAAAATGGAACCCTGGGGAACACATCCTGCCACAAAAACCAATAGAGCAGAATTTCAAAAAGAGAGTGGTCAATAATTCATACCCAGAGAGAGAAAGAGAAAAGTAAGTTAGTACTAAAACCTGTCCTTTGATTTTAGCAACAACCTTGACAACAGCAGGTTCAGTTTGTAGAATATGATTATATGAATTGAATAATGAATACAAGGTGTGCAAGTATGGACGAGACTGTAAATTACTGTTACTCTTTTGAGAGGCTTAGTGATGAAAGGGAAGAGAAGACCAGGTAGTACCTGAAGTCTTTGTTTTTGTGGTTTGCTTATTTATTATGGGGCAGATACTTGGGCATGTTTATACACTTAGATGAAGATCCATTACATAAAGTAAAAGATGAGTCAGAGAAAGCAAGCCAAGACTACTGCATGAAGATGATGTCAACAGGATCAGATCAAGCTAGATTCAGCCAACTCTCTATCCTAAACCTTCCACAGTCCACAAGGCCCCCACAGTACTCAGTCCCAAGCTACTTCCCCATCTATGCTCCTCCTCCACCACCTCTTGTTCACTCCACTTCAGACACTCTGGTCTCTTCAGTCCTCAAATAAACCAAGCACACTCCAGCCTCAGAATTGTGTATTTTCTCTCTACTGCTCCTAGAAAGTGATTCTTTCAAGATCTGTTGGATTCCTGTCCTAATTTCCTTCAAGTCTGAGTAGATATCTCCTCATCAATGAGGCCTTCCATGACTACTCTATTAAGTAGCCACGACTATGCTGTCTCTCTCTAGCCCTCCTAACCTACTACATAGTTTTGATAGTTCTTACCACATTCAAACATATTATATATCTGCCCATTTATCTGCTTATTGTCTGCCTTCTTTCCCATAATGAAAATTAAAACTATTTATTTGTAATACCATATTTCCAGTATCTAAACAGTGCAGATGGTGACTGCAGCCATGAAATCAGAAGACTTCTTGGTAGGGAAGCTATGACAAACCTAGCCAGTGTGTTGAAAAGCAGAGATATTACTCTGCCAACAAAGATCTGTATAGTCAAGGCTACAGTCTTCCCAGTGGAAGACTGTGAGAGCTGTACCATAAATAAAGCAGAATGCCAAAGAATTGATGCCTTCAAACTGTGGTGCTAGAGAAGATTCCTGAAATTCCTTTGGACAGCAAGGAGATCAAACCAGTCAATCTTAAGGGAAATGAATCCTGAATACTTGTTGGAAGGACTGATGCTGAAGCTGAAGCTCCAGTATTTTGGTTATCTGATACGAACAGCTGACTTACTGGAAAAGTCCCTCATGCTGGGAAAGATTGAGGGCAGAAGGAGAAGAGGGCATCAGAGATGAGATGTCTGGATGGCATCACCAATGCAATGCACATGAACTTGGGCAAACTCAGGGAGACTGTGAGGGACAGGGAGGCCTGGCATGCTGCAGTCCATGGGGTCTCAAAGAGTGAGAAATGACTGGGCAACCAAACAACAACAACAAACAGTGGCTGACACTTGATAGGAGCTCAAATAAATAGTGATTAAACAGATGAATTAATTTAAAAAAAGGATGTTTCAATACAAGCTAAATTAGAAGAGAGTAAAGCTACAGGGAAGTCAGATGAGGAGAAAAGGAAAGAATAGAGAGATCAAAGAGCAGACTTCCAAGAAGAGACTCAAAGCAATGAGAAAAAGAGGTTGGGTCAGAGCTTAGAGCATGAGTATAAAACTGACATGCCACAGCCGCCCCTGGAGAGTGGAGACCTGAGGTACAGTGAAGGGGAAGCTCTTTGGAGTCCAGAGAACCAGAAGGTCGTTATGCTGAGGTGTCGGTTGTGTCGTGGTCATCACAGTGAACATTTCCTGGGGTAATGGCAGGAAGCGGTGTGCAGAAGCAAACAACACGGGAGTGTCATTCCTGAGTGAACCAGGGATGTCGGGCGATAGTGAGGGGTGAGATGGAGGGCAGGGGCAGAAGGCTTTGGGACGTAGCCACTTGGGACAGATTTGAAGACAGTAAATGGGCCTGGATTTTCTAGAAATACACAGCCTGTGATATAAAGAAATGAAGAGCTGGTAAGACTAAAAGTTTTTTAATTTTGTTTTGTTTTACCATGGTGACCTATTTAAAAATTTTTCTTTAAGTTTCAAATGAAAACAATGAAATGGTGGAGAATTTTCTTGGTGCCCCTACAGAATGGAATCCAGAGGAACCTCACTGTAATGAAGAATCTGACGCTACTTTTGATGTGTGGTGACAGCTTTTAACTTTCCTCCTGCCCTTGTGACCTTCATCTGGGAAAGAGGATAAGAAAGCCTGGGTGCCCTTGCCTTCGGTGCCAGCAGGAGATTCAAACCAAATCAGCTCTCACACTGTGTCCAGCTCCCACCCGCCTCCCCCAACCATCATGAAAACCCCACACTGGACTCCTTTTGTTGCTCTCACAAGTCATTTTCTGACCAGATTGGAAAGTCTGCACTGCACTTCCCCACAAGTCTCATCAGGTAAGTAGTAAACCTTTTCATACCTTCTGTGCGCATCTCAGTGCTGACATCTGATCTAGGCTATCGGTGGGGGTCAATTCTGTTTCTACATGTACCCCAAAACCCAGCTACTAAAGACACTTTTCAGAAAACCCTCACTGATCTTATCAGACAAAATAAGTCACTCCTTACCTTATGCTGTCACTTCTGTTTATATCTTTAGTGCTCACTACAGTCAAATATTTATTATAACTGACTGTGTATGTATCTGTTATTACTTTGATTAAGATTCTTGAGGATAAAACTGGTATTTTATTTCTCTTTATATTCCCTAGGATTTCATCAGAATGCTTAATAAATATTTGATGTATTGAAATTTTTAGGAGGTACAAGGGCAGAGTGGCATTCCCTTGGTGACCTGGGAGTTTTGGTTTTGATCTGAAGCTTTAAAAACACTGCTTGAATGTATTCTGTCTCCCATGAGCTCTCAGAGTCCATGATATAGTTCAAATCATTATATAAAAACAGCAAAGCACAACATAAAGACCACTTTAAAAAGATCAATTCTTTCCAAGCTGCTTTCATTCCCCTTATGGAATTACTAAACAGAAGGCTTAGTTGAAGATCCCTAAAAGTTCATTCATTTTCTGTAAGAACTAGGAGAACGCTCATAAAACCAGTTTTGAATAGGAAACCACTCATATATTTTATGCTGTTTTTCAGGCAGTTAGCCTAATTAAGCTTCCTAGGCAGGTTAGAGTCCCCCTGTAGAAACTAAATTGAGTTTAAATACAGAATTATCTCAAAATCTATGAGCTTTTGATTGATGCCCCAGTTAATCTTGACAACTGAAGTGGCTTCCTGCTTATCTTCACTTTAGAAAGATGAATAATTATGGAAATACCTTCATTAACTCTTTGATGACTGTCACTGGAATTTATAGAAGTTATTATGCCTAAACTCAAGGCCTAGGAGAGAAAAATAATCTATTAGGCATATTTGCTTCAAATTTTCATCTTGTTCCACTTCACTGTCATACCCACAGGCACTGCATGAAATATGAAATTGTGTGGCCAATGATACAAGAGGAGGTTGAGAAAGAAGTCTCCACTCAGATGAACATGGTTCTCACCAGTACCAGGACCCCTTACATCTCAATACTATTTTTAATCTCAGGTGCTGGGAAAGATTGAAGGCGGGAGGAGAAGGGGACAACATAGGATGAGATGGTTGGATGGCATCACCGACTCAATGGACATGAGTTTGAGCAAGCTCCAGGAGTTGGTGATGGACAAGGAGGTCTGGCGTGCTGCAGTCCATTGGAGTCCAGTTGGTTGCAAAGGGTCGGACATGACTGAACAACTGAACTGACTAACTGACTGACCAACAGATTGTATTGTCTGTACCTTCATATCATCTCAACCTGAATAAGCAAGTATTCAAACACTGTAATAGAATCTTTGCTCTAAAGAAAGGAGTCCATCTCAGTCTAATAAGCAAGCATTCAAACACCATAACAGAATCTGTACTCTAAGGAAAGGGGTACATTATGAGGCACCCAGAAATAAAAATAAGAAAGTGAATAAATTCAGGGGGATAAAAAAATTCTTGGAGTTAGTTTCAGATAGTGAGAAAAAAGGGAATTAACCAAAATCATACAACTGAGGTTATACAACCCATATCTACTAGGTTCATCAAGGCTAGCTTGTTAAAAGTGCTCCTTGTATTTTCATTCATCATTCAGTTCAGTTCAGTCGCTCAGTCATGTCCAACTCTGCGACTCCATGAATCGCAGCACGCCAGGCCTCCCTGTCCATCACCATCTCCCGGAGTTCACTCAGACTCACGTCCATCGAGTCCGTGATGCCATCCAGCCATCTCATCCTGGGTTGTCCCCTTCTCCTCCTGCCCCCAATCCCTCTGAGCATCAGAGTCCTTTCCAATGAGTCAGCTCTTCACATGAGGTGACCAAAGTACTGGAGTTTCAGCTTTAGCATCATTCCTTCCAAAGAAATCCCAGGGCTGATCTCCTTCAGAATGGACTGGTTGGATCTCCTTGCAGTCCAAGAGACTCTTAAGAGTCTCCTCCAACACCATTTTTTACATTGTACCTCTTTTTGAATATGATTTAAACAAGAACTCTGAAGTATCACATATTATCGTCAATGTTTTCCTTTAGAAAATGAAGTAAATCATACTATCTCAGAGAGGTCCAGGGATGATCTTAGGTGATTGTAGTGCAGTTGAAAATACTTTTTAAGTGGAAAAAGTATTAAATCAATATTTGTTATGTATAACAAACACTAGGCAGATTTGTCCTTCCTATGCTTATATCCCTGAAAGTGCAACTGGGGAAAAAGGAAAGAACTCTGAAATAGAATTTAAAAGATCTAGATCCTTCCAAACTTCATCCTAAGAGCAAGTTACTTACTCTCTCCGAGCTGCATCTCTAAAGAGGGTCCAGGGTTCTATGATCTCTGTGGTAGGCTGCAAAAAAGGTCCAAACTTTTCTCCTCTCTTTATCCATGCCTTTTGTCCAGATGGTGCCTTCCCCTCAGCTTCTAGAGTTTTGGCTATAGGACTTGATTTTGAAAATACAATGATTCAGGATTAATAATGCAGCAGCTCTAAACCCAGTTCTTCAGAGGCCTTGTGTGCTTCCATTTGCTCTCTTGCATCCCTGTCCTCACTCTGAGAACACACCCAGGCTGGCCTCCTGGAGGATGAGAAGCACGTGGAGCAGAATCCAGTTGGCCAACTTGTCCCAGCCCAGTCCATCCTAACTCAACCAACAGCCACCTAACTCCCAGTCATATGAACAAGCCCAGCTACAAACAGCAGTGCTATCTAACTGGCCCCATGAGCAAGAAATGGTTATTATTATTTGTCATTGCAATTTTGTGGCTATTTGTTTTATAGGAATATTGTGGTGACAGATAACTGATACTGTCGTCAGCTTCCCAGGCCAAATCATGATATTACTATACATCAGGAAAAATAATATAAGTAAAAATTGGTTTATAAATCATAAAACTCTTTCCAAAAGTATAATTGATAAAGTTATCTGGATGACCTATCATATTAAAAGCCTAGGTAAAATGTGCTATAATTCGTTGGTACACATATGCTATATGTTTAACCAATATTTCAGAGTGTGGTTTTACACAATTTATTCATTTATTTATTCATGTATGAGAAGTCCAGAAAGATTTCAATTCCAATAAAAACACAATAAAATTGCCTATAAATTATTTATAAGATTCTCATATTGGTTTTTTAATAGAAATATGTGTGTTAGTCGCTCAGCTGTGTCTGACTCTTTGCAACCCCATGGACTGTAGCCTGCCAGGCTCCTCTGTCCATGGAACTCTCCAGGCAAGAATACTGGAGTGGGTAACCATTCTCTTCTCCAGGGGATCTTCCTGACCCATGGATCAAACTCGGGGATCCTGTATTACAGGCAAATTCTTTATTGTCTGAGCCACCTGGGAAGCCCTATAGTTCTAGAGAATGACAGCATTCATCTTATATGTCCTTAAACAAAAGCTCATGTAAATCATTCCAGACAATTGTCTATCATATCATTCTCTTTAAGTCTTCTAGGAAGTCTACGTCTACTTGCTAAGTATGTCAGGTTTTAGCAATCATTTCTTTCAGAAATATTACCACCTCATTACTTAAATCTCTTCTGAATTAATCTAAGATGCAATATTTTCTGTATTGCAACCAAAGTAAAAATTTAAATGACTTAAATGACTAATTGAATTCTCACAATCATTCTTTTGTATAATCCTCAGGGCAACTAGCCTGTTTTGGCTTTAAGCTTACCAGCAATTTATTTTGTTTTTATGGCGAGAACATGTACTCTAAATACATAATTAACCAAGAAAGCTTTTAATAGTTTATCAATGATTTCACATTTCAAGTTATAGAGTTTTTAATCTATAGAATGGAAATACAATCCTTCCAAACTTGAAGGATTCCTCTCAAAGACAAAAATGCCCCAAATACCCCTAAATACACTCTCTTGCATGTTTAATCATCCTTCTAAGCACAGTGCATGCATGCTAAGTCATTTTGATCATGTCTGACTCTGCAACCCTATGGACTACAGTCCACCAGACTCCTCTGTACATGGGATTCTCCAGATGAAAATATTGGGGTGGGTTGCCATTTCCTACTCCAGGAGATCTTCCTGATCCAGAGATCAAATCTTTGTCTGTCTCCTGCATTGGCAAGCACCACCTGGGACACCTTTCTAAGCACAGTACCTGCTATGATAATAATAATTAATGTGGTCCCCTAAACCAAAATGGGGGAAAGAAGTGTATAACCTCAGGAATTTGCTAGACATTTTTGAGCAGATTTTTAGTTTAGTTGCTCAGTCATGTCTGACTCTTTGTGACCCCATGGACTGTAGCCTACCCGGCTTCTCTGTCCATGGGATTTTCTAGGCAAGAGTACTGGAGTGAGTTCCCATTTGAGCAGTTCTGGTGGCCAAATAGCAAAGCTCAGGCCCCTCCCACAGTCATGCTTGGTGAACCTACCATTGATGCCCAAGGGCAGAAGAGTAGATAACATTCTTTCCCTTCTCTGCTACTCCCCCAAGTACTTTCAGGGTTGCTTACTGGCTGTTACTACCCCAAAAACCTTTTTTTTTCTAGGAGATTATCCAACACTTGCAATGAGAGATTTTGCTTAATGAAGGCAAGGGACATTAAATAGACTATTCTTTCATTTTCATCACACAGCATAGTCAGATAGAATTCTAACAGAAGCATGTTAAACAACTGTGCTGAACCAGCTGAATACCATTATATTGTATTTCAGAGTTTTATTCAACTGGTTAAATGTCTCACCTTATGTAAAACAGAGCACCCCTAAGAAATACCAATGAGGTTTTTGTTCCTATAAAAATATTTAACTTGTTTTGGGCAATAGTACAAGAATTCATAGACATATAGAACATCAAAATTGCCTCATTGCATTATAGTTTCACTTAGGCAGAGAATTACAACTGCTAATGTAGAGAAAAGGATACTTTTATAGAGTCTGGATTATTGTTTTTTCTTTTTTATTTTTGCTAAAATACATAGGGTAAATTCTTCTCCACCCTATCTCTTCTCCCTGCCTAAGTACTTCAGGAAGTATTTTAAATCAAACTCTGCTATGTGCCCTGTAACATCTATAAAGTGTGTGTATGTGTGTGTGTGTGTGTGTGTGTGTGTGTGTGTGTGTGTGTGTATGAGATCAGTTGTCTTCAACTCCTTGCAGCCTCCTGGACTGTAGGCTGCCAGGTTCCTCTGTCCATAGCATTTCCCAGGAAAGAAAACTGGAGTGGGTTGCCATGCTGTACTCCAGCGGATCTTCCCAATGCAGAGATCAAACCTGCATTTCTTGTCCCTGCAAGTGGATTCTTCACACTCGTGCCACCTGGGAAGCCCACCAACCAGGGATAGCTCAGTGTTAAAAACTCAGAGTAATGCTTGATTTAAACTTCTGTCAATCCTAACACCACAGTGTCCCTCAAAGGTCCCACTTCTCTCCTTTTCATCTTCTTTGGAGAGGCCACATCATAATTACCTTTTCTGAATTAGTGAAATGGTCTCCTGACTGACCAACGTGGTAGCAATTTCTTTAACTTATAAACCATCTACCACCTCAGAATCAAAGTCACCTCTCTCAAACTTAGATCTGATGAAGTCATTCTACCACAAATGGTTCTTCATGTCCTTCAGGAATAAATCCACATTCCTTATCCTGGCGTGAAAGGTGTTCCAAAATACAAACCTTTTCATTTCTATTTACTCCCCACCTTATATAGTTTACCCCTCCTCAATCAGGGTAGTAATGAAGCATCCACTTTTCCAAGCATCAACTCTTCACTTTTGTGAAGAACAAAAGAGATGATGTGTGTTTCACAGGCTTAAAACAATACCTAGTGTAGAACAAGTGCCCAGTTAGTGTAAGCTATTATTCCCCTCATTCTCATTCTACTCTATACTCTCCATAGCTGCCTTTTCTCTGCCTCTGCTTTAAATTCAATTCAAATACCTCCTCTTTTGTGAAGTCTTCTTCATGATGTGTCAAAATTAACCTCCCCTTACGCTGTGTCTCCACAGCATTACCCTTGAAAATATCTACTGTATCAGTGTTCAGTACCCTCTGTGCTACAGACTGTTCATCCAGTCACGCATTCATTCAGTGAACATAGTATTTCAAGTGCCTACTATATAGCCAGCATTGTTCAATGTTTTAGATAATAAAGAGGAAACAACAAAAATGTGCTTTCTGCTTTCATGAAGCTCACATTCTAATGGGGAGAGATGGATAATAAAATAAATAAGTAATACAACAGGTGTAACACAATGCCCAGGAA
This sequence comes from Ovis canadensis, assembly GCF_042477335.2. Lineage (NCBI taxonomy): Eukaryota > Metazoa > Chordata > Mammalia > Artiodactyla > Bovidae > Ovis > Ovis canadensis. Next base: position 228,779,598 of record NC_091245.1, read on the forward strand.
AGAAGCAGGAGGACCAACTCTATATACCCAACTGCTTCTTTCATCCTGAAGTTTCTGGTGGCCTGAGACCATCTCCTTCCCCTTTGCCTCTTATTGTCTAACACTGTTTGACACTGTGTACAATGAATATATATTGGGTTGAACTTGAGTTTGTAGTGAAAACAATATTTTAGGCAAAAGTCTTACACTTTCTGCTCCAGTTGCCTCCTCTGAAAAAGAAATTAGTAATACTTATATACATGTGATTGGGGAAATGAAATGAGATGTTTATATAATAGTGATATTTTATACTGGCAATAAGCAGATTCCATCAGATGCCACTGTTGTTGTTTTTAACAAACATTTTGTAATAGTTTATTCATAAGAACATGACCTGGTAAAAACATTCATTTTAAAGACTATTTTTAAAATTTTTATTAAAATATTGTTATCCTGGCCCACCTATGGAGATGTGAAAATGGTCTTGTTATATCAAACTAGACACTTTTATGGTGTTCATTAAAACTATGTTTTACTCAAAAAATATTTTAAATTTTCTAACAGATATTTAAGATAAAGAATCAAATACTCTCTGAATGAGTTATTTAATAAAATAATCATCAAGTTCAAGAATAGCTAGAGATATTAACATAAAGAGTAACCGGAATGACATCAGCCCCTCTCAAGGGCTATTTATGTTAAGAAGAGACCTTAAAAATCTTTTGATCTAACCCTTTATTTTATAAATGAGAACCCTAGAGGAGAAGTAACTTGCCAAATATTTCACAAAAAGTTGGCAGAGCAAGCACTAAGTTTCAACTTCCATCAGGCCCTTTCAAAGGAAAGGAAAAAAGCTCTGCTTTTTCTGCTTCAGACTAGAAAGTGGTCTGTGGCCTCACAAAGGAAAATTATTTCAGCCTGCCACACTCTAAGACTTCTGAAGTACCTGCGTGTATCTACTTCCATAGTTTCCTGCCTACAGGTAAATATATGACATTAAAGAGTGGCTTTCTATTTTTACCCAAGTGATCTGTTTGAGTGCTTAAAGGTTTCCTTGAACTTTATTCCTACCTGGCAAGCATGGTGAACCATTTTCTTACCCAGCCCTTTATGCAGTGTTCCGGCTCATGGTAGCCAGATCTAAACATTTTTCAATATGCAGCATTGCTACAGATGGCTTCTCCCTCAAAAAAATAAAAGAGAGAGAGAGAGAAAAGAAAATCAGCACAAGAGAACACAGACTTTTTTTTCACATAATAAAGTCTTGAGGAGGAACAGAGAAGCAATGGAGTTTAATCTAGACATTGAATCACAAATGAAAGAATCCAATCAAATATTGACAAATGAAAAACATTCGAACAGGGTAGGTAGCAACCTGCATAAAGGACCATAACCACCCTGACAACCAAGCTTTCACACCTACTCTGGGGAAATTCAACAGTCCATTACAGGAGCAGGAAGCAGACATCCTGAAGGAAAACTCTATAACCAGTGAAGACAAGTTCATAAGACATTTGCAGAATCATCATTGCACACATGACACCCAAGGTGTTTACACTCCTTTCTCTTCTAAGTGGTTTGGGGGTTTATAATGAGGAAATATGAGAAATCACAAAAGTAATAAGCTCTCTCCCACATAGCTGTGAGGAGAATAAAATAAGGCCACTTCATAACATTTCTCCTTTAGGATATTCTTCTTTCAAAAATACCAAAGAACCTCTTCAAGAAAATTATTTGAGGAAAGGTTAACTTGCATTTCTGTTGCTCAGAATGAAAGTACAGTTGTTTAAGGCTAATAATATTGGCAATTACAACCTAAAACAAATAATATAATTAGTAATAATATTTGTAATCATGCAGTCTCAGCATCTTCATTGCTCCCTCTTAGTCCTGGCCACCAGCACTTACCTTATTTTCTGAATGAAACTCCTACCTGCTCTCCCTTGCCCTGCTACCAACTGAGCCTTCTTTAAATGAAAATTAGAATGTGCCTTCTGTCTACACTGCACAATGGTTCCTTCTTCCTCTTTAAAGAAAATCCAACATTTCTCCCTTGAGTAGTCTAAGGTCCTGCTGACCTGTCATTCCTCTGCCTGTCTCTCTAACTTCATCCTTCTCCCATTGCTTACCACCATGGGGGAGGAAAATTTTACCCTCTTCCCTTTTTGGTTCTCAGGCTGATCTAATAATCAAATTACCATATGATAGACTGGTAGGGGAAACAAAAAATTTAATTACATATGTGTGGAGGCCCCATAAAAATATGGGACCTAAGGGCAAGTTCGGTAGTTGAGGCTTCTAGACTGTCCTGAGCTATGGAATGGGATGAGGGCCTGGGCTTCAAAGGAGAGGAGGGCAATTCACAGAACAATAAATGTTCCTCCCGCCATATAGAGAAACAGAGAGGTCATTTAGATAACATTGGTAGATGGCGGGGGAATGGGGAATAAGTGTTTAATGAGGACAGAGTTTCAGTATAGGTAAGTGAAAAATTTGGGAGATGGGTGATAGTAACAGTTGCACAACAAAGTGAATGTACTTACTGCCACTGAACTACAAAGTTAAATATGGTTAAAGTAGTATGCTTTATATTATGTGACTTTTACCACCATTTTTAAAAATAATTTAAAAAAAATTGTCTCTAGTAATAAGCCTTTATTGGGCCAGGTGCCCTCTCTAAATTCTTTCAGGTACTAAAGGAAGAAATAAAGTTTTTCTTGAGCCTGTGGGTCTTGATTGCCTTCCGCTCAAAATAATCCATACATCAATAAGCCACACATTTTGGGAAGGCTCATTCTGAACCCCTTCACTACTCTCCTGCCACATCAGCTGTTTTACTTTTCTTGATGCATGGCAAGCTGTCTCCTATCTCCAGGCTTCTACCTATGCTATTCCCTTGGCCTGGAACCCTTTAACTCCCAGGTCACCGCAGTTCAGTTCAGTCGCTCAGTCGTGTCCAACTCTTTACGACCCCATGAATTGCAGCACGCCAGGCCTCCCTGTTCATCACCAGCTCCCGGAGTTCACTCAGACTCACATCCATCGAGTCAGTGATGCCATCCAGCCATCTCATCCTCGGTCGTCCCCTTCTCCTCCTGCCCCCAATCCCTCCCAAAATCAGAGTCTTTTCCAATGAGTCAGCTCTTCACATGAGGTGGCCAAAGTACTGGAGCTTCAGCTTTAGCATCATTCCTTCTAAAGAAATCCCAGTAGTGACCTCCTTCAGAATGGACTGGTTGGATCTCCTTGCAGTCCAAGGGACTCTCAAGAGTCTTCTCCAACACCACAGTTCAAAATCATCAATTCTTTGGCGCTCAGTCTTCTTCACAGTCCAACTCTCACATCCATACATGACCACAGGAAAAACCATAGCCTTGACTAGATGGACCTTAGTCGGCAAAGTAATGTCTCTGCTTTTGAATATACTATCTAGGTGGGTCATAACTTTTCTTCCAAGGAGTAAGCATCTTTTGATTTGCACAGCTGCAGTCACCATCTGCAATGATTTTGGAACCCAAAAAATTAAAGTCTGACACAGTTTCTACTGTTTCCCCATCTATGGCCCATGAAGTGATGGGACTGGATGCCATGATCTTCGTTTTCTGAATGTTGAGCTTTAAGCCAACTTTTTCACTGTCCTCTTTCACTTTCATCAAGAGGCTTTTTAGCTCCTCTTCACTTTCTGCCATAAGGGTGGTGTCATCTGCATATCTGAGGTTATTGATATTTCTCCCGGCAATCTTGATTCCAGCTTGTGTTTCTTCCAGTCCAGCGTTTCTCATGATATACTCTGCATATAAATTAAATAAGCAGGGTGACAATATACAGCCTTGACGTACTCCTTTTCCTATTTGGAACCAGTCTGTTGTTCCATGCCCAGTTCTAACGGTTGCTTCCTGACCTGCATACAGGTTTCTCAAGAGGCAGGTCAGGTGGTCTGCTATTCCCATCTCTTTCAGAATTTTCCACAGTTGATTGTGATCCACACAGTCAAAGGCTTTGGCATAGTCAATAAAGCAGAAATAGATGTTTTTCTGGAACTCTCTTGCTTTTTCCATGATCCAGTGGATGTTGGCAATTTGATCTCTGCTTCCTCTGCCTTTTCTAAAACCAGCTTGAATATCAGGGAGTTCACAGTTCATGTATTGCTGAAGCCTGGCTTGGAGAATTTTGAGCATTACTTTACTAGCATGTGAGATGAGTGCAATTGTGTGGTAGTTTGAGCATTCTTTGGCACTGCCTTTCTATGGGATTGGAATGAAAACTGACCTTTTGCAGTCCTGTGGCCACTGCTGAGTTTTCCAAATTTGCTGGTATGTTGAGTGCAGTACTTTCATAGCATCATCTTTCAGGATTTGAAACAGCTCAACTGGAATTCCATCACCTCCACTAGCTTTGTTCATAGTGATGCTTTCTAAGGCCCACTTGACTTCACACTCCAGGGTGTCTGGCTCTAGATTAGTGATTACATCATCATGATTACCTGGGTCATGAAGATCTTTTTTGTACAGTTCTTCTGTGTATTCTTGCCACCTCTTCTTAATATCTTCTGCTTCTGTTAGGTCCATATCATTTCTGTCCTTTATCAAGCCCATCTTTGCATGAAATGTTCCCTTGGTATCTCTAATTTTCTTGAAGAGATCTCTAGTCTTTCCCATTCTGTTGTTTTCCTCTATTTCTTTGCATTGATTGCTGAAGAAGGCTTTCTTATCTCTCCTTGCTATCCTTTGGAACTCTGCATTCAGATGCTTATATCTTTCCTTTTCCCCTTTGCTTTTCACCTCTCTTCTTTTCACAGCTATTTGTAAGGCCTCCCCAGAAAGCCATTTTGCTTTTTTGTGTTTCTTTTCCATGAGGATGGTCTTGATCCCTGTCTCCTCTACAATGTCACGAACCTCATTCCATAGTTCATCAGGCACTTTATCAGATATAGGCCCTTAAATCTATTTCTCACTTCCACTTTATAATCATAAGGGATTTGATTTAGGTCTTACCTGAATGGTGTAACAATTTTCCCTATTTTCTTAAATTTAAGTCTGAATTTGGTAATAAGGAGTTCATGATCTGAGCCACAATCAGCTCCTGGTCTTGATTTGTTGACTATATAGAGCTTCTCCATCTTTGGCTGCAAAGAATATAATCAATCTGATTTCGGTGTTGACTGTCTGGTGATGTCCATGTGTAGAAACTTCTCTTGTGTTGTTGGAAGAGGGTGTTTCCTTCTCCCTAATTCACCATACTGTAACAGTGCCTGTATAAATGTCACTTTCTCCTAAAGATTGCCCATTCACGCCCTATGGAAAACTACTATCTCAGCCTTGAATCACTCTCCATGCCTCTCCTGGCTGTATCATCTCCCTGGGGCTTTTCACCTCATTGCACTTATCACTATCTGATAACTGATGATGGGCCTGCTTAGTCGCTCAATCCTCTGACTCTGAGATCTCATGGATTGTAGCCCAACAAGGCTCCTCTGTCCATGGTATTTTTGTTCCAGGTCAAAATACTGGAGTGGGTTGCCATTTCCTCCTCCAGGGGAACTTCCTAATCCAGGGATCAAACCCCTGTCTCCTGTATCTCCTGCACTGCAGGCAGATTCTTTACCAGTGAGCCACTGGGGAAGCCCCAATTGATGATGTAGCGTGTATTTATTTACCATGTGCCCATCCTTACACTAAGTAATGCTATGCTATGCTAAGTCACTTCAGTCATGTCCGACTCTGTGTGATCCCATAGACGGCAGCCCACCAGGCTCCCCCGTCCCTGGGATTCTCCAGGCAAGAACACTGGAGTGGGTTGCCATTTCCTTCTCCGATGCATGAAAGTGAAAAGTGAAAGTGAAGTCATTCAGTCGTGTCTGACTCCTAGCGACCCCATGGACTGCAGCCTACCAGGCTCCTCTGTCCATGAGATTTTCCAGGCAAGAGTACTGGAGTGGGGTGCCATTGCCTTCTCCGACACTAAGCAATAAGTAGTGTTAATTGTGCTAACTGCTTAGTCATATCCGACTCTTTGTGACCCCATGGACTGTTGACCACGAGGCTTCTCTCTCCATGGAATTCTTGAGGCAAGACTACTGGAGTGGGTAGCCATTGCCTTTTGCAGGGGTCATGCCGACACAGGAATTGAACCCGGGTGTCCTACACTGTAGGCAGATTCTTTACTGTCTGAGCCACCAGAGAAGCCCAAGCAAACAGTTCAGTTCAGTTGAGTCACTCAGTCGTGTCCAACTCTTTGCGACCCCATGAATCACAGCATGCCAGGCCTCCCTGTCCATCACCATCTCCCAGAGTTCACTCAGACTCACATCCGTCGAGTCCATGATACCATCCAGCCATCTCATCCTCTGTCATCCCCTTCTCCTCCTGCCCCCAATCCCTCCCAGCATCAGAGTCTTTCCAATGAGTCAACTCTTCGCATGAGGTGGCCAAGGTACTGGAGCTTCAGCTTTAGCATCAGTCCTTCCAAAGAAATCCCAGGGTTGATCTCCTTCAGAATGGACTGGTTGGATCTCCTTGCAGTCAGGCTTGTCTTATTCTATAACACTTCTCCAGACTCCAGAATAAGGCCTAATACATACCAGGTGCTCTATAAAAAGAGCACATCTACAATGTGCTGTTTTATTGATATTTCTAACCCTAAACATACAAAATCCTACCTGATAAAGATCATTTCCACTTTCTTATCTAGGGAGAAAAGAATTCAGAGCGGTTGTGTAACTTTCCCAAAGTCATACAGATAATAAGGGGCTGAGCTAGAAAGGAATGCTAATCTCCCTGATTCAAAAGTCTATTTTCTATTACACAACACAATGTTGAAGACATCAATAAAGTTTATACTAATAATCATAAGTATATATATGGAACTTACCAAGTGCCAGGTACTTGTTATAGGTACTTTATGTGTACCAGCTCACTTAAGGCACTGGACAATCCAATGTATTATTGTTTTTATCTCATTTCAAAGATAGGGAGCTAGGGCTCAGAGAATTAAAGTCATTTTCCCAGGATAAAAATCCAGTCAGTGGAAGAATTAAAATTCAGGATGAGGCCACCTGCATTTAGAATCTGTGCTTCTAACTTTCATGCTACAAAGTGAGACCAGATGCTTCCACTGTTTCATTTCTAAAATGAACAGGTGAGGCACAAAGTGATGTCAATTTCTCCACAAAGGTCACATTCCAGGATTCCCAAAGCAGCTCCTCTGTCACCCAAAGTGCCTAATCCTGAGAGCGCACACAGAGCTCAGGACTGTCTGGAGAGGGCAATGATCTACCATGATGGGAGCCAAAAAAGTAGGAATAATAAATAGTATTTTGGAGAGCATTTCAATTTATTTACGAACACTTTAGCATAAAAGTCCTGAGTTAATTTTAAGAAGGTATCTGTTTTAGATAAAATTGTCATACTCAAACCGAGCAGGACCCTACAGGTCTTCTAGGCATGGAAGTCTTTCAAACAGTGGGAAGGGAGGAGATGCAGAGACAAGGGAGGAGCAGCTAGGAAAACATAGTGCACCTTTGGCGTAAGGTCCTGTTTCCACCTCAAGGGATACACTTAACAATATCTTTGAGCTCTTTACAGAATTAAACCCCCCACGAATGGAAGATGTTAGCATTTTTCGTTTCAGAGAGACATTCAAGTTTTGATAGCCTTAAGAAGCAGAGAAGCTCATCAAGAGACCAGCTAAAGCCAGATTAAAGGAATGCAGGCCCTGCACGTACCCTAATTCTCATCAGAAACATCACCCTTGAATCATTGCTATAAAACTCTTCACCAAATCCCCCTGGGTTAGGACAAACAGCTTTTAAGAAGCATGAGCCTGCTGTGTCCCCCTTTGCCTGGCAAAACAATAAAGCTATTCTTTGCTACTTCACCCAAAACTCTGTCTCTCAGATTCTATTTGGCATCAGTGCACAGAGGCTGAGTTTTTGGCATCAATATCAGCCAACCTACTTTATAACCAAATGCTCTGAATTAAATTGTTTTGTGCAAAATCACTGGTAACTGGATTCCAAACCTATTTTCCAGATGAAAAAACTGAGGGTAAGGGCCGTTAAGAAGCAAATATCATATATGAACTCAAAATAAATCATTGCTTCCAAAGCAACAAAAGTAGGAAAGTTTGCAGGAAACAGCTAACGAAACTTCCCCAAGGCTGCTATCTCTGGAAGGTCTTGCATTTGAGATTTACCTCTGTCTGGCATCTAGGAAGGTAGCTTTTAAATTATTCACTAAGTGGTGAAGTTGGACTGCTGGGCCAGATTGTTTAAACTGTATAAACAACGTTTCTTATGATGAGCACCCACCCTTTTTCTCTCTTAGTTCAGAATTTTATTGGGCATGGGTGTGTCTCTGGTCTTCTCCAGTGAAAACCCTGAAGTCAGTCACAAGTAGCCTTCCCTAGGCAGACACGTTACATATATGCAGATGTACTTTTTCTTGCAGAGGGAGAGTGTGCTTTGTGCTACCCTTTCCAAGAGGAAGAGGGCATAGGAAGCCTGCACATGGATTTCTCCAGACTCTGCTGAATGTATTTTCCTCTCCTGATCTGGTTATGTGTCCTTACTGTGCTGCTCTAATAAACCTGAACTGTGGGCATGAGACTATGATGTTGAAATCTGTGAATCTTTCTAGCAAACCACCAAGTGCGTGAGTGATCCATGATTCTGATTCTGTCAGGGCCATGGACAGAAAATCACTAAGAGAATGAAGGGCCCTTGACAAAGACAATAAACCTGGAAGCCAAGAGGTTCATTGGGGCTACGCAGACCTCATAATCTACACCTGAGGAGGAAGCCAGCCCCCATGGCTACAGAATTCACTGATATAAAGAACATGGATACGCCTCTAATAAAGAATTGTTAGTATTTATTCACCATCAGTCAAAACAAGGAGAGGAGGCTACCTGAGTAACTGAAGTATAAACCCCAACACTTTCCAAGAGGGTTAAAATTACAGGAGAGAAATTGGCTTTTCTTGGCTGAAACTCTGCATACTGATTAACAACCCAAAGAGGCAAATTATTCAAATCTACCTCCCTAAAACAAATGTCATCTTTCCGGGGGAGTAAAGTGGTATGGAACTATATATAGAGTACATCATTTAAAATTCCTTTTTCAGGAAAATTCCTCTCCACTCTCCTTTGCATTAGATGTATTTGGAACCTGGGTAGCAGCCAAAGCTTGTTTCAAAAGTGATGGCTAGCTATTCTCTTGGGTCTTACCTGATTCTATCTTGTGCAATCTACGCATACACTTCACTTTATGTAGTGCAGTCTCTTAATAGATGCCTACCTGATGGCAAATGCATTTTGGTATTTTAATAATCAAGATCACTTGTCCAGACACCTGAGCTTTCTTTTAACACTTCCCCCATACTAAGCTTTCCAGAAAGAAAGTGACCTCCTCACACATGTACACACATATACACACAGGTACAAATTCCATCTATCAAGGTATATTTAGATTCAGAGAACATTTATACGGAGCTGGCACCATTCATCCCAAATGGCCGAGAGAGCCAACTAGAGCTAGATGGTGACTTTTGTCATATAAAAAGACCTAGGAGTCCAATACTCCCATCACAGTGTTTACCGGGTTGTTATTTCACAAAGGGCAGGGCTAATGTCAAGCCAACAAGGGAAATCTCCTTTCCATATACTTAGATTTATTTTTATTGGGTAAAAAAAGGATGCTCAGACTGAGGGAAAAAAGGTCTTTCTTCCGAGTTAGCTAGGAGGAAAAGTGAATATAATTTAGGTCACATCATCAACTTTCAGTTCAATTCAGTCGCTCAGTTGTGTCCGACTCTTTGCAACCCCATGAATCGCAGCACGCCAGGCCTCCCTGTCCATCACCAACTCCCGGAGTTCACTCAGACTCACATCCATCAAGTCAGTGATGCCATCCAGCTGTCTCATCCTCGGTCGTCCCCTTCTCCTCCTGCCCACAATCCCTCCCAGCATCAGAGTCTTTTCCAATGAATCAACTCTTCGCATGAGGTGGCCAAAGTACTGGAGTTTCAGCTTTAGCATCATTCCTTCCAAAGAAATCCCAGGGCTGACCTCCTTCAGAATGGACTGGTTGGATCTCCTTGCAGTCCAAGGGACTCTCAAGAGTCTTCTCCAACACCACAGTTCAAAAGCATCAATTCTTTGGCGTTCAGCCTTCTTCACAGTCCAACTCTCACATCCATACATGACCACAGGAAAAACCATAGCCTTGACTAGATGGACCTTAGTTGGCAAAGTAATGTCTCTGTTTTTGAATATACTATCTAGGTGGGTCATAACTTTTCTTCCAAGGAGTAAGCGTCTTTTAATTTCACTGCTGCCGTCACCATCTACAGTGATTTGGAAGCCCCAAAAAAATAAAGTCTGACACAGTTTCTATTGTTTTCCCATCTATTTCCCATGAAGTGATGGGACCAGATGCCACGATCTTCATTTTCTGAATGTTGAGCTTTAAGCCAACTTTTTTGCTCTCCTCTTTCACTTTCATCAAGAGGCTTTTTAGTTCCTCTTCACTTTCTGCCATAAGGGTGGTGTCATCTGCATATCTGAGGTTATTGATATTTCTCCTGACAATCTTGATTCCAGCTTGTGCTTCTTCCAGTCCAGCGTTTCTCATGATGTACTCTGCATATAAGTTAAATAAGCAGGGTGACAATATACAGCCCTGATGTACTCCTTTTCCTATTTGGAACCAGTCTGTTGTTCCCTGCCGAGTTCTAACTGTTGCTTCCTGACCTGCATACAGATTTCTCAAGAGGCAGGTCAGGTGGTCTGGTATTCCCATCTCTTTCAGAATTTTCCACAGTTGATTGTGATCCACACAGTCAAAGGCTTTGGCATAGTCAATAAAGCAGAAATAGATGTTTTTCTGGAACTCTCTTGCTTTTTCCATGATCCAATAGATGTTGGCAATTTAATCTCTGCTTCCTCTGCCTTTTCTAAAACCAGCTTGAACATCAGGAAGTTCACGGTTCATGTATTGCTGAAGCCTGTCTTGTAGCATTACTTTACTAACCTGTGAGATGAGTGCAATTGTGTGGTAGTTTGAGCATTCTTTGCCATTGCCTTTCTTTGGAATTGGAATGAAAACTGACCTTTTCTAGTCCTGTGGCCACTGCTGAGTTTTCCAAATGTGCTGGTATATTGAGTGCAGGACTTTCATAGCATCATCTTTCATTATTTGAAACAGCTCAACTGGAATTCCATCACCTTTAAACACTGGCTAAAGCCTATAAAAACCTCTACCATGCCTTTGGAGTCATCAAATTGACTGCATGTGTCTGCCCCCCTCCAAATTCATATGTTGAAACACAAACCTCCGATGTGATGGTATTAGAAGATGGAGACTTTGGGAGATATTTATAAGGGTGAAGTCCTCATGAATAAGATTAGTGCCATTATAAGGAGAGACATGAGAGCTTGCTTCCACTCTCTGCCATTCACATACAATCCAGGAAGCAGGATCTCACCAGACACCAGATCTGGCAGTACCTAGATGTCTTTGCTTCCAGAAATTGAGAAATAAATGTTTGTTATTTAAGCCACTCAGCCTAAGGCATTTTGGTACAGCAGTCTGAACTAAAATACCTCATCATATAAGAAGTATAAGTTCTTGCATTCACAAGGTGTTCAGAAAGAGACAACCTCCTCCTTCAGTGAGAAGTGAAAATCTTCCTAAGAGATGGCAGTGTACCAGACTCCATGAGTCTGAAAGCAGGGTTCGAGAGAAAGAAGGGGAGAAATGAGAAGGGAGGGGAATCAGAACTGAAAGAACATGCATGTGGCTCATACTTTTGTGAAAGGTATACCTTCAAGAAATCACTTTTTTTTACATGTCTCAATCTGTGCAAAGTAACTGGATCTAAGGAAAACTAGTGAATTGGGATATAAATTGCAAAGAAAGGCTGAGACTTCTCCAATCATCTTCTGAAGACTTTGAGGGTAAGAACTGGAAGTATTTTCCCCCACTGGGATTACTAAGGGTATCACTATAATGGCATAGGTCTCCAGTGGCAAAAAGAATCCCTCCTGGAACACAGATCCAGTAAGACAAGTCTGCCCAGGTTGGAAGTTTCTAGAATTATAAATCAGGTGTATTCATTTCAGGGTGCCATTTTCTACCCTAGGCAGGAATGCAGTAGATACTTAACAATTTATTATAGAAGGAGAGCTGATTCCTAGATCTAAAATGCAGCCATTTCCACCTCTATTTTAGTTTGTTGAAAATGTATCCTTCTTGTAAATTCTTTACAAAGCTTTCTCTAATTCTCTGGATTGTATAGTCTCTTTCTCCTTAGAATTCTTACTGCATTCCATTATCTTAATAATAATCATTTTAATCAAGGTTGAAATAAAGACATCTGTTTGGCTTTTTTTTTTGTTCTCAACCTTTCCCTAGTCTAGTCCATCCCTGACCCCACATACATCTCCCTGTCCATAGGCTCTTATATTATAGTACAGAGCAGAGTGCCTTACTTATAGGAAGTTCAGATATTTTCATTTGATTTTATATTCATGCAAAATAGTGTATAGAATTTTTTTTTCTATTTCCACTTCTCACGTGACAGGCTTATCCTTAAATAACATCACAACATTTATTCCCAATTTTATTTTGAAAAGCAAATAATTATATCATGCATATTCTATAGTCATGTTATAATATGGCACATTCTCTATTCCTTGCCACTAACAATAAAAATCCCTTCATTTATCAATATTTTTATGGTTTTGGAAAGTCTATTTCTTCCACCCTGTGCAGTAGATAAACATGTTCATTTTATCTACTCACCTGATGTTGCACCTCAGGTTAAACTGTATATACTCCAGAGAGATCCTGAGGAGAAGGGCTGACTCAATAGATGATTTGTAAATCCACATCAGTGAAAGCACTTCTGATTTCTCATTTGTAAAATGAGATTTAAAGCCTTCATCATTATTTATTAAGCATCCACTATACCCAGGGAGCCTGATAAAAGAGACTGCATTCAAAGAGCTTTAAAATAAGACCTCCACTTGCAGCAATGGGACATGGCAGGAACCCTCACTGGGGTCATTTCATTTTGAGTGCTTTCCACATTAAAAGGTTCCAAGTATATATGTATTTGGGTGGACAGTTTCGTATGAAGGCTATCAAATGATTCCTAAGGGAGAGGTGGTGCCCGAGTGGCAGAGAAGTACCAGGATTAGAGACCTCGCAGCTGGAATAGTTGAATAACATGGGAGGAAAGACAATATAAGAGGTTAATGCAGAGCATTAAAAAAATTGCAGAGAGACTAAGGTTTTCCCTTCACAGAGATATTAACAATTTGTACACATCAAGACACATACTCTAATGACTTACCTGTGTTACCTATAAGAAGGCTTAATTTCATTTATAACCACAGAGTACAATAACCACCAACTCTTTACTCAGGTCACAAAATTCCACCCAAAACCAGTCATGACCAGACTCCTAAATAAGTTGTTTTGTTTTTTTCCAAAAAAATCCTAATTTTTCTACTTTTTACTTCAGACAATGAGTCAGAACCTTTCCAACCTTAGCTCCCTCATATAATATTAAGTCACAGAGTATCATCATGATTTTAAAAACTGATTTGTTGATACAAAATGAATCTCTTAGAATAGAGAATTCATTTAGCCATATCTCCTATATTCCTTTCCATTTATCTGAGTGGAGTATTTTTTGTTTTCTTTCTCTATGGAATTAATTAACAAAACCCAATTAATTGTTTTCATGTAATCAACACCAGTGGTACAAGTACCAAAGAATTTCTAAGAAGAAGCATCCATGACAAAGCCGAAGTTTTTCACTGTACAACTTTCTATTTAGTTTCCTTTTCAATTTAGCTTAAAAAGTACCCTTTATTTTTATTATTTCTACCCTATTTGTCTCATAGTCACAGAACTTAGACGTCAGAGAAACTTGGGAGATCATATAACCCAATGCATTCATTTTACAGGTAAGAAAAAGAAAGGTATTTAATGGAGCCAGGTCCCATGATCCCAGACCAGGTGTTCTTTTACTTTTATCATCCCTCCTCCCCACTCTACAATGTTCCTAGGGGGAAAATTTTCAGCTTTATTTCCAACTCCTTTCTGGAATGCAGCTTCCAAAGATAACTACAACTAGAAGCCCCCATATAAATCATGTCTAATGATTTGGAAAGGGCGATGGAGTTTCACATTGAAGGTTTATCTCTCAAATCCACACTTCACATTCAGTAGTTAATACCTCTTAGGCAAATACATCCCTTCCTGAGAAATTAATTAATCCTGATTATAAAAATTCAGTTCCCAAGGATTCAAAATCATGTTTATCCAAGAGACTTAACTTAGGTAAATGGTTTCCTGTTAATTACCCCTTAAATGCATCTTCATGCTTATAGATAAAAAAAATTAAATTTTCAGTTAAAACTCCAGGAAAGCATGTGCTATTTGCAAAACATAGCTTCTGATGAAATTTTATTTTCTATTTGTCAAATATAATTTGCAGCTGTGTATAAACAAAGTTTCCAATTGCTATAGAAAGTCTAATTTTTAATTTCCTTAAATAAAATTCATGGAGTATGAAGCAAACAGCTAAGAGGAGATATATTTAAAAGATGCAAATTTTTATTCTGTTCTTGCCATACTTTCTCAAACTGAAGCATCTGGTGTCAAATTCAAGAATTAGCACTAACATTACAAAGGCATTGTTTCACTGTTGAGTAGTGAAACAGTGTTCCAGGAAGAGATAAAATCATCTGGTAAGCATAACAAAAGTAAATTAGAGTTAACATTAAAAGCTGTAAAAAAAAAAAATCTATAAGAGATACAAATTTTTTTTTGCTTATTTATGTTTCTGGTTTTATCTTTGAGTTAAAAGGAAACAGTTCCCATTATAAAATGTCATATAAATAACAGATATATATATATTTATTTTTGAAATAGTATCTCAGAAGGAGTAGCTTTGTGGTATATATTACTGTAGTACATTAAATATAATGAAGGGTAGGTATGCCATCCTAAAATATGTTTCATTGCTGGAAGGATTATTCAAAATAATAAAGCTCAAAGCAATTTCAAAGATGCATTTTTTTTTAAAAATGGTCTCTACCTCCTCTGTTTTGCCTAAAAGCAGGACACAAAATGTAAAGTTGTCTCTCCTCCCCTTTCTACCAAGAAGAGAGAAGTTAGCCAACCGTTAGAGATAACTCTAGACCCTTATCAGTCCAGAGATATTACCAGATGAGCCTACATAACAAACTTTCAACTAGCTCTTATATAGTCTCATCCATAACCACAGTTTACACATTCACAGATTCAACCAACTTCAAATTGAATATATTTTCCCCCAAATTCCAGAAAGTTTAAAGGAAACTAAGTTTGCAACACACCAGCAACTATTTACATAGCATTTACACTTTATTAAGTGTTTTGGTATCTGTGTGGGGTCCTAAACCCATGGATATCAAGGGATGACTATATTTCATTTGTTCCTCCAAATAATAATCTTTACATAGTTTGCTAGTCTAGAAATTGAAGGTCTTTTTCCTTTGTCTTGTCACCCCTCTAAAAATTTGCTATTCTTTCTTATCATTAGGGATTCATGGAGTGTGATTTTATTCAATGAAAAACCTATTCCTAACATTTTTTTTAAATTTAGACAGTCAATTTGCTCAGATTTAGCCAATAGGAAGCCCCTTCAAGTTGGTGCCTTATCTTTTTGATGAGTCCTCATCACTCTAAGTACTTCCTTACTTTCTAGTATAGCAAGGTATCTCAAGATTATCTTATATTTTCCCCACACTGGCCCTTGATATCAACTATTTCTCCAAGGAGCCCTGGTTTCTTTTAGAGAATAGCTTTTAGTAATCAAGAAATGGGCACTAGGTGTGCTCACTGGTAATGGAATGGCATTGCTTCTAACTGTTCAGTGAACAAAGCTAGAAAAGGGAAAGCACATGTCATGTGTACATACACAATTACACAATTAGTTCATTTTAATACCTCCAAATCTAATTCAATGCCACAGGGTTTATTCTAGTCTTCCATCTATTCCTATTTGTAACTCTCTTCTCCAACGTTTAGAAACTGGGTTTCCATTATCCTCAATGTATTTACTCATTTTCTCAAGCTTACACTACACTAAAAGGAATTTCACAGCTTCTAACGCATACCTCTGGCAAGCAACTATTAGAATTCAGTAGCGTGAAAGTGAAAGTGAAGTCACTCAGTCGTGTCCGGCTCTTTGCGACCCCGTGGACTGTAGCCCACCATGCTCCTCTGTCCATGGGATTTTCCAGGCAAGAGTACTGGAGTGGGTTGCCATTTCATTCTCCAGAGGATCTTCCCGACCTAGGGATCGAACCCAGGTCTCCCGCATTGTAAGCAAGACACTTTACCTTCTGAGCCACCAGGGAAGTCCTCAGTAGCTTGGGGGGTAGTAAAATCTAGATTCAATGTAATGCACAAATGTTAAGGGTACAATTTGATGAATTTTCGACAAATGGATACATCCATTAGCGTCCATTCTTAAAGACATAAAATATTTCCACTTACTCCAGAAAGTTCACTGATGCCCCAACTTAGTTAATCCCTCTATTTTTCTGGATTCGTTCATTTGCTTAACCATAGATTAGTTTTCAAAATAGTTACCACTTACCTGTTCTCAAAATTTAAATGTATTTAATTACATAGGTGCTTCTTTGTATACAGCTTCTTTCGCTCAACCCACTCCAGTATTCTTGCCTGAAAAATCTCACCAGACAGAGAAGTCTAGCAGGCTACAGTTCATAGGGTTGCCAAGAGCTCGACACAACTGAGCAACTGAGCATACACACAGATACATCCTACAATGCACAAGACAGTCCCTCACAACAAAATTCATATATCACAAAATGTCAGTAAAGCCAGGCTTAAGAAACCTTTGTCCAGCTCAAATTGGTAGGAGGGGAAAGAGATGGAAGAAAATACATATCTTGGTTTCATTAACTTGCAACTGAGATGATTAAGTGTTTAAACCAGTGAAAAGCGCACAATAACATGACTCAGATATAAATGCCTAGGCTGATCTGAAGTCACTGGGGCTTCCTTGGTGAAAGGAATCTAAGCCAATGCTTTCCATAACTAAAAAGCAAAAAGGAGAGCAGGTTTATCTCTTACAGAAGGAGTCACATGAGTAAAGGGTTACTGTTCAAGCTAAATTAAAACAAATCAGTGACATTTTCCTCTTCATTATATGCACAAATCTCCCATAAAAATCAATGAAAACCACATCTGTGTAACAGAGATCAGAATGCAGCAAATTTCAGCTCTAACATGTTATCACTTCCAGGGCTCATAAACCCCACAATTGTTGCTCAGGAACAGGAAGAATGTGTGATGAGCACAGTGGCTCAAGCCAAATCCTCAATGAATCATCCAGAACAGAATAATTTCTCTAGTTTATTAGGCAGCTGAGAAATCTTAAGGTTCTGGATGTGGTCACAACTGGGGCAGAACTTCAGAGAATTCCAAACTGAAAGGGGAGCCACTGCACTTACAAAAACATTATTTCTCTCAATTATCAACATGGCCTATGTTTACTGTAGAAAATACAAAACTATATGAAACTATAAATAAAAATGTGTGTGCCAAGTTGCTTCAGTAATGTCTGACCCCTTGCAATTCCATGGACTATAGCCTGCCAGGCTCCTCAGTTCATGGGATTCTCCAGGCAAGAATACTGGAGTGGGTTAGCTTGCCCTTCTCCAGGGGATCTTTACGACCCAGGGATTGAACCCCTGTCTCTTGCATCTCCCGCATTGGCAGGTGGGTTCTTTACCACTAGTACCACCTGGGATGCCCTACTGCCTGGGAATTAATAGATAAAAATCATTATCTATTAATTCTTCATCCAGAAGCAATCACTCTTTGGCAGAGCTCCCGTTAGGTGAAATTTGTCTATGTAGTTCCTTTTTTTACTTACTCAAGACCTATCTGAATATACAGTGTTACACTCTGGTTCTTTTATGGAACATTTTCTCAAGTGACTAAGAAAATCTGTAAAGTGTCATTTTGATATGTACCCTACTAGTCAGTTACCAGGTTTTATCATAATTTTTTCTCACCAATTTTATTTCTTATTGAACATCTAGATTGCTTCATACGGTTCACCATTCCAAATAATACAATGGCAACTATCTTTGTGCAGATATATCTCTCCACATTTTGTATTATTTTCATAGCATACAACCCCCAATGTGTAATTGCAAGACATAATTTAGACCATTTTAAGATTCTTTATATATATATATATATATATATATATATATATATATACACACACATTTTTTTTTCTGGTAAAACATTGCATTAATTTACCTTGCCTACTGCTGCTGCTGCTGAGTCGCATCAGTCATGTGCGACTCTGTGTGACCCCAGCAGTATATTCTCCCATCACCTGTAAACCCAACAGATTTTTAACTCTACTTGTTATATCAGGCACTTTGGTATTTATTTATTATATCTTCTCCCTCTCAGAGGCAAGTGACAGAAGAAAGGATCACATCAGGTAAAACTGTTAGGATTAATTTATCCTTCAGTTGATAATAATACATGATGTTTTGCTGTCAAACATCAAGATTAAAAAAAAAAAAGAATTCTAACAGCCTAGGAAATACTGAGCTGAAATTATAACAAATTTACCTTTTTGGGTATGAGACATTTAGGCTTCAGATGATGAAAAAAGGTCTCCAAGTACATCTGCTCTGTAAAGTCAAATAAAATGTTTTTTAAAATTCAGTCTTTGTATGTGGGAGTAAAAAGCAACAAATCACCAATGCTATTATGTTTTCCTGTATGGTTGCTGCTGCTGCTGCTGCTAAGTCCCTTCAGTCCTGTCTGACTCTCTGTGACCCCATAGACGGAAGCCGACCAGGCTCTCCCGTCCCGGGGATTCTCCAGGCAAGAACACTGGAGTCGGTTGCTTTAGTGGGCAGAATTGAGCTGGGTCAACCAGTGTCAGAACAGATGTTGAGAACTAGGAAATGACCCACTTAGAGGAATGAGCGCTCTCTGACTGTCTAATGCTGAGTATTTTCACCTGTGTAGGACCAATTCCAGAAAGAAAAGTCATTTTGGCTTCTGTTCCCTTTTCACCATTCCCCACATTTGATTATGTTACACTAGCCTTGGAAGAGAAGGTGATGGCACCCAGCTCCAGTACTCTTGCCTGGAAAATCCCACAGACGGAGGAGCCTGGAAGGCTGCAGTCCATGGGGTCTCGACGAGTCGGACACGACTGAGCGACGTCACTTTTACTTTTCACTTTCATGCACTGGAGAAGGGAATGGCAACCCACTCCAGTGTTCTTGCCTGAAGAATCCCAGGGACGGCAGAGCCTGCTGGGCTGCCCTCTATGGGGTCGCACAGAGTCGGACACAACTGAAGCGACTTAGCAGCAGCAGCAGCAGCCCTGGGAAGTAGAACATTTAAAAGAAAAACAAGATAGGAAGAAAAAAGGTGGACTTTAGGAGACAAAAAAAAAAAAAAGTATCAATATATTAATAGAACATTGAGAGAGAAACAAATCCTTCCAAGTAGCACAGAGAACTAATGATCACATTTGTCTTATCATCTTAACCTCACTTTGTGATGTTGAGATTCATATTGAGGGCAAGGGCCACATCTCAAATTTTATTTCAGTTCATAGGAAAAACTCAGCATTTTACCCATGGTAGATATTCATAATTTTATGTTAATATAAGTTAATATAAAATTATTTAATTTTATACTAATAATTTTGAGATTAAAAATTTACTGAGTAATTAATGAAATATTTATCACATGTCTGCTATGTCTCCAGTACTATTCTAAGCCAGACTGGGGAAAAAGTGGTAAACAAAGCAAGGTCTCTGCTTTCATAGATCTCAGAGTCCAGTGTAAGCTTAAAATTTTATTGACAAAAGCAGATGCACTTTTGTTTGGGCCACTGCTTTCCAATTTGATTTTTAGCAGTGCATTTTTAATGTCTATATGACATTAAAATATCACGTATTTTGATCATTGAGACTTTTTTGGCATCCAGTGCAAGTGCCTCGTTCAGCTTACCATTGTCCCAGCCCTGGTGAGAAATATCTTTGAAAAGTTGACAATAGAAAGAAAGAAAAAGAAAGTGAAGTCACTCAGTCATGTCCTACTCTTTGTGACCCCATAGACTGTACTACCAGGCTCCTCCATCCATGGGATTTTCCAGGCAAGGGTACTGGAGTGAGTTGCCATTTCCGTCTCCAGGGCATCTTCACAAACCAGGGATCGAACCCAGGTCTCCCACATTGCAGGCAGATGCTTTTACCATCTGAGCCACTAGGGAAGCCCCCAGAGTTACAAGATGATTATCAATTGAAAGCTGAAAATTCCTTGGGGATGATGTGTCAAACATATTGGTTTGTTCAGGCCACAAAACTACAAAGTTAGCTGCAGTAGAAGTCAATGACTTGTGACTGGACAACTTCTCAGGCAAAGAAAAGGTATTCAACAAAAATGTATTGGTGCCTACTCCCTGATAGCTCAGTTGGTAAAGAATCCACCTGTGATATAGGAGACCCCAGTTGAATTCCTGGATCAGGAAAAACCCCTGAAGAAGGGATAGGCTACTCACTCCAGTATTCTTGGGTAGACTTACCTCATGGCTCAGCTGATAAAGAATTGTCCTACAATGGGGGAGACCTGAGTTCAGTTCCTGAGTTGGGAAGATCCCCTGGAGAAGGGAAAGGCTACCCACTCCAGTATTCTGGCCTGGAGAATTCCATGAACTGTATATTCCATGGGGTGGCAAAGAGTCAGACATGACTGAGTGACTTTCACTTTCACTGTACCAGGCAATATTTTGGGATTGATGACACTGCAGTGAGCCTATTAACAGAGTTCCTGCCAACATACTGTTTAACCCTAGTTAGAGTCAAGTGTAAGGGAGTAAACAATGACAACATCCCATGAGGTGTTATCAGACACTAGTAAGTGCTCTAAAGAAAGCAAAGGAGAATAATGGGGTAGTCCATGAGTTGGTGGGGGGAGGGGGGGAAGGGTACAGAGGGGGTGGCTAGGGGGGAGGGAGGTTGCACAACAAGCATTATGGTGGATACATTGACTCGAAGGAGATAACAATTGAGATGAACCCGAATAATGGAAAAGAGCCACACATGAAACAATCTGAGGAAAAATTACTTCAGGTGGAAGGGATAGAAAGTAGAATAGCTTTGAGGTTTGAAGAACTTTTTTTTTCAACTTTTGTTTTCTCTCGAACAAAAAGGACCTTTGTGACCAGAGTCGACAGGATTAGGGAAAGAACAGTTCGAGTGAAGTTGAAGAAATTAGAGAGCAAATCTTGTAGGATCTTGTAGAACCTGTGAGGAACTTCGATATTTTGTTGTTGTTTGCTGTTGTCGTTGTTGAACTCCACTGGAAGTCACAGCAGTGTTTCTTCTTGACTTGCATAAGAAAAAAATATTGCACAATGGCTTAGATTGGAATATGAATACAGGCTGCTTGGAAATATTGAGGTATTCTAGCGGACAGAGAGGACTGTGACTTGGACTACCTAATCAGTAGTGAAAATAGAGATAATTGGACATATTCTGGGTAGACTTTGGTCTTTCTCCTGGATGGGACCTCAGTTCCACCATTTACTGAGCAAGTTTACACAACCTTTTTTAACCTCAATTTTCTCATCTTTGAGATGAAAGCAATATTTCAAAGATATTTCTGTGCCTATTTCAAAGAACTTAAGTCCTTAGGAGACAGCCTGGCACATACTAAAGTGCTCAAGAAATATGAGTTATCACTATCCTCATCATTTAAACATGAGGGAAGAAAAGAATTTTAAATGTCTGTTTGGTCTGGTCTGAGTAACTGGGTAGGCAAGGCTGATTTTAATATAGCAAAGACTGGGAAGACACATTAAGGAAACAGGAAACCCAGAGAACTAGGTCTCCTAAGGAGAAGGGGGCAGGGGAAAAGGCCAAGGGCTGAGCCCTCAATAATGTCAAATTTAGAACTGAGGAAGGAGGAAGAGTCAACAAATAAGTTTAAATGAATAGCCAAAGAGATGGGAGTAAACAACGAGTGTGGGGAGTTGGGGAAACCAGTTAAGGATCCTAGCATTTTAACCCATACCCATTACTTTATAATGAATGCTCAGAGATCTCTTCAAGAAAATTAGAGATACTAAGGGAACATTTCATGCAAAGATGGGCTCGATAAAGAACAGAAATGGTATGGACCTAACAGAAGCAGAAGATATTAAGAAGAGGTAGCAAGAATACACAGAAGAACTGTACAAAAAAGATCTTCATGGCCCAGATAATCACGATGGTGTGATCACCAACCTAGAGCCAGATATCCTGAAATGTGAAGTCAAGTGGGACTTAGGAAGCATCACTAAGAACAAAGCTAATGGAGGTGATGGAATTCGAGTTGAGCTATTTCAAATCCTGAAAGATGATGCTGTGAAAGTGCTGCACTCAATATGCCAGCAAATTTGGAAAACTCAGCAGTGGCCACAGGACTGGAAAAGGTCAGTTTTCATTCCAATCTCAAAGAAAGGCAATGCCAAAGAATGTTCAAACTACTGCACAATTGCACCCATCTCACACGCTAGTAAAGTAATGCTCAAAATTCTCCAAGCCAGGCTTCAACAGTATGTGAACAGTCAACTTCCAAATGTTTAAGATGGATTTAGAAAGGGCAGAGGAACCAGAGATCAAATTCCCAACATCCAATGGACCATAGAAAAAGCAAGAGAATTCCAGAAAAACATCTACTTCTGCTTCATTGACTGTGCTAAAGCCTTTGTGTGGATCACAACAAACTGAAAAATTCTGAAAGAAGGGAATACCTTACCACTTCACCTGCCTCCTGAGAAATCTCCATGCAGGTCAAGAACCAACAGTTAGAACTGGACATGGATCAACAGATAGGTTCCAAATCTGGAAAGGAGTATTTCAAGGCTGTATACTGTCACCTTGCTTACTTAATTTATATGCAGAGTACATCATGCTGGACTGGATGAAGCATAAGCTGGAATCAAGATTGGCAACAGAAATATCAATTACCTCAGATATGCAGATGACACCACCTTTATGTCAGAAAGTGAAGAAGAACCAAAGAGCCTCTTGATGAAAGTGAAAGAGGAGAGTGAAAAAGTTGACTTAAAACACAGCATTCAAAAAACTAAGATCATGGCATCTGGTTCCATCACTTCATGGCAAATAATGGGGAAACAATGGAAACAATTACAGACTTCATTTTGAGGGGTCTCCAAAATCACTTCAGATGGTGATTGCAGCCATGAAATTAAAAGACGCTTTCTCCTTGGAAGAAAAGCTACGACCATCCTAGACAGCATATTAAAAAGCAAAGACATTACTTTGCCAACAAATTTCCATCAAAGCTATGGTTTGCCCAGTAGTCAAGTTTGGATGTGAGAGTTATACCATAAAGAGAGCTGAGCACCAAACCACTGATGCTTTTGAACTGCAGTGTTGGAGAAGACTCTTGAGAGTCCCTTGGCCTGCAAGGAGATCAAGCCAGTCCATCCTAAAGGAAATCAGTCCTGAATATTCATTGGAAGGACTGATGCTGAAGCTGAAGCTCCTATACTTTGGCTACCTGATGTGAAGAACTGACTCATTAGAAAAGACCCTGATGCTGGGAAAGATTGAAGGTAGGAGGAGAAGCGACAATAGAGGATGAGATAGTTGGATGGCATCACCGACTCAATGGACATGAGTTTGAGCAAGCTCCAGGAGTTGGTGATACACAGGGAGCCTGGTGTGCTGCAGTCCATGGGGTCACAAAGATTCGGACATGACTGAACTGAACTGATTCTTTTCCAATAAAATAAAAGTTAAAAGTACAGAACCAATTTTAACTTCTCCATAACAATGCTCCATACCAATTTTAAAAGCTTGCAATGAAAAAGTTGAGGAAACACCTAGCAATTTGGCTTGGGACATATGCTCATTCCTATCTTAAAAAGAAATCTTCAAAGCAGTTTCCCTAGAAATCTGTAATTTACTGGAGTAGAAGATAACAGATGCAATAAATAGGAATTATCATATAAATGTCAAGTCCTACTACTCTATATGAAATAAATTTCCCATGTGACTGAAAATATATGAAAAACAATGCTTAGCTTTATCATTCAGTTTAAAAAGATCAATACAAGGGATTGATATAATTTTCTTGAAAGTTAGATTCCACATGATTGTTAGATAATGGAAAACATTTTTGGAGAATGTACATTATAGAATAAGTAAATAAATTGATGAACTCTTGCCTGCCAAGTGATACACAAAAGAAAACAGAAAATCCCATTGATATCATAACCTTTATTTCTAACCTAGCAGGACCTTCTATATGCAGGAGGTATAGGAATTCTTACTGTTAAATTAGTGATAAAAATCATAGATTAGGTAAGGCTAAATCTATAATTCTAAGGAATTTTACCATCGTGCTCCTTAATTTTTACAGTTTTAAAAAACACTTTTTAAATCATACCTGTAGTTTGTACAGCATCATTTTCCCACGGTCAAACTATTCCATGTTCATTTACACCTTGCTTTGTTCACAGCGCACACAAAATGTTATTGTTTTAGCATTGCACAAAACATAGAAGAATAAGTTAATTGAGTGCATAGAGATCAAACGAATTTAAGGGAAGAAAAACAGTAATTCTACTAGCAAAATTAGAGCACAGAATATGAACTATTTTGTCATTAAAGGCCTAAAAAGGGCCACAAATTCAGGTTTACATTTCCAAATCATCACAGTAAAGAGGAGACAAAAATCAGAAGATTCAGCCTCAATGAAAAATAAAAGATGAGGAGAGGCATAGCTCTGCCTGATTTTAAGGCCTCAGAGAAATTTCTACAATAAGTCCTTAACATGTATATTAAGGACTTATATATTTTCTTGTATATATGTGTAGATAGATATATCTTGCCGGGGTCCAGCCCTGGTGGATCCAGGGTAATTCGAAGGTGGGGATGGAATCAACGTCCTAGAGAAAACATTTAATTACAGATATAGAGGGAGATTAGAAACAGATAGTGTAGTAGGAGAATTAGTGGAGAAAAGAGGCTGAATAACTGGTTTACATGGAATACCAATCACCACCTACGTAGGCCACAGTCATCTTTCCATTCTCCCGAAGGAGAGGAGGCACTGAGGCCTCCCTGATCCAACCTCAGAAGCCCAGGCAGAATTAGCAGGTTTAGTGAGTACCCACATTTCAGATGGAAATTCAGCCAGGAAAATGGGGAGCGAGAAAGAAACGACACAGGAAATCAGTCTTTCCAGAAACTGATCCAATTTCTTTATTTTTCAGGTTTGCTTATATACTTTTTTGTTATACATAGGGATGAATACAGAGTCACGCAAGGGTCAGCAGACCTGACCCTTGTCACAATCAGGTGCTTCATATAAAATTATACAAAGGTCTTATGAGTTTCATCACCTTTTAGCCATGAGGTCTGCTGACATTTTATGGCCCTTTCTGATACCGGTCAGTTAACCAGAAAACTTATTTTTCCAGGGGTGATTTTTTCTTAAATCAGGCGCCACCCTCCAAATAAAGTTGCATTCCTATAGGGTGAGGGTGTAGTGAGTCACAATCAAGAAAGGAATTTACTTAACCCAAGGTTTAACATAATTAATCTTAAAGGTTAATACTTATTTCTCCTATATGCTGTTATATTCATTATAAGGGCAAGAATATGGAGATTTAGCAGTAAGTATTGGCTCAACAAAGTAAAGCCTTCACCAATGTTCCCCTTAAGATCTATTTTGTCTTAAGATAGTGATAAAGTCACAGTTTTACATAGCAAGGACACAGTGATTTATAACAAAGTACAGTGACCTATAACAAAAGAGAAAATTCATTAACTCAAAAAGTCTAGTATTGCTAACATCAAAAACTACCGTATTTCCTTTTCTATATTCCAAATACATTGATTAATATATTTCCAGGTGCCTAAGGATATGGAGGCCTGATGGCAATCATTGACTCATCAATGAAAAAAGCCCTACGCTAATACTCCAAACTCTTTGTGCTGTTTATGATTGAGAGGTTGTCACACAAGCTAGTCTGTCAACAGAGAGGTTTGACCTGAGACATCCTTGTCACACCCAGGGCAGGGAATTAGCAGTAATTATTGGCACGACAAATGAGGAAAAAACCCTTCACCAATATAATTCCTAATCAACCTACTAATACTATACTAATGATCTTCTAACTTCTCAAAAGAGTCTGTATTTAGAAAGGTTTTTTTTTTTTTTTTTTTTTTTTTTTTTTGGTCATCCCCATGCACCAGCCCCAAGCATGCTGCATCCTGCGTCAGACATAGACTGGCGATTCAATTCACATGATAGTATACATGTTAGAATGTCATTCTCCCAAATCATCCCACCCTCTCCCTCTCCCTCTGAGTCCAAAAGTCCGTTATACACATCTGTGTCTCTTTCCCTGTCTTGCATACAGGGTCGTCATTGCCATCTTCCTAAATTCCATATATATGTGTTAGTATACTGTATTGGTGTTTTTCTTTCTGGCTTACTTCACTCTGTATAATCGGCTCCAGTTTCATCCATCTCAACAGAACTGATTCAAATGAATTCTTTTTAACCGCTGAGTAATACTCCATTGTGTATATGTACCACAGCTTTCTTATCCATTCATCTGCTGAGGGACATCTAGGTTGTTTCCATGTCCTGGCTATTATAAACAGTGCTGCGATGAACATTGGGGTACATGTGTCTCTTTCAATTCTGGTTTCCTCGGTGTGTATGCCCAGCAGTGGGATTGCTGGGTCATAAGGTAGTTCTATTTGCAATTTTTTAAGGAATCTCCACACTGTTCTCCATAGTGGCTGTACTAGTTTGCATTCCCACCAACAGTGTAGGAGGGTTCCCTTTTCTCCACACCCTCTCCAGCATTTATTGCTTGCAGATTTTTGGATCGCAGCCATTCTGACTGGTGTGAAGTGGTACCTCATTGTGGTTTTGATTTGCATTTCTCTAATAATGAGTGATGTTGAGCATCTTTTCATGTGTTTGTTAGCCATCCGTATGTCTTCTTTGGAGAAATGTCTATTTAGTTCTT
Organism: Ovis canadensis; assembly: GCF_042477335.2. NCBI lineage: Eukaryota > Metazoa > Chordata > Mammalia > Artiodactyla > Bovidae > Ovis > Ovis canadensis. The sequence goes on from NC_091245.1 coordinate 228,806,714, forward strand.
TGGCCCATTTTTTGATTGGGTCTTTTATTTTTCTGGAGTTGAGCTGCATAAGTTGCTTGTATATTTTTGAGATTAGTTGTTTGTCAGTTGCTTCATTTGCTATGATTTTCTCCCATTCAGAAGGCTGTCTTTTCACCTTGCTTATATTTTCCTTTGTTGTGCAGAAGCTTTTAATTTTAATTAGATCCCATTTGTTTATTTTTGCTTTTATTTCCAGCATTCTGGGAGGTGGATCATAGACGATCCTGCTGTGATTTATGTCTGAGAGTGTTTTGCCTATGTTCTCCTCTAGGAGTTTTATAGTTTCTGATCTTACATTTAGATCTTTAATCCATTTTGAGTTTATTTTTGTGTGCGGTGTTAGAAAGTGATCTAGTTTCGTTCTTTTACAAGTGGTTGACCAGTTTTCCCAGCACCACTTGTTAAAGAGATTGTCTTTACTCCATTGTATATTCTTGCCTCCTTTGTCAAAGATAAGGTGTCCATATGTATGTGGATTTATCTCTGGGCTTTCTATTTTGTTCCATTGATCTATATGTCTGTCTTTGTGCCAGTACCATACTGTCTTGATGACTGTGGCTTTGTAGTAGAGCCTGAAGTCAGGCAAGTTGATTCCTCCAGTTCCATTCTTCTTTCTCAAGATTGCTTTGGCTATTCAAGGTTTTTTGTATTTCCATACAAATCTTGAAATTATTTGTTCTAGTTCTGTGAAAAATGTGGCTGGTAGCTTGATAGGGATTGCATTGAATTTGTAAATTGCTTTGGGTAGTATACTCATTTTCACTATATTGATTCTTCCAATCCATGAACATGGTATATTTCTCCATCTATTAGTGTCCTCTTTGATTTCTTTCATCAGTGTTTTATAGTTTTCCATATATAGGTCTTTAGTTTCTTTAGGAAGATATATTCCTAAGTATTTTATTCTTTTCGTTGCAATGGTGAATGGAATTGTTTCCTTAATTTCTTTTTCTACTTTCTCATTATTAGTGTATAGGAATGCAAGGGATTTCTGTGTGTTGATTTTATATCCTGCAACTTTACTATATTCATTGATGAGCTCTAGTAATTTTCTGGTGGAGTCTTTAGGGTTTTCCATGTAGAGGATCATGTCATCTGCAAACAGTGAGAGTTTTACTTCTTCTTTTCCAATTTGGATTCCTTTTATTTCTTTTTCTGCTCTGATTGCTGTGGCCAAAACTTCCAGAACTATGTTGAATAGTAGCGGTGAAAGTGGACACCCTTGTCTTGTTCCTGACTTTAGGGGAAATGCTTTCAATTTTTCACCATTGAGGATAATGTTTGCTGTGGGTTTGTCATAGATAGCTTTTATTATGTTGAGGTATGTTCCTTCTATTCCTGCTTTCTGGAGAGTTTTTATCATAAATGGATGTTGAATTTTGTCAAAGGCCTTCTCTGCATCTATTGAGATAATCATATGGTTTTTATTTTTCAATTTGTTAATGTGGTGAATTACATTGATTGATTTGCGGATATTGAAGAATCCTTGCATCCCTGGGATAAAGCCCACTTGGTCATGGTGTATGATCTTTTTAATGTGTTGTTGGATTCTGATTGCTAGAATTTTGTTGAGGATTTTTGCATCTATGTTCATCAGAGATATTGGCCTGTAGTTTTCTTTTTTTGTGACATCTTTGTCAGGTTTTGGTATTAGGGTGATGGTGGCCTCATAGAATGAGTTTGGAAGTTTACCTTCCTCTGCAATTTTCTGGAAGAGTTTGAGGAGGATAGGTGTTAGCTCTTCTCAAAATTTTTGGTAGAATTCAGCTGTGAAGCCGTCTGGACCTGGGCTTTTGTTTGCTGGAAGATTTCTGATTACAGTATCAATTTCCGTGCTTGTGATGGGTCTGTTAAGATTTTCGATTTCTTCCTGGTTCAGTTTTGGAAAATTGTACTTTTCTAAGAATTTGTCCATTTCTTCCACGTTGTCCATTTTATTGGCATACAACTGCTGATAGTAGTCTCTTATGATCCTTTGTATTTCTGTGTTGTCTGTTGTGATCTCTCCATTTTCATTTCTAATTTTATTGATTTGATTTTTCTCTCTTTGCTTCTTGATGAGTCTGGCTAATGGTTTGTCAATTTTATTTATCCTTTCAAAGAACCAGCTTTTGGCTTTGTTGATTTTTGCTATGGTCTCTTTTGTTTCTCTTGCATTTATTTCTGCCCTAATTTTTAAGATTTCTTTCCTTCTACTAACTCTGGGGTTCTCCAACTCTTCCTTTTCTAGTTGCTTTAGTTGTAGAGTTAGGTTATTTATTTGACTTTTTTCTTGTTTCTTGAGGTATGCCTGTATTGCTATGAACTTTCCTCTTAGCACTGCTTTTATAGTGTCCCACAGGTTTTGGGTTGTTGTGTTTTCATTTTCATTAGTTTCTATGCATATTTTGATTTCTTTTTTGATTTCTTCTGTGATTTGTTGGTTATTCAGAAGTGTGTTGTTCAACCTCCATATGTTGGAATTTTTAATAGTTTTTCTCCTGTAATTGAGATCTAATCTTAATGCATTGTGGTCTGAAAAGATGCTTGGAATGATTTCGATTTTTTTGAATTTATCAAGTTTAGATTTATGGCCCAGGATGTGATCTATCCTGGAGAAGGTTCCATGAGCACTTGAAAAAAAGGTGAAATTCGTTGTTTTGGGGTGAAATGTCCTATAGATATCAATTAGGTCTAACTGATCTAATGTATCATTTAAAGTTTGCGTTTCTTTGTTAATTTTCTGTTTAGTTGATCTGTCCATAGGTGTGAGTGGGGTATTAAAGTCTCCCACTATTATTGTGTTATTGTTGATTTCCCCTTTCATACTTGTTAGCATTTGTCTTACATATTGTGGTGCTCCTATATTGGGTGCATATATATTTATAATTGTTATATCTTCTTCTTGGATTGTTCCTTTGATCATTATGTAGTGGCCTTCTTTGTCTCTTTTCACAGCCTTTGTTTTAAAGTCTATTTTATCGGATATGAGTATTGCCACTCCTGCTTTCTTTTGGTCTCTATTCACGTGGTATATCTTTTTCCATCCCTTCACTTTCAGTCTGTATGTGTCCCTTGTTTTGAGGTGGGTCTCTTGTAAGCAGCATATAGACGGGTCTTGTTTTTGTATCCATTCTGCCAGTCTTTGTCTTTTGGTTGGGGCGTTCAACCCATTTACGTTTAAGGTAATTATTGATAAGTATGATCCCGTTGCCATTTACTTTATTGTTTTGGGTTCGGGTTTATACACCCTTTTCGTGTTTCCTGTCTAGAGGATATCCTTTAGAATTTGTTGGAGAGCTGGTTTGGTGGTGCTGAATAAACATCCCATGCCTCTCACAGTTGGGAGGCTGTGAACAATCACATGAGGCCGGACGAGCCTGATCAGGCAGGCCAGAGAACCTTCAGAGTTCATAAGTTGAAACACTCTTGTCACGCCCAGGAATTTTTATTAACTGGAGCTGCAAGTTAACTCCTTCTCTGAGAGAAATGGTTATGGGGGAGAGCCCCCCGTAAAGTACTCTGATTTTGGGGGTAGATGCTCAGGAACAGGGGGTTTCCTGAGGCTTGATCACGCCTTTGCCAAGCTTCCTTCCTCATGACCTTTGCCATGGGCGGAGTCCCTCACGCTGGCTCCGAACATATATATATATCCATGCATATTATTTCCCTCATTCTCATAAAATACTTTCTAAGGGAGGTTTTAATCTTTAAAATTATGACCTTAATTGTCTATGTATTTTTCAGTCTCTGTGTAGACATTTTAGCGTTTTCATATCTTGGAGTAATCTTTGACTCCACCCTCTAACTCATCCTCCCACAACTTGTCAATCTCAACTCCTATTGATTTTTCTTCCTAAATATTCCTCAGATCCTTTTAATTTCTCCTTCTCTTCACTGTCTCCACTAATTTCAATAAATATGCTCACAACTGAATTCTATGCAGCCTTGCAGCTGATGAATCACTGCCCATAGACAGTCTCACCATCTACTTTAAAATGCCACTCTATTCTTCTAAATCTCTTTACTTTGGCCTCATTATCTTAAGAAACAATCCAGGACATTAACAGTTTATAAGTCCTTTGTAACTAGGTCCTTATTATTTTTTTAGAATCATTACTCCTCCCAACCTCCATTCTTTCTCTCAGCCATATTATAAAATTTGTCTCCAAGCTCTTCCTATCTTACCTCTGATTTTTGCACTGGTCCCTCTATTTGGAATAGAGACCCCACCTCCACCTGACTCCTCCTCAGCATTTAGGATTCAAGTTATTTCTCTGGAAAGCCAGCTTTGACTTGCCTCCCCTTAGTCAAATGTCTCAATATAGCATTGTGTTAATACTTTAACTGGACTTTTTTCTTTTGTAGCCTTTATCATTATTTATTTAATCACTGCTGTGATCTAAATGTTTGTGTCCCCGCAAAATTCATCTGTTGAAAACCTAATGTCCAAGCTGATGGTATTAGGAGGTGGAACTATGGGGAGGTGATTAGGTTATGAGGGTAGAGACCTCAAAAAATGGGATTAGTGTCTTTATGAAAAGGTTCCAGGGAGCTCCCTACATCCTTCTGCCATGAGAGGACACAAGAAGCCTGAGACATGGAAAGGGGCCCCCACCAACCGTGCTGGTACTCTGATCTCAAATTCAAGCCTCCAGAATTGTTAGAAATAAATGTCTATTGTATAAGCTACCCAGGTATTTTGTTAGAGCAGTCCCAACTGACTAAGGCAATCTCCTCACTTACTACTCAGTTTTACATCTCTATGACTATCCTGTATGTGCTAAGTCACTTCAGTTGTGTCTTATGCTTTGTGACCCCCTGGACTGTAACCCAACAGGCTCCTCTGTCCATGGGATTTTCCAGGCAAGAATAATTGGAGTGGGTTGCCATACCCTCCTCCAGGGGATCTTCCCCACCAAGGATTAAACCCATGTCTCCTGCATCTCCTGCATTGGCGAACAGGTTGGGCCGTTACCATTAGCACCACCTGGGAAGCCCATGACTATTCTTTACTCCAGTTTTATTTTTCAAAGTTTAGTCCTTAGATCACAACTAGGATACTTATTTTAAAATGCAGATTCCTGGTTCCTAACTATACCAGACTCAGAATCTCTAAGAATGGAATATAAGAACATGCTCTTTTAATGAACACTCTAGATCATCTATAAAATATAAGGCCCCTTATATAATTGTAAGTTTTGTACTAGTTACTTTTGAAAAGATAAGAAGTAGGTGAAATTTACTTTGCTTGTATGTTTAACACAATATGTCAAAAACATTATTATTTTAATAAGTAATCGATATAAATATTAACAGATATTTTATATTTTTATACTAATTCTTCAAATCCAGTGTGTAAGTGATGCTTGCAGTACATCTAGTTCAGACTAGCCACATTTCAAGTGCTCACTGGCCTCTGAACTAAAGAATATTACTTGCCATCCACCTCTGCAAGGATTAGGTCATTAGCCATTGCAGTTGCTAATCTTCAACACCCGCTGAGAGGAGTCCTGGAGAGAGATCAGGAATCAGACCCTCTGTGCTATGGGAAAATCTGACATAACAGACATTCTGATAGTTAGATAATTTTAGGAGAAAATTTTTGAAAGCAATTTCTTACATCTTCTTATACGTAGAAAAGCACTAACAGAGACCTCCCCCTGGTGGCTAGTGGCAACCTTCTTGTGAGCAGTAGCATCCTTCTGCCAAGATGTATGCCAAAATTACATGTACCTCCTTCACAAAATCATAGATATACTGACCTTCTCCCCTGGTTTCCCCCCCACCTACCTCTGCAGAGAAGTTCCTTAGAGCTATCTGAGAGTTTTTCTTCTGGGTTGTAGTCCTCAGGGAGGTCCATCAAAATAAAACTGAACTCACAGCTCTCGTGTTCTGCCTTGTTTTATTCAGTCAACAGCCACATGTAGCGAGTAGCTGCCATTTAAGACAGAATAATACAGATGATTCTGTCACTGGATACTGATAATTTAACTCCAATAAAAGAGATTATAATCGCCTTTCAGATCATTTTAACTCATATGTATGCCAAGCACATAGTAAATGATCAATAATTTCTTGTTTTGGTGTTGAATATTACACTTCTCAGTTTTAAAAGAGCATAAAATGATCCTGAAAAATCAGAAAAAGAAGTCTTTGAGAGATGGCTTACATATGGCAAGTTGCAGCATCTCAAAGCTAAAATAAAAATGTTTCTATTCCCACAGCCACTTCTATCATGACTACCATGTGCCCTCTGTTATAATTACATTGAGCCCAAAGGTATAATTGCCGCTTGAAAACATCTTGAGCTGGGAAACATTGGGATAAGAAAATGTGGAAAAGGCTGGAGAAACCTACAAGCAATACATATATCACTAAAAATTATAACAAAACACACATGCCCACATATACATTTCAGCAGCATCCTTCTCTACAGCCAACATTTCCAAGGCTGTGAATTTAGCCTCACCTCTTGAACCATGTTCCCACTTTAAGGTTGATGGTTATTACCCCAAAAAGAAAAGAAATGAGGAGCTATGATCTAAACACTGAGACATTAACTATCAAAGAGTCTGTTAAATCTCATATTAAGGTGGTAAATTCCTATTTTCTCACTTTCTAAGAGGAAAAAAAAATTTAAAGAAGCACAGTGCTTATATGATTTATAATAAAGAAACTCATTTTTTCCAAATGTCAACAGATACTTTTCAAGTCTATCCTGAAACAGTAACACAGCAACCTTGAGAAAGGAAAGGACTGAAGAATAGAAGCCCAACTTGACCCCAACTTTGCTTATCTCCATTATTTTCAATGTGCAAAACAGGAGTAATAAGGAACAATAGATTTTTCTGCATCCTATTGATTTCAATGTAAGAAGGATTAAAAAACCTGTCATTTTTCCATATGGTAATCCAATTCATCTGTTGTTTATGCTATTTGGATATGTGGAACACTTAAATTTAACATCTTCAAAAGTTTTATCAACATATCTGTATTCAAAGGGAGAGAAATTTATGGGTCATGAGAAAAAAGAAAGAAATGAGAGATGCTGCTTTCAAAGCAAACAAAAAACCAGTGAAATTCCAGCTCAGCCTTTATTTTCTGATGGCTCACTCCTCTCCTTCTACACCCTACATGTTGTGGAGAGAAGGGGGTGGAACATGTATCCTTTCTAGCTAAACAGGAAGCCACATAAAAAGCTTCTGACTAGATCAAAATTTGCTGAGGAATCCATCATCTCTTCATTTCTGGTACCTATTCTTCTGCCTGCTCTCCCTAGATGTTTCAGCTGTGTGACTGTTTTCTAAATTTGTACCCAGACTTCTGAATTCCCTTCTGTGTTCTCCTGGTCCTTCTTTGCTTAATCCCAAGACATCAGTCTGAAAACTGCTTTCCTGTTTGCCCATTTCTGGTCCCCTCTAACCTTGCTGTCATTGTTCAGCCACCCAGTCATGTCTGATTCTTTGTGACCCCATGTACTACAGCACACCAGGCCTCACTGCTACTGCTGCTGCTGCTGCTAAGTCGCTTCAGTCGTGTCCAACTCTGTGACCCCATAGACAGCAGCCCACCAGGCTTCTCTGTCCCTGGGATTCTCCAGGCAAGAATACTGGAGTGGGTTGCCATTTCCTTCTCCAATGCCTGAAAGTGAAAACTGAAAGTGAAGTTGCTCAGTCATGTATGACTCTTCGCGACCCCATGGACTGTAGCCTACCAGGCTCCTCCATCCATGGGATTTTCCAGGCAAGAGTACTGGAGTGGGGTGCCATTTCCTTCTCCATCAGGCCTCCCTGGCCCTCACTGTCTCCCAGAGTTTGCTCAAGTTCATGTTCATTGCATCGGTGATGCCGTCCAGCTATCTCATCCTTGGATGGCCTCTTCTCTTTCTGTCCTCAATCTTTCCCAGCATCAGGAACTTTTCCAATGAGTTTTCTGTTCACAACAGATGACCAAAATACTGGAGCTTCAGCTTCAGCATCAGTACTTCCAGCAAATATTCAGGATTGAACCTGATTATAGGAAGGAAATTACTGGGCAAGTTAACCTCACTCCTGAATTACGCTCTCCTGAATGCACATCATGCCTGGTCTAACCTTTTGATTCTGTTCCTAGATAAAAACAAGAATTAAGAGTTAAGCAAAAAAAAAAAAAAAGAGTTAAGCAGTTTAAAAAAATGACTAGCTCTCTAACCAAAAGAGCCCCCTTAGCAATCTTGTGGGCAGATCACGTGGGCAAGATAACACCTGAACAGAGAGTCAGTCAGTCTGCACTCAATGGAGAATGATGCAAAAGGCAACCTCCTGCCTCAATCATTCACCGAGATTCTTCCCCCATCTGCCCCTTTAAAAACTGTCATGACTGGGCAGAATCTTCAGAGTTGTTTCTGGACATGAGTTTGCCTTCTCCCCAGATAGCCAGCTTTTCTGATTAAAGCACCTTTCCTTTCTATTGGTACTTGCCTCTCAAATGATTGGTTTTTGAGCAATGAGTTCAGTAACAACTCCAGCCTGGAGGGTGGACCCTTCAGTGTCTTACACACCTAGTTCTGGTTCCATTCTGTGCTCTGCACCAACCCACAACAACCTGGCACTAAGGAAATTGATGTTAAAAGAGCACCGGCAAGCTGTGGTTTCCCAGTGTCAGTTTCAGGGACAATGCAAATAGAACCATCAGGGAAGCAGAGGAGATGAAAGTACTCTGAGCAGAGAAAGTTCCTGTGCTAAAGGATGAAGCACAGCCGAGGGTCTGTCATATTAACTCAAAGTTCCAACCCTGCCTCTGCCCTTTGCTTCTAATAAATATAACATGAAATATACACAGAACAGGGAGATGTGCGGCAGTGTGGAGCCCAAATGCTTTTCCACTTCATTTCATGAAGATCTGAAACCATCCGACAAGGATTTTACAGTAACTTAGGTTAAATCTAGGATGATAGATAAGTTTTAACATTTGACTCCTGTATTTCTCCATCTGAAATATATCAGCCATCTCTTTTCCATTTCCTGTCATTTCAGTGTTGTTTTAAGTCTTATAAAAATTAAATAATCTCTCTCTAAAATAAGACTTATATAAGAGGATATATGTTCTTAGAGTGGACAATCGATTATAAAGCTTTACTCTCCAAAATGTGGCTGCAAATTGACACCAACCTGGGAGAGAAGGACTGAAAAGAGTTCAGTGTATATAGCAAATTATGAAATTGCTGGTGACTTGGTATGCTTTTGGAAATGAAAGACAGACTGTAATACATTGAAGAATGAGTGAATAGGGAATATAGAAGTGGACACAGCAAGTGTTCATTCTTTCAAGAGACTTTGTAAAAGAGGATCCCAAAGTCCTAGAAGAGTTTTAAGAGCAAAGAGATTTGGGCACTGTTATGAACTCAGTGGAAGGAGTCAGTTAATTAATAGATCTTAAACAATAATAAGCTTTTAAACTATCTGTGAAACACATATAACAAGCAAAAATGTAAACTCTGAAACATAAAAATTACACAGGACATAGATTCTAACCAAAATATAAGACTCCCTTTCCTATACACACATACATATCTACCTTCTAGGAAATTATAAACTTCATTTTAAATCAATTATAATCTTTGAAAAAACAAATGACAGTGAAAGCACTACATATCAAAACCAATGTGATGTAGTTCAGATAACATCCAAGAGAAAATAGGCAGATGAAAATGAATTGAATAAAAAAGAAGATAAAAAAACGCACAAAGCAGAATTCATTCAGTTAGAGAAGGCAGATAAAAGAAAAATCAAATAAGCATAGATAAAGCAAAAGAATATTAACTTAAGGAAAACATCACACCTAATGGTGAAATATTAAAAGAGGCTGTATTAAATTTAGAAACCCTATCATTTAACATTATCCTGGAGATTTTGTCATTGCAAAACCAGACAGGAAAAATATGAGCCATAAACATTGAAAAGGAAGATAAAACTGCTATTATCTGAGGATGGTATGATTGCCTAATTACAAATATGGGAGAGAAAGAGAGAGAAAAGTTTAAATACTAGCCTTGAAAAGAAAGTATCTCTTTAGTTGATTCTATAGGGAAGGAAATAAGAATGTGGCTGCAGAAAGCTAAGACTGGGCACCCAATTGACCATTTCCTCCCTGAATTAGATGAACATTTCCCAAGTGAGAGGAAGCTGGGAGTTGAATAGAGACTTGAGAGTTTGTGGAAATCTGGAATAACTACACAGGTCAATGCTTTCTGATCAAATTTGGGGAATCCAGATGAATTTATACACCAAAAATTCAATGATGGAGACATCAAATATTTTTGCATTACTAGACTATTTGTAGTGAACTTAGAAACCGGAGGAGCACAAAAATGTATTGTGTTTGGGACAAAAGAAATTTTCAAATAAGGGGTGAAAGAAAGTGGAAGTGATAGAGAACTATAGCAAGTGCCAGAATCATTGATTTGCTCTGCCAATCTATGTAACTTTGCCAAATTATTACAAGAAACCAAAATGCCCTATACTTATCTTTTCTCCCTGTTCTTTTATTTTTGCCTGATCTGCAATATAGATGAGGTACTGAAAACTTGCATAGAATAATGTTATTATTTAACTGCTGAAATTGCACAATGTTACTTGCAGACCAAGAATAGAAAAGGTAAATATACATTACTTAAATTCTATTTACATGACTAAGTAAATGAAGATTTGTTTCTTAATCAAACAAAGCATTTCTGCTTTAAATGTATCAACCGAAGGGTATAAATAGAATCTTTCATTGTTCCTCACTGTTTTCTGTGAGGGTCAGAGGTTTTTTTTAATTATCTCCTATTATCCCAGATACAGCTTGACTGACCTTTATGCATCTGTATATATATATATATATGTACACACACACAAGCACAAGTATACACACACTCCCTCTCATCTCTACATATGAAGGGTACTGATGTGACTGCTCACTACACAATTAAACGCACTCCCTTCTCCATCTAATTAGACCACTAAAAATTATTTAAGCGTGTCTATTATATTTCTGTCTCCTTGCAGCACATAACAATACAATCCCCTCTTGGTGAAAAGTGTGACAATGGTAGTCATAACTTTCTATTACATTTGGAAGTGGTGGGTGAATTCACTGGGGGAATAATTTCAGAATTTTGATGGAGGATTTATGTGCCAAAGTTCCCATTTCTATTAACCAAATTTGTGCACATAACTCCTGCTGAACTCTTTAGAATCTAGACATCAGGAACTGCATTAAATCAAGATTAATACCAGTGCACAGGTTGCTATGAATGTTCCAGATCGACAAAGGCAGTGGGGACACAAAAGGAAGCAGCTTTATTGGAATGCATCTGCAATTCAGTCATCTCATGTGAAACAGTGTGCTGTAAATTCACAAGTATAATCTGTGCTGGAAATACTCAAGCTGCACTGTAAATTCAATCTCACACTCTCTAATGGGAATTTATCCTGGAGATGAGTACAGTATCTGCTGCCGGGCTGTGTAATTGAATGGGACACTCTAATTGAAAAAAAAAAAAAAAACACTGCATTTACATAGCCACACATATATAAAAAGTCAAGATGATGCTGTACTTTAGAGGCAAGATAATTTTGCAAGTGCTGAGACATGTTTAAATATTAATGTTGCTTGTGGTTCCAAATTATGAAAACCAATTCCTCATCTTGTTTTCAAGGCAATAGGACTAAAGTCACTTGCCTTTGTTCAAATATTGCAAAGTGTTAATCATCTTGCTTTTAAGAACCCAGTAAAGGCTGCAGCTGTTAAAACTACACTTATGACCTACAGCTTATGAGATATAAATTTATGTGATACACCACATTGAGCTGATTGCTTGGAAATCTCAGCTCTCTTATTGACTGATTTTACCTATTATGATATGGCCTTGAAAGGAGTCTCCACCTTTTGTTCTGGTTATTAATTTTACCTCTTGGTACAAAGCTGCAAGTCAGCTACTCCTCCTCCTAGCCAGAGAGTAGTCTATATGTTTTAGATCTACGCTTCTCTGAAAATGTACAGAGAGGCCAAACACAAACTGGCATCATTACATGGATTATGCAAACCAATGTCAGCTGGGGCGGCCATCCCTGAACTCTAGAAAAGATTAATACAAGAGCCCTATAATTGAGGAAAGACAAACTGGATCTTAGCTTGAAATATGCAAGGACAAGAGGGTCCTTTGCATCAGACATTTCAGGAATGCAAAAGAACAGAGACTTCTTAACCATCGCTTTCTCCCAAGAACAGAGGACTCAGGTGAAGTTCAGCTTTGTTGGAGTGCTATTGAACAACGCAGCTGCTGCTGCTACGCTTCAGTCGTGTCCAACTCTGTGTGACCCCATAGATGGCAGCCCACCAGGCTCCCCCATCCTTGGGATTCTCCAGGCAAGAACACTGGAGTAGGTTGCCATTTCCTTCTTCAAAGCGTGAAAGTGAAAAGTGAAAGTGAATTCTCTCAGTCGTGTCCGACCCTTATTGACCCCATGGACTGCAGCCTACTCCGTCCATGGGATTTTCCAGGCAAGAGTACTGGTGTGGGTTGCCATTGCCTTCTCCACTGAACAATGCAGAGGGGACCATAAATCTCCCGGGTGGGACAGAACGGGGTCTAATGAACAGTCCCTGGATGACTCTTGTTGGCAGTTTTCGTGTAAAAGAAAACTCTTTGTCAAGAAGTGATGGCAAAACTCCATTGTTTTGGGTTCTGGACATCAGGCATCTTAAAAGAGGGATGCCTAAAATGAACAAGAGATACATTAATGTACCCCTCAATAAGGGTAACCAATTCAGTGGATACCAAGAAGTCAGAGAAGGAAATCTTTCAGGTTTGTATTCCACCCACTGAGTTTTGTGAAGCTTTTGAGCTAGAATGGTGATGCTCTTGGTGTTATGCACAGTCTTGGTTACCACTTATATTCGACTGACCAAAAAGTTTGTTCAGATTTTTCCATAACATCTTGCAGAAAAACACAAACTTTTTGGCTGACCCATTATAAAGGTGTGCATGCCCAAAGTATTTCTCCAGACTTCCAAAGTGGCCCAGGTGGTAACCTGTTTAGGGAGACTTTGGGACTACGCATGATCTGCTAAGGTGTCAAGGATTATATCAAGTTATCAGACTTCAGAGTTCCTTCAGATCTTGGGGAAAAGGTCCAGTTGCCAAGCAACCTAGAATCCCATTACGAATTTTAGCTTTCAGTGGTGCTGAGCCAGGTGGAAGAAAGAAAAATTTGAAAACTTTGATGAGTGATAGCCAGCTTTGAAGGGAATAGAAAAATTGGTAACGATTGACAATTTGGGCTTAGTAACAAGATTCAGCCCAATTTCTGATTAGGTGCCAACACTGATTTTTCTATAGGTAGAGACAAATTCAATTAAATCTCTATAGAAAAGAGTTTAAATACCCATCATTTACCTACAATTTTAAAGAGGTACAGAATACCATAGTGTTCATAGCACCACTATTTACAATAGCCAAGACATGGAAGCAACCTAAATATCAATTGACAGGTGAATGAATAAAGATGTGGTACGTATATATAATGGAATATTGCCCAAACATTAAAAATGATGAAAGAATGTCATTTAAAGCAACATGGCTAGACCTAGAGATTATCATACTCATACTAAGTGAAGTCAGTCAGAGAAAGACAAATATGATATGATGTTGCTCATATGTGGAATCTAAAAAACAAAAGATAGAAGTGAACTTATTTACAAAACAGAAATAGACTCATAGACATAGAAGACAAACTTGTGGTTACCAAAATGGAAAGGGGAGTAAGGATAAACTAAGAATTTGGGATTAACAGATAACATACTATTATATAAAATAGATAAACAACAAGGACCTACTATCAAGCATAGGAAACTATATTTGATGTCTTATAATAACACATAATGGAAAAGAATCTGAAAATATATATATATATATATATATATATATAAACAACTGAATCACTTTGCTGTACACCTGAAACATTGTAAACCAACTATTCTTGAATAAAAAATAATTATTTATACCTATGACTGATTCATGTTGAGGTTTGACAGAAAACAGCAAAATTCTGCAAAGCAACTATCCTTCAATAAAAAATTAATTAATTTTAAAAATTCTCATACAACTTCAGTAGATTATCAAAGTGAAGAAGTGAACAGTAATGCACTATTTTTAGCTAATATAATTAACTTTATTCAAAGTTACTTTGCTGTATACCTGAAATGAACACGCCATTATTAATCAGCTGTATTCTGATATAAAATAAAATTTTTTAAAAATAAAAATAAATAAAAGAGGTGCAAAATAGATCAAAGACAATGAATGAAAGTGTGCCACAGAGAACGCATAGTTTTCCATTGAAACACTAAATTTCTCTCTATGGTCATACTGGATCTAAAATAATCTAAAATAATCTAAAATAATCTCAAAGAAAAACATTCTTAATCCAAAATAAGAATGGTCTTATTAGATTTAGTCTTATTATATATACGTAGGTATAGTGAGAATGGTAATTTATCTTACATTTGGTAATTTATCAAAATGGTAATTTATCTTTTGTTTTGCTGGACATTTTCATACATAATTGCAGTTTTGTATTTTTTAAAAGCCTCTTAGGGCTAGGAAGCCAAGCCAAGAACTTTCCAGCAGACCTCCTCAGTAGTACCCATAAATTTGTTAGAATTCTCCTCTTGAGTTATCTAAAAGATCCTGTTTTGAGGGTGGTGTTTGGGATCCCCAAGAACATTTTGGCTTAGTGATTCACTAAAAGGATTCATGGAACTCAGAAAACCCATTATATTCACAGTTCTGGCTTATTACCAAAAAAGATATAAACTGAAAACTGCAAGGAAGAAGTTCACAGGGAAGAGACCAGGAAACACTAGGTAGAAGCTTCCTGTTCTCTTTTCCCAATGAAGTCTAACACTTAATCCTCCCAGATATGGTGGATGTCAACACATAAGAGTGTTGCCAACCAAGGAAGTTTACCCAAACCTCGTGTTTGGGGTCGTTATCAAGGGTCAGTCACATAGGCAGGGTTGACTGCCTGTGCAACTGATCGTAGTCCAGTCCTTCCAGAGATGAAGCTGATGGACCAAGGTTCATCATTCCACATGGCCCAAGGTCCCCACCATGAATCATTTAATGTTTTACTTTTACATATTGTTAGCATAGAACATGTGATGTGGTTGTAGACCCTCAAGTAAACAAAGACTCTTATCAGCTAGGATATTCCAAGAGCCTAGAGGTTACTACTGCCCAACAGCCAGGCCAAGGTCCAAATCTTTCTTTAGCGTGTGCAGGGTATAGACAAACTAGATACTGAACTTACCCTTTACTGCACTGGGCCAACCAGGAAATGACTTCCTTACAAATCTATGATGTTGGGAGCCTCATAAGCAGGTGCCAAGTTAGCTTTTCCAGGAGGGCTTTGTAAGAATTGACTCCATAGAGTCAAACTTTGCTCTTTAGGAGTAACTTCTCATATCTGAAGTGGCTGCTTATATCTGATTAAATGAGCATCATTATCAAATATGACATCATTATCAAATATGACATAAATGATTTCAACTATGTCCTCATAATAAGAAAAACAGATTCTTATTGAGACTGTATATTAATAAATAATTATCTTGACCTGAGCATAAGAACACTTATAGAATTGTTCAAGGAGAAAAAGGTATCACTGACAAAGTTTTCTTTTCAGTTTACAAAAGCACATCATGTCTGACTCTTTCTGACCCCAGGGACTCTATCCCACCAGGCTCCTCTGTCCATGAGATTGTCTAGGCAAGAATACTGGAGTGGGTAGCCATTCCCTTCTCCAGGAGATCTTCCCTACCTAGGGATCTTCCCTATCCAGGGATTGAACCTGAGTCTCCTGCATTGCAAGTATATTCTGTACCAGCTGAGCCACCAGGGAAGCCCAAATAGTTATACACTACAGATAACTAGAAGAAATGGGAATGGGATTCTCTTTATATCCAAAAAATAGAACATTAAAGTCTGAACAATATTCCAAACAAAATCCATAATCATCCTTGATAAGTTCCTTTCATCCTGTATAACAAATTCTCATTCTTGATCTTGGGTCAGCAGTCTCATAAGTCTGTCAGCTTTTCAGCTAGAATTCTAGAAATCTTGACTCAACCACTCGTCTCAAAGTTATTTAAAAAACAAACATAGTTACCAGTTGGGGAGTGAGGGAGGGATAAATAGGGAAACTAGTGTTGGTCTTTAGTACAGACCAGAGCCTGGTGGACCAGAGTCAATGAAAAGAAAGAGAGAAAAAGAGAGAGAGAGAGAGAGAGAGAGAGAGAGAGAGAGAGCGCAGTATCTCTTGGGTTATGTGGAAAACCAATAAAGCCCATGCACAGGACTTGTACCACTCACAAAAGCACAGGGTGTCCTCCCAAGAAGGTCTTGAAAGCCTGGGCGAGAGAGTGAGCTCGGCAGGTTTCCATGCTCCGAAGAGAATGAAGACAGAAAGAAGGACGCAGGGGACCCAAGTCTCTAGTGGAGCAAGGGTATTTTACTAGCAGAAACTCAGGCTTACATATCTGTAGCAAAATGATTACTCAGCCATTACAAAGAATGAAATTCCATCAGTCGCAACAAAATGGATAGTCTAATACATACAAGGTCATTGACTCTGAAAAGAGTCACTGAAGGGAGCTACTGAAAGGGATCCAAGCAGGTAGCCTTTCTTTCCCATGATCTCAGTCCTGAGAACTGCATGCAGCTCTACTCACTCCTGGAATAGGAACTGATAAGGAACAGAGAATCACTGAGAAATGGCACACAAAGAAAGAAAAATGCAATGTATTGGATTCCTTAAAGCTGAATGTCCCCTAACAGACTAGGACTGACATATACACATGATGATATGCAAAATAGATAATTAAGAAGGACCTACTATATAGCATAGAGAACTCTACTCAGGAATCTGTAATAATCTATATGGGGAAAGAATTTTAAAAAGAGTAGATATAAGTATGTGTATAACTGATTCATTTTGTTGCACACCTGAAACTAACAAAACATTGCAAATCAAATGTCAGTTCAGTTCAGTTCAGTTGCTCAGTCATGTCCTACTCTGCAACTCAATGGACTGCAACATACCAGGCCTCCTTGTCCATCACCAACACCCAGAGCTTACTCAGACTCATGTCCATTGAGTCAGTGATGCCATCCAACCATCTCATCCTCTGTCATTCCCTTCTCCTCCTGCCTTCAATCTTTCCCAGCATCAGGGTCTTTACAAATGAGTCAGTTATTCGCATCAGGTGGTTAAAGTACTGGTGTTTTAGCTTCAAATAAATCCTTCCAATGAATATTCAGGACTGATTTCATTTAGGAAGAACTGGTTGGATCTCCTTGCAGTTCAAGGGACTCTCAAGAGTCTTCTCCAAAACCACAGTTCAAAAGCATCAGTTATTTGGAGCTCAGCTTTCTTTGTAGTCCAGCTCTCACATCCATACATGACTACTGGAAAAACCATAACTTTGACTAGATGCAAAATTGGCAAAGTAATGTCTCTCATTTTTAATATGCTATCTATGTTGGTCATAACTTTTCTTCCAAGGAGCAAGCGTCTTTTAATTTCATGTCTGCAGTCATGATCTGCAGTGATTTTGGAGCCCCTTAAAATGAAGTCTATCACTGTTTCCATTGTTTCCCCATCTATAGGCCATGAAGTGATGGGACCAGATGCTATGATCTTAGTTTTCTGAATGCTGAAATTTAAGCCAACTTTTTCACTCTGCTCTTTCACTTTCATCAAGAGGTTCTTTACTTCTTCTTCGCCTTCTGCCATAAGGGTGGTGTTATCTGCATATCTGAGGTTATTGATATTTCTCCTGGCAATCTTGATTCCAGCTTGTGCTTTGTTCAGCCCAGAATTTCTCATCATGTACTCTGCATATAAGTTAAATAAGCACAGGCTGACAATATGCAGCCTTGATGTACTTCTTTCCTGATTTGGAACCAGTCTGTTGTTCCATGTCCAGTTCTAACTGTTGCCTCCTGACCTGCATACAGATTTCTCAAGTGGCAGGTGAGGTGGTCTGGTATTTCCATCTCTTTAAGAATTATCCAGAGTTTGTGGTGGTCCACAAAGTCAAAGCTTTGCCATAGTCAATAAAGCAGAAGATATTTTTCTGGAACTTTCCTACTTTTCGATGATCCAATGGATGTTGGCAATTTGATCTCTGGTTCCTCTGCCTTTTCTAAAACCAGCTTGAACATCTGGAAGTTCACAGTTTACGTATGTTGAAGCCTGGTGTGGAGAATTTTGAGCATTACTTTACTAGTGTGTGAGATGAGTGCAAATAGTGTGTGAGATGATGTGCAGTAGTTTGCACATTCTTTGCATTGCCTTTCTTTGGGATTGGAATGAAAACTAACCTTTTCCAGTCCTGTGGCCACTGCTGAGTTTTCCAAATTTGCTGCTGAACTGAGTGCAGCACTTTCACAGCGTCATCTTTTAGGATTTGAAATAGCTCAACTGGAATTCCATCGCCTGCACTAGCTCTGTTCGTAGTGATTCCTAAGTCCCACTTGACTTCACATTCCAAGATGTCTGGCTCTAGGTTGGTGATCACACCTTCATGATTATCTTGGTCATGAAGATCTTTTTTGTACAGTTCTTCTGTATATTCTTGCCACCTCTTCTTAATATCTTCTTCTTCTGTTATGTCTATACCATTTCTGTCCTTTATCAAGCCCATTTTTGCATGAAATTGTCCCTTAGTATCTCTAATTTTCTTGAAGAGATCTCTAGTCTTTCCTATTCTATTGTTTTTCTCTATTTCTTTGCATTGATCACTGAGGAAGGCTTTCTTATCTCTCCTTGCTATTCTTTGGAACTCTGCATTCAAATGGGTATATCTTTCCTTTTCTCCTTTGCCTTTCACTTCTCTTCTATTCACTTCTTTATAAAAGGCCTCCTCAGACAATCATTTTGCCTTTTTGCATTTCTTTTCCTTGGGGATGTCTTGATCCCTGCCTCCTATATAATGTCAGAAACCTCCGTCCATAGTTCTTCAGGTACTCTGCCTATCAGATCTAATCCCTTGAATCTATTTCTCACTTTCACTGTATAATCACAAGGGGTTTGATTTAGGTCATGCCTGAATGGTCTAGTGGTTTTCCCTACTTTCTTCATTTTAAGTCTGAATTTGAGAGTAAGGAGTTCATGATCTGAGCCACAGTCAGCTCCCAGTCCTGTTTTTGCTGAGTGTATAGAACTTCTCCATCTTTGGCTGCACAGGATATAATCAATCTGATTTCAGTATTGACCATCTGGTGATGTCCATGTGTAGAGTCTTCTCTTGTGTTGTTGGAAGAGGGTGCTTGCTATGACCAGGGCGTTCTCTTGGTAAAACTCTATTAGCCTTTGCCCTGCTTCATTCTGTACTCCAAGGCCAAATTCTCCTGTTACTCCAGGTATTTCTTGACTCCCTACTTTTGCATTCCAGTAACCTATAATGCTGGGAGGGATTGGGGGCAGAAGGAGAAGGGGATGACAGAGGGTGAGATGGCTGGATGGCATCACTGACTCGATGGACATGAGTCTGAGTGAACTCCGGGAGTTGGTGATGGACAGGGAGGCCTGGCATGCTGCGATTAATGGGGTCACAAAGACACGACTGAGTGACTGAACTGAACTGAACCTATAATGAAAAGGACATCTTTTGGGGGTGTTAGTTCTAGAAGGTCTTGTAGGTCTTCATAGAACCATTCAATTTCAGCTTCTTCAGCATTACTGCTCGGGGCATAGACTTGGATTGCTGTGATAGTGAATGGTTTGCCTTGGAAACGAATAGAGAATCTTCTGTCATTTTTGAGATTGCATCCAAGTACTGCATTTCGGATTCTTGTTGACTATGATAGCTACTGCATTTCTTCTAAGGGATTCTTGCCCATAGTAGTAGATGTAATGGTCATCTGAGTTAAATTCACCTATTCCAGTCCATTTTAGTTTGCTGATTCCTAAAGTGTCAATGTTCACTTTTGCCATGTCCTGTTTGACCACTTCCAATTTGCCTTGATTCATGGACCTAACATTCCTATCCAATATTGCTCTTTACAGCATCGGACTTTGCTTCTATTAACAGTCACATCTACAAACTGGGTATTATTTTGCTTTGGCTCCATCTTTTCATTCTTTCTGGAGTTATCTCTCCACTGATCTCAGTAGCATATTGGGCACCTACCGACTTGGGAAGTTCATCTTTCCATGTCCTATCTTTTTGCCTTTTCATACTGTTCGTGGGGTTCTCAAGGCAAGAATACTGACATGGTTTGCCATTCCCTTCTCCAGTGAACCACATTTTGTCAGAACTCTCCACCATGACCCATCTGTCTTGGGTGGCCCTACAGGGCATGGCTCATAGTTTCACTGAGTTAGACAAGGCTGTGGTCCATGTGATCAGATTGGTTAGTTTCCTGTGATTGTGGTTTTCAGTCTGTTTGCCCTCTGATGGAAAAGGATAAGAGGCTTAGGGGAGCTTCCTGAAAGACTGACTGAGGGGGGAAGTGGGTCTTGTTCTGATGGATGGGGCCATGTTCAGTAAATCTTTAATCCAATTTTCTGCTGAAGGGTGGGGTTGTGTTTCCTCCCTGTTATTTACCTGGGGCCAAACTATAGAGGAGGTAGTGAAGATAATGGTGACCTCCTTCAAAAGGTCCCATATATACACTGCTACACTGAATGCTCCCAGCACTGCAGCAGGCCACTGCAGACCCACGCCTCCGCCGGAGACTCCCGGACACTTATGGGCAAGTCTGGGTCAGTCCCTTGTGGGGTCACTGCTTCTTTCTCCTGGGCCCTGGTACGCATAAGGTTCTATTTGTGCCCGCCAAGAGTTTG
The DNA here is from genome assembly GCF_042477335.2 of Ovis canadensis. Classification (NCBI taxonomy): domain Eukaryota; kingdom Metazoa; phylum Chordata; class Mammalia; order Artiodactyla; family Bovidae; genus Ovis; species Ovis canadensis. The sequence continues at coordinate 228,827,593 of NC_091245.1, forward strand.
TTTCCCAGTCCTGTGTCAGTTCTGGTGGTTCTATGGTGGGGTTAATGATGACCTCCTCCAAGAGGGCTTATGCCATACCCAGGTAGGTCTGCTGCACCCAGAGCACCTGCCCCTGTGACAGTCCACTGCTGATCCATACCTCCACATGAGACACTCAAACACAGTTCTGTCTCAGTCTCTGTGGGGTCTCTGGGCCCTGGCACACACAAGTTTTGTTTGAGCCTTCTAAGCCTTTCTGACAGGTATGGGGTTTGATTCTAAACATGATTTCGCCCATCCTACTGTCTTGCTGGGGCCTATCCTTTATTCTTGGATGTCGGTTATCACCTCAGAGCCATACCAGTGCCCTATACTCCAATAAAAATATTTTTTTAAAACTATATTGATCAATTCCAATTAAGTTTGTCTGAAACATTAAAAAAAAAATTAGTCCAAGAACTCTGCTAAAAAAATATTATTTTCTTATTCATGTTCCTGATAGAATTAAGACCTTAAAAGTAAAAAAAAAAAGCCTGTGCCCAAATGTACTGTATATGGTCCTTTTCCATGGGCCTCTAAAACAGTCCTTTATTGAAAACAAAGTGCTCTGGCTATAGCTGATTATAAATGCTTTTAGGAAAGTATTACAGAAACATAAACAGACTATCTCTAGATGACAAAAGATATAAAATAGCTGTGGTTAATATATTATTGATAATTTTCAAAAGAGAAAGATCTAATGAGAGTTCATTATAAGAATAATGGAAATGAAATTTAGTTGTTTCTATGGCATATAAAACTAGATAACTAGATAAAAGTCAGTCTTAAAAGTTTTAGACATGTCTATAAACATAATTATTATTCCATTTTCAAAGAAGAGTAGATATTGTATCTAATTTATAAAAATAGATTAACATCTTTACATGGAGAAGGCAACAGCACCCCACTCCAGTACTCTCGGCTGGAAAATCTCATGGATGGAGGAGCCTAGTAGGCTGCAGTCCATGGGGTCGCTAGGAGTCAGACACGATTTCACTTACACTTTTCACTTTCATGCATTGGAGAAGGAAATGGCAACCCACTCCAGTGTTCCTGCCTGGAGAATCCCAGGGATGGGGGAGCCTGGTGGGCTGCCGTCTCTGGGGTCGCACAGAGTCAGACACGACTGAGGCAACTTAGCAGTAGCAGCAGTAGCAACATCTTTACAAAGAAAAAAATCTTCAGGTATAACATATACTAATCCTGAGATATAATTTACCATGACTATACCAAACATGTAGTTATAAAAAGTAAATATCAAGAATATCAAATAAAGAGATTGTCTAAGTCTGGAGTAGTTACAGAGTAGTTCTTAAACATCTATACATTAATAAAATTCCTTTAGCAAGTGATGTTAATCCTCCATCGAAAACTAGTAGTGTGTGAGATGTTAAATTCAAATTAAAAAGTAACTCTAGACCAAAGTGATGTTTTAAAAAATAACTGACAACATGATGTAAAATAATTTTTTAAATAACTGAAATTATACTTTGAAAATATGGTAACCTTACAATGTTGTCTAATATCAGGCAAAGCAACACTGCTACTGCTGCTGCTAAGTCGCTTCAGTCGTGTCTGACTCTGTGCCACCCCATAGACGGCAGCCTACCAGGCTCCGCCATCCCTGGGATTCTCCAGGCAAGAACACTGGAGTGGATTGCCATTTCCTTCTCCTAGGACCCTGATAAATAAAAACATCTCATGGGCACTAAGAGCATTAACAAATCTCTAGGACCTTCCATACAGCATATAATTTCAGAAATATTTGTTTTAATAATGCTTACCCATATAAGAATGACCTGGGGATGGTTAAACATTTCTTTGGATTTGACAATACTTCCCAAGCAGCTCATCATCCCCCCAAATTAACAATTTCTAACAGCATTTTTTTACATGGTGAAAGAATAAATCTTTTGTGATTTCCAGAGGGCTCTCTTAGAAATACAAAAGGCAGTTTCTGCCACAAAAGATATGACTCAAGTTGGGGAAGGAAAAAAAAATAATCAAAAGTTGTTAGGAGATTCACTATTGTAAAGTAATTAGCCTCCAATTAAAATAAATAAATTTATATTTAAAAAAAAGAATTGGATCATGGGTACCTGAATGACAATACAACTCATTTCAAAGTAGCAACAAAACATTTAAAAATAAATATAAAAAATAACATGATTATAGAAAACTTTAATGTGAGAGGTCTTTGTTTTTTTAAATAATCAAGGAAACAATAAAGCCAACATAAACCACAGAAGATTATTCTATAACAGAATCTCTGTTATCTAGATAAACTATGCAGAAGCTAATAACCATTTACAATCTATTACTAAGAGGAGACCCATAATCCCAGAAAATTTTGCCATTTTGAGATAAAGAAAATCAAACTCTAGTTTTGCATTAGTATAATTTGATTCCCAAACTCCTTTAGAAAATATTATAATTAAAGATTTTAAAATTTAAAAAATAAAAAAATTAAAAATTAAATTAAATTAAATTTTTTTAAAAATGAAAATATTATAAATAAATCCATAAAAACCTTAGCCAGCTTTGATTTCAACAAATAAAATTCCCTTTCTAGAAAAGTTTTACAACTTCCTATATCCATTAAGTTTTGTCGTACACCTTTCATTTCTTATTCTAGAACAACCAGTTATATTACTTTAAAACAATACTACTCTCTCTTTTGACAAAAATACATCTTGCATGTCTTGCATACAAAGTTGTTCTTCTTTGCCACTATTGCTCCTAACAGAGTCTCATTCATGTATATTAATTATCACTTTCAACCACAGTAGCTTCTATTCACAGAGAAAACTAGGAGGTGAATAATGTGAACTGTTACACACCAGCATTTTTCAGGAGAGTAGACAAGCTCGTGAATACACATCTCACAACCTCTTACAGCTGTTAAAGTATAACTTCTCAAAACAGCAAACGTGAACACATTTTAAGACCCAAATATACATATATAGTCTCTCTGTCACATGCAAAAGGAAAATAATAGTATAAACTTAAAATTATGCCTGGTAATTAATGCTTCAATATTCTATCTTACTTAAAAATGATGTGGGTATCCAATGCATATTCATTAATTAAGCCAACTAGAAACCTACAAACTGTAAAATGGAACTTTTATTGACATAAATTTAGCCAGAATAGGACTTCCCTGGTGGTATAGCGGATAAGAATCTGCCTGAGAATGCAGAGGATATAGGCTTGATCCCCTCATCTGGGAAGATTCCACATGTGTAGATCAACTAAACGTGTGTGCTATATCTACTAAGCCTGCACTCCAGAGCCGCAAGTCACAACTACCGATTCTGTGTCCCCTAGAGCCTGTGCTCTGCAGTAAGAAAAGACACCACAATGAGAAGGCCATGCACCACAATGAAGAGTATCCTCTGCTCACCTGAACTAGAGAAAGCATGCTCATAGCTGCAAAGACCCAGCACAAAAATTAATTTATTCATTAATTAAAATTCAAAAATGAAAGCTGGCCAGAATAATAATTTGATTAGATTCATATTACTTTTTCATAATCTTAGACACCAACTTCAAGTAATTGTAGTTTACTATATCAGTGAACTTACATAAGTTTAGGAAGAACCTACTCTATAAAAATAAAAATATACATTTGTGTTATACTTAATGGTGGTAACTCCATCCATATCTGTTTTTAATTAAACCAAAATTATTAAAGTAGTCTTATCTGCCAAAGATTTACCATAATTATATGAACTGGAATTCTTAAAATATTTCTGAGTTAGTTTCTATAAACATACCTCTTTTTTCACACTGAAAATATTTGAGGTAAATTTCGCTAACTTCTGGGAATTTTAGGAATCTTCAATTTATATAAGTACTATTTTATCTCCAGGCCATCAAATGAAATTCTTTTAAGATATTTTATAATTCAATTTAGTAATAGTATTGAGAGATAAAAAAATATTATACACTCACCCAATGAAAGGTTAAAGGATTTTTTAAATCAAAGACCTACAACCATACAAAGAAAGAGAAAGCATATGACTTTAATTCTAAAATCTGGCCATGGGTCAAGCATAAACACAGAAATACAGACTGACAAAAGAGCTGTATTCTTTCCAGTGGGTACAAATTCTTAATTGATTTGACCTCAAAGTAGACTGAGAGAGAAACACAATGACTAACAAATCAGATTCTCTGTTGTCTTTTACCCAATATAAACAGGATCTCTTTAAACCATTAACCTGTTTTCAAAGATCACCAAATTTTCAAACCATAAAAACAAAAGCCAGCACCAGAAATCAAAACAGTACTCACAATCAATAATGGGGACTTCCCTGGTGGTCCGGTGGTTAAGAATCCACCTTCCGATGCAGGGGACAGGGTTGATCCCTGTCAGGAAACTAAGATCCCGTGTGCCGTGGAGCGACTCAGCCTGGAGTACTGCAACAACTAAGCCTGCCTGCTCCCTGGCTCTGGAGCCCAAGCTCTGCAACTAGAGAGAATCCTGCATGCTCCCACATTCTGCAACTAAGAGCAGATGCAGCCAAAAGTAAAAATAAATTAATAATTAATTGTTTAAAAAAGAATCAATATTAAATCCTTATCATTGTACCAGTGGACAAGGGTCCAGAGAACAGAACCAGGAGTTGGACTCACTTTTTATGGACCCAGACAGTCAGTCAAGAAAGGAGCACAGAGGGCTTGGAAAAGACTCTTTATCTGGGTGAAGCAAAGGAGAATTCGCCCAGAGGACCAATTCAATCCAAGTCCTTCTGGCACCAAAACTGTGAAAGACAAAAATGCACAAGACAATTAGTTGCAGTTGTTAACTTTTGTAGGTTTACATTTCCTTAAAGGTGTTTAACCTTCCCTAGGTTGTATTTATGTAGGCTATGATTTTATTTAGGTGGTTGCAATAGAGAGACTACTCATTAGTGAGATGCATCTCAAAGGAAAGGAAGAGGGTCTGGGAGTTTTATAGAGTTGAATAAACAAAGAGTAATCCACATATCTTAATGGAGTCTTGAGGCAGGATCCAAAGGGGCTTATTTTGGAACAGGCAAGGTCAAAGTTTTCTTTTGGGGTTAGCTCTTTTCTGGAACCCAAAAGCTGGGGTAGGGGATTTCTTTTGTTGCTTTTGGGAGTACAGGGCTCAGGAAAAGTGCAACATGTGGCTGTGTAAGAATCATTACAAAAGGTTAAGAAGACAGAGACATTCACAAAGGAGTGCAATCCTCAAGGCAACTGTATTTCCCTTAGAGTGTAACATGTTCTGATCATCTCCTTGCCCAAGCAAACAAAACTGATTGCACAACTCTGTTCTAAAATCCTTTGGTCATTCTCCCATGCTGCTCAGTCACACACCTATCTCTTGGTTCCACCTGACTCCATTCTGTTTTCTGCCAACAGCTTCTCAGGAGAAAAAATAGTTTCCACTTTCTTATGCAGAAAAATTAAGTTTGCCTTTTCCATTGCCAACAGCCAACTCAGCTCTGGGCCTCCCTCTGCTGAACAAAGATTTGGACAAAGCTCCAAAATGATCATTTGCCAGATCCTCAGTAAACTTTTAACACAGCTTGACACCCTTCACTAGTGTGTTGGAGAGAATAGGAAGGTTTCATTCCTCCACTTACAATTCAATAACCCCAGAAAGGAGAATTATTTAAAATATGGAGGTCCTATTGGTCCTCCAAAAGGAGTGATTCATTATAGGAACCCTGTTATTCCTCCTTTCTAGAGATGCATTCAACTCTTCTGTGTTCCTCTAACATAGTCAATCTACTTCAGTAACTGCATCCCCACATGGTACCTCACACTTTGACCATGTCAAATTTCACCCCATCAAATGCACTGAAGCATGTTTTCTTTATCCCCGGATCCTAGAGAATGAACTTCCAGAAAGCATTCTCATAAATTAATTTTGTCAAACATTATCCAATGTTGGTGGCAGCCCCAGCCATAAATGAGACAAAACAACTGCAGAAGTTCTTCCCAATTAATATAGTCCATCAGAGAAGAAACAAAACCTTCACTCCATCTTCCCTCACTCCTGCCTCCATCCATAAACTAAGTGCTTCCTAATTGCTGCTTATGCAATTCATCCCCTCTCTCTCCCTTTCTCTCTTCCTCCCCACCCACCTCTTCCACTGAACAAGCATTGCTCTCCTCTTAGTTGCCACCAATTCTATGGTAGGTAGAGATACAGAGATGTAGGACATGCCCATTGCCAGAGAAGACCTGCTGGTGGTCTGTGAAAGATCTGGGGCTGGATGAAATATTTAGCTTAAGGATCAGAATGGAAGCCCAGGTTTGCCTTGACTGCATGTGGTGTTCTGCAATTCAACTTCACCAGTAGTGCTAATCCCCTCCCACAGTTTGAGAGCACAGAGTGGGGAAGGAGTGTGATTGTTTTATGTCCTTAAACCCCAAAATTGACCACTTCTAAACCCATTTTTGCACCAGTCCTTACACGTTTGTTTTAACCAGCTCCTTCTGTGAGGCCACCGTAACCTGAAGAGAGGCTCATTTCCCTCCTCCCTTGGTTTTCCATTTCAGTAACTAAATTAATAACTGATGTGTTCATAACTTATTTGATAATAAGGTGAGATTACTTAGAATTTCATTTTAACAGAGGTGTTTTCAAGATAAAAAAATGATTCACTACAAAAGAAACTGTTCTCTAAATGTTCACTTAAATGTTATATACACATATAGTATTTATTATAACCAATATTAATAACTTATTGAGCATTAATATGCCAGGCAATGTATTAAGTATTATTTGTATATAAACAAATTTAATACTTCCTGTGTGGAAAAAGTATTTTTTATTTTAAAAAGTTGGGGGACAGAGAAATTAAATAAGCTCCCAAGGCCACACAGTGAGTGGCACAGCCACTCTCAGAGTCAGCATTTTTTTAACTCCGAAATCCTTTATCTTTCCAATCAACTAAGAATTATTAATTTAGATGTAATTTATATACACACATATACATTTATGTATATTTCTCTTTTCCTCAAGAGTATGAATTCTTTTCCAGGACCCAAACTTGCACTCTTACTTTGGAAATAATCCGAAGTTGGAAGATGGAAGGAAGAATGCAAAGGAGAAGAAAGAGCTGGAGGGTTTTGCCACTGGTTTTGCCATTGATGCTTGGAAGCATCAAAGTCGCCACACTCTGGAGTGGACTATCTGAGTCCTGTGAAGAAAAGAGACAGAAGGTCACGTAGTTTAGCCTGAAATGACCAAAACAGAATTAAGAACAAGTTATCCTTAGAGGATTTAGAAAACCAAACAGTTATGCTAAACAAAGTCTCCGGGTTTTGGTTTTTTTTTTTTTTCCATCTCCAACATTTAAATAATAGGTCTCTGAGATCATGAAAGGACCCAGAAAGTTGAAATTAAAACTGAGTTATTCAGAAACAATTACACAATATATCATACACATTATAATGCCATTTAATAAACATATTTTCTGTAACACAGAAATTCACGTATAAGATCTTATTGAGATCATGAAGGAAAGAAATCCTATCAATTTCTAGGAACCAAAATAAGGTATAGAAAATCAAACAGTTCCAGTTCTCACTAATTTTGTATGCTTAATTTGCCTATGATTCTCATTTAATTTTTGCATTGTCAAATTTATTTTGATAAATATAGCAAACATAAGAGTTTTCATTTTTCTTGTAACTTTGGTCTCACTATCCTCCCTTCTCATTTGTAATGTAATGTAAATTGCCAATCTCTATATACGATTTTGTTGTGGAACCTCAGCTTTGTGATTGGAAAGAGGATTCTTCTATTTGCAGGCAACATCCTAGTCAAAAAATTGGAACTAAGAGCAAATTATTTTTCTTTCTATGAGTTTGAAACTATATAAAGAACACATACTAAAAAAAAAAAAAGAAAAAAAGAAAAAAGAACACATGCTCACCAGATATATTTAAAAAGCATGTTTTAATGCCACCTTCTCTAAACCCTTAAGCACTTAATCCCTTAAACCCTTTCCACATGCAGTTAAATGTAAATTCTAATCCCAGAAAGGCCTGGGCAGAGCCTGGCACACACAATGCCAGAGAGGAAGCAGGAACATCACACTTGTAGCCTCCAGAGAGGAGCAATGACTCCTCCAGTGGGTCCTGCCTACATCAACAGGAGGAACAAGGGTCTTTCACACTCAGCTGTCAAAGCAAAGATAGAGCTTTTAAAGAAACCAAGGCTTCATAGGCAGTGCATCTGTAATCTACAAATCACTCAAGTACTCCACCAAAACCAACCAAGATTGTATCATTCAAACAGAACAAATTTGCAACTACATGCTTATAACATGTAACCTACCAACTTCAACCAATACTGTTAAGATACTACAAAATCAAAAGAAGAAACTTTCATTACAAGTAGCATTTGCCTAGAGGATGGATGTTATAAAAGGTTTTCCCACAAACTTTACAATGCAAGGAACATCATAGAAGAGAGACAAAATGACCAAGGGCTAGCCTGGCAGCCCAGTCCTCTTCCCTCTACTAGTGATTCTCTAATTTAAAATCTTAAATCCATTTTACATAGGTGCTTACAGATGAATAAAAAGCACTTTCATGCTTTTACATAAAATGTATTTGGATTATTTACTAATAATCTATTAATTATTAGAACCTTATAAAGAGAATTTACTGTTTGCAAGGGATTTTTAGATTTCAACTTACTAACTTAAAGATATGAGGGTTTCTTTTTTTAAGTATTAAGAAAGTTTAGTCGCTCAGTCGTGTCCGACTCTTTGCAACCCCATGGACTGTAACTTACTAGGCTCCTCTGTCCCTGGGATTTTCCAGGCAAGAGCACTGGAGTGGGTTACTGTTCCATAAAATAATACTAAAGTTGATGTATGCTTTATATATGTTGCTGCCAAAAGGTTTCCTGCAATTTCTCTATTTTGTTTCTGTCTAGTTATTTGTTTCCATGAAGTTATCATACACTGGAAAGTAATTGTTATAAGGTTAGGGGACCAAAGGTCCCTTTGATCTTCTCAAAATGGCCATAGCTTTAAAAGTTTGAGAATCATTACCCAAAAAGACAGATAGCCACAAATTTCTGTACAAAGAGGGAAATTACCCAATTATAAACAAAGCATAATTTTTCCATTAAAACTCTTTAAACTGGGATAGAATGTGTTGCGTGAGAAATTCTTTTCACCACCTAATGGGCTTCTCATCACTCAAACATTAAACTCTAACTTTGCCTCTCTCTGATTAGAAAATTGTCAGAATGCCTAAGCATACTTTATCCACACCTTCTCGGGAAATAATTCTATCCAGTTGCATGGTCTTATATAGGCCAAATATTCCTAAATACAGTTCTCCAGGTGCAGCCACTATGGAAAACGGAATGGAGTTTCCTTGAAAAATTAAAAATCATTGCCACATGATCCAGTAATCGCAATAAGCATATAGCTGGACAAAACTATAGTGCAAAAAGATACATGTACCCCTATGTTCAGAGCAGCACTATTTACAATAGCCAAGACATGAGAATAACCTAAATGATCATCAATAGATGAATGGATACAGAAGATGTGATATATATATATATAATATAATTTATATATATATATAAATTTTATATATATATATATATATATACACACACACAAGAGCATATGCAATGGAATGTTAGCCATAAGAAAGAATGAAATAATGCCATTTACAGCAATATGGATGGACCTAGAGATTACCACACTAAGTGAATTAAGTCATAAAGAAAAAAGCAAATACCATATGATATTACTTCTATGCAGAATCTAAATACAATACTAATAAACATATTTACAAAACAGACTCACAGACATAGAGAACAGATCTGTGGGAGCCAAGGAGGACAGAGTACAGAAGGGGAGGACTGAGAGTTTGGTGTCAGTAGATGCAAACTATTGTATCTGCTATAATAGGATGGATAAACAACAAGGTCCTACTGTATAGCACAAGGAGCTAAATTAAATATCCTATGATAAACCATAATGGAAAAGAATATGAAAAAGTATACACATACATATATATAACAGAGTCACTTTGCTGTACAACAGATATTAACAATAATGTTGTATATCAAGTATACTTCAATATAATTTTTAAAAATAGAGATCTCTAGTCCTGGCCTTGCCACTGAGCTACAGATTATTCAACATGATGCTTGATATTTCCCTTTAAATGCTTAATATATTCCTTAAATATAACATGCTCAAAAGAAAACATTTCCATGCCCCCATCCACATACCTTACATCCAATCCTTCCCTAGCCTTTTTCATTTCAGTAAGTTGCTCCACTCAAATACTAATGCCTAAAGCCTCATCAGAGTCCTAGATCAAGGTCTCATCCTGGTCCTCCCACATGGTTTGTGGTCTTCCCAGGGGTCCCTGCAGTTTTACCTCCAAAAAATAAGCCAGATCCACTTGTTCTCTCACTTTACATTGATGTGATCCTGATCCAAGCCAACCTCAAGTCTTACTTGGACTCCTACAAGAACTTAACTGACTTTCCAATATCCACTTTTGAGCACCTCCTCTCATACCCTTCACACATGCAAATACACACACATGTGCACAAATACACACATATGCACTCTCTTCCCTGTAGTACTACAACCAGAGACATCTTTTCAAAGTACAGGTAAGATCATGTCACTCTCCTACTTAACATACTCCAGTGACTTACATCTTAGAGTAAAAACTCCTTACTTACAAAATTAGACATTGAGTTGATGAGGTTAAGAGGAGATTTTGTTCTTGAGGCTATAATGGACTTCCCTGGTGGCTCAGACGGTAAAGCGTCTGTCTACAATGCGGGAGACCCATGTTCGATCCCTGAGTCCAGAAGATCCTCTGGAGAAGGAAATGGCAGTCCACTCCAGTACTGTTGCCTGGAAAATCCCATAGACAGAGGAGCTTGGTAGGCTACAGTCCATGGGGTCGCAAAGATTTGGACATGACTGAGTGATTTCACTTCACTTCACTTGTTCTTGGGGCTATAATGGATTTAGACCTTTGGGAACTTGAAGTGGTATAAATAAACTTTGCAAGTGGGACAAACATGAATCTTTGGGGGCTAGAGGGAAGACTATGTTAAAATAGAGCAACAGTTCAGTTCAGTTCCGTTGCTCAGTCGTGTCCAACTCTTTGCAACCCCATGAATCGTAGCACACCAGGCCTCCCTGTTCATCACCAACTCCCGGAGTTTACTCAGACTCACGTCCATCGAGTCCGTGATGCCATCCAGCCATCTCATCCTCGGTTGTCCCCTTCTTCTTCTGCCTCCAATCCCTCCCAGCATCAGAGTCTTTTACAATGAGTCAACTCTTCACATGAGGTGGCAAAAGTACTGGAGCTTCAGCTTTAGCATCATTTCTTCCAAAAAATTCCCAGGGTTGATCTCCTTTAGAATGGACTGGTGGGATCTCCTTACAGTCCAAAGGACCCTCAAGAGTCTTCTCCAACACCACAGTTCAAAAGCATCAATTCTTTGGCACTCAGCTTTCTTCACAGTCCAACTCTCACATCCATACATGACCACGGGAAAAACCATATCCTTGACTAGATGGACCTTAGTCGGCAAAGTAATGTCTCTGCTTTTGAATATACTATCTAGGTTGGTCATAACTTTTCTTCCAAGGAGTAAGAGTCCTTTTATTTCACTGCTGCAGTCACCATCTGCAGTGATCTTGGAGGCCCCAAAAATAAAGTCTGACACTGTTTCCACTGTTTCCCCATCTGTTTCCCATGAAGTGATGGGACCAGATGCCATGATCTTCATTTTCTGAATGTTGAGCTTTAAGCCAACTTTTTTGCTCTCCTCTTTCACTTTCATCAAGAGGCTTTTTAGCTCCTCTTCACTTTCTGCCATAAGGGTGGTGTCATCTGCATATCTGAGGTTATTGATATTTCTCCCAGCAATCTTGATTCCAGCTTGTGTTTCTTCCAGTCCAGCGTTTCTCATGATATACTCTGCATAGAAGTTAAATAAGCAGGGTGACAATACACAGCCTTGATGTACTCCTTTTCCTATTTGGAACTGGTCTGTTGTTCCAAGTCCAGTTCTAACTGTTGCTTCCTGACCTGCATACAGATTTCTCAAGAGGCAGGTTAGGTGGTCTGGTATTCCCATCCCTTTCAGAATTTTCCACAGTTTATTGGGATCCACACAGTCAAAGGCTTTGGCATAGTCAATAAAGCAGAAATAGATGTTTTTCTGGAACTCTCTTGCTTTTTCCGTGATCCAGCGGATGTTGACAATTTGACCTCTGCTTCCTCTGCCGTTTCTAAAACCAGCTTGAACATCAGGGAGTTCACAGTTCCCGTATTGCTGAAGCCTGGCTTGGAGATTTTTGAGCATTACTTTACTTTACTATGCAACTGTGCAGTAGTTTGAGCATTCTTTGGCATTGCCTTTCTTTGGAATTGGAATGAAAACTGACCTTTTTGAGTCCTGTGGCCACTGCTGAGTTTTCCAAATTTGCTGGCATATTGAGTGCAGCACTTTCACAGCATCATCTTTCAGGATTTGAAACAGCTCAACTGGAATTCCATCACCTCCACTAGCTTTATGTGTAGTGATGCTTTCTAAGGCCCACTTGACTTCACATTCCAAGATGTCTGGCTCTAGATCAGTGATCACATCATCATGATTATCTGGGTCATGAAGATCTTTTTTGTACAGTTCTTCCATGTATTCTTGCCACCTCTTCTTAGTATCTTCTGCTTCTGTTAGGTCCATACCATTTCTGTCCTTTATCGAGTCCGTCTTTGCATGAAATGTTCCCTTGGTATCTCTAATTTTCTTGAAGAGATCTCTAGTCTTTCCCATTCTGTTTTCCTCTATTTAATAGAGCAAAAGCCATCCAAATTTTCTCCATAACCTGTGAATATGTTATCTTCTATGGCAAAAGGAACTTTGCTGATGAGATTAAATTATGGGCTTTAAGATGACAGGATTATCCTGGATTATCTAAGTGACTATAATATAATCACAACTGTCTTTTATAAGGGAAAAGAGGGAGGAAGACAAAGTTAGAGAAGGGAATGGAACAATGCAGGCAGAGATCAGAGGTGGGGGGTACGGGGGTTGATTTGGGGAAGGAGCCACTAACCAATAAATGCAGTGACTTCTAGAAGCTGGAAAAGGCAAGAAAATTGATCCTCCTCTAGAGCCTGCAGAAGGAATGCAGATCTGACAACACCTTGATTTTTGCTCAAAATAACTGATTTTAGACTCTTGAACTTCAGACTGTAAGATAATTAAGCTTGTTTTTAAGACAATTTATGATAACTTATTACAACTACAATAGGAAATTAATACAGACCCTCATAAAAAAGGCTATTTGATGTGTGTGCCTGTGTGTATATGTCAACAAAATTTACTTTCATACTGTATTCTTACAAATTTGGGTTTTAGGTGATTTCTCTAATCTGTTCTTATTGAGTATTTTGTTGGAAAACTATCTAATAGCCAAAAAAGAAAAATCAAAACTTTTCAATCGTTCCAAAGAGAAAACTAGAATGAGCTCACTCATAATACAAAAAGTTTTTTTGAATTATCTCATTTTAGCTTAAGAACTTATACAAATAGCTTTTACCCTATAATAAATGCATGTTTGTTCAACTTTAAGAAAATGAGATTTTAAATTTCTACCAGGTGAAGTAATTCCATATTCCACATTTGTATTTTTTTTCAGTAGCTCCTTGTTGGTTATCTATTTTACCATTTTTCTTATTAATGTATACACGGTCACATTTATGAATTTTAGAAAATGAACTAAATTAATACAAGGGGCACTACATATCAATTTATCATTCAATTTCTTTTTCCCTACGTGGTATCATTACATTTTTAAAATTCACATTTAAAAATATGAGAATAAAAATTATGACTATTTAAACTGTTAAATGCAAAGTCAATTACAAAGGAGGAAAGTCCAGAATTTGAGACTATATGCAGTGCCACACTTATGTTTAAAAATCACCCTCTAAAAGGAAAGAGAAATATCCTAACAGCTTTTACCTATTTTTATGGTATAAATACTTCCACCATGGATGATTTCAAGCTACCAATGGGATGTCACCCAGCTTACAAAAGTTTCTGAAAGCTTTACAGTTGATTCTTATGAGCCAGAGATACTAGCACCAGCACACCACCAGTTGTATGGCACACAAATTTTCAGCTACCAGTAGTTAAAATTTTGGGTCTGTATCTACTAAGGAGTCAGGTCACTTAGGTCCACGGATGTTCTTTTATCTCAGAAAAAACACTCATGCAATGATATTTTTATCGAAGTTGAACAATATGCACTTCACTTCACTAATGCTTCACTTTTAATGTGCATAAAATGAACTGCCTTTCTTTTTGGAAAGACTACTTTGTGCTAGGCATCTAATTTTATATCTGTTAACTCTATTAATTCTCCTACAGCTCTGGCATCTCAAGTAACTCATAGTTTCCATAACTGACTGTCTGCACCTAACCCTCAAATCTTTTTTCTCATTGCAGCAAAACAGCCTTTCTTCCCAATTGTTAGTTGAGTAGATTCAGCCACACTAAATTAAACAAGTAGTAGACTCACACATTTTAGCCATCCAACCTTTACATTTTATCTCAATACCTCTTTTTACTGGAGGAAAAAAAAAAAAAAAAGAAACAAATTTTGACAAGTCCCTTCCACATTATGGTAGAGCAAGCCTTTCACATTATCCCTTTCATTCCAAAGTTATCCACCAAGAAGCATTCAAATAACTATTTTTCTAAAGTGTATACTTTTGTCCCTCCCACCTCTTTCCCCTAACCCTGATTCACAAGGAAAACATCAGGAGTAGACCGATGAAGGGTGAAAATGAAGAGGTGGCCTTCAATGTATTGAGGATTTCTAAAGCAGCTCTTCGTTTTATAGATGTAGGCCATCTGTGCACATGTCTGGACAGTTTTTATTAAAATTTCCTTACTGAACATTAATTTATCCATGAAGCACTTTACAAAATAACCTCTCTTTATAGATATTGTTATAAATATAGCAAGCATAGCCAAAATTTAAAAGTCAGACTATTATTATCCATGCTTTTATCCAAACAAGTGAATCTCACTCTCTCAATCAGTGTTGAAAGCATGCCTTTGAACACATTAGAATAGACAGTGCTTCATAAGGGACTATTTGTGTTAGCTTGGCTGCCTGGTTTTACTTCAAAATAGATTCAGCCATTTCCATCACACAGTGATTCCAATTACAGGAGTGTCACCTTTCAAGGTGAAGCTGAAACTGACTTTAAGATTTTTTAAAATACCTTTCTTTTACTATTTGGACTTTGGTTTATAGTCTTTCTGGCTAAGATGTTTCTTCTTGAATGTTTTTCTTCTAAGTTTTCATGATTTGTAAATATTACTGCAAGAGTAACAAACTCATACATTGGCCAGTGAAGAGGGAATTTTTTTTCTTTTTTATAAATAAGAGATAACAAGGCTTAGGTTCATCTGTGTTTCTGTGATGACAATTCCTTATTCAAATTTTTTAATATATCATATATTTTTACCTGTCACCTCATTCAGTAGTTATAGTTGGCCTGATGCTAACATATTAGTTATTCCCAAGCTTATTATGAGGAGTTTTAGAAACAATGTCGTTTGTTTCACATTTGCTGATTTCTGGTTGCTGTGAATTTTCTCTCATTATCTTTTTTTTTTTTTTATGATTTACATGTTTATTTATTTTTTTTTTTTTTAATTTTTAGTTTTTTATTTTTTAAATTTTAAAATCTTTAATTCTTACATGCATTCCCAAACATGAACCCCCCTCCCACCTCCCTCCCCAGAACATCTTTCTGGGTCATCCCCATGCACCAGCCCCAAGCATGCTGCATCCTGCGTCAGACATAGACTGGCGATTCAATTCACATGATAGTATACATGTTAGAATGTCATTCTCCCAAATCATCCCACCCTCTCCCTCTCCCTCTGAGTCCAAAAGTCCGTTATACACATCTGTGTCTCTTTCCCTGTCTTGCATACAGGGTCGTCATTGCCATCTTCCTAAATTCCATATATATGTGTTAGTATACTGTATTGGTGTTTTTCTTTTTTAATGGTTTATCCTATACTTCAAAGCATTTCTTTTTCCTCACTGAATGTGTTAGCACAGTTGAAGGCTTAATTTTAAATGGTTATACTTTAAGAAGATAGATAAAGAATGACTTTAAAAATACAGTACTCACAGATTCAGATTTGGGATACAATCATGTCAACCAGGAACCAGTCAAAAAAGGAGGGCCTTCTACATACACGAAGGCAAAATGTTCAGGTACAATTGCAGCCAGTTGAACTGATCTGTAGGAACTAAATGGTTTAGTGTACAATCAAAAGTTTAAATACTTGGTTCAAAAGAAGCAAAACTATTTCAGAAAAAAATGGCATAGAGCAGACATCCAGAGTACTCACATTCTGCTCCTTTACTCCGACTGCCAGTACATGGGTGCCACACGGAATGGCCCTTTGGGCTCAACTGCACCATCTCAGATGGCCCATCTCAGGCACCCCATCTTTCAGTTGTGCTCTTGTGTTACTTTCTCTTTCTCTGGCCTCTCAGAGCAACTAACAACCAATAAGGCATCTTGCTATTTCTGCTTGAATAAAACCATTAAAAACATTTTCTTAAAATATTTGTGCTGTGCAGTGTTCAGTCGCTCAGTCGTGTTCAACTCTCCATGGACTGCAGCCTGCGAGGCTCCTCTATCCTTGCGAACTCTCCAGGCAAGAATACTGGAGTGGGTTTCCATGATCTCCTCCAGGGAATCTTCCCAAGCCAGGGATTGAACCCAGGTGTCCTGCATGGCAGGTGGATTCTTTATCAGACAAGCTACCAGGGAAACCCTTTTAAATGTTTAACTACCTTTAATTATAAATTAAATCTACCTCATTCAGTGCTATCAAGCACCAACCACTGAAGAAGCAGTATGGAAACAAAGTTTCATCATGATCAGGGCATCCCATTTCAAATCTTAAGAAAAACTGAGAGAATAGTACAAGATACAAGAATATGCCTTTCACCTAGAACTGTGTTTCTTGACCTTTTTTTTAATAGCATACCCCTAAAACAAACTTAGACACTTTTTCCTAATTGCCAATCCACACCCAAAGGTTTAGTACTACAGATACATTAAGTATCTGTTTATGCACTGCATGTACGCCTATATAGCTAAAAGGTATATTTTTGATCTCCCAAGAAACAGTCCCCACCCCTTTGGCACTATATTGCTTCAGTTGAAAATATATTACCTAGATCACACTTGTTAAATATTTCCAGATTGCTTTTTCTATTATTTTTTATACACACACATGCACATACACTTACTTTTATATTAAATAATTAAATTTATTAATTATGTGATTTCATAATTAATAAACTTTTCCAGAAAAATTGACAGTCTGGAAAGAAGTACCATATTCACCTTGAAACATAGGAGCCTGGGGACAAGCCTAGCCCAGTGAGAAACCTACCCTATTCCATTACCGCATGCATGCCTGCTCAGTCGCTTCAGTCATGCCAGACTCTTTGCGACCCTATGGACTGTAGCCCACAAGGCTCCTTTGTCCATGGGATTCTACAGGCAAGAATACTGGAGTGCGTTGCCATGCCATTTTCCAGGGGAACTTCCCAATTCAGGGATCAAACCCACGTCTCCTATGTCCCCTGCATTGCAGGCAGATACTTTACCATCTAAGCTACTGGGGAAGCCCCATCCTATTCCATTAAACCCAACTATAAATATAGTAACTAACTCTCAGCAAAAAACATCCATGGTAAACGCTTCAACCTGAATTAGTTGCAGAATGTACACCTATATAATTGGATAATCAGACTGAAAGAAATGAATCCTTAAAATATATCACCATAAAATATTGTTTTAGTTTTATACTGGGTGATCTGAGCATACTTTTCTTTAAGTAAAATTAATCAGCATAACTTATTCATAATCAGTAAGTTATTTCAAATCTAAAAAGTATCATTACTTTTTCCTGATAATTAGGCTAAGATAAATGGGCTCTCCAGGTGTCAAATTAGATCTGGGGGTTCAAACAGGTCACTCACCAGACTCTGGCCATGAAACTTGTATGTGAAACCTCCTCTCTGCTAGTTCTGGCAACCGAGTCCTCATTCTTCTACAAGGATTTATTTGAGCTTTTTAGAGGTAATAAAAGTTTATAATATTCAGCTTCATAAGATCCTAAGTGGTTTCTTCTAAAGTCCATTTTTCAAACATATCTGTTCTATATATTTAGATGTGTGCAAAATATTTTGTATTAAAAAATATTTTCATGATAAAAATGTGTTTCAGTATACCTCCATATATTGAATGCTATTCCCCTTTCATATCCACTCATAATATGGATATGGATGTGTTAAATCATAGGTCCCTAAAGGAATCGCCAGTCTATGTCCAATGCAGGATACAGCATGCTTGGGGCTGGTGCATGGGGATGACCCAGAGGGACGTTGTGGGGAGGGAGGTGGGAGGGGGGTTCATGTTTGGGAATGCATGTACACCCGTGGTGGATTCATGTCAATGTATGGCAAAACCAATACAGTATTGTAAAGTAAAATAAAGTAAAAATAAAAATTAAAAAAAAATTAAAATTAAAAAAATAATAAATAAACGGAAGGTTGTGTGTTTTATACAGTAACAAAACTCTGACAGGAAGTAAAGATAACACTCTCCGGTTCTGAATCTTAGAAACAGTCCCCTTCAAGTGACAGAGATGTGAGTTATCAACCCACTAAACTTCTAGGAAAGTGTGTATTTCTTTGTTAAAGTCAAAGGGAATACAGAAAGACTGATTAAAGGAAAAGAAAACTCTTTTAATAATAATTTAATATGCAAATGATATCATACAGTATTTAACTTCCTCTGTCTGACTTATTTCACTTAGCATAATATCCTCCATGTCCATTCCTGTTAGTATTCACTCATAAGGATATGTAAATACATATATCTTATAGATATGAAAATATATATGTCAAAAAAGTTTTACAGAATTTATAACTTCAAAAACTGCCATAAACAAAATGTCTCTTAATCAGTTCAGTTCAGTTCAGTTCAGTCACTCAGTCGTGTCCGACTCTTTGCGACTCCGTGAATCGCAGCACACCAGGCCTCCCTATCCATCACCAACTCCCGGAGTTCACTCAGACTCACATCCATCGAGTCAGTGATGCCATCCAGCCATCTCATGCTCTGTCGTCCCCTTCTCCTCCTGCCCACAATCCCTCCCAGCATCAGAGTCTTTTCCAATGAGTCAACTCTTCGCATGAGGTGGCCAAAGCACTGAAGTTTCAGCTTTAGCATCATTCCTTCTAAAGAAATCCCAGGGCTGATCTTCTTCAGAATGGGCTTGTTAGATCTCCTTGCAGTCCAAGGGACTCTCAAGAGTCCTCTCCAACACCACAATTCAAAAGCATCAGTTCTTTGGTGCTCAACTTTCTTCACAGTCCAACTCTCACATCCATACATGACCACAGGAAAAACCATAGCCTTGACTAGACAGACCTTTGTTGATAAAGTAATATCTCTGCTTTTCAATATGCTATCTAGGTTGGTCATAACTTTTCTTCTAAGGAGTAATCATCTTTTAATTTCATGGCTGCAGTCACCATCTGCAGTGATTTTGGAGCCCAAAACAGTAAAGTCTGACACTGTTTCCCCATCTATTTCCCATGAAGTGATGGGACCGGATGCCATGATCTTCATTTTCTGAATGTTGAGCTTTAAGCCAACTTTTTTGCTCTCCTCTTTCACTTTCATCAAGAGGCTTTTTAGCTCCTCTTCACTTTCTGCCATAAGGGTGGTGTCATCTGCATATCTGAGGTTATTGATATTTCTCCCAGCAATCTTGTCTTCAGCTTGTGCTTCATCCTGCCCAGCTTTTCTCGTGATGTACTCTGCATAGAAGTTAAATAAGCAGGGTGACAACATATAGCCTTGACATACTCCTTTTCCTATTTGGAACCAGTCTGTTGTTCCATGTCCAGTTCTAACTGTTGCTTCCTGACCTGCATATAGGTTTCTCAAGAGGCAGGTCAGACTGTCTCGTATTCCCGTCTCTTTTAGAATTTTCCACAGTTTATTGTGATCCACACAGACAAAGGTTTTGGCATAGTCAATAAAGTAGAAATAGAGGTTTTTCTTCAACTCTCTTGCTTTTTCCCTTATTAAGATTCTAAATTATAACTAAACAATATAATGGGGTTTTATGATTTATTTAAAATAAAAGGTAGCTTTTTGCATATGGTTGCCGAACAATCTCTAAGACAATTAAGATTTGTTTAAAAAAAAAAAAAAAGAAAAATGCACTGGAGGAATCAACCTGCCTGACTTCAGACTATACTACAAACTACAGTCATCAAGACAGTATGGTACTGGCACAAAGACAAAAATATAAATCAATGGAACAAAATAGAAAGCCCAGAGATGAATCCACGCACCTATGAACACCTTATCTTTGGCAAAGGAGGCAAAAATATGCAATGGAGGAAAGACAATCTCCTTAACATGTGGTGCTGGGAAAACTAGTGAATCACCTGTAAAAGAATGAAACTAGGACAGTTTTTAACACCATACACAAAAATAAGCTCAAAATGGATTAAAGATCTAAATATAAGACCAGAAACTATAAAATTCCGAGAGGAAAACACAGGCAAAATACTCTCTGACATAAACCACAGCAAGATATTCTATGACCCACCTCCCAGAGCAATGGAAATAAAAGCAAAAATAAACAAATGGGACCTAATTAAACTTAAAAGCTTTTGCACAATGAAATAAACTATAAATAAGGTGAAAAGGCAGCCTTCTGAATGGGAGAAAATAATAGCAAATGAACAAACTGACAAAGAATTGGTCTCCAAAATATACAAGCAGTTCCTGCAGCTCAATTCCAGAAAAATAAACAATCCAATCAAAAAATGGGCCTAAGAACTAAACAGAAATTTCTCCAAAGAAGACATACAGATGGCTAGCAAACACATAAAAAAATGCTCAACATCACTCATTATCAGAGAAACGCAAATCAAAACCACAATGAGGTACCATCTCATGCCAGTCAGAATGGCCTCTATCAAAAAGTCTACAAACAATAAATCCTGGAGCTGCTTCTGTTGCTACGTCGCTTCAGTCATGTTTGACTCTTAGTGGCCCCATGGACTACAGCCTACAAGGCTCCTCCGGCCATGGGATTTTCCAGGCAAGACTACTGGAGTGGTTGCCAGTGCCTTCTCTGAAATCCTGGAGAGGGTGTGGAGAAAACCCTCTAACACTGTTGGTGGGAATGCACTCTAGTACAGCCACTATGGGAGAACAGTGTGGAGATCCCTTTAAAAACTGGAAATAGAACTGCCATATGACCCAACAATCCCACCACTGGGCACACACAATGAGGAAACCAGAACTGAAAGAGATACATGTACCCCAATGTTCACTGCAGCATGTTTTCAATAGCTATGATATGGCAGCAACCTAGACATCTATCGGCAGATGAATGGATAAGAAAGTTGTGGTACATATACGCAATGGAACATTACTCAGCTATAGAAAAGAATGCATCTGAGTCAATTTTAATGAGGTGGATGAAACCAGAGCCTATTATACAGAGTGATGTAAGTCAGAAAGAAAAACACCAATACAGTATATTACTGCATATATATGGGATTTAGAAAGATGGTAAAAATGACCCTATATGTAAGACAGCAAAAGAGACACAGATGCAAAACAGACTTTTGGACTCTGTGGGAGAAGCAGAGGGTGGGATGATTTGACAGAATAGCACTGAAACATGTATATTACCATATGTGAAATAGATGACCAGTCCAAGTTCAATGCATGAAACAGGGCACTCAAACTGGTGCACTGAGAGAACCCAAAGGGAAGGGATGGGGGGACACAGGTACACCCATGGCTGATTCATGTCAACATATGGCAAAAACCAGCACGATATTGTAAAGTAACTAGCCTCCAATTAAAATAAATAAAGTATAAAAACAAAAATGCAGAAAAGAGGGTATATATTGTTATCTGTTCCAAAGTATGATTACAATCATATGCTTATATAGACAAAATATTTCTGGAAAGATACAGCAAGAAACAAGTAATAATGGTGGTCTTTCAGTAAGGAAGCAAGAAATCAAAGAATGGAGGAGAGGCTTCCTTTTCACTGTACCCTCCCTTTCTAGATATTGAATTTTACTATATGCATGTATCACCCATTCAAAAACAGAGAAATAAATACCATTTTTTGAAAATAAACAAAACTTAAGACTCTAAACTTTAAAACAAAACTCTCCCTTCCCCAGGAGATCTTCCAAACCCAGGAATGGAACCGGGGTCTCCTGCACTGCATGCAGATTCTTCACCAGCTGAGCTTTGTGGGAAGCCCTAGAGTGAAAGTGAAAGTCACTCAGTCCTGTCCGACTCTTTGCAACCCCATGGACTGTACAGTCCCTGGAGTTCTCCAGGCCAGAATATTATAGTGGGTAGCTTTTTCTCTTTTCTAGCAGATCTTCCCAACCCAGGAATCAAACTGGGGTTTCCTGCATTGCAGGAAGATTCTTTATCAACTGAGCTATCAGAGAAGTCCGAAACTTAAGACATCAAAGCATAATCTTGGTGGCTAAGTGTACTATCCTCCAAAAAAGCAATTAAACTAAGGGACTGGCAAACTTTTTCTATAGGTTCAGATTGCAAATATTTTGGGATTTGTGAACTGTAGCTCTCTGTCACAACTTGACTGTAGACTCTTCCAAAGAAGCCCAAAAGCAGCTGCAGATAATACTTACATGAATGAGTGAATGGCTATGACGGTGCTCACAGCCTGATAGAATGAGGTAGTGGGGTAGATGAGGTCCACAGCCCATAGCTGACTGACCCCGTCAGCTAATTCACTGTGTTCTGAATGATTTTTTTTTCCTTCTCTATTAGTCCTGGTTAGGGAAGGTCTGAGAAATAACGTTGGTTAAGAACTCATAAGCATAAATAAATAACTCTCAAAGGCAAATTATATATATCAAACATAAAAAGATCATTATGAATAACAAAATCATATCCATTAGATATTGTGTGAGTGAAGATTTATTTTCTTCTTTATGGAATATGTTGATGTCATGTATTAAATGTTGAGTAAATTTAATAGAGTAGACAGGAATAATAAACTCTTACATTTTTTTTATTACAGCACAGATAATAATTTAAAGATGCTGTTGAAAGCTAATTGCACTAGGCTAATAAAAATATTGCATCTCAAAACAATAAATATTGACAAATAAAATCAGAAGAATTTATGAAACTATAAAATATATCTACTTTTTCTACAAACCCTAATGCAGTACATTGAACAGATAATAAAAGTTTTGTGTAGATAATAAAGGGTAATGGTTTGGTTTTAATAACTTGCAAGCTACAAGTACCTCAAGTGAGAATGTTTTTATTAGCACTAAACTCAGTGTTCTTGCTTATTAGTAGGATCTGCTTGGTCATAATTTCAGTGATTCTTGTTTCCTTGTACACTAAAACCATTGTCAAAGATTTTTGTGCATCTTAATTGTCAAGAGAAATAGTGTTTACTTTTATTTGCTTTCCTTGCAAGTTTGCAGTGTGCATTTAAACAAAGTTATCAACATCCAAGGTTTTCTGTAGGTCACATGAAAACACTTAAAACTTAACAGAAACTTAATAATGCTCATGTTGGTGAAAATATCAAATGGCAAGCAGCAGGTGTTTAAACTTTATTAGATATTTAAAATATATATGCTATTTTTTCTAAATAATTTAGTAGGTAAAGTTGTCCTTCCAGAATTCTATACCAAAGACAAACTTAAAAAAAAAGAGAAAATGTTTTACTAGAAATGAAGGGAAAAGTTTAACAAGGTGATGTTCATGTACCTTCAAATAAGTAAAGAACATGGTGTCAAATACCTTGACTGACAAAGTAATAGCAAGAAACCACCAAGGTTAAAGCAAGTTCAACCATACTGTTGATGGTCTATCATTACAGTGACTCCAAATGCTTTCATTCACAGCATCTTCACTTGGCCAATAAAAGATGACAGATAAAAGCTGTGGTACAGATAGATGCTGCTTCGCTCTGACTCATACCCTCAGAGGCATCTTTCACTTTTAATCTTGGCCCGAAATTGGTGGTGAAGATCAAGGCATCTTTCTATTTTCACTCGTTCAGCATCACAGTCCCATTGTAATTCACTGGGAAATAACCATTGTATTTCACTGGGAGGCGGTTTGATCACAAGGCTGTCAACAAATCCACATTTCCTTACAGTAAATTTTTTTTAATACTTTTGGATTAAGTGTGCTTAGAATCAGGACATCGTATGTCCTATATTCTGAAAAATACACCAGTTACTTATAAGCTTCTGTGAGATTTGCCAAGTTACATCTGTCAAGGACCCACCTCAGAGCTCTAGCAGGACTTCAAGGACTTCAGATCTATAACTTGAAAAAGTATCAGCTGTACTGCTGTATATCCTTCTGGTAATAAAAGAATGAAAATCAAGTCTCCTTAGTCAAACTCCAGGAAGTTTCAATCTTCCAAAAACTAAAAGGCTCTTTATCAAAATATCAACATAAACACTAACAATGCATATTTTATTCTAAAAAGGTATGGAAAACAAAACCCCAAATCTTAAAGACAATACTTGAAAATAGTTAAATTGATTTGACCACACAAAAGTTAGAAAGAATATATGCCCCCCCCAAAAAAAACAACACTAGAAATGCAAAAGAGAAGTTGGAGGCATAGGTATATATATATATATATATACACACACACACACATATACATAAAACATGCATGTCTATCAACAAATGATTGGTGCATTTTACAGAGGATGACAGAATTTACATAATTTTCCAAGTTTATCCAGCCAATGAATGATACAATTATCCAAATCCAGGTTTATTTGATCAAAAAGTTATTATCTGGAACAAAGCAGGCTATAGAATGAGTCTAGTTATATAAATAGGTGTTGCTACACCTATGGAGAAGGCAATGGCACCCCACTCTAGTACTCTTGCTTGGAAAATCCCATGGATGGAGGAGCCTGGAAGGCTGCAGTCCATGGGGTCGCTAAGAGTCAGACACAACTGAGCAACTTCACTTTGACTTTTCACCTTCACGCATTGGAGAAGGAAATGGCAACCCACCCCCGTGTTCTTGCCTGGAGAATCCCAGGGATAGGGGAGCCTGGTGGGCTGCCATTTATGGGGTCACACAGAGTAGGACATGACTGAAGTGACTTAGCATAGCATAGCATAGCATCAGTCTTTATATACCAAATTGTTAGGATCTAAAGAAACTAAATTTCTATGGCATATACTTTTAAATTGTTTGATCATTTCTAAATGGATACATATTACTTTTATATATAATGCTCCCATGTTGAAATAATGTCAATTAAAATAATAAGATACTATTTTTCATTTACTGAATTTGTTTTCAAAATATGTAATGATCAGTTTGGGGTGAAGGCTTGGGGAAATCAACATGTTTATACATTATTTTGGCATTTCATAGGATTGTGTGCGTGTGTGTGTGTGTGTGTGTGTGTGTGTGTGTTAAGTCACTTCAATCATGCCTGACTCTTTGTGACCCTATGGACTATATAGCCTGACAGGCTCCTCTGTCCATCAGATTCTCCAGGCAAAAATACTGGAGGGCACGGCCATGCCCCCTTCCATGGGATCTTCCCAATCCAAGTAGTGAATCCACATCTCTTATGTCTCCGGCATTGGCAGACAGGCTCTTTACTACTAGTGCCACCTGGGAAGCCCTTCATGTGATTACAATTCTTATTTTTCATTTCTAATTTTCTACTCTAAACACATATTTATAATTTTATTTTTAAAATAAAGATATGGGAAATCTCATCAACTTAAATAAAATCAGCAACAACAACAGAAATAGATCCAAGTGTAAAATTACATATCCAGAGTTTTCCTTTCTTTTGGTTAGAAAAGTACTGTTTGGGGCTTCCTTGGTGGTCCAGTGGTTATGAATTCACCTTGCAATGCAGAGAGCACTGTTTCTATCCCTGGTCTGGGAGGATCCCGCATGCCAAAGAGTTACAAACCCATGTGCCACAACTACTGAGCCTGAGCCTGAGCCTGAGCTCTGGAGCCCGAGAGCTGCCACTAACAAGCCCTGTGCAGTAACTACCGAAGCCTTCCTTCTCTAGAGCCCATGCTCTGCAGCAAGAGAAGCCGCTGCAAAAAGAAGCCCAGACATTGAAACCTAGAGTATCCCCCTCTCTCTGCAACTAGAGAAAGCCCATGTGCAGCAATGAAGACCTAGCACAGCTAAAAAAACATATATATATATATATATATATATATATATATATTTTAAGTGTTGTTTTACTCTGGGTAGGGTTGCACTTTCTTTGATTTAGTCAGAAACTTGTGGTACCTCAGGTCTGCATGACACTCCTAATCCTACTACCCTCCTTCAGAGTATCAGAGGGACACTGTCCCTGGCAAATAGAGGTTTTCATTATTTGACTTATCCCACTTTAGCACAACAACTTGTGCCTTCCCAGGATTTCCCAGCCCAGAAATGGATACAAAGCTGACCACATAAGATGCTGTACCCTGATGGTGATGCTGGCTCAGGATTTATGGACCCAAAAGTCTCGAAGTACTCAATTCTGCAGCCACAGCAACAGCAAGAAAGTTGACATAGACAATGTCATGGGTGTGGCTGTAATCCAATAAAACTCTCTGTACAGTTGGCAGCAGGCCAGTTTGGCTAACAACACCTGTCTAGAAGCTACTCTTTTGTCATGCTACATACACTGATAACTGTTGAACTTAACGGTTTTCGTAACATCAAAAGATAGTAGAATTCAGGCTACTCACTTCCTGAGTGGCAGCATAATATAAGGTAGTGTTTTGAATATTTGAATCAAGTAGTTCTGGTCCCACCCCAGAGTCATTAAATCAGATTCTTGGAAAGGTGAGACCCAGGAATCTGCTTTTATTTTTTTAAGAAAAATTCTCTGTTGTGATTTTAACATGCAACCAGAACCAAAACATTTTTCCTTGGGTTGGCATATGGGATTTTGCATGCCTAAACCAGGATGGTCCCAGACAAACTAGGCCAACTTGTCACCCTAGGAGTTGAGAAGCACTAGTATATAGAGAATGATCTGAAACTACATCACTTATAAAGGTGGCTGTCTCTTTTGTAGCTTGGAGAAAGTTTGCTAATTTAACAACCCTTTGTTTCCTTGCTTTTAAAAGGGAAATAAAGCTACCTGACTGGAAAAGGCCAGTTTTCATTCTAATCCCAAAAAAGGCAATGCCAAAGAATGCTCAAACTACCACACAACTGCACTCATCTCACATGCTGGTAAAGTAATGCTCAAAATTCTCCAAGCCAGGCTTCAGCAATACATGAACCGTGAACTCCCTGATGTTCAAGCTGGTTTTAGAAAAGGCAGAGGAACCAGAGATCAAATTGCCAACATCCGCTGGATCATGGAAAAAGCAAGAGAGTTCCAGAAAAACATCTATTTCTGCTTTATTGGCTATGCCACAGCCTTTGACTGTGTGGATCACAATAAACTGTGGAAAATTCTGAAAGAGATGGGAATACCAGACCATCTGACCTGCCTCTTGAGAAATCTGTAGGCAGGTCAGGAAGCAACAGTTAGAACTGGACATGGAACAACAGACTGGTTCCAAATAGGAAAAGGAGTACGTCAAGGCTGTATATTGTCACCCTGCTTATTTAACTTCTATGCAGAGTACATGATGAGAAACGCTGGACTGAAAGAAACAAGCTGGAATCAAGATTGCGGGGAGAAATATCAATAACCTCAGATATGCAGATGACACCACCCTTATGGCAGAAAGTGAAGAGGAACTAAAAAGCCTCTTGATGAAAGTGAAAGAGGAGAGTAAAAAGTTGGCTTAAAGCTCAACATTCAGAAAACGAAGATCATGGCATCCGGTCCCATCACTTTATGGGAAATAGATGGGGAAACAGTGGAAACAGTGTCAGACTTTATTTTTTGGGGCTCTAAGATCACTGCAGATGGTGACTGCAGCCATTAAATTAAAAGACGCTTACCGCTTAGAAGAAAAGTTATGACCAACCTAGATAGCATATTCAAAAGCAGAGACATTACTTTGCCGACTAAGAACTGTTTAGTTAAGGCTATGGTTTTTCCAGTGGTTATGTATGGATGTGAGAGTTGGACTGTGAAGAAAGCTGAGCACCAAAGAATTGATGCTTTTGGTGTTGGAGAAGACTCTTGAGAGTCTCTTGGACTGCAAGGAGATCCAACCAGTCCATTCTGAAGGAGATCAACCCTGGGATTTTTTTGGAAGGAATGATGCTAAAGCTGAAACTTCAGTACTTTGGCCACCTCATGTGAAGAGTTGACTCATTGGAAAAGACTCTGATGCTGGGAGGGATTGTGGGCAGGAGGAGAAGGGGACAACAGAGGATGAGATGGCTGGATGGCATCACTGACTCGATGGACGGGAGTCTGAATGAACTCTGGAAGACGGTGATGAACACGGAGGCCTGGCGTGCTGCGATTCATGAGGTCGCAAAGAGACACAACTGAGCGACTGAACTGAACTGAACATACAAAGATTCAAATGCATTATTCAAAACATAACATGCAGTAGGTGATGAAGAAAATCTCTTTCTCTGCATCTTCTTGGACTGGGTTTCTTTTAAACATAGCCAAAAGTATTTAGGGCAATTTAAACTAATACAACTCTGGTGCAGTCTTTTAAAATAAACTAACTTAACTGCCAGTGAAGGGGGGAAGATGACTCTTTAAAATTTATATATATATATATATATATATATATATATATATATATATATATATATATATATATCAACCCACATGGATAATGAGAATAGAAGTGTAGAGATAGCAGACAAGAATTTTCTTTGGAATGGATAAGTAGAAATTGATTCAGTGCGTTAAAAAAAGCACCTGTCAGAGATACTCTAAGAAGCAAGCCGATTTGCTTCTAAGAAAGTACTACCATGATCATGGGTACCACAGAGAAGTGGAAGAGGCTAAGAATTACAATACAAGATTGGTTAACAACAGTACCTGGAGCTCAAATCTCCCATGTTCCTCTCCATTACATGGGGTTAGGTAACACCTGCATATCAGCTGACTTAGACAAAACGAGCCCATCTCAGACAGGAGCCTGCAGCTTTGTTCTTGGAAAAAATAAAAAAGGAGTTTGCACATCAGGTACAGTAAAGGGCAAAATGAAAAATGAGACTGAAAAGCAGTCTGCATATGAATCATGGGGGGCCTCCCCATACCCCTCTTTGGTTTTCCCAAATCTGTAGCCAGGCTATTCCTCCCATGATGAAAACTGAGAGATTAATTTCTGGAGAAAAGAAATTGCCTAAAGTAAAATGTATAAATAAATATTTCTACAGGGACAATTAGGTGTCCTCAAGTAAGTCGGCCCTCAAAAAAGCACCTTGCCTGAAGGCATGCCCCTCAGACACTCAAGTGATAACATTTTAATTCATAGTGTCTCACTATCAAATATGAAAGGACAGCCAAGCAAGGCTCACTAATAACTGAGGAAAGACACCAGAATGAATAGGATAAGCAAGCAGTAAAAAAGCATCCATGCAGACAAAATAGACAATGAGAGAATAAAAGCTCTAAACATAAATAAAATGACTAGATTAAAATAGAAAAAAGGAAAGCATGATGCAAAAATTAAAAATGAAAAAAGAATATTTAAAAGAAAATTTTAAAGTCAGAAAGAACTCTTGAACATTAAAATAATGGCAGCAAAAATAAATAAAATTAACAAGTGAATACAAAATTTATAAAACTGACCAGAAATTAAATTGCTCAGAAATTGACCAGAAAAGAAAATAAGTTACAAATACATGTACACACACACTCAGGTTTTTTTGGTTTTGTTTTTAAATAGGGGAAATGATAAGTCATAGAGAGTCAATCAAGGAAGCTAAAATTGAATTAATACTTGTAGGAGAGAGAAAACAAGAAATATTAGAGGAGTGAAAATGTGAAGGAAATACAAAATTTCCCAGAACTAAAGTTGCTAGTCTTTAAATGGAAAGGTCAGGAAATTCTGCCAAGAAGAAGATAGATACCAAGGTTCATCACTATAATTTTTCCAGGAATCAGAGATCAAGATGTGATCCTGCAAGTTTCCAGAGGTACATTTAACAAGAATTAGAATATAGTCAGATTTCTTAATAGACAGCACTAGATGCTAGAAGACCATGTCCAGCAAGAAAATGTCTCAAAAATGAAGGCAAAACAAAATGACATGTTTAAATATGTGAAATCTGAAGCAATACATTACCAGCAAGCATACTCTGCTGCTCAGTCATGTCCAACTCCTTGAGACCCCATGAACTGCAACCCACCAGGTTCCTCTATCCATGGAATTTTTCAGGCAAGAATACCGGAGTGGGTTGCCATCCCCTCCTCCAGGGGATCTTCCAGACCCAGGAATCAAACCTGTATCTCCTGTGTCTCCTGCATTGGCAGGCAGATTCTTTACCACTGAGCCAGCAGACCCACTTATAAAAAACATTAAGGGAATTCTTTCAGGTAGAGAGACATGGTATTAAGTGAAAAGGTGTCTCTAACAAAGGACTGAAGAATACAGGAAAGCTAACTACCTGGGAAAATATGAAAATTTAATCTTATTACCTAAATCTCTTTTAAAGGTAATTAAACATTTAAACAAAAAGAATAATAATGCATGGTAAAGTTCGTAATAAACTTAACACTAACATATGTGACAACAATAACACAAAGGTCAGAAGGAGAGAAATGAAAGCACATCATTTTAAGAGTCTCGTACTTTGGTATACTATCACTTGACAGTAGACTGTGATGTACTATAAACCCTAAATCAAGTGCTGAAATAAAAACTTTTTAAAGTTATGAGAGGGAGATTCAAGAGAGAGGGGACATATGTATACTTATGGCTGATTCATGTTGAGGTTTGACAGAAAACAACAAAATTCTGTAAAGCAATTATCCTTCAATTAAAAAATAAGTTAATTATAAAAGAGGTCCAAGCCTAGGGGAAAAAAAGTTGTAACTAATAAACCGAAAAGGTGGGTAAAACAAAATCATGAAAAATACTCAGTTAAACCTAGAGAACTAACAATATGAGGAAAAGGAGAACAAAGAGCAAATAAAACAATAGAAAACAAATCATAAAATGATAAATTTAAATCTAACAATATCAATAGTCACATTAAATATAAATATTACCAGTTAAAAGTCAGAGATTATCGTATTGATTAAATAAGGCAAGACTCAATTTATGCTGCCTATAGGAAATACACTTTAAGATAAAATTCATAAATGCCCAGCCAGAGTGATCAGAAAATAAGGAGATAAGACACAAATTGTCAATATCAGAAATGAAAAAGGTGACTATAAATTATACAGACAGTAAAAGAATAACAATGTAATATTATGAATAACTTTATGCAGGTAAATTTAAAAACTTAAATGAAATGGAAACATTTCTTAACTATCTCAAAGTACCAAAATCACCAAGAATAAATGATGTCAGTACTGAATCTATTATGAAAATTTGATTTTCTAATTAAAAGTTTTCTCAAAAAGGCAACTCCAGATCCAGATTGCTTCACTGGTGAAATAATGAATATGGACATATATTTAAGGAAAAACCCAATTCTGTAGAAAATTTTCTACAAAACTGAAGAGAAGGTAATATTTTCTAACCATTCAATAAGGCCAGCATTACCCTGATTCTCAAACCTAAAAGAAATATTACAAGGGAATAAAAACCTACAGACTGTATTTCCCATGAAAATATACGCAAAAATTTTAAGCAAACTTTAGAAAATTAAATCAACAATATATTCAAAAATATAAATTCATCATGACCAAACAGTGTTTAGCCCAAGAGCATAAGGTTGTTTTAACATTTTAAAACCAATGTATTTCATAATACTAAAGAACAAAAAGGAAAAACATATTGTCATTCCAGTAAACACTGCAAAAGCATTTAATAAAATCCAACATCCATTCCTCATAAAAGTGCTGGCATACTAGGAATAGAAGGGCATTACCTCAATCTGATAAGGGCTGCCTATCAATAACTTATCACCAATATACTTCATGAAGAAAGACTGAATGCTTCACCCCCGGAGATTAAAAACAGCACAAGGATGTTCACGCTCACTGTTTCTAGTCAACAACACTAGGTGTTCTAGACAGTGCAATAAGGTTAGAAAGGGAAATAAAAGACATTTCTATTGGAAATAAAAAATTAAAAGCCTTTATTCACAGACAGCATTGATCGTCTATATGTAAAATTCAATAAGATCTACAGAATTGCTTTTATAAATAATAAGTGAATTTAGCAAGTTTCACGATGCCCAGAAAGTCAATTGTATTCCATATTGTATTTCAAACAATTAAAATTGAAATTTTACCAAAAAATATCATTTAGATAATATTAAAAATATCTGGCAAATGATGTGGTAAGAGCGCTACACCGAAAACTACAAACCAATACTGATAAAAATTAAAGAGAATATAAATAATGGAGAGATAAACCTTGTTATGAGACTTGAAAGTTAAATATTAAGATGTCAGCAAGACAGGATTTCTCAAAGTAATCTATAGGTTTAGTGATCCCAAACAAAATTCTAGCTAGTTTCTTTTCTTGTAGAAACTGACAAGTTGATTCTAAAAGTCCTATGGAAATGCAATAGGAAACTAGTAAAAATTATTGATACTTATAATACCACAATATTACACAATTCCAGAGTGAATGATACTACTTGGAATTATTCACCTCTGTTGTCCTGTTGACTAATGAAGGCTAGTCCATTTCTTCTAAGGAATTCTTGCCAACTGTAGTAGACATAATGGTCAAAGTATTGGAGCTTCAGCTTCTGCATCAGTCCTTTCAATGAAAATTCAGGACCGATTTCCTTTAGGATTGACTGGTTTGATTTCCTTGCAGTTCAGGGGATTCACAAGAGTCATCTCCAACACCACAGTTCAAAAGCATCAATTCTTTGGTGCTCAGCCTTCTTTGTGGTTCAGCTATCATATCCATACATGACTACTGGAAAACCATAGCTTTGATTAGATAGACCTTTGTTGATAAAGTAATATCTCCACTTTTTAATATGCTTTCAAAGTTTGTCATAGCTTTCCTTCCAAGGAGCAAGCATCTTTTAACTTCATGGCTGCAGTCACCACCTGCAATGACTTTGGAGCCCAAGAAAATAAAGTCTCTCCCTGTTTCCCCATCTATTTGCCATGAAGTTATGGGTCTGGATGCCAAGATCTTTGTTTTTTGAATATTGATTTTTAAGCCAACTTTTTCACTCTCCTCTTTCATACTTTCATCAAGAGGCTTTTTAGTTCCTTTTCACTTTCTGCCATACAGTTGGTGTCATCTACACATCTGGGATTATTGATATTTCTCCCAGGAATCTTGATTCCAGCTTGTGCTTTATCCAGTCCAGCATTTCACTTGAAATATACTCTGTATATACATTAAATAAGCAGGGTGACAATATACAGCTTTGACATACTCCTTTCCCAATTTAGAACCATCCTTTGTTTCATGTCCAGTTCTAACTGTTGCTTCTTGTCCTGAATACAGGTTTCTCGGGAGACAAGTAAGGTGGTCTGGTATTCCCATCTTTTTAAGAATTTTCCACAGTTTATTGTGATCCACATAGTCAAAGGCCTTAGCATAATCAATGAAGCAGAAGTAGATGTCTTTCTGAATTCTCTTGCTTTTTCTATGACCCAATGGATGTTGGCAATTTGATCTCTGTTTCCTCTGCCATTTCTAAATCCAGCTTGAACATCTGAATTTCATGGTTCATGTACTGTTGAAGCCTAGCTTGGAGAAATTTGAGCATTACTTTGCTAGTGTGTGAAATGATTACAATTGTGCAGAGTTTGAGCATTCTTTGGCATTGCCTTTCTTTGGGATCGGAATGAAAACTAACCTTTTCCAGTTCTGTGGCCACTGCTGAGTTTTCCAGATCTGCTGGCATATTGAGTGCAGCCTTTTCACAGCATCATCTTTTAGGATGTGAAATAGCTGGGCTGGAATTCCATCACCTCCACTAGCTTTGTTCATAGTGATACTTCCTAAGCCCCACTTGACTTAGCACTCCAGGATGTCTGGCTCTAGTTGAGTGATCATACCATCGACGTTACCTGGGTCATTAAGACCTTTTTTGCATAGTTCTGTGTATTCTTGCCACCTCTTTTAATATCTTCTGCTTGTGTTACATCAATACCATTTATCTCCTTTATTGTGGCCATCTTTGCATGAAATGTTCCCTTGGTATCTCTAATTTTCTTGAAGAGATCTCTAGTCCTTCCCATTCTATTGTTTTCCTCTATTTCTGTGCATTGTTTACTTAGGAAGGTTTTCTCTCTCCTTGCTATTCTTTGGAACTCTGCATTCAAATTAGGTATCTATTTCTTTTCTCCTTTAACTTTTGCTTCACTTCTTTTCTTAGCTATTTGTAAGGCCTCCTAGACAACCACTTTGCCTTCTTGCATTTATTTTCCTTGGGGATGGTCTTGATCACCTCCCCCTGTACAGTGTTACAAACCTCCTTCCATAGCTCATCAGGCACTCTATCGGATCTAATCCCTTGAATGTATTTCTCACTTCCATCATATAATCATAAGGGATTTGATTTAGGTCATACCTGAATGGTCTAGTGATTTTCCCTACTTTCTTCAATTTAAGCCTGAATTTGGCAATAAGGAGTTCATGATCTGAGCCACAGTCAGCCTCCAGTCTTATTTTTGCTGACTGTATAGAGCTTCTTCAGCTTTGGCTACAAAGAATATAATCAATCTGATCTTTGTATCGACCATCTGATGATGTCCATGTGTAGATTCCTCTTGTGTTGTTGGAAAATGGTGTTTGCTATGACCAGTGCGTTCTCTTAGAAAACTCTGTTAGCCTTTGCCATGCTTCATTTTGTACTCCAAAGTAAAACTTGCCTGTTACTCCATGTATCTCTTCACTTCCTACTTTTGCATTCCAGTCCCAAATGATGAAAAGGACATCTTTTTTGGTGCTAGTTTTAGAAGGTCTTGTGAGTCTTCATAGAACCGTTCACCTTCAGCTTCTTTGGCATTAGTGACTGGGGCATAAACTTGGATTACTGTGAAATTGAATGGTTTGCCTTGGAAATGAGCAGAGACCATTCTGTCATTTTTGAGGTTGCACCAAAGTACTGCATTTCAGACCCTTTTGTTGACTATGAGGACTACTCCATTTCTTTGAAGGGATTCTTGCCCACTGTAGTAAATATAATGGTCATCTGAATTGGTCCTAATGGGGCTTCCGTGATGGCTCAGCAGTAAAAAGAATCTGCCTGCATTGCAGGAGATGCAGGAGACTCGGTTTTATCCCTGGGTCAAGAAGATCTGCTGGAGGAGGGCACCAAAACCCACTCTAGTATTCTTGCCTGGAGAATCCCATGGACAGAGGAGGCTAGTGGGCTATAGTCCACAGGGTCTCAAAGAGTTGGACGTGACTGAAGCAACTGAGCATGCATGCATGCACACATGGTTCTATGAGAAATCTGATATATCATTTGAAAAATTAGAGATAACTATCAAGAAATATATTAGATAATTGCTAACTACAGGAAAAGAATAAAGTAAGTATTAACTACAGGAGAAGCAAAAAGTTGAGAAGGAATTGTAATCATAACATACTACTTGACTATCAGAGTATATTTTCAGATGTACATTCCTGTAAGTGATTATTGTTTTATTAAGATGTAACTCTGCATAGAAGGCTAAAATTCATGGGGTTGCAAAGAGTCGGACACGACTGAGTGACTAACACAACTCTATTGAAAGGATAAGGGAAGGGATTTGGAAGAGTAATGTAGGAGAGCTAAATGCCTACCTAACATAAAAGAAAATCAAAAGATAGAATCTAGAATTGATACATCAAGAAACAACAATATAAGCATATTATTTTTACAAGTGAAGTTAATTATTAGGAAAAAAAATTCTGCTAAACTGTCAAAACAGTTATGACTGGGGATTAAGACTTTCCACAGAGTGGAAGAAAAGTTATGACCAACCTAGATAGTATATTCAAAATCAGAGACATTACTTTGCCAACTAAGGTCTGTCTAGTCAAGGCTATGGTTTTTCCTGTGGTCATGTATGGATGTGAGAGTTGGACTGTGAAGAAGGCTGAGCACTGAAGAATGGATGCTTTTGAACTGCAGTGTTGGAGAAGACTCTTGAGAGTCCCTTGGACTGCAGGGAGATCCAACCAGTCCATTCTAAAGGAGATCAACCCTGGGATTTCTTTGGAAGGAATGATGCTAAAGCTGAAACTCCAGTATTTTGGCCACCTCATGAGAAGAATTGACTCATTGGAAAAGACTCTGATGCTGGGAGGGATTGAGGGCAGGAGGAGAAGGGGACGACCGAGGATGAGATGGCTCGATGGCATCACAGACTCGATGGATGTGAGTCTGAGTGAACTCCAGGAGATGGTGATGGACAGGGAGGCCTGGCGTGCTGTGATTCATGGGGTCGCAAAGAGTCGGACACGACTGAGCGACTGAACTGAACTGAACTGAATTGAACAAGAGTGGAACATGTAGCAGATCAGCTCTTGTTGCTACTTTATGCATTATAAGCCTCTTGACTTATAATGTTTTGAACAAACTTGTTTAACCTGTGTGATTATTAATAAAGTGATAAAAATTAAAAGAAAATTTACACCAAAAAAGAAGGAAAATGCACATCCCAAGCTTCTTCAAAGCATCAGGTACAATTCTAGCTTTCATCTCCATCTCTTGACCTAGGATCCTGCTTCAGAAGACCCACACAAATCATCTTGTGGTCACACCACATACAATGAAATTTATCTTCACACCCGCTGTTCACTCTCAAATCGGAGCACTGGTTGTACACAAACCATTGCTTATCTATTTAAAAAACTCATTATAAATTTATGTAAATAAATAGTGACTATGAAACATGGCTTTGAAAAAGTCCATGGAATTCTCCAGGCCTGAATACTGGAGTGGGTAGCCGTTCCCTTCTCCAGGGGATCTTCCCAACCCAAGGATTGAACCCAGGTCTCCTGCATTTCAGGCAGATTCTTTACCAGCTGAGGCCCCAGGGAAGCCCAAGAATACTGGAGTGGTTAGCCTATCCCTTCTCCAGAGGATCTTCCTGACCCAGGAATGAAATCAGGGTCCCCGCCTTGCAGGTGGATTCTTTACCAGTTGAGCTACTAGGGAAGCCCTGGAGAATGTCATAGAAATCAAAATCAGTGATTCATTCTTTCCTACCACATTAAAATGAGATCAAATTGTTTTTCAAGGGGTAATTAAAGAGCTAACCTTCCTTATGAAAAAAAATAGATATATGTTAAAAAGAACAAGGAAGGTGATTGTGGGAATGAGGAAAATAGAAATGAGGAAAGGAAAGGCAATTAGAAGAACAAAATAAATGTCATTTGCTTCCCTTTTTATACCAAGTTTCATGAACAATAAAAAGACTGTGAAAGTAAAGCAAGAGTTCATATCCCTCATTGTCCACAAATCGCTGCCTTGGACTAGTCACCTGGAACTCTCACCATCTGAAAAGTGAGACCCCAGCTACAAATCGAGTCAGGCTCAAACAGAATAACTTCTGTTGAGAACCAACTGTTTGCAGCCTTTGAAATGGCTTCAAATCTAATCCCAAATTGAAGCTGAGAAATAATTACTAAGTAATTAAAAGTTTAAAATTAGGCATTACAGCTAGCATTAATTAAGAGCAGCATTTATTCATTTATTCCACAAAGGAACCCTGAATGCTTATTAGGCACTAGGCTTTATTCTAAGTGAGCGATGAGCGATGAGCCAGAAAGGTGAGAATCCTGCCCTAGTGGAGTTTTGCATAATAATAGGAAGAGTACAATAATAATAAGGAAATTGATACAAAATATGTCAAGTGGTGAGAAGTGCTGTGGATTGTATTTTACTGATGAATAAGCAATATTAAATTTCCCCTCATTTTTCTAATTGTGTTCCCTTCCTCTAAACTTTATTTGGTCTTGCATGCGTGTCTGCTAAGTCGCTTCAGTCATGTCTGACTCTTTGTGACCCTGTGGACTGTAGCCTGCCAGGCTTGTTTGTTAATGGGATTCTCCAAGCAAGAATACTGGAGTGGGTAGCCATTCGCCTTCTCCAAGGGATCTTCCCAACCCAGGGACTGAACCTGAGTCTCTTATGTCTCTTGTTTCCGCAGGCAGGTTCTTTATCTCTAGTGCCACCTGGGAAACCCTGAATAGTGCTTTGAATCATAAAGCAGTATGCTGCTGCTGCTGCTGCTGCTG
Source organism: Ovis canadensis (assembly GCF_042477335.2). Lineage (NCBI taxonomy): Eukaryota > Metazoa > Chordata > Mammalia > Artiodactyla > Bovidae > Ovis > Ovis canadensis. Next base: position 228,866,056 of record NC_091245.1, read on the forward strand.
CTAAATCGCTTCAGTCATGTCTGACTCTGTGCGACCCCAGTGACGGCAGCTCACCAGGCTCCCCCGTCCCTGGGATTCTCCAGGCAAGAATACTGGAGTGGGTTGCCATTTCCTTCTCCAATGCATGAAAGTGAAAAGTTAAGGTGAAGTCACTCAGTCATGTCTGATTCCACCCCATGGACCGCAGCCTACCAGGCTCCTCCGTCCATGGGATTTTCCAGGCAAGAGTACTGGAGTGGGTGCCATTGCCTTCACCGATAAAACAGTATGAGTGACTATAAAATCAGAATAAAGTTGCTCTATTTTACATAAGATAATCAACGAAGGTCTTGCTGACAAGAAGGCATTTGAATAGCAAATCACTGAATTCTGATCAATTCCTGCCCAGACATACTTGCTTTCATATTCAAACTACCGGATGACTAACTCCAGCCCTTAGAACCCTATAAGGGTCCTTGCTTATGTCCCCCTTTTGAGAAGCCCTGAGGTTTTGTCAAGGTGAGACTCTCTCCTTGCTTAGGAAGATTAGTAAGCCAGCTTTGTATAGTTAGCAGGTTTCTCCTGGGGTCTCTACAGGAGTTCTGACAATTAAGAGTTTTCAGCATATAGATGGTACGTAATACAGGAAGACTGGGTAAGATCACCTAAAGATCAGAGCAGGTGAAGATGATACAAGGCCTGAGAGGGGAGTGCTGGGGCAGTTCAACATTTAAATTCCATCCCCAAAATGAAAAAAAAAAAAAAAAAACCAGCCAGCAATGGAAATGGAAAAGCATCGTAAGGGAGGTCAGATGAGAAACAAGAGAGGGTGTGTTCTAGAAACTAAGTGGGGTTTCAAGCATGACTCTGCCAACCTAGATAGCATATTGAAAACCAGAGATATTACTTTTCCAACAAAGGTCCATCTAGTCAAGGCTATGGTTTTTCCAGTGGTCATGTATGCATGTGAGAGCTGGACTGTGAAGAAGGCTGAGCACCAAAGAACTGATGTTTTTGAACTGTGGTGTTGGAGAAGACTCTTGAGAGTCCCTTTGGACTGCAAGGAGAGCCAATCAGTCCATTCTAAAGGAGATCAGTCCTGGGTGTTCTTTGGAAGGAATGATGCTAAAGCTGAAACTCCAGTACTTTGGTCACCTCATGCGAAGAGTTGACTCATTAGAAAAGACTCTGATGCTGGGAGGGATTGGAGGCAGGAGGAGAAGGGGACGACAGAGGATGAGATGGCTGGATGGCATCACTGACTCGACAGACGTGAGTTTGAGTGAACTCCGGGAGATGGTGATGGACAGGGAGGCCTGGCGTGCTGCGATTCATGGGGTCACCAAGAGTCAGACATGACTAAGTGACTAAACTGAACTGAAATTACAAAAGAATCAACTCTAATAATTTAACAAGAATAGATTCAAATATGAACAGATTGTTTGAATTGAGTAGACAAATTTGTTTTCAGACGTCAGTAAGAGACATAAAATAAGCAAAAGGAGAATAAAATGAGACACCTTAGACCCAAGGTCCTTGACACATAGAAAGGGTCTGAGGGAATTTGTTCAAATACTTAATTATAAATATAGCGATAACATAAAGATATATTTTCCAAATCAAAAAGGTTTTGAGGCTATGATTCTCTACCCTCTCTTACTACTCTCCTGATTAACTATTTTCTGAGCTTTGACACATTCCTCTTCTTCTCCTTCAGCCTTATTCATCTTTCTCTTTAATCAATCTTCCTTCTCCTCAGCATGATCTATTTCCGCTCATTTTATGAAGCTGTCAATGATAGAGTCGAATTTAAAATAGGCAGGCACAAAGCAAAGAGACAAATGTAAAACCAAAAGGAAACTCTTAAAAGACAAAAGGCTCAAACCCAAAGGACCTCTTTATGCATAGAGAGGAACTGTCTAGCATGAATCTTTCAGCCACATATGGATAATAGAGATAAAAACTATACAGTGTTAGAATTGGAAGAGGTCGCCTACCTCAAAGACACCATGCCATTTTAGAAAGTAAAACTGAAAGTAATTTGCAGATAGATTAACGAAGTTTTCTGATATTGACCCATTGGAAGTTGATCTGAAATAAATCTGACTCCCAGTTTAATGCTTTTCTCTCCAATCTGAATTGATATCAGAGGTATTAATTTCAAATAAAATAAGTAATAACAGTTTCTACAGTCCTTGAAGGTGTAATTAGCTTTTTTATATAAACCAAAACAACTTATCAAATTGTTTCAGTCTCCTTAAATGTTTTGCCTTGAATGTTTTCATCATAGTCAACGCCTTTCCATTGTAAGACAGGAAACATCTCTTATTCATGTCAGTAGTTTCAGAATGTGAAAACTATGCTGAAAGAACATATATAATTGTTTGAAAATCCAAGCAAAAATATTCAAGGACTAGAACTACCACATTAGTATCTACTTATTAGAAAGATGCTTCAGTGGGTTATAGTCCTTAGTCTACTTTTGAGGCAAAGACAGTTTTGTTTTGTTTTGTTTTGTTTTGTTTTCCCAAGTCTGGAAAACTTTTTTTAACCATAATTCCAGAATAGAATTGAGTTGGACACAACAAAAGCAACTGAACACGCACACACCAGGATAGAATTTGTGCACACACAAATCAGAATGAATACCATGCTAATGTTAGATGTGCATATTTTTAGATGGTCTTTTATAATGAAATAAGTTTTTTTTCTAACCAATAATGAACTTACTAACAGATCTGTAATATTTTCCCATTTCTAAATAACTTTTTTGGTTTGTCTTTGACTCAATGAATTTGTCCTAGATTTTCAAACCTTGAGAATCCTCATAAAGTATTGTCCTTACTTTACTTTTTATCAAATCCAGATACCTTTCTATTTAATCTTTATAAAGCCATAAAAGGGGAAATTCATGTTTAATTTATATATATGAGATCAGTTAATATGATTATAATATATCCTTTATACTCTAAGTCATTCTTTAAAAGGATAAGGTAACTTAAAATTCCACAATAAGCCACAAATAAAGTTAACACACAAAGTACTTACAGTAAAATTAATACAGTCATACATTTAGCTCTGAGCTTCCCTTAGCCAAAGCAAAAGGATGGGCACAAGTAGTTACACAGTTCACAGTATCCAGACAAAGAAAACCATACAGCTGTTCAATACATGCATTCATGTTTCCATTTAGTACCAAGACCAGAGAAAAAATTCTCTTGTGAATAATCCTGAAAAGATCCTGCATAATACATGAACAAAATCCTTAGCATATTTAGAATAAATAAACCCCAAAATTTCATAGGGTTGTTTTCTCCAATGTCCCTTAAGTACAAATCAACACTATGCAGGCACTGTGTGGATGAGAGAGGTGAAGAGAAATAAGACCCTTGAATTCTTTCCTCTGGTAAACCTCACAGAGATTAACAGTCACAAAATCTTACAAATTCCACATTCATAATTCTCTCACTTGGCCCCTCTCCTAGTTTCACCCTCATTCTATCTCACCTGACTTATTGTGGAGCCTCCTAATTGTTGTCCACCTGTAATATCTCACTTTTCCAAGCTACCTGAAATACAGCTCATGCATAGCATGTATAACATAATCATAGCAATGTTCTGGTTATGTCGCTCCTTCTTTCAAAATCCATTTTGAACAACAACAAAAAGTTAGGTTTTCTAATTTGTTCATACAAGACCCTCCATGATCTGGTCTTAACTTGGTAGTGGGACCTCCAATCCAACAGAGGTGAGCAGGCACTGGGGCAGAAAAACCGACGCAGGCCATCTGAAGAGGCTGTTCCTCAAGTCCCACTGACCTGCCAGGGAACAAGGTGAGTCTCTTGTCTCGGGAGAAGGAAGCCATATATTTGAACAAAATTTTTCTTTTAATTTTTGGCCATGCTGTGAGTCATGAGCAGTTCCCCAGTCAGGGACTGAACCCACACTCCCTGCCATGGAAGAATGGAGTCCTAATAACTGGACCAGGGAAGTCCCAGAAATCTATATTTTTATATAAAACCTCCTGATTTTTAAATATAGGAAACTAGTTCAAAGGAAAATTTGATACTTTTCAAGCCAGTGAAAATATGTCTTCAGGTGGAATGTAGAAGGAGTGCCAGTTTGGTCCACGGGTTTTTCACTCTGTCCTTTCACATTTGTAGCTGAACTGTGTTCTCTACAGTCAACATTCCAAGCCTCCCCTGTACTGTTCCTTCTGAAAGCCTAGATTTGTGGGCGGGGGGGTGGGGTGGGGGCCGACAACCTAGGCCCATTTCAGATACCAATTCCACTAAGTTTTCCCAAAATCAGTTAAAAGTAATTATCTATGCTCTGCTGTTGCTCCTGCTGCTGCTAAATCACTTCAGTCGTGTCCAACTCTGTGCAATCCCATAGACGGCAGCCCACCAGGCTCCCCCGGCCCGAGGATTCTCCAGGCAAGAACACTGGAGTGGTTTGCCATTTCCTTCTCCAATGCATGAAAATGAAAAGTGAAAGTGAAGTCATTCAGTCGTATCCAACTCTTAGTGACTCTATAGACTGCAGCCTACCAGGCTCCTCCACCCATGGGATTCTCCAGGCAAGAGTACTGGAGTGGGGTGCCATTGCCTTCTCTGGTTTATGCTCTAAAGTCCCACAATATTTGAACTCTGTTTTTTAAAGGCAGTGAACACTCTATAAAGTTCAGTCATTACTTTCATGCATACTTTTTTTCTCCAATCAAATGGTCCTGAAAGCACAGGCCATGTTTTATTCAGCTTTAAATACTCCATATCAAATTATACCATCTTTCACCCAATCAATTCTCACTTATAAGAATTAATTACCTTAAGATTGTTAATGGAAGAATTTAAATTTTGAGTTATACCCATTATAGTCTAGATTTGTTTTCAGTACTTAGAAGTCATGCATTAGACAGATGGCTTTCTTTTCCCCTTCACAGTGTGTATACATATTTCAGATAGGGCACTTTCTGGCATAACATCAATTTCCTTTGCACTGAGTTCTTTATTTTCCCATGAAATGAAGGTTTGCACTCCCTCAAGCACATCCTTAAAATATCTTGACTCCACATGCAATGTGTAGATTGTTTTATAAACCAATTTTTAGGCCTATGATATATTTGTGCCATTTGTTGGCAAATACAGTATTTTCAGATTGGTGTAAGTTGACCTGAATATTTTCACAAGCTGAGCAGTAACATCATTTCAAATTTACCAAGTAACTATTTTATAGCCCTAGATATTTTCCTAAATTGGGTTAGTTTATATTGAAATATACTTTTCAAAAGATTCATATGTTTTAATCAAGAGATTAAGAAAACAGATTTTCTAAAAGCCACTCCTATAACCCAGCTTCCTCAGTGACCCCCAATAATGATGATGCCAATCTATATTCATTTATCAGCTGCCCCTCACACAGCCCACCTCCTGGGGGATTCAGAATATATCACTAATCTGCAAGGGAACTTAACTATCATTCAAATTTTGGAAAAAGTCAGAAAACCTGGGATTTAAAAATGTAGAGAGAGATTTTAGAATGATACAGAAAGTAGGCTCTCCTACCCCTCAAGCTGTAGAGTAGGCAGGTCAAAGTTCCCTGAATATAACATGAAAAAAGTAGATATTTGAGCAAAGATGAAATACTATGGGCGTTAAGGAGACTTTGGTTGATATCTGAATTTGAGTAGCTGAAGTTCAAACTGGCATTTTTACAATTTAAACTGCATGTTTATGGAGAAAAAAGATTTAAAAGCCAAGTGCTAAAAACTGAAATCTTCTCTTGAATAGTCGTCCTGTTTGAAGAATTACAGACTTGTCAATGAACAGCCATAACATTTACAAAAACATGCGGACAGAGCAAATCAAATGACAAAACATGTGAAGAAGGTTTTTTTTTTTTTTTGGTCCTTTCTGCTAAGTAGAATAGACATACACATGCACTGTCATGTACTTCTCAAATTGAAGATTTGCTTAAAAAGCTATAATGTGTTAGTATACTATATTGGTGTTTTTCTTTCTGGCTTACTTCACTCTGTATAATAGGCTCCAGTTTCATCCACATCATTAGAACTGATTCAAATATATTCTTTTTAATGGCTGAGTATTATTCCATTGTGTATATGTACCACAGCTTTCTTATCCGTTTGTCTGCTGATGGACATCTAGGTTGCTTCCATGTCCTGGAGAATGGCACTGAAACATGTATATTATCATATGTGAAATGAATTGCCAGTCCAGATTTGATGCATGATACAGGATGCTCGGGGCTGGTGCACTGGGATGACCCAGAGGGATGGTATGGGGAGGGAGGTGGAAGGGGAGTTCAGGATGGGGAACACGTGTACACCCGTGGTGGATTCATGTCAATGTATGACAAAGCCAATACAATATTGTAAAGTAATTAGCCTCCAATCAAAATAAATAAATTTATATTTTTAAAAAAGGTACAAAGGAAAAAAAAAGCTATAATGCTAAATACAAATCCTATATGAAAAAGTTCATAGTAACTCTGATAAAAGAAGCTTGCACAGTCTTTGGAAATAGATAACAAATCCTTGATGATCATAAAACATTGGTTGGTAATTATACATTTCAAATTCTTTCCACCTGCATTTAAACTTTCAGTAGAATTCTAAGTACCCACTCCAGTGTTCTTGCCTGGAGAATCCCAGGGACAGTGGAGCCTGGTGGGCTGCATCTATGGGGTCACACACAATCGGATACGACTGAAGTAACTTAGCAGCAGCGGCAGAATTCTAAGTACCTGACAGTCCACTTCATAGGTTGTCAGCTGCCAGGTGAAAAGACAATGAGGAAAGATTACAAGTGAAAGTTCATGCGATATATACATGTGTATGTGTATATGGTTTAAATCAGATAAACATAAATCTATTCCTTTTAAAGCTGACACTTGACCAAGAACACAAGCAAAATTTTAATTGCTTTGATCTATGACCTTTTGAATATACATCATATGAAACATCTATACATTTTAGAGGTTAAAATGATGTTGATGTCAGAAAGCGATGTAATCAGGTAGTGAATAAAAACAACTTTGTGATGAGTTTGTCCTGTGAAGCAATAAAAAGTCTGTGCAATGGAAGCCTAAAGCCTTGGAAAGAAAATGTCAAGTTGAGAAATGCTTTGACATCAAGATAATGCACAAATAAGAGGAAAGAATACTTGAGTTGAGGAAACAATTGAAAGAAAAACAATTTATGTGTAATATAGAAGCTTCTGTACACATTTAAGGCATAACAGGGCTGGTAAAGGCTTCAGAAAATGATGAAATATTCTGTTGTTTTCATAGAGAGAAAGAAGAAAACTTCACTGAAAAATCACCATTCAGAATACCAGATTCAAACCAGCTCCTAACTTTTATGTTACACTGAATTTTTCTTTATAAAAACTTGAATTGGAAGGCAATTTCCTTCTAAAAGCAGCAGCAGTGTGGTAGGCAGAATAGCGCCACACCCCAAGATGTTCACATCCTAATCCCTAGAACCAGTGAACGTGTCATCCTCCACAGCAAAAGGGATTTTGCTGCTGTGGTTGAGGACCTTGAGATGGGGGAGATTATTCTGGGTTATCCGGGTGTTGCTAATCACATGAGTGTTTAAAAGCAGAGAACCTTTACCAACTAGGGTCAAAGAGAGATGTGACTACAGAAGAACAATCAGAGATTCACATTGCTGGATCTGATGACGGAGGAAGGAGGCCAGAAGCCAAGGAATGGGTGGTCTCCAAAAGCCAGAAGAGGCAAGGAAACGAATTTTCCCTGAAGCCTCCCAAAAGGAACGCAGGCCTGATGACACCTTCATCTTAGCCCAGTGAGATCTGTGTCAGACTTTTGACCTATAGAACTGTAAGACAGTAAATCTGTGGTATTTTAAGTGACTACATTTGTGTTAATGTGTTATAGCAGGAAAAGAAAACGAATACAGTATATTCGAGAACACGGGTTTTAGTGCACAGAATTTCAAATTTTATGTTGAAAAAAAGCAAAAAGAGTTAAGAAATAACTGTCTCAAGTTTTCAGTAAAATGGCCTATGATACTGCATATAAAACATAAGCTAAAAATAACTTTGTGGAAAGAAATATCTGAAGAAACTTAAATATCTTCAGAAAAGTAGCCCAGATTTCTATCTCCTCATAGATGGAGAGCCTAGTGAAAATATTTTATTTTGAAAAACCTGCTTGAATTTCATTTGATGGTTAAGACATTAAACTTGACCATGCTAGTCCCTGCAGTTAAGTCTCCATGGTGTCCTATTTTATGCAGTATTAAAAGTAAAACTCATACCATAGCCTATAGGCTCTATGTAGTCTGACCCCTGTGGTCACATTTTCTATTCCTCTCCCATTTCTCACCAAGTCTCAGCCACACTGGTCTTTTTCCTGATCTTTAAACATGCAAATCTTATTCCACCCTACTCCAGCGCCTTTGCACTGCTCCCTTTGCCTGAAATGTGTGGAGAAGTATTACATAAGGATTAAAACTAGACTGAGAGCACTCAAAGAAAGCAAACCAGAAACCTGCATTACATTAGAACCATCTGGACACCACTGAAAGTATGTAGCTTGCAGAACCCCAGCCCACCATGCTGAATTAACTCTGTGTGGGCCCCAGAGCCATATTTTAGAATAAATCTAAAGAAGGCAAATAATAGCATCACCACTCTTTTAGATGGGAGGAACATGGGGCCTCTCAGTCCAGCCCAGCAAAGACAACCACATTGTAGGATGACATGCTGCCTTCTTAATACCTAACTCGCAGGTTGGTATAAGAATCCTGATAGTTAGATGTAATGATATCTTTGAGAAACCAATAGCATGGGAGAGTGGCTAGAAGCACAGACACCTGGGTTCATAATCCCAGCTCTGCCGCTTACCTGCTGATAGACTTGAGCAAGCTACTTAACCCCACTGGGCCTTAATCACTTCATCTGTAAACTGACAACAGGTAATATAACAAAGCTACCTCAAAGAGTCATGAGGACTGAATTATTTATTATGCATAAAGTAGAACAGTGCTTGACCAACAGTAAGAGCTCACCAAATATTGGTCATGGTATGTCAAAAACATCATTCTGGTGAGTCAGCCATCCTTTCATTTGGACAGGATCCACTTTTTAGTGGAGTTTTGCTAGTGTTTGAAATATGCTCTCTTAATGTCTAAACTTACCTATTTTTTTCATCTTTCAAAGCTGTTCCATGAAACAAAATGAAAAAATTGTAGGTTCTCCCCACTGTCTTCCAAACGGCTTAATCAATGACTGGTATTAAGTATGCCAGCCACAAAATCTTCACAATGATATCAGACGGTTACTGCTTCTCTGCTGATACACACTGAATCATCCAAAGCCACAGGAAACTAGGGATAAATATCAATAAAATCTTCTTTTATTCTCTCCAGATCCCTGCTGATTTCTTCCCTCCTCTGGTGGCTAAACTAAAAGGATATAGATTACTTCAGAAGCTGTTGCCTACAAAAAAATTAAAGTAAGATAACACTTATTCTAAAATACATGAATTCAAATATGATTTCAGCACTGAGGATTAAGCTCTAAATCCATCAAAGGTGTAAATGAGTCAGTACTAATCCTTTGGCCTTAACCAACTCAAGAGATAAATGGACATTAAAAAATAATGAAATATTGCCATGTCAGAGAAAGGCAAATACATATGGTATCAGTTATATGTGGAAGCTTAAAAAATGATACAAATGAACTTATCCACAAAACAGAAACAGAGTTACAGACATAGGAAACATACTTATGGCTACCAAAAAGGACAGCCGGGGAGGATTTGGGGGAGATAAATTAAGAGTTTGGGATTAACATGTATACACTACTACACACAAATTGGTAAACAACAAGGACCTACTGTATAGCACATGGAGCTATTGATATATTCAATATCTTGTAATAACATATAAAGGAAAGGAATATGAAAAAGAATATATGTGTTTGTATAACTGAATCACTTTGATATATACTTGAAACTAACACATTATAAATTAACTATATGTGTGTATTAGTCACTCAGTTGTGTCCAACTCTTTGCAAACCCTTTGTCTGTAGCCTGCCAGGCACTTCTGTCCACAGAATTCTCCAGGCAAGAACACTGGAATGGGTAGCCATTCCCTTCTCCGGGGGATCTATCTTCCTGACCCAGGGATCGAACCTAGGTGTCCTGCGTTTCAGGCACATTCGATACTGTCTGAGACACCAGGGAAGCCCCAAAAACCAATCTGACCCCAATGTGACTTGAACACACAACCTTCTGATCTGGAGTCTGACATGCTACCATTGCACCACAAGGTCACACAAAATTAACTATATTTCAATTTAAAAAGAGAAATAAATGGTTGTTTGAGCCTGAAGAGTTTGAAGAAGGAAGAGGTTTATCTTTATCCATTAGAAGGTAGCATTCAATCAGTCTAGCCATGAAATTTGGGAGATCTGAAATTTAAAGATTTGTTAATTTCAGGGGCTTTCTTGTTCCCATAGGAGTTGGCTATGAAATGAAGCCCACAAATGGGCCCTTTTATGCTGGGCAGTAAGAAAGGAGAGTCAAAGAGAAATGGCAACTAACCTGAAAGAGGTAAGAAAAGAAAGGGCTTGTGTGTTACCTGGGTCTGTTCTCTCTTTCCATTTCAGATGTGGGAAGGATCCATTAGGGCTTTTTGTGGCCAGACAATCTTCTTTAAATGGTGGCTGAGAGCATGAGTAATGGAGGCACTGAGCCCCTCAAGAAGTTGAAAGAATCACACAAGCATTGGCTGGAGCATTGGACATCTTAGAAGCCCTGGGTATCTCACAATTAGCTAAAGAGCCTTATGAGCAGAGTAACCAAAAGAGTCACCTTGCAGGGCACTAGTGATGAGATATGGTCTGTACCAAAAACCAAGCCAGGGTTTGCACAACAGCAGTCAGGCCAATCCTCTCCTCCTGGCAGGTGTTTTACTACAGGCTGCAGATGTCATCGATGCCAGAGGAGGATGAAGAAGGAGGGATGTGAAGAAGGAGAGAAAGGGAAAAAGAAAGACCATTCAACTGAACAGTGTTGGGAATCCAGCAGTAACCGAATCAATTTTACCCAAACTGGACTCTAAAAGCATATTTGAAACTGTTGGACTTGAGAACTATTCAGTTTTAAGGTGGAAGGGATTGGAATATGTAGAAATAAAAATTTCCAACAGAAATAGAGTCACAGATGTAGAAAACAATCTTATGTCCATGGCGGTAGGCTGGGGAAAAAGGGAGGGTGGATAAATAAAATAGATAACTAATAAGGACATAAATGCATAGCATGGAAAACTCTACTCAGTACTTTTATGGGGGAAAAAATATAAAAAGAGTGGATATATGTTATATGTATATATATAACTGATTCACTTTGCTCCACAGCAAAGAGTAACACAACATAGTAAATCAACTATACTCCACTAAAAATTTTTTAATGTTTAAAAATAAATAAAAACAAAAATTTCATTCTTCTTTTTAAAGATTTAACTTTAAATGGAATATAATATATAAATTTGGATTCACCATGTTGTACAGTGGAAACTAACATTAATACTGTAAATCAACTATACTTCAATTAAAAAATAATTTTTCAATCTTCTGTGAGACACAGTAATGAAGACTGAGGGGAAAATAAGTTATTAGAAAAAGAACAGAGTTCTAGTTTATATATATCTGATATGACCCTATCAAATTTATACATATTATACCTTTAAATTCTAAAGCCTCTCTTTCCCAAACTAAACTTTTCATTTTCCAAACAATAGGCTAAAATTTGAGGAAAATTCACATAAGTGACTTTTGGGTAGGTCAAATTTAGCTATCAGTGTTTTCCCCACGAGATGAGCACCCTGAACCTTGTAACCTTGGCCAAGCCATGGCTCAAGTTTTCTCATGTAAATTTAGGAAGTTGAATCTAATGGTCTAAAATTTTCCTCCAACTCAAGCATGATAGATGTAGGGGAATAGCTTCCCTCCCAGAAATTTTACTTATCTGAAGGTTCAGAAATGTCCAAACAAGTTAATATTTCACGGCAAGGTGTTTGTGGAATATTTACTTCATCAACTGACATAGGTTTACCTATCAATCTTTGTTTGATCCAAGATTAACTCATAAATCAGACAAGGATAAATGAACCCTCACCAGTGGGCCTCTTAAAAGAATTAAACTTCAGTATGTCATCAGCCAGGTTTTTTTGATTGAATGGAATGTGAAAGCAACACATTCCTTCCAAAGAACTTTCCTCTTAAAGTTTCCCTCTGGAAAGATAAAAGGTGTTATTTATTTTGCTTAATAAAGACTTTCTAGAATAACAGTGTTTTCAGTATTAGCAAACTTGTAAACTCTATAAATCCTCAGACCTGCTCTCCTTTAAGTAATTTAAGTCAAGAGATTCTAAGTCTCTTTTAAATCCCCTAGAATATGATTCCTGGTGATTTACTATGAATCCCAATACAGCTAGGAAGCATTAATGCATTTTGTTCGATAAGACTGTCTTATGAATGCACAGCCATCATGTTTTCCGATATATGATTCTGTTCACATCTGCTATAGGGTTTGGAGGAGTGGCAGACATTGGCAATTTTGTAAAGTGTTCTGAAGCAATAGAAAAGCGAAAAAAAGTCATAATTTTCTATGGGGATAATTTCTATGCCACAGTGACACTTTTAAATGTTTTCAATAGTGTTGATTTATTAGGAAGCTTAGAAAGGTAGTACTTAGAATCAGCTTTCCCCATAAAATCTCAGTGACAGAGAATAACTTTTACATTTTTCAAACTGCCCATTGTGAAAGATTTTTTCATTACGATGAAGGTGTTTAGAGGTTTTTGATTTAATGTAGAATGATAACTCCCTTGAGTTGCAGACTTCTGGAAAGAACAAACAATGAAACAAACATTCTTACCCTTCCCCTGAGTGAGTTCAATCATGAAATACATTTGATGATCCATGGCAACACAGTACTTCCCTGACTTGGTTGAGCTCTCTAATACAAAATTTGAATTCTCACAAATTAAAATTAATTTACACATGTATTACTTTGACCTTGTATTTTCAAAACAAGAGAAGCTGCAGCTCCTATCTATTCACCATTAATGTGGTTAATTCAGACAGTGGTGAAACTGTCCTAGTTTGTTCCAGACTGAGGGGTTTCCAAGATGCTAGGTTTTCAGTGCTCAGACCAAGAGGGAATACAAAATAAACTGGTCACCCTACAGAGGTTTCCAAACTTTATGGTGCCTCATAATTACTTGGAGGGCTTGTTAAAATTCAGATGTCATAGGCCCCTCCACCAAATTTTTATTCAGCAGATCTAACAAATTCCCAGGTGATTGTCCGAGGACCACACTTTGAGAAGACACTGCCATATGCCTGGATTCTCCTGGCCACAGCTAATCCAAATGATCTTATCAGAAAGTCTGGTAAGAAGTCACAAGAATTTGACACTGGAACTCAATATCTTACATCAATAACCATGGCTGTATATAAAAAAAATCTACATCTGGCTCTAGGCACAAGGGAAAAGGGGAGGTGTGGCGGGATTCTTTTGTACCTAACATGTTTCCAGTTCCTGAATCCAGCCCTTCAATGAGGCTCAGTTGTACCTGTCACCCTCCAGTTCTACGAGGTTTTCTCATTGCCTATTGAAAAACTGGACTTCTCAGGTGGCTCAGAGGTAAACAATCTCCCTGCCAAGGCAGGAAATGCATGTTTGACCCCTGGGGTGGGAAGATTCCCCTGCAGAAGGAAATGGCAACCCCCTCCAGTATTCTTGCCTGGGAAATCCCATGGACAGAGGAGCTTGGTGGGCTTCAGTCCATGGGGTAGCAAAGAGTCAGACAACTTACAGCAACAGCAACAACTGATAAACTGTTGTTTTTTTTACTTTGGCTACTCTGAGTGTCTCATGTTACATAAGCCAACATAACCCTGATTAAAACCAAAATGCTCCAAATAATTGTATGCCATAGAGAAAACAACTGAGCTAGGTCCAAGAAAATATTATATTGGCTCCAAGCCACTTTCGTGTTTTTTATAACTTTTAAAACTTCCAGAGAAACTATTCTAAGTCCTCATATTATAACAGAGCTTGGAAAGTTGATGGGCTTCTTATATAAATGCCTAAACTAAATGTGCAAAATGCTGTAAGGAGAGAAGCAAAAGGAAAAATGATCTACTCAAGTTAATTAGATGTCCAATGAGGACATTTTACCACAATGTTGGGGTCCATTGAAATCTCAAGAGACTTAGAACATTAGAGTAAATGATGGATTAGACTAAGTGGATCTGCCCTCTGTGGAATTTTACAGGCAACTCCACAGAGAAAATTGAGAATGTTATGTTTCCTTGATCAGAAATGAAACCATGTTTTCAAGACTTTGAAGAGGATTTTAGAAACACGGAGCCCATTACAGCCTGAGTCATCTATCTACCTCTCACAGCAAAATTACCATCCTGCTTTTAAAGATGCTTAAAGAGAATGATTTCAAAATCTCTTCTAATAAACCTTCTCTAATAATCAGTATAACTCATTGCCTAGAAATGTCCTGATGATATCCAGAGCTCTCCTACTCCATTTGTAGTTTGTTTCTTTTAACCTAGGGGACAGCCGATCAGGCGTTTTGAGTGACAAAAAACAGGCTCTTGAAGGTCAATGTTGATTTTGCCTTTTATCATATTTCCTTTGACCCTGCACTGTTGCAGCCCTCTGAGACAACCTCAAGTATTTTGTTTCTCTACTCAAACCCATCAGTTTCTGAAGTTCTTGATTTATTAAATAGCACTTGGTGATCTATTCTCCTAAATACAGTATTTTCTGTTATGAGTCCCTGCTTACTTTTAGTCTCCTTTGCATACACAATATCTTCCTAAAGTGCTTCTCCTTGAGTGTGACCCCTGTGCTCTACTAACATAAATCTTTCTGACTGATTCTAACCACATTTTCATGGGTTACACCATCTTCAGTTCATCCGAGTGATTTTGAATCCCAATTCTGTCGTCTATCAGGCTACCTACCATCTCCTCATTCCCACTCCCCAAGTCATCAAAAACCTAATAAATGTGTTTTTTTCCATCTTTCAGGTAAACATGTTATAACTTTCAAAAGTTCTGGACTTATAACCCCTAAAATTTGATTTATCACCCACATATAACTCAAGGTGTCAAGACTCACAGATAACAGATACAAACAAAGTATTCGTTACCAGAAGCACTTACAGTGTAGAGATTACACTGCTTTGCTATTTAAACTACACCCTCTTCCTTAGCTGCAGGTTTCTCCCTTTCAGCAGTATTTACCAGAGTAATCCTCATCCAGTTTCATTACATCCTCGTTAGTACTTGTCTGTTATCTCCTCACCGCCAAATCAAAAGTAAAGGTTCTTTTTGTTTTATGATCCCTGTGAGCAAATGTCATTCCTGGCTGAACACATCGAGTGCCCATAGGTTCTAATAGTTGAAGTGAGTAAAGCACCTGCCATCCATCAAGGTTTATGATGTGGTTACCATAGCTACCAAAACCCCATGCATTCCAGATCACATGGGATCTGCTCTGTAAGGGAAAAAAAAAGAGAGTGAGAGAGAAAGGTCTGCAGGGAATTAGCCACATGAATTCAGTTCCAATTAAACAATAAAATCAATCAAGAAATAACTCAAAATTATGAGCTGAGAACAATACAAAATCATACTGACCTAAAATAGGTGGACAAAAATAAATCCATATCACTTCTCTTTTATGCTGCATCATATCAGCAGATGGCAGGGTGTACAATTTTCAAGGCTTCCTTGGAGATCACCTTTGGAAAAAAATGCTGGAGTACATAACTTTTAATCAAAAGTTACTGTGGAATCCTTTCTTCTTTCCCCAAAGAAGTTTGCTTTTAAATAACAATGCTAGAGTTGAATTTTATACCAAACATTTCATCTAAAAGGCACATATTGCTCTATAAACATATTAATTCTCACAACTTTTCTGTAAAGCACAGGGGTAGCAAACTCCCCAGATGTGCATATTGAATTTTTAAAAAGCAGTTTAAATTGAATCAATAGTCTATTCAGAAAAGGTTAAAAAGGTAGGCCTTGCACTGTGTCTTAATAATCAAAGTCCACTAAGAATTTATTCAGTTCACTTCAGTTCAGTCGCTCAGTCGTGTCCAACTCTTTGCGACCCCATGAATCACAGCATGCCAGGCCTCTCTATCACCATCTCCCGGAGTTCACTCAGACTCACATCCATCGAGTCCGTGATGCCATCCAGCCGTCTCATCCTTTGTCGTCCCCTTCTCCTCCTGCCCCCAATCCCTCCCAGCATCAGAGTTTTTTCCAATGAGTCAACTCTTCACATGAGGTGGCCAAAGTACTGGAGCTTCAGCTTTAGCATCATTCCTTCCAAAGAAATCCCAGGGTTGATCTCCTTCAGAATGGACTGGTTGGATCTCCTTGCAGTCCAAGGGACTCTCAAGAATTTATTAGACTATGACAAAAGAAAAAGAAAGGAAGTAACTTAAGCTTTTGTACATTGCCTATTTGGCTTTTATTAAATGCTACCTTCCATACTTTCTGTAGCATTGGGAGATTGCAATTTAATATTACAAATTTCAGCAGGTTGCTGTCCGTTTGGGCTGGCCAAAAAGTTCGTGCACGGTTTTTGTTTTTGCTTTTGTTTTTGTTTTAACATCTTATGGAAAAATCAGTCCATCCTAAAGGAAATCAGCCCAGAATGATCACTGGAAGGACAGATGTTGAAGCTGAAACTCCAATACTTTGCCACCTGATGTGAAGAGCTGACTCATTTGAAAAGACCCTGATGCTGGGAAAGATTGAAGATGAGAGGAGTTGGGGATGACAGAGGATGAGATGGTTGGATGGCGTCACTGTCTTAACGGACATGAGTTTGAGTAAACTCCGGGAGTTGGTGATAGACAGGGAGGCCTGGTGTGCAGTCCATGGGGTCGCAAACCGTCGGACACGAAGGAGCGACTGAACTGAACTGAACTGATGGAAAAACTCAAACAAAATTTTTTGGCCAACATAATAGAAACTAAATATAGCCCCAAATAGCTCCCCAGCAAGATACTAGAGAAAAAAAAAATCGAAGATTTCATTATGTTATTGTTTAAAAACAAACATTAAAATTTGGATTAAACTGACACGTATTTGGGCAATATGTACTGCTGCTGCTGCTGCTGCTGCTGCTGCTACTAAGGCACTTCAGTCGTGTCCAACTCTGTGCGACCCCATAGACAGCAGCCCACTAGGCTCCCCCAACCCTGGGATTCTCCAGGCAAGAATACTGGAGTGGGTTGCCATTTCCTTCTCCAATGCATGAAAGTGAAAAGTGAAAGTGAAGTTGCTCAGTCGTGTCCGACTCCTAGCGACCCCATGGACTGCAGCCCACCAGGCTCCTCCATCCATGGGATTTTCCAGACAAGAGTACTGGAGTGTCAAGAATCTTCAAAATGTTCCTACCCTGTCTCATTAATTAAACTTGTAGGGATTACTTCTATCTGTAAGAAAGAATGCAAAATTCAAATAAAGATCTTTGATATGATCTACAGAGGTATATGTAAGTAGTAAATTGAAAATATTTAAAATAAATTAAAAGATTAAATATCATAAGCCTAGCCATTTGTTCATTCATTTACCACTTATTGCATATCTCCTGTGTTCCAGGCACAAGAAATACAAAGTCAAAAAAAGACATTCTCTTACAGACATGATCCCTGCCTTATGGTGTGACAATTTAATGTAAATACATTATGACTATAAGCACCCTGGAAAACGGTATGCACAATGTAGCAAAAAATCAAAGAAGGAAGTGTTCAGCTATACACTGGAAAGATGAAAGTCAGGAAAATTTTTATAGGGTTAACCTTTGTTCTAAGTCTTGAAATTCAAGTAGGTATTTGGCAGACAGATTGAGGATAACTAGCATTGCTGAAAAGGGGGAACAAAGCAGCGGGACCTGGGAATACCCAGGCTGATGTCACAGGACTGAATTGAAGCAGTGGGTTTGAGGAGGGGAGGAGCAGACACGGGTAAAGTGATGGTGGCTCTCTTTCAGAACTTTATGATTTGAACAGAGGGGATAAGATGGGTGAGATGAAGAAACAAGGGTGATTGATTGCTGATATTTTGACTCTGGAACAAGGAGGGTAAGAGAAAGGGAATCCAAGAGAAAATAAAGCAGAAAGAAAGAAAGTTAATAGCTTTAGACATGAAGAGGTGGAATTGTCTGAGGAGCATCTAAGTGGTAATAGCCAATAAAAAGAAAGTTGGATCTGAAATCTATACTTGAGAGTAATGGACATATGAGTGTAGTAGTAATCACAGGAGAGTATGAGAGTGTGAAGATTGAAAAGTAGAGCCAGGAAAGAGTCCAGGGAGTACTAACACACCAAGGGATAGGGAGAGGAAGGGCAGCCCTCCAAAAAAATATGACACAGATAAGATTGCAAAGAAATCAGTGAGTTGGGTGTATCAGCTGTCATTGGTGCCATTTTCCAGAGCAAGCTGTTTAGCGACCAGTAGAGGCAAAGTATGAATAGAATGACTTTAAAACTGAATAAGAAGTTGACTCCCAAGAGAAGGAGAAAGAGGAGTAATTAAGAGTGGGATATATGATTACAAAATGATATGTTTAAAGTGGGAGAGACTTGCAGATACTCTCAGATGATAGAAATCGAAGTTACTGAAAGGAAAAGATTAAAAGTATAAGAGAAATCACAGTAAATGATGAAATGATATAGGCTTTTCCAAGCTTTTAATAAATGGTATATTTTTGTGCAGACAAGTAAGTAACACTTTAAAGAGATTTTAATAAAACTATAAGGTTCTTGGCATGAGTGAAAAACTGAAAGTTATAAAATTGACCATAGATTATTATCTCAACTTGATAAAACAAAATATTTGTTTTAAAAATTTGAAGGAAAATATATGAACCGATAATGATGGTTGATTTTGAGGCAAGTTATTTTCATCCTATGCTTTTCCATTTTTCTTAAATTTTTAAAAATTAGTATGAACTAATTTTATAATAACTTCTTAAAGTTCTCAAAATGAAAGCTGAAAGAAGGATAAAGGAATGCAAAAAGAAAAAATGAAACAGGAAAGAGACAGAGAAAGAAGGAAGGGCTGGTGGAGGGGAATATCTACCCACTAGAACGTGAAAATCACCAAAGTGCACACGGAGAACCCAGCGCAGGACCCAGATTATAGGCGATTATAGAGTTTCAGAGATAAGCTATTTCCTAGTGCTTCACATTTTAAAAGTTCTATTTCTGTTAGATCTCTATCACTGTAAAATGTGTAGGGTTTTTTTTTCCAATGATTAAACAAAAGATGTTACATCTTCACAAGTTGCGACACTTGCTACCTCATAAAGGTTCATCTTTTCTCCATGGTGATGTTACATACTGCAAATGAAAGCTCTTCACTGTAAGAAAGAAAGATCAGGACTTGTATTGTTAGAAAAGAGAAATATTGACAGGGTGATATTTGCACACTAAAGATGCTATTAACCATCAACTTTATCTGAAAGAAAATGTGATATTCATGAATAAAGCAGATTTTTTAAAATTCTCTTGAATTTACACGTTTGCTCTCAGAAATTTCTTAACCTGCCAATACATTCATACAGTT
The DNA here is from genome assembly GCF_042477335.2 of Ovis canadensis. Classification (NCBI taxonomy): domain Eukaryota; kingdom Metazoa; phylum Chordata; class Mammalia; order Artiodactyla; family Bovidae; genus Ovis; species Ovis canadensis. The sequence goes on from NC_091245.1 coordinate 228,885,705, forward strand.
GACATTTTACAGACCTAGAAAATTAGAAGTAATTGATTCAGTCGTATCATTACATATTGATTACTGTGTTCGAGGCCAGAGATTTCTTTCCTTCTTTTTTTCCAGATCCTTTGACAGAACCATGGCTACACGGAGTAGTTATTCCCCAGAAAGCCTCACTGGAGAGCCTATTAATAGAGAAAGCATCCCTAGCAAACTACAGCCCAAACAAGGCTTCTTTGTATGTGGCTGAGCCAACTGCAGCTCTGTCGCACTACTGGGTTTTAAAAATATATTTCATTTTTATTATTTAGCACTGCAGCACAATAGGAACTTGGGGCTACAATCAGCATCATTTAACTTTCCTTGAGAATATTTAAAATTGGAATAGGAAAATCACATCCAACTTAATATATCACCATTTGCTTGTACTGTTTTCAGGTCTCTTTTAGGAGAAAAAAAAGCAAAGTTATATACTCAAATAATTGCAGCAATATCTTTAAAAGTGGAATCACCAAAACCAACCTGTTTATTGTTCTGCTCAATGTTTCAGGTCTAAGCAGCTGTCTTGATATAGCGGGGCAGTTTTTTTTCCTATTAACTATGGGACTTGAATATATTTTTTCTAATCAGTTCTGCCAAATACTAGGCCCTAAGTGAGAAAAATACTGAAGAAACATAGAAGTGTTTATTATATGACTGCTACAGGTAGAGAAGTTATTTAGAATATATTTAGTTTCAAACACAAGACTTGCCTAGAGAATGTTTACAACAAGAATACTATTTACGTTTATCTTAACAGAAACAGACTCATAGACAGAAAACAGAATATATATATAACTATTCAGTTATATGTATAAATGAATCACTTTTCTACATACCATAAATTAGCACATTATAAATCAACTATACTTCAATAAAACAAACTTTTAAGAAATTTTGAAAATAAAAAATATATTTATCTTACTATTTAAAAAAAACCTCCACAAAGAATACTCTGACTTGCTGCATTTTAACAAACATTATAGTACAAATACTTTTAGGAATTTTCGTTCCATGGTGGAGATGTTCCAGCTTCTTCATCAACATTAAAAGACACAAGAAAATCCTCCTTTTGGGACCTGGACAGGATTTCAACTCACAGTTGAAAGGTTCATAACTAAACAAATAATAAAATTTGCTGCTGAATCCAGGACCCTATATAATACAGGTTAATATAAAAAGTGTTTTCTCTGTGCAGTCAATAAGGAACATGAATCCTTTCCACCTGAGTGCCAGAAGTTTGCCCAAGAAATGAAAGAAATTTACTCTTAATAATTACATTGACTTTTATTCTTCAAAAGATAATATATTAAGTTTGTAATACAGAAAAGAATTTTCTATTTGATTACCTGGAACGCGTACTGGAGGGAGAGAGAAGAAAAAGCTAGTTTAAATAAATAAGCCAATAATTGTTTTTCTTACTCATATATGCCTTGAATTGTATTCAACTTACTTTTTTCAATGAGAGAATGCCTTTAAAAAAGAGAAAAAAGAAAGACATCTTCCTGACATTAAGTTTCTTAACAAACCAGAAGCAGTCAAAGATTTTTCTTTCAAGGAAATGTTTTCATTTACATTTGACTCTTGAACAATACAGCTTTAAGCTGTACCAGTCCACTTACACGAATTTTTTCTTCTTTTTGTAAATAAAGTATTATAAGATCTGAAGTTGAGTGAATGGGCAGATGCGGATTTCATAAATACAGAGAACTAACTATAGGACTTGAGCATCCATGGACTTCAGTGTCCAAGGCAGGTCTTAGAACAGATCCCCTGTAGATTCAATGGTATAGATCTCTAATGAGAGAAGGTCTAGCATATTTCAGCTAATGGGATAATCCCTTCTCTCCTTAACTCCTGATAATACTCTCTGAAATTAGTGGGGGTTTGGCCTTAAACACCACATCAATTCCTACCATTATATACAGCACTTTTGGGGCATGATTTCCCTTTCCCCTCAGCTTTTCAACCACAGCTATCGTGAAGACCCAGTCTGTTTTTCTTCCATGAAGTTTTTCTCAGTAGCTCAAAGTAATGTTCATTCTCATTTCTGACCCGCTCTAGCAATTTTCCTTTGTACTATACACATGGAACAATATGCCACACTATCTTATATTCCTTTTTAATTAAAACATGAAAACTTTGGCTTGTAAGAAAATTAGATTTTTAAAGGCAAAGTCCATCTTACATATGTCTTCTATATGTACATAATGTTTTGATGCTGTCTTTTGGAAACTGAGGCAATAAAAATAAATGATTACAGTTCATTTTAAAATAAAATTTGTTTTATATTCATCTTGAAGCAAACATATACTCATTGTAAGAGATTTGGGATTCTGTTACTTACAACACAGAGGGAACTATATTTTTAAAAAATCAAGTGTTTATCTTTCCAAATATTTTCCTGAATATTTTTATGTAACTATTATACCAGCTTCCTTGTAATTTTTTTTTTTCACTAAACAATAGGTAATGGACAAGAACAGAGATGCACGTTATAGTACTCCACTGGGTACATATGTTATTTAAATAGTCCCTTCCTGGTGTATATATCCCTTCCTGGTGTCATTTCCTTTTATTAAAGCATGTCTCTTCTTCTTAAAAACAAGAAAGTTCCTGTTAAAATTTTTGTGCATATGTCTACTTTTTTCTTAGGATTAAACTCTTAAAAGTAAGCACTTTTCTCCACACTCTCTCCAGCATTTATTGCTTGTAGACTTTTGGATCACAGCCATTCTGACTGGCATGAAATGGTACCTCATTGTGGTTTTGATTTGCATTTCTCTGATAATGAGTGATGTTGAGCATCTTTTCATGTGTCTGTTAGCCACCTGTATGTCTTCTTTGGAGAAATGTCTATTTAGTTCTTTGGCCCATTTTTTGATTGGGTCGTTTATTTTTCTAGAATTGAGCTGCAGGAGTTGCTTGTATATTTTTGAGATTAGTTGTCAGTTGCTTCATTTGCTGTTATTTTCTCCCATTCCAAAGGCTCTCTTTTCACCTTGCTTATAGTTTCCTTTGTTGTGCAGAAGCTTTTAATTTTAATTAGGTCCCATTTGTTTATTTTTGCTTTTATTTCCAGTATTCTGGGAGGTGGGTCATAGAGGATCCTGCTGTGATTTATGTCGGAGAGGGTTTTGCCTATGTTCTCCTCTAGGAGTTTTATTCTTTCTGGTCTTACATTTAGATCTTTAATCCATTTTGAGTTTATTTTTGTGTATGGTGTTAGAAAGTGTTCTAGTTTCATTCTTTTACAAGTGGTTGACCAGTTTTCCCAGCACCACTTGTTAAACAGATTGTCTTTACTCCATTGTATATTCTTGCCTCCTTTGTCAAAGATAAAGTCCATAGGTGCATGGATTTATCTCTTGGCTTTCTATTTTGTTCCATTGATCTATATTTCTGTCTTTGTGTCTTGATGACTGTGGCTTTGTAGTAGAGCCTGAAGTCAGGCAGGTTGATTCCTCCAGTTCCATTCTTCTTTCTCAAGATTGCTTTGGCTCTTTGGGGTTTTTTGTATTCCACACAAATTGTGAAATTATTTGTTCTAGCTCTGTGAAAAATATCACTTACACTGTTGGTTGGAATGCAAACTAGTACAGCTACTACGAAGAACAGTGTGGAGATTCCTTAAAAACTGGAAATAGAACTGCCTTATGACCCAGGAATCTCACTGCTGGGCATACACACAGAGGAAACCAGAATTAAAAGAGACACATGTACCCCAATGTTCATCGCAGCACGGTTTATAATAGCCAGGACATGGAAGCAACCTAGATATCCATCAGCAGATGAATGGATAAGAAAGCTGTGGTACATACACACAATGGAGTATTACTCAGCCATTAAAAAGAATACATTTGAATCAGTTCTAATGAGATGGATGAAACTGGAGCCGATTATACAGAGTAAAGTAAGCCAGAAAGAAAAATACCAATACAGTTTACTAATGCATATATATGGAGTTTAGAAAGATGGTAATGATAACCCTATATGTGAGACAGCAAAAGAGACACAGATGTACAGAACAGTCTTTTGGACTCTGTGGGAGAGGGAGAGGGTGGGATGATTTGGGAGAATGGCATTGAAACAGGTATAATATCATATAAGAAATGAATCGCCAGTCTAGGTTCAATGCAGAATACAGGATGCTTGGGGCTGGTGCACCGGGATGACCCAGAGGGATGGTATGGGGAGGGAGGTGGGAGGGGTGTTCAGGATTGGGAACACGTGTACACCCGTGGTGGATTCATGTTGATGTATGGCAAAACCAGTACAATATTGTAAAGTAATTAGCCTCTAATTAAAATAAATAAATTTAGACCATAATGCATTAAGATTAGATCTCAATTACAGGAGAAAAACTATTAAAAATTCCAACATATGGAGGTTGAACAACACACTTCTGAATAACCAACAAATCACAGAAGAAATCAAAAAAGAAATCAAAATATGCATAGAAACTAATGAAAATGAAAACACAACAACCCAAAACCTGTGGGACACTATAAAAGCAGTGCTAAGAGGAAAGTTCATAGCAATACAGGCATACCTCAAGAAACAAGAAAAAAGTCGAGTAAATAACCTAACTCTACAACTAAAGCAACTAGAAAAGGAAGAGTTGGAGAACTCCAGAGTTAGTAGAAGGAAAGAAATCTTAAAAATTAGGGCAGAAATAAATGCAAAAGAAACAAAAGAGACCATAGCAAAAATCAACAAAGCCAAAAGCTGGTTCTTTGAAAGGATAAATAAAATTGACAAACCATTAGCCAGACTCATCAAGAAGCAAAGAGAGAAAAATCAAATCAATAAAATTAGAAATGAAAATGGAGAGATCACAACAGACAACACAGAAATACAAAGGATTATAAGAGACTACTATCAGCAGTTGTATGCCAATAAAATGGACAACGTGGAAGAAATGGACAAATTCTTAGAAAAGTACAATTTTCCAAAACTGAACCAGGAAGAAATAGAAAATCTTAACAGATCCATCACAAGCACGGAAATTGATACTGTAATCAGAAATCTTCCAGCAAACAAAAGCCCAGGTCCAGATGGCTTCACAGCTGAATTCTACCAAAAATTTCGAGAAGAGCTAACACCTATCCTCCTCAAACTCTTCCAGAAAATTGCAGAGGAAGGTAAACTTCCAAACTCATTCTATGAGGCCACCATCACCCTAATACCAAAACCTGACAAAGATGTCACAAAAAAAGAAAACTACAGGCCAATATCTCTGATGAACATAGATGCAAAAATCCTCAACAAAATTCTAGCAATCAGAATCCAACAACACATTAAAAAGATCATACACCATGACCAAGTGGGCTTTATCCCAGGGATGCAAGGATTCTTCAATATCCACAAATCAATCAATGTAATTCACCACATTAACAAATTGAAAAATAAAAACCATATGATTATCTCAATAGATGCAGAGAAGGCCTTTGACAAAATTCAACATCCATTTATGATAAAAACTCTCCAGAAAGCAGGAATAGAAGGAACATACCTCAACATAATAAAAGCTATCTATGACAAACCCACAGCAAACATTATCCTCAATGGTGAAAAATTGAAAGCATTTCCCCTAAAGTCAGGAACAAGACAAGGGTGTCCACTTTCACCGCTACTATTCAACATAGTTCTGGAAGTTTTGGCCACAGCAATCAGAGCAGAAAAAGAAATAAAAGGAATCCAAATTGGAAAAGAAGAAGTAAAACTCTCACTGTTTGCAGATGACATGATCCTCTACATGGAAAACCCTAAAGACTCCACCAGAAAATTACTAGAGCTAATCAATGAATATAGTAAAGTTGCAGGATATAAAATCAACACACAGAAATCCCTTGCATTCCTATACACAAATAATGAGAAAGTAGAAAAAGAAATTAAGGACACAATTCCATTTGCCATTGCAACGAAAAGAATAAAATACTTAGGAATATATCTACCTAAAGAAACTAAAGACCTATATATAGAAAACTATAAAACACTGATGAAAGAAATCAAAGAGGACACTAATAGATGGAGAAATATACCATGTTCATGGATTGGAAGAATCAATATAGTGAAAATGAGTATACTACCCAAAGCAATTTACAAATTCAATGCAATCCCTATCAAGCTACCAGCCACATTTTTCACAGAACTAGAACAAATCATTTCAAGACTTGTATGGAAATACAAAAAACCTAGAATAGCCAAAGCAATCTTGAGAAAGAAGAATGGAACTGGAGGAATCAACTTGCCTGACTTCAGGCTCTACTACAAAGCCACAGTCATCAAGACAGTATGGTACTGGCACAAAGACAGAAATATAGATCAATGGAACAAAATAGAAAGCCCAGAGATAAATCCACACACATATGGACACCTTATCTTTGACAAAGGAGGCAAGAATATACAATGGAGTAAAGACAATCTCTTTAACAAGTGGTGCTGGGAAAACTGGTCAACCACTTGTAAAAGAATGATACTAGATCACTTTCTAACACCGCACACAAAAATAAACTCAAAATGGATTAAAGATCTAAATGTAAGATCAGAAACTATAACACTCCTAGAGGAGAACATAGGCAAAACACTCTCAGACATAAATCACAGCAGGATCGTCTATGATCCACCTCCCAGAATTCTGGAGATAAAAGCAAAAATAAACAAATGGGATCTAATTAAAATTAAAAGCTTCTGCACAACAAAGGAAAATATAAGCAAGGTGAAAAGACAGCCTTCTGAATGGGAGAAAATAATAGCAAATGAAGCAACTGACAAACAACTAGTCTCAAAAATATACAAGCAACTTATGCAGCTCAATTCCAGAAAAATAAACGACCCAATCAAAAAATGGGCCAAAGAACTAAATAGACATTTCTCCAAAGAAGACATACGGATGGCTAACAAACACATGAAAAGATGCTCAACATCACTCATTATTAGAGAAATGCAAATCAAAACCACAATGAGGTACCACTTCACACCAGTCAGAATGGCTGCGATCCAAAAATCTGCAAGCAATAAATGCTGGAGAGGGTGTGGAGAAAAGGGAACCCTCCTACACTGTTGGTGGGAATGCAAACTAGTACAGCCACTATGGAGAACAGTGTGGAGATTCCTTAAAAAATTGCAAATAGAACTACCTTATGACCCAGCAATCCCACTGCTGGGCATACACACCGAGGAAACCAGAATTGAGAGACACATGTACCCCAATGTTCATCGCAGCACTGTTTATAATAGCCAGGACATGGAAACAACCTAGATGTCCCTCAGCAGATGAATGGATAAGAAAGCTGTGGTACATATACACAATGGAGCATTACTCAGCGGTTAAAAAGAATTCATTTGAATCAGTTCTGATGAGATGGATGAAACTGGAGCCGATTATACAGAGTGAAGTAAGCCAGAAAGAAAAACACCAATACAGTATACTAACACATATATATGGAATTTAGGAAGATGGCAATGACGACCCTGTATGCAAGACAGGGAAAGAGACACAGATGTGTATAACGGACTTTTGGACTCAGAGGGAGAGGGTGAGAGTGGGATGATTTGGGAGAATGACATTCTAACATGTATACTATCATGTGAATTGAATCGCCAGTCTATGTCTGACGCAGGATGCAGCATGCTTGGGGCTGGTGCATGGGGATGACCCAGAAAGATGTTATGGGGAGGGAGGTGGGAGGGGGGTTCATGTTTGGGAATGCATGTAAGAATTAAAGATTTTAAAATTTAAAAAATAAAAAACTAAAATTAAAAAAAATAAATAAATAAATAAAAAATAACAATAAAAGTAAGCACTAAAAGTAATTAAGTGTGCAAACATGAAAGTGAAAGTGTTAGTCACTCAGTTGTGTCTGATTCTTTGCAACGTTCTGGACTATGTAAACTGCCAGGCTCCTCTGTCCATGGAATTGTCTAGACAAGAATACTGGAGTTGGTAGTCATCCCTTTCTCCAGGAGATTTTCCTGACCCAGGTATCAAACTCAGGTCTACTGTCTCCTGCACAGCAGGTGGATTCTTTACCATCTGAGCCACCAGGGAAGCACAATAAAGTGTGTAGACATCTCAGTATAGTACCTGGTGCAGAGTAAGAGCTCAGTAAGTGTTACCTGAAATCACTGCTGAAATTGCTGCGCGTGGAGCTAAGTCACTTCAGTCATGTCTGACTCTTTCCGACTTTACGGACCGTAGCCCACCAGGCTCCTCTGTCCATAGGATTTTCAAGGCAAGAATACTGGAGTGGGTTCCCATGCACTCCTCCAAAGGATCTTCCCCACTGAGGGATCAAACCCACATCTCCTGCAGCTCCTGCACTGCAGGCAGATTCTTTACCATTGAGCCACTGGGGGAACTCTCAAGCAGTAGCATATTTTATTAATTGTTTTAAATGACCACTTATCAAAATTGAACCAATTCATATACACTATCAGTGTACAAAAAGAGCCCATGTTCTCAAAACTCTGCCCATTTTTTAAATATTTGATAAATTATCATAAATATTACTTGTTCAGTCACTCAGTCACATCAGACTCTGCAACCCCATGAACTGCAGCACGCCAAGCTTCTCTGTCCTTCACCATCTCCCGGAGGTTGCTCAAATTTACGTCTATTGTCAGTGATGCCATCCAACCATCTCATCCTCTGTCATCCCCTTCTCCTCCTACTCTCAATTTTTCCCAGCATGAGGGTCTTTTCCAATGAATTGGCTCTACATCAGGTGGTCAAAATAATGGAGCTTCAGCTTCAGCATCAGTCTTTCCAAAGAATATTCTAACTTGATTTTCTTTAGGATTGATTGGTTTGACCTTCTTGCAGTCCAAGGGACTCTTAAGAATCTTCCCTAGTACCACAGTCCAAAAGCATCATTTCTTCAGTGCTCAGCCCTTTTTATTGTCCAGCTCTCTCACATCCATACAGGATTACTGGAAAAACCATAGCTTTGACTATAAGGATCTTTGTAGGCAAAGTAATATCTCTGCTTTTTAACATGCTGTCTAGGTTTGTCATAGCTTTTCTTCCCAGGAGCAAGCATCTTTTAATCTCATGGCTGCAGTCACCATCCACAGTGATTTTAGAGCCCAAGAAAATAAAGTCTGCCACTGTTTCCATTGTTTCCCCATCTATTTGCTATGAAGTGATGGGACTGGATGCCATGATCTTCATTTTAAGTATTACTACTGCTCAATATTTCCATTTCTCCTCTCCTTCCAGATACAGGAGAGGATTCAATTTCTCTACCCTCTTGAAGTTCGCTGAAGCCAGATAACTTGTTTTGACCAATAAGTATGAGTCCAAATGACTTCAGTCAGTTCTAGATACAACCATTAAAGAACCATTCAAAACTCTGCCTGTTCTCTCTTCCCCCATCACATTGTCTAAGGAGGTCAAATCTTCAAGACAGTGCATCTATAAGATGATGGATTCCCTGAGTCACAGATTAGAGAACAGATGCCCCAGAGAATCTTCCAGACTACCCACAGAGGATTACATCCCAAGTGAAAAATCCTGTTGTACCAAGCCTGTAAAATTTAGGTGTCTGCTTCTCAGCAAACCCGACCTATCCAAACTACCTACAAGGTGAAAAATTCTTACCATCTTATTCCTTTAGTTACTAATAATCTTATGCATCTTATCACATCTTTTTAAACTGAGGGTGGGAGGGAATTGCTTATTTATGTTTTCTAGGAAAGCATTTGATTTTTAATCATTTACTTTTAGTAGCTCTATATTAATCCATCCCTTGCCTCATCCCAGACACTCAGAAATTCTGTAGCATTTGAGAAGAGATTCCTAGCAGCTCAGATGGCAAATAATCCACCTGTAATGCAGGAGATCTGGGTTCAATCCCTCGGTCAGGAAGATCCCCTGGAGAAGGAAATGGCAAGTTACTCCAGTATTCTTGCCTGGAGAATTCCATGGACAGAGGAGCCTAGCAGGCTAAAGTCCATGGGATCACAAAGAGTTGGTCACAACTGAGTGACTAACACTTTCATAAAGTACAAAGGATCTCTGAGATGTCTGTGACTTTGCTCATTAATCAAAGCACAAATACTGCATATTTATCTTGAGATCCCTATTAGGATGTGATATAAGTATGTATGCATCAAAATATGCTTCAAAATGTCGCCTCTTGCATATTCTCCATAGCATCTAACACATTGTTTGTTATTTAGTAAGTACTCAATGGGGCTTCCCTGATGGCTCAATGGTAAAGAATCAGCTTGCAATGTAGGAGACACAAGAGATGTAGTTCAATACTTTGGTCAGGAAAATCCCCTGGAGGAGGAACTGGCAACCCACTCTGGTATTCTTGCTGAAAAAATCCCATGGACAGAGGAGCCCGGTGTGTTATAGTCGAGAGGGTCAGAAAGAATTGGACACAACTGAACGACTATGCATGAGCACAATGTACTCAATAATAATTTAAAAGAATGGATACATGTATACATATGGCTGAATCCCTTCACCATTCACCTAAAACTAACATAACACTGTTAATCAGCTATACTCCAATACAAAATAAAAAGTTTAAAGCTTGAAAAAATAAATAAAAGGGATTTTTATAAGCTGAAAATGAAAAGAGATCTTGGAGAGGTTTAAGTTCAAGTTGGACCATAAAGAAGACTGAACACCAAAGAACTGATACTTTCAAACTGTGGTGCTGGAGAAGACTCTTGAGAGTCCCTTGGACAGCAAGGAGATCAACCCAGTCCATCCTAAAGGAGATCAGCTCTGAATATTTATTGGAAGGACTGATGCTGAAGCGGAAACTCCAATACTTTGGCCACCTGATGCAAAGGGCCAGCTCATTGGAAAAGACCCTGATGCTGGGAAAGATTTGAGGGCAGGAGGAGAAGTGTGACAGAGGATGAGGTGGTTGGATGGCATCACCACTCAATGGACATGAGTTTGAGCAAGCTCCAGGAGATGGTGAACGGCAGGGAAGCCTGGCATGTTGCAGTCCATGGGGTCACAAAGAGTCAGACACAACTGAGGGACTGAACAACAATAATTTTATTTTACAAGTGAGGACACTGAGATGCCAGTGGAGGAAATAGTGTGACTCTCATGGGAGGTGGAGCCATCATGAATCTCCCACACCCCCGTAAAGGAAGTGCTCCAAATCTGATCTCTAATATTAGTATGAGCAAATTACCTGAAGTGCCATATTCAATTGTTAGACTGTCCTTGAATACTTAAATACAATTATGTACCTTACTGATTTTGGAAAGGAAAGGTAGAATAAAGAACTCAACTTACTTTGTTCTCTAGCCAGCTAGCCTTCTATGTGTTTTCAGACATACTGGACAGACTTTACTGAATCATCTTACTTCAGAAGGGATGATTAATTACAAACAGCAAAGGTTAAATCAATTACAAGTATTTTCCCCCACGGTGATTGGCGTTACCATACCTACCAACATAAAAGCCACTAGCTTCAGGTGCATTGTATTATAAGGCCAGTTCTCATCTTGGTGTGACAGACTGGATCTTTGATATCATCATTAAAATCAGTGGGAACTCTAACAGAGTCAGAAGTGTGGAATTGGGCATACCAGCTCTGAAACTGTGGATGCTCATTTAATTCCCCTGCTAATTTTTCAAGCTAAAAGATTTATCCCATCTGACAGAGCAATCCAAGAAATCTCTCCAGTGCAGGTTATTCAGCTCTGAATTGAAAATTACAAAAATGACAATAACTGCATGTTAAATTATATTTTCCTACACTTCGCTCCCTCCTTGTTATGTTCCTAGTTCTTAACCTGGTTCCTAGTCTTAACCTGGTTAGGAATAGGGATCCATTACCAAGAACTAACCCTAACAAAGCCTTGATTGCAGGACCCATACAGGAGGAGAAAACACCTCTTGGTTACAGAAAGAACAGACACCCACATGGATTCAGTTGTTCTTGGACTGCCCCAGCGGCTAACCAAGATACTGTAGGCAGGCAGAAACTGGCAAGTCACTAGTAGGCAGACAGAGCATGTCCTTGGGGCCCAGAGAGACACAGAGAGAGCAGGACATCTAGGAAGAATTTGTTTTGTACGATTTCAAAGAAAAAGTTTAGAATTTTTTAGACCGCAAATTGCATGGACAAATAGCACAATGCTTTCAGAGCTTGTTTTTCTAATGATCAGTGATGAAGGAAGAATTTTGTTGTTTTTTCTCCCCAATCCATCGTGGATGGACATAACTATAAATTTAAATAAAAATTAATTACTCAAAAAATAATTAAAATAGATATATATTAAAATAGGGCTTCCCTGGTGGCTCAGATAATAAAGAATCTTCCTGCAATACAGCAGGCCTGGATTCAGTCCCTGGGTTGGGAAGATCCCCTGCAAAAGAGATGGCTAACCACTCCAGTATTCTTGCCTGCAGAATTCCATAGACAGAGGAGTCTGGCGGGCTACAGTCCATGGGGTCGCAAAGAGTCAGATGTGACTGAGTGGCCAACACTTTCACCTTCCCTTTTTTTCATATATAAAATACAAGCCTAAACTTTTTTCAGTATTAGATCCAAGCTACATAAAATTGCCCAAACGGCTATAAAGATCTCCAAACATTCACTCTTGTGGCACACCACAAGTGGTCTGCAGACCCCACCTGAAGTAGGGCAACTCTAAAGGGCTTAACTGGGCTCTGGTTCAAAATAATTATGGCCGTGAGTTGGTTTGGGTTTTCTCTTCATTAATATTGTATCAGCCTGATTTTGCTACCAATAGGACTCAAATCCCAAATTACTAATTTTAGCACTTTTTCCCAGAATGCACTCAGCAGATTTGTTAATCATGCTTGGTGCTTCATTCATCTGGTTATTGCTCTCCTTCATTCAACATTTACTGAACACGACTCTGTGGCCGGCACTGCTGGGAACAATCAATGGTAGTTGTTGCCCTCTTTCATCTAGTCAAGAGACCACTACTGGCTGTTTTTACTTCTTTCTTTTTGCCACAAACTTTCAAGCTAAACCTGCACAAGTTGAAATTAGGTCATCATTAGCTGGTGCCTTGTTAACCTGATGTCTGGGAGCTTTACTTTGCCTTATTCAAATTGCTTCAACTTCCTTTCTTCTCCTACCACACACCTCAACTTTTAATTATTACTCCTCCTTGCGGTATCTGCCCAAAGAACTCCAAGACAAAAGGAAATCACAAATATTAGTGATTCAGGCTGACTTTCAGAGAGGAGCCACCAAGTCCACAGCCATCGCTGATCCTGTTAGAATCATTTCTATGAAACTTACTTGAATGACCTTTTATGTATCTGGAGTTTCTCATTCTCTTTTTATCATAGAAGGCTAAGATTTAACAAGAACCTTAATAAAATTTTTTATATTCTAAGGGGAAAAAAGCCCAATATTTCTTACAAAGTCAAGTGTAATTTGAGGCATTATACACAAATCACGTATTTGCAAACCTCATTATCTTTATAAGCTTTATCATTCATCAGTCATATTTAACAAACAAGATTTTCTTTAAAAAAGTAACATCTCTCTAGATCAAAGTTACATCTCCAAAACTCTAGGAACTGAATCCTAAAAACCTAGGACTACAAAAAACACTTCTAAACACACTATCATTTTTAAGTTTGTTTTTGCTGCAAAACCAAATAAAACACTAGTAATAGTCCTTAGTGTTTTAAGTCCAATGTATTGTCTACAATATAAGCACTAGCACCTGACATTTTATGCTTAATTAACTCAAGAAGAAAATGTGAAGGAAAAAGTTAAACTGCCCTCCCACATAACATGTTCCAAATAATTTCATGGAGAAGAAAATGGAAACCCACTCCAGTACTCTTGCCTGGAAAATCCCATGGACAGAGGAGCTTAGTGCAGGCTACTGTCCATGGGGTCACAAAGAGTCGGGCACGACTGAGCGACTTCACAAACTCACTCACCATAAATTTACCTTCAGCATAGATCATTGCTATATTTTTTAACCCTTTAATTAAGGCCAGTTATAACCTCCAGTGGAATAGATACCCTGGCTTCTTTTACCTCATGGATAAATCCAACCATAAATAATCATCCTATATTGACTGAAACTGTATTATTCCCAGAAATGCTAATGATCTCATTAATATCCTGTTCATGCTTTGCATTACTCCACTTAATTTAAAGCAAGATCACAAATATTTTTCCCTATTTAAGTTGCATAAACATAGCATATATTCCATCAAGTTTAATCACAGGTAAGTCTAATGAGATACATGGGACTTTTAAGAAATGAAATGTAATATCCAAACTAAATTTGCTAGTCTCTGCAGGTCCAATAAGTCAGCCAACCTTTTTAAGTAAATCATTAGTAGAAATAAAGTTAAAGCTTTACAGGCCCAGAGATTTGGAACTTCAAAGTGTCTACTACAAAAGACCTAAGGAGAAGATGAACAGCTTGCAAAAGGAAAACAGACTTTTCTATCTTTAATTATCTTTTGTTCACATGGACACCTATGATTATATCTCTTACACATATAAAAACCCTAAAACTTCCTTTGTATTCCACACTGCCACAAAGTATATCTTCCAAAATATATCCCCTCATAGATTATTTTCATTTTACATGAAAACTTTTAGCATAGATGAGGTCACATATAAGAAAGGTTCTCTTTCTTATATTCTCTTTCTGGCATCATGTATCCGTTTTTAATGTTCCTGTCACCTATGGGCTACAACCATCCTGAATACTTCCTACTGCTTCTCTAGATCTGATTCATCTGCATTATCTTTTTGTTTGTTTGTTTTTAATGCATTTAACTTCCCTCAGAATCTTCTACTTTAATTCATGTAGCATCATGTGATCCTTAGCCATTCCCATCAAACCATCAATCTCTCCAAGGGGTGCAAAGGCAGGCCTCTCTCATTGTGCAAAGGCAGGCCTCTCATTTTTCCTCTCTACCATTGAAAAAAAAATACACCAAGTTAGTCTGCATCTCATAAGTTAAGAGCCATCAGAGATAGTCTCCTGGCATTGAAATAGCACTGTTCTTTTCCACTGGTACTCGTTGTGGTCCTAGGAATGTTGCCAGCTTTGAGTAATAAACTTGACATTCCTCAAAAATCCAGCATGTATTCTACACTCACATTTAATATGTTTTGTTTATGAACTTAAAGAAACAACACATACAAATGCATTCCTTTAGCTATTACAAAGAAATAATATCACTATTGAAATATTTAGCACAGTAAAGCCCAACTATCAGTGTTACCAGCAATCAAACCTCTTCTCTTTACCTATTGCAAAAAATATACCTTATTATGATTTTCAAATTTAGGAGATGCTCCTTTCACAATTTTAGGGGGGGAAAAAGTTCGACATAGCATTTTCTCCCATTCTATACTTTAGATATAGAAATGCTAATTCTTCAGAGAAGTAAAAAGCATTGCTCTGGAATACTGCAGAGTCTGCCTAACTGGCCTCACCATCATGTCTCTGGCCTTGTGTTAGGGTCTCTGTCTCTATCACAGTCCACAAGACACTTTTCACAGTCAGCCTTCTACCTCCTTGATGGTGTATATCAGCGCATCTCCTGTACAATCCATCAGGACCCACAAAAGTCTTCTCATTCCTTAGAGCAAGAATTATATAGAAATATATTCAGAAGCCTCAAATTATTTTCTAAGCTTCACCAGTGCAATCACAGACTGAAAAAATACCAATTTCCCTTAGGCAAAATCCTAATCCTCTTCTTGAGGAAATTCTATTCATTTTTATATCAATCTTTAAATTGTCAGCTCTAAAATTTACCACAGTCATGTCCAACTATGCAAAGCAGCAGGTGTTCAGATATGCAAATTAGCCATGATGCAATAAACAATCAAGAAGCAAATAAAAATAGAAAATTAAGTCAAATAATTATTTAATTAGTGATGTCTTTGGTGTTCACTGTTACTTCATGAACATCTGGAAAGTTAAAGGTTATAATGTACTTGAAAGTATTTTACAAATTGTAAAAGCATCATTTGGAGCTTTGTAAGTACCTGATACTTACTTGAATAAATTTGTGGTATATAAAGGAAGGAACAAATAAAAGTAATATATTGTTTCTATCTTTTACGTAGAAAAGATAGAAACCATAATAAAGCATCTATCTATTAGTCACTACAGAGCTTCATGTTCAAGTTAGTCCACATTTTGTTTAAACAGAAAGATATGAATGTCAGGAGTATCATTATGTCATCCCTACTTGGAGAAATATGAGGAAATTCAGGCCAGCCTCAAAAGTCATCCCAAGATTTCACAGTTACATGATAGACCCATTGTAAATTTTTACCTGCCAAGTTTAATATTAATTTGGAGACTCATTTCAGAAAAAAAAAAGAAGTCAAATGTATTGACTGGGTGGGAAAAGAGAGCCACCAAAATTCAACTGTCATGCAGATGGGAAACAGTTTTACTTACAGCAATATAGTCAAGAAGTAACTTTGTTTTAGAGAATATTTGCATATTTTTAAACACTACAAAGATATTGGTCAGGATTTTCCCTTCTCAATGGTATTCATTACTTTGTATACACCTCAAAATGCAGAAATATATCCTGCTTGTGAAGAAAGTACAAGTTTGTAAGGTAGGTCTTAAAAAACTAACAAGATATTTTGTACAACACTGAAGTACATTGGAGACACATTACAGAACTTTTTGGCAGATGCAACTAATGTACCTTATTTGGTAACCAGAAGGTCATGATGATTTGTGGGATGTCAATGGACACGACTGGATAGATAAAATATTAGAAGCCATGTATGAATTAATGAGCCATTGTTAGAAGACAGTTTTACTTTTCTTGCTCAATTCTTTGATGATTATCAGATAAAGAATAGAAGTCAGCAGGGCCCATTGGGCACAATTTCTTTTTATTTCACTGTAATTCTTACAAAGCCCAGCTTTATTTAATTGCTATTTCTAGTTATAGAGTAGGCCCTAAGTTAACTCAAGTATTTTCCCTATATCACTAAGACTCAGTGTATAATGGGGTTTTTTCCCCCTCTTTTGAAAAGCAATTTACCTTCAGTTTTAACTCTGCATTTTCCTTTTTAAAGAAATAAAACCCCAGACATCTCTTTAAGACTGCACATGTGGGAAAACCATAGTCCAGCCAAAGGCTGCCGGGATCCAGCCCCGGTGGATCCAGGGAATTCGAAGGGTGGACGGCGTTGGTGTGGAAAGACTTGTTTATTGATTGATATAAGATTAGATTAAGAAACTATAGCGTAGTAGGAAGATTAAGTGGAGGAAGAGGGCTGAATAGCTTGGTTTACGCGGAAGGCCAATAAAATTCCAGACAAGGAATTTGCACCATCTACATTGGGCCACCGGCGCCTGCTTGAATATCTAAGGGTGCCTCGCCTTAAGCTCCCTTTCGTGTGGGTCTTAACAGCCAGGGCAAGTAAGTAGACCTGGCGAGCCTCCGCGCCCCAGGTGGAGATTCAGCCTGAAATTAAAGTAAAGCGCAGAGAGAGGGAAGGGAGAGAAGAAGAGAGAGAGAAAGACACGGTGGGAGGGGGGGGGGGGGAGCCAGATTCCCAAAAAACCAGGCCGAGAGACTAGTTCGAGAAACTGGTCTGAGAAACTGGTCCCATCCTTTATTGTTCAGAAGGCCTTTTATACTTTTGATAAAACATGGAGATCAATGGGTAACACAAAATTATGTAGCGTTCGCAACCCAGACTCTTTCTATACATCATTTTGTTTACAAAAGGTCTCAGGTGATTTACATTATCTTCTGGCCAAGAGGCTTGTTAACACTTTCTGGCTCTCTTCCTTAATGAATGTTAATTTTGTTTCCCCTGAAGTGTTTTTCTTTAATCTGCATCTCCTTAAAGCATTAAAGTTACATCTCTATAGAACAAAGGTGCAGTGGGATATAACAAAGGTACTTAACCCAAAGATCTAATGTTGCTAATACCAGGTCTACTACTTGCATTTTTATATACCAACTATATCTAAAAATAAAGGATATGAAAATTTGGCAGCAAGCATTGACTCAACAAATGAAACCTTTAATCAGTCCTATTCTAAAGATTTTGACTCCTCGGAAGCCCCTACATTCCTAGGATGTTTTAAGCTTCCTGTGCCTCCTGCGGTCAGGAGGCCTCAAACAATCACATGCGCAGCTGTACGAGTCCTGCAGGCAGGCTAGAAAGCCATCGGAGGGGTTTTTGGATTGAAACACTCTTTCAAATGCAGAAGACTAAAGCCCTGAATTGACTTTTTCTAGAAAATGTCAGAAGAGTGGAAAAGCAGAGCACAAAAACCAGCAAATTTTTGTTGGGGTACATGCTTAGGAATTTCCAGAGGGGCCCCTGAAGTCTGAGCACGCCTTGCGTATGTCAGCTTCCTTCCTCATGACCTTGTCACGGGCGGGATTCCTCACACTGGCTCCCGGCAAAAGGCCACCTATAGGTCTCTCTCTCTTGCCTCTGCTCTCTGTTGTTTAGTTGCTGAGTCATGTTCTACTCTTTTGCAGCCCCACGTCCTTTAACCCACCAGGCTCCTCTGTCCATGAGATTTCCCAGGCAAGAATACTGGAGTGGGTTGTCATTTTCTTCTCCAGGGGATCTTCCTGACCCAGGGATCGAACCTGAATCTCCTGAATTGGTAGGTGGATTCTTCACCACTGAGCCACCAGGGAAGTCCCTGCCTCTGCTATGGTGAGGGCCTTCCTCAGAGCTCCCCCCACATCTTCACCAATGAGCTAAATGACAACAACACTCTGGCCGCCTACCTTAACAGGTAGGATCAAGGAAGCTAGCACAATAGTGAAAAAGGTTAAGATAACCAGATCCAATGCAGTTTCTGCTTCTCAAAAATGCTGAAATTTGTAACACCAGGCAGTAGTCTCACCCAGAAATTAGCAGCATTATGGGTTACAGTGTGAGGCTGGATAAAGATACTAAGCAACACCTGATTGTCCCATGTGGCATCTACTCATGGAAACAATGCTGATGTTTCAGTAAACATTGTTGAGAACAGGTCAGTCGACCTCTCCCCCATATATTTCAGGTCCCTGATAGGACAGCTACATTTGGTGACCACAACTTGCACTTTAGAATTTCACATGACTGAATTCAAATCCTGCCTCTGAGAGGAAGCTTCTCTGATCCTCAGCAAAATGTCACTAGCATGGTATCTACTTCAGAGTGTTGATGCGAGGTTCAAATAAAGTAAGGGATCTAAAAACACTTCATACATGCCAAGTGTTTGATCCTAATTTTTATTTCCAGGTACAAAATGCCAAGCTTACTCCTATGGAACCAGGATGACGGTAGATGAATGGGAAAGCATGGCAGGATACACAAGCCTTACAAGATAACCTGGCTTGCCCAGACTGCATATCTAATCACAAAAGTCTATGAACATTTAATCGAGAAAAAATAATAGCAACCAATTAATTTTTTTTAAATAGAGATCTCCTGTCCAGTTCTGCATGGATATCAGTAGTGAGCATTTCAGTGAAAGATCCACAAGGCTTCCAATATATCTCAAAATCTCATGAAATGTTTTTCCCCATCAGCTGCAATTTCAGAAGCTATCTGCCAGACTTGTAGGCTTAAAACACCACTGGAAAGCTAATTCTACAATCATGCTCTGGGCCCTTGGGGCAACCACAAGGTCCTGAGCCTGGTCCAATACTTCCCATTAAGTGTAGGCATCACCTAGATTTCAAAGGCACACAGAAAAGCCTTGGTAACCCTTCTTGGGTCATCTGCCATTTCCCTTCTCTCGGTAATTCGCAGAGGCCCTTCCCCTCTGAGGCAGACGTGAGAACAGATTGGAATAGGTTCCAAAACTCACGCTGTCTTTCCTGCTTGCTCACCGCATCACTGACATCAGGAAAGCCGCGTGCGGGCAAGGACAGCAGCCCAGAGCCAGGCCCGCGGTGGACCCTTCTTCGGTGTTGGTTGAATGAATGAGCTTCACTCATGGTTACTGGGAAGGGATCCAGCCAGTCCTGAGTCATGGTCTGGCCCTTTACCTTGTTGGAATTCTGTCAAAGGCAGACTCTAATCCAATTAGAGAATCAATATCCAGAAAATATCAGAGTTGTTTTACCCATGGCTTTTTCTGTGCAAGGTTATTATTCTCTAGCATTTTAATGCTTTCAAATGGCAAAAAACAGTAGTATTAAAATGAACCCACCTGAAATTAATGAACAGACTGAAGTGACATAGTACATGATACACAAAGCGGTTCAGAGAATAACACATTATCTGAAAGTTACTTTAAAAAAAAAAAAACATAAACTAAAGTAATGGGACAAAAAGACCTTTAGGAAGGACAACTAAATTTAATATCATTTTGAAAATCCTCTTTCTGAGACACTTTTTTTTAAGTTAAATATAACAACACCAAAACAACTTGGAAAATTAATGTCCTAATTTGGACAAAATCAAATTCAGTTATCTTGGACCCTGACAGGCTCCACCATTTCTCGCTGTAAGAAGCTGAACATGAAACTGCTCAAGCCAAATCCATCTCCCTAATTGCCTTGGTCACCATCATTTGCCATTTGGACAGGAGGTCTGCTAAATAGCATCCAAAGGCCAAATAAGACATGACATTGAGAATAATCTAGTTCCATGCTTCCTCTAGTCCAGTGTGACTTGAAGGACAATGGTCTACACTGAAGGTATAGAAATTGCCAGAGTTTATGAAAATGCCCACAAATTTCTAGAATGTTAGAACTGGAGGTGACCTTGAGTGGTCACTATTTCTGTGTCTTATTCATCAGACCAAAAAAGAAAAAAAAAAAAGGGATGCAGTTATGTTCCCTTTCTGTGCACCTGTAACGAGAGGTCTTTACTCTGTAGCAGCAAGAATTGGCCTCTACAGTGCCTAGACTGTATTTGCCTATAAGCAGTTGCAGCGTGTTGTACTATTAGCTACACATCTTTCCTCCCCTGACTCGCCCTCACCTCTCTCTCTCTCACACACACACACACACATTTGCATACATACACACACTGCATGCACACACAAACATCACACACACAAATACACAACACTTACACATACATATTTTTATATACACACAGCTACATACACTCCACACACACATACCACACACACAGTCCACACATACACACTTAAATACATACCACACATACAAACACACATGTGCACACACACATGGCAAACCATTATTTGAAATTTTTGGAAGCAGTAACCAAGCTATTCATAGATGTGGTTCCAAACCTGTTAGGAACTCAATAAAACTTGATTGAATAAAATTACAGAAGGCTCAATCAATTCCCATATTATGAATTCATTGCAGTCTCAGTGATTTTTTAAAATTGTCCTTAAGCCTTTCATTCTGTCACTGTGCAGGCCCTAACTGACGCAGGGAGCTCGCTTCTGGAGTGGGGACTGGGAGTCTGTGGAGCTTTTCCCTCTGGTCCTGTCCCAGCCCTGTCTGCTGGTATCCACGGGGCCACAGTGCCACCTGCTGTGGGCATCCTCACAGTGACTAAGGAAAAGCTGCCAAATACTGTGGGATGCCTTTGTTCTTCAAAACACAAGTCAAACTGCAATTAATCAACATTTATTAAAATTAATTCCAACACGTTCATTAACTTTTAAGGGAATTACAAGGCACACGGCATTATTGAATAGCTACATGAACTGTTCTCTCCAGGAGAGAGAACAACATTAATAGGATGGGAGGCACTGAATCCAGGGTTCTCAGATGCTGAAGCACTATGTGGCTTACACAGAAATTTATTAATATGCCCTTTAGTCAGGTCTTCCGAAACATTAGACTGAAACTTTGCATGATACCTGCCAAATGTGCTTATCCTGCCACCATCTGCAAATATGTTACCCCACCTTTCTCAGAAATGACATTCTGACCGTTTAAGATCTGAAATATCATTTAAGAATGTGTCTTCAAAGGACAAGACCTAACCATATAGGTGACTTACAGCTTTACACCACCTTAACCCTACCCACTGGGAAAAAAAAAATGGATAAATATGTGTTCAAACTTCCTTAGGAGTTAGTCCACATAGGATTCTCAATGCGTTTTAAAAACAAGAACCAAACTTCAGGCTTCGGTTCCCTACATATGGAATTCTGTTTTTGTAGGCTCACAGAGAGAACTTTATTTTCCTTTCTACTGGAAAGTAAAATATTCAAAGATCTGAATATAAAAGAATAAACGGTTAGGGGTGGACAGAGCAGGAATAGGAAGAACAAGGTGAATTTTTCTTTCGTTTGAGTTTTTTGCTTTTGGAGTCTGCGAGCCTCAGAAGCAATACAACAGCGCCACTCTAGGGTATTTCGTGGAATAACAGGCCAGACTTTCCCAGCCCGCTTCCCCTTTGCTGGTGGTGGTGTTCACGCATCAAGTCCTGTCGAACTGTTTCGACCTCATGGACTGTAGCACGCCAGAGTTCCCTGTCCTTCACTATCTCCCAGACTTTGCGCACACTTATGTCCAGTACCCCTCCGCTTGTACAAGGGAATTATGCCAGTTTTAACCTGGCACAAAATGTAATGTTCAGAAGTAGCCTATTTATTTTGTAAAGTCTGAAACGTTTAAAAACATTAAGCTCAAATATCAAATTACAATTTTGTTAATCAAAAAGTACTGACTGCTCTAGATGGCTTGAGTCAGCTCATCACTTCATGCTCTTGTGCAGGCTCCACTCCCTGGGTCTCACTTTCCCATCTGCAGAATGGATGGGTGTGTAGTCGATAGTCACAAACGGCTATTGAATTAAAATGGAATAAAATTTAAAATTCAGTCCCTTCATTAGATTAGCCATGTTTCAAGGGCTCAATAGCCATGTGGGGCCGGTGGCTACTGAACTGGACAGAGCAGATAGAGAACATGTACATCACAGCAGAAAGTTCTAATGGCCAGCACTGGCAGAGCTAATATTCACACTTCCTTCCACACTGAGCGTCTACATGCTTCCAGCAAGAAGTGTTTCAGAGACCAGCTCAGTCAAGGGGAACCATCCCAATAACATTTTGAGAAACCACACAGAGAGAAGAGGAAGAAGAAGAAAGAGAAAGGAAAAGAAATGAAAATGACAGCCGGGTTCTAGGCTTCCTGCCACCTTCATGGCCGCAATCTGATAAGCCACTTGTGTTTTAATTCCAGTCTTCAAATCCACTCATCTGCAAAATGAGGAGAAACCAAGCTCCTGCATCTGTCGTCAGCATCACAAGCAAGGGAGGACCCAGTGTGCAGCATAAATTTCAGTGGTGACAGCTCGGGAGAGAATCTGCTGACAGATCCATGTTCACTTGAGCGCAGCCCACACAGCAGGCTGCCTGGTTCCCTTGAGGACATTGAGGTGGTTTTCGACCGTCACACATTGAAGGTATTTCCTCACAAGTCCGGTGTGTGCTGGCTATTACGGCCAGTCTGGCCCCCACCATGGACCCTGGCAGGGCTCCAGAGGGCAGCGTGCTGGGGAACTGACAGTGAGAAGCAGCCGGCTTGTCGATGGCGCCCCGTGTCCTGTGCCTGGAGTGCAGGGCAGGCCCCTGGGCTCTCACAGCCGTACCACACACTCTCCTGGCTAGTCCTAAAGCCACTCATGCCCAGCTCTGGCCAGCACAGGCCTCTGCTAGAGATCCGGCCAGTGAGCAAAGCTGCAGAACTTAGCTTTCCCATATGTTCCCTTTTCTAAGAGCAAGAGGCTGGGAGAGGGGGAAAACTATGGTATGATGAAAATCTGGGGCTTTTTCAGTGCCCCGAGGGAGGTCCGATGCAGATGTCCAGCTTGGTCCTCATTCCCTGCTGAAACGCTATCAGGGCCCACAGCTCTCAGCGTGGCAATGGCCTCTTAAGAGGTTGGGAGCGAAGTCTATATTGTCACAGCTCTCAATTGCTGTCAAGCTGGCATCTGGAAAGTTAGTGGGGTTAGAGAAGTGGTGTTGTTCCCCCCCTGGAAATCCTCCTGACTTCTCTGGAGTATAGCCAAGCTGCACACATTGTTCCATACCACTCAATCTGGCTGGATCTGGCAGGTGAGGAGAATGGGGCTGGTGGGAAGGTGGGAAGCCAGTGGGCAGGGCAGGTGAGGGCAGGGAAGATAGAAGATATGCTCTGAAGGGCCCTGAGGCACAACCTCGGGAACATGGGTCAACACCTGAGGCTCCTTATGAACTGGGGCAGCTGGCAGCTGTGTCACCTACACAAAACAGAAGGCAAACGTGGCTGAGCTCTGTGCACAACAGCTGCCTTAGTGGTGGGGGTAGGGGCTGGAGGGGCGGGACCTGCACTGGGTGGGGTGCCCATCACTCCCTGTGGACATCCAAACACAACAGAGAACCAGCGTGTTTATCAGCATTGTCTCCAGGACAAAAAACAACCATAGCCATTTAGACCCTTACAAATTCTTACTTCCGACTGGCCCAGCTGAAAACACAAACTGCTGAATAGGACACCAGGTTCTTCCAAGTCTGGGTGCTCATTATTTATGTCACCGGCTATTCTAAGTCCTCCTTGTGGAAAAAGGCTGACAGGGGTACCCTGTGGCCTGTAGAAGGGATGGGGAGCAGAGAATTGCAATGAAAAGGGTATCGAAATGAACACAGGCAGCCTGTGAATGGAAGATGGGCCAGGAAAGGACTGACTGTGTTCACTAAGGTCAGAGATCAAGCCCTGGGAACTCTTTTCTTGGCCAGCAAGTACCATGCTTTGTCCCCAGCCACAAATGATCAGCCTTTTCTTGGCTCCATGAAGAGGGGACATGTGCGTAGGACTAGGATAGCTACAAACACAGCTGGGGAGCAGAGTTGGAAGCAAAGCCAATCCAGATCATGTTTCATATTCAATCATGAGGGACTTGGGGTATTTTGGTTTTTTAAAAAAAGAGGTGAAGTGTGAGCTGGGAGAATGCAAATTTGCATTCAAAAACACATGCAATGTTGTGCACCCTCTTAATGACAAGAATGAAGTCCTGCCTCAGCAGCAATGTGAGCCTGGGGAGTAAAGCAGTGCAAACCACGGCCAAGGATAAATAGGTAAAGGCCTAATGACCCCATTTGTCCAGGCCACACGGGACTTCCCCTGCCGTGCTTCAGTCTCAACAGAAGTGGGCAAAGCAGTGATCACACAGCTGAAAGGTCATAAAAATAGCCTTTGCTCATGGCTCTGTTTTCTAATTGAGTGAGAAGGAGAGAATGCAAGAATGTTTCCAAAAACTTCATCACTCCCTTATACAACTGGTTTTGATAGAAAGTCCTCCTGCAACCCAGATCATTGAGCTCTGTGATATGAAAACAGGGCAGGCAAACATCGACGTAACCCAGCCAGGACCACTTGCTTGGGCTGTTCTTTTTGAAGATCATGGTTATAGTGTAACTTTCCTCACTTCTTGGGCTTTTCTTTTCCAAAACCCTAATAAGACACTAGAAAATGCCCCCTAAAACTGTTCTGTTCAAGGAAAACATGTCAGTCTTAACTTTTATAAAGCATATGTTGGAACTAGAGGGATGGGTAGGAAATGAATGCCTGTTTCTAAGCTCATCTTCCCTTTAAGTTTAGCCCGGTCAGCTGAGTAACTACCCAGGTCTTCCTGGGTAATCTATTATTAGGTCAAGATACTCAGCTGTATTAAAGACCATTCAAAGTTGGGTTAAGGATGAGAAAATGGGTGAAGTGGGGCCAGACAATTTTGAACAAGAGGAAATCAAACAAAGCAGTCATTTCCAGAACATGCCACCCACCTCGACTAGTGTAGTTACCCACCTGGACCGCTGTCAAGTCTACCTGGAAGGAGGTTCTAAAATAAAGGTTCCCAGTCTCAACCCCACATAACTGACTGAGATGCCCCAAGATGTCCATCACACGGCCCTGTTCTAGATGGTAAAAAGAGAAAAGCATTTCTCTTCCTCAAATAAATCTCCAAACAATGACAGTGACAATCTGATATTATTTTTCAAGTAAAGACCAGTTTGGCAAAACACTATGCCTTTCTCCAAAATATATTTTAGGTGCTAATCTGACATTTTCCCACAAGTCCCCTTTTTATATTCTTCTTTATCCAAGAGTAACATACACTCCTTGATGTAGTCCTTTCAAGTCAGTCTTCATCTCTCAGCTGTTTATCCCTTCATTTTCCTTAGGCAGATAATCAGAGTACCTGTCAATCCACCAGGCGGGAAATCATTCAGAAGAAACATTGAAAATAGAGGTGTTGTCTGTTCTCCTGAGGGATGTGAGGAACAAAGGTTAAACAATACCGCCCCCATGGTCCAGGCGTTCTGCACTTGTCTGTCCTTGATACAAGCACAGTGGCTCAGAACAGCATCTGTGGGGACTTAAATTGTGGAGTCGTGCTTCCCTTGACATGGCAAATCCAGCTGTCTTTTCTTACCAGTGGGCATCTGTGCTTGTTCACACCTTAAAAGTTCTCCTCCTCTCTATAAAGGTGAATACTTCAGATGAATTTAATCTTCTTCATTAGAATAAGTACCAGCAAAGAGAGTTACACATCTGTTTTATTCTACAAAGAATGCTATTTAGATGCATGTACTTTTATTTCTCCAGCTCATTTCTTTATGATTAAATGTGGTCGGCAGGACTGGAGGGGGTGGTTAAGAGGGTAGAGAAAAGCTGCAAAAGAGCTTAATGGAATGCATTACTTTTTGATTTGAGATGTCCTTCATGTATTTAGTATCTGACTTTTAAAACAAGGCACAAATGAACTTAGCTACAAAACAGAAACAGACTCAGAGATGCAGAGAAATGACCTGTGGTTGCCAAGGAGAAGAGACAGGGGAGGGATAGACTGGAAGTTTGGGGTTAGCAGACACAAAATATTATATGCAGAATGGATAAGCAAAAAGGTCTTACTGTATAGCACAGAGGGGCTGGACTATATTCAATATCCCATGATAAACCGTAACAGAAATGAATGCATATGTGTGTGTGTGTGGTGTAACTGAATGACTGTGCTGTATAGCAGAAACTAACACAACATTGTACATCAACTCTCTTCAGTTTTTAAAAAAGGAAACTGACTTTTCATCTTCAGGAGGATACAGATACATTAACCATGTCTGAGCAAACATGGAACCTTGGCTCTTTGTCCTGTCAGATCTTCCCAAGGAGCCAAAGTAGGACAGCCACCCAGTAGGAATAGTGTTCAGTTTCCTCTGCTGAAGCTGCTGTTATACACTTGCCATTTTTCCTCTCCTTTTGGGGGCCGTGTAATGACCAAGCGCCCCCTCACTGACAATTGTTTCATCCTACAATCTGGGGCCACGTATTCTGTGGGGACCCAGCCATTATTTATCAGGGCACATTTGCACAGAAGGCAGCTGTGTGCGGTCTGTGGTGAACAGAGAATCCAAGCAGGAACATTCAATTGGGAGCTTGCTGTGAATCTGCCAAGAACTCTCCTGAACTCATTATTTGGGAAAGAACGAGAGTGAAGTGAATAAAGATCCAGGAAAATGCAGCCCGTGTCTTTGTGGTAGCTTCTCTGTACCTTGTCCTGCATAGGTGGCTTGCTTTAAACATCAGAGCAGTACCATTTCTCTTTTTCCTTTTAGAATTAGGTTATAAGTGGTTTCATTGTTGGTGTTTTTTCCTAAATACAGGTCGTTCAGAAAACTTTTATCAAAACAACATTTTCCAGCACTTCTTTGAGTTTATTGGCCCCATTCTAATCCAAATTATCTTGCATAAATGTCATGATGATTCAGTGAAAATAAAGCTAGATTCCCCTCTTTCCCTGTAAGAGTCTTGCTCCTTGTTTCTAAATCTCAATGAAGATTTAGATAGTCATGCAATTTAATGAGCACATTCTCTTAGACCAAACCAAGAAATATACTAGAAAGCGTAAATTTGCAACTGCTCTTAATGTTCATGATGATTCTATACAACAAGCACAATCACTGCAATCTCATTGGTGGAGAAAATTGAGGTTCCCAGAGCTTAAACTAACTGATGAAAGTCTCAGGGCTTAAAGGGTGGGTCTGGAAATTGAACCTGATTCCAGCGCACACAGTAAGTCCAGTCCTTTATACAACACCACTAAAATAACACTAATAGACCCCTGGAGAGCACAATACATCCAACCTAGATTTCTTCTCCTTCATCAGACAGAGATGGCAGAGCGAAAAAAAGAAAACGACAAGCTGCTTCAAAGTTTCTTCAGTCAAAAAATTCACGGAGGAAATAAATAGATCAATATTTGCCAAGAAACTTACACTGTGTCATCAAGACAAAGTATGTGTGTGTGTGTGTGTGTGTGTACATGTATGTATTTGTGTGTGTTACAAACTCAAATGAGGATGTGAGCTGATTACATCCTCTCACTCTGTGTCCATGAAGTGTCCAACCAAGAAACACCCAGGCTACCGTTATTTTCTGTTCTTTCCTTTAAATTCCAATGGAAGAGCAAAAAACTTATTTCAAAGTGCCAGAAGTGGATAGATTACACACAATTCAGCCCTAAGAGTCTGTCTAATCAATGTACTGGCCCGTGTTTTTCACATTTTATGGGACAGCAGGGAAAATTGTTGAGAAGAGCCAATTTGCAGCTGTGTTCTTAATTATGCCTTCTATGTGAAAGGAGGCAAATTTTTCAGTGAGAGACTGCAGCTGCATTCATAAGGCAGGAAGCCCCTGTGTTGACAGCAGATAATGGAAAGCCATTATGGTCCCAGATGCCAAGGTGGACTGCGCTGCCACCTCTCCGTGCGGCCAGGTCAAGCCACTTGACTCCTCTGCGCCTCAGTGAAGCCTGCTGCTAAAGTGTATTCAAGCAGCAGGAGCGAACTGAAAAACAGATGCCATATGTGGGTAGAACTGTCCTGGATAATTATATTACCCCAAGTCACTGTCACTTGCAAAACAGCAGAGTTCAAGAGTTCCTTCCTGCCCTGAGTGTCTTTGAGCTGTTACACTGCTGAGTCACCATTGCCTCTCTCTCTCACAGTTAGCTTTGACCCATCTTGGAATGAAAGTATAAAATCCTGGGGTACTGACTAGTACCGGGTATAGAAGGGAAGAGTGACAGATGTGCAAGAAATAAAACTTTATTTTTCTACAACTGAACTCAATATTTAATAAAAATCCCTATTTCCTAAAGGAAAGAAAGAGGGCAGTTCAAGGACCATCCCATTTTCCCTGAAATGGAATTTACTATCAGATTGTTCCTGTGGCTTGCAAAAAGACATTGGGATATCCACTGTGTGAGTCATGTGTGTGTGTGTGTGTGTGTGTGTGTGTGTGTGTGTGTGTGTGTATGTTGGCATCCCTTAAGATGTCATGATTCCTGTCGTGTGACAGGTGGTCATTGGTGCATTGTTTCTTGTTCCTCAAAGCATGGCTCCTCATAATTCCCAGATTCCTCTAGATCATGAACACACATGATTCTGTTGCTATAAGTGATTCTTCGAGTCTAGGTGATGCTTTTCACCTCACCTGGGCATCATTTAGGGACAAAGGAACCTTTCTATGGTTCTGCTGTCACTGAGGCAGGAGGGAAAACTTAGGGTCCCTCAGAGTAAGCAGGCTCAACCCACTCCTCTCAGGTTCCCAATGCTACTTGAATTCCTGTCCTGTACTCTACCCTGGAAGTAAGGAGGATGCAAATGATACAGGGCTCACCTTTCAGGAACACACCCAATTCTAGTACGATTTCACTTCCCCTCCTATTCTCTCCCTCTCTCTTAATTCAGGAAGACTTCATCTGGGCGTAGGTTGTCTACACTCTGAAGCCCTCCAAAGCCTGGAATTTGTGTTTCTGCTGTAACATTCTTAACAAAAGCCATGGATGTCTGTTGATCAGATAGAAAGGAAAAATACATGAATTCATATCTCAAACACTCCCATCCTAACATTAAGTTCATTGGCCTTACCCTGAGTATACCTGGGTGAATTTATCTATTTTCTTCCTATCCCAAACCCTGCCAAGTGAAAAGAACACGATGTTGTCTGCTTTAGCAACTGGAGGCCTGATCTCCATCCAGTAAGCACTGGATGAGCCATATTGATTGTTAAAATAAATATTGAAATTGGTCCATCTTGGCTGGGAAACAGAAGCTGTCCAAGGTTACAAGTTTTGCCACTGCTGTCAGCCCCAGCCTCTTCACCAGAACCTACCTGAACAACCCAGGGAATTAAACCTGTCATACCTAGAGGGCTACAGGATTCTTCTTCTGCATATACTTACAGTCCATTCCTATTGGTCAGTTCTTATGCCCAAGCAGTCATTACATGTTTCTATTTTTACTCCTTGCTATTTCCCTGAAACTTAGAGCGGATGGCCCAGGGCGATTACTCCTGGGGAATCCTGGCACTTGAAGGTGCATATCCATCCTTTAGACAAAGTTGTTCAGAGCTGTGAGTTACTGCTGAGTTGCTGGATGGGAACCACTAATGATAAAACTGGAGAATCCTGTTTAGATATCAAGGCTAGTTCTAACAAAAGGTACATATACACAATGGAGTATTACTCAGCCGTTAAAAAGAATACATTTGAATCAGTTCTAATGAGATGGATGAAACTGGAGCCAATTATACAGAGTGAAGTAAGCCAGAAAGAAAAACACCAATATAGTATACTAACACATATATATGGAATTTAGAAAGATAGTAATGATAACCCTATATGTGAGACAGCAAAAGAGACACAGATGTATAGAACGGACTTTTGGACTCTGAGGGAGAGGGAGAGGGTAGGATGATTTGGGAGAATGGCACTGAAACATGTATACTATCATGTAAGAAACAAATTGCCAGTCTATATTCGATGCAGGATACAGGATGCTTGGGGCTGGTGCACGGGGATGATCCAGAGAGATGATATGGGGTGGGAGGTGGGAGGGGGGTTCAGGATTGGGAACTCATGTACACCTGTGGAGGATTCATGTCAATGTATGGCAAAACCAATACAGTATTGTAAAGTAAAATAAAGTAAAAATAAAAAAATTTTTTTAAAAAAAGGCACTGGAGTTTGTTCAGAGCAACCTTAGTTTGAGCTCCCAAACTCTTAGGAGTTTGAGCAAACAACCTCTTTATGTCCCAGTCTCTATAGGAAGTGGCAATAATTCCACCTGTATCAGAGAGAACAAATAAAATATCAAATGAATATAATGATCATTTTTCCTTCCTGGATACTTCAAACTAGAAACAATTAGGTAGAGCAAATCAAGGTGTAATGGGGTGGGGCAGAGAAGAGGGGAGATTGTCACAGCCCTACTCAGAGGGTCAGAGCCTAAGTGGTAAGGTGGGAGACCATGGGGCAAGGCAGAGAGGGGAAGAGTGCTCCAGCAGGTGATGGCAGTGGCCCACTCAGAAGTTTGGTGCCTGTATGGGATGGGAAGGAAACATTCATGCAGGGTTGGGGTGGAGGGGAATAATGATTTTGTACAAGAGATTGATCAAATGAAAAGTACAAAGTGAAAATAATAGAAGTTAAGTTTTTCACTGTTGGAGAAGGAAGTTACAATATGGAAAGATGTAAAACTAGAAATCAACTTTGTAATGTTAGCTTAGAATTGGAAGTACAGCTCTCCCTTGACTTACAATGGGCTTGTGTCCCAATAAACCCATTGTAAGTTGAAAATATTGTAACTCAAAGAGGCAGTTAATACATCTAACCTACCAAACATCACAACTTAGCCTAGCCTATATTAAATGTTCTCAGAACACTTATATTAGCCTACAGTTGGGCAAATTCATCTCATACAAAGACTATTCTATGAAAATGTACTCAAGATCCTGTGTAATTTATTGAAAACTATACAGAAAGTGGAAGAATGGTTGTATGGGTACTGAGTGATTGTAAGTGTGTGTCTGTGCTCATTCACTTCAGTCATGTCTGACTCTTTGAGACCTATGGACTATAGAGTATAGCCTTCCAGGCTCCTCTGCCCATGGGATTCCCCAGGCAAGAATATTGGAGTCAGTTGCTGTGCCCTCCTTCAAGGGATCTTCCAGACCCAGGAATTGAACCCATATCTCCTGCACCTCCTGCATTGCAGACAGGTTCTTTACCCACTGTGCCACCTGGGAAGCCCCTGACTGTGTATTGGTTATTTAGTCTTGTGATCATGTGGTTGACAAGGAACTTTAGCTCACCATGCTGCCCAGCATCAAGAGGGTGTATTGTACTATATATTGCTATCCCAGGAAAAGATCAAAATTCAAAGTAAGATTTCTACTGAATGCATATCACTTCCATACCATTGTAAAGTTTAAAAATCTTAAATTGAACCATAATAAAACCCGGGTCTGCAGCATTCCAGGCAGAAGCTTTACCTCTGAGCCACCAGGGAAGCCCCCATAATAAATTAGAGATGAAATATATTAGCATAACTCATAGTTTCAATGACACCGATACAGAAATAAACATGTACTGTACATATTCTCACTCACAGATACACACACAGACACATATTTCATAGGTCTATTCAATGGCAAGAGCATTGAGCCCATCTACTGCCAGATCCTGGTTTCTAAACAGCATTATCCACTAAAAGAAACCAGGATTCCTTGGAAAATTAGCTGGAGCAGAGAAAATACAAAACAATCCTGAAATGCTATATCAAAAAGTTTAAAAGGGGCTTTAAAAATGACAGAGAGATAAGAGAACAGAGAAGTAGCCTTGAAGGACTTTCAAATCCAGGTCAATTTGAACATCAAAATAAATAACAATAGTAACAGATTATACTCATTAAATAACATAAGAGTCTATCTGACTGCACTGATATAAATAAATGAATGGAGAAAAGGAAAATTTTTTCTTACAATGTATATCAACTTATATAGGCAGAAAACAACTGAATCATAAAAATCATCATTTGGCAACTGTCATAGATACAATCTATTTTGTTATTAATTTATTAAACACCAATGAATGCTAAGCCAGTGAGTGTGATATGTGATACTGACAAAGTCTCAAAATACCACCCTTCAAAATACCTATTAAGTATAAAGAAGAAATTCTACAATGGATAAAATTGACACACACCACCTCTGTGAAATGATTAAAGTCAACATCACTAGTAAAGAAGCAAATAAAAATTGTGTAACACCTGAGAAGATGCAATGAAAAACAGAACCGTGTCTGATACAATGACCAAAAATACATTAACTGATTTTTTTCAAAAAGAACCAAATCTAAATTAGGGATATTCTAAAAAAAAAACAGCCAGCCTATAATCTTGAAAAAAGTTAGGGTCCGGGATAGACTGAGGATTAGAGATGAAAGTAGATTAAAGGAATCTGAGAATTAAATTCAATGTATTATCCTGAACTAAATCTGTTTGTGATATAGGACAATATTAGGACAACTGATAAGACTCTGAAAGCGGTCAGAGAATCAGATCTCTGTAATATATCAATGTCAATTTCTAGATTTTTACTGTTCTGTGTGATTACATAGAAGAATATTTTTTGATTGAGATTAGAAACTATTTTAGGATGATGAAGCAACATGTCAGCAACTTACTCTGAAAAGAGTTGAAAAAAGTTTCTTGATTCTTGCTGTTTTCCTTTACATTTGAAATTAGTTTAAAATAATTTAGAACTAAAAGAAGTGAAAAATATAAGAATATAATAAATATATTTATTTTTTAAGTAGGAATATAATATATATACATATATAGTTAAGAAAAATAACCTATGCAAAGGAGGAGAGAGAACTAGAATTGGCCTACAATAGACACAAAAAGGCAAATACTATAAGATTTCACGTATATGTGGACTTGAAAATAGTCAAACTCATAGAGGAGAGTGGAATGGTGAGCTTCCTGAGCAGCAGGGAGGGGGAGGGGAAAGGTGATTGTTAAAATGTACAAAGTTTCAATCATGCAAAATAAGTAAGTTTCAAAGACCTATTGACACTATGCAACATAGTGCCTATAGCTAACCATAGTGTATTGTACACTGAAAATCTACTAAAAGAGTAGATCTTATGCTAAATGTTCTTGCCACAAATAATAATAATAATAATAGAGGCAGGAGGAAACTTTAAGAAGTGATGATTATGTTCATGGCCTTGATGGTGGTGATGGTTTCCAGGTTATAGGAACAGTGAAAGTCTCTCAGTCATATCCAACTCTTTATAACTTCATGGACTGTAGCCCTGACAGGCTCCTCTGTTCTTGGAATTCTTCAGGCAAGAATACTGGAGTTGGTAGTCATTCCCTTCTCCAGGGGATCTTCCTGACCCAGACATCGAACCCAGGACTCCCATATTGCAGGCAAATTATTTACTGTCTGAGCTATCAGGGAAGCCTCTCAGGGGTGTATACTTACCCTCAAAATCACTAAGTTTCCATATTAAAACTCACCATATATTAAATATGGACAGCATTTCATACATCACTCAACCTCAATGGTTTAAAAAAAAAAGAACTAGAACTGACCCACATTTGCTGCCAAGCACATAAATGTGATGAGTATCTGTCCCTTTGCTCTGTCAGGATAGAAAGAGCCTTTTGGGCATGTTGTCTGATCCAGCCATGTATTAAAACATGGGGAATAAAAAGAATGAAATCTGGAGAATTAAGGACCAAAGAAAGTAAGTGATTAAAAACAGTTAAAGGATACACCACTGTATTATTTCAAATAGTTTTAAGGGACTAATAGTTCTACTGTATATGAGAAATACAAGGCATGGGCATGTATCTTTAAATCTGGAATATTAAAAATGTGCTCTTTAATGGCTCACATCATTATCACTGTTAGCTCTCAACCAGAAACAAAATCAATTAAAAATGATTTTAATATCTCTCGTTTCTTTAGCCAAATAAAAGCAGCAAAATTAGTCATAATAGAGTTAATTACCTTTTCATCAAAGTACTGGCAGTGACAATCTGACTTCTACTTCCTTGTAAAACCCCGATGTCTGAAAGATTCCTTAATTACACACATAGCTTATGCAAGGCAAAACCCAGCCCAATTCTCACATCTATTACCACAGAAAGAACTTCAAATTACTTTCTATGGCTGAATAGAGAAACTGCCTGAAAAATGCTGACCCAAACCTTCTCTTTCCTAATGGTAAAGAAATTGAAACAGATCCAGTAGAGTTGTCAAGGAGACAGAAAAACAAATTAACAAAGTATAGTGTTGTGGTTAAGAGCACAAAGCCTAGAGCCTGACTGCCTACCTATAAATTCTGGCTCTAACATTATAAAGCTGTGTGATCTTGGGGAACTTAACCTCTCTGTGCATTAGGATTCTCACCTGTAAAATGAAGATTATAATAGTATCTACTGTATAAAGCTGTTGCAGAATTTCATTTTTGCAAAGTACTTTAAACGGTAACTGCCTGATGATAATCAGTGGATATCAGTTATGACTTAAGTTGCTATTATTTATAACCTTTCTTATGCGGCAGAAGTATTCAGTTCAGAATAGAGACCTAAGAGTTACTCAGATTCTTTCATATTTCATAGCAAAATATCCCAGTAGAAACAATAAAACTATATTATACTCAAAGCATGCCTATTTTAATGCCTTAACTAATTCAACTATTTGTGTCAAAGCAAATAAACCAAGCTGATCTGTCAAAAGAACTACACCAGTTATTAGACTGAAAGTTCAAATCATGTTGTGTGTTTCCAGATAATCTGACAATTATCTGACTAGTTTGACCAATAAAACCAGTAAAAACAGACTATTCCATTTGTACACAAAGAAAATAGTAATAGTCTAAGCTTCCCAGAGTGCTTTAACATTAATCTCGGATACTGGTGGGAACAACTTTATTTTTTAAATTGAAGTATAGTTGATTTACGATATTGTGTTCATTTCAAATGTATAGGAAAGTGATTCAGTTATATATGTTTTCAGATTATTTTCCATTACAAGACCAGGAGATGACTGAGGCTCACACCATGAACTTTCTATTGCCAAATTCAGACTTAAATTGAAGAAACTGGGGAAAACCACTAGACCATTCAGGTATGACCTAAATCAAATCCCTATGACTGTACAGTGGAAGTGAGAAACAGATTTAAGGGACTAGATCTGATAGACAGAGTGCCTGATGAACTATGGATGGAGGTTTGTGACATTGTACAGGAGACAGGGATCAAGACCATCCCCATGGAAAAGAAATGAAAAAAAAAACAAAATGGCTGTCTGAGGAGGCCTTACGAAGAGCTGTGAAAAGAATAGAGCTGAAAGGCAAGGAGAAAAGGAAAGATATAAGCATCTGAATGCAGAGTTCCAAAGAATAGCAAGGAGAGATAAGAAAGCCTTCCTCGGTGATCAATGCAAAGAAATAGAGGAAAACAATAGAATGGGAAAGACTAGAGATCTCTTCAAGAAAATTAGAGATACCAAGGGAACATTTCATGCAAAGATGGGCTCAATAAAGGACAGAAATGGTATGGACCTAACAGAAGCGGAAGACACTTGGAAGAGGTGGCAAGAATACACAGAGGAACTGTATAAAAAAGATCTTCATGACCCAGATAATCATGAAGGTGTGATCACTCACACTCACCCAGAGCCAGACATCTTGGAATGTGAAGTCAAGTACGCCTTACAAAGCATTACTATGAACAAAGCTAGTGGAGGTTATGGAATCCCA
Organism: Ovis canadensis; assembly: GCF_042477335.2. Classification (NCBI taxonomy): domain Eukaryota; kingdom Metazoa; phylum Chordata; class Mammalia; order Artiodactyla; family Bovidae; genus Ovis; species Ovis canadensis. Next base: position 228,922,265 of record NC_091245.1, read on the forward strand.
GTTGAGCTATTTCAAATTCTTGGGAAATAGATGGGGAAACAGCAGAACCAGTGTCAGACTTTATTTTGGGGGGCTCCAAAATCACTGCTGATGGTGATTGCAGCCATGAAATTAAAAGACCCTTACTCCTTGGAAGAAAAGTTATGACCAACCTAGATAGCATATTCAAAAGCAGAGACATTACTTTGCCGACTAAGGTCCGTCTAGTCAAGGCTATGGTTTTTCCTGTGGTCATGTATGGATGTGAGAGTTGGACTGTGAAGAAGGCTGAGTGCTGAAGAATTGATGCATTTGAACTGTGGTGTTGGAGAAGACTCTTGAGGGTCCCTTGGACTGCAAGGAGATCCAACCCGTCCATTCTGAAGGAGATCAACCCTGGGATTTCTTTGGAAGGAATAATGATAAAGCTGAAGCTCCAGTACTTTGGACACCTCATGCGAAGAGTTGACTCACTGGAAAAGACTTTGATGCTGGGAGAGTTTGGGGGCAGGAGGAGAAGGGGACGACCCAGGATGAGACGGCTGGATGGCATCACGGACTCTATGGACATGAGTCTGAGTCAACTCCGGGAGATGGTGATGGACAGGGAGGCCTGGCATTCTGCGATTCATGGGGTTGCAAAGAGTTGGACATGACTGAGCGACTGAACTGAACTGAACTGAACTGAAAAGATGATGCAGTGAAAGTACTGCACTCAAAGTGCCAGCAAATTTGGAAAACTCAGCAGTGGCCACGGGACTGGAAAATGTCAGTTTTCACTCCAATTCCAAAGAAAGGCAATGCTGAAGAATGCTCAAACTACCACACAATTACACTCATCTCACACACTAGTAAAGTAATGCTCAAAATTCTCCAAGCCAGGCTTCAGCAATATGTGAACCGTGAACTTCCAGACGTTCAAGCTGGTTTCAGAAAAGGCAGAGGAACCAGAGATCCAATTGTCAACATCCACCGGATCATGGAAAAAGCAAGAGAGTTCCAGAAAAACATCTATTTCTGCTTTATTGACTATGCCAAAGCCTTTGACTGTGTGGATCACAATCAATTGTGGAAAATTCTGAAAGAGATGGGAATACCAGACCACCTGACCTGCCTCTTGAGAAATCTATATGCAGGTCAGGAAGCAACAGTTAGAACTGGACGTGGAACAACAGGTCGGTTCCAAATAGGAAAAGGAGCATGTCAAGGGTATATATTGTCACCCTGCTTATTTAACTTATATGCAGAGTACATCGTGAGAAATGCTGGGCTGGATGAAGCACACACTGAAATCAAGATTGCCAGGAGAAATATCAATAACCTCAGATATGCAGATGACACCACCCTTATGGCAGAAAGTGAAGAACTGAAGAGCCTCTTGATGAAAGTGAAAGAGGAGAGTGAAAACGTTGCCTTAAAGCTCAACATTCAGAAAACGAAGATCATGGCATCTGGTCCCATCACTTCATGGGAAATAGATGGGGAAGCAATGAAAACAGTGGCTGACTTCATTTTTCTGGGCTCCAAAATCACTGCAGATGGTGATTGCAGCCATAAAGTTAAAAGACGCTTACTCCTTGAAAGGAAAGTTATGACCAATCTAGACAGCCTATTAAAAAGCAGAGATATTACTTTGCCAACAAAGGTCCTTCTAGTCAAAGCTATGGTTTTTCCAGTGGTCACGTATGGATGTGAGAGTTGGACTATAAAGAAAGCTGAGTGCCGAAGATTTGATGCCTTTCAACTGTGGTGTTGGAGAAGACTCTTGAGAGTCCCTTGAACTGCAAGGAGATCCAACCAGTCCATCCTAAAGGAGATCAGCCCTGGGTGTTCATTGGAAGGACTGATATTGAAGCTGAAACTCCAGTACTTTGGCCACCTGATGTGAAGAGCTGACTCATTTGAAAAGACCCTGATGCTCTGAAAGATTGAGGGCAGGAGGAGAAGGGGACAACGGAGGATGAGATCGTTGGATGGCATCACCGTCAAAATGGATATGGGTTTGGGTGGACTCCGGGAGTTGGTGATGGACAGGGAGGCCTGGCAACTGAACTGAACTGATGGCTTATTACAAGATATTGAATAGAGTTCCCTTTGCTATACAGTCAATTATTATCTCTTTTATGTGTAGTAGTTTGTATCCGTTAATCCCATACTCCTAATTTATCCCTCCCCTTTCAGTTCAGTCGCTCAGTTGTGTCCAACTCTTTGCGACCCCATGACTCGCAGCATACCAGGCCTCCCTGTCCATCACCAACTCCCGGAGTTCACTCAGACTTGCGTCCATCGAGTCAGCGATGCCATCCAGCCATCTCATCCTCGGTCGTCCCCTTCTCCTCCTGCCCCTAATCCCTCCCAGCATCAAAGTCTTCTCCAATGAGTCAACTCTTCACATGAGATGGCCAAAGTACTGGATTTTCAGCTTTAGCATCTTTGTTTTCTATGTGTGTGAGTCTCTTACATATAGAATTATTTCTATTATTTTTTAGATTCCATATATGTGATATCATACGAATATTTGTCTTTGTCTGAGTTACATATTACTTAGCATTATATTTTGTTATTCTGATAATCTCTAGGTCCATTCATGTTGCTGCCAATGGCAATATTTCATTCTTTTTATGGCTTAGTAATACTACATTGTGTGTGTGTGCATATATATATATACATATATATATATATATATATACACACACACATACACGTGACATCTACTTAATCCAGTTGTTTATGAGCACTTGGATTGTTTCCCTGTCTTGGCTATTACAAACTGTGCCGCCATAAATATTAGGGTACTTGGATTTTTTAAATTTTTTGTTGAAGTAAATTTGAATTACAATTGTTTCCTTCTGGTATACAGCAAAGTGATTTGGTTGTACGTAAAGACATTCTTCATATTATTTTCCATTCTAGGTTATTATAAGATATTGAATATAACTTCTTGTTCTCTATGGTAGGCCCTTGTTATTCATCTATTTTATGTATAGTAGTGTGTATATGCTAATTCCACACTCCTGACTTATCCCCCTTTTCCCTTTGGCAACCATAGGTTTGTTTTCTATGTCTGTGGGTCTATTTCTATTTTATATATAAAGTCATTTGTATCATATTTTGGAGTTCATATATAAGTGAAATCATATGACGCTTGTCTTTGTTGCACCTACTTCATTTAGCATGATAATCTCTAGGTCCCTCATGTTGCTGCAAATGGCAGTATTTCATTCCTTTTTATGGCTGAGTATTATTCCATTGTGTACACAGATATCACATCTTCTTTATCCATTCATCTGTCAATCGGCATTTAGGTTGCTTCCATGTTCTGGCTATTATAAATAGTGTTGCTATAATCATTTGTGTACATATTCTTTTTTATTTTTAAATTATGAAAGTATGATAACACATTTACAGGAGACTTGGAAAATAACAAAGTTACATATAGTGCCACTAAATATTGTAATTATTTTTAAGTAGATAAATTAAGATTTTTAGTTGAAGTTTCAATATCAAACTCTCAAAAATTATATAATGAATAGAAAGAATAGAAGGGTATCAGTTCAGTCGCTGAGTCATGTCCAACTCTTTGCAACCCCATGAATTGCAGCACACCAGGCCTCTCTGCCCATCACCAACTCCCGGAGTTCACTCAAACTCACAAGTCAGTGATGCCATCCAGCCATCTCATCCTTGGTCGTCCCCTTCTCCTCCTGCTCCCAATCCATCCCAGCATCAGAGTCTTTTCCAATGAGTCAGCTCTTCGCATGAGGTGGCCAAAGTACTGGAGTTTCAGCTTTAGCATCATTCTTTCCAAAGAAATCCTAGGGCTGATCTCCTTCAGAATGGACTGGTTGGATCTCCTTGCAGTTGAAGGGATTCTCAAGAGTCTTCTCCAACAACACAGTTCAAAAGCATACAGAGTCTGTTCTCTTATCATTATGAAATTATGTTAGAAATCAATATTGGAAGATATTTGAAAATGAAAATAACCTACATATTTTCAATTGCAATATGACATTTATCAAAAGAGATCTTTGACTTAGGCATTGAAACTCTCAATAGAGTTAAAAGACTGAAAAAATAGAGGGTAATTTCAGAGAAGAAGGCATTTAAGTGAGAAATTAATATCAAAATCAGAAAGTAATATGAAGGATTCTTTAAAAATCCCATGTATTTGGAAATTAAAAGTCCATTTTTAAATGATGGCTATATCTGAGAAGCATAACAATGAAAATTAGAAAGCATTTGTAACAGAATAAAAATAAAAAGATAGCTTCCCTGGTGGCTCAGATGGTAAGGAATCTGCCTGTAACACAGTAGACCTGATTTCTATCTGGGTTGGGAAGATTCCCTGGAGAAGGGAATGGCAACCCACTCCAATATTCTTGCCTGGAGAATCCCAAGGACAGAGGAGCCTGGCAGGTTGCAGTCCATGGGGTCATAAAGAGTTGGACATGACTGAGTGACTTACACTTTACTCCACTTTGAAAATGAAAAGAGAATTTAACAGAATTTGTTTCATGAAGCTGAAGCTGTTCAATGCAGCTAAATACCATGTGGAATCTTGAACATGGTATGAAAACAAATAATGGACACTAGCATAAAATTTTATGAAATTTGAAGAAACTCTGTACTCTAGTTAATAATACTGTATCACATGTTAATTTCATGTTTGTTTTCTTTTTATAACATAGTATTTCTTTATATTCTCAGAATTGGATTACAAGCTTCATTCAAATTTCTTTTTAAAAATCATGCTTTCTAGAACTTTTGCAGTAATTTTAGGTGCCAGAATAAATGGAACTATGTCAAAGTTTGAGTGAACAGAATTTAGAAATCTACCATTCATACTTAGTAAAACAACTGGAACAAAAAGTCATAATTTTTTTAGCTAAGCAAAAATTTGCAAGTTTTCTGAAATATATATATTATATTATATATTATATGTACATATCTATGTATACAAGAGTTTTTCTTTTACACTTGATAAAGCCTTGAGAAGCTACAAAAAAGGAGATGGAGAAATTGGAAAACAAACTAAATGAAATGGGAGCACTGAATTATTAAATAGAAAAAGAGAAAGAAACTAAATAAAAGTAAAAGATCATCATATAGCCCAGTTGTTTTTAAACATGGCTGCTTATTAGAATCACATCTAGAGCTCAGGAGAAAAAAACAATACCTGCGCATTTGTATTCTTCAAAAATTTCTGAGACAATTCAAATGTGATTCTCAATTATACAAAGTGTCTATTGGCTTTTATATTAAATGGTAGTTCTGGTGACACAGAATTTACATATTCACAATAGAAAAAGATGTTAATCAGTTTTCACAATCTATAGCCAGACAAAAAATAAAACATAATTACAATTGCAAGCCATAATGGAAGCATGATTAACCTAACAATGTAATTATACACAACTTGAGGAGTTACGTAGAGTGGTGTGGTTAGTGGAAGTGCATACACGCACATGTTTTCATCCACTCGGCCAATCTATTTCTTTTGGTTGGTGCACTTGATCCATTTACAGTTAGGGTAATTATTGATATATATGATCCAATTACCATTTTCTTAATTGTTTGGGTTTATTTTGTGTAGGTCTTTTCCTTTTCTTGTGTTTCCTGCCTAGAGAGACTCCTTTAGCATTTATTGTTAAGTTGATTTGGTGGTGCTAAATTCTCTTAACTTTTGCTTATCTGTAAAGCTTTTGATGTCATCAAATTTGAACAAGAGTCTTTCTGGGTAGAGTATTCTTGATTGTGGTTTCTTCCTTTTCATCACTTTAAATATATCATGCCATTCCTTTCTGGCTTGTAGAATTTCTGTTGAGAAATCAGCTGTTAACATTATGGGCATTCCCTTGTATGTTATTTGTTGGTTTTCCCTTGTTGCTTTTAATTTTTTATTTCTGCCTTTAATTTTTGTTAGTTTGATTGCTCTATGTCTCAGTGTGTCCCTCCTTGTGTTTATCCTGCCTGGGACTCTCTGCGCTTCCTGGGCTTGGTTGATTATCTCCTTTCCCATGTTAGGGAAGTTTTTGGCTGTTATTTCCTCAAATATTTCCTCGGGTCCTTTCTCTCTTTTTTCTGAGACCCCTATAATGTGAATGTTGGTACATTTAATCTTGGTCTCAGAAATCTCTTAGGCTGTCTTCACTTTTTTTCTTTTCTTTTTTTTTTTTCTATATTCTGTTCTGCAGCAGTAATTTCCAGAATTCTTTCTTCCATGACTTATCCATTCTTCTGTCTCAGTTATTCTGCTATTGATTCCTTCTAGTGTATTATTCATCTCTGTTTGTTCTTTAGGTCTTTGGTAAACATTCCTTTCATCTTCTCCATTCTTTTTTGGAGATCCTGGGTCATCTTCACTATCATTATTCTGAATTCTTTTTCTGGAAAGTTGCCTATCTCCACTTCATTTGTTTTTCTGGGTTTTTCTCTTGTCTCTTCATCTGGGTCATAACTCCCTGAATTTTCATTGTGATTAACTTTCTTTGATAGGGTTTTGTTCTGACAGCCGCGAGATTCTCGTTCTTCCTGCTCTTTCTGTCTGCCCTCTGGTGGATGAGGCTAAGATGCTAGCGTAAACTTCCTGATGGGAGGGACTGGTGGTGGGAAGAAATGTGGGTCTTGCTCTGGTGGGCAGGGCATTACTCAGTTCAGTTGCTTAATGGTGTCTGACTCTTTGTGACCCTATGAACTGCAGCATGCCAGGCTTCCCTATCCATCCAAGAGTTAGAGCTTACTCAAACTCATGTCCATAAAATCAGTGATGCCATCCAACCATTCATCCTCTGTCATCCCCTTCTCCTCCTGCCCTCAATCTTTCCCGGCATGAGGATATTTCCAAGTGAGTCAGTTCTTCACATCAGGTGGCCAAAGTATTGGAGTTTCAGCTTCAACATCAGTTCTTCCAATGAATATTCAGGACTGATCTCCTTTAGGATGGACTGGTTGGATCTCCTTGCAGTTCAAGGGACTCTCAAGAGTCTTCTCCAACACCACAGTTCAAAAGCATCAATTATTTGACGCTCAGCTTTCTTTATAGTCCAACTCTCACATCCATATTTGACTCTGGAAAAACCATAGATTTGACTAGACAGACCTTTGTCTGCAAAGTAATGTCTGTGCTTTTTAATATGCTCTCTTGGTTGGTCATAGCTTTTCTCCCAAGGAGCAAGCGTCTTTTAATTTCATGACTGCAGTCACCATCTGCAGTGATTTTGAAGCCCCCAAAAATAAAGTTTGGCCTTATTCAGTCAAACTTTAACCAGATTGTCTGCTAATGGGTGCCACTGTGCTCCCTCCCTGTTAGTTGTTTGGCCTGAGGCAACCCAGCTCTGGAGTTTACAGGTTCTATGGTAGAGCTAATGGTGACCTCCACGAGGGCTCACGCCAAGGGAAACCTCCCAGGGCTGTTGCTCCCAGTGCCCCCATCCCTGCAACAAGCCACTGCTGATTCATGCCTTCACAAAAGGTCCTCTAACACTAGCAAGTAGATCCAATTCAGTCTCCTATGGAGTCACTGCTCCTTTCCTCTGGGTCCTGGTGCATGCAAGATTTTGTTTGTGCCCTCCAAGAGTAGAGTCTCTGTTTTCCTCAATCCTATGTGTGTGTGTGTGTGCTGTGTGCTAAGTCACTTCAGTTGTGTCTGACTCTGCGACTAGTCTAGTGGAAGTCCTGTAATCAAATCCCACTGGTCTTCAAAGTCAAATTCCTTGGGGATTCCTAGTCTCTTTGCCAGATCCCCAGGCTGAAAAGCCTGACATAGGGCTCAGAACCTTCACAACAGTGGAAGAACTTCTCTGGTATTATTGTTCTCCAGTTTGTGGGTTGCCCAACCAATGGGTATGGGATTTGATTTTATCATGATTGCACACCTCCTACCATCTCATTTCAGCTCTCCTTTGTCTTTGGACCATGCAGTATCCTTTTTTGGTGGCTACCAGCATCCTCCTGTTGATGGTTGTTCAACAGCTAGTTGTGATTTTTGTGCTCTCCTGTATCTTTTTTAATTAGAGTTTTCACAAGCTATATGCCCCAAAGTGGGATTGCTGAATCATATAATAGTAATATTTTTAGGTTTTTAAGGAACCTCCATATTGTTCTCCAGGTGAAACTGGACTGAGCCAATTTATACTCCTACCAACTGTATAGGAGGGTTCCCTTTTTTCCACACCTTCTCTAGCATTTACTATTTGTAGACTTTTTGATAATGCCCATTATGACCAATGTGAAGTTATACCTCATTGTAGACTTGTTTTGAATTTTTCTGATAACTAGCAATGTTGAGCTTTTTTTTCATGTGCCTATTGGCTATCTGTATGTGTTCTTTGAGAACAGAAATATCTCTTTTCAAGTTAGAGCTTCTGCCTTTTCTGGATATATGCTTAGGGGTGGGATGACTAGATCATATAGTAACTATCCTAGTTTTTAAAGGAAGCTCCATACTGTTTTACAAAACAATCGTTTTAAATTCAATATTGGATATGTCCTCCCACAACTACAAAACCTGAATAGGGCTTTAAGAGATATTGAAAGTAATGACAGAAGCTTTTCTCTTCATATTAACATAATATGTCTCTAATAGCAAAGTTGTCATCATATTTTTAATACTAAGAATTATTCTTAAGGTAAATGAGTCTCTTTTCTGTATCAAAGTAAAAGAGAGGAAACCAAGAAATTAAAAGATAATCACTTCTGATTAAACAAGAAATAAAATTGTCTAGGTTAAAAAAGGAAACATCAAAACTAGCATTAAAAGAGGAAAAATAAACAAGAAAAACATTGTAACCCATGAAATAGGTTAAGAGTCAACTACAAATTGGAAAAAGTTCCTACCAATTTACAACAAAAGGATAATTTTTTTAAAATAATGCATGTTATGAATAGTCACACAGAAGAAATTCAAATCACTCATAAATATGTGGAAAGGTATTCAGTTTCACTAGTCACCAATAAATGCAAATTAAAGCTAAATTGAAACACTATTTTTCACTTATAAGAGCAAAATTTTTAAGAAAATATCTAGTGCCAATGGAATACATCTCAGCAGAAGTGTGAATTGCTACACCAATTTTGGAATCTGATTTGGATTAAATAATAATTAAAATTATAAAAATACACCTCTCTTGTTCCAGAAATCTCACATCTATAGAAAAAAAAAAGTAACAATGAGTAAATATGTGTGTGGTATGACTAAATATCGGAGAAGGCAGTGGCACCCCACTCCAGTACTCTTGCCTGGAGAATCCCAGGGACGGGGGAGCCTGGTGGGCTGCCGTCTATGGGGTCACACAGAGTCGGACACGACTGAAGCGACTTAGCAGCAGCAGCATGACTAAAATATATATATATGTACACAAATATATATATATGTGTATGTGTGTGTATATATATATATGTGTGTGTGTGTGTGTGTATATATATATATATATATATATATATATATATATATATATATATAGTCTATGTATACACATAATGGGCTTTTCTGGTGGCTCAGAGGTAAAGAATCTGCCTGCCAATGCAGGAGAGGCTGGTTCAATCCCTGGGTCAGGAAAATCCCCTGGAGAAAGACAGGACAACCCACTCCAGTATTCTTGCCTGGGAAATCCCAAGGACAGAGAAGCCTGGCAGGCTATAGTCCATGGGGTTACAAAGAGTTGGACACACCTAAGTGACTAAACCATAATAATAATATATACATATGGTATTCATTTTCTGTTGCTATTACAACTTACCAGAAACTTAGTGTACAATACCAACTTATTAGGACAACACAATTACAACTCTGGAGGTCAGAGGTCCTAAAATCAAGGTGTCAGCAGGGCTGCATTCCTTTTGGAGGCTCCCTTTACAGCTTCTAGAGGCCGTCTCCTTGCCTTTAGCAGGTTCCCAAGGTCACCTCCATGGCTTGGATCCTGGCCTGGTCCTGACATCAGTTTGACCTCTGCTTCTATCATCACATCTTTTCTGATCTTGATCCTTCTGCCTCCCTCTATGAGGACCCTTATGATCACAATGGGCCGACCTGGATAACTCAAGTTAATCTCCCATATCATTGATCCTTAGTTTAACCATGTCTGCACAGTCTTGTTGCCGTGTAAGATAATATATTCACAGGTTCTAGGGATTAGGACTTGAATATCTTTGGGAGGCCATTATTCTGCCCACTACATTTATAAATATATATATACACACACATATATTTGCTATTCAAAAAGTATATTGTAGGGCTCATGAGGTTTAATGTCATTAAGACAAGCAAGTGAAGTAAGTCAGAAAGACAAGTATCACATGATGTCGTTTTTATGTGCAACCTAAAAATGGTACAAAAGAATTTACGAAAACAGAAATAGAGTTACAGACGTAGGAAACAAGCATGGTTATCAGTGGGGAGAAAGAGGAGGGGGGGTAAACTGGGAGATTGGGTTTGACATTCACACTGCCCACCTGCCATCTCAGTCACTTCAGTTATGTTGGACTCCGGCAGCCCCATGTACATAGCTATACACACTACTATATATAAAATAGATCACTAATAAGAACTTACTGTGTAGTACAGGGAATTCTACTCAATACTATGTAAGGTCCAATATGGGAAAAGAATCTAAAAAAGAGTGGATATATGTATAACAGATTCACTTTGCTATACAGCAGAAACTAACACAACATTGTAAATCAACCATACTCCAACAGAAAGAATTATTCCAACTTACCCAACAATCCCAAATTCCTCTCCTTTCATACTTTTTCTTTTATCCATAGCACTTACCACATTCTCACACACCCTGTAATCCAATTTTTATTGTGCTTATTTTTTACTGGCCATCTCCCTGACACTAACATAAACTCCATGAGGCTGGGGATTTTGCTTTGTCCATAGGCATTTCCTAGGAGTTAGGACAGTGCTTGACACATAACAGATGCTCAATAAGTATCTACTAAATAAATAAATACAGGAATATTTATGGGAACATTTTTGTGTTAAAAAAAAAAACCTTGAGAAACACTGAATGCTAACAGTAAGGAAATAATAAAAGATAAATAAATTCAAAAAAAACTTCTAAAGTAACATTAAGTAAAAATACAGACTGCAGAATTCTATATGCATTATTACTTCACTATGTAAAAATTTTAAGTAGGTATGACCAATGATTACAAATAAATTGGCCACATGAAAATGTGTTTCAATGGGCAATTTTTGTCTTGGATTTCTTATATTTTAATAGCTTTCATAATAAAGTAACTAAAAAGAGAATATAAAGAAATCTTGACCTATTATATTTTCATTTAAAAAAATTCTGAAAGAAGCATTTTCATTGATTTTTGAAGTAGAAAACACGCTTTGGTTAATTCATCTTTTTCCACATGCAAACATATTCAGTCCTAGAACATATCGAACTCAGTCTTTCTCTAGCATTAGAAACTGAATACTTCCCAAAATAAACTGCTAATGTGCAATATAAATCTGCTATTAAACCTATTTAGCACTGGGAATAGTAAAAGTAAATTTACTGTTTTCTTCTCAATAATATCATTATACTATTTTACACAAGCAATATACTTCATAATTACCTTTCAAATTGCTTTCAAGTAATTTTTCCTGATTATTCTTTTTAAAAAGAATTTATAAGAAGTTGGTAGAGCAGATATTCTTAGCCTGATCTTATAAATGAAAAAGAGAAAGCTTGAATGACTACCCAAGGTCACTCAGCTAGTTAAGTAGGAACAGTGCCCAGTTAACCTGTCTTGTATTTCAGCGCTTTTCTATTTTTCTCAGTAAAAATCTGACAGTCACATTCTTACAGTAGTTTTTTTTTTTAAAGAACAAATGAAATATTTTATCAAGACTCTCCTGTCTTCAGCTGAGGTGAAAGAAAGTGAAGTCGCTCAATAGTGTCTGACTCTGTGACCCCGTGGACTGTAGCCTACCAGGCTTCTCCACTCATTGAATTTTCCAGGCAAGAGTACTGGAGTGGGTTGCCATTTTCTTTTCCAAGGGATCTTCCCAACACAGGGATTGAGCTCGGGTCTCCTGCATTGCAGCTGAGGTGATCACTCACCAATTGCTTTTCCTTTAGGGTAGAAGAAAAATTGGATTTTCTAACCACCAGATCATAACCACCTCCCATGAGTCACCAGTAGGAATAAAGATTAGGTTATTTAGAATGGCAGTTTCACCCCTGCTAATTCATAGCCACCCAAAGAAAGAAAGTTGATAGAAAACTAAATAAAGTCAATAACACAATATATGTTCTAAATAAGTGGGCCAAAATTAGTTCTTTTGATATTAAGTAAAAATTTTCACCAATGTAAGCTAATGTCCAACTATTTTTATTTTCATTTTTCAATTGACAGGATTAAATATAAATGCACATTTCCCCCTTCTCTACCTCCCAGAGGAAATAGAACAGGCTAGGAAAGGCTAGGAAAAGGATAAGAAAAAAGAAAAGGAAGGAACAAATATGACTAGAAAACATTTTCCGCTTTAGTGTTGTGTTGTCCTAATCCACCTAAACTAGTCCCTTGGTTATTTTTCCCTTTAGAGGTGATTGACTTGTGCTGATTCTTTACATTCTCACTTTCCACTGGTGAAGAGCAGCCTGCATTTGCAAGATGGATGACTTGGCATAGAGTCATTCTCTGAGGCCAAGTAAAGAATGAAGATTCCTCCTCTTCCAGCGGGCATCTTCCCCCTCCACTGGACCTTCATCATCAACTGACTTAGTTACTACTACACGTTCCTGTGCCCACAAGCTAAGGAGAAGAGATGGAACAGAGGAAGGAGGCAAAGAAGAGAAACTTGCAGTACAGAAGGGAGGTGCCCATGGTATCCAGAATTTCTCTTAATAATCTTCTACCGAGACCAGATAGAAATATAACACTTTTCTTAGTGTATATAGCTGACTACTTATACTTTTGACAGCTCTGTCACATTTCCATGAGTTACCAACAGCATCCCACCCCACCTCACCCTGCAAACCACTGGGAAGTTAAATTAGTGGAGTTTGTGCTGAATCTATGGCAGGGAAAAGAGAGAGAGATGGAAACCATAGTACTGAGGGCTCCAGCAGAATCAAGAATAATGTAGTGTCAGATTTTAGCCCCAAGAAAATGTTTAAAAATAAAAAAATAAAAATATTAAAAAAAAAAAAAAGAACTCCTACCAAACTTGGACTTTTCAAAGTGGCTCAAAAATTGCAGGTCCCTGCCTATTTATTGATTCCTTAGCCCCAAGAACTGTTGGTAGCTGCCCAGGTGTGGTATTGATGGTAGCAGTGATTGTTGTAGTGGGGTTGGTCTATTCTGGTTTTGCTTTCATTTAATATCAAGTGTTAGAAATGTAAAACACCTTTCAGTTTCCCCTTATATTTTCATAAACAAGATATTCAGGTGGATATATTATAAATGTAAAATCAGAATTTTGAATGGCCACAAAAAATAAAATGTATGGATTCCTGAGATTTATTCTGACAGTGGTAAATGTTTTCACATCATATGATTTTACAGTATGATCAAAAATTCTCCAGAAAGTAATTAGCTGAATAAAATGCAATATCATGCAAATGTAGTCCTTCTAAGATATTGCTCTGACAATCAGCATTAATAAAGCCAAAATAAAACAATCAGATCAAGAAAACAAAGTTACATTTCTGGAAAAGGGCACATACGAAAGTGCACGCGCTGAGGCTGGGGAGGAGTCACCATCCCAGCCCGGGGTCCCCGTGCCTGGCCCCACTCCCATAAGCCCAGCAACCCTCCTGGTTGAAGGTTGGAGTCTTCATTTGTACAATGAGAGTAGCCCAGTACAGCTCCTGGGACTGTCAGAGATTAAAAATTAAAGAGTTTGGTAAAAAAGTATTTAAAAATTTAGAAAATCATGTCACTATTTATTATTTACTAATACAGTTGTCAAAGATAAAAACCATTCTTAAGATATGTGCATGCTCAGTCACTCAGTCATGTCCAATTCATTTGCAAGCCCATGGACTGTAGCTCACCAGGCTCCTCTGTTCATGGGATTTCCTAGGCAAGAATACTGGAGTGGGTTGCTATGGCCCCCTCCATGGGATCTTCCTGACTCAGGGATCAAACCCACGTCTGCTGCATTGCAAGCAGATTCTTCACCTGCTGAGCCACCTGGGAAGCCCTCTTAAGGTATATGGGAGTTAAACACGGGGTGAGAAACTGGAACAAAGGCATGGGAACTGTTATTAGAGGCTACATTTTTGTCATATTATCATTTGTTTAAAATCTAAGACAAAGCACTCTATCTAGTAGAATGTTTCAGGAAACACTAATAAAAACAACATTAGTAATAAGCTTTGCATCTATATGCTAAGCAACTGAAACTTCACTTCACTTTCCCGACTTGGACGTTATTCCTATTTTATAATTAAGAAAAACATTAAGCAGTCTGCCCAAGATAGCTCAGCTCTACACTACAGAGCCAAGACTGAAATAATCTTGACATGTACTCATATGCTCTTTCCAAGAAGTGCTATTTAGCAAGCAAATTTGTTAATGAAGCTAGATGCTGTTATTAAATGACCAAATTTAAGCAAAAAGTGTTTAAGAATAAGTAACATACACAGTTAAGTTCAGTTGCTCATTCGTGTCCAACTCTTTGTGACCCCATGGACTGCAGCACACCAGGCTTCCCTGTCCATCACCAATTCCCGGAGCTTGCTCAAACTCACATCCGAGTTGGTGATGCTATCCAACCATCTCATCCTTTGTTGTCCCTTTCTCTTCCTGCCTTCAATCTTTCCCAGCATCTGGGTCTTTTCAGTGAGTCAGTTCTTCACATCAGGTGGCCAAAGTATTGGAGTTTCAGCTTCAGCATCAGTCCTTCCAATGAATAATCAGGACTGATTTCCTTTAGGATGGACTGGTTGGATCTCCTTGCAGTCCAAGGGATTCTCAAGAGTCTTCTCTAACACCACAGTTGAAAAGCATCAAATCTTCGGCACTCAGCTTTAGCCCAACTCTCACATCCATACATGACCACTGGAAAAACCATAGCTGACTAGAAAGACCTTTGTTGACAAAGTAATGTCTCTGCCTTTTAACATGCTGTCTATGTTGGTCATAACTTTTCTTACAAAAAGCAAGCATCTTTTAATTTCATGGCTGCAGTCACCATCTGCAGTGATTTTGGAGCCAAAAAAAATAGTCTCTCACTGTTTCCACTTTTTCCCCATCTATTTGTGATGAAGTGATGAGACTGGATGCCATGATCTTAGTTTTCTGAATGCTGAGTTTTAAGCCAGCATTTTCACTCTCCTCTTTCACTTTCTGGAGAAGGAGATGGCAACCCACTCCAGTGTTCTTGTCTAGAGAATCCTGTGGACAAAGGAGGCTGGTGGGCTGCTGTCCATACGGTCGCACAGGGTCAGACACAACTGAAGCGACTTAGCATGCATGCAGGCATTGGAGAAGGAAATGGCAACCCACTCCAGTGTTCTTGCCTCGAGAATCCCAGGGACAGAGGAGCCTGGTAGGCTGCCGTGTATGGGGTCACACAGAATCGGACACGACTGAAGCGACTTAGCAGAAGCAGCAGCTTTCACTTTAATCAAGAGGCTCTAGTTCTTCTTCACTTTCTGCCATCTGCATATCTGAGGTTACTGATATTTCTTCTCCCGGCAATCTTGACTCCAGCTTGTGCTTCATCCAGGCCAGCATTTCACATGATGTACTAAGTTAAATAAGCAGGGTGACAATATACAGCCTTGATGTACTCCTTTCCCTATTTGGAACCAGTCTGTTGTTCCATGCCCAGTTCTGACTCTTGCTTCTTGACTTACATACAGATTTCTCAGGAGGCAGGTAAGGTGGTCTGGAATTCCATCTCTTTAAGAATTTTAAATAAGGTGGTCTGGTATTCACATCTCTTTAAGAATTTAAAAAAAATAGCACAGCAAACACAAATTTGTCAAGGATGTGGAAACTGGAATCCTTGTGTACTGCTGGTTCAAATGTAATATGGCACAATCACTGTGGAAAACAGAATGGAGTCTCCTCAAAAATTAAACGGAGAATTACCGTATGATCCAGCAATCCCACTTCTGGATTGAAAAGTTCACTTCTGAATTGAAAGCATTGACAGACAGATAATGGCAACCCATAATCATAATAGTATCCCCAATCCCAAAGGTAGAAGCAACCCAAGTGTCCATCCACAGCTGAGTAGATGAACAAAATGTGCCATATACATGCAACAATAAGTTCAGCCTCCAAAAGAAGGAGATTCTGATGTACTGCAAACATGAGTGAACCTTGAAGACGCTTTGCTAAGTGAAATAAGCCAGTCACAAAAGGCCAAATATTGTATGATTCAACTTAGGAGATGCCTAGAGTGGTCCAATACATAGAGACAGAAAGCAGAATAATGGTTACTAGACACTGAGGGGTGGAAAGATAAAGAGCTATTGTTCAAGGAATACAGTTTCAGTTTTGTAAGATTAAAAGAGTTCTGGAGATAGATGATGGTGACGATCGCATAACAATGTGAACATACTTATGTCACTAAACTGTCCACTTAAAATTAGTTAAAATGGGACTTCCCTGGTGGCTCAGTGGTGACAAATTTACCTGCTGATACAGGAGACTTGAGTTCAGCCCCTGATCTGGGAAAATCCCACTTGCCACAAAGCAACTAAGGCCCTGCCCAACAACTATTGAACCTGTGCTCCAGAGCCCAGGAGCCACAATTACTAAGTCCACACACTGCGACTACAGAGGTCCACACACCCTCAAACCCATATTCTGCAACAAGAGAAGCTACTGCAATGAGAAACCTGCACACTGTAACTGGAGGGTAGCCCTTGCTTGCTGCAACTAGAGAAAAGCCCGCTCAGCAATGAAGACACAGCAGAGGCAAAATATATAAACCAATATTTTTTAAATGGTTATAATGGCAAATTTTTGTCATGCATATTGTCCATAATTTTAAAATAAATAAACAAATTTTAAAATAGCATCCATTCAATAAAAGGCATCTGGGATGGTTAACTTTATCCATCAACTTGGCTAGACTATGGTAGTTGGACTAATTTGGTCAAGGACTATCTAGTTATTACTGTAAAGGTATTTTTAAGCTGTGATTAACATTTACAATCACTTGACTTTCAGCAAGACATTACCCTCCATAATGTGGGTGGGCCTCATTCAATCCATTAAAGGCCTTAAGAGCACAATGGAGGTTTCCCAAAGAAGAAAAAATTTCTGCCTCCATCAGTTCAGTTCAGTTCAGTTGTTCAGTCGTGTTCAACTCTTCGTAACCCCATGACTCGCAGCACGCCAGGCCTCCCTGTCCATCACCAACTCCTGGAGTCCACTCAAACTCATGTCCATCAAGTTGGTGATTCCATCCAGTCATCTCATCCTCTGTCGTTCCCTTCTCCTCCTGCCCCCAGTCACCCCCAGCATCAGGGTCTTTTCCAAAGAGTCAACTCTTCGCATGAGGTGGCCAAAGTACTGGAGTTTCAGCTTTACCATCAGTCCTTCCAATGAATACCCAGGACTGATCTCCTTTAGAATGGACTGGTTGGATCTCCTTGCAGTCCAAGGGACTCTCAAGAGTCTTCTCCAACACCACAGTTCAAAAGCATCAGTTCTTCGGTGCTCAGCTTTCTTCACAGTCCAACTCTCACATCCATACATGACCACTGGAAAACCCATAGCCTTGACTAGATGGAACTTGTTGGCAAAGTAATGTCTCTGCTTTTGAATATACTATCTAGGTTGGTCATAACTTTCCTTCCAAGGAGTAAGGGTCTTTTAACTTCATGGCTGCAATCACCATCTGCAGTGAATTTGGAGCCCCCCAAAAATAAAGTCTGATACTGTTTCCACTGTTTCCCCATCTGTTTCCCATGAAGTGATGGGACCAGATGCCATGATCTTCATTTTCTGAATGTTGAGCTTTAAGCCAACTTTTTCACTCTCCTCTTTCACTTTCATCAAGAGCCTTTTTAGTTCCCCTTCACTTTCTGCCATAAGGGTGGTGTCATCTGCATATCTGAGGTGATTGATATTTCTCCCAGTAACCTTGATTCCAGCTTGTGCTTCTTCCAGCCCAGCATTTCTCATGATGTACTCTGCATATAAGTTAAATAAGCAGGGTGACAATATACAGCCTTGACGTACTTCTTTTCCTTTTTGGAACCAGTCTGTTGTTCCATGTCCAGTTCTAACTGTTGCTTCCTGACCTGCATATAGGTTTCTCAAGAGGCAGGTCAGTTCTGGTATTCCCATCTCTTTCAGAATTTTCCACAGTTTATTGTGATCCACACAGTCAAAGCCTTTGGCATAAAGCAAAAAATAGATGTTTTTCTGGAACTCTCTTTCTTTTTCGATGATCCAGTGGATGTTGGCAATTTGATCTCTGGTTCTCTGCCTTTTCTAAAACCAGCTTGAACATCTGGAAGTTCATGGTTCATGTATTGCTGAAGCCCGGCTTGGAAAATTTTGAGCATGTGAGATGACTGCAACTGTGTGGTACTTTGAGCATTCTTTGGCATTGCCTCTCTTAGGGATTAGAATGAAAACTGACCTTTTCCAGTCCTGTGGCCACTGCTGAGTTTTCCAAATTTGCTGGCACATTGAGTGCAGCACTTTCACAGCATCATCTTTTAGGATTTGAAATAGCTCAACTGGGATTCCATCACCTCCACTAGCTTTGTTCATAGTGATGCTTCCTAAGCCCCACTTGACTTCACATTCCAGGATGTCTGGCTCTAGGTGAGTGATCACACCATCGTGATTATCTGGGTCATGAAAATCTTTTTTGTACAGTTCTTCTGTGTATTCTTGCCATCTCCTCTAAATATCTTCTGCTTGTGTTAGGTCCATACCATTTCTGTCCTTTATCAAGCCCATCTTTGCATGAAATGTTCCCTTGGTATCTGTAATTTTCTTGAAGAGATCTCTAGTCTTTCCCATTCTGTTGTTTTCCTCTATTTCTTTGCATTGATCACTGAGCAAGGCTTTCTTATCTCTCCTTGCTGTTCTTTGGAACTCTGCATTCAGATGCTTATATCTTGAAATTCTACCTGAATTTCCAGTGTTTAGACTCAAGACTATAACATCAGTTCTTACCTGAATTGCCAACCTGTAGATTGTTCTATGGATTTTACACTTTCCAGCCTGTACACTTGCATAGTCAGTTTCTTCAGATAAGCTAAACACCTCTCTACCTCTTTCATATTCCATTGGTTCAGTTTCTCTACAAATCCTTAATTAATATATCTAAAAACTTTAAAGAAAAGCATTATTCTTTTTATTTATTTATTTTTTATTTTTTTAATATAAATTTATTTATTTTAATTGGAGGTTAATTACTTTACAATATTGTATTGGTTTTGCCATACATCAACATGAATCTGCCACGGGTGTACACATGTTCCCTATCCTGAACCCCCCTTCTTCCTCCCTCCCCGTACCATCCCTCTGGGTCTTCTTTTTAAAGTCATGTGTTTAACATTGGTATCCATCAGAAATGCGAATTAAAACCACAGTGAGATATCATTACAGACCTATCAGTGGAACCAAAATGAAAAATGCCAAACACTAACAGAGATAGAGAGAAACTGGATTACTCATACATTGCTTGTGATAATGTAAAATGGCACAACCACTCTGAGAATTTGGCAGTTCCTTTCCAAATTGAAAATGGGTTTATTACATGATACGGCCATTGTACTCTTGATCATTTATCCCAGAAAAATAAACATTTTCACAGAAGAACTTAGACATACTCATAGAAGATTCATGCATATGAGCCCAAACTATAAACTATCCAGATACCTTTCGATATACTGCTATATCCATGTCATTGCATACTACTCAGCAAGAAAAAAGCAATGAATGACTATGTGTAATAACCTGAATGAACTCCAAAAAAATAAAATCTGAGTGAAGAAAGTCAATCTCAAAAGTATTCATATTGCAAGATTCCATCGTGTAACAATCATGAAATTACATAATTATGGAGATAGAGACAGGACTAGTGGTTTTTAGGAGGCAGGAAAAGGGGAGGAGACGGGTATGCTATAAAGGAGGATCATAAAGTGGTCTTGTGATGATGGCGCAGCTGAGCATCTTGATTACAGTGGTGGTTACACAGATTGCCCATGTGACAAAACTGCGTAGAGCTACATGCTGCTGCTGCTAAGTCGCTTCAGTCATGTCCAACTCTGTGCGACACACACACACATCAATGTGCAATTGATGAAATCTGAATATTCTGTATAGATTGTGCCAATGTCATATTCTTGGCTGTGATATTTTCCTGCAGTTGTGTGCAATGTTGGCATTGAAGGTTTAGAAGGGATGTGTGGGACTGCCCTCTACATTTCTTTGTAATGGTCTATGAATCAATAATTACTACAAATTAGACGTTAATAAACTAATGAAACACCTGTTTTTAAATATTCACAAAAGCTTTCTCTCTGTAAGAAATTAGACCTTATTCTGAATAAATTCTTTGTTCTAGAGTTCCTTTAATAAAGATACACTTTTCTTGATCCACTCTATGACCAATTTTTTGTCCATTTAATTTGCCAGCAATTTATTTCCCAAACAATAACTATCTATGTAATAAAATTACCAGGAGGTAAACTTCCATCTATTAAGACTGTTTACAGGTTTGCGAAAAGTAATTACACAAAAGATAAAGTCCAATGAACAAAATAGTCACCCCACTCACACTAATAATGTGATTCTATTATTTTAATAGTTAAGGACCCCTTTAAGACAAGTAAGCTTCAAAATTAGGAATGCCATAGACCATTCCACCACAAGGCATTTCTACTGACTGGGTTAGTGCCCTTTCAATATCAAACTGATGAGCAATCATGGCAAACAACCTTACTAAGCTAGTTTGCATACTTATGAAGACCCAATAGCTTAATAAACTGTTATAGGGTAATGAAAGTTTATGGAGATCACTAGAAATGTCAGATTAGTACTCTAAAGATACAATAAAATTTAGTAATTCTCACTTAAATCTCAACCTATCTAAAATAGAAACCAGTAGGGGTTTTTTACTAGCCCTATATAACTCATAACAAAATCCAATTTTCTTATGTAGTGTTCTGTTTACTAACATTTAGTTGATCATATTGAAGTCCTGCCATGAGCTAGAGTATATGCAATAAATTTAAGGGATTTAGGTTTAATTTCAATTGACTTCTACTGTCTTTAGCTGTACATACAAAAGTTGATGGATATTTAGAGAGACGGGATATGATAGCTAAGATTATAAATAATACACCATACCAATAAAACTGCAGCAACACTACCCCTAAAGCTAAAATATTATGCTATCACACTGTGGTTTGGACCTAGGTAATCAATCAGATCCTCTTGTTTTAAGCAGAGCATTTATCAGCTTAGAGTTTATCTCCACAGTGATGACTGTTACTGCTCAAAATAGAATTATAGTTAAGCTTTTATGTATTATGGCAACTAAAAGCAATTGACAAGTTTATAGTGATAATAGCTTTAAAGAGTAGGATTCTGTAAGTTACTTGTCAAGCTCCAGTTAGAGCCTGGCCTCTTTTCTCTCAGTTGCAACATCTGCCAATCTTCCTTACACCTGAGCCTGTTAGTCCCCACTCTGTACATCACAGAACACCAGGCTAACCTGGCCCCATTTTCATGGCTGGCTGAGACAGGATGGAAAAATAAATATCCAAAACTACATATTCCAGCCCATCACATCATATAGGATTATTGATGTGATCTCTGCAAAAAATAAAAAACATGTTTCTAAAAGATATTTGTTGCCTTTTTAAATAGTTCACAGAGTTTGTCCCTCAGAAAATCATAGTGGAATCAAAATCTCTGAATAAACAACAAGTTAAGATAAGTTATGTTTTTCTTTTTTAAACTAAGTTGCTAAATATTTTTTCAAAGGGGCTTCTCTTTATAGATCCAGCCAAAACTGTCTATACATATAAACCAAAATGCTTCAACAAATATCTCTTCTACATATTCTGCCACCCAATGGATAATGTTTGCAACAGCTAAGAGTACAGGGAAAATATCTGGATCTAAGGAAAATGGGAAGAAAAATGGGCACTAGATTTTGTATTCTTTACTTTACAGTCAAATTAAATAATTTTTGAGAAGACAGTTTAGAGTTTATTTTAGAGTGGAAGCTTTTCTTCTCCATATCAAGCTTTCTTCACCAAACCATATAATCATACCAAATTTGCCTTACAGTACATTGGCTACAAAAAGATCATTAATCACTTTATACCTTCTGCTGATACAGTTTTTTAAATTTCATATACTTACATTTTCTTTCTCCTTCAATCATTTTAAATAAAGTAAGCAAATGTAATATTTTATAAAGTTAAATGTATTGTAAGAATAATAGTTCTCATTTAAATTCTATTTAAACAAGTTGGATCAATTTTACTTCATTGAATTCTTTTAAAATAATTATTTTTACACACAAGAGAAGACTCTACACATGGACATTAACAGATGGTCAACACCAAAATCAGACTGATTATGTTCTGTGCAGTCAAAGATGGAGAAGCTCTATACAGTCAACAAAAACAAGACTGGGAGCCTACTGTGGCCCAGATCATGAACTCCTTATTGTCAAATTCAGACTTAAATTGAAGAAAGTAGGGAAAATCACTAAGCCATTCAGGTGTGATCTAAATCAAATCCCTTAAGATTATACAGTGGAAGTGAGAAATACATTTAAGGGACTAGATCTGATAGACAGTGCCTGATGAACTATGGATGGAGGTTTGTGACATTGCACAGAAGACAGGGACTAAGACCATCCCCAAGAAAAAGAAATGCAAAAAAGCAAAATGGCTGTCTGAGAAGGCCTCACAAAGAGCTGTGAAAAGAAGAGACACAAAAAGCAAAGGAGAAAAGGAAAGACATACCAATTTGAATACAGAATTCCAGAGAATAGCAAGGAGAGATAAGAAAGCCTTCCTCGGTGATCAATGCAAAGAAACAGAGGAAAACAACAGAATGGGAAAGACTAGAGATCTCTTCAAGAAAATTAGAGATACCAAGGGAACATTTCATGCAAAGATGGGCTTGATAAAGGACAGAAATGGTATGGACCTAACACAAGCAGAAGATATTAAGAAGAGTTGGCAAGAATACACAGAAGAACCATACAAAAAAGATCTTCACGACCCAGATAATCACGATGGTGTGATCACTCACCTAGAGCCAGACATCCTGGAATGTGAAGTCAAGTGGGGCTTAGGAAGCATCACTATGAACAAAGCTAGTGGAGGTGATGGAATCCCAGTTGAGCTATTTCAAATCCTAAAAGATGATGCTGTGAAAGTGCTGCACTCAATGTGCCAGCAAATTTGGAAAACTCAGCAGTGGCCACGGGACTGGAAAAGGTCAGTTTTCATTCTAATCCTTCAGACAGGCAATGCCAAAGAATGCTCAAACTACCTCACAGTTGCAGTCATCTCACACGCTAGCAAAGTAATGCTCAAAATTCTCCAAGCCAGGCTTCAACAGTATGTGAACCTTGAACTTCCAGATGTTTAACCTGGGTTTAGAAAAGGCAGAGAACTAGAGATCAAATTGCCAACATCTGCTGGATCATCAAAAAAGCAAGAGAGTTCCAGAAATATCTATTTCTGCTTTATTGACTATGCCAAAGCCTTTGACTGTGTGGATCACAATAAACTGATAAAAATTCTGAAAGAGATGGGAACATCAGACCACCTGACCTGCCTCCTGAGAAATCTGTATGCAGGTCAGGAAGCAACAGTTAGAACTGGACATGGAACAACAGACTGGTTCCAAATAGGAAAAGGTACATGTTAAGGCTGTATATTGTCACCATGTTTATTTAACTTATATGCAGAGTATGAGAAATGCTGGGCTGGATAAAGCACAAGCTGGAATGAAGATTCCTAGGAGAAATATCAATAACCTTAGGTATGCAGATGATACCACCCTTATGGCAGAAAGTGAAGAGGAACTAAAGAGCCTCTTGATGAAAGTGAAAGAGGAGAGTAAAAAAGTTGCCTTAAAGCTCAACATTCAGAAAACTAACATCATAGCATCTGGTCCCATCACTTCATGGCAAATAGATGGGGAAACAGGGGAAACAGTGACTGACTTTTTGTTTTTCAGGGCTCAGAAATCACTGCAGATGGTGACTGCATCCATGAAATTAAGACGCTTACCCCTTGGAAGGAAAGTTATGACCAGCCTAGACAGCATATTGAAAAGTAGAGACATTACTTTGCCAACAAAGGTCTGTCTAATCAAGGCTATGGTTTTTCCAGCGGTCATGTATGTGTGTAAAAGTTGGACTATAAAGAAAGCTGAGTGCCAAAGATTTGATGCTTTTGAACTGTGGTGTTGGAAAAGACTCTTGAGAGTCCCTTGGACTGCAAGGAAATCCAACCAGTCCATCCTAAAGGAGATAAGTCCTGGGTATTCACTGGAAGGACTGATGCTGAAGCTGAAACTCCAATACTTTGGTCACCTGATGCAAAGAACTGACTCATTTGAAAATATCCTCATGCCAGGAAAGATTGAATATGGGAGGAGAAGGGGATAACAGAGGATGAGATGATTGGATGGCATCGTCGACTCAATGGACATGAGTTTGAGCAAGCTCTAGGAGTTGGTGATGGACAGGGAGGCCTGGCACACTGTAGCCCATGAGGTCTCAAAGAATCGGACACAACTGAGCAACTGAACTGAATTGAAGTTGCATAGGGCCAATGTCATTTTCTCCATTTTATAGATGAAGAAACTGAGGCTTATAGAAATTAAATGATTTTTAAAAATTATACAATTAACAAAAGAAATAACAATAAAAACTTAGCATATAGTTTTCTTTCACCTTCACTGTGCTTACTCAGAATTAACTTTCAAGTACATTTTTAAATAAACTTGTTTTAAAAATGTTTTTGAATTAAAATACATAAATCCATAGTATACATCATTTACTTCCCTTTTAAATTTCATTTAGATCATCCCATATGCTGTTATTACTGTCAGTAACTGCAATATAATCTTAAATTTATCTTTAATCAATTCAAAGTAGGAAATCTTTGAGCAGACACCTTTTTAATGACTTTAATTGATTCCGAAGGCAATTATACCTTATTTTTAGTTTCCTGCAGAGCCCAATTCTTAATAATCTTCCTTTTGTTGCAATTTAACCATTTGCATGAATCTTCTGACTTTTTGGAAGCTATGCATGTATGCTCAGTTGGAGGGAGTTTAAATGCATATCTATGGAAGCACCATTCACATACAAAAATAATAGAATTGTGTACTTATTCAGAAAAATTTCTGAAAGATGGTGCTCCAGTGACTTGTTCTAACAAAACCATTATGAGTGGATAATATTCTAACAGATGTTATTAAAATGTCTTGCAAAGAGGACCTTCTCAATTCACAAAAAGGGCTAAGCTGTGGTCCTGCAAAAGTTAAATATCTATAGTTAGCTAAACAAGGCAATTAAACAAAGATCTCTAAACGTCTCCAAAAATGGGAACTTTCGAAGGAAAAAGGGAAACAGGTAACAGATGTGATCAAGAGTTAATACCTTTAATTTTCAAAGAGCATGTTTAAATGTGCAAGAAAACTGTTAAAAAGAAAAAGAATATAAACAAAATTTTCAGAAAAAATTATGGAATAGCACATTGAGAATGTTCAGCTTCATTAGTGGTCAAAGCATGCTGCCAAGGCTGTGATGAAAGTATGATGAAGGTGCTGCCAAGGGCACTGTGAACTGAAAAATCCTTTTGAAAAGGAATATAATAGTAAGTAGTAAGAAACATTTAAAAAAATTCATGGCACCTCGACCTGATCACCCCACTCCTGGGACTGTATGCTAGATATGGCAGACACTTCAGAATCACTGACTCATCCCTAACCCTTTTCTCTGCACATCTTCTGGTGCCAGGTGTGGCCACATATCATAGTTCTAGCTGAGAAAAGTAACAGCGAATCTGCACCTTTCATTCCTCCTCCTTCCTGCTTTAAACGGGCAAGTGGCAGTTGAAGCTGTAGCAGCCATATTGTGGACATAAAGGAAAGATCACAAACATCATAGATTCACTGGCCTTGAAACCAGTGAACCACCGAATCAATGCCAACAGCCACCACATACCCTCCAAATTCACTACGTAGGAGAAATCAACCCTGGTTTGTTTCAGCCACTTAATGATATACAAAGGAATAAATTCAGTAAGAGAATTGTTGAATATGCTTCTGACTATAACAGTGAAAAAAAAGGAAAACAACCAATTGCTTCCTAAGTGGGAGATCTTTAGGAATAGTGATGCAAACGAATCAAATGATCAAACTGAAGATCATTGTTCGGTGGATTAATTGTATTAATGACCCCAATTTTGTTATTCTTTCTTATATTCATACCTTTTCCCTTGAGGCTTTGCAGTTACTCTTGACAAAGAGACAAGATGACTTTCTTGCCCTTGATCCTAAGTTCAGGCACAGGACTGGCCTTGAACAATGGAGTGCTAGCAATCATGGCAGAAGCTGTCTTGAAAAATACTTTTGCAGTGTGCTTGTCCTCACACTAGCACCTCAGCCATCTCCATAAAAATCATTCCAGGCAAGCCTGCTGGAGGCCAGGACGTAGAAGTGGTGCCAAGTCTCCCTAGTTGTCTGAGCTCTCTGGCCATTCTAAGCCATCTGACAGCCAGACAACTCTCAGACACATCAGGGAGCCCAGCCAAGATCAACAGAGCTGCCCTAGACAGCCCACGGCTACCACATAAGGAAGCCCGTACACAGTCAACTGCGCCAACCCCAGACCAGCTGGACTCTACAGACTCATGAAATATTTACTGCTGCATGTCACAAGAGGTTTTGTGGTTGTTAGACAGCATTTATATGGCAATAGATAACTGGCATAATGCAAAAAGCAAATTTTATTAAGTATTTATTCATCTATTTACTATCTGGTACTCATTAGAATATACCAGGCATTGTATTCAGCAGAGATAAATAAACAGGAGATTGTATTACACTCTGAGGACAAAGTTGTAAATAATATGACATACATGGGAAAGACTAGAAAGGATGCTAATGCCATACATACATTGTCCTTCATTTTCTTTTTGGATTTTTCTTTTTTTTGGCCTTCTTTTTAAATGGCTTTTCACCTGCCATGTTTTTAGTTTGGTGGCATGCAAAGGATAAAGGAGTAAATGTGAATTAAAAGAGTGGAGAGAATGGGGGACAAGAACAGTGTAGAAGTAGGTAAGGAGATATTGGGATGACCAGTCAGTCCTTTCTGGGATGGAGAATACAAAAACACATTTGTAAGCACAAGCAAAAGCACTGGAAAAGACAGAGCCTTAGAAGAGATGAAAGACAGTAAGACTGATGTGTGAAGTCAGTGAGGAGAGGCAGGACACAGGTCACCCAGTATAAGTGAGAGCCAGTCTTCAAGGAAAAGAGGCCACCTCTATCTCTAAAACAGCAGCAAAGACTGGAACAGTTGTATGTGCTTTTAACTGTAGAAAATCATAAAGCTGCTACCTTAAGGGCTGTGCTTTCTTAAGCTGCAATGCAGCAAATTTATCTGCTGCAAGTGAAGAGAAAGGCGGTGAGGAAGCAAAAAGGGTTTGAGAAAAATAAAGTCTGTGAAAGGAAGCTGAATGTGGGTGACCTCAAGATTCCTGAATTAATGTTGCAACTTATTATTTCCTGTCTCAAAGAAGAAGTTACGTTTCAAAGAATTTTTTAAAGTACACTGTGGAAAATTCTGAAAGAGATGGGAATACCAGACCACCTGACCTGCTTCTTGAGAAACCTATATGCAGGTCAGGAAGCAACAGTTAGAACTGGACATGGAACAATAGACTGCTTCCAAATAGGAAAAAGAGTACGTCAAGGCTGCATATTGTCACCCTGCTTATTTAACTTATATGCAGAGTAAAGCATGAGAAACGCTGGGCTGGCTGAAGCACAGGCTGGAATCAAGATTGTCAGGAGAAATGTCAATCACCTCAGATATGCAGATGACACCATTCTTATGGCAGAAAGTGAAGAGGAAATAAAAAGCCTCTTGATGAAAGTGAAAGAGGAGAGTGAAAAAGTTGGCTTAAAGCTCAACATTCAGAAAACGAAGATCATGGTATCTGGTCCCATCACTTCATGGCAAATAGATGGGGAAACAGTAGAAACAGTTTCAGACTTTATTTTTTGGGGCTCCAAAATCACTGCACATGGTGACTGCAGCCATGAAATTAAAAGACCCTTACTCCTGGGAAGAAAAGTTATGACCAACCTAGATCGCATATTCAAAAGCAGAGACATTACTTTTCCAACAAAGGTCTGTCTAGTCAAGGCTATGGTTTTTCCAGCGGTCATGAATGGATGTGAGGGTTGGACTGTGAAGAAGGCTGAGTGCCAAAGAATTGATGCTTTTGAACTGTGGTGTTGGAGAAGACACTTGAGAGTCCCTTGGACTGCAAGGAGAGCCAACCAGTCCATTCTGAAGGAGATCAACTCTGGGATTTCTTTGGAGGGAATGATGCTGAATCTGAAACTCCAGTACTTTGGCCACCTCATGCGAAGAGTTGACTCATTGGAAAAGACTCTGATGCTGGGAGGGATTGAGCACAGGAGGAGAAGGGGATGGCAGAGGATGAGATGGCTGGATGGCATCACTGACTCGATGGACGTGAGTCTGAGTGAACTCTGGAAGTTGGTGATGGACAGGGAGGCCTGGTGTGCTGCGAGTCATGGGGTCGCAAACAGTCAGACACGACTGAGCGACTGAACTGAACTGAAATGAACAACAAAGAAAAATCTAAATGCCTTCATTACTACCTTGATTATTGGTATTGCTGAAAAGCTTCATTTTTAAAACTCCTTGTTAGTTTATTTAAGGGTCAGGATAGCTTCCCAGATGACACTAGTGGTAAAGAATATAGGAGACGTAAGAGATGCTGGTTCGACCTCTGGGTTGGGAAGATCCCCTGGAGGAGGGTATGGCAACCCACTCCAGTATACTTGCCTAGAGAGTCCCATGGACCAAGGAGCCTGGCGGGCTTCAGTTCATAGGGTACTACTGTGTAGCTGGCCAGACTCCTCTGTCCATAGGGTTACAAGGAGTTGAACAAGACTAAGGTCCATCTAGTCAAGGCTATGCTTTTTCCATTGGTCATATATGGATGTGAGAGTTGGACTGTGAAGAAAGCTGAGCACCAAAGAATTGATGCTTTTGAACTGTGGTGTTGGAGAAGAAGACTCTTGAGAGTCCCTTGGACTGCAAGGAGATCCAACCAGTCCATCCTACAGGAGATCAGTCCTGGGTGTTCATTGGAAGGACTGATGCTGAAGCTGAAACTCCAATACTTTGGCCACCTCATGTGAAGAGTTGACTCATTGGAAAAGACCCTGATGCTGGAGGGATTGGGGGCAGGAGGAGAAGGGGACAACAGAGGATGAGATGGCTGGATAGCATCACTGACTCGATGGACATGGGTTTGAGTTAACTCCAGGAGTTGGTGATGGACAGGGGAGCCTGGTGTGCTGTGATTCATGGGGTCGCAAAGAGTAGGACACGACTGAGTGACTGAACTGAACTGATAGTGACTTAGCAATCCTGCACTGGGTAATTAGCTCTGGGCACAGAGATAGGTGTCGATGTTGACTCCCAGGTCTCTGAATATGGATTAATGTGGATATGCTCCTCTAATTCAAGCTAAATCAGTGAGGAAATAAGTATAAAGCAAAGCAAGGATGTAGATTCAATAAGAAATGGAAATTTAAGTATAAAGTATCAAGAATTAAAATATAGATGCCTAGATGAGAAAAAAATTTTAGGTTATCTTCATGCACTCCTCTTACAGTTATGCTTTTAACTAGAACGTCTTCACTGCTCCATTACTTGATGTGGATTTTTTTCTCCTAATTCTATTTTTGTTTCCTTAATAATTTCTGCCCTTAACTGTGTTAAAAGATTCTATGGCTATAAATTCCTTAGTAGCAGTATGGGAATAAAACAACCAAAAAAGTGGATCTAACCAAAAAGATATGTATAAGAGATAATGGTGTTTTGGTAAAAAGCAATTTCCTTTCCCTACTGCCACCATAATACTTTTTAAAACAAGCAGAAAGAGGCTGATAGAAATTATTTTAAAACTAGTTTAACTTCGGCAACCAAGAAATTAAAAGTTACAAGTTTTGAGAAAAAGATTTGCCGTTGTTGTTCCGCCGTCGGGTCATGTCCAACTCTTTGTGACCCCAAAGAGTGGTGGGGTCAAGTTATTGACATCCACAATTTCCTTGACTTCACCCAATTATAGCATAACTTGAGTAAGCAGTCTAGTCAGTCCTGTGCTCCCATGACAGGTATCAATGCCAAAAACTGGTATTTTATGTTGACAAACACTGCAACAATTTTTCCCCTGACGTTTCTAACCTGTTTGGGGTCATAAACCCTCTGACAACATATATTTGCACACACACACACACTGAAATTTTGCATGCCATTCCAGAGGTTTATAGATCCCACAAAGCCCACCCAAGGGTGTTCCTTTAAGCTCTTCTTGATCCTGTTTTCCAAGGTTCTACTAGATTAATGAATCTATTAAACTTTTTGTTGTTGTTGTTGCTCAGAGCTGCATCAGCATTACTTAGGGACAGCTGAGTGTTACCAAACTGATGTTTCACCTGCAGCACCCAGAGATGTAATAGATCAAAATACAGAGTGCACAGAGAAAATTATGAAAATTGTCCTCCTGACTCTTAGACCAGTCAGCCAGGTTGGGATTTTTTTTTAAGGGAGTCAAAAATGGATTTTTGCAGGAAAATATTTTTGGACCCTACCACAGTCCTAGCCCTCACTCCCTCCCTCCTGACTGCACCTTCACCTAGAACTTTGTAAGCAGGTTCAGGGGGGCTTCAGTGGGACACTCAAAGAGCCCAGTACATGTGATTTATATCTCCCTTATTGTATAGACTGGGGGTTGACCCCTAACCTAGGAGATCCAGAGGGGCAGAGAAGTGACCCACTACTACAGACAGAATTGCTGTGCATATACACCTAAAAGCCAGGAAAGACTCAGCAACAAAAAGCTGAGGTCAAAGTCAGAAATCCCAGGGCTTATGGAGTGAAGGCTCAAATATCCATGACAGCAATTTGCATCCCCCCCCCCTTCCTTCCACAGCAGCTGCAGGTGAGAAATTCCTAGGGAAGGGGATCATGGAGGGAGCTTTGAAAGAACCTCAGAGAGAGTGAATAGTAAATACCTGCCTGAACCAACTCACAACAGCACCATTTCAGGTAAAGCAAGCTGAAAGTTGAGAGAAGAGGTGAGGAAGAAAGAAAAGAAGAACCATGCCACTCTCTCACAGCAAGGGGCCAGCTGATGGAAAGGAGAAAACTGGTGACAAATCAATTACAAAATTTTGGTTAGTGTGGAGGACTGAAGATTCCACTGGGGGGATCTTTTACATAAGAAAAGTCCTCTGAACCTGCCCACATTTTTTTAGTGGGAAAGTCTCTTCCATTAAGTGCAATTTTAAAGAAATCAGAGGAAATTAAGACAAAATTGCATTTTGATTGTCTCTCAAATCATTTGTTCAATCCATATGTTCGATCTATAGCATGAAAATTTAACAGCATTTCAGAGGTTGCAAACTCTTGGCATTCATGCTTGATAGGTCTGGGAAATGAATATGTTCAACTGCCAGAATGATTTTTTTTTTAATTTAATGTGAATGCCTTTAGGTGAAAGAGGCACCCTCCAGTTTAGCCTCTACATGATTTATATCCCCTGACACCTACCCTTCAGTCACTCATTTATGTTCCTGGCTAGTGGGTGAAGGCATTTGAGTTTGAGGTGGGAAGGTCTCCACTTTAGAGTAATAGAGATGGATTTTATGTGGATTCAAGCAATTCAGAGTCAAAATCTTTGCTCCAGGATGTGTTGGCTTACCATGGACAAGATATTTAATGTTTCTGAAAGGTCTTGTCTATAAAATATATTCGATATCTGTCTCAGTTACTTAGAAGTTAAATAAGATACTGTGTGCAATGCAAGGCACTCAGCAGAGTGATGGCCCAGTGAATATTAGCTTCCTTCCTTCCTCCCTCCCCTTTATTTTCATTAATAAGTTCATTAGATGAGAAAAGAGAATTGTATAAATAACTGTTCATTGCATATACTGCTAACTTTTCTTTCAGCTGTTTCAAAGTCTTTAGCAAAATTACATTAAGGGGAAATTCCACCTAATTATAAATAATAACCAAAAATTGAATTGACCTCAATTAAAACAATTTCATCAAAGACTCTTCAAAGCATTAAAGTTAAAATACATGGCAACAGTATAATTAAAATGTCAAAAGTCTTATAATTGTCTTGTTTTTGTAGTGAGTGAAGGTAAATGCATGAAATTATTTAAATTCTCTCCAAAGGACTGTTTACCTTTCACTTGGCCTCATCAATTTTTATCTGCTTTCTGCTGTCTTACTAAGATCCTTTTCAATGACTATTTCAATAACTATAGCTTCAGGTTGATTAAGCTATGTCTTTAAATGAGTAGTTTTAATTGCTGGTTTTCTAAGGAATTACACATTCTTGACTGGTATTGACAACTCATGAGGTGAAGAGTTACAATGACTTGTTGATAGATCAAATTCTAAATGAAGGTCATATCTTTGTTGACATGACTAGAGATTAAGACATAATCAAAGTATCTCATGTCAAAGCAGTTACCTAGTCTAACCATGCATTCTGTGTGTGAACCTCTCAATCATATCACTGATAAATGATTGTACCCCCACTCTGCTTGGAAACCGCCAATAAAACAACTCACCATGACCATGGGCATCTGACTAAATTTTAAAACAGGTGTAAGTTTTAGAGATTGTCTCCTTGTATCGAACTGAAATCAATTGGCTCATTAGCAGAGATCCTTCCAGTTTCTGCCATCTGATACCTACATACAATTTTATCTGCTCAGAGACCATTACAATTTTATCTGTTCAGAGACCTCAGCTCAAATGCCATCTTAGGTGAATGCTGCCCACCTGGTGGCGTATGGTAGTTAAGTCAGTTAATAACTGTTTCTAATGGCATAAAAAATGACTCCTTTTAAAGTTGTGGTATGTGTGTGTGTTTAACTTCTCTAGGAGTAACACCTGGATAAAGAATGTTCTTAATCAGTGTTGCTGACAGTATCTTAAAAAAAATGGTGTTCTCAACTTATGAGAAAAAATAAAATCCTGTTTTCTATGTCACCTGAACATTCTTCAGAATGAAGACACTGGTGGAAAAGAAGCTGGGGAACCATGTGACCAGCAGTGGCCTTTTTTTTGTTTGTTTTAATTGAAGGATAATTGCTTTACAGAATTTAGCTGTTTTCTGTGAAATATCAACATGAATCAGCCATAGGTATACATATATCCCTCTCTCTTGAACCTCCCTCCCATCTCCCTCCCCATCCCACCCTTCTAGGTTGTCACAGAGCCCCTTTGTGAATTCCCTGAGTCAGAGAGCAAATTCCCATTGGCATCTATTTTACACATGGTAATGTAAGTTTCCATGTTACTCTCCCCAGGGACTTTCCCATGTTGTCTGCTTTGTTTTGCAACTGACCCCGTGCTAAATGCCTTATTCTCATTTGAGCCTACAGTCGCCCACATGGTAGGTGCCATCATCATTGCCTTTAAGAGTGAGGATACTGAGACAGAGAATGTAAATGATTTGTCCAAAAGCACATGACTAGTCAGTGAACTTCCCTGGTGGCTCAGACTGTAAAGCATCTGCCTATAGTGTGGGAGGTCCGGGTTCAATCCCTGGGTCAGGAAGATCTCCTGGAGAAGGAAATGGCAACCCACTCCAGTATTCTTGCCTGGAAAATCCCATGGACTGAGGGGAGGTGTCTGGTGGGCTACAGACCACGGGGTTGCAAAAAGACAAACACAACTGAGTAACTTCACTTTCTCTTTGACTTTTCAGTCAGTGAAGGAGGACATCTCAAGCTCTAAGCCCACCAGTGAGCCCTCCTTCCATCATATAAATACAGATACATATAGACAAAGATATATATATATATGAAGAGAAATTGGAAGAGAAAGTGTAATATTAAGAATTGGCTCACGTGATTATGGAAGTCACAGAGTCCCATGGACTGCCATCCACCAACCGGAGAACAAGGAAAGCCAATGCTTTAGTTCAGTACAAGTCTGAAGACTTCAGAACCAGAGGAGTCAATGATATAAGTCCCATCAGCAGTCCAAAAGCCCAAGAAGGTGGTGGGGTGCGGGGAGGCACAACTGGTCCAAGCTGTAAGGCCCAAGAACCAGGAGCACTGGTGTCTGGGGCACTCAGCTCAGCAAATTCACTGCTCCCCCTCCTTTTTGCTGTAATCAGGCCTTCAGCAGATTGAATGAGGTCCACTTGCTTGGGTGAGGATTCTTTGCTTTACTCAGTCTGCTGATTCAAATGCTAATCTCTTCCAATGGGTGTTTCCAGAAGACACACATTTTACCAGACATCTGGGCATCCCTTAGCCTAGTCAAGTTGACACACAAAATCAGCTATCACAAGGAAGAATAGATATTTGATAATAACTAAGGTGTCTAACATATTGAAGAAGAGCTATTTTCTTCTGGACCTGACCAAGGAAGCATGCCTCCTTGGATATTGCTAACAATCATATTAACACAAGGGGAGAAGCCAGCCTGAGAATAAAAACAATGCAGAGAAAAGAACCAAGAGAAGAGCAGAGAAACAGGACAAGCTCCTGGTCTTCTCATGGCTGGAGCCCATGCTGCCTCTCAACCACAGTTACCTATCAATTGAATTAAGTTTCCCATTAGTTGCAACTGAAAGGAATCTAACTACTACAATGGCCAAAATACAGACAAAAGGAGGGAAGGAGAGAAGCAGCCCCAGCCCAGTAATCTCACAATAATTAATGAGGGCTTTAATTATTCTCTTTAGATGTTAAGATGGAACTTTTTACTCTATCCTCTCAGCAAATTCTTAGTTTTCTACAGGAATGTTTTATGTCATCTTTATTTTAAAACAGAACTAATTTGATGCCCCTGACAGGATGGGCTGCCTTGTGCTGAACTGCAGTTCTCTCTATGTGTGGTACACAGTGATACATCTTAATTAGAGAGGTTCGTTGTAATCTCTAAGTCAATTAAAATTGCTCAATGGCTCCGTTGTAAGTAGTGTTCAGTGAAGCTGCTGAAGTATAAATAATAACCTAAGATCTTCATGACTGCACACTAAGAACACCTAATAGCATAAAGCTTAAAAGTACAAGAAGAATGGAAAATGTGATGTTTTCATCATGCTATGTAATGCCCTAAAATCCATACAAAATGGTTTTTAATATAATGCCTTAAATATCCATACAAAATACACTGCATTTAAGCTATTCTAAGTTTTAATCTATATACTATAACCAGGTTTAACTTGTAAGTTCATACCTCAGCTAGAGCCATATTTACAGTCCCATTACAAGGACTAACTTATGCTTTTTCCACACAGACAGGGAAAATGACTACTTCTGTCACTTGTTAGAATGGAAATCATGACAATATGCCTCCCGATTTTGCAGGGGGAAATCGGTTGTGTCATTTTCTTCAACTAAACAAAACATATAGACTGTGTCAATGATACAGTTAATATTAATAACATTGCAATTATATGTAGCTTAATCTACATGATGAAACATTCACCATCTTCCTCAGTCCATTCTAAACTGCCCCCTAAAATATGTGTTCCTATATTTAAGGACCCATGCATGGGTGTGTGTTCAGTTACAGTCATGTCCAACTCTTTGTGGCCCCATGGACTATATCCCGCCAGCTCCTCTGTCCTTGGGATTCTCCAGACATGAATCCTGCAGTGGGTTGCCATTTCCTCCTCCAAGGGATCTTCCCAGCCCAGGAATCAAACATGTTTCTTCTGCTTCATTGGCAGGCAGATTCCCGTTGAGCCACCTGGGAATCCCTTAAGGACCTATTCAGTTCAGTTCAGTCGCTCAGACTGGGTCACTCTAACTCTGCCTGGGTGAGTATTAGTATCACATCAGTTCTAAATAAATAACTGCTCAAATATTTCTTATTAATGAGTATGTCCAAATTATTACAGCCTGTGGAGTAGGAAATGGCAACCCACTCCAACACACTTGCCTGGGAAATCCCATGGACAGAGGAGCCTGGCAGTCTACATCCACGGAGTCACAAAGAGTTGGACATGACTGAGCGACTGAGCATTGTGAGCAATTATAGCCTGAATTTGAATTTTTTCCCCACAGCAATCTTACTCCTAGTCAAGTATTTCAGATCATAACAATGTAATGTCTTCTAATATCAACTCTTCTAATATAGCATGAAAAAAAATCTTAGAACATTTCCTTTGAACTGTAGTATTTTTTCTAATAGCTTCTGATCACAACACCTCTGAAAGCAGTTTCAGTTTATCTGTAGATGGTACTTTATTGGGAAAAAAAGTACATATATACATATATACCTACATCATGGTAGCTTGTATTGATCAGCAAACAATCATGCTCCCTTCTCCCACCTTTACCCTGTGGGAAGACTATACTTCTCAGTCAATTATGGGTTTGTTCAGAAGACTTTCTTTGCACATGGAATTTGAGAGAATGACTTATATTGTGTCCAAGCAGAAACCTTTAGTACAAGTTTCATATGAAGTTTAATAACATGCAAAGTGAATCTATGTAATAGACATTAGAGTTATGCTCACGTTTGTGGGATGGGGTGATTTGACTGGAAGTGGGCACAAGGAAGACTTCCAGGTCCTGGAAATTTCCATATTATGACATCGTGGTGATTTCATGGCAATTACCATCTGTTTAAAGCCACCAAGCTATATATTCAACCTATCTGTACTTTTTTTCTGCAGGTGTTTCATACACCAATATATATTTTTTTTTTCCTTTTTCAAATCATAAGTATTTGGTTGCAATGTGAACGCTGTGATCTTTGGGTCATTGGGTCACAAACTTTGAGTTACAGAATCCAGGCTTCTCACTGTCTTCCCTGATGAGGAGTTGGTAAAGTGACTATGGAGATCCTTTCCAAGCCTGGGTGAAAGTTTCTGCCTCCTTTGGTCTTGACTTTGCCAGGTCAACTTCTGATTTCCCTATAAAATTCTTTAGCCCACTCTTGCTTGTCAATCCGAGAGCTTAGAAACAAGTCTTAGGGTCCCGGATGGTAACACCCAAATGTGAAAATTGTGTTCTTGGATTTTTTTTTTTTTGTTTAACGTTTTTCTCCTGCTGAGACTGAACCTTTTGAAATAAATTGCTTACCTAGTACTCTGTGGGGTAGTTAAATAAGAACATCAATCAGCCAACTTGTGGGATTAGGTGTTTTCTCCAGTTCTCGTGCAATAGTTAATAACAGCTATGGCATTTAGGTTCTTGGTCATCCCTCAGACAAAAAAAAAAGATGAAACAACCACTGTCTTTACTTAGTTGCCTCTTCCATTCGACTGTGACTTCCTTGAAGACAAGAAATTATTTCATTCATCTTCGTATCCCTGGCATCAATCCCAGTGCCTGGTACGTAGTAGGTGCTCATTAATTTTGCTTAAATTAAAATAAATGAATAAGACCTTCACAAAACCTTTTGCCAGAAGCAATTTTAGCTTGCATTCAACATCCAAGGAGAGTGGGCGTGCTGCTTTGGCAATAGCTCTGACATTGAATAATCTGGATGTTCCAAATTTCTTGTTGCTCATTTATCCTCAAGAAAAAAGGGAAGCAGGGGAGGATCGTGTTTGTGGGCCCAGCAGACACATCTCAGACCCATCACCCTGCACGACAGATCAGATGAGGCAGCGGCAAGACCAAGGCCAACTGCCCTGCTGTCTCTGACTGTTGATGCTGCCTTAATCACTGAGCCGATGCAATTTCCTGCTGCTGACCCTTGCTATGGTCCCCTGGGAGGTCTCATTTGTCACTGTCATTACCTTTCAGATAAGCAAAACATCCATCTTTTGTTGGGCCCTCCTTCAGTGACTTGTTCAGGTGTATAGGTAGCTCAGGACAGTGGTCCTTGGTGCCTCAATATGAAGGTGGATTCATGTACTTTGATATATTAACTCTATTAATAGTGATTTTGAGGAAAAGGTAAGCCTCAATCTTATTTCAGAAGGGTAATGCTTTATTTTTATGTATGCTTTATAAAACACTTTTTGTATTTTTTCATAACTCACATATTCTATGAAAAGAACCTGACTAAATGTATAGCTCCAGTTCTACCAATGCTGTCACCTCTGATACTACCCGGAGCCAAATCAGTCCTCATCCCCACCATCAGCTGAAAAACACATATCAACTGCAAACACATACCTAATCCTAAAGGTGTCTGAAGCACATGTGAAACTTTGGCACCCTCTCACATTTGACTCGAACAGAGCTGGATTTCATATCTGACAAACATCTGCCTAGCATTTACTATGTGCCAGACACAGTTCTAAGAGTTTTGCACATATAAACTCATTTCTAACACCAACATCTCAGTTCATGGATGAGGAAACTGAGGCACAGATAGACTAAGCATCATGTCCAAGGTCACAGCTAGTAAATGAAACTCTAACCCAGTGCCTCCTGCTCCTGAGTCCAAGCACTTAATCACCACAGTCAAACAACAGGGGGTCCTTGGACCTAAATGTCATGCTCAAAGCTTCCAGTAGTGTTCTGACAACATTATTTAATTACCTAATCAGTTCTTTCAGCCCTGGCTCAGAGCACAGTGTGTGTGTCGGGAGGTGGCGGCAGAGGTGGGGGGGGGGGGGCGGTGCAGTGTGTGTGCGTGTATGAGTGCACAATGAACAACAGTCCACAAAACTGTACCTTTATCACCGTCTCTCACATTTTCCACCTCATGGTCACAGGTTGGGTTTCCAGAAGCAGATGTTCAGAGAGAATTTGAGGTGCAAGATGTTTCTCAGGAGTCAACCCCTGTGAAGGGAAGGGAAAGAAGGCAGACCTGGGCAGGGAGGAGCTAAACTGTGAGGAAGGCCTGGCAAAGCCCCAGTCAGGCAGCAGAGAGTCTGGGGCACACATAGCCCGGTCAGGTGATCACCAAGAGCTGCGCAGCGGGGCCTTCGTTCACTCACCCTGCTTGCTTACCAGGATGAGGCCACCCCAGAAAGGGTATAACCTCAAAAGAGGCCACTCTGCAGCTGAGCAGACCCTGAAGGAGCACAGCCCCCTCAGCGGGCACCTAGACTTTCCTTGAAGAAGGTCTGGGTAGTGGACCTCCTTGTGAGCCGCACTCACTTTTACACTAGAGTAAAAGTCTAGTCTTTACTATAGCTTCCAACTCCTACACAATCTGTGGCCCCATTGCCTCTCTGACCTCACCCCCCACTTTCTGCTGTTCCACTGGTCTCCTCACCAGGCAAGCCCCTACCTGAGGGGTTTTGTCCTTGTGTTCCCTCTGCTTATTCACAAATTCACACCATTTGCTCTTTTGCCTGCTTCTTATCTTGGCTCAAATATTACAACTCAATGAAGCCTTTTCTGAACACTAGTTTAAATACTTCTCATACAGTACAAGGAACTCCATTCGATCTCTATGGTAACCTAAATGAGAAGGAAATCCAAAGAAGAGGGGAAATAATGTATGTGTGTAGCTGATTCACTTTGCTGTACAGTAGAAACTAGCAGAACATTGTAAAGCAACTATACTCCAATAAAAGTTAATTTTATAAGATAAATAAATAAGATGGCTTCCTAGGTGGCTCAGTGGTAAAGAATCTACCTGCAGTGCAGGAGATGTGGGTTTGATCCCTGGGTTGGGAAGATCCCCTGCTGAAGGAAATGGCAACCCACTCCAGCATTTCTGCCTGGAAAATCCCATGGACAGAGGATCCTGGTGGGCTACAGTCCATGGAATCACAAAAGAATTCAACATGATTTAGGGACTAAACAACAACAACAACTAAACATAAATGAGTCCCTCTTACCAGCCCCAACCCTACACTAATACTCCAATCCTTCTTCCTACCATATTTCTCTCCATACCATTTATCACCATCTGACATAATATATAGTTAATAGCTTATATATTTTTAAAATTCTTTTTCTTTATAAGCTCCATGAAGACTGAGGGGTTGTCCCCCCCACTCAGTTGTGCTCAATGACTTATCCTCAGTGCCAAACACAGTGTCTGGCACACAGTAACCCTAAGGCAATGAGTGACTACACAGGGAGTAAAGAAGGAGTCTTCTACCTTCTCAGCTCCATCCACAAGCTCAAGACAGGAGAGATGACTCCCATGAATTTCCTACCTTTAGAGGGAAGGAACCCTGCACATGCAAACTTTTCATGTCATCTCTTTTAGAAGCAATAGAAATCTTATACTTCAACCAACAATAAATACACTTTAATTCTAGTTCCTAGAACAATCAAATGCTTCTACTAAATTTTCCCATCAAATTCACATGGATTATACACTAAGCTGAACAGAGCACCCAACTACAGATTCCATTACCAGTAAACCCCACAGGCTCCATCTGCGGTTTTACAGAAGACCTTCTCTTGTTCCTCTTGAGTGAATCCTTGTCCCCTTTTCATGCTCTTTCCCTTGGGATGATAGCCTTGAGAAACTGGGCTACTACCATCCTTTTCCCCATTATATCAATACCAGGTTTTACCAGTCAAGCTTTTTAGTAAATTTTGCTTTGCTTCTTTGGTTAAGAATGCGGGTTCATGATATCCATGAAATAGAAACACACTCACAGACATAGAGAACAGACTTGTGCTGCCAAGGGGGAGAGAGGTGTAACAAGGAAGGGTTGGGGTTGTGGGGTTAGCAGAAGCAAAGTTTTACACAAGTGAAAGAAAATGTTAGTTGCTCAATCATGTCTAATTTTTTCTTTGAGACACCATAGACTGTAGCCCACCAGGCTCCTCTGTCCATGAAATTCTCTAGGCAAGAATACTGGCGCAGGTTGCCATGCCCTTCTCCAGGGGATCTTCCCAACCCAGGGATTGAACCTAGGTCTCCTGCATTGCAGGCAGATTGTTTACCATCTGTGCCAAGAGGGAGGCCCAAAACTTTTATATATAGGATAGATAAATAGCAATTATAGTACAGGGAACTATATTCAATATCTTGTGATGAAGCACAATGAAAAAGGACACATATGTATAACTGAAACACTTTGCTAAACTGTAGAAATTAACAAACACTGTAAATCAACTATACTTCAATAATTTTTTTTCTTTTAAACTGTGTGGGTTCCTTACTCCACCACCTGCCAGAAGGGTGTCCTCTGGCACACTGCCTAATAGCCGCAAGCTTCAGCCTCCTCACATGATCTATCACGTATGGCATTTTAGACATGTAAAGCACACTGTTGGGACCTAGGAAATAAAAGTTTCTATGACACTCCATGATTTCCAAAGTCTCTCTCTCCTGTCTGCCCCACTCCCCACTGAGTTGCTCTCAATTTTTCCTTCTCTCTAAGTCCTTCTTCCAAGTCTTACAACATCCTTAAATCTTAAAGACTGGCAGTCTTCTTGCCTAATTTAAATACAATTTTATAGGTGGGTTCACAGCTATAGAAAATAGTAATTCCCAGGACTCGATGATCCATCTGGGGCTGGGGTGAGATAAAAATAGATCAGACTCCACTCAGAAGGAGAAGCATGTCCAGCAACAGGAGACATCTTCCCCTTCTATGGCCCTAAACTCACAGCAACGTCATGGAGCTGCCCACTAGCTCCCTGTCCCCAGAGGGGAAAAAATGTGTAACTCTGTGAATCACTATGAAA
The DNA here is from genome assembly GCF_042477335.2 of Ovis canadensis. Classification (NCBI taxonomy): domain Eukaryota; kingdom Metazoa; phylum Chordata; class Mammalia; order Artiodactyla; family Bovidae; genus Ovis; species Ovis canadensis. The sequence goes on from NC_091245.1 coordinate 228,964,043, forward strand.
CATAAAACATGATATTTCACAAAGCCAGTTTCTTCATTACGAAATCTAAGTCACCATTTTATTTACTTTGCAACAGACTAGTAGTTTGTCATTGTTTTAAATGAAGTTGGAAAACCAAAAGCAAGATAATATGTGAGTGCCACCTTGTGGAGACATTTATAACCACTGCGTAAGCTTGGGCCCCATCAGCTTTTATTCCCTGCTGCAGCTGCTGCTGCTAAGTCGCTTCAGTCGTGTCCGACTCTGTGCGACCCTAGAGACGGCAGCCCACCAGGCTCCCCCGTCCCTGGGATTCTCCAGGCAAGAACACTGAAGTGGGTTGCCATTTCCTTCTCCAATGCATGAAACCCGTGTTTAATGTGCTGACGCTGCGGAGAGGGCAATAAAGGGACAAAAACCCTTGGTCTCCTGGCACTTACTTTCTACTGGGATGACAGAAAATAAACACAATCAGTATGTGAAATATATAAAGTATTAGATGTAGTGGAGAAAAGTAAAACAAGGAAGAGCAGCAAGGTATGGGACTGCAATTTAAAATCACTTACTATCTTATTCTTGGAGAGCATAAATACCATAGATAATAACGTATTATGTCTAAGTTGTGCTGAGCATCCATTTCCTTGCTTCCCTTTGTGTTCCAGTTCATCATTCTTGAGATAGTTACAAATGGCCGGGGCTTGCAACAGTTGCATATTTAATGGCTAAAAGAATTGAACAATTCATATCTCTCGTTTGTATTTATTCGGGTCCAAAAAAATTTATACTAGAGCTAGATTCTAGAATACTGTTTAAAGAGATGATGAAAATGGCAATGTAAGTGATCGTAGTTTACAGGATGAAATTTAAATATTTTGAAATATTGTTTACAACAGTGATAATGTATTATCTGGAGCCTCAATTACAGTACCTGAACATGACATGTAGAAGTTGTGGTTCATTTCCAAACCTTATTGCTAGTTCAGCTGAGCAAAGTTTCTCCTAACTGAATTGAAATTTGTTTTTTTAATTGATCTATAAAATTTTGAGCAATACTTTGCTAGCATGTGAAATGAGTGCAATTATGCAGTAGTTTGAACATTCTTTAATATTGCCCTTTTTTGGGATTGGAATGAAAACACCTTTTCCAGTACTGTGGCCACTGCTAAGTATTCCAAATTTGCTAGCATATTGAGTGCAGCACTTTAACAGCATCATCTTTTAAGATTTGAAATAGCTCAACTGGAATTCCATCACCTCCACTAGCTTTGTTCGTAGTGATGGCCCACTTGACTTCACATTCCAGAATGTCTGGCTCTAGGTTAGTGGTCACACCATCATGGTTATCTGGGTCATAAAGATCTTTTTTGTATATTTTTTCTATGTAAAATTCTCCAAGCCAGGCTTCAACAGTACATGAACCATGAATTTCCAGATGTTCAAGTTGGATTTAGAAAAGGCAGAGGAACCAGAGATCAAATTGCCAACATCCACTGGATCACTGGAAAAGCAAGAGTTCCAGAAAAACATCTACTTCTGCTTTATTGACTATGCCAAAGCCTTTGGCTGTGTGGATCACAACAAACTGTGGAAAATTCTTAAAGATATGGGAAGACTAGACCATCTGACTTGCCTCCTGAGAAATCTGTATGCAGGTCAAGAAGCAACATGAACCAGAACATGGAACCAAACATGGAACAACAGACTGGTTCCAAACCGGGAAAGGAGTATGTCAGGGCTGCATATCGTCACCCAACATATTTAACTTATATGCAGAGTACATCATGCAAAATCCCAGGCTGGATGAAGCACAAGCTGGAATCAAGATTGCCGGGAGAAATATCAATAACCTCAGATATGAAGATGGCATCACTCTTATGGTAGAAAGTGAAGAGGAACTAGAGACCCTCTTGATGAAAGTGAAAAGGAGAGTGAAATTGTCGGCTTAAAACTCAATATTCAGAAAACTAAGATCATGGCATCTGGTCCCATCACTTCATAGCAAATAGATGGGGGAACAATGGAAACGGTGACAGACTTTATTTTGGGGGGCCCCAAAATCACTGCAGATGGTGACTGCAGCCATGAAATTAAAAGACGCTTGCTCCTAAGGAAAAAAAGCTGTGACCAACCTAGACAGCATGTTAAAAACAGAGACATTACTTTACCGACAAAGGTCCATCTAGGCAAAGCTATGGTTATTCCAGTAGTCATGTATGGATGTGAGAGTTGGACTATAAAGAAAGGTGAGCACCAAAGAACTGATGCTTTTGAATTGTGTTGGAAAAGACTCTTGGGAGTCCCTTGGACTGCAAGGAGATCCAACCTGTCAATCCTAAAGTAAATTAGTCCTGAATATTCATTGGAAGAACTGATGCTAAAGCGGAAACTCCAATATTTTGGCCACCTGATATGAAGAACTGACTCATTGGAAGAGACCCTGATGCTGGGAAAGATTGAAGGTGGGAGGAGAAGCCAACAACAGAGGATGAGATGGCTGGATGGCATCACTGATTCAATGGACATGAGTTTGAGCAAGCTCTGGGAGTTGGTGATGGACAGGGAAGCCTGGCATGCTGCAGTCCATGGGGTCGCAAAGAGTCCGACATGACTGAGCGACTGAACTGAACTGAACTGAATCTATAAAATGCAATGATTCAACAAGAGTGGTCTAATTTGATAAAAGTGTCAATAGAACATTATGTGTAAATCTTAATAGTGAAAGCATATATTTTACTGAAATAAAGTTTTAAAATATAACATCTATGAAAGAGAAAGTGTTAGTTGCTCAGTCATATCCAATTCTTTGTGACCCCATGGACTGTAGCTCGCCAGGCTCCTCTGTCCATGGGATTTTCCAGGCAGGAGTACTGGAGTGGATTTCCATTCCCTTCTCCAGGGGATCTTCCCAATCCAGAGACTGAACCTGGGTCTACTGCATTGCAGTCAGATGCTTTACCATCTGAGCCACCAGAGAAACCCAAAACATGTATAGGATAGACATATAGTAATTCACGAGGTAAACTCTTTCTATACGCCACCAAATATCACGTTCCCACTCATAGAACACCCAGACACACACACAATAGTAATTCAATCATCTGTGATGTTTTGTTTCAGTTCAGTTCAGTTCAGCCACTCAGTCATGTCTGATTCTTTGCGACCCCATGACTCTCAGCACGCCAGGCCTCCTGTCCATCACCAACTCCCGGAGTTCACTCAGACTCACGTCCATCGAGTCAGTGATGCCATCCAGCCATCTCATCCTCGGTCGTCCCCTTCTCCTCCTGCCCCTAATCCATCCCAGCATCAGAGTCTTTTCCAATGAGTCAGCTCTTTGCATGAGGTGGCCAGAGTACTGGAGCTTCAGTTTTAGCATCATTCCTTCCAAAGAAATCCCAGGGCTGATCTCCTTCAGAATGGACTGGTTGGATCTCCTTGCAGTCCAAGGGACTCTCAAGAGTCTTCTCCAACACCACAGTTCAAAAGCATCAATTCTTCGGCGCTCAGCCTTCTTCACAGTCCAACTCTCACATCCATACATGACCACAGGAAACACCATAGCCTTGACTAGACGGACCTTAATCAGCAAAGTAATGTCTCTGCTTTTGAATATGCTATCTAGGTTGGTCATAATTTTCTTCCAAGGAGTAATCGTCTTTTAATTTCATGGCTGCAATCACCATCTGCAGTGATTTTGGAGCCCAAAAAAATAAAGTCTGACACTGTTTCCACTGTTTCCCCATCTATTTCCCATGAAGTGATGGGACCGGATGCCATGATCTTCATTTTCTGAATGTTGAGCTTTAAGCCAACTTTTTCACTCTCCACTTTCACTTTCATCAAGAGGCTTTTTAGTTCCTCTTCACTTTCTGCCATAAGGGTGGTGTCATCTGCATATCTGAGATTATTGATATTTCTCCAGCCAGTCTTGATTCTAGCTTGTGTTTCTTCCAGTCCAGCATTTCTCATGATATATTCTGCATATAAGTTGAATAAGCAGGGTGACAATATACAGCCTTGACGTACGCCTTTTCCTATTTGAAACCAGTCTGTTGTTCCATGTCCAGTTCTAACTGTTGCTTCCTGACCTGCATGCAGATTTCTCAAGAGGCAGGTTAGGTGGTCTGGTATTCCTGATGTTTTGCTTACTGTTGGTCAAATAAAAGCCATTCATTATTTTTTACTTTTTCAACATAAGATTATACATTAAAGTAGGAGGATAGAACATATTTTCAATAACTTTGTTAGAATGACTCATAAAATTTAAATATTTGTTATGTTTGGTACAATTTTTATTTTGGCCCTGAACCCCTTGTGTTTTAGGGAAATCCAATTTGGAGGTTATTGCAATAAAAAGAAAGTCAAGGTCATAAATGATGGTGCTTTGATCAGAATAATGGCAAAGGAGATATGAGAAGTCATCAAATTCTTGATACTTCTTGAAGAAAGCACCAAAAAGATATCCTGACAGATTGGATTTAAGTGTGAAAGGGAAAAATCACATGACCCAAGCTTTTTGGCCTATTCAATTCCAGAAAATTTGTCATTTTGTGAGTTACATCAGGATGTGGGAGGGAAGCTTGGGGAGACTTTCAGAAGCTTGTTTTGGCATGTTAAGCCAGGGATGCAGTTTAATTCTCAGTGGTTTAATACTCTGGGGAGATCCACTGTTTTTTGTGCTTCTGACAGGATGGGAGGCATGGTATAGTTGAAAGAAAGGGACACTGCTGTGCCACTTCTCCACTCTTGTAGCAGAGAGTGGCATAAAGAACCTAGAAGCCACCTCCCAAAGCCATCCCTAAGGCTAAGAGCTGGTCCCTAAGGCTAAGAGCTGGGATGCCCTGGGAAAAGTTCATAACTAACCACCAATCCTGGATCTTAACCCCAAACTCTTAACTTCAGACTTCCTATAAAATGTTTATCACAAACACACATGCAAGACATGACTGGATATCATAAAGCCTCCATGTGAACTGTTGCTCTCTTACTGGCCCTCTTCCCAGCTGCCTTTTACATCACATCCTTTGATGTGGTTCCTCTTACATCTTCCTCAGCTAGTTGGCTCTCAGCCTCCCCAAGTCGCTCCAACCCAAAAATGGAGATGGCATAAATTTAAAAATATTTATAAAGGCACTTTGTTTTTGTTCAGTCACCCAATTGTGTCTGACTGTTTGCAAACCCATGGACTGCAGCATGCCAGACCTCTCTGTCCGTCACCATCTCCCAAAGTTTTGCCTAAGTTCATGTCCATTGCATTGGTGATGTATTCCAGCCATCTCAACCTCTGATGCCCTCTTCTCCATCAGCCCTCCATCTTTTCCAACATCAGGGACTTTTCCAATGAGTCAGCTGTTCACATCAAATGACCGAAATACTGGAGTTTCAACTTCAGCATCAGTCCTTCCATCGAGTACTCAGGGTTGATTTCCCTTTAGATGGACTAGTTTGATCTCCTTGCAGTCCAAGGGACTCTCAGGAGTCTTCTCCAGCACCACAGTTTGAAGGCATCAGTTCTTCAGTGCTCCATCTTCTTTACAGTCCAGCTCTCACAACTGTACGTGGCACTGGGAAGACCACAGCCTTGACTATATAGACCTTTGTCAGCAGAGTAATGTCTCTGTTTTTCAGCACACTGTCTAGCTTTCCTGCCAAGAAGCAAATGTTTTCTGGTTTCATGGCTGCAGTCACCATCTGTAGTGATTTTAGAGCCCAAGAGGAGGAAATTTGCCACTACTTCCACCTTTTCCCCCTCTATTTGCCATGGAGTAATGGGGCTGGATGCCATGATCTTAGGTTTTTAATATTTAGTTTTAAGCTGGCTCTTTCACTCTCCTCCTTTGCCCTCATCAAGAGGCTGTTTAGTTCCTCTTCACTTTCTGCCATTAGAGTGGTATCATCTGCATATCTGAGATTATTGATGTTTCTCCCATCTATCTTGATTCCAGCTTATAACTCATCCAGCCTGGTATTTCTCATGATGTGATCAGTGTATAGATTAAATAAACAGGATGACAGCCCTGTCATACTTTCTCAATCTTGAACCAATAAGTTGTTCCATACAGTGTACTAACTGTTGCTTCTTGACCCGCATACAGGTTTCTCAGGAAACAGGTAAGATGGTCTGGTATTCCCATCTCTTTAAAAGCTTTCCATGGTTTATTATGATCCACACAGTCAAAGGCTTTGGCATAGCTGATGAAACAGAGGTAGATGTTTTTTCTGGAATTCCCTAGCTTTCTCCATGATCCAGTGAATGTTGGCAATTTGATCTCTGGTTCTTCTTCCTTTTCTAAATCCAGCTTGGACATCTAGAAGTTCTTGGTTCACCTAATGCTGAATCTTGGCATGCACGATTTTAAGCATGAACCTTACTAGCATGGGAAATGAGCGCAACTGTCCAATGGTTAGCACATCTTTAGTACTATCCTTCTTGGGAATTGGGATGAGGACTGACCTTTTCCAGTCCTGTGGCCACTGCTGGGTCTTCCAGATTTGCTGACATATTGAAAGCAACACCTTGATGCCATCATCCTTGAAGGTTTTGAATCATTCTACTGGAATTCAATCACATCCACTAGCTTTATTAAAAGACAAAACTGTAAGTTCCTGGAATCTCTTCACTATCCCATCCTCAAATTGGAAAAGAAAATTCTAAGTATCACTATTTTAACCACTTGAAAATTCTTACCCCCTCTCTTACAAATACAAGCAAAGCCACAATTAAAGCAATATTACAATCTAAATAGAGAAGAATTTGCTGAAGGAAGGGCAAACTCTTGAGAGTAAAGTTTACCCCAGGCTGCTGGGTAATCTTCGGATGAGAAACAAATGCAGTATTTCCAAAACTAGCATCTTACAGAATGCTATTCCATGGGAGGTTGCTTGATGAATTCTGTATTCAAAATAAGTATAGGATCATTGGATAAAGCAAAGTTAAACAAATTTGTTTTCTGTGGGAATGTCAGGGACTACACTCACATGCTTTATGAACCTTCAAGAGTGAGACAGAATATAACATTTTCAACATTTGTTTGACACAGAATCCATTCTTTGCAGTAGCTCATAATAACAACTTCCAGTAATGGTTTTCCTCTGAACATAGTTTGGGAAATACTTATCAAAAATGAATTATGTTTTTCAGAGTTTATCTGGCAAGGCAAGGCCAGAAAAGCCACCATCACCCAGTCCCTGATCTGACCACCAAGATTTGCAAGTCTGTATAACTGTATGCCTTCATTAAACCAAATTCAATTTAGAGTCAATAAATTCATTTCTTTAAAAAAAATGAGGCTGCTAAGTTATTATATATTCACAGTATTAAATAGTCACATTGCAAATGAATTCCCAATACTCACCTGTTCCAGCAGTGTTATTACTGAATAACCAGAATTAATTATTTTAGAGATGATAATGAAGCTAAAGAATTTATCCAAATTAAATGTTCTCCCATAAAGAAAGGACTGAAATTTTAGATCAATAATGATTTAATTTTCCTCTGGAATCTTTTGCAGGGGGGATGGGCATTCAATTCTTCTAAGCACAATAATTAGATAAATGGTTGGATCTTTGCTATAATGAAGCAATATCTTCATCAACACTCTTTTTACCTTTTACCCAACACACAAGTCCATATAATACAGGTTTTTTATGAACAAACACTTACACAGTGATTAATTTTAAAGATACTTTAGCTAGTCTTTATTATTCTTTCTGTGTTTTCACCCTGAATTAAGCTAACACGGGACTAGTTCCATATCATTGGCAGGCAATCCTCCCAACAGAATTAGAAATTTTTGAGAAATATCTGTCCACTGTATGTCAACTTTTAGCCTCATATTCATACAGAAAAGAGTTATATACATTTTTATGAAATATAGAAAATATTTAGTAAGAATATATTTATTATAAATCTTCATATTTTATATACAGATATTATTATTTAAAGGATATAAGAAATGCCATTATAATACTAAAATGAAAAAACCTAGCTACAAAATTAATAGATACATGCTCTCAAATATGTGTAAATAGTCTTAAAGGTGATGTCTTAAAGTAGGAATTATTCAACCTAAGTGATATCATTTTTTCTTAATTTTTCTGTATTATTTTTATAATCATGAAAATAATGAAGCTTATTTTTTCCAACAGCACTATCCAATGTTACTTGACTTCTACTAAACCCAAACTACAGTGTTGAAGACATAAGATCATGGTGAAATGCCAGGGTTTTCATCTGGGTACAAAAGGAACCCAGTAAAAATGCTGTCATCCTCAGCGCTGACATACACCCCATTCCAATCCTTTGAAACTTCCAGCCAGACTTGGTCCCCTGCTCTTAATTTCAGGATGATGAAGAGAGAGGTCTGGTCTATTTCATGGCCAGAGAGCGTCTCTCTGGACTTGAACTGCTTCCTGTTCCAGGCCACCAGGCTGATCCGAGCAGGTCGGCCCCTCACGGTGATGTGGTAGGAGAAAACATAGGCCCCAGGAATGCTACAGTTAAATTTCCCAGTGACAGGGCTATAATTCCCTTGGTCATTATAGAGAACCTTGTCAAACTTGATAGGGGCATTGGGAGGAGGGAAGGGCTTGGATAAAGCAGCACTGAAAGCCGACCGTGGGGCCCTGGCCCCCTCCCCCTTGGAGCCCTTGAGGCCCCGAGAACCCTTCTTCCCGATCGACCCCCTGACCCCTTTGCTCCCCAGCTCGCCCTTGGGTCCCACAGGTCCCACGGGACCAGGAGGACCCAACTCTCCCTTTTCTCCTTTGACTCCTGGATCACCTGGCACCCCAGGCAGGCCATCTGAGCCACTTTTCCCTTCCATTCCATTATCTCCTTTGCTGCCTTTCTCTCCTTTCATGCCCTCTTCGCCTTTTTCTCCCTTTCCTCCCCTCTCCCCAGAATCTCCACAGTAGCCCTTGTCCCCCACTTCGCCCTTCTCTCCCTTGGCGCCAGGCTCTCCATTCAAGCCGGGTGCTCCTATAGGCCCTCTGTCTCCTTTGTCTCCTTTGGTACCATTGGCACACGTGTCCCCCTTCAAGCCTTTTTGTCCTTTCACTCCTGTTGGGCCAGTGTTTCCTGTGTCCCCCTTAGGACCAATTCCACCTGAAATGGAAAATTAAAGTCACGGTTAAGGCTCGCATAGGGTATGACCAAGACACTACTATCAGTGTATGTATGTGCTCGGTCGGTGTCCGACTTGTTGCTGCCCCATGGACTGTAACCCTCCAGGCTCTTCCGTCCATGGGACTTCCCAGGCAAGAATACTGGACTGGGATGCCATTTCCTTCTCCAGGGGATCTTCCTGACCCAGAGATCAAACCTGCATCTCTTGCATCTTGCATCTCCTACATTGGCAGGGAGGTTCTTTACCAGCTGAGGCTACTATCAGAGAGCTCACAAAAGGAAATAGAACCTCCTAACTGGAACTGGAAATCTGGTTCTCCCCTGAGCAATGGCAGCGCAGAGAAGACTCTTACACTGAGCCATTCAAATAAAGCTACTCTCTCAACTGAAGCGACTTAGCAGCAGCAGCAGCATCATAAGCAGAAGAGCTATAACGCTACTGAAAAGCAATAGCTTATACTTAGATATTGTGTATTGACTGTTAAGATGAAGTGTTAGAACTATAGTTGCCCATTGTGTTCTATTATACTTTGCATTTTGGCCCAATCAAGCTATTCTCATACATCTCCACATTGCCCATCAAAATCCAGAATCTTCCAGGGAAAGAACCTCAACCCGGAAAAACTGAGGAATCTTTTCCCCAAGGACAGCTAGAGAGAGGAGCAGAGCTCAGATACTTCTATCATTTCCAGACTCCTAAACTAGTGCTGGTGACATTCCACCAATCAGTACACTGAATTGTTAGGAGATTATTAACAGTTTATATTTCCCTTTGACCTCCTTGATAACTTTAAATACAAACAGGAAGAAAATTAAAGTCTATACCGCACATGTGACTGCACACAATAGATATACTGATAAGCTCTTGAGAGTCCCTTGGACTGCAAGGAGATCCAACCAGTCTATCCTAAAGGAGATCAGTCCTGGGTGTTCATTGGAAGGACTGATATTGAAGCTGAAACTCCAATATTTTGGCCACCTGATGTGAAGAGCTGCCTCATTTGAAAAGACCCTGCCTGATACTGGGAAAGATTGAGGGCAGGAGGAGAAGGGGACAACAGAGGATGAAATGGTTGGATGACATCATTGACTCAATGGACATGGGTTTGGGTAGACTCCAGGAGTTGGTGATGGACAGGGAGGCCTGGCATGCTGCGGTTCATGGGGTTGCAAAGGTCGGACACGACTGAGCAACTGAACTGAACTGAACTGATAATATACCTGGTTCTCCAGGCTTTCCTGGGTATCCTGGAACTCCACTTGCTCCTTGGTCTCCACGTTCTCCCTTGAGTCCTAAAATGATACCAAGATTAGCTTTTTTCCAGCTATATTAACCATGATATAACTAACATCCATTTCACACCTGTGTCACATTCCATTGTTTCCTTTATCAAAATGTGTAAAGGTAAAGACAATATGGGAAAAAATTCATTGAGCATCATTAGGAACATTTTATTCCAATTGATGGTAAGCCATTTAAAGGAACCATTTAAAGGATTTGGAGATAGTGCCAAATCTCTTCAGAGAGAGTTCAGCGTTTCCCTCAGCAATCTTTAAGCTTTTCAGATCTCATACAAAACTCATGATATTCTGCTTTACATTACATAAATCTGTTTGTGTGCTTCCTATTATGAATTTTGAATGACAGTTTGAGTTTTCTTTTTTATATTCGTCACAATGCCTAAGAAATAGTGCCATGCACTATATAAGCTGACACAGAGTACAACATTTTGTAATCAGCTAAAACTATTCATGGTAAAAACCCACTTAGGAAAAAAATATTGTCCTTGACATACATAGAGCATCAAGGAAAAGCTGATTTTCTTTTTGTTTGGATGTTTTTCATATGCTCTTTGGGCAAATTATTAAACTGAAAATTCATGTTAGAAAAAAATTTAAAATATCTAGGGGTTTACATATTTGCTGTATTACCACAAACTGAACTTTTATACTGGGCCTGGCCAAAGGCCAATGATATTACAGTACAGCCACTCTAGATTTATTTTAATTGTAAATAATAATAGCAAAAATAATAGTAATAACAATAACTAACTCTCATTGAGCATTTACTTTGCACCATGTAATCTTCCAAACTCTTACCATGAATTTTTACATTTCAACCTTTTTAAATATAATATTAACATTTATTTGATAATAAAATAGTCTCTAATATAACAAGGAAACTCACATAACAAAGCACATTTCATCACCTAGGATTTTTTCATTTCCAAAAGTCTGTAGCAATTCCCATCAAGAAAGATAGAGCAGATATTTTTGTCAACACTTTTATCACAGAAGAAACTTAGGCATGAAAAAGTTTAGAAATCTGTAGAGTCAAACATGATTGTATATAATATGGGTTGGCATCAATTTGCCGGCCATATTATTTATGATATAACCGACATATTTTGTTCCATTTTTTCCAGGGAAAAAGAAACCCTAAACCAAATTGAAAGTCATGAGAAGAGACTCAGCCAAATTTCATAAGACTCGCTAGAGAAATCCGGCCCCCCATACCCCCCACCCCCCACCATAAGCCAGTAAGCAGAGTTTTCTACGTAGCTGGCTCCTCCATTATCACTCCACAAGAAATTTTCCTTGGAGAAGGAAATGGCAAGGAAATGGCCACCCACTCCAGGGTTCTTGCCTGGAGAAACCCAGGGACGGGGGAGCCTGGTGGGCTGCCATCTCTGGGGTCACACAGAATCGGACATGACTGAAGCGACTTAGCAGCAGCAGCAGCACATAATCTTCCTAACTCTTACCATGAATTTTTACATTTCAACCTTTTTAAATATAATATTAACATTTATTTGATAATAAAACAGTCTCTAATATAACAAGAAATCCACCCCATCCCACCCCACCCCACCCCCTACCCCACCATAAGCCAGTCAGCAGAGTTTTCTAAGTAGCTGGCTCTTCCATTATCATTCCACATGAAATTTTAATTTTGGAAATTAACCCATAGGCCATCAGGAAAGTTCTGTATACCTTTCAAGGGAATGTAACTATGAATGGAAGTGAAGGAATAATTCTATTCCCAGTCCTTGTCATATTCATAGCCTGACCTTCACTGCACAGTTATTCTGATCCTCGAGTTCATTTAAAGAGTTTAACAACTCACAATGAACTTACTCAATCAGATAATGATTATCCAAAATGCAGTCATTCTACTCATTTATTTTTTTCACTGTAAGTCTTAAGCAAGAGTCCAAGTGGAAGTAAAAGGAAAGTACAGTTGTCACTTTACAGACTGGCTAAATGAATTTCTACTTTTGATCCTTCATCAAAGCATATTCTTAAGAACTTTATTTTACAATACTTCTCTGTTTTTTTTCTTCTACTTGCAGAAGTCTAACTTCCAAAATGTATGAATCACTGGGGAAGTTCATCACTCATCTTTATTTCATAGAGCTTTCTGCTAACATAATTCAGCCACGGAAGGATTAAATGTTTCCGAGAATGAAAATCGCCTAACTGACAAGTGTGAAGTGGCTCTCTCTTACCTTAGCATCTTTTTTGAGTAATTACTTCACTGAATGTTCTACCAGAAATGAGTTAGGCAGTTCCTGAGCCATGCAGAGGGTGATGTATAGATGATATTAGATTTTTTGACATGTGACACTGAGGCTAAGACATTTACCTTGATGGATAGATGGTATTTCTACAGGCTGGTGGTATTCCCTGAGGAATTTCTAAATGTCCCAATGAATCTGTAACCTTCCTTCACTACCTCAAAGCACTTACAGAGCCAGGGATTTCCCCAGGCAGGACACCCTCTTTGCAGATAAATCTGTGGAATTATGGAATTTCTGAGCTGGAAAGGATCTAGTAAAGCACACAAAATGACAAATCTTCTTTAAACAGAGTATGAAGTAATATCTACTCTAGTCCCCTCAGTATCCAGATGAGGTAAAGTGATGGGTCCAAGGTCAATGCAATTAGCCTGATATCTTCTACTTCAATTCAGTTTTCTTCCCACTGTTGACACCACCCCTGATTTGAGAGTGAGCTAAAGGATATGTTATATTTTTCCTAGCAGGAAGGCCATTTGTCTAAATGGAATATTCTAGAGGATTGCCTGCTGTGATTAATTTTATCTAGTAGGAAGTTAATTTGCATCATAAAGAAGAACTCAAATGGGAATATATAGGAAAAGATCCCCTGGAATTCTCTGACAGTCCAGTGGTTAGGGATCTGTGTTCTACTACAGATGGCATGGGTTTGACCCCTGGTCAGGGAATTAAGATCCTGCAAACTGCAAGGTGCTGGCAAATTAAAAAAAGAAAAGTACACTTCCCCAGAATGTGTATGCCCTGTGGCTCCCCGTCACTGGGTCAGCCAGGTGGACTATGAGAAATAGAAAAGATGTGTGTGTGTGCGCGTGTGTGTGTGTGTGTGCGCGCGTGTGCGTGTGTTGTGAAAGAGAGATTACCAGGCAAGTTTAAAATTCTCAATTGGCTATAAAGTTAATATTTTAATATCAAATGTAACTCACACTATGTCTTACCAAGTTTTTACATTTTAACAACTTGATCCACCTGCAAGAAGCTGGTATTTACATAGCAAGCTGCTCTTCTTAACAATGATGCAGAACATCTATTGAGTTTTGACATGAAATGAATATAATCACCTACCTTTCTCTCCTTTCTGGCCTTTTGGACCTTGGGGTCCAACAATTCCTGGTGACCCTGGGATCCCTATATCACCAGTCTCTCCCTTAAAACCTGGAAATGAGATTTAAAAACCATCAGGGCAGGAAAATTCTCTTTTGAAATTCACTAGTTCAAAAAAAGCAGTCACTTTATTGAGGCCAATGACTATCAGAGTCCTAATGATAAGATCTGGGTGAGAATAAACTATTACAGAGTTCTAAGGACAATATTTTTGTCTGATTTGCAATTTTGCACTACCTGAATAGATAAATTGAGCCCATTAGTATTTGTCACTGAATTCATGGCAGTGATCAAATGATTCAGAGAAGCAGTACTATATCAAACAATATGAACAAAATATTATCTGACTCTTAAGCTCATGTGGACTGCACTTTCAAATAAGAAGTAAAACCAGAATACCTAACAATGTAGGTTTTCCCATTCCTTCTCTTATGCACTGACTCAGGAACCACTACAAAGTCCTACACACCAAACATCTAGCTAGGTGTCAGGAATCAGCCATCAACATTCCAGCAGCCCCTTTTCCCCCATGGAGCTGAGAGCCCATAAAAGAGAAACATGAGCAAATAACCACACAAATAAATAGAAATGGCTACATTGCTATTAGCAATGTGAAGAAAAGAAGTTCCTATTGTAGATTGTGGTTAAAAAAAAATTAACTTATGGGATCAGAATAGACATCCTGGGGAAAAAAGGGGGCATTAAGCTAAGACCCAATGAACAAATTAGAATTTTCCAAGACCAAAAAAAAAAAAAAAAAAGAGTATTTCAGGAAAAACAGCAATGGAAAAGACCATGAACAGATCTAGTAATCAGGGTAAAGAAGGCCAAGGGGCAGATGGTGCGGGGTTCATAAAGTCACCAGTTCCTTGCTTGTCCCAGTAGTCTGGATCCCTTCCACTTACCTGGGCCACACAGAGACCCAGGCCAAAGACAGTTATCCTTCCTGCAACCCCAGCCTTGTTTAAGCATAGGAACTGTTTTGCAACTCCTGACTGGAATAATTTGTGGCCAGTTTCTTTGAAAGTTAACCCTATAGATGAGTGTACTCAATTAAATTGTAATCTTTCATCTGAATTATTATAATTAATGCTGATAGAATACAGAAAATTATATTCAATCTGTTGAATTTCCTTTTTGAAAGAACATTGTATTTGTTTGGATGAAGCACTTTAATAAATTGCTTGCAATAGAGGTTAAGGCTGAAGGCAGGCTTAAATGGTGGTTAAGCTTCTCTGTCTAGAAAAGCAGGAAGAACAGAAAGGAAAGTAATGGAGAACAAATTGGGGGTGAGGGGGGACAGAAGAAAGCAAGGTCAGTTAGTCACTGTGCAATAACCCCCTTCTTCATGACACCCAAATGCCTAATGTGGTCATGAGGGAAATGATTAAGGCAGTGTCCAGGTTGGCACAGGGAGCACAAAGCAACTGTCTGCAAAGGTACAAGGGGTACTGGGGCTACTCTTCCATCTACATCATGGTTGCTGCTACTGCTGCTGCTAAGTCACTTCAGTCATGTCCGACTCTGTGTGACCCCATAGACAGCAGCCCACCAGGATCCCCATCCCTGGGATTCTCAAGGCAAGAAAACTGGAGTGGGTTGCCATTTCCTTCTCCAGTGCATGAAAAGGAAAAGTGAAAGTGAAGCCGCTCAGTTGTGTCAGACTCTTAGCAACCCCATGGACTGTAGCTATCCAGGCTCCTCCATCCATGGGATTTTCCAGGCAAGAGTACTGGAGTGGAGTGCCATTGCCTTCTCCAACATCATGGTTAGTTTAGTGTAAATACTAGAAGGCTAGACTTAATTGAAGAGCTGGGGCTGGAAGCTGCAAAAATTGAGTTTGATTCCAAGTTGAACACTCTCAGGTTATATGACCTCTAGAATTACATAAAACTCTATGAAATGCAATTAAATCATCCATTGACAGGTAATAATATTTTAAACATTTTCTACAAAGATGAGAAACAATAACGTGCTTAAGAGTTCTTGGCACCCAGTAGGTAGCTCAGTCGTGTCTGACTCTTTATGACCCCATGGACTGCAGCATGCCAGGCTTCCCTGTCCACCAACTCTCAAAGCTTACTCAAAGTCATGTCCATTGAATCAGTGATGCCATCCAACCATCTCATCCTTTGCTGTCCCCTTCTCCTCCTGCCTTCAATCTTTCCAAGCATCAGGGTCTTTTCCAATGAGTTGGCCCTTTGCATCAGGTGGCCAAAGTACTGGAATTTCAGCTTCAGCATCAGTCCTTCCAATGAATATTCAGGATTGATTTCCTTTAAGACTGACTAGTTTGATCTCCTTGCAGTCCAAGGGACTCTCAAGAGTCTTCTCCAGTACCACATTTCAAAAGCATCAGTTCTTCAGTGCTGTACCTTCTCTATGGTCCAACTCTCACATCCATACATATCTACTGGAAAACCAGAATTTTGACTATATGGACTTTGTTGACAAAGTAATGTCTTTGCTTTTTAATATGCTGTCTAGGTTTGTTATAGCTTTTCTTCCAAGTAGCAAGCATCTTTTAATTTCATGGCTGCAGTCACCATTTGCAGTGATTTTGGAGCCCAGACATCTTGGAGTGCAAAGTCAATTGGGAGTTAGGAAGCACCACTATGAACAAAGCTACTGGAGGTGATAGAATTCCAGCTAAGCTATTCCAAGTCCTAAAAGATGCTGCTGTTAAAGTGCTGCACTCAGAATACCAGCAAATTTGGAAAACTCAGCAGTGGCTACAGGACTGGAAAAGGTTCAGTTTTCATTCCAATCCCAAGAAGGGCAGTGCCAAAGACTTGTTCAAACTACCACACAGTTGCACTCATCTCACATGCTAGTAAAGTAATGCTGAAAATTTTCCGAACTAGGCTTCAACAGTATGTGAACCAAGAACTGCCAGATGTTCAAGCTGGATTTAGAAAAGCCTGAGGAACCAGAGATCAAATTGTCAACATCCACTGGATCACAGAAAAAAGCAAGAGAATTCCAGAAGAACATCTATTTCTGCTTCATTTACTATGCTAAAGCCTTTCATTGTGTGGATCACAACAAACTGTGGAAAATTCTTAAAGAGATAGGAAGACCAGACCACCTAACCTGCCTCCTGAGAAATCTGTATTCAGGTCAAGAAGCAACAGTTAGAACCAGACATGGAAGAGACTAGTTCCAAATTGGGAAAGAAGTGCATTAAGGTGTATATTGTCAGCCTGCTTATTTAACTTCTATGCAGAGTACATCATACTAAATGCAGAGATGGATGAAGCACAAGCTGGAATCAAGTTTTCCAGGAGAAGTATCAATAATCTCAGATATGCAAATAACACCACCTTTATGGCAGAAAGTGAAGAGGAACTAAAGGAGCTCTTGATGAAAGTGAAAGAGGAGAGTGAAGAAGCTGGCTTAAAACTAACATTCAAAAAACTAAAATCATGGCATCCAATCCCGTCACTTCATGGCAAATAAATGGGGCAAGAATGGAAACGGTGATAGGTAGCTATTATCATAACTGAATTAATGACAGAAGCTGGAGATAAAAGTTTCAAATGGAATTTTACCTTTGCAAGATATTAGATACAGCTGTATACTTCAAAATACTTTCATTCAGAAACTGTAAAATTAGGTTCATGATTTTTTTTTTTTTTACTTTATTTTACTTTACAATACTGTATTGGTTTTGCCACACATTGACATGAATCCACCACGGGTGTACATGCGTTCCCAAACATGAACACCCCTCCCACCTCACTCCCCATAACATCTCTCTGGGTCATCCCCGTGCACCAGCCCCAAGCATCCTGTATCTTGCATCGGACATAGACTGGTGATTCGTTTCTTACATGATAGTATACATGTTTCAATGCCATTCTCCCAAATCATCCCACCCTCTCCCTCTCCCTCTGAATCCAAAAGTCCACTCTACACATCTGTGTCTCTTTTTCTGTCTTGCATACAGGGTTGTCATTGCCATCTTTCTAAATTCCATATATATGTGTTAGTATACTGTATTGGTGTTTTTCTTTCTGGCTTACTTCACTCTGAATAATCGGCTCCAGTTTCATCCACATCATTAGAACTGATTCAAATGTATTCTTTTTAATGGCTGAGTAATACTCCATTGTGTATATGTACCACAGCTTTCTTATCCATTCATCTGCTGATGGACATCTAGGTTGTTTCCATGTCCTGGCTATTATAAACAGTGCTGCGATGAACATTGGGGTACATGTGTCTCTTTCAATTCTGGTTTCCTCGGTGTGTATGCCCAGAAGTGGGATTGCTGGGTCATAAGGCAGTTCTATTTGCAATTTTTTAAGGAATCTCCACACTGTTCTCCATAGTGGCTGTACTAGTTTGCATTCCCACCAACAGTGTAGGAGGGTTCCCTTTTCTCCACACCCAGCATTTATTGCTTGCAGACTTTTGGATCACAGACATTCTGACTGGTGTGAAGTGGTACCTCATTGTGGTTTTGATTTGCATTTCTCTAATAATGAGTGATGTTGAGCACCTTTTCATGTGTTTGTTGGCCATCCGTATGTCTTCTTTGGAGAAGTGTCTATTTAGTTCTTTGGCCCATTTTTTGATTGGGTCATTTATTTTTCTGGAATTGAGCTGCATAAGTTGCTTGTATATTTTTGAGATTAATTTGTCAGTTGCTTCATTTGCTATTATTTTCTCCCATTTAGAAGGCTGTCTTTTCACCTTGCTTATATTTTCCTTTGTTGTGCAGAAGCTTTTACTTTTAACTAGATCCCATTTGTTTATTTTTGCTTTTATTTCCAGAATTCTGGGGGGTGGATCATAGAGGATCCTGCTGTGATTTATTTCGGAGAGTGTTTTGCCTATATTCTCCTCTAGGAGTTTTATAGTTCCTGGTCTTACATTTAGATCTTTAATTCATTTTGAGTTTATTTTAGTGTGCAGTGTTAGAAAGTGATCTAGTTTCATTCTTTTACAAGTGGTTGACCAGTTTTCCCAGCACCACTTGTTAAAGAGATTGTCTTTACTCCATTGTATATTCTTGCCTCCTTTGTCAAAGATAAGGTGTCCATATGTGTGTGGATTTATCTCTGGGCTTTCTATTTTGTTCCATTGATCTATATTTCTGTCTTTGTGCCAGTACCATACTGTCTTGATGACTGTGGCTTTGTAGTAGAGCCTGAAGTCAGGCAAGTTGATTCCTCCAGTTCCATTCTTCTTTCTCAAGATTGCTTTGGCTATTCGAGGTTTTTTGTATTTCCATACAAATCTTGAAATTATTTGTTCTAGTTCTGTGAAAAATATCGCTGGTAGCTTGATAGGGATTGCATTGAATTTGTAAATTGCTTTGGGTAGTATACTCATTTTCACTATATTGATTCTTCCGATCCATGAACATGGTATATTTCTCCATCTATTAGTGTCCTCTTTGATTTCTTTCATCAGTGTTTTATAGTTTTCTATATATAGGTCTTTAGCTTCTTTAGCTAGATATATTCCTAAGTATTTTATTCTTTTCGTTGCAATGGCAAATGGAATTGTTTCCTTAATTTCTTTTTCTACTTTCTCATTATTAGTGTATAGGAATGCAAGGGATTTCTGTGTGTCGATTTTATATCCTGCAACTTTACTATATTCATTGATTAGCTCTAGTAATTTTCTGGTGGAGTCTTTAGGGCTTTCTATGTAGAGGATCATATCATCTGCAAACAATGAGAGTTTTACTTCTTCTTTTCCAATTTGGATTCCTTTTATTTCTTTTTCTTCTGATCACTGTGGCCAAAACTTCCAGAACTATGTTGAATAGTAGCGGTGAAAGTGGGCACCCTTGTCTTGTTCCTGACTTCAGGGGAAATGCTTTCAATTTTTCACCACTGAGGATAATGTTTGCTGTGGGTTTGTCATATATAGCTTTTATTATGTTGAGGTATGTTCCTTCTATTCCAGCTTTCTGGAGAGTTTTTATCATAAATGGATGTTGAATTTTGTCAAAGGCCTTCTCTGCATCTATTGAGATAATCATATGGCTTTTATTTTTTAATTTGTTAATGTGGTGAATTATATTGATTGATTTGCGGATATTGAGGAATCCTTGCATCCCTGGGATAAAGCCCACTTGGTCATGGTGTATGATCTTTTTAATGTGTCGTTGGATTCTGATTGCTAGAATTTTGTGGAGGATTTTTGCATCTATGTTCATCAGTGATATTGGCCTGTAGTTTTCTTTTTTTGTAGCATCTTTGTCAGGTTTTAATATTAGGGTGATGATGGCCTCATATAATGAGTTTGGAAGTTTACCTTCCTCATGACTTTTTAAAGTTATTACTTTTCTACAGTTATTACTTATATCACAGTAGATGATACAAATGTAATATATGTAATGTATGTATGTTCACGTGACCAAGAACTAACAGATAACAAAAAAAATAAATAGTTGGGTTTGAGCAGGTTTATTTTCATTTTCAAGTTTGTTTAATGTTATTTTTATACAACATTAAACATTGCACATTACTGCAGTGCTTTTGACAAAATCATGGTTGCCAAAGAGGGAAGGGAATTAGGGAAGGATAAATTAAGAATTTGGGATTAGCAGGTACAAACTAGTATATATAAAATAAATAAACAACAAGGTCCTACTGTATAGCATAGGAAACTATATTCAATATGCTATAATAAACCGTAATAGAAAAATATGAAAAAGAATATGCATATATGGGCTTCTCTGGTGACTTGGATGGTAAAGAATCTGCATGCAATGCAGGAGACCCAGGTTCAGTCCCTGAGTTGGGAAGATCCCCTGATGAAGGGAATGGCAACCCACTCCAGTATTCTTGCCTGGAAAATTCCATGGATGGAGTATCCTGGTAGGTTACAGACCAGAGGATTGCAAAGAGTTGGATACGACTGAGTGACTAACATTTTCACTTTTTTCTTTTCATATATATATATATATATATATATATATATATATATATATATATATAAACTGAATCACTTTGCTATACACCAGAATCTAACACAACACTGCAAATCATCTATGCTTTAATTAAACAAATAAATAATACAAGAAAACAATGTTTTTGAAACACTGGTAAAGTTAGAACAAATATCTATGAATCTCAAAAACAGGATCCTATCAGGTTCAGAATATTGCACAGGATAAGAAAAGACTCCTACTATAGCTAACCAGAAAAATAAACACAGTTTATTGAGCATGTGTTCTATTCTAGGCATCACACTGAGACCTTGTATATGACCTCATTCAGTTCTCTTGACGACTCCATGAAGCTGCCATTATTCTTACCCCATTTTACTATTTTAGAAACTGACACTTGGATTGCTAATGAAGTTTCCCCGAGGTAGGACCGTGACAGCTTGACCTTCTGAACTCTCAAGCAGTCTGTCTATGGCAGAGCTAGTCAGACTAAGATCTATGCATGCCCCAGGCAGTCCAATAATGTGGCACACCTTTAGAATATATGTCCTGGGTATTTGGAGTCTCAGCTCTGAGAACAGCCTAGCTAAATCCATCAGTGTAAGACAAAAACCCTGGATGTTACAGACTTAGAAAACAGTTTAGCAACCAGCTGTGTTTACTTGACCTCCCACTCCCTGCAAGCAGCTTTCCAGCCAGACTTGATACTGACAGAAACCCTGGTAAATAATATAATTTCCTCAGTCTCATTAGGTCGCCAGTAATGTTGTGGCAACTCTGAAATCTCGGGACCCCAGACTCCTACCCAGCTCCCTTCCCCTTCAATTTCACCTCTGCATAAACACTGATCACATTTCCCCAAAGGTAACTGCAATAGGATGAAATGAACAAAAAGCTTAATGAGGATGTGGAATTTCTGATTTTATGACTTTAAATCCTTCAGGCAAGACACAACAAATATTTATATGTAATTCTGTCAGGGAATAGTGGATTTGAAACTGACATTCTGGTCTCACTTTTACCTTGAATTTATTGCTGTAGGATATGGGAAAGCTGAAACATAGTACCATAAAACTGAGAGTATATTCGTACTGTATGCATTAAAGACATTTAGAAATTTTGAAATATTTAACCATGATGTTCAGTGAAGACTATTGGGCAAGGAGACAGTGCTGCCTCAGAATTTCAATGAGAAGTGCACTGAATCCTGCCTTTATTCTCCACCTCACAGGTGTTCCGTTGCTAAACCTAACTACAAATTGCATTCCAAAAATCCATCAGTCAGTACACATCCTCACTAGACCACAGAACTTTCACTTCACCTGTTTACATCAGCCACTAATGAGATGATTGCATAATTGGAAGAACTACATACCAAGCTACTGTTGGGAGGCTCAGTCTCTGCTCTGACCAGCACCATCCAATAGAACCTTCTGTAACGATGGAAATGCTCTGAATCTGTGCTGCCCTTTGGCCACTTGTGGCTGCTGAGCTCTTGAAATGGGGCCACTGAAATTTTAATCTAATTTCATTTTAATATTAAATGCTGCACGTGTGACTCTGTTTATCACACTGGGCAGCAGAACCCACTGCATTTGTCACAATGTTACACCTAGGCTTGTCCCACTGGCATGATGGTGCCGAAACCCTAGGGCAATTCCACCACCAATCCACTACCTCTCAACGCTAAGTTTGTACAAATGGGAAATATACGGCTTTGTGTATTTTCAAATACCTGGCTTTCCAGTCTGTCCCGGTTCTCCCTTTTGCCCTGGTCCAGATGAACAACAATCACAGCAATCCAAGAAGAAATCAGCGGTGTCAAGAGTGAGGTTTTTGGAGGGGAAGAGAGTGGCAGCATCAAAGGTAGAATCGAAGACTAAGGGGTCAGGGGTTGGCTCTGCCCTTTCAGCCGCTTCTCTGAAGGGGGCTCCTTCTTCTGGAGGTAGGCCACTGGACGGTTTTGGGCCTTTCGGCATCTCTTGTCCCTTAGATTTCTTTGTGAATTTGGTATATGGTGTGGTCTTGGCTACTGCATCCATACTAGCAATAACCAAAATAATAAAAATGGCACAAAACCAAGAAAACATCCACATGTTTGAAGCTGAAAAATACAATGGGAATATATACACATATCATGTGAGAACCAAATGAAAAGACTGAATGATATAGATATATAACTATATGAAAGGGGTATATATACATAAATGAACCACAAGAATGAGCAGTATGCATAATACTAAATGATTTATCTATTTTATATGTGAATGTATGCTTCAATCATAACAGAATATTTTATTGACAATTCTCTTTCAGTGAGTTCTTTTGGCTCACAGCCCTAGCCAAAGTACTCACTGTAAGGAACATTTGCTTCAATTCTCCTTTCTGGTTGTTTTCCTACTGTTACATGTGCTAAAATATTGTTCTCAATCATTCAAATCATCTTGCCAAATAGAAAACATGATCTATAATAAATGCAACATATAGTCTTACTAGCTCATATATTCTGTGGAAAACAAATAAGTATAAAATCCTGACTGACCTCACTCAGATTTATAGGAATCAAATGCATTCGTGTTAGAGGGAGATTAAAAATATTGAGCTGAATAGGTTATTTCAGCAAACTCAATTATTTCAAGAAAAAAATACTGGTAAAGAGTCCTTAAATCTACTCAGGAAAATGGTCTTGTTGTGACAGCAATCTTTTGGAATCTGTTGTAATAAATGGAGAGAGAGAATGAAAAGTCATAAATTTAAATATGTGCTATATCTTTATATT
This sequence comes from Ovis canadensis, assembly GCF_042477335.2. NCBI lineage: Eukaryota > Metazoa > Chordata > Mammalia > Artiodactyla > Bovidae > Ovis > Ovis canadensis. The sequence continues at coordinate 228,987,517 of NC_091245.1, forward strand.
CTTCACATGTCATTTAACTCTCCGATTCTTTGCTTTATAATTTGAGGGCTTTTTTTTTTTCTGAAAACTCACATTTATCTTTGTATTATTTTAAAAAGCCAAATAGTGGTTATTCTTATTAAAGTTTTTATCAATGTTCACAGGGACATAAGGTTCCTCATGAAATGAAATTTTGATCATAGTATTCCATTCCCCAGCAACTCCTAGCATTCCAGTGACTGCTAACAGATAGCCAGGGTTAGAAACGCATGACTTCTGAACAGAAAAGGAAGACATGATTAGGATAAATAGTAAGAGAGTAAAGAGAGTGGAAATACAGATAGTAACAACATCTACTGTTTATAGAATCCCTACAAAGAGTAGGCACCTTACATTCATCAATCCAATCTGTTCTCAAAGCAGCTCTGCCAGGCAGGTGACACACTCACCTTCACAGATGAGAAAACAGGTGCCAATTGCTTACGTACCTTATTCAAGATCACACAATCTGCGAATTATTAATTCAGAACTTAAATCCAGGTCTGTTTAATATCAAAGCCTCCACCCTTCCCCACAAATCATGTGATGTTTATACGAATGAGATTAAAGGGCAATAAATCCAAGGGTAGGATCAATGAAAGAGCGCTAGAGGAGACAGATATAAATCAAAGCAGATGAGAAGGGATAGAGGATGCTGTATTTCCAACATTATATAAAGATCCAAAAATGCTAACCTTCTTTTAAGCTGCTTTTGCTTCTATATTTATCCTTTCAACCAACATTAACTGAATACCAACAGTATTACAAGCACTGAAAAATTATATGTAGTGACATATGATACTATAGATTAAGCTATGGCCCCTGTTATGGACACAAAGGTCTGTCTAGTCAAAGCTATGACTTTTCCAGCAGTCACGCATGGTTGTAAGAGTTGGACTATAAAGAAATCTGAGCACCAACAAACTGATGGTTTTGAGCTGTGGCGTTGGAGAAGACTCTTGACTCTTGGACTGCAAGGAGATCAAACTAGTCAATCCTAAAGGAAATAAGTCCTGAATACTCATTGGAAGAACTGATGCTGAAGCTGAAACTCTGATACTTTGGCCACCTGATGTGAAGAACTGACTCACTGAAAAATCCCCTGAATCTGGGAAAGATTGAAGACAAGAGGAGAAGGGGCTGACAGAGGATGAGATGGTTGGAAGGCATCACTGACTCAATGGAATGACTTTGAGCAAACCCCAGGAGTTGGTGATGGACAGGGAAGCCTGGCATGCTGCAGTCCATGGGGTTGCAAAGAGTTGGACACAACTGAGCAACTGAACTGAACTGATGGCTTCTGCCTTCAGGGAGTTGACAATCTAGTAGCAAAGAAAAGAAACTACAAAAGCAAAGAGGAAAGTGTGAAGACCAGATGGTTATAAAGCAGCTCTCCAAATACAGATCTTGCACCCCTCCTTCCCCCATCCCTGTAAGATTGAGCACATACACATGGTCACTGTGCATCAGTCAGGTAAACCCAGCCCTAGCCAAAAGCAGACACAAAAATACTCTGCTTAGATGTAATACAATTCACCTTTCATGAGTTCATACAATTGCATTCAATGAAATATTCATTTGTTCAACAAACATTTTCTTGAGCATTTAAGAAGTGTCAGGAACTGTGCTGGGTTATAAAAAATAAAGATAAATAAAATCAGGAAGGATCTTGTCTGCAGTAAATATCCAAATATGGCAAATAGCCAAAGTGCAAAATATGGAAAGTGAAATACTGGACACTTTCAATTTTCTCACCACTTTGCTATAAAAATAATTCAAGTTTGCAAAATGCTATATTAATGCTCTGCCATTGTTTATGTTCTTTTAAGCAAATGAGGTTATATAGGAAAATAACCAGGTTTTTTTTTCCTCACTAAAATATATCTGTATTATTCTTCTTGGCACAGCAAGTATTTTTGATCCTGAAAACATGTTTTGATAGCCCCTTGGTAAACCAGTCCTGAGGCGGCAAACAAGAGATAGCTGTTGAATGGGGGAAGGGAGAAAACTAACACTGAGATCATGACAGGCATTTTCCAGGCAATTTATAATAATTATTACAATTACATCACACATAAACCATGAAAAGTAAGATTTACTATGCCCACATAATGGATTATAAAACTGAGGCACAGAGAGGTTGAGTAGCCTGCCTGAGATCACATTATTAGCCAGCAGCAGAGCTGGGATTAAAACCTAAATCCATTTGACTCCAAAGTCAACCCATGCACTCCTTGCTGTGCTGGGCTGCCTGGGGATGAATGAGTGATCAGAGATGCTGCACAACAAGCCAAGTTAGGCCCTTCACAGAGCCCGCCTTAAGGCCCTGCAGCGGGAGAAGGTGGTTTCTCACAAACAAGAAATGGGAACTTAATGGGAGATAAGAGGAAGAGGAGAGATGAGATGTCTGGCTCTGATCATGGAACATACTAGTGTGGGGCAAAGTTACAGAGGGGAGCACAGCCCATCCGAAAAGAGGCTAAAGATCCACAGCAAGGAAAGAACAGAGCTAACCAATGTTGGGAAGGTGTTTGGTGTCCCTAACTGAGGGTGTGGATTGTCTTCATAAGTATCTTCCCTGTAATGTGGCTTCTTGCTTCCTAATTTAAATGTAGATATTAAAGGATAATGTTATCAGTACTTGAAGATTTGATGAGGCTCCCCAAGAACTTGGAGATGAGGAAAACATGAATCCCTTTCCAAAAGCAATACAGCAAGTGCTGATAGCAACCTGACTGATGGTGCACAGATATTATTTCCTTTTAACTATATACTGTATTCATATTTGTGTAAACACACAAAAACCAGCCCACAAAACCTTCACAATGAGTCTAGCAAGTGAGGGCATTTGACCAAATTTTAAGTCATTAGAACAAAAAACATGACTTAAATGCTGTCTGAAGATTAACATAGATAAAATCTTAACAGAGGTGTTAGAAGCAAAGATCTAAAAGGAGGTTGAGGTCCCCAGTCAACATAAATATCGTAAAAGCCCTTTTATTCCTCCTGAAAGTTTCCCAGACTGTAAGCATTTCAAGAGTAGAAAGTTGCATCTCTTTTGTTTCTATGTCCCCAGGGCCTAGCACAAAATGTATCCCATAAATTTTTTCTAAACTGAAATGAAGTAGTAGATTGCATTATTGTCTCCAATTGTCTCCTATCCTTCCTTGTACTCATACTCTTTGCTATATAGGTTTGTCACGGTCTCTCATGAGGAATGAGGTCTATACTCCAATCCTTTGACTTTGAGTTCAGCCATGTGACTTTGGCCAGTAGAATGAGGTGAAAATAACAGGGTACCATTTCCAAGTCTAAGTTTCAAGAGCCCTTACATGTTTCTGTTTGCTGTCTTGCACTTTGGCCATTGCCATGAGAAGGATATGGATGGCTGAGCTTACTTGTCACAGAAGAGGATGAAAGACACACAGAGCAGAGCTGGCCAAGGTAAGCTGCTCCAGCCCAAGACAATCTGGATGAAAGTCCCCACCTGATCCACAGACATGTGACTGAATGCAGGTGAGACCAGTTGAAGCCAATCTCGACTGGACAACCCTCACTGATCCCACAGATATGTTCCAGTTTTCTACCACTGCGTTACACAGTTCCTCAAACTCAGTGACTTTAACCATTTTACCAGAACTCATAAAGTCACGGGTCAGGAATTTGGTTGGGAAGATCCTCTGGAGAAGGGAAAGTTGTGTCTGACTCTTTGCAACCCCATGGACTGTAGCCCACCAGGCTCCTCTGTCCACGGGGATTCTCCAGGCAAGAATACTGGAGTGGGTTGCCACACCCCCCTTTGCGAGATCTTCCCCAACCAGGGATCAAACCCACATCTCCTGTGGCTCCTGCATTGCCAGCAGATTCTTTACCACTGAGCTACCCGGGAAGCCTGAGGTCCTATTATAAAGGATTTTAAAGATTCTCCAGTATTCTTGCCTGGAGAATTCCATGGGCAGAGGAGGCTGGCAGGCTACAGTCCACGGGGTTGCAAAGAGTCAGACACGACTGAGTGACTATAACTCATTCAAAGATACTTCAACGTTGAATGCCCCATCTAACCTTGAGATTCTGTGATGTGGTTTTATAACAAAATTTTATCAATATATGAAAATGAATTCATATCATAAAATTGCATTCTAAATATAAGGGATGTTACATTTCTTCTAAAGCTGTGTTCTTTAAGTTAGTGCCTATGTTCAGGAGGATGATTTTTAAAGATGTATTAGTTCTTTTCCCAAAATAAGTGGAAATTTAAGTTATATATTTATACCAACTTATTAATGTGTATTTGTAAGATGATTAGAAAGTTTTATGTTGATGCTAGGGCCATGAATTTAAATAAATTTAATCAATAACTAGCAAGTAATATAGTATAAAGACTAAAAGTCACTGGCTTCGTAGACTGTGAGAGATTGTGTACTCTTCAGTGAGAACTGAGTACACGATTCAGATCTATTTATGAGCTGTTTGATTGGGAGCAAAGTCTTGGCTCCTTGTTTTTTAATGGAGATAATAATAGTAGATAAATCTTGTACAGTTGTGAAACTTAATGATAAAATGCATGAAGAGCTCTTAACACAGTGTCCTTGGTTGTTGCTGTTGGCTATTATTTTTAGTTAGGATTAGAAGTAACTAAATTAACTAGCCAGAAATAGTATTTTAAAGCAATGACAAGTATTTCCTGTTCTCATACTGTGCCAGATTGGCATTTGGCACCATTTCCAACCCTTTTTATTGTCTCCCCTTTATCTCAGGGACTCAAAGTCTGAAAATCATTTTTCCCAGAATCTTTTTCCATCAAGGATCCAGTTTAGTCTCTGCCAGTGAGAAACATTTGCATGGATGTGGAAGACCTTCTATTGACCTTGTGAACTTTGGCAAAATCGAAGTTTTGCAGTGTTTTCTGGTACAACAACATGATTCCCTGCCTATATGATTCCATGTAGGTGGCTGTGACCCTCACTAGCAAAGTTCCGATTCTCTAAATGCTGGTGACAAACTGGAGAGCTAGTGGCAGTCCTTTCTGCCCTGTCCTCCTTCCTCTTCAACAACAGCATGAACACTTAATTACTTGTATCAAATCCCCTCCTGCCTGACACACCTACAGGGGTCCCAGACTAAATCCTGCTATATTCTTCTTTTTTCTCCATTTGCTTTTACTTATACTTCTCTTAATATAAACTCTTAGTCTGCCAGCTTTAGCCTGTTTTATATCCAAAACAGGATATTCTCTTTTTTCTTAAACCAATCACTCCTCATCCATCCACAATATCTTAATCTCTTAGAAATTAGCTGGATCAAATTATATCCCCAAAAATTTTGTCAAAAGATCCTCCCACAATGTTCTGAGCCTGAGAATATATCATCCACAACAAGCATAAATCCCAGGTGCATTCTTGAATGTTGATTCCAGTATAAATATGAAAGTTTTTTAAATAATTTTAGGCACATGGATAGGTGTTAATATGCAGCTGAGCTGCAACAGTAATGACCTTTTAACCTTATGCAGAGAATTATTTCTCTCTGACACTTGTATAGTTATATAAGATTATAAGATGGACTTTTATATATATAACATTCCTTTCCTGTGTGAACATTTTAGTTTCTCACAACATTTCATTATGACCAGTATTCCGTGATGTATTCCTTATCATATCCATGTTTCACATTCATTCATCCTTTAATTCAGTCAGCAAATGTTTATTAAACACCCTTTCTGTATAGACATACTAAATGAAGGAGTTACAGAATAAAATATCTGCTCCCATAAAACTTGCACTCCACTGGGAGAAATAAACATCTGATGATAAAAATACAATATTTCAGACTGTAATAAGTGCTGTTGATGAAATAAATAGGGTTATTTGATAAAGAGACGGCAACCCACTCCAGTATTATTGCTTGGAGAATCCCATGGACAGAGAGGTCTGGTAGGCTACAATAAATGGGGTCACAAAGTATCAGACATGACTGAGTGGGTATGCACGACAAGGAAAAATTGTTTCAGACAGATGGCTAGAGAAAGCCTACCTTAGGAAGTGGTACTTAAGATAAGAAGGCCTGAGGAAGGAGCAGTGACAAATCAGAGCAGCCAGTCTCAAGAAGAGCAAGAAGAGCCTTCCAAGCATCAGGAAACAGGTGTGCCTTGTACAAGAGAGAAAAGGAAGGCCAGGAGGCCCTGACTGTATGGAGTGAGAGAGAGGCTATGTGATTACCCAAGATGCATTTAGTTTGTTCACTTATGTTGTCCATCATAAGGGTTTGGGGTTTATCCTATAAGCTGTAAGTGACTGAAAGTGAGAGGAGGGGAGAGACCCTAGCTGCTGTGCAGAGGATGATTGCATGTGAGTCAAAACAATGATCAGTGAAAGCACATGGGAGTTGCTGCAGTCCTGACAAAAAGAGCTGAGGGTGGCCTGCAACAATGTGTTGACATTAATTCACCATTCAAAGGCCAACCCATTCTGGAAAATAATTCTTACTTTAATTTCTATATGAAAAGTGTATTGTGTAACTTATTAACAGTTCAGTTAGAATTTAACTTTCTATTTAGACTCTAGGGGGTTCTTAGGATTGTGGTTTTACTATATAAGTTCGAGAAGATGAGCATAAGAAGAAAGCAAAGTATGAGTCTATGCATGGGAAATCTCCTAAGGAATATGACTAATATTATTTTCCTTTAGAAATACAGGGTGAGGTTTAGCTACTGGTCAAGGTTTTAGGTTAAATTAGACAATGACAATAAATCAGAGATAACTTTGTACTGGGCAGCACAACCGAGACAAAAATGCTTGCATAAAAATGGTGCTTGTTGAATTTTGTCTCCCTGATACCAAAGTAATTAATTCCCAGCTTCCCTGAGTGGATTTTAGGAGTGAAGTGAGATCTCAGCCACAACGTCAGCTTTTATAAAGCTTGAGATATTCCTCTGAGAGGCTCCCCCTGTGTTGAGGAATGGACAGAAAAGAGGAAGTGTTGTGAGTGGCCTGAGACCCAGTCAAGAAATAGAATGACTTCAGGACTTGTTCCCAGGCAGGCTCCTATTTCCAACACATGGATTGTCTTCTGGCCCTGTGACGATTGTTATTCCCCTAGTTACTGTAGTTATGGCCCTATAACGATTGTTATTCCCTTAGTTACTGTTGTTATGCATTTGGTTTTGGTGTTTTTGCTCAACTTTATTTTTCTGCATAAATCTTCCTTGTATAACCATATATAAGGACACGCCGCCATGATTAAAGCACACTTGTTCCACTAGAGACTTGGGTCCCCCACGTCCTTCTTTACTTCACCTTCTTTTCATCGACTCCTGTCCCCAGGTTCTGGTCTGTGAAGACCATAACAAGTGGTGCCGGAACAGAGACCTGGAGTACACGCTTGACAAGCGGACGGAGTGACTGTGGACCTACTGAGGTCAGTAAGGGCGAGGTTATGGGATAAACGGCTGGAAAGCCCCACCACTTTTCTGCTTTGTGTCATCATTTATTTAACGTTCAAGGACTCTCAGTTTTGCATCAGCGGATAGAGGCTTATCTCCAAACGGTAATTGAACATAATCTCTGGTTCCCTGATAAGGTAGTTTTGATTTAGAGATTTAGAACCGGATTAAAAAAAAATGTTAAATGAGCCACAAGATGGGAAAAAATATTCCAATAGATTTCTGGCCTTCATGGGCCCTCATTAAAGCTGTAATTTTGCCATTTCGAGGAAATCCTAGCCCCCCTGATACTCAACAACAGGCAAAACACTTGTTACATGAATATAAATTAGATGATGAAACTTTACAAAAGGCCCAGTTAGAACAACATAAAATATTTCAAAATTTTCCCACCAACACTGCTCCAGTTGCCCCAAGTGCTCCTCCTCCTCTTACAACAGGCACCAAACCAAAAGTCCTCTCAACTCTAAGATGAAATGACTCTGATAATGGCACTCGTATTTATGAAAAAACACAGTCTCCTTCACGATGAAGGCTTTCTGAATTGCTGGCTTTATAAACTCGAGTCTCTGAGGCTGATGACTTCTCCACGTTTCCTGTTTTAAGAAATCCTAACGCTCAAGAACAAATTATACCTCAATAAGAAGACTTTGCTTTTTCTCTCATACAACAAATTAAAAAATCTGTAACTATGTATGGCCCTCATTCGCCCTTTACTAAAAATCTTTTAAATGCTATGACATCTTCTATTGGAAATTTTGTTCCTTATGATTGATGACTTTTGATAAAGGCTCTTCTTAAGTGAGAAAAATATCTTCAGTGGACAATGTGGTTTCAGGATGTAGCCCGAGATCATGCCAATTCTAATGCTCGAGCTGGCGCTCCCCAAAACCATATTACTTTTGAAATGTTAACCAGTACAAGACAGTTTGATGCAGTAGAAGCCCAAATACAATGCACTCCCTTATTACATGAACAATTTTAAAAAGTTTCCCTTGAATCCTGGGATCAAATTACTCCTCAGGGAAAACATAAAGGCAGCTACACAAAAATATTTCAAGGACCTAATGAAGCCTATGCTGATTTTTTAGCTAGATTGAAATTTGCGATTTCCCATAGTGTTATCTGAGAAAAAGCCAAAAGACAACTAAAAAAAAAACTGCTTGCTTATGAGAATACAAATTTAAAATGTCAAAGAGCTATCGCTCCAATTCACGAGACTGAGACTTATTGACTATTTAAAGGCTTGTCACAATTTAAGATCAAAAACTCAAAAAATGCAAATGCTAGCTAAAACAATGGCTGCTGCCTTTAAAAAGAAAAATGAAAGATGTTTTACATGTGGAGATAAAACACATTTTAAAAGATTGTCCTTAAAAACACACACACAAAAATAAAACTGTTAAAAAAAAACCTCCAAGAGTTTGCCCTTGTTGCCATAAGGGAACACATTGGGCCAGAAAATGCCAGTCTAAATACGATGTTGAAGAAAAGCCTATTTCAGGAAACTCCAAATGGGGGACTCCCCAGGTCCCCATCAACAAAAACCAGGGACAAACTCCATCATTTCCCTCAAATCCTCAACATCCGACAGTGCTGCTGTCGATATACCAGACCTAAATGATTATCTCCGTTTTCCTCAAACAGTCCCTTTTAAAATACCTAACGGACTTTTTGGACCCCTACCGTCACAACCCTTCCGTCTTTTACTAGGCCAATCTAGTCTGCTTCTAAAGAAATTACTGTTCACCCTGGAGTAACTGATTCAGATTATAAGAGAAACATTCAAATTATGATGTCATCTCAGATATTATGCGGAGAAGGCAATGGCACCCCACTCCAGTACTCTTGCCTGGAAGATCCCATGGATAGAGGAGCCTGGTGGGCTGCAGTGCATGGGGTCGCTAAGAGTCGAACACTATTGAGCCACTTAACTTTCACTTTTCACTTTCATGCATTGGAGAAGGAAATGGAAACCCACTCCAGTGTTCTTGCCTGGAGAATCCCAGGGACAGGGGAGCCTGGTGGGCTGCTGTCTATGGGGTCGCACAGAGTCGGACACGACTGAAGTGACTTAGCAGCAGCAGCAGTGGCAGCAGATATTATGACAATTTAATAAGGGGGATAAAATTGCTCAATTATTTCTTTTACCTTACATTTCGATGAACTCCTCTGAAGATATGTGGACAGATGGATTCAACAGTACAGATCAAAAACAATCCTTATAGACATCAGTTCAGCTCAGTTCAGTTCAGTCACTCAGTTGTGTCCGACTATCTGCGAGCCCATGAATTGCAGCACCAGGCCTGCCTGTCCATCACCAACTCCTGGAGTTTACTCAAACTCATGTCCATCGAATCAGTGATGCCATCCAGCCATCTCATCCTCTGTCGTCCCCTTCTCCTGCCCCCAATCCCTCCCAGCATCAGAGTCTTTTCCAATGAGTCAACTTTTCTCATGAGGTGGCCAAAGTACTGGAGTTTCAGCTTTAGCATCATTCCTTCCAAAGAAATCCCAGGGCTGATCTCCTTCAGCAAACAATACAATTACTAAAATAACTTTAAAAAGTGACGAGCCTATTTAGACAGAGCAGTGGCCCCTTACAAAAGAGAAATTAATGGCTGCTAAGGAACTTATCGATAAACAATTAAAATTAAAGCATATTGAAAAATCTTGTTCCCCTTAAAATTCTCCCATTGTGTAATTTAAAAAAAAAAAACAACTAACAAATGGCATCTCTTAACAGGCCTTTAAAAAGTTAAAGAAGTTACTCATGGTAATAAACAAGCTGGTAAACTTATTTCTTTTGCTACTCCCCAAAAACAACATGCTCTATTACATAATAATGCTGGCTCCTTACACCAGATTTTTAAAATTCCATACTGCCATGCTAAAAAAAATCATTAATAATTACTCTGCTTGTAGACCCCTATGTCTTTGACCAGTTACACAAGATATCAATCCTCAAAGATTACAACCCAATAAATTATGGCAAATAGATGTGACTCATTGCCCTAAACTTTCTCCATCTTCTTTTTCACATGTCTGTATTCATACAAATTCTTCTTTTATATGGGCCACACTTCTTCAAGGTAAAGCTACACAACATGTTATAACCCACCTGTTAGCTTACTTCACAATAATGAAAACACCTAGTTCCATTAAAGCAGACAATGGCCCTGCTTTTATTTCTAAAAAATGCAAACAATTTTTACAATCTTTTTTCTATCAAACATATTACAGACATTCCTTGTATTCCACAAACACAAGACATAGTTAGACAAATACATCACACACTAAAACTACAAATTAAAAAAATTTAAAAGGAGGAATACACAAAAACAATTCTATCTTCCCTATCAGAGCAGATTTTACTAGATTCCAACACAAGATATTCTTTAATCCTATAACTATTGTTAATACAGCTTTATTTGTTTTAAATTTTTTAAACTTGCCACAAGGAGATATCTTGACAAGAGCAGGAAAACATTTCAAGGTATTAAAGGACACTTCTCTTCCTCTGCCCATTTGGTATCAAGACAGGCTAAGAGACAGGCTCGCAAAGAGTCAGACACGACTGAGCGACTGAACTGAACTGAGGGAGATCATTCAGATGGTGATTGCAGCCATGAAATTAAAAGACGCTTACTCCTTGGAAGAAAAGTTATGACCAACATAGATAGTATATTCAAAAGCAGAGATATTACTTTGCCAACAAAGGTCCATCTAGTCAAGGCTATGGTTTTTCCTGTGGTCATATATGGATGTGAGAGTTGGACTGTGAAGAAAGCTGAGCGCCAAAGAGTTGATGGTTTTGAACTGTGATGTTGGAGAAGACTCCTGAGAGTCCCTTGGACTGCAAGGAGATCCAGTCAGTCCATTCTACAGGAGATAAGCCCTGGGTGTTCTTTGGAAGGAATGATGCTAAAGCTGAAACTCCAGTACTTTGGCCACCTCATGAGGAGAGTTGACTCATTGGAAAAGACTCTGATGCTGGGAGGGATTGGGGGCAGGAGGAGAAGGGGATGACAGAGGATGAGATGGCTGGATGGCATCACCGACTTGATGGACGTGAGTTTGAGTGAACTCTGGGAGTTAGTGATGGACAGGGAGGCCTGGTGTGCTGTGATTCACGGGGTCGCAAAGAGTCAGACACGACTGAGTGACTGAACTGAACTGAACACCATTGTTGATTGGGAACCCCATGGTATGTGGTTATCTAACTGCTCAGATGATATTAACAACACTGTATGTGATTATGCTACTCAAGTAACATAAAAGGTTACTAATACTATGATGAAACATTACCATGACAAAGGACTTCTTGGCTAGCTTGACAGTGAAATGGCACCCCCTTGCCCTCAAATCATCCTCGATAAACAGATTGGGCATGAACAATGGCATATCTAGAAAGTTGCTACAAACACCGAAGAACTTGGAACTTGGACTGGATGTTTCATGGAGACCAGCCGTAGTCATAGTAACTATTCCTTTCATTATAATCATTCATATTTCATACAAGCTTCTGTTCCTCTTCCTTTTGTTATTGCTATAGGGAACTTGCAATTTAATAAGACTTTACATTCTGTGACTTATATAGATTGCAAATTGTATATTTGTCTTAATTCCTCTGTTTCTTTGAAAAATGAATCCCTTTTGATTCTTCAATCTCGACGTAATCTGTGGTTACCAGTAAATCTCCAACGACCCTGGGAGGAGGATCCCATGGCAGGACTTGCCTCCTATCTACTTACTAAATCACTCCAGGGATCTAAACGATTAATTTGTTGGTTAATTCTTGGCATTTTAGGATTGATAGCCATCTGCACTACTGCCGCTGTCACAGACATTGCTTTACAAACCTCAATTCAAACACAAAATTTTATTCAAAATTGGACCAAAGATGCTCATACTATGTGGGCCACTCAGACTCAGATAGATGAGAAAATTCAAGATAAAATTCAGGAACTAAAAACAGCCATCAAATGGGTCAGAAATCAATTAATAGATTTACAAAAACAAGTAATACTAAAATGTGTTTAAAATTCTATCCAATTTTGTATTACTCCTGTTCGATTTTACTATAGTGCCTACAACTAGAAACAAATCAAATTTCATTTATAAGACATACGTGATAATGCTTCCCTAAATATACAGTTGTTACCAAAAAAAATCTTTAAAACCTTCTCTAAAAGTCTGCCCTCTTCCAATAATTTGAAAACTTTAACTAAACAGCTAGCTGATCAGTTATCTAGACTAAACCCTAGAAGATGGTTCCAAAATATTACTCATAATATTGGGTCTAGTGCTATAACATTGAAAATTGTCCTGGTAATTATATTTGTTGTATACCGATGCCTTTCAATAAAAATTGTTCAAACTAAACAAATTCAATTGGTCATGAGTGTGTCTGCTATAGTGGTTTCCCTATTTTATGGAGAAAGAGAAAGGAGGTAAGAAAAGGGACAGTGTGACTAGATGGGTGACAATGAGCCAGCTTTGCAGGCAGATACCTTCCACTAATTGTAAAAGGCAGTGGGTTACAGTGTGTGACAAACCTAGACAGCACATTAAAAAGTGGACATTACTTTGCTGACAAAGGTCCATCTAGTCAAAGCTATGGTTTTTCCAGTAGTCATGTATGAATGTGAGAGTTGGACCATAAAGAGACTGAGCACCAAAGAATTGATGCTTTTGAACTATGGTGTTGGAGAGGACTCTTGAGAGTGCCTTGGACTGCAAGATCAAACCAGTCAATCCTAAAGGAAATCAATCCTGAATATTCATTGGAAGGACTGATACTAAAGCTGAACCTCCAGTACTTTGGCCACCTGATGTGAAAGCTGACTCATTGGAAAGACCCGCTGGGAAAGATTGAAGGCAGGAGGAGAAGGGGATGACAGAGGATGAGATCGTTGGATGGCATCTCTGACTCAATGGACATGAGTCTGAGCAAGCTCCAACAGCAAGCAAGATGGTGAAGGACAAGGAAGCCTGGCATGCTGCAGTCCATGGGATTGCAAATAGTCAGACACAACTAAGTGACTGAATAACAACAGTGTATGGGGGTGGGGAGATGAGTACATGGGACCCTGTACTTTTGCTGCTCAATTTTCTGTAAAACTGTAACTACTAGAAAAGATAAAGTCCATTGATTTTTCAAAAGTCCATTGATTCTTTTTAAAAAAGAAAAAAAAAATGGGGTCCAAACATCATTGATTTTTTCACTTACTTGTTTATGAGTTGGTCCTGCTGGCAGTTAATAATTCTATCAAAGTTGCTACTGAAAAACTGAACTTAAAATTTCCCCGTGCCCATAGTTCTGGAATGTTAACAAAAATGTGTGGTGGAACCAAAAGGGGTTCCATATTAGGAACTTTCTTCACGAAGTAGAGATTTCACTTAAATTTTTCCACGTCCTTGACGTGGGTTATTTAGACACCCATTTAAATCAGTATAACCAAACCTAAGCAAACCACTTCCCCTTTCTGGAGACCAAGCAGAATGTCTGTTGTGGGGTGTTCTTCAGTGGGGAATTGTGGAAAGGTGTGGGAGTCAGCTCACTCCTGCTGCATCAGGTATGCTTGAAAATTAGCCAGAGGTTCCCTTAGAGGGAGGTTCTAAGGAAGCTTCAGGATACAGAATCTAGCAGATTGAAGGATGTAAAAGGAGTTTGTAACAACCTGTAATGGCAAAGTATCTTAAAAAGTATATGTATATGTAAGTCAATCACTTTGCTGTACATCTGAAACATTGTAAATCAACTATACTTCAATTTAAAAAGAAAGAGAGAAAAGGAATTTTTCTTCGAAGCAGAAGCTGTTTTTCAGATAACAGGATAGATTAAATTTTTCATCAGTAGCAGATTACCTTCTACTGATTGCTTTGCTGTTAAAAGATCTTTTTATCAGCTTACTCACATGCTCATATGTAAGGAACTCAAATATGAAAGTAAATATATTTGGCATGAATGATATGGCATGAAATAAATGCTTTATTATTTAAAAAAAAGATTTCCAGTTGCAAAACGTCCATTTGTCTCCAATTTCTGAAGAAATTGCAGTGCTTCAGATCTCCTTTTTTATTTTTCAGATCCAGAGTTCCAAACCTATTCCAGTGCTCTGATTGTTTTACAAACAACATTAGGAAAGCCAGAAGTTTGTGCTTGCCAACAGACATTATATCTATAACCAAAGATATCAGTCTCTATGATGCCAACTAGAATCTGAACTAGTATCAAAGCTGCCTAGCCTCTTAGATCAAGGCTAGAGACGGCGATGGCACCCCACTAGTGCTCTTGCCTGGAAAATCCCATGGACGGAGGAGCCTGGTAGGCTGCAGTCCATGGGGTCGAGAAGAGTAGGACACGACTGAGCGACTTCACTTGCTCTTTTCACTTTGATGCTTTGGAGAAGGAAATGGCAACCCTCTCCAGTGTTCTTGCCTGGAGAATCCCAGGGAGGGGGGAGCCCAGTGGGCTGTTGTCTATGAGGTCGCACAGAGTCGGACAAGACTGAAGCGACTTAGCAGCAGCAGCAGCAGCAGAGGCCTCATAGAAACATTGTAATCGGAAGTTATCAGGAGAAGTCAATCTAGGCCTGTAGGTAATGGTTCTTATTCTGCTTCTGAAACAGTTTCAAAAATTCTTGAAAAACCCTTAATTACTCCTCATCACTCATAAGGTCATTGTCACTGACCCACACCATTGGCCAAATAAAGGCAGGAAACAAGAATATTAGCCACATTGCATCCTTCCAGATCATACTGACATGTTCATACTAGCACTTTCCTGCTTTGCTCTAACTCCACAGTTTGGCATTAGTTTCTAAGACTTTATCATGGATCTGGATCCTGGTAATTCCACAAAATGGAGCCAAGAACCTAGGTCACTAACAACTGTGAGAGACCGGGGGCAAGTCAGTTTACCACACAGACATAGACAACAGACTTATGGACACAAGGCAGGAGGGGAAGGGAGGAGAAGATGAGAGAGTAACATGGAAACTTACATTACCATATGTAAAACAGATAGCCAATGGGAATTTGCTGTATGACTTGGAGAATTCAAACAGGGGCTCTGTAAAAACCTAGAGGGGTGGGATGGGGAGGGAGATGGGAGAGAGGTTCTAGAGGGAGGGGACATATGTATACCTGTGGCTGATTCATGTTGATGTTTGGCAGAAACCAACAAAATTCTGTAAAGCAATTATCCTTCAATTAAAAAGTAAGTAAATTTTGTAAAAAGTTTATAGTGGTAATGAATGCACAACTTTGAATACATTAAAAACCACTGAATTGTGTTCATTAAAAGATGAGTGTTATAGTTTCTGATCTTACATTTAGATCTTTAATCCATTTTGAGTTTATTTTTGTGTACGGTGTTAGAAAGTGATCTAGTTTCATTCTTTTACAAGTGGTTGACCAGTTTCCTAGAGGAGAATATAGGCAAAACACTCTCAGAAATAAATCACAGCAGGATCCTCTATGATCCACCTCCCAGAATTCTGGAAATAAAAGCAAAAATAAACAAATGGGATCTAATTAAAATTAAAAGCTTCTGCACAACAAAGGAAAATATAAGCAAGGTGAAAAGACAGCCTTCGGAATGGGAGAAAATAATAGCAAATGAAGCAACTGACAAACAACTAATCTCAAAAATATACAACCAACTTATGCAGCTCAACTCCAGAAAAATAAACGACCCAATCAAAAAATGGGACAAAGAACTAAATAGACATTTCTCCAAAGAAGACATACGGATGGCTAACAAACACATGAAAAGATGCTCAACATCACTCATTATTAGAGAAATGCAAATCAAAACCACAATGAGGTACCACTTCACACCAGTCAGAATGGCTGCGATCCAAAAATCTGCAAGCAATAAATGCTGGAGAGGGTGTGGAGAAAAGGGAACCCTCCTACACTGTTGGTGGGAATGCAAACTAGTACAGCCACTATGGAGAACAGTGTGGAGATTCCTTAAAAAATTGCAAATAGAACTCCCTTATGACCCAGCAATCCCACTTCTGGGCATACACACCGAGGAAACCAGAATTGAAAGAGACACATGTACCCCAATGTTCATCGCAGCACTGTTTATAATAGCCAGGACATGGAAACAACCTAGATGTCCATCAGCAGATGAATGGATAAGAAAGCTGTGGTACATATACACAATGGAGTATTACTCAGCCGTTAAAAAGAATTCATTTGAATCAGTTCTGATGAGATGGATGAAACTGGAGCCAATTATACAGAGTGAAGTAAGCCAGAAAGAAAAACACCAATACAGTATACTAACACATATATATGGAATTTAGGAAGATGGCAATGACGACCCTGTATGCAAGTCAGGAAAAAAGACACAGATGGGTATAACGGACTTTTGGTCTCAGAGGGAGAGGGAGAGGGTGGGATGATTTGGGAGAATGGGAATTCTAACATGTATACTATCATGTAAGAATTGAATCGCCAGTCCATGTCTGACGTAGGGTGCAGCATGCTTGGGGCTGGTACATGGGGATGACCCAGAGAGATGTTGTGGGGAGGGAGGTGGGAGGGGGGGTCATGTTTGGGAACGCATGTAAGAATTAAAGATTTTAAAATTAAAAAAAAAAAAAAAAAAACTTGGGGCTGGGTTAATATCCAAAAGATTAATTAAAAAAAAAAAAAAAAAGATGAGTGTTATGATTTGTGATTTATATCTAAATAAAGCTGCTTTTAAAACTTAAATAAATAAATAAAAGACAATGAGTTTGGACTAGATGAGCTGGTGATCAACACTTTTCTAATTCTAAAGTTGTTGTTGTTTCATTGCCAAGTTGTGTCTGACTCTTTTGAGACAGTAGCCCGCCAGTCTCCTCTGTTCATGGGATTCTCCAGGCAAGAATACTGGAGTGGGTTGCTATTTCCTTCTCTAGGGTATCTTCCTGACCCATGGACTGAACCCACATCTGCTGCATTTGTGGGCAGATTCTTTACCACTGAGTCACCTGGGAAGCCCTAGTTCTAAAGCGTTAAAACTCTTTTCCTAACAAATCCTGTCTAATCATACCACTCGAGAACTAAATACTGTTTCATCCTTATTTTGTCACCTGATCCAGGACTTGAGAGGCAGGTCAAGGAAAGCTCTGCCTGTGGTAGTAGCTCTGGAAGACCCTTTAGAGGTCAAGGACTCTCCTAGAGAGAGCTGAGAATCCCAGAATAACAGGGATTTCTGATAATCATCAGGTTTGGTATTAGCCCAGAGAAGAACAGAAGAGAGTTTGTCTCTGAAAAAGCTACCAAGAAGTTAATGCTTTACAGGCACACCAGCAGTCACTTCCTCTTTCAGGACAGCCATGCTATTTAATACCCCAAAAGACCAAGGACAAAGAATGGCATTGTATAAGCACTGTAACTCAAGCAATTAGCCAGGTAATGGTCTGTGGGGTTCATTATAGCAGAATGTCAATTAAAACACTTGGAAGGAGATTGTACAAAGCCCTTAGATTTCAAATCTTATAAGTGATCCAGCAAGACTAAATTATAGTAAATGTCATATCACTACAATAGGTATCACACAAATGAAAATAAAGTTTCGTTTTTAGTATGGACTCTTGCTTAATATCTCATCAATCCTAGAAACTGGAGAAAGCAGTCAAGTGTCCGGTTTTCATTCAACAATAAAAGATATGGGATAAAGGATGTGATGTTTGAATTGAATATCTTCTTTCCTATCTTTGGCTTTTTAAAGTATTTTGTATCTATTTGTATATCTCTAGTTAATTGTATCTTTAAAGATCAAAACATAAAACAATTAGTTTCATTTTAGACCTCTGCCAGTGGACTTAAGGAGGAAGGAAAGAAGAGGAATGAATGAAGTATGAATTTCAGAGAGAAAATTATTTCTTAGAAAGATCTTCAGTTAAGATTTCTTCTGTTTAATGACTTGCCTGACTTCATTCTCACAGAAGCATGGTATTTCCTTTCCTTATCTTTTTTTAATGCAGATATGTTATTAGAAAAATTGGCTTCTTCAAATTAGAAAAATAAATGACAGAGTTCTTTATGTAATTTCAAAAATGCAAGTAGTATTTAATATCCAAATAGATGGCCACAATGATTTACCTAAAACAGTGTTAGGAAAAACATAATATATAAAAATTCGTATATGTCCTACAAACCCTCAAGTCAAGTTTAAGCCGGTAGTTAATTCTTATTCATGAACTATAAATCCTTTACAGAGAGAGTGAAAATAAAACGACCAGTAGATCTAGAAATATAATGTTCCACTAATTCTATCAGAAGAGTTAAATGTGTATTAAGTTTTTATTATTATTCATAATTGTTCCCTAAAATACCACAGGTATAACATATTTTTAAAAGCAAGCTATCTTTTCTCCTCACCAAACAATTGTTATGATAGAAACCACATTTTTGATACAACTTCCTACATTATTTTAACTGAAGATATACTACAAAATGGTAATCTAAACAAAACCTGATTTTTAAGACCTTCATCTCTGAAAGGAAGTTAAATATCACATGGAACAAAAAATATGTAGCTTAACCCCAGTAATATCAATATATTATAATCTCCATTTAGAATTTATTTATTCTACTTATCTCACAGATACTGACAAACTTAGTGACTTTAAAATTAAGAATGATTTTATACTCTATACCACAACCTTCCACACTTCAAAAAATCAATACAAAAATTGGATTTAAGACAGCAGAGGAAAGACTGCCTTCTACCAATTGCACGCTTTTATCACGTCTATTCATATTCTTATTTCCATGAAACAAATAATGTCAGCATGACTGTTTATGCCTGGAATCTTACTGCAAAAGGCCTGATAAAGGTAAAATAAATCAATGTTTATAATCGTCACCTACCTTACGGGTTCCTTATCAGTAACCTCTCTCCTGGACAGCACATTAGAAAATCCAGTCTCCCTCACCATTATACAGGGGTCTATTTTATTCCTTTTGAGATTTGCCCCTACCCAATGAGAGACGAGTACCCTATGATGAGGGGAGGGGTGGCGTTTTCTGACTCTGAAGAAAGGCTCTGAAATCTGATGAAATGCAAATATCTTGGGAATATTAAAGCCTTAGCTCTTTACTGGCCTGACCTTGTCTGCCATTCCCCTTGGTTTACAGGATTATATTTCATCCTAATACTTTAAGGCCATAGCACCAATGCATCAAACTATTCTCTTGCTTAGTAAATGCCATAGTTTCCTGGAGAATCTCTTGTCTATTATCTGGGTAGTATTTGAGTATTTAGAGACATCTGCTTCCGCTGTTGAGTGAGCCTTCACTGCAGGAGAATGATCACTTGGGTGACATTTCTGAACATTCTCTCCAACCTTCCCCTTTACTGCATGAGCCTCACACCCACTGAGGACTGATCAAGACTTGTAGCTTCTTGGCCAAGTTCATTTTCTAAGAAGATAACTGTGTCATATTGTTTGAGACTTCAATAAGATGTTCCTGAGAACTTATAAATTACAAAAGCAATAGTGGTCTTGTGAGAGACCATTCATTCAGCAAAGAAGCATGCAAGCTTTCATGAGAACCTATTAATTGCCAGATCCTGTTCCAGATGCTGGGAATAGAGTGAGAGAAAGACTGACAAGGTTTCTACTTTCATGGAGTTTATTTTCTAATGGGAGAGACAAGCAAAAATTAAAACACAAAGCTAGAAAGAGTAAATATACTATAATAGTAAGCCCTTGAGCATTATGCACAAGCTAAAATAAAGTGAAATGATGGGGACTGAGTGGCTTCTTTAGAATGAGTGCTCAGGGAAGGTCCTTCAAACAAGGCTGACTTTTAAGCTGCTGCAGTTGGAATGTGGAGAAGGAGGACATCAGAGAATAATCCAAGAGCATCCCGAGTGCAGAGACTCTGAGACTATGAGAGCAATACAAAACAGATCAGAACAGAGATACGAAGAAAACCAAACTAAATCTCAGATCAGCAGAATGGTGATATGATTGAATACACTGATATATTTAAGATAGGTGCTACAGAAGAGCACTGATCTACCATCAGAACATAGAAAAAGGAGTTTGTGAGGCACAAGCAGAATTGGGATCCCATCCAGACAAGTCCAAGGAGCCTAAGTCAATGGGACTTCAGTGCTCCAGTCCCTTTAGTAACCTGATTCCCATTATCAGCTGGATGCAGCCGATTAGCATAACCAATTTGATTAATATAAATCCTCTCCTTCTGATTCCACACTCACCACATTCAAATGATGGGGACTGAGCGGCTTCTTTAGTCTTTCCTCATTCTGCACTCAGAGAAAATGGGTTGACCCTTACGCTTAAAGTAATCTGACGTAGTGATCACTCATGGTAAGTTACAAAGTGGGTTTCTAATTATCATTTGGCTTCCCCTGTAGCCTGCTGGCTTGGAGAGTAGGCTGTGGTCAGGCTGACACAAACCCTAGCAGCCCAGATGGTTACATTTCTCATTATAAATTAATAGGAATTCTTAAAGCTATCTGTCTCTCATTTTAGAGTTTCTGGGGTCTTGATTACTCCTGGGAATTGACAAATTTAATCAAATTTAATTTTGACAAATTTAATATTGCAAATTTAATCAAGCCACTACCTGGAGAATACCAGCCCAGCCCCAGGTGGCCTTTTCTTCATAACCACTGACTCCTGATGCTTGAGGATATATATGCCTATGGCTACCACACTGTCACTTCCCTGGTGGCTCAGAGAGTAAAGCGTCTGCCTACAATGCAGGAGACATGAGTTCAATCCCTGGATCAGGAAGATCCCCTGAAGAATGAAATGGTATCCCACTCCAGTACTCTTGTCTGGAGGGTCGCAAAGAGTCAGACAGGACTGAGCAGCTTCACTTTCTTTCTTTTCACCACATGTAAAATGCCAGGCTGGATGAAGCACAAGCTAGAAACAAGATTGCTGGGAGAAATATCAATAACCTCAGATGACACCACCAAAGATGACACCACCTTTATGGCAGAAAGCGAAGAGGAACTAAAAAGCTTCCTTTTTTATTTTTTTTTATTTGGTTCATTTGGTCATTTTAATTCTTTAGCACATATTTTAAAGAGCTTTTTGATGAAAGTAAAGAGAAGAGTGAAAAGGTTGGCTTAAAGCTCAACATTCAGAAAACTAAGATCACGGCATCCGGTCCCATCACTTCATGGCAAATAGATGGGGAAACAATGGAAAGAGTGACAGACTATTTTGGGGGCTCCAAAATCACAGCAGATGGTGACTACAGCCATGAAATTAAAGGACGCTTGCTCCTTGGAAGAAAAGCTATGACCAACCTAGACATCATATTAAAAAGCAGAACAGTACTTTGCCAACAAAGGTCCATCTAGTCAAAGCTATGGTTTTTCCAGTAGTCATGTATGGATGTGAGAATTGGACCATAAAGAAAGCTGAGCACCAAAGAACTGATGTTTTAAACTGTGGTGTTGGAGAAGACTCTTGAGAGTCCCTTGGACTGCAAGGAGATCCAACCAGTCAATCCTAAAGGAAATCAGCCCTGAATATGCCGAAGCTGAAACTCCAATACTTTGGTCACCTGATGCAAAGAACTGACTCATTGGAAAAGACCCTGATGCTGGGAAAGATTGAAGGTGGGAGAAGAAGGGGAGGACAGAGGATGAGATGGTTGGATGGCATCACTGACTGGATGGACATGAGTTTGAACAAGCTCCAGGAGTTGGTGATGGACAGGAAAGCCTGGTGTGCTGCAGTCCATGGGGTCTCAAAGAGTTGGACATGACTGAGCAACTGAACTGACTGACCACAGGCATGTGGGTGTGCTCAATTGTGTCTGATTCTTTGTGACCCCATGGACTGTAGCCCACCAGGCTTCTCTGTCCATGAGATTTTCCAGGAAAGAATATTGGAGTAAATTGTCATTTCCTACTCCAGGGGAATCTTGCCAACCCAGGGATCGAACCTGTGTCTGTTGTATCTCCTGCATTGGTAGGTGGACACTTCACCACTGCACCACCTGACCTCATCTGAAATGCCTGATGAGTTCAACTGGGCATGATGAAGAAAGCTAAACTGCCCTGAAATAAGCAGTGAAGCACATGGAAATCTCACTTTGAGTTTATCAGGCTCTCTGAGAGCCTTGGCAATCAAATATTAATATCTGTTTCCTCTCTATAAAATGGCAGACTTGGTCTCCTCCAGGTGTTTTTTCCATAGATTTTTAATTACACCAGTAATATATCAATACATTTGCCCAATACATTGCCCAATAAATCAATACTTTCTCCTGTAAATGCATAAAACATTACAGAGGACAGCACCTCAGTTGTCTGCTGTTCCCACTGCCCTAGAAGGAACACTGTTATCATATATGAATCCTTTCAACCTTATAAAGCATTTATATCCTATGTCTACATTTGAACTTTGGTGTTGAAGAAGACTCTTTGGAGTCCCTTGGACTGCAAGGAGATCCGACCAGTCCATCCTAAAGGAGATCAGTCTTGGGTGTTCATTGGAAGGACTGATGTAGAAGCTGAAACTCCAATGCTTTGGCCACCTCATGCGAAGAGCTGACTCATTTGAAAAGACCCTGATGCTGGCAAAGATTGGGGGTAGGAGGAGAAGGGGACAACAGAGGATGAGATGGTTGGATGGCATCACCAACTCGATGGACATGGGTTTGGGTGGACTCCGGGAGATGGCGATGGACAGGGAGGCCTGGCGTGCTGTGGTTCATGGAGTCACAGAGTTGGACATGACTGAGTGACTGAACTGAACTGAACATACATATATCCACTCATAAAAAAAAATTGTGTTTTCTTTATGCTTAATAAATAGTTCCACGTGGTACATTTTTCTCTGTAACTTACTTTCACTAAGCAATATACCTTGGAATTGGACTCATCTTCATAGGCAGTGTATGAATAACAGTGGAAGATGGTTTAAAGTTGAAGTAATGGTACCATGACTGTCACAAAGGTAGTTTCTTGGGTTACTTAGACTTCTTTTTCTCTCTAAATACCTAAAATCATTATGCTACTAAAATATCTTTACCTAACAAAATTGTAATAGTTTTGATTAGATCTACTAAGTAAATATGGAAGTAGGTGTTTGGGGGTTTCCCAGATGGCCACTAGTAGGAAAGAACCTGCCTGCCTATATAGGAGACATAAGAGATGCAGGTTCGATCTTTTGTAGATGTAGATGTTTTCCTTATAAAGTATATGAAAGTAAATCTAGATTTTTCCACATAAGAACACATAACTTTTCTCTTCATCTCTTTAATTGTTGCCTAATATTCCCCTACTGGAGTGTGATTATTTTTCTTCTATTATTACCAAATCTGCCTGAGCAGCCTTTCTCCTTAGAAAGCAGAAGAGACACTAAATGAGCAATGACCCATGTTTGCTGTGGTTAGAAGGTTATATAGAAAGCTGTAAATATTAACATATTAATCACTGTATTTAATTATTAATTTACTAGTAAGTAAAACCTGACTGACTCGATGCACATAAGTCTGAGTGAACTCCGGGAGTTGTTGATGGACAGGGAGGCCTGGCGTGCTGCAATTCATGGGGTCGCAAAGAGTCGGACACGACTGAGCGACTGAACTGAACCGAACTGAAGTAAAACCTTGTGAGGAAGTACTGTTATACCCATTTTATAGATGAGAAAACTGAGCACAGAGCAGTTAAGAAATTTGCTCAAGAGAACCAGCCAGGGAGAGGTAGATCCAGCATTCAAACCCAGCTCTGTGCGGTGCCAAAGCCCCGCTCATAAGCCTGTTTTATACCATTTTCCATTTCTAGCCTACACGTGCCTGTGCATTTTATCCTGCCTCTTTTCTTGACATTCGTCCAGGACTTTATTGTTGAGGGCTTCCCTGGTGGCTCAGTGGTAAAGAATCCACCTGCTAAGCAGGACACATGGGTTTTATCCCTGGATAAGGAAGATCTCCTGGAGAAGGAACCTCTCTAGTATTCTTGCCTGAAAAATCCCATAGAGAGAGGAGAACATCCATGGGGTCACAAAAAAATCAGACACGACTGAGTGAGTAAAGAAATACTTACTGTTGAAGTACAAGAAGCAACTTTGATCATGAAGTTTAAAGAAGCATGGACCATAGAAATCTTCATCAGTTCATTTAAAAGTGTTCAGTAGGCATCACGCATTATGCTGACTCACATTAGGAATCCATGCCAGCCTATAATTCTTCACCCTCTCTGGCATGCTGGCACTGGATGGATTTATGTACCACTAAACTCAGATAGCTTAAAATATCTCATTGCCTAAGCCCTCAATAGTGCTGATAAAATATATGTAGCTGCATTTATAAATCATTATGTTTACTCACATTTAAAAAACTGAAAATAATGTTTTCCAAGAAGTTGTTGGACAGTTTCAACTTACTATGGACTGGCTGTGATTGCTTTTTATGTACCAAATCCTTATAATACTCTTATCACCTCTTATGTAGTTACTATGAAATGAATTATGCTTCTCTCCTGCAAAATTCATATACTGAAGCTTTACCTCTCAATGTGATGCTATCTGGAGTTGGGACCTTTGGGAAGTATTAATAATTAAGTTGAGATGAGATCACGAAGATGGAGCCCTCAGGATGGGACTAGTGTTCATATGCGAAGAAACACCAGAAAGCTTACTCTCTCTCTGCCCTGTGAAGACACAACAAGAAGGCAGCTGTCTGCAAATCAGGAAAGGAGCTCTCATCAGAACTCTGCCACCCTCTGGCACCCTATTCTCAGATTTTCAACCTCCAGAACTGGAAAAAAATTAATTTCTGTTGTTTAAGCTATCTAGTCCATGATATTTCGTTATGGCAGCCCAAACTAACCTAGACAATAGTATAAGATTACTTTATTTGGGTCATTTTTTATAGAATTTTTAAAGATAAAATTCAGTTTCCCAGTGGTTCAGTGGTAAAGAATCTACCTGCCAATGCAGGAGACACCAGAGACATGAGTTCCATCCCTGGGTTGGGAGGATCCTTCAGAGGAGAAAATGGCAACCCACCCCAGTATTTTTGCCTGGAGAATTTCCCAGACATAAGAGCCTGGCAGGCTATGGTCCATAGGGTCACAAAGAATCAGACACAACTAAGCAAGTGAGCATGCACAACATAAAATTGTTAGGATTTTTAATCATTTATAACCTAGCTCAAATTTAGTTGACTGCAAGAATGTCCCTATTCTTAGAGCTCTAAGTTAAAGTATTTAGCTTTAGTGAAGCATCTTGATGCCTACAACTTATTTTCAATGGTTCCCAAAAACTTATAGTGAGAAAGATAGAAACAAAAATGATAAAATGTTAACAACTGTTGAGTCTAAGTGAAGAGCTCACAGGTGCTCATTCTGCCCTTTTTTTTGTTTTTCTGTAGGTTTCAAACTTTGAAAAATAAAGAGTTGAAAGTATGCTAGATTCAGCTATGATATACAACAAACATCTCTAAAATCTTAGTGGCTTTATGACAAAAACATTATTTCTCATTCGCAGGTTTAAAAGTGGGCTAGGCAGCTCGGCTTCAGGTTGTGAAAAAAATGAAAGTCACTGTCGTGTCGATTCTTTGCTACTGCATGGACTGTAGCCCACCAGATTCCCCTGTCCATGGGATTCTCTAGGCAAGCATATCGGAGTGGGATGCTATTTTCTACTCCAGGGGATCTTCCCAACCTAGGAACTTAACCCATGTCTCTCGTGTCTCCTGTATTGACAGGCAGATTCTTTACCACTAGTGCCACCTGGGAAGCCCCATATATAGATACACATAAAACCAAGTGACTTCATAAAATGTTTTAAGTTCCTCTTCGGGGTGCTGCTGCTGCTAAGTCACTTCAGTCATGTCCAACTCTGTGTGACCCCATAGACGGCAGACCACCAGGCTCCCCCGTCCCTGGGATTCTCCAGGCAAGAACACTGGAGTGGGTTTCCATTTCCTTCTCCAATGCCTGAAAGTGAAAAGTCAAAGTGAAGTCACTCAGTCGTGTCCAACTCTTCGCTACCCCATGGACTGCAACCTACCAGGCCCATCCATGGGATTTTCCAGGCAAGAGTACTAGAGTAGGGTGCCATCACCTTCTCTCAAAATAATTTAGAGGGATGGCATGGGGAGGGAAGTGGGAGAGGGGTTCAGGATGGGGAACATGTGTATACCTGTGGCAGATTCATGTTGATTTATGGCAAAACCAATACAATACCATCAAGTAATTAACCTCCAATTAAAATAAATAAATTTATATTTAAAAAAATAATAATAATTTGTTAGGAGGAAAACAATGAAGGCCTAGAATAAAGCTCCTTTTATAAAACAGCTACATCACCGAACAGATTATATTCCTGAACCTGACCTGAAGGAGCTTGTCAGCTTTCTTTC
Organism: Ovis canadensis; assembly: GCF_042477335.2. Classification (NCBI taxonomy): domain Eukaryota; kingdom Metazoa; phylum Chordata; class Mammalia; order Artiodactyla; family Bovidae; genus Ovis; species Ovis canadensis. Next base: position 229,014,353 of record NC_091245.1, read on the forward strand.
TTTCCAAGTAAATCTGCCCTGTTGGGCTTCAGTCCAGAAAGTCTTTCTGCTTTAGTTCTCTGTATCTCTCTCTGACCTTTACTTCTCAGATGTGTATCTCATGTAACAGGTCTGTACACTTGACCTTGACTCTTTTAAGTGAACACAAAAGAAAAAGAAGTTCAAGGAGAAAGTTTCCCTTAGTAAGTAAACAGCCAAAAATCTTCAGATTTCAGAGCCTTTTGTTTTTAATAAAATAATTTTCCCTTAAACTTACCTACTTAAAAATTAAAGTTTTCTCAGTAGCATGGAGCTCTGAAACTCCCAGTTTGAAATTAATTTCATACTTTATAAGATTTCAATTGCTATGAAGTTTTATTTCATCCTCCCTCTTATTGAAAAGCTCATTGCAAAAATATTCACTTGTTTTCAACTCTGGTAAAATTATAAACCTTATAGTGGAAAATATAAATGGTAGAGAGCTTCCTTCTATTTTGTAATTTAATGTGTAAATAAAGTCAAATTTTAATAGCTAGACATTTCACTGTACTTGTTAATCATTCAAATTGACTACCAGAAAAAAAGAAAGATTATCTTTTTGGTTGCTTCAAACCTTTTTCTAAAGCCGTTTAGCTTCTGTCTCATTGATTCAAGCAATAAGAGACCTAATGTTCCTTGAACAACTTATATTTGAAAATGCTTTTGCTTCCTGAAAATATTCAAGTTTTATAACATTGGGATTTTTTCAATAAAGTGGAGTTCAAGAATATAGGCAAATCTCTCACCAGGGACTTTTGAAATGTTGCAATATACCAGCCATTCAATTTAAACGCTAAAAGTAGTTTCTTTTATATCATACATTTTCTTAAGATCTGACAGAGCTATAATTTCCCTCCATAAAATCAATTATTTTTTGCTAATATGCATCCTTCATACATATACATTTATGTCTAAGTGTTTGTTTTAAATGCATGGTAAGGTGCCAATTAAAATGAAAATCTTTTCCAGTTATTTGAATTCTACCAGGGCAGTGACTGTGTGCATATGGAAAGAGTCCTGGTTACCTGCAACACAACCCAACAATATATTGACAAATCAAAAATGAAATGTGTATTACTTGATTTTTCTCCAGCTTCCAAGTCACCTAAAAGTAGTTACTCATATTGTACTTACTTTCATATCTGTGTCCTACGACCCTCCCCTAAGTTTTTCTAAGATTCCTCATGGATGTCTTTCCAGGTGGCCCTGTGGGCCTTACATGGTCCACTGTGCCCCATCCTCAAGTCTCTAAGGACCCCATCTCTGCTCGCCCTCCAGCCACAGAGGTGACGGTGCATTGTGAGGTAGGGGAGAAACTGTTCCCTGCTGTGTTCACCCACTTGGATGTCTGCTTATTCTCTTGATGTCTTAGAGAGATTTAAGTGTAAAACATTTTCTGTTTCTCTTTATTGCTCCATGCAGAACTCAAACATGAGCTCAAAGAGGGCTAGCCTGGGGGTAAATCTAAACACATAAACAAGTTGTAAAGAATTCTCCTTTCTCAATGGCAAATTTTTTAACTGAAGTATAGTTACTTTACAATGTTGTACTAGTTTCAAGTGTACAGCAAAGTGACTCAGTCATGTGTGTGTGTGTGTGTGTATTCTAGTGGTAAAGAACCTGCCTGCCAATGCAGGAGACATAAGAGATGTGGGTTTGATCCCTGGGTTGGCAAGATACCCTGGAGGAGGAAATGGCAACCCAATCCAGTATTCTTGCCTGGAGAATCCCAGGGACAAAGGAGCCTAACAGGCTATAGTCCACAGGGTCGCAAAGAGTCAGACACAACTAAAGCGACTTAGCACACACACACACATACATTTTATACACACACACACACACACACACACATATATGTATTCTCTTTCAGCTTTTTTCCATCATAGGTTACTATAGTATATTGAGGATAGTTCTCTACCATGCTATACAATAGGTTCTTATTGTTTACCTATTTTATACATAGTAGGGTATATAAGTTAATCCCAAACTCTTAATTTCTCTCTCCCCCAACCTTGCTATCCCCTTCAGTAACCATAACTTTCTATGTCTGTGAGTCTATTTCTTTTTTGTAAATAAGTCCATTCGTATTACTTTGTTAGATTAAGTAATATATGATACTTGTCTTTCTCTGTCTGACTTATTTTACTTAGTATGATGATCTCTAGGTCCATCCATGTTGCTGCAAATGGCAATATTTCATTCCTTTTATGACTGACTAATATTCTATTTATATATATGTAGCATATCTTATCCATTCATCTATTGATGGACATTTATGTTGCTTCTATGTCTTAGGTATTATAAATAGTGCTGCTATGAACATTGAGGTACATGTATCTTTTTGAATTAGAGTTTTCTCTGGATATATGGTCAGTGGCAACTTTTCTCTCAAGAATGAATTCCTCCCCCAAGAGTTTTTAGTCCTTGCTTTTAGGGAAATTAAATGGAAGTAGTCTTATTCAGGCTTCAGAACAAGAAAGCAAAGCAGGCCTCTGACCTTGCTTCTGACCTGCCTGGACACTGCGCTAACAACTTGTCTGCTCCTGAGTGCACCTGATGTTACCAGGAAGCCATGGGGTACTACAGATAAGATAGGGAGCAGGTCTCGGAATTCTTAAGCCCTTGGAGGAGGTCTCTGGTTCCTCTGCCTTTGCTAAAACCGGCTTGAACATCAGGGAGTTCATGGTTCACGTATTGCTGAAGCCTGGCTTGGAGAATTTTGAGCATTACTTTACTAGCATGTGAGATGAGTGCAACTGTGCAGTAGTTTGAGCATTCTTTGGCATTGCCTTTCTTTGGAATGGGAATGAAAACTGACCTTTTCCAGTCCTTTGGCCACTGCTGGGTTTTCCAAATTTGCTGGCATATTGAGTGCAGCACTTTCACAGCATCATCTTTCAGGATTTGAAACAGCTCAACTGGGATTCCATCACCTCCACTAGCTTTGTTCATAGTGATGCTTTCTAAGGCCCACTTGACTTCACGTTCCAAGATACCTGGCTCTACATTAGTGATCACATCATCATGACTATCTGGGTTGTGAAGATCTTTTTTGTACAGTTCTTCCGTGTATTCTTGCCACCTCTTCTTAATATCTTCTGCTTCTGTTAGGTCCACACCATTTCTGTCCTTTATCGAGTCCATCTTTTTATGAAATGCTCCCTTGGTATCTCTAATTTTCTTGAAGAGATCTCTAGTCTTTCCCATTCTGTTGTTTTCCTCTATTTCTTTGCATTGATCGCTGAAGAAGGCTTTCTTATTTCTTCTTGCTATTCTTTGGAACTCTGCATTCAGATGCTTATATCTTTCCTTTTCTCCTTTGCTTTTTACCTCTCTTCTCTTCACAGCTATTTTTAAGGGCTCCCCAGACAGCCATTTTGCTTTTTTGCATTTCTTTTCCATGGGGATGGTCTTGATCCCTGTCTCCTGTACAATGTCACAAACCTCATTCCATAGTTCATCAGGCACTCTATCTATCAGATCTAGGCCCTTAAATCTATTTCTCACTTCCACTGTATAATCATAAGGGATTTGATTTAGGTCATACCTGAAAGGTCTAGCGGTTTTCCCTACTTTCTTCAATTTAAGTCTGAATTTAGCAATAAGGAGCTCATGATCTGAGCCACAGTCAGCTCCTGGTCTTGTTTTTGTTGACTGTATAGAGCTTCTCCATCTTTGAGTGCAAATAATATAATCAACCTGATTTTGGTGTTGACCATCTGGTGATGTCCATGTGTAGAGTCTTCTCTTGTGTTGTTGGAAAAGAGTGTTTGCTATGACCAGTGCATTTTCTTGGCAAAACTCTATTACTCCTTGCCCTGCTTCATTCTGCATTCCAAGGCCAAATTTGCCTGTTACTCCAGGTGTTTCTTGACTTCCTATTTTTGTATTCCAGTCCCCTATAATGATCCACTGGATCACAGAAAAAGCAAAAGAGTTCCAGAAAAACATCTATTTCTGCTTTATTGACTATGCCAAAGCCTTTGACTGTGTGGATCACAATCAACTGTGGAAAATTCTGAAAGAGATGGGAATACCAGACCACCTGACCTACCTCTTGAGAAACCTGTATGCAGGTCAGGAAACAACAATTAGAACTGGACATGGAACAACAGACTGGTTTCAAATAGGAAAAGGAGTACATCAAGGCTGTATATTTTCACCCTGCTTATTTAACTTATATGCAGAGTATATCATGAGAAATGCTGGACTGGATGCACAGGCTGGAATCAAGATTGCTGGGAGAAATATCAATAACCTCAGATATGCAGATGACACTACCCTTATGGCAGAAAGTGAAAAGGAGCTTAAAAGCCTCTGATAAAAGTGAAAGAGGAGAGCAAAAAAGTTGGCTTAAAGCTCAACTTTCAGAAAACGAAGATCATGGCATCCGGTCCCATCACTTCATGGGAAATAGATGGGGAAACAGTGGAAACAGTGTCAGACATTTTTTTATTTTTTTTGGCTCCAGAATCACTGCAGATGGTGATTGCAGCCATGAAATTAAAAGATGCTTACTCCTTGGAAGAAAAGTTATGACCAACCTAGATAGCATATTCAAAAGCAGAGACATTACTTTGCCGACTAACGTCCGTCTAGTCAAGGCTATGGTTTTTCCTGTGGTCATGTATGGATGTGAGAGTTGAACTGTGAAGAAGGCTGAGCCCCAAAGAATTGATGCTTTTGAAGTGTGGTGTTGAAGACTCTTGAGAGTCCCTTGGACTGCAAGGAGATCCAACAAGTCCATTCTGAAGGAGATCAGCCCTGGGATTTCTTTGGAAGGAACAATACTAAAGCTGAAACTCCAGTACTTTGGCCACCTCATGAGAAGAGTTGACTCATTGGAAAAAACTCTGATGCTGGGAGGGATTGAGGGCAGGAGGAGAAGGGGACGACAGAGAATGAGACGGCTGGATGGCATCATGGACACGATGGACGTGAGTCTGAGTGAACTCCGGGAGATGGTGATGAACAGGGAGGCCTGGCATGCTGCGATTCATGGGGTCGCAAAGAGTCGGACATGACTGAGCGACTGAACTGAACTGAACTGAACTGAACTGGAGGAGGTCTGGCCAACCACACCCCGGACTTAACAAAATCCTATGACTCACAAGATAAAACAAATAGCATTGTAAAACAAATAACAAACAGGTTAAGGTAACACCAGAGTTGGTATTTGCTCATAAACCAATGATGATATCAGTTTGTGGCCAGGAATTATAAACTGGAACCCCCAAAATTGTAATTTGAATTCTCACCCGAGGAGCAGATGTGCTGCCCAGGAACTTTTCCCAACTGGGACTCCAGACTGCTGTTACATGGGACTTCCCAGTGCTGTTTGAAGTCTGGATGTTGACTCACCCCAGTTAGGTTATGTATGTACTGTTCTATTTCTTTTTCCTTTCAATGATTGCTTATTGAAAGTAAAATCAATAATTTTCTATTAGATATTGTTTTTCTTTTAATGATTATATATTGAAAGTAAGTTAGATAATTCTCCATTGAATATTGGAATTGTTTATCTGAGTATAATGAGTGATTTCTTTAGTTAACGAATTCCTCAAACCTGAAATGAAAGTTAAAACTTTCAGCAAAATACTTAGACACATCAACTTTCCTTTCCTTAATGCTAACTCAACATTTTCCACACAACCCGAGAAATATCTGGATCCCGCTTTAAATTTAAAACCCCTGGTCCGGGTGATTATCTGCATGCATTAAAGTAACGTGTAGCTATCACAAAATACATTTTTAAAACTATCTCTATTTGCATGTTAAAATAAGAATACTCAACTCTCATAGCTTAATTTTGGGGGTACATGCTGTAGTGGATACACAGGCTTTCTGACAAGAGTCTCTTTTTTTTTTTTTTTTTTTTGTAAATTTTTAGGCTTAAGAGTCCTGCATCTTCAAGGTATAAACCAGAAAACTCAGACATGTGACATACATTCTACCAAAAATTACTCAATGAAGCTTCAGTTTAGAAGAGAGCAACTTCAGGAAGTTCTGAACACAAACAAACACATCGGTAAGGCTTAAAGCAGAGCTGACTGGCTTTCTCAGAGACTTAACCTATGCAGGGATCTAAGGCAAAGTGGGACAGAAACAGTCTTTCCTTTCTATTTGCCTTTGTTAGCAGGATTCCAAAGCAATCCTGGGATTGGCCTCAATATTTTTTGAAATTTTCACTGAAACTACTCTTTCTATGTTTCTCACAGCCTTTCTGAATTACTTGGGATTCAAATATGAATTCAATAGCAACTATATTCATTGCAGAGTGTGTTCTAAGTTTTGTTCACTGAGTGTTTTCAGAAAAATTGTCTCATTCTTTCCCATATAAAATTCCTCAAGCCTCCTACAAATAGGTGTCTGGTGAACCCAATCCTCAGTTTCATTTTGGGCAAATCCCACTTAGACCCAAGCTAGAGTTCCTACTTTATCAATATTGTCAATGATTAAACTACCAAAGATTGAGCAGATAACCAACAAAGACCTACTGTATAGCACAGGGATTTCTGCTCAATATTTTATAATAATCTAAATGGGAAACAAGTTTGAAAAACAATAGATATGTTTATATGCATAACTGGATAATCTTGCTATACACCTGAAAGTGACACAACATTGCAAATCAACTATTCAGTTCAGTTCAGTCGCTCAGTCTTGTCCAACTCTTTGCGACCCCATGACTCACAGCACGCCAGGCCTCCCTGTCCATCACCATCTCCCGGAGTTCACTCAGACTCATGTCCATTGAGTCTGTGATGCCATCCAGCTATCTCATCCTCTGTCATCCCCTTCTCCTCCTGCCTTCAATCTTTCCCAGCATCAGGGACTTTTCCAATGAGTCAACTCTTCGCATGAGGTGGCCAAAGTACTGGAGTTTCAGCTTTAGCATCATTCCTTCCAAAGAAATCCCAGGGCTGATCTCCTTCAGAATGGACTGGTTGGATCTCCTTGCAGTCCAAGGGACTCTCAAGAGTCTTCTCCAACCCAAAAGCATCAATTCTTTGGCACTCAGCCTTCTTCACAGTCCAACTCTCACATCCATACATGATCACAGGAAAAACCATAGCCTTGACTAGACGGACCTTTGTTGGCAAAATAATGTCTCTGTTTTTCAATTTGCTATCTAGGTTGGTCATATCTTTTCTTCCAAGGAGTAAGTGTCTTTTAACTTCATGGCTGTAATCACCATCTGCAGTGATTTTGGAGCCCCAAAAAGTAAACTCTGACACTGTTTCCACTGTTTCCCCATCTACTTGCCATGAAGTGATGGGACCAGATGCCATGATCTTCGTTTTCTGAATGTTGAGCTTTAAGCCAACTTTTTCACTCTCCACTTTCACTTTCATCAAGAGGCTTTTTAGTTCCTCTTCACTTTCTGCCATAAGGGTAGTGTCATCTGCATATCTGAAGTCATTGATATTTCTCCCAGCAATCTTGATTCCAGCTTGTGCTTCTTCCAGTCCAGCGTTTCTCATGATGTACTCTGCATATAAGTTAAATAAGCAGGGTGACAATATACAGCCTTGACGTACGCCTTTTCCTATTTGAAACCAGTCTGTTGTTCCATATCCAGTTCTAATTATAGTCCAATCTAAAATATAAAGTAAAAAATGTCTATTTTGTCTAAAAAATAAAAAATAAAGATTGAACATATTTAAACATGTTTTAAGTAAATAATCAAATCAAAATTTTTCATTTTTGCATTTTAGAGTAACATGGAAGGTCTTTTCACTACTGGTGGAATTCCTGTTCTACAGTTGCAAGAGGCCCCATCTTTAACCCAGGATTCTATTCCTGAGATATTCCTTAGGCCCTCCTGGGGTTGTTACTTAAAGAGTTTATTTGCAGTTATGACTATTTGAGCTTCTTAGACAGTCCAGCAGCCCCTGCAGCTTCTGCCAGTGGCAGTGGGGCCACCCAGAGAAATGTTCACTTTGCTACTCCTACCGTAGTTCTCCTGCTGCTGTTGGGCTGGAGACGGTCAAGCATGAGCCACACTTTGTGGCCAAAACAACCTCTCTCACAATTGCTACAAGCTTGACCAGAATTCACCCTCTAGACTTCCCAGAAGCACAACTAAAAAGTAAGCTCTATGCTCCTGAAGAGACCATCTCAAATTCAGAGTTATTCAATCCTTAACAAACCCAAATAGAGGGCACTAATAGTCCCGACTGAATATCTTTTAGGAAAACTAATTCTGTTCCTTCTTCTAAAAGTAAAATACGTACATCTAATTGACATTACCAAACAGAACACAATACATGCAGTCTCAGATTGAGGAAACCTCATACCGCTACTGCAGGGCAATGGGTGGGTTTTGGGTTTTTGTTTTTCTTACAAATCTGAAATGAAAGAGCCTATTCTGAAGAATTTCCTTAACAAAAGTAGAGTTCCAATAAAACATCTTTTTTTTTTTTTTTTGGTAAAGACATTTTTATCTCCATAAACCAAATTGCCAGCCAATCTGGAAAAAAAAAAAATAGCTTCCTCAGTAAATCTTTTAAAAGGTAAAGTACCTGCTGTGTAAAATTAGTTGTTGTTGTTTTAATCTAAAACCAATTTATACTTTCTTACCTAAAAAATCATTTTAAAAGCTTTTCAAATTAAATTTTACCCCTTTTAAAAATAAGTACTACCTGAAGATGGTACAAAATTCAAGGCGTACAAAGTAGATCTCTCTCCCACCTTAATTCACCCTTTCAGAAACAACCACCCTTAGCAATATATATATTTTTTTCTTTCCAGAGGCTGCAGAGGAACTGATGCCTGTATAATGGCATAAATTTCTTTGGGAGTTTACTGAGTCAAATTCTTAATTTTTAATTTTCCATGTGTTATGATTCTGTTGTGTTCCAATTTCTGTATTTTCTTTGGGTCCCTATAAATTGTTTGATGTTACCATCAAGTGGCTGGTATCTGTTTTGCCCTTAACAATAGCTCAGTTCTGCAAGGTAGGGAAGTTGTATTTTGGTTAGATTTTGCTTACTTATTTGTTTTCCTTATCCAATACAGCTGGTTATTTATCCCATTTCTTTAAAGATTTCCTGAGATTATGCACTTTAGTGCAAAAAGTATGTATAGTGTCAAGAACTGTGAAGGGCCTGAGATTTTAACCTACTTATAAATTAATACTTAGCCTCTCACAGTCTGATGAATGTTGTAGAAGACATGAGACTCCTAGGCCGGAGACAAAGGACCATCTACTGCTCAGAGTGATAGCAACTGCCAGAGTACCATCATTTGTGCCAGTTCCCCAAGCCTCAATTCCTGCAATGTGATATCCAGAAGATGAAATGATACCTACACGTGAAGTATAGTGCACTACCGGGGCAATAGCCTCAGCATAAGGATACCAAGTCTTTTATAATGGGAAGTAAACGTATGTCACTTTTGAGCCAAAAAGGGACATCTTTATTATACTGGACAGCAAGCAAACCTGCCTATTGCTCTGAAGGAATCTCCATCTTCCAAAGCTATTTACTACATAAATATTCTCCAAAAGATCATTCATAACAAAGGTAGTCAGTTCCTCTGCTCACAAGATGTGCAGAGATGTGAGAGATCATGGAGAATTATCTCCAAATATACAGTGCCTACAATCTGCTAGACACTGGAAGGAATTTCAATCCATTCATTCATCAAGCTTTTATTGAGCACATTCTTTGTTCCAGACACCATTAAAGGAAATAATGCACATAAAGGAACTTTTTTAAATTGTGGAGAGACAAGCATTAGCCATTTTTCCTACCACCTTAGCTGATTTATCTTCCTAGTATTTGCCAGTAGTAAGTATTATGTTTGTTGCTGTTGCTGGTTATCTTCCAGTGTCTGTATTGGTCTTTTATTTCAACAACTGGGATTCAATGTCCGACTCTTCACTCCTATTTCCTGTATACAGCTTAACGAAATTAGAGGTAAGCACACACCCATGAAACCATCACCATGATCTGTGCAATAAACATATCCATCTATATATTACTTTTAAAAACACATCTATCATCTATAAAAGTTTCCTCTCATCCTCTTTATTTGTGTGTGTGTGTGTGTGTGTGTGTGTGTGTGTGATAAGAACACTTAATAGAAGATCTATTCTCTCAGAAAATTTTTAAGTGTATAGTACTGTTTACAGGACTGCAGTCCATGGGGTTATGAAGAGTCAGACATGACTTAGTGACTGAACAGCAACACCACCACTGTTTATAATATGAAGAATATGAAATAGCCAAACTCATAGAAGCAGAGAATAGATTGGTGGTTGCCAGGACCTGGAAGGTGGGGAAAACAAGAGGTATGTGTGAAAAAATACAAAGTTTCAGTTATGCAAGTTGAAAAAATCCTCAAGATCTACACAGTGGCTATAGGTAACAAGGCAGTATTGGACACTATCTCTCCATTTATTTGTCTCCCTTAAATTTTCTCAATAATGTTTTTTACACTTACTGGGAAAGATTGAAGGCAGAAGGAGAAGGGGACGACAGAGGATGAGATGGTTGGATGGCATCACCAACTCAATGGACATGAATTTGAGCAAGCTTCAGGAGTTGGTGATGGACAGGGAAGCCTGGCGTGCTGCAGTCCATGGGGTCACAGAGAGTCAGACACAGCTGAGCAATTGAACTGAACTGGGATTTCCTACATGGAATGTCATGTTTTCTGTGAGCAAATACAGTTTTACTTTTTTTCCCAGCCTGTATGACTTTAATCTTACTTTTTTGTGTGTGATGTCTTATTATTATGACAAACAGAATTAAGGAGAGTAAATATTCTTGTCTTGCTGCCAGTATTAAAGGAAAATCATTCAGTCTTTCATCACTACATATAGTGTTGGCTGTAAATTTTTCATAAATGCTCTTTATTAGGTTGGGGAAATTTTCTGTATTTCTACTTTTATCAGGAAGCAATGTTAAATTTTGTCAAATGCTCTTTCTGTATTTTATTTTTTTTAAGTCATGTGTGTTTCTTTTTTCATTCTGTTAACATTAAAATTATATGATTAATTTTTTAAAATGTTAAACCAACTTTGCATTCCTAGGATAAACACCATTTGGTCATAATATATTATCCTTTTATCATATTGCTGGATTCAAATTGTTAATTCTTAAATTAATTTTTCCATTCATATTTTGAGAGATACTAGTCTCTAGTTTTCTTGCCATTTCTTTGTCTAGTTTTGTATTAGTATTATTCTGTAGTCATGAGTACATCATGAGAAATGCTGGGCTGGAAGAAGCACAAGCTGCAATCAAGATTGCCAGGAAAAATATCAATAACCTCAGACATGCAGATGACACCACCCTTATGACAGAAAGTGAAGAAGAATTAAAAAGCCTCTTGATCAAAGTGAAAAAGGAGAGTGAAAAAGTTGGCTTAAAGCTCAACATTCAGAAAACAAAGATCATGGCATCCGGTCCCATCACTTCGTGGAAAATAGATGGGGAAACAATGGAAACAGTGTCAGATTTTGGGGCTCCAAAATCACTGCAGATGGTGATTGCAGCCATGAAATGAAAAGATGCTTACTCCTTGGAAGAAAAGTTATGACCAACCTAGATAGCGTATTAAAAAGCAGAGACATTACTTTGTCAAATAAAGGTCCATCTAGTCAAGACTATGGTTTTTCCTGTGGTCATGTATGGATTTGAGAGTTGGACTGTGAAGAAAGCTGAGCACTGAAGAATTGATGCTTTTGAACTATGGTGTTGGAGAAGACTCTTGAGAGTCCCTTGGACTGCAAGAAGATCCAACCAGTCCATCCCAAAGGAAACCAATCCTCGGTGTTCATTGGAAGGACTGATGCTGAGCCTGAAACTCCAATACTTTGGCCACCTCATGCGAAGAGTTGACTCACTGGAAAAGACCCTGATGCTGGGAGGGATTGGGGGAGGGAGGAGAAGGGGACAACAGAGGGTAAGATGGTTGGATGGCATCACCAACTCAATGCACGAGTTTGAGTGTACTCTGGGAGTTGGTGATGGACAGGAAGGCCTGGCGTGCTGCAATACATGGGATCACAGAGTCGGACATGACTGAGCAACTGAACTGAACTGAACTGTAATCATGAGTTGGAAACTTTTCTCTCTTCTTCTATTTTTTGGAAAAAAATGTGCAAAATTAGCATTTCTTCCTCAAATACATGGTAGCATTCACCATGAAATCTTCTGGGCCTGGGGTTTTCTTTGTGGGAAGATTTTTTAACTACAAATTCAATTTATTTAGTAGATATAGGGCTACTCAGGTCATCTATTTCTTTTTATACGAGCTTCAGCAGTTTGTATCTTTCAAGGAATTTGTTTATCAATGTTAGTGAATTAATTAGCATAAAGTTGTTCATAATATATGTAATATATTCATAATATTCTTTTTAACTTTTTGATATATGTAGGATTGCTCTAGGATTATAGCATACATATATATATTTAAGTTATTACAGTCTATGATCAACTAATGTTATATCACTACACATATAGTTTTCCATCTTTCTCTACTCATTCTGAGACTCCAATGGCAAGTATATGAGGATACATGAAGGTTTCCCATGGTATACTGATGCTCTATTCTGTCTTCTTTTTCCTATTTCATATAAGATAGTTTCCACTATTATGTCTTCAAATCCACTAAACTTTCCTCCTATAGTGTCTAATAACCTATTGATTTCATTCAGTATATTTTTGCCTTAAACAACATATGTTTCATCTCTATATATTCAGTTTAGGTGTTATTTATCCTTCCATTTCACTCTTCATCATGCTCATGTTTTTCTTTACCTTTTTCAACAGACAGTGTATATAACAGCTCATTTATTGTCCTTTCCTACTAATTCTTCTATCAGTGTCATTTTTGCTTCTATTAATAGACTTTTGTCTTCACTATGGATCATATCTTACTGCATCTTTGAATGTCTGGCATTCTGATTTTTACAATGTTGGATACTGGATGATTTGTATTCCTTCAAATAACTATGGACATTGTTTAGGGATGCATGAATTTTCTTGGAAATAGATACTAGTTTTTTCCCTTTAATATTTTTAGGCTATGTTTTAGGATGTGGTTAATTTACTTGGAGACGGATACTTTTGAGATTTGCTTTTAACCTTTATTAGGCAGGTTTAGAATAGCCTTTAGTCTAGGAAAGGACTCAGTAAACGTTTTTTGGTAAAGGATCAGATAATTATTAATTAGGATTTATGGAACATATGTAATCTATTGCATACTCTTTGTTTACTTTCAATAACTCTTTAAAAAAGTAAAAACCGTTCCCAGCTTGTGAATTATACAAAAAAGACCAGATCTGACCTTCATGTTGTAGTTGTCCACCCTTTATCCAGGGCTATTTGACTCTCTTATCAATGCCTGGGAATAAAGAAGGTTTCCACTCTGGCTGGTCTAAACACAAGCTATTCCTGGAACTGTGTGACCCACACAGACTATTTTGTCTGAAACTCTGTAAAAACACTGGAGTCAGGTTTTCAGTACCCTTTAGCTGTGAGGCTCTTTCCTCTCCAGTACTCCACTCTTTCCATTGTAAGTGGCTTGGCCTCCATGAACTCTGCACTCTGTCTCTCCATCGAAAGGAGTCTGCCAGGTTCTCTATGGGCTCTCCCACCCTGCTCAGAAGCCCAGAAACTCTCTTTAGCCTGTAGTTTGAACAATCATAGGGTTCACCTTATTTGTTCCCTTCTCTCAGAGATCATTCTCATATACTATCTGTTGTCCAATATCTGAAAACCACTGTTTCATACATTTTGTCTGGTTATTTAGCTGTTTAAGATAAATTCTGTACCTGCTAATCCATCCTGGACATAAATAGTGGTCAAGAATACAATTTTTTTTTTTTTTTTGGCTGTGCTGCACAGCTTTCAAAATCTTAGCTCCCCAACCAGGGATTGAACCTAAGCCCCCAGCAGTGGAAGTAAAGAGTTGAAATCACCAGACTGCCAAAGAATTCCCAAGAATACAATTTTTAAGTATTTGCTTATATAAAATTAAATATTGATTTAAGCTCAAGTGAAAGCATCTCAGTTTACTCTGATAGCTCAGATGGTAAAGAATCTGACTTCAGAGCAGGAGACCCTGGTTAGATCCATCGCTCAGGAAGATCCCCTGGAGGAGGGCATGGCAACCTACTCCAGTATTCTTGCCTGGAGAATTCCATGGACAGAGGAGCCTGGCAAGCTACAGTCCAGAGTCACAAAGAGTTGGACATGACTGAATGACTAACACTTTCACTTTCATGTAAATCAAATTATATTGCATAAAGAAACATTTTCTTAGGACAACTTTTTTGGAAAAGAAATTTCATATGTAAGTATAAATAAGGAAATGTCTATTGTTAATTAAATGATACATTTTTATTTAATTTTAATATTTCCTGAAAATGAGAAAGTTGTTAATTATCATTAGCTGAAAAGAAGATTCCATAAGACTGGATGAAGCAAAAGCTTCAAATTGAATCAAAATTGCCAGGAGAAATATCAATAACCTCAGATATGCAGATGACACCCCCCTTTATGGCAGAAAGCAAAGAACTGAAGAGCGTCTTGATGAAAGTGAAAGAGGAAAGTGAAAAAGTGGCTTAAAACTCAACATTCAGAAAACTAAGATCGTGGCATCCGGTCCCATCACTTCATGGGAAATAGATGGGGAAACAATGGAAAGAGTGAGAGACTTATTTTGGGGGGCTCCAAAATCACTGCAGATGGTGACTGCAGCCATGAAATTAAAAGACGCTTGCTCCTTGGAAGAAAAGCTATGACCAACCTAGACAGCACATTAAAAAGCAGAGATATTACTTTACCAACAGAAGTCTGTCTAGTCAAAGTTATGGCTTTTCCAGTAGTCATATATGGATGTGAGAGTCAGACTATAAAGAAAGCTGAGCATCAAAGAATTGATGCTTTTGAACTGTGATGTTGGAGAAGACTCTTGAAAGTCCCTTGGTCAGCAAGGAGATCCAACCAGTCCATCCTAAAGGAAATCAGTCCTGAATGTTCATTGGAAGGACTGATGCTGAAGCTAAAACTCCAATACTTTTTGGCCACCTGTTACGAAGAACCGACTCATTGGAAAAGTCCCTGATGTTGGGAAAGATTGAAGGCAGGAGGAGAAGGGGACAATAGAGGAAGAGATGGTAGGATGGCATCACCAACTCAATGGACATGAGTTTGAGTATCCTCCAGGAATTGGTGATGGACAGGGAAACCTGGCATGCTGAAGTCCAAGGGGTCTCAAAGAGTCAGACACAACTGAGTGACTGAACTGAACTGAACTGATAAGACATCCCTCACCTAGACAATATAACTAGGACATATTCATATTTGTCTAAAATATTTGAAACATACAACTGACATCTGATTTGGTTAGTAAGTAAGCTTTATATTCAGAACAGCAATAGATATTTTTAAAGTTCTAAACAATTTGGTTTTTAAAAGAAATAAAAGAATTTTACTTACTTATTTAAAAACCAAGACTGCAATTTTAGTGTTATATATGTAAAGCCTTTAAATATATAAAGCAAATAAATTCAGCTTATATGGGCCTTTTCAGAACCATCAGCTAATTGCTCTGAATACCTCTAATTACTTCTTTCAGACTTTGTTTAGAATGCCAATTACTCCAAATGACATGTACACTGTAATTTTAAGTCTTTTTTCTATTTTAAAACTATTTTAATCTGTGATATTGCTTTCCAGCAATTAAGCTAAAAATGTGCCTCACATATTCAACATTAAAACCTAAATTACATGAGCAACAACATCTCATCCATGAATTTCCAAGAAAAAAAAATTTGTAATTTAATTCATGCTTCCTCCACTACCTGAAAAAACAATAATACACCTGAGAAGAGACTTCCATTATAAAAGAAAAAGAAATGCCACTTCTAAGCTGGAATAAATTCACAGAAAACCTACCTTGACTGGAAGATATTAAGTTCATTTTAGTGCAATAATCAAATAATACTAATGCATCTTACCTATCAATGAAGCATATTTTAAATAAATTAACTTAGCTCATGCTAGACCCTCTGGAAAGCAAGGAAGTATAATATCACATTTCCTGCCTTCATGGAACTGACAATGTGGTTGTAGAACAGAGGCATATAAACACAGGATATTAAATAATAACATAAAGGATATAAATTCATGATTTACTTTTTAAAAATGATGTCAATTACTGAAACCCTGCCAAGTCAGCAATTTTATATGTATTATGTCTAAGACTTTCAAAAATCTTTTAAGATGACCATATTAAACTGAATTCTTTGGTTGCAAATAAATCTCTCTCCAATCTAGAGCCAGACATCCTGGAGTGTAAAGTGAAGTGGGTCTTTGGAAGCATCATTACAAAAAAAGCTAGTGGAGGCGATGGAATTCCAGCTGAACTATTTCAAATTCTAAATGATGATGCTGTTAAAGTGCTGCACTCTATATGCCAGCAAATTTGGAAAACTCAGCAGTGGAAAAGGTCAGATTTCATTCCAATCCCAAAGAAAGGCAATGTCAAAGAATCTTCAAACTACCATACAACTGCACTCATTTTACATGCTAACAAGGTAATGCTCAAAATCTTCAAGCTAAGCTTCAACAGCACATGACCTGAGAACTTCCAGATATATAAACTGGATTTAGAAAAGGCAAAGGAACCAGAGATCAAATTGCCAACATCCACTGAATCGTAGAAAAAGCAAGGGAATTTCAGAAAAGCATCTACTTCTGCTTCATTGGCTACGCTAAAGTCTTTGATTGTGTGGATCACAACAAACTGTGGAAAATTCTTAAAGAGATGGAAATACCAGACCACCTTACCTGTCTCTTGAGAAACCTGTATTCGAGACAAGAAGCAACAGTTAAAAGTCGACATGGAACAATGGACTGGTTCAAAATTGAAAAAGGAGTATATCAAGGCTGTACATTGTCACCCTGCTTATTTAACTTACGTGCAGAGTACATCATGCAAAATACCAGGCTGGAAGCCTCAAAAGCTGGAATCAAGATTGCTGAGAGAAATATTAACAACCTCAGATATGCAAATGATGCCACCCTAATGGTAGAAAGTGAAGAGAAACTAAAGAGCCTCTGCATGAGGATAAAAGATGAGAGTGAAAAAACTGGCTTAAAACTTAACATTCAAAAAATAAAGATAATGGCATCCAGTCCCATCACTTCATGACAAATAGAAGGGGAAAAAGTGGAAACAGTGACAGATTTTATTTTCTTGGATTCCAAAATCACGGAAGATGGTGACTGCAGCCACGAAATTAAAAGATGCTTGCTCGTTTGAAGAAAAGCTATAACAAACCTAGACAGTGTATTAAAAGGCAGAGATTGCTGACAAAGGTCTGTATAGTCAAAGCTCTGATTTTTCCAGTAGTCATGTATGGATGTGAGAGTAGGACAATAAAGAAGGCTGAGTGCCAAAGAATTGATGCTTTCAAACTGTAGTGCTGGAGAAGACTTGAAAGTCCCTTGGACAGCAAGGAGATCAAACCAGTCAATCCTAAACAAAATCAACCCTGAATATTCATTGGCAGGAATGATGCTGAAGCTGAAACTCCCAATACTTTGTCCAATACTTTGTCCTACTCTTCAATACTAATATGAAGAACTGACTTATTGGAGAAACCCTAAAGCTGGGAAAGGCTGAGTGCAGGAGAAGAAGGGAGACAGAGAATGAGATGGTTGAAGAGCATCACTGACTCAATGGATCTAAGTTTGAGCAGACTCCAGGAAATAGTGAAGGCCAGAGAAGCCTAGTAGGCTGCACTGCAGTTCATGGGGTTGCAAAGATTTGGACACAACTTAGCAATTGAACAACAACAACAAAAATCTCTCACATGTCTTGCCATTCTTTCTCTCCCTCTCTCTGTCTGTCTGTCTCTGTCTCTGACTCTCTCTCACACACACACACACACTTTTTCTTCTCCTTTCAGACTGGTTTCATTCTAAGGATCAATGGCTACCCAAACTTAAAACTACTAGTGTCATCTTGGGGCTTGTATCCTTATACCCTCACAACCAAAGAGAAGATACAGCTTTTCTATACCAGCTTCACTTTGAAAAAATAAGTATTGAGGGGAAAATTCTGATTAATCGGCCTTAGATTAAATGTTCACATCTTGCTTAGATTATTGTAACCATAGGGACAAAAAACTATTCCAAACAGAGGGGTCTTTTACCATTTGGAGAAGGAGCAGTACAATAAGGTCACTGGAAGATAAATTGTAAGCTAGTATGCTCTTTCAGATATACCCAGGCTTCCTTTTATTACTCATTCAGGAAACACACAGCATAAGATCAAAAAGAGCGCATTTAAGGAAAAATAGAATGTTAAGCCTTTTTCATGCCATTAACTTTTTGGGGGAAAGAAAAAGTCGCTTGTCTCACTTCCCAGGTTTGGTTGATAAAATGTGTTTCTATCTCCACCAGGTTTTCTATAAATTCTCAAACAAGGATTCTGGGTTGTGGGCCAAATGTGACCAGCTGTCTGTTCTGAACTAGTTTTTACTGGGACAAAGCAATGCCATTTATTTACACATTGTCTATATCTCCTTTCATGCTTCTCAGTAGAGTTAAGAAGTTGTTGCAGAGATTGTACGGTCCACAATGCCTAAAATAGTTACTGTCCTGCCCATTACAGACATAAATATATAAACCTGCCCTTTATAGTTTATATATTCCTGAACTAGATGCTTGATTATATCTAGATTCAGTTGTTTAGACCAGAATACTTTGTATGTACACACTTTATTTTTTATATCATATTATGAAGCACATAGCACTCTTATCATCCTGCTTTTAGTGATAAGATGGAATCAACTCAAAAAGTTAAACATAAGTGACCATATGACCCAGCAATTTCAATCCTAGATATATAACAAAAAAAACTGAAAACATATGTCCACACAAAGACTTGTACACAAATGCTCTTAGCAGTGTTACGATAGCCAAAAATAGAAAGAACCTAATTTCCATCAACTAATGAATGGATAAACAAAATGTGGTACATCCATGCAATGAAACATTATTCAACCATTCAAAGGAACATAGTACTGATACATGCTACTACATAAATGACCATAAAAACATTATGGTAAGTGAAAGAAGCCATATAATATGATTCTGTTTAAATGAAATGTCCAGAACAAGTAAATCCATAGAGTAAGAAGGTAGATTTATTACTTCCAAAGACTGGTGGGAAGGAGGAATAGGGACTAACTGCTAATAGGTATCAAGTTTCTTTCTGAAGTGTTAACAAAATGTTCTGGAATTAGATAGTAGTTATCTTCCACCACTCGGTAACTATACTCAAAATCACTGACCTGTATAGTTCAAAGAGTGAATTTTTACTATATGTGAATTATTTCTCAATAAAGCTGTTATTTTAAAAAAGGATGAAATCAGAGGGTTCAAGTTATATGAACCTGAGCCCTCGATTATAAGATTCTTCCATCAACTTTCTACCTCATACCTTTATCTTTTATACGTGATTCAACTTTTCAGTTACATAAATAAACAATTGATATAGGTAAGACAAAGTAGTGTGGTTCTTTTCCTTTTTCAGTTTTCCACAGAAATGACTGGTGCTCTAGCAACCTCCAGTGGTGAATGGTGAGATATTTCCTTTGTTTTACCTTGTTGCCTTTACTAATTCATATATAGATTTAGCTTTGGATTTAGACTTGGATTTAGAGTTAAATTTATTGCAGCCAGTCTTTTTGATGTTTAAACAGTCCTATGTCCTGGTAACTGCTTTCCAGTTGGCCACTATGCACTGTTGGCATAATTTCATTAGACTTTTTTAACAGCTTTATTAAAATATAATTCACATACTATACAATTCATGCATTTAAGGTAACTCCCCATTTCTTCTACCCCGCAACCTATCACCTGCCCTATTCTGCCTTATGGCAGAAAGTTAAGAAGAACTAAAGAGCATCCTGATGAAAGTGAAAAAGGAGAGTGAAAAAGTTGGCTAAAGCTCAACTTTCAGAAAACGAAGATCATGGCATCCGGTCCCATCACTCCATGGGAAATAGATGGGAAACATTGGAAACAGTGGCTGACTTTGTTTTTCTTGGCTCCAAAATCACTGCAGATGGTGATTGCAGCCATGAAATTAAAAGATGCTCACTCCTTGGAAGAAAAGTTATGACCAACCTAGACAGCATATTAAAAAGCAGAGACATTACTTTGGCAACAAAGGTCTGTCTAATCAAGGCTATGGTTTTTCCAGTGGTCATGTATGGATGTGAGAGTTGGACTGTGAGGAAAGCTGAGTGCCAAAGAATTGATGCTTTTGAACTGTGGTGTTGGAGAAGACTCTTGAGCGTCCCTTGGACTGCAAGGAGATCCAACCAGTCTATCCTAAAGGAGATCAGTCCTGGGTGTTCATTGGAAGGACTGATGTTGAAGCTGAAACTCCAATACTTTGGCCACCTGATGCGAAGAGCTAACTCATTTGAAAAAACCCTGATGCTGGGAGAGATTGAGGGCAGGAGGAGAAGGGGATGACAGAGGATGAGATGGTTGGATGGCATCACTGACTCAATGGACATGAGTTTGGGTAGGCTCCAGGAGTTGGTGATGGACAGGGAGGCCTGGCATGCTGCAGTTCATGGGGTCGCAGAGTCAGACATGACTGAGCGACTGAACTGACTGATGCCACTACCAATCTCTCCTGAATCTATAAATTTGCCTATGAAAGACATTTCATATAAATGAAATCATACAGTATGAAGTATTTTCTGCCTACCTTCCTTCTTTTACTTAGCATGCTTTCAGGATTCACCCCTACTGTAGCATTTATCAGCACTTTATTTCTTCTAACAGCTAGATAATATCCCATTGTACAACTATATCACCTTTTGTTTGCCCATTCACTAATTGATGGACATTTCAGTTGTCTCCAATTTTTTGATATTATGAAATAGTGCAGCTATGGACATTTGTGTACAAGTTTTTGTGTAGACCTATGTTTTTAATTTTCTTGGGTGCAGCTCTAGTCCCTCTTTCTCCTTTTTGAGCTCTAATTGTTGTACAAAATACATCCATGGCTTCCCTGGTGGCTCAGACAGTAAAGAATCTGCCTGCAATGAGGGAGACCTGGGTTCGATCCCTGGGTTGGGAAGATCCACAGGAGGAGGGCATGGTAAACCACTTTAATATTCCAGCCTGGCAGGCTACAGTCCATGGGGTCGCAGAGTCAGACACAACTGAGCAACTAAGCACAGCACAGCACACCTATATATGTTACAAACCCAACAATATATTACTCTAATTATTTATTTATATCGTATTGTCCTTTAAAGAAGTTGAGAAAATGAAGGAGAGGAAGTGCATATCTAGAGTTAATTAAATTAATCTCCTTACTTACTATTTCTGGTTCTCTTCCTTTGTTCCCATAGATTCAAGTTACCATTTGGTGTTTCCCTATTTCAGAATAGCCTAGCTCCTATCCATTTCCTTTGTATATGCTACATTCCAATGTATTATAGGACCAATAATTCATTCATATACATAATTTCACACAATTGCTTTTTCCTTGTAATTTAGAGGAGAAATAAGCATCTTTTATAATTACAAAATTACATTCACCATTACTTTTTGAGTTTTGGTGTGCAATTGAATTAAGGTCTGGGGGTCACTTTCTTTTAGCCTGAAGAACTCTTTGGTATTTCAGATAAAATTATCTCCAAGCAACTAATTGTCTCCATTTTTACAGATCTGGGGATGCCTTTATTTCATTTTTTTGCAGAATTTGAGATTCTTAGTTGACAATCTTTTTTCTCTCAGTTCTTTGAAAATGTCATTGCAGTACCTTCTGTCCTACATGGTTTCTGATGAAAAGTCATCTGTTAATCTTACTAAGGTCTTCCCTGGGGGCTCGGATGGTAAAGAATCTACCTCCCATGCAGGAGACCCAGGTTTGATCCCTGAGTAGGAAGTTTCTCTAGAGAAGGAAATAGCAACTCACTCCAGTATTCTTGCCTGAAAAATTCCATGGGCAGAGGAGCCTGGCGGGCCAGAATCCACAGGGTCACAAAGAGTCAGACATGACTGAGCATGCACAGAATGCAATCTTACTGAAGTTCTCTTGTATGTAAAGAGTACATTTTTCTCTTATTCCTTTTGAGATTTCCTCTTTGGCTCTGGCTTTTACTCTTTTTACTACAATATGTTTGGGTATGGACCCCTTATGTTGACCTTGTTTGGACTAGGTGAGTGATTTCCTAGGGCACATACCTAACTCTACCCTTACATTCCTTATATCTATACATTCCCCTAGGAAGCAACAGTCAAGACACTGTGCTTTAGAGTTACTTTAAATAATTTATTTATGTGTGTGATTATGACAGATTTTATTTTCATGGGCTCCAAAATCACTATGAATGGTGACTTCAGCCACGAAATTAAAAGATAGTTGTTCCCTTGAAGGAAAGCAATGACAAGCATAGACTGTGTCTTAAAAAGCAGAGACATACCTTTGCTGACAAAGGTCCATGTAGTCAAAGTTATGGTTTTTCCAGCAGGCATGCATGTGAGAGCTGGACCATAAAAAAGTTAAAGAACCAAAGAATTGATGCTTTTGAACTGTGGTGTTGGAAAAGACTCTTGAGAGTCCTTTGGACAGCAAGGAGATCAAACCAATCAATCCTAAAGGAAATCAATCCTGAATATTCACTGGAAGGACTGATGCTGAAACTGAAGCTCCAATACTTCGGCCACCTGATGTGAAGAGCCAACTCATTGGAAAAGACCCTCATGCTAAGAATGGAAGAAGGCAAAAGAAGAAGAGGGCAGCAGAGGATGAGATGGTTAGATAGCATCACCATGAATTTGGGCAAGCTCTGGGAGATAGTGCAGGACAGTGGAACCTGGAGAGCTACAGTCCACAGTGTCACAAAGACACAACTGAAGAAACCTAGCATGCACCATAATCTGTTCAATCTGTTCCCCGTGGATGGATATTTTGGTAGCATTTTATTTGTCAGTGTATTCGTTTTCTACTGTTGCATAACAAATTACCACAAATTTAGTAACTTAAACAATGCACATTTATTACCTCACAGTTTCTGTGGGTCACACAGGTTGTCTGAGTCCTCTGCTCAGCATCCCACTAGGCTGAAATTAAAGTGTTGGACAAGACTAAGATATGATTTCATGTGAAACTCGGAGTTCTCTTTTATCTTCACTAGTATTTGCAGAATTCAGTTCCTTATGGTTGTAAAGTGAAATCCTCATTTTTTTTTTCACTAGCCATCATCTGGTATGACTCTCAGAACTTAGAAATCTCCCTCAGATAGGTCCTAACCACAGAACCCCTTCCAGAGGTCCTCTCACATGTGAAGCTGACTTCTCCAAAGCCATCAAGAGAATCTCTGTTTCAAGGACTCACCTGATTAGGTCATGCAAGTCAGTATAATCCTCCTTTTGACTAACTCAAAATCAACTGGTTACGGACCTAATGACATCTGAAAGATTCCTTTACTTTTGCCGCATAAGGTAGCCTAATCCTGAGAGGGATAGCCTATCATCTTCACAGATTCTGCCTGCACTCAAAAGGAGAGGGCTATACAAGGCATATGCTGGGGAGAGAGAAGAAATGGTTGAGAAGGGGTCTATCTTAGAATTCTACCTACTATATTTAGAATTACAAATAATGCCTCAGTGAAGGGGTCTGTGCATTTATTATTTTGTGTTTGTTGTTAGTGTATCTTTGAGATGGATTCCCAGAAAACAGAGTATGCATATATTGCTCCATATTGCCAAAGTTTTCTCCACAGGGTCAGACAATTCTACATTTACATCAGCAACATAAGAAACAGGCAGCTTCCCAACAGACTCCCTAACGGAATATGATGACAGACTTTTTAGTTTTACCAATTGGTAATAAATGGTATCTGACTGTAATTTAAATTTGTATTTTTCTTATTACGAGAGTATTTAAGCATTGTTTATATGTTTAACAGACATTCTGAGCTATGAGTGTAATGTGCTCAAATTCTCTAGATTAAGGAGATAAGAAAGAGCATTTGTCCTTGGGGAAGTTGATACAGCCACTATGGGAGACAGTATGGAGATTCCTTTAAAAAAAAAACTAGGAATAAAACCACCACATGACCCATCAATACCACTTCTAGGCATATATCCTGAAGAAATTAAAACTGAAAAAGACACATGTACCCCAATGTTCATTGCAACACTATTTAGAATAGCTAGGACATGGGAGCAACCTAGATGTCCATCAACAGATGAATGGATAAAGAAACTGTGGTAGATATATACAATGAGATATTACTCAGCCATAAAACAGCCAGTACACATTTGGGTCAGTTCTGATGATGTGGATGAACCTAGAGCCTATTATACAGAGTGAGGTAAGTCAGAAAGAGAAAGACAAGTACCGTATATTAATGCATATGTATGGAATCTAGAAAGATGGTACTGATGAACCTATTCACAGAGTAGCATTGGAGATGCAGACATACAGAACAGACATATGGACAAAGATGAATGGAGAGAGTAGCATGGAAGCATATATACTAACAAATGTAAGTAGAAGACCAGTGGAAATTTACCGTATGATGCAGGAGCTCTGTAATAACCTAGAAAGGGTGGGAAAGGGCAGGGGGTGGGAGGGAGATTCAAGAGGGAGGGGACATATGTACATCTATGGTTAATTCATGTTGATGTATGATAGAAATCAAATCAATATTGTAAAGCAATTACCAATTAATTTTTAAAAATTCATAAAACCTATGGATCTGATCCTAAAACTAATTTTATCTAAAAATACCCATGGGCATTTTTATATACAATGTATATCACTGCTCTAATGTTTATTGCTTTCACATCGGCAACATAGAAAAAAAATCACTTTATTAAATTTTTTTCTCAATATTGTATGATTATAATTTCTTTTGACTTCCTGGTGTATCATCCCTTTATTGACCTCATTCACTGCTCAAGTTTACTTCCCACCATGGCAGCCACAAAACCCAGATGCTTGTTCCCTAGTACCCCTGACATTTAGGACATGGACTACTGGCACAGATTTGGCCAGTTAAATCCAGCAGCCTGGCCCTCTCAGTTTGGACAAAGAACCAGGAACAGCACAAGATCCATTACAAGTGGCTGGGCCAGCAGCAGCTGGATGTGATGTTCAAAGACTTTGGCAACAGTGGTGGAAACTGAGGCGTCCAGAGCCCTCTAGAGGCAGCTATGTGCTTCCCTGAGTTTGGTTCAGTGGTGTAATCTTGGCCATGGCTCAGGCTGCCTCGTCAGCCCCTAGTTGGGCTGGCTTCACCAGGCTCCTCTGCCAGCCCTCCCAGAAACAAGGGGAATAGTCCCATCTTTCAGTAAAACCCTCTGCAACTTTATCAATCCTGACTTTTTTTTTTCTTGCAGAAATTAGTGGCAACATCCTGAAATGTGAAATAAATCAAGTTGTTCTAGTTAAATGAAAATTAGCTTAATGTCTGCTCAGAAATGAGAATTCTGAAGATATTTGACAAGAATGAGAAGTTAAATTACACTGATCTTTGACATAACACACTTGTCAGCTTTAATATGCAACTTATTTCCCTTTCTGGTTTCTAATAAGTGCTTAATCACAAAGATGTGAATTATTATAACCTTTAAGACAGCTGGAGGCCTGGCTGCCCCCTTGATCTTTAGGTAAAATTTTCTTGTACTCAATAATTTCACGGCTCATGAAATCTAAAGCTCCATCTCAAGGTTTCTGCTCATCCTGCACCAAGTAGCATTCGCCTGCCCTCACCTCTAAGCTCTGTTGTCCTTACATCCTGCCTTATCCATACAACATCGACTCCATCTCAGCCACTTTTCACACACAAGCTTTTGTATATACATAAATTTGACTGAAATTTTCTGTGTGTGGAGAGGGGAGTGGGGAACAGAGAAAGGTCACATCAAGTAATGTTGTATTATTTTACTGACTTTAAATTTTTGTTTCTATTAGACAAAGCAGGTGTGGCCTGCTTTGAAGCTTTGCAACTCATCGATCTCCATACACCAAGAGGGCTCCCCTTTTGCCCAGTAATAATCTTATACCCTGCTTCTGTTGTTCCTGTACTTTCTTTGCACTGACCTTCCCTAGTCTGCAAGAGGCAGTCACGTTGCCTTGAAAAAGATTAGGATTATAAAAGCAGGCACAAGAAAAAAAAAAAAGGCAAAAAGGTAGCATGGGATTTGGGAGGTTTTGTTGGATTTCTGGGTTTTGCTCACATTTTGATTTCTGTTTTATGTCTATAATGAGCTGTTAAGAGGGAAACAGGAGAGTCCTGGGGGAAACAGGGCATGGAATTTAATCATAATAATTTATTAGAAGGAAAATTGAAGGAGAGGCAGACAGTTCCACCTTCAAATCTCCAAGGGAACTAAATGAGGGTTATCTGGTAAGGAGGTGACTGGGAGAAGAGTGTGTACTGGACATCATCAGAGAAGAGGGAGGAGGAAGAACTGAATCACGAAGATGGGGTGGGGGATGCGGCAGCAAGTAAAGCAGCAAAGTCACCATCAAGCACAGCCGCATCCCTAAATCAGTTTCTCCAAGAAACCTGATGGAATCTGAGCCAGTGCCAGCCACCCCCCAGGCCATTGCAGTGAGAGCCACAGACAGCTCAATAACTTCACTGAGGGGAGATGGCAACATTCTTTCCATTGCTGATGCGTGGGAGAGGGTTTGTCATGTATGGATCATCTACCAGAAGGACATTTATCTGGATTCTACATCCAAAATGTGTCCTATCGATACTTCATTTTTCAAAAGTAAAAGTCCCTGAGAGGGAGTTGGAGTTGCAAGCTACCAGTGCCAGCATCTGGGAACAACTGAACAGTGACAAAATTCATCCCAGTTACACATTTATCAAAGTATGACTTCCAACAAAGACAGTTTTCTCAAAGATGAATTCAGAGTTCAGCTCATAAATTTTCCAACAACGTCATTGCAGTAAATGAAATAAAAGCTAACATCACTTGATTTTTCACATTAAAATAATCTTCTGTCAAGCAACAATAGGATTCTCCAGGTCTCTGAACTGACCACAAGTCAAGTCATCTCTTTTGGCTCCACATCAATGATGGTTCTTCAAAAGGATATGGATATAGATAATATAGAAGTAAGAAATTGGCTCACATGATTACGGAGGCTGGCAAATCCCACGAGGTCCAAAGGTGTAGTTTTAATCCAAAGGCTGGCAGGTTTGTGACCTAGAAAGCAACAAAGTTTCAATTCAAGTTCAAAGGCAGAAGAAAAAACAATATTCCAATTCTAAGACAGGCAGAATGAATTCTTACACAGAAGAGGGTCAGCCGTTTAGTTCAGACTTTCAACTGGTTAGATGACGCTCACCCACACTAGGGAGGACAATCTATTTTACTCAACCTATCAATTTAAATGTCAAGCTTGTCAAAAAAATACCCCCACAGAAATACTCAGAATGGTGTTTCTGAGCACACCATGGCTTCATCAAGTTGACACATAAAATTAACCATCACAATATTTTTAGCAAAGACCTGAATCTTTGGTGTTATCTTTGTCAGCAAGGAAGGAATTTTGAATTCAAACTTCTATTTTAAGGTTATCTGAGCAAAATAAGGAGAAGGCAATGGCAACCCATTCCAGTAGTCTTGCCTGGAGAATCCCATGGATGGAGGAGCCTGGTAGGCTACAGTCCATGGTGTCGCTAAGAGTCAGACACGACTGAGCAACTTCACTTTCACTTTTCATTTTCATGCATTGGAGAAGGAAATAGCAACCCATTCTAGTGTTCTTGCCTGGAGAATCCCAGGGACAGGAAAGCTTGGTGGGCTGCCGTCTATGGGGTCGCACAGAGTAGGACACGACCGAAATGCCTTAGCAGCAGCAGCAGCAAAGCAAAATAACTTTCAAATTAACTCTATCAAATTGCCAGCAGTCTATACAATGCTATCTTCTCAATATCCCCATTCAGTTCAGTTCAGTTCAGTCGCTCAGTCATGTCCGACTCTTTGCGACCCCATGACTCCCAGCACGCAAGGCCTCCCTATCCATCACCAACTCCCAGAGTTCACTCAGATTCACGTCCATCGAGTCCGTGATGCCATCCAGCCATCTCATCCTCGGTCGTCCCCTTCTCCTCCTGCCCACAATCCCTCCCAGCATCAAAGTATTTTCCAATGAGTCAACTCTTCTCATGAGGTGGCCAAAGTACTGAAGTTTCAGCTTTAGCATCATTCCTTCCCAAGAAATCCCAGGGCTGATCTCCTGTAGGATGGACTGGTTGGATCTCCTTGCAGTCCAAGGAACTCTCAAGAGTCTTCTCCAACACCACAGTTCAAAAGCATCAATTCTTTGGCGTTCAGCTTTCTTCACAGTCCAGCTCTCACATCCATACATGACCACAGGAAAAACCATAGCCTTGACTAGACAGACCTTTGTTGGTAAAGTAATGTCTTTGCTTTTGAATATGCTAACTAGGTTGGTCATAACTTTTCTTCCAAGGAGTAAGTGTCTTTTAATTTTGTGGCTGCAATCACCATCTGCAGTGATTTTGGAGCCCAAAAAAATAAAGTCTGACACTGTTTCCACTGTTTCCCCATCTATTTCCCATGAAGTAATGGGACCGGATGCCATGATCTTCGTTTTCTGAATGTTGAGCTTTAAGCCAACTTTTTCACTCTCCTCTTTCACTTTCATCAAGAGGCTTTTTATTTCCTCTTCCTTTCTGCCATAAGGGTGGTGTCATCTGCATATCTGAGATTATTGATATTTCTCCCAGCAATCTTGATTCCAGCTTGTGCTTCATCCAGCCCAGCGTCTCTCATGATGTACTCTGCATAGAGGTTAAATAAGCAGGGTGACAATATACAGCCCTGATGCACTCCTTTTCCTATTTGGAACCAGTCTGTTGTTCCATGTCCAGTTCTAACTGTTGCTTCCTGACCTGCATACAGGTTTCTCAAGAGGCAGGTCAGGTGGCCTGGTGTTCCCATCTCTTTCAGAATTTTCCGCATTACCAGACTATAAAAGTACTTCATCTAGCACCAGAAAATTCACACATTTGGCCACCTCCACTAGCAACTTGGTCAAAGAGCCTGCTGTTTTTCTCAGTGGTACCCACAATTGTCACTGCAAAAACTTGAATCAGAAGATTTACTCAAGTATGTGACCAAAAATATTTTCCCAGTAAGTCAGGCCATGAATGAGCTGCTCCCATGTCAAAACTGAGAGTAGATTTACTTTCTTTTCTCTCTTTCTCTCAAAAAAAACAGGGACTACCCTCACGGTCTAGTGACTGAGATTCCCTGCTCCCATTGCGGGGGACCGGGGTTCAATCTCCAGTTAGGGAGCTGGATCTCACATGTTGCAACTACAGCTAAGACCTAGTTCAGTCAAATAAATAAATGTTAGAAGAAGAAGAAATTACCATGTGATAACCAACCACTTGTTTTAAGGTTTGCTCTTGGAAACGGGTAAATTGTCTAATGGAGAAGAACTTTGTATCTGGCTCCCATTTCTTGAAAAAAACCTCTTTAAAAATGCTACTTATGAATTTAACACTTCTAGCAGTAAGCATGCCTTCCTTCAGGAATTTTCATAGGGTATTAATGCCAACACATGCTCCTGTCAAAGGCAGTGAGTCTTTGCAACATGTCACCAGGCAGGAAAACCAAGTGCAGTGCCAAGCATCCAGGGACCCCATCTGTACACAGGGTATCACGATTTTTCTTCCAGGCAAAGTTCTGCTTGGCTAAGATGCACTGCACCATTTTGAAGTCGATGACAACCTTTCCAGTTTCCAAGAGAAGTTGGACCTTTTCTTTGGTGGCATCAGCAAGCACATAACAGATGGAAAACAGGAGCTGTCTGTACTAAAAAACATCATTCGTTTTGTTGACAAAACTAGTGGTGGCAGCTCTATGATCGGCTGTGAAACATCAGGAGAAATGTCAACAGTTACACAGTGAGTCACATAATTTAGGACAGATGCTCCTTCAACTACCCTCCCCTGTTCCAAGCTCCCCCCAGTGTAGCCATTCTCAGGGCAACAGGGTTTTATTGAGTCCTCTCTGAATGTAGGTAGCTTCTTTCCTTTCCTGGTATAATTAGCATTCTAGTGGTTTTTCTTTGGGGTCTAATACAAATGTTTATAAAATCTTAACCTTTTCAAATCAAGACTTTTCTGGGACTTTCCTGGTGGTCCAGTAGTTGAGACTTCACCTCCAGTGGTTGAGACTTTGCCTCCTGGTGCAGGGGGTATAGGTTCGATCCCTGGTAGGGAAGCTGGGGTCCCATACACCTGAAAGCCAAAAGACCAGGCATGGAACAGAGGCAATATTGAAACAAATTTAATAAAGACTTTTTTTTTTAATGGTCCACATCAAAACAAAAATCTTAAAAAAAAAAATATTCTTCCTTGAAATCTTCCAATGAGTTTCAGAATGAACAGACACAAAGTACTTGCTGGTTTTTGTAGGATTTAGAATCTCATTAGCAAGAACTCAGCCATACTAAGAAGCACACCAGCCTTTGTATTGGAGACAAAAACAGAAGCAAGTGAAATAGACCTCTCATCATTTTCTGTGAGTGGCTCAGTTCTGGACCTGTCCTTCTCATTCCTGTTTGGCTGACAAAGGGAGTCAAGCTTTGGTCCTTAAGCAGGTTCCACCACAGCTGTGAGAGAGGCAGACACGTCCTGCTCCCCATGCACTGTGGGCGCCCAGTTCCCTCCCCTCACTCCTTCCTTCTATGAGCAAGGGAAGAGGTTTAAGGAATGGTCATTGGTCTACATTTTATCAGCAGATGAAGCAACTTTTTCTTGAAGCCTTGCAGCCACGTTCCCATTACTTCTCTTTCATTTTGTTTCTTTAATCTAATTAGTACATTTATGTGACCCTGGCTGTTTGGAGCAAGTCTCCAACATTCTTTGTGTTTCAGCAGCTCTTCCTGAGACTGGGAAGATAAATCTGGTCAACAGCTTCTCCTCAGACCCACCCATCTTAGTTTCTAGAAAATCTTGTTGAAGCCTTCTGGCCTTGAAATCTCTCCTAACCTTTAACTGAGCTTGCCAGAAGAGCCTTAAATGGAGTTGTAGGGGGATCAGACAAGGGTCCAGTCAGGAAAGTAGAAAGCACTCTAGTCACTTGAAATAGAAAAGAAATGAATGCAGGGAATTAGGCTAAAACATCGATGGAGGGCCCAGAGAAGACCAGAGGGGAAGAAGGGATCCAGAGATCAGGAGCTGCAGGAAGCCATGCTGTCCTCCCTGTGCAGAGAGTCATCCACTGTGGCTGGTGCTACCGCTAATGCTGCCACGACCCCTGCAGGCACTCCCAGCTTCTGGAGCCAGAAGTCAAAGGGCTTCTTATCACACAGGAGTACCCCTTCCTATCACGCAGAAAGACGCTAACTGGAAAGCGGTTGTCAAGCTGGGAAATGAAGCTCCCAGGTTTTCTCCTTAATGGAACAAGACAAGCAGGAGGTTGAGTGCACCCAAAAAATAAGACATAGTAAGTCTTATGGATCAAAGATAAAGGACTTTATTCCTCACAGCAGAGCAGGCAATATGATGTTTATGTTCACATCTATTCTCCTGATCACCCAGCTCAAGTTCTGCAGGGCAAGGTCCAGTGGCCGATGTTGGATACCACACACACAGCAGGCTTGTATCCCAGCTTGAGTCCCAAGCTTAGGAAATCCCAAACTTTTAAAAGGAACTGTTAGCAAACCTGTGCAACCATTGCTCCAGAGAGAGAGGTTATTTTTATTACCCTGAAAAGCAAACAAATATACCCTCTACCCCAAAGTAAACATTATTGCTATCTGCCATGACTATTTGCATACATTCTTGAAAGAAATAGTTGGGAACAAATGCTGATATAAATCATGCAGAAATACCAGAAACCCATGAAGAATTATCTCCCACAAAAGCAGCCAATAGATTTTTGAAACAACACTAGGGAAATTATTAGGAAGCCACTATCTGTAACCAGAGAAAGGATTTCCTTCACCTATGAAAGTTGCCCCTTTACTAAGTGAGCAGTTACCTTCCTGCCAGCCAAATAAGGAGATGAACACTGATATCACTGGGGTGACAGATATTAATACAGACCACCATCTTTCTTAGTATGTGTGTGTTAGTCACTCAGTCATGTCTGACTCTTTGTGACCCCAGGGACTGTAGCCCACCAGGCTCCTTGGTTCATGGAATTTTCCAGGCAAGAATACTGGAATGAGTATCCCTTCCCTTCTCCAAGGGAGTTTTCCCGACTCAGATCTCAAACCCAGGTCTCCTGCACTGCCTGAAGATTCTTTACCATCTGAGCCACCAGGGAAGCCCAACCATGTTTCTTAAGACATTAGCAAACAGTCAAAGAGGAAGGACAATAAAAAATTTCTGGACATAAATGAGGTTTCTTTTGGTAATCAACTCATTTGGAAAGGAAGTACATCAGAATGACTTGAGGATCTCTCTAATAACTTTGTATTAAGAGGTGGGTGTCTTGAAATGACTGAGACAGTGATAACTTTTCAAGAATTCCCTACCAATATTTTACAACACAACTAAATATATAAACATACCAGATTTACATTTGTCCATCAATTGACAGTTTTTTCTTTTCATAAATTCCACTACCAAGCACTGTGCTAAGTACTAAAGACAAAGTTGAACAAGACAGACAGGACCCCTGCCTTCATAAGAGTTATATTCCAATGAAATAGACACATAGGAAGCAAGAAAAGAAATGTATAGATACAAAAATTACACATTTAGAGAGATGCTGGAAAGGAGAGAAATGGGGAACTGTAGGAGAGGCAAAGTTTAATCAGATAAGGTGAAAGTGTGGAATTAGCTCAATCATGTATGACTCTTTGTGACCGCATGGACTGTAGCCTGCCAGGCTCCTCTGTCCATGGAATTCTCCAGGCCAGAATACTGGAGTGGGTAGCTGTTTCCTTCTCCAGGGCATCTTCCCAACTCTAGGATCAAACCCAGGTCTCCAGCAATGCAAGTGGATTATTTACTGCCTGAGCCACCAGAGAAGCCCAGATAAGGTGAAGGTATATTATTTAAAATCAGTGTAAT
Organism: Ovis canadensis; assembly: GCF_042477335.2. Taxonomy (NCBI): domain Eukaryota; kingdom Metazoa; phylum Chordata; class Mammalia; order Artiodactyla; family Bovidae; genus Ovis; species Ovis canadensis. The sequence continues at coordinate 229,047,465 of NC_091245.1, forward strand.
GGGAAGATGGTGGAGTAGAAAGACCCTGAGTGCACCTCCTTTCACAGGCACACCAAAATTACAATGATTCACAGAGCAGTCATCAGTGAAAAAGTTCAGAAAGTACCACAAAAGATCTTCTACAATTAAAGATATAAAGATGGAGCCACAAAAACATGGCTAAGAGGGGCAGAGTCATAATATGATAAAAACCTACTCTCTCTTGTAGGTAAACCACAGATGAGAAAATAATTACAACTCCAGATGTTCTCCCCAGGGGGCAAGGGTCTGAACCCCACATTGGGCTCCTGAGTCCAGGGTCTTGTGCTAGAAAGATGAAACCCTAGAACATTTGGCTTTGAAGACTAGTGGGGCTTTCAGGAGTCCCAGAGGGCTGAAGAAAATAGAGACCCACTCTTAAAAGGGGCACACAAAATCTTACATGCTCCAGGACCCAGGGAAGAAGCAGTAATTTGAAAGGAGCCTGGGTCAGATCCACCAGCTGATCTTGGAGGGTCTTAAAAAAAAGCAAAAGAAAATCTCAATGAAACTAAGAGCAGGCTCCTTGAAAAGATAAGTAAAACTGATAAAATTTTAGCCAGATTCATCAAGAAAAAAAAGAGGCAGCCTAAATCAATATGGCCAGAAAATAAAAAGGAGAGGTTACAACTGACAACACAGATATATGAAAGATCACAAGAGATAAAAATGAACAACTAAGTGCCAGTACAGTGGACAACTTAGAAGAACTGGACAAGTTCCTAGAAATGCACAATCTACCAAGACTGAACCAGGAAAAAATAGAAAACATGAACAAATCAATTAAAGTGCTGAAATTAAATCAATTATTTTCAAAGGAACATATAAAAGTCCTGGACCAGATGGCTTCACAGATGAATTCTACAAAACATTTAGGAAAAAGTCAACACCGTTTTCAGACTATCCTTTTCAAACTATCTCAAAAGCTACAGAGGAAGTACTGTTTCTGAACTTGTTTTAAGAAGACAGCCTCACCTTGATACCAGAAACAGACCAAAATATCACAGAAAAAGAAACTTAGAGGCCAATATCACTGATAAACATAGATGTAAAAATCTTCAATAAAATATTAGCCAATCAAATTCCATAATATATTGAAAAGACCATATCAGAACCAAGCAGGATTTATCCCAGGGATGAAAGGATGGTTCAATATCCACAAATCATTCAATGTGACAAATCACATTAATAAACTGAAGAATAAAAGCCATATGATCATCTCATTATACACAGAAAAACTCTTGACAAAATTCAGCATTGATTTATGATGAAAAGAACTCTGCAGAAAGTGGGTTAGAGGGAACATACCTCAACATAATAAAGGCCATATATGACAAAACTACAGCTAACATCATACTTATAGATACTAGAGGAAGAAGAACAAACAAAACCCAAAATTAGTAAAAGGAAAGAAATCATAAAGATCAGAGAAAAAATAAATGTTGCCATTTGCAACAACATGGATGGACCTGAAGGGTATTATGCTTAGTGAAATAAGTCAGACAGAGAAAGACAAATACTGTATGTTACCACTTACATGGGGAATCTAAAGAATAAAACAGACTCATGACCATAACAGAAAAGAAACAAACTCACAGATATGGAGAACAAACTCGTGGTTATCAATGGGGAGAGGGAAGTAGGAAGAGGCAGATAGGGGTAGAAGATTCAGAGGTACAAACTACTATGTATAAAATAAGTAAGGTGTAAGGGAGACAGGTGGGAGAACCCCTAAAAAAAATAAAATAAAATAAGTAAGGTGCAAAGATGTATTGTACAGCATAGGGAATAAAGCCAATATTCATAATAACTACAAATGGAGTATAATTTATAAAAATGTTGAATCACTGTGTTGTACACTTGAAAGTAATAAATTTTGTAAATCAAATGTACTTCAATTTTAGAAAATCATCGCAATGAGTGAAAAAGAGCCAGTTCCACAGAAAGTCAGGGAAGAGTGTTCCTAGCAGAGCACACAGCCAAAGCAAAGATCTTGAATCAGGAAAGTTGCAGGAGCTGACAGAAGGCCTATGTGGCTGCAGCCTAGTCTATAAGTAAAGATGAATGTAAAATCTGAATTATAAAACAATTATCACCATTTCTTTCAGAACACTTTGTTTACATTTATAAAATAATAACAGACCTTGATCATCAGTAGCCAATGAAATTTTAGTCTTTCTTAAGAGTTTAGGAAGACAACGATTGTACACATTCCTAGTCTCTTTTGCATTGCCCCCACACCAACCCACCTTTCCCTCCCTTACTAAAGGCATACAGAAGCTTGCCCTACCACTTTGCCCCTCTAGATGTCACTGGGATTACCAGAAAGCTTGCTGTTACTGTCATCTCACATGATCTTCTTCAGACTGCTCCCCCAACACCACAGGAGTGTCTGTTACTCCCTGCTATGGCTTTGGGGTGGGCTCTCCCTGGCTCTTGTAATTCCCCCACCTACCCCACAAAACTCTGACCCAATCCCCTTGAAAGGCTGCAGCCCTCTCTCCCCTGGAGACTGGAAGGAGTTATATACACAGGTTTCCCTTCTCCTCTAGCACTATTAAGTGGCCCAGGACTAGCTCACCAGGCAGTGGAGGTATGTTCAGACACTTTTCAGAAAGGGATCACTACGTGGGAGGGGAGATGTAATGATTCAGCTCATGTAGATGCTTCCTCAAGCCTCTTCATTCCAAAAATCTTCCTGTCCACTGGAAGAATGTTCATCTCCTGGGTTCTTCTTCTCTCTCCCCTTACCATGTCCCAAGTCAGGGCTCATGGCCTTGAGTATCTTCTGCCTCAACCAAGGAGATAGTTTTATGCATCTCACCTCCCAAGATCTTAGAAAAGGAGAGTTTCAGTCCTGCAAATAAATGAGCATCCATCTTGTAACTCAAAGTCTCTTTTTTAAGTCTCACCAGTGAGAGCTATGGTCCTGCTGGATCCTTTCTCGGTTGACGTACAAAATAGCCTACCCACTGACTTCTGGCAAGACTGTCATAAGGTGCCTTGAGACTTTCCTCAGTTCATAGCTAAATAACCCCTTCGGGCAGCCTCATATTCAGTATCCGAATGTACTCATGAGGCCTCCCATGAAGACAGGTTCCTGGGACAAGTTGGAACTATGGTAAAATACCCTTATTACCATGCTCTAAGAAGCCACATGTGGGAAAAAGCAAAAAGCATGTTAATAATACTTTCCTGAAACTCCTTTTGATAGTTAATTTGTATTCAAAAGAATAGTCAATGTACCTAGGAGAGGGAAATCCCTGTGGCTTAATTTTGTCTTCTTGGACAAAATAACCAAAGATTTTATAAAAGTTAATTTCTAAATATACTTCACTCAATACTCTAATGGAATAAACTTGGGGAAAATGATGTGATACACCCTTATCAATTGAAAACAAATTTGAGATGATGGATTATTTTTTGGTAACCCCATGATGCCTTTTCTCTATAGAGATGGAAGCCTCTCATCAAAAAGATACTGGATATACCTACTTTCAGAAGGATTCTTTGAGTTATTTTCCCAAAAACTTCTGTTCATTTTCAAGTCTTCTGGGCACAGCTTTTATCATTTGCAATCAGAAATTAAGAAATATTTCATAGAGTCATTTTAATCATTTTGTGCCAGTTTTTATTGTTATTCAAGCACACATTTCAATAATAGTAACCTACTTTATAGTGAAAGTGACTGAAAGAATCTGTAGACTTGGCTTCAAGGTCTTGCTGTCTTGTCCTGAAATTTTCTTTACCTCTTTGGGTCTCTGACTATTGATTTATTCAGATAAACAGATGAGCTTAGTTTATAAGAATAATAAAACTGGAGACCAATCACCTAGAGGTGACTCCTGGCCCCATCACATCCTAGCAATTGTAACTCTTTTGAAGGGTAAGTTGCTTACTTCATGGATTTAAGCCTTCATTTCTGCATCTACAAGAGGTAGATGATAGTATTTACCCTGTGTAATAGTTTCAGCATGGAGCCAGGTAACCCCCAGCAAACTGAAAGTGAAAGTCACTCAGTCGTGTCCGACTCTTTGTTACCCCATGGACTATACAGTCCATGCAATTCTCCAGGCCAGAATACTGGGGTGTGTAGCCTTTCCCTTCTCCAGGGGATCTTCCCAACCCAGGGATCAAACCCTGGTCTCCTACACTGCAGGCGGATTCTTTACCAGCTGAGCTACCAGGGAACCCCAAGAATATGGGAGTGGGTACCCTATCCCTTCTCCAGAGGATCTTCCCAGCCCAAGAATTGAATCAGGGTCTCCTGCATTGCAGGCGGATTCTTTACCAGCTGAGCTACCAGGGAAGTCCCAACTCCCAGCAAGGACTTGATAAAATGGCAGCTCTAATCACTTTTTTTTAAGTTATTCCATACACACACCTACGATGTATAAAATAGATTATCAGCAAAGACCTACTGTATAACACAAGGAACTCTACTCAATATTCTGTAATAATCTATGTGGAAAAAGAAACTGAAAAAGAATAGATATATGTACATGTATAACTGAATCACTTTGCTGTACACCTGAAACTAACAAAACAGTGTAAATTAACTATGCTCTAACATAAACTTTTAAATTAATAATAAAATATTAATAAAATATAATAAATAAAATATATTTTATATTTAAAATATATATTATATTTATTTATATATTTTATTGGAATAAAATATTTCCAAGCATCAAAAAAAAAAAATAGTAACCTGCTTCAGTAAAAAAAGCTGCTGCTGCTGCTGCTGCTAAACTGCTTCAGTCCTGACTCTGTGCGACCCCATAAACGGCAGCCCACCAGGCTCCCCCATCCCTGGGATTCTCAAGGCAAAAACACTGGAGTGGGGTGTCATCTCCTTCTCCAATTCATGAAAGTGAAAAGTCAGAGTGAAATCGCTCAGTCATGTCCAGCTCTTTGCAACTCCATGGACTACAGCCCACCAGGCTCCTCCATCCATGGGATTTTCCAGGCAAGAGTACTGGAGTGGGTGTCACTGCCTTCTCTGAAAGAAAGCTGAGATTTAGGCAAAGAATGACAACTGTCTAAAGGGAAAAGGATCCTGACACTGGTTTCCTTCTGGCTTCTCTGGGTTTACAGGCACATTATAGTTTGGTGATATTTGTAAAACACAAGCCACTTAGTAACCCAGTGTAATGCCTTTGCTGGGTTGAATTGTTCAGAAAACAGATTTCTTACCACAACACTGTAAATCAACTATACTTCAATTTTAAAAAAGAAAGAAAACACATTTCTTCTGTTCTATTCATTTTTCTCTAAAATGGCAGCTTTATCACCAGTTTGTGGTGATGAATTGTTTTTAAATGATTGGTTCTCTGAGGCCAAGAACGCGTTTAAAAGAATCCTCCTCTTGATGATGAGTATTATTCCACTCCATCTACCTCACTTTGGGAAACAGTGGCAGGGGTGGAAGTTACAGCCGGCTGGGCACACAGGTGCCACCCGGCCATCTGCACCTGGGTTGGTTGCAGAGCTCTTTTAAAGTAAGTCTGATGACAGAGGAAGTTTGTTTAAAATGCTTTGTCACACTGCGAGGCCAATAACATGTTGAGCAATCTGAAGATAGAACAGGGTTATAGGCCCCTAGACAGCTCATCAGAGAGCTTGCGTGAGTAAATTGGAAACCATACACCTGAAAAAACAGGGCAGTAAATGCTATTGTAAAAGTGATGTAAAGGAACTCTGCTCCCCAAAGAGAAGGGTTTTAATGGTTCCTAATACTTACTCACACATGCTGTTAATAGAAATAAAGAAAAAATAATGCTCAGAAGTCATGTCTTTGGGACCAAAATACTTTTTAAATCTCTCAAAATATGTGAGAGGAGATTGTGAATGAACCACTGCTATGGAGCGTTAACATACAACAAATTTGCTAGGCTTTAATTTATGTAGAAATGACATAATTTTTAATGAAGTAACTAGCAACAAATAAGGAAAAGGGGCCAATAGATTGCAAAATTTAATCAGAAAGTATAGCAGAAGATGAAAGCAAATGAGATTTCATTTCATAGTTTAAATAACAATGTTTTGCATTTAAATGAAACCCTACCTTAAAATACAGCATGTGTTAAAAGAAGAAAAACAAGTTTTCTCTTATTTTATAGAAGAGAGCAGAGGCACTCAGGTGGAGAACTCTTTATTTTACTCATCAACACCTTCACTAAATATTAAAATGCATATATCATTTTCTCATAGTCAAATGTCAGATATGGATTCAATTAAATTATATCTTAACATTATGTAAGAATTTTGTGGGAAGCTATAAGGCTTTGATTTAACTGTTATCATAAAAATTTTTAGAAATTTCAAGTAAACTAAAGACTCTGTACAACAAGGGAACAGAAAATAAAACAATTTTACCCAAGAAAGTTCTAATAAATCGACATCAGGTTACAAAATCACCAGATGTCACTGAAGTGACATCCTAGAGAAAATTCCTTCCATCCTTTAAGGGCTTCCCAGGTGGCCCGGTGGTAAAGAATCCACCTGCAATGCAGGAGGCATGAGAGGGGTGGATTCAATCTCTAAGTGGAGAAGATCCTCTGCAGGAGAGAATGGCAACTCCAGTATTCTTGCCTGGAAAATCCCATAGACAGAGGAGCCTGGTGGGCTATAGACCAGAGGGTTGCAAAGAGTCAGACATGACTGAGCAAGCATGAGTGAGCATCCATCCTTAAAGTGATGAAAAAATAGATGAAAGCAGTTTGGCCATACTCTTTAGTCTCATAGAAAACATCAATTTTATTGGGAGCATCTCTCCATTTCTCCACAAGCTCAGACTATCAACCTCTACTCCCCTGATACATGTGCACACACACACACACACAATCCCACATATTCACACTCACACATATATTCACATGCACACACACCCCTTTATTGAGGTTCCAGTGATTAGACCACCATCCAACCTATCCCCGGTGCCATCTTTGTTCAGTTCAGTTCAGTTCAATCACTCAGTCATGTCCAACTGTTTGCGACTCCATGGACTGCAGCAAACCAGGCTTCCCTGTGCATCATCAACTCCCAGAGCTTGCTCAAACTCATGTCCATTGAGTCAGTGATGCCACCCAGCCATCTCATCCTCTGTCGTTCCCTTCTCGTACTCCCAGAATTAGGGTCTTTTCTAATGAGTCAGTTCTTCACACCAGGTGTCCAAAGTATTGGAGTTTCAGCCTCAGCATCAGTCCTTCCAATGAATATTCAGGACTGATTTCCTTTAGGATTGACTGGTCTGATCTCCTTGCAGTCCAAGGGACTCTCAAGAATCTTCTCCAACACCACAGGTCAAAAGCATCAATTCTTCAGTGCTCAGCTTTCTTTATAATCCTACTCTCATATCCACACATGAAAAAAAAACATAGCTTTGACTAGACAGACCTTTGTCAGCAAAGTAATGTCTGTGCTTTTAATATGCTGTCTTAGTTGGTCATAGCTTTTCTCCCAAGAAGCAAGCATCTTTTAATTTCATGTCTGCAGTCACCATCTGCAGTGATTTTGAAGCCCAAAAAAATAAAGTCTCTCACTGTTTCCATTGTTTTCCCCTTTTCTTTGCCACGAAATAATGGGACCAGATACCATGATCTTACATTTTTAATGTTGAGTTTTGAACCAGCTTTTTCACTCTCTTTTTTCACTTTCATCAAGACGGTCTTTAGTTCCTCTTCACTTTCTACCATAAGGGTGGTGTCACCTGCATATCTGAGGTTATTGATAATTCTCCCAGCAATCTTGATTCCAGCTTGTGCTTCATCCAGCCTGGTATTTCACATGATGTACTCTGCATATAAGTTAAATAAGCAGGGTAACAATATACAGCCTTGACATACTCCTTTCCCAATTTGGAACCAGTCCATTTTCCATGTCCAGTTCTAAGTTGCTTCTTGACCTGCATACAAATTTCTCAGGAGGCAGGTAAGGTGGTCTGGTATTTACATCTCTTGAAGAATTTTCCATAATGTTGTAATCTACACAGTCAAATGCTTTGGTGTAGTAAATAAAGCTGAAGTAGATGTTTTTCTGGAATTCTCTTGCTTTTTCTGTGATCCAACAAATGTTGGCAATTTGATCTCTGGTTCTTCTGCCTTTCCTAAAACCAGCTTGAACATATGGAAGTTCATGGTTCATGTACTGTTGAAGCCTGGCTTGGAGAATTTTGAGAATTACTTTGCTAGCATGGGAGATGAGTGCAATTGTGCGGCAGTTTGAACATTCTTTGCCATTGCCTTTCTTTGGGATTGGAATGAAAACTGACCTTTTCCAGTCCGGTGGCCACTGCTGAGTTTTCCAAATTTGCTGGCATATAGAGTGCAGCACTTTCACAGGATCATCTTTTAGAATTTGAAATAGCTCAACTGGAATTCCATCACCTCCACTAGCTTTGTTTGTAGTGATGCTTCCTAAGGCGCACTTGACTTCACATTCCAGGATGTCTGGCTCTAGGTGAGTGAGCACACCATTGTGGTTATCTGAGTCATGAAGATCTTTTTTGTGTAGTTCTTCTGTGTATTCATTTTTCTTTTTATTTTTTTGAAGGATAATTGCTTTACAGAATTTTGTTTTCTGTCAAACCTCAACATGAATCGGCCATAGGTTTACATATATCCCCTCCCTTTTGAACCTTCTTCCCATCTCCCTCCGCATTCCACCCCTCTAAGTTGACGCAGAGACCCTGTTTGAGTTTCCTGAGAAAATTCCTGTTGGCTATCTATTTTACATAAGGTAATAAAAGTTTCTATGTTACTCTTTCCATATATCTCACCCTCTCCTCCCCTCTCCCCATGTCCATAAGTCTATTCTCTATGATTGTTTTTCCATTGTTGCTCTGTAAATAAGTTCTTCAGTGCCATTCTTCTAGATTCTATTTGTATGTGTTAGAATACAATATTTATCTTTTCTTTCTGACTCACTTCACTCTGTATATTAAGTTCTAGGTTCATCCACCTCATCAGAACTGACTCAAATGTGTTCCTTTTATGGCTAAGTAATATTCCATTGTGTATATGTACCACAACTTCTTTATCCATTCATCTGTCGATGAACATCTAGGTTGCTTCCATGTTCTAGCTATCATAAATAATGCTGCAATGAACAATGGGATTCATGTGTTTTTTCAATTTTGGTTTCCTCAGGGTATATGCATACCATCTTCCAAAGTGGCTGTATCAATTTATATTCCTATCAACAGTGCAGGAGCATTCCCTTTTCTCCACACCCTCTCCAGCATTTATTGTTTGTTGACTTTTTAATGATGGCCATTCTGACCAGTGTGAGGTGATATCTCATTGTAGTTTTCACTTGCATTTCTCTAATAGTGAGCAATGTTGAGCATCTTTTCATGTGTTTGTTAGCCATCTGTATGTTTTCTATGGAGAAATGTCTGTTTAGGTCTTTTCCCCACTTTTTGAAGGGATTGTTTGTTTTTCTAGCATTGAGTTGTATGAGCTGCTTGCATATTTTGGAAATTAATCCTCTGTCAGCTGTTTCATTTGCTATTATTTTCTCCCATTCTAAGGGTTGTCTTTTCACCTTGCTTATAGTTTCCTTTGCTGTGCAAAAGCTTTTAAGTTTAATCAGGTCTCACTTGTTTACTTTTGTTTTTATTCCCATTACTCTAGGAGGTGGGTCATAGAGGACCTTGCTTTGATTTATGGCATTGAGTGTTCTGCCTATGTTTTCCTCTAAGAGTTTTATAGCTTCTGGTCTTACATTTAGGTCTTTAATCCATTTTGAGTTTATCTTTGTGTATGGTGTTAGGAAGTGTTCTAATTTCATTTTTTTACATGTAGCTGTCCAGTTTTCCCTGCACCATTTATTGAAGAGGCTGTCTTTGCCCCATTGTATATTCTTTCCTCATTTGTCAAAAATAAGGTACCCATAGGTGAATGGGTTTATTTCTGAGCTTTCTATCTAGTTCCAATGGTCTATATTTCTGTTTTTGTGCCAGTACCATACTGTCTTGATGACTGTAGCTTTGTAGTATAATCTGAAGTCAGGAAGGTTGATTCCTCCAGTGCCATTCTTCTTTCTCAAGACTGCTTTGGCTATTCAGGGTCTTTTGTGTTTCCATAGGAATTGTGAAATTCTTTGTTCTAGTTCTGAGAAAAATGCCATTGGTAATTTGATAGGGATAGCATTGAATCTGTAGATTGCATTTAGTAGTATAGTCATTTTCACAATATCGATTCTTCCTACTCAGAAACATGGAATATCTTTACATCTATTTATGTCATCTGTGATATCATTCATTAATGTCTTATAATTTTCTGTGTACAGCTCTTTTGTCTCCTTAGGTAAGTTCATCCCTAGATATGTAATTTTTCTTGTTGCAATGGTTAATGGGATTGATTCCTTAATTTCCCTTTCTGAGTTTTCATTGTTAGTATATAGAAATGCAAGTGATTTCTGTGTATTGATTTGGTATCCTGTAACTTTGCTAAACTCACTGATTAGCTCTAGTAATTTTCTGATACTATCTTTAGGTTTTCCTGTGTACAGTATGCTGAGAGCCAGCACAGGAGATCCCACCCATGACAAGGTCATGTGGAGAGGCCTGACAGGCAAGGCGGAATCAGGACTCGAGGGACTCCCTGGATCAATCCCACCCATGACAAGATCATGAGGAGAGACCTGATGGGCAAGGCAGATCAGGACTCGAGGGATCCCCTGGACCTGCTTGAGCATCTACCCCAAAACCAGAATTTGTCCGTCTAACTATCTTATGCTTTTCGCCAAACTCTTCTGATATTAATGGGGGCTGTCCCTGACCACCTTTCTCTGAAGAAAGTCAACTTAGAGCTCTAGTTAATAAGTCTCCTGGGCATAATAAGAGTGTTTCGATTCAAACCCCTCTGATAGCTTTCTAACTTGCCTGACAGGTTTTTCCGGACTCTTGCAGCTACACTTGTGATTGTTTACAGCCTCCCAACTGTGAGAGGCACAGGAAGCTTAAAACATTCTAGCAATGTAGAGCCTTTTGAGGAGTTAAAAATCATTAGAATAGAACTGGTTAAGGGCTTCATTGTTGAGCCAATGCTTGCTGCCAAGTTTTCATATCTTTCGTTGTGTACCTGGGAGTGCATTAATTAATATAGCTGATATATAGAAATATAAGTAGTAGCCTTGATATTAACATTAAATTTGAGTTAATAAATCTTTCCTTGTTATAGCCCACTACACCTTTTCCCTATAGGAATGTAACTTTATTTAGTGCTTTCTGAGAGTGGTGCCAGACTTTGGAAAGAACAACACTTTCAGGGAAAATAAGTTTTCTGGTTGACGGACCCTTATCAGAAAAGGGTCATAAAATGCTAATAGGCCTCCTAGCCAGAAGATGACATAAATCACCTAAGACCTGTGTATACAGATAGGTATGCAGAAAGAAAGCCTGGTCTCAATAAGGGTCAGGACTGCTGACTGTGCATCTTCCATTATTCTCTGTGTACAACTTAGGGTATAAAAGCTCCTTTTGAAAATAGTTGTGGGCCTTGCTCACCAAAGCTTGGTCTCCCCATGTCATTCTTTTTCTCTCTCTTTCTCTTTCCTTTTCAGGTTGATCTCCTGGAGTGGAGGGGCCCTCTGAATTCACTTTCCTGCCCGGGCTTCTAAGACCCACTCGAGAGGGTGTCCAAGGTGGGGCACCCTCCACTATCTGGGAGGGTGCCTGTGGCCTACGTGAACAGAGCAAGTCCTGTGCTGGGGCTTTATTGGCTTTCTGTGTAAACCAAGGAATATCAGCCTCTTTCTCTCCTCTATTTTTTTAACTGCAATATTCTTTCTTTATCTCTTTCTATATCTCTAAATAAATCTCAATCACCGACACCATCACACTTCGGATGCCCTAGGTCCAACCAGGGCTGGACCCCAATAACAGTATCATATCATGTACAAGCAGTGAGAGCTTTACTTCTTCTTTTCCAATCTGGATTCCTTTTATTTCTTTTTCTTCTCTAATTGCTGTAGCTAAGACTTCCAGAACTATGTTGAATAATAGTGGTCAAAGTGGGCACCCTTGTCTTATTCCTAATCTTACGGGGAATGCTTTCAGTTTTTAACCATTGAAAATAATGTTTGCTGTAGGCTTATCATATATGGCCTTTACTATGTTAAGGTAGCTTCCTTCTATGCTCATTTTTTGAAGAGTTTTGATTATAAATAGGTGGTAAATTTTGTCAAGGCTTTTTCTGCATCTATTGAGATTATCATGTGGTTTTTATCTTTCAATTTGTTAATATGGTGTATCACCTTGATTGATTTGCATATATTGAAAAATCCTTGCATTCCTGGAGTAAACCCAACTTGATCATGATGTAGGAGCCTTTGGATGTGTTGTTGAATTCTGTTTGCTAAAATTTTGTTGAGGATTTTTGCTCAACATGTTCATGTTGTTCACCAGTGATATTGGCCTGAAGTTTTCTTTTTTGTGTGTTGTGTTTGGTTTTGGTAACAGGGTGATGGTGGCCTCATAGAATGAATTTGGAAGTGTTCCTTCCTCTGCAATTTTCTGAAAGAGTTTTAGAAGGATAGGCATTGGAAGATCTCTTCTCTAAATGTTTGATAGAATTCCCCTATGAAACCATCTGGTCCTGGGCTTTTGTTTTTTGGGAGATTATTGATCACAGCTTCAATTTCAGTGCTGTAATTGGGTTGTTCATAATTTCTATTTCTTACTGGTTCAGTCTTGGAAGATTGAACTTTTCTAAGAATCTGTCCATTTCTTCCAGATTATACATTTTACTGCCATATAGTTGTTCATAATAGTCTCTTATAATCCTTTGTATTTCTGCATTGTCTGTTGTAACCTCTCCTTTTTCATTTCTAATTCTGATGATTTGATTCTTCTCTTTTTTTTTGATGAATCTAGCTAAAGGTTTGTCAATTTTGTTTATCTTCTCAAAGAACCAGTTTTAGTTTTATTAATATTTACTATTGTTTCTTTTGTTTATTTTTCACTTATTTCTGCTCAGATCTTAATGATTTCTTTCCTTCTACTAATTTTGGGGGTTTGTTTTGTTTTGTTTTTCTTTCTCCAGTTGTTTTAGGTGTGAAGTTAGGTTGTCTAATCAATGTTTTCCTTATTTCTTGAGACTGTATTGCTATAAAATTCCCTCTTAGAACTGCTTTTCCTGCATCCCATAGGTTTTGAGTTGTCATATTTTTTGTTGTCATTTGTTTTGAGAAATTTTTTTATTTCCATTTTGATTTCTTCAATAACCTGTTGGTTATTTAGAAACGTGTTGTTTAATCTCCATGTGTTTGTGTTTCTTACAATTTTTCTCTTATAATTGATATCTAGTCTCACAGTGTCATGGTCAGAGAAGATGCTTGATATGATTTCAATTTTCTTAAACTTACTGAGGTTTGATTTGTGACCCAAGATGTGGTCTATCATGGAGAATGTTCCATGTGCACTTGAGAAGAAGATATATTCTTCTGCATTTGGATGGAATGTCCTAAGATATCAATGAGATCCATCTCATCTAATGTATCATTTAAGACTTGTGTTTCCCTATTAATTTTCTGTTTTGATGATCTGTCCATTGGTGAGGGTGTTAAAGTCTTCTCCTATTATTGTGTTACAATACAATTGTATACAATACAATACTCCTTTTATGTCTGTTAGTGTTTGTCTTCTGTTTTGAGGTGCTCCTATGTTGGATCCAAACAGTCCATTCTAAAGTAGATCAGCCCTGGGATTTCTTTGGAAAGAATGATGCTAAAGCTGAAACTCCAGTACTTCGGCCACCTCATGCGAAAAGTTGACTCATTGGAAAAGACTCTGATGCTGGGAGGGATTGGGGGCAGGAGGAAAAAGGGATGACAGAGGATGAGACGGCTGGATGGCATCACCAACTCAATGGATGTGAGTTTGAGTGAATTCCGGGAGTTGGTGATGGACAGGGAGGCCTGGTGTGCTGCGATTCACAGGGTCTCAAAGAGTCAGACACCACTGAGTGACTGAACTGAACTGAACTATGTTGGATGCACAGATATTTACAATTGTTATGTCTTCCTCTTGGATTGATCCCTTGATCATTATGTAGTGTCCTTCCTTATCTCTTGTAATCTTCTCTATTTTAAGGTCTATTTTCTCTGATATGAGGATTGCTACTCCAGCTTTCTTTTGCTTCCCATTTTCATGGAATATATTTTTCCATCCTTTCACTTTCAGTCTATATGTGTCTTGAGGTCTGAAGTGGGTTTCTTGTAGACAGCATATATATGGGTCTTGTTTTTGTATCCATTCAGCCAGTCTGTGTCTTTTGGTTGGAGCATTTAATCCATTTATATTTAAAGTAATTATTGATATATATGTTCCTATTGCCATTTTCTTCATTGTTCTGGGTTGATTTTGTAGATCTTTTTTTTTTTTCTCTTGTATTTCTTGATTATATAAGTCCCCTTAACATTTATTGTAAAGCTGGTTTGGTGGTACTGAATTTTCTTAACTTTTGCTTGTCTAAAAAGCTTTTTATTTCTCCATCAATTTTGAATGAGATCCTTGTCAGGTATAGCAATCTTGGTTGTAGATTTTTCCCTTTCAATATATCCTGCCATTCCCTTCTGGCCTACAGAATCTCTCCTGAAAGATCAGCTATCAAGCATATGGGGTTTCCTTTGTATGTTACTTGTTGCTTCTCCCTTGCTGCTTTTAATATTTTTTTGTGTTTAGTCTTTGTTAGTTTAATTAGTATGTGTCTTGGCATTTTTCTCCTTGGGTTTATCCTGTATGGGACTCTTTGTGCCTCTTGGATTTGATTGACTATTTCCTTTTCCAAGTTGGGGAAATTATCAACTATAATCTCTTCAAAAATTTTCTCATACCCCTTCTTTTTCTCTTCTTCTTGTGGGACCCCTATAATTTAAATGTTGGTGCATTTCATGTTGTCCCAGAGGTCTCTGAGATTATCCTCAATTCTTTTCATTCTTTTCACTTTATTCTGCTCTTCAGAAGTGATTTTCACCATTTTGTCTTCCAGCTCACTGATTCATTCTGTTTCAGATATTCTACTATTGATTTCTTCTAGAGTATATTTTTAACTTCAATAATTGTGTTGTTTGTCTACATATGATTATTCTTTAATTCTTCTAGGTCTTTGTTAATTGATTCTTGCATTTTCTCCATTTTGCTTTCAAGGTTTTTGATCATCTTTACTATTGTCATTCTGAATACTTTTTCAGGTAGTTTGCCTATTTCCTCTTCATTTATTAGGACTTCTGTGTTGCTAATTTGTTCCTTTATTTGTGCAGTATTTCTCTGCCTTTTCCTTATTTTCCTTATTGTGTTTGAAGTCTCCTTTTCCCAGGCTTCAAGTCTCCTTTTCCCAGGCTTCAAGGTTGAATTCTTTCTTCCTTTTGGTTTCTGCCCTCCTAAGTTTGGTTCAGTGGTTTGTGTAAGCTTTGTATAGGGTGAGATTTGTGCTGAGTTTTTATTTGTTTGTTTGGTTGGTTTTCCTCTGATGGGCAACGCTGCTGATGACAGGGTTTGTGTTTTTGTTTTGTTTGTTTTTTAGATGATGCGTCCTGCACAGGGTGCTACTAGTGGTTGGGTGATGCCGGGTCTTGTATTCAAGTGGTTTCCTTTGTGTGAGTTCTCACTATTTGATACACCCTAGTTCTCTGGTAGGATAAGGTCTTGGAGTCAGTGCTCCCATTCCAAAGGCTCGGGGATTGATCTCTGGTCAGGAATGAAGATTCCACAAATGTTTTGTTATGGCATTAAGTGAGATTGAAACAAATATCCAAAAATGATTAACCAAAGATGACCCCAGACAAATGGCCATTACAAAATCAGGCAAATAATAATTATAATAACAGAATATACACATATGTATATATAACCATGAGCAAAGTCAACAAAAATAAAGTACAGTAGACTGACCCAGAAAACAAAGGAAACCAAAAATTATATTTACCAGTTAGCTAAAGCACAAACAGGAAAACAAAACTAAAGCAACGTGCCAAGTGGGGAATAAAGCAATGAAAACAAGACTAACAAATATGTTGAGAGGAAAGGAAAGAAAGAATAAATATGCAAAGTTAAATAGAGGTAGATGAAGAAGACATATATATTAAAGATCAACTTGAAGGAGAAAACAGTAGGAAAGGCAAACAAAGGAATAAATGTAGAAAAATATAATAGGTTTAAAAATATTAAACATTAAAATTATAAAAAAGAGAAAAGAAAAAAAAATGGAACAAGAAAGAATAAAAGGAAAACTCCACAAAACTGCAAAAGCCTAACATAGAGGCAGAGGTTTATAACAACAATTTAAAAATGTGACTGAGGAAAAAAACTTAATTAGATTTCACAGTGCCAATAAAATTGACAACTACAACAGAAGGGGAAAATAAAGGAAAAACAAAAAAGAAAAAGATCCAAAAGAACCTACAGAACAAATCAAAACATGAGAATAATAAATGTTGTTGTTGTTGTTGTTGTGTGTGTGTGTGTGTGTGTGTGTGTTTGAGTCACTGCTGTCAGAGTCCTTTCCCTCACTGGGAGTCACAGTTCACCTAGGATGCCCTCCAACACTATGCTGATCTCTGGACGTGCTGTGGGAGCGGTTCACATTCTAATCTGGTCCTATTCCTGTGTGTTCTTACCCTCAGTGTCCACAGCTATCAGAACCAGTGTGCTTTCTTTTGTGGGAGCTCTCAATGACCTTTTATATATTCATAGAGGCAGAGTCTGCCTAGTTGATTGTGTGGATTTACTCTGCAGCTTGTACAGCTGCTGGGAAGGTTTTGGGTCTTCTTCCTTAGACACACTGCCCCTGGGTTTCATTTATGGTTTTATTTCCACCTCTGTATTCAGGTCATCCACTGGAGTTTGCTCCTGAGGCTACCCTGGAGGACTTGGGTTTGCCCCTGTGAAGGCCAGGTGTGGAAGTGGTACAGCTACTTGGGTTGCAAGGGTTCTGGCAGCACCAGATACTCAGGGGAGTTGGCAGCTAGGGCAGCAAGAAATACAGTGCTCCAGAAGGGTATGGCAACTCTTATTGACCAATACACTCCAATATTCTTACCTGGAGAGCCCTGCTCCCTGACAGAGAAGCCTGGCAGGCCACAGTCTGCAGTCGGACACTACCAAAGCACCATGCATGCACAGACACAAGACTTTTTTTCCTGCGGCAGTTCTGCTCCAGTGGGAGTCGAGAGTGAAGGTGGCACGGCTGCTTGGCTTTTGGGGATCCTAGCAGTGCCAAGCGTACAGGGACACAGACTGCCTCCATCACAGAGTCTATCAGAGTCTCTTTCTGAGCCTCTTGTAGCTGGCAATCAGAAGGCCTTTTTGGCCAGTCTTTCTCCATCACTCTTCTCATTCAAGCACTAAGAGGGCTCCCTTGCCTGGGGTCCTTCTCTGTTGTTTAGCATGTCAGGCACATAGAGGGGGCCCCCCTGGCTGGAGTCCTGCTCTGTGGATTGGCACATCAGGCACTTAAAGGGGCACCCTGGGTGGGGCCCTACTCTGTAGTTCAGTGCGTCAGGCGTTTGATGAGCCAGTCTGTCTATTGTTCAGCTGCCAATGCTGGCTGTAGGGAAAGAGAGGCTATGGTGATGGCTCCAGCCCCTAGCATGACTCAGCAGTATTGCCTTGCTTCCATGGCTGCCCGGCTTTCTTCCACAGGCATTTCCCACTACAATCTCCTCCCTCACATCCCCTCGATCTGTCTCTCCTTAGTCAACAGCAGCCCTCGCCCTGGGATTGCTCCACAATCCCTAAACTCCAGCTCCCAGCTGCTGCACCTTCTAGAGGACCTGTGATCCTATCCAGGGTATATATGGCTGTGGAAAGGACTGTCTGATTCTCATTCCATTCAGGCTGCCACAGATCAGCTGTTTCACTCGCAGACTTAAATGTTTCTCCTCTGACTCAGATAATTGCCACAGTGTGGGTATTGACCCCTGCTTCAGTTCCCCCAGCAGCTGAATGCAGGTCCAGTCCTACTAACACTCCTGTTTTTCCCCCTAGTTCCTCATCCTACCAAGTTTTGTGTGGTTCTATATATTCTTTCCCACTGGTCAGGTACTCCTGTCCACTCTCAGCTGGAGTTCTGCATGCAGTTCTGTGTCTGAAGGTATGTTCCTGAGGTATCCATGGAGATAGATGTACTCCATGTCCATGTACTCCTCCACCATCTTGTTCCCTGGGCCTCTTCTGTGTATTCTTGACACCTCTTCTTAATATCTTCTGCTTCTTTGAGGTCCATACCATTTCTGTCCTTTGTTGTGCCAATCTTTCCATGAAAAGTGGCAGCTGCAATGGCACAGGAGCACAGAGAGGAGCAACCCTATGTCCAAGGTCAGGGGCAGTGGCCGAGAGGAGATACCCAACATCCAAGGTAAGGAGCAGTGGCTGCACTTTGCTGGAGCAGCCGTGAAGAGATACCCCATGTCCAAGGTAAGAGAAACCCAAGTAAGACGGTAGGCGCTGAGAGAGGGCATCAGAGGGCAGACAGACTGAAACCACAATCACAGACAACTAGCCAATCTGATCATAGGGACCACAGCCATGTCTAACTCAATGAAACTAAGCCATGCCATGTGCTGCCACTCAAGATGGACGGGTCATGGTGGAGAGGTCTGACAGAATGTGGTCCACTGGAGAAGGGAATGGCAAACCACTTCAATTTTCTTGCCTTGAGAACCCCATGAACAGTATGAAAGGACAAAAAGATAGGACACTGAAAGATGAACTCCCCAGGTCAGTAGGGGCCCAATATGCTATTGGAGATCAGTGGAGAAATAACTCCAGAAAGAATGAAGGGATGGAGCCAAAGTAAAAACAATACCCAGTTATGGATGTGACTGGTGATAGAAGCAAGGACCGATGCTGTAAAGAGCAATATTGTGTAGGAACCTGAAATGTTAGGTCCATGAATCAAGGCAAATTGGAAGTGGTCAACAGGAGATGGCAAGAGTGAACGTCAACATTCTAGGAGTCAGCAAACTAAGATGGACTGGAATGTGCGAATTTAAGTCAGATGACCATTATATCTACTACTGTGGGCAGGAATCCCTTAGAAGAAATGCAGTAGTCATCATGTCAACAAAAGAGTCTGAAATGCAGCACTTGGATGCAATCTCAAAAATGACAGAATGATCTCTGTTCCTTTCCAAGGCAAATCATTCAATATCATGGTAAGCCAAGCCTATGCCCCAACCAGTAATGCTAAAGAAGCTGAAGTTGAATGGTTCTATGAAGACCTACAAAACCTTCTAGAACTAACACTCCAAAAAGATGTGCTTTTCATTATAGGGGACTGGAATGCAAAAGTAGGAAGTCAAGAAACACCTGGATTAACAGGCAACTTTGGCCTTGGAGTATAAAATGAAGCAGGGCAAAGGCTAATAGAGTTCTGCCAAGAGAATGCATTGGTCATAGCAAACACCATCTTCTGATAACACAAGCAACTACTCTACACATGAACATCACCAGATGGTCAACACTGAAATCAGATTAATTATATTCTTTTCAGCCAAAGATGGAGAAGCTCTATACAGTCAGCAAAACAACACTAGGAGCTGACTGGCTCAGATCATGAACTCCTTACTGCCAATTTCAGACTTAAATTGAGGAAAATGGGGAAAACCACTAGATCATTCAGGTATGATCTAAATCAAATCCCTTATGACTATACAGTGGAAGTGAGAAATAGATTTAAGGGACCAGATCTGATAGACAGAGTGCCTGATGAACTATGGAAAGAGGTTCATGACATTGTACAGGAGACAGGAATCAAGACCATTCCCAAGAAAAAGAAATGCATAAAAGCAAAATGGCTGTCTGAGGAGGCCTGACAAATAGCTGTGAAAAGAAGAGAAGTGAAAAGCAAAGGAGAAAAGGAAAAATATACCCATTTGATTGCAGAGTTCCAAAGAATAGCAAGGAGAGATAACAAAGCCTTCCTCAGAGATCAATGCAAAGAAATAGAGGAAAACAATTGAATGGGAAAGCCTAGAGATCTCTTCAAGAAAATCAGAGATATCAAGGGACCATTTCATGCAAAGATGGGCTCAATAAAGGAAAGAAATGTTATGGACCTAACAGAAGCAGCAGATATTCAGAAGAGGTGGCAAGAATATACAGATGAACTGTACAAAAAAGATCTTCACAAACCAGATAATCATGATGGTGTGATCACTCACACTCACCTAGAGCCAGACATCCTGGAATGTGAACTTAAGTGGGCCTCAGGAAGCATCACTACGAACAAAGCTAGGGGAGGTGATGGATTCCAGTTGAGCTATTTCAAATCCTAAAAGATGATGCTGTGAAAGTGCTGAATACGTCAGCAAATTTGGGAAACTCAGCAGTGGCCACAAGACTAGAAAAGGTCAGTTTTCATTCTAATACCAAAGAAAGGCAATGCCAAAGAATGCTCAAACTACCACACAATTGTACTCATCTCACACACTAGTAAAGTAATGCTCAAAATTCTCCAAGCCAGGCTTCAGCGATACATGAACCATGAACTTCCAGATGTTCAAGCTGGTTTTAGAAAAGGCAGAGGAACCAGAGATCAAATTGCCAACATCCACTGGATCACCAAAAAAGCAAGAGAGTTTCAGAAAAATATCTATTTCTGCTTTATTGACTATGCCAAAGCCTTTGACTATGTGGATCACAATAAACTGTGGAAAATTCTGAAGGAGATGGGAATACCAGACCACCTGACCTGCCTCTCGAGAAACCTGTATGCAGGTCAGGAAGCAACAGTTAGAACTGGACATGGAACAACAGACTGGTTCCAAATAGGGAAGGGAGTATGTCAAGGCTGTATATTATCACTGTGCTTATTTAACTAATATTCAGAATACATCATGAGAAATTCTGGGCTGGATGAAGCACAAGCTGGAGTCAAGATTGCTGGGAGAAGTATCAATGACCTCAGATATGCAGATGACACCACCCTTATGGCAGAAAGCAAAGAAGAACTAAAGAGCCTCTTGATGAAATTGAAAGAGGAGAGTGAAAATGTTGGCTTAAAGTTCAACATTCAGAAAACTAAGATCATGGCATCTGGTCCCATCACTTCACAGCGAATAGATGGGGAAACCATGGAAACAGTGACAGTCTTTTTTTTTTTGGCGGGGGGTGGGGGGGGAGAGGGGATCCAAAATCACTGCAGATGGTGATTGCAGGCATGAAATTAAAAGATGTTTACTTCTTGGAAGAAAAGTTATGACCAACCTAAACAGCACATTAAAAAGCAGAGACATTCCTTTGTCAACAAAGGTCCGTCTAGTCAAGGCTATGGTTTTTCCAGTGGTCATGTATGGATGTGAGAGTTGGACTATAAAGAAAGCTAAGTGCAAAGAATTGATACTCTTGAACTGTTGGTGTTGGAGAAGACTCTTGAAAGTCCCTTGGACTGCAAGGAGATCCAACCAGTCCTCCTAAAGGAGATTAGTCCTGAATTTTCATTGGAAGGACTGATGCTGAAGCTGAAATTCCAATACTTTGGCCACCTGATGTGAAGAGCTGACTCATTTGAAAAGACCCTGATGCTGAGAAAGATTGAATGTGGGAGGAGAAGGGGACGACAGAGGATGAGACACTTGGATGACATCACCAACTCAATGGATATGAGTTTGAGTAAACTCCAGGAGTTGGTGATAGACAGGGAGGCCTGGTGTGCTGCAGTCCATGTGGTCGCAGAGTGGGATGCAACTGAGTGACTGAACTGAACTGCCCTCTGATGGATAAGGATAAGAGGCTTATGAAATCTTCCTGATGGAAGAGACTGACTGTGGGGGAAACTGGGTCTTTTCTGATGGGTGGGAACATGTTCAGTAAATCTTTAATCCAATTTTCTGTTGATGTGTAGGCTGTGCTCGCTCCCTGTTGTTTGACCTGAGACCAAACTATGGTGGAGGCAAGGAAGAAAATGGCAACTGCCTTCAACAGCTCCTGCGCCCATACTGCTGCGCTCAGCGCCCCCAACCCTGCAGCAGGCTACCCTTGATCCACGCCTCTGCCAGAGATTCCTAAACACTCACAGGCACGTCTGGGTCAGTCTCTTTTGGGGTCACTACTCTTTGCTACTGAACATTATCTAAAACAATGGATAAATCCTACATACTTTAAAATGTTCTGAATAAGCATCTCAAAATCACAGCTGAAGAACTTAAAGTCCAGAAATTCTGAATCGGACAATGTTAAACCTGGGTCTAAATCTTGAACACAAGACTTACTGCCTACAATGCCTTGTGATCATCATTTATTCTTCTAAGGCTCAGTAGCCTCTGTAAACTATCTCAACTTTGTGCACTGTTGGAAGAATTAGTAGTTATCTAAGTAAAGCACTCAGCACCAAGGCACACATGTGTGGTTACTATTCAGTTACACCTATTGAGCTTTTGCTTCTTTGGGAATTGGACTCCCTCATTTTTTGCTGTTTGCACATAGAGTCTTCTTTCACTATTAAAAACATTTCAAGTTTTTTAAGGAGAGAGTGCTCTGGCCCCTCTAGAATGGTCTGTTCACTTTTTCAAGTTTGTTTTGCTGATTGATTTCATTTGGGTTGGGAGGTATACTCATTTGCTGGAGTAACTTAAAAGAGAGCTTATTGTTTTTCCAGAACTCACAATTTGGAAGGCTAGAAGTTGAAGATAGAGATGTTGGCATTCTATTCCTTCTTAAGGCTGTGATGAAGAATCTGTTTCACGCCTCTCCCCTGACTTTTGGTGTTTGGCTAGCAGTCTTTGGCTTTCCTTGGCTTGTGGAACCATCACCCCAAACTCTGCATTTATCTTCACACAGTGTGCTCCCTGTGTGCATGTCTGAGTCCAAATCTCCCCTTTTTATAAGGACACCAATACCATATTGGATTAAAGCCCACCCTACTCCAGTATGACTTCATCTTAACTAATTACACCTGCAAGGACACTTTTTCCAAATAAGATCATATTCTAGGTGGGGGATGGGATGCTTCAGACTTCAGCATAAGAATGAGGGGGATGAAGCTGGGGCACAAATCAACCCATAAGAGGTTATAAGACTTTCATCATTTCCATGAGCTTTCTGGACTATAAATTCCAAAGGAAACAAGTAAAACCTAATTATAACTCTAGTTGTCAGTCTTTTTATATTGCAAGCCATCTGCACTGGAGCATGAAGATGTAACTTTATGTATATGAGAGAAAGGGTCTTACCTTCATAGAAACAGTACATCTTCCTAGGATTTTATCTAATTTTTTAAGAAGTAGGGACTCTGTAATTAATGTTTTACATTTATTATTTACTTTCATATATTACAATTAATAGTTCAGACAAAAATCACTTTATTGACCAGATGAGATTTCAGAAATCACGCAATGGGAAATAAAAAACATGAGAGCTCTTGACCAAAAGCCTAAAAATGGGTTTTAACTAAATACAAAAACATTTTGCTGTTGCTCCGAACAAAGAAGCCAAACTCTGAGGACTGGAAGCATGTTTTCCAATGACAAAGTTTTCTTTGGGTAGATATTTTTGTATGGTGGCTTTGTCTCTGTAACCTGATGAAGTGATCCATAGGTCAGGATGGGGGAGGTCAGATGCACAAAAGCTTTACAGTGAAAATAAAGGAAGTCTCTGTCTGCACCTCCCAGTTTCCACAGTTCCCTTCCGTCAGGTCACCACTGCTGCCAGGGTCTTTGGTATCCAGAGTCTTAAAAAAAAAAAGGCACATGTAAACTGACACCAAGGATAGCAGGACTGTCCAGCTCAGGGCTTTTTTCTCTTTACCTTGTGTCTTGAAGATCCTGCCCTATTATTAGCTGTTGTAATTGCTGCACTCGTGTTTCCAAAGTCATGATTCCTCTTTGGGTGGAACATTATCTGTATAAGCAATGCAGTTTACTCACAATACCACAATGTGCCCCTCCCCACCCCCATTTCTACGGAGGGCCCAGAAGGCAGGTTCATACCTAAAACACAGTATCAAATGGAAAGATAGACAGACTTAATCAAGGCCTTCAATGGTGCCATTGTACTAGAGACATTCTGCTTGGTGATTTGCAGTTAAAAAAAAATCAGGCTCAGGAATTATTGCTTCCCTATACAGCCTTCCTCACTAGTTTCTTTGCTAATAAAATTTACAGGTGAAAGAATCATTAATTCTACAACAGGATTGCTGATAGCCACAGTGACACCCTCCTAGGGCTGGAATATAATTTATTTGAAACTTCCCTATTATGAAGCATTTACACGGTTTGTAACTGCTAAACATCAAAACAATGCCGTTATGCACATACCTGTGAATATTTTTTTGGCACAAATTGCCAATTTCCAGGCTTCCCTGGTGACTCAGTGGTAAAGAATTCACCTGCCAATGCAGGAGACATGAGTTGGATCCCTGGTCTAGAAAGATCCCACATGGCGCGGAGCAACTAAGCCCAAGTGCCACAGCTATTGAGCCTGTGCTCTCAAGATCCGGGGCCACAACTATTGAGTCTCGCCAGCCCTGAAGCCTGGGCTCCACAACAAGAGAAGCCACTGCAATGAGAAGCCTCCTCACTGCAGCTAGAGTAGCCCCCACTTGCTGCAAACAGAGAAAAGTCCAGGAAACAATAGCCAAAAATAAATAAATAAAATCACTTTTTTAAAATTGCCAATTTGCATCCCCAGAAATAATTTAAATATTTGTTCTTAACATTTGCAACCATGAGCTTTGAGAATCTGATGGAATTTTACCACTCAAAAAATATATATAAATACACACAAAAATATTTACACAATTTTAGGGAATTTCCCCCTCAAAAAAGAACTCCAGGTAAAGAAATTAATGCCAACTATGTTCCTACCAACAATGATCCTTGCTCATACCTTCAATTTCTTTTCAAACTACTTACTGATTTGATAGATGAAAAAGTATACCTCTCTTTTCTTAATTTGTATTTTTCGACTCTTATGAAATGTGAACACATTTTTGAAAAGTTGACTGGTCATATATGTTTTTTGTACATTGCGTATTCAAGGCTTTTATATAATTCAGATTTTAACTATAAAATTAAAATTTGTGATTCAACACTATAAATGGCAACCCACTCCAATATTCTTGCCCAGAGAATCCCATGGGCAGAATAGCCTGGTACGCTACAGTCCATCGGGTCGCAAAGAGTCAGACACGACTGAGCAACTAACACACAACACTATAAAAGCAAATGATACATTGGAAACATCCAGCTCGAGGCATTCCCTGAACTAAAATAATGGAGCTTTGAAGTATCAGATTCCAATGCTGTATGTCTCCTATTTCCCACTAGAGGGCAGTATTAGCTCATCTATTATTTTCCGGCTTCTGCAGCATAGACTGCTCAATTTACAGTCTTAAGAAAGTATTTTTCTAAAAAACACTTGCAAAGAGTTATAAATACTTCATTGTTTATATAACACATGATTATTTAAATTTTTGTTAGTTTATTTCAACACAAAATGTACAAATGGAATTTCAATCATTATTACCACGCTCTATGCTTAGTCACTCAGTTGTGTGCGACTCTTTGTGACTCCATGGACTGTAGCCTGCCAGGCTCCTCTGTCCACGGGGATTCTCCAGGCAAGAACACTGGAGCAGGTTGCCATGCCCTCCTCCAGGGGATCTTCCCAACCCAGGGATTGAACCCAGGTCTCCGGCATTGCTGGTGGATTCTATACTGAGTGAGCCACCATGGAAGCCCATAATCAGATGAAAACTATGTTTTTATTAGCATTCATTATTACACAGATATACTGAAACTATCCAGTTTCCCAGGTGACACAGTGGTAAAGAATCCGCCTGCCAATGAGGAGATTTAAGAGACGCAGGTTCAATCCCTGGGTCAAGACGATCCCCCAGAGAAGGAAAGGGCAACCCACTCCAGTATTCTTGTCTGTAGAACCTCATGGACAGAGGAGCCTGATGGGCTACAGTTCAAGGGGTCACGAAGAGTCAGACATGACTTAGCAATTAAACAACAACAACAACTGAAACTATCATTACTTCCCGCTTGGGGCTGGTGCATGGGGATGACCCAGAGAGATGTTATGGGGAGGGAGGTGGGAGGGGGGTTCATGTTTGGGAAAGCATGTAAGAATTAAAGATTTTAAAATTTAAAAAATAAAAAACTAAAAAAAAAAAAAAAGAAACTATCATTACTTCCAGAATTTATTTACAGTACGATTTATAATTGAAACTTCATAAACCATTAAGACAAACAAAGGAAAAGCAACTGACTCCTGAAGAAGCTTCTTGAAACGCAGCCAGATTAACTCTTGATCCCAAATGTTTTATCCCACTGGCTGATCAGTTACTAAATGATAAAGCATGATCTTCTTCTTTTAATAAATTTTTGCTGATCATCTGCATTTGCAGGGCACTCTTCTGGGGCCTCATTGGAGAAGGAAACGGCAACCCACTCCAGTGTTCTTGCCTGGAGAATCCCAGGGACGGGGGAGCCTGGTGGGCTGCTGTCTATGGGGTCGCATAGAGTCAGACACGACTGAAGCAACTTAGCAGCAGTAGCAGCAGGTTCTGGGGCCTGCAAATACGGTAATGAAGGAAACAGAAATCCCTGACCTCAAAGGGCTTATATGCTAAAGAGGTAGGGCAAGGAGCCTATACAAGCATGTGTATCTTATATACACACTAGAAGGTTACAGGTGCTGAGAGCAAAATAAGGCTGGAAAGGGAGATAGCACACTGCGGACATGAGGATACTATTTAAACAGAGTGGCCAGTGGAGATTTCTTGGCTTGCCATATGAACAGAAAGCTTAAAGAATACAGAGTCTCAAAGATCCGAAGAAAGATCACTCTGTGCAGAGAAGGAACACGGGCACAAGGGATCTGACTGGTGAGAAACAGCAAGGAACCAGAGTGGCAAGAGCGAAAGTGAGCCAGGGAAGAGAAAAGGGGGCAGAGAGCGGGGGCCTTGGCAGCCAGCAGCAGGACTCAGGCTTTTCCTCTGATGGAGAGGAAAGCTGAGGCTTGAGAAATAGCCAGGGCTTTAAGAAAGGCAGGATGCAATCTACGTGCATACAAAGCATCACTCCAACTGCCGACTCCAAAACAGACCATAGAGGGACAAGGGTAGGAACAGGAAGACTAGTTAAAAAACTGCTATAGTTCATTAGGTAAGAGAAGCCCAGAAAAGATGTAGAGGCAGGCAACATTCAAGATGCCTGTGAGCAGTTTGAATAGGTAGTTGCATATGGGAGATGGGCATTCAAGGCAGAAATCCTGGTTGGAAGGACAAATTTGGGACACAAAAAGTACAGAAAAACCACCGAGAGAATGAGTGTAGAAAGAAAAGAAACGTCTGAAAACCAAACCCTGGAGCATCCAACTTTTAGAAGTCAGGGCCATGAGGACACGCTATCTATAGAGGCTGAGAAAGAGTGTCAAGTGAGACAGGAGAAGAACAAGAATGAGGGGTCTGGAAGCCAGCTGCTTCCAGGTGCAGAAGCGATGCACCATCAAAAGCTGAGGGCACAGCCTGATGCTTGATGTCAGCTGGGTGGACTATGTGGCCTTGACAAGAGCAGTGTTCCAGGAATGGTGGATCCTAAAGCCTGATCAGAGAGAATTACAGAGATAAACAGGGATACAGGAGCCAGCAGGCATTACTGTTATTTCAAGGAATTACGACAGGGCTTCGCAGGTGGCGCTAGTGATAAAGAACCTGTCTGCCAATGCAGGAGATAGATATAAGAGTTACATGTTAAATCCCTGGGCCTGGAAGATCCCCTGGAGGAGGGCATGGCAACCCACTCCAGTATTCTTGCTTGGAGAATCCTATGGACAGAGGAGCCTGGCAGGCTACAGTCCACAGGGTCTCAAAGAATCGGACACACCTGAAGCAGCTTAGCACACACACATACATGAATGACAGAAACAGGACTCAGAAATGAAGCAATAGCTGGAGAAAGATATGAGGTCAAGAGACGGTTTTCAGATGTGAGAAAAGAGTATGACTTTACAATATTTGCAGTAGAGAGGCGAAAACTGGAGGTTGCAAGTAAGAAATGATACTTTCCAAAGCTATGCCACTGAACAGGCAAGAGGACAGGATCCAGTGCTAAGGTAGGACTTGAGCCATCTTTAGCATTTGGCCAACTGTATGGACCTACATGCCAGGAGGTGGGAACAATTTTTATTGAGAAACTAAGGTCAGTATTCCCCATGGCACTTTATTCTGTATTTTATTGGGGAATGTGCCTTATAGGAGCTGTTCTTTATGACAAAGTTAGTACCTTGTCTCCTGATTAAGTTAAAGTAGAACAGCCTAATTACTCTGCTGCCCATTGCTCAAAGCCCCAGTGCATGGATGGCATTGGCTTCAGAAGATGCTGCCTCTCATTATCCAAGACGGGGCTGGGGCAGGGAAGTGATTTCTCTGGACAAACTCCCCACGAGAACAAGAAGGGTTTTGCCCATAATATCTTCTGCTACAGCAGAGAAGCCAGGACGGCCAGTTCCTTTGTGTCTTCTACTGATTTGAAACAAATTGTCCATTTGATAAAACAGACAATTAAAAATAATTGTGGGGGTAGGGAATAGAAGTACTGTTAAAAATAAATAATTTTTAAATCTTTCTAAATTTAGGTTAGCTACCTGGCATATTTGCTGTCCTCTCTGACTGGACAGAATCCGCCTGCAATGCGGGAGACCAGGTTCAATCCCTGGCTTGGGAAGATCCCCTGGAGAAGGGCGTAGCAACCCACTCCAGTATTCTTGCCAGGAGAATCCCCATGGACAGAAGAGCCTGGTGGGCTATAGTCCATGGGGTCACAAAAAGCAGGACACGACTGAGTCACTAAGCACACTGACTTGATGGTTTTGTCCCGGATCCCTACGTGACACATTTTCACATCATTCTGTCCTCAAATCCGATGTCACTATCTCAGAGATGTCCTTCCTGGACGGCGACTTAGCCATGGCCTCCACCCTTCACGTTCACCATCCCATCACTCCCTTGCCTTTGCTTTGATGCCCTTGACATTTCTGAAAGTCTGTGAGGTATTTCCTTACCTGGTTTAATCTCTGCCTCCCCAAGGACAGCGAACTTGCCAGTTCTGTCGCTTCTTCTCCCCACACCCAGAACACAGCACAGAAAAGCTGCCCATTAAAGAGTATGTTGAGTGAATGAATTGATGAGAATCAAGGCAGAAGAGAAAGAATGGAGTGCTGGACCCAGCAGGAACCACATAACAATACTTGGGGCATGTTTTTACTAAAAAAAAAAAAGTTGATATTTATCTGAAAATTCAAATTTAATTGGACAGCCTGCATTTATTTCACTTGGTAGAAAGTATCTACCCATAGATACTTTTTATTATTAGCAGCTCACATCAAACCATTATATGCTGCTGCTGCTGCTAAGTCGCTTCAGTCATGTCCGACTCTGTGCCACCCTACGGACTGCAGCCCACTAGGCTTCCCTGTCCCTGGGATTCTCCAGGCAAGAACACTGGAGTGGGTTGCCATTTCCTTCTCCAATGCATGAAAGTGAGAAGCGAAAGTGAAGTCACTCAGTCGTGTCCAACTCCTAGCGACCCCATGGACTGCAGCCCACCAGGCTCCTCCATCCATGGGACTTTCCAGGCAAGAGTACTGGAGTGGGGTGCCATTGCCTTCTCCAACCATTATATAGTTACCCCTTAATATTGCAGGGGATTGGTTCCAGCATCCCAACCAATACTGATATCCACGATGCTCAAGTTCCTTATATAAAATAGTACAGTATTTGCATGTGGGTTTTAGCAAAGTCATGCCCGACTCTTAGCGACCCTATGGACTGCAATCCACCAGGTTCCTCTGTCCATGAGATTTTCCAGGCAAGGATACTGGAGTGGGTTGCCATTTCCTTCTCCAGGGGCTCTTCCGAACCCAGGGATCAAACCTGGGTCTCCTGCACTGCAGGCAGATTCTGTACCGACTGAGCTACAAGGGAAGCCCATATTCTTTACATATCCTCCTTTATACTTTAAATCATCTCTAGATCATTTATATAATACCTAATACAAAGTTATACCAAGCATATAGATATAAATACAATGTCAGTGTTGTATAAATAGTTGCTGACTCAAGAGCAAATTCAAATTTTGCCTTTCAGAACTTTCTGAATTTTTTTTCTGAATAGTCTCAATCTGCAGTTAGTGAAATCCATGGATATAGAACCCAAGGATGTGGAATCAACATACACAGAGAGCTGACCGTACATCCAATGTAGGTGCTTAATCAACATAACCAGGAGGTGGCATGACATAGTGGATACTGTAGAATTAGTGTCAGTAGCCCTGGTGTCATGTGGCTGTCAAATTGGTTTTAGGAAAGTTACTTTCTTATATGTTATGAATATGATTCAATTATTTGTTCAATAGAGACTATGTGCTAAGCACTGGGCTAGCACATAAAAATTATTCCACAATGGAAAAAATAGGAATTCTTGTACACTGTTGGTGGAAATGTAAATTGGTGCAGCCACTGTGGAAAACAGTATGGAGGTTTCTCCAAAAACTACAAAGAGAACTATCATACTGTGCTGTGCTTAGTTGCTCAGTCATGTCCAGCTCTTTGTGACCCTCATGGACTGTAGCCCACTAGGCTCCTCTGTCCATGGGGATTCTCCAGGAAGGAATACTGGAGTGGGTTGCCATGCCTCCTCCAGGGGATCTTCCCAACCCAGGGATCAAACCCAGATCTTCTGCATTGCAGGCGGATTCTTTACCATGTGAGCCACCAGGGAAGCCCAAAAATACTGGAGTGGGTAACCTATCCCTTCTCCAGGGGATCTTTCTGACCCAGGAATAGAACCGGGGTCTCCTGCATTGCAGGTAGATTCTTTACCAGCTGAGCTACCAGGGAAGCACTACGACCCAGCAATTCCACTCCTAGGTATATATTCAAAAACAAAACAACAACAAAACGAAACACCTCTAATATGAAAAGATACGTGCACCCCAACATTCATAGCAGCATTATTTACAAATGCCAAGATATGAAAGCAACCTAAGTGTCCATCAACACATGAATGTATAAAGATTTTCTTTATACACACAATGGAATACTACTCAGCCATTAAGAAGAGTGAAATTTTGCCATTTGTAGCAATATGGATGGACTTGGAGGGCAGTAGTCTAAGTGAAGGAAGTCAGACAAAGGAAGACAAAAACTAGGATATGATTTTTCTGTGGAATCTAAAAAATAAAACAGGAAATTCAGGTTCAATCCCTGGGCAGTGAAGATCCTTTGGTGTAGGAAACGGAAACCCATTCCAGAATTCTTGCCTGGGAAATTCCATGGACAGAGGACCCTGGAGGGGTACAGTCTATGGGGGTCGCAAAGAGTCAGACATGACTCAGCACACACACACACACACACACACACACACACACACACACACACAGTGAATATAACAAAAAAGCAGCAGACTCACCGAAATAGAGAGCAACAGTGGTCACCCAGAGAGGAGAAGGAAGGGGGAGGGGCAAGATAGAGGAAGGGGATTAACAGGTACAAACTGTCAGGTATAAACTATAAGGGCATATTGTACAATATCAATATTTTATAATAACTATAAAATGAAAGTAAAGTCCCTCAGTCGAGTCTGACTCCTTGCAATCCCATAGACTGTAGCCTACCAGGCTCCTCCGTTCAGGGGATTTTCCAAGCAAGAGTACTGGAGGGGGTTGCCATTTCCTTCTCCAGGGAATCTTCCTGACCCAGGGATCGAACCCAGGTCCCCCACATTATAGGCAGAAGCTTTACTATCTGAGCCACCAGGGAAGTCACAATAACTATAATAACTATAAGTTAATGATAAGTATAAGTGGAGAATAACTTTAAAATTATGAATCACTATACTGTACACCTGTAACTTAAATAATATTATAAAACTATACTTCAATTTAAAAATTCTCACGCTAACCATAAGAAAAGTAAATTATTCCACAATGGAACATTTTCCTACTTTTTTCTCATTTTTTCCTCTTAATTAACAACATCTTGCAAATTAATTACCTTCCTCAAAATTTTATTCATTCATTCTTGCCCAGAATCATGGAAGAAGACAGTTATGTTTTTACTGAAGGACAGCTGATTCTATGGGCAGGAATTACTTACACACTAAATGAGTCTCTCAGTCTAACGGTACCTGAAGGATTTCTCTCTACTATCTTCTTAATCCCCTCACCCTAATATAAGATCACAGTCTCAAGAACTTGTACTGTTTCTATGTGTTCTATTATTTTCATTGGTAACATCTGTTAATAAAATGCATATTAAAAATACATATATTTCCACTGCCATCAGTTTCCCTTGCAAACCTGAGTGATTGTTTCTCTCATGAGTTTTCAAAAGGACATGTTTTTTAACAAGGCTGCCTTTCTTTCTTGTCTAGATCTCTTTCTCTTTGCTCTTTTTCTTTGCTTTTGTTCATTAACAAAATGGGTTACTTTAGGCTCCACAAACCACCCACTCCACATCACAGATGTTTTGGGGGGGAAAAGGAAGGGTGTGGCATTGAGTAGCACAAATTCATGAATAATGTCCTATAAGATAAATACCATTTATAAGATAAATACCATTTATTTATAAGATAACCATTTATCATAAATCTCTTAATGGACATGGGCACATTTGTTCTCATACTTGACAGTGAAGAGAAGTTTAGTAAAAACACATTCATAAGGAGGAAGAAGTGAGAGAAAACTGAAATGAACAAACCAGAACTGCTTGGCCAGACTTTAATCACCCTGTGGTTCTAACTCTTGAGGCAGGCATTGTGGAAGGAATGTACTCTCCTTACAGGAAATGGCTTTGTGCTCTCTTCAGTGGTGACTAGTTATTTGACTGTTAGAAAACTTATCTGAGAGGCCTTCATTCTGGGGTCCCTGGGCCCAACCTACCCATTAGGCAGTTCCAACAAGGAACAAAAGACCCACTGAAAATGAAAGAAGAGGAAGAGTCAGCCTGGAGGTGGCAAGGAGAAGATGGACATGGAGAGCAACTCAGAAAAACAAGGAGCCTATGCAGCCTTCTCCCACGCTTCTTCCTAAGGGCTCCGTGTAGGAAACACAGAGTCCCTCCTAACAGCCCCTCTCCCCACAGGGGGCTACACTCCCCAAGGCAAATCTTCTCACTGCCAAGACCTCAAACACTGCAATAATACCATCATTACGGTCTTGCCTACCCTTCAAAGTTTACTGTATAGTTTTACAGCTTAGAAATTCTTGAAACTGAAAAAACTCAATTGATGTAAATTACATTAATAGGCCCCAGGATTAGGGAGCCAGATCTGTCTGGCAGCCTGGGAAATTTTACCATCCTACACTCAGCTGTGCTCAGAAACCCTTCTGCTTATTTGTATCCTAGAATTGCTGACATTCCTTAGGGAGGGCCCCTACCCTGTTAAAAGAGAAAACCGCAAATATAACTCAGACTTTCAGAGCACAGGCCCAAGCCTTTTAAATTTCTTTCGCTCCCGCGGCTCATCTTCAAGATTGCAGCTCAGAGAGTGGTGGTGGGGTCCTGGGTACATGGTCAACATCCCCTGCCTTTCTTGTCCTATTCGCGCACGGAGCCGCACCAGGCATCTCCTGGGCCTGAGGAACTGTCGAGTCTTTCTCAGCCGGGTCTGCTGAGGTCTGACCTTTGACTTCATTCTACCTCCACCCCAGGTGGGCCCCCCACCCTTGCTTAGTGTCACTTTGCCCTACTGGAGTCACACCCCTCCTTTTAATTTCACCCAATGCCCTTAGCTATCTAGACCGTTCTCGACAGTATTCTCAGAAGTTTCTAGAAAGGGATATTCAGGGGAATCAGGCTCTTACTCCATCTACTTGACTCTGCAGTTGCTCACAAGGTCATGAGAAGAATCACCTTGTGAGATTCCTTCTCTCAATAAGAAACAATGCAAAAGCCACCCTTCCTTCACCTCTTCTCTCCCTCCCCCTGAACGTCTCCACGTTCAGCACTGTGGTCTAGAAAAGCCCCCCAGACACTTTGTCACCATGTGTTCCCTCTGCCTCTGATACCTCCTTCCTCCCACAAGGATGGGGTCTAACCAGGACGTACTTACAGAATGCTCACAATGCACTCGGTTCAAACGGTGCCCAGATGGGGCCCATACTCCACTTCTCTGAAGCTTTTGATGTCATGGTTCAGGCTTGTGAAAGACTAAAAGAGAAAAAATGATTATAAGACAAAACAGAAGTACATCTGTTCAATATTATATAAAATATGATTTCTTTATATCTGTTTCCTCAGAAGCAGGATTTCTGAATTTCTTTCAAAAGTTCCTTCACTAGCTTTTAGCTTCCTAATGTGCCAGCACATCTTTATTCCAAACAGAACTTATCTCATTTGAAAAACAAAATAAACCCACCTAACTCCAAGATTTGACATCAAGTCAAAAGCAGCCAGCAATGTTAGAATGGTGGCTGCAGAAGAGTCACATGCGAGAAATTAAACACAGGGTTTGATTCATAGAGAACATTATTCATGGAATTTGAGGCAAATCCAAGTATTTTTGAAAAACTCAAGGCCAGAATTATTAATGAAGTAGATTTGCTTTATATGATGGTGAACATACACTCTTACTTTAATAATCTTCAATATCACACAGTGAGCACACACCTGCCAGTTTCAAAAGGTGAACACTGTCCTATGAAGCTTATCATGTAAGACCAGTTTTTCTAGCTTCTTTTAAAAATTAATCTTCTAATGCTTAATTGAATGAAGCTTTAGTATGACTCAAGGTCCTTTGATTTACTTTAGGAATTCAGTCCAAATATTAATGCAATTTTTGGCACAAAGAGTCATTTGCAAGGTCATAGGGTATAAGCAAAAAGACTAGCTTTCTCATTATTTGTCATTTCTAGATAGCATATGTTCTTTTGAATATTAATTAGGACTCAGGGAAAAGTTGGAGATCACTTCCAGAGCCTCCTTATTAAAGCCTCAAACAGTTGCCAGGTGAAAAAAATTTGCATAGTGCCTGTTACAGGTACCATTTCTACAAGTCATTCCTAAGCAAGATAAATTTTATCCAATTAAACTGATTTAAAAATCTGCTTCTTATTACTTTTAGTAGATTCTCTTCAATATTTACAAAACAGTGTCACTGTCTTCCATGGATGGCTTAGATTCACAGTCAAAAAGAGTAAGTCCATCAGCAGATGAATGGATAAGAAAGCTGTGGTACATACACAAAATGGAGTATTACTCAGCCATTAAAAAGAATACATTTGAATCAGTTCTAATGAGGTGGATGAAACTGGAGCCGATTATACAGAGTGAAGTAAGCCAGAAAGAAAAACACCAATACAGTATACTTACCCATATATATGGAATTTAGAAAGATGGTAACAATAACCCTGTATGTGAGACAGCAAAAGAGACACAGATGTATAGAATAGTCTTTTGGACTCTGTGGGAGGTGTGTGTTGGGGGGGGGGGATGATTTGGGCAAATGGCATTGAAACATGTATAATATCATATAAGAAACGAATCACCAGTCCAGGTTCAATGCAGGATACAGGATGCTTGGGGCTGGTGCACCGGGATGACCAAGAGGGATGGTATGGGGAGGGAGGTGGGAGGGGGGTTCAGGACTGGGAGCATGTGTACACCTGTGGCGGATTCATGTTGATGTATGGCAAAACCAACACAATATTTTAAAGTAATTAGCCTCTAATTAAAATAAATAAATTTAAATTTTTTTAAAAAAAGAGTAAGTTTCTGCTTTGGTAGCTCCAGAGTTTTAAAAGGGAGGGAAAAGAGTTATGCAGCTATGATGAGATGTTTTGAAAAATTAAGCTATGAAGAAATTCTGGGGAAAACAAGCATAAACAGGAGTGATAATTTTCTAAGAATATCAGGTCTGCTTATGCTCCTTAAGCTTTCCTGAAACTGTTAACCAGGATGTAAAATGTCACTGAGAAAAAACAGTATTTTAGGGACTAGAACTTCTTCAGTCCTATTTTTCATTTTTTTAATTTCAAAATCCACTTTTCTGGAACAGAGAGACAGTAGGCATGCATGTTTCATTATAAACTCCTGCAACTCTTGATTGGTCCTTGTGTTAATACACCATGAACAAATTTCTGAATATGCTTATTCACTTAAAGAATCCATCTGCAATTCAGGAGACCCCAGTTCAACTCCTGGGTCAAGAAGATCCCCTAGAGAAGGGATAGGCTACCAACTTCAGTATTTTCAGTGTTCCCTTGTGGCTCAGCTAGTAAAGAATTTGCCTGCAATGTGGGAGACCTGGGTTCGATCCCTGGGTTGGGAAGATCTCTTGGAGAAGGGAAAGGCTACCCACTCCAGTATTCTGGCCTGGAGAATTTCCCAGGACTATATAGTCCATGGGGTCGCAAAGAGTCAGACATGACTGAGTGACTCTCACTTCACATTCATTCCAACACACAAGCATGGACACACACCAGATTACAAGCTAGGGCAGGGATAGTATCTTAATCTCTTATAATATCCCATAATTCTTATCCAGTTCTTGTAAGCAGTAGGTGCTTAAAATATGTACATCAAGTTTAACTGAAATTTGCTTCAATGGTTTAAAAGTTTAGCTCATACTTTCTATAGAGAAACATGGAGCTAATAGATGGTGAACTTGACATAAGCAAACACTTAAAAGGAGAGAATTCCTAAATAACTAAAAAAATTTCCATAATTTTATGGTACACTGACATGGTATGCAGGCTAAATTTTATTTTTTCATCAGTCCTATTATTATACATTGGTTTAGCAGAAATTTTGCTGGTAAGTCAATATGGCAAATTTCTAGGGTTTTAGATTGTCTATTCAAAACCTGAAGCTGCGTTGACAAAAGGTATATCAAAGAAACCAATTGCACTGGCTTCTGATTAAATTAGAACTGGATAAGCTTTATTGCCTCCCTTTTTAATATCTTACCACTGAAGGCTCAGTGCAGGAAGGTTGAATTTAATTGTGTTATATCACGTTTCAGAAAGTACGGCTGTCCTTCCAGATTCTACCCACTTTTCCCTCTAGGATAATTTTCTTTAATTAAAGAGATGTGTGGGCCTTTTTTCTTTTTTTTTTTTTTTTTTTTTTTGCATCAAGAGTGGCTCAAAATTAAAGACCTACAAAAAGCAGTGCACACACGTGGGATAAAGACAAAAGAATATAGCTTTGATGAAGCAGAGTAACTAGAGAGGAAGGAAGGAAAGGGATTAAAGAAGTAAAAGATACTTAAATGAAAATAGAAAACAAAAATAGCTGGAGAAGTGAGTTGTTGAGGATTTACAGATAGTACATAGGCAGAGCTGGGATTCTGCCTCTTCTTAATTTGGTTACTCTGAGACACTTATCACCCTGTCTTGCCCACTGTAGTTCTCGGAGAGTGTTGGTTGTACTTCTCAAAACTGAGTGTGCCTACGAACCGCCTGAAGATAGGATCTTATGAAAGTACAGATCCTAATCCAGTGAGTCTGTAGTGGATCCTGAGAATCTGCATTTCTCACAAACTTCCAAGTGATGCTGATGTCCTCCGGGGACCACACGCTAAGTAGTAAGGTATTAGCTGACAGAGTTCAGAATGAATGGGTTTCTCCATGTTGGCAATTTCAACATTTTAGGCTGAATGATTCTTTGTTGTGGGGAGATGTTCTATGCACTGTAGGGTATTTAGCAGCATCCTTGTCCTCTGCCTACTAGATGCCGGCAGCAAATCCCTCCATTGTGTCTATCAAAAATATCTTCAGACACTGCTAAATGTCCCCTGGGAGGCAGAACCACCCTAACTGAGACCACTGAAATATATTAAGACACGTGGGGCTATAATGGAGAAAGGCTGCTAGATAAAATACATGTATCTTTATCAAAGCAGCCCTATGTCTTCCAGTTCTGTTCTAGCCCTAACCCTAACCCAACCTTGGCCTGCCTTTAGAAGCAGTTGTGGGAGCCTTTATACCAACACCTCAGATGAAAATATTACAACTCAGCCAACTGCAGCCTGGCCTCCCTCCAGGGAAACCTGCCATCAGAGGGTTACCCACTCCATTTGCTGCAGAGCTGGAAAGATCTGAGAATATTCTTAACATCTAGGAGGAATAAAATTCTTTGTACCTTTTCTTAGGGTTTAGATAAATGTTAAACTAGTAGAAATTTTTACTATTTTCAGCAATATTAAATATATCACCTACACAAAGTTATCTCAGAGATTCATTATAATTAGGCAAGCAAATAGCAAACAATATTTCATAAAAATAAGGGAAGTTAGAGTGGCCTTTAGGCTGAATTTGGGTTTCTTCTTCATGTCCAAAAGGGTAGTAAAATAATCTTTTAATCATTTTGATATAGTCATTTTCTTTTTCTTCTCCATTTGACAACCAAATGACTCAAATTTTGTTTTCCTTTACTTTCTTCATTTATTCTGTGATTCAATTATATTGAATAAATTCAATGACTATTTGTTGGGCTCTACTAAATTACAAACTGAATGTAAGACAGACAAATAAG
The DNA here is from genome assembly GCF_042477335.2 of Ovis canadensis. Classification (NCBI taxonomy): domain Eukaryota; kingdom Metazoa; phylum Chordata; class Mammalia; order Artiodactyla; family Bovidae; genus Ovis; species Ovis canadensis. Next base: position 229,085,974 of record NC_091245.1, read on the forward strand.
ATAGGGTCTCTAACCTCAAAGACATTATCTATTTAGTTAAAGTAAAACTAACACAAATAAAACAACCAGAGAAAAATGCAAACAGTTCTGAGAAATGGGACATTTCCTGCCTTATCAGCCAGCAAGCTGCACCAGCCATTGCAGCTACCATGGATGGTGAGCTGGTGAGTCCTGAGGATCTCAGAAAGGAAAGAATACTTGACATCTAGCAGCCATCAGACTGTAGCCACTCCCTATGGTGAGCCCTGAGGAAAGGAAGCTCAGGATCTGAAAACAGGATACTGGCCCCAGGTAGATGAGGTGCATTATCAAAGGAATGATTTAAGAAAGCCTAGACTCTTGCATTTTCCCATATATAGAAAAGCACTTCCCCTCTCCCCCATCTCCTTGGAGTAGTTCTCTCAGGGCTACTTGAGATGCTCTCTCCCAGGCTTGGAGTCTTAAAAGTGAAGTGAAAGTCACTCAGTCATGTCCGACTCTTTGTGACCCAATAGACTATGTAGTCCATGGAATTCTCCAGGCCAGAATACTGGAGTGGGTAGCCGTTCCCTTCTGCAGGGAATCTTCCCAACTCAAGAATCAAACCCAGGTCTCCCACATTGCAGCAGATTCTTTACCAGCTGAGCCACCAGGAAAGCCCTAGAGTCCTAAAAATTCCCACCAAATAAATCATAACTCTCAACTTTTAGGTGGTAGGTATTTTTTTTTAAGTAGACAGTTCTAAAACTCCTGACTCTTGAACACTGTCCCTCATGTAAAAGGCTCCCAAATAATCCTTGTGGAGTGAGTGGACCAACCATGAGTGCTCTGGTTTCCAAATGCCACCAAGGCTGACAGATGGAGGCCCACCAGGGTGATACTGGTCAGAGAAGGCCTCCTGGTGTGCCCTGCACTGAAACCTCTGCTTTGCCTCAGCAGAGCCTGGTTTCCAGCACAAAAGGCTGTGTCCCTGGAATGACCCCAAGACCCCCTCCCCTGCCCCATCAAAATGCCTGCTTGAGAAAGCACAATGCTGCCAGCAAATATACTGCTTCCCTGCCAACCCCTGAGGATGGGCCTTGACCTCCCTTTCTTAGAGCATTTCCTTAAAAAGGGCTCACAATTGCTAATCCTTCCTCTGTTCCTGGGAGATGTACTGCTTCTCCTACAACTCAGGAGTGTCTCTCTAGAAGACCTGGGAGCCATTACTTTTAAGTGTAAACATCCAAGAATGGGGCCCCAGTCTCCCAGTCTCCACAGGCAGGAGGCAGAACCCTAATTCCGTCATTGCCATACAGTGCCCAGAGCTGTCTAGGCACATTGCCAAGGTTTCACTGGATCCCCCGCCCTCTCTCCTCCCTACTTCCCTCTTTTAAATGCCTGGTCACCCCTATACAAGCCAGAATGGAGCTCAGCTCTTTCCCCTACCGTCAGTAGCTACAGAATCAGATCGTCTTTCACAGCTTTAACTTTGTTTCCTGTGCAGCTTTGTTTACCCTTGACGGCATGAAGGTGCCTGGGACAACAGGCAGGATTTCCCTGTCGTGGGTTCCTTTGGTGGGCCTCTACACTCCATTCCTAGCTGTTGTTACTGCCTGGCATTCCAAGTTCCCTGCAACCCCAGGCACTGCCTACCACCAGCTCCCCTGTACCTGATGATTGTTTCTCCAGCAGTGTCTCATCTGAGGAGTGCGGTCCTGGGGGTATGTGGTCGCACACGCCTGGAGGGAGCTCAGATCTGAAGTCACCCCACTGTATCTAACTCCCTTCAGTGCTCAGAAACAGTGGCCCACACCATGAGCCCCTGCCAGCAAATTAACCGAAATTTCTGCTCCTCCCAGGTTTGGTGGAGAGGGAACTACTTCCCAGTTCGGAGATAAAAACACTGACCTTGGTGCCTCTCCTTCTCCATTCATCCTGCACCCCTAAGATCAGAGACAAAGAACCCAAGAGGGCCTGGACCTCCTTCAGTACAACCTCCCCAGGTAATAATTGAGGAGATAAGTCCCAGGGCTTACAGCTACTACAACTACCACCACAACCTTTACTCTTGCATACATACTCTGCACCAGGAATTGTTTCAAATGAGTCACAAATGGCACCATTCTCCCCATTTTACAAAGGAAAATGCTGAGGCTCAAAGAAATTAAGAGTCTTACCTGAGGCTATGCAACCAACAAGAGGCAGAGCTGGAACTTAAACTCACTTTTTAAAAAAAACTTAACCAAATTTCCAAACATTTCACAAATATGAAACTCAAGCTATCTTATGCCCCAAGTTTAGTAAAATATTAAGACTACCACCCCATTTTGTCAGATACATTTTAAAAATGTGTACAAAATTATTAGGCCTGTAGGTGTGGGTGATAGGGACCATGACATATAGTTAAAATTTTTCACAAAGATTTATGTCAACTTACCCATAATCACATTTTCCTTAAATATGGCAAAATTTCAGCAATAGTACATTTGAAAGATGAAAACTGTAAGATAACATGTTACCCTAAGAAATGCTGATGCTTATAAATTGTGTTTTATGTGCCTTGGTTCAATAAAAGTCTAACTCAGTAAAGAACTTTGCATATATCAAAAGTTCCATAAGGGGGCAACATGATGCCATCACATATTTCACATTAAAAAGAAAAAAAACTATTTTACATTTTAAAAAAAATCTCTTGAACTGCAAAAATTTCCAGAACCACAACCACAGCTTACTCCAAAAATAATATGCTAAGAATTGATCTTAAGAATTACTGCCAGGAATTCCAAGTTCTATGAAACCTTCCCAGTGGCAATCAAAGCTATGTATCAGAAGCATAAAGGAATACTAAGAACTGAAGTTATACCTTGGGCAAGTTATACCTCTTTGGGTCTACATGTTCTTATTTATAAAATGGGGCTAATCCCACCTGCACTGCTTACTAGGGAGTAAAGTGAGTGAAAGTCACTCAGTCATGTCCATCTCTTTGCGACACCATGGACTATACGTTTCATGGAATTCTCCAGGCCAGAATACTGGAGTGGGTAGCCTTTCCCTTCTCCAGGGGATCTTCTCAACCCAGGGATCAAACCCAGGTCTCCCGCATTGCAGGTGGATTCTTTACCAGCTGAGCCACAAGGGAACCCTGAGAATACCGAAGTGGGTAGCCTATCCCCTCTCTAGGGGATCTTCCTGACCCAGGAATCGAACTGGGGTCTCCTGCATTGCAGGCAGATTCTTTACCAACTGAGCTCTCAGGGAAGCCACTGATAGCATACTAAAGAGGACTGGTAGAAATTCCCAATGTAACTCTATTGCACATGTAAGATTTGATTAAAAATAGATTAATTCATGGGGATGACCCAGAGAGATGTTATGGGGAGGGAGGTGGGAGGGGGGTTCATGTTTGGGAACGCATGTAAGAATTAAAGATTTTAAAATTTAAAAAATAAAAAACTAAAAAAAAAAAAAAAAAACACAAAAAAAATAAAATAAAAACAATAAAAAAAAATAGGTTAATTCAAATAGATGGTGGCATCACCTGCTTGCTTCCAAGATTCTCAAGATGACCTAAACCCAGAAGCATGAATCCGGAGATAACCTCCTATAATTTCCTGATATAAAGGAGACCAAGGTCCTTCCTCAAATCCAATTTGCCCCCAACAGGGATTAGGGGCCACCTGGAGACATGACTCAGAACCAGTGGCACCTAGGTGAATGAGCTCCATCAGGGCTTGGGGGTTTTCCACTGGGCCACAAGAAACAGGTAACCAATAACTGTAGACTAGATGTGTCACAGATTAAATTTATGCATTTAAAACTGCTCTTGAGATTGTCATACTAAATGAAATCAAAAATAGAAAGACAAATACATTATATCACTTATATCTGGAATCTAAAATCTGACACCAATGAACTTATTATCTACAAAAGAGAAAGAAGCAGACTCAAAGATGAGAGAGAATGGACATGAGGTGTCCAGGGGGAGGGTGGGGCAACATGTGGTTGTCGAGTGGGGGAAGGATCGATTGGGAGTTTGGAGAAGGACATGGCAACCCACTCCAGTATTCTTGCCTGGAAAATCCCATGGACAGAGGAGCCTGGCAGGCTACAGTCCATGGGGGTCATAGAGTCAGACACGAATGAGCAACTCCAATTTCACTTTCTTTCTTTTGAGATTAGCAGAGGCAAACTAGTACATATAGAATGAATAAACAACAAGGTCCTACTGTATAGCATAGAGAATTATATTTAATACCCTGTGATAAGCCATATGGAAAAGAATATTAAAAGTGTGTATATCAATATATGTAAAACTGAATCACTTAGCTGTAAAATAGAAACTAATACAACACTGTAAACAACTGTACATCAATTTTTAAAATTTCAAACAAAAAATAAAAATGGCTCTTGATTAACTTTTTTGAAGGTAAGTTTACAGACTTTCCAGAGAAGGCAATGGCACCCCACTCCAGTACTCTTGCCTGGAAAATCCCATGAACGGAGGAGCCTGGAAGGCTGCAGGTCGCCGAGGGTCAGACACGACTGAACGACTTCACTTTCACTTTTCACTTCCATGCATTGGAGAAGGAAATGGCAACCCACTCTAGTGTTTTTGCCTGGAGAATCCCAAGGACGGGGGAGCCTGGTAGGCTGCTGTCTATGGAGTCACACAGAGTCAGACACGACTGAAGTGACTTAGCTTACAGACTTTCATGAAATTATGTGCCAAGTAGGTTGACTTGATTTACTCGCCTGCTTTTCACCTTGAAGGTAGAAACTTTAAGTGTTGAAGGCCAGGGCAATACCAACTGATGCTAATGATTCAACCATGAATACCTTGCTTTGCACATATTTAAGAAAACTAACTTTGAATACTGCCTTACTGTTCATGATTTTATGTAAGCATATTGCTTTGAAAGTGAAAGTGTCAGACACTCAGTCGTATCTGACTCTTTGTGACCCCATGGACTGTAGCCCGCCAGGCTCCTGGGTCCATGGAATTCTCTATGCAAGAATAGTGGAGTGGGTAGCCATTCCCTTCTCCAGGGGATCTTCCTGACCCAGGGGTTGAACTCAAGTCCCCTGCACTGCAGGCAGAATCTTTACCATCTGAGCCATCAGGGAATGTTGCTTTACAGTTTAGGATTTTATGTACATGTTTATCTCTAGAACTAATTCTGAAAACATTTTAAAATTCCATTATTCAAGGGTCCTTGCTTATGTAAGGGCAGTTTTTTTTACCCATCTCAAAATGAGAGTACTAAAAATCAAGTGAGTCCAACATCTTGGAGATTCCCACCAAACCCCTTGGTCACCAGATGTAAGTCATTAGTCGGGGTCCCTGAATAATTGATAGGGTGAGACTAGGTTATTTAGCCTAAATTATAATATGAGTTTTCAAAGGGGGTCCCTGGGAGATAAAAATCTGTTTAGCATTTTCCACAGATGTTATATATTTTAGAGACAGGAATGGAAAACATCTCATTCCAGAAAATTCATCAGTTGGTGAAGAAAAAGGGCTTCCCAGATGGCTCTAGTGGTAAAGAATCTGCCTGCCAATGCAGGAGACATAAGAGATACGGGTTCCACCACTGGGTTGGGAAGATCCCTTGGAGGAGGGCAGGGCAACCCACTCCAGTATTCTTGCCTGGAGAATCCTCATGAACAAAGGAGCCTGGCGTGCTACAGTTCGTAGGGTTGCAAACAGTTGGACATGACTGAAGCAACTTTAGCATGCACGCAAGCATGCACGGGGAAGAAAAAATATATAACCTTTAGTCAGAGTTATAATAGGCCCAACCCTTGAGGAAAAGAAAAAAAAAAAAAAACCAGAGCATGGGTTCATCCATCTACTGAGTCATTATTTGCACATTCAAAACTTGCAGGTATCAAATGTACATATTTGCTTTGAAAAGAATTTTTGGAGCTGGAAAATATTCTATTCCTGGTGACAATTTTGCCGTCTCCTGACTTTTGTTCTACCATAAGTAAACATTTCTCAAGAGAAATTTTAATTCTTACAACTTTAAGGGTTCTTACTATTGTGCTAAAAAAAAAAAAAATCCATGGCAAAAAACAAAAGAATTTTGCGCCTCTGGGTCCCACCCTCCTCCAGAAAGCTTCACTTTGGATTTGATTCTGAGTGCTGACCTTCCGGCAAGGTGCAAAAGAAAGTTCTCGAGGAGCAGTGAGAGAAGGCAAAGGAGAAAAAGGAAAGTAGGATAGAGCAAAGGGAAAATGTTCTATCTGTATTCAAAGAAAATCCTGTGACTATGGTGTTGCGATTGAAAAGAGCTACCCTTTGGGCAGGAGATATAAAGGCACAGGGTATGATAAATATGAGTGCTATTTTGGGAAGAGTTCAGAGAATATTTGAAATCAGAGTTGTCCTAGACCCAGGTTTTGTCTTTGGAGTTAACAAATTCTTTCGCTAGGCTCTGTGGTGTGTGGCTTCAGAAAGTCTTAGCACCATCTACAGCCTTCTTCACTTAGGCTACACACACACACAGACACACACACACATACATATGTTAAACGATAGCCAGATTTCTCCAAACACTGGGGTATGTTAATGCACACTGTAATTTTTGGACTGGTTTTTGTATTTAAATTAGGTTTTTGACCCTGCAATACCTGCTGAGCCAGTCATGCCCCTATAAGGCATCCTGGTCCCCTGTATGGGAAAGCTAGTTATTATCCCCGGTTCATGTCTTCAAGCTGTCAACCTGGGGACCTCTGTGCTAGCTTATACTGGGATTTTCTCCCAGCTGATTCCCCTCCATGACATTATTTGGAAGATTTCTGAATGTGTTTCATCATCTGCCATTCTGCAAGCCTGAGAACAGAGAACACTAGGATTGCCCAAAGGGATTCAACACTTGCAGGAAGTTGAAACATGAAACATGCCGTTCAGCATCAGCTCTCCCAATCTTGCCCATCACTCTGAGTCTGTTGCTCCCTTTATCATGTGCCCTAACCCTGCACCTCAGCATCAGGGACAGCCCTCCACATCCGAGTCCCGCCTCCTGACTCATGCCAGGGGATCCATGGAGAAGCTAGAGTTAGCATCTTTGGTGGGCATCTCCACCATGCTATTTGCTATGTTGGGGAATAAATTCAAAGATACACAAGACAAATCCCCCACCCTTAAGCTGATAACCATCAAGTGTCAAAGGTAACCTCTCAGGTTAACAAAATGTTCTCATACCACATCCTCAGGCATGAGGAAGTGTTGTAAAGCAACTAGATTGTCAAGGATGTAGATAGGTTTTATGTCTTTTGTGATGTAGGTTTTAGGCCTTGTAAATAAGCCCCAAAAGGAGGTTAGGTGAGAGTGGGAAGATTTTCAATACCAAGGAAAGAAATTCAGCTGGACTCGCTGGATCATTGATAAAGGTTTTTAGGCAAGAGGTAGTACAAATGATACGTGAGTTGGTAATACTACCCTATAGACAGCCTGCCAGGATATTTGCAGGGGGAAGTGTCTGAAAGCAGAAAGGCCAGCTAGAAGGCTAGTGTAATTCTCTATCAGGGAAAGCACCAGGGTCTGAGCCAGAGAAAGACAGAAAAATTAAGAAATAGGAAGGCATTGCAAAGGAAGAAGCCACAGGACAGGACACAGAATGGAAAAATGCAGTATAAGTCAAATTTCAACCACTAGTTTCAGACAGAAAAATGAGTGATGCAACAAGCAGAAATCCTCTTTGAGTTTATGTAAATCTGTCCCTATGGCACCAAGAACCTGTGGCTCCCCAAATGGAAATCACGGTGGCCTTAGAAGTGAATCCTACTTTCCCCAGCTGTTCATTTAGCATTTATTTAGTACTTCCTATGTGCTAGACACTAGGCTTCCCAGGTAACTCAATGGTAAAGAATTCACCTGCCAATGCAAGAGAAGCAGGAGCTGCGAGTTCGATCCCTGGGTTGGGAAGATGCCCTGGAGGAAGAAATGGCAATCCATTCCAGTATTCTTGCCTGGAGAATCCCATGGACAGAGGAACCTGGTGGGTTACAGTCTCTGCAGTAGGAAAGAGTCAGACACGACTGGGCGGCTAAGCATGCGTGTACATGCGTGCACACACATACAGGAGCTAAGCATTAAGAAACCAAAAATAACGAAATAAGCTCCAGACTCCCTAGGTGTTCATCACTCAGTTCCATGCCTTACAGGTAATTATTTTGGTTTTCTCATCCCTACAATATATTAATTGAACTGCCACTCAATTTTCATTCATGATTTCCCCCATAACCAATTACTATGCAACTATCATTGTTTGAATGCATGTTCTCCTTGAGGTATCACTAGCCACTGCTAGTGAGTAATAATGTGTGAATTATTGATTATGCTCCTCTTTCTAGCTGCATTGTCAAGGAGAACACACGGCTGAAAAAAACATCATTTTAAATGGAACATCAAACACCACAGAGAACCAGAGGCAATGGATCTTTTAGCAAAAAGTGTCCTTCCCTATGATCTGTCGGATGGAATTTTGTGCACCACTAGGAGGATGGGCCATATGCTACACAGTCCTCAGAGCCAAAGGACACATGATTCTGGAGCATTTATTTTACTTGAATATCTGGCGTAATTTATTGATTTGAAATAGTTTATATTAAAACACACCAAAACATTATGAAGTAGAACATAAATCTTGCACAAGATTTTCATTTTAATCAAGGGATTAAAAATAATTTAGTGCTGGCCTGTTTGGGAGCATGTGAAAGGATTGAGGGAGCAGAGAGAGTAAAGTAAATATATTGGCTCTTAATGATCTCCAGGGAAACATTTTGGAACACTGATGGACATGTCCAGCCCAGCCCAATGGCTCGTATGCTTTAGGATGAGAAAACAATCCAGGACCTCTAAGTGAGACCCAAAACTCAGATTCACTGGGTATCAGTGTGTTTTTTAAATTCCTTTCCTTTTCCCCTATTTTTATTTTCAGTAGAGCTCATATGTGCTTTATAATTCTGATCCTACTGGCTACGCATTATCAGTTCAGTTCAGTCGCTCAGTCATGTCCAACTCTTTGTGACCCCATGGACTGCAGCACACCAGGCTTCCCTGTCCATCACCGACTCCCGAAGCCTACTCAAACTCATGTCCATCACGTTAGTGATGCCATCCAACATCTCATCCTCTGTTGTCCCCTTATCCTCCTGCCTTCAATCTTTCCCAGCATCAGTGTGTTTTCAAATGAGACATTTCTCATCAGGTGGCCAAAGTACTAGAGTTTCAGCTTCAGCATCAGTGCTTCCAATGAATATTCAGGACTGACGTCCTTTAGGATGGACTGGTTGGATCTCCTTGCCGACCGAGGGACTCTCAAGAGTCTTCTCCAACACCACGGTTCAAAAGCATCAGTTCTTCAGCACTCAGCTTTCTTTATAGTCCAACTCTCACATTCATACATGACCACTGGAAAAACCATAGCTTTGACTAGACGGACTTTTGATGACAAAGTCATGTCTCTGCTTTTTAATATGCTGTCTAGATTGGTCATAGCTTTTCTTCCAAGGAGCAAGCGTCTTTTAATTTCATGGCTGCAGTCACCATCTGCAGTGATTTTGGAGCCCAAGAAAATAAAGTCTGTCACTGTTTCCATTATTTCCCCATTTATTTGCCATAAACTGATAGGACCAGATGCCATGATCTTTGTTTTCTGAATATTGAGCTTTAAGCCAACTTTTTCACTCTCCTCTTTCACTTTCATCAAGAGGCTCTTTAGTTCCTCTTCACTTTCTGCCATAAGGGTGATGTCATCTGTGTATCTGAGGTTATTGAGATTTCTCCCAGCAATCTTGATTCTAGCTTATGCTTCATCCAGCCTGGCATTTCACATGATGTACTCTGCATATAAATTGAATAAGCACAGTGACAATATACCATCCTTGACGTACTCCCTTCCCAATTTGGAACTAGTCTATTGTTCCATTTCCAGTTCTGACAGTTGCTTCTTGACCTGCATATAGATTTCTCAGGAGCAGGTAAGGTGGTCTAGTATGCCCATCTCTTGAAGAATTTTCCAGAGTTTGTTGTGATCCACACAGTCATGGACTTGATAATTCTATGAAATCAAGAGCAAGCTGTGAATAGAATGATTGCATTAGAGCTGACAGCAATATGCATGCATGCTAAGTTGTTACAGTCGTGTCCCACTCTTTGAGACCCCATGGACTATAGCTTGCCAGGCTCCTCTGTCCTTGGGATCCTCCAGGCAAGCATACTGGAACAGGTTTCCATTCCCTTCTCCAGGGGATCTTCCCAACCCACGGATGGAACCCACATCTTTTACGTCTCCTGCGTTGGCAGGTGGGTTCTTTACCACTACTCCCACCTGGGAAGCCCCAACAGTGGTATATATGAGGTTAAATACTTGTGAAGATGGACACCATTATCTGCATAACACAGGCCACCCCCCTCACCATGAACAAGTGATGTGTCCTGACTAAAATGTCAGCAGCTCAAATTCAAGGTTTGTATATATTGTCTGCTTTTGGTTTCACCCCACCTCTCAAGGTCTTTTAAGAGTTTAACAGCCCAACTTCTCTGCCCCTCTAAAATGTCTGTGTAAATCTTGACACAAAGGAAGTCATCTCCATAGTAACCATGGATGAATCTAGATGGGAGAGTGATTTTGTTTCTCTTCAACTGAAATGAGACAATCTGGTTCAAACTGTATGATTTTTGATGCTAGAGATGATGGATTTAAATTTTAAACACAAAATTATTGAAATCTGTCCCCTGTGGCATTTAGGTAAAGTGGCCATATGATTTTCCCAGAGTTCAGCAGTTCTTGTGTCTGATTTCTGGGCCCTTTTGCAGCTGAGCTTGGGTGTAACAGCAGGGTGACTTCCACAGGCAAAGCTATAGAATCTCACAGCTTAGAAAGACTCTTAATGAGGTCCAGAGCAGAGCAGGCCTGCATCCCCCATACAGAAGTGTTCACAGGGTATGGGCAGCTCTATGATAACTGGGAGGAGAGAGGGAAGATGGCAACAGTCAACAGTGCCCTCACTGAACAGAAACAGCAAACACTGATGGAAGTAGGGGTCTCAGTAACTGGTTTTCCCCCAGACAATGGTGCTCCCTCCCACCCCTCTATTTGGAGGCATAATTTTGGGACGTTTTACACTTCCCGGAAATCCTGAGATGGAGAAGCAAGGTGTGGGGAAAGGTGAACTGCTCCCCTGGCTCTCTGGGGAACTTAACCTACCTAGTCCCCACTCAGGTGCAGGTGGATCCAGCTGCAGCAAGGAGCCACAGTCCCAGTGCCTGACTCCACCCCGCCCTGCCCCAGCACATCTGACAGCCACTCAGGGGCTTACAGTTCAAGCAGGTCCCCAGGAGCACGAGGTTCCTTCAGCTCCAAGAGGAGAGGAACTGTGGGTGGGAATGACTAGCTGACTTTAGTTGATAACTTTAAATATTTAGCTATATAGTATATGGCTGCTTTCAAACTGCTGAATGTTATCAAGCATCATTAATCAATTTCCAAGAAACATCATCAGGGAAACATATGAAACCAAAGCCCAGTGATGGGATCAGCAAAAGCCAGAATGTGACTACTCTACAGGGCAAATAAACAGATTGCAAGGAGGAGGAAAGCAGAGGCTGGAGAAACAGAGACTTCAGAAACCATTCAGGCAGCGACACTGCTAAATGGACACTTGCTGGGATGCAGTAAGCTAACTGTAACATCATTCATTCCAGTCCCCTATAATGAAAAGGATATCTTTTTTGGGTGTTAGTTCTAAAACAAAAAAGATATCCTTTTCATTATAGGGGACTGGAATGCAAAAGTAGGAAGTCAAGAAACACCTGGAGTAACAGGCAAATTTGGCCTTGGAATGTGGAATGAAGCAGGGCAAAGACTAATAGAGTTTTGCCAAGAAAATGCACTGGTCATAGCAAACACCCTCTTCCAACAACACAAGAGAAGACTCTACACATGGACATCACCAGATGGTCAACACCAAAATCAGATTGATTATATTCTATGCAGCCAAAGATGGAGAAGCTCTATACAGTCAGCAAAAACAAGACAAGGAGCTGACTGTGGCTCAGATCATGAACTCCTTATTACCAAATTCAGACTTAAATTGAAGAAAGTAGGGAAAACCACTAGACCATTCAGGTATGACCTATATCAAATCCCTTATGATTATACAGTGGAAGTGAGAAATAGATTTAAGGGCCTAGATCTGATACATAGAGGGCCTGATGAACTGTGGAATGAGGTTTGTGACATTGTACAGGAGACAGGGATCAAGACCATCCCCATGGAAAAGAAATGCAAAAAAGCAAAATGGCTGTCTGGGGAGGCCTTACAAATAGCTGTGAAAAGAGGAGAGGCGAAAAGCAAAGGAGAAAAGGAAAGATATAAACATCTGAATGCAGAGTTCCAAAGAATAGCAAGAAGAGATTAAAAAAAGCCTTCTTCAGTGATCAATGCAAAGAAATCGAGGAAAACAACAGAATGGGAAAGACTAGAGATCACTTCAAGAAAATTAGAGATACCAAGGGAACATTTCATGCAAGGATGGGCTCGATAAACGACAGAAATGGTATGGACCTAACAGAAGCAGAAGATATTAAGAAAAGGAGGCAAGAATACATGGAAGAACTGTACAAAAAAGATCTTCACGACCCAGATAATCATGATGATGTGATCACTAATCTAGAGCCAGACATCTTGGAAAGTGAAGTCAAGTGGGCCTTAGAAAGCATCACCAAGAGCAAAGCTAGTGGAGGTGATGAAATTCCAGTTGAGCTGTTTCAAATCCTGAAAGATGATCCTGTGAAAGTGCTGCACTCAATATGCCAGCAAATTTGGAAAACTCAGCAGTGGCCACAGGACTGGAAAAGGTCAGTTTTCATTCCAATCCCAAAGAAAGGAAATGCCAAAGAATGCTCAAACTACCGCACAATTGCACTCATCTCACATGCTAGTAAAGTAATGCTCAAAATTCTCCAAGGCAGGCTTCAGCAATACGTGAACCGTGAACTCCCTGATGTTCAAGCTGGTTTTAGAAAAGGCAGAGGAACCAGAGATCAAATTGCCAACATCCTCTGGATCATGGAAAAAGCAAGAGAGTTCCAGAAAAACATCTATTTCTGCTTTATTGACTATGCCAAAGCCTTTGACTGTGTGGATCCCAATAAACTGTGGAAAATTCTGAAAGAGATGGGAATACCAGACCACCTGACTTGCCTCTTGAGAAATCTGTATGCAAGTCAGGAAGCAACAGTTAAAACTGGACATGGAACAACAGACTGGTTCCAAATAGGAAAAGGAGTACATCAAGGCTATATATTGTCACCCTGCTTTATTTAACTTCTATGCAGAGTACATCATGAGAAATTCTGGACTGGAATAAACACAAGCTGGAATCAAGATTGCTGGGAGAAATATCAATAACCTCAGATATGCAAATGACACGACCCTTATGGCAGAAAGTGAAGAGAAGCTAAAAAGCCTCTTGATGAAAGTGAAAGAGGAGAGCAAATCAGTTGGCTTAAAGCTCAACATTCAGAAAATGAAGATCATGGCATCTGGTCCCATCACTCTATGGGAAATAGATGGGAAACAGTAGAAACAGTGTCAGACTTTATTTCCGGGGGCTCCAAAATCACTGCAGATGGTGACTGCAACCATGAAATTAAAAGACGCTTACTCCTTGGAAGAAAAGTTATGACCAACCTAGATAGCATATTCAAAAGCTGAGACATTACATTGCCAACTAAGGTCCGTCTAGTCAAGGCTATGGTTTTTCCAGTGGTCATGTATGGATGTGAGAGTTGGACTGTGAAGAAGGCTGAACACCAAATAATTGATGCTTGTGAACTGTGGTGTTGGAGAAGACTCTTGAGAGTCCCTTGGACTGCAAGGAGATCCAACCAGTCCATTCTGAAGGAGATCAACCCTGGGATTTCTTTGGAAGGAATGATGCTAAAGCTGAAGCTCCAGTACTTTGGCCACCTCATGCAAAGAGTTGACTCATTGGAAAAGACTCTGAAGCTGGGAGAGATTGGGGGCAGGAGGCGAAGGGGACGACCAAGGATGAGATGGCTGGATGGTATCACAGACTCGATGAACACGAGTCTGGGTGAACTCCGGGTGTTGGTGATGAACACGGAGGCCTGGCGTGCTGCGATTCATGGGGTCGCAAAGAGTCGGACACGACTGAGTGACTGAACTGAACTGAACATCATACATGAGACAGTTGGAGTGATTTAAATAATGACTGGATATCTGGCGAATCTAAGAAATTATTGCTAATTTTTTAACATGTGGTAATGGCACCCCCCTCCAGTACTCTTGCCTGGAAAATTCCATGGACAGAGGAGCCTGGTAGGCTGCAGTCCATGGAGTCGCTAAGAGTTGGACACAACTGGGCGACTTCACTTTGACTTTTCACTTTCATGTATTGGAGAAGGAAATGGCAACCCACTCCAGTGTTCTTGCCTGGAGAACCCAAGGATGGGGGAGCCTGGTGGGCTGCCATCTATGGGGTCACACAGGCTTGGACACAACTGAAGTGACTTAGCAGCAGCAGCAGCAAAGGTATTGAAGCTTCAATACTTTGGCCATCTGATGCATTGGAAAAGACCCTGATGCTGAGAAAGATTGAGGGCAGGAGGAAAAGAGGCTGACAGAGGATGAGATGGTTAGATGGCATCACCGACTCAATGGACATGAGTTTGAGCAAACTCCAGGAGATAGAGAAGGACAGGGAAGCCTGGAGTGCTGCAGTCCACAGGATCACAAAGAGTCAGATGTGACTTAGCGACTGAACAACAACAATGGTCTTGAAGTCACATTTTAAAAACAGTCTTTCATCTTTTAGAAATATACAATGAAATACTAATGAATGATGTGATGTGATAGCTTGGATTTGCTTCAAAATTATCTATTGTCAGGGGAAAGAAAACATGATTAGATAGAGAAGAAACAAGTCTGGCCAGGAGTTGACCCCTACTGAAGCCAGAACATAGCATATGAGGGTTCATGAGAGTATTCTTCCTAGTTTTCATATTTTTTTCTCCTCCCAGCCTTCCTGCCTTTCTCCCTTCCTTTTAACTGTATCTATACACTAGACTGGAAGAAAAATAGAAGTATTTTGGACCAAATGTTTTTCCATGTTAAATGTGGATATTATTTATACCAAAACATTTACTATATCAAGACAGTGCATAGAAGGGAAAGCAATTTTGAATCCAGAAGAATGAGCTTTCAATCTCACCTTACCAGCTGGGTGACCTTGAGCAAATCATTAAACCTTGCAGAATCACACTGAATTTTCTCACTTGTCAAACCATAATAAAACCACTCTATTTGCTTTGTTGTAAAAGTCTGCAAGAGTGTTTGAAAAGTGCCAGGAATAGATAGGTTTTCAGTACACCGAAGTTACAAAAATGGATCATAGACAGAAGTATTCCCATCATTTCTGCAAAGATGTAAATTTTTTGAGCAAAAACAGAAGACATCATTCTTGATTTGGAAAACTTTCACATTTTACTATTTAATTAGCAATTTTCTTGGGTTTTGCTTTTAATGCAAATTTCTTCCTTTAATCTGGGATAACATCCCTAGAAAACAGCAAAAAGTTTAAAGTTCAATATTAAATGTAGGTCTAATAATACAATCATCTTAGGTTATTAAATTTTACCTGATTCTCACACCAGCTTCTGGCAAAACAGTTTCTCTGTGTGTATTGATCTGTAAGCATATCCTTGTATCAGGATTTTTGAAATCCACCAGCTCTTGAGAGTTTAATAATGTGGAAGAAAGGAGTAAAGGAGGAATGATACCGTCAGCACCACATATCCCGCCCTCCCTCCGGGAATATGGAGGATGCTCCATTGGAGCTCCGTTGGCTTTGTTTCCCTCACTTCTTTGTGTCCTAATCACTCCCCCCTCTCTCCTGCACCTTCAGTTTTTCCTTCACCACTAGGTCATTCCCTTGAGCCTAAAATATGCCTTAATAGTCACCTATTTAAGAAAAAAATCTCTCCCTTGACCTTTCGTCCCCATTCAGCTTTTGCCCCATCCCTCAGCTCTTTATGCTGCTGCTGCTAAGTCACTTCAGTCGTGTCCGACTCTGAGCAACCCCATAGACGGCAGCCCACCAGGCTCCCCCGTCTTTATAGCAGCATTCTAAAAGATGGACAAATCCTCGCTTTCCATTCTCTCTCCAACCACTCTAACCATCTTTCTTTTCCACTGTGCCCATGAAACCACTCTTATCAAGGACCTTCAGCAAACGCAGCGGTCAGTTCTTTGTCCTCATCCAACTGCATTTGGACACAGTCTTCTACACTCATCTTCACAAATCACTTTCTTCCCTTAGCATCCATGGTCCCTCACTCCAAGTTCTCCAATTCCAACTTTTACCTCTATGCCCACCTGCTAATTGTAGAAGCCCAGGACTCAGTCTAGGAGAAGGCAATGGCACCCCACTCCAGTACTCGTGCCTGGAAAATCCCATGGACGGAGGAGCCTGGGAGGTTGCAGTCCCTGGGGTCACTAAGAGTCAGACACGACTGAGTGACTTCACTTTCACTTTTCACTTTCCTGCATTGGAGAAGGAAATGGCAACCCACCCCAGTGTTCTTGCCTGGAGAATCCCAGGGACGGGGAAGCCTGGTGGGCTGCCGTCTCTGGGGTCGCACAGAGTCAGACACAACTGAAGCGACTTAGCAGCAGCAGCAGCAGCAGGACTAAGTCTTCAGTTCCACCCCACCCTACCCCACCATAGATGTCATCAAGGCCCATGATTTTAGATGCTATCTATTCACTGAAGACAATCATATTTTCATCTTCAGTCCTGACTTCTCTAACTAAGCACTGGGCCCATCAATACTATTATTTAACCAACATTCACATTTGGGTGTCTAATTGGCATTTCAAAGCTAACATTTCCAAATGGGATCCCAAATTTTCCCTTAATAATCTGCACCTCTTTATGTTCATGGAGGGAAAAGAGATTATCGGTAGTTTTGTAGAAGGCTATTTAAAGATGTTTGGGTTCTGTAAATCATTCAACAGACATTATATTATAGACACTGAGCTGAGAGCTGAAGATATCAAGAGGGATGAGATAGAACGGCCACCATCAAGAAGTTCAATACAGAATAAAAACGTAGCTAAATGCCCTGGCTTTGACATGTGCCTAAACTTTGACATGTGGCTTTAACATGTGCCTGGCTTTGATAGTTGCCTAAACTTGGCAACTTCTTGCCTTTGGTTTCCTCATTTCTAAGGTGATAGTGGGCTTTCCCCAGTCGCCCAGTTGGGAAAGAATGCCTGTCAATGAAGGAGAGACAAGAGACATGAGTTTGATCCCTGGGTTGGGAAGATTCCCTGGAGAAGGAAGTAGCAATCCACTCCAGTATTCTTGCTTGGAAAATTCCATGGACGGAGGAGCCTGGTGGGCTACAGTCATAGGGTCACAAAGAGTCGGACACAACTGAGTGCGCATGCACACACAAGGTGATAATAATAAAAATAATAATTATACTCTTCTCATATGACTGTCCTGAGAAAATAATAAATAAAGCAATAAAAACACAAGTGATTATGTCAGTACTTGGCACATTTAAAAAAGCACTCAATATATGTCACCTTTCAAATAAGTGGTTAAAATTGCATGCCTATCATCACCTGAAACTCAAAGTGTCTTTTCCATTATGCCTGGAAGGGAGAGAAATATATAAATAAATAGGAAATCATGCAATATACTTGAAAAGCAACACAAAATAATGATGTAAATTCTGAAAGAAAATGTTCTCCAACAAAATGCCCGAACCAAACAATTGTCATATAACCATACACTGCATGGGATGTCTTTTTTCTCTGTCCTATGCTCCCTTTTTTCATCTTTGTCTGATGGTCATCTCTTTCCTCTCAAGTATTCTTCATGAAAAAGGTACCGAACTTTTAGAGGCATATTCTTTCTTTCTCCCTCCTATACACAGGGATCTGTTACATTATAAAGCTGAGCAAGCAGAACCACTGTGTTTAAATGCCAATTATGGAAAACCATAAATGAAGCCTATCATTCAGTTTCCTGCAGAAACACTTTGCTTTGATTCCCAGACTATTATGACTGGTTTCCCTTAGAAGCATAGCCCTTCCTTAGGAATACAGAGGGAAAGTTTAAAGGTAAGCACTGGGAAGCAAGGCTGCTCTGCTCTGCAGAGCCGCAAGTCCTCGTTGGATCACTTGAGATCAGCTTTTTACAATCCTGGTTGAAAACATTTCAGTAACGCCATGATAATAAAGAATCACCCTGCAATGCAGGAGACCTGGGTTTGATCCCTGGGTCAGGAAGATCCCCTGGAGAAGGAAATGGCAACCCGCTCCAGTATTCTAGCCTGGAGAATTCTATGGACAGGGGAACCTGTCAGGCTACAGTCCATGGGGTCGCAGAGTCAAACATGACTGAGTGACTAACACTTTCACTTTTCAATGTCATGAACTATCTGAAATTTCCTAATCATCCAACCCTAGGTTTTTCTAAGACTCCTCCCAATTTTTGTTATGACCATAATTTAATGTATCCTACTGTTAAGATATCGTATATCAAATTTTCTCACAGTTTGTAATGTTTTTCTGGATGGCACACTAAATAGTACACAGATAAATTTTTTTACTAAAATCTTTGCATCCACATAAAGCACTGGAACACTGAACCCATAAAATTTCACATCACTCCTGAGGTGTGTGCTCTTTAAGGGTCATAGGTGAAGAGATGGAGACCCAGAGACATTGCTGAATCCATAACACAGCAGGAATGGGGGTGATGGAGCCTGAGGGTAAAATGCTTCCCCCTTTTGTTTTTTCTTTAAGATTTCTTTACCTGTGTAGCCTAATCAGCTTCCTGAACAAGGGGCATCATCCTGAAAATGTCTGAATTCTTCTTAAGAAGAGATAAGAAAAAAGTGTCTTCATGGCATGTAATTAGCTGTATTCATTTTCCCAGCTGTCTTAAAGCCAACAAATTCCTCTGTGTCCTTCCTTTGCTTTATTTTCATGAGGACTTTATTGACAAGCAAAGTTTCTTGCTTCTATTCAGAGTCTATAAGTTATGAATTAGTGTCTTCAGAGATAAAGGGGAGGATAAGTGCTTCCATACATGGAAATTCCACAGCAAAGTCAACAGCACATTATTACTGCTCCCTGAAGACCACCCTTAATACAGCACAAAAAGAGCCAGTTCTATGTCAGGAACTTCTCACTGGAACCTGGGAGGGAAGCATTAAACTATTAATACCTCTTTCCAGATGGAGAAACAGACTCAAATGAAGAAGATCTACAGATGGAGTTGCTTGGACTCCCTCAGCCAGTGTATGGCCAAACTGAGACTTAAAAGAGGCTTCTCTTACTCTGTGCCCATGCTTTTTCCCTTTTGCACTCTGGAAGACAAAGCTTCTCTCTTAGAGCATCTTTGGAACATCTGAACAAATCTGAAGATCTGTACCCTAACCCAGTTCCACCCAGATCCCCTGTTCTGCTACAACCCTTGGGCCAGCCTCAGACACTTATTGGCTCAAATGTCCCTGGTGGTACAGCGGATAAGAATTCACTTGCCAATGTAGGGAACATGGGTTCAGTCCTTGGTCCAGGAATATTTCACACGCCTCAGAGCAACTAAGCCCATGTATGAGCCACAGCTACTGAGTCCAAACTCTAGAGCCCTCAAGCCATAACTACTGAGCCCATGTGCTGCAGCTACTGAAGCCTGCACACCTAGAGCCTATGCTCCATTACAGGAGAAGCCACCCAAATGAGAAACCTATGCACAGCAATGAAGAATAGCCCCAGCTCACCACAACTAGAGAAAGCCCACCACACGCAGCAACAAAGACCTAGCGCAACAAAAATTTCACAGTTGCTTACCAAAATATTAGTCCTCCATACATCACTAATTAGGACCTCCCCAATGGATAAGTGGGTAAAGAATCTACTTGCAATGCAGGAAACACAGGAGACACGGATTCCATCCCTGTGTGGGGAAGATCTGCTGGAGAAGGAAATGGCAACCCACTCCAGTATTCTCGCCTAGAAAATCCTATGCAAAGAGGAGCCTGGAGGCTAAGTCTATAGGGCTGCAAAGAATCAGATACAATTGAGTGCTAAGTACAACATCACTAATTGGTTGAATAACCTCATATGAGTGACTAGCTGTAGCTCCCAAAAATGCATTTAACTGAGGTTACTTTCTTTTATTATTCAAAGTTTATGATTGGATCCAAACATAGTGATTTTTCAGAAAAGCAAATAGCATAAAAATAAAACACTAAGTTTAGAAATAATGAGTCATATTCTAATAACAAAGTGGCATATGGGCCATTCCACAGCATATACACATTTCCTCTATATCAGATTCCCTAGATTTCCATAGGGAAGAGAAGCTGCTATTTAAAATTTAGCTCAAGAAAAGCAAGCAGCAATAAAAAGAATAATACCATTTGTATCAAATATATCAGCCTCTTCCAAAATGTTCCTGTTTCTGCTCACAACCTCCCTTCAAAGCAGAAATTAGCTCCATTTCAGAGATATGAATATCAAGGCTCAGGAGTGACTGAATTACTTGCCAGAAGATCCATACCAAGAAATCGAATTGGTGTGTGCCTGACTATAGTTATTTCACTCTATCCTGACAGATTACATGTATTTCCTAGTTGTACGTACTATACTAATTAGCTATCTCTTCAGTTGTAGGTAATTTTCTTATTACACAATAGTCATAATAGTAATTTGTTGTTGTTTAGTCACTAAGATGTGTCTGACTCTTTGTGACCTCATGGATTATAGCCGACCAGGCTCCACCATCCATGAGACTTCCCAGGTAAGAACTGGCATGGGTTGCCACTTCCTTCTCCAGGGAATTTTCTCACCCAGAGATGAAATCTAGGTCTCCTGCACTGGTAGGCAGATTTTTACCACTGAGCCTCTATGATAATAGTAATATCTAAAGTTTATTGGGTATTGATCAAGTGTCAGGAATTTAACATGTAGAATGAAGCAGGGCAAAGGCTACAAGACCTTTTAGAACTAACCCCCCAAAAAGATGTCCTTTTCATTATAGGGGACTGGAATGCAAAAGTAGGAAGTCAAGAAACACCTGGAGTAACACACAAATTTGGCCTTGGACTACAAAATGCAGCAGGGAAAAGGCTATTAGAGTTCTGCCAAGAAAATGCACTGGTCATAGCAAACACCCTCTTCCAACAACACAGAAGAAGACTCTACACATGGACATCACCAAATGGTCAACACCAAAATCAGATTGATTATATTCTTTTCAGCCAAAGATGGAGATGCTCTATACAGTCAGCAAAAATAAGACCAAGAGATGACTGTGGCTCGGATCATGAACTCCTTATTGCCAAATTCAGACTGAAATTGAAGTGGAGAAAACCACTAGACCATTCAGGTATGACCTTAATCAAATCCCTTATGACTATACAGTGGAAGTGAGAAATAGATTTAAGGGACTAGACCTGATAGATAGAGTGCCTGATGAACTATGGACGGAGGTTTGTGGCATTGCACAGGAGACAGGAATCAAGACCATCCTCATGGAAAAGAATGCAAAAAAGCAAAATGGCTGTCTGAGGAGGCCTGACAAATAGCTGTGAAAAGAAGAGAAGTGAGAAGCAAAAGAGAAAAGCAAAGATATTTGAATGCAGAGTTCAAAAAAATAGCAAGAAGAGATAAGAAAGCCTCCCTCATCGATCAATGCAAAGAATAGACGAAAATAATAGAATGGGAAAGACGAGATCTCTTCAAGAAAATTAGAGATAAGAAGGGACCATTTCATGCAAAGATGGGCTCAATAAAGGACAGAAATGGTATGGACCTAACAGAAGCAAAAGATATTAAGAAAAGGTGGCAAGAATACACAGAACTGTACAAAAAAGATCTTCATGACCAAGATGATCACTCACCTAGACCCAGATATCCTGGAATGTGAAGTCAAGTGGGCCTTAGGAAGCATCACTATGAACAAAGCTAGTGGAAGTGATGGAATAGTAGTTGAGCTATTTCAAATCCTGAAAGATGAAACTGTGAAAGTGCTGCACTCAATATATCAGAAAATTTGGAAAACTCAGCAGTGGCCACAGGACTGGAAAAGGTCAGTTTTCATTTCAATCCCAAAGAAAGGCAATGCCAAAGAGTGCTCAAACTACTGCCCAATTGCACTCATCTCACATGCTGGTAAAGTAATAATCAAAATTCTCCAAACCAGGCTTCAGCAATATGTGAACTGTGAACTTCCATATGTTCAAGCTGGTTTTAGAAACGGCAGAGGAACCAGAGATCAAATTGCCAACATCTGCTGGATCATGGAAAAAGCAAGAGAGTTCCAGAAAAACATCTATTTCTGCTTTATTGACTATGCCAAAGCCTTTGACTGTGTGGATCCCAATAAACTGTGGAAAATTCTGAAAGAGATGGGAATACCAGACCACCTGACCTGCCTCTTGAGAAACCTGTATGCAGGTCAGGAAGCAACAGTTAGAACTGGACGTGGAACAGACCAGTTCCAAATAGGAAAAGGAGTATGGCAAGGCTGTATATTGTCACCCTGCTTGTTTAAGTTCTATGCAGAGTACATCATGAGAGACGCTGGGCTGGATGAAGCACAAGCTGGAATCAAGATTGCTGGAAGAAATATCAATAACCTCAGATATGCAGATGACACCACCCTTATGGCAGAAAGTGAAGAGGAACTAAAAAGCCTCTTGATGAAAGTGAAAGAGGAAAGTGAAAAAGTTGGCTTAAATCTCAACATTCAGAAAACAAAGATCATGGCATTTGATCCCATCACTTCATGGCAAATAGATGGGGAAACAGTGGACACAGTGTCAGGCTTTATTTTGGGGGGCTCCAAAATCACTGCAGATGGTGATTGCAGCCATGAAATTAAAAGACACTTACTCCTTGGAAGAAAAGTTATGACCAACCTAGACAGCATATTAATAAGCAGAGACATTACTTTGCTGACAAAGGTCTGTCTAGTCAAGGTTATGCTTTTTCCAGCGGTCATGTATGGATGTGAGAGTTGGACTATAAAGAAAGCTGAGCACAGAAGAATTGATGCTTTTGAACTGTGGTGTTGGAGAAAACTCTTGAGAGTCCCTTGGGCTGCAAGGAGATCCAACCAGTCCATCCTAAAAGAGATCAGTCCTGGGTGCTCATTAGAAGGACCAATGTTGAAGCTGAAACTCTAATACTTTGGCCACCTGATGCGAAGAGCTGACTCATTTGAAAAGACCCTGATGCTGGGAAAGATTGAGGGCAGGAGGTGAAGGGGAAGACAGAGGATGAGATGATTGGATGCCATCACCAACTCGACGGACATGGGTTTGAGTGGACTCGAGGAATAGGTGATGGACAGGGAGGCCTGGCGTGCTGCAGTTCATGGGATCCCAAAGAGACCGACACAATGGAGTGACTGAACTGAACTGAACTCATGAATAGCTTCAGTTCAGTTCAGTTCTGTCGCTCAGTCGTGTCCCACTCTGAGTGATCGCCCATCGTTATTATCTGGGTCATGAAGATCTTTTTTGCACAGTTCTTCTGTGTATTCTTGCCACCTCTTCTTAATATTTTCTGCTTCTCTTAGGTCTCTACCATTCCTCTCCTTTATTGAGCCCATCTTTGCATGAAATGGTCCCTTCGTATCTCTAATTTTCTTGAAGAGATCTCTGGTCTTTCCCATTCTATCGTTTTCCTCTGTTTCTTTGCACTGATCACTGAGGAAGGCTTTCTTATCTCTCCTTGCTATCTTTGAAACTCTGCATTCAAATGGGTATATCTTTCCTTTTCTCCTTTGCTTTTCACTTCTCTTCTTTTCACAGCTATTTGTCAGGCCTCCTCAGACAGCCATTTTGCTTTTATGCATTTCTTTTTCTTGGGGATGGTCTTGCTCCTTGTCTCCTGTACCATGTCACAAACCTCCATCCACAGTTCATTAGACACTGTGTCTATCAGATCTAGTCCCTTAAATCTATGTCACACTTCCACTGTATAATTGTTAGGGATTTGATTTACATCATACCTGAATGGTCTAGTAGTTTTCCCTACTTTCTTCCATTTAAGTCTGATTTTGGCAATAA
Source organism: Ovis canadensis (assembly GCF_042477335.2). Lineage (NCBI taxonomy): Eukaryota > Metazoa > Chordata > Mammalia > Artiodactyla > Bovidae > Ovis > Ovis canadensis. The sequence continues at coordinate 229,110,068 of NC_091245.1, forward strand.
AGAGTTCATGATCTGAGCCATAGTCACCTCCCAGTCTTGATTTTGCTGACTGCATAGAGCTTCTCCACCTTTGGCTGCAAAGAATATAATTAATATGATTTTCATGTTGACCACCTGGTGATGTCCATTTGTAGAGTCTTCTCCTGTGTTGTTGGAAGAGGATGTTTGCTATGACCAGTGCATTCTCTCGGCAGAACTATTAGCCTTTGCCCTGCTTCATTCTGTACTCTAACGCCAAATTTGCCTGTTACTCCAGGTGTTTCTTGACTTCCTACTTTTGCATTCCAGTTCCCTATAATGAAAAGGACATCTTTTTTAGATGTTAATTCTAGAACATCTTGTAGGTTTTCATAGAACTGTTCAACTTCAGCTTCTTCAGCATTACTGGTCGGGGCATAGACTTGGATTACCATGATATTGAATGGTTTGCCTTGGAACAGAAATCTCTGTGTTGTTTTTGAGACTGCATCCAGGTACTGCATTTCAGGCTCTTTTGTTGACTATGATGGCTACTCCATTTCTTCTAAGAGTTTCTTGCCCACAGTAGTAGATATAATGGTCATCTAAGTTAAATTCATCCTTTCCAGTCCATTTTAGTTCACTGATTCCTAAAATGAATGCTTAAAACTTAGTAAAAGGTAGACATTACTACCAGCCTGATATACAGATAAATAAATTGACCAAGAGGAAGAAAGGGACTTTTGCTAAGGTCATACATGGAGCAAGCAACAGAACCAGCATTTGTGCCCAAGTAGCCTAGAAGGCCATATGATCAACCCAGCCATTGCAGTGTCTATTCTCAATGAGTGGCTTACCTTCGAGAAACCCTAAGTGCCAGGCATTATACAATAGGACTCAAAACCTTATTTCAGAAAGGAGTGGAACATTCCCAACTTCTCTAGGAAAGGTCAACAACCAGAAGCTAGTTCAAGATTGTGAAATAACATCCATCTTCAACCATTTCTGTCTAACTCATAGTACCATTTGGGGCTATCAGTTTATCTGTAGTAAAGCCAAAGATGACTGCTGCTGCTGCTGCTGTTGCATCGCTTCAGTCGTGTCCGACTCTGTGCGACCCCATAGATGGAAGCCCACCAGGCTCCCCCGTCCCTGGGATTCTCCAGGCAAGAATACTGGAGTGGGTTGCCATTTCCTTCTCCAATATGTGAAAGTGAAAAGTAAAAGGGAAGTCACTCAGTTGTGCCCGACTCTTAGCGACCCCATGGACTGTAGCCTACCAGGCTCCTCCGCCCATGGGACCCTCCAGGCAAGAGTACTGGAGTGGGGTGCCATTGCCTTCTCCGTCAAAGATGACAGAACTTTATAAATCCTGAAAAAGCCATGATGTCAGGGCATAACTTCATCATGACTGACCAAATCCTACAAATTTTCATTCATCCAGTCCAATGATCCATCCCAAAGCCTCCAAAGCACAAGTCAGATCCTCAAAGCAATAGCTCAGTGTGCAGCAATAGGAGTAGAAGGCAGGGGAAAGAGAGATTGTGAGCTTCAGGGGAAAAAAAAAAAAGCATTGCTGATACTCTCCTTCAGCTTCTTCTTTCTACAGAAGTACTGATCTAAGGCTCATATTCTTATTACAGAGTTCTCAAATTTTAGCATGGATATGAATCAGTGGGACCAGGGGGAAGTTCCAACAAGTCCCCAGATGAGTCTAATGCTCTTGGTCTAAAGATCACACTTTGAAAGACACCGCCCTATAATATTAATCCCCTCCCAAGCCTCTGCTTAAATAGCTCCAACCACAAAGGACACTGAAGTGAGATTAACACTGCCCACTCAACAAAGCAGGAGGTCATAATTTTACTTACTAACCATGAGGAAATGATACCAAATGTTAAAGTGGAAAAATACCTTATAATAATAAATTCTTAATATATCTATTTCTGAAAAACAAACAACAAAAGTTGCTATACTTCACTAAAAAAAAAAAAACAGTTCATATTTTTAAAATAATTACCAGAAATCCCAAGTCAAAATTGTCCATATGCAATGTTTATGCCTGGTCAAAAGAAAACCCTTGAAGACCCAGAGGCTAACGCACAGGTTCTGAGTAAATGTTGACAGCCAGAGTCTCAGTTGAGCTCATTTAGCTTAACAAGTCTCTACGTCCAGTTCACAGTGACAAGCAAAGATCGATAAAATTCTATAATGCTTTTCCATTAGTCTCCAGACTTTCTTTGCTCAAAATGATAAAGGATGAGCAATGGTCAATAGTGTAATAGACATAACCCAGAGCTGCCTGCTCATTAGAGCTTACTATAGTGACACAGAGTTAAGTGGCACTTTTTGTGTTTTTCTGGGGTTATTTTAGAGAGATCCCTCTTCTCAGGTTTACCACCCATTCACTAAATCCTAGGCTGAAGAGGGCCTCAGAAATATTTTGGTTTAACGTCTCATCAGCTTATATTATAAGAATCTTCCCTACAGTACTCTTAGGAGATGACAGTTGTCAAAAAAGGTAACGACAGAGATCTTCAAGACTTCTCTCATTCAAGGCAACTTTACCTGGCTCCCTGGCCTATTCTTCAATGATAGGATTGTTGTTTAAAATAAATCCTTCAACACAGAGAGTGAGAGAAAAATATCGTAACCCCATATTGAGAGAAAAATATAGTTAGGTTGTTTTTCACCTGAAAAGATATGGAAAGAAAACTTCAAATAAACAAGGAAAAAATTAAAAATAAATAAATAAACCCTTCAAAACTATGGTATCTAAAACAGGTTTGATCAATTAATTTACCATCACAGAAATAATACTCCAGGAAGGGAGGAAATCAGCCTGTGTTTGTAACCAGCTGAATACCAGAGTGGGCACAGCTGGATACAGATGTTCGGTGAACATTCAGTTCAGTTTAGCCGCTCAGTTGTGTCCAACTCTTTGCCACCCCATGGACTGCAGCACGCCAGGCTTCCCTGTCCATCGCCAACTCCTGGAGCTTGCTCAGATTCATGTCCATTGAGTCGGTGATGCCATCCAACCATCTTATCCTCTGTCATCCCTTTCTCCTTCTGCCTTCAATCTTTCCCAGCATCAGGGTCTTTTCCAATGAGTCAGTTCTTCACATCAGGTGGGCAAAGTATCAGTGAACATTAGTTGGATAAATTAATCAATGAATGAGACCATTATAGGCATTCATTGCTCTAATAACATTTTGTAACTTTCCAGAATAACTCAAATGACTTGTTCTATTGCTGAGGATCCCACAATCCTTAGATTGGGCTTGAAATCATAAGGAACTGTGTTTTCTATACAAAACACTTGCAAGTGATACCAAAGGGTCATTTTCAAATAGAGGAAACTTAAAGTGTGTTAAGCCAGGGATGCAAGTATGAAACATTAGTATCGTAACTTTTTTGAATTTTTAATTTTAGTTGGATCCTAACAAGGCTCTCTGTATATATGAACACAAAATCTATTCAGGAGGAATACTCAAGCCTTAGTTAACCCATTTCACTTTAGATTGTAATTTTGTCACTTAAAAAAGCTTCCACTGTCAACTTCACTATTAAGGAAGAAAACAAATAACCACTAAGTACCTGCTATGTGGTGGGAAAGACTCATAAACATCATCTTATTCAACATGTCAATAGGCATTAATTTTCAGATAGCCAAGTAATCTAGATATCCAGATATCTATTGAAACCAACAGTAAGTGAATCAGTAAGTGAATGTGCCTGATTGTGTTTAAATTAAATGGCCCAACAGCTAAGCTGAAAACTAAATTTTTAACACCTAACATCTGCCTTGTATACGTGTTAAGTGACTAAAACTGGAGAAAATAAACATTAGCTTTAGGAGATAAGAATAGGAAAAATATTTCCCAGATAGGCCAAAATACTATTTGAGATAGCTAGAGAGGACAGGCATTTCAAAGGATGGTGATTATTTTCTCATGGACAAAAAAAAAGGGCAGGGGGAAGTCAACCATAAGGGCTTCAACTGATATTTTAAAAGGATTTAGCAAGGGTAAAGATGGTCATCCCATCATTCGTAAGAGGTCCAGGAGGTCAAAAATCTCCCATTATACTGTAGTGTTTACTAGGATGGTTAAAAGTCAGTGGCCATAATACAGAACTAGAGTCTTCAGTGTTAAAGACCTTGTCTGGAAAAGTTTATAGTTCTCCCTTAAGAATGCCTCAGTTTGTTGTTGTTGTTTTTGTTTTAATGAGCTTCAGTCTTGTTTAAAACTACGAGGTTTTACAATTGTCTTGAAATCTGCTAAGACAATAAACCTTGCTCTACACCTCCATGAAAAACAACATTCACATTGTCTGTAGCTTTATTGTGAAAAGATTTGAAATTGGAAAGTGTTGGATTTTCAATTTTGTTTTTCCCCTTTAAAATTGTTTTGACTATGCTGGATCTCTTGCATTTTCGGGTGGATTTTAGAATCAGCTTGTCAATTTCTGTGAAAAAATTGGCTAAGTTTTCAATAGGACTGCTATCCCTCTCTACAGATCGAATCTGTAGATCAATTTAAGGAGTATGCTATCTTAAAAAAAATTAAGTCTTCTGATCCATGGACATTAGATGTCTTTCCATTTATTTGAATTTGGAAAATTTTATTGAATTTGGAAAACAAATTCTCTGATTTGAATCAGGAAAACCATGATTTTTGCAGGCCAGGAGAAGCACACACTGCAAGATGTTATCTAGGAATACCTGACTACTTGTAAAGCCAATCACTGAGCTAAAAAAATTTAAAAGTAAAAGCCATGATGAAAGAAAAATTCCATTATAGAAGATTTGGGGAAAATGCACCATTACTGAGATACAGTGACACAAACCACTATATTGTTTAAGAGTAAAGAATGAAATCCTGAAGCAGAAAAAAAAAAATTATCTTAATATATTTTTCAAAAGTAAAGAGAGATTCCCAGTGCTCACTTTGTTTCAGCTATTGATCTACCCCTTAATTGCTCCTTCCTTTGTCATTATTGATTGCAAAATCAGAAGGAGGGCTGCGCATTTATTCATTTGTTTATCCCTCAAATGCCTGCAGAGAGAGGGACAAAGGAGGAAAGGAGGGTGTCTTCTTGCCTCTGCAGCTTCTAAACTTAGAGGCAACCTCAGAGCCAAATGCCTCCAAAGGGAGGACACTAATACTAATATACTGCTGACTGAAAAGATTTGTCCTGCTTATGAACATCAAAGAAAAAAAATCTGTGCTCCAAAATCCCTTACAGCTTCAGAGCTACCATCAGGTCCTACAATGAGCCCAGATTCACAGTTCTGCTCTTTGTTTCCCAAAATCAGGTCCTTTTTTGTTGAATTCAATGAGCCTAACCCTGGTGCTACTCTTTTGAGACCTAAAATAGCCTTAGCCCTTAGAATGATTTATGTTTCGATTTGTAATTTCCAAAGGCCTCTCAGACTTTTGAGTACACCCTCCACAAAATTGTGTAACACGTGAACAAGCACTGAGTCAAAATAACTTTCACCCTGATAACCTGGAATTGATTATACATTATTCGCATAAACAGTTTGAGGGAAATGCCTAGATAACCAACAACTTTTTAAAGATTACCTCTTATTTACTAGATGGGGCACTTCCTAATTAAGCAACTTGCTCTTTCATTCTAACCTCAAATTCAGAAGTCAAGCCTGTGGCTTAGCACAGTTACAAATTTCATGAACTGCTAGAATGATCTGAACATAGTAGAACTAAAAATATTACACCCACATAGGCCAACGGTCTATTTCATGGCCTTCATTAAGTGTTTAGAACTTCATTAGAACTGGGCATGGAACAACAGACTGGTTCCAACTGAAGTACATCAAGGCTGTATGTTGTCACCCTGCTTATATGCAGAGTATTTATTTAAATTATTTAACTTATATGCAGAGTACATGATGCAAAACGCCAGGATGGATGAAGCACAAGCTGGAATCAAAATTGCCAGGAGAAATATCAATAACCTCGGATATGTAGATGACACCACCCTTACGGAAGAAAGTGAAGAAGAACTAAAGAGGCTCTTGATGAAAGTGAAAGAGGAAAATAAAAAAGTTGGCTTAAAGCTCAACATTCAGAAAACTAAGATCATGGCATCTAGTCCCATCACTTCATAGCAAATAGACAAGGAAATAATGGAAACAGTGACAGACTTTATTTTCTTGGGCTCCAAAATCACTGCAGATGGTGACTGCAGCCATGAAATTAAAAGACACTTATTCCTTAGAAGAAAAGCTATGGCCAACCTAGACAGCATTTTAAAAACAGAGACATTACTTTGCCAACAAAGGTCCATCTAGCTATGGCTTTTCCAGTAGTCATGTATGGATGTGAGAGTTGGACTATAAAGAAAGCTGAGCACTGAAGAATTGATGCTTTTGAACTGTGGTGTTGGAGAAGACTCTTGAGAGTCCCTTGGACTTCAAGGAGATCCAACCATTCCATCCTAAAGGAAATCAGTCCTGAATATTTATCAGAAGGACTGATGTTGAAGCTGAAACTCTAATACTTTCAAAAGAACTGACTCATTTGAAAAGACCCTGATGCTGGGAGAGATTGAAGGCAGGAGGAGAAGGAGATGACAGAAGATGAGATGGTTGGATGGCATCACTGATGCAATGGACATGAGTTTGAGTAAGTGCCAGGAGTTGGTGATGGACAGGGAAACCTGGCATGCTGCAGTCCATAGGGTCGCAAAGAGTCAGACACAAATGAGGGACTGAACTGAACTGACAGATTAAGTGTTTACGTTTCCTTTATATTCATTGATTTGCCCCTTAAACAATTGATAGGTAACATGTATGTGGTAAAGAATAACTCAACTCACATTTTCTTCTTCTTTTGTCTTTAACTTTCATTTCAGAAACCTTCCCCTACCAAATTTTCCTACAGAGAACAAAAACCCTATTATTTTCACCTGGTTACCTCAGGGAATACTTCCTGGAGTAAAAAGCCATTTCTTTTTTAACTATTTATAATTAACATTTCTTCACTTGGGGTCCAGGCAGCCATCATATCCATTCAATTCTGACCTGAAATGCAGCAATCAGTCACTAGTTTCTTCTTGGCCATAATGCTGATACTCTTAATAACAGGCATTTCTCTTATCGTACCTCTCGTTATCATCAAAAAATGTCCAGTAGGCTTCCTTTCCCCTTTCTATTGAGAGTTGTGTCATCAGTATCTTGTAGTCAAGGCTAGCACTCTTCTCTTGGTCCATTTGCCTGAACTTGACAATGTCCTCCTGGTTGGTAAGCGCTCCCTATAAATGCTAGATACGCATATGCTGCTCGCCTTTCAGTCTCTTAATATCTGTTTCATCCCATCACAAGCTTCGTTATCAGTTGATCAGTTCTGTTCAGTTCAGTGGCTCAGTCGTGTCCGACTTTTTGAGACTCCATGAATCACAGCATGCCAGGCCTCCCTGTCCATCACCAACTCCCGGATTTCACTCAGACTCACGTGCATCAAGTCAGTGATGCCATCCAGCCCTCTCATCCTCTGTCGTCCCCTTCTCCTCCTGCACTCAATCCCTCCCAGCATCAAAGTCTTTTCCAATGAGTCAACTCTTCTCATGAGGTGGCCAAAGTACTGGAGTTTCAGCTTTAGCATCATTCTTCCAAAGAACACCCAGGACTGATCTCCTTTAGAATGGACTGGTTGGAGTCTTCTCCAACACCACAGTTCAAAAGCATCAATTCTTCGGTGCTCAGCCTTCTTCACAGTCCAACTCTCACATCCATACGTGACCACAGGAAAAACCATAGCCTCGACCAGACGGACCTTAGTCAGCAAAGTAATGTCTCAGCTTTTGAATATGCTATCTAGGTTGGTCATAACTTTTCTTCCAAGGAGTAAGCGTCTTTTAATTTCATGGCTGCAATCACCATCTGGAGTGATTTTGGAGCCCAAAAAAATAAAGTCTGCCACTGTTTCCACTGTTTCCCCGTCTATTTCCCATGAAGTGATGGGACTGGATGCCATGATCTTCATTTTCTGAATGTTGAGCTTTAAGCTAACTTTTTCACTCTCCACTTTCACTTTCATCAAGAGGCTTTTTAGTTCCTCTTCACTTTCTGCCATAAGAGTGGTTGCCGGGAGCCAGCACGGGAGATCTCACCCATGACAAGGTCGGGGAAGAGACCTGATAAGCAAGGCTTCAGGACTCGAGAGACCCCCTGGACCTGCTCAGACATCAACCGCAAAACCAGAATCTGTGTCTTACTATTTTATGCCTTTCACCAACTCTTCTGACATTAACAGGGGGCTATCCCCGACCACCTTTCTCTGGAGAAAATCAACTTAGGGCTCTAGCTAATAAGTCTCTTGGGCATGAAAGGAGTATTTCAATTTAAATCCCCCTGTTAGCATTCTAGCTTGCTTGGCAGGTTTATCCAGACTCTTGCAACATTGTTGAGCCAATGCTTGCTGCCAAGTTCCCACATCCCTTATCCATTGTGTTCCTGGGAGTGCATATAGTCAGGATGTAGAAAAAACAAGCAGTAGCCTTTGCATTAACAACATTAGACTTTGAGTTAATAAGTTATTTCTTTGCTGTAACCCACTAAACCTTTGCTCCATAAAAATGTAACTCTGTACTTTAAGGGTGATGCAGGCTAGGAATTGAAGAAGAAACACTTCAGGGGAAAATTATTGCTCTGGCTGACCAACCTTTATCAAAAAGAGGTCATAAAATATCAAGAGGCCTCCAGGCCAGAAGATAATGTATAAAAAATAAGACTCTTGCAGGAAGGAACCTGGTATTGGAAGGAACCTGGTTAATACTGATGGAATGTTGAGTTGACTCTGCATTTTTCACTTTGCTCAATGTACAACTCAGGGTATAAAAGCCCTCTCTGAAAATAAAGTGATGGGCCTCGCTCACTGAAGCTTGGTCACCCCATGTCATTCATTCATTCATTCACCAACATCGTCCCTTCTGAAGGTATCCCTGGACTCTGCTGAGACTGGACCCCGACAAGGTGGTGTCATCTGCATATCTGAGGTTATTGATATTTCTCCTGGCAATCTTGATTCCAGCTTGTGTTTATTCCAGTCCAGTGTTTCTCATGATGTACTCTGCATAGAAGTTACATAAGCAGGGTGACAATATACAGCCTTGACGTACTCCTTTTCCTATTTGGAACGAGTCTGTTGTTCCATGTCCAGTTCTAACTGTTGCTTCCTGACCTGCATACAGATTTCTCAACTGAGTGCTTAACTAGATGTTCAATTAATTCTAAAGCCTGAATCAGAGACCATTATAAGAAGTGTCAACTTGTAAGAGATCTGTACCTTTGAAATAAGTAGAAGAGAGTCTACAAGGTTTGCCACATCTTTAACTCCATCTGTTTCAGTTACACCTTAACTTTTATTAAGTCAAATTTTTTGTAGCCTCACATTGGCTACAAGTCACTGAAATGTGGCATTAAAATAACTGTAAGCATTTTTACAATCACTTTGCTAACTTAAAAGTTCAAGAAATACATCCCCAGAGTGAAACCCTATTTTAGCCCTAAAGAAGCCGGATAATATGACAGAATACATTTTTAATGTAATTCAACAAAAATCACTTACTGCCATCTCCCATTTTACCCTGAACTTCTCAACATGCTTCTTAGGCTAAAACTTTCAGAATTAATACAACATTGGAAAAAATGTTTAATTGTGTTCTGATTTTATATTTGACATGGACTGAGTATCTTTGGTCATGTCAATTAAACTTCTTGACCTTTATATATCCATCAGTTAACTTTCTTATTAAATAGGGTCAATATTTGTTCTGTTTTCTTAAAGGGATGCTGCAACAAAAAGGAAAAATACTGTAAACTTTCTGTAAGTATAAAATGTATTTTCTCCATTTACTTCAATAAGCACAGGGATCAATAACCACAATTCATGATACTAAACTAGGTAAGCAGGATGCTGGGTTAACCAAGACATAGTTCCTAAACATTACTAATCTTTATTCAAATTTGGGGCTTAGAAAAAGAGTTTAACAAAAGAAGTGTAAGACTTGTACACTGAAAATTACAAGACATTTTTGGAAAAAAATTAAAGATGTACAGAAATGGAAAGAAAGTTCATGTTCATAGATCAGAAGATTTAATATTGTTAAGATGGCATACTCCCCAAATTGATCTGTAGATTCAATCTGTATCAGTTCAGTTCAGTCGCTCAGTCATGTCCCACTCTTTGCAACCCCATGAATCACAGCACACCAGGCCTCCCTGTCCATCACCAACTCCCGGAGTTCACTCAGACTCACGTCCATTGAGTCAGTGATGCCATCCAGCCATCTCATCCTCTGTCGTCCCCTTCTCCTTCTGCCCCCAATCCCTCCCAGCATCAGAGTCTTTTCCAATGAGTCAACTCTTCTCATGAGGTGGCCAAAGTACTGGAGTTTCAGCTTTATCATCATTCCTTCCAAAGAAATCCCAGGGTTGATCTCCTTCAGAATGGATTGGTTGGATCTCCTTGCAGTCCAAGGGACTCTCAAGAGTCTTCTCCAACACCACAGTTCAAAAGCATCAATTCTTCAGTGCTCAGCCCTCTTCACAGTCCACTCTCACATCCATACATGACCACTGGAAAAACCATAGCCTTGAGTAGATGGACCTTAGTCAGCAAAGTAATGGCTCTGCTTTTGAATATACTATCTAGGTTGGTCATAACTTTTCTTCCAAGGAGTAAGCGTCTTTTAATTTCATGGCTGCAGTCACCATCTGCAGTGATTTTGGAGCCAAAAAAAATAAAGTCTGACACTGTTTCTACTGTTTCCAATCTATTTGCCATGAAGTGATGGGACTGGATGCCATAGCTTCATTTTCTGAATGTTGAGCTTTAGGCCAGCTTTTTCATTCTCCACTTTCACTTTCATCCAGAGGCTTTTTAGTTCCTCTTCACTTTCTGCCATAAGGGTGGTGTCATCTGCATATCTGAGGTTATTGATATTTCTCCCGGCAATCTTGATTCCAGCTTGTGTTTCTTCCAGTCCAGCGTTTCTCATGATGTACTCTGCATAGAAGTTAAATAAGCAGGGTGACAATATACAGCCTTGATGTACTCCTTTTCCTATTTGGAACCAGAGATATAAATTCCTATCAAATTTTAGCTGCCTTTTTCAAATAAATTTACAGCTGCTTCTAAAATTCATATGAAAATGCAAGGGATCCAGAATAGTCTAAACAATCTTAAAAGAGGAGAAAAAAACTGGAAATCCAACATTTGCCAATTTTGAAACTTATTATAGTAAACCTACAGTAATCAAAACAGCATGATATGGCATAAGATTACTATATTGATCAAAGGAATAGAATTGAGTCTCCAAAAATAATCTCTTACATTATCTGCTATAATAAAAATCAAACTAGGAGACGTATAAACAATAGAAATTTATTTCTCACTATTCTGGAGGCTGAAATCCAAGATCAGCGTATTATTATGGTTGAGCTCTTGAAAGCACTCTCTTCCAGGCTGCAGACTTCTGACCTCTTACTGTGTTCTTACGGGGTGAAAAAATAGCTATCTAGCTTTCTGGCTGCTTCTTCCAAGTGCACTCAACCCATTCATGAGGATTCTACCCTCCTGACCTAAGCACGTCCTAAAGTTCTTAATTCCAACTACCACCACACTGGGGATTAGACTTCAAAGTATGAATGCTGAGGAACATAAACATTCATATTTTTAAAACATATTTATGAATTTATTTATGGCTGTGTTGGGTCTCAGCTGTGGCACGCAATATCTCCGTCACGGTGCATGGGCTTCTCTCCAGTTGTGCATGGGCTCAGTTGTCCTGTGGCATGTGGGATCTTAGTTTCCTGACCAGGGATTGAACCCACATCCCCTGCATTGGAAGGGAGATTCTTAATCACTGGATCATCAGGGAAGTCCCTTGGGCGACACAAACATTCAGTCCATACAAATGGACACTTATTTGGCAAGGGTGCTAAGAAAATTTAATGCAGAAAAGTAGTCTTTTTGATGAATGGTGTTGGGACAACTTGACATCCACATGCAAACGAATGAATTTGGATACTTACCTCACATTCTGCACAAAAATTAATTCAAAATGGATCATACACCTAAATGTAAAATCTAAAATTCTAAAAATCCCAGAAGAAAACATGAGAGGAAATTTTCATTACCTTGGCTAAGCAATGTTTTCTTACCTTCAACACCAAAAGAACAACAGATCAAAGAAAAAAAGACAAATTAGACTTCATCAGATTACTAAAACCCGTTTATGCTTCAAAGAACACCATCAAGAAAGCGAAAAGACAAGTGACAGGATAGGAGAAAATGTTTTCAAATTGTATACTGGCAATTGTATACTGGCAATCATACACTGACTTGTATCCAAAATATGTAGAAAATCTCTTTACAACTCAACAATAAAAAGATCCAGTTAAATAACCAAATTTTAAAAACTAGCAAAAAATTGAATATGCATGTGTCTAAAGATGTACAAATAGTGAATACATTTATGAAAAATTGCTTAGTATAATGATTCATTAAGGAAATGCAAATCAAAATCACAATGAGATATCATTTCACACACACACCAGAATGGCTACAATCACAAAGACAAACAATAGCAAGTGTTGACCAGGATGTGAAAAAAAATTGGAACCCTCATATATTACTAGTGGGAATGTAAAATTGTACACCCAACTTAGGAAATAGTTTTGTAGTACTTTGGAAAGTTAGAGTTATCTCATAACCCAGCCATTCCACTCCTAGGTTTATACACAAGAGAAATAAAAATATGCCTCTACCAAAAGTATGTACACAAATGTTCATAATACTCCCGAAGTAGAAACAACTCAAATGCCCATCAAATGATGAATGGATAAATAAAATGTGGTATAGTCATACAATAGAATGTTATTCAGAAATGAAAATGAATGGAAAATTGATAAATGGTATAAGATGAATGAACATTAAAAATGTTATGCCAAATAAAAGAAACCAGTCACAAGAGATCACTAAATGCATGATTCCACTTACATGAAATGTCCAGAATAGGCAAACCCACAGAGTCAGAAAGCTAAGTAGTAGTTGCCTACGGTTGGAAATGATGATTAAAAATATGAAATTTCTTCTTGGGGTCATGAAAATATTCTGGAATTAGTAATGATGGTTGCACAACTCTGTGAACTCACTAAAAACCACTGAACTTCATCTTATAAATGAGTGACTTAAATGGTATGCAAATTATATCACAACAATGCTGTTTTTTTTAAATATACATATAACAGAAGAAAGTGACAGCCATTTAAAAAGCAAAAAAATGAGGAAGTCAATATAAACTTTCAGTGGCTAGTTTGGTGGAATTCTGTTTTAATTTACACAGATGCATGCTGTGTCTGCCTAATATTTAAAAGTCTAGACCTGCTGGGCAGAATTTCTTAGGTGATTAGTACATGGTTTGTGAGAGGCTTCACTAAATTTCCCTGATGTCCTCCAAAAAAATATCATACAAATTTCAACTACAGGTCACTAGATCAGATATTAAAAACTGGGGCAGGTGAACCAAAAAGGACCATGGCTTCATTTTTAGTTGCCATTGTGTTTCCATAAGCTTCTTTTCCTGTTGTTTACTCTTGACATATGCGTTTTCTTGTTGCCTTATTTTCTTGTGTTTTATTTTCACTCTGGATTTGTTCTTTTTATCCCTGGCCCCTAAGTTTAACTTGACAGTCATTAAAAATAACTTTACAATGAATGTCAAATTCTCCACAGAAAAATGTTAAGATATTAGAACAGCTGTGAATTGTCATAGTGCATAAGAGTCAGAGACAGAGGTTTTGTTGAAGATGGCAGACAACTCACTCAATAGGGAGCAGGCAATGATGGGATAAGATTCTTCACTTTCTTATTACACAGCTATTCATTATAGCTAAAGAGTCTTACTCAATTAATTAAATATAAGAAGAGAAATCAAATCAAAATCCTTAAAAGAAGCAATAAATCCCTTAGCAAGGGACAGGCGAACTATGCTTATTCTGGAAAAGATGCAGTCTTATGTCAAAGTCAAAAGCAGTGTTTGGATCAATCAAAATTTTTGGCCACTGTGATAATCAATTTTATGTATCTACTTGACTGGATCATAGGATGCCCAGAAATTTATTCAAACATTTATTATTAATATGAGTTTGGCTGTGAGGGTGTTTCTAGGTGAGATTAACCTTAGAATCTGTAGACTAAAGTAAAGCAGATTGCCCTCTCTATTGCAGATTCTTTTGAGGCTTCATCCAATCAGTTGAGGACCAATAGAACAAAAAGGCTGAGTAAGAGGTAAAACTCTTCCTGCCTGACAGCTTGAGCTGCAGGTCAATCTTTTCCTGTCTTCAGACCTGAACTAAAAAATCAACTTAGGGTATATGCCCAGTAGTGGGATGCTGAATCTAGAAAAATGGTACTGATGAACTTCTTTGCAGGACAGGAAGAGAGATGCAGACATAGAGAACAGACTTTGGACATAGCCAGGCAAGGGGTCGGGGATGAATTGAGAGAGTAGCAGTGAAACATATACATTACCATATGTAAAATAGATAGCTAGTGGGAAGTTGCTGTATAACACAGGCAGTTCAACATAGTACTATATGACAATCTAAATGGATAGGATGGGGTGGGGAGTGGGGAGGAGGTTCAAGAGAGAGGGGACATGTGTATACCTACGGCTGATTCATGTTGTTGTATGGCAGAAGCCGACACAGAATTGAAAAGCAATTATCCCCCAATTAAAAAAAAAAATCAACACTTTTTGAGTCCCAAGCTTGCTAGCTTTTGGACTGGAATTTCCACCATCAGTTCTCCTGGGTCTCCAGTTTGCCAGCCTTATATATGGGAACTCCTCAGCCTCCAGAATCCTGAATAAGCCAATTCCTTACACTAAATATCTTGACAGATTAATAGACAATTGGTTGTGTTTCTTGGAGAACCCTAAAACAGCCACATTAGACAAATCTGTTTTTCAGATACTGAGAGTTCCATCATTATTATAGTCAATCAACTTTTCTTACTCATAAAATAGAAAGTTTTCACATTTAAGCTAATTTTTCCTTTTAAAACCTGAACTTTCTTATTTTTTATCAACTACTGTTTTAGCAAAAGTCTTTTAAAAAGATGAGGGAAATAAATAGCTCTTTCCCTGAATATGTGATACTGAGTTAAAGTATATTTATGTTGGTCTGACACATTAGGGTAAACAATAGGTCTCTCTGGAAAAAAAAAAAAAAAGTTTTGTCAATAGTAGAGTTGAGTAAGTCCTAGTTATCAGCACAAAAGGGGAGGAACAAAAGATAGGGAATGACAGTTACAAAGGGAAAGGGAGCGATGAAGGGAAGGAAGGAACCTAATCATATTCCTGAAACACTAGTTTAAAACTATATATGTTATTAAAATGCTTTTAAAAATGAAATTGTTGTATTAAGTGTTGTCTAAGGGCCAGATACTGAGTTATAATCTCATTGAATTCTCTGAACAGTAGTAGTGAACATTTATGGGACATTTATTTTTCTATATGCTTTCTGTATATTAACTTAAACAATTCATTATGGTTATTATCCTTTATGGCAGATGAGGAAGCTGAGGCTTTAGAGAGATTTAAGTTAGCTGGCCTTGTTCACAAAAGTTAAGTGGTCAAGTTGGGATTTAAACATGGGAGGCTTGGCTCCAAGATTGGTTCTCTTAACACACAGCACAACACAGCCACTTTCTTTGAGAAAAGTATCAGGAAAAAAAGACATTTGAGAAATCATGGAGAAATTGTATCAAGTGAACTAAGAGTATAGGGTAAAAAGACAGGCTTTGGCATCCAAGTCTTATAATTGCATCACCTTAGGAAAATTACCACCTCCCTGATTCTTGGTTTATTGACTATAAAAATGAAATAAAAGCTACCTTGCAGATTTGTAGCAAGAAAAACAGATGATTAAGGAAAACCTTGGTAGTAGTTCAATAAATGATAGTCATTATCATCATATTATTACTCTTTTGAAGTTTTACAGACAGCTCAAAGACTCCAGTCATACAACTTCCCTGTTTTATTTGTTTTTAACCTAACAGTCCTAATTAATGAAGAAAATAAAATGTTGATAAAGGAAAATTGAAACAAAAGAATTGATAGTAATGAGGGCTATCAGGTGCATTTTTTATATCAACATAGCCAGGAGAGGGGGAAAAAAAAATGTCTTCCATTTTACAGGGAAACAGAATTATCTACTTATTCTGAAAAAAAAAAAGAATAAATATTAAAATTAGAAAAGGGACTTTGTGCTAGCTAGCAGATAATTGGAGATTGGTTCCTTTAGTTGATTAATGTATTCCAATAATCTATTCAAGTACTTGAGTTAATTGTGACATGGTTCTGGAGAAGTTAGCTGGTTTAGCCAAAGGTGTATAGCTAGTTGGTAACTCAGTGAAGACTAAAAACACTGCTATATTTAAAATACATAACCAACAAAGACCTACTATATAGCACATGGAACTCCACTCAACATCATGTGGCAGCCTGGATGGGAGGGGAGTTTGAGGAGACTAGATCACAACATTGTTAATTGCCTATACCTCAAAACAAAATAAAAAGTTAAAAAATAAAATATGTAAGATTCATTAATATATGACAATCCCTTCAAATACCTTTATAAATCTGTTGAGTGTTATGAAGAGTTCTGCTCTGGGAGAGTATTCCACTGTCAACTGAAAAATAAAAATAAAAACAAGAAATACACAACCTAAAAGCTGCAAGCTATGATTTATTTGGTGACCTTATTGAGGACTATTGCCAGGGATGGTGATGGACAGGGAGGCCTGGCGCGCTGCGATTCATGGGGTCGCAAAGAGTCGGACACGACTGAGCAACTGAACTGAACTGAACTGATTGCCTGGGAAGGCAACCTCTCAGATAGTTCCTTGGAATTGTTCCAAAGAGGTAAGAGTGAAAATGAAAGTGAAGTCGCTCAGTCCTGTCCGACTCCTTGTGACCCCATTGACTGTAGTCTACCAGGCTCCTCTATCCATGGGATTTTCCAGGCAAGAATACTGGAGTGGGTTGCCATTCCCTTCTCCAGGGGATCTTCCTGACCCAGGGGTCAAACCCGTATCTCCCACATTGCAGGCAGATGCTTTACTGCCTGAGCCACCAGGGAAACCCAAGAGGTAAGACAGAAGTCTCCGTTTATGAGTTTTTGCTGTGGAGGGGAAAAAGTAGTAGAACATCAAAAGATTACTGCTAATCACAAAACCAAACAACAAACAAAAGCACACATCTCAAGTTAATGATTCTAGTGCTTTTCTACCCACAGGAAGATGCAAGAGTCTGTAGTCATTGAAATTATTTCTTTATTATGCATCTTAATTATCTAGAGCCAGTATCCTGTTTTTCTCCATCCTGAATTCCCCTCAGGACACACCAATGGGCAGACTCCCATAACTGACGGAGTGCAATATCGTTTACTAAAATGGCAGGCAATTATTTTTGGTCACACAACAATAAAAATAAGTGGTGCTAATCTACAAGGTTTAAAAGAAATAAGGAAGGGTTAATCTGCACACCATAAAAGAAAACCAGAAGGAAGTAAATAAAATTTGCTTCAAACTTCTGTTCTTGCTTTTAAATATGTTACTTTTTTTTTTCTTTTCCCCCTCCTGATAATAAGATCAATAGTAGAGAACAAGAGTTAATACCTAAAAGGGGACATTTCCTGCTGGTATAGCTGGTTGGAGCCTTATTATTTTCTCTCAATTCCTTTGACTTTTCATTGTCTTCTCTGTCTTATCCACATTGATGCAGTTATACCTAGGATATTGTATGAAAATACAGTGTTTGATGCTGCTTAAGAATAGATGCTTCAGAAAATCTTCAGTTAAACTGATCTCACTGCTGCTCTGGGAATTTCTATATTGTTCTCTTGGGGTATCTTTATTGCTAAGAATAGCCTTTCAAGGTCATAATTGTGCCTATTATGATATATCTCATATGTTTGTTGATGATTAATGGGACAGGCAATTAGTACCTTAATGAAATACTGCTTTTCCAATATTTAGAACAAACTACTGATTCTTATTATGATCTTTATCCTAATATTAAATGTAGGAATGGCTAAATATCAGAATCTTTCCATTAAAGGCTTCAACTGAAGCACTGCATCTCTGTTAAACTGTAATCAGTGAGTTGGCACAATGACACTCATGCTGCTAGAGTATAGCCACATAGGAACTCAAAATATATATTAATTAGGAAGGAAGGAAGGGAGGGAGTAAGGGCAATCCTGCTTTTGCCATCCATCCTATAAGAGAAGGGTGAGTTATTTTTAGATTCAGGGATATCTCTCCAAAGCATTCCAAAGGTACTCAGTCATGATGTTTGGATTCCTGATTGCTGAAGAGTCATAGAGGAGGTACCTAGGTCACTGAAAGGAAGGGAAGGAAGGTAGAGTCCTACTGACAAAATAGGAAACATGTCAATGGACAGAAGATAATATCCTGAAAGATGATATTTACAGAAGGGGGGAGGTGTCAGCATGGGGGAGGCGGGTGGTGAACAGGGAGTAGGGAAGATAGAGCCCCATGGAGGCAATATAATTTGCACATCATAGATAAGAAAACTAAAATTTAGAAATATTAGATAATTTGTCTCAGACTACAGAGTTTCTTGGGTTTCCCTGGTGGCTCAGAATGTAAAGAATCTGCTCCAATGCAGGAGACCCAGGTTAGATCCTTGGATCTTCCTGATCCCCTGGAGAAGGGCATGGCAACCCAATCCAGTATTCTTGCCTGGAAAATCCCAAGGACAGGGGAGCATGGAAGATTACAATCCATGGGGTCACAAAGAGTTGGACATGGCTTAGGGACTAAACTACCACCACCACAGAGTTTCTTAGTAGAAAAGCTGTTAATAGAACCCAGACTTTGCTCCAAAGTGCATACTCTTTCTACCGCAACATTCTGGGCAGGTTTGGAGCTTGGGAAAATTCACATCTCAGGCTGTTAATTTTGGTCCCCTAGAAGTAAGACCATCCTCAGCAGATGTGTATAGGGCTGGATACCTGACGGCTGGTTGTTTTCAGTGGATTCTCACATCAAGCCCTTTCTCCTTCCCGGTGTTCTGAACTCCAGAGATCATTTCCAGATGATCTTTCTGGGTCATTATTAAGATTTTACAAAGTGATCCTATTCCCTTCCCTGTAATTTCTGTCTTCAAACCGCCCAGGTAACCCGGAAGGCATAGAGTTGTTTAACTTTTATTACTTTATAAAGTTTTCTACTCTAGCACACATGTGCTCTTCAGTTATTCAACAACTGCTTTATGATAATCATGATGAAAGGCCTGGTTCAAAATTCAGTTGATACAATTAGAATTACTTCATATTCTTATACTATTACATGCTAAACAATTTTGCCTACTTCTTCAAACTTTATTCCACTTTCCATAAGCTGTGGTACGACTTAACCATTTGTTACCTCACAATTTCTAGTTATCAGCACAAAAGGAGGCTCCTCCTTGAGGGCAAAAAACATTATCTGTTATTTTGTTTTTAATATCCTACTCACCTGTGGTTGTATACCATCTTTATTTTTTAATAAGGCTTGTATTTTTGTTTCTTGATTTTTTTCTTTATCTTTTCAATAAATGTTTTTTCTTTTTTGATCAATTTGCCTTGCTTTTTATTTTTCTATTTTATTAATTTCTGCTTTTATTTTCAAGGAATTAACATAATTTTTTGCAGTTTCTTCTAAGTTTCTTGGTTTGTATGTTGTTTTGCAATAAATACATTGAAGATTGTAAAGCTTTTTTATACTCTCCTGATTTTACGTAGGATTTTTGTTTTTCTTCTGTTTCTAAAGAGTTTGTAGTTTCCCATTTGTGCTTCCCTTTAATCTAGGTTTAACACATTCTTAAATTTTTAATTGTGCTATATCAACCAAGGGGAAATGTGCTATTTATAATCTCTGCCACTTAAAATGTGTCCATCTAGAAAAAAGTGTTGGCAATGGATAACCAGCAAGAACCTATTATATAGCACATGAAACTCTGCTCATTGTTATATGGCAGCTTGAATAGGAGAGGAGATTGGGGGAGAATGGATACATGTACATGTATGTCTCTTTGCTGTTCACCTGAAATTATCACAACAATGTTAACTGGCTATACTCCAATGCATAATAAAAAGCTTAAAAAAATAAATGAAAAAGAAAAAAGAAAAAGGTGGATCTTTATTTGCGATCTAGTTAAGTTTTGAGAATGTTCTGTTTGTATTTTTTAAAAAAACCTATTCTCCATTGGGGGGGGTGCAAAGATATGTGTGGTTATATTACATACATCATTTAAAATGATTTTTAATGGTATAGATGCTTCTGCAAGAGATACCAGTTTCTCCCACCTACAGTTCAAATAATTGCAAGGTCTCATTGCCATTTCAAAAACCTTCGACAGAAAAAGAGAGACTTGTTTCTACATTTCCACAAATGTACAGTCACAGGGAGGATGCGGGGAAGCTGTCAGAATCTGATAAGAAAACTAAAGAATAAATAATAAGACCTAAAAACGAGTGTAAATAGTATTGATCCCACCACAAAATGGCTTGGTGACCTTGGACAAGTCACTCCTCAAGGTTTCTATTTCCTTATCTCTCAATGGGAATGGTCACACCTGTGCTCCCAACTTGACGAGGTTTGTCAGGAGAAGCCAAGGGGTAAGAAATATGAACATAAAGTAATAAATAAAAAAAATATTAGCAGAGGTTGCTAATATATCGATACAAGATAGAAGATAACAAAATGTAAAACGGGCAACACAGACTCCAAGGTGCTCATTTTCTTTTGGTTCCCTTCCCTGGCCCCAACACCTTCAGGTTCCTTTGAGGACACCTTCCTCCTGCTTGGAGAAACCCCCGCCCAATTGTGTGAGTCTCTCTGTTCGTTGCAAAGGCAGGCAGCTTGGAACCTACTGGAAGCGCTTTGTGGAGGGAGCAGAAACCTGCCCGCAGCTAAAATTCGCGCTTCAGCACTATGAGACCGAGCAAGTACGGAGTCTTTTCCTTAGGCTGTGGAGGTTGACTGGCAGCTGCTGCCCAAAGACTCGTCAATCAAAGGACGCTTTCGCCCCGGACTCCCCCAGGTCTTGGGCATAGTCTCAGCTACGGAGATATTTGGGCTGGAAGCGTCAAGGGCCTCTGAGATCTCATCCAGCAATCGCGGCATTCTGTCTAAGCACTATGGTGTTCGGCATGAGGGTTATCAGGGAAGATGCTCCTCACGGTCCCGCGCCTCCTGGGGAAGATAATTGAGCGCCGAGAGCACGAGCGCTGGGTTCGGTGGTGCTGGAGCCGCGGCAGCCTGTGCGGTGTGTGTGGGCAACCCAGCCTCCTCCAAGCCCTCTCTCCCCAAACTGCCTTCCTGCCGCAGTCCGGGCCCAAATTAATTCTCTTCCCTGGGCACGATCCTTCCGTTTCCCGATGGGATCCAGCCTTTCAACCATTAACCTCCCAGCTACTGGGAGGAGGGGACGTGCAGGATGGACGGAGTGAAGGGTGGGAGGCATTTTGCACGTTCAGAGGCACCAAAATTAACTGCCAAAGCTAAAAGAGTCTGCTTTCTTCCGTTTCTGACAGACGAATGCAGTGGGATGCCTGCTGGGCCGACTGCCGCCCCGGCCCGGAGCCCGGGTTCACTTCGCAGCCTGCTGCCGAGTTTCAGACCGCAGTACCCAGCATCCGCCCGGCTTTGCCCCTTGCCGAAGTCTGCAGATCGATAGATGCTGGGCGTAGGTTTTTCCCTAGGCTAAAGCCCCAAAGCTCCCACCTTCACCTTCTATTTATTTGCCCGCTCCCACCACTACCATCGAAGTACGTGCCCCTCTGGTAGTGTTGGCGCTGAAACCCGAGCGAGGGAAAGGGCGCCTCCCCATCCCCTCCTCCCCATCCCCGCCGCGACTCGGGGTTTTACTGCGGCAGCCGGAGGTGACAGCTACGCCTGAGCCTCCTCCGTTGCTCTCAGAGCCCCGGCTTCCCCAGCCTCCGGAAAGCGCCTCCTTCTGAGAGGCTGGCCCTAGAGAAGTGCTAACGTGCTGCAGGAAACCAAATTTAAAAATGTAGAAGTCGCTGGGCTGCATTCCTCCGAGGACGAGCCTGATCGCCCAGGACCGAGAGTGGCAGCGTGTGGGAAGTTGGGACCGTAGGCAAGGGGGGAGGGGAGTGGTGCAGCCGGCATTCCCTCTGAAAGGAGTCGCTGGGAGCAGCGACCGGTTGGACACAAGTTTGCCTGGGAGTGTTTTCCTTTCGTCAATAATTAATCACCGGAATCAGGCTGACAGAACTGGAGTTTTAGCAATAGTGCAGAGGGCGGGGCCGAACACCTAACTCCCGGAGCTTTGAGGTGCCCAGCGCAGTAGGAAGCTCGCAGCAGTTGGGGAGGAGCCAAAGCGCTGGTGCTCACCTAAGCCGCAGGAGATATACCCAGCCCAACCGGGAGGTAAGCATCTTCCAAATACATGCTTGATCGGTAACGTAGCTTTTAAAGGATAGAATTCCTGTCTTTAGAAGGAATAATAATACCGAGCCATAAAGCAATGTACCAGCGTATTATTTAACTGCACTAAAAATTTTAAGAATTGAATGGGTTTTTCCATTTGCCTTTAACTATGTTAGAAACTAAGATGTTTCAGTCAACAGAAGCCAAACTTTACTACTGAAACTTTCCCAGCCAAAAGAAGAGAAAATTACTTTGTTAATTACTTTTGTTTTTTATCTTTGTATAATGCAGTAACACTATTCAGAGAAATGTCATTGGGTGTTGCTTGATTTCATTCTTAAATATTTTGTTCATCTTGTTTTATGTTTTTATACAATACTTTTTGCCCATAAGCTACTTGAGGCAATAATACACACAAGTCAATTGCCCCCAAAGTAAAGAATTTCCAACAAGGGATACATTTTAACATTTTATCATGATTATTAAGCTGTATTGCTGTTTGTTTTAGTGGACAAGTCTTGTCCGACTCTTTTGCAACCCCCTGGACTGTAGCCCACCAGGCTCCTCTGTCCATGGGATTTTCCAGGCAAGAATGCTGGAGTAGGTTGCCATTTCCATCTCCAATTAAGCAGTATGTATTTTCTTTTTTCTTTTTTTTGGTCTTTTAAAGGGTTTTATTCTTTTATTTTTTTAATTTTATTTTTACTTTATTTTACTTTACAATACTGTATTGGTTTTGCCATACATTGACATGAATCCACCACGGGTGTATACAAGCTCCCAATTCTGAATCCCCCTCCCACCTCCCACCCCATATCATCTCTCTGAGACGATTAAGTGACCACTTATAAGTAACTAGACTTCTAAACCCAAGGAGAAAAGTACATATAGATAACTTTGACAAGGGGGTGAGGATATGGCATAATGAATGGATGGAAAAGAGTTTAGATATGAGCAGAGATTCTAGATCTGTGTCAACTAAAATGACATTCAACTGATTGGCAATCAACATATGAACCCAGCCCTTGATCAAATAAAGAATTTGAAGAATTATTAACTTTAAATTTTATCCCTAAAACTACAAATAAATGCACCAAGAAAGTTGGGGCAGTTGTTTTCCTATATGACTTTGTGGTCTGGTAGTTCTTCTGAATTAAATAAATGTTAAGAAATGAGTGATTATTTTTGCTTGTGAGTTCTATAGATTAGTGTGTAAAATTAATGAAGTTTTAATAACTTAATTTTCACTTCTGAATTATTCCTATACTTTTTAAAAGACATCTTTTTATTGTTATTTTTTAATTGGTTTTTATTGGAGGATAGTTGCTTTACAATGTTGTGTTAGTTTCTGTTGTAGAGCAAAGTGAATCAGCTATAACTCCTCTTTTTTGGATTTCCTTCCCATTTAGGTCCCCACAGAGCACTGAGTAGAGTTCCCTGTGCTACCTGTGTTATCTATTTTATAAGTTGTTTAGTTGCTCAGTCGTGTCTGATTCTTTGCTATCCCATATACTGCAACCCACCAGGCCCCTCTGTCCATAGGATTTCCGAGGCAAGAAGTAGTGTATATATGTCAGTCCCAATCTCTCGATTCATCCAATCCCCCTCTTCCACCCCTGGAATCCATAAGTCTGTAAAACAGGAATCATTTTGATGATTG
This sequence comes from Ovis canadensis, assembly GCF_042477335.2. Classification (NCBI taxonomy): domain Eukaryota; kingdom Metazoa; phylum Chordata; class Mammalia; order Artiodactyla; family Bovidae; genus Ovis; species Ovis canadensis. The sequence goes on from NC_091245.1 coordinate 229,134,185, forward strand.
TTTCAATGGCTGTTGATGGTTTTATGCATCGATTACTAGAGCAACAGCAAACATGTAAAATGTACTATCACCCTCATTACCCAAAGATTTCTATACAACTATTTGATAACAACAAATTAACAATGGTTTGCCAGCCAAATTCATGGGCATTCTAGAAATGTAGTGGATATAAAGTTGAAAGTCAACCAATCCTCAACTTCAGTTAGCTTTCTTAATCCACTGTTTGTAAATTTGCAAATACTTACGTAAAAACTGTCCTTTGTAATTCTATATCCACTGGGCTTTTATGTCAGCATAAACTATTTTACTACCAAGTATACAAGATGGAAAATCTTCATTAAAAATTATCCAGATGGGACTCAACTTCCAGTATGGTGGTATGAGGAACTCTGTAAACCTACCTTCTCTAGCAAAACAACAATAACTTTAAAATTACTGTTGAAAATTGTACATAAACAACTATTTGGTCTCTAGAAATTGTCCTGAGGAAATAAAACAAATGAAGAAAACTTTGTTAAAGACAATCTATTAAGTTTCAGTAAGAACAGTAAGAGCTTGGATTCTGAGCTACAATCCACTTCCTTCACCAACTCCACCTGGACATGATGGTGCTCTACTCTGAGGGGAAGTGCAGCCAAGAACACTGGGCTCACTTTCAACCTAGATCACAGTTGAGGGCTATGTTATGTCCGGAGAAAATAGGCCACCAGCATCTCATCCACCACCAGGGTTGCAGAAGCTCTATTTTAGTTAAGAGCAAGTGAACGGTCTGAGGCTCTCTTCTTCCAACCATCCCCCATTCTTAAGGCAAAAGAGAAAAAACTCAACAACTAAAATAGAACTAACCCATTTTACAATGGGCAAGGGACTTCAGGTATTTCTCTAAAGAAGGTGGGTAAACAACCAATCAACAAATGAAGAGGTGCTTACCATCATTAGCCATTAGGGGAAATAAATATCAAAAACACATGATACCACTTTATACCGACCAAAAAGACTCTAATCAAAAAGAAAGATAATCACAATTGTTGGAGAGAGAGTGGAGAAATTAGAACCAGCATATATTGCTGGTGGGAATATAAAATGAGTGAGTTGCTGTGGAAGATAGGTTGTGAATTCCTCAAAAAACTGAAATTTATACACCCATGGTGGATTCATGTCAATGTATGGCAAAACCAATACAGTATTGTAAAGTAAAATAAAGTAAAAAAAAAAAAAAAAAACCCATACATGGATAAAAGGTCACCTCAAAGTGCACATATTTAGCCTCTGTAAGTTTTGGTGTACATAGGTGTCTTTAACGCTAGACATGATCCTAACCTGCACCTCTTATGATCACGTGTCTCTTCTTGTCTTGTTTATGCCTTTTAATTTATCTCATCTAATATTAATGATGTGACTTGTGCTTTCTTTTTATTTGCATGTACCTGTTCTCTTTTATTTTCAAATTTGCTTTATCACTTTGAATTGCTTCTTACTTGTAAATAACTTGAAATTGGATTTTGTTTCTTAACTGAAAGAAATCATCTCTGTCCTTTAATAAAGGTATTTAGTCTGTTTCTATTTAGTGTTAACAGCTGATATGCTGACTTTATGTTTTCCATGGTACTTTGTGTAAGCTATTTGTTTTACTTTGTGATATCTTGATCAGTTGTTTTAAAGAGAATAAACACACAAGATATTCATTAACACACACAAAAAAACTGAAATTTACCATTATAGCCTAGCCATATAACTCATATAATTTCACTCCTAAGTATTATCCAAGAGAATTGAAAATCTAGGTCCATGTAAGAACTTGTGCACTGATGTTCACTGCAGCATTACCTATAACACACAAAAAGAGACCATAACTAAAGTATCCATTGACTGGTGAATGGATAGATAAAATGTGATATGGAATGGAATAATGGAATATTATTCAGAAATGAAAAGGAAAAGCTTTGTACCACAACATGGATGAACATCTAAGACTATACTAAGTGAAAGACCATATATTGTATAATTCCATCTATATAATATGTCCACAACAGACAAACCTAGAGACAGAAAGTAGATTTTGTGTGTGTGTGGTTAAGTATGACTGAAGGAGGGGAGGGGTGAAGTTGAGCAGGAATGGGGAGTTACTGCTAAAGGGTACAAGGTGTCTTTATGGGCTAACAAAAATGGTCTAAAACTGATTAGTAATGGTTGCATAACTGTGAGTATACTAAAAACCACTGAATTGTGTGCTTTGGGTGAACTGTATCATGTTTTAATTATATCTCTTTATTGCGCTGTTTTTAATAAATTATACAAGGTATTAAAAGAATATATAGGTTCAGAATTTGGAGTTCATGAATCTTCATGTACCACCAGACCAATAGTTTACATGAACCTCTTTCCTAAGGGCCACATTGAAATAGATGAAATAATTGAGTGATACATGTGATACAAATGTGATTTTCAGCCTTGGAGAAGGAAATGGCAACCCACTCCAGTGTTCTTGCCTGGAGAATCCCAGGGTCGGGGGAGCCTGGTGGACTGCTGCCTGTGGGATCACAGAGAGTCGGACACGACTGAAGTGACTTAGCAGCAGCAGCAGCAACACGCCTGCCCAAGCTTTTCTCTGTTTTGAAATGTCAAATGTCTTTAATGCAGTCCTATAGCGAACTGGTTTGCAATACCCTAACTTTTTTAACTCATGCACTCATTAGATTAATACAAGTTCAGTGAGACCAGTCCTTCCTCCTGTTTCTAGTTAAGTCTAGTCCTTTATCATTTCTTCAGGCCAGTTGTTGAGAGAAGCCACAGTAGGTGAGAGAAGGAAGGAGGGTACCTGAATCTCAGCCCAAGTGTACTTGTCTGCCACTTAGACAACCCCAGTTTCACTTACACTAGAATGGCTCAGAAGTAGAAGTCTTCAGGAGAAAGGAAGAGCTGGAGCAGCCACGATAGTACTCAGAACACACTGACATGTCACTGCTAGGAAGCATCTCTAGTGGGTTTTAACAATCTCAAATATAGAAGATTCCAATAATTAATATTCTCCTCTACTCAACTTCTATATTTTGAGTTTCTATAAACTACCTGAGCCGGTACTAAAAGCCATAGAATTGAGATAATGTTTTGTTAAAAAATGGGAAGATAAAATTAGTGAGTCTGAGTTTCGGAGGGGTAGTCACTAACACCTGAACTTGTTGCCAGGAACAGGTGTGAGCACACTGAGCCAAAGCATACCCTTAGCTTTAGGGATTCAAGCAAATCCATCTGCATCAGGAAACCTCAGGATTTTCCATTCTCACCAGGTCAAGCTTATCCTTCCATATATCTGTTTAGAAGAGCATACCATGCTGATGAAAATGGGTTCCACGCAATTTTTGACCATTGAAGGTTTTATAGAGATCATATTGTCATGTTTTGTCAGATTTCTATAAAATAGTTTTAAATTTCCAACCAAATGTCTATAAATTAAATCCATGAAAAATCTGATTGTAGTTATTATTTATTAATATTGCTTTGATCAGGATTAATGATTCTTTTATTCAGCATATTTATGGTGCATCTACTCTGTACCAGGACAATTCTAGGCCCTGGATGAGTAATAAAACAGACAAAATTCCTAACCCTTAAGAAACTTAACATTCCAGAGGGGCTGTCATATAAATATGTAATTTTAAGTGAATTATACAGTGCATGAGTAGGAGATAAGGGCTCTGCAGAAAAATTAAACAGGGAAGGGAACAAGTTACAATTTTAAACTGTGGCATCAGGCTAGGAAGTACAGTTATGTAATTAGATAATATAAAGATCATGTATGGGATGGGCCATGAGGATTACCTGCTCCAAGTTAATTTTTTACCCCCGGGAGCTTCATTTCCCCTTCCCGTCAGCATTGTTTTATTACCTTGAATTTACTGCTGTTTCACCAAAGAAAATATTACATTAGCCCTAACATTCCAAGCAAGCACAAGGAAGACAGAACTTCTTGCCTTTTTTAAAGAACTACAACCCAAATAAACACCACCTTATGACAACAAAAATTCTTGTTAAGGAAAGTCATTAGCCTGGTCTTTCAGTTTCTCCTGGCCTTTCTCTCTTGCTGTGCCCTGGATTCTTTTTTTTTTTTTTTTTTGGTCACCCTGCTTTTTTTTTTTAATTTTTATTTTTACTTTATTTTACTTTACAGTACTGTATTGGTTCTTATAGTCTGTAAGAGGATTGTGTGGTCAATGATTAAGAACCACTTTCCCAAAGTTAACACCTTTTGAAAGAGTGAAGAGACTACGGGAGAGTTTGAGTGGAAGAAGAATTTCCAGGCCTCTCTGGAAAGGTGAAAGGAGAATAGATCTTTCAGAACTACAGAACATAGGAACCCCACTGATCAACTGGAGAAAAGGGAAAAAGCAACCTGCTTTCCCAGACCAACCCACAGTCTCTCCTCAGGATTAAAGATACCTGAGATATCTGATATTTGATACTTAAAAGATACCTGAGAACACACTGTTCTAGTAAAATATAATGGGTGTGGCAGCTCGCCTGAAATAGGACTTTTAGAAAATGGCTTAAAAGGGATCAGGGACTTGATTATTTTTTTAAGTCAAAAGGGAACATTTATTTTAGGCTTGGATGAGAAGTGTTTAAGAGTCAAGTTAGAAATAAATCAAAAACCTCCTGTTGTAATGGAGTCGTTATGGAGCGTTAGAATTCTCATTTATTTAGTAAAATATTTTAATTGAGCAGCCACCTGTGTCAAGTACTGGGGGAACAACACAGGCCTTGCTTCAAAGACCTTTCTTTCGGGTTCCCTTATATGCCCTTTGTTACAAAGTAGTCAGAGCACACAGTGACGAGGACAAGAACTTTTTGACCTGCCTGTCCTGACACTGGCTCCTAGTTTAGATTAGAGCCTCCTCCCATGCCCCAGAGTACCCTCCACTTCCCTGTCTTAGCACCTATCTCAGTGCATGGGATGCCTGTGTAACTGTCTCTCCTCCTCTCTAAAAAGTGGTCTGAAGAGAGTATGTCAGTGTTATTCACAGTTTATATATCCCTAGTACATGCTTACTGAATATCTGACTAGATGGACGGATGGATGGATGATTTACCAGAGGTGTCTGCCAAGAGAGGCAGTCTGGAAGAACAGTAGTTAAGAGTGTGTTCTCAACATTAACTGTGAGACTTTGGGTCAATATTTAAGTTTCTCAGTGCCTCAGTTTCCTCATTTGTAAAATGGATATAGAAATAGTACCTCTGGTACAGTGTTGTTTAAGTGAACTAAGGTAATACATATAAAATTCTGAGACATAAGTTGCTCAATAAATATCCACTATTATTACCAGTACAGAATGGTGGTTTCCTTGGTGACCATTGGCTATCCAAATATCACATCCCTGCCTTTTGGCTCCATTATAAGCTCAAAGGATGTCCATTAGGGCTAAAGTTATCACTTTGGGTTCAAGATCTCAGAAAAGATTAAAAGGAGAATTTGGAAATGAATATAAGTAGAAATTGAACAAGAAAATTAAAAAAGGGAAAGTGCTCAAGATGGCATGTCCAAAGCAATTTTTCTGGGGCAGTAATACCTCTGCTTCTCTCACATCCACCAGCCAACATGCCAGTTCATCTCTGTTCTAGAGCAGACTTGTGCCTCATAGGATGTCATGCCCAATAAATATCAGTAAGTGTTTACCGATGCAGAAGAAGAAAGAAAAGTGGGAAAAATTTGTATTTGAAGTCGTCTTATCTAAACCTAAGAGTGTTATATAATCTTTTTTGTTTCTTTTGAAAGTTTAATAATCTTTTTTGCGTGAGATCTGTAGTCAGGATTATCTTAGTACTTCTTCAAATACAGTGTTTATTACCTTCTAAATAAGGTGAAATGCCAACTTGTAACTGTCTGTGGAAACCTAGTAATTTTAATGTTTCCCTCTACTGCTATTAAAGAGAATTCTTTTGGCCTCTTCCCCAATCATAGGGGAATCTCTCTCTCTCTCTCTTTTTTTTAATCTTCTCCTAAGAGCAAACTGATTCTCCTTTATTAACTCATCCATTTAAGAGTAATTTTTAAGTAAAACTAGCTTAGAGTCATTTTATGGATAGAAAAAAATTAGAGTAAGAATTTGTAACAAACCCTGATACTTCAATTACCAACTCTATTCCTTGAGGCTGCAGATATTTTACTCCACAAGGGAAAGCTTGGTCATTAAATTTTTAATAGGATATCTTATTGCGTAAAACTTTAAACAAAGGAAAAATCAATCAGGTTGGCCTAGTTCTGATCTTGATGGGCAGGAAAATCATGTTATAATTCAGGACAAAAAAAGTGGTTCTACAGGTTTCCTCCATTTAGGAAACCCTGATGCAAATGTAAAATAAATGATATGGTACCCCTCCCCATGACCTACAGGGTGAATTCTTTCTCCCAGACTCATGAGACTCACCATTTTACCCAGTTACATCATTTGTGCTTTATGAGTTCAAAAGAGTCACCTAAAAGGACTCTCTTGGGAGAAACAATAAAATGCATGTAGGAAATAAGAGGAACAAATAATATTCTGATTAAAAGTTACCATCATTGAGCCATTATTAAAACCAGGCTCCATTAAGTATCATTTACCAACGTTGTGTAATCTTCACAACAACACAGAAATAACTAATCATCTCTGTGTTACCAACACTTAACTGATGTTTATAGAGGTTAATCAATATCCTGAAGATCACATGACAGCAAACTCCAGTTTGCCAATTTCAAAATCCATATTCTCTTATTATGGAAAAAAATTAATGAAGCAAATCATTCTCCAATGGGATATTGAATTCTGTTATGGAAATAGCACCTTAGATTTGATGAAAGCTTAGTGATCTCTTCTTCAACCCTTCCTCCTTATCCTTAGCAACCCCCAGAAGGTATTATCCAGATTCTGTGAACAGTTCCCTAATGGAATTCTCACTACTTCAATCAGCTAGCCCTTTCCCCTTTAGATTACCCTTACTGTTTAAAGTTTTTCTTGAGTTTTTGTTTTTGTCTTTGGCCATGTCACACAGCTTATGGTATCTTAGTTCCCCGACCATGGATTGAACCCAGGCCGCCACAGTGAAAGGGCTGAGTCCTAACCACTGGACCACCAGGGAATTCCCCAGTTTTTCTGAGATTAACCTCTGAAAACAATAAAATAATTCCAAACCTTTCCCTCCATTATAGCTTATAACACCATTTAAAGTCTCTTAGATCTTTTAAGACTTCCATGATCCATTCCTTCCCCTCAAATCTTCTTGCAACCTTTCCTGTTGGAAGCCTTCCAGATTTTCTCCATCTGGCTTCCTGAAGACATGGTCAGCTTTCTGGAGTGACTGTTTTCATCAGATGGAAGAAGGATGCTAACCAAAGCCAAGAGCTGTGGTCCCCTTTTCTTATCTGTGGCACAACAATTCTAAAAATATAAAGAATATTGGTGCTATGGTCTGAATGTTTTCCCCTCAAAATTCATATGTCAAATCCTGACCCCCATAGGAGATGGTATTAGGAGGTGGGTCCTTTGAGAGGTGCTTTAGTTGTGAGAATGGGATCTTCATGATGATATTAGTGTTCTTCGGGCTCTGGAGTGATCCCTTGTCCCTTTGACCAGCCAGAAGGTAGCAACTAGGAATAGAAAGAAGACTTGGCCAGAACACAACCACACTGGTGCCTTGATCTTAGACTTCCTAGTATCCAGAACCATGAGAAATGAATTTCTGTTATTTATAAGTCACCTAGTCTATGGTATTTTGTTATAATAAATCAAACAGACTAATTCAATTGGATCACTTCTTTGTAAACCATTTCACGACACTATTGGTTCATAATGAACTTGAAGTCAAATAAAATTCCTTAGTCTTTATTATTTGAATTGATTGTGGTCCACATTTTCCCCTATCTTATCCTTGGACAATTAACTTTTTGAACTGAAGAACAAGACTTTGTATTTTTCTCAAAGTTTTACCCTTGGTCATTCTTGGGACTCTGTAATCAACTAAGTCTTTTATAACTCCATCCCATAACTCTTGTTCATCTGCAAATTTGACCACCTATACTTTCTCTGGGCTGGATGAAGTCTGGAATCAAGACTACATGGAAAAATACAACAACCTCAGATATGTAGATGACACCACCCTTATGACAGAAAGCAAAGAACTAAAGAGCCTCTTGATGAAAGTGAAAGAGGAGAGCAAAGAAGTTGGCTTAAGCTCAACATTCAGAAAACTAAGATCATGGCATCCAGTCCCATCACTTCGTGGCAAATAGATGGGGAAACAATGGCAGACTTTATTTTGGGGGGCTCCAAAATCACTGCAGATGGTGACTGCAGCCATGAAATTAAAAGATGCTTACTTCTTGGAAGGAAAGTTATGACCAACCCAGACAACATATTAAAAAGCAGAGACATTACTTTGCCAGCAAAGGTTTGACTACTGGTTTTTCCAGTAGTCATGTATGGAGGTGAGAGTTGGACTATAAAGAAAGCTGAGTGCCAAAGAATTGATGCTTTTGAACTGTGGTGTTGGAGAAGACTCTTGAGAATCTCTTGGACTGCAAGGAGATCCAACCAGTCCATCCTAAAGGAGATCAGTCCTGAATATTCATTGGAAGGACTGATGTTGAAGCTGAAACTCCAATCCTTTGGCCACCTGATGTGAAGAACTGACTCAGTGGAAAAGACCGTGATGCTGGGAAAGATTGAAGGTGGGAGGAGAAGGGGATGACAGAGGGTGAGGTGGTTGGATGTATCACCGACACAATAGACATGAGTTTGAGTAAACTCCGGGAGTTGGTGATAGACAGGTAGGCCTGGCATGCTGTAGTCCATGGGGTCACACGACTGAAGTGGTACTTTCCCTGACATAATTCAGATGGACAAAAATGCTACCATTGTGAGGACAAGATGCAGAGCCCTAGAGCTCATCACTAAAGTCCTACTCACCATCTTTATAAATGCTTCACCAATTATAATACAATTTCACAAATATCATTTCATTTGATTCTTATAATTCACCTGTGAAAAAATATTATCATCATTCTATTGTGCTTGTGCTCAGTTTTGTCTGACTCTCCATAGCCCCATGGACTGTAACCTGCCAGGCTCCTCTGTCCATGGTATTTTCCAGTCAAGAATACTGGAGCATGTTGCCAGGTCCTCCTGCAGGGGATTTCCCAACCAGGGGTTGAACTCTTCTGTCCCTTCTGTCTCCTGCATTGGCAGGCAGATTCTTTACCACTAGCACCACCATTCTGTACATGAGGACAGAGCTTCAGAAAGACTATCTGACTTGCCTGATGTGATACAGCTAATAAATGACAAAATAGGAAACAAGCCTTACAGCTTCTGTCTCTGCTTCTGGTGCTTTTTCAAAGATGAATGTTTAAGTACAATGATTAACCTAATCTTTTTCCTTTTCCCCTCATATAGATATCAACAGAGACTAATTAAAATTATGAAATATTTTTATTTTCTATAAACAAAGTCTAGTGTTTTTGTTTATAAAAAATATAGAAAACCCAGAAACCTAGTGTTTAAAGCAGATTAAAAGCAGTCTACTCCGATATAAATGAGGTGGGGGCTCTTAGATTCTCTCTCTTTGTCCCACCTGGGGCCTCCCTTTAACCCCGCCATAGATAGTAATGTGGCACCTTATAGTCCTCAGAGTACATTTGGAAGTCACTAGTCAATGGCATGTCCTCAAGCTGTAACCTCTAAAATAAATTTTAAGATAAGGCTGGTTTCTGATACCTTGTTTTTATTAATATAATACATTCTAGAATTCTATGGGAGATCATCTCTCTACAGTTTAAAGACCTTTTATATAGAATAGAATTGTTTTAAAGTTTGAAGTCATCTTTGAGTTTGTTTAATTCAAATCTTAATTTCACAGATGAAGAAACTGCAACCCAGAGAGGAGAAGTAATATACACAGAATCATTCCCCAGGGGAAGCAAGGACAAGAAATCAGACCTGGACTCTCCTAGGTAGGTAGATTCTTCTGGTTATATCATGGAGTATTGTTTTTAGAAATCTGCCCATTTTCCTTACAAGATGACATCTTTAACAAGATGAAGTTTCTGGTTCTCTCTTAAGCAACCGTGAGACATTTACGATATATTTGATTTTACAAAGGCACTTAGATGATATATAGGACTGAAATGTGTAATTAGCTTTAATAATGAGGCTTTGAAACAGTGGTTCTTAACTTAGAGATATTACAGGCTCCTTTGAAGTGGGCTTCTCTGATGTCTCAGATGGTAAAGAATCTGCCTGCAAGGCAGGAGACACAGGTATGATTCCCTAGGTCAGGAAGATCCCCTAGAGAACAGAGTGGCTACCAACTCTAACATTCTTGCCTGGAGAATTCCACGGACTGAGGAGCCTGGCGGGCTACTGTCTATAGGGTTACAAAGACTCAGACATGACTGAGAGACTAGCACTTTGAAATGGATATCAAAAAAATGTTTCTGCAAAACTTGAAAACATTTCAAGAGGTTCATAGATTCCACACCCTCCCCCCTCACACACAGCAAGTTATTGGCTTCCTGGTTAAGAACCTCTGGCCAATTCTAGTACAAGTGCCAAAGTAAGGATTACATAGCACCAACTACTATCTTATTTATGGGTCTGCTGGTTAAAGCTGCTCTGTTTCTGCATCCTTCATTTTTTATTTAAATGGAGCAGTGTCTTATCCTGGAAGACTTCTGATACAAGAAAGGAATAAATGTTTCAATAAGTTCTCAGTTAACCAAATTAAGAGAGAAATTTGATAAAGACATTTTCATACAAAATGTTAATGAAAGTAAGGCTGGTCAATGTTCATATGGGACATTCATTTTCTTTCAACTTATTTTTTAAGAAAGAAAGAAAAGGAAATGGACTGGATAAAACCTTGACTACCACTGGCCACATACCCACTTTTATTAAATCTGTTTTGTAGTGGTTTAGTTTCTAAGTCATGTTTGACTCTTATGACCCCATGGTCTGTAGCTCACCAGGCTCCTCTGTCCATGGGATTTCCCAGGCAAGAATACTGAAATAGGTTGCCATTTCCTTCTCCAAAGTTCACACATTTTGCCTTGAAATGATCTCATTCTCATTTATTCTTTGCCTGGTATTCATAGCCTCAGCAATAATATATTAGTATAGCATATAATAATCATAACAGTTAATATTCACTTAGGCCTTCTTTCTATGTTTTATTCTAAATATTTTATACCTTTTAATATTCCCAGAAATTGTATGAGTGAAGTCTATTATCAGTCCTTTTTTTCCAGTAGAGGAAATTGAGTCTGAAGGATTGAGCAACCTAGCCAGGGCCAAACCCAGACAGGATCCAGAGACAGGGCTCATAAACACTCCACCCTGCCTCTTGGCAGGACTCTTATGTGGATTCTCACCCAGCTCCTCACGTGGTTACTGTGAGACTTTGGGCCTCAGTTTCTTCATCATAAAATAGGAATCATTTAAGTTAAACATTTAGCCAGTGCCTGCCACAGTGCTGCTTAATAAATGCTGTTTCTGTTCCCTAAAGAGAATTCCACATGATACGATTCTAGTACCTTCAAGGAAGAGATCTGAATTCATTTCCTAGGGCTGCTGTAACTCTGGACCACAATGTCGGTGACTGAAAGCAAGAAAATTATCCTCTGATAGTTCTGGAGGCTAGAAGTCTGAAATCAATATATCAGCAGGGCTGCAATCCCTCTAAAGACCCTAGGGGACATTCTACTTTTCTTCTTTCAGCTTCTGATGGCTTATTGGCTTATGGCTACATAATTCCAATCTCTGCCTGTCTTCGCTAGCCCTCACTTCCATGCCTTTCTTCCGAGGACACTTGTCATTGGATTTAAGACTGACCTGGGTTATCTAAGATGAGCTTTTTCAGAGATCTATAACTTAATTACTTCCACAAAGACACTTTCCCCAAATAAAGTTATATTTACAGGTTTCTTGATGTGGATGTATCTTTTGCAGGGTCACCATTCAACCTACTACAATATCTTAACCCAAATATTTTTCTGTCTTGGCAGATTTCCTCTGGTATTCTTGACAAACAAGCCCATGTTTTTTCAAAGAGGGCAAAGAACGTTTCATCTCATCCAGTTTGAGCCTATAGTTAAATTGGTTACAAATCTATTGGTTGAAATATTTTTCTTAATATGCTCAGTTGCCATTAGCCTTCTCCTTGAGAATCAACAATGTTCTTTGGACACAAACAACTGTTACTTATTTAGAAGAATAATCTTAGAGTTCAGCCCTTTACTGCTTTTCACTAGAAGCATGCAGGTACCCATGCACCTGGGAGCAGCTAAAGGAGAATGAAGCCAGCATAATATGTCTATACCATTCTGCCCAGAAGAATGAGGAATCCACTGGGCTAAATTGTCACTGATGCTTTTTTCTTTTCGTATCTCACTTAAGTAACTCACTTCTAAGTATCAAATTACAAAATCTAATTAACTTAATTGCCTAAAAGCAGTGATGTCTTGAGGTAACTCTATTACTCCTGCCCCTCCATTCTCAACTCTCCCTGTCCCACCCTAGAAACTGACCTACACTGCTAACCAACCCGGTAGGGAAATCTCCCCTGAGCTGGGGGTTAGCAGAGAGAACACCTCAACAATGCTGTATCTATCTCCATGAGCCTTGGAGTCAGCTTAGCTCTCCGTTCGTTCTTAAAAGCAGTGATAACTGAGATACAAAAGCAAGTCAGGTGAGGGTAGTAAAAGGGCACTGAAAAAAATAAAAAGAAAACCAGTAAGACTGTCTTACTGTTCTCACAAAAAAATCACACCTATGCAAGTTCAATGTTCAGTTCAGTTCCGTTCAATTCAGTTGCTCAGTCGTGTCTGACTCTTTGCGACCTCATGAATCACAGCATGCCAGGCCTCCCTGTCCATCACCAACTCCTGGAGTTTACCCAAACTCTTGTCCATTGAGTCAGTGATGCCATCCAGCCATCTCATCCTCTGTTGTCCCCTTCTCCTCCTGCCCTCAATCCCTCCCAGCATCAGAGTCTTTTCCAATGAGTCAACTCCTTGCGTGAGGTGGCCAAAGTATTGGAGTTTCAGCTTTAGCATCAGTTCTTCCAAAGAACACGCAGGACTGATCTCCTTTAGAATGGGCTAGTTGGATCTCCTTGCAGTCCAAGGGACTCTCAAGAGTCTCCTCCAACACCACAGTTCAAAAGCATCAATTCTTTGGCACTCAGCTTTCTTCACAGTCCAACTCTCACATCCATACATGACCACTGGAAAAACCATAGCCTTGACTAGACGGACCTTTGTTGGCAAAGTAATGTCTCTGCTTTTGAATATGCTATCTGGGTTGGTCGTAACTTTCCTTCCAAGGAGTAAGCATCTTTTAATTTCATGGCTGCAGTCACCATCTGCAGTGATTTTGGAGCCCAAAAACATGAAGTCTGACACTGTTTCTACTGTTTCCCCATCTATTTCCCATGAAGTGATGGGACCAGATGCCATGATCTTCATTTTCTGAATGTTGAGCTTTAAGCCAGCTTTTTCACTCTCCTCTTTCACTTTCATTAAGAGGCTTTTTAGCTCCTCTTCACTTTCTGCCATAAGGGTGGTGTCATCTGCATATCTGAGGCTATTGATATTTCTTCCAGCAATCTTGATTCCAGCTTGTGTTTCTTCCAGCCCAGCGTTTCTCATGATGTACTCTGCATACAAGTTAAATAAGCAGGGTGACAATATACAGCCTTGACATACTCCTTTTCCTGTTTGGAACCAGTCTGTTGTTCCATGTCCAGTTCTAACTGTTGCTTCCTGACCTGCATATAGGTTTCTCAAGAGGCAGATCAGGTGGTCTGGTATTCCCACCTCTTTCAGAATTTTCCACAGCTTATTGTGATCCACATAGTCAAAGGCTTATTGAACTCATCACCAAAAGCTTTTCAGACAATGCAATAAGATGTAAAGAATAAGCCAGAAGAATGAGGAAAAGAAAGAGGAGGAGGGGGAAGGTCAGAAAAATAAAAGCAATTGAATGTTTTATGAGTAAATCTATTCAATGTCATCCAAAAAATTGCCCCCAAAGGACCAAAAAAAAAAAAAAAAAAGAAAAACCAGAAAATTAGTATTAGAAAATACTATTGGAAGAGTCTTGGTTGACCAACTGCTTATGCAACCAGATTTCCTTTGGCAGAACACTGGGAACAAATGCTTAGCAAGTATGCTTTTGACAAATCAATATTGTAGTAACTCACCTTCCTTGCCTTCAGATCTTCCTTGGGAAAAAAGTCTTCTATATCTGAAGACACATTGAATATAATGGCAATAGGCAGGGATGAGACAAAGGCTTGATTTTTGTGCTCCAGGCTTCTAGCTCCTAAGGAAACTGAGTCCTTAGAAATGAACAGTAAGCGGGTATTTCCTTTACCAAAGTATAGGTTTGATGGTGAAGACCTGGGGATGAAAAGAGAAAATCAGAATTGTTATGATGCACATGGCACATAGTTGCCAGTAAAGGGGTCTATAATGACAGTAGAAAAGTAATAGCTTCAGTCAAATGATTTAGCCACTTTTCCGCTTACTTTTAAATATTCTGGGTTTGGGGGTCTTATGAGCCCCTTATTTCACAGTCTTGTCAAAAACAGGTAAGCATATCACAGAATTTATAATTCCCACAAGTACTATAGGAAATTAAACTATGAAAATTTCACAGATGCCAAGAATCAACCTAAATAGACCAACCCTCCTCTCAGAAGATTCTTTGCATTTCAGCAGTTTCCAATTTTCCTCTTATATCCTGAAAGCCAAGGAGAGGAAAACCCCAATTGGGACCTTAAAATGATTATTTGAAGATATTTTAGGGTTATTCATTTATTCAATTCCAGATGGTCCATCCAAGCAATTTTGCTAGACTATTAGTGCCCCACTACAAATTGAGACTCTCAATGACTTTTAAAAGATATTGTTTTGAGTATTTTTAATGTATCTTGCAAAACTGAAATTTCATACCCAATAAACAAGTCCCAATTTCTCCCTTTCTCCAGCCCCTGGTAATCAATATCCTACTTCGTTTGCTTGAGTTTGACCACTCCAGATATCTCAGATAAGTGAAATCATACAGCATTTGTCTTTTTATGACTAGTTTATTTCACTTGGCATAATATCCTCAAGGTTCATTCTGGTTACAGTATATGTCACCATTTCTTTACTTTCTAAAGATAAATAATATTCCATTGCAGGTATGTGCTATTAATACATTTTGTTTATCCATTTAGACATTTGGATTGCTTTTTGGCTATTGTGAATAATGTGCTTTAACATGTGTGTACATTTAATGACATTTAAAAATGACTGTTCATGTCTTTAAGTCAACTGTTAGTGTTGTAGCTATATTCACGTTTTACTTCTAAAAACAAAAAACAAATTGGTAAGCTTTGGAAACAATATCTGCAGAAGGAAAATACAACCTAGAAGCTGTATTTTTTCCTTCGTTCCTTAGGGTAACAGGGTTTTTCTCTCTTTTTTTTAAACAAAACAATAAAGTAAAGAGGTTCATCCTAAGAAGTGACATTAGAGTTAAAAAGTTGGTCCAGAAGTCCTACTCTCCATTCCCAAGTGAGCAGAAATAAAGATACTTGCCCCGTTTCTTTTTTTGCTGGTTTTTTTTTTTTTTTTTTTTTGAGAGGCTTTTTTTTTTTTTTTTTTTGTCCTCACATGGCTTGCAGAATCTTAGTTTCCTGACCAATAACAATCCAGACATGGTGAAATCACACCATCCTAACCACTGGACCATCAGGGAGTACCCCTTGCCCTGTTTCTATATGAGTCGATGACAGGATACCAGGAATCACTATATCATCCCCTATTACAAGTTTCTCTTCCTATTCATAACATCTATTCAGCATTAATATACGTACTGTTTTTTTCTTGGTTTTAATATGTGCATCATCTTTTTAATAGCCACATGACATTGAAATTTATCTAATCTGAATTTTGTATCTCCTAAATGATTATGAAATTTTCTTTTAAAGTGAAATTCCAAATTTGCTTTCCCAGAGAGAAGTCCTTCATTCATAAATTCCTCTAGAGTCTGTGATAAAATGCGAAACAGCAAGGACTGCTTTGAAATTAGTATTTCAACATACACTGTGTTGCCCAGTGGCCTCAGTTGATAGTTGGACTAGAAATACGTGTTTTCTATTGTTTTGCTTTTGTTGGTCTTAATGGAAATTGGAAGCCAAAAGTTTGGTTCCACAAAAATACTCTACTCTTGTGTATTAGTCAAACTAACACCATACCTACAACAACTGGGCTAAATTGTTGTCGAGACTTTTTCCTCTTAGTATACTATTTCAGTAACTCACTTCTAAGTATAAGACTATAAAACTGAATAACTTAGCTGCCTAAAAGCAGAAATATGCTTCAACTAAAAATTGTTTATTTCTTCCTCTTTGAGGAGTCTATAAATTGTCCATCTAATTCATGACAGTATAAAGAAAGTTCCTTAATTGCCCTATAGTTATTTGATTTGCTTCTCACAAACTTTTAAGTTTTTTTGTTTTTGTTTTTTAAAGCTCCCTCTGAAGACCTGGACTTCAAATCCATCACTTCTGGTCTGATATCCAATATTCACCTTGGTATCTGACTTGCCAAAGGGTGACTGGAGAGTATTTTAAGATGAAAAGGAAATTCTCCAGAAAATGTTAAGCAAAAATAGAACCTTCTGTGGGATACAGAAAAAACTGGAGTCACCCACAGAAAACTTAGAGCCAAACTTAGAGGAAGTCAATAAACTATTGATATGTCTGATTCTTACACAGACACAATGTGAGCTTTTTCCTTTAATAATACAAATTTTACCTCTGTCAATCAAATTGTGTTCATGTAAAGAAGCAGTCTGTGGTTAGGTCCCTGAGATATGAACAATGACACAAGCTTATGCAACACACAGTCCACACAATGGTATGTGGTGGCCCTGCCCAAACACATCTAAAAATTATATGAAGATTATAACACCTTTCAAGTAATAGTTTGTGGCAATGACTATATACATGTGTTGTTTTATTACAATTTCTTAATGTACTAGGCAATTCATCTAGCAAACATAAATAGGAATGAGGTTTTTTCCCGAAGCACTCCATTGCTGAGATGAGCATTATAGACTATTCTATGAAGAATCTTTGACTCTAAATTATGATTTAATAAAATCTTGCAAATAGTTTAAAGTTGTACCAATCCACAAGGTACAACAACAAACATCTATTACTATGACTCTTAAAAATATTCCTGAAGAACTCACAAACTATGCCTATATTCCTTACTACATCACTGAGACAGAGAGAAAATTACCAATTATCTCCATTTCACATAGAGAGGCTGTGACACAGAAAGCCTTTGGAACTTTCTCAAAGACACAAAATAATGAATGAATTAAGAGAAATAAAGAGAAAAAGAGATGAATAGAAAAAAAAAGCTGTAATACACTTCAGGTCTTCAGATGTTTTCATCTGGAATTATTCCCATTAGGACCACTTTTCTACCTACCAATCTTAAACTGTTATTCACCTAGAATACTCCCTTGTAAAAAGTCATTTTAATGGGATTTAAGACAACTTTAGAAGTGTTTTTATCTCCCTCACAGAGTCCATGAACTTTGAACAGTACTAGAAAACTAAAAAGCATTTGTCATAATAAAAAAAATTAGTACCAACTCCCTTCCATCTTACAAAAAAACAGATTACACTGAATTTGACAGTACTTAGAAAACAATATGTCTAAAACTCATTGCCTGAAAGCAGATAATGAGAATTCATAAGTTCCTTTTATGTGCCCAGATTGTGCTACAGAAATATTAAATAAGTACAAGTGTGGTCCCTGTGCTCCACAACCTTAAAATTTAGTAAGTCAGTCAGTCAGCCAACCAGCTCATGAGCTGGTGTATAAGTATCCCACATTCCAGACACTGGGGATTGAGAGATGACTGTGGCTTATCCTCAGTATTTAAAGACCTCATAGTCTAATGGGGAAACATTGTATTGAATATGTGGCTAATTATAACACAGCATAATTGCTACAATGGTAACCCATAGAAGAAAGCAATATACATTTCTTGGGAAAGGTAGTCTCCTGAGAATGTTTCGTAGAAGAGAGAATATAGGAGCTACATCTTGAAAACAAAAAAGATTTTCTCTAAAAGAAAAAATATTTCTAGAAAAGTAAGCAGGTGAACATAGAAGCTTAAGAGTGAATGGCATTTAGCAGGAAAGTTCAGAGAGGTGGAGGTCTTAGATGAATGTTTCATTTCATAGAAAATGGAGAGCTATTGAAGGGTTTCAACCAGAAAAATAAATCTGTTATTTTAGAAAGTTAATTCCAGCAACAGCATGGAAGAGTGTAAGGTGAAAAGAAGACAAGTGGTAGATGGGCTATTACATTAGTCCAAATAAGAAATGGAGAGAGTCCACAGCACTGCCCCCCAAAATTTTTTGCAGTGATAGAAATATTCTGTATCTGTGCTGTCCAATATGGTAGCCATGAGCCACATGTGGCTACTGAGCACTAAAATTTTAAATTGCCACATGTCGCTAGTGTTTGCCAAACTGGACAATGCAGAGACATCTTGAGTTAAACCTTAAAGGAGAGTTTTTCCAACTGCAGGTTGCAATTGGTGGGTTAAGAAATTGATGTGGTAGGGAGTTCTCCGATGACCCAGTGGTTAGGATTCTGGGCTTTCATTGCCATGTCCCAGGTTGGATCCCTGGTCAGGTAACTGAGATTCTACAAGCTGTGCAGTGCAGCACAGCCCCCCAAAAATTGATGTGGTAGTTCACAATTGGTATTTTGTAATGAATGAAGACAATAACACAGAAGACAGCAGAACAGAAATGAATGGAGTAGAACAGAATCGGAAATAAAATGTCAGCATGCACTGAAGAGTATTATTTTGAGAGATGTTTATTTCAGTTAAAGGTATGTGTATGTCTGTGTACCACGGATCACAGTGTAAAGTGTACTTTTCTTCTATATTGTGTTTGAAAATGTTTGAAAGTCAGTCTTTTGTGGAAGGCTATTATTTAGCTACATTCAGAGTTATGAGGAAGAGATTTCCAGAAGGGAAAGACAACATAAGCAAAATTCACTGGAGTTTGGAGTAAGGATAACTGGATGTTTTAGGACTTTCTTTCTTCTTCTTTTTTTTTTTTGCTGTTGTTAGAACATTAGAATATTTAGAACATTTTTAGACCTACAGAAAAATGAGACAATAATACAGTGAATTACCATATGCCCTGCACTCAGCTTCTGCTATCAACACCTTACATTAATATGACACGTGTTGCAATTAATGAGCCAGGGTTGATGTGCAATTATTAAAGCCAATACATTACTCAAATTTACTTTGTTTTTAGCTAAAATCCTTTTTCTGTTTTCAGGATTCCATCTAGGCTAAAATACTACATTTAGTTGTCATGTTTCCTTAGACTGCTTTGGGCTGTGACAATTTTTCTGTTTTTGCCTGTTTCTGATGACCTTGAGAATTTTAAGTGCTAAGAATTTTAAGGGCAGGCTTTTTGTTAGAGGCTCTTCTGTTGAAAATTTGCCAGGTGCTTTTCTCATGATTAGACTGAGGCTGTGAGTTTGGGAGAGGAAGACAGTAGAATAGTGCTATTTTCACGCCATGATATCATGGATACATACTGTCAGCCTGAGTTATCACTGTTGATAGTGGCCTTGATCAGCTGACTGAGCTTATCAGTCTCCTCCTCTGTAAATTTACTCGCTTTTATCACCACTTTTCACACTGTAGTCTTTGGAAGGAAATCACTCTGCTCCTTCTCTAAATGAATTAGTTAATTAAAGGAAGGCTTCAACTTGAGTCAGTCATATTGAGCTCTTTCTAAAGAAAGCTACTTCCAAGTACAGACACAATCTCTTTTTAGATACAGCATCTCCCTCTGCGGCAGCAGGCAGGATATTTTTCCCACTTCTCAGGTTTTCAGGTTCCAAATATGAAGCACAGAAAAAGCTGAGTGATTGATGTAGAATTCCAAAATAAGTTGGGAAGGAGCTAGCCCATGATCAAGTGTAGATCCTTCTGACTTTTCTCTTTAGCCCCAGATTCTGACATTTTAGAAGGAGATTTAAACCAAAATGTGTTTTTGGTGGTTTCCCACCTAAGGAGGGAAGATTCATTTTTAGCCAATGTTTAGAAAGGAAAATCCCTTTCTTAGAAAATCCAATCATTTGGAGTCCTTTCTTTAGGCAGAGGAGGGCTACAGGATCAAGTCTTTTGCAGTATTCCCAAGGTAAACACCACCCTGACAAATCATCAAGTACTCATCTTTCACTGTGGTTGCCTAACTTTTTACCGCTTCCATTCCCATGGAGAGGGCCAAAACCAAAAAGCCTCCTGAGCAAGCCCAGCCTCTACTTTCGTCCCCACCCTGAAGGTTCCTTTAACAGTGTTCTCATTTTGTGACTCATGTATTACATGGGTTTATGAGAGCATATGGGTTTTTTTTTTTAATTGCTCTATTTATTCTAACCTTCTTCTCTGCTCAGGCCAGAAGAAAGTTTTGTCCCTGGCTCATGTGGATCCCACATCCCAGGACTTTTCCCTCTCATTGTGAGAGACGAGATTAAAACTTACCTTTCCTCACTGTATACAATCTAGTGAGAGAAAAATCACTCAGTGATCATATTCAGAAATAAAAAAAAATCATTTGGAAATTAAAAATAGCCACTAACTCTCCAATTAGTTATGATATAACTTCTTAGCGGAATTCCAAGTCCTGTTTTCTACTGTCACTGTGTCCCCATTCATTCCCTGGGTTCCCTGCAGGAATCTCTCTCTCCCTCTGGTTCCCGAGACTCTCTTAATCATTCTCTAATAATCTTTCTCCCAGCTTTTTCTCCCCTCAACTTGGCAAAACTCTACTTTGGCTCTTTTATCCATGCTAAGTTGTACACTGCTAATAGGAACCTTGGCTTTTGCCAGTTCCCAGTAATATCTGCAATAAGTGGGCATTCAGACTTTATATGACTGGAAGAGAATCTGGGGTTTCAGGAGTCTTGAGTAAGAGAAGAGTAGAATCTGGGGAAATTGAGAGAAGGTGGGGCTGAAGTTCTTCCAGATACCTACACACTTGATACCAATGTCCTTGCTCAACTTTGAATCTTTGAAGATAACAGAAACCCTCCACTGGAATGTCTACTTCCTTCATCCAACATCAGTTCACAAAACACAGGGCATTCACCACCTGGAATAATCTAGTCACTTTAATTCGGTTTGACAAACCAATTTGACATCAAGCAGTTTAATATCCATTTAATGTTTAGCCTCATAGGCTTGACCCTTTTCTTTAAAATTAATGACTGGGTCTAGGGGATTCTATAGTCCATCCAGCCACTAACATTCTAGGATTCCACTTTAGCTACTTAACACATGGTAAATATTGTCTAAAATGCATATATGTGGACTATATCCAGCTAAATTATAATTATCATTCTGGGGAACAGTGGCCATGATTGTCTCAGTCACTATGGAATCTCCAGTTCCTAGTGCACTTACCAGGATGGTAGTAAATAAAAAGGAAGGTAGAAAGAGAGGAAAGTCTGTCTCTGGTTAGATTCCATCTTCCTATCTATGTACTTCTTCCATATACAAATCCCTTTACTTGATGTTTTGCTTGCATTTTTGCTAATCCTCACAGCAACCTTAAACAGAAAGGATTATTATTTCCATTTACAGATGAGGAACTTGAGGTCCAGAATAATTAAATAACTGTGCCAAGGTTACATGCCCAGCAAGTAGAGGAATCAGAACTTGAGCCAGTGCTTAGGCTTAGTCACATATACATACATCTATATGCATATATGTATATATACATATATTTACACACACACATATAAATACACACAGAAATTGAATCACTGCTATACACCTGAAACTAACACAACATTGACAACTATACTTCCATTAAAAGAAAGAAACATTAAAAATCAAACAATGGCCCAGAGAAAGCTTTTCCTCTGGCCTCACAATCCATCCCTCCAGGCAACAGTGCTGGCCTTTGTCCCACCCCCATTTTTTACCAAGCACTTCACTGACTTTGTGTCCTGCATGGCCTCCCAGTCCTCCCCACTCAGCTGAAGGCATTACGCACAGCTTCAGCTGCTTGAGCCAGACCCATCTAGGCCACTGTACTACTGAACGCATACCACCATGTGCTTAGGCAGTGTCACCTTTGAATGCACAACCTCCTTAAACATTTAAGAGGGTTTTAAAAAATCATCAAGTTTAGAGGAAAAATTAAAAGAAGGAGGAGGAAGAGAAAAAACGAACTACTTGCTCCCTCTTTTCCATATACAGGAATCATCTTTTAAAAAACACATAATTAAAAACAAGGAGATGCATAGTATGCTTAAATAGAGTAAGCATTTTATGTCTTTGTTTAGCGTTACTAGGATATGCCATCAGGTCTTTAAGGACAAGTTAATTTCACACTTCACAGTGAAAATTAAGACATTAAGATGTTTGCTGTTATCTAGTTCTAGGTTGGGCTCTCCTGGTGGCTCAGTGATAAAGAATCCTGCCAATGCAGGAGATGCAGAAGGTGCGAGTTCAATTCCTGGTGAAGAAGATCCCCTAGAGAAGGAAATGGCAACCTACTCCAGTATCCTTGCCTAGGAAATCCCATCGACAGAGGAACCTGGCAGGCTATAGATCGTGGGGTCACAAAAGAGTTGAACACAATTTAGCAACTAAACAACAACAATAACATTTCCAGGTTACCTGTGGATAATTAATTTCATGCCATTTTTGTCAGCTTATTTCCCAAATTCAGCCTATTTTCCTAGCTTGCTTCTTAGCATTTTCCACGCCCTTTCCCCTCATTTGGTGCTCATTCCTGGCCCTCATCACTGCATGTTTGCTACGTGGTCCAGTTTGCTGCTGCCAAGAAGAGCATCTTCTATCTGCAATGCCATTTTGGAATAGATTCCTTTTGAAGCTGTTACTACTCAGAAAAAACCACATAGCAGTATTCAAAGTGCAGTTGTTTAATGAATGAATGAATTCTCCTTCCCACATTACTCATCTTAAATTGTCTAAAGTGGTTTTCTTAAATCTTGCATGTTGTCCCATAGGAAATTTAAAAATAGACTCAATAGGAAGGAAAAACATATTAACTAAGCAAATCTAGAATCTAAATATAGTGTATATTCTAACAATAGGTTATAGCAGATGGTTTACCAATAATAACCAACTCTCTTCTCACCTTTTCATGACCAACAGTAAATAGATAATCTTTAAAACTGCATCTCATTAATAAGGGGGAAAAGAACCAAAGGAAAGGGGGACATCAATGCTTTTTATTGACTCTCCTACTTTGTGAGACTGGAATGAAATGGGACCATAAAAGCATGTCAGAGGTGACAACTGAGAGGGCTGGGAAATGATCCAGGGCACTGTAGAAATGGGTGAGAATAAAAAAATTCAATCTTATCCTTTAAATTGTTAGCAATATGTAACCAAGGCTTTACCAGGTATCCAGCTTTGGTGTGATGCATGTTGGTATGCATTAGAGCTGTTGTTTCCTTGATTGTTTGACTTTAACAGCTAAAAACAGTGAACACTGATCACCTCAGGGTTTCTGTGGCTTAGAAATTTGGGCACAAGTTAGCTTAGTGCCTCGGCTCAGGATCCCTCACAAGGGTACAATCAAGGTGTCCACTGGGGCTACTCAAGCAAGAAATTTAATTTTTTAAGAGAAACCAATGGCTAGGCAATTAATTAGTACATTTTTAAAAGCTAAAATGTATAGGGAAGAAAGCCAATGATTTTCTAAAAGAGTGATTTATCTCATTTATAAAAGTAAAAAGAGTAATTGAAAATATTTTAAACAGATTTTCAGTAAATGGTTGATTCTGAATGACTAATTCCTATGGGAGGGCAGAGGCATAGATTTACTGAAAATTCAAAAGCATTTCAACTTGGCTTTAGAATACAGGGAAGGCAACACGTCTAATAAACTTAAAGCCTCATCCTCTCAAACCCACTACAGCATTCCCGTATTAAAAACCTCTTGAGCCCCCTCACTCATAGGTTCAAGCTTAGAGTGTATGGCCTCACTCTGGTCATTTCCTCTTCTTCAGTTTTCTCATACTCCCAGTCTCCCTCCCCAGATCTCTGTGCTCCATTCACTGCCCCACCCAATCACCTATCAAACTCCTTCCATCCTCTAACTTTTGAACAAACACAAGTTGATTCTTCTGTCTTGACCATGCTCCCCACCTGACTTATCTGTTAGACTCACAATCATCTCTTGGATTTTACCTCAAATATCTCTTCCTCACAGACATATTCAGGCTGGATTAATTTTCCCACAGCCCCTTTATACATTGCTCCTGTCCTTTAGGGTGTAATGTAGTTGATAATTATATATTTATATATATTGTTTGATTGCTACTTGTGTTCACAACCAGATCAAGCTTCTTAAGGAGAAGATCTGGGCTTCCCTGAGCCATCATTCTCCCATCTTCACCCAGCACAGTCTGGAGCTTCATACCTATGAATGGACTCTCACGTTCCTGGTCACTTACCTGGCACCACCCTAAACTGTCTAGGTAATGAAGAGGGAGCAAGTATGGGTATCCATGAATGAAATTCTTAAAAATCAAATTTAGTTTGAAACATACAGTAGTCTAATGAAACAGCCTAAAAGCTCAAATAGTCATATCTCCTAATTTTCTCTGTGA
Organism: Ovis canadensis; assembly: GCF_042477335.2. Classification (NCBI taxonomy): domain Eukaryota; kingdom Metazoa; phylum Chordata; class Mammalia; order Artiodactyla; family Bovidae; genus Ovis; species Ovis canadensis. The sequence continues at coordinate 229,158,915 of NC_091245.1, forward strand.
GTCTATCAATGGAAAGTCTTGGTTGCTTGGATAATATTATTCACTAAAATTATCACTCCTTCTGTCACTCATTTTCTCTAAGACCTTTCTCTGCAACTAGAGTTAGGGATGAAGAACACTGGAGGAAACTCCTCACTGAAGTCCAGATGCCAGGGCAATGCTTTTATATCCAATTACTTAGTTCCCAACTCCAGCTTCTAGAAAAGATGAGAGGCTCACTTTTCTTTTCATAGGAAAGTAAAAACAACTTCAGTTTGTATTATCTACTTATTTGGATTATTCTGACCATTATTACAAATAATCATGACCTAGTAACACAAAAGCTTTCCCATTTTAAGTTTTTGTGGAAATTATCCTTATCAGAAAGGGGTACTTATTATCAAAGCCAAGGTACTGAAAGTCAGCAATAGCCAACTGTATCCCACTTAGGTCCAGACTATGAGTCCTCTCTATTTTAAGTTAGTTACATGTTATTCATTCATTTACTTATTTGTTCAGCAAGTATTCACTGATGACTGTCTCTATGCTAGGCCTTAGGATCATGAGAATCTCCCCGTAACCTGAGGAGTCCACGGTCTTATGCAGCAAAAATATTTTGCTTTTACTCAAATGAGGATCAAAGAAAAGAGAGATACGTTCATGTCAGAACATAGGAATGATCTTCAAAAGATGTAACTGTGATTTTAATAGTAAAAGTCATCAAGGTGGGCTTAGATGATGTGGCACCATGATATTCTTAGGAGTAAGGAGAACAAGCACAGGTCAGCTTGTATCTACAAGGACACCCACCATGTCTATGAGTGTCTGATGGCCTTCCTTCTAGGAAGTTTTAACTGTGATCCTATCTGAGGGCCAACAAAACATTTTTTTGGCTTTCATAAGTTCTCTACCCCCAAACCAAATGAACACCCAAAGGTACACTTTCGGCTTCCCCTTTGTTTCCGAGGTTCTAAGACCAACCACATCAAGTGCCCCACTAGAAAGACTCACAGGACTCAGCATATATTCACACTCACAGCTAAGGTTTATTGTAGCAAAATGATAAACAACAGGATCAGCAAGGAAGAGAGACATGGGCAGAGTCTGAAGAAATTCATTTATAGGCTTCAGATGTTCACTCCTTCCCATGAGTGGACACCCAGAGCGTGCCTCTTTCTTTACCAACAAAAAGTACCGTGATAACATGTCAAGTTTCTGCCCAGGGCAGCCCATTAGAGACTCAGCACCAAGATTTTTATTGGAGCTGGTTATATGGATACTCTCTGCCTGGCAATTACAAAAATTCCAGGCTCCCAGAATAAAGCAGGTGTTCACCATAAATTACAGTGTTTACACAGTCTAGGCATGGTGAATCATCCTTATCCATTAGGGAATGAAGAGAACATTCCAAAAACCAAGTTCCCAGATGCCAGCCAGGGGCCCTTCTAAAGATAGCAGCCTCAGGCTTGCTATATTAACTCTTTCCTGCATACTATTTTTTAAACTTCTTTTTCCAAAATACAGTTGTAGGAAAATTCATAGAAAATTCATGTTTATTTCTCTCGATGTACAGGGCTAAAGAAAATGTGGTTAGCCTCAATTGTAAATACTACTATCACTAGAATTATTACTAGTATTAATGATTTTTAGATAAATATTACTGTTAATAATATTGCTATTAATTCTAGCAGTAATTATTAGTAGTAATGACAATATTATTAATTCTATGATTAACATGCTGTATATTATGTCCATGTAATATTCCTATTAGTAATTCACTCAATGATCATTCAGTTCACTAACCTTTGAAAATTTTTAACATGCTGAGATCATGAAAATCTAAGGTGATTCTGTGTTCAGTGCCTTATTTATGTTTTGTTCTAATCTGTTACCTTTTTTAACAGGACAGACTTTCTGCAGCTTTAAGGAACCAGCCATGGATTTCAAGCGTGTGAAGGACTATTTATCCTGGCTCTACTATCAATATCAAATCATTAGCTGCTGTGCTGTCTTGGAGCCTTGGGAGCAATCTATGTTCAATACCATCATACTAACCATCTTTGCTATGGTAGTGTACACCGCCTATGTTTTTATCCCAATCCACATTCGCCTGGCTTGGGAATTTTTCTCCAAAATGTGTGGCTATCACAGTACAATTTCTAATTGATCTTTTCTGCATTCTGCAAACTGGCATTGCATATGTGTATGTTGCTTCCAACGCATTGATTTAGGTGAATACTGTGGCTTCTTTCACTGTCTAACCTGAAAAGCTCTCCCCTCTCTATGCAGTCTTAGATCCTGCCTGAAATTTGAGATAAATGTCTCTTTAGGTTCTTTTGTACACACCATGTTGTGCATCAGACCATGGATAACACAATGACCTGACCTCACGTACCATATTCTTTCAACTTAAATCTATGAGTTTAGATTTTGTTTTTAATTGGTAAATTGCCTATAAGCTTTTTCTGGAAAGTAGGCTCATAAGAGATCTATCAGAATCATATTGAAAATGCTCCCTTGATACCTATTCTATAGTTAAGGATATGTTTTTTAAAAATTCGTTCATAAGCTACAGTCAAAGTATCCTATCTTTGTTTACAATATACAAAAAGATCTGAGTAAATTATATGGACCCCTAAAGTCTTATTTTCTAGTAACCTGCTAATACCTAAAATTCTTTTCCTTCAAGTGCAAAAGAATTGAAGGCATTGGTTGAAGGCAATTAACTCCTTTCAGACATGGTTCATGAATTGTTTCAAATGTCTCTAAAAGTCTGGCTTTGTAACAGTTTAAAAGCAACAATGTTGATTTTTGATAACCCAGTAAGTATTATAATACAAAATAATTTTAAGCATAAGAAAAAATATATAATCAAAATAAATTCAGATATTGTGATTGTGATGCTGCCTTGCCTTGCATGATGCTGGGGGGAAAAAGAGACAAGAAATTGCATCCTTTCTGTGCTTTCACTCAGTGGAGAGGGGGGTAGGGATCATATATTGGGCTACTGGAAGAAAAGCTAATAAATAGGCTGGAAGTAATATTCTACCAGCAGGAATTCGACAGCTTCAGTTAAATGCTTTGATATAGTGGCTCCTTTGCAGAGCAAAAACAAGATTTATCAAATTTCCTTCAAAGTGTTTATCTTAGAAACAAATACAAGTTTTTAATTATACTGTTGAGTCAAATATGAATGCCAAAGAACAAACCTTGCAGTTTTCCTTTCCTCTCAATAAATATTAATGTTAGTAAATATGGAGGGTAAAAATATAAATAGTTTTTGGACAATATTTGCACCTTTCTTTGTGTTATGAAAGAAAATCTCAAGGAGAGCTAGAGAGAAAGATATTTGGCATGCCAAATTACCTTGCATGTTTGTTAAAAAACAAAAACATGTTTTGAAGATAAAACAGATCTGAACATGTATTTGTTGATTTTTCAAAATAAAATTAGGTTTAATTTTATAAATAAAATATCCACCTCCAGATTTGCTTTTTCCTATTGCACTCAATATCTAGATACTTACATCCATACTTCTATGCAAACATCATTTCTTACTAATCCAAGGTAGCAACTGATCTTAAGATGGTAAGGTAAGACTACATTTATCAAGAGTCTTCTACATGGCAGACATGTTTTATATGTTCAAATAGGTATTAAGGTCTCCCAGTTACAGATAAGGAACCTAGAACCTAGAAAAAGTACATTTCTTGTTTAAGGTCCTTTAACTACTTGTGGCAAAGCCAGGAAACAAATCTAGGTCAGGACCATACTGAGCCCTGAAATATTTGCCACGTAGAAGCCCATGGGAGGACAGTGTGAGCAAATGAAAGTTAATTGGCTGAGGGTCCCTGACATGCTAGAAAGCAGAATGTCATCAATAAAAGGGGTGAGGGGCTGAGGATATAGCCAAGATCAGAAGAACAACAAGCCCAGATCTCAGCTCTGCTTCTACTGCTCATGCAGCGCTGTGTTCACCATTTTTATGTTGTCCAAGCCCATGGGCCTGTTTTAAAAGAACGCTTTCCCTTTTAAATATTTCACAGAGGATTCTCAGTTAAGCATAAACTTGGATGCATTCCCAGTTCACAATGATTCAACCCCTTATATACATGGACCCCTGCTAAGTACTCTTGGAATTCAATCACTGACCTTCTTAAATGCATTGACCTTCTTAAAATCCTCCTTCTAAAAATAAGAATTAAAATAAATGTGAATAGACACAGTAAAGCTTAATAAAGGATATTGCGAAGCACTGCCCCAGGATGTCACTTCAAAGGTAAGCATTTCCTCTGAGCAATCAAAATAATAAATGCAGGGTCCAAAAGATATAATCGACCGTAGTTTGAAAAAAAAACTATGTGCATGCAGAAGGAAGAAAGCTCTACCTGCTCTTCTCTGTCAATTTTGCAGACTAGGCAGAGATGCTCTTTACCTTGACAATAGTTAGCCTAAATAAGCAATACTTTTTATATGTTTTCCTTTGCTTCTATAATGTGTATATTTCAATGGTATGTACAGAACTTAAAAAAAAAAAAAAAAAGCTAAGAGTTCCAGTGGGCTTGCATTTGTCACTCACTGAACTAGGAATATAAAATATTCCTTCATTGGTATTGGCCAAGTCAACAATTGTTTCTGCCTACTTGTGCAACAACAAACATAAAAGGCCAAGAAATCAGGCAGTTTTAACTTTGAGATAGCACTGGTTGGTCTTTATTAACAAGCCATGCATGCAAAAAGAAAAAAAATCTCTATTCTACATTCTCTACTTCTTTCTTGTTCCATCAGATACTAATATATCTGGATCTTCTCACTATTCAAGCATGTGCCCCTGAAAGGCAGGAAATTTGTCCTTATTTCTCATTTTTCTGGCCTCCTCAGTTTTCTAGCCCAATGCCCGGTACAGAGCTAAACAGATACACGTAGTACGGAACATAACATAGTTCTCCATACCCTGTGTCCACACAGAAACAAGGAAGTGTAGTGTTTGTGTTGAGTCACCTTAGGACATACAACTTCTATTTACCAAAGGGTAAATTTTTCATTTACCCATTCATTCAACAAATGTATTAAAAGTCAACCATGTGTTGATGGGTAGATAGAGGAATGGAGAGATGGATAAACACATGATGAAGAAAGTACACAGAAACTAGGGGTTAGGTATTCAGGTGTTCGTTATAAAGTTCTCTATCGTATATGCTTGAAGTTTTTTATTTCAAAAATGCTGTGTGAAAAGTCCATCATGTCCATTTTTGCAATTGCCACTAGGAACCAAAGATGAACAAGACAGAAATATCCCTGAATTTATGAATCATACAATCTGGGCAAAATGATATAATAAAAAATAAGCAAATGAACTATTTTCAAATTATTGTAAAGTCTTTCGAAAGAAACAGCAGAGTGCTGGAGAGAAAACAAGACGATAGGAGAGAGGGGACTGCATTAGAGGAATTCAGACTTCTCTCAGGGCAAGTCTTTCAGCAGGTGAGCAATGTGGGGTGGGAGGTCATTTACACTCTAAGATGAGGACACTGGCTGTTGTTGCATGTGAGAAGATGGAATGAGTCTGAGCAGGTGGAGCCAACACAGATGAGAGCCAGACTAAAATGGTGGCATCAGAGACACAGTGTAATGTGATGTAGTTTTTGGAGCTATAAAAGTCAACAAATAATAACATCAACATATCTTGCTTATGGGTTGGAGCAAAGGAGTAATTTCATTAAATACATGAAGTATTTTTTTAAATCATCTAAAGGAAACTTCCTCCTCATTTTGGGAAAGTTATTTGCAGAGCGATTAGCTGCCCTAAAGAAAGGATATAGTCTTTTTGAGAGGTCCAAGGAAACAAATTTCATATATTTTCTGCCGGGGTCCAGCCCCGGTAGATCCAGGGTAATTCGAAGTGGGGACAGAGTCAGCGAGGAAAAACTTATTTATTTAGAAATATAAAGAGAGATTAGGAAAGAATAGTATAGTAGGAAAATTAGCGGAGAAAAGATGCTGAATAACTTGGTTTACATGGAAAACCAATAAAATTCCAAGACAAGGAACTTGCACCATCTACATAGGCCACCGGCGCCCACTTGAATAGCAAAGGGTGCCCCGCCTTGAGCTCCCTCTTGTGTGGGTCTTAGAAACCAGGGCAAATAAGTATACATGGTGAGCCTCCATGCTCCAGATGGGAATTCAGCCAGAAAAGTGACAAAAGAACAACATGGGGGAGCCAAGCATTGGTGGCAGACCCACAACTTTATTTTCAAAAGTAGCTTATATACCCCAAGTTGTACATAAAGAAATAATGGAATATGCAGAGTTATGCAGGGGCAGCAGTCCTGACCCTTATTGAGACCAGGCTTTCCTCTTGCATACCTTCCCGTATACAAAAGGTCCCAGGTGGTTTTACATCATCTTCTGGCCAAGGGGCCTGTTAACATTTTTATGGCTATTTTCCTAGATAAATGTCTATCAACCAGAAAACTCTTTTTCCCTTGAAGTGTTTTTTCTTTAATCTGCATCACCCTCAAAGTACTAAATAAAGTTACATTCCTGTAGAACAAAGGTGCAGTGGGTTATAACAAAGAAAGTACTTAACTCAAAGATCTAATGTTGCTAATACCAGGTCTACTACCTGTTTTTTCTGCATGCCAACTATATCTACAAATAAAAGATATGAAAACTTGGCAACAAGTACTGGCTCAACAAATGAAACCCTTAATCAGTCCTATTCTAATGATTTTTGACTCCTCAGAAGCCCCTACATTCCTAGAATGTTGTAAGTGTCCTGTGCCTCTCATGGTTGGGAGGCTGTGAACAATCACATGTGGCTGGATGAGCCTGTCAGGCAAGCTACAGAACTTTCAGAGGAGTTTGTAAGTTGAAACACTCTTGTCACACCCAGGAATTTATTAACTGGAGCTCTAAGTTAACTCCTTCTCAGAGAGAGGTGGTGGGGGACAGCCCCTCATAAAGTCAGAGGTGTAGATGACAGCATAAAGCAGTAAAGTAGGCAGGCTCTGGTTTTGGAGGTAGATGCTCGGGAACAGGGGTTCCCCTGAGGCTCAATCCTGCCTTTGCGTATGCTGAGCCTCCTTCCTCATGACCTTTGCCACAGGCAGAGTTCCTCACGCTGGCTACCAACATTTTCACCTACTTTTTGTAGCATTTGAAGCTTCACTGTATCTCATCAAGAGTCCTTACACTTCTGATTGAAAGGAAAGACTACAATTTTCCACCATGAAATAGAATGTTATTCTCTAGGTACATTGCATCATCGAAGTTGACTAACCAAAACACCAGTAAGCATCACTATTCCTGCAGATTAAATTGAACCAACACTAAATTCTAGAGCTTGAAAAGGCTTTGAGAGCAGACTTCAGGGTTTGGGTTCTCTTTGATTCATTCTTGAATTATTATGTTGATAATAATGAATGTGATAGTACTGAGGAGATTTAATGGTGGAGTTAGCAAGGAAGAGAGGACCAATTTTTTATTTCAATTATTTTCTTGGAGATTATAAGAAAAGAGAAGGCAAAAGGAGTTCCAAAATAAAATTACAGTTGCTTTTACTGTAAGGCCAAAGTCTATTTTTATAGCAATGATGATGTATTCCATTGATAATATTCATACTCCTAATCATTTCCATATGAAATTTAAAATTCAAATTGCTCCTTTTTATTGTTGAATTTCTACTTCTAACAGAGGTAACACTTAACCCAGATGTCTGATTGTGGGGCAGAGGGAGACTGCAAAATGGAGGCGAGAGACCCCTATGCCCCACCTTCCATCCTCTGCTGGCACAGCCATCCCCACACACAGCAGGTGAGTTCCTTGGGTGGCACCATCTACATCACTAGGGAAGCACTGATTGGAGAGAGGCTCATGTCACTCAGCATGGATTGCCACTCAGTGATGACACTGGACTGGAGAAAAGGAAGAGGAGAGAAAATGCGGGAGAGTAGTGAAGAGGGAAAAGGAAAAGGAAGAAGCATTATCCTTTTGTTTTCAGAGCTTACATGGGAAGGCCTCACTTCTTAAACAGCATATTAAAAAGCAGAGACATCACTTTGCCAACAAAGGTCCATCTAGTCAAAGCTATGGTTTTTCCAGTAGTTATGTATGGATGTGAGAGTTGGATTATAAAGAAAGCTGAGCACCAAAGAATTGATGCTTTCGAAGTGACAGCAAGGAGATCAAACTAGTCCAATACTAAAGGAAACCAACCCTGAATAATCATTGGAAGTCCTGATGCTGAAACTGAAGCTCCGATACTTTGGCCACCTGATGCGAAGAGCTGGCTCATTGGAAAGCACCTGGATGCTGGGAAAGATTGAGGGCAGGGGAAAAAGGGGGTGACAGAGAATGAGATGGCTGGATGGCATCACTGATCCAATGGACATGAGTTTGAGCAAACTCCAAGAGATAGTGAAGGACAGGGAAGCCTGGCATGCTGCAGTTGATGGGGTCGCAAAGAGTCAGACATGACGTAGTGACTGAACAGCAATACTTCCAAGTAAATTGCAATGCTGCTCCTCTGTCCTTATCTCTCCAAGAACTACCCTAATCTTTTATTTTTTTTCTAACATAAGTCATAACTAAATGCTTCACATCTGGTTCATATTAATATTTCAGTTTCTTTAGTTAAAATAACTCAATTTTACCCAGTGTTAAAACCTGAATAATCAGGCAACTGATCTCTCCTTTATCCAGTGGGTCTTTGATCTTCCTTCTCTTACAGCCTGGCTTATAAGGTTCTCTCTGCCTCACCTCATCTCCACCCCCACTCCATCACTATTTTTCAAGGTTAGCTCTTCATTAGAAAATCAGAGTGGAGTAAAGTGTCTCCAGTGACTTTTCCAGTTGAAAAGTCTACAGTCTATGAAAGTCCAGCTTCAGCTTCCTGAAGCTTTGGTTATTGACAAGCGTCTGACCTCTCTCTGAAATCCTATGGCCTTCCTAACCCCAGCATTAACCCTCATTGTTATGGAAATAATATAGCCTACAAATGAATAATTATACAAAATCCCAAAGAGCAATCAATCTGTCTTTTACCTGAGGCTGAGGTGAGAAAATCTATTCATTCAATGCACAGTGGGTTTATGGGAGAGGCCTCTCTGGGGGCTTCAGCTCGCATTTCAGTAGCCACACCTAATCCATACCCCATCCTCCCAGTCTCCCATAGCCCCTCAGTCCTTTTAACCTCCTCCTAGCCCTCACCCTGTCAAGTATTATATGTAACCCCAGGAAGGTTTTACTGTCATTCACTGCAATCTCAGTTGTCACCACCAGGTGGGAGAAAAATGAGGAATCAGAGGTGAGGAAGTACAGCTCTAAGCAGAATTAAAAAAAAGAGGGAAGGGGGTTCATGCCCTGCTCTAGCCAATAGACAAAAGATCCAAAAAAATCAGCTGTTGAATATTATCTTCTGTTAGTTTATCTCTTGCACCTCATACAAAGGCAGTACCATCCTCCCCACCCAAGTTACATTTTCATGAACCATAGAAAGTACCTGGCTCCAAAGGAGGGAAGAAGAAAAGTCCATTGCCCAAATATGCATATTTTGTGCCTCTCCTATGATATTTTCCACAAAATTATCCAGCTGTCATTTCTGGAGAGTAGAGACTGTACTTTTTTGCCCCATGTATTCTTGCAAAAGTTCATTAAGTGAATTTAATTGATGAATAAGTCATTTTTACGAATCCATGTTAGGAAGCATAGAGTCATATTCCAGATATGATTTGTCATTATAAATTGTATTGAATGACTTATCTATAAGGAGAGTTTCCAAACTGTGAACAAGTAGGTGATGGTTTTGAGAAATTGTTCCCCATCCTCTGTATTTTCCTACCTGTTGCTCCTTCTCTCCACTCCTACATTAATTCTCACAGCAATCCCTACACAAGAGTTGTTTAAAAGGAGGATCAAAAAGAAAAAAAGCTAATTGATTACATTTGCTCCCCAAGGACCACATCATTGCTTCATGTTTTAGGCTAAACATTAGAATCATCTGGGAGCTTTGAAAACCACCACCACCTGGCCCCACCCAAAAAACTAATTCACAATCCCTAGAACAGGCCCCCAGCATGGGAGGGCTAAAAGTCCCCAGGTGAATCTAATATTCAGCAAAGATTGAGAACCACTTTACCAGGGTTTCAGTAATGCTAATTAAATCACTCACATTCAGCTTAGAGCCAGACACTCCACTTACTTTCTCCCATTTGCCAGGTTCCCTGAACATGTCTATGATATGGTCAAGTCTCTACTGTTGGTCTAGATTCACTCTTGACTGTAACAAACACCACTTCCCTACAGTTCTTTAGTAAAAGTACTTAACACTCCCATAAGGGCTTGAAGTGCTAAATCATTAAGAATATCACACTCTCTGCTGGATATTGTTCCATGTAATGATGTCTTCAATCATTTCATCATGCATCATTTAAAAGCTGTAAAATATCACAATTTATGCTTATAGGCACAAAGCTCTAAGTATCCTCAGTCTGCTGTTGATGAGCCTGGTGGAGCTTTTCAATTTGCAACCTGAGTACAAGATCATGTCACAATAATTTGGTTAAGCCAGACAGATAGTGCCATCAGCACTGCTGCAGAGCAAGCAAGGCTTATGAATTTCACTACAATGGTGTCAGGCATCTCCTGGATGAATGAGTGTATCATGCTTTCTATTGTTTTTAATTATTTGCATCTACATGTCTTTAATAAATACGTGATATTGTCAAAATCAGAAACAAACAGAGACCAGCCTGGAAAATTCCCTGAGCAGAAAAAATCAGTTCAATCATACAAGCAAAGCTTAATTTATTTTATTTTACAAGACCGACTTGACCTGGGTCATTTCTTGCTTATGCCTCTGAAAATCAAAAGCAAAACTTACAACTGTTTCCCCAAGCAGATTATGCAGCAACCACTAACCCAGTTCCCTAACATTTAACAAAATTCTAATATTATAACCAATCATGGTGAAGAATAAAAAGGCACTGTCTTTCCAATGAATAATTTGTTTTTTAGCAATACACTTTAAGCCTTATTCCATGTTTTGATTTGAGGGCTCCTGGTATGTGAACCATCTTTGTGATGTGAGCACAATAAACTTTTACTGATTACCGGTTCAATGATTCATTGGTTTTACTTCTGTTACTGATGAACTTTTGACAACACATCTACACAAATGCATATACACATACATACACATGTATTTTATATATATGTATATTTAACCATTTATTAATAAAATTACATCAATGTACTTGGTGTCAGAAGCCATTCTAATTAGGAACTAAGCTAACCAACTGATGTTAGGAAAATAAATACCATTATATATGATGGAATGACAAATATCAACCAAAGAGTAGAAAAGTCCAAGTTCCAGTTCTCACTCTGACTGGCTGTATAACACTTGGGCAAGTCACTTAACTTCTTCAGACTCTAAGTCTCTCTGTGGTGAAACAAGGACTCACCAGGGAATGCCGTATGTGGTTTTATCTTTTTGCTTCCTCCAATCATTGGCAGGGAGATGCATTCTAAGGTTGCATCTTCTCACTGGAAAGAATATCATTATCAATATATCAGAATTTGTCATGAGCTCAGGAGTAGGGAAGCGGAGTGTAAGTTCCACTGGGCCAAATCCCGAAGGATTACTTTCCCAGACCACTGCAGTGAATAGAGACTAGTAGGAATAAAATGAAAACAACTATTTATATCACCTTAACCACTACTTTTTATAGCCTTATAAAAGTGTGTTCCTAAATCCTGGTAAAAAGTTGTCTTTATCCAACTCACTTATCCTTGAGCTCCATCTCAAATTCTACCTGTTTACTAGACCAACCACATGCCAGAATAATAATTGGCGATACTTCAGTAGCATTTACAATGTGTCAAGCAGTGCTATAAGCATTTTGTACATATAATTCATTAAATTCTCACAGCAACCCTCTTGGGTAGATACTATTTATTCCTATTCTACAGGTGGAGAAAGGTGAGGCACAGGTTAAGTGATTTGCTCAAGATTACAGTCAGTGAGAGAGCTCAAGTGTGAACCAAGGCAGTCTGCTCTAAAGAAATGTGTTTAACCATTGGATGAAATGGTACCTTCTGAATATCCAGGTCAACCATCCCCTATACCATACTTTTTTTTGCATTCTATCATTTTCTGGTTGTGTGAGTACAGGAGATCTATTAATATGGAAAGCACTCTGAGACTGAGACATAATTTTACAGAGGGTGAGCATACATTCTGGTTTTCTGACTCTGTGTCTTTGGAAGGAGGTGGGGAAATTCAGAGAAGCCTTCCTACGTGAAGTGATGCCTGAGTCACTGAGTTATTTAGGGATAAATACCAATTAGTCATGTTAAAATTGGGAGTTAGGATCAGTTTGTTCTCTAATAAAAAGATTCTCCCTTGCCAATTGTTCATATTATTTGGACTCCAGAATACATCCTTTTGTAAATGAAGTTGACTATCCCTTCCCCAAATTCAGAGAAAACACTAAATTACCTGTAAAAAAAGTTCAGTCCTAGGGTAGTAACGTTACCCCCCAGAAGCTGGAAGTGCAGACCCGGGAGAGGACGTGGTGAAGAAGAAATCTCTAGCCACTGCTGAGGAGAGCAGCAGGAAATGCTAATATGTCCTGGCAGAACTGGAGAGTGTCCTTGGACACGTAGAGGGTCTTTTTGCCTGAACATTAGCACAAGTGCTGATGCTCCTTGGGGGCAATGCCCGAAGTTCCAAGGAGTTCTATTGTAATCAATAGAAATTGATTAAGGGCCAGATGAAGAACTCAGGCAGTGCTTTATTGGGACTCATGCTGCTTCAAAGGGAGACAAAATGAAGAACAGGTGCCCTTGCTCACACTCTCCAAGGAAGGCATGCTGGTTCCTTAAATGGGGGGAGGGGAGAGGCGGATAGGCAGGTCAGGCTAGAAGGGTGGCTTAAGTGGTCTGCTCACCCTCTTGGTAGCGCTGTGTGCAGGTATCATGGATAGGACCCTGCTTTTGCTCTCAGCACATCAGAAAGCTTAGTTGGTTTGTGGCATTTTGTATTTGATTGTTCATAATTTGCCCTACCTCCCCATGAGCATAGTTATGTTTATGTTCTGTTTGCAGGAGATATGTGTCGAAGTACAAATGCAAGCCCTCCAGGAAAGAGTCCCAGGTCCCAGCCTGTCTCAGTCCTACCACCTTGACTTGTCCTGCTTGACCATCAATAGCATGGACCCAAGATGAAGCACAGCAGCTTGTTTGCGCCGACTCTTGCGAGCCATTTTCCTTGTGGATGCCTTCAGTGAGCTGCAGCAACTCTGCTCATGGGCACCATGATAACAGCACAGGGCAACTGTGACTGTGGAGATTGGTCTGGACCCAAGCTCAGCTAGAGAGTGCCCAGCCAGGGTCACAAATTGACCTTGTTCTGTAGATGACCCTCCATCCCAACCACAGCTTGGAAAGATTACATTTGGCTCCAGGCACTAGTGACACTAAAAGTCTTCCATGACTGAATTGGAATGCTTCTTAATCATGAACACAATGGCTAAATTATCTTTTCTCTGGTGGCACCAAGTGACTCATCTTTTGTTTGGAGCTGGTTACTTCCTCGTGAGAGGAAGTTTCTGTCCTTCTGGTTGCCTGCCTGTCTCTCTTCCTCAGACTTCCTGGTGGGCTGATGGTATGGTTAGGGCTGTAATACTGTCATAGAACATCTTTTTGAATCAAAGACTAATTTTCCCAGAGAGTGTGGAGTTGAGTATTTCTATTCGAGGTAGGAAAGCAAACATGGACCCATAAATAGACACTCATATGCTCCTTTTCTCCTATTTTCTGTGGCTTTTCATAATTTTTACCAGGGACATAATGTGGGTATGACTCATGAACCTAAATATAATGCGAATGGATTCATAGTAACTTTTCCTGAAACTAAAAAAAGTCAGTCCCATCATAATCATGGTAGCTTACTTTACATGTGTAAAGTTTTAAAAGGTCACTTCCAGGTGATGTCCTTGGGTTGTTAGAAAGGGAGGGAAAGATTTAATGAAACTCTTGATTCCAAAAAATTAGGAATTTTTTTGGCTCCAAGAAAAATTTGGAGCCAAACATTTCAGGACACAAGAGAGTGAGGGAAAGTTTCTTCTTACAGTCAAGACTTCAGACTCTCCAATAAATCAAAGGTAATGAGCTGGTAACTCCATGAGGATGTGAGGGAAAAGATGCTACATTTTGGTGAGTTTCAGACAAATAAAAATTGATTCTACTTATACTCTGAGACCTAGTTTAGGGAGGATTGGGCTAATAGGAAAGCATGCTAATCAGAGAAAGAATAAGAGGGAACCACATTGGACTTCATCTTTATTTCTGGTTTGGTGATCATGACTTTAACAGTTATATATTTTCAAATTTATTACAATAATGAATAATTTTCAACCTGACCACAACAGTGCCTTATTCCATAGCCAAGCAGAGATACGAGCCTTGTAAGACACATTTACCTGAATGCATTGAGAAATTCAGAGAAGAAAGGCAGGAAGGACACTTTTCACTTCTCCAAAGCCACACCAGGATGGCTCTGAGTTAATTACCATAAGAGGACACTCAAACCCAGCTCAAAAGTCTATCTGCTTTAATGATGATCATATATCCAGGAAACTTGAAGGTGCCTGCCTGCCAGGTGATGGGCAAAGGGGAAAAATTTCAGGAGGGTGGGAGCCTAACTCTTCCACAGACAAAAATCTACTTATAAACAAGAAACCAGTCAGAGGTGATTTCAGTTTACCATCAGCATCTGGGCAAAAGGGAAAATAATCAGGAGCTAGGAGAACAGAAAGAGGGAGTCCAGACTGAAGTGAGAAAATTCAGCACCCCTGGAGTAGGAATACTGCCCAAACCTCCCCAGTTCCCAGCACTGGTAAGGGGTATCTGAAGGTTCTAAATTCCAGAGAGGTTGAGGAGTGGGGGATGTTTGGTCAAACTGATCCAGTGTCCAGTGCCAAACACCAGCTCCACCACTTTTGGAGCACATTCTTGGATCCATTTCTGACTTTGAAAAGGTACCGCTCATGAGTGAAAACATTTAGGAGGGCAGCAGAACAAGTCTCCACCTGAAGTCATCTAACATCAGTGTCCACAATCAAAGTGGCCCTAAAAGTAACAGCAAACCCAGTGTGCCCATTTGCATCAGTTCAGTTCAGTTCAGTCACGCAGTCATGTCTGACTATTTGCAACTCCATGGACTGCAGCACGCCAGGCCTCCCTGTCCATCACCAACTCCCAGAGTTTACTCAAACTCATGTCCATTGAGTCTGTTATACTATCCAACAACCTCACCCTCTGTCGTCCCCTTTCCTCCCACCTTCAATCTTTCCCAGCATCAGGGTATTTTCCAGTGAGTCAATTCTTCACACCACATTGCCAAAGGATTGGAGTTTCAGCTTCAACATCAGTCCTTCCAATCTATATTCAGGACCGATTTCCTTTCGGATGGACTGGTTGGATCTCCTTGCAGTCCAAGGAACTCTCAAGAGTCTTCTTCAACACCGCAGTTCAAAAGCATCAATTCTTCGATGCTCAGCTTTCTTTATAGTCCAACTCTCACATCCATACATGACTACTGGAAAAACCATAGCCTTGATTAGACGGACCTTTGTTGGCAAAGTAATGTCTCTGCTTTTGAATATGGTATCTAGGCTGGTCATAACTTTTCTTACAAGGAGTAAGCGTCTTTTAATTTCATGGCTGCAGTCACCATGCAGTGATTTTGGAGCCAAAAAAATAAAGTCTGCCACTGTTTCCAGTATTTCCCCGTCTATTTGCCATGAAGTGATGGGACCAGATGCCATGATCTTCGTTTTCTGAATGTTGAGCTTTAAGCCAACTTTTTCACTCTCCTCCTTCACTTTCATCAAAAGGCTCTTTAGTTCTTCTTCACTTTCTGCCATAAGGGTGGTGTCATCTGCATATCTGAGGTTATTGATATTTCTCCTGGCAATCTTGATTCCAGCCCAGCATTTCTCATGATGTAATCTGCATATCAGCTAAATAAGCATGATAACAATATACAGCCTTGATGTACTCCTTTCCCTATTTGGAGCTACATGTCCAGTTCTAACTGTTGCTTCCTGACCTGCATACAGATTTCTCAAGAGGCAGGTCAGGTGGTCTGGTATTCCCATCTCTTTCAGAAATTTCCAGTTTATTGTGATCCACACAAAGGCTTTGGCATAGTCAATAAAGGGGAAATAGATGCTTTTCTGGAACTCTCTTGATTTTTCCATGATCCAGTGGATGTTGGCTATTTGATCTCTGGTTCCTCTGCCTTTTCTAAAACCAGCTTGAACATCTGGAAGTTCATGGTTCACGTATTGTTGTGAGAATTTTGAGCCTGGCTTGGAGAATTTTGAGCATTACTTTATAGCGTGTGAGATGAGTGCAGTTGTGCAGTAGCTTGAGCATTTCTTTGGCATTGCCTTTCTTAGGGATTGGAATGAAAACTGACCTTTGCCAGTCCTGTGGCCACTGCTGAGTTTTCCAAATTTGCTGGCATATTGAGTGCAGCACTTTCACAGCATCATCTTTGGGGATTTGAAATAGCTCAACTGGTATTCCATCACTTCCACTAGCTTTGTTCATAGTGATGCTTTCTAAGGCCCACTTGACTTCACATTCCAGGATGTCTGGCTCTAAGTGAGTAATCACACCATCATGATTATCTGTGTCATTTTTTGTACAGTTCTTCTGTGTATTCTTGCCACCTCTTCTTAATATCTTCTGCTTCTGTTAGGTCCATACCATTTCTGTCCTTTATTGAGCCCATATTTGCATGAAATATTTCCTTGGTATTTCTAATTTTCTTGAAGAGTCTTTCCCATTCTATTGTTTTCCTCTATTTCTTTGCAATGATCACTGAGGAAGGCTTTCTTATCTCTCCTTGATATTCTTTGGAACTCTGCATTCAGATGCTTATATCCTTCCTTTTCACTTCTCTTTTCATGCCTATTTGTAAGGCCTCCTCAGACAGCCATTTTGCTTTTTTGCATTTCTCTTTCTTGGGGATGGCCTTGCTCCCTGTCTCCTATACAATGTCATGAACCTCCATTCATAGTTCATCAGGCACTCTCTATCAGATCTAGTCCCTTAAATCTATTTCTTACTTCCACTGTATAATCATAAGGGATTTGCATATTTCTCTGCAAATTGGAACATTTTTCATGAAGATGTCATGGCCTTTCCTCTGTTAATTTGTTTAGCAGAGCTTTTGTTCACAGGACAAAGTTGAACTGGAGCACCACCTTATTTGAATGATCACTGTTTCCCATACTAGAATGCTTTCTTTCCTGTAGCAGTTTTTCATAAGTGTGACATGATTTATTTAATGTGAATTCTCCCTTCAGACAATAGTGCCAAGAGTGAAGGAACTGTGACTGCTTTTGTCCACTTTTGTATCATCATCACCTGAAGTGCTATCTGCTACCAAGGAGCCCTCAGTAAATGTTTGCTGGAGAGTTAATATCCACTCAATAAGTCACGAGGACTATAATAGAAATATATATTTGAAGTACCCATTCCAGTGCCTGGTAAATGAATCAATATTTTCTCAGTAGAGTGAACAAGTGGAGATTTTACTGCACTAGTTCTTGGTGCCCACTCTGGTTACCTTCCTATTGTACAACTTTCTTTCATTACACACTTTTCAAATGAGTGCTCAATGCTTCTATTTCCTCTCTAGTTACTGTCCAGCTTCTGCCCTTTCCACTTCACTGAAATAATCCCCTCAAATCTGTTTCAAATCCAAACAATTGGCAAACTCTCTCCTCCTTGAAACTCTCTCTTGGTCTCTGTGACAACACTACAGACTCTCCAACTTTTCCAGTACTTTCTCTGTTTCTATCACTGACTCTCAACTTTCTCCTGTTCTCTCAGTGAGAGTATCAATGGGACTCACACCTTGATCACCTGCCCTTTTTTATTTTTTCATTAAAATTGGACTCAGTCATTCTTAGATATCACTTACTACTTCTTGCTAATGACAAAAAATTTCACATCTTTCCTATTTTGCCTGAGCTACTAATATAATCTTATACTCCCCAAACCTTGGGGAAATTGTACCTCCTTTGTGCTCCTAGAATCTTTTCATCCTCCCTACAAACATAGCATGTATGTCTGTCTCTACCAGATTCCCTAAGGATAAGCGCCATATCACAGGTTTGTTTTAATCTTCAACACCTCACATTAAATCCTAGCACAAAGCAAGTAATTGTTTGTTGAATGAATGAATGTTGATAAAACTATAATTAAAACATTTCCATCTGAATCTCTTGCAGTTTCTCAAACTTTATATCAAAATGATATCCTTTTCCCCTAAATTCCTTTGCCTCCTGATTTTCCTGTTGTCAGCGGTAGTGGTATCCACCCATCTGAGACTAAAAGCTTCATGTCCTCTGTGACTCCTTTCTATTTCCCTCACATCTTATATTCATCAAATCTTAATGTTTCCTATGATATTCTATGCCATATCCATTCCCCATCCCCAATATCAACATGCAAACCTAGCATGGTTTCAGGTCCCATCTGGGTTAGTACAACAGCCTCCCTATTCCCAAACATGGAAAGGCTCTCTATTATTTGCAGCAGACCTGTACTCTAATATCCTTGACCTGCTTTTCAGGAATCTCCATAATCCAACCTCCCCTCTTCCCCTACTACTGCTTACTGATCCAACCTCAGGTCAGTATCCACTGCCCACTCTAGGTAGGCTGTCCCTGTCATTGACCACCCCAGGGTGGTTTGTTCTCTCTCTCTATGAAATCTTTTCCTCCTCTACCATCTGTGGATTTCTGCCCACAATTTAAGACTGAGAATAATTTATTTTTAACAGCTTAATGGAGATTACCTTTGATATATAATTATATATATATATATTTAAGATATATAAATTGATGTATTAATACTCAAATAATTTTGTGTGCAGGAAACTTACACTGACCATTCCTGTCCCTAACCCCTTCTCCTCCAACAGTGCTTAAATCCTGTACCAGGATCTCATTCAGAGCTTCATTTAAGGTTTTGCCCTGATTTCTCAGTGTTCACCTTGTTTCTTCAAAGATGTTGTGAGCTAATAAGTTTAATAGAGGACAGCAGCTATGTTCTGAGTTCTCAGCAAGTGGTAAGTAGACACTTGATGATTGATTAATTTTATTAGATTTAGATACAACTGTGACTCATTTAAAAGATGAGATACAGTCCCTCAAAGCAGATTACCATAGGTAACTAGGAGAATCAAAACTCATTTTGTCTTCCTGTAAAGTTGGAAATGAGTTCTTAACAGAAAAAAATTATATGCTCAGAATTTTAAAAAATAACATTTAAAAAAAACACAATTTTTAAATCACACTTGCCAAGGAATAGCAAGATATTTTGATGGAGAATGAGAAAGGGAATACAAAATAAAATCAGTAAAATTCCTCATGCAAACTACAATATACTGATGTTTTCAAAGAACTTTATCAACATGCCTGATCCTCTAAAGTTAGGCCTAAAGATTTCAACTGTTTCTTCCCTTCTCAAGAAGACAAAATCTCTGTCCTGTCTTTATTTTTTTTAAACTTTCTATTTTGAAATAATTCAAAAATTTCAAAAGTAGTACAGTTTCCATATAACCTTTACTTACTGTCTTCTGATGTTAACATGTTGTATAACCTTAGCACAAGTATCAAAACCAGGAAATTAATATACCAATATTCAGTCAATACAGTTGACAACTATAGATCTTATTTGAATTTCTCCAGTATTTCCCTTAATGTCCTTTTGCTGTTCCAGGATCAATTCAGGATCCAACATTGCATTTGACTGTCTCCCTAATCGCCTCCAACCTGTGATAATTTCTCAGTCTTTCCTTGTCTTTTATGACCTTTAAACAGTAGTAGATGGGTATTGTGTAGAATATCACTCAATTTGGGTTTAAGTGATGTTATCTCATGATTAAACAGAAGTGTACACTTTTTTTTGACAAGATATCTGCAAAAGTGATCTTGTGTAATTCTCAGTATATTATATAAAAGGGGTAGGAAATACTGTTATGTCTCAGTACCAGTGACATTGACCTTGACCATTTGGATTTCTTCATTGCAAATTACTGTTACAAGTTATCATTTTTCCCTAGGGAGAGACAGTTTTGCAATTTTGCTAATATCCTATTTAGAAACAGCTTTCAACAACTGATTTTATCCATCAGTAGATCTTGCCTGCAATAATTATTACTGTGGTATTTGCCTAATGATGGCTTGTATTTCCCTCATTCCTACTATATTTATTATTGGAATTCAGTAAAGAGGAATGTTTCCTAATATAGTATTGATTTATGTTCCTCAGCAGATGTCTAGTATGGAGAGCACAGCCCTGGGAACCTTGGAGATCCTAGTCGAGTAAGAGTGCGGTGCCATTGCCTTCGCCAAGTCTAGTAATAGCTCTGCTCTGATAACCTTTATCAACTTGGGAATGTGTCTGTTTTGTACTTCCAAGCCAAAGAAAATAGCCCAAAGGATGTTTTTTTAGAAAAAAGAAGTAAGAGGAGGAGGAGAGGAGAAAGGGAAAGAGGAAAAGGAGAGAGAGGGGGGAAAAAGGTAAATTAACTTTTTGTGTCTTTTTCTTAACTACCAGGAATTTCGAAAACAAGGAGCATTTTAAAGGGACATTTAAATGAGATATTCTCATATTGAATTGCAAGGAAAGATCTAGAAACAAAAACACATGTCTGGCACTAGTGCCTCCTGGATGAGTTACACAGCAGGATAATACATTTCTGAGGTTATTACATACCAATACAATCACCATTATGATTTTCCCTGTCATCTTTTAGAATGAATATATTTTGAAACAGGAAAAAGGGGGCTCAAGCCACAGTACAAACTAGTAGAGTGGTAACTGCCTCCAATCTTGATGACCTTTGTACTCCATGCAGGAAAGTATTCATGGAACATAGTGCACAGTGATTCTCAAACTGGGAAATGCTCACTTATACTAGAGTGAGGGGGTAGGGGTTGGAGGGAATGGTATCCACAAATACCTTGAGATTATTATAATTCTTTTTTCTCAAATGATTGAAACTCTTGAAAAAAATAACTTAGGTATATTCTGGGTCAATCGGGATTGACCCAATCTGGGTCACTCAGTACCAACAGCAGATACTAATCCAGTGCTCATAATTTTGCACTGTGGTTTATAATCAGGTTACTATTAATTGATCATCTGAAGGGATAGCATTTAACTTCTATGTGCTAATAGGCATAACTGAATGCATTTGAGCCGGCATGTCCTAACATCCAAATGACAACATTCTATGTCTGATATTGTACTTACATTAACCAATTACAAAGATAAATCTTTAGTTTGAAGTGATACTCAAAACTGAAAGACATTCTCATGGACTAAAACTCTATTTCTTAAGTAACTTAGTAAACTAAGATTTTGCTATATATCATGAAAATTACAGTATGTAAAACACACTCTACTGAAGCAGTCTAATGATGAAAGAATTGAGGCAGACCTAGAATGGAAATGAAGCACCAAGGTCAACTATAGGCCAAATTACCTCATTTTGTGCAGTCTAAAAGCTTAACAATAGTTTGAGGAGGGAAATATTTGTTGAAGAGTTGTATCACTCTAAACAGACTAATCAAGATTAGTAATATAATCATTAGTACCATGTAGGAAGAAAATGTATGTAGCCCTCTGATCTAATTAGCTTGCAAAAGTTCACTCTCAGAACATGTAATTGTAGAAATACATGGAAAATGCTTTTGTTAATAGTTCTTCCTATTATCAAACTGAACCATTGACAATTTACGGGCTTCACAGGTGGTGCTAGTGATAAAGAACCTGTCTGACAATGCAGAAGACATAAGAGACACAGGTCCAATCCCTGGTGGGGAAGATCCCCAAAGGAGGGCATGTCAACTCACTCCAGTATTTTCACCTGGAGAATTGCATGGACAGAGGAGCCTGGCAGGCTATAGTCGATAGGGTCACAAAGAGTCAGGCGACAACTGAAGCAACTTAGCACACACGCATTGGCAATTTTAATTCAAGTATGTTAAACTGAATTACATTAACATAAATAGTTTAATTTTTATTTTGAAATTTTATTGGTTCTTAATTAATTCTTGTTTTATAGTTGTGTACCACCTAGAAGCACAAGGAATTTTATACCTAATTATGTAGCTATACCTATTTAAGCCACAGAATAATAACATAACTCAAGTCACTATGGTAGGCAGGGGTCCAAAGAGGAATAAAAGACCAGAGTAATAAGTTGAACAAATTATAAACAAAATGATCTTATTTTTGTAAAATAAAATAGCTATGTAGGTGCTTATAAATATGCAACTTTGTAAATATATAGAAAAAAGAGTCTGGAAGGAGACATACTCTACCATTAACAGTGAAAACTCCTGAGGAGGGACATGTTTGGGGGGACAGAGATAAAATTGAACTTTTGAATCTATCATTTCTGTACTGTTCCCATTTAATACAAATAAATTCATCTTAAAAAAAAAAGCATGGACCTTCTCTTTAGAAAATATGAGACTAAACTTTAATTCTGATGTTTCTTATGAGTTATAGGATTTGGGGCAAGTCATCTAATTTCTCTAAATCTCAATTTTCTTACTCTGCAAGATAGCACTGATACTAGCCATGGGACTATCATGAAGACTAAATAAAATAAAGTATGCAATGTGCTGAGTATACTGCCTGGCCCATGGGAGATGCCCAGTAGATAAAAGCCACATTTTTTTTACTGTATCAATTATTACTACTAATATTAATTACAGCTGTTTTATGAGATTAGGTTGACTCTGAAGTAGCCAAATGGGCTACCTGGCCCATGCCATAATTCTCTGTTTCTGCTGAACATTAGTTACTTGCCTCTTCAGGTCCATTCCTATCTTTTCCACCTGCTCAGCACCTTTGAAAGGCTGACCCTTATGAAGACATCTATGGACTCCCATGCCTTCCAGCTTCCAGACAGGTGCAGCCAGTGGGTACACTGGCAGGAGATTAGGAGGTGGGGTAAGAGGAAAGTCTGGTATTTATCCTGTATTCATTCTCACAGCTCCCTCCTTACCGGGGAGCTAGCAGTTGGATTTCTCCTCTACCAATTCCCACATCTTCTGTCTCTAGCCCTCTTCTGGTTCTGATAAGCCCTCCCTCCCACTGCCTCTCCAGCCTAGGGTGGCCATGTCTTCCCAAGTTATCTAGTCCAGGCTTCTGCACTATCCTTGGTGTTTTTCCTAACTCCATAAATGTTTCTTTTCTTATATTATTTTCAAATTATGCTGTTGGAGTGTAGCATCTGTTTCTTCCCAGATACCTTTATATTCACTGTTCCATAGTTTGATCCATGAGATAACCTGGATAGATATCAGGTTGTGTGTGAGAGAGCACAACCCAGACAACTTCACTGCAGGAAACTCCCAGTGGAAATTTCTGCAAATCTCACCAGACCAGCCATGTACGTAGGCAAGAGGGCAGTTCTTACTTTGTGCCATTTCAGTGGAATGGAAAAAAAATCCCTCTCCTGCTGGTTTGAAATTCCACTGCTGTAGCAACTACAGTTTGCTAACTGATAATTACAAAAGATGAAAGTTTTCTAATTACAGGTTATAATTCCAAACCACCCATTCACAATTTGTCTGTAGAGGCAAAGGATGGAATCTTGGAAATGTACATATCTCATTCTAATTTTCAAGTTTTTTCTCTACAGGTGAGTTGCTCTTTAGCATTTCCTGTGCAGTCAGTTCACCTTGGGTCAATGAGAATCAGCCTCTTGACAAAAACAGTAGCTAAATAGTAACTGGACCACTGGCCCTCCCTTTACTACCCTTTCATCCTACACCAAAAATGTCACTTCCCTGTTCAAAAACCTACAGTGGATTCTCATTTTATTAAACAATTACTGCTATAGAACTAACTAAGTGTTGGGTACTGGTGTAGTCAATTTATAATTTACTAGATTTACTCATTTAATCTTTATAATCTTCCTGTGATACCCGTTCATTTTAGATAAGGAAATTGAGCCACAGAGATATCAGGTAAGTTGCCCCAAGTTCCGTAGCCAGTAAATGCTAGTAAGTAGAACTGGCCTTCAAATCCAAATAGACTGCCTCCATACTCTGTAGTTTTAACCTCACCTCCCTAAAGCTTGTTTGTCCAAGAAACTAGTGCACACTTCTTACTAGATTTTTAGGCTTCTCTACAATAAGACCCCAACTAGCTCTGCCTTATTATCTCACATCATCTACTTAGTATCCATTTATCCAACAAAAAATCAACTGGACCCTATGTGGAGATGCAGCCTAGAGTGTACAGGTGCTAAACTGCTTCAGTCATGTCTGAAGTCACTCTTTGCGATCCTTAGACCATAACGGCCAGGCTCTTCTCTCTGTGGAATTCTCCAGGCAAGAACGCTGGGGTGGGTTGCTGTGCCCTCTTCCCAACCCAGGCACTGAACCTGCATCTCCTATGGCTCCTGCATTGCAAGCAGAGCAGCCTAGAGGAATGAGAGATGTTAAAAAAGAATTCATCAAATTAAATAAGTTATGGCAGCCTCCAACAATGGAATGCTATATAGCAGAGAAAATGAACAAGCTACAGCCATATAGGCAACAGTATGGCCCAGCTAAGACTGAGGCAGCCAATGCTGATGCAGGACCAGCAGTTTCAACTAAAGGTAAATGTACTCCAGGAAAGTGCTACAGAAAACATGGCCTGTATGGGACAGGTGCTGCTTCCGGTGTATCCTGAGCCATCCCAGCCCCCCAGAGCCAGGATCCCCCAGGATGAGATGGCTTTCTCTACTTTCTCGCTTTGCCTATTGTCTGTTTTAGCAGTTAAGTGCGTTACTTGTTGATCTTGCAGCTCATTCATTCCTCCCGAAGAAAAGAACACCAAAAGGGTAGCATGATCCATCTCAAAAGAAAAGATTACACCTAGTGAATGAAATCAACAGTGAAGTCCTGTATCTTTTTAAAGTAGTCTATGACAAATGTTGGCATTCAAACCCTATCCTGCACATATGCCTATACTATGGCTCATGTAATAAACCTAATGAGGGAATTTCTTGGCAGTCCAGTGGTAGGACTCCATGCTCCCACTCCCGAGGGCCTGGGTTCAGTCCCTGGTCTGGGAATTAAGATTTGGCAAACTGCGGCAGTGCAGCCAGAAAAAATTTAAAAATAAAATAAACCTAGTTAATTGACAAAAGATAAATTAGTTCCATCACGATCAAAGAAGACAGGAGTATTAATGATGATGAATTAGGATCAAACATTTTTGTATGCTATAAAATCTTATGACAATATTTTCTATTCTTTGTGCATCCAAAATGTATGATAAGGTAGTCTAGATTATTACTGCTGGTTAAATAATTATTTTTCCCAGTTTTACTGGGATGTAATTAATATACAATAGTGTATATGTTTAAGGTGTACAGCATAGTGGTTTGACTTACATATACTGTGAAATGAACATAATAAATTTATGTAGGACCCATAATCATATATAGATAGTTTTTTAAAAAGCAAAACAATTTTTTTTTGGTAATGAGAATTCTTAGGATTTAATGTTAATAATTTTCATATATACATACATATTATATATATACATATATATAATCAGACAGCAATGTTAGCTATAGTCATCATATCATACATTACATCCTTTGTACTTACTTATGTATATATATACCAAAAGTTTGTACCTCTTGACCTCCTTCTTTCAGTTCTACCTACTCCCCGTCCCCACCTCTGGTACCCATAAATATAATCTGTTTTTCTGTGAGTTTGTTTTAAGATTTCACATATGATTAAAATCATATTAGTATTTGTCAATCTCTATCTGACTTGTTTCACTTGGGATAATGCCTAAAGTCCATCCTTGTTGCTGCAAATTTTCTTGTGTTTTTTTTTTAATGGTTTAGTAATATTCTATTACATGTATACCGTAACTTCTTTATCTACTCATTCATTGATGAGCACTTAGACTGTTTCCATGTCTTACATATTATAAATAATGCTGCTAAAACAATAAGAGTGAAATTATCATTTCTAGTTAGTGCTTTTCTTTCCTTTGGATATATTCCTAGAAGAACAATTGTTGGATCATGTGGTAGTTATATTTTTAATTTCTTGAAGAACCTCCATATATTTTTCCATAATGGCTGTACCAGTTTACAGTCCCACCAACAATAGTACGCAAGGGTTCCCTTTTCTTCAGATCCTCACAAGCATCTGATATCTCTTCTCTTTTCGATGATGGCCATCCTGATAGGCATGAGGTAATATCTCACTGTAATTTTGATTTGCATTTCCCTTATGGCTAATGGGTTTCCCAAGTGGCGCTAGTGGTCAAGAACCTGCCTGACAGCTCAGGAGACATAGATTCATAGGTCCAACCCTTGGGTTGGGAAGGTCCCCCAGAGAAGGGAATGGCAACTTACTCCAGTATTCTTGCTTGGAAAATTCCATGGACAAAAAATTCCATCAGTTCAGTTCAGTTCAGTTCATTTCAGTTGCTCAGTCACGTCCGACTCTTTGCAACCCCATGAATCCCAGCACGCCAGGCCTCCCTGTCCATCACCAACTCCCGGAGTTCACTCAGACTCACGTCCATCGAGTCAGTGATGCCATCCAGCCATCTCATCCTCTGTCATCCCCTTCTCCTCCTGCCCCCAATCCCTCCCAGCATCAAAGTCTTTTCCAATGAGTCAACTCTTCGCATGAGGTGGCCAAAGTACTGGAGTTTCAGCTTTAGCATCATTCCTTCCAAAGAAATCCCAGGGTTGATCTCCTTCAGAACGGACTGGTTGGATCTCCTTGCAGTCCAAGGGACTCTCAAGAGTCTTCTCCAACACCACAGTTCAAAAGCATCAATTCTTCGGCGCTCAGCCTTCTTCACAGTCCAACTCTCACATCCATACATGACCACAGGAAAAACCATAGCCTTGACTAGATGGACCTTAGTCGGCAAAGTAACGTCTCTGCTTTTGAATATGCTATCTAGGTTGGTCATAACTTTCCTTCCAAGGAGTAAGCGTCTTTTAATTTCATGGCTGCAGTCACCATCTGCAGTGATTTTGGAGCTCAAAAAAATAAAGTCTGACACTGTTTCCACTGTTTCCCCATCTGTTTCCCGTGGAGTGATGGGACCGGATGCCATGATCTTTGTTTTCTGAATGTTGAGCTTTAAGCCAACTTTTTCATTCTCCTCTTTTACTTTCATCAAGAGGCTTTTTAGTTCCTCTTCACTTTCTGCCATAAGGGTGGTGTCATCTGCATATCTGAGGTTATTGATATTTTTCCCGGCAATCTTGATTCCAGCTGGTGTTTCTTCCAGTCCAGCGTTTCTCATGATGTACTCTGCATATAAGTTAAACAAGCAGGGTGACAACATACAGCCTTGATGTACTCCTTTTCCTGTTTGGAACCAGTCTGTTATTCCATGTCCAGTTCTAACTGTTGCTTCCTGGCCTGCACACAGATTTCTCAAGAGGGAGGTCAGGTGGTCTGGTATTCCCATCTCTTTCAGAATTTTCCACAGTTTATTTTGATCCATGGGTTACAATCCATGAGGTCTCAGAGTTGGACACAACTAAAGCAAATTAGCATGGATGCAATGGCTAATAACATTGAGTATCTTTTCATGCACTTGTTGGCCATTCCTATATTTTCTTTGAAAATAAATGTCTTCAAATCGTTTTCCCACTTTTTGAGTTGGACTGTTTGTTTTGCTATTGAGTTATATGAGTTTTTAATATATTTTTTTATGTTAACCATCCTCTTGAATATATGATTTACAAGTATTTTTTTCCACTCCGTAAATTGTCTCTTCACTTTGTTGATTGTTTCTTTTGCTGTGTAAATAATTATTCATGCTCATTTATTTTCTTGCTACACTGCTATTCATGTTTGATACTTTGGCAAGCAATCATTTATGTATAAATTAAGTCTCAGCTAAGTCTTAAAAGAATGAACATTTCTTTTAAAAATAAAGCCATTAAATTTTTTCTGATTTTAACGAATTGATGAAATCTAAATTTTTAGATTTTAGAATATATCCAAACTACTTTTTTGAATACCAATATTTCCAACATAATATATACATTTTAAAAATCCCTCACAAACATGTATATAAGATGGTAGCATAGGAAGATCCTGACTTATCTCCTCCCACAAACACAACACACCTATAACTATATAGAGAATAACTGGATGAACAGAGCTTCCACAAAAAAAGGCAAAAGAACCACACTGAGCTTGAGAGAAGAGGCAGAGATATGGGCCTCACCAAGAAAAAAAGTGTACATCCCAGTCACAGTGATCCACAATTAAGAGAGATCACAGAGGTACAGATCTTTTCCCTAAGGAATGAGAGATTAGAGTTCTACATCAGCCCCTTGATCCTACACAGGAGAAGTGGGAATATTTGACTTTGAAAATCAATGGTAAATATACCAAAGAAAACTATAGAACTGCAAGTAATAGAAATCCACTCTCAAAGAGCTCATGTGCAGGCTAACTCAACCCAAAATCCAGCAGAAAAACATCAGGCTGAAAAGCACATGAACCACAGGTGAAGGGGACTCAGTAATCTTCATACATCTACTTGAGAGGCAAGAACCAGCTGGGACACTCCCCGGGGACTGAGACACTGATGGGAGCCATTTTTATGAACTCAAGCTACCTTACTAATGCCAGCACTGGAGGGTGCCATTCTGGAATTCTCCTTAATCTGTTAGCATCACTGGGCATGCCCACCGAGAGTCCTGCCCATCCCTACAGCTCAGCCCGGCCTCACAGTTGGGGAAAGGCAGGCAATAGCCCAGCCCACCAGCACACCACAGCAGCTGTAGCCCCACCACAACAGGAAGGGGGACATAGACCACATAAGGAGCATCTCTTGAGCTCCTGGCTCTGGTGGACCAGTGGGATTGCACTTCTGAACTACACAGGACAACTCCTAAATAAGGCCACTCCTTCAAGACAAATCAGATAGCTGATTTACCTAATACACAGAAACAAGCACAGAGCTGTATGCAAAATGAGGAGAAAGAAGAATATGTTCCAATCCAAGAACAAAATAAAACCCCAGAAAAAGAACTAAACAAAATGAAGATAAATAATCTCCTTGATAAAGAGTTCAAAGCAATGGTTATAAAGATGCTAACTGAACTCAGAAGAAGAATGGATGAACATAGTGAGAACTTCAACAAAGAGATAGAAAATACAAGAAAATATCAAATGTAAGTTATAACAGAACTGAAAAATACCCTAAAGGAGTTTAACAGCAGATTGGATGAGGCAGAAAAATAAATCAGCAAGCTGGAAGACAAAACAATTTAACTTGCCCAGACAGAGAGGGAAATGAAAAAATAACTTTAAAAGTGAAGATACCTCAAGGGACCTTTGGGACAAAATCAATAGAATAAAATTCACATTAAAGAGATCCCAGAATAAGAGAGCAAGGAAGGACTAGAAAACTTACTTGAAGAAATGCTGGCTGAAATCTCTGGTCTGGAGAAGGAAAAAGACATTCAGGTCCAGGAATCTCAGAGAGTTCTGAATAAGATAAGCCCAGAAACACATACCTGAGACACTATAATTAATATGGTAAAAGTTAAGGATAAAGAGAGAATCCTAAAAGCAGTAAGAGAAAATAACTTGTTATGTACAAGAGAACAAGTTAAGTTATGTTATTTACCTAACTTGTTATGTATCAGTGGTTTTCTCGGCATAAACCTTAAAGTCCAGGAGATGGTGGGATGATATTATTCAAAATACTGAAAGAAAAAACTGCCAGCCAGAAGTACTGTATTTGTCAAAGCCATCCTTCAGAAATGAAGGAACATAAAGACTTTCCCAGACAAACAAAAGCTGACAGAGTTCACCACCAACAGGAGTTTACCAACTTATTGAAATGGCAGTAAGAAATACTAAAGGAGTTCTTCCAGCTGAAATAAGATGATGCTAATTAGTAACATGAAAATATACAATACACTCAACTATGTACAAAAATAAACTCAAAAAGAATTAGACTTAAGTGAAAGATTGAAACCACAAAAATTCTAGAAGAAAACATAGGCAGTTAGCTCTTTGACATTAGTTTTAGCATTTGGATATATCTCCTCAGATAAGGGCAACAAAAGCAAAAACAAACAAATGTGATTACACCAAACTAAGTGTTTACACAGCAAAGGAAACCATCAACAAAGTGGTGAGGCAAGCTATCGAATGAGAGATATATATGCAAGTGATCTATACAATAGGGGGCTGATATCCAAATATATATAAAGAATTCATACAACTCAATATCAAAAAATACCAACAACCCAATTAAACGGTGAGCAGAGGATCTGAATAGACATTTTTCCAAGGGAGGCATACAGATGGCCAACAGACATATATAATATGCCAGTAATACTAGAGGTCTTCAATAAATATTAACAATTGCTAAACAAATGAACATATAAATTGTGTAAAAGCAAAGGACACAGTAGAAGACAGCAAAAGAAGGTGGGATGTACCTGAGTTTGGCTTCTCTAAGAAAACATTATTCCCAGGATGGCCAAGCAGACAAGAGGAGAAGTGAGACCCAAGAGCCGGAGGAGACACATGTGTGAAGAGGCAGAGCTGGGACCAATTTGCTCACTCAAAGATCAAATGAGACTAGTGGGTATGGAGTGACAGAGAAGGGAGCTGCAGAACCCACACTCCCAAACCCACACTCCCAAACATGATACACATGTTTCTGCCTCATGCCAGTCTCTCCCTAGCAGGCAATCCTCTAACATTTTATTAAACATTCAAGACTCATCACCAATCCCAACCTTCTTAAGAAATCTCTCCTGACAACTCCAACCAAGAACTAGGTGCAGTAGTGTTGGGGGAGGTTATTGAAAAGACAGGATCCTTGAGCTGAACCCAGGTAATCAGAGGCTGCTTACTCACCCTCTGTCCTTGGAATGTACACTCTACCTACCACTCCCACTGTGGCAGCTGTTCTGAGGGCACAGCCTTGAGAAAGTGTGGAATCCTTGGGACAGTCTGGACAGAGGATGCGACTGAACCCAGTTTAGGCCTCTCTGTAAACTTTTCAGATTCTAGCAGATAGGTGCAGAAATCCACTTTTTAAAAAATATGCATTTATTTATTTGGCTGTGCTGGGTCTTAGTTGTGGCATGTAGGATCTAGTTCTCTGACTAGGGATTGAACCCAGGCTTCCTGCATTGGAAGTGTTAGCCACTAGACCATCAGGGAAGTCCCCAGAAATCTTCTTATCATGCTGCTGCCCAAAACAAGCCTCTTAAGTAAGTTCCCTTGCTTATTAAACCAACCACCTACCAATCTGGAATGATTTGCCTCTTTCTTGGGTCTCTCCCTGCTGTGTATGGAGGTCAGTTTTTGATTATACCCAGGAAGCTGACTGAAAGCTTACTTGGCAAAAGTCAGGCAGGAGACTGAAGAAATGGGCTTTGAAAAAGAGGCATCCACGGGGGAAATCCTGAGTTGACCATCAATCTCTGTGTGGGGCTGGATGGCCTGTAAGTCAGATGCTTGTGGAATGCCACATAAGTATGGGGATGCCTGGAAAATGCCAGCTGGCATTTTGGGTTTGAGAAACTGCACATAGCACACTGCACCAAAGAAGGAAAATGAAGGGCTGCTGCAATGGGCTGGACTCTATATCCATCTCTTTGCGACCCCATGGACTGTAGCCCATCAGGCTTCTCTGTCCATGGAATTCTCTAGGCAAGAATACTGGAATGGGTTGCATGTCCTTCTCCAGGGGATCTTCCCAATCCAGGGATTGAACCCAGGTCTCCCGCATTGCAGGCGATTTCTTTACCGACGGAGCCACCAGGGAAGCCTAAAAGTGAAAGTGTTTATTGCTCAGTCTTGTCTGATTCTTTGCAAGTCCATGGACTGTAGCCCACCAGGCTCCTCTGTCCATGGGATTCTCCAGGCAAGAATATTGGAGTGGATTGCCATTCCCTTCTCCAGGGGTTCTTCCTGACCCAGGAATCAAACTGGGGTCTCCTGCATTCTTAAAGAATCTGCCTGCAATGCAGGAGACCCGGGCTCATCCCTGGACATCAAAGCCCCATTGGAGGCCAGAGCTTGAGTTAAAAAGTTGGAAGAAAAGCTGAGGTTAGAGAAAGATATGGAACTGTCCATTACTCTTAGGTTTGGGGCCATCAGACAAGATGGGAGAGTAGGACAATAAGTTTGAGACCTCAGCATACCATTTTGCAAAGATAGGAGGACACAAGTTGTCATGAATAGGTCCAAGTGCTTGTGATAAAGCCTGATTAGGACACTAAGAGGTGAAATCCCTGGGAATGTGAAGAGAATAAAGAGAATGCTATGGTGATTGATGAGGAAGCAGATGAAACACTTGATGCCACCCAATTACACAGGGAAATTTTAAATAGCAATTACCTCAAAACCCTAGCAGAAAACTCACATTTTTTTCTCTGTCTTTTGAAGTTGTAAATCTTTATTAAGTCTTTGAAATATAAACACCCTGGGAGATAACCAAAACACTGCTCACAGAGACTGGAAAAAAAAGACAGGGAAAGAGACTTTTTAAAATACAGACTGTTGTAGAAGTTCCTTTGCCCAAAAATCTAGTCCACAGCCTCCATAAGATCAAAAATATCAATAAAAAGCTCTAGCCATATGAGTGGGTACCTGACTCATAGCTAAAGATTTGGGATAAAAGCCATGGAGTTTCTGCTTTTGTCTGTATGTTTATGTAAGTCTATAGATGTATGTTTGTGTATGTGTGATCTTTTCCTACCTGCAGAGGGTATTACCAAAATTGTTTGTAAAAGAGCTAAGGACTATGTTATCAGTCATAACTTTAAAATGTATGTGACAGAAATAACCAAATTCTTTGATAATTGCATTATAATGCATTATAATGAACTCTAATCAGACCTTTAACTTGGTCATTTTTTTGTCTTTTGCCATTATTTAGGCAGTTATTGTTTTACTCTGATGCTTTGACAAAAGTGTACCTGCAAAAGTGCTTATCCTCAAAAAGATTTTTGGAAAAGATTTTGAAAACTACAGGTTTCTGATAACTAAGATCAATTTGTCTGCAAATAGGAGCAGCAACAATGGACCTTTCAAGTGCTTCCTCAGGGTTACCTGCACAGTCCCAAATTATGTCATGTGATGGTGGCCAAGACCTGTCCCTGTTATCCTCCTCCCCCACATCAGGAACATGGTCCATTACACTGATGATATACTGTCTTGATTTGTTTGATGATAATATCACACTAACAATGTGAAGACTTGCCTCTGCTGCAGAACACTTTACAGGCTTTGCTAGAACCTCTACAAGAGAGAAGATGGGAGTAAACTCACAGAAAAGTCACGGCCCAGGTACCACCATAAAGTTTTGACAGGAGTTGTTTAGTAGGGTAAGACCTGTGTTGTCCCAGAAGCTGTGTTTGATAAGATGCAAGCCTGTAAAATCCCTAATGTGAAAGAGATGCCGGCTTTCATAAGGATTTTATGCTTTTAGAGGACTTTTCTTCCCTACCCAGCACAGTGTTAAAGAAAGGGCACATGTTGGACCAGGGGTCAGAGCAGCAAGCCAGCTGTGAAAAGGTAAAAATACCAGTGAAATCAATTAAAGCTCTGGGCATGTCCCAAGCAGAGCTACCCTTTGGGTTGGATATGTCTATGGGTCAGGCACCATGACAGAGAAAACAGAGGGAGAGAGTGCCCCTCTGATTGTGGTCCCAGCTCTGGACAATGGAAAGCAAGCACAGGTGATCCAAGAGTGGGCCCCTGTGGGTCAGGAAGTGTGGAAGGACATTTGGTTTTGCCCCAGAGGCAGTCCTCACTGTTTTCCACGTCCTGGCTCATAAAGCACTGACACCCTCTGGCAATACAGAAGTTGATGCTCCAGCTCAGGTACGAGCCCTAGCAGCTGATCCTTTAATAGATACAGTGGATTTGGGTGTATAAAAGGGGTAGCCACCATAGTGCTTGGGTAGGCCAGCATGTTGCCAAGGATGCCAAATTGCCCTTGAAGTACAGTGACTTGGTTAATGTAGTAACAGCATGTCCTGTGTGCTCTAAACAATGCCCAAGGCAACATTACGGATGATCGGGCTCATCTACCACAGTTCTCAACTGGGGAGGGATTGGTAAATTTATTATATTGGCCCCCTCCCTACAAGTGAGGGCTCAAAACATGTCTTGGTTTGTGTGGACACTGTGTGTGGTTTAACCTAAGCTATGCAAACCAGGCTACTACTGTTAGGGGATTAGAGAAGCTGAGGACCATGTATGGACACCCTCCTAAAACAGGCAGTGATCTGGGTGTCACATTTCAAAGGGCATCTGTGTAAGACTAGGCAAAAAAACATGATATTAAATAGAGGTTCTATCTCCCCTACAATATGCGAGACAATAGGGCTGGTAGAAACCAAAAATGGAATATGAAGACAATACATTAAATTACTATCAAATAAAATCACCTTGGCAGGGTGAACTAAAATACTCTCTCAGGCTTTGAGACATTTGAATAATCTGTTGCCCTATATGCCTGCTTAGGCATCCCTGCCACGGCACCCAGTACTGTAAAGTTATGGAAATGGCAGGAAAAAAAACACTGCCCAGGGTCTCACCATGGATCAACCTGTCATGCTGCTGAGAACACCAAGCCCCATCACTCCTGGGAATTATCTCCTGGAATTTGCAGTGGGACATCTCACCTGGATCAGAGACTTTTCACCCCTGGGTGAAAGGGAATTATTCAATCTCCTCTGGGATCCTATTGTCCTGCTGCAAGCTGGACCTACTGAAACACATGGCACCTGGATTTGAACACATAGTATTGACAGAGGGGAGAAAGTGGGGGTCCTGATCTAGTATATCTCATCCTCAGTCCACCTCTTCACGCCTAAGTGTGCGGCCTACCCAGGCAGTGTGCATGGTGTGCACAAGCAGGCCAGCTTCCTAAAGCTGTCAACTCCTGTCTCTTCAGGGCTAGGTGGGCATGTTCTGATTTCCACTGGTACAATCATGTTCTGTTTCCCACTGGTACACACATAGGCTGCTGCTGTCGCTTCAGTCGTGTCCGACTCTGTGCGACCTCATAGACGGCAACCCACAAGGCTTCGCCGTCCCTGGGATTCTCCAGGCAAGAACACTGGAGTAGGTTGCCATTTCCTTCTCTAATGCATGAAAGTGAAAAGTGAAAGTGAAGTTGCTCAGTCATGTCCAACTCTTTGTGACTCCACTGACTGCAGCCTACCAGGCTCCTCCATCCATGGGATTTTCCAGGCAAGAGTACTGGAGTGGGTTGCCAACACACATAGGAGCCCTTACTAAATTCACCCAGCAAGGCTTCAGTGATAGCCAGCAAGGCCTATCTTTACTAAATACCAAAAGTTCTCTAATAATGAGAAAGCTATCCTCAAATTTAAGATCCTGGTGGGTAAGTGGGAAAATCTACTCATCTTATGGCCACCCAAGATAAGCAATGTAGATTTATTCCCTTCCTTATTAAACTTGTCACCTACCAAACTGGAGTGATCTGCCTCTTCCCTGAGTCTCTCCCTACCCTCTGTGTGTGGGAGCCAATTTTAGATTACACCCAGGAAACTCCCAAGGAGGTTGTGAACCAAAATATGCACTTGTGTCACTTCCCTCGGATTGCTCCATGACAACCTGTACTTCTTCCATAATACTGTCCTAGTCTACTTTGTGTTGCAATTATGTGTGCCTTTACCTAATTTTCCTTTATAGATAACAAGCTACTTAAAGGCAAGGAATTTGTCTTATTCATTTTGTAGATGAATAAGACCTTGCTCCATTTACCTTACAAATATTGTCCATCAGGAACTGAGTTGGGGTGTTAATATAATCTGACAAGTGTGGCATGTAGAGGAATGGTGGGAAGCATTGTGCATATGAGTGGAGAGGTGGGATAAAGACCGTATCAACCAGGAACACCTTTGTCTGCAAGTAACAGAAAAGATGAACAACCATAAATTGAACAATGAAGAATTTATTTTTCTCATATAACCAAAACTAGGTTAGCTACTCAGCTACACCAAAAATTAAAAACTCCTGCTATATTTTTGTTCAATATCCTTCACAGATTGGCTTTTGCCCCCCATGGCTATCTCCCCATGGGTACAAGGTAGCTTTTGCATATCCAGAAAACTTGTTGATTTCAAAGAAAGAAGAAAGAGGGAATGGTCAAGGGCCAAGCCAGCTGTGCCTGTCATCTTTTATAGGGAAATAAAATAGTCCCTGGCTCATCAGCATCCTCTACCTACATCTCATTGGTCAAAACTGGATTGCATGGCTAGAAACAAGGGAAGCTGAGAAATACAGGAATGTGATTAAAATTTTTGGCATGGGCCTAGATACATGCACTTTGCCACCATAACAAACTCCAGACTCTCACTGAAAAGAAAAAAAAGAGGACTGCCTCTTGGAATAATAAACAGTCTCAGGGGTAATCTGTGCCCCAAGATAAGATCACAGGTACAAAAGTTAAACTGGGCATCTTAAACCCAAAGTCTATGAGTGAGTAAGTGAGCAAAACAGGAAGGTGATTTTTGTACAGGTCTATATTACATACCTATGAATCCCTAGGATATTTTCGCTTCTAAAAGGAAATATGCTTTCTACCATTGTTTCTGGATCATATGGCATCTTGGTCTGCCACATTCTTCTGATACAGATGAGGTCACAGGACATATTTTAATATTCTATTAATTCTACCATCAGAGGTCCAACCATCACAGGGATGGATGGATGACAGTTGACATTCAGCCTCAATGTCTGGAGGAAATAAAAGGGTGAGAGGGAAATGGACAATGGGGAGCTAGCTCCATCCCAGATGAGCAGCCACTATTCAGTTCTACTCAGTGATGGCTACTATGGTGGCATGCTATCCGATTTTTCAAGAGAAATGTGGTTTTGCATGTGAAATATCCTGATCAAATATTAATAATGAATGTAGGAAGTTTCAAATATAATGAAGACTACATGTTTTGTCCCCTCTGAGAGAAACTTCCAAGAATGAGAGCTCTCACTGAAGGCCAAGGACAGCCAGCCCCCAGATCCACTGCAGATCCCAGCATTTCCCATAGGCACATTCCTTTCCCACCTCCCAATGTCTAGATGTTTCCATCAACTTTGACAAACCAAACCATTTTAAATGAGGACACTTTTTATTCTAAAGCTGGAGCTTATTTTTAAGAGCAACTTCTATTACTGTTGGAAAGTTCTTTTCAATTTTTTACTAATGTTAAACTATATATCTTTAACCTTTAGTAAGAATTTCTAAAATTTTATAGCATCAGGTTTAAAAAACAATTTCTGGTCATCATAAAGAGCAAATATTGATGCACTTCATGGTGAGATGACTGCTTTTTTGTTGAGCCTTCATTTATTTGTTTTCATTTAGAAAGTGCTGTTTGCTTTAGAAGTAAGACCAATGGTCTGTTTCCAGCTCAAGAAAATGCTGGACTTCTTTACTCTGTCAAATTTTCCAAAGTAAAACTTTAATAAATAAAACTCTGGCTTGTCAAGTATTTTGATTTTTCTTTTCTCTTCTATTGTTTCCAATTTCCTCATTTCACTCTGGCCCTAGGCCTTTCAGTTCAGTTCAGTTCAGTTCAGTCACTCAGTCGTGTCCAACTCTTTGCAACCCCATGAATTGCAGCACGCCAGGCCTCCCTGTCCATCATCAACTCCCAGAGTTTACCCAAACTCATGTCCCATCAAGTCAGTGAGGCCCTCCAGCCATCTTATCCTCTGTCATCCCCTTCTCCTCCTGCCCTCAATCCCTCCCAGCATCAGGGTCTTTTCCAGTGAGTCAACTCTTCGCATGAGGTGGCCAAAGTACTGGAGTTTCAGCTTTAGCATCAGTCCTTCCAATGAACACACATACCACCTTCTCATGTTTATCTAATAGCTATTGCTCCTTGAATTTCTTAATTTTACCATCACAGCGATTAGGTTCACTATGGCAAAAGGCATTAATTTTCCTTAAACATGAAACAGATATGAACTGAAATTTGCCAAATATTTTTATTTACAAATTATGTTATTTGTAGTTCTAAAAAACATTTGTCATCACTTATAAAATAGAAATGCAATGCAGGAGACATGGGTTCAATCCCTGGGTCAGGAAGATCCTCTGGAGGAAGGCATTGCAGCACACTCCAGTACTCTTGCCTGGAGAATCCTATGGACAAAGGAGCGTGGCAGGCTACATAGGGTCCCAAAGAGTCAGACACAACTGAAGAAACTGGGCATGTATGCATAATAAAAATATGTAATCAGGCTAATTTAAAGCAAAATGAGCAGAAGTCAAAAATCTTTTAGAATCGGAATAAGATAATTATTATCCCAGAGCATAAAGTCTGGCTTGAAGTTTTCTGGCATGCAAAAGAAAAGAAAACCAGAAAATGATGCAAAACTCGGATCACATAATCAAATAAAGTACATGAGTTCTTCCTTCAATAAGCAAATCCGCTTAATAAATATTTGTGGAAGACTTACAATGCCTCAGACATCATACTTGCTGAGTGGATAAAAGATAGATGATATAAAAATGACTTGAAGAGCCCACCATCCAGTAGGGTAGACAGACATAATGATGACAATGGAATTCATTAAATTTAGCGATTGAAATATGTACAGGATGTTACAGGAGCACTTTCTGGAGTCAGGATGTTCTCTCTCCTGAAGGAGAAGCAGGTGACTGTGTAGGACTGAATCTACAGTCATGGACTGGATACCCAAACCAGAGGACAACCTACACAAAGAATGTGTGGGATTTCAAGTGAGAAAACCAATGCAGTTTGTATTCAATAAACACAATCAATCTGGGTAAAATTTTAATTGTTTTCCTCTCTGTATTTGCCAGCATTGCAGGAGATCTGGGTTTGATCCCTGGGTCGGGAAGATCCCCTGAAGAAGGAAATGGCAACCCACTTCAGTATTCTTGTCTGGAAAATCCCATGGACAGAGGAGCCTGGTAGGCTACAGTCCATGGGGTCGCAAAAAGTTGGACACAACTGAGAGACTTCACTTCACTTGTATTTGTGGTGTCTCAAGTTCAAAAATCCATTCAATTCATAATGACTGGATGTGTACCTAGAAAAATAAAAACATGTTCTGGGCTATATAAAATATATTTAAAACATGGGCCATGCAGCTTTATCCAAGAGCAGTTCGTACAACCTGCAGTTTTAAGACTGCATATCATTAATTAACATTTGGGTCAATTCAACCTAGAGGGAATTTGAACAGTAAGGGCTCAGCCATGTCCAGCAGGGCCCCTTCATGGATTGTGTGCCTGTGCATGCAGGCAGAGCATCTTCCTCAATGTGATGGCTAATCTTACATCAATTAACTGGCCACAGGTGCCCAGATTAAACATTATTTCTAGATGTGTCTTTGAAGGTATTTCCAGATGAGATAAGCATTTGAATCAGTGGACTCAGTAGAGTAGATTGCTCTCCTCAACGTAGGTGGGCATCATCCAGTCCACTGAAGGTCTGAATAGAACAAAATGTGGAAGAAAGAAAAATGTGCCCATTTTTTCCCTACCTCACTGCTTGAGCTGGGACACCTCATCTCATCTTCTCCAGTCCTCAGACTGGGATTTACACCATCAGCTTCCCAGGTTCTCAGAACTTCCTTTGAATTTTGACTTAATTACACTACTGGCTTTCCTAGGTTTCCAGGTTACAGACAACAGATTATGGGACTTCTCAGTCTCCATCACTGTGTGAACCAATTCTTATAGATAGATATAGATATAGACATAGACACAGATATATAGATATATAGAGAGATATATAAACATATAGATATAGAGATATGTCTATGCCTACCTGCCTGCTAGTTCGCTTCAGTCATGTTCAACTCTATGTGACCCTATGGACTGTAGCCCACCAGGCTCCTCTGCCCATGGGATTCCCCAGGCAAGAATACTGGAATGGGTTGCCATGCCCTTCTCCAAGGGATCTTCCTGATCCAAGGATGGAACCCTTCTCTCTGGGGGCTCTGCATTGCAGACAGATTCTTTACCACTGAGCCATCAGAGAAGCCCCAGATATGTCTATGTCTATATCTATATCTATCCTTTTAGAACTAACACTCAAAAAAGATGTCCTTTTCATTATAAGGGACTGGAATGCAAAAGTAGGAAGTCAAGAAACACCTGGAGTAACAGGCAAATTTGGCCTTGGAATACAGAATGAAGCAGGGCAAAGACTAATAAGAGTTTTGCCAAGAGAACGCACTGGTCATAGCAAACACCTTCTTCCAACAACACAAGAGAAGACTCTACACATGGACATCACCAGATGGTCAACATCAAAATCAGATTGATTATATTCTTTGCAG
Source organism: Ovis canadensis (assembly GCF_042477335.2). Taxonomy (NCBI): domain Eukaryota; kingdom Metazoa; phylum Chordata; class Mammalia; order Artiodactyla; family Bovidae; genus Ovis; species Ovis canadensis. The sequence continues at coordinate 229,199,339 of NC_091245.1, forward strand.
CCAAAGATGGAGAAGCTCTATACAGTCAGCGAAACCAAGACTGGGAGCTGACTATGGCTCAGATCATGAACTCCTTATTGCCAAATTCAGACTTAAATTGAAGAAAGTAGGGAAAACCACTAGACCATTCAGGTATACAGTGGAAGTGAGAAATAGATTTAAGGGACTAGATCTGATAGACAGAGTGCCTGATTAACTATGGACGGAGGTTCGTGACATTGTACAGGAGACGGGGATCAAGACCATCCCCATGGGAAAGAAATGCAAAAAAGCAAAATGACTGTCTGTGGAGGCCTTGCAAATAGCTGTGAAAAGAAGACAAGTGAAAAGCAAAGGAGAAAAGGAAAGATATAAGCATCTGAATGCAGAGTTCCAAAGAATAGCCAGAAGAGATAAGAAAGACTTCCACAGTGATCAATGCAAAGAAATAGAAGAAAACAATAGAATGGGAAAGACTAGAGATCTCTTCAAGAAAATTAGAGATACGAAGGGAACATTTCATGCAAAAATGGGCTCGATAAAGGACAGAAATGGTATGGACCTAACAGAAGCAGAAGATATTAAGAAGAGGTGGCAAGAATACACAGAAGAACTGTACAGAAAAGATCTTCATGACCAAGATAATCACGATGGTGTGATCACTCACCTAGAGCCAGACATCTTGGAATGTGAAGTCAAGTGGGCCTTAGGAAGCATCACTACAAACAAAGCTAGTGGAGGTGATGGTATTCCAGTTGAGCTGTTTCAAATCCTGAAAGATGATGCTGTGAAAGTGCTGCACTCAATATGTCAGCAAATTTGGAAAACTCAGCAGTGGCCACAGGACTGGAAAAGGTCAGTTTTCATTCCAATCCCAAAGAAAGGCAATGCCAAAGAATGCTCAAACTACCACACAATTGCATTCATCTCACACGCTAGTAAAGTAATGCTCAAAATTTAGAAGCCAGGCTTCAGCAATAAGTGAACCTTGAACTTTCAGATGTTCAAGCTGGTTTTAAAAAAGGGAGAGGAACCAGAGATCAAATTGCCAACATCCGCTGGATCATTGAAAAAGCAAGGGAGTTCCAGAAAAACATCTATTTCTGCTTTAATGACTATGCCAAAGCCTTTGACTGTATGGATCACAATAAGCTGTGGAAAATTCTGAAAGAGATGGGAATACCAGACCTCCTGACCTGCTTCTTGAGAAACCTATATGCAGGTCAGGAAGCAACAGTTAGAACTGGACATGGAACAACAGACTGGTTCCAAATAGGAAAAGGAGCACGTCAAGGCTGTATATGGTCACCTGCTTATTTAACATATGCAGAGTATATTATGAGAAATGCTGGGCTGGAAAAGCCACAAGCTGGAATCAAGATTGTCAGAAGAAATATCAATAACCTCAGATATTCAGATGACACCACCCTTATGGCAGAAAGTGAAGAAGAACTAAAGAGCCTCTTGATGAAAGTGAAAGAGGAGAGTGAAAAGTTGGCTTAAAGTTCAACATTCAGATAACTAAGATCATGGCATCTTGTCCTATCACTTCATGGGAAATAGATGGGGAAACAGTGGAAACCATGTCAGACTTTATTTTGGGGGGTTCCAAAATCACTGCAGATAGTGATTGCAGCCATGAAATTAAAAGACGCTTACTCCTTGGAAGGAAAGTTATGACCAACCTAGATAGCATATTCAAAAGCAGAGACATTACTTTGCCAACAAAGGTCCGTCTCGTCAAGGCTATGGTTTTTCCTGTGGTCATGTACGGATGTGAGAGTTGGACTGTGAAGAAAGCTACGCGCTGAAGAATTGATGCTTTTGAACTGTGGTGTCGGAGAAGATTCTTGAGAGTCCCTTGGACTGCAAGGAGATCCAACCAGTCCATTCTAAAGGAGATCAGTCCTGGGTGTTCTTTGGAAGGAATGATGCTAAAGCTGAAACTCTAATACTTTGTGGCCACCTCATGCAAAGAGTTGACTCATTGGAAAAGACTCTGATGTTGGGAGGGATTGGGGGCAGGAGGAGAAGGGGACGACAAAGGATGAGATGGCTGGATGGTCTCACCAACTCGATGGACGTGAGTCTGAGTGAACTCTGGGAGTTGGTGATGGACAGGGAGGCCTGGCGTGCTGCAATTCATGGGGTCGCAAAGAGTTGAGTACGACTGAGTGACTGACCTGAACTGGTATCTGTAAGAATTGGCTCACACAATGATGGAGACTAAGAAGATATAGATATCTTAGATATAGATATGATAGATATAGATATGATAGATACCCTACTGGTTATATTTGTATCTATATATACAGATCTTCTACTGGCCTGTTTCTCTGGCAAACCCTGACTCATGCACTTGGGAAGGTGAATGTGAACACATAGAGGAAGCAGCAGCAATGGGAAGCAGAATTGCTCAACTCTGAAGGAAGACAAGATGACCAGGTGCACTGAACTGCTGTTAATTACAGATCACAGTGGGCAGCAGAGATGCTGAGAGTTCACAAACAATGCTGAGCTGTGTTCTTATTGAGGGAGGGCTGCTGAACATCCCAGACTTGGATGTACTGGGGCCTGGAGGGACCTTCACTCTGGCAGGTTCACTACTGACCTTTGTAGTAGACTAAATGATGGTGCCCCTAATATATCCATATTGGTAATCCCCAGACCCTGTGAATACATACCTTATATGGCAAAAGAGACTTTTCAGATGTGATTAAGTTAAGGATTTGAAATAAGGAGGCAATCCTGGATTATCCACGTTGGCCAAATATAATCACAGTGGTCATTATAAGAGGGAGGCAGGAAGGGTCAGAGTCAGACAGAAGGAAATGTAATATCAGAAACAAGCGTTGGAGTGATAAACTTTAAAGATGAGGAAGGAGCCACAAGCCAAGAAAGGCAAGGAAGGTGACCATAGAAACTACACGAAGCAAGGAAATGGATTCTCCCCTCAGAGCTGCCAGAGGAAACAGCCCTGCCAACACCTTGACTTTAGCCCACTGAAACTGATTTGGGACTTCTGACCTCCGGAACTGTACAAGATAGAGTCGTGTTCACTCAGTTTGTGGTAATTCATTACACCAGCAAAAGGAAATTAATACAAACATCTTTGTCCTCTCTCCCCTTGGACACTGCAGACACCCTTATGCCTTAAGTTCATTTAGGAACAGACAGGGCAGTGTGATGACAGTTGCTGCATGAGCATACGTGAGGAAGAACAAAACATCCATTCAGTGCCTGTGATAAGAGCTGAGGGGGAATACAGAAAACTGAAAGTCACTGGTGCCCTGAGAGGGCAAGAGCTGAGAGCAGAATGCCTAGCTTCAGAGGACTGATTCATGATCAGGGGTTGAGGAAATCAGTCAAGTCAGTGAGTACACTGCCTGTTATAAAAGGAAACCAATTTGTCTACCCATAAATTCTAGAAATAACAAAGCACTGGATTCTTAAATAAAGGGAAATTCATAACACAAGAGATAATGTCTTCAAGCCACAATTTTATAAAGACATTCTTAAAACCTCATGAAAACCAGAGCATACTCTTCAATTACAGCCCAGGGAAAGCAAGTTTTATGGGAGTAAGTCAAATAGAGTCAGAATATATTCTTTTCAGTAATCCAACTTGATTAAAAAAAAAAAAATGTAGAGAGTTTAGACCACCTGAATGAGTTACCAAAGGTAAAGACCTGCCTGCAAGGCAGGAGACCTAGGTTCAATCCCTGGGTTGGGAAGATCCCCTGGAGGAGGGCATGGCAACCCACTCCAGTATTCTTGCCTGGAGAATCCCCATGGACAAAGGAGCTTGGTGGGCCACAGTCCATGGGGTTGCACAGAGTCAGACACAACTGAGCGACTAAGCACACACACACATTCAAGGGATATGGCCTCAAATCTTAAGAAAAGTTGGCTTTAAAAACCAGTTCATTAGCAGTCACTTCCTCATTTTTTTTTTTTAACAGAAACTGAATAAGCTTCACCTATGTAGACAAGACCTTCATCTGTTTATGTCTCTGAATTATAACAGGTAGATTTGAAAGTCTTCTCCAAGTGTGGGTAGCTGAGGGCACAGATTACAGAGAGTTCATTCCCAAACTTTACTACAGTTTCTGGTTTGTGTTTTGTGAGGAAACTAAATATTCTGATGTATTTGTATGGATCAGAGAGTAATACTGCATGTTGTTCACTTATTTTTTAACGGAATATTAACAGACACACAGAGTAGACCACACCCACTCTGGAAAAAATCAATGAATATTCTAACTTGATTAGGTCTCCATCTTTAGCAATCATGAAATCCTAGGTGCTCCTCTTACAAGGCCCCAGTATCAAGGGTTAGATGTGAAGTCGAGATTCAGATTTTTAACTCCTCACACTGACAGTGCTTCAGTTCAGTTCAGTTCAGTTCAGTTCAGTCTCTCAGTCGTGTCCAACTCTTTGCGACCCCATGAATTGCAGCACGCCAGGCCTCCCTATCCATCATCAACTCCCGGAGTTCACTCAGACTCACATCCATCGAGTCAGTGATGCCATCCAGCCATCTCATCCTCTGTCGTCGCCTTCTCCTCCTGCCCCCAATCCCTCCCAGCATCAGAGTCTTTTCCAATGAGTCAACTCTTCTCATGAGGTGGCCAAAGTATTAGAGCTTCAGCTTTAGCATCATTCTTCCAAAGAACACCCAGGACTGATCTCCTTTAGAATGGACTGGTTGGATCTCCTTGCAGTCCAAGGGACTCTCAAGAGTCTTCTCCAACACCACAATTCAAAAGCATCAATTCTTCAGCACTTAGCTTTCTTCACAGTCCAACTCTCACATCCATACATGACCACTGGAAAAACCATAGCCTTGACGAGACGGACCTTTGTTGGCAAAGTAATGTCTCTGCTTTTGAATATGCTATCTAGCTTGTTCTAATCCCACACCTCCTAGAATATGCAGCTGGATTTAAGCCCACAAACTCAGAAGTACAGAAAAATATGTATTCTCTTTTATTATTTTTGTCATTCTTTCTATTTTACTATCTTCATTCTTTTCACTTTTCACTATCTTCATTCTTTTAATTAAATTCTTTTAATTTCTGTTCGGGCTTCCATCCAGCTGGGTAAAGAGGAAACCCAGCCTCAGGCCATGGTCCCTCCCCTCTGGTCATGCTGGGTGTCAGAATCCAGGCAGTGGAAGGTAGTCAGGAAAAGACAGACTCGGAGACATCTAACATCAAAGTGGTGGCCCCTGGAATTTCAGAGGTTTCCTACTGCTGCCCTAACCTTGCTGGGGCCTGGGAGTCTCTGAGGAACTGTCCCAAGCAGCTTTCTTAACTCTAGAGTCTTGCCACCTTCCCAGAGCCTTGCCCGGAAATTAAGCAAACAGTTAAGAAAAAAAAAACAAAACACCAGCTTTCTGGCTTCAATACTCAGCTCTGATACCTAGTAACTATGAGATGAGCAAATTATATAACATATGTCTCAATTTCTTCATTTGTAAACTGGGAATATAGTATCTAATTCAATAGGTTGTAAGAAGTAAATACATGCCATGCACTTAGAATTCTGGCATACCAGAATGCCACACGTTTTGATGTTCACTAAAATGTAAGCTGCATGAGAGCAAGGATCTTTGTGCATTTGTTCACTGCCCTTATACTAGTTCATGGTGTATACAGAAGTTAAGGAATGAATGAATGTTGAAAGATTCAGAACATGCTCCTTCTTTGTCCCAGGACTTCAGAGTGCTCTGTTTTCCTTACTCTCCAGCCCTAGAAACTCCCTCTCCAGTCTCAGAGAAACCTCTATTCATTTGGGTTTCTGGCCAATATGTTATTTCAGTACTTTCCAACCCACACCTTCCTCACCTTTGCCCCCAAAGCCAGAAAGACATGTAGACTACGCTTGCTTTTCTCCCAACCATACTCCTTCACAGAAGCAAAGAAAAGACTTCACTACCCTGCATCAATAGAAGGAAGAGAGAGGAGGAAACATAGACGAAACGCAAAGATTAAAAATTTCCAAATAGTATCCCATCCCAAGAGCTTTAACTCTTTCTTCTTTTTTTCTAACCTTTTAGTTTCTCATGAATGAGTCCAAGGGTTGTGCAAAATCATAGGGCTTTTTCTTGTGATCATTACATGAAATGAACGCATGCCTGGTCACATCACCTGAATGTAATCTGTCTGTGATTCATGGCCTAGTTAGCATGTTGCTTTGCTGGTCAGAACAGCTTCCTCCTGGTTCCCCTGGACAGGATGGGGCTGGTTCTTTGTAGCCAAGTCATTGGAGTCATATCACTGAGCAATTTGCCTTCTTTATTAAAAGCTCTATTGCTGTTAGTACACACTGAGCCCACACCTAAGCACACCACATATACTTTCTTAACAGAGGTGGGGCAAGAACCACAATGCTTGTTTCCTGCCAAGTCAGTAATGCTCCTCTCCTCCACCCTTCGTTGACCTGGTTTGTCATCTTTAGCTCTAGGCAGAGCAGATAGTTACCAGCCTTCTATTTATTGGCCAAAGCTGTCTGGGTTTCTTTGCCAAAACATACACCCAGGAAGGCTTCCTGCCCATATCCAGTTACACTGGCTTTGCTACCAGCTGGAAGCCTCCCATCCTTCATCTTCCTGAAGAGCACTAAAATTGGGGCCCAAAGTTAACTTGACTTCTAGGACGGCAGCACTAGAGCCAAAAATTGTTCACTAACATTTAAAGAGATAGTTAAACACTTGGTTTCCAAACAGACCTGAAGTTGGTTTAGGGTTTTGTTTTCAAGCCAGATGTACTTTCTGGTTCCTAGTTTATCCAGGTATGGCTGAGACTTAGATTTCAGTCTAATCAGTGCTGCCTAGAGGTGAAGATGTGAGCAACCTTACTGATAAAGACACCTCTCCTCAGCCTAAGTATTTTCCAGGGTTCACTACTATACCAAATTCATATGGTAATAATGATAAGGATTAGAAATGACATAATATGGAGGTAAGAGCCCTGGACTGAAATCCAAATATCTGATCCCAATCACAGCCTAGTTTCTATTAGCCCTTGAGAAAACCAGTGACTTGGTCTGGATTCATTCTTCCCATCTGTACATTGTGAGACATTTTAAAAAATATTTTCATATCCTACAGTTGTCCTTGCCTGTGGTAGCCCACTCATGAAGCATTTACCCCTTTGGGAAGGCAGATACAACCTAGAACAAAGGTCAGTATCCATGCCCAGAATTGCTTCTTATTAAAATTCTCATTTTAAAAATAGTAATCACTAATTCTAAAATCTCTGTAAATACATTCAGCTTCCTTTATATAACAAAAGCAAGCCTTAACCAACCCATCTTTATTTGCCCAGGACTTTCTCAGTTTTAGCCCTGAAAGTCCCATATCCCATGAATCCCTTCATTCCAAATCAGGAAAAGTGGTCACTCCACATAGAGTTCTGGACCTACAATTTAGTTATGAACCACAGTGTAGAGATTATTGAAGAAAGAAGACACAGAGTGGTAAGAATGTGAGCTCCAGAAGGAATCAGTGCTTCAGTCCTCTGAACAAACCACCCAGAAAGAGATTTAAAATGAGAGCAATCATTTATTTCACTCGTGAATCTGAGCATGGAATGAATTTAGCTGGGTGTTTCCTGTTCAGGGCATCTCTTGAGGGTGCAGTCAAACATTGACTGAAACTGACACCACCTTGAAGCCTTCTTAACTTGCATGTCAGCACCTGGGCTGGGCACACATGAGTAGCTAACAGCTCACTGTCCTCTCCCTCTCTCTCATTCTCTCTGCCTCCCTCTCTGGCACTTTCTCTCATATCCACATCATCTCCTCAGATGGCTGTCCTAGGGTAGCTGGACTCACATGGTGACTGAAGGCTCCCAGAGCAAGTCCTAAGAGAAACTGGTGGAAATGGCATGGCCTTCTCCAATTTAGCCTTATGTCACATTGCATAACTTCTGCCATATTCTTTTCATTGAGCAGATGTCTACCCAGGTTCATGAGAAGTGATGTAGACTCCACCTCTTGATGGAAAGAGCATCAAGGAATTTGCAGACACCTTTTAAAACCACCATAAGGAAGAAGGACACCTGCTCCTTCCAGCTCAGAGAATTTACTAGAAAAAGAGGAGAGGTAGGGGAAGCAAGATGTATCATGTGCTAGGGATCATTACCACCACACTTCTCCACACCATAAGATCTGAGAGGCTGGTATCAGGCAAGGCAAGAGTTAAGAGGAAAACTAGAAGTAGAGAAGCTTCTGCCGCTTCCTATTCATAACTCTGGGAAGATGTCACCATAAAGGGTACCAACAATAAATGATGCAGCAAAGTGAAAATGGCAGCGCGGCCCAGTCAGGTAATGAAAGCATCATTAACCAGAGCCTTCCTTGTGGCACAGGAGAAATTTAGAGTTTCCTGTCTGCCTCATGACGGATATGAGAAGATGATGTTGCTGCTGGCAAAGAGGCCACAGAGCAAAATGATGAGGTCATCCTGAGGTACTTTAAATTGGGAATCACAGGAGTCCTCAGAACTTAGGGAGAAGAAACTGGGACATCAGAGAAAATGGAAGAAAGGTGAGTCTGCAGGAAAGACCTCTGCACCAACTGAGCCAAGGGAATAGACTGAGATTTCTCCAGAGACAGGTAAGCAAAGTGCTCCCAACCCCATCACCTGACTGACTGGACAAGGGCAAGACAAGAGCTCTGGCTCCACCTGTCAAGATGGAGACAGGAGGAGCTAGAAGACAGCAGACAACTGGTGGGCAGACCTGAGGCCTCTCTTCCCTGCCACCCTGCAAAGACAATGGAGTCATCTGAGAGTGATGAATATACTGCAAATTGGCAGCTTCTAATTTCTGGTCCCTTCTTTCAGCCTCAACTCCCATTCAGGGTGGCAGCTGTGAGAAAAATCAGGTCAGCTCTAGAGAGAGAGAAAGCAAGATTTCTTTTTGCACATCTAAGTTACAGTGTCAAACTTGTCCCTGAGCAATATGAAAAGCAGAAACCACTCTTTTGATTACCTCACTCCCAACCCTGCAGCCACGATAGCTCCTGTTGCTTACCTCTGGCTTGCCAACCCATTTGCTTCCGTTGTGCTTGTGCACTCTGCTTCCCTCTGTCTGGAATGTTCTCTCTGCTGGCTCTACATAGCTTTCATATCTTACCTTAAATGTCGAATTCTACATAACTAATCAGAACCAGCTATATAGCACAGGGAACCCTGCTCAATGCTAAATCGTGATCTAAATGGGAAGGAAATCCAAGAAAGAGGGGATACATATATATATATATATCTATATATATATATATATATATATATATATCTGATTCACTTTGCTGTACAGCAGAAACTAACACAATATTATAAAGCAACTATACTCCAATAAAAAAAATAAAATATAATAGCTGACACTTCATTTAGTAAAAATAAATGCCAACTTCTGAGTGAGGCCTTCATACTGCTCTATCAAAATGGATCTACTCCTATCTTTCCTGATCTCAATAGCTTTTTTTTTTTTAATAAATTATTCCTCTCCCATCTACACTGTTCCCAACCTACAACTCTCCAGACTTGCCCATCTTAGGAAATGGTCCTACCCTATCGCTTAAGCCAAAAACCTTCATTCTGAGTCCTTCTCCTTTGGCCTCAAACCCACATCCAAAAGAACTGCAGTCCTAACAGTTCTGTCTCCAAACATATATTCTGAATCCACTCAATTCTTGCACTCGCCTCTGCCACCACCTTCAAGCTAGGCCAGAACCTTCCTGTCAGGCCTGACTGTGGTGCTAGCCTCCCTGTCTCTGCTCTTGCCTCTCTACCATTCCACGTCACACTCAACAAAATACTTTAAAAAGATAAATAAGCTCCTGCAACTCCTGTGATTTAAACCTTCAATGGCCTCAAAAGTCTCCCCCTAGGCCCATGAGGCCTGCAGGCTCCAGCCCTCAAGCTCTTCACCCAACAGCGCATCTCCTTCCTGGGGCCCTTGTCTGCTCTGGATTCTTTAAAGCTGCCTTCCTGCCTCAAGGCCTCAGCAGTTTCTCTACCTGTTGACAATCTCCCTTAGTGTCGTAACACAGATGGCTCCTTCTCACCATTCAAGTCTCAGCTTCAATGTTGTCTCCTGGAAAAGGCCTTCCCTGGGCTCCTCCGCCCCCATCAGGGAGTTCTTCTCCTTGTACTTCTTTTCTTTACAACACTTAACACTGTGATGAAATAGGCATTTCATTTGTTTACTTCTTAAATTATCTAAATTAGCCCTCCTTCACAAACACGCTTAGGTAAGCTCCCTGGTGCAGGTCTCTATATCCCCAACACCCAGAGCAATAAGTATCTTATAGATGCTCAGAAGGCAGTGAATGAACAAACAAAGGAATGAATGAACAGCTTGAAAACCAGTTATTCTTTGAGGAAGAAAAAGCATTTTCTTCGGGTCTGTTTCATCATCTGTGAAATAAATTTAAAGGGTTCTTTCAGTCTTCTCCTGAAGGACAAAGTCGTGTCTGCCAAAATAGAGTAAAACTTTACTAGGTTAACAATACATTTAATACTTGCCAATAAGATAAGGTAAGCCTGAGTAAAATATAAGTCCCTCATTTCAATAAATGATGAAATACATTGCCTGTGCTCCAGGTGTGTTTATATCTGGCTTTCAGCTTTCCTCTGGAATTTGGCTCCTCTGGGCTGGAGCTCAAATTTAAGTAAACACACACACATGAAAAAAAAAAAACAACCAGAATCAAAACTCTGTTAACTGCAAATGGTTTGTTGTATCCCTACCTGGGGCAGTATTTTTTATTGTCTGCAGCACTTGGTTTTCAATTTTGATTTATTTCTTAAGTTCTTCCTGATTTAAAAGAGAAAAGGAAACTAAGAGGGTGGAGGAAATACTCTTTTATTTTGGCAGGGTTCCCAGCTACATGGCTGCAGGTTGCTACCTCTAGGCAAATGGCAATAGAACCCAGGACTCAAAGTTCTCTCTCAAAGTATTTCTCTTTGAAGAACTACAAAGTGACTCTAAATGCTCTTTGAACTTCAAAAAAAGCACATTTCAAGCTAGTCCCCATGGTGAATTTTTACCGCGTATAAAACATATCTAAAAAAAAAAAACATATCTAGCTTCATAGGCTAAAGGCATGAAAGAGTAAGTATGGAAAAAATGTAGAAGCTTGAATAAGAAAATACTAACCCAAAAAAATCTAGGAAATACATTTTAAAAACTTCCTAACTCTCTTCTCTACCTTCAGAATCAGATCCATCCTTCAAGGTTCACTTCAGAAATCACCTCCTCGAATAAATTTCCTCCGGTTTCTTAGGCCACTTTAAAATTTCCTTCCTCTCAATTCCTGCCACACTTGGCTTATAATTATTCAATTGATTTGACTCAGATTACAGATGGCTGTTTACATGCCCACCTCCCAGTAGACAACGTGCCATTCACTGAACCATCTTCCCCACTGCCTGTAGGCACCGAGCAGGCGAGGACTCCCTCTAACTCACCTAGAATGTTCAGCAAGTCCTAAAAATCACACTTCTGTTATGTTCAAAATCATTATTGCCTTAATTCATTATTAATAAAATACAGATGCTTCTAAAAATTTTATAAGCATTTTTAGTCACTACCTAGGGCTTTTTTTAACTTTTTATTTTAAAGCATTTATAATACCCTTCATCTAGCTTCCCCCAATGGTGGCATCTTGAATACAGTATTAAAACAGGAAACTGACATTGGTACAATATATTTAACTAGACTACAGACCATGTTCGATGTTCATCAGTTTTCACATGCACACATTTGTGTGTGTGTTTCTATGTAATATAAGCACATGCAATCCCATGTATGTACAGTGATATAGCCAAAATCAAGACACAGAACTGTTCCATCATCACAAAGGATCCCTCTCATACGCAGTTTATTCATTTCCCCTCCCAACATCTATCCCTGCCTCTTGGTAGCCACTAATTTGTTTTCCAACTGTAGTTTTATCATTTTGAAAATGTTATAAAAATGGAATTATAAAGTATACGTAACATATTTAAAGGTTTTAAAGTATAAAACCTCTTGATACTGACCTTTTTTCACTGAGCACAATGCCCTCAAGAGCCATCCAGGAGGTTGTATGCATCAATTGTTCATTTCTTTTTATTGCTGAATAGTATTCTACGGTGGCCTTCCTGATGGCTCAGACAGTAAAGAATCTGCCTGCAATACAGGAGACCCAGGTTAGCTCTCTGGGTCAGGAAGATCCCCTGGAGAAGGGAACTGCTACCTGCTACAGCATTCTTGCCTGGAGAATTCCACGGACAGTGGAGCCTGACGGGCTACAGTCCATGGGTTCGCAAAGTTGGACATGACTGAGCAACTAACACACATACAACAGGATTCCATGGTACAAACGTACCAGACTATTGACTGTTTCCCATTTGGTGTTATTACAAATAAAGCTCCGATAAACATTCATGTATAGAAGTTTGCATGAACAGAAGTTTTCTTTCATCTGGGATAAATGCCCAAGAGTGCAATTGCTGCATCATTATGGTAACTGTATGTTTAATTTTATAAAAAAAAAAACTGCCAAATTATCTTTCCAGAGCAACTATGCCCTTCCCACCACTGACATATGAGGAATCCAGTTTCTTGGCTTTCTCTCTAGCACTTGGTATTATCACTATATTTAGCTTATCTTATATGTAGGTAGTGATATTTTGCAGTTTTAATTTGCATTTTCTTAGCAGCCAATGATATTAAACATATTCATAAGCTTATTTTCTATCAGTATCCACTTTTTCATGAAATACCTTAGAGTGTTTTGCCCATTTTCTAATTGGATTGTTAGTTTTTCTTTTTTTTTTCAATTGTTGAGTGTGAGAACTTTTTGTATATTCTAGACACAAAACCTTTGTCAATCATGTGGTTTAAAAATGTTTTCCTTCAGCCTGCTTTCATGTCCTTACCAGTGTCTTTTGAAGCACAAAATTTTTGTTTTGTTTATATTTATTTTTTATTGAAATAATATAGTTGTTTCCAACATTGTGTTAGTTTCAAGTATACAGCAAAGTGATTCAGTTTCATATATATATATATGAAAAATATACATATTATTTTTCAGATTCTTTTCTATTATAGATTATTATAAGATATTGAATATAGTTCCCTGTGCTATACAGTAGGTCCCTGTTATTTAACTATTCTATATATATATGTGTGTATCTGTTAATCCAAAACTCCTAATTTATCCCTCTCCCATTTCCCCCTTAGGTAACCGTAAGTTTGTTTTCTGTCTGTGAGTCTATATTTTGTAAACAAGTTCATTTGCATCATTTTTTTAGATTCCACATATACGTGAAATCACATTTGTGTTTTTCTGTTTGACTTACTTAGTATGATAATCTCTAGGTCCATCTGTGTTGCTGCAAAAGGCAATATTTCATTCTTTTTTATAGCTGAGTAATATTCCATTATATATAGGTACCACATCTTCTTTATCCATTCATCCATTGATGGACACTTAGGTTGCTTCCATGTCCTGGATTCTATAAATAGTGCTTACAACACAAAAGTGCTGTCCAATTCACCAGTTTTTGCTTATATGAATAATGCTTTTCATGTCATTTCTAAGAACAGTTCTCTATGCTTTTAAAACTGTTTATAGTTTTACATTTGACATTTATATCTATGATTCACTTTGAATTATGGGCTTCTCTTGCAGCTCAACTGGTAAAGAATCTGCCTGCAATGCAGGAGACCTGAGTTTGATCCCTGGGTTGGGAAGACCCCCTGGAGAAGGGAAAGGCTACCCACTCCAGTATTCTGGCTTGGAGAATTCCAGGGACTATACAGTCCATGGGGTCACAAAGAGTCAGACATGACTGAGTGACTCTCACTTTCAGGGTGTGGGGAGGAGGTCATGGTTTATTTTGCCTATGGATGCCCAACTCCAGCACAGTTCATTGAAAAGAATCTTTCTTCCACTGAATTACTTTGACTCTTTGCCAAAAATAAATTTGCAGTATATACTAAAAAGAGTTGAAAACATGTACTCAAACAAATACAGGTACACATGTATTCACAAAAGAACTATTCACAATAGCCAAAAGGTGGAAACAGTCCAAATGTCCATTGATTAATGAATGGACAGACAAAATAAGGAATATTATTTAGCCATAAAAAGAATGAAACACTGATATATGCTACAAAGTGAATGAACCTCTAAACATTTTATAAATGAAAGAAGGCAGACACAAGAGGTCACATATTGTATGATTCCATTTATATGAAATATCCTAGAAAGGAATATTCCTAGAGAGGGAATGCAGACCCAGGAGCAGGGGAGAGGGGGAAATTGGGAGGAACTGCTTAACAGGTACAAGATTTTCTCTGGAGGTGACAAAAATTTTTTGGACCTAGAGACAGTAGTTGCACAACATTGTGAATGCACTGTCACTTTAAAATGGTTAATTTTATGTTATAGTAATTTGACCTCAATTGAAAAATAAAGCAGTTGAACAGATTTGTGTGGGTCTGTTTAATATATCACCTTCATATTATCACTTTAATTTTCTGCTTACCCACCTTATTGTTTAAAATATTCTCCTCTAAGTATTAAGTGTAATATTTGTATGTATTATTCAAAATTGTACACATGATGAAAGTGAGGAAAGGAGAGTTTTTATCTTCCTATTACTCTCTAAAGTTAGAGTATGAATAACTAGCTTATCAAGATACTTAGACTTTTAGAATTTTATTTAATTTTGGGTTTCACACTAGTGAGAAATCTCCTGGCAGGCATTTCAAAAATACCCATAAACTGTCACCAGGAGCTACACTGGAATTAGACCGTCTTCATGGAGCCATGGGACACCCCAACCTCCCACTCACAGAAGGCTGAACCTATAACCGGTTTCTTCACCAGCCAGGCAGGAGGCTAATTGGGCTGTACAGTTCCATCTCATGCCTGTGCTTGACAAACTGAAGAGCTCAATTGTCTTACCAAACCTACAATTTGCTGACTTTGTGGATCTAATATGAAGATTGATTTTTGCTGCCTTATCCTTCTTCTTGATCTTACAGTGAGATAATAAAGAGAATCAGCTCATGCCAAATTCCTGCTTAAAATCTTCCACTCACCTCAGAATTAAGTCCATCACCCCAGCACATCACACAAGCTCCTAGGCTCTCCAGCCCGCTCTGGTCCCTTCTCCAACTCTGTCTCCCAGTCTTTTATCACAATATTTCACTTCCAACACTTTGCCATATCCTCACTCGGCCCAGTGCCTTTGCATATGCTGTCACCCTTCAAGCTTGGCTCAGGATAAATCCTACCTGAGAAGTTCTCTGTGACTTGTCACAGTCATTTAGGGGTCTCACTGAATTACTCTCTTCTACAGTAAATCTTACCTGTGTTGTCAGTTCCTTATTGACTTGTCTTTCTCCCTCATGAGACTAAAGACAGATTGTGCCAGGAATATAGCAGGAGCTTAACAAATGTTTCCTAAATAAACACACTTATTAATTCATATAAGAGATACTTCTTGAACACCTGTAAAGTGCCAGATACTGTTTTCTACATGGTGATATAGTACTTTGGGCTTCCCAGGTGACTCATCAATAAAGAATCCTCCTGAAATCCAGGAGATTAATATTCAGTGTCTAAATGAGGAAACCTCCCTGGAGAAGGAAGTGGCAACCTGCTCTAGTATTCTTGCCTGGAGTCCCATGGGCAGAAGAACCTGCTGGTTTCAGTCCATGGGGTCGCAAGAGTTGGACACAACTTAGCAACTAAACCACCACCATCAGATAGCAGTTTGCAAGGCAGGCAAAAATCCCTTCTTTCTCGGACTTTACAATACAATTAAGGAAGGAGACAATAAATAAGTATTTGATAAAAATTTAGGTGGTGATAAGGTATATGAGAAACATCAAAGCAGAATGAATGGGTGAATGAATGAATGAAGAATTTGGAGTTAGAAATCAGGCCATTCAGACTACTGCCATAGAAGTCAATTGTATTGCTATAAATTCAAACTTGAAATTGCATGGATTTATTTTTCATTTGTACACATTTTATAAATATGTATAGATTGTCTTCTAGATGCCTAGGTCTAGGATACAGCCTAGCCATTGCTCTAGGTCTAGAATACAGCAGGACACAGAGTAATTTTTATTTCTGTCCTTGCAGAGCTTAAATGTGAGTGTTAATAAGTAAATATATAATATTATCAGAGGCTGGTAAGTGCTTTGAGGAAATAAAGCAAATGAAACGGCAAAGAGGACTCCCCTGGTGGTCCAGTGGTTAAGAATCCACCCACCAATGCAGGGGACACAGGTTTGATCCGTGGCCTGGGAAGATGCCACATGCCACGGGGCAACTAAGCCCAGATGCCACAACTACTGAAGCCTGTGCATCCTAGAACCCACGCTCCACAAAGAAATTTTTGAGTGTATATGGTGGGGCGGGATGGGTAATAGATATTTGAAATTATCAAGGAAGAATTCACAAAGAAAGCAGCATCACTGTAGAGAAATGAAGGAGGTGAGGGAGTGAGCCAAGTGGATAATCGCAAGATGAACACTGCAGATAGAAAGGGCAAAGGCCCCAAGGCAGGGATAAGGCCTCAAAACCTGAAACCTGCTCCTAATATACAGTAGAACTGTAAATAATAGCTGAGAGTACACTAGACTGAGAGCCAAAGAGACCTAGGTATGAGACCCAGGGACTCCACTTACTGGTTGTATGGCTTTAACCAAGTTTTTACTCTCAGGTCTCCAATTCTTCATTTGTACAGTTAATGCCTATCTGAAAGTGTGGTCATGCTACTCCAGTAGAATGATGGACTAAATTGACATAAGACAGATTAACAGGAGAAAAACAAATCTAATTTTGTAAGTACAAGAGCCCAATAAAAAATATGACTCAAAGAAGTGACCAAGGCAGGCAGCTTTCATACCTGCCCGGCAAGAAACCAGTAGTAAATTAGTAAAGAAGTAACAAGGCTTGATTACATGTCATTCTTAGCCCTAAATTCTCTCCCTGTCTCTGATGATAAGGATGCCTTCTAGCTTCCTGGTACAGGGAGGGTCCCTTTCACATGGGAGATTTCTTGCTTTCAGGGGTACAAAGGAAGGTCAGAGTGTTTTTGCACCGAATGTTTCTTTGGTAACTTTAATTCAAAGTAATCAACACATCAAAATGGCATCTTTGGGTGTAGCATATTTTGCATGTGCTAAGTCACTTCAGTTGTGTCTGATTCTTTGCAACCCCATGGACTATAGCTCGCCAGGCTCCTCTGTCCATGGAATTATCCAGCATATTCTACTTTCCTTCAATTCTGCTTTTTCAAAGGTTATGTAAGGCAGGCAAGTCAGTTCAGTTGCTCAGTCATGTCTGACTCTTTCTGACCCCATGGATTGTAGCATACCAGGCTTCCCTGTCCATCACCAACTCCCAGAGCCTACTCAAACTCATGTCCATCGCATCAGAGATGCCATCCAAGCATCTTATCCATTGTCATCCCCTTCTCCTCCCGCCTTCAATCTTTCCCAGCATGAGGGTCTTTTCAATGAGTCAGTTCTTTGCATCAGGTGGCCAAAATGTTGGAGTTTCAGCTTCAGCATCAGTCCTTCCAATAAATTTTCAGGACTGATTTCCTTTAGGATTGACTGTCAGGCAAGGAGTATACCAAAATGTTAAAAGTGGTTGATGGGTGCTTTTTTTTTTTAACAGTCAATACTTACCTGTCCTGTGCTCCATCTCCTCAGAGCCAATCTGATAAACTGTGATAATGTGGTGCAGGAGGCTCAGTGCAGTGTGGTGTGGAAAGCTGCCTCTCCCACGGAAAATTGTTCTCTTACTACAGAGGCCTCCTGAAACCAATGCCTGAAGTCCAAGGTTCATCAAAAGGCCTGCAGCGCAGACAGTTTGAACGGAAGTAAGCTTTCGATTTCTCAGATCACATCCAGTAAGAACAGGGGTTTTAATTAGTATTTACTTAGATGCCAGACATTGTACTAGTGTTTCTCACAGTCTCATTTAAACCCCCAACAGTCCTATAAGTTAGGTACTGGCATTTTCATTTTATGTATGAAGAAACTAAGGTACAGTCAGTTCAGTTGCTCAGTTGTGTCCAGCTTTTTGCAACCCCATGGACTGCAGCACACCAGGCCTCCCTGTCCATCACCAACTCCTGGAGTCCACCCAAACCCATGTCCTTTGAGTCGGTGATGCCATCCAACCATCTCATCCTCTGTTGTCCCCTTCTCCTCCTGCCTTCAATTTTTCCCAGCATCAGGGTCTTTTCAAATGAGTCAGTTCTTTGCATCAGTGGCCAAACTATTGAAGCTTCAGCTTCACTATCAGTCCTTCCAATGAATATTCAGGACTGATTTCCTTTAGGATGGACTGGTTTGATCTCCTTGAAGTCCAAGGGACTCTCAAGAGTCTCCTCCAACACCACAGTTCAAAAGAATCAATTCTTTGGTGCTGAGCGTTCTTTATAGTCCAATTCTCACATCTGTGGTTCAGCTGGTAAAGAATTCGCCTGCAAAGGAAGAGACGTGGATTTGATCCCTGGGTTGGGAAGATCCGCTGGAGAAGGGAAAGGCTACCCACTCCAGTATTCTGGCCTGGAGAATTCCATGGACTACATAGTCCATGGCGTCGCAAAGAGTCGGACACTACTGAGCAACTTTCACATCCATACATGACTACTGGAAAAACCATAGCTTTGACTAGACAGACCTTCAATGGCAAAGTAATGTCTCTGCTTTTTAATATGCTGTCTAGGTTTGTCATAGCTTTTTTTCCAAGGAGCAAGCATCTTTTAATCTCATGGCTGCAATCACCATCTGCAGTGATCTTGGAGCCCAAGAAAATAAAGTCTGTCACTGTTTCCATTGTTTTCCCATCTATTTGCCATGAAATAATGGGACTGGATGCCATGATTTTCATTTTTTGAATGCTGAATTTTAAGCCAACTTTTTCACTCTCCTCTTTCATCACAGATGACACCACCCTTCTGGCAGAAAGCGAAGAAGAATTAAAGAGCCTCTTGATGAAAGTGAAAGAAGAGAGTGAAATAAAAGGTACAGAGAGGTGAAATAATTTCCTCAAGGGCACACAACTAACAAGAGATGGAGCAAGGATCCAAATGTAAATAATGACTCCAGAGTCCACAGTGACTGCAATACTTGCCCACCCATTTTAATGGAAGACAGAAAAAAAAAATCAATCCTATATATCTCCTCATCCTAGTGGTGAGGAGTTAGGCAGCAGAGGATCCAATAGAAAATTTCTGGACGAGGTCTGTAGGAACCCTCTGGGTCTAGCACTTTCTAGCTTTTTTAATTTTGGGCAAGTCATAACCCCTCCAAGTCTTGACTTTCTTACTCATTAAGGAAATAGTATTCCTGGACTTTCAAGCCTCCCAGGATGGTTATAAAGATCAAAGGAGACAAAACACATGAAAGTACTGTGGAAACTACCCAGTGCCATAAAAGTAAAAAATATTAGCCATAATGCTTTCAGCATGGAACTCTCAGAATGTTAAACCAACACCAGATTGCTCTGAGACGCTCCCCTAAGAGTCATTCTCAAGGAGTACATCATATGACCCCACAGAAATTTTCTCCAGCTGTGGCCTGACAATAGTGATGTGCTATTTGGAACAAAGCCCCTGATTTGCCCCAAAGTGCAATGCTCTATGCAGTAACATCTACCCAGGACTAAAGGACAGAGGCAAGCTGAATAATGGCATTCATGCAATCCAAATCCCAACCTGGGAGGCCATTCAGAGAACTTACTGAGATTCAAGCAGTAAGGTCTTTCTTGATTCACACAGCAGAACATAAGAGGCAAACAATAATGTTGCCCACCACATGCTAGGCCCTGCCAGTGCTAGGCCCTTTAAAAACATCTTCTCTAAGCCTCACAGCATACCTGCTACTCTCCACATTTTACAGTTAAGAAAGCTGAGATTTCAGAGAGGTTAACGGGCTTGCCTACCAGGAGCCTAAAGGGATAAAGGGAAAATTATGGTGACATAATTTTGTTCCTCCATTTCAGTTCCAGTAAAGTTATCTAAATTATTTTTTAGTTCAGTTCCTCAAAAATGAAAATAAATCAGATTAATTCATGGGTTTCTCTTGACATGTTAGGTGAGTAAAACAAACATTTATTAAAAATATTTTGTTATAACATATAATAGTATTTTGAGACCAACATTTGACTGCCAGACTTATGAAAATCATGTAAATAGAAAATAATTTTGTCTAATTTCTCTCAAATAACAGGGAAAGCTTTTTCATTTTTAATTGAGAGAAATGAAAGGAATATTTACAAGTATGACCCATCCTTAATGTCAGTAATATATAAACTCATGTGATTCTACCAGTTTGTTTAACACATAAACAAATACCCCCCAAAAGAACAGACAGTTCACAAAGGAAGAAATATAAAATTTTTATCAAACATATAGAAGCTCACTAATAATGAAGTATATTCAAAGTAAAACGATACCTCACATCTTATATGCTGAATAGAGATTTTTAGATTTTTAATATTTAACGTTGGTAAGTGTACATTCTCATGCAGAACTGTTAGAACTGCATATCAGCAGCTTTCTGGAAAGTGATTTGGGGAACTACGTATAAAGACCCTCAACAATATGTTCTTTGTCTATGGCAGCAAAAATGTGGCCATAAATTCCCTGTTTCTTCCCCTAGAAAATGATGTGGTCTACTTCACCCACCTCTGGAATCTGACCTGTGACTGCTTTGATCAACAGAGCATGCTGGAAGAGCCACAGTGCCAGTTTCAGGCCTAGCCTTCAAGAGGACTGGCAGTTTCCAGCTCCTTTGCCTCAGAAGCCAGTGGAGAAGCCCACACTGGAGGGGATCTTAGGCCCCAGCCAACAGTCAGAACCAATTTGTCAGGCATGTGAAAGTCACCTAGGAAGTGGATCCTCCAGCCCCAGCCAAGCCACTTCTGCCAGTTAACATGAAGAGCAAAGAAAAAATTTCCCCAAATTGCAAAATTGCAAGCAAATGAATGACTGCTGTTGTTTTAAGTGACTAGGTTTAAGTTTAGAGTATATGTTACACAGAATAAATATTGACCTGATATTGCTCCAGTAATTTTACTTCTAGAAATGTATCCTCAGGCACTAATCAGGAATGCAGATAAAGGCTTACACCCAGAATATTTCTTGCTGAGATACTTTGGAGAATCTTAATGTCTAAATTAGGAGAATGATTATGTAGGTCACAGAATAATCATTGTTAAAGTAATTTAAATGTTAGCAATATGGTATAGTAGTTATGATAGACTTTTAGGTGGAAAAAGTCATATAAAGAACTATGATAAAAAGAAAAAAAATTTAAAGTTAATATTGGTTATTTGGGGGCAATAAAATTATGAGTGATTTTATTCCAACTTTCACATTTTTGTAGTAATGGCACAAAATAGAAAAATAAAAAACCTTAAAAATGAGGAAACTGTCAACTTACAAAATTTGTCCATAGATAAATAAATAAAGCTCCCTTTAAGCTACAGTTTCTAACTTTTTCATAAAATCATTGTACCAAGGCATTCAGCAATATTAATGTCAAATTATCTGCTATTATTCATAATTGACAGGCTGATAGTCAGCAGAGACAGACTTACTAGCAAATGACTTTGATAATCCATAACCTGGATGTAAAAATCCTGAAAAATTAAGCAGTCCTAATGATGTGGCAGAAAGTAAAATAATTGAAGAAAAACTTCAGAAAGATCAGATTAACATCACTGAAAGTCTATTACTTTCATGGATCTAGCTTTCCTAGATCCATGTCACTTAATCCTCTCAATAGGCTTGTGAGGTAGGTGTTATTCCCATTGTATAGAGGAGGACCCCGTGGCCTTGATGGAACTTCCTTAACTAACTTTAAGTCCCAGCAACACCACTCATGAATATGAATCCCTGCCTGCTCAGTCGTTTCAGTTGTCTGACTCTTCACCACCCTTTGGACTGTAGCTGGCCAGGCTCCTCTGTCCATGGGGATTTTCTAGGCAAGAATACTGGAGTGGGTTGCCATTTCCTCCTCTTGGGGATTTACCCAACCCAGGGATCAAACTGGCATCTCTCCTGTCTTCTGCATTGGAGGTGGGTTCTTTACCACTAGCGCCACCTGGGGAGCCTCCAAATGAAGAGTCAGGAGTCAAGTTTAATGCACGTGGTTTTACCCCAGTACCAAGCCACTCCACTCCAAGTCAGGGTTCAACATTCTGACAGGATTAAAAAAAATAGTATTAAACATGCAAGCTTTCTGAAAAAGCCTTTCTTTCATTTCTAATTAAAATCTAATTGACTTTAGTAAGCTTCTTTTGCAGGCTTATTTTCTTCTTATAGAACTTGAAGTGATCCTAAAAAGGGCAATTCCTGACATATATACACTACCTTGTGTAAAACAGATAACTAGTGGGAAGCAGCTGTATGACACAGGGAGCTCAGTTCAGTGCTCTGTGACAACCTAGAGAGGTGGAATGGGGGTGGGAGTGGGAGGGAGACTCAAGAGGGAGGCGATATATGTATACCTACAGTCGATCATGCTGTTGTACAGCAGAAACCAACAGAATATTGTAAAGCAGTTATCCTCCAATTAAGAATAAATTTTTTAAAAAAGAGAATAAAAAAGTCAATGCCAATTTTGTAAGAAGTCTAGATAGCCTAGACTATTCTTGAGCAATTGGAAGGGGTTGAGGTAGGGGGACCGATAAAGCAGAGGTACTTGTGCTCTCTCTCATGGCATTTCTGCAAAGCCCTATCTTTAGCATGACTGAGGCTTTCAGGAAATTGGAATTTGGCTCTGCTCCTTGGTTTTATTCATATTTGTTGTATTCTGTTTCCAATAGGCCATTTCCATTTTGAGAGCCAAGATGTAAGGAATCAGTATCACAGAAGGGCCCCACAGGGCATTAGTTGGGATAAGGTGGAGAGCCAGATTTCAACCAGGCTCAGAGGGATTTTGTTTAAAGACAGAGGTTTGTTTTGTTTGTTGTTACTTAAAGAGTAACTAGTGAAAATAACAGCTAAGATTTCCATAGTGTTTATACGCATCAACTTTGTGCTGTGCTCTTTGTATGTGAATATTATCCTACTTAATACTCATGACTCTAAGAAGTAAGCACTATTTTCATCTTCATTTTTCAGATGAAGATGTGAAGTCTCAGACTCCAGGTGGGTGGTGGTCAGGGTATGAATTGTTTGCCTGATCTCATCAATCCATGTTCCTAACTGCCACATAGACTGCAGTAGTCAGGGCTGAAATTTCAAAGAGAAGTCTGCTTCTTCACCCTCTGTCAGCTCCTGTGGGAATCCCAAGTATGAGCAACAAGAGAAGGGCCATACCCAGGAGAATGGAGAAACGGGAGTCATAGTTGTGTAAGGCCAAGCTGGCGGGTAGTTTTTCCCAGAGCCAGGGCTCCTTGCCTCCTAGTTCCAGACTAAGGATTCTGAGTCTTCTTTAAAATGTACTTCTAGTCATTCATCATCCCCTATACCTAAAAGGATATAAGGTAGTTTACAGTGATAGACAAAATATAACAACATGAAGAAAGAAAGAGAAATATGAGTGGTTAAGTATTCAATGGCTAGTATAGAATCAATGATCAGTGAGCATCACAGATCACAGATTCATTAGATTGAAATAAACCAGGGGCTCAAGACAAGCACAACTAATGCCAATATTAAGATCAAGAAAAGACTTCCTCCTGAATGCAAAGTGGCACACTGCAGTGTAATGGGCAGTGCCATCTGCATCTCCAAAGGATTAAAAACCAGGCAGCAGAGCAGCGTGGCTGAGCATACAGACTCTGGAGCCAGACTGCCTGGTTCCACCACTTTCTAGCTGAGTAATCTTGGGCAAGCTGTCTAAGCTGTTTGTGCCTTAATTTCTTCACTTATAAATCGGGGCTGGGAAATATGGATGACTGAGATAATGGATGCAAAGCCTTTAGGACAGTGTCAGTCATGCAGGAAGCACTGCATCTGTGTGCTGATACCATCAGCTTGGTTTGGAACACAACAGCCACTTCCCACCTCAGGACCCCTCTGTCCCCACTGCTCCCTCTGCCTGGTACAACTCTTCCCCCCATGGCTCACTCCTTTCTCTCCTTCAAGCTTTTGCTCTAATGTTGCTTTCTTGGTGGGGCCTTTCCAGACAACAATATTTAAAACTGAAATACTTTCCCTAATTGTCTCCATCAAACCAGTGGCCTACAGCTCCTGCCCCAATTTATTTTTCTCCTTTTCATGAGCTCTTCTCATGCTCAAATAACCAAAACAACTACTTAATTTCCTCTGCTTTTTGTCCATCTTCCATCACTAAATGAGGACAGGTTTCTGTTTTATTCAGTGCACTATTACCAACACCTACAACAGAGCATAACAGAGAGTAAACACTCCATAAACCTATGTTGAATGAATTAACCAATGCATTCATCACTGTACAACCAGCTGCAAGGCCCCTTTGAAACACCTGTAAGGGCTATTCAGTCAGTCAGTCAGTCAAAAAGTGAGCCTGTAAATTGTCTAGACTTTACAATCTGCTAATAATATTTTGAGAAAGACTCTGAAAGGCTTATAAAGTTTTATAGTGACAAAGGTAACTCCAGTGAAATTTCAGGTGATGTGTACTGTTTTATACTCTTGTAGTAAGTTTAGAATTAGTGACTAACAATGGAGAGTAAGAATAAAGCATTATTGGAATCAAATCATCACTCTGTCAGTTCTTAAGGGAGCCAGTCCAAATAAATCATAGGTTATATTATCCAGTTCTCTTCTGACAGCAAAGCAAGGATGGGAAAGCCAGTTATTAATGATAATATCTTATTTCATGCCTCAGAGGAACTCAAAATTCCATGCTTCCTAACACAAAGACAAGTGTTAAGTGCAGAACTTGGGAAAAAACACATATGGAACTCCCACTTAGTACTAAAACTTACGTGCTGCACAGGCCTAAGTGCTGAGTGGCCATCTTTTCAATCAGGGAAAGGCAATCTAGCAGAATGGAAAACACACAACAGAAAGGGCAACAGATGCCAACAAGGTGAGTCAAGCTCCAAGTGAAGCTGGGAAACTCTCCTAGTCCCAAAGGTAGGTTAAGCTGTGTCATCCATATGTGGTAAAATGCCAACCTGCAAGTAGCAGCCATTGCTATACACCATTCTTAGGTCAAAGAAGAGTTTGGAGTACTCTTAGCTTTCCCATGGCTGAAGTATGACAGACAGGAGTATTTCCATGAGATATTCTTCATATTCAGAAGAAGAAAGTTGAATTGACTGAGGCTGCATTCTGAGCATTCTGCTGCTATCCTTTCCTTTGTTCATGTAAATTATCTCACTGAGGTCCTCAACTGAGACAGAACTGTGTGGCTGTGAATAAGCCTGTGCTTCTTTGTCCCTTGTTACTGTTTTTGCTTTAAAGTATATTTTGTTTAATAGAAGTATAGTATACCTCTGCTCTCTTTTGTTTTCCATTTGCATGAAATATTTTTTTCCCATTTCTTCACTTTGAGCCTATGTGTGTACTTAAGGCAGAAGTGAGTCTCTTGTAGGCAGCACATGGTTGAGTCCTGTTTTTCAATTAAATCCATTCAGTCATGCAGTGCCTTTTAATTATTGAATTCAATCCATTTACATTTAGAGTAATCATTTTTATTTTTTTTTAAATTGGAGTATAGTTGGTTTACAAAGTTGTGTTAGCTTCAGGTGCACAGCATAGTGAATATACCTACATGTATATAGACACTCTTTTTTAGACTCTTTTCTCTGTAGGCTATTACATAGTATTAAGTAGAGTTTCCTGTGCTATAAAGTAGGTCATTATTAGTTAACGGCATACTAATGCCATCTTATTAATTGCTTTCTGCTTGTTTTGTAGTTCCATTATTCCTTTTTTCCTCTCTTTCTGCCTACTTTTGTGAATTGGTGATTTTCCATAGTGGTATACTCTGATTCCTCTCTATTTTTTTGTGAATTTACTAAAGGTTTTTGCTTTCGTTGTTACCATGTTTACATAAAAAGTTCACATAAAACATCTTGTAACTAAAACAATCCATTTTATGCTGACAGCAACTCCAGCTCCACCCTTCTACTCCTCTGCTTTTTTGGTTTTGATGTCACAATTATCTATTTTTATAGTTTATATTTGTTAACAAATTAAGGTAACTGTGGGTTTTTTTTCATACTCTTGTCCTTTAACCTTTATTCTAGACTTAAGTTGTTAACACACCACCATATTACAGTATTAGAGTATTATAAATTTGACTACATACTTACCTTTAACAATATGTTCTGTACTTTACTTTCTTACTGAACTATAATTGACATACATAATTTTATTGAAATATAATTTACATACCCATATTATGTTAGTTTCAAGTATATAACATAGCGATTTGGTATTTAAATAATCATCATGATAAATCTTTCACGGGCTTCCCTGGTGGCTCAGACAGTAAAGAATCCGTCTGCAATGCAGAAGACCTGGGTTCAATCCCTGGGTTCAGAAGATCCCCTCGAGGAGGACATAGCAACCCGCTTCAGAATTCCTAGGGCTTCCCTGGTAGCTCACTGGTAACGAATCTGCCTGCAGTGCAGAAGACCCTGGTTCAATTCCTGGGTCGGGAAGATCCATTGGAGAAGGGATAGGCAACCCACTCCAGCATTCTTGGGCTTCCCTGGTGGCTCAGCTGGTAAAGAATCTGCCTGCAATGCAGAGACCTGGGTTTGATCCCTGGCTTGGGAAGATCCCCTGGAGGAGGGCATAGCAGCCCACTCTGGTATTCTTGCTTGCAGAATCCCCATGGACAGAGGAGCCTGGTTGGCTACCTTCCATGGGGGTCACAAAGAGTCAGACTCAACTGAGCAACCAAGAACACATGGTAAGTCTAGCTACCATCTGTCACCATACAGAGTAACTATAATATTGTTGACTATATTCTCTATTTGTATATTATATCCTTATGATTTATTCTACAGCTGGAAGTTTGTACCTTTTAATCTCCTTCACCCGTCACCCACATCCCTCATCCCTCTGGCAGTCACCAGTTTGTTCTCTGCATGTGTCTTTATTGTTTTGCTCTGTTGGTTCATTGTGTTGTTTTTTTTAAATTTTACATTTGAGTGAAATATGGTATTTGTCTTTCTGTCTGACTTATTTCACGTAGCATAATACCCTCTAGGTACAACCAAGTTGTAGCAAATGGAAAGATTTCATTATTTTTATGGCAGAGTAATATATATATATTATACATATTTTTTCAACAAACCGTGGAAAATTCTTAGAGATGGGAATACCAGACCACCTGACCTGCCTCCTGAGAAATCTGTATGCAGGTCAAGAAGCAAGTTAGAATTGGACATGGAACAACAGATCGGTTCCAAATCAGGAAAGGAGTATGTCAAGGCTGTGTATTGTCACCCTGCTTATTTAACTTATATGCAGAGTACATCATGAGAAACGCTGGGCTGGATGAAGCACAAGCTGGAATCAAGACTGCTGGGAGAAATATCAATAACCTCAGATATGCAGATGACACCACCCTTATGGCAGAAAGTGAAGAGGAACTAAAGACCATCTTGATGAAAGTAAAAGAGGAGAGTGAAAAAGTTGGCTTAAAGCTCAACATTCAGAAAACGAAGATCATGGCATCTGGTCTCATCACATCATGGCAAATAGATGGGGAAACAGTGGAAACAGTGTCAGACTTTATTTTTGGGGGCTCCAAAATCACTGCAGATGGTGACTGCAGCCATGAAATTAAAAGATGCTTACTCCTTGGAAGAAAAGTTATGACCAACCTAGAGAGCATATTAAAAAGCAAAGATATTACTTTGCCAACAAAGGTCCGCTAGTCAAGGCTATGGTTTTTCCAGTATTCATGTATGGATGTGAGAGTTGGACTGTAAAGAAAGCTGAGTGCCAAAGAACTGATGCTTTTGAACTGTGGTGTTGGAGAAGATACTTGAGAGTCCCTTGGACAGCAAGGAGATCCAACCAGTCCATCCTAAAGGAAATCAGTCCTGAATATTCATTGGAAGGGCTGATGCTAAAGCTGAAACTCCAATACGTTGGCCACCTGATGCAAAGAACTGATTCATTGGGAAAGACCCTGAAGCTGGGAAAGATTAAAGGCAGGAGAAGGGGATGACAGAGGATGAGATGGTTGGATGGTATCACCGAGTCAATGACATGAGTCTGAGTAAACTTCGGGAGTTGGTGATGGACAGGGAAGCCTGGCGTGCTGCAGTCCATGGGGTCACAAAGACTCAGACGTGACTAAGTGACTGAACTGACTGATATAAAATATATAAATCTTCTTTATCCATTTGTCTATCAATGAGCAGTTTTGTTTCGCCCACGTAAATAATGTTGCAGTAAACACAGAAGTATGTATAACTTTTTAAATTACTGTTTTCATTTTCTGCGGATAAATACCCAAGAGGAATTGCTGGATCATGTAATTATATTTTTAATTTTTTGAGGAATCTCTATGCAGTTTCACACAGTGGCTGCACCGATTTATATTCCACTAACAATGCACAAGGATTCCTTTTTCTCCGCATCTTTGCCAAAAGCTGTTATTTGTCATCTTTTTGATAGCAGCAGTTCTGACAGTTATTATCTCACTGTGGTTTTGACTTGCATTTCCCTAGTAATAAGTGATGTTGATCCACCTTTGCATGTGTTTGTTGGATATCTGCATGTCTTTGGAAAATGTTTATTCACATATTCTGCCCATTTTTTTTAATGCTATTTGGACTTTTTTAAAGTTGAGTTGCATGACTTTATATATTTCAGATATATATGGAATATATCATTTGCAAATACCTTCTCCCATTGCATAGGTTGCCTTTTCATTTAGTTGACAGTTTATCTGTGCAAAACTTTTTAGTTTGGTATAGTTCCATTTTGTTCATTTTTATTTCCTTTGCCTAAAGACATATCCAAAAAATATATATATACATATATATATATATATTGCTAAGACTGATGTCAGAGTGTATTGCCTGCATTTTCTTCTAAGAGTTTTACAGCTTCAGATCTGACATTTAAGTCTTTAATCCATTTTTAGTTTATTTTTGCATGTGCACGTGCTCAGTTACTCAGTCATGTCTGACTCTGTGATCCTTTGGACAGCAGCCCACCATGCTCCTCTGTCCGTGGGGTTTTTCAGGCAAGGATACTGGAGCGGGTTGCCATTTCCTCCTCCAGGGGATCTTTCTATGATGATAAAGTACTTCAGTTTGATTTTTTTCATGTAGCTGTCAAGTTTTCGCAATATCTTTTATTGAAGAGGTTGTCTTTTCCCCCATTGTACATTCTTGCCTCCTTCAGCATAGATTATTTGACCATATAGGCATGGGCCTATTTCTGGGCTCTCTATTCTCATCCATTAATTTATTTTGTGCCAGTACCATAATATTTTGATTACTGTAGCTTCACAGTATAGTTTGAAATCAAGGACAGAAATACCTCCAGCTTTGTTTTTCTTCCTCAAGGATAATTTGGCTATTCAGGGCCTCTCATGTTTCTACACAAATTTTAGAATTATTTGTGCTAATTCTGTGAAAAATGACATTGGTATTTTGCTAGGGATTGCATTAAATCTGTAGACTGCCTTGAGTAGTGTGGCAATTTTAACATTATTTCAATTCAGGAGCATGAGGGATCTTTCCATTTATGTCCTCTTAAACTTCTTTTACCAATGTCTTATAGTTTTTTGAGTAGGCCTTTTAAATTCTTAGATTTATTCCTAGGTATTTTATTCTTTTTGAGACAACTGTAAACGGGGTTCTTCTCTTAATTTCTCTGCCAGTGTTATTAGTCCACAGAAATGCAACAGATTTCTGTATATTAATTTTGTATCCTACAACTTTACTGAATTCATTGATGAGTTCTAATAGCTTTGTGATGGCATCTCTAGGATATTTTATGTGTAGTATCATGTCATCTGCAAACAGTGACAATTTTACTTCTTCCTTTCCAATATGGACTCGTCTTATTTCTTTTTCTAGTCTGATTGCTGCAATTAGGACTTCTAATACAATGCTGAGTAAAAGTGGCAAAGCAGAATCCTTGTCTTGGTCCTGATCTTAGAAGAAATGCTTTCAGCTCTCCACCTCCGAGTATGATGTTAGCTGTGGGTTTTTCACATGTGTGCTGTGCTAAGTCACTTCGGTCATGTCCAACTCTTTGCAACCCCCAAAACTGCAGCCCACCAGGCTCCTCTGTCCATGGGGTTCTCCAGGCGAGTATACTGAAGTGGGTTGCCATGCCCTCCTCCAGGGGATCTTCCTGACCCAGAGATCGAACCTGTGTCTCTCATGTCTCCTGCATTGGCAGGTGGGTTCTTTACCACTGGCACCACTTGGGAACCCCTGGGTTTGATATATATGGCCTTTATTGAGATATATTCTATGCCCACTTTGTTGAAAATTTTTATCATAGATATTGAATTTTGTCAAAAGCTTTTTCTGTATCTATTGAAATGATCATAGTGTTCTTAATTCTTCAATTTGTTAATGTGGTGTACCACACTAATTGAAGAATTTGAACCATCCTTTCATGCCTGGTATACAGCCCAATAGATCATGTTTCATGGTTTATGATCCTTTTAATGTATGGTTGAATTCAGTTTGCTAATATTTTGTTGAGAATTTGTGTGTCTATGATCACAAGTGATACTGACCTACAATTTTTTTTTTTTTTTTGAGGTGGTGTCTTTGTCTGTATTGATATCTGGTGATATTAGCCACATAAAAGGAATTTGGAAGCATTCCTTCCTCTTCTGGTTTTTGGAACAGTTTGAGAAAAACAAGTGTTAACTCGTTTAAATGTTTGGTAGAATTCACATGTGATGCATCTGGTATTGGACTTTTGTTCGGGAGGCTCTGCTGTTAGGTGTCCCCAGCAGCTCATGAGAAAGCTTCTTGACGAAGTCTGTGACACAGGAGGATCTGTGTCCCTTTGATGCCCTCCAAGAGCCCAGTGCCTCCCATCTTCCCCTGTACCTGCCCAGTCATGCCACTCACAAATAGGGACTCTGGATGGAATGAGAGAGAAATGAGCCTCTTTGAGCAGCCCACAAAACTGCGGGGGCAAGGTGCTCATTCATACACTCTCATTTTCTCCCACAGGAGAAATCACAGAAATCTCTCTTGGCTCTAAGCAGTGCTGTCTTGGGATGGGGTGATACAGAACAAGCTCCCTTACCCACTCCAGTGCATCATACGTTTTTGTTTCAGTGGTGTGCTAGAACTTCTGCACTGGAAATTTCTGATTTCCAAAATGGCTCTCTTGTTCATGGATGACTGTCTAAGACAGTGTTTTCCAGGGGTTCCTGGTCTGTAGCCAAGAGGGGCTGAAGCCAGCTGGGTCTAGGGCCAGGACCAAGGTTCAGTTGCCTATTACCTGATGCATGGGTAGACAAGACTTCTCCTGGATTCCTTGGTTTATAGCACTGGATCCCACAGCTCCCACAAAGGCACTTTTGTCCTTGGATGGATGCAAAGTTGTTGTTGGAAGAGGACCACAAATGAGGGATGTCTTAGTCAGCAATATGTTTGATGTCACTCCCCAAAGAGCCCAGCCCTGTATCTTTCAGCAAGCTGAGCAATCCAGGAATGGAACAATGTGGACATTCCAGATTTCTTTACTTTAAAATTCTTGGATCTATCAATTACCTAACTCTCAACCTCCAGCTCCATTCCTACAATTCCCAGCTTCACCCCAATACAGTATTGCCTCTAAACTTTGAACACTGGCCCCCCCTCCATTGTCCATTCCATGCTTGTTCTTTGAATCTGAAATGAACTTGGCTTCTATGATTTGATCCCCTCCTTATTACCCGGTCCCATCCATCCTTGGTGGCTCAGATGGTAGAGTCTGTCTGCTAATGCAGCAGACCCAGGTTTGATCCCCGGGAAGATTCCCTGGAAAAGGGAATGGCAACCCACTCCAGTATTCTTCCCTGGAGAATTCCATGGACAGAGGAGCCTGGCAGGCTACAGTTCATTGAGTTGCAAAGAGTCAGACATGACTAACTGACTAACACACACACATCCATCCTGAGTATCTACTACAAAAGATCAAGCCTAGGTTCGCAGATCAAATTAGTCATTAGCCAGAGGCATGAGACTACCACTGAGCTTATCTAGTGCTCCCCTTGGGAAGAAGTGGGCAACAGTAAACGATGGTTGGACATGTTACAATTATCATGAGTATAGTCAGAAGGAGGGCCCAATTCTGCCAGGCTGTCTGCTGCTTCTACCACCATCACCAGCAGTTCCTTTCCATGTGCCGGGTGTGTCAGAAGGAGTGGTCTGGCTCAGCTGACCACCACCAGAAGCAACAACTGATTTGCCAGGAATAGCAGAAATAAACTGAGAGACCGAAGCATGAAAGTAGAGAAGACTATAAGCTCCCTAGAGGTAAGAATTGTCTGTCTTATTCATAATTGCCTGTCTAGAGTAGGCCAGTGTCTAATATGTGAGTAGGTTCTCAATAAACTTGTTGAAATAATTAATTAGGAAAAGAGTGGTACTATCTTTGACCTGTATCTTGTTGTTGTTGTTCAGTCACTCAGTCATGTTTAACTCTTTGCAACTCCATCTTACTCCATCTGACAGTCCTTGAAAGGAATTTATGTCCAAAACATGTATTGTTCCAATCATGGTGCAAGGGGTTGCAAATATATGATAGACAAAAGGAGTTAAATGTAATCTTTACTCTCAAGTTTATAGCTTCCTTTAAGCAGAAAGGCGGACACATTTTAGATGTTTGTATGTTAAGAGTTTCACTAGTTATGGATAAAGAACTGTGAGTACAGATAGTGCTATTAGGAGTAATTTATTCTATTGAAGTTGGGAGCCTACAGGAAAAATAAAGTGACATATGCGGTGGGCCTTGAAATAAGCAGTATCTCAGGGGAACTTATAATGAGACTGAAATTGATCACATAGTGAGGCCTCGTGAGGAACAGCTCCAGCCTGACAACAGAGTGAGTTCAGGGCTGCTAGTGCCCCTCTGGCAGACAGAGCTAAGTGACAGACAGTAGTCTCTATCACAGAGAGCCTAGGATATACCGGAGATGTCCTAGACGATCCCTGAGGACATATATTGTGGGCAGAAGGCTAAAGACAATTACAGAACTTTCCCAAGATCAGCCAGTGGTCCATACAGCTCAGCGTGGAAGATGCCTCAAGACACTGGTCAGTTCAAGGCCCTCTCAGAGGGTTTCTGGGCTCTTCTGGGCAAGCCCTGTGGATCTAAGTCTAATGAGATGGGTCAGAGCCGAGATGGAGAAGTCTAGGACTCAGAGATGGCCTGGAACTACTTGAGACTCTAAGACTATGGCTAGCTTTCTGTGGTCACCCCACACAGGAATCTCCTGTGCAATTTCCCCAGCTCCTGAGATCACCAAAGAACAGAACCTCCCTGGAGATTTGGGCTGGTCTACACATAAAATAAGGGACATCATTTTACCTGCAGTCACCTATACAATCTATAGAATACAGGCTAAGGCCCAGATACTGAAGTCCATGTGGGAAGAAAAAGTCCATGATCAGTAAAGATGATATGGAGATGGATTAAAGTCAGCAGGTTATCTCTCTTGATAATTTAAAGACAAAACAGAAACTTCACTGAGCAAGAAACCAGTTACACAAAATTAACGAAGTGAGACCCCAAGCAGCACTGAATGCAGGTGACATAAAGACCCCAAGGAAGCAACGCAGGCCATGAATCAGAATATTCATATACTTCCCAGAAGCGTCATCAGAGCTCCAGCTGCAGCACTGCTACTTATTGTATGCCTGATGTTTTTGTTCAGTTCAGTTCAGTCACTCAGTTGCATCCAACTCTTTGATGTTTTTGTTAATTATTGATGAATAAGTATTACCAATAGAATATTATAATAGAGAAAACATCCATTTGCTAAGGAAAAATGAACCTCATTTAAATTATTTGCATTATGAACTAGGATTAATGAGTAATGACAATAACAGTACAGAAGTTTCACTTTTCAACACACTTTCCCAATCACTGTTGTATATGGTATTCATAAACTCTGATGAAATAGGCAGATAACACACTAACAGAGAAGTTATGTTATCTGCACCTCCCGTGAATTCACAGCAAAACAGGAGTCAAGCCCAAGAAGGCTGATTCCCAATCCTGTGGTTTCCTAATCCTGGCCAAGGATGGCCACCAGGAAAACCACTATGACCCACTTATTTAGCCATTTCCAGAGTTCATCTATCAGATGCTTTCTATCTGAGTTGCTCTGATGAATTCCTGCACCTGATTGTTCAGCAATCAAAGCACCTGAGTTCTTAAATACCTATTACATACTTCATGAAAAGGTTTCATAGTAGCATTTGAAACAAAATCATCCTCATCTTTCTTTTATGATGCATGTTCCCTTTTGCATGTAATAAGAGGAATAAAAAACAGACTAGCTTTATATCAGGCTTTTACATGTCTAAAGTCACAGTTTGGATAACTATGTTGAGGGTAGATAAGACACGCTGCTAAGGAGCGCTGAGGAACAATTTATCACGACTGAGATCTCCACACATTCCCTTATTTTAAAATCTGAATTCAGCAACCAGGAAGGATGCCAGTGAAGTCTTTAACCTATTTGCCATTATGTGGAAAATGCCCAGGGCCCAACCCTGAGCAAACAGACACTCCCTTGGTGGACGCCTACTGGTCCCCAGTCTCTCACAGCCTGGTCTCACTATACCTCACCTCTGGTCACCCACATGCTCGCAGCCACCTTAAGACAGAACACATGTCTGCTTGCCCATCTAATGCTCCACTTGTAGATTTGCCTTGTCAGAGTTCCAGCTCTGGTCTCTACTATTAATCAGCACAAGCTTGAAAAGAAGCATTAGCCCACATGTTGGATGAGTAATAAATTTACACCAAAATCACAGAGGAACGTAAAGAAAGTCCAGCACAACAGTTTAATGCACTTGGCAGCAAGCATCAAGTAAAAATGTCTTGCTTTTCTTTTTAAATTTATTTTTGTTGATATTTGCTGCTGGTATTACTCAGATTGCAGCTACAAACAAAGCCAAAGGACAGAGGAAGGAAACAGGGAAGGAACGAAATAAAGAAAGAAGAAGTTAGCTGCGTAGGAGGCTCTAGTCTCACCTCTGAACTTCGGAGTTTTGCTCAAAACTACTAAGTGAGTTATACTTGCCTATCAAGTAGTTTCAAATGTCAGTTTTTTAAGAATATCTTCCTAACAGTTCAAGAAAATTCAATGGCCTGATATTTATGGATAGAATTTAAGAGACTATGACATCTGAACGGAGAGACTGAAAGGTAGGAAATCCCTTCTGAAACTTCTTACACCATGACATTCTTAGATTTCAAAACAAAATTCAAACTTGCTTATGAGTTGCAGGCAAAAAATGTTGCCTGCCATTCCAGCAAACAAATATTGCCTGCCAACAACCCATCAGCCACAGCAGCTGCCCCCACTGGTATCTGCTGAGGAAATCAGGATGGAGAAAAACAGGATACAGGCCCTAGATAAGATGCATATATAAGGAGTAACTTCAATGAGCCCAGACTATTGCACCTTCCCACACATAGGAAAGCACAAAACCATTAATTTGAGGTATCTGCTTTGTGATTGGCTGTAATCTTTTGATGTTTGACTAAATGTTTTGTTTGTCTGTTTTCTCCTGGCAAAAATTCCTATACTGTACATCCTGGCTCTTTCCTTACCTCTTCAGAACTGCTCCTCCAAGCTATCTGAGAAGCTGTCTCCTAGGCTATAGTCCTCAGCAAGGTCCCCAAATAAAACATAGGTTGCAATTTTAGACTGTACATTTTTCTCTAGTCAGTTGTCTTCAAAAAAATTTCTTGCAATACTCATCCTAAAACAAAACCACAAGATTCCTCCTGTCATGTTCTGAGGTTAGAGTATACCCTAGCCTGTTCCTCTTTTGTAATCCATAAGCTCTTCTCTGAAGCCAGACTCCCCAGGTTCAAATCTCAGTTCTGCCACTCGGGACAAAATACTGTCCCTTCTCCATCACTTACTATTTTGAGTACGTGATTGAACCCTTTTTTGCCTCACTTTCCTCATCTGAATAAAGATAACAGTATTACCTACCTAATAAAGTTTGTGAAAGGATTACATGAATTAATGTACATAAGGCATTCAGAATGATGCCTGACTTATAAATAGCACACACACACTGTGTGCTATTACTATTTCCTCTTAAGAATAAAGACATCCTATATAGGCTTGCAATCTCAACTAGCACTGGTTATGCAAATGCGAACCACAAGCCTCAGGAAGAACAAAAGGTAATGGTAAAACACATTCCACCAGGTAATTTTAACCAGTGAGCTGTCATTTCA
Organism: Ovis canadensis; assembly: GCF_042477335.2. Lineage (NCBI taxonomy): Eukaryota > Metazoa > Chordata > Mammalia > Artiodactyla > Bovidae > Ovis > Ovis canadensis. The sequence continues at coordinate 229,235,721 of NC_091245.1, forward strand.
CTTACTTTTCCTCCCCTTGATCACCCTTTTGATCTAGAGATACAAAAAAAGGTGATGGACTTGAAAGCCAAGCAACAAGCAGGAATCAGGAAATGCAAAACTGGTGCCTTCCAGACTAGTCAGCCCCTTACTGGGGGAATGCTCCACCTGGCCCAGAACTGCTTTGTCATAGGGCTCAACCTCTCCACTGCCTACAACTCCCTGGTTACAAAATCACAGAGGAATAGAGAGAAGTCTGGGCCAGAGTCAGCAAACTTCCAGAGTTATAAGATTCAGCAGAAAGGGCAATCAGAGAATCAGATCTGGGAATCAGGGCTCTCATCCTGGCTCTGAGTGACCTCAATTCGCCCTTCTGTTTCATACAGAATGAGAATGCTGATGCTATATACCTCATTAAGATGTTGTGAAAATTAGTTGAAATAAGGCATGCAAAGGCATCTTGAGAAGTATAAAGTACTATAAAAAGTTTCAATAATACTAGCTAGTATAGCGTGAGTATCAGTGAAGTTGCTCAGTCATGTCCAACTCTGCAATCTCATGGACTGCAGCCTATCAGGTTCCTCCATCCATGGAATTTTCCAGGCAAGAGTACTAGAGTGGGTTGCCATTTCCTTCTGCAGGGGATCTTTCCAACCCAGGGATTGAACCCAGGTCTCCAGCATTGCAGGCAGACACTTTACCGTCTGAGCCACCAGGGAAGCCCAGCATTAGTATAACCTTCCCTAAAGGTAGCAGATGTTACAAAAAATAAAAGTTCATTTTTATTAAAATTAATTATCAAAGTTAATTTACCAAATGCAGGGTTAAGAAAATTCTCCAGACTTTTTTAGAGAATTTAGGATAGTGGTTCCCAACCCTTTCAGATCCAATATTTCCTTGTGTAAACATGTATCTTTGTAATACCTCCTTTACCATCCTGAAACAAAATTCATATGAAACATAATTTCCAAAAAGACCAACGATAACATAATATATATTTTAATATATAAATCTTGGGAATGACTAAACCAAAAGACATAGATAGCCAGAAACTTGCCTATATATGGAAAATCACGGTGAATATAACAGGTACAAACACAGGCTACAGAGTTGTGCTATATCAGACTCAAATACAACCAGTGTTGTTTGCTTTTGATGTCCTTTTCTGAAATAGTAAACAATCCTGAGCTCCAAACAAAACAAAATACAATCTTCCCTTAATTTACATGGTCACTGTATTCCTAAGATACTCAGTGTCTAGGATTACAAAATCACAACTACTTTGTGCTATAAAACAGAGTTAGGTCCTGAACTTAATTATAAACAGATTTTAAAGCTACTAGAATAAAAATAAGTCCCAGGTGGCAAAGGACAACGCTTGCTTTTACAGAACAGACTGTGCGTTGCAGGCTATCCAAGACCTCTGGGCTAACTGGTGTGACAACATTCCCACAAATTTATAATTTATAAAATGTCTCCTAGGGAGCAGTACCATTCCTTTGAGAATCATGGCTATAGGGCTTCAGAGAGTCTTTAACAAGTTTATGTGGGCAGTGCTGAGAAAAAAAGTTTGCTAAATCACAGAACACTTCCCAAAGCCCCTTCTGGAAAGACTATTAAATCACTAATCACACTTTGGGAAATAATGGTATTCATCACTTTTTAAAATTGAATTCAACAGTAAAAGCATGCTGAATACCTGCCACAAGAGAACAACAGTAAGAAAGCTCTGAAGATATGTTTTCCAGGAATGGAAGGCCTGATGCTTGGCTGGGCCTCTCAATTTATCAGTAATACAGAAAATATAACATGTCTCCAAAAGGACAAGAGGGAGGGAGCTCATTAAAACTGTTGTAGAATACTTAGACCTAGACATAGAGCCCAAGTCATCAGTACCATTCAGGATAAATGGTATGAAAATTTTATACTTGGAGTACAGGTTGTTGCTTGGAAATTACTTCTGTGGTCCTTGGATGTACTATATTTATTTTTTTAAGGTCTATAAATTTTTCTATGCCTATTTCCCAAAAGAAAATGGGATTTGTAGATCAGTCCAGTGAAGTCTAGTGAATGAAGTGGGTAATCTTGGCTGTTTTTTCACTGTCAATATATAAAAGTAAATATATATATTTCCATTCTTTTCCCAAACAAGCAGGTTTTATATGCATTGAAAGATATGTTTAAATTAGAAAGCCTACATTTTAGGTTTCACTTCTCCCAAACCTAGCTTTAACCCATAACCTAGTGATTACTAGAAAAATATATAAAATCTCCACTATTCATGGCCTACTGAAGCTAAAATGTCCCAGTCTCTGCATCAAAGGAGGGAAATGTTAGTTGCTCAATCATGTCCGCCTCTTTGTGACCCCATGGACTGTATTCCACCAGGCTCTTCCATCCAGGTGATTTTCTAGGCAGGAATATTGGAGTGGGTTGCCATTTCCTTCTGCAGGGGATCTTCCTAACCCAGGGATCAAACCCAGGTCTCCCACATTGCAGGCAGACTCTACCATCTGAGCCACTGGGGAAGCCCCAAATGAAGGAAATAGACTCTAGTAAATAATTACAAAGAAAGACACCTCACCCAACCTGGAGCCTTGGAAAGGGTTTCTTGAAGACTAATAAGGAGTCAAAATTATCTCCTTAGTTACACTGTCAATACATTCTTATTTCAACAGATTTTAACATAAGTGTGAGAATAATGCTTCTGATTTTCTTAAGTACTTATCATGCACTAGTGCCACCTGGCGGACATTTTTAAACTACAGCTTAAAATTATTATTTAAAAAGAGTTTGAGGCTTTCTCTATTAACTTTTTTTTTTTTTTACTTTATTTTACTTTACAATACTGTATTGGTTTTGTCATACATTGACATGAATCCACCACAGGTGTACATGCGATCCCAAACATGAACCCCCCTCCCACCTCCCTCCCCACAACATCCCTCTGGGTCATCCCCGTGCATCAGCCCCAAGCATGCTGTATCCTGCATTGGACATAGACTGGTGATTCGATTCTTACATGACAGTATACATGTTTCAATGCCATTCTCCCAAATCATCCCATCCTCTCCCTCTCCCTCTGAGTCCAAAAGTCCGCTATACACATCTGTGTCTTTTTTGCTGTCTTGCATACAGGGTCATCATTGCTATCTTTCTAAATTCCATATATATGTGTTAGTATACTGTATTGGTGTTTTTCTTTCTGGCTTACTTCCCTCTGTATAATCGGCTCCAGTTTCATCCATCTCATCAGAACTGATTCAAATGCATTCTTTTTAACAGCTGAGTAATATTCCATAACTTCTAAAAAAAAGTTTATATATATTATTTTGCAACATTTATCTCACAGTTTCTGTAACTTGAGGACCAATGCATTAATTCACTCCTATGAGATTCACCTATTAACCTAACTCAGGGTCATTTGCAACCTGGCCACATTTCATCTTTGTCCAGATTTGTAAATGGGTTGCTCCTTGGAAGAAAAGCTATGACTAACCTAGACAGCACATTAAAAAGCACGGGCATTACTTTGTCGACAAATGTCTGTCTAGTCAAAGCTATGGTTTTTCCAATAGTCATGTATGGATGTGAGAGCTGGACCATAAAGAAAGCTGAGCACTAAAGAATATATGCTTTTGAACTCTGGTGTTGGAGAAGACTCTTGAGAGTCCCTTGGACTGCAAGGAGACCCAACCAGTCCATCCTAAAGGAAATCAGTCCTGAATATTCATTGGAAGGACTGATGTTGAAGCTGAAGTTCCAATACTTTGGCCACCTGATGCAAAGAACTGACTCATTGGAAAAGACCCTGATGCTGGGAAAGATTGAAGACAGGAAAGAGAAGGGGGTGACAGAGGATGAGATGGTTGGAGGGCATCACCAACTTAAAAGGACATGAGCTTGAGCAAGCTCCAGGAGTTGGTGAAAGACCAGGAAGCCTGGTGTGCTGCAGTCCATGGGATTACAAAGAGTTGGACACAACTGAGAGACTGAACTAACTTTAAATGGGTTAAGTTATCACATACATAAAGTAAGTATTCGCAGTAGTGCTGCAAAGCAAATTCAAATAAAATGGGCAAGAAGAGAGCACAGTGTTTATCCGTATCTTTAAACCCACTTCAATTCTCTAGTGAAAAGACTTTTATTTATTCAGAAGATCTAAATTATAGATGGGTTTCCCAGGCAGCTCAGCTGATAAAGAATCTGCCTGCAGTGCAGGAGACCTGGATTTGATCCCTGGGTTGGAAAGATCCCCTGGAGGAGGGCATGACAACCCACTCCAGTATTCTTGCCTGGAGAATCCCCATGGGCAGAAGAGCTTGGTGGGCTACAGTCCATGGAGTCACAAAGAGTTGGACATGACTGAGTGACTAAGCACAAATTATAGTTTTCAGTGGTCCTGCCTGAACAGGATCCAGAGAAGCACAAGCTTTAAGGAGAAAGAATTTATGGTTGTAACTACATCAAAGTTAAATACTTCTGTTTAATGAAGGGTATTATTTGCAAATTTAACAGCTTAATATAAGGAGTGAAGATATTTATAATTTCTGAAACCAGTAAGGACTACAAGACATTTCACCAAATCAACACAAGGCAGAAAAATCAAATAACGGGCAAAGAATATTAATAAGCACTGACCAAAAAGGAGTATTAATGGATATTCTGCATTTTATCAAATAAATATACTTAAAATGAGAGATTGCTTTACACCTATTGGGCTGGCAAAAAATTATTTAGAAAAGTAGCAAGTGCTAGTGAAAAGCGTGAGGAAACAAAAGCCCTCAAGTATTGCTGATATGAGAGAAATCTGGCAGTACTAAGTATGCATATACCCCACAACCCAACAGCCACATTCCTGGTTATATCAGCTACTTATTACTATACAACAAATTACCCAAGATTTAAAGGCTTAAACGGACAAATATTTATTATCTCAAAGTTTCCGTGGGTCAGCAATCAGATGTGGTTTAGCTGAGCAGGGTCTCTCAAAAGGTTGCAATTGGGCTTCCCCAGTGGCTAGGGGAATCCACCTGCCAATGCAAGACAGGTTTGAACCCTGGTCCAGAAAGATCCCACATGCTGTGGAGCAACTAAGCCCGTGCACAAGTACTGAGTCTGTGCTTGACAGCTGGGAGCTGCAACTACTGAGCCCACATGCAACAACTGCTACAGCCCGCACGCTCAAGGCCCTGTGCTCTGCAACAGGAGAAGCCACTGCACTGAGAAGCCTGCACACTGCAACTACAGAGTAGAGCCTGCAGCTGGAGGGAGCACACAGGGCAACAAAGACTCAAAGCAGTCCATAAATGAGAGTCAGCTGGGGCCTCAGTTACCGCAAGGGTACTGGGGGAAGCATCTGTCTCCAAGCTCACTCACAGACCTGTTGCCAGGCCTCAGAGCCTAGCTGGTTGTCGGTCAGAGACTTAAGGTCCCTGCTGTATGGACCCCTCCATGCTTCCCCTAAAGAAGAGAGGATGAGAAATGGCAGGTAAGACAAGGGTCAGATCTTTAAAAATTTCATCTTGCAAGTGGCATCTCATCACAATTGCCAGATTTTATTCACTAGAAGAGAATTGCTAGGACCTGCCCACATTAAAGGGGAGGAGATTACACAAGGCATGAATATTAGGAGGCAGGGATCATTGGGAGCCATTTTAGAGGCTGCCTGGCACACTGGATATATACCCCAGAAATTCTCAAAAGATCAATTTAACAAGGATGAGGCTGTTCATCGCAGCACTGTATGCAAAATAATTGCAGGCAACTTAAATGGCCATCAATGGGAAAACAGATGAGAAGAGAAAGGGTGATAAATAAGTATGGTAGAATATCATGGGGAAAAAAAAAAGTGAACCAAATTTATTTTACAGCAACATGGATTCACTTCAGAAACCTACTTCTAAGTATAAAAAAAGTAATAAAGAATCAATTATCAGCACACTTATTTAAATTTAACCCATCAATAACATTATTTATCTTTAAAGAATTTATGGGAAGTAGACACACATGGTATAACTGATGATGAGAAAAAGGAATGGGCATAATAAATTACATGAACCAAGATCAACATGCTACTGAAATGAGCAAAATCAACTTAATTCTGTGGATCTAAATGCATTAAAAACAAAGCTCCAAAGACAAGGAATAAAATGACTACATCCCTCCAGTGCTATGCCCAAGCCCCCAAGTTCTTCCCAGACAGTTACTAATTATAGAAGGTGTGTGCACAATCTGTGCACAGATTAGCTACCTGTTATTTTTCACCCCACCTACCCTTCTATATGCTACTCTGAACATCTGGGGCCGGGAAACATCAAACTATTGATACATTTCTAAGGTCTCCTGCCAGGTGGCTTCCTGTTAGGCACTGAAGGGAACTGAGGAACCTGAAGAAGCAGAAAGGTCCTGGCTTCCAGTGTATGACAGTTGCTGATAAGACATTTGCTGCTACGGAAACAAGACTCCAGATGAGCAGCCAGTGCAGAATCATCAGCCTTTAGTTAAGCGACACCACTTCAGCAGACCCTTGTGTCTTCAGGAGTACAACAGCAGGTCAACTCAAAGGCAACACCACTTCTGATCTCTTCTGATGCACTTCTGACCTTCACCTTCCTTTTTCCTGCTCCAGGGCCCTCGTCTTCCTTTTTGCACTTCCAACCCCTTTATGTCAGTACAGTGTACAGACCATCTCAAAAATACCACACTTCTGTAATATTATCTTCACAATCATTGGACACAATTTTAAACAACTGAATTCCCATTTTACAGATAAGGAGATTGGAAAGTACCTGGGAAGTCAGATAAGAGAAGGAAAGTACCTGCCTGAGGATCACAGCTGGGATGTGAACTCAGGACATTTGACTCTTATGTCTATGCACTGAACTATATTCTACACTTCCTTTCACACACATATAAGTCGACTAAAAACTGTATTTCCACATGATGTCATATAAAAAAAAAGTGACTGTATGGTAAAGACAGCTGAGTACCACCTGTGGGCCTTTAAAATAAACATTTATTTTGTATCCTCATACTTTAGAAAAAGGAAAATATTATAAAAGTTATACAATAAAGGAGATGACCAACCTCCCTTCCTTCTTAATAGATTCATTCATATGCTTGGGGGTAAATATGGTTCTTTAAGTCATGCTACATGTCTGATACTAATTATATGGATAATAATATCATGCTTTCCATGATAATAATATCTGACAGCAAAGGAGCATGTTACTGTGAACATTTGTATTAATAGATCTGAACATTCTTAATGGAAAGAAAACTGCTTTTAACACAAAAGTCTCCCCAGATTGCCAAAACTGAAAATTGCTAGTCCTCATTAGTTGCCTTCTGCCTAATAATAACCTCAAAATGAAGATCCTCTCTTTTCCCTCACCTAAAATCCTCCTCTTCCCTTTTGCTAATAACAGCAATAACAAAGGGTCCTTTTGTGGACTCCAATAATTCCACTAGATGGAACTAAATACACACATACACACAAGCACCCTCTCTTCTATCACATTTTTCTCTTAAGAATGTTAGATTATCAAAAAATGAATAAACTCCCTAATGAAATGTGTCAATATTCACTTAAATTTCTTTCAAACAAATCACCTCATTTATTTATTATTATGATTTACTATTGGTGGCTCAGTGGTAAAGAATCTACCTGCAATGCAGGAGACCCAAGAAACACATTACCCTGGAGGAGGAAATGGAAACCTGCTCCAGTATTCCTGCCTGGAAAATTCCATGGACAGAGAAGCCTGGTGGGCTACAGTCCATGGGGTCACAAAGAGTCAGACACAACTGAGTGTTATAAGCATATACACACACACACGATTTACTATTAAAGAAAGAATCATTTCTTTTCCTCTAATATTAGCTCTACCTAATGACTCAGACAGTAAAGAATCTGCCTGCAATGCAGGAGACCCAAGTTCTATCCCTGGGTCAGGAAGATACCCTGGAGAAAGGAATGGCAACCCATTCCAATATTTTTGCCTGGAAAATACCATGGACAGAGGAGCTTGGCAGGCTACAGTCCACGGGGTCACAAAGAGTTGGATACGACTGAGCAACCCACACTTTCACTTCACTTTCACTATTAGCTTGTATACATGGCAATGCTTTTAACTCTCAAATTTTAATTCTGAAATAATCATCTACTTACAGGAAGTAGAAAACATATATATATATATATATATACACACACACACATATACAGGGAGGTCCTGTGCATTCTTCATCTATCCTCCCACCATGGTAACATCTTACGTAACTATAGTACCGGACCAAAACAAGGAAACTGACCCTGAGACAATCCATAGAGCTTATTCAGATTTTACCAGTTTTACAAACATATGTGTATGTATATGCATGTGTGTGTGCACACACCTGTCTGTGCTATTTTATCACCTATGTAGTTTCATGTGATCACCACAATCAAACCACAGAACTCTTCCATCATCATAGCTCCCATGTGCAATCTCAGTATAGCCACACCCAACCTCCACACATACCTCCATCACTAAACACTGACAATCACTAAGCCATTCTCTTTATAAATGTGTTGTTTCAAGAATCTGTATAAATGGAATGACACAATTTATAACCTTTTGAGATTGACTCTTTTCACTCAGCATAATTCCCCTGAAATCCATCCAAGTTGTGTGCATCAAACAGTTCATTCCCTTTTATTGATGAATATCCCATGGTATGAAGGTACAAGTTTGTTTACAAGCAAAAATTTTTAATTTTGTAAAAAATACCTGTTTTTCCCTAACAAAATCTTACATGAAAATCAAAAATCTAAATAAAAATGAAGTTGTTAGCTTGACGCATGAGTTGGGACAAGCAGAGCTAGGTCTTCTTGGCCTCCTCCCCCATGTGCCCAAGACACCATTAAAGCCTAAAAAACAGGCAGGAGAATGCATGGGAATGAACCCAATAAAATTTTTATATCTGCTCACAACAGTGAAAGTAGCAGTAAAACTCAGGCTGCTTTAAGGGAATCTACAGGAGTATACCCCATCATCTTAACTGTAACCCTATGTGATGAGAGGGGGGAAGGGAAACTGCCTGTTTCTACATCAGAGAAAGTACTGTCTGTTAACAACTACTTAATGAAATGAATTTTAAAGATGAGACTATCAGTTAGCTATTGCCAATACCACATAAGAAACCACTCCAAAACTCAATAGCTTAACAATAATCATTTATTCTTATACTTGGCATTAACAGTTATTTAGAGTGACACTGCTTCAGATGTTCCATTCTGAGCCCAGTTGAGGAGGCAGAGACTACCAAGGGAATTTCTCTCTGTGGTGAAAATAGAAAGACAGGAACACAAGCGCAAATAAGCAAAGGCATTTTAATCTTCTTACCATATCCACTAACAACTCACTGCCAAAGCAAGGCACACAGCCAAGTCCAACGTTAAGGAGCAAAGAAATACACTCCATCACCATGAGGACTGGGGAAATAGAATGCTATTTATTACCTACATAGGGATTAAGAATTGTAACCAACACTTCAATCTACCACACCCAGAAGACTTGCTATCTCCCAAAATGTTTCCTCCATCTGACTGTGTCTTTGCTTAAGCCTTTGGTCCCTAACAAAAATGAAAATACTCCCAGGGTTAACACTTTACTCCATAACCATCCCTTACTATGAGTACCAGACCATTTCCTATGAAGAGAGAGAAAAGGCCAATGTGACTAGGGAAGGCAAAGAATAAGGGACTGGGGAAACAACCCCAAACAAACTTTTGCAATATACAAATTTGCTGAGGATCAGAATCTATGTATTCTTACAAAATGAAAGGCAAAATGTTACAGAAATACAGTCACACATGTAGAAAACAAATGTATGGTTACCAGGCGGAAAGGTGGGGGTAGAGGGGGAGGGATAAACTGGGAGACTGAGACTGACATATACACATTACTATACATAAAACAGATAACTAAAAGACCTACTGGATAGCACGGGGAACTCCACTCAATACTCGGTAATGGCCTATGCGGGAAAAGAATCTAAAAAGAGTTTATATGTATAACTGATTCACTTTGCCATATAACTGACACTAACACAACACTGTAACTATTCTCCAATTAAAAAAGAAAGGCAAAATGCCAAAATAGAACTCCACAATCAGAACACAGGTATTTTTAAGATCCTCTCTGAAACACAGAATTCCACATCCCTGGCTATTCATAGTGTCACCATCCCAGGAATCTGTCTCATAACACTCTGCAGAGACTTCTACAGCACTCATTTACGCGGACACTCTAGAATCCAGATGAACATGGATTTATCTCAGCCTCTGTCAAGCAGCCTGCGCTTCAACATTATTTCTGATCTAAATGCATAAACAAAGGAGAACTATCAGACATACTTAATACTTCCTGAATACAGCCCAATAATTTATCCTTTTGATTAAAGGCTACCTTCTCTGAGTAGGTCATCTGTACGTCTCTGTCCACATGACCATTTACAAATACCATTTGTGCTGTTATATAAAGTACCCCGAAGGAAGAAAACTATTTACTGTGTGTTGCACTTAACAGTTTGTGATGATACTAGATCAGACTTCTGTGGTTAACTAATTATAATCAGTACTACTCAAATAAAATTTGTCAAGCTTAGAATCAGATGTAGGTTTTAAGTAAAATGAAGTCTTGACCAACATAAACAACTTTCCCTACAAATCCCATTTACTGCCTAACACCATTCAGATTTGCTTGATTTCTTATTTCATGGGCAGACTCATAAGTAATTACTTAAAACTATGCCCATTTTTAAAAATACTGACTTCAATCAAATCATACTACTACCTACCTGAAGACTATGCATTGCACTCGTGTTGCCTTAAATAAAGACTAATTAGAAAAGTCTAGTTAGAGACACAAGTACATATAAAAACAGTAACGATAACTTAGGAGGCATCTAAAAACTAAGGAGAGGTGATAACTGCCCTAGAAGTTCAACACACAGATCACTGTGGACGGGGCCCAACTTAAGTCCAGAAAACACTAAGTGAAAAGAGAAAACGGGTCAATCATTAAGAACAGTAAGATTTTAAGAGACGCTCCTAAAAATTGTACCACACAGTATCATTCTGGAAAGGACTTTTTGTAACGCGTCCTGAGATTCTTATATGCTCTTTGACAGCAATTTCCTTCCTAAGAAAATAATGAGCAAAACAAAGATTGTTATAAGCAAAAAAATGTGGCAACAACCAACTTTAGAGGTAGGATAATTAAATGTTGGCATATCAATCTACCAACTGTCTAATGCTGTGCAACAAGAGCAAACATTAACTGGCATGTAAGCTTATTGCTCACATGCCAAGTTACTTGAGGCTGGTTCACCAGTTCTGCTGTTCTTAGCTGGGTTTGTTCAATGTATGAGGTTGGCTGGCTTCACACAGGGTAACTAGGGCAACCTGGTCTGTGCCATCTCTTCCTCCAACACTCATCATTAAGACAGAGGCACAAGCCTCCTGAGCCCTGAACTCAGAACCTCATTCTAATCACCAAACCCAAAGAGTAGAAAGGCCCTACAAAGTTACATCAGAGGTCAACAAACTATAGACTACAGGCAAAATCTGATCCACTACCTGTTTTTTTAAATAAAGCTTTATTAGAATATAGACACTTCATTTATATATTTCCCATGGATTTTTTACACTATAACAGCAGTGTAGTAGTAACAGAGACCATTGAACCTAAAAATCCTTAAATGTTTATTATTTGGTCTTATTGTGAATTACAAGATAAAGAGAATGGACACAGGGAAGAGTAAAGAATTAGGACTATTTTTGTAATCCACCAGTGGAATGTTTTATTAAACATGTTTTTAAAATTTTAATGGTTTAGAAAAGGTTTATAAAAGAATGTTAATGTTAAAGAGAAAGGAAGGTACAAAAATATACAGACAGTATGATCTCACCTCTACATAATTATATATAAGTAAATACAAATATCACAACTAATTCATGTATATAATCTTCATATAAATATTTAAAGGCAAGCCACAGACAAAAATATTTTCAAAATACATAACTGATAAAGGACCTTTATACAAAATATACAAAGAATTTTTAAAACTCAAGAATATAATTAACACTGTTGTATGTTATATATAAAAGAGTATAAATCCTAAGAATTCTCATCACAAGGAAAATTATTTTTTCCATGCATTTAATTCTGAATCTACATGAAATAACGGTGTTCACTAAACTTACTGTGATAATCATTTCCTGATGTATATCATTATACTGAATACCTTAAACATATATAATGCTGCATGTCAATTATATCTCAATAAAACTGGAAAAAAAAAAACAATTTAAAAATGGGCCGCCAAAGACAAATATCATATGATATCCTTTATATGTGGAATCTAAAACAAAAATGATACAAGTAAACTTACATACAAAACAGAAATAAACCCACAGACATAAAAAACAAACTAATGGTTATCAAAGAGGACGGGGGATAAATTAAGTGTTTGGGGTTAATATATACACACACTACAGTATCTAAAATTGATAACCAAAAAGGACCTATTGTATAGTACAAGGAAGTATACTCAATATTTTGTAATAACCTACAAGGGGAAAAAATTCTGAAAAAAAGATACATATGTGTATATAACTGAATCACTTTGTTGTACACCTGAAATGCACACACTGTAAATAAACTATACTTTCATTAAAAAATAGGCCAAAGATCTGAACAGACACCTCATCATATACAGAAGATATACCAGATGGCAAATAACCAGTATGAAAAGACACTCATCATCCTTTTATCAACGGGGAATTGCAAATTACAACCATAAAATGCCACCATGCACCCATTAGAATAACTAAAATCCAAAAAGCGAACAAAACCAAAATGCTGGCAAGGATGTAAAGCAGCAAGAACTCTCATACACTGCTAGTGGGAATGTAGAATGCCACTTTGAAAGTTTGGTAATCTCTTCCAAAGCTAAACACAGTGATACCATAACAGCCAGCAATCTTGCTCTTAGGTATTCATCCAATTGACTTGAAAACCTTTATCAACACAAAAACCTGCATACAAAAGTTTATAGCAGATGTATTCATAATAACCAAAAGCTGGTAAATAAGATATTTTGACAGGCGAATGAATAAAGTATGGTACCTCTATACTAAGGAATATTATTCAACAATAAAATACATGCACTAACAAGGCACAAAAGACAGAATAACATTAAAGACATATTGCTAAGTAAAGCCAGTATATAAAAGGCTATACATGATTGCAATTACATGACACTCTGGAAAGGCTAAACTATACAGAGAGTAAAATGATTAGTGGCTGCCAAAGGTATCGGGTTCAGGATGAATAGGTGAAGTACAGAGGACTTTTAGAGCAGTAAAACTATTCTGCATCATACTATAATGGTGACTAGAAGACATTATGCATTTATAAAAACCCATAAAACTTTATAGCACAAAATGAACCTTAATCTAAGAAAATTTTCTAAAATCATTTAGGAAGTCAGGGGATTAAATGCAGACTGTGACAAGAGATTCTACCTGAATTACCAATATACAGAAACTTCACTGAAGATGCGTTGTGTGTTCAGTCCCATGTCCATCTCTTTGCAACCCCATGGACTGTAGCCCACCAGGCTCCTCTGTCCATGGGATTCTCCAGGCAAGAACACTGGAGTGGGTTGCCATTTCCTACTCCAGGGGATTGTCCCAACCCAGGGTCTGACACTGAGTCTCTTGCATCTCCTGTGTTGGCAGGCAGATTCTTTACCACTGGGTGAGCCACCTGGGAAGCCTATACATGTATACCGGAATTGAGTAATTAGATAAATGAATGGCAGACGAGAGAACCAGAGTTTTAGGGTTTGTTTTTTTTTTTACTGTTGGAGTGGGAGTTTACAGATAAACAATGGAAGTCAGACGGATCCATGAGGTAAAGAATTAAAAGCTGGAGATAATATGAACTCATATTTAGCTTAATACAGATATAAATAAGTATAAATATTAATACATAGGTTACTATAAAAGCATTTTTTTCAGTCACTCAAGGCCTGAAAGAAATGATACCCAGTAGCAACAAGCATACCTTGTGCCTATATACTGACTGGCCTTTAAAACCATTCTCCAATATATGGAACCAGTATTTCTTGGCAAAATGGCTGATTCTAAAGCAGTAAATGTACAAAATGAGTCTGCAGCACCATAATTATGGTGACAGAGAAGGGGAATGTGAAGGGGGAGGGAGACAAGGAATGGGGAAAGGAGAAGTAGAGACAGGGAAGGAGAAGAAAGGAGAGGAAAAGGAAAAAAACCACATATATAAGCCCAATGGGGTTGTGTCAAAGGAAGACCAATCAAAAGAGCTACAAACAGCTGAAGCTAGAACATGGTGGGGTCGCTAAGAGTTGGACACGACTGAGCAACTTCACTTTTCACTTTCATGCACTGGAGAAGGAAATGGCAACCCACTCCAGTGTTCTTGCCTGGAGAATCCCAGGGACGGGGGAGCCTGGTGGGCTGCCGTCTATGGGATCGCAGAGTCGGACACGACTGAAGCAACTTAGTAGCAGCAGAACAACTCAAACAGCAAAGAACAGTAGTATTAGCTAATAACCTCAATATAAACTAAGTACTTATGAGTCCATGTTGCACAAAACAAATGACTGATCTAGTACAGATGTCCCTGGGAATCTGCAAAGGATTAGTTCCAGGACACCCCAGAGGCTCCAAAATACAAGGATAAAGGGCATAATATTTGCACATTGCTTAAAATCATTTCTAGATTTATTTAAAATACTTAATACAATGTAAAGTGAAGGTGTTAGTCACTCAGTCATGTCCAACTCTTTGCGACCCCATGAACTATGGCCCACTGGGCTCCTCCTTCCACAGATTTTTCCAGGCAAGAACACTGGAGTGGGTTGCCATTTCCTTCTCCAGATCTTCCTGATCCAGGGATCAAACCTGGTTTAGACTCTTTACCATCTGAGCCACCAGTGAAGCCCAATACAATGTAAATGCTATATAAATCACTGTAACTTTTCCCCAAATATTTTTTTACGAAATTTTTTAAAAGTGAAGTTTAGTTGATTTACAATGAAACACTATACTGAAGGGAAAAACAGAATGGTTGTATGGATACAGAATGACCTTAAGTTTATAGATTGTTTACCCTCATTGCTGACTTGGAGCTATGCTCAGTGCCACTGATCAACAGCACAAGAGTATTGTATTGCATATTTCTAGCCCCACAAAAGATCAAAATTCGAAACAGTTTCTACTGGATACACATCATTTTCACACCATCATAAAGTTGAACAATTCTAAATTGAACCATCATAAATCAGTGACCATCTGTACAAGTAGAATTGCTACAGAAACACAGTGACTGTCAAACCTACTTCTAATAAGTTTGAAATATTATAGATCTTGTTTTACCGGAAGGAATCCTCCAACATGCCTCTTACCAAGGCAGTAAGGCAGCTATTTCAAAATGTATCAAACTGATTATTCTCCTTAAACTACTTTTAAGTACAGAGAGATAGTGAGACTGATTTCTTGCTTTCATCAAGGCTCACCACCTTACTGCTCAAGTTAGTTTAACATGTGACAGAATTGATAAACTGAGAATGAACAGCCTACATCTGTGCTTTTTATGACACCATTTCCTGATTCCTTAATTCCTAGGATGACTCAACTGAGGCTGACCCATTTTTAAGTAAATTGGTCTATTTTTAGGAAAATTTGCCCCTATCATGAAAACAAGCCAAAAGCAGACTGCACAAAGGCCCTGAATAAGGGAAACCCAAAACTTGCTCAAAGAGTTACATTATCGGCATCCATGAATAAAATCAAATATATAGAGAACATGTGAAAAGCACACAGGAGCCAGACTGACGGCACACCCACTAGCCAATTACAGGACGTGAACATCAAAAGAAAAAGTTAACTCAACAAAAAGAAAATAAACAATCTGATTTTTAAAAGTAGGCAAAGGTTTTGAACAGCGATTTTATCAGTTGAAAATATACATATAACAAGTAAGCATATGAAAAGATGCTCAACATAATAAGCCATTTTGTGTGTCTGTGTGTGCCTGCTCAGTCATATCCAACTCTGCGACTCCATCAGGAAAATACAAAGCACACTATTTACTATCTATCAAAATGGTTAAAAAAAAAAGACATCAAGTGGTAGTGAGGATACACAGTAACTGAGATGCTGACACACTGCTGGTGGGAAAGCATGTGTGACTGCTCAAGTCCCTTCAGTCATGTGACCCCAAGGACTATAGCCCACCAGGTTCCTCTGTCCACGGGGATTCTCCAGGCAAGAATCCTGGAGTGGGTTGCTTTTCCCTTTGCCAGAGGATCTTCCCAACCCAGGGATCGAACCCACAGCTCCTGCACCTTCTGCAGTACAGATGAACTCTTTACTTCTGAACCACCAGGGAGGCCTGGTGGGAAACTTTCAAAAAGGCACAAATCAACTGGAAAACAGTTAAATACACAATACTATAAAGATCCAACAATCAGATCCCTAGTTATTTGTCCCAGTAAAATGAAAACCTATACAAAAATGTTCACAAGAGCTTTACTCCTAATCATCAAAACCTGGAAATTCAAATGTGTCTCAACAGGGGAATGGATAAACTGTGGTACAACCAATTTAACAGTATTCAAAATAAAAAGTAACAAACTCTTGATATATACCACACCTTAGTCAAATCTCAACTGCACCATGCTATCTGAAAAGAAGCAGACTTAAGTGGCTACATACTGTATGATTTCATATTACATATTTTGGAAAAAGCAAACCCTAAGGTTAAAAAACAGACTGAAAGTTGGCAAGGGTGAAGGATAGGTGAGCAGTTTGAAAACAAAGGGGTAGGGTAGCAAAGGGAATTCAGGGGAGCTGGGGAGGATGACAGGCTTTTTTTTTTAATTGTAGTGGCAATTATAAGGATCTACACATGCTAAAATTCAAAGAACTGTAAATCAAAACATATGCTTTACCATTTAAAAATTAATGAGTTTAAAAAGAAAAATCAAGTTAAAATAACACCTGCAAAGGATAAAGTCTTTTAATCCCTTCAAACAGAAAACCAACTTAAAATAACCCAAAGTCTGATAAGGATTTATACATGTTAAAATTCAAAGAACTGTAAATCAAAGTATATGCTTTACCATTTAAAAATTAATGAATTTTTTAAAAATCAAGTTAAAATAACAACTGCAAAGGATCAAGTATTTTAATCCCTTCAAAGAGAAAACCAACTTAAAATAACCCAAGGTCTGAAAACACCTGGGCTAATCAACACCATACATTTCCTGATGCAGTGCAATGAGAATTGACCACTATATCTCGGGTAATCCTGCTAAAAGAGCTTAACATAACTGTGAGGAAATATCAGACAAGGCTAAATTGAGGCATTCTGCAAAAACAACTGGTTTGGACTCCTCAAAAATGCCAATTACACCTTTAAAAAAACTCAGGAACAGGTTCAGATCAAAAAAGTCCAGTAAGAGAACTCCACACAACACAATCTTAGATAAGGACTTTATTATAGACTGGATAACTGACAAAATTTCAGTGTGGTCCACTGATTAGATAACAATATTGTGTCAATGTTAATTCTCTGATATTGATTATTGCACTGTGATTATATAAGAAAATTCCTTTCTTTGAAGAGGAAAAAAAAACAAGTATTTAGGGTGTTACTCATAAATGGCTCAGGAAAAAAAAAAAACATTTTAAAAGACAAAGAAAAAAAATAAGGTTGTGTTTACATTTGGCAAACCTGAGTGAAGGGTTTCCAGGAATTCTTTTCACTATTCTGCAACTTTTGTCTGAAATTATCTCAAAATTCAATTATTTTTTTAAATAAACATCCTTCAGGCTAAAAATAACAGATCAAGTTATCTAAAGGTAAGAATCACCATGAACACATTTAATAAAATTAAGAGTCACGGGAATGCTCTTAGTACTTACTTCAAAACTGACCAGAGATTGGTGTCCCAGCACAAAGCCTGGAATTCTGGGTTCTACTGTGGCAAGGAACTAGCTTGACGCTGTTAACCATCTTAACTACTGAAGCAACTCTCTCCCCTTGACTGCTTCCCTGTTCATCAAGGGCCTTTTGCCTATAAAATAAGTGACTTGACATGCAGATCTAGCTATAAAAAAATAATCATATTGCCTTAGAAATTATTCATATTTATAAACTGGGTTATAAACCAGGTTTCTGTGTTTCTGATTAATACCAGCACTTCTCAAATTATATCAACTCTGGGACATCAACAAGAGTATTTTGGGACCCATAAGCCTGGGAACTATCTTCTAAAATGGCAGATTCAGCAAGGCAGTGTAACTGTGCACACTCTTGGCTAACATCTTTGCTTTTAGCTATATTCCCTCATCTTGTCACAGCCTTCTTTCAACCAACAGATTTCATTACTCATAAAGACACAACATCAAAACAAGTAAGAAACACTAACTCTATCTCAGAAAACTGCAAGAAACTAAAATATGACACAAACATAATCACTTCAAGGACACAAAAAAGGGGGAGATTGTTTTTATTTTCATGCTTTTTGAAGTCCTGACATAGAAGAGATACAGACAGACCACAGGTAAAAATTTTAAATATGCGGACAGAAAAGAAGTCACTTTAGAAAGAACAAGGCTTTATTCATAACTTCAGGATTAAGGAGTCAAATCTTAAATAGGAAAGTGTTCCATTCAGCACTTACTCGGTTTCCTTATTTAGTGATGTATATAGAATTTATGAGTTGGCTCTTAGTTCTGGCATGCTCAGTTATCTTACTTATAGAAATAGGATCTTAAAACTTCATTTTCGGAACACTTTAAAAACCAAACCAATGCTTTCCCTTCAAGGATATGAAAGGTATTTCCTATTTAAATCTGATTCATGGTTTTATAAAGCAAGAAGATCACTTATATTATTTCATCATCCATATGCTGGATTCTACCATTCTTTTTGATGGTGATGTGTTCAATGAAACAAACTTATAAAGACAGAATTCCTTCTCAATTTGTAAACCAAAATTTTAAAAGCAAAACCCTTGTAGAGACAGGAAGACATTTTTATAACATAAGCAGCTACAATCCAAAACAATTAAGGGATAAATTATTATTTAACCTTTCAATACTGTTTGCTATATAATTTGTTAATAGTTTAAATATACCTTCTTCTGCAACAAAAAGATTATCCCCAGCTTAACAGCTTTTGAAGATGTAAATATTATAAATAAAAAAGGCAACTTTCCTACTGAATGTCCAATTATAAACTGAACCCCCAATTTTCCTATCCCAAGGATATAAAAATGATCTAAAGTAGATTAAAGTGCCCTATAAGTTCATACTAAAAATGACTTTTCATATGCTCTTCTACTAAACCAATCAATATAAAAAGAATGTAAAAGCATGTTTAGTGCTTGAAGGTTCAGGTAACCTCCAAGGAATCACAACTCGCAAGCTTTTAAAGCCAGAGCTATACAATATATGAAAATACTAATGTCTCATAAAAAAGGCAAGCCAATAAACTTCTATTTGTTAATGGCCTAAATTTCAGTAATAATTCCATTCTCCATAATTTTTTATCTAAAACTTCAAAGCCATCAACTTTTTAGTTCTTCAAGTGAGCAACTGAAATAGTTGCATTTACTCAGGTTTAAAACTAAATTTCTCTTCTCTCAATGTGAAGGCATAGACAGAACAGACAGTGAAAGTATTCTGTCCAACATCCTGACCCTACAGATGTGGAAACCACATATAACGTGTTCTCAGGTCATCATCGATTCACCCTCACCACCAGTGGCATCTTGAGAAATGTGAAGGTCTTCAAGCATCTCAGCCAGACTAACTCGAGGTGCTCCTTCATCATCTGTGTCACTTTCCACAGGAATGGTTGAATCTATGACAAAATATAAAGAGAACTTCAAATACATACAAATATGGAAATACACAAATACTTGCCCTCCCCATCATTACTACTATTTAACCATATTATATCTGTAGCACTTATATCACATCCAGAGCAGGCACTTAAATATGCATTGAATGACTAAACTTGCATAAATGTATGAATAACTACCTATTTGCATAGGGGACAGCAAATTGAGGG
The DNA here is from genome assembly GCF_042477335.2 of Ovis canadensis. Lineage (NCBI taxonomy): Eukaryota > Metazoa > Chordata > Mammalia > Artiodactyla > Bovidae > Ovis > Ovis canadensis. Next base: position 229,255,877 of record NC_091245.1, read on the forward strand.
ATCATGCTAGGATGCAAATTATATAAATGTAGCAAAGTAAACAATATTTTACTGTTGCGAAAGTTTGGGACTTTTTTTAGGGGGAAGATGGGTAAATGTTGAGTAGTTTTAGAACATACAATAAAAGTCATTTATGGAATCGAAGTTTAAGATATCAAGATATTCATACTGCAGTAATTATTTATTTACAGAAGATACAACTTAAATACTCCTTATTCACCAACCTCTATAAATGTTCACATTTTTTCTAATTGCTTCATCTTCTTCAAGATCTTCAAGGAAATCCTGGTATTGCCTACAGAAGGAAAAAGAAACATTTAAGTATCTCTCCTTTACCAAAAAGTATGAAGTTAATGTCTTCTTCATTTTCAGTATTACAAGGTTAAGTGTGTTCCAAGTATTAAAATTTTTAAAAATAATAACTGAAGGTCAAATATGGATCTTAAATAAGTACTGACAGGTTTTGAAAAATATTTTCCTTCAAAATTACCTGATTAATAATAAACAATACACACTTGAATATAAGTGAAAGTTAGTCATGTCTAACTCTTTGTGACTCCAATCACTATACAGGCCATGAAATTCTCCAGGCCAGAATACTGGAGTGGGTAGCCATTCTCTTCTGCAGATATTCCCAATCCAGGGATCGAACCCAGGTCTCCCATATTCCAGGTAGATTCTTCACCAGCTAAGCCACAAGGGAAGCCCAAGAATACTGGAGTAGGTAGCCTGTCCCTTCTCCAGCAGATCTTCCTGACCCAGGAATCAACCAGGGTCTTCTGTATTGCATGCAGATTCTTTACCAACTAAACTATCAGGGAAGCCACACTTGAATATAAGGGGACATTAAATATAAGGCAATGAGAAGACCCCTTCATACTTTACCCTCTCCCCCAAAAAATGTATAGTCAAGTTGAAACACAACCATTTTTAAGATTATAGATGAAAGTCAAATATGTACTTAAAATATTTACTTAACATTATATATTTATACATACATACTTATTTTAAATTACATTATGAGACTATATTTTATAAATACTGCTATCTCCCACTCACATTTCAAGACACAACTTTATTTAAACGTTTCATTTTCGTAGATACCAATATTATCAATGTCATCATTAAGGCCACTCTTTCAATCATACAATAAATTTTTCTACAACACAGCATCTTCATTTCTCCTTAAATTAAAAACCAGCATATTTGGTATCAAAGAGCTGTTTTCTTTCACACTAAGTCATAAGTACTCATTTGCTCTCTGTGATATCCACAAGGTTATCATTATACCTTGTGGATTACACTCTGGACCCACAAGAACTCATTATATTTTCAAATGAATCATCCATAACAACATTGCAATCATCAGGTCACAAATCAGGAAAAAATAACTAGATCTGTGGTAAAGGTTATTATATCTGTTCATCCTGATCCAAACAACATATTGATAAGAAAACAAAATTAATAATGAGTGCAAGAAGCAACCATGTGGTAACTATTTCTTGATGATATAAAAACCATAAAGATTTATCAAAAGGATTAAAGACAACATAAAAAGTATATATGAAGTGGGACCTTTCATCGTCTGTATCCACGTTTTCTCTATCTCTTGCAAGCTCTTTCAGTTTCCAGTTCCTACGACGCTGACGTTTGCTACGGTCATAGCTCTTCTTGATTAATACCTAAAGAAATATTTGCAAAATTACAAAAAATGGGAACTAAGTAACAAGACCTCAAAAACCAATAAAATTTTTTAAATGAAAAGTTATGGGAATGTCAGAAAGACCGCCAACTGATGATAGCGGTTATACCTCAAAGGAAAGGAGTAGAGATTAAGAAGCAGTGTCAGAACTTTCAACATTTTTATTAATGCACTTAATAATTTATGAGAATGCATTTAGCCTTATGTGTATAACTGCTAAATTTACTAACTGAAATCTTCCAGTGACTGAGACTTTTTTATATCAAAAATTTCATGTTTCTGGTGGTTTTTTCCTTCTATTACATCAAAGTTCAGTTTTCCGCTACCATTCATGTAAGTCATTCTGAAACATTATCAAAGGAAGACAATTTTTCTCCCTCATATTCTTAGTGACAAATACTTATAGGCTACATATATATATTCACAACTATATGTCCTAGAACAATTTAATAAAGTGGGGATAAAATAATTTCACAAATTCTTGTAAGACCATTTTAATCTTCTCTTTATGACCTCTTTGAGAAATACCAATTTAGACTTACACCTAAACCATGTTTCTATTTCCTAATTTATTAATTAATAAAAGCACAATTGGGTGATGAGGAGGGGAGTCCTTCTTATGCCATGACTTGATTTCTGCCCACAGCTAAAGAGATTAATATTTATTTTAAAACATTAAGTTAAGCAAGCAGGAGACAGCCTTTCACATTTCACATTCACTGTTGCTCCTGATTCTTATAAACTCATGTTAAAAATTACCATTTTTTTTCCCAGAAGTAATATCCTTTCTCTTAAGACTTAATATTGTGGAGATTATTTTCAACTAATAATTATATTCAAACCTGAATCATGGTGTTAACTTTAAATGCCTTCTTAACAATACATGAGGGACTTTCCTGGCAGTGGTTAAGACTCCACACTTCCACTGTAGGAAGCATGGGCTCGATCACCAGTCAGGGAACTAATAATAAGAAGATCTATCTGAGCTTCCACCAAAAAAATGAAGAAAAAAGGCATGAAATAAACTGAGCCTAAAAGAATGAACAGAATAAAGGTCATCATTTTTAGCTGTAAATTTATTTTTGCTCTATAGATACTATCAAGCAATTTGACAGAACGAAAATTTGGTAAGAGAAAACAAAAAACTCAATAAATCTTGGATTTTGAGATTATCAAAGAATAATCTTACATAAAGATTTTGCTATTATAACTGCAATTTTAAAAGAAATCTCTAAGTTTATTATTTTCAGAAAATGAGAACTCGTGCATCTTCCCCGTAACAGTTACATTAATCCCCATCAACACAAGAAAAAGGGAAAAATCTAAAGCCTTACCACATCTGGGACTCTATCTGATTTCATTTTGTTGACATGCTCATCATTTAAGTTACAGTTGACCAAATCAAACCTGAAATGAAAACAATGAAACAATGACACACTTACTCTTTCCGTGTTGTTTTATAAATGATCACCTAACAGTTCCTCCTAAGATCAAGCATTTAATATGCTTTCCCACTTCAGAAGTTGTGCAGTAAATAGGCTTCTACAGATCACAGTAAAGATAATAATGCATTCTATCTCTGAGATTCACAAGTCATCCACTATTGCCCATCTTACCATACTCAAAGACTCCTTACATATATAGCTGCCATATTTTAACAGTGAAATTTATTTTAACAACAGCATATGCCTAACAAAAAACCACTTGCTCCCCAGAAAACTATACAGATAATCTTATCATACAATTTCAGGGATCAATTACTCAAAATCTTGTAACAAATGACTCTAAGATAATGGCCAAAATGGAATAATTATAAGCTTCTGTCCAATGAGTAATTTATTCATCAATAATAAAGTGAGCTATATAGCTCCTAAGAACTCTTAAGTTCTTTTTAGGATAAACAACTTTATTTTAGATAGCTCTGCTGGCTCCCAGAGAAAATCTGCAATACTAGTGGGCAGTTTAAAATAATATAAAATAATACAAACCCCAACACCAGGTCTCCAGGATTTAGAAGATGTCCCAAATGAGTGCGACAAAAATACTGTTTATCTGTATTCATTTCAGATGTTTTCTGTACCCAGACTTCCCCGAGGGTATGCTTAACAGGGAAGAAAATAAACTCTTCAATAATCTAGGCATAACTTAAAAAGCATCTCATAGAAAAGTTAAATACAATGTTGATTTTGGTTTCTGATTTTCATTTTAAATTAAAAGTGTCTGACTTTCCAGATCTCTGAAACACTGTCAAAATTAACCGATTACTGAACTATGAGTAGAGAAAAACTCATAAGTAATTCGTAAAATAAATATTTTTGTTAAGATTTTATTCAAGGCTTCTAGAAAACATTAACATTGTCACCTAAAAGCAGACACATATATAGAACTTTCAAAAGAAATGTATTCACAGGGAGATCACTCAACAAAGACTGAGCAGAAAGAATAAAGTCCGTGCGTCCACACATGTGCTCAGTCATGTACAACTCTTTGCGATCCCAGCGACTGTAGCCTGCCAGGCTCCACTGTCCATGGGATGGCCCGGCAAGAATATTGGAGCGGGGTGCCACTTCCTTCTCCAGGAAATTTTCCCAACCCTGCATCTCCTGCATTGGCAGGTAGATTCTTTACCACTGCACACCTGGGAAGCCACCTACTAAAAATGCAGGGGAATCTTCATTTAAATACAGCAAATATCTTAAGTAACACCTCTGTTTTACACATACCGTTAAAAACACCAGAGTTCATAGAAAATAATCTAACAATTCCAGCAGCACCACTGCCACAACAGCACCCAAATCTTCATCAAATTAATTTTTCTGAATGTCTACTATTTTGAGGCACAACTTTTTAAAAAAACTATCATGGAAACATCCTCTCAAGTTTGAACTTTTTAAGCAAAAAACCACTAAAGGCCCTTTCCAACATGGAATTTTACAAGCAACTGTAAATGACATTTCAAATTTCCTGGCTGAATTAAGTACAGCCATGCCAATACCTTTTACTAACAAAAACAAACCCAAGTAAAATGGGTCTTAGCAAAACACTAAGAATTATAGGTAGAATTAACGAATCTCAATGTGGCAAAAAGAAGAGGTAAAGATAGAAGAAAAAACTGAAGTTACAGACAGGTTCCAGATTTAGGGGAAAACTGGGGGAGGGGAGAGGAAAAAAACAAATTACCAGGGAAAGACTAAATTCTAATAATGTCTGAAAACAAAAAAACCCATATATCTAGCTTTATATACACTGGAGAAGAAGTGGTGGTGTTTAAATGATAAGTGTTTTCTCTTAAATACTAACTTTCAAAGTAGAAGAAATAGGACTGACATGCTTGAAGAAATATCTGATTTCAGATACTGGGGTAAGAACTACACAATGTGATTTTAGAACACCTAAATGTTGTGGTGTTATCCGAAAATGTAAGGATGCTTTCAAAGACTAGTAAAGAAAGTCATGTCAAAGGATATAAGAATACGCCTACAGCTATTAAGAAACTGAGTCAATAATTAATAATCTTTCAAAACAGAAAGCATCAGGCCCTGATGGATTCACTGGTGAATTCTAGCAAATATTTACGGGAGATATACCATTCCTCTAGAATCTTCTCCAGAAGGCAGAAGCAAAGGGAACACTTCCTAACTCATTGACAAGCCCAACATTACCATAAAATCAATACCAGACAAAGACATTACAAGGAAAGTAAACTAGATTTAAGTAACACGGATTTAAAACTCCTCAACAAAATATAAAAGAACTGTATGTACACCATTATCAAGTGGAATTTAACATATGTATGCAAGGCTAGTTCAATATTTGAAAATCAAGTTAATGGAGCTCATCAGTCATTAACAACAGGCTAAAAATAAAACAAAACAAAAATCACACAATGATATCAATAGATAAAAAGCATTTGACAAAATCCAACACTTATTCATGATAAAAACTCTCAGTAAACTAGAAATAGAGGGGAAACTTCCTTCACTTGATAAGGAGTATCTATTTAAAAATTACAACTAACATTATACTTAATGGTCAGAAACTGGGAGCTTTCCCTCTAAGTCCCCTCTCACTACTCATCTGCAATATCCTACTGGAAACCCACAAAAGATAAGGAGATGAAAGGTATATAGACCAGGAAGATGAAAATAAAATGATCTTTGCAGATGACACAGTCATCTACACAGAAAACTTAAATGGACCAAAAAGCTCCTGAATATATACAGCAAGGTTATAGGATACAAGGTTATAAACGAAAGTCATTTTCCTGTTTACCAATACAAAAAATGATACTTGAAATGTTAAAACACCATTTACATTAGCACCCAAAAATGAGATACTTAAGTCTAACAAACTATGTATAAGATCTGTATGCAGAAAACTACAAAACTCTCATAAAATCAAAGAACTAAAACACAAAGATGTTACATGTTCACAGACAGGAAAACTCAATTTTGTCAAGATTTAAGTTCTGCCCAATCTGACCTACAGATTTATGCAATTCTGATCAAAATCCCATGTTAAGCCACACAGGTATAATACACAACATAAAGAAAACAGTCAGTCATACTGTAATACCTTCGTATGGTGACAGATGGTAACTAGACTTACCATGGTGATCATTTCACAACATTATGCAAATATCAAATCACTTGTACACAGAAAATAAACTACTGTACATCAACTACGTTTCAATTTTTTAAAGATCCCAATAGGATTTTTTTGTGGGTATCAACAACTGATTTTAAAGTTTAAATAGATAAGCAAAAGATCCTGAATAGTCAACAAGATTTTGAAGGAGAAGAATAAAGTTGTAGGAATGATACTACCTAACTTTAAGACTTATACTGCTACAGTAATCAAGGCAGTGTGGTACTGACAAAAGAATAAACAAATAGATCAGTGGAACAAAATAGAGTCCAGAAGTGTACCCACATAAACAGTCAACTGATCTTTGACAAGGGAGCAAAGGCAATACAATGGAGCAAAGACAGTCTTTTCAACAAATGGTGCTTGATCAAGTGGATGCGTGCATGCAAGATGCTTTAGTCATATCCGACTCTTCGCAACCCTATGGACCATAGCCCGCCAGGCTCCTCTCTCCACAGGATTCTCCAGGCAAGAATGCTGGAGTGGGGTGCCATGCCCTCCTCCAGGGGATCTTCCCAACCCAGGGATCAAACTCATGTCTCCTGCAACTCTCGCTCTGCAGGGAGATTCTTTACTGCTGAGTCACCAGGAAAGCCCAATCAACTGAATATTGGCATGCAAAACAAAAAGTCAATCTAGACACAAACCTTACACCTTCCACAAAAACTAACTCAAAATGGATCATAGACCTAAGTGGAAAACACACAACTATAAAACTCCTAGAAGACAACGAAAGAAAAAAATCTAGCTGACCTTGGGTTTGGCAATGACTTTGTAAGTAAAACAAAGGCAGGATCCATGAAAGAACAGTTGATAAACTGAACTTCATTAAATTAGAAACTTCTGCTCTATGAAAGACAATGTCAAGAGAATAAGAAGATAAATTGTACTGGGAGAAAATATTTCCAGAAAACACATCTAACAAAGGACATCATCCAAAATACATAAATAACTCTTAAAACTCAAAAATAAGAAAAAAACAATCTGATTTTAAAAAATGGGCCAAAGACATTAACAGACAACTCACAAAAGAAGACATACAGAGAGCAGATAAGCATGAGCAAATACTCCTCATCATGCATTATCAGGGAAATATAAATTGACAATGAGATACTATCACATACCTATTAGGATGGCCCAAATCCTAAACACGGATAAATCCAAAATCCTGACACCACCAAATGTTGGTGAAGATGTGGAGTAACAGGAACTCTCATACACTGCTAGTGGGAGTACAAAATGATACCATCACTCTGGAAGGCACTTCAGTGGTTTCTTACAGAATTAAACATGTTCCTTGGTATTTACCCAAAGAAGCTGAAAACCCACGTCCACACAAAAACATGCCAAGGAATGTTTACAGTAACTTACTCATAACTGCCAAAACTTGGAAGCAACCAATATGTCCTTCAGTAGGTGAATGAGTAAACTGTGGGATATCAAGATAATACTTTGCGCTTAAGAAAAAAAGCTATTAAGCCAAGACATGGAGGAACCTTAAACACACATTACTAAGTGAAAATCCAATATAAAAAGACTATACAAGTCCAATAGGAGAAGACTATATGACATTCTGGAAAAGGCAAAACTATAGAGACAGTATTAAAAAAAAAAAAAACACAACAGTGATTGCCAGGGGTTAGGACGGAGTAGAAAATGCATAGTCAGAGCACAGCACGTTCTAAGGGGAATGAAAATATCCTGCGTGATACTATAATGATGGATACACATTTGTCCAAACTCATAGACAGTACAATACTAAGAGTGAATTGCAGTGTCAAATATGTAATCATTTTGTGTGATTATAACATGTCAATGTGGACATAAATTGTATGTCCATAAATCTATTCATAAATTGTAACAAATGTACCACTCTTTTGGTGGGAGAAAGGCAATGACAATGGAGGAGGCTACCAATGTGTGGAGGAAAGGGGTATACAGGAAATCTTTTATCTCCTCTTAATTTTGATATGAACCTAAAACTGCTCTAAATAAAATCTTTCCCCAGGCTATCTCGACCAAGGGATTGAACCCCGGTCTCCTGCATTGCAGGTGGATCCTTTATCATCTGAGGTACCTGGAAAGTCCCCCCAACCCCCCAAAAAAGTAAAAGTTATTTAAAAAAAAACTTTAAAGGACAGAAACCATTCTGAAGAGGCTCCTACTGGCTACATTTGAAGCAATCTGAGTAGAAGGGAGGGAGGCAGTGCGGGAAGGAAGGAGGGAGAAGGCAGGAACAAAGGGAAAAAATTTAAAAATTTCAACAGAGATACCTGGCTATCAAACAATCAAACATTACTTGCCTCTTGATATATCACAAAAGGTACATATCATCACCTCTGAAATGTTGTGACAAAATAAAAAAATTAACCTAAATTTAAATGAGACTTCAGATCCACTTTTAAAGGAAATATAAGAGATTACGAAGCAAGTTAAATAACATCATGAAGAAATGAGAATATAAATCCACCAAAATAAATGGCCTAGTTGCCTTAGAAAGTTGGTATCATTAAAAAAAAAAAATTAGAAAAAGAGAGCGGGTACTACTATTAATATTTAAGAGGTATAATATTCAAATTTAATGTACAGTCAGTCCCCAGATGGGTACTGGTTTGAACAAACCATAAAAGACACTTTGGGACAAATGAAGAAATTTGGCAAGCTATATAGCTGATATGTATAATACTTTGATTATGTAGCAAATGTTTCTAGGTTTTACAGATGCATATTGAAGCATTCAGTAGTGATAATATATATACATTTAATTCAAAATGTTTGAAATTTTTTAAAAAGTGAAAGAGGGTTAAGCTTCTCATTTGCTCCTTCTATACAAAAAGTAAAATAAATACTTTTTCATAATAACATTTTAATATTAAAGAGAAAGAATTAACTTACCAGACAGTGTAAATCTGATAGTTTTCACCACAATCGCCACATGTTAAAAGCAAATAGCATACAAACACAAAACACAGTTTTAACTGAATGTGGTGTTAGCTTATTTGGAACCACATTTTGGAATTACTATCAAATTTAAAAAAAAAAGTGAGAGAGGGAAACTAAAACAGTAAGTTAGGGTTAGGGCAAGGTGAACAGGATGGAACTTACCTTTTTTGATATCATTCCAGCACCTGCACTGCGTTTTATATCTCGGACTATGCTGCATTCCATAACAATAAACTCCTCCAGTTGTTTGGGATGGCATAAACTATTGAAAGGGTGACTCCAGAAAGTGTTCCCATCAATATCTGCAACTAAGAGGAAACACAGAACATTAAAGAATGAAAGAACTGAAGTATTTCAAAAGCCATCAAATGTGTTAACTAGGAAGAAGTTGATACACTGAAATGGGAATCATCAGGTCAACAGAAACCAGAATGGTAACTCACAGTGCAGGGGACATCAACCCCAAATTTCCCAGAGAGTAAGAGAAATACCAGGTGTCAAAAATATCTTACGTAGCTACTAACAAGTACCTTTCAAATAAGATCAGATCCAATCAGCTGTATAGCTGTTTCATGCGCTGGCACTTTATTTGACACAGTATCAGCCATCTTAGGTGTTTAGTTTATGGGAAATAAATTTCTACCTGACAGATGTTCATCCCAATACTGCAAACAGAATTTTGACTGAGAATTCTAATTGATAAGGATAATAAATGACTTTCTAGAAAATATCAAAATAAATTCAATGTTTTATAAAAGAAAACTTGTATTACAGTAAACATATGAAAAAGCTCAAGTAGGTGATGCAACCAAGTACTGAGAGACACCTATCCATATAGGGTCTTCTTTTAAGTCAAATGTTCCAAACTTTAAAACGTACGCTCTACACTAAAATTCGATAATGAACTTAAATAATTAGTCATAAAAAATAAAAGAGGTAAATAAGTCCAGTTCAGTAAAAATAATGGGATAAGACTAATAAAAACTTAAAAATTTAAAGAAATTTTTCTTCAGAAAAAAAAAAAATACAAGGGCAATTTACCAAAAGTGTTAAAAAATTCCAGTGTTTTAAACACCATACAGTATTAATTTTAACTAATTTTTTAAAACAATATTACTGAGAATACTTAATATTACTGAGAATACTTGATAAAATTAACATTAACAAATTATTACTGCTTTTTAAATACAAGTGTCAAGGCAGTTTCTAAAGCTTACCTTGTAGGGTATTTGGATCTATGAGGTGGATGACACTCGTTACTCGAATACACACACAAATCTGGTTCATGTTTCCCAGACTTTGTGCCAGTTTTGGAGACAGACAAACAACATTATCCTAGGAATAAGAACTAACATTTAGTGTGAAGCAAATTTTAAGTAGGAGTCTTTGATAAACACCATCAATGTAAACCTGATCAAAGTGAATTTGATCAAACCAAAATGTCATTTTTAATTCTATGCATCAACAAATGGCTTAAGAGAATCAGACCTTTCAGAAACAGAAAATAAGCTATACCTTCTTAAGATGGAGATAACTGTCTTAAAAAAATGGCTTTTAAAAGTATTTTAAAGATTCTAGTCACCAAGCTGTTTAGTTCATTTCAATTTTACTGAAGTGTGAATGCTTGCTTATTATTCTGTGTTAATATAGTGTGACTTCATTTACTCTCCATAAAAATTTCAGAGGAGCCGTATGTTCCTCCTTCTCGTCTACATGTACCAATGTGTAATCAAAGATCTAATGTCCCCTCAAGAGCACATATGCCTATGTGTGCACCAGGACATACTAACACCAATGTGGCTATCTGTTTTTAAGCTGTTACTGAAATATGAAAGGGATCTAGATTATATTTTAAGCTGTATCTATTCACAATCATAGGCTCCCTCACTGAAAGGACATTATGTACATCCTTACTGGCACCTAGCTCAGTCCTTTTTTCTTCCCTGAAACTTACTAAGATTCTCTAAAGATTAATGGAAAAACTTCTTTACACTCTGTATTCATTCAGATACCTATATGAATCACTGAAAGCACTTAATACACAAGGCCTAATATGTCCTCTCACCTAGATTCACTGTTTTATTTAAACTGGGGGTCTGCAAAATAAGACCCTGAGGCAAATATTTGTAAATAAAGTTTTGCTGGAACACAGCCTTAGCCCTTCATTTACCTATTATCTATGGCCAATTTTGTGCAACAACAGCACGGCTGAGTAGTTGCAAAACAGACTATATAACCTAAAAGCTGCAACTATTTACTATCTGGCTGTTTACAAAAAAAATTTGCTGACTCTGTTTAAGCCATCATTTCATGGTACTGTACTAAATCATAATTAGTGATTACAGATTTAAAGCCTCAGAGTCACAGACCTAGGTACAAATCCCGGCTTCCTTTTGTTGTTAACTTTGGGCAAATCATCAAGCATCAGTTTACTCATCTTCAGAATGATGGTATGATTTACTCCAGTTGTAATGAGACTAAACAGGTGAAATATACTTAAGTACTCAGAAAGTACCTTTATGTAGAATGCTCACAATAAATTATAGCACTTATCATTATTAGTGATTTAAACATGGACATGTAAGTTCCTATGGAGCAGAGACATCTAGGACACAGTCCTTAATAACAGTCTTCTATACAACAGATCCCCAATAACTTTTTGTTGAATTTTAATTCATTTATATTTTTTGAAGCAAAGTTTTACCTTAGTACAGCTAATGAAATGACAATTTTTGTCTTTAGAAGAAGAGATCAGATTTGCAACTACCAGAAGTGGTAGGGGTGTGGGTAAGGGGAAAGAGGAATTGGATGACCGTAGTCAAAAGGCACAAACTTCCAGTTACAAGATCAATGACGATGAAGGATATAATGTACAACATGATAAATATAATTAACACATCTTTATGTTATATATGAAAGTTGTGAAGAGAGTAAATCCTAAGTTCTTATGAGGAGAAAAATATTTCCTTTCTAATTTAATTTTATATCTATATAAAATAATGGATGGTCATTAAAAAAATGATAATCTATATCTTAAGTATTATTCAGATATTTTTAAAATCACAAAAATAACTCAATGCTCTCCTTCCATAATATTCTTTAATTTTATCATGCCAAAATCCAGTTTGCACACATTCCACAAAGTTGCTCACTGATAAGTAATTTCCTAAATTCAAAGTTTCATAGAAACTTGTCCACTAGGACTGCAAAGTTTAAGGAATATATGCCTTAAAAACTGCAATGAGGCCTTTTAATTAGTACACCAAAAATTTATAATTTTAAGCATGATTACTCTTAAATCTTTTTAACCTGACTAAAATGTGTCAGAAATCATTAAGAAGTTATTTCTAAATGTTTAACCAATCCCAGAAGGAAATCAGGAGCTAATAATTACATATAAACCAATTAAGGACATGGATTAATTAAATGAGAAAAAGTACCTTGCATATTGGAACAATTTCCACAGAAAAAGTGCTTTTGTAATTGTATGTATTACTATGGATATCCTGAGAGATCAGTCTCTGTGAGGCTTTGTATCTGTTAAGAGAAAAAGTTAACCATTATAAAAAGGCAAAGGTCTTTATTTGTCTAATCTTAGGAATATAAATTTTCATTAAATCATCACTGTCCAAGGTCTGAAACAGCTTCCTGATGCCTGTTAGGGTGAAGTCTCAATTCATCCACTTTATTTATAAACCTTCACCACTCTGACTGTACTGTTTTCCAGTTTATCTTCAAAACATGCCCATGGTTTAGACCAAGCAAGTCTACATCTATCATCCATTAAAAGCCACACTAATGTCCACTCCCAGTCACTGTTCACACTAATCTCACCCTTCAGCACAAACTTTACTTTCGAAAACTCCCCATTTTAGGAGCTTAAGTTCTTCCAACTCCATAAGGTTTCTCCCCAAAGTCCTTTAACCCTGTTCTTTTTTCTTATTTAAATACATTGAATCAATGGTTCAGGACTACAGTGCTTACTATCACAGACTGAGTCCAGCTCCCCAGAGATTCTTAATGCTCTTTGGCTAACACTTCTGTTAAAAGTAGTTTATCCAACAAATGCTTACTAATTGTGTAAGTAATCCTACTATAGTTTTACATATTTTAAGGTAAGTTGCCTAAGCCTGAAGAATGGATGTCATCTACGTTCATTCCCTGTTGCCTGGATTTAATCACATGTAGGTTTCAGAACATACCTAGTGGGGACGGTACACTGAAGAAATTCTACCATCTTCTGAGCATGTTGTTTTGAGGAATAATAGAAATCCAGACCATCTTTTAAAGAAAAAAGCCATATTAAAGTAATACTGCAAAATTTTCTTCTACTAATATGACTATATCACAAATTAAATGCATGTTAAATAATTAAATTATAATTTTCTTGCCATAGCACACTAGGAATGCCATATCACTTGACTTGTCTGACAAAAGGTCAGATAAATCAGACAAATGCAAACAAAACAAAACAAGATTCATAACTTAAACTTCAGACAAAATTCAAGGTCAAAGGGAAAAGAAAAATATTAAACAGAACAAAAAAGGGTATTTTATGTAATAAATGGACAATCCGCCACGAAAACAACAGAAATGCATCTAATAGCATAGTGTTGAGATACGGAAATCATAAACTACTAAAAAGAAAAAACTGACAAATGTTAACACATGCAATCACTGAGAGAGACTAGTATAAGACTAACAAAACCAAAATGATCAAAAAATGAAATGTGCTGTGCTGAATCGCTCAGTCATGTCCAACTCTTTGCAACCCCATGGTCTTGTGGCCCACCAGACTCCTCTGTCCATGGAGACTCCCCAGGCAAGAATACTGGAGTGGGTTGCCATGCCCTCCTCCAAGGGATCATCCCAACCCAGAGATCAAACTCAGGTCTCCCACACTGCAGGCAGAATCTCTGCCACCTGAGCCACCACAGAAGCCCAAACTGACCCAAAATAGGAAGGGTACACAGAACTTGAAGAAACAACTATCAAGGTTGATTTAACTGAGATTACAGAATGTGGTCCAAGAAAGAATACCTATTATTTTCAAAAAATTGATAGAATATTCATAAAATATACACATATGAAGATTAAATTTTAAAACTTTCATGATTCAGAAGACATTATTATAAGTAGGCACCACATATCCTAACTTCAAAACATATTACAAAGTTACAGTCATCAAAACAGTGTGGTATAGACAAAAAGGCAAGTCTACAGAATCAATCCACGCACACATAGTCAATTGATCATGAACAAGTGTGCCAAGAATACACAGTGGGAAAATGATAATATCTTCAACAAATGACATTGGGAAAACTGGATATCCACATGCAAAGGAATGAACTGAACTCTTATATCATTAACAAAAATCAACTCAAAACAGATTAAAAAGACTCAAACTAGAACCTGAAACTGTAGAACTTCTAGAAGAAAATATGGAAAAAGCTTCATGACATCAGTCTTAGAAATGATTTCATGGATGACATGAAAAGAAAAATAAACAAGTGAGGCTACATCACACTAAAAAAGCTCACACACAGCAAAAGAAACAATCACCACATTAAAAGGGCAACCTGCTGCTGCTGCTAAGTCACTTCAGTCGTGTCCGACTGTGTGTGACCCGAGAGACGGCAGCCCTCCAGGATCCTCCATCCCTGGGATTGATTCTCCAAGAAAGAACACTGGAGCGGGCTACCATTTCCTTCTCCAATGCATAAAAGTGAAAAGTGAAAGTGAAAGTCGCTCAGTCATGTCCGACTCTTAGTGACCCCATGGACTGCAGCCTACCAGGCTCCTCCACCCATGGGATTTTCCAGGCAAGAGTACTGAAGTGGGTCACCAGTGCCTACAGAATGGGAAAAAATATTTGCAAACCATGTATTTGAAAAGTGGTTAATCTCCAGAATCTATCAGGAATTCATATGACTCATCAACAACAACAACAAAAAACCTGATAAGCCAGTAAGAAATGGGAATGGAATAAAACATTTCTCAAAAAAAGATGTACAAATGGCACAGATCTATGAAAAAAGCTCAACGTTGCTAATCATCAAGGAAATGCAAATCAAAACCACAATGAGTTTACATTTCACTGCTTTCAGGATGGCTATTATCAAGGAGAAAAAAGACACATACTAGTGAGAATATGGAGATACTGGAACCCTTGTACACTACTACCAAGGCAAATATACAACAGTACAGTCACTATGGAAGACAGTGCAGACATTCTTCATAAACTTAAAATCAGAACTATCAAATGATACAGTAATCCTTCTTCTAGGTATTTATCCACAAGACATGAAATCAAGATCTCCTGTGTCTATTGAGGTATTATTCACTATAGCTAAGAAGATGGACATTTAGGTTGTTTCCACAACGGATGAATGGATAAACTGTGATATATACCTCCAATGGAATATTATTCAGCCTTAAAAAGGAAGGAAATTCTACAACGTGCAACAATATGGATGAACGTTGAGAACACTGTGCTAAGTGAAATAAGCCAGTCACAGAAAAACAAATACTGCATGATTCTATTTATATGAGGTACCTAAAACAGTCAAAAGCAGAGAGTAAGAGTGGAACTATGGTTGCCAGAGAGAAAGGAGAAATGAGGAGTGACTAGTTAATGGGCATAAAATTTCAAACAAGATGATTCAGCTAGAGATCTGCTATATAACACTATACTTACCCAACTATAAGGTATTATACAGTATCATACACTTAAAATTTTAAGAGGGTAGTTTTCATGTTGTGTTCTTATCATAATTTTTTAAAAAAAGAGAAAGAACCCATTAAGAAAATGAAAATACAGCCCAGGAGAAAATATTAACAAATCTTATGTGAAAAGGGGCTTATATCTACTGTGTATTTTAATAAATCTTACAACTTAAGACAAACAACACAATCAAAACTGGCAAAAATTTAAACTGCTATTTTACCAAACAAGATACAGAAATGATAATAAGGTCATGAAAAGACAATTAAGATTAAGTTATTAGCGAAAAGCAAATTAAAACCACAATGAGATACCACTTCATCCCCTAGAATAGCTATTTATACAAAGAAACAATAGCAAGTGATGTCAAGATGTAGAAACTGGAACTCTCAAAGACTGTTGTCAGGAATATAAAATGGTATCGCCACTTTGAAAATGGCAGCTCCTTAAAAAGATAAATACAAATTTACCATATGACTCAGCAATTCTACACCTAGGTAGGCACTCAAGAAAATAAAATAGCTTAATGTTTGCTGAGAAAAAAATGGGAAAATATAGCTTTAAGTACCAGCTACAGAGCCAATATGATACTCAGAAGAAAATTTATTAACTTTAAATCTATATATTAGAAACTTAAAATAAGCTAAGCTTTCAATTAATTTAAATAAAAAATACTAAAGAATGTACAAGGGAAAAAAATTGTATAGCTATGTATGGTAACACATAAATATGCAATCAGTATGTTGTATACCTGAAATTAATATAATGTTTTATGCGAATTTTACAATTCTATTTCAATAAAAAACTTTAAGTAGGAGTTAGTAATAAAAACAAAAATTAAGTAGAAAGTAATTTTTGATAAAACTAAAGCTACCTCTAGAAAAAACTACTATAATAGACAAAAGTCTGGCAAATCTGATCTGAGTGGGGAGAGAGAGGAAGTGAAAGAAGATGAGAAAAGACAAACATTAGCAAAAATGAAGAAGATATAACGATGAGTTATGGATGAGATTTAAGACCACAATACACAAACACACACACCATGTTGAATTCTATACACACACACAGACACACACACACACACACATCCCACACATACACACCACCCCCCCATGTTGAATTCTATGCCAAGTATGTGAAAAGCCAAATGACATGTGTTTCCTTGGAAAATGCTATTAAAATTGATTCAAGAAGCAGTATAATACCTGAAAAAAATTAACATCCTAACTAAAGGATTTGAAAAGGTTCTCCTTCCTCCCTCTCCTCATACCAAACTGAATGGCTTAATGGGCTGGTACTTATTAAACTTAAAGATGTTGATTAACACCATGCAGAAAGATAAAAAACTCTGATTGCTTCTATATCACTAACATAACGACTAGCAAGATTAGAGAGAAAATTATGTATGCAAATGAACCGAATACAAATCTCAACAAATATTCTATTTAGGGGTGAAACACAAACAGACAATAACCGCTGTTACATTACCACTCAACGCTATTCTCCACTCCTAGACACAGGGGAAAAAAGAGAGGGGAGAAAAAGAGGGAATAATACCGTAAAGGAAGAAATAAAACTATCACTGTATACAAATAATAATTTACCTAGTAAACCAAGAGTATTACGTAAATGACACAAGAATATAAACCATTAGTGATATTAAGAAATTTCAGAACGATCAACCTATAAAATCAAGAGCTTCCCGAAAATATTAGCAATAATGACAGAAAATGTAGTAAAAACCACCATCCCCAATGACTAAAAGTATAGAATAGTCTGGAAAAAAAAGTGAGAATCATTCAAAATTTTGATGAGGAAAACTATGTTAAAGAAATACAGAAAAGAACTGAAAAAAACATGATTATGCACCAGGTCACCTAGGGTCACACAGCAAAAACATGGTGGGAAAGAGATTCAAATTCACAAAATCTGGTTCCACAATTAATGCTCTTACTATCAACCAAGTTTAACAAAAGAATTAACAAGAGGGTAATATTATGAAGTATAATTTACATACTGTGATAAAAGCAACGAGACAAAATAAACTAGAACTGTGGGATGTGTATAGAGGAATTTAGTATATACAAGAAAGGAGGCATTTTAAATCAGTGAGTAAAGAAGAGACTACTTGGTAGGTAAGTATCGAGACAACGCAAGTCAACTTTTTGGGAAAAAGTCATACCAGGTAAGATTAAAGATCCAAAAGTAAAACAAAAATCTACTTTAAAAAAAAATCTTGAGAGTACAAAGATAGATAGAAAAATTAAAGAAAGATAGAAAGATTCTATCCTATGTAAGATACAAAGTCATAAGCCATAGCTATAAGACTAAAATAGGATTCCCTAGTAGCTGTATGACTAAAATGGGCTTCCATAGTAACTCAGTTGGTAAGAATCCGCCTGCAATGCAGGAGATCCCAGTTGGATTCCTGGGTTGGGAAGATCCACTGGAGAAGGGATACGCTACCCACTCCAGTATTCTTGGGCTTCCCCTGTGGCTCTCAGCGGGTAAAGAATCTACCTGCAATGAGGGAGACCCAGGTTCGATCCCTGAGTTGAGAAGATCCCCTGGAGAAGGGAATGGCTACCCACTCCAGTGTTCTGGCCTAGAGAATTCCACGGACTGTAAAGTCATGATTAAAAAGAGCCAGACACAACTGAGTGACTTTCACATGTCTTCACATTGACTAAAATATGAACAGCTTAGATAAGAGAAGACATGAGACATTAAGTATCTGCTCTCTCAGCTCACACTCAAGGACATGCTCTGCATGCTTCTCTCTGTATATAAATACACATAATGAGATTGATATCCTCTATAACAGGAAATAAATAAGGAAAAATTAGATATATAAAGAATAATTTACATTAGATAAACAGCCAATACATA
The DNA here is from genome assembly GCF_042477335.2 of Ovis canadensis. NCBI lineage: Eukaryota > Metazoa > Chordata > Mammalia > Artiodactyla > Bovidae > Ovis > Ovis canadensis. The sequence goes on from NC_091245.1 coordinate 229,274,782, forward strand.
TGAAAATGTTAACCCTCATTAGTAATCAAGGAAATGAAAATAAAAACAAGATGCCATTACTTTCTTCATTATAACAGCAAAAATTAGAAAGCCCAATACAATCTTATGCAGTACTGGCAAGTGTTTGGTAAAACAGAAATTCTCACAAGTGATGGGACTATAAACTGGTACTATTTTGGAAAACAATCTAGTTGCACATGTAAAAATTTAACATTTGCAAACTCTTGTCCAGTAATTTCAATTCTTGAACTCAGTCCCAAAGAAAAATTACTAGCTATTCCCACAAACATAAAGATGTTTGCTACAGTACTGCTTGTAGTAGCAAAAAACTGGAACATCTTGTAAGCCAATTAATACGAAACAACTAAATAATTAAAAACACAATGATTAACAAATACACAACCACAGAGTTAAAAATAATTAAACAGGATTATATGCAATGATGTGGAAAGGTTTCTAAATATAGTAAGATGGCAAGTCACAGAATGTTACAGAACCATCTCAAATATGAGGAGAAACCAATGTTATCACAATTGAGATATAGAATAAACACTGTAATATCCTGTTTTAAGGGGTTATATCTGGGAATAACAAGTGGATAAATGGGGCAGAGGTCCTTTATTTATAGAAGCTTGTTTTCTTTATAATTTTTGTAATTTTTAGAATTTTAAATTTAAAATTTTATGAAATTTTATAATTATGATTTTAAAAACACAGTTACAAGCAAACTAACAAAACATTAATTTACATCAAACCAAGAACCAGTAGGAAAAAAACAGATTTAATTCTGGATGAGAAAAAGGATTGTTACACTTCCAGATTTTTGGTTTTGAAAATGACTGCAAAAGTATGTCTCAGAATGTATCCAAGTCTTTTGCTACAAAATTTCGGTGAGGATATTTCTGCCGTGGTGATGAACAATAATCAGAGTTTTCTGTTTTCTTTGCTAGCGTATTAGGATCCCAATTCCCAAGTTACTCAAAGTTACTCAGAACAAAAGCGCATTTTTGCCAGATGGCTAGCCACAAATAGTAGACATCGTGTTAAACAGGTAGCAAAGTACTTTACCTACAATAAGTATTCAGTAAGCTACATTCCACAGATTTTGACTATTAACCTTATGTCTACTGGTAATGCACTCAAATCACATACAAAGTTTAACAGTTTCTCCAGGTGACAAAACTGATATTTCCCCCCGCCCCCCATTTAAGAGATCCCAAACCACACTTCTAAGTACTTTCTTCAAGACTTATGAACAACACATCAGTAAGTAAAAGAGGAACTTAAACTTTCAAAATAAGTAGCACAAGAATTTGGTTATTCCTTCAAAAAACGCTACCTCTAAACCCGTACTGTAACAACTAGGAAAACTATGTACATGTCCTACAACTAAAAACATTCACTTTTAGCAAGAGACTGAAGTATTTGCTACAGAATACTTATATTTTCTATTATGAAAGAAATATTCATCCATCAACTAGCATATTTAAGTATGCTACACTAATAGTAAATGCTAAGACAGAACACACTCTGAGGAGCCATTATGAAACTATGCAAATATTTTAAAATTCCATCTTCAAGAAATCTAATTATATCATTTGTATATCACTGTTTATTATTACTGAGTTTACCCTTCTGATTCAATGTATGCATCACAAATGCCACTAGGCATAAGAAAAACAAAAATATTACAACTAACAGATCTCAAAAATAATTTCCTTTCAATAAGAAACTGAATTCGGCATAAAACAAGCTTTTGATAAATTTCTACCACTTTACATTCTGTTAATGCAGTTACTGGTTTACTCATTTTGTAACCATTTAGTGTAAATATAAACTAAAATAGAAAAAAATTAAAATTTTTTATTTAAAAAACTAAATTAAAAAATTAATCACATTTCAAATATTCAACAGCTACTTATGGCTAGTGGCTACCATATTAGTAGGATAATGTAGAAAAAGAAATAAGATTTTTATTCTTCCTAACAGAAAGTTCTTTTGGACAGTCCTATTCTAGATATTTGGAGAAGGAAATGGCAACCCACTCCTGTGTTCTTGCCTGGAGAATCCCAGGGACTGGGGAGCCTGGTGGGCTGCCGTCTATGGGGTCACACAGAGTCGGACACGACTGAAGTGACTTAGCATTCTAGATATTATCAGTAATGATAAAAGACTCCTTATTAAGATAGTTAAAATAAAATCTGAAATCATTTCAAATGCTTTAAATTTTAACTCACCATGAATCTCTTTGATACGAAGTGTATTCTGGTGCATCCCATACTTCAAAATCAACTGTTCCAGATAGTAGAAAGTTTTTTTGTGCAAAGTCTAAACATAAATGAGTCACTAGATTAACAGATGAAACACACACACACACACACACAAAAAAAAGGCACTTACAGACACAGCACACTAATTTGTTTTAATTTTTATTGGAGCATAGTTGCTTCACAATGTTGTGTTAATTTCCACTGTACAGCAAAGTGAACCCACTATGCGCATACATGTATCCCTTTTTTTCTTTTCAGATTTCCTTTCCATGTAGGACAGCACAATAATTTTTAAAACAAAAACAATCTAAAGATTATCTAAAGTGTGGCAGTGATCTGCTTCTAAAGGTGAATGTCCCAAAGACCTAGACTATCCTTGGTGCCTGAACTACTTGGAAAGAAGGGAAAGGAGAAGGCTTTACCCACTATTTATAATGGACAAAGGCAAAATACAGATGGAGGACTCACACAGCATCTTTCTCTCATTACCTTTTGCCTGACTTGAACCACAGCCTTCCAGAAATCCTTAGCTTCCACTCTATGGCAATCACCACACATCTGGGGCTGAACAACATAATCCACCACAAACACTTGCTGAAGGATGGCACCATTCATCACCTGACAAAGAAAACAACCCACTTCTTCATTCTTTCCTTTATCAAAAGAAGATCCTTTAATATTTAACTTAAAATCTTTTTCTATGAATGCTCTGAGGACATTAGTAATAAATAAGTCATAATTAAAGTCATTAAGTTATACTATTTCCAGAAACGTATATAGGTTTAATTCATAGGATTTATCAGATTAACATTTCAAATTTACCTTTCAGTTGAAGTGGTTGTAAGATATTCTTTCAAGATTTTTTATAGCTATATATACGTATATATGCATGTGTGTGTGTATAAAATTCATCCTTAGGAGACAAAGAAAACTCTCAAAGAAAGAGGTCATTCCTTAATTGTTCCCAAACTTGACCAATCATCAGAAATCACCTGGGAAGCTTTATAGATTCTGAGTCTTATATCTAGGTGAATCCAGTTTGAATCAGTCACTGTGAGACATAATCATCAGCCAAGTTTGAGAAGCACTGCCTTAGCTCATGTTTTTACTTCAATCTTATTTCAAATAAAAATGACTTTGAGAAAGTTAACTTAGCCCACTAATCATGAACAAAGGCTGGTCTTACTAGTGACCTGATCATTTCTGCAGATGATCCAAAAGAAAACAAAGAATTAAAATTAAGAATGTTATTTGTTTCTCTTTAAGCTGTCAAGTCATAATGTACCAATAGCCTCATATTTTCACTACCTACACTTTAACCATGCCGAAAAAATTATGTATAGCTTACCTCTTTCTGAATAGTCAGTTTAACTTTAAGTCTCTTAGAATGAGGCTCAGTCCAAACAAAGCTTGCATCTACAAGCCGTACCTTCAATAAAACACAAACAAAAAGAAACATAAGTTACCTTTGGAAGAGAAAAAAGATGAAAGAATAACTCAAAATAAAAAGATTTCAAGATGCTTATGCAATCCCATGACTAATCTACCCAACATCACCAATTTAAAAAAAAAAAAAAAAAGCCATGAGACGTATGGCAACAAAAACAGCAAGTAAAGTGAAAATCTAATGACTATATTAAAGCAACTGGTATAATTCAAGCAAAAATTAAAACGGAAAAAAACTCCTTTCCCCTAAAAACAGTAGTTTTCCTAATTCAAAGTACATTTTTTAGGAGAAAACAAAGACCTGATGACTTCATCATCTACTAGAAATCTCATGAACAAAGGTTTCTACTTTTATTATTCTCTCTATAGTAAATTTGTGGCTTAAAAAATATATATGGACATTCATTCTTCGGAGGGAGTCTCATGCACTGAATACTGAATCCACAATGGTAACACACTGCTAAATCAGCAGAGTCAGCAGAGGCCAAAAACAGTTTGCCCTATGTGACAAACTCAATGCAGCTCATATGGCTAAAATGAGTGTTTTAAGAAAGGAGGTTGGAGAACAAAAAATAGAGGTTGTTTCATTAATCTGAGCAGGAGTTTAGGAAACCTGAACTGAGGGGCTGGAAATAGCAGCAGCAGAAGGATCCAAACCGAGAGATATTTGGGAGATAAAATCTATAGCATTTAATAACAAATAGATATGGGAAGATTTCAGAATGATAGTCAAGGATCCAGCTTGGACACCAAGGTAATACTATTTTTCTGACACAAATAAAAAAGAGATTAAATGCAGAGGAAAGTGCTATATTTGGTTTCAGACACTTAAGTTCAAGAGGATTTATCTGAGATATCCAAGTGAAGCTGTTCAGGAGATAGTGAGATATACACATTTGGTCTGGTGTTCTATGGAGAAATCTGAGTTAAAGATAACAGGTTTGGGAGACATCAGCAGGCAGATAATAATTTTATCAAGACCTGTCTGGCAAGAAGTAGATAAGCTAGTGTAGATACAGCAGTCCAGAATAAAACCCTCCTCATATGACTAGCTCCCTTAAACCAAAGCTTAGTAGCCAGTAGACAAGTCACCAGGTACAAAGGGTGACAGAGAGCTGTTTATTCCCTCAGTCTCCATCTGCGGCAGTCCAAGGAAGCTCCATGGGCCTGTATAAGACTGCCCTTTCCTCAGCCTCCAATCTCCATCTGTAGGAGTGGAGAGAGAAACAGATCTACTTCACCACTCCCCAGCTCAGTCTCATCACACTATCTGTCCTCAGACAACCAGGACTGATCCAACTTACTGAGCCCTTTAACCTTCTTTACCATTACCTCAGCCACCTGCTCATCTCACACACTCCAATCTCCACGTGTAACATATACGCCCTCTTCTGTCCCATCCAACACTCCTCCCCAAATCCTGAAAACCTTTTTATTGTGGCCCCTGGAATTCAACATTCACTAACAACAAAACCTTCTAAATCCTGAATCTCTTTCCTGAACATCCCCTTCACCTTCTAGATCTCCTGATTATCTACATATATAGCTCTCCCTATAGCTAATGAGGCCGCGATGGCACAGAAGCGGCGGCTATGGTTTTTCCAGTGGATGTGAGAGTTGGACTGACTATAAAGAAGGCTGAGTGCCGAAGAATTGATGCTTTTGAACTGTGGTATTGGAGAAGACTCTTGAGAGTCCCTTGGACTGCAAGGAGATCCAACCAGTCCATCCTAAAGGAGATCAGTCCTGGGTGTTCATTGGAAGGACTGATGTTGAAGCTGAAACTCCAATATTTCGGCCACCTGATGTGAAGAGCTGACTCATTGGAAAAGACCCTGATGCTGGGAGAGATTGGGGGTAGGAGGAGAAGGGGACGACAAAGGATGAGATGGTTGGATGGCCTCACTGACTCAAAGGACATGGGTTTGGGTGGACTCCAGGAGTTGGTGATGGACAGGGAGGCCTGGTGTGCTACAGTTCATGGGGTCGCAGGGAGTCAGACATGACTGAGTGACTGAACTGAAATGACAAGTAATGACTGATTTTTTTTTTCATCTTCTCAAACTTTTATCATCAAAGGATCCCAGGATTCAGTCCTCAAATTTCTCCTTCTCTAAACTCCCTAGGAAAGCTCATCCAATTTCATAGCTTTAAATACCATATACATCCCCAAATTCATTATCTTCAGTCTAGACCATGCCCTTGCTTATTCATCCAGCTCCCCACTATTTCTGCTTCCATGTCTAATGAACAGCTAAGTACCACCTGAGATGAGTTTTGATTTCTCCCACCTGACCTCCTCCTTTTGAAGTCTTTCCTACTTCACTAATAGCAACTTCCTCCTGGTTGCTCAAGAACCACAGAAGTCACCCTTGACTCCTTCAACTCCTAAGCATACATCCAGCTTCATCAATAAAGCCTACTGACTACCTTCAACAACAGAGCCAGAATCAATCCACTTCTCGCTACCTCTACTACTGATTCAAATATCATTTCTCATGATTACTACAATCGCTTCCTAAAGGCCCCCATCGCCCTCATATCTATTCTAAACACATGGAATTCTCCAGGCAAGAATATCCAAGTGGGTTGACATTCCCTTCTCCAGGGAATCTTCCCGACTCAGTGATAGAACCCGGGTCACCTGCATTGCAGGCAGATTCTTTACCATCTAAGCCACCAAAGGAGCCCCACTCAGAGTAAAAACCAGTCCTCAAAAGGGCCCATAGGCCCGACCTACTTGGACTTTCCATGTCTTCCCTAGTTCACCCCCAAGTACTTTGTCCTCCCAGTTCCACTCTAACCATACAGGTTTGCTCCTGTCCCTGGCCTCTACACTTGTTTTGCTACCCATAGTGCTCTTCTCTAAACTGTGGCCTCCTCCCTTACTTTTAATGTTTATTCTAGTGTCACCTTCAGAGACAGCAATGGCAACCCACTCCCGTACTCTTGCCTGGAAAATCCCATGGATGGAGGAGCCTGGTGGGCTGCAGTCCATGGGGTTGCTAGGAGTCAGACACAACTGAGCGACTTCACTTTCACTTTTCACTTTCATGCACTGGAGAAGGAAATGGCAACCCACTCCAGTGTTCTTGCCTGGAGAATCCCAGGGACGGGGGAGCCTGGTGGGCTGCTGTCTATAGGGCTGCACAGAGTCGAACATGACCGAAGCCACTTAGCAGCAGCAGCAGGATCACCTTATCGACGAGGTCTCCTCTAACCACTCTATTTTGAATTGCATCTCTTCCTGAGCAGTTTTTATCCCCTTCCTCAATTTTTCCTCCACAGAATTTATACCTTTTAATATATATTTTGCTTACTGCCCACTCCACACCCTCCTCTTCAACCAAAATAAAAGGTCTCCAAGGCAGAGATTTTTCCTCTCTCATTCACTGCCATATTTCTGACACCACAAGCAGACTGGTACAAGGCTGACACTTAATAAACATCTGTGAAATGCTAATGAATTAGTAATGAACATTTGATAAAAGCCTGAGGAATCAAAGCAAAAGACCAAGTTACACAAAAAAACTGACTCCAGGGGAAAAAACAAGAAAAACTTGAGACAAATCAGGGAACAGAAGGAAAGTATAAAAACAACAATTAAACTTTCAGAAATATTCAACAGACTGAATCAAGAACATTAAAAATTCTAAACTTAAACTACTAGTACTGAAAAAAATTCATACAAAAATTGGAAGATAAAAGAAACTGCCAGGAACACAAGGAAAAAAGGATTAAAGACAACACAAGGGCAAAAAGGCATTTTACAAAGTTTTAAGCTGGTAGGGCCAACATTTGACAAATGAGAATTCCAGGGAGAAAGAAACAGGAAAATAAAGAGAGAAACTTCAAAGAACTATTACACAAAATTTTTTCAGAGGCTAAGAGAATCTGAAGGCCTTCAAACCAAAACAGTCCATTTCAATTAAAAACATAGCTGGTGGAAATAATTAATAAAGTTCAGCACAAAGAAAACTGAAAGTGTTATGTAGAGAGACTAACTAGACTAACAAACCCTGTTTGGTTTTTGGAGATGTTTATGTACTGACTTTAAATAATAAGTACAGGTATCTTCCTTCCAGAAAGTAATGAAAATTTTTTAAAAAACTGACAACCATAAGCCTAATATTATTATAGTCTCCAAAATTATGTTTAGTGATGGTCGTATATATATTTTTTTTTCATAAAAGTTTACTGCACAAAAGGGGTTCTCAAATGATCACCTAAAAAGTTTGATTCTATACTAAATCTTTTAAAGCAAACGGACTTTCATTTCCATTAAAGAATATATACAGACTGGTTCCAAATAGGAAAAGGAGTACCTCAAGGCTGTGTATTGTCACCCTGCTTATTTAACTTATATGCAGAGTACATCATGAGAAACGGTGGCTGGAAGAAGCACAAGGTGGACTCAAGATTGCCGGGAGAAATATCAATAACCTCAGATATGCAGATGACACCACCCTTATGGCAGAAAGTGAAGAGGAACTAAAAAGCCTCTTAATGAAAGTGAAAGAGGAGAGTGAAAAAGTTGGCTTAAAGATCAACATTCAGAAAACGAAGATCATGGCATCTGGTCCCATCACTTCATGGCAAATAGATAGGGAAACAGTGGCTGACTTTATTTTTTTGTACTCCAAAATCACTGCAGACGGTGACTGCAGCCATGAAATTAAAAGACGACTACTCCTTCGAAGGAAAGTTATGACCAACCTAGACAGCATATTCAAAAGCAGAGAGACATTACTTTGCTGACTAAGGTCCGTCTAGTCAAGGCTATGGTTTTTCCAGTGGTCATGTATGGATGTGAGAGTTGGACTGTGAAGAAGGCTGAGTGCCGAAGAATTGATGCTTTTGAACTGTGGTGTTGGAGAAGACTCTTGAGAGTCCGTTGGACTGCAAGGAGATCCAACCAGTCCATTCTGAAGGAGATCAGCCCTGGGATTTCTTTGGAAGGAATAATGCTAAAGCTGAAACATCAATACTTTGGCCACCTCATGCGAAGAGTTGACTCACTGGAAAAGACTCTAATGCTGGGAGGCATTGGGGGCAGGAGGAGAAGGGGACAACAGAGAATGAGATGGCTGGATGGTATCACAGACTTGATGGACATGAGTTTGGGTGGACTCCAGGAGTTGGTGATGGACAGGGAGGCCTGGCGTGCTGCGATTCATGCGGTCGCAAAGAGTCGGACACGACTGAGCGACTGAACTGAAAGATGAAAACAGCATGTGTAGTAGTGTGCTTATCAACAGCAGCATTTAACAGTTATTTTGTAAAATCTACTCATACAAAGATTATCTGAAAATGAGACATTAAATCACACTCACACCCACACCCACATATACCTACAAAAACTGATTTTAGCTATTTTACCTACCTTACTCAGAGGGGCTTTGATTTTTTTCAAACACAAAGCAAGAAGATCCCTGGATTCTAATGCACACTGTACCCAAGTTGCTGGTGGCTGGAAATACCTGGGAAAAAGGTACCATATTGAAACTCAGTATCTCTCAGCAAAAAAAAAAAAAAAAAAAATCACTTAAATATGAAGACACAACAACAATTATTAACCAGATATAATAATACTCAAGGTTGATCTGAGGCACTTAACCCAAATATATTTTAATAGGTTCAGAAACTTTCAATTAGACCAGTAGTTTAGTTAAAAAGGTGAAATTATGAGTATTTGAGAAAGTCAATCTGTAATAACTTATTAAAAGGTCATTACTTCAAGCACCAATAAGAATTACAACGATGACAAAATGCTTAGGATTTCCTGGTGCTATGTTCTGAAACACGGATAAAAATTCATCTCACAATAGCATTAAAATGGTTTATAGTGAACAAATAAAATGCTTAAGAACTGCTTGTTTCTCACACGCACAAAAAATGTAAATTAGTACCTAATACTATGTATAAATAAGAGCTCAAGACTACTCACGCACTTCAAATCCCTTTTCAGGCTTCCCTGATGGCTCAGACACTACAGAGACTGCCTGCAATGCAGGAGACCCAGGTTTGATCCCTGGGTAGGGATGATCCTTGGAGAAGGGAATGGCAACCCACTCCAGTACTCTTGCCTAGGAAATCCCTTGTACAGAGGAACATGGTGGGCTACTGGCCATGGGTTCACAAAGAGTCAGACATGACTGAGCGACTAACACACGAATCTTAATTTTAATTTTCAAATTTTAAATTGTAAAATTTAAAGTCTTATGTAAAACGTGACTAAATTAAAATCTTTTATATATGTACTTGAAGTCTTATAGCCCAACCAGGCAAGGAGTTAGGGCAGTGCTTAGCATATAGTAAATGCTTAACAAGTGTTTGTTAAATACATAATACTTCTAAATGTATTATGTGAATGCTTTGTTCATACTCGTTAAGTAAATATTCTGATCTTCACTTTTAAAGGTTCACTGATAAACCTTACTTACACAGGTCCCTTTGTTGTAAGCCAAGTTTTTAGATTTAGAAAATGTTTCATATGTCATCTATTAAAGCCCCTTCATTATGAGGAGGAAATTAAGGCGTTAGAGAGGTTACATGGCCAAGTTTCAGAGACCTAGTTCATGAGGAATCTAGTGTTTTTCTCACTCCACATCACTATAAAGAATAGAGAATATTACAGATTAAGATTATTAACTATAATCTCCCTGAAACAGAATACAGGTTTCCTGTTTTATATTTATGTACATGTTTTATGTATTTTTCTGGGGAAATGCAGCTTTTAAATTCTTAAAGGGATTCATGAACCCCTCCCTCCCAAAAAAGTTACTCACCACTAGAGTCCTAACCCAGCTGGGAAGTCACAGACATACCACGTTATGGGTAGCTTCAGTGGGCAGTTTTGTATTACTCAATAGCAGACTAGACATAAGCTATTTATGCAACAGCTAAAGAATGTAAAAAACAGTAACTTAAGTTTGCCTTCAAATTTTTGACCATGCTAGACATGATATACTGAGCTTTTTCCCCATTAGCCATAGTCATTTTAGTTACACAGGAACATTAATATAGGATTTTTAAAACACACTGCCAAATTACTTTTAAATATAAGGTGCTTTTTATCATATATGGCTTTGAATGATTGAAGGGAAAAACAAAAACTTCATGGTAATTGGACCAGTTATGTCTTTAAAATCTGCTCTCACTCCTGAAAACATTAACTTTTATGTATTAATTATACATATCAATTCTATCCCTTTATACTAACTTCACCACATTAGCAGGGAAAACTAGAAAACTACATTACAAAATTGCAAATTCTATAATCTCTAGCTTTGACACCATAAATAAAACTAAAATCTCAGTTACACGCACTTTAATATATGTATCTTAATCTCACTATATTCTAGTGGCTCTCTTATATATGAATTTCAACTTTAAGTAGGATAAAAAAGTATCACACTATACCTTTGGCATTGTTTGCAGAAAGATATAAAGACTTGTTTCGGAATGCCTTGGCTGATGTCTACTTTGCTTCGCAGACAAGCCACACAAATGTTAGCAGGATTTGGACTAATTGGGACACCACAATCGCAGCACAAGCTTAAATAAAGCATACATTTTTTCAAGTTACATTTCATAAGTGTACTAGTTAGATTTAAAAACTATCAAACAGGGATTAGCAGATACAAACTACTATATATAAAATGAACAAGGTCCTACTGTATAGCACAGGGAACTATAATCAATATCCTATAATAAACCATAATGGAAAAGAATATGAAATATATATATATACAACTGAATCACAGTTATATATATAAAACTAAATCACACTGCTGTACAGCAGAAACTAATACAACATTGAAAAATCAACTATACTTCAATAAAAAATAGTAATAAAATTAACACCAACCAAAGTCTTCAAGTTAGGCCATAGTATCTCCGCCCTTTTTAAAAATCTGACTTTGAGCAATCTTCAAAGATGCACTAGATTTTTAAAAGCCTTAGATTATTGAGGAAAAAAACAAATATGGCCACAATTCCAAAAAGCCTCAAAATATGACTGATATACAAAAGGTTAAAAAAGGTCTAGAGAATCTAAATAACTGCTAATAGTAATCATTAGACAGCTTTATAGTCCAAAGGCAAAAATTTTCTTAAAGCCTCAATATAGCACCGGGACTCCCAAAATGTAAAAAGGATGGAAGAGTATCAGTATAACTGATGGCAGTGTCATAACTCTAGGTGTATTGAGAACAGAAAGTATTTAAAAATCATTGAGCTATCCAAAATAAGAGTTCTATAATCATTAATGTCCACTGTGGTAGCCACCAGGCATATGTGATTACTGACGACTTGAAATGTGGGTAATAGAAGAAGTGAATACTTAGTTTTATTACATTTTAATTACTTGAAATTTAAAAAGCCACATATGGCCAATGGTTGATGCCAATCTAGAAGAATGTACAGAGACTATTTTAATACTTTTAAAACAGTATTTACCACAACAAACTTTCTAGCGAAAAACGACCTCGTTTCTTCCAGGAAACAAGGCTTTTCATCTTTTCCACTTAAGACAAATCCCCCTAAAAGAAAAGCTTTCCCCATAGTAAATTTTAAAGACTCATTTTAACGTTTTTAAATATAATGGGGATAGGGGAAAAAGGACGTGACTCACATATGTCCAGGTGTGTGCTTGACGGGTTCCGTCATATACTCCATTTTTCTGTACACCTTGATTTCAAGGACAGAGAACAGTGAAATTTAGACATTTTTCTATTCACTCTTTTATACAAATCATCCTTCTGCCTCTTCTGTATAAGACAACCAAGCCTCGTACAGCCACAAATAAGAAAAACCCATTCCACCTACAATCTCTGCAAGAAGTAATTTCCTTAATAACAGAAGGAAGCGACTGGAGGAGGATCCCATATGCAAGACCCTCGGAGCCACGAAACTGGGCGCTGACCTCAGGTGTCACTTGGGCGCCAACCCTGGCGAACTCAAAAAGGGGCCAGAAACGGCCAGGGCCGTTCCGGACACCACCAGGCCCAAACCCTGCTGCCGACGCGCCTAGAACCCACTGCAGAAGTCCGCGGGCGGTGTCACCGGGCCTGCAGGCCACCCACCCCGACCTGACCCCGCACGCCGCGGATAAGACCTCATGCAAGCTCCTGCTGGCAGCGCGCGCGCTGCGCCCAAGCGGCCCGAAGTCGGCCCACGACCAGGGAGTCCGTCCCGGTCTCTTCTTAGAGACCCCCCGAGACTGCAGCGCCGGACTCGGCCACCAGATCTTACTTAACACCACTGGGCCTGACCCAAACGTGCTCAAAAATCTACAACGAAACCAGCTTCAGTGGCCTGGAGAGTAGCCGCCAGAGCTGACGCTGGTACAGCGCAGATCTCGCGAGAGAAGAGTTCGAAATCCCGCGAGTCGCGAGACGAGACTCACAGCAGCGAGTCGGGGCGGAGGAAGGGGAGGGCGCTGGAGAAAGTTGGGCGGAGCGGAGGCCGAACGGGTGGGATGGATCCAAGAGAGAAGATAGGGGGCTCTCTCGTCCTATGGCTCCTGAGATTTAACAGACTTTACAACTCTTCTATTGGGTTATCATCCTTCCTTGGCCAGAACTCATTCAAAGCCACTCTTTAGATATTCCTATTGGGAACTTGCTTCTTGGTTAAATGATTATATAAAAGTTATCCACGGCACCACATTACACAAAGAAATTAGAGTAACTTCCATTGAGAGCAGTGCCTTTTGTCCCTTTTGCTCACCGTTATATGCCTAATGCCTGTCACATCATAAATGCTCCAGTGGATATTTGTTGAATAGATGAGAAAGAAATGCAAGAAGTAATTGTGAAGTCTATGTTATTTTAAGACCACTTATTATTAGAAAATGCTCCCCAATAGTGCACTTAATGACTTTATACCTTGATCCTAGAGCAGCTCAGAAAGAATATAATCACTCTTTGTTATGACTGAATTTCAAATATTTGAAGAGGGCAACCATATTTTTTTTTCTGCCTTCTCACCCCAAATTTCAAGGAATAAGCAAGGTTACCTTGTGATCAGAGAAGGCCTCCCATGTCTTGTGTAGGGAACTTAAGTAGTCCCCCTGCTGCTGCTGCTGCTGCTGCTGCACTTCAGTCGTGTCCGACTGTGTGACCCGATAGACGGCAACCCACCAGGCTCCCCAGTCCCTGGGATTCTCCAGGCAAGAACACTGGAGTGGGTTGCCATTTCCTTCTCCAATGCATGAAAGTAAAAAGTGAAAGTGAAGTAGCTCAGCCGTGTCCGACTCTTAGCGACCCCATGGACTGCAGCCTACCAGACTCCTCTGTCCATGGGATTTTCCAGGCAAGAGTACTGGAGTGGGGTGCCATTGCCTTCTCCGAAGTAGTCCCCCATTCCTTCTTATTCCCACACCCCATCCTTCCAAGGTATAAGTTTAATCTTGTTATATTCCCTTGCTTTTAATCCTTTGAAGGTCTCTGCTCTGGATTATTGCCTATATGGAAAATTCAAATTGCTCTGCATAGAAAAAAACTCTTCAGGATCTGGCCTGGACATAACCTGTCACATTCCTAAGCACACAGCTGTACAAGCCAACCGGCAGGTCCTGCAGGAACTAATCCTTTTGTGGCCGATCTGTGAGTACGAGCCACGTTCTGAATGTCTGGGGCTGTTCCTTTTTTCTTTCTCAATACAGTGCTTCTATACTATGTATGATTTGTCACCAAGTGCCATAGTGCCAGGTTTGCTAGGCATTAGATCAACTCAGACATGGCTCCTGCCCTCATGGAGCTTGTGTTTTACAGGTGAGGCTGATAATTCCAAACAACTAGGTAATTTGCTGAGAGTTCTGTAGCAAGCAAGTGGCAGAACCAGGACCCAAACAACAGTTTGTCTAAGTCTGTGTCCATGTGCCACTATACTAGGCTCCCAGCCCTTCTGAGGCTCAGATCAGCTATTCTTATTCATGGGCATTTTTTTTTTCCCCAAGAAACTATTTATTTTCCATCAGACTTATTTTCATTTTCTGTTTAAGAGTATGTGAAGGAGCCATGTAAGACCACTGTGGTTGTTCCTCCTGGGTCAGTGGCCTGAGCCGTGGCAGCTGTAGACCGGCCTTCAGAGGCGGGCAGAGTGCCATGGTCCTCCAGGAGGAGCTGCAGGAAGGCACCGAGGCCACCTGTGCCTGCAGACCTGTCTGCAACTTGGGGTTGAGTAGAAATAAACTCGGGACCTGGAGTGATTCATTCACCCTGAAATTCCTCCTGAGTCTCAGCCTTATCAGCACTACCTGCTCTTCCTTTTCAGTCTCTTCAGGATCCCTGGTGAAGCAGAGACAGGACCTGACCTCACACAGGTGCACACCTGAGATGGAGCCTCGCAGGCACAGAATCCCCAGGCCAGCATGGCCACATCAGACCGCAGGAGCTCCCCTCTTGCTGTGGGGGTGGCAGTGCCCACACAGCACAGGGGAGCGTCTGAGTGACCTGGAGCAACAGTAGGCGGGTTACTGTAAGATGCCTTTGTGATACTGGTGGTCACCCCAGGGGTCTGTAAGCGCAGAAGACAGGGCAGAAGCTGCCTACATCTGGTTAGTGATGATTACAGGAGTGGATGACCCCACAATGGAAGTAGCTCCCATAGCAAAAGCAAACTTCAGCACAGCTTGGCCAAATGGCCAGCATTCCTGGAGCACGTGATACTGGCATCAGCTGGGCTTTCAATGTCAGCAAGAGCATGAGCTGCCCAGCAGAAGCTTCTCCAAGATTCTCTTCAGATTCACAAGGTAACACCATCACTTTTCCTTTTGTAGATGTGCTATCCTGTTGGGAAGCCATGTTGGCACCCCCTAACTGGGCTCTGCTGTGAGGGATTTGATGACATTTTCCTCCTTTGTTTGCAGGCTCTCAGGGGCTCCAGATATTGTGAAATTTTCCCTCCCAAGTTACAAGGGGGAGCATATAACCACAAGTCACAAACATGACATTCATATAAATATTTTACAAATTTATATCAGAATCCATAAAATCTCTTTCTTGACCAATTAAGGTAAATGTAAATATTTTCATCAGTTTTGTTTTAGCTTACATTACTTTCTTGGAGACCCCGGTTCAATTCCTGGGTCAGAAAGATCTGCTGGAGAAAGGATAGGCTACCCACTGCAGTATTTGGGGGCTTACCTTGTGGCTCAGCTGGTAAAAACTCCACCTGCAATGTGGGGGACCTGGGTTCGATCCCTGGGTTGGGAAGATCCCCTGGAGAGGGGAATGGCTACCTGCTCCAGTATTCTGGCCTGGAGAATTCCATGGACTATACAGTCCATGGGGTCACAAAGAGTCTGACACGACTGAGTGACTTTCACTTTTCTTGGAGACAACTTGAATAAGTGTTTTAAAAGTAGAGTTTTCTTAATTTTAAGTATCTTCTATACCTAGAAACTAATAACTGCTCAATAGCTGTTAGTGAAATTCTATACAAAACTTTCGAATGCAGAGTATGGCTATTCTTACCCCATGTGATAGCACGTGTGTCTCATTATCCAGAGATTAGTGTAGGAGAGGTTTATAATGGAGCACACTTAGAATCAACACCTGTGGAAGGGGAGGGAGGAACCCACAGTTGGGTAGGGAGAGAAGATGTGGTGCCCTGCACTCTGATGTAGGCCTCACCAACCATAATGCCAGAAGCTCTGAAGCTGAGATGAGTTCAGTTTTCCCCAGGGTGCTGGGCCATGGTTCACTGATGCGTCATTGGATGATCATTATTCCCTTGGTCAGGAAGATTTCCCTGGAGTAGGAAATGGCAACCCACTCCAGTATTCTTGCCTGGAAAATTCCAAGGATAGAGAAACTTGGTGGGTCCATGGGGTCAGACATGACTGAGCATGCATGAATTCCCTTCCACGCTGGACTCTCAGGTCCTTGCTTCATGTCCCACGGCTTTTAGACCCTCTGCCCCCAAGGAATCGCTTCACCTCTTTAAGCCTCGGTTTCCTTCTTTCTTTTTTAAAAAATTTTTATTGAAATATAGTTGATTTAGAGTGTTGTGTTAGTTTCAAGTGTACTGCAAAAGTGATTCAGTTATATATCCATACTGTTGTTGTTTAGTTGCTAAGTCAAATGCAACTCTTGCCACCCTGTGGACTGTAGCCCACCAGGCTCTTCTGTCCGTGGGATTTCTCATGCAAGAATACTGGAGTAGATTGCCATTTCATTCTCCAGAGGATATTCCCAACCCAGGCATTGAACCCACATCTCCTGCATTGCAGGCAGATTCTTTACCACTGAGTAACCGGGAAACCCATGTATATATTTATGTGTGTGTGTGTGTATATACACACACACACATATATATATATACATACACACATATATATATATTCTTTTTAAGATTCTTTTTCATTATTGGTTACTACAGTATATTGAGTATAGTAGTTTCCTGTGCTGTACAGTAGGTCCTTGTTGGTTCTTTCTTTCTAAAACTGTGTAATTATTTGTCCCTCATAAAGTTGTTATGAGAAATGATTAAGATAAGTTATGTAGAAATATTAGTAAGCTGTAAGCTATAAGAGGAAGTGTTTAGTAAACTGCAAAAACTATTATGGATGGAGGTATGTCATTCTCAGCCAAAGTCCCTTAACAGCAATTGAGTTAAATGGCAAGAAATGGTTAGTATTTGATACATCCATTGTATAGAATTTCAGATATCACACTTGTAATCTTGCTTCACTATTAATTTACAAGATAAAGAAATTATAAACAAAATAAAATTTGAGTGTTCATTCTTGTGAAATGCATTCAGCTATAACATCTGTGCATATGTCTGCATGTGCATTTTACTTCAACAAAAAGTTTTATAAATACAAATAAACTTGTACATAGAAAAGTTTTTAAAAAAACAGATAAAATGATAAATCAAAATAATAATATTTGAGAAATTTCCCCACTTTTGCAAAGTGGGAAAATAGGTATCCTAAAAGAGAAGATGAACAATGAAAAAATAGAAGTGAACAAATTTAGATGTACCAAAATAACTTTCAAAAACAAAACAAAATATTGTATAGCACAGGGAACTCTACTCCATGCTCTGTAATGACCTATATGGGGAAGGAATCAAAAAAGGGAGATATATATATATATGTATGTGTGTGTATATATATATATATATATATATATATATATATATATATATATGTAACTGATTCCCTTTGCTGTACACCTGAAACTAACACAACATTGTAAATCAACTAAACTCCAATAACAATTAAAAAATAAAAAAATAAACTTTATCTCCGCTGGGTCCCAAAGATCTAAGAATTTGGGGATATGAAACTTTTTCCTCTCATCTTTCTTTTCAGTAATTGCTACCATGTCAGTGTCTCATTCATCCCAAAAGCCTCCTTACCTCTTCCTCTCCGATGATCTCAAAGATGTTTGGTGTCTGTTTGTTATTTCACTCCTGTAGAAAGAATGGAAGGGACACACAAAACTGTACTTGTAATGACCAGTCAGTCTGGAGGTAATGGGGAGAATTTTTCTGCCAAAACTGTTAAGAAGTGAACTGACTTTGCCTATGTGGGCATTTTATATCATCTGAAGTAGAGTTTCAGGGGAGATTTCAAGGATATACAGGGAGTGTATGTAGGCAAACTTGGATGTTAGATAGACGCACTTTCTAAAACTTCTGGTTATGTAGCTGATTTACTTTAGGATACTTATCTGTTAGTTGAACCACGGCCTCCCAATTAGTGATGAAAAAATCCTAAAAGTTTCTGGGTAGGAAAAAACAGGTCTCCAACAGAGGCTCAAGATCAGAATAGCTTCAGACTTCTCAAAAGCAACACCAGATACAAGAAGACATACTTTGAAATTTTTGAAGAAAAATTGTTTCCAACCTTGAATTCTATACTAGACTGAATTATCAATAAAGTGTGAGAGTTGAATAAAGATAGTCTCAGTTTCACCTATCTGAGGAAGTTACTGATGGATATAAATCAAGCAGAAGGAAGACACAAGACTCAGGAAATAGGAGGAAAGCAAAATCCCAAGGTGATAGTTATACGCTATACAAAGAGGACTTCACTCTGGATTGGAGCAATCAGATGGCTCTGAGAAAGATTTCTACAAGAAACTAAAAAATTGATGGCATATAGGGTTTCTGAATATCTTAAAGAGTTTGGTAACTGGCAAATAGTTGGATATTGATAAGGGAATACTATGAAAAAATTCCACACAAAAATTTGAAAACTTATTGATAAATAGATCAATATCTTAAAAAGCACAAACTACCACAACTCACCCCAGATAAAGTAGATGGTTTAAATAACCTGATAACTACTGAAATTGAATTTATAGTAATTTTTTTCACAAGGCTTCAACACTTTTGTTCAGCAGTCGGCTAAGTAACCCCATTCACATTCCCCTTCCCCCTCTTTACCACTAGCAGCAACCACGAGGC
This sequence comes from Ovis canadensis, assembly GCF_042477335.2. Classification (NCBI taxonomy): domain Eukaryota; kingdom Metazoa; phylum Chordata; class Mammalia; order Artiodactyla; family Bovidae; genus Ovis; species Ovis canadensis. The sequence continues at coordinate 229,293,927 of NC_091245.1, forward strand.
ATGACTTTGGCCAACAGGTTACAAAGGGGAAGCCTATTGGGCAATCTTCCAGAAAACTTTAGCTTTCTTAATACAAAGGCACAGACTCAGAGGGTATGCCATTTTGCCCTCATTCTTTGCTCCTTTGCCCTTTTGTCTGCCTATTGTCTGAAATGCAAATGTGATGTATGGAGGCACAGCAGCCACCTCCTAACCATAGGCAAAGAACAATCAGGGCAAGGGCCAACAAGCAGAGGGTGAGGCAGAAGAGAGCTAGAAAGAGCCTGTGTCTAGGCTGTGTTATTATATGATGGCACCAACCCAGGAGTCCTTTCCCTTGAAGGAGAAAAAAAAAAAAACACCACTTTATTTGTGTAAGCTACTATTGGCCAGATTTTCTATTATTTGTCACCAAACACATTTCTAACAGATTCTTCACTCACAGGAGATTCTCAGCAGGACTAATACACTACAGCTACCATCTAAGACTATTAAAGGTTGAAAAGTCTGATAGCTGCTTAATATTCTCTGTTTCAGAAACCAAACTGCTGACACTGCCTTTTCCTTTCTCCTTTCTCTACAATATTTTCTGTTTCTTATTCTTCTCAGCTTGGCCTGAATTTGTATTATAATTAGACTCTTGCCAGTCATTCTCCTAATTGGATTGGGCTTTTGTTCTAGCTCAGACAGCTCAGAATTTTTTAATGGTCTTCCTAAACCATTCCAGCCCAAGGCAGTCACTCACTTCTTTGACCCCATAGCTCTTACTGTCTGCACTTCCCAACTGCCAATTCATCATGCCGCATCCCATGACACTTCTCATACAGCTTGCATAGAATAATCGATGTTTAGAGCTGGAAGGGACATTAAAAATCATCTTCTCCAGCCACCTCAGAGAATGTGAATTGTGGCTTAAATCTTGAATTTTTCTTTACCTCGTCATGGGTTTACCACTGATCATCCCAACTAGATCTTAAGCTCCAAGGGAAAAGAAAAATGAATAAATATTTGTTAAGTTACCTGCCATAAGTCAGACACTTTACACTCACTGTTAAAATTTAATTTTCACAGCAGTCCTATGAAATAGGCGTTAATCCCCATTTGCCAGGTGAAGGAACTAAAGCTCAGAGAGGGGTTACTTAGCAAAAGTGCCATTAGCCTAATTTTAGAAACTGAGACCTGATTCAGATTTTTAAAAATGCTCATTTGGGGTTTGTTAGGACTGCCTCCTAGGACACACAGATCCAGGATGCACTTGAATTGTGTTCTGCCAGACTACAAAATGAGAGAGACTGTAAAAGGCAAAAACTGCAAGGCTACAGTTAATTACATGAGTTACTTACTAAGAATTATAATTGGAGCTGGCAAGAAGTAAGGGTGATTGTTAAGTAAGGATTGGTTGAGGTCTGAAATAGTTGCATAGCTATAAGGGGAGATCTTGAGAACATAAGATTGCAGTTGGCAGGATTTGTTTTAAATGCAGCTGCTAGTTGTGTCCCTATTGGTTTAAAGAATGTTCAATTCTTAGTAGTTGAAGGGACATGTCTCAGAAGTTTAGGGACATGGCCACCCAACTCCATTTTTGTATACCTAAACTGTGATCACTCCACTATAATTTCAGTTTGTCATCAGTACAATACCTAGAAAGAGGGGAAGCCTATTCTGGCTCAGGTCTTAAGAAGTTTACGTGTCTTTAACCTCCCTCTAGGCTGTTAAACCACTTGAATGGATTTTGTCTTTGGGGGTTCTGCAACCTATAAACTTCAAGAAATTCTGCATTTTCTTCCCAGGCTTTCTCTCTAATAAGAGATTTAAAATATATCTGTGATATTTTGCCATATAATAAGAAATATCTGTATTTGGTCTTTATCTCAAATCCCTGACACAGGGCTCCTGAAACCTTTGTAAATTCCTGAGCACAGGGAGCACAGGGAGAAACTTTTTTCAAGGAGACTCTGGGTGGGCTCCTGGCTGGCTCCTGCATGAAGGATGATCACCAGAAAGACCAAGCCATGATTAGAATTTTTGAATTTTCATCTCTACTGCCCATCCTCCAGAGAGGGGAGTGGGACTGGAAGTGGATTTAGCAATTAACCATGGCTACATGAGGAAGCCTCCATAAAATCCCAATAGTTAGGGGCTCACAGAACTTCCAGGTGGGTGAACATGCACACACCGGTAGGTAGACACACCCCACTTCATGGGGACAGAAGCTCCTGTGCTCAGGACCCTCCCAGGTCCCTCTGTGCATCTCTTCATCTAGCTGTTCATCTGTACTGGTAAATGTGTTTCCCTGAGTTCTGTGAGCCACTTTTGTAAATTAATAGTACCTAAGGAGAGAGCTCGGAGAAAGGCATGGCAATCCACTCCACTATACTTGCCTGGAGAATCCCATGGGCAGAGGAGCCTGGAAAGTAACAATCCATAGGGTCGCAAAGAGTCGGACACAACTGAAGCTACTTAGCACAGCGCAACAAGGAGAGAGCTGTGAGAACCTCCTGATTGTAGCCAAGTCGGAAATTATGGGAAACCTAGAGACCCAGGGACTTAGGACTGATATCTGAAGTAAGTTGGGAGCAGTCTTGTGGGATTGAGCCCTTAAGTAGTGGAATCTGACACTATCTCCAGGTAGACAGTACCACAGTTGAATTAAATCGTAAATCCGCCTGGTTTCCTGGAAAATTGCTTGGTGTAGGGAAAATGCCCTCACATTTCACGACCAGAAGTGTCAGGCATGTTATGAATGTGACAGTAGTGTGAGAATAAAGAGAAGCACCGGAGAATTATAGGTTTTTTCCAACTCAGTATATCATAGCCAAATAAGATATTGGTTCTTTGTGTTTAATGTAACATGGTTAAGATGCAGTGCTGATAGAACAAAAATATTTTACTGTTTTGTTTTAGTGAAAAAATTGTTGGCTATCCATCATGATAAAATCTTATAACAAAAATACATATATTGTTAAGTTAATGTGGAAAAGTTTTTGTTCTATCTGAACAGCAGCAAACAAAAGTGCTTTGTAGAGAATAGCTTTGTAAGCTATTTGAGATCATTCATACCATTAAGAAAAAAATAATGGAAATATTTACAGCAATGAAATTTAGTAGTTCCAAGTTTCATAGAAATGTCAGCAATGTTTGATTCCATTCAGTAAACCAATTGTATCTTTATTTTTATCTGCAATATTCCATACTTTAATCTGGGCCTCGCAGGTTTTTAATTTGGAGATTGGAAATCTTTCAACTGTGTTACCTTTTTATAGAACTACCTTAATGCTAGATTGGCAATTAAAATGCAGGTGTATGAGGAAACCAGAATTGAAAGAGAGACGTGTACCCCAATGTTCATCACAGCACTGTTTATAATAGCCAGGACATGGAAACAACCTAGATGTCCATCAGCAGATGAATGTATAAGAAAGCTGTGGTACATATACACAATGGAGTATTACTCAGCCATTAAAAAGAATACATTTGAATCAGTTCTAATGAGGTGGATGAAACTGGAGCCGATTATACAGTGAAGTGAGCTGATTATACAGAGTGAAGTAAGCCAGAAAGAAAAGCACCAATACAGTATACTAACGCATATATTTGGAATTTAGAAAGATGGTAATGATAACCCTGTATGTGAGACAGCAAAAGAGACACAGATGTAAAGAACAGACTTTTGGACTCTGAGGGAGAGGGAGAGGGTGGGATGATTTGGGAGAATGGCATTGAAACATGTATACTATCATGTAAGAAACGAATTGCTAGTCTAGGTTCAATACAGGATACAGGATGCTTGGGGCTGGTGCACTGGGATGACACAGAGAGATGGTATGGGGAGGGAGGTGGGAGGAGGGTTCAGGGTTGGGAACGCATGTACACCCATGGTGGATTCACGTCAATGTATGGCAAAACCAATACAGTATTGTAAAGTAAAATAAAGTAAAAATTAAAAAAAATTTTTTTTAAATAAAGAATTTTAAAATTAAAAAAAAAAATGCAGGTGTAATTTTCCTCTAATGCCATCGCTATTGTTTAGGTAACAAGAAAAATCTTAGGTAATTGGCTTTGAAGAGTGCAATCCTATATCTGTCTTCTGTCTCTGATACAAAACACATTTGATTTTTAAAGTGCATAGATAATCTCTTCATTTTTTAAAAAAGTATAAATTTACATGTCTGCATTTTAAAAAGACTTTGGTCATAGTTTTAGATGCCTGATTTAATTAATGTGCATGCCACTTTGGGGAACATACCTTTGCCTTTATGAGTTTATTTATAACTTTCTAATTATATTATATACCGCTTAAGTATATAAACTCAAGACATGCAATGAGTATCAAACTTTTGAAAATACCACAGGTTATGGTAATTGGTTGTACATGCTTAAAACATTAACCAAAAATAAATAAGCTAAAAAATATATATATACATATATCTAATAGGTGTCTGTGTGTCACAAGGCCACACAGGCTTCTAGTCATGTGGATGATTATTCCTATTAAGCATAAGCCTCAACAGACAAGGACTATACCTTGCAGATCTTTATATCCATCAGGTCTAATACAGGAGAGTCTAATACACATTTGAAAGATGAATAAATGTGTTTCCTTGAAGGCCAGTCAGGTCCATACTTCTTTGAGTTTCTTCAGGTTGTTAACACCTTGTTTTGTCCAAAGTAAACAGCATTTACTAATTGGAATTAAGTGTTAAAAGAATGAAAGGGGAAAGTCTCCTTTGTCTTTCTCTTCAGGCTACCTGATTGTTCTAAATATTATGGAATATAATATATTCCATATATTATTTTCCCATCAGCGTGTTATGTCAGGAATTCAGGCAAACAAGATGTGCACTATGACCCAGCCATTTTACCCCTGAACTCTGTCTTTTCTTTGATTTGGTAACAATTTGTTAAAGAATACTTAATAATTATTACCCTGTTAAAATACTCTTTTAAAAAAATAGGATGCTAGGAGAAAATGAAGAAACCCAGCTTGTATGAATTCTGTTCATATTTCTTTTCCCCCACTTTGTTTATGAAGAAGTTTGCTGTTTATTCATTTATGTATTTAGCCATACCATGTGGCTTGTGGAATTTTAGTTCCCTGACCAAGGATTGAACCCTGCCTACGGCAGTTAAAGCAGAGAGTCCTAACCACTGGACCATCAGGTAATTCCCAGGAGCTTATAATTTATAAGGGAGGACTCGAAGTGATGTACCATCACAAAGCCAGTCCATGGGGATTTTTGATATCCTACATTGGCTTCTAAAAAATTGAATGAATAGTTCAGTTCAGTTCAGTCACTTAGTCGTGTCTGACTCTTTGCGATCCCATGAACCGCAGCATGACAGGCCTCCCTGTCCATCACCAACTCCCGGAGTTTATCCAAACTCTTCTTTACTGAGTTGGTGATGCCATCTAACCGTCTCATCCTCTGTTGTCCCCTTCTCCTCCTGCCTTCAATCTTTCTCAACATCAGGGTCTTTTCAAATGAAACACTATGTTCTTAATTATAAGCATGAGAAACTAACTCTGGCTTAGTTAGCAAAAGGAATTTGTGACATACTCTTGGTAGGCCCCAGAATCCAAAGGAAGGTGAAAGACAAGACTGAGGGCCATGCAGCCAGGAACACCACCTGAAATCACACAGCAGAGCTAACATATTCAGTCAAAACCGCACAGATATCACTATCGCAGTATATACACGGCAGCCTGCCCTGCAGACACAGCTATTGCTGCTAGAACCTCAGTCCCTGCTTCCCTAGAACTCTGTGTGGCCAATATGAGGCTTCCTGCTGTCCTTGATTCTTTGCATCATTAACTCAGAAGTTAAGGGCAGAGCCTACATCATGTAAGCAGATTGAGACTGAGCAGTAACTAAAGATGCACAGAGAGTTTGAGCCACTGACCCCTGTAGTCCAGTCCTATTCATGCTAATTTTCCAAGAACTACCTCCTACTCTCCTACTTTTGCCCTTTCCAAGTTTAGGATCCCTATACCAGCTTAGCAATTTGCACATTCATTGCCAAAATTAACACAGTTGGGTGCATTCAGTTAAGAAGTCTAATAGCCAAATGTTCTTGGTAAATGTTTATTGGGCTATTTTTAGACAGTAGTGATGTATTCAATTAATATTTGTGAATGTAAAACAGAAAGCCCTAAATGGTCATGACTGCAGTCTTCCAATATTCTTTTAAACTTCAGAACTAGCTCTTGAATAGAGTCTGTAAGTGCCTTGAGAAACCAATTAAAAACTTAATCCCTGTATGGAATGGTTTTCTTTCTCTTCATTACTGTGCAGTCTTGCTGCTTGCTGATCCATCAGCAGCACTGTCAATGACAGTCCCTCTCTAATAACCTTTAATCTGCCTAACAGACTGAGCAATCAAACAGCTCAGTGAAAATTTACTTGAGTTCAACAAATTCTTGGTTACACTTACTAATTTTTTCAAAAAGCTTCTAAGAGGGTAAGTGGTGGCTGAGAATATGATATTGATTCATGAGTTGCTTGGCATGTAGCTGCAAGTCTTAATTTCATGTACAAGGAAATGCTTTTAGCTGCAGGCACTTTTACATATGTTGACAACACAACAAGCTTATCCTCTAAAATCCTAGCGATGAATTTATTGCTGAAGTTTAGAGACTTTTCAGTAAAACCCATCCATGTCAGTAAAATCTATAGACAATAAACAATTTTTTGTACATGCGATATTTCAAGAGACTAAACTTATTTAGACTCAATTTATGTGTATCGAGTACAGACTGTGTCAAACACTGTTTAAGCCAGAGTTACAAACATTCTCTACACTGTTGTTGCAAACTCATAAGGGTAATAGATTAGATCCCACTTCACTGGTGAGGGAAACAAACTCGAGCCCCATGGGACTTACTGGAGATCGCAAGTGTAGTAGTTGGTAAACCCAGGGTTTGAGCCTGGCTCCCAATCTAAATCAGCTCTCTGCCTCAGTGGAACCATCCAGGGTGAGTAAGGGTTTCAGCATGACCGAGTGGTTAAGGTAGATTAAGCTTTAGGCAGAGATGTGTAACATCTAGCAATTCTTCTTTGATTAAAATGCCATGGGGGCTTCCCTGGTGGTCCAATGATGAAGAATCTGCCTGCCAACACAGGAGACGACAGTCCCAAGTCTGGGAAGATTCCACATGGCATGAGGCAAGTAAGCCTGTGCACCACAGCTACTGCAGCCCAGGCACCATAGAGCCTGTGCTCCGCCGTAAGAGAAGCCACTGCAATGAAAAACCTGAGCACAACGACAAAGACCCGGTGCAGCCAAAAAAAAAAAAAAAAGACGTAGATTAAGCCAATGATGACCCCAAATTGCTGGGATCTCATTGTGGCACTGCAGTTTGGCATCCTATTATTCAAAACTGAGTTGAAAGGAAGGACACCATCCAAAGTAAATGGGTGTTTCACCTGGCAAAAGGATGCCCCCAGATGATGGAGGATGGCTAAATAGAAACCTCCTCACATTTCACTGCATAGGTTTAGAAGGCAACAAATACAAGCAAAATAAAAGCACATATAAAATAATGATGTGCAGTGAAGTAAGTCAGACAGAGAAGGACAAATATATGACATCCCTTGTATGTGGAATCTAAAAAGAAAAGATACAAATGAACTTAAAAAACAGAAATGGACTCAGACTTAGAGAATGAACTTGTGGTTACTGGGGGAAGGAATGGTGGAAGGAATAGTTAGGGAGTTTGGTATGTGCATGTACACACTGCTGTATTTAAAATGTATAACCAACAAGAACCTACCTGCCGGGGTCCAACCCCGGTGGATCCAGGGAATTCGAAGGGTGAACGGCATAGGCGAGGAAAGCTTATTTATTTAATTAGAAATATAAAACAAATTAAGAAGAAATAGTATAGTAGGAAAATTTAGTGGAGAAAAGAGGCTGAATAACTTGGTTTATGTGGAAAGCCAATAAAGTTCCAGACAAGAAACTTGCACCATCTACGTTAGGCCACCGGCATCCTCTTGAATAGCAGGGGATGCCCCGCCTTGGGCTCCCTCTCTTGTGGATCTTAGAAGCCGGGGCAAGTAAGTAGACATGGCGAGCCTCCAAGCCCCAGATGGGAATTCAGCCTGAAAATAGAGTAAAGAGGAGACACAGGGAAACCAGTCCAGTGACTGGCCCTTCCTCTATTGTCCAGAAAGGCCTTTTATACCTTTTTTTACATAGAGATCAATGGATAATATATAAAATTATGCAGTGTCAGCAGCCCTGACTCTTATCGAGACCAGGCTTTCTTTCTGCATACCTAGTTGTATACACAAGTCTTAGGTGATTTACATCATCTTCTGGCCAGAGGGCCAATTAACATTTTACGGCCTTTTTTTTAATAAGGGTTTGTCAACCAGAAGACTTATTTATATTGTTCTTCCCAAAGTCTGGTGCCACTGTCAGAAAACACTAAATAAAGTTACATTCTTACATATCAAGGACACAAGAGGAGTGTAGTGATATATAACAAAGAAAAGTAATTAACTCCAAAGTCTAGGGTTGCTAACATCAAAACTACTATATTCCTATTTCTATATCCCAATTACATTGATTAATATCCTTCAGGTGCCTAAAAGATAAAGAATATGCAGGCCTGGCAGCAGTCATTGACTCAACAGTGAAAACCCATCACCAATATAATTTTTAGCTTTTTAGAAAAGGCTCTGTATCTCTAAGATGCTCTAAGCTTCGTGCCTCTCGTGGTTGAGGGGTTGTAAACAATTCACAAGTTGTAAAAAGTCCGGGGGAACCTGTTAGGCAAGTTAGAGAGCCATCAGAGGGGGTTTGAGCTGAAACATTCCTTTCAATGCAGAAGACTGAAGCCCTAAGTTAACTTTTTCTGGGCAGAAGAGTGGAAAGCACAGTACAATAAAATCAGGCCGACTCTAGTTTGGGGGGGTAGATGTTCAGGAAAACCCAGGGGGAACCCCTGAAGCCAGATCATGCCTTTGCATTTTGTTGGGCTTCCTTCCTCATGACCCTTGCCATGGGCGGGATTCCTCACGCTGGCTCCCGGCACCTACTGTATAGCATATAGAACTCTGCCCAGTGTTATGTGGCAGGAGGGGAGTATGGGAGAGAATTAATATATATATATATGTGTGCGGCTGAGTCTTTCACTGTTCACCTGAAACTATCACATTGTTAATTGGCTATACCCCAATGCAACATGGAAAGTTTTTAAAAAAATAATAATGATGTAGAAAATTGTCTTGCAATGTTTAGTGACTACATGATTGGATAGTCTATCACTAGGGCATGTATCAGAAAAGGCAATGGCACCCCACTCCCGTACGCTTAACTGGAAAATCCCATGGATGGAGGAGCCTGGTGGGCTGCAGTTCATGGGGTCACTAAGAGTCAAATATGACTGAGCGACTTCACTTTCACTTTTCACTTTCATACATTGGAGAAGGAAATGGCAACCCACTCCAGTGTTCTTGCTTGGAGAATCCCAGGGACGGGGGAGCCTGGTGAGCTGCTATCTTTAGGGTTGCACAGAGTCGGACATGACTGAAGTGACTTAACAGGGCGTGTATTTTGCAGTCTTTGTTTCCTTATTTAATCTCATGACTCCTTGTCAACATAACTCTGGACTTGTTGATTGGATACTAAAACTGGTCCAGGGGTTATTTAGCATGACTCCCAGAGCCATTTGGGTAACAAATTACCCATTACTCTGGTTCCATGACATGGAGTTCAGAATTACATCCATGCTATTACATGCTGTCATAGTTTGGAGGGGTTAAAAGCAATGAACAAAGAGTTTATTTAGCAGTACAAATACTATACTGGAGAAGGAAATGGCAACCCACTCCAGGGCTCTTGCCTGGGAAATCCCACAGACAGAGGAGCTTGGCAGGCTACAGTCCATGGGGTCACAAAAGTGTCAGATATGACTTAGTGACTAAACAAACAATGTGAGTGTGATATACTCCTGCAAATCTGGCATGGGTCCTATGATTCCCTGATACTTGTGGTATACCTGGCCAGGGTGCATTTGTCTCCAGCAAGTACCCGAGCAAGACCAAGACATCCTGGACTGCTTTAGCATTATGTATATGAGACTAGGTCTGACAGTCCTAGTCTTTGAAAGGTCTGATGGGAGCCTCATTTTCTCAGACTTACCATCCCCAACTGTGTATCTGCTGGTGTGGCCCCCTTGATGGGTTCTCAAGTAAAAGCACTTCTGACTGTTAATAGGAAATGAGAGTTGACTACCCAGCTAATCTGTTCTGACTTCATGCTGCACCTTCAAATATATAAACCTTGTTTGATTTACCCAAGTGTTGTTTGCTTCTGACTGTCCAGTCAGTGTGAGCCTATTATTCACATTTATCAAGTTGGTGTGTGTGCAGAACTAAATGTCTAAAATAATTCCCAGATCACTGATTTGCTGATTATAGACTCTTTGCAAAGGAGATGGGTAGATTTATGGTGAAACTGATACTGTTATGGTTCTTATCCTTACAAAATGTAATGAATGAAACTTCGAGAAAAGATTTCTATCACATCCATCTAAAATGAGTACTCTTTTAGATGTATCACATGATCTTAAACTAAGTTCTGCTAAATAACTCACATAGAAAGGAAAGTCTAGGGCAAAACAGACATCAAAATTTATGAAATGTGAAATGTGCTGTAAAGCAATAAAGCTTCTAGAAGGAAAGTCTTCAGGTAGCAACAGAGTCTAATGTATTTTTGTATGCGATATTGTGATATGGAAGGAGAAAGCTTTCAAAAGTAATTTGAAAATAATTTGAAGATCTAGGTATAGGTCTGTAGGAATGAATAATCTCTGGCAAACATTTTTATCTGCAACATACAATGTTAAATTAACTTCCACTCAACAGAAAGCTGCTCCTTCCACTGGGTTTACGGCTGATGGAGCTCTCACTCCATTTCCAACATCCATTTAACCATTTACCCATTTACCCTTATCTTTTACTGAGAAGTACTCCTTCCGTTTTATTTTATTGGCTTGCGGCTATTTTCTCTCTGTGGATCCAGGCCAGATGGGGAAAAAATGAACAAGGTTATTATTATGTCTCTGAAAAATCTTTAAAAGGCTATATGACTTAACAGAGTCATATTTCCAAGGACCAAGTAAATTATTGGGGGATATATTGCTCTCTGTTACAAAACGGCTTCATAGAGTTTAGCTATTTTGAAGGTTAGTATAGAGATTTGGTAAGCTTTGTGTTTCATTAATTTTCTGATTTTTATAATCCACTTCTATTTGTTAGTAGAAAGTATTGAGTCACAAAAGGAATAAAAGTTCTTTCAGAGGCTCTCATGATGAGACAGTGGGACTCCATTCATCAACCTTCTGGTTTCTACTCCCTTACTCCTTCAGTGGCCTTCCCATGTGGCTCAGTGATAAAGACTCCACCTGCTAAGCAGGACACCTGGGTTTGATCTCTGGGTCAGGAAGATCCCTGGGAGAAGAAAAAGGCAGTCCACTCTAGTATTCTGGCCTGAAAAATCCCATGGATAGAGGAGCCTAGCAAGGCTACAGTCCATGGAGTTTGCAAAGAGTCAGACATGACTTGATGACTAAACAACTCCTTCAGTTATAGATAATTAAATTAGCCAACTTAATATTACCTCAGAATTATCAGTTAGGTCAGTTTTACCTTTTTAAATCCAGGGAGTAGATTTTTTTTTTATTTTAATGTTTTAAACCCTGAAATGCCACATCCACAGAAAATCACACAGACCTTAAGTGGTACAGTTTAAAGAATTTTCACACACTGGACACAACTATGGAGACTGTGCCAACTGAGAAAAAGAACACAACCAGAACACCGATTGTCTCCCTTGCGCACTTACTCCATTCTCCTGACTTTGACACTGTAGACTACTTTTGTCTGTTTTTGAATTTATGTAAGTGGAAACAAACAGCATGTATTCTTTTGCTATGCTGTGCTTAGTCACTTAGTTGTATCTGACTCTTTGTGACCCCATGGACGGTAGCCAACCAGGCTCCTCTATCCATGGGGATCCTCCAGGCAAGGATACTGGAGTGAGTTGCCTTGCCCTCCTCTGGGGGATCTTCCCAACCCAAGGATCGAACCCAAGTCTCCCGCATTGTGGGCAGATTCTTTACTGTCTGAGCCATCAGGGAAGCCCATGTATACATTTGGGTCTGGTTTACTTCACCTTTATTAAATTCGTCCATGTTGGTACATGTAACAATAGTGTGTTCATTCTCATTGAATATTATATGATTTATTTATTTACTCTATTATTGATGACTTTGGGGTTGCTTTTCATTCAGGGCTATTATGAATAGTGCTGCTGTGAACATTCTTATACATGTCTTTGATGAACCTAGGTGTTCATTTCTGTTGGGGATTTATCTAGGAATTAATTGTGGTAGATCTCGTGGTATTGGCTATCTTTTCATTCTGGTAGGTTCAAAGGTATGTCTGAGTTGGCTCAGACCAGCTCTCAGGGACCAAAGGTTAAATTTGTAGTAATTTTGACAACTGGTTGTTAAAAATAACCATTATTAAAAATTAACTTATATAAACAAAAATAAGTTATATTAAAACAAAAGTATTCAAAATCTATCACCTCCTAATTACTGTACTACATTTAACTATCATTCTATGCTATTGAGTTTATTTATAGTAATTTTATCCATATGATGGAAATACTATATAATACATAATATTTATGCATCTCTTTAGCAATATCTTCTAGGTAGTATGAGATTGACCACAGTGGAATATTTATACTATGAAAACTGGGACATGCCACTAATCAGGGCTTGATTTATACAGACTTCAGAAAGTGATGGGGGAAATATTAATAATGCAGATTAAACTTAAAAGTTTCATGTATGTAGTTGGTATCTTGTGAATAGCTAAAAAAATTATCAAAGCATGGTTGAATTACAGCCTTAGATAAGGATGCAAAAGTTCAACAAAAATCAGAAAGAATTCTGTAAGAAACAGTTGGCTGTATGGAATTTACAGTAAAGAGTACACACTGTATATTTTATTATTTGCCAATTTGTGATACACACACATACACACTTTTCCTCCTTCTAGAAAGCCAATTGTCGAACATTTACCAGGATACCTCTGGTTATAGTGCTGTCACATTGTGATGTAATGTTTTCTTTCCCTGATGACTAAGAAAGTTGAACACATTTTCATAAGTTTATTAATCAGTAGATTATCTTTTTTTTGTAAAGTCCCTATTAATTTTAAGTCATTTTTCTTCTGTGTTCATTTCTCTATTGATTTGTAGGAATTCTTTATGTATTTTTGATAAAAGTCCTTTATTGAACATACGTATTGCATAGGTCTTCTAGTGGTGTTTTTTAAGTAGAGAAGTTCTTAATTTTCAGTTAGTACGGTCTTTGCTTTGTGGTTAGTGCTGTTCACGTCCAGTTTGAGAAATATTTGCAATCCCTGAAGTGGCCGTGTTTTCTTCTAGAAGCTTTGATGTTTTACTTTTCACATTTAGATCTGCAATCTAATAGGAACTGATTTTTCTTTAAGGTATGAGGTAGAAGCTAAGATTGATTTGTGTGTGTGTGCCGATGGACATTCAATAAGCTCAGAACCTTTGTTGAAAAGATCATCTTTTCACCACTGTATTTTAGTATTCCTTTTGTCATAGCCAAGGGACTGTGAGCCTGTCTTACAGGACAGTTTTAAATCAATGAAACACTGAATTTCGGCATTTGCCAACCATCTTAGCAATTCATCCAGAAGAGATTTTATTTCAGTTTGTTAGGGAACAATTTGTCTCGCCTCCAGTCAACAATGTTTATTGATTTTCACTGTAAACAAGACTCTGGGCTGAGCATAATCTTCTGCTCCCTGTGACCATCAACTCTATACACAGTCCCTTTATTCTTTTATCTTTTTCTCAAGCACCTTGACCCCGAAAGTCATAAAATAAGAATTTCTGTCAACATCTTATTTTTCTAGAGATTTGACATTATATCTTTTTGCTTTAAGTAACTTTCTTTCTTTATCTTTGGCTGTTCTGGGTCTTCAGCGCTGCGTGGACTTTTCTCTAGTTGCAGCGAGGGGAGGCTACTCTGTAGCTCTGGTGTGTGGGCTTCTCATTGTGGTGGCTTCTCTTGTTGCAGAGCAGGGTCTCTAGGGTGTGTGAGCTTCAGTAGTTTTGGCATGTGGGCTCAGTAATTGTGGCCCACTGGCTCTAGAGCACAGGCTTAACAATTGTAGCACACAGGCTTAGTTGTGCCACTGTATGTAAGATATTCCCAGATCAGGGGTCAAACCCACATCTCCTGCACTGGCAGACCCTTTACCACTGAGCCACCAGGGAAGCTCTTTATCATTAGATCTTTTCATAACTTTGCAAATTACTTTCTCTCAAATATTTCTTTTATAAAATTAAATTCTGATAACACATTCAGATTATCTGTTGACAAGTCAATATTTACTTTATAAACTTGTGAGAAAGAGTATATTTGTCAATAAAGAGTGACCTTTTTTTTTCCCCCCAAATCGGAAACAACAGATTTCCTTGACAGAATGACAATTTGGTTATTCGAATTTACAGAAAAAAACAACTTAGAAGTAATTGAAATAAATAAAATTCATTCAGGAAGAACATATGAATGAGAACATAATTTATTATATAAGTCAATTAATTTCTTAATTCTGTTATTGATTTTATTGTTTATAAAGAAAGCAAAAGCTCCACATTGCAATTGCCATGTAATTATGGATAGATTTTCTGTTCTTTCAGTTTGATTGTAAAATGTACCTAACCTTTCGCTAGAGGGCATCTTTACTCCATTTGGTCTTTTGTAAAGATGAACAACAGCAACTAATATTTTGCTTAATGTTGTCATGTTACCTTTCAACCTCTCCTGATCCTAAGGAGATCCTGATCCTAATACTAAAAGGACTCTTATAAACACACAATTTTTAAATTAACAGTTCTATCATATAACTCTTACTATTATGAATAGTAATTTTCCTTTACCCTTCTAGGTTCTGTGATCAGACCCCTTGTAATAACACACAGATTAAAAAGAGAAAAACATACAGAAGTTTTATTAACATATATACATCATGTATACATGGGAGATACCCGCAAAAACAGTAAAATACTCTAAAATGGCCCAATCCATGACTTGAAATACTATCTTCAGCTAAAGACAACAGAAAGATGTTGGGGACTAAGGGGGGCAGTTACAGGAGGTTATCAGGAAAAACACAGTAAACCGGGTAAGGTTGTTATGCAGATTTAAGCCAGCACCTTCTTCATGGATGAGTTTTGTGATTTAGAGTCATTCTCTTCCTGGTACAGAGAGGAAGACACAGTAATCAGTGGAGATTTCCATTCAGTTCAGTTCAGTACAGTTCAGTTCACTCACTCAGTCATGTCCGACTCTTTGTGACCCCATGAATCGCAGCACGCCAGGCGTCCCTGTCCATCACCAATTCCTGGAGTTCACTCAGAAACGTCCATGGAGTGAGTGATGCCATCCAGCCATCTCATCCTCTGTCGTCCCCTTCTCCTCCTGCCCCCAATCCCTCCCAGCATCAAAGTCTTTTCCAATGAGTCAACCCTTTGCATGAGGTGGCCAAAGTACTGGAGTTTCAGCTTTAGCATCATTCCTTCCAAAGAACACTCAGGGCTTATCTCCTTTAGAATGGACTGGTTGAATCTCCTTGCAGTCCAAGGGACTCTCAAGAGTCTTCTCCAACACCGCAGTTCTAAAGCATCAATTCTTCGGTGCTCAGCCTTCTTCACAGTCCAACTCTCACATCCATACATGACCAAAGGAAAAACCATAGCCTTGACTAGACAGACTTTAGTCGGCAAAGCAATGTCTCTTCTTTTGAATATACTATCTAGGTTGGTCATAACTTTTCTACCAAGGAGTAAGTGTCTTTAAATTTCATTGCTGCAGTCACCATCTGCAGTGATTTTGGAGCCCCCCAAAATAAAGTCTGACACTGTTTCCACTGTTTCCCCATCTATTTCCCATGGAGTGATGGGACTGGATGCCATAATCTTCGTTTTCTGAATGTTGAGCTTTAAGCCAACTTTTTCACTCTCCTCTTTCACTTTCATCAAGAGGCTTTTTAGTTCCTCTTCACTTTCTGCCATAAGGGTGGTGTCATCTGCGTATCTGAGGTTATTGATATTTCTCCCGGCAATCCTGATTCCAGCTTGTGCTTCTTCCAGTCCAGTGTTTCTCATGATGTGTCTGCATATAAGTTAAATAAGCAGAGTGACAATATACAGCCTTGACGTACTCCTTTTCCTATTTGGAACAAATCTGTTGTTCCATGTCCAGTTCTAACTGTTGCTTCCTGACCTGCATACAGATTTCTCAAGAGGCAGGTCAGGTGGTCTGGTATTCCCATCTCTCTCGGAATTTTCCACAGTTTATTGTGATCCACGCAATCAAAGGCTTTGGCATAGTCAATAAAGCAGAAATAGATGTTTTTCTGGAACTCTCTTGCTTTTTCCATGATCCATGGATGTTGGCAAATTGATCTCTGGTTCCTCTGCCTTTTCTAAAATCAGCTTGAACATCAGGAACTTCACAGTTCACATATTGCTGAAGCCTGGCTTGGAGAATTTTGAGCATTACTTTACTAGCATGTGAGATGAGTGCAATTGTGCGGTAGTTTGAGCATTCTTTGGCATTAGATTTATTTGGGCTTGGAATGAAAACTGACCTTTTCCAGTCCTGTGGCCACTTGCTGAGTTTTCCAAATTTGCTGGCATATTGAGTGCAGCACATTCACAGCATCATCTTTCAGGATTTGAAACAGCTCAACTGGAATTCCATCACCTTCAGTAGCTTTGTTCATAGTGATGTTTCCCAAGGCCCTCTTGACTTCACATTGCATGATGTCTGGCTCTAGATTAGTGATCACACCATCGTGATTATCTGGGTCGTGAATATCTTTTTTGTACAGTTCTTCTGTGTATTCTTGCCACCTCTTCTTAATATCTTCTGCTTCTGTTAGGTCCATACCATTTCTGTCCTTTATCGAGCCCATCTTTGCATGAAATGTTCCCTTGGTATCTCTAATTTTCTTGAAGAGATCTCTAGTCTTTCCCATTCTGTTCTTGTCCTCTATTTCTTTGCATTGATTGCTGAAGAAGGCTTTCTTATCTCTTCTTGCTATTCTTTGGAACTCTGCATTCAGATGCTTATATCTTTCCTTTTCTCTTTTGCTTTTCGCCTCTCTTCTTTTCACAGCTATTTGTAAGACCTCCCCAGACAGCCATTTTGCTTTTCTGCATCTCTTTTCCATGGGGATGGTCTTGATCCCTGTCTCCTGTACAATGTCACGAACCTCATTCCATAGTTCATCAAGCACTCTATCTATCAGATCTAGGCCCTTAAATCTATTTCTCACTTCCACTGTATAATCATAAGGGATTTGATTTAGGTTATACCTGAATGGTCTAGCGGTTTTCCCTACTTTCTTCAATTTAAGTCTGAATTTGGTAATAAGGAGTTCATGATCTGAGCCACAGTCAGCTCCTGGTCTTGTTTTTGTTGACTGTATAGAGTTTCTCCATATTTGGCTGCAAAGAATATAATCAATCTGATTTCGGTGTTGACTGTCTGGTGATGTCCATGTGTAGAAATTTCTCTTGTGTTGTTGGAAGAGGGTGTTTGCTATGACCAGTGCATTTTCTTGGCAAAACTCTATTAGTCTTTGTCCTGCTTCATTCCGCATTCCAAGGCCAAATTTGCCTGTTACTCCAGGTGTTTCTTGACTTCCTACTTTTGCATTCCAGTCCCCTATAATGAAAAGGACATCCTTTTTGGGTGTTAGTTCTAAAAGGTCTTGTAGGTCTTCATAGAATCGTTCAACTTCAGCTTCTTCAGTGTTACTGGTTGGGGCATAGACTTAGATTACCGTGATATTGAATGGTTTGCCTTGGAAACGAACAGAGGTCATTCTGTCATTTTTGAGATTGCATCAAGTACTGCATTTTGAATTCTTTTATTGACCATGATGGCAACTCCATTTCTTTTGAGGGATTCCTGCCCGCAGTAGTAGATATAATGGTCATCTGAGTTAAAATCACCCATTCCAGTCCATTTCAGTTTGCTGATTCCTAGAATGTCGACGTTCACCCTTGCCATCTCTTGTTTGACCACTTCCAATTTGCCTTGATTCATGGACCTGACATTCCAGGTTCCTATGCAATATTGCTCTTTACAGCATCGGATCTTGCTTCTATCACTAGTCACA
Organism: Ovis canadensis; assembly: GCF_042477335.2. Lineage (NCBI taxonomy): Eukaryota > Metazoa > Chordata > Mammalia > Artiodactyla > Bovidae > Ovis > Ovis canadensis. The sequence continues at coordinate 229,312,157 of NC_091245.1, forward strand.
TCCACAACTGGGTATTGTTTTTGCTTTGGCTCCATCCCTTCATTCTTTCTGGAGTTATTTCTCTACTGATCTCCAGTAGCATATTGGGCACCTACTGACTTGGGGAGTTCCTCTTTCAGTATCCTATCATTTTGCCTTTTCATACTGTTCATGGGGTTCTCAAGAAAAGAATACTGAAGTGGTTTGCCATTCCCTTCTCCAGTGGACCACATTCTGTCAGACCTCTCCACCATGACCCGCCCATCTTGGGTTGGCCCGCTGGCATGGCTTAGTTTCATTGAGTTAGGCAAGGCTGTGGTCCTAGTGTGATTAGACTGACTGGTTTTCTGTGAGTATGGTTTCAGTGTGTCTGCCCTCTGATGCCCTCTTGCAACACCTACCATCTTACTTGGGTTTCTCTTACCTTGGGCATGGGGTATCTCTTCACGGCTGCTCCAGCAAAGCACAGCTGCTGCTCCTTACCTTGGATGAAGGGTATCTCCTCACCACTGCCCTTCCTGACCTTCAGCGTGGGATAGCTCCTCTAGGCCCTCCTGCGCCCATGCAGCCACCACTCCTTTCCCTTAGAAAAGGGTAAATTTCCCTTAGAAAAAAGATTTCCCTTAGAAATATATGATTTCCCTTAGAAAAGGGTAAATTCAGCTCTTTTTCGGAGCTTCTCCTGTGCCTGCTGTTTCTTAAAATAATAATAATAACAATCAGTTCAAAATAATCCTTATGCCAAAGAGGTATGTTTTGGAGTGGCATATTCTGCTACTTTTCATTCCATCCATTGAAAGTTCCCTGCTAAGTTTCACAGTCTTTGTGAAGTTGGTAGTCTCACTGAACTAGTCTCTTAGTACTGAGAATAGGTCAGTTCAGTTACAGAGTTGTGTCTCACTTCAGAAGGTGGTGTAAGGGAGGAAAAATAATTTCCCCTCTATCCTCCCAGGTTTTTGGCTGAGACCCACCTGTAATAGAAAGAGTAATAGGAGATAAACAAACATAATTATATGGGAGTCCCCTCCCCCTACCCCCCTACAAAGACATGAAACTCAAAGTGAGCGAAGCAGGACACTTTATACTGTTATAGCCATGTGTTCCAGGAAACAAACTCACTCAGAAGGACAATACAGATAGTGGAGTGCAGTTTATTACACCAGCGGGCCCAAGGCAGAGTCTCCTCTTAGCCAAGGACCCCCACCGGTTTTTTGAAAACCTTATATACCCTAAGTGTACGTGCTCAAAGCCACCTCTCCAAATTCTCTGAAACTAATCCGAACAAAAGAAAGATACAATCAAAGTTAACCCGTGATTCATGTAACTTAAGCCTGGGTAGTTAACAGTGGACAATTATCAATAGAACTGTGGTCATACCCCAATAAGCACAATAGAATTTATGATTCTATTTAGTTACACAGATAATTAGTGTATTCTTTTAGGTGACGGAGAGTCTAGGTATAAGCCCTGTGGCTCTTTCGTCTGGGGTGTCTGGTTTTCCAGTTGGTATGTCCTTTCCATAGATACTGGGCATATAGCTCAAAGCCCACAGTCCATCCCAAGATGGAATCCTGCTTTCAAGATGGAGCCTGTTCCATCTGTTTCCTCCTTCAATACTTTTTAGACAAAGAAACAACAAACATGTGAAGAATTGAAAAGACAAGAGGGTTTTGGCTTAGAGTAGTAACGTGATGAAGTAGCAAGGTTTGTTTCTACAGCTTTCTTGGTCCTAAATTCCCTGTCTCTGGTGATAAAAATGCCTTCTACCCTCCTGGTACAGGGAGGGTACCTTGCACATGAGAGATTTATCTCCTACTTTTAGGGGGGGACAAAATAAGGTCAGAATTCTTACATCAGCCATTTCTAAAGTAACTTTAATTCAAAATAGTCAGCATACCAATGTGGCATATTTTAGGGTGCTAGTAAAGTAATGCTCAAAATTCTCCAAGCCAGGCTTCAGCAATACGTGAACCGTGAACTCCCTGATGTTCAAGCTGGTTTTAGAAAAGGCAGAGGAACCAGAGATCAAATTGCCAACATATGCTGCATCATGGAAAAAGCAAGAGAGTTCCAGAAAAACATCTATTTCTGCTTTATTGACTATGCCACAGCCTTTGACTGTGTGAATCACAATCAACTGTGGAAAATTCTGAAAGAGATGGGAATACCAGACCACCTGAGCTGCCTCTTGAGAAATCTGTATGCAGGTCAGGAAGCAACAGTTAGAACTGGACATGGAACAACAGACTGGGTCCAAATAGGAAAAGGAGTACGTCAAGGCTGTATATTGTCACTCTGCTTATTTAACTTATATGCAGAGTACATCATGAGAAACGCTGGGCTGGAAGAAACACAAGCTGAAATCAAGATTGCTGGGAGAAATATCAATAACCTCAGATATGCAGATGACACCACCCTTATGGCAGAAAGTGAAGAGGAACTGAAAAGCCTCTTGATGAAAGGGAAAGAGGAGAGCGAAAAAGTTGGCTTAAAGCTCAACATTCAGAAAATGAAGATTATGGCATCCAGTCCCATCACTTCATGGGAAATAGATGGGGAAACAGTAGAAACAGTGTCAGACTTTATTTTGGGGGGCTCCAAAATCACTGCAGATGGTGATTGCAGCCATGAAATTAAAAGATGCTTACTCTTTGGAAGAAAAGTTATGACCAGCCTAGATAGTATATTCAAAAGGAGACATTGCTTTGCCGACTAAAGTCTGTCTAGTCAAGGCTATGGTTTTTCCTGTGGTCATGTATGGATGTGAGAGCTGGACTGTGAAGAAGGCTGAGCACCGAAGAATTGATGCTTTAGAACTGTGGTGTTGGAGAAGACTCTTGAGAGTCCCTTGGACTGCAAGGAGATCCAACCAGTCCATTCTGAAGATCAGCCCTGGGATTTCTTTGGAAGGAATGATGCTGACGCTGAAACTCCAGTACTTTGGCCACCTCATGCGAAGAGCTGACTCATTGGAAAAGACTTTGATGTCCATCACAGACTTAAAAAAGTCCATCACAGACTCGAAGGACGTGAGTCTGAGTGAACTCTGGGAGATGGTGATGAACAAAGACTCGGACATAACTGAACGACTGAACTGAACTGAACTGATTCTGAACCCCTATGGCTATAGGTGATATAGCTGGGCTCCAAAAGTGAGGCTTATATGGTTCAAGCCATTAGGTATTTAATAAGAGGCATTTCTAGGGAAACAAAATAGTAACAAAGGTTAGTAATTGAAAGAGACTGTAAGTCCAATTTCTGAGTTCTGAGGGGAGCCAGTGATTTTGAAATATTTGGGTGTGAAGCATTTTTGTGGTTTGACTCTCTCTGGTGATGTCCTCAGGTATCCAAGGAACTTTACGTGTGGCCCACACATCAACAGGCATGAAGGCTGGCCACACATGAACTGTTGCAGTGATTGCTCTGAAGTTTATATCAAGTTTTCCAGCTTTGGTTTACAGAGAAAAGGGCAGCCTTTGTTCTCAGTGACTTTAAGTCAGATGAATGGAAGAAAATTAGAAATGTTAGCTTGGAGAGTCATCACAAGATACTTGAAATTAGAAGAACTCAGTATGCAGCCTAATTTACATGTAGGTAAAAAATCTCAAAGACAATTTATAGGACTAGATTCTGGTATCCACTGAATGTGTGCTATTGAATAATAATTCTCACAGGTTGCTTACTGGTCACAAGAGTAAACAATATCTAACTATGTGAATAACACCTTAACCAGAAGATCAAAATGAGCACAAATTATCACAAATGAGGGACTGAGGACACAATGCCACCAAGGTAGCCAGGATGCAAAATCTGAAACTAATGATGAGGAAATATTAACAAGCTCAAAATAAGACAAATTCCACTTTTTTATTTTACAGGGTCTATATTTTTCCAAAATTTTAAGTTCATAAAAGTCAATGAAAAGCCAAGGAAATGTTCCATATTAAAGGAGACTAAAGAGATGTTACAGCTAACTACAGTTGGCCCTTGAACAACGAGGGAATTAGAGGTACCAATCTTCCTCACGGTCAAAAGTCTACAGTTAGCTTTACAGTGGTCTGTGCATGTCTGAGGTTCAGTATCCTCGGATTCAACCAACTGTGGACCGTGCAGTACTGTAGTATGTATTCAGTGAAAGAAATCCCTGTATACGTGGACTCGCGAAGTTCAAACCCATGTTATTCAAGGGTCTGCTATATAATAACTAGTTCTATATTGGACTCTCTGCTGGAAAGGAAATATTTGCTATAAATATATTATTGGGTCAATTGACAAAATTGGAACATGGATGGTAGATCTAGGAAATATAATTACATCCAGATTAAGTGTACTAAAGTTGATAATGGTACTGTGATTATATGAGAGGGATACCCTTGTTCTTTGTAAGGTTAAATTAATTAAACAAGGAAACCATTAGACTGAGGTGCTTTGCCTGCATAAGCAAACCAGTCTAGGTCTATAAATGCTTCAAGGTGAAGAACTCAAAACCAAAGGACAACCAGTCACTAGCAGCAAACTAGGCTTTTACAAATGAGGCAATCAAATAATTTCCTTGCTTTGTTTCTACCTGTTCTCTATAAAAATCTTTCCCTGAGTTCCTGTTGGTGGAGCACTCTTTTCTCCTTCTGGTTTGGTATTGCCTGTTTGGAATAGTTCTTGTTCACGTAAACTCTTAATATTTTTAATATGCCTTAGTTTTTTTTTTAATAATTCATACAAACTGAAGTATTAGGGGTAAATACAGTGGGAAAAAGGTGGTTCAGAAAATACATATATTCAATGAGTTTATATCTGTATATCTATCTTGATATTGATATAGATATATATAGAGATGAGAGGACTAATAATCTACCAGAATGGCATAAACATAACCTTCAATGATAAAAATTTGAGCAAAATATGCATTAGGATATCTTATCTGAATTGCCAGTATCTGACTAAAGTAGAGCCCCTCAAAATGCAGCTGCCATTTAACACCTCCCAAACAAGGGAGTTGCATGTTTGGGATAAAATGGAATTCTAGCACCAAGAGGTAAGAATTCAACTGCCATAATTTCCCTTCCAGGGGAGTTTCCAGCCAAGAAGGAGGCTCGATGAAAAAGCCAGTAGAATCTTTTGTACTTTCCAACTAAAGTCCTTAACCACTCCCAAACTTTTCCTCTTTTGTGCTGCTATACAAACTGTTATGAGTGGTCCTACATGCATGTAAATAATTGTCTTTCCTCCTGAAATGTGACTATTGTCAGTTAATTCACAGACCTCCACCACCCCATTCTGAGGTGGTAGAGGAACAGTTCTTCCCCCAATAAAGAGCAAAAGATAAAGCAAATGAAGCAAAATGTAAATAACAGGGGAATCTGATGGAAGGCATATGGGTGTTCTTTGTTCTATTCTTGCAAATTTTCTTTGAGTTTGAAACCATATCCAAATAAAAAGTTTTAAAAACTAAAAAACAGAGATACTTATTGAAATAATATCTGTAATAGCAAAAAAAGAAAAGAGAAAAAGTATTAAATAATTTTTATATATCCATTCAAGTCATCATCAAAGCTGATGTTTTTAAAATGTTCCTTAACATGGGAGAATGTAACATAAATATTCTTTTTTTAAAAAAAAGAAATGAAAGCAATCTATACAGGATGATGCCAGTTAGGTCAAACACTAAATGGTTTATTTATTTACCCAGGATATTAAATAATGTAAGAAGAGTCTCATGAAATTGTTTCCAGCTTCATAACTGGAAACCCAGAGTTATTCTGAACAGCTCTAGGAGTTAAGATATGTCTGGGGAGGGAGAATAGAAGAGCAGTACCACATTTCTCCTTGTCTCTCTGGTTCCAAATTTCTGCTTTTGATAAATAAATCCCGTCTCTATTCTCTAGAGCATAGTCCCCAATATAAGGCACATATTCTTTTTCTTGCTTTATTTCTAAAGGATAAAATAAATCATTTGCATGTACTGGGGAAATAAAAGTCCTACAAATGAAGGGAGACCCCTCAACATTAATGCAGAAAACTAATTTAGTACTTGAGATATTATAATTTATGAGAAATATATATTTGGTCAGTCAGATGACCAGAATATATTTCTCGTGTATATTTATCTCTATCCACAGGTCCTGGCTCAATAGGCTCCAAAACCCTTGGAATTTCATCAGTGTGGAGAGTGATAAAGCTATCTTCTATGTTAATGAGGTGACAGTGGAACCAACCATGAGGTTAGAGGGTTGGAAATTTTAATCCTACTCCCAACCTCCAGGGAAGGGAGAAGGGCTGGAAGTTAAATCAGTCACCAATGACTGGTGATTCAATCAATCATGCCTATGTAATGAAGCCTCCATATAAACCCAAAAGAATGGAATTTGGAGAGCTTCCCAATTGTGAACATGTGGAGATTGGAGAGAGTGTGGAGCCTGGGAAGGGCATGGGAGCTCTGCACCATTTTCCTGTGCTGTGCCCTATATATCACTTCCATCTGGCTGTTCCCGAGTTACATCCTTTTCTAACAAACCGGTAATCTAGTAAGTAAAATGTTTCTGAGTTCTGTGAGCTGCTCTAGCAAATTAATTGAACCCAAGTAGGATGTCGTGGGAACTTCTGATTTATAGCCATTTGGTTAAAAGCTCAGGGGTCCAAGCCTGGGCTTGTGATTAGTGTTTGAAGTGTGTGTCTTATGGTGGGGAGGTGAGGCAGGGGTGGGCTATCTTATAAGATTTGTTAAAACACAAAACTCAACTGAGTAAATGTAAAGATTTAATTGACTGTATTCAGTGTTTCATGCAGTATCCCATCTAGCAGACAGAAAGGAGCTCCAAGGAGCTATACAAAGTGAAGTGCTTTTATAGACAAAAGGGGGCTGGAAGAGGAAGTTTCTAGCAAGGAGTAGATTATTTCAGGCAAGGTCACCTTCTGGTGTGGGAAGGTGAGCTCTATCAGGCAGATAACCTTACTAGTGCCGACCAGGTACAGGCATACCTCAGAGATACGGTGGTTTAGTTCTAAACTGCAAGGGAGTCACACAGATTGTTTTTTACTTTCCAGTGCATCTAAAAGTTATATTTGCACTATACTGTACTCTATTAAGTGTGCAATAGCATTATGTCTGAAAAAACAACATACATACTGATGCCTTGTATAAGTATTGTGTACTGGTACTAAATCAAATCTCAGAGACAGAGTTTTGAGTGAAGTAGAAAAGAATAGCTTAATTCAGGCAAAGGGGGGCACAGTGGGTATATGCTCTCAAAAATTGTGTGTCCTCACCAGGGGGAATTTGGTGAGGAGTTTTATAGCAGTGGTTCAAGGGTAGGGTTGCCAGTAAGGGTGTGTGCAGGGCCTGCATGCCTTTGATCTTGCCTCAGGCAGTCTCCTGTTGAGCTTCTGTGGTTCTCAAGGTTATCAAACTGTGACCTTCTCTCTGGAATAAAGAATGCCTCATCAGGAGTTAAAGTCTTTTTTTTTGTTATGGGGTAAAGTTCTGCAGGAGAACTCAAAGATATTGTTATGTGTACCCAAGACCATGCAACAGCGAAGACCCGGGACAGTCAAAACTGCATAAATAAATAAATTAAAAAATTTTAAATACTTTAAGGGAATTCCCTGGTGATGCAGTGGTTAGGACTCTGTGCTATCCCTGCTGAGGACCTGTGTTCTATTCCTGGTTGAGAAACTAAGAACCCAAAAGACATATGTGGCTGGGGAAAAATTAAAGTACTGCTAAAGATGACTCAGATGACCATGATAGAGCCAGACATCCTGGAATGCGAAGTCAAGTGGGCCTTAGGAAGCATACTATGAACAAAGCTAGTGGAGGTGATGGAATTCTAATTGAGCTATTTCAAATCCTAAAAGATGATGCTGTGAAAGTGCTGCAGTCAGTGTGCTAACAAATTTGGAAAATTCAGCAGTGGCCACAGGACTGGAAAAAGTCACTTTTCATTCCAATCCCAAAGAAGGGCAATGACAAAGAATGTTCAAACTACCACACAATTGCACTCATCTCACACGCTAGTAAAGTAATGCTCAATATTCTCCAAGCCAGGCTTCAACAGTATGTGAACTGTGAACTTTCAGATGTTCAAGCTGGATTTAGAAAAGGCAGAGGAACAAGAAATCAAATTGCTAACATTTGTTGGATCATAGAAAAAGCAAGAGAGTTCCAGAAAAACAACCAAAGCCTTTGACTATGTGGATCACAACAAACTGTGGAAAATTCTTCAAAAGATAGGAATACCAGACCACCTGACCTGCCTCCTGAAAAACCTGTATGCAGGTCAAGAAGCAACAGTTAGAACAGCACTGGTTCTAAATTGGGAAAGGAGTACGTCAAGGCTGTATATTGTCACCCTGCTTATTTAACTTATTTGCAGAGTACATCATGAGAAATGCTGAGCTGGATGAAGCACAAGCTAGAATCAAGATTGCCAGGAGAAATATCAATAAACTCAGATATGCAGATGACACCACCCTTATGGCAGAAAGTGAAGAACTAAAGAGCCTCTTGATGAAAGTGAAAGAGGAGAGTGAAAAAGTTGGCTTAAAACTCAACATTCAGAAAACAAAGATCATGGCATCCTGTCCCATCACTTCATGGCAAATAGGTGGGGAAACAATGGAAACAGTGAGAGAGTTTATTTTCTTGGGCTCCAATATCACTGTGGACAGTAACTGCAGCCATGAAATTAAAAAACACTTTCTCCTTGGAAGAAAAGCTATGAGCAACCTAGACAGTGTTTTAAAAAGCAGACACATTACTTTGCCAACAAAGGTCCAACTAGTCAAAGCTATGGCTTTTCCAGTAGTCATGTATGGATGTGAGAGTTGGACTATAAAGAAAGCTGAGTGCTGAAGAATTGATGCTTTAGAACTGTGGTGTTAGCAGAGACTCTTGAGAGTCTCTTGGGCAGCAAGGAGATTCAACCAGTCAATCCTAAAGGTTATCAGTCCTGAATATTCATGGGAAGGACTGATGTTGAAGCTGAAACTCCAATACTTTGGCCACCTGATGCAAAGAACTGACTCACAGGAAAAGACCCTGATGCTGAGAAAGATTGAAGGCAGGAGGAGAAGGGGACAACAGAGTACGGTAAGATGGTTGGATGGCATCATCGACTTGATGGACATGAGTTTGAGCAAGCTCTGGTAGTTGGTGATGGAGAGGGAAGCCTGACGTGCTGCAGTCCATGGGGTCACAAAGAGTCAGACACGACTGAGCGACTGAACTGAACTGAGCTGAACCATCATCTGAGCCCTCAGTGAGTTTTCATATGTTGCTGGCTGAAGGTTTGAAGTATTGCAAGAATAAACAAACTGTGACAGGCAAACACCAAGTGAGCAAATACTATTGGAAAAATGGTGCCTATAGACTTGCTCGATGAAGGACTGCCACAAATTTTCAATTTATAAAAAAAATGCAGTATCTGTGTAAAATGAAGCATAGTAAAATAGGGTATGCCTATAACACCAGATTTGTTAAAGGTCATATTCCTGGGAGCGGCTGAAACTGCAGTTAGGTTGCTGCTGCTACTGCTGCTAAGTCGCGTAGCAGTTAAGGTTAGGTATTATGAAGTCTTGGTCTGGTGATGTGGGGCTTAGCACAAGTGATCTCATTTTGGGCCTGTTTCTTTTATTAACAGAGTGAACTTTATCCTGTGGAATCTGATGCTCTCTCTGGGTAGATAGTGTCAGAATTGAGTTGAATTCTTGCACACCCTACTGGTGTGTTGTGTGGGCAGTCCTCTGCGGAAGTACACACACATAATTGGGTCTAGGAACCTAACTGAGTGCTGAGTAAGCCCAGCAGAGTAGTACCTGCACACAGGTAGCCTGTAAGTAACTACGAAGTCAGGATGAAGTCTCACACAAGTGAGTAAAGCAGAGGAAAGACTGTTTAAACTTCTCTTTCCCTAAGAGGCAAAGAGTTACTCCAGACAGCCTGCTGGGTTAACTCCAGAATTGTGTGTGGACATTTCAAGAGGTATGAAGCCCAGACCTTGCAAATAACTCTGCATAGGGAAACAGGAGTTGAAGCTTATCTGGAGAGATCGTCCCAAGTTCCAAAAAGTTAAAGTAGGGATTCAAGGACTGTTGTTTCTGAAGAGACTGTTTCAAAAGCTAAGGTAGAAAGAAAGTTCTTCCTCTCCTTTACAGGCAGAGGAAAATCATTTTCATTTATCCTCACACATGCGCAGCAGCTTTTTGCACTTTGGGGACTCTGGGTATGAAGTGTGGAACCAAATGAGAGTGACACCTGGCGAACAGCTGGCGACTGAACCTCCTGTTTTATATATCCTGGTTATTAGTCTTCTAGCCTCCACGGTTACCAGGTTACTGGAATTTTGCCCAGAGCACCTCTATCTCAGCAGGCTCTCGCCTTTTCCATGTTTTCTTATTCCATTTCTGACTCCACATTCCTTACTTCTCCCCCTTTGGCCACCTTCCTCCCTTAGCACGGTGAAACTCTATTTCCCCTGTATTGTCATGCAGAGTAATTTTGTTTTCCACCCTCTACTAGCCTCTGGAGCATCAAAGACATTTCTACTCTGTAATGCTTTCACAACTCAGGCATCAACTCCAGATCCCACTCTTTATCTGCAGAGCAAGATGGGCAGAGGCTTTGCAACTTCAGATTTCCCTTCTTCTTTACCAGGATTTGAGAAGAAGGAAGAGAGAAGAGATGTATTGCCCAACTACTGATATGAATTATGCCATCCTTTCCCTCCATACTTCCCCTCAGAAGGCAACAATGAACAAGAAGGGAAAAAAACAAGAAAGCAGCAATAGCTAGACTCAGGTTTAGTTTTAAACTAATATTTTCCTCTGATTTTTTCAACTTCCTTTGCTCTAGGATATGGACTTGATAAAGGACAGAAATGGTATGGACCTAACAGAAGCAGAAGATATTAAGAAGAGGTGGCAAGAATACACAGAAGAACTATACAAAAAAAGATCTTCATGACCCAGATAATCACGATGGTGTGATCACTTATCTAGAGCCAGACATCCTGGAATGTCAAGTCAAGCGGGCCTTAGAAAGCATCACTATGAACAAAGCTAGTGGAGGTGATGGAATTCCAGTTGAGCTCTTTCAAATCCTGAAAGATGATGCTGTGAAAGTGCTGCACTCAATATGCCAGCAGATTTGGAAAACTCAGCAGTGGCTATATGACTGGAAAAGGTTAGTTATCATTCCAATCCCAAAGAAAGGCAATACCAAATAATGCTCAAACTTTCGCACAATTGCACTCATCTCACATGCTAGTAAAGTAATGCTCAAAATTCTCCAAGCCAGGCTTCAGCAATACGTGAACCATGAACTTCCTGATGTTCAAGCTGATTTTAGAAAAGGCAGAGGAACCAGAGATCAAATTGCCAACATCCATGGATCATGGAAAAAGCAAGAGAGTTCCAGAAAAACATCTATTTCTGCTTTATTGACTATGCCACAGCCTTTGACTGTGTGGATCACAATCAACTGTGGAAAATTCTGAAAGAGATGGGAATACCAGACCACCTGAGCTGCCTCTTGAGAAATCTGTATGCAGGTCAGGAAGCAACAGTTAGAACTGGACATGGAACAACAGACTGGTTCCAAATAGGAAAAGGAGTACATCAAGGCTGTATATTGTCACCCTGCTTATTTAACTTCTATGCAGAGTACATCATGAGAAACGCTGGACTGGAAGAAGCACAAGCTGGAATCAAGATTGCCGGGAGGAATATCGATAACCTCCGATATGCAGATGACACCACCCTTATGGCAGAAAGTGAAGAGGAACTAAAAAGCCTCTTGATGAAAGTGCAAGAGGAAAGTAAAAAATTTGGCTTAAAGCTCAACATTCAGAAAACAAAGATCATGGCATCTGGTCCCATCACATCATGGCAAATAGATGGGGAGACAGTGGAAACAGTGTCAGACTTTATTTTGGGGGGCTCCAAAGTCACTGCAGATGATGACTGCAGCCATGAAATTAAAAGACTCTTACTCCTTGGGAGAAAAGTTATGACCAACCTAGACAGCATATTCAAAAGCAGAGACATTACATTGCCGACTAAGGTCGGTCTAGTCAAGGATATGTTTTTTCCAGTAGTTATGTATGGATGTGAGAGTTGTACCTTGAAGAAGGCTGGGTGCTGAAGAATTGATGCTTTTGAACTGTAGTATTGGAGAAGACTCTTGAGAGTCCCTTGGACTGCAAGGAGATCCAAACAGTCCATTCTGAAGGAGATCAGCCCTGGGATTTCTTTGGAAGGAATGATGCTAAAGCTGAAACTCCAGTACTTTGGCCACCTCATGAGAAGAGTTGACTCATTGGGAAAGACTCTGATGCTGGGAGGAATTGGGGGCAGGAGGAGAAGGGGACGACCGAGGATGAGATGGCTGGATGGCATCACTCACTCCATGGAATTGAGTCTGAGTGAACTCCGGGAGTTGGTGATGGACAGGGAGGCCTGGCGTGCTGAGATTCACGGGGTTGCAAAGAGTCAGACACGACTGAGCGACTGAACTGAACTGAACTGAGGCTATCTATTTCTATTTATGTCATCTAAAAATTGAGATATATCATATATATATATGTATATATAATGCCAAAGTGATAAGATATCACTTTTATATATAAAATAAGTAAAGACTTTTGGTTTTGTAGGACCAGAGGAGTCAAAATATATTGTCAGTAGCAAGCTGCGTGATAAGTTGGCATCAATAATCATATTCAAGGTTCAGTTCTGGGGCTTCCCTGGGTGGTACAGTTGTAAAGAATCTGCCTGCCAGTGGAGGAGACACAGTTTTGATCCTTGGTCTAAGAAGATCCCACATGCTGAGGAGCAACTAAGCACCACAACTACTGAGCCTCTTCTCCAAAGCACAGGAGCCACAACTACTGAAGCCTGAGAACCTAGAGTCCATCCTCTGCAACAAGAGAACCCACTGCATGAGAAGACCAAGCACCACAATGCTTAGGAGCCCCTGCTCACTGCAACTAGAGAAAAGCCTGAGCGGCAACAAAGACAGCACAGCCAAGAGATAATTTTTTTTTTAAAAAAGGTCAGTTCAGTTCTAACCTAGGTTTGGAGTCCTGAAAGTGAAAGTGAAGTCACTCGGTCGTGTCTGACTCTTTGCAACCCCATGGACTGTAGCCTACAAGGCTCTTCAGTCCATGGGATTTTCCAGGCAAGAGTGCTGGAGTGGATTGCCATTTCCTTCTCCAGGGGATCTTTCCAACCCAGGGATCGAACCCGGGTCTCCCACAGTGCAGGCAGATGCTTTACTGTCTGAGCCACAAGGGAGCTCACTAGGTTTGGAGTCCTAGTGTTCTTATTGTCTTCAAAAATTGTGCACAGAGCAAAAAGCACAGAGATAGAGCTACAGAAAGTGTACACCATGTGTAGTAAATATTAGCCACTGAGGAATGACCACCGATAGATAAAGCTGTCTCTCCTATTGTCACTGATCCAAGTACAAAATGACTGCCTGTCACATGCCAGGAAATGCTGTCAAAGGCTGGACAAATTATCAGAGCTTTTGAAATAGATCACAGAATGTTAAGCCTAGGGCAGTTGGTGTGACTCACTTATCCAGGCTTCAAGGACTCAGTAAGATGTTGACCATCAACTTGTCAAAAGTCTTCTGCTGACTTTCAGGAGACACTATTTATCTTCCTTCAAAACACAATTCATTCAGGAATGCAATAAAACTGACAAGTTTAACCAAAAGGTAATAGTCAAAACCCCTACAATCCTTGAAAGTAAAAGTGAAGTCAGTCAGTCATGTCCTACTCTTTGCGACCCCATGGACTGTAGCCTACCAGGCTCCTCCCTCCATGGGATTCTCCAGGCAAGAGTACTGCAGTGGGTTGCTATTTCTTTCTCCAGGGGATCTTCCCGACCCAAGGATCCAACCCGGGTCTCCCGCATTCCAGGCAGACGCTTTAACCTCTGAGCCACCAGGGAAGCCCTTACATTCCTTGATTAACCTCAAAATAAAACTGTCTGCAACTGTGTACCTAAAGGTTGCTAGAGAAATTATGATCAGGTGCACATATTCCAGACATTATCAGGTCTCCCTGAAGATCTGCAGGGAATCTTCATATTCAAAATGTGGGGAAGTCCTGGACTCGGACTTCCATTGCAAAGCTGAAAAGTGGCAATTAGGTAGATGCAGTATATTAGTGTGTCCAGGCTGCCACCACAAATACCATAGACTGGGTGGCTTAAACAACAGAAATTTATTTCTCCCAGTTCTGGAGGCTGGAAATACATGATCAAGGCATTAGCAGGTTGGGTTACTCCTATAGCTTCCCACTTTGGTTGCACGCGGTTGCAACCATCCTCATATGGTCTTTACTCTATTTTCACCTCGGGTGTCTCTTTGTGTGTCCAAATATCCTCTTCCAAAGGACACCAGTCATATTGGATTAGGGTCCTCACTCTACTTCCTTTTAACTTAATCACCTCTTTAAAGGCCCTCTCTTCAAATGCATGACTTAAGGTCTTCCCACCTTAAAGCCTATGTGGTTTAAGTTCTTCTCACCTTAAGCCATATGTTAAAAAACTTCATAAAAATCCTGCCTTTGTCTGCCCCACTTTGAAACACTAGGACTTTTCACAGTAGTCTTCTCCTTTATCATTTTGAGCAATAAATAAACTGTTTTGTCAGCACATTATTTTGGTGGTATTTCCAGGGAGTCAGTTCTCAACATTTAGAAGACTCTCGAGAAAGTGCATCGTTCTATTGTCCATCACACTTGAGTCCCTCATCAGTTCAGTTCAGTTCAGTCGCTCAGTCATGTCCGACTCTTTGCAACCCCATGAATTGCAGCACGCCAGGCCTCCCTGTCCATCACCATCTCCCGGAGTTCATTCAGACTCACGTCCATCGAGTCCGTGATGCCATCCAGCCATCTCATCCTCGGTCGTCCCCTTCTCCTCCTGCCCCCAATCCCTCCCAGCATCAGAGTCTTTCCCAATGAGTCAACTCTTCGCATGAGGTGGCCAAAGTACTGGAGTTTCAGCTTTAGCATCATTCCTTCCCAAGAAATCCCAGGGCTGATCTCCTTCATACATTATCCCTAACAAATAACATTCTGGTTTCTACTTGGCCCTTGGATCCAAGGCCTGGAAGTTCGCTATCTGTAAGTCGTGCCCCTTTAGACAGTGACATTTTTGGAGCTGGCCAGGTTTTTAACAGGAGGTAATAATGTGATAGTAGTAATAAATGTCATTTCAATCAGTAAAAGGATAGACGACACGTGTCAGGCTTCACTGGTACTTCTTTAGTTAGCTGAGAAAACTAGGATTAAAAATGTTATTTACCTCCTTTCAATCTCCTTTATTTTCCTGTGTTTTATTTCTTCCCTACTGCATCATTGTAAAATGATTTAAAAATGATTTTTGTGTGTGATTATAATATTCTCTTTGTAGAACATTGTTGGAAACTTTGAGAAGAAGTAAGCAGGAAAATAAATCTTTGAAGGACTTCCCTGGTAATCCAGTGGTGAAGACTCTGTGCTCCCAATGCAGGGGGCTCGGGTTTGATCCCTGGTCAGGGAACTAAGACCCTACATGCTGCACAGTGCAACCTAAAAAAGAAAGAAAGAAAGAAATCTTTGGAAACTGGGGGGAGAAAAGCCCAAGATAATAAATTTTTGAAAATACGTTTATTTTCAGAGCTTCATAATTATTTTCTATAGATTTCTTCTTTGTTATGCTCTTAATATACTTTGAATTAATGTAGACATAGTCTCCAATAGTTTTCATTTTAAAGATTAATAAAACTAGCTTATGAAAAAAGAGAAGAAAAAATGAGTAGCTCCCCAAAATCTATTAATTAGGAAAAATATAAGCTGCTGACATATATACAAAGAGAACAGCACTGCTGATTATCGTTATGATGCCGAAAAACAGACACACTTGCCAAAAGTTCTTGCTAGTAAACAAACTGAAAATATTGAAAATTTTTCTGAAGTTCTACTTACCAATAAAAACTACTTAATGATGTAATTATTTCAAGGAGGAAAATAAGTTAAGAATCACGCTGAATTAATAAGATGTTGGTTGTCAGAATATAGAGAAAAGGTGTGTATGCATATCTGGAGTGTTTTCCAACACCAACAGCCAGTTCTCTGATACTCTGGACACCAATTGAATATCCTTTAATTCAACTTAAAAAAACCTTTTTTTTTTTTTTTTTTTTTGGCCACAGAGCACGTGGGATCTTAGTTCCCCAACCAGGATGGAACCTGAGTCCCCTGCAATGGAAGAGTAGAGAATTAAACCTCTGGATCACAAGGGAAGTCCACCTATAATTTCATTTTGATATGAACTACTTAGAATTAGCACAGATACCACAAGATTAAGACTCATTCCTCCATAAAACTAGCCCCACTTCCAATGCCAGTCTCAAGTATGGCCACCCATACTTCCAACCTACTGTTACAAAGTAGAGGTTCCCATATCCCGTCCTAAAGTTTGCTAATTTGCTAGAATGGTTCACAGAACTTAGGGAAACACTTTATTTCTATTTATCAGTTTATTATAGAGGATGTAACTCAACAATAGTCAAATGGAAGAGATGCGTAGAGCAAGGTACAGGGGGTGGAGACAGGCATGGAACTTCAATGCCTTCTCCTGGCTTGTCACCCTCCCAAAACTTTTATATATTCACCAGCCAAGAAGCTCATTAAATCTCATCATTCAAGAGTTTTTATAGACTTAACTTTCCAGACCCAAGATGCAGATGACACCTCTTTAACAGCAGAAAGTGAAGAGGAACTAAAGAATGTCTTGATGAGGGTGAAAGAGGAAAGTAAAAAACTTGGCTGGTAACTCAACATTCAAAAAACTAAGGTCATGGCATCTGGTCCCATCACTTCATGGCAAATAGAAGGGGGAAAAGTGGAAGCAGTGACAGATTTTTTTTCTTGGGCTCCAAAATCACTGCAGATGGTGAATGCTGTCATGAAATTCAAAGACGCTTGCTCCTTGCAAGAAAAGCTATGACAAACCTAATATGTGCATGCTTAGTCCTGTCTGCCTCTTTGCGATCCCATGGACTGTAGCCCTAGTCTCCAACATCCATGGAATTTTCCAGGCAAGAATACTGGAGTGGGTTATTTCCTACTCCAGAGGATCTTCCTGACCCAGGGATCAAACCTGCATCTCCTGCCTCTCCTGCATTGGCAGGTGGATTCTTTACCACTGGCACCAACTATTATGTCAAATGCTTTTTATACATCTACTGAGGTGATCATATGATTTTTATCCTTTATTCTGTAATTGTAGTATATCGTAATGATTGATTTACAGATACTGAATCATCCTTCTGTCCCTGGAATAATTTGATCATGGAGTATGAACCTTTTAACGTATTGCTGAATTTGGTTGGCTGATATTTGTTGAGGATTTTTGCATCTACGTTTATCATGGATATTGGCTTGCAATTTTTTTTTGTGGCATCCTTATCTGCTTCTGGGGTAGTGGAAATGCTGACCTTGTAAAATGAGGTTGGAAGTGGCCCATCTGTACTGATTTTTTGGGAAGAGCTTGAGAAGGACCAATATTAACTCTTCTTTAAATGTGTGGGAGAATTCATCAGTAAAGCTATCTAGTATTGAAAAATGATAGATTTTTATAGTTAAGATATATGAACAATTATTAAATTACTTCTGGGTAAATACTACTCACTGTGGTACTTGGCAGACTACTATGATTAGTAGTAGTATTAGTAGTATTCACTTCTATATTATATTTATATAATTATATAATATAATTATATTCATATATGATTTTATTTATATATTATTTATAATTATATAATTATCTATTATCTATTATATTTAATATTGTTCCGATATTAAAACCCTGTGCAACCCTCTCAAATGATAGAATCAGGAGAGCCACAGCTGAGTCTTCCCTAGTCCTGTTCATTCATTTATGAACAATAACTTTTGATCCTATTTGTTACAGTTTGGCTAAACTTCTATTGTTGTTCAGTCATTCAGTCGTGTCTGACTCTTTGTGACCCCATGGACTCCAGCACGCCAGGCTTCCCTGTCCTTCACCATCTCCCAGAGCTTGCTCAAACTCATGTCCATTGAGTCAGTGATGCCATCCAGCCATCTCATCCTCTGTCGTCCCATTCTCCTCCTGCCTTCAATATTTCCCAGCATCAACGTCTTTTCCAATGAGTCTGCTCTGCACATCAGGTGGCCAAAGTATTGAAGCTTCAGCTTCAGCATCAGTCCTTCCAATGAATATTCAGGGTTGATTTCCTTCAGGATTGACTTGTTTGATCTCCTTGCAGTCCCAGGGACTCTCAAGAGTCTTCTCCAACACCAGAGTTTGAAAGCATCAATTCTTGAGCACTCAGCCTCTCTCAGCCAACTCTCACATCTATACATGACTACTAGAAAAACCATAGCTTTGACTATACAGACCTTTCTCGACAAAGTAATGTCTCTGCTTTTT
Source organism: Ovis canadensis (assembly GCF_042477335.2). Lineage (NCBI taxonomy): Eukaryota > Metazoa > Chordata > Mammalia > Artiodactyla > Bovidae > Ovis > Ovis canadensis. The sequence goes on from NC_091245.1 coordinate 229,330,601, forward strand.
AATATGCTCTCTAGGCCTGTCATAGCTTTTCTTCTAAGGAGCAAGTGTTTTTTTAATTTCATGGCTGCAGTTACTGTCCACAGTGATTTTGGAGTCCAAGAAAATAACATCTCTCACTGTTTCCATTGTTTCCCCATCCATTTGCCATGAAGTGATGGGACAGAATGCCATAATCTTTGTTTTCTGAATGTTGAGTTTTAAGCCAACTTTTTCACTCTCCTCTTTCACTTTCATCAAGAGCCTCTTTAGTTCCTCCTCGCCTTCTGCCATAAGGGTGGTGTCATCCGCATATCTGAAGTTGTTGGTATTTCTACCCGCAATCTTGATTCTAGCTTGTGCTTCATCCAGCCTAGCATTTTGCATGATGTACTCTGCATATAACTTAAATAAACAGGGTAACAATATACAGCCTTGACAAACTCCTTTCCCAATTTGGAACCAGTCCGTTGTTCCATGTCTGGTTCTAACTGTTGCTTCTTGACCTACATACAGGTTTCTCAGGAGGCACATAAGATGGTCTGATATTCCTGTCTCTTGAAGAATTTTCCACAGTTTGTTGTGATCCACACAGTCAAAGGCTTTAGTGTAGTCAATGAGGCAGAAGTAGATGTTTTTCTGGAATTCCCTTGCTTTTTCTATGATCCAATGGATGCTGGCAATTTGATCTATGGTTCCTCTGCCTTTTCTAATTCCAGCCTGAATATCTGAAAGTTCATGGCTCATGTACTGTTGAGGCCTCATTTGGATGATTTTAAGCATTATCTTTCTAGCATATGAAATCAGTGCAACTGTGTGGTAGTTTCAACGTTCTTTGGCATTGCCTTTCATTGGGACTGGAATGAAAACTTCTCTTTTCTAGTCCTGTAACCACTGCTGCATTTTCTAAATTTGCTGGCATATTGAGTGCAGCACTTTCACAGCATCATCTTTTAGGATTTGAAATAGTTCAGCTGGAATTCCATCCCCTCTACTAGCTTTGCTTGTAGTGATGCTTCTTAAGGCCCACTTCACTTCGTACTACAGGATGTCTGGCTCTAGGTGAGTGATCACATCATCATAGTAATCTGGGTCATTAAGATCTTTTGTGTATAGTTCTTCTGTGTATTCTTGCCACCTCTTCTTAATATCTTCTGAATCTATTAGGTCCATACTGTTTCTGTCCTTTATTGTGCCCATCTTTGCATGAAATGTTCCCTTGGTATCTCTAATTTTCCTGAAGAAATCTCTAGTCTTTCTCATTCTATTGTTTTTCTCTATTTGCATTGTTTACTTAGGAAGGCTTTCTTATCTCATTGTTATTCTTTCGAACTGTGCATTCAGATGGTAAATGTTTCCTTTTCTCCTTTGCCTTTTGCTTCTCTTATTTTCTCAGCTATTTGTAAGGCCTCCTCAGACAGTTATTTTGCCTTTTTTCGTTTCTTTTTCTTGGAGATGGTTTCGATCACTGCCTCCTGTACAATGTCGTGAACCTCTGTCCATAGTTCTTCAGGCATTGTATCAGATTGAATCCCTTGAATCTATTTGTCATTTCCACTATATAATTGTAAGGTATATGATTTAGGTCATACTGAATGGCCTAGTGGTTTTCCCTACTTTCTTCAATTCAAGTCTGAAAATTGCAATTAGGAGTTCATGATCTGAGTCATAGTCAGCTCTTGACCTTGTTTTTGCTGACTATATAGGGTTTCTCCATCTTTGGCTGCAAAGAATATAATCAATCTGATTTCAGTGTTGACCGTCTGGTCATGTCCATGTGTAGAGTCATCTCTTGTGTTATTGGAAGAGTGTGTTTGCCATGACCAGTGCATTCTTTTGGCAAAACTCTATTAGCCTTTGCCCTCCTTCATTTTATACTCCAAGGCCAAACTTGCCTGTTACGCCAGCTCTCTCTTGGCTTTCTGCTTTGCATTCCAGTTCCCTATGATGAAAAGGACACCTTTTTTTTTTTTTTGGGTATTAAGTTTCAGAAGGTCTTATATGTCTTCAGATAACTATTCAACTTCAGCTTCCTCAGCAATAGCGGTTAGGGCATAGACTTCGATTACTGTGATACTGAATAGTTTGCCTTAGAAACGAACCAAGATCATTCTGTCATTTTTGAAATTGCACCCAAGCACTGCATTTCAGACTCTTTTGTTGACTATGAGGACTACTCCATTTCTTCTAAGGGATTCTTGCCCACAGTAGTAGATATAATGGCCATCTGAATTAAATTTGCCCATTCCCATCCATTTTAGTTCACTGATTCCTAAAATGTTGATATTCTTGCCATTTCCTGTTTGACCACTTCCACTTTACCTTGATCCATGGATCTAACATTCCAGGTTCCTATACAATATTGTTATTTATAGCATCGGGCTTTACTTTCACCACCAGGATCATCCGCAACTGGGCATCACTTCTGCTTTGGCTCAGCCTCTTCATTCCTTTTGGAGCTATTTCTCTGCTCTTCTCCAGTAGCATATTGGGCACCTACTGACCTGGGGAGTTCATCTTTCAGTGTCATATCTTTTTGCCTTTTCATACTGTTCATGGGGTTCTCAAGGCATGAATGCTGAAGTGGTTTGCCTTTCCCTTCTCCAGTGAACCACATTTTGTCAGAACTCTCCACCATGACACATTCACCTTGGGTGGCCCTACATGACATGACTCATAGTTTTCTTTGAGTTGGACAAGGCTGTGTTTCCATGTGATCAGTTTGATTAGTTTTCTGTGATTGTAGTTTTCTGTCTGCCGTCTGAACAGAGGCTAAAACACAGTGGATTAAACTAAGTTAACTTATTTCTCTCTCATAGAACAGTATGCTATTTGTGCTCACCTCCACATCTGGTTCCAGCCTGCTGGATGTGGGAGTTAAAGTCCATAGCAAGTGGCTTCATATTTTAGATGATGATATAAAAATGGCACACATCACCTGTGCACATCCCATCAGGCAAAACCTAAGACACAAAGCCCCATCCACTTCAAGACAAGCTGAGATATAAGGACCAGCTGGGCTGCAACATATGCACGCAGTTAAAACTTGGGGTTCTCTTTCCAAAGGGAAGAGTAAAAATTGAAACGCAATTTGTACTCTAACCTATGCTGTCCTGAAAATACTCTGGAATATTATCTCCAAGTTCTGTCTGTCTAGCCTGCCTCTCCTTTGTCCTGCACCACTCTGTCCACTCTACCATTCTCCCTTTACATTCTCTCAACATTATTTAAATGCTCGATTCTCCATGCATCTGGTCTAGACAGCATGTTAAAAAGCAGAGACATCCCTTTGCTAACAAAGGTCCATATAGTCAAAGCTATGGATTCTCGAATAGTCATGTACATATGTGAGAATTAGATCATAAAGAGGCTGAGCACTGAAGAATTGATGCTTTTGAACTGAGGAGCTGGAGAAGATCCTTCTCAAGAATCCCTTAGACTGCAAGGGGATAAAACTAGTCAATGCTAAGGGAAATAAATCCTGAATATTCATTGGAAGGGTTGATGCTGAAGCTGGAGCTCCAATACTTTGGCTACCTGATTTGAAGAGCTGACTCATTGGAAAAGTCTCTGATTCTGGGAGAGATTGAAGGCAAAAGGAGATGAGGATGAGATGGATGGCATCACCAACTCAATGGACATACACCTGAGGAAACTTCAGGAGATAGTAAAGGATAGAGGAGCCTGGCATGCTGCAGTCCAATGAGTCACAAAGAGTTGGACAGGACTTATAGCAACTGAACAACAACAACAGTTCCAGACCCAGCTTCTTTCCCTGGAAGTCAATGAGTGGGCCTCAAAGTCTCAGCCTTCTAATCACGTGGTCTTTCTGGTGACCAGCCCCCTCCTGAGGCTATCTAGAGGCCCCACGCAAATTATCTCATTAGTATAAATTCAGATGTATCCTAAAAGGCTAATTATGGACAACAAAGACACTTGTTTAGTCACTCACTCATGTCCAACCCTTTGTGACCCCATGGACAGCAGCACCCCAGGCTTCCCTGTCCTTCATCATCTCCCAGAACTTGCTCAAACTTTTGTCCATTGAGTCAGTGATGCCATCCAACCATCTCATCCTCAGGGTTTTAGGAGTTGTGTCTTCTATTTCCACCCTGTTTCACACCTGTTGTGCCTACAACATACTACTCTGGTTCAGTTTCTCCAGGATATAAGCCTGTGACTGCTGCCTGGGGATAGTTACTAGGCACATGGGAGTGGAACTGGGGATCCAGCCTCTCTTAATACTGACTTAAGGAGATCCCTCAGCTTTCAATACCACACCTTCACCCCTGGTGTGTCCAATATGTGAATCTTTCAGGAATTTTCTAGAGCAAACCTATCTCAGCTAGTCTTTAGCTTGTTTTGACCAATAGCGTATGGTAGAAGTGATCCTGTGTGACCTCTGAGCCTCACCCTCAAGAGATGCTGCAACTTCGGCTCTCATTCTCTTGGAAATATGCCCTAACACTGCCATGGAAGAGGTCTGGTGTCACCTGCTGAAGAACGAGAAGCCACATGGAGAACTGAGGCCCCCGTCACTTGCAAAACACATGAATGAGGCCATCAAGAGCCAGCTATTCCTCAGCCAACCTGCTAGCTGATCACAGATGTATGACTGAGCTAGACAAACCCACAAGGAGCAGAGAAAAATCACTACAGCCATGTCCTACTCAAAGTTTCAAGCCACAGAATCATAAAAAATAAATGGTTATTTTAAAACTCTAGGTAATTTGTTTCCTAGCAAAAGTTAAACTGATACAGTGGTAAAATATAACGATGTCTGCTACTTTCAAATGTTTCTGAAAAAAAAAAAAACCATATATATATACATATACATAATACAAATATCTATATAAATATATTTGAGAAAGGTAAAGCAAATATGTCAACATATTTGTTGTTTAGTTACTAAATTGTGTCAGATTCTTTGCAACCCTATGAACTGCAGCACACCAGGCTTCCCTGTCCTTCACTATCTCCCTGAGTTTACTCAAACTCATGTCCATTGAGTCAGTGATCTCATCCAACCATATCATCCTCTGTTGACCTCTTCTCTTGCCATCAATGTTTCCCAGCATCAGGACATTTTCCAGTGAGTCTGCTCTTCACATCAGGTGGCCAAAGTATTGGAGCTTCAGCTTCAGCATCAGTCCTTTCAATGAATATTCAGGACTGATCTCCTTTAGGATGGATGGGTTGAATCTCTTTGCAGACCAAGGGACTCTTAAGAGTCTTCTCCAGCACCACAGTTCGAAAGCGTCAATTCTTGAGCACACAGCCTTCTTTATGGTCCAACTATTACATCCATATATGACTACTGGAAAACCCATAGTTTTGGCAATATGGACCTTTGTCAGCAAAGTGATGTTTCTGCTTTTTAATATGCTCTCTAGGTTTGTCATAGCTTTTCTTCTAAGACGCAAACATCTTTTAATTTTGCGGCTGCAGTCACTGTCAGCAGTGATTTGGGAGCCCAACAAAATAAAATCTTCCACTGTTCATATTAGCAATTGTTAAATCTAGGTTAAAGGTATATGAGTGTTTATTGTACTGTCCTTTCCATCTTTATGTATGTTAGAAATTATTCAAATTAAAAGTTTAAGGGAAAGAAAATCTAAACTACAGAGGAAAATAGTATTGACAAAATGTTGATAATTTTTGAAGGCAAGTAATGAATATGCAGGGATTCACAATGCCAATTTTTGCTTATGTTTGATATTTTCACAGTAAACAGGTTAAAATATACAGCAGGCTTGATTACTAGGCAGGGAGTTAAGATTTGGTTCCTAGTCTGCTTCAACAGATCTGCTTCTGTTGCCTCTACAGAACTGTTGCGTTTATCAGTTTTGCTAAAGTTTTAGACTCTCTAGGTTACCTACCTACTTTCCAACCTTCTTCTTCCTTTCCGGCAGAATCTGTTTCCCACTAAAGAAACTGAAAATGGCAAGCTATCACTTCCCTAGGCTTCCCAGGTTGAGCTACTGATAAAGAGCCTGCCTGCCAATGCAGGAGGCATAAGAGATTTGCATTTGATCCTTGGGCTGGGAAGATCCCCTTGAGGAGAAGGCAACCCACTCCAGTATTCTTGCCTGGAGAATCCCATGGATAGAGGAGCCTGGTGGGTTATAGTCCATACAGTCACAAAGAGTTGGACACAACTGAAGCGACTTTGTACGCGGCACACACAGGCTGCTTATAGCCTTCCCAGAGCACGGATGGTTTAGGGCCCAATCAGAGCTTTGGGGTGAAATTTATATGCAGAATTTGGGGTGCCCCTGTATGACTCTGTCCTTTCTAGGATGTTCCCTTTTATTTTCCTGCTTTTGTGGTCCCTGTGAACTCTCTCCCCTGGTACTTTAATTCAGTAAAATTGTGGATTTCTGTGTACAGGGATTTAGCCAACCCTCCTAGGGCTTGTTCTCAAGTTTAAAATCTTTAAAATGGGGAATCTCACTGAGTGCATTTTTCCTTTTCCAACTGCAGGCCCAGTTTCTACCCGCTTTTAGTCTCCAATGCTTCCAGAGAGTTGTTATTTTTGCCCAGACTTTATGTTTGTCATTTGCAGGAGGACTGGACTAACAGAAGCTTTTTGTTGTTCATTCAGTAAGTTGTGTCCAATTTTTTGTGATGCTATGGTCTGCAGCAGGCCAGGTTCCTCTCTCTTCCACTATCTCCCAGAGTTTGCTCAAACTTATGTCCATTGAGTCAGTGATGCCATTAAACCAGCTCATCCTCTGTCACCCCCTTTTCCTCCTGCCTTCAGTCTTTACCAGCGACAGGGTCATTTTCAGTGTGTCAGCTCTTCACATCAGGTGCTCAAAGTATTGGAGCTCCAGAATCAGTCCTTCCAATGAATATTGAAACTTACTTCACAATTCTCTTCCAGAAGACAAAAGAAATATGATAATAAACTCATAATTTTTAGGTATTCAACCTTAGTGAATGCATACTATGAAGAGAATCAGAATCTGTGCAGAACTGCTTAATCTTGCTTTTTACAAAATATCCCAACTCTTTGAAGAACTGCTAATATTAAATATGTTCATTTTTTAAAATAGGCTAGTGAAAAATATCTGTTGTCTTAACATATTAGCCAGATAAAACTATTGATTTTTATTATATATAAAAGGAAATAATGTTAGTGATCATTTGACTTTTGCTTCTATTAATCTAATTTAAAATGTTGACTTGCTCAACATTTTATCCTCAATAGCAGCCTGAGAAAGTATAGCCACTTAGTAAGTTGTTGAAAAAACTTATACAGTGAGCAATATATACAATTAATAGAGTCAATCTCTTTGTGGTTTTAATTGGGAAAGTACATATTCCAGATCAAAATTTAAAAAGCAATAAAAATTTACCATAAAGACCTATCAGAAAACCAAAGTACTCTGTTGGGTTGGCCAAAAAGTTCACTCAGCTTTTTGCATCTTATGGGAAAACCAGAACATCTTGGCCAACCCAATATATTACTTTTTTAATATACACAAGTCAATAGGGTCCAAAATAGTAGCCATAGAAGAACAATACATATGTTAGAAAAAGCAGAATGTGAACCAATCTGGAAGAGGCTAAAGATGCCATCTTCTCTCATTTACCAATAATTCAAAAGGTACCTCTTGCTATGCAATTATGCATTATAAATGCATAATATATAACTGCATTTATAATGTTCCTGAGATTATGATTAAGGACAACAGACTCACATTTTATAGGCACAGTAGCAATAACCCTTGTGAAAGTGAAAAGAGTAAAGGTTAAGAGACAGCACACTTATTTTGGACCCTTCAAAGTGCTGACTTAACTGAGGTGATTGCGATGGAATCTCAGCTTTCTTGATGCTTATGATGAATCAGAACAGCCAACTGACAGATAATCTTTTCTGGATCGGCTTCCATTTATTGTTTTTGCAACTGGTTAAACGATAATGTCAAACGTAGACCACTGTGAATCCACAGGAAAGTGAGTGCAGACACAGGGAAATGTCTTTCTTGGAAACTTTAACTGGTTTATCTGTGAGAATGAAAACCCTTGATGAGAAGATTGTAAACACCACATTTGTCTCATGATACAGTATCCACCCTGGCCTCTTTATAGAAACATTGCATTGTTTTTATCCAACACCTGTTGTTTAGTCACTAAGTCGTATCGACTCTTTTGTGACCCGATGGACTGTAGCCCACCAGGCTCTTCTGTCCATGGAATTTCCTAGACAGGAATACTGGAGTGGGTTGACATGCCCTCCTCCAGGGGATCTTCCCAAACCAGGAACTGAACCCGTGTCTCCTGCATTGGCAAGAGGATTCTTTACCACTGAGCCACCAGGGAAGCCCTATCCAACACCTGGGAATGCACAAAACGCAAGCTGCTGAAACTTCTAGGAGATACAGGCTTTGTCCACAAAACAGTAACTTTTCAAGCCATACTCCGCTTGTTTCACATCTTGGTACTTCAGGAAATGAGTACAGTCTCCAGATGTATTTTGTTCAATCTGCAAATATTTTTAAAGAATGAAACAGTATTTTAAAATATGGAGAGCTTTGTTTCTCAAAAAAACATTTTTAAGCATAAGCAATCATCCAGATTTCCATCTTCTCTTGAAACTTGGAGGATGTGGCAACCCAACATTCAAACTTCTGCGTGAGAGCTGAGTATTTGCAGCTCCTAAGGCTCTCAGTTCACTCCATCCTTTCCTTACCTTCTCAGCTCTGAAGGATTTGAATTTGAGATCTTTCCCTTAAACGATTACAAACTATCTTGGAAGCATTATTCACCAATGTATGTAAAACTGAAGTTGTTGCTGAGAAGGCCCAATGGTCTTTGAGAATCAGGCCCAAATACAGGAGATTATAGGAGTAATCTCTCTAATCAAACCCCTACAGAGAATATACAAGCTTTGCTAAGGTGACTTTTCAGCATACAAGCCCAAACTATTTTTTTTCTGCATTAATCTATATATACAGGTTTTTAAGAGAGTTGTTGAGCATTTTTTCAATTTATTTTTATTATAAGATGTAAAAATTCACTACTTTTGCCAAACATATATTCCCAGCATGAAGTAAAAGTAAAAATGTCTATAACCTCTAACTTAAGAGTGATGGGAAGGGAATTCCCTGGAGGTCCAGCGGTTAGGACTCTGTGCTTCCATTGCAGGGGTTTGAGCTCTGGTTGGGGAACTAAGATCCCACAAGCCATGCGGCCAAAAGAAAAGTGATGGAAGAATTTAAAGAAACTGAAAACAAGTCCTAAAATTTGCCAAAACATCAGAAAATTGAACTTGTCCAAAGAATAAGCATAATCTATAAAAAAGAAGTAAATTCCTGACCAAAATTCTGATAGACCTTACTAATATGTATTTTCCAGTTGATCTCATTTACTCATCAAGACAATCTTACAATGTAGATTGTGTTCATTATTTATTGCTGCATAAGAAATTGCCCCAAAATGTAGAAACTAAAAACAATAATCGTTTATTGTTTAATTAACCATAGATAAGACTTAGGAAAACCTGTATGGTTATGAAACTAAAATGCTGATGGATACTTTTCCTTCCATTTATTCAGATGGTGGTTTGTACAAAAATCCTCCTCAATATATACACACCCATGAAAATATATATATTTGAGAGAAGTTTTTGAGCAGTGCATGCCTGCATGCTAAGACACTCAGTCGTGTCTGACTCTTTGCAACCCTTATGGAACAGAACCTGCCAGGCTTCTCTGTTCATGGGATACTCCAGGCAAGAATACTGGAGTGGATAGCCATACCTTCCTCCAGGGGATCTTCCCCACCCAGGGATCAAACTCATGTCTCTTACATCTCCTGCATTACCACTAGCACCACCTGGGAAGCCCTTTTAAACAGTAACATTATAGTAAAAATAGAAATGTTTTCCACGTGAACAGCTTCCACCACCTGCACCCCGCCTGTTCTTACAGTGGCTGTGGATCCTTAGCCAACTGAGAACTTCATTGTTCAGTTTACTTCCCTTCTTTCCCTTGCTTTAGTTTTTTTTTCTCTATTTCCCTTATTCCTTCTTCAAATAAAACTACTTTTTAAATATTGCTTGGATTTTATAAACCCAGTCTTACTCTTGGGACATTCTACATGAATTAGCAAATAAAATGTATCCTATTTTTATCGTGACATTTTGGAGGAAATTAAAACCACACTATAACAACGACAAACAAAACCTCTGAAAAATTGCCATTATAGGCTCTTCCATAATGCAAATTAAATAGTTGACTGCAATACATAGAACATCTGCTAATTCAAATTAAAATGAATGAGGAAATAAATTGGAATTGCTTTTTCCATCTAATTATATAGAAAACTAAATGTATTATGAGCCAGATATTCAGTGTTTTAAGGCATTACCTACTAGTGAGCTTAGTACAGTAAACTGAAACAATAACTAAATAGTAATGACTGAAAGAGTTAATGACAGTGGCTGCCTAAGTGCTTAATTAACAGCTGCATAGAGCCACCCAGGAAACTCTAATTCAGTAATAACAACAAAAGGTATAAATTTATTCTAAATCCCAAGCCAGTATAGGTCATAGTTCTTTTTTCTTGAGTTGAACAATTATATGCTTTCTTGCTTTAATTACTTGTTATCAAATGTATTATCTTGGTATGCATATAGTATAAAACTGTGGAAAATTGAAGACAGAAAATAATGTTTTAAAACATCTCATTGTCAAAATTTTTGAAAATGATCATTTGAAAGCCTGCCAGAAGGATACAAAATATAATGCCATTTCTCTAAGAAAACCTGACTTCTTTCCTGTCAACATTTTTTCATTACTAAAGAAAAGAAAATCATGCTTCTTTCAATAGCATATATATCAAAATCAGAGCAAATCCCCAAAATGAGATTAGCATGACTCTAACTCCCTATGACATGAAACCTACTAAAGTATCCACATTTTTTACATTGCTTAAAATTAAATGTATTACTTAAATTATTTGAATTCATTAAAATTAAAAGAATTGCAGCTGGAATTACTTTCAATTGTACCTAATGAGAAACTTAACCAAATACTTGTTTAAACAAACTATGGTAGCTATTCTAATTAATTTTTCAAAGGAGCTATCAAAGAACCAGTTAACTTTCCACTTTAGCATTTCTTGTCTTTAGCTTTCATCCTGTGAACACATCTTGATACCAAAATAGCTCTTCCCCCACCTGTACTTACATTCCAGAAGGAATAATGAGAAGGAAGAAAGACAAGATACATGTGCCTGCTTAGACCCTTTAAAGAGAGCTTTTTAAAATATCCCACATGGTAGACATAGCTCCTAGGCCAGACCTGTACTATATGTCCTATGTCTACCCCTAGCTTCAAGAAAGTCCAATAAATCACGTTTTGAGCTATACATATTACCATCAAAAACAAATGGAGTTCTGTTAATGATGAAGAAGAGAGAAACATATCAGGTAGTGATAGCTTATGGTGAACAATGTCAGATTCGTGATCTCTGAAGGAGAGAATTTTGCTGCAGGACCAAAGATGACAGCTTCAGTCAGTCAGTTTCATGTGGCAAAAGTTTTATTACAGTGAAAAAGATATAGAGAAAGCTTCTGATGTAGACATCAGAAGGTGCCCCACTGGCTAGTCTTATCAAGGCCTTATATACTTTTTCAATTGGTTGCTAAAGGTCTTACCAGATTAGTCAGAAGTTTCCTGTTAAGAAGAAGAAACATGTCCTTCAGCAAGATACATTGTTGGTATATAATCATTAGTACAGAGCTTAAGGAAAGACATGCCCTTGAGTAAGACATGTTGTTTTGAAGGGAATGACAAGCCACGTCAGTATTCTTGCCTTGAGAACCCCATGAACAGTATGAAAAAGCAAAATGATAGGATACTGAAAGAGGAACTCGCCAGGTCAGTAGGTGCCCAATATGCTACTGGAGATCAGTGGAGAAATAACTCCAGAAAGAATGAAGGGATGAAGCCAAAGCAAAAACAATACCCAGTTGTGGATGTGACTGGTGATAGAAGCAAGGTCCGATGCTGTAAAGAGCAATATTGCATAGGAACCTGGAATGTCAGGTCCATGAATCAAGGCAAATTGGAAGTGATCAAACAAGAGATGGCAAGGGTGAACGTCGACATTCTAGGAATCAGCAAACTGAAATGGACTGGAATGGGTGATTTTAACTCAGATGACCATTATATCTACTACTGTGGACAGGAATCCCTCAGAATAAATGGAGTAGCCATCATGGTCAACAAAAGAGTCTGAAATGCAGTACTTGGATGCAATCTCAAAAACGACAGAATGATCTCTGTTTGTCTCCAAGGCAAACCGTTCAATATCACATTTTGTCCAAGTCTATGCCCCAACCAGTAACGCTGAAGAAACTGAAGTTGAACAGTTTTATGAAGACCTACAAGACCTTTTAGAACTAACACCCAAAAAGGATGTCCTTTTCATTATAGGGGACTGGAATGCAAAAGTAGGAAGTCAAGAAACACCTGGAGTAACAGGCAAATTTGGCCTTGGAATACGGAATGAAGCAGGGCAAAGACTAATAGAGTTTTGCCAAGAAAATGCACTGGTCATAGCAAACACCCTCTTCCAACAACACAAGAGAAGATGCTACACATGGGCATCACCAGAGGGTCAACACTGAAATCAGATTGATCATATTCTTTGCAGCCAAAGATGGAGCAGCTCTATACAGTCCACAAAAACAAGACCAGGAGCTGACTGTGGCTCAGATCATGAACTCCTTATTGCCAAATTCAGACTTAAATTAAAGAAAGCAGGGGAAACCACTAGACCATTCAGGTATGACCTAAATCAAATCCCTTATGATTATACAGTGGAAGTGAGAAATAGATTTAAGGGCCTAGATCTGATAGATAGAGTGCCTGATGAACTATGGAATGAGGTTTATGACATTGTACAGGAGACAGGGATCAATACCATCCCCATGGAAAAGAAATGTAAAAAAGCAAAATGGCTGTCTGCGGAGGCCTTACAAATAGCTGTGAAAAGAAAAGAGGTGAAAAGCAAAGGAGAAAAGTAAAGATATAAGCATCTGAATGCAGAGTTCCAAAGAATAGCAAGAAGAGATAAGAAAGCCTTCTTCAGCGATCAATGCAAAGAAATAGAGGAAAACAAAAGAATGGGAAAGACTAGAGACCTCTTCAGGAAAATTAGAGATACCAAGGGAACATTTCATGCAAAGATGGGCTTGATAAAGGACAGAAATGGTCTGGACCTAACAGAAGCAGAAGATATTAAGAAGAGGTGGCAAGAATACACAGAAGAACTGTACAAAAAATATCTTCACGACCCAGATAATCATGATGATGTGATCACTAATCTAGAGCCAGGCATGTTGGAATGTGAAGTCAAGTGGGCCTTAGAAAGCATCACTATGAACAAAGCTAGTGGAGGTGATGGAATTCCAGTGGAGCTGTTTCAAATCCTGAAAGATGATCCTGTGAAAGTGCTGCACTCAATATGCCAGCAAATTTGGAAAACTCAGCAGTGGCCACAGGACTGGAAAAGGTCAGTTTTCATTCCAATCCCAAAGAAAGGCAATGCCAAAGAGTGCTCAAACTACCGCACAAGTGCATTTATCTCACATGCTAGTAAAGTAATGCTCAAAATTCTCCAAGCCAGGCTTCAGCAATACGTGAACCATGAACTCCCTGATGTTCAAGCTTGTTTTAGAAAAGTCAGAGGAACCAGAGATCAAATTGCCAACATCCGTTGGATCATGGAAAAAGCAAGAGAGTTCCAGAGAAACATCTATTTCTGCTTTATTGACTATGCCAAAGCCTTTGAGTGTGTGGATCACAAACAACTGTGGAAAATTCTGAAAGGGATGGGAATACCAGACCACCTGACCTGCCTCTTGAGAAATCTGTATGCAGATCAGGAAGCAACAGTTAGAACTGGACATGGAACAACAGACTGGTTCCAAATAGGAAAAGGAGTCCATCAAGGCTGTATATTGTCACCCTGCTTATTTAACTTCTATGCAGAGTACATCATGAGAAATGCTGGACTGGAAGAAACACAAGCTGTAATCAAGATTGCCAGGAGTAATATCAATAACCTCAGATATGTAGATGACACCACCCTTATGGCAGAAAGTGAAGAGGAGCTAAAAAGCCTTTTGATGAAAGTGAACGAGGAGAGCAAAAAAGTTGGCTTAAAGCTCAACATTCAGAAAACGAAGATCATGGCATCTGGTCCCATCACTTCATGGCAAATAGATGGGGAAACAGTAGAAACAGTGTCAGACTTTATTTTGGGGGGCTCCAGAATCACTGCAGATGGTGACTGCAGCCATGAAATTAAAAGATGCTTACTCCTTGGAAGGAAAGTTATGACCAACCTCAATAGCATATTCAAAAGCAGAGACATTACTTTGCCGACTAAAGTCCATCTAGTCAAGGCTATGGTTTTTCCTGTGGTCGTGTATGGATGTGAGAGTTGGACTGTGAAGAAAGCTGAGCGCTGAAGAATTGATGCTTTTGAACTGTAGTGTTGGAGAAGACTCTTGAGAGTCCCTTGGACTGCAAGGAGATCCAACCAGTCCATTCTGAAGAAGATTAGCCCTGGGACTTCTTTGGGAGGAATGATGCTAAAGCTGAAACTCCAGTACTTTGGCCACCTCATGCGAAGAATTGACTCAGTAGGAAAGACTCTGATGTTGGGAGGGATTGGGGGCAGGAGGAGAAGGGGATGACCGAGAATGAGATGGCTGGATGGCATCATGGACTCGATGGACGTGAGTCTGAGTGAACTCCGGGAGATGGTGATGGACAGGGAGGCCTGGCATGCTGCGATTCATGCAGTCGCAAAGAGTCGGACAGGACTGAGCAACTGAACTGAACTGAACGGAACTGAATCATTATTTCTGGGCTTAAAGAAAGTTAGTCTTAAAAATTGCTGTCATAACAACTCACAGTTTAAGAAAAAACATCTTATGTGATTAAGGAATGTTAAAAAAAATAAAAAAGCTTGTCCCTTTCTCCTCCTAGGTTATCAACCTACCTAAGAATTAGCTCTTGACAACCCATGCCAGTACTCTTGCCTGGAAAATTCCATGGATGGAGGAAACTCGTAGATTACAGTCCATGGGGTCGCAAAGACAGACACAACAGAGTGACTTTACTTTTTTTTACTTTTAGGCAACTACCACTGTCTGCTAGATGGCATGAAAGAAAGAATAAGTATATCACAAAGATTGCAGAGGAAAAAAGCAAAGAGATGAAAAGTTTCAGAGAACAGGAAAAAAATGAACAGACAAAGAAGACCTGTTCAGTAATTGATATCCCTGAGTTAAAACTCAACAGGGAAAGTGTAAAAATTAAAATGTAGAAAATTTTTACTGAAAAAATACTGAACTCTGAGGATACATTGTACATAAGGGGCAAACTGTATGGATCAAGATATGCTGCAGTTAAGTTACTGAACTTGGAGAATTAAAAATATTAATGCCTTAAAAGGAATTTAAAAATATTATTCAGGCAAAACAAGTCTTTTATAAGAGAAAAAAGGATGTCGCGCTGAGTCTCAGATTTTGATAAGGCAAATATCCATGCCAGAAAGTAACAGCGTGGGCACTGTCTTCTAAGGGCTGAAAGAACGAGTCCCACAAACATTGTATCCAGCCAAGATATCACTTGGTCATAAAGCAAAGTAGCAGACATTTTCAGGTACCAAAGAACTTAGAGAATGTAGCAACCTCTAAGTTCCAGGGGCTCTGGGTGTAGCAGACTTTGATATGGTTAAGCCCTTTTGGAGGAGGTCGCCATCATCCCCACCATAGAGCTGCCAGAACTTACACAGGACTGGGAAATAGACTCTTGGAGGGCACAAACAGAACCTTGTGCACCAGGACCCAGGAGAAAGGAGCAGTGACCCCATAAGAGACTGACCCAGACTTGCCTGTGAGTGTCCAGGAGTCTCCAGCGGAGGTGTGGGTCACTGGTGGCCTGCTGCAGGGGCATGGAGTGTGGCAGACAATGCATGGGATCTTTTGAAGGAAGTCACCATTATTTTCATTACCTCCACCATAGTTTGGCCCCAGGTAGAAGGAATGATGCTAAAGCTGAAGCTCCAGTACTTTGGCCACCTCGTGCAAAGAGCTGACTCATTGGAAAAGACTCTGATGCTGGGAGGGATTGGGGGCAGGAGGAGAAGGGGACGACAGAGGATGAGATGGCTGGATGGCATCACTCACTTGATAGATGTGAGTCTGAGTGAACTCCGGGGGTTGGTGATGGACAGGGAGGCCTGGCATGCTGCGATTCATGGGGTCGCAAAAAGTCGGACACGACTGAGCAACTGAACTGACTGAACTGAAATAGCAGGGAGGGGACACAGCTCCACCCATCAACAGAAAATTGGATTAAAGATTTCTTGAGCATGGCCCTGCCCATCAGAACAAGACCCAGTTTCCCCCTCAGTCAGTCTCTCCCATCAGGAAGCTTCCATGAGCCTCTTATTTTTCTCTATCAGAGGGCAGACAGACTGAAAACCACAATCACAGAAAACTAACCAATCTATCACATGGACCACAGCCTTGTCTAACTCAGTGAAACTATGAGACACCCAAAACGGATGGGTCATGCTAAAGATGGTCCACTGGAGAAGGGAATGGCAAACCACTTCAGTATTCTTGCCTTGACAACCCCATGAACACTATGAAAAGGCGAAAATATAGGACACTGAAAGATGAATTCCCCAGGTCGGTAGGTATGCTACTGGAGATCAGTGGAGAAATAAATCCAGAAAGAATGAACAGATGGAGCCAAAGCAAAACAAACACACAGTTGCAGTTATGACTGGTGATGGAAGCAAGGTTTAATGCTGTAAAGAGCAATATTGCATAGGAACCTGGAATGTTATGTTCATGAATCAAGGCAAATTGAAAGGTCAAACAGGAGATGGCAAGAGTGTACGTCAACATTTTAGGAATCAGCGAACTAAAATGGACTAGAATGGGTGAATTTAACTCAGATGACCATTGTATCTACTACTGTGGGCAAGAATCCCTTAGAAGAAATGGAGTAGCCCTCATAGTCAACAAAAGAATCTGAAATGCAGGTACTTGGATGCAGTCTCAAAAACGACAGAATGATCTCTGTTCATTTCCAAGGCAAAAAATTCAGTGTCACGGTAATCCAAGTCTATGCCCAGACCCATTATGCTAAAGAAGCAGACATTGAACCTACAAGACCTACTAAAACTAACACCACAAAAAGATGTCCTTTTCATTATAGTGGACTGGAATACAAAAGTAGGAAGTCAAGAAACACCTGGAGTAATGGGCAAATTTGGCCTTGGAGTACAGAATGAAGCAGGGCAACGCTAATAGAGTTTTGCCAAGGGAACACAGAGGTCATAGCAAACACCCTCTTCCAGCAACACAAGAGAAGATGCTACACATGGACATCACCAGATGGTCAACACCTAAGTCAGACTGATTATATTCTTTGCAGCCAAAGATGGAGAAGCTCTATACGGTGAGCAAAAACAAGACCAGGAGCTGACTGTGGCTCAGATCATGAACTCCTTATTGGAAAATTCAGACTTAAATTGAAGAAACTGCACACAGTTCAAAAGCATCAATTCTTCAGCACTCAGCTCTCTTTATACTCCAACTCTCACATCCATACATGACTACTGGAAAAACCATAGCCTTGACTAGATGGACCTTTGTTGACAAAAGAATGTCTCTGCTTTTTAATATGGTGTCTAGGTTGGTCATAACTTTTCTTTCAAGGAGTAAGCATCTTTTAATTTCATGGCTGCAGTCACCAACTGCAGTGATTTTGGAGCACCCCAAAATAAAGTCTGCCACTGTTTTCACTGTTTCCCCATCTATTTCCCATGAAGTGATGGGACCCGATACCATGATCTTAGTGTTCTGAATGTTGAGCTTTAAGCCAACTTTTTCACTCTTCTCTTTCACTTTCATCAAGAGGCTTTTCAGTTCTTCTTAACTTTCTACCTATATAAGGGTGGTGTCATCTGCATATCTGAGGTTAAAAATCAAGATATTTCACCTGGCAATCTTGATTTCAGCTTGTGCTTCATCCAGCCCAGTGTTTCTCACGATGTACTCTGCGTATAAGTTAAATAAGCAGGGTGACAATATACAGCCTTGATGTACTCCTTTTCCTATTTGGAACCAGTCTCTTGTTCCATGTCCAGTTCTATCTGTTGCTTCCTGACCTGCATACAGGTTTCTCAAGAGGCAGGTCAGGTGGTCTGGTATTCCCATCTCTTTCAGAATTTTCCACAGTTGATTGTGATCCACACAGTCAAAGGCTGTGGCATAGTCAATAAAGCAGAAATAGATGTTTTTCTGGAACTGTCTTGCTTTTTCGATGATCCAGTGGATGTTGGCAATTTGATCTCTGGTTCCTCTGACTTCTAAATCCAGCTTGAACATCTGAAAGTTGATGGTTCCTGTATTGTTGAAGCCTGGCTTGGAGAATTTTAAGCATTACTTTACTAGCGTGTGAGATGAGCGCAGTTGTACATTAGTTTGCACGTTCTTTGGCATTGCCTCTCTTAGGGACTGGAAAGAAAACTGACTTTTTCCAGTCCTGTGGCCACTGCTGAGTTTCCCAAATTTGCTGGCATATTGAGTGTAGCACTTTCACAGCATCATCTTTTAGGATTTAAAACAGCTCAACTGGAATTCCATCACCTCCACTAGCTTTGTTTATAGTGATGCTTCCTAAGGCGCACTTGACTTCACATTCCAGGATGTCTGGTTCTAGATGAGTGATCACACCATCATGATTATCTGTGTCATGAAGATCTGTTTTGTACAGTTCTTCTGTGTATTCTTGCCACCTCTTCTTAATATCTTCTGCTTCTGTTATGTCCATACCATTTCTGTCTTTTATTGTGTCCCATCTTTGCATGAAATGTTCCCTTGGTATCTCTAATTTTCTTGAGGACATGTTTAGTCTTTCCCATTCTGTTCTTTTCCTCTATTTCTTTGCACTGCTCATTGAGGAAGGCTTTCTTATCTCTCCTTGCTATTCTTTGGAACTCTGCATTCAAATAGGTATATTTTTCCTTTTCTCCTTTGCCTTTTACCTCTCTTCTTTTCACACTTCTTTGTAAAGCCTCCTCAGACAACCATTTTGCTTTTTGCATTTCTTTTCCATGGGGAGGGCCTTGCTCCCTGCCTCCCATACAATATAACAAACCTCCTCCCATAGTTCATCAGGCACTCTGTCTATCACATCTAGTCCCTTAAATCTATTTCTCACTTCTGCTGTATAATCGTAAGGGATTTGATTTAGGTCATACCTGAATGGTCTGGTGATTTTCCCTAGTTTGTTCAATTTAGGCCTGAATTTTCCAATAAGGAGTTCATGATCCGAGCCACAGTCAGCTCCCAGTCTTGTTTTTGCTGACTGTATGGACCTTCCCCTCTTTGGCTGCAAAAAATATAATCGATGTCTTATGGGAACTAAAATGATATCTGGTTGTTTTCGTATCTCTCTCTCTGGCTTTTTATGACTGTTTCAGTCATACCATTCAGAGACATTCTACTAATTCTTTGGTGTTATTCAAGTAAAAGTAAGCACTTTTTAATAGGCTTGCTTTTATGATGTTACTCCTTTCTCTTTCCCACATGAACTGTTATATCTGTATGTGTATGTGTGCGTGTGCACACACACTTGATTTGTGGGCTTCCTAGTTGGCGCTAGTGGTAAATGACCCACCAGCCAGTGTAGGAGTTGTTAAGATTCATGGGTTCAACCACTGGATCTGGAAGGTACCTTGGAGGAGGGCATGGCAACCCACTCCAGTATTCTTGCCTGGAGAATCTCATGGACAGAGGAGCCTGGAGGGATACACTCCATAGGGTTGCAAAGAGTTGGACATGCCTGAAGCAACTGAGCACACATGCACACATGTGGTTGTATGCTGTGCATTTGTGTGTTTATCTGGGTATATTTGTGTGTATGTATTTGTGTGTGTGTGTGTACATGTATGTGAATATGTACACACATACATTCAGGTGATAGTGGAAGACAAAGACTCCCAATATTTTCAAAGCGAATTGATAGCAATAATGTTCACCAACAATAATACTGATTATTTCAGGGTAGTAAGATTCTGAGATGTTTGCTGCTTTTTACTTTAAATCTTTCTCTATTGCTTGAATAAGCAAGTGTTACTTTTAAGATGGTAAAAAAACTCTTTTCTTTAATAATTTTTTTAGAAGATAACTCTTCTTGTATTGACATAGAAATATGTCCAATATGTCAAACCATGTTATTGAGGGGACAAAGGAGTTTTGGAATAATAAATATAGGTTTATCTGATTTTTTGATAAAAATTTAGTGTGCTATTAATATAGGTGGGTCCCAAAAGATGCATAATAAATATTAAGAATGTTTATCTCTGGGAGTGGGGTTGGAATTGGGATTGGAAGTGTGTTATACATAACTTCTTGGAACAGGTAAACAAAAAAAGGGGTTATTTGTGCTCACATAAGTCCATAGATAAGCTATCTGAGGCAAGAGTGGAGGGAACCTCAAGGCTGTAGGCTCTTTCTAGCTTTGGTCCCACCATCTTCTGGGTGTGTTTTCCACACTCACAGTTATGGCTTTATTGATCCACTTCTAGGCATTGCCTCCAAATCCAGGCAGGAAAAAATGGAAAGATAGATAAAGATGTGTGCCAGATGAGTTTACCCCTTTTTCTCAGGGGGAAAAAAAAAACAAGTTTCCCAGAAGTCTTTCCTAATAAGACTTAAACTTCTATCTCATTAGCCAGAACTATGTCATGTGGACACATGTGGCTGCTAGGAAGCCTAGGAAACCTAGCTTCTCAGTTGTCACACTGTTAACCGCAAAAATAATCCAAATATTTTTACATTAAGGGAAAAGAGATATATTCTATATGCATGTCTATGTGGTTTCCACTTTTATGATATTTTATTTATTTTTTTTTACTTTTTGGCCATGCCATGCAGTTTGTAGGATCTTATTTCTCCGTTCAGAGATTGAACTTAGGCCCTCGGCAGTGAGAGCACAGAGTCCTAACCACTGGACAGCCAGGGAAGTCCCTGTTTCCACTTTTATAATAACAATGTACATAATGCAATGTGTGTGTGTGTGTGTGTGTGTGTGCGCGCGCACTTAACTTAGGGAGAATTCATATATATAAGTTAAGGGAGGACATTCCAGGTAGAGAAAATAGTCTAACTGGTTTAAAATTCTAAATAGGTGGAAAATATTTCTAATATAATTGTATGTAAATGTGTGTGCTTTTCATTTAAAAAATGAGTTGCTAAAATGACCCAAAGTGTTATAAGAGATTTCTTATACAACATAATTCACTGTGTTCAAGAATCAGTGCCCACAATAAGCTAAGAGCTGCAGAGAACCCTGCATCAGTGAAAAAGACTCCAGATTTGTACTTTTTATTCAATTTTCTTTAAAAAAAATTATTTGTAAATCAAAGCTTAAAAACAGAAAAAATTTACCTTCAATTCCTCAATGAGTAATTTTAATTTTAAAACATCCTCATTTTTCTAGTCCTTATCCTTGCATGTACATGTTTTACTAGCTGAGTGCTGAAGAATTGATGCTTTTGAACTGTGGTGTTGGAGAAGACTCTTGAGAGTCCCTTGGACTGCAAGGAGATCCAACCAGTCCATCCTAAAGGAGATCAGCCCTGGGATTTCTTTGGAGGGAATGATGCTGAAGCTGAAACTCCAGTACTTTGGCCACCTCATGCGAAGAGTTGACTCATTGGAAAAGACTCTGATGCTGGGAGGGATTGGGGGCAGGAGGAGAAGGGGACGACTGAGGATGAGATGGCTGGATGGCATCACTGACTCGAAGGATATGAGTCTGAGTGAACTCCGGGAGTTGGTGATGGACAGGGAGGCCTGGCGTGCTGCAATTCATAGGGTCTCAAAGAGTCGGACATGACTGAGCGACTGAACTGAACTGAACTGAATCTCAAGTGACTTTCTACTTGTTAACTGGAAACCAGTTACTGAAGAGAAGAATTAATGCAAATGCTTTTGTCATTTGCATAAACAAAGAGACGACATACAAAGCAGTGAGATCTGAGAGAATAAATAGTGCAAGGTATTATCTTCTCAGTGAGCTTTTTGTTTGTTTTCTATATTTGGGAGCAGTTGATTGGGGTTTTTCTGTATTTTTAAAATCATTGTCTTTTTTTTTTTTGCCACTTTATGTTTAGTTGAAGGATAATTGCTTTACCGAATTTTGTTGTTTTCTGTCAAACATCAACAAGACTCAGCCATAGGTACACCCAAGTCCCCTCCCTCCCAAACCTCCCTCCCATCTCCCTCCCCATCCCACCCTTCTAGATTGTCACAGAGCCCCTGTTTATGTTCCCTGAGTTATACAGCAAATTCCCATTGGCTATCTATTTTACATACAGTAATGTAAATTTCCATGTTACTCTCTCTGTACATCTTACCCACTCCTCCCCTCTCCCCATGTCCATAGGTCTGTTCTCTATGTTTGTTTCTCCACTGCTGCCCTGCAAATAAACTCATTAGTACCATCTTTCTAGATTCCATATATATGCATCAGTATACAATATTTATACTTAACTTTCTGACTTAGTTAATGAAAAGGGAACCCTCTTGCATTGCTGGTGAAAATGTAAATTGATGCAGCCACTGTGGAAGACGATATGGAGATTTCTCTAAAAACTAGGAATAAAACCTCCATATGACCCAGCAATCCCACTACTAGGCATATACCCTGAAGAAACCAAAATTGAAAAAGACACATGTATCCCAGTGTTCATTGCAACACTATTTACAATAGTTAGAACATGAAAGGAGAAGGCAATGGCAACCCACTCCAGTACTCTTGCCTGGGAAATCTCATGGACAAAGGAGCCTGGTAGGCTGCAGTCCATGGGGTCACGAAGGTCGGACACGACTGATGCGACTTAGCAGCAGCAACAGAACATGAAAGTAACCTAGATGTCCATCAACAGATAAATCACTGTCTTTTTAATGAAGAGTGCTTCCCAGGCATTAGACGAACGATTTCAGAAGGCGTGCCCGTGTGCATGCTGTCACTTAGTCATGGTGGACTCTGTGACCCCATAGACTGTATCCCGCCAGGCTCCTCTGTCCGTGGGATTCTCCAGGCAAGAATACTGGAGTGGATTGCCATTTCCTGCTCTAAGGGATCTTCCAGCCCCAGGGATCGAACCCATGTCTTCTGCATTGGCAGGTGGATTCTTTATCCACTGAGCCACCTGTGAAGCCCTTCAAAAGGCAAAACTCTCCAAGTAGACTGTGGGCTCTGGTTAGCAGGAAGCAGCTGCCTGAGAAGAAGAAACCACAGCCACTCAGGAGGAGCTTGAACACCCTGGAGAAGAGACAGAGCCCAGAGTTGATGGGATGATGAGGTATTGAGGTGTGAGGGATGAGTCAAAAGCCTGGGCTGGGTGCAGGATGACATGGGGATGAGGCAAGTTTCTCATCTCAAATATTGACTTCTGGAGGGAAGCAGTTCCCTACCCCCGCCCCACACCTTGTGTGTTTGGGGAAAAGGAATCAGTTCTAGAGTATGGCAAAAAGGAAAGGAGACTGGACAGAGAAAAGACCTACTAACTGCAATAACAATTTTAAAGGTCTGGAAGTTTAAAAAGAATTAAATATTATTTGCAAACTTGCAGTAATATAGGCCTTCCAAAAAATGTCAGCCCCTCTGCCCTGCTGCTTTTGGAGGTCCCTTGGTGCCTGCAGGGTGCTTTGCATTTGCTAAGTGCTCACTAAGAACATACTGCAGGACAAGATAAGGCTGATGGCCACAGCCTATTCATCCCAGGAGATATTTGGGCAAGATTTATAAGATTTCATATTTATAAGCCTGAATTTCTCTATATCATAATCCTCTCTCAGCATCCCCTGAGTCCAATTGCTCTGTCTTTACCATCTTCCAGAGAACTGGGATCCTATTGTTATCAGGAACTCTCCAACCTATAGCCCTTGGGACCTCTTTCCTTGTCAGCATTTTAATCCAAAATTTAAGCTTCATCTCTCCCACTCTGGTGGCTACACAGTACCTCTGTTCCTCACACTGATTTGGTCACTAACTGTGCTGCTCCATGTCCCCGCTGGGACACCAGCCATGGCACCCTATCATGCCAGGCTTGGGTTCAGCAGCGGAATCCATCTAACCACTGGCCTATGCACCTACAGTCCTCCAGGGATGACAGAAATAATTTTTTTCTTAACTAAAAACAACCAACTTAACAGTTTTCCATGTTTACATGCTTCTTTCTGCACTTAAACATTAACTATTGAAAAATCATGCCAGATTTTTCTAGGAGAATTTAACACCTTGCCAGTATTTCAGACTTCAGTTATGATTCATACACTCCACAGCAGTTGCATCATCTTTGTTCAATATAGTGATTATTCATGAGCACTCTTTTCCGTTACCTTTCCTCCTAATTCACACCATTAATATACCTCACGCCGCTTCACTGCTCTGCCTAGCTCTGGAGGAGGACAGGACCTCCAGGCCCTACATCACACCCAGTTTATCTAATTACCGTGTCCTAAGACATCTTCGTGAAACACAGACTTGATCATGCGATGCTCCTGATCAAAAACCTTTGATGATTTCCTGCTGTAGAAGAGCAAACCCCTGCTGCTTCTCAGTCATGCCTACCTTTTTAACACCTCCCTTTGGGTTTCATTCCACACTGCTCATCTTCAGGGCTGTCGTTCAAGGTATTCCTGGCATACTGAGTGTCTGCTAACTATAAAAGTTTTCTTGCAGCCTTCTTTTCTCAGTCTTTCCCTCCTCCATACTCCAAGAGATTTTTGAACCTCTTTTACAATGTGTCTTAGGCTGAAATTATATATGTATTGCCCAATTCCATAAGATTGAGACCAAGGGACTAGAATTGGTGTTTCATTTATCCTCCTCACTCCCATTTCTCCTTGGGTAATTGACCTGTGTGTTCCAGAGTGTAAAAGCAACATCACCAATATACATGATCCTCCCTCCTTCTTATAGCAGAATCTGATTGGAGCAGAATGGATACTTAGGTTAAGCCAAACAGATTCTCTCCTGAATTTGGAACTAGAACATACACACACACAAATCTAGGAAAGTAGGGGGGGCTTAGTGTCTGAAGCTGTAATTTGGGGTTATCTTGATGGGCCATCTACAAACAGATCAGAGAGCAGAGAGGAGGCTTACAGAAAGCAGAATGAAGCAGAAGCATTGCAAGGGCAGGAAGTCATGCAGTAAGAGAGAAGAGGGAAACAGAATTGTTATTTGAAAACAAATAGACTGCCAGATATTTCTCCACACACACACACACACACACACACACACACACACACACACACAAATGGGTTTATTCAGGATCAGCAGAGCATTGCAATTTGGGGTCTGTAGGGCATGGCTTGAGTAAGCTCCAGGAATTGGTGATGGACAGGGAAGCCTGTCGTGCTGCAGTCCATGGGGTCGCAGTCCGACACGACTGAGTGACTGAGCTGAACTGAACTGAGGGCTTCCCAAGTAACTCAGATGATAAAGAAACTGCTTGCAGTGCGAGAGACCCAGGTTCAACCCCCTGGGACCAAAAGATCCCCTGGAGAAGGAAATGGCTACCCACTCAAGTATTCTTTCCTGGGGAATTCCATGGACTCAGGAGCCTGGTGGGCTACAGCCCACGGGGTCACAAACCATCTGACATGACTAAGAGACTAACACATATACAACCATGGTAAACCTTGTTCAAGATCCCCCATGGCAAGGGAAGGAGAACACTTTTACAGAGGAGAAAAGGTGGTGTGGAGGGGCTAGAGTAAGCAAAGGGTCCAGTGACTTTTCATTGGCTGAGTCCTTGGGGGAGGGGTGCGGGGGTCTGGGGTCAGGGAAGCAGTCCTTTCTTCTGGCTTGGCTATTTTGCAGGGCATGCGAGCTCCAAGAGGAGAGTGAAAAAGCCAGCTTAAAACTCAACATTCAGAAAACTAAAATCATGGCATCTCATCTCATCACTTCATGGCAAATAGATAGGGAAACAATGGAAACAGTGACAGACTTTATTTGGGGGAGACTTCAAAATCACTGCAGATGATGACTGCAGCCAAGAAATTAGAAGAGGCTTGCTCCTCAGAAGAAAAGTTATCACCTACCTAGACAGCATATTAAAAAGCAGAGACATTACTTTGCCAACAAAGGTCTGTTTAGTCAAAGCTATGATTTTTCCAGTAGTCATGTATGGATGTGTGAGTTGCACCATAAGGAAAGCTGAGCACCGAAGAATTCATGCTTTTGAACTATGGTGTTAGAGAAGACTCTTGAGAGTCCCTTGGAGTCCCTTGGACAACAAGGAGATCCAACCAGTCCATCCTAAAGGAAATTTGTCCTGAATATTTATTTGAAGGACTGATGCTGAAGCTGAAAGTCCAGTACTTTGGCCAACTGATGTGAAGAGCTGACTCATTTGAAAAGACCCTGATGCTGGGGAAGATTGAAGGCAGGAGGAGAAGGGGACAACAGAGGATGAGATGGCTGGATGGCATCACCAACTCAATGGAGATGAGTTTGAGTAAACTCCGGGAGTTGGTGATAGACAGGGAAGGCTGGTGTGCTGCAATTCATGGGATCACGAAGAGTCGGACACAACTGAGCAACTGAACTGAACTGAACTGAACTGAGAGCTCCCCATTCTGGTCTTCCAACTCTTTTTTGTTTTCTGCAGCACTGCACTGCTTGCAGAATCCCAGCTCCCCATTCAGGGACTGAACCCACACCCTCAGCAGTGAAAGCTGAGTCCTAAGTACTGGAGGCCAGGGAATTCCCTCCCAACTCTCTTTAGTTGAGATTTCTGTGTATTAAATTTTTACAAAGAACAGAGCCAAAGATGGGGTGTGGGTCAGGGTAAGGGAAAGAAGAAGATGTCTAGCCATTTTCCAATTCCACTGGGGTCTGACTGTCTTCCTAGCATAGGTGCTAAGAAGCTTCTCTGCACCCTTAACCCTTCATACAAACAAACCTGAGAATAGTCTTTCCTTACCACTAAAGGATCCCTTATTAATACAGCCTAGCATTGTGCTTTGCTTATTAAATGTCTATTAAATTGAAGTGTTAAAAAAACATTGCACTGATTAGAATTTCCTTCAGTTGAATTGGGACTGGGCAGCCTCAGGAATACAGGACATAAGTGGACCAATGTGCCATGAGTGTGGGTTGCTGATTGTTCCCATGGAGCTTATCCTCCAACATGGATGAGAGAGGGCAGGACTTTCTCCAGTGTCCCAAACTGTCTCATAAATTTTATATTAAAAAATCATGAGTCATTTCTCCAGAGCAACACACATTTATTACCTATGTTATTAAAAATGAATGATTCAATATTTTATATTTTATTCTAGATTTTCAGTAATCTTGGGGTTAATTTGATATTGATTGATAGAATGAACACTTTTACTGGAAGCTACAAATAAAATATTTACAAGCACAATCCTCCGGACTGAACTAGTCACAGGAGGTTTGATTAAGATGTATAGAATTCTATATTTGCTGACCTTAACACGAGGGCCGAAGGGCAGTTCCCATCACAGTTAAACCCTGCAGCCTGTATCAGAATTAACCTGTAGGAAAATTTGACCATTATTTAGACATTTCTGTTCTGAAACCCCTTCCTGAATTGGAATAAATAAATTATACGCTAGTCAGTGCTAAAACAAGAAATACTTTAAACATGAAATTTAACTAGCATACAACATAGAGCCTATGTTGCTAGAAACAAATTTTAAGAACAGATTTTACACGTTTGTACCTCATAACTATTACCGTTTCCATGTGTGCAGTTAAGCATGTGGCCAGAAACGTAATAAAATGCCTGCATGATGATGTATGCTTTTTAACACAGTGAGAAATATTTAGAGGGTAGCTTGATTGCTTCATCAAATAAAACAAAAAGCGGTGTTTTATATGTTCTTTTCCTTTCCTCATTCAGTTTTATTTTTTATAGGTGCATGTATGTAGCTAGTTATGCAGAACAGAGTAAAATGCAAGATCTAGGTCATTTTGGCCAAAGAAATGGAAAATGTTAACTGTTTTCTCAGCTTAGCTTCACCTCTGGCAGGGAAAAGGAATTTGCCAAGAAATTCAATGCTAGTGCAGACTGAAAGAGATGCTGTTGAGTAAGAAATTAAGCAATGCTACTCACAATGAAACTATACATATGTAATCTCCTTATGAAATTCATTTATGGAGGGCAATCTGGGTAGATTGTATGTGTTTTAAAATGAGAGAGAAAAAAATCACAATTCTCCAGCATTCTTCAGTCTTTTCAAACTCTTCCTGTGAAATTGTTTGCCTGAAAGTTTATAGTGCAGACCTGGCCAGTTTTATGCAAGTAAGCAGAGCTGGTATCCAGTCCACTGACCCACAAGGTACTGAGTCCAGGAATTCGCAAAACAGTCCAGGGTAGCATGAGCTTGGAACAGACATTGTGCATTTACCAAACAACTTGGTAAATGCCAGAGGTGATCCAACCTTGTCAGACCAGTCATATGACAAGTTATATATTGCTGAAGCACATAAAACTTCACTTTTAAAGCTTATTAGGTGCTTTGGATGAATATTTCAACTTGATTCATTATAAACCAAGATGTAGTTCAGCAAAAGGATTTGGACAAGAAGTAATTTAAATTATTCTGTTCTTTTTACGTATATTTCATGATAGGTATATTTTTTACTTTTTCCATTTCTTTAAGGAACTTAATACAGTATTAAAAGATAAATTAAGTAAACTCTGGGATATTATGCAATGGAATATTAATAGAATAATATAGACTCATTTGAATTATATGTATAAAGAAAAGTTCTTTGATGTAATAGAAAATAAAAAAGAAATAGAAATCTACATACATAATATGACTCTATGTAATGAAAATCTACACATAGAAAACAATGCTAGAAGGAAATATACAAAAATATTTATAGCGAATGTGTTCAGGTGCCACTGAGAGTCATTTTTTCTGCTATTTTCAAACTTTGCAAATTTTCCTTTATGAACACACATTATTTGTTAATGGTAAAATAAGCTTAACAGTGTGGTCACAAATTTATACATTTTATGACCAGATATTCAGTGAAAATATAACCTTTAAAATTTTCTCCATAACAGATATGATCTTTTCTTTTTTTTTTTTTTTTTTTTACTTTTGTCTGTGCTGGGTCTTCATTGCTGTGAGTGGGCTTCCTCCAGTTGCTGTGAGCAGGAGCTACTCTTCTGTGTGGTGTGCAGCTTCTCACTGCAGTGGCTTCTCTTGTTAGAGAGGTTGGGCTCCAGGCACATGGGCTTCAGCAGCTGTGTCTCATGGGCTCTAGGGCGCAGGCTCAGTAGTTGTGGTACATGGGCTTAGTTTGCCTCTTGGCATGTGGGATCTTCCTGGACCAGGGACCGATCCCGTGTCCCCTGCATTGGCAGGCAGATTCTTTACCACTGGACTGCCAGGGAAGACCAAATCTGATCTTTTTAATAATCCCCAACACAATGGATAAGAAAGAAAAGCTAAATTTTATTCTAATCTGGTAAACATAGTCCAATCCAACTAAATAAACTATCTCTTTTATGTAACTCAGTCTCTGCCTGAATGACCCAAGTAAGCACTTTTTCAGAACTTTCTAGAGTGCGCTGTGGGTCTACCAGTGAAATGTGTGGCTACATGAGATTATGACCAGAAGTGGAAGCAGGGTCCTGGAAAATATAGTATATTCCACTATATCTTTCACGATCTAAGACAGAGTGGCTGGTCTCGACTGCTTCCTAGGCTGACTCCCAGAGAGGCACCGTGGGACTGCTGCTGTCAGCCACCAAAGTCCACAGCTGGTGTCATTGTGATCTGTTCTCAGTTCCATCAGGACAGTAGATTCAGATCTTATTAACATAGCTGAGCATATGAATCAAGCCTCACCTGAAGCTAGTCCTAACTCCAGATTTTTCAGTTACCATTCAGAAACTATTAACTTTTCTTTATTGTTTAACCCAGTTTAGGTTTATGTGCTCTGAAGCATAAAGACTTGTAATTGATTTCAATCTCTGTTTTGTTCAACTGAGCATCGCTATGATAAGCCAGCATGTTTAAAAATATTTTACAAACTGTCATAAAAGAACAAAAAGAAAATAGTCATGCAGAAAACAAAAAAAGGCATCAGGTAATGAGACCTTGTTCCCTAAGACTTTTCTTTTCTTCTGCTGACCCTAAAGAGATAGATAGCAGATTCTTCATAGAGAACCAAATACCAGCCTTGTTCTGGTGTTGACTATTAAACTTCTCCAGTGATTACTCTATCTCAGAGATGTTGTCCTAGAGATGCCCTGCTCTAGAATCCTTGCTGGTGTGTCTGTGAGTAGTGGATACAAGTAAATGAAAGTGGCATGAAGACTGTGAAGCAGCACCTTCCAGCGCCCAAGCACCGAATGAGTAGCTGTGGTCAGACAGTAGGTTGCTCTGATATCTGAGGAGCAGATGATTTTCTTGCACAATCACAGTGGCTGATCCAGTGGAGTGGGGGCAGGAGAGGCAGACCAGACCTATCCTAGTGATGATGCTCACCATCAATAATATGGCATCGGAGCCTAGACAGTTTCATGATGGTAATTCCTCAGCGACCTTGATTAATTATGTACCTGATGGTGTCATATCAAATACAGAGCCATCAAAAGCATTCACAGACTCTGTGAAAAGTTTTAAATGAGAGAATGCCTGGCCTGTTGATGTTTCACTGGCCACCAGTTCAACTGGTGGCAGCATGTAACCAGCAAACTTTCCCAGGGGTGCCTTTGGGTGGCTTTAGAACAAGTTAAGCAAAGCTGTTTACAGGCATTTGCCTCTTGCCTGTGCTGGCTAGTCTCCATCACCTGTCTTTAAGAACAGAGAGCACCCAGGAAGGTGCAGTGCGAAAGACTCCATAAAGGTGGTGATATCTATGTAGAGTCTTCAACAGTTGTGCAGGAGTGCCCCTGGATTATTGCTGCTGCTGCTGCTTAGTCACTTCAGTTGTGTCTGACTCTTTGTGACACCATGAACTGTAGTCCACCAGGCTCTTCTGTCCATAGCATTCTCCAGGCAAGAATACTGGAGTGGGTCGCCATGCCCTCCTCCAGGAGATCTTCCTGACGCAGAACTGAACCCACATCTCTTACATGTCCTACACTGGCAGGTGTGTTCTTTACCACTAGTGCCACCTAAGAAGCCCCTGGTTTACAGAGAAGGCAAAAGAGGGAATGGATACACAGAGGAGATGTGAAATAATGGTTTAATTTGAGGAACTCCTGGTAGCGTGGGGAAGCAAAAAGATGAGACCGAGAAAAGAAAGCAGGCTTCTCTTGGTGAAGATCCTTGCTTGATAAGCCCAGGATTTTTCATTTTTTGCAGTGGGTGATGAGATAGCATCAGAGGATTTTAAACAGAGATTACATTGTCAGATTCGCATTTTCTGAAGAATACTCCAAGGCCAAATAGAGAAGGACTGGGGGAAAAAGAAGCCCAGAAGGCTAGAATATAACCTAGAGAAGAGAGGGTGAGGGTCTGAACTGAGGCAGGGCTGAGATGGGAAGGGAAGACGGGATTCTTAGGAGGTGAGGTGAACTAGAGCTAGTGATGGATTTGATAGAGAGGTAAAGGAGCAGGAAGAGTCTAGGCTGAGTCCCAGGTTTCTTTATTTTACAACTAATGACTAGTAAGTGACAAGAGGAATGTTTGGAGACTGGACAGAAGAGGAAGATATTTTCATTTCGAGTTGGGTTTTGTTTTTTTTTTTCTGGCCGTGCCATAGGGCTTTCAGGATCTTAGTTCCCTGACTAGGTATCAAACCCAGGCCCCAGCAGTAAAAGTGCTGAGTCCTAACCTCTGGGCCACCAGGGAATTCTGCATTGACTTTTGAGACATCCAGGCAAATATGTCCAGTGACCAGTAGGAAGGTTGGGTGTACAGGAAAAATGAGGACTGAGAGACAAATTTTAAAGTCACAAACAGAAAGCCATTATTCATGGGAGAAATGACCTTACTTAGAGAGATGCAGATTATGCCTTGAACCTAAGAATTTCTTTAGTGACACAAGGAAATCAGGACTTTCACTGCAAATACATGGGTGGCACTTTCTTTATGAAACCTTCACAGACTCCCAGGCAAAATGAAGCCTTCCCATGTGTTTGGAAAGGATGCCGTAACAAAATATTTACCACAGACTGAGTGGCTTAAACAATGGAAATTTATTGTGTCACAGTTCTGGAGACTAGAAGCCCAAGAGCATGTGTTGGCAGGTTTGGTTTGTTCTGAAAGCCTCTCTCCTTGACTGTGGATGGCCATCTTCTCATTGTGTCTTCACATGGTCCCCTCTCTGAGAACATTTGTGTCCTAATTTCCTCTTCTGATAAGGACACCAGTCATACTGGATTAGAGCCCACCTTAATGACCTCATTTCAGCCTGCTGCTGCTGCTGCTAAGTCGCTTCAGTCGTGTCTGACTCTGTGCGACCCCATGGACTGCAGCCTACCAGGTTCCTCCATCCACTAATCACTTCTTTAAAGTCCCTGTCTCCAAGTACAGTCACATTCTGAGGTTCTGGGTTAGGACTTCAACAGATGAACTGAGTGAGCAGGGACACAATTCAGCCCATAAGAGCATGGCTAGGCTAACACTGTGCTTCCCAGGTGGCACAGTGGTAGAGAATCTGCCTGCCAATGAAGGAGACGCAGTAGACACTGCTTCCATCCCTGGGTAAGAAATATCCACTGGAGGATGAAATGGCAACCTACTCCAGTATTGCCTGGGGAATCCCGTGGACAGAGGAGCCTGGCGGGCTATAGTCCCTGGGGTCACAAAGAGTAGGACGTGACTGAGCATGCAGGCACGGGCTCATACCGCATCCCTCCCTGATGCTGCCTGCATGCCCTTAGCTTGTGCTCTAAGCCTTTGCCTATGTGTGCATCCCCTGCTGAGACGCAGAGCTCCTTTTGGGCAGTAGCAATATCTCACTTACCTCTGTGTCCCCAGATACTGAGCCATTTCTGCTGGTTTCCAGAAATTACTTGCAAGCTTGAACATACTCTAAATTTGGGGGAAACACCTCATTAACAAAACAGGTTTTCCTAGACCAGAAACAGATTGCCCAAGGACAAATTGCAGCCCACAGATGTGTTTTGTTTGGCCACATTGTTTTTGTTTTATGAAATCAAGAGTTTTTACTTTTTTTAAATCTGGAATTTTCACTTCTTTTGAATAATATAGAGATTTGGCAACTTGCAGCTTTGTTCCTGTGTAGCAATAATCAGCTTGGGCTTATTGGCAGCTGCCACACTTATTTCCTTTACTAATTTTCATTATGAATATTATAATGAATCCTCTTGTACCTTTCACATAACTTTGGCAATTCTTATAGTTTTCACAATCTCATTTCACCTGTTTAGAGCAAATTCCAAATATTTTAGCATGCCTTTGTAACTGAAAAAAAGTATATGTTTTACATAACCACTATGCCATTATTATATCTCTGAAAATTAGCAATAATTCCTTAATAGCATCTAACATACAGTCTATATTCATATTTTCCTATCTCAAAACTGTCTTTTTATACTTGGTTTGTTCAAACTGGGATTCAAAACTACTCATCACAGTTGATTGTTTTGTGTCCTAAAACCTTTAAAAAATATCATTTAGTTGTTTTAAAAACTAAATCGTTTTTCCCATAGAATGTTCCAGATTCAGAATTTGGCAGGTTATGTCCTCACAACATCATTTTATTTGTTTTTCTAGCTCTTTAAAAAAAAAATTGTCTTAATTGCCTCTTGTTGTGGCTCTAGAGCACATGGGCTCAGTAGTTGCAGAGTGCAGGCTCTACAGTGTGTGAGATCTTAGTTCCCCGACCAGGGATCAACCTGTGTCCCCTGCATTGCAAGGCAGATTCTTGCACTGAACCACTAGGGAAGTCCCTCTTCTAACTTTCATACTTCCTACAAATGGGTAGTTAAATCCAAAGCAGTGCTGCTCAATGTCACTGTTTATAAGGGATAAGGATTTTCTATGTCTGTGCTATCCAATAGAGCAGCCACGATCAATATATGATCAGAGAGTCCTTGAAATAGCAGAGGGACTGAACTGTCCAGCCTGTTTTCCAGCGACCTATAGCTGTGAACTAAGGTTTAGTGCAAAGGAAATAGAAGAAAGTGATGGCCTCAACTTCTGGGTCTTGTCTCTGAAAGGAAGGGGACTAGCTCTCATTCTCCCCTTCTTCAGACTTCAGATTCCTGCCTGTGTGAGTGCAGTGATGAGTCTTTCCCACCATAGCCATGTAAGAAATACTTTACACATGACAGAGCAATAAGATAGAATGAACCTGGACTCCTGATACTACACCACCCCCAGACTGCTTATGTTTAAACTATTATGGGAAAGTTATGCTCT
Organism: Ovis canadensis; assembly: GCF_042477335.2. Lineage (NCBI taxonomy): Eukaryota > Metazoa > Chordata > Mammalia > Artiodactyla > Bovidae > Ovis > Ovis canadensis. Next base: position 229,365,039 of record NC_091245.1, read on the forward strand.
ATCTTACTTTAAGCCACTGTTAAATTGGATCTGACTACAAAGCAAACAGATTCTCCAATACATGTCCCATTTAACTCAGCACACAAGCCTGCTGTGGGAGGAGAACTGTTTCCAAGGATGTTAGTCATCCCTCTACTTTAACCTGCTGTGTGTGTCTCTATCTAATGAACAAGGTACTGATAGTCACTTGCAGAGATGGCATACACATGGGCTCAATAAGGGATTTTCCCTCCCAAAGGCCCTCCTTGCCACTACTGAGTACTTAATTTTCCAGATGGTAGCAAACCATAGCACCAAAATATTCTAGTTGTCTAGGGTCCTGACAGCTAGCTGCACCATGTAGGTGCCTGTAACCTTTCAACATGTAGACCGAGCTTCCCAGGTTGGGCTCATGGTAAAGAACCCGACTGCCGGTGCAGGAGACTTAAGAGACGTGGGTTTGATCACTGAGTCGGGAAATCCCTTGGAGGAGGGCATGTCAGCCCACCTCAGTAATCTTGCCTGGAGAATCCCATGGACAGAGGAGCCTGGTGGGCTATAGTCCAAAGGGTCGCAAAGAGTTGGATGCTACTAAAGTGACTGAGCACGAGAAGAGGCGGCGGCGGCTGCAGAAGCGGCGGTGGCGGCGGGAGCCGAGGAGGAGGCTCCGGAAGCTGCTCGGGAACCGGGGACGCCAGAGTGCCCGCTCCCTGAGCGCTCAGCCCCGGAGGCGGCTCTATGGAATTCTGAATCTTGGGTGAGAAAAGCAACATGGAGAGTGAAGGAGCCAAGCTTCTGCCAAGCCGCACCCATCATGGCCAGACTACAACTGAATAATGGTTGACCAGGGAGACTTAACCAGATTTCAGGGCGGAGACGGTCCCGGTGCTGACGGAGAGCCCTGTTCCCGGCCCAGCCTGGCAGGGCCACCGCGGGGCCCTTCTGTCTGGCTGCACCCGGGTGTGCAAGGGAGCATGCATTCATGGCCGAGCACGGGACCCTCCTCCAGGACCTGACCAACAGCATTACCCTTGAAGATCTGGAGCAGCTCAAGTCAGCCTGCAAGGAGGACATCCCCGGTGAGAAGAGTGAGGAGTCACTACTGGCAGTGCCTGGTTTAGCTTCCTGGAGAGCCACAATAAGCTGGACAAAGACAGCCTCGAGCACATCTTTGAGATCTCCTGCCGTCCTGACCTCCTCACTATGGTGGTTGACTACAGAACCCGTGTTCTGAAGATCTCTGAGAAAGATGAGCTGGACACCAAGCTAACCCGTATCCCCAGTGCCAAGAAGTACAAAGACATTATCCGGCAGCCCTCTGAGGAAGAGATCATCAAATTGGCTCCTCCACCGAAGAAAGCCTGAGCAAGGAGGAGGAAGAGGAGGAAGGTTGGACCTTCATCAGACTACTCTTTCTCCATCCTCCAGGGGAGGGGCAAGGGCAGCCCTCCCCCATCTACCCACTTACTAACCTGGTCCTAACCCCTTACTGTGTGCGTGTGTGTGTGTGCACACACTCTGGCTGTCTGTCTACATGTCTAGCTCATCTAGTTCCTCCTCCTTGTGAGGGGGTGGGGGTCAGGGGCTGGGGGTGGTGGTGGGGCTCAGGTTCCCCACTCTAGGGGGAGTTGGGGGCTATTTCCATGTAAATAGAAATAGACACATTCTCTTACTTCCCTTTCCTCCACTCTTCCCCCACCTCCAAGTGTGGGAGCAGAAAGGACCTGTGTTTTCCTACATTGAGGAGGCAAGGCAAGAGTGAGGCATGGGAGAGTTGGGTGAATCTAATGAAAAGCAGTGAGAGGGAAGATGAAGAGACCACCCAACCCCCACCTGGAAGGGGCAAGGAGAAGCCAGAGTTTGTGTTTGTACCCCAGTGCTGGACTGGCTGAGGAGTCCTGTTTCTGACTGTTCCTCAGGTTAAAGGGCCTGGCTACCAGCAGGTCCCCTTTTGTTCCCCTTTCATAGGCCTAGCATGGGTATGAGCCAGTGAATTGAAGAGAGAGATTACTGGATCCTTCCCTGGCCCCAAAGTTCAAACCCCATGGAGAACCCAGCACTAGATTCCACCCCCATCCCCCACCTGTGGAGAGACTATGCTGGGAACATGCCCCCACCACTGAACCTGAGGGGATGAAGGCAGAGAGGAGTCCTCTTTTCTACTCATTTATTCCTACTCAGACTGTTGCACATACTAACCTGGGGAGTTCCTAGAATAGAAATCCTTAGGTTTTAATTCCAGTCCTCTTTCCACCTACAGAGTCCCAATGTGGTAATTGTAGGCAACGTTCCCTCTCTCCGTGGTCTAGAGGCCCCTCCCCCAAGGTAGAAAGAAGGGAAGAAGCTAACTACAGTGTTTCCGTTGCACTGATCCCCAATTCAGTCCAGGAGGGGGCTTGGTAACGCCTCTCCCTCAATATCCTGGCACCTTGGGCTTGTGAACGCCTCCTAGCCAAATCGCTAGAGTACAGTGACCCCAGCTTCCTGCCTGTCCCAAGTGAGCCCTCCCCACCCTGACAGTGCTAACTGTGTGTACATATATATTCTACATATATGTATATTAAACCCGCACTGCCATGCGTACCCTTTAAAAAAAATAAAAAATAAAATGACTGAGCACACACACCTCATGTTGACCGTAAGAATAGATGCTTAATTCTGCATTTGCCAGGCTTCCTTTACCCATCATTCTTCTGCCAGCACTAACATCATTTGTGTTATTTACTGAATATCCTAGACACCACCATACTTTCTTAGTAAATGTTGCTTTCAAACAGGATTTTTATTAATGGCCAAAAAAAGGTGAAGCTGTGGTATAAGGCTCCAGCTATTCCTATCATGAACTGTGGCCTTAAAAGGCAGAAGATGGAATGGATAAAGGAGAGGGAAAATCATAAATGCCAAACTAAAGCTGCATGACAAGTTGTAAAAATGAGAACAAAACCTCTACTGTACTTTCTTAATTGGGCATCTGGCCATCAGAATAAAATGTACATATTCCAGCCTCCCTTGCATTTATCTGTGGCTATGAACTAAGGTTTATGGAAGTTGAATAAAGTGGTGGATTCAACTTTTGAGTTGTGTCCCTAAAGAGAAGGTAGTAGCTTTCACGTTCCCTTCATCAGACTTCAGGCTTCTGCCTGGTAGGTGAATGTACTGCAAGAACTTGAATAATTATTCCTCCTCACTATTCTTTACAAGAAATAGCATTTGAACAAAATTCTTTATCCTCTTTGCTCTTCCTTTTGCCCTAGTGTTGTTTCATAGCAGTTCAGTTCAGTTCAGTTCAGTTCAGTCACTCAGTCGTGTCCGACTCTTTGCGACCCCATGAATCGCAGCACGCCAGGCCTCCCTGTCCATCACCAACTCCCGGAGTTCACTCAGACTCATGTCCATCGAGCCCGTGATGCCATCCAGCCATCTCATCCTCTGTTGTCCCCTTCTCCTCCTGCCCCTAATCCCTCCCAGTTTCAGAGTCTTTTCTAATGAGTCAACTCTTCGCATGAGGTGCCCAAAGTACTGGAGTTTCAGCTTTAGCTGAAACTTTCATTCCTCCCAAAGAAATCCCAGGGCTGATCTCCTTCAGAATGGATTGGTTGGATCTCCTTGCAGTCCAAGGGACTCTCAAGAGTCTTCTCCAACACCACAGTTCAAAAGCATCAGTTCTTCGGTGCTCAGCCTTCTTCACAGTCCAACTCTCACATCCAAACATGACCACAGGAAAAACCATAGCCTTGACTAGACAGACCTTAGTCAGCAAAGTAATATCTCTGCTTTTGAATATGCTATCTACGTTGGTCATAACTTTTCCTCCAAGGAGTAAGCATCCTTTAATTTCATGGCTGCAGTCACCATCTGCAGTGATTTTGGAGCCCAAAAAAATAAAGTCTGACACTGTTTCCCCTGTTACCCCATCTATTTCCCATGAAGTGATGGGACCGGATGCCATGATCTTCGTTTTCTGAATGTTGAGCTTTAAGCCAACTTTTTCACTCTCCTCTTTCACTTTCATCAAGAGACTTTTTAGTTCCTCTTCACTTTCTGCCATAAGGGTGGTGTCATCTGCATATCTGTGGAGAAGGCAATGGCACCCCACTCCAGTACTCTTGCCTGGAAAATCCCATGGACAGAGGAGCCTGGTAGGCTGCAGTCCATGGGGTCGCTACTAGTCGGATACGGCTGAGCGACTTCACTTTCACTTTTCACCTTCATGCACTGGAGAAGGAAATGGCAACCCACTCCATTGTTCTTGCCCGGAGAATCCCAGGGATGGGTGAGCCTGGTGGGCTGCCGTCTATGGGGTCGCACAGAGTCGGACATGACTGAAGCGACTTAGCAGCAGCAGCAGCAGCAGCAGCAGCAGCATCTGCATATATGAGGTTATTGATATTTCTCCTGGCAATCTTGATTCCAATTTGTGTTTCTTCCAGTCCAGTGTTTCTCATGATGTACTCTGCATAGAAGTTAAATAAGCAGGGTGACAGTATACAGCCTTGATGTACTCCTTTTCCTATTTGGAACCAGTCTCTTGTTCCATGTCCAGTTCTAACTTGCTTCCTGACCTGCATACAGATTTCTCAAGAGGCAGTTCAGGTGGTCTGGTATTCCCATCTCTTTCAGAATTTTCCACAGTTTGTTGTGAGCCACACAGTCAAAGGCTGTGGCATAGTCAATAAAGCAGAAATAGATGTTTTTCTGGAACTCTCTTGCTTTTTCCATGATCCAGAGGATGTTGGCAATTTGATCTCTGGTTCCTCTGCCTTTTCTAAAACCAGCTTGAACATCAGGAAGTTCACGGTTCATGTATTGCTGAAGCCTGGCTTGGAGAATTTTGAGAATTACTTCACTAGCGTGTGAGATGAGTGCAATTGTGTGGTAGTTTGAGCATTCTTTGGCATTGCCTTTCTTTGGGATTGGAATGAAAACTGACCTTTTCCAGTCCTGTGGCCACTGCTGAGTTTTCCAAATTGGCTGGCATATTGAGTGCAGCACTTTCACAGCATCATCTTTCAGGATTTGAAAGAGCTCCACTGGAATTCCATCACCTCCACTAACGTTCATAGTGGTGCTTTCTAAGGCCCACTTGACTTCACATTCCAGGATGTCTGGCTCTAGATGAGTGATCACACCATCATGATTATCTTGGTCATGAAGATCTTTTTTGTACAGTTCTTCTGTGTATTCTTGCCACCTCTTCTTAATATCTTCTGCTTCTGTTAGGTCCATACCATTTCTGTCCTTTATCGAGCCCATCTTTGCATGAAATGTTCCCTTGGTATCTCTAATTTTCTTGAAGAGATCTCTAGTCTTTCCCATTCTGTTGTTTTCCTCTATTTCTTTGCATTGTTCGCTGAAGAAGCCTTTCTTATCTCTTCTTGCTATTCTTTGGAACTCTGCATTCAGATGCTTATATCTTTCTTTTCTCCTTTGCTTTTCGCTTCTCTTCTTTTCACAGCTATTTGTAAGGCCTCCCCAGACAGCCATTTTGCTTTTTTACATTTCTTTTCCATGGGGATTGTCTTGATCCCTGTCTCCTATACAATGTCATGAACCTCATTCCATAGTTCATCAGGCACTCTATTTATCAGATCTATTCTCTTAAATCTACTTCTCACTTCCACTGTATAATCATAAGGGATTTGATTTAGGTCATACCTGAATGGTCTAGTGGTTTTCCCTACTTTCTTCAATTTGAGTCTGAATTTGGCAATAAGGAGTTCATGATCTGAGCCACAGTCAGCTCCTGGTCTTATTTTTGTGGACTGAATAGAGCTTCTCCATCTTTGGCTGCAAAGAATATAATCAATCTGATTTCGGTGTTGACCATCTGGTGATGTCCATGTGTAGAGTCTTCTCTTGTGTTGTTGGAAGAGGGTGTTTGCTATGACCAGTGCATTTTCTTGGCAAAACTCTATTAGTCTTTGCCCTGCTTCATTCCGTATTCCAAGGCCAAATTTGCCTGTTACTCTAGGTGTTTCTTGACTTCCTACTTTTGCATTCCAGTCTGCAAATTTCTTTGCCAGTAGTTCCTCAAAAGGATTTTTTAAAAATTTGTTGCACAATTTTAAGTTACCTAAGATTTTTTAGCATAAGTTGTAAGTGAATATAATATGGGGTATATTATAAATATTGACATTTAAAAATAAAATACACCATTCCTACAAATAAATGCAGGAGAAACTTAATAATATAGCAGTTTAAAAATAATTAGCATTCACTTAAAAATTAGAACAAATTCTTTTTCAACAGTTAAAAGTTTTAGACCATTTTTTACTTCCTTAAACTCCTATTTACATTCTACTTCCTTCACAGAATTCCATCCTAATGTATTACATTCCTTTGTTTGAGTGTCTTTTATTAACCATTCTCTCATACTCTGTGTAGTAAAAATATGCATATATATATATATAATTAATTTTTTAAACTCTTTGTGAATTTGACTCTAAGATTTAAAAAAATGTCTTCTAGATTGGATCAGCCATACCAGTATTATGTAAACACAAATGATCAAAATAATTTCCATATAAAAACATTTGATCAAAGAAAATAAATATAAAAATTAAAACTCAGATGTTTATCACTTTCTGAATTAGATGGAGCTTTTTAAAATATATAACTTTATGGGTAAATAAGTCTAATTAGTAGAGTGAGACAAGGTAAAGAATTGTTTCCATTCTTCACATTTTTATAGATTTCATTTCTGATAAATCTTATTCATATAAATAAGTAGTTGGGAATAAAAGGAGTTCCAGTCTAATGGTATGATTTGGTTCTTTGAATTCCTTCTAAGTTATTTTTTTTTAAGATGAAAACATGTTATTTAGCATCAGAAATATATTTACAAAGCTAATAGTTTACAACACAATTGGGTTCTCCTTCAATTTTATTGTTAGCAAAGAATTAGAAACTACTTGACTTGCAAAGGATTTAGTATAGACAAAAAGAGATTGGACCAGGACCTGCCTTCCTGGGAGAGACGGTTCCCATGGGTAGACCTCACCCTGGGGAATGAAAAGGGTGAGCCACAATCTGGATATTCCAGTCCTGGAGTCCTGCACAGAGGATACAAGACCCTTGCCTGCTGGGAAATGCACTGAGACAGAGAGGTCTAGACTCACGACCACCTCAATTCCTGCAGCCACAACACCCAGACCTACAGTCTCAGTCTACTCCACACTACAACCCTGAACTAGATCCGGGACAAACACAACAGAGAAAGGGATGCAACCCTCAGCTGCTTCTGAGCGGAACTGAGAACATAAGTCCTCCATGATCGCACAGGTCTCACTTCCTTTAGCAATCACCTCCTTTAGCGGCAGCACATACTCTCAAGGGCAATGGAACCTGATCAAACCTGACCCTCAGGGGTTCTAATCCAACAACTAGGGAGCAGACCTCACCCTGTCAGGGTGACAACAGCCATGGAGCAGAGAGGAGGCCCCACACAACATCCAGTGCAGCCTCTGGACACCACAACACCAACCACGTGCCCTGTCAAGGTGATATCAGCCAGCATACCCCGAGGAAAGGCATGACTGGTGTCTATACCAAAATCAGCCCTTACACCAGAAATACTGGGTACACACAGCCTACACAGGGGCACTCCTTCATAATAACACCACTTCAAGACCACAGTAATAACTCTTCCTCCTAAACTCATAAAGACAGAACAAATTCAGTAAAATGAAAAGGCAGAGGAACTACTCCCAACTGAAAGAACAAGAGAAATCCCCTGAAAGAATAAATAATGAAGCAGACCTCACCCAGTTAGAACCCAAAATTCAAAAAAAGTAGCAATAAATGTTAGTTAGAACCCAAATTCAAAAAAAGTAGCAATAAATGTGCTAACTAAATTGACAAAGATTATTGACAGAAATTTAGATCATTGACCAAGGAGCTAGAAACTATAAAAATGAGCCAGTCGAAACCAGACAATTAAATTGCTGATACAGAAATTGATCTAGAATCAAAGAATAGCAGACTAAGTGACAAAGAAGAATGCATAAATGATTTGTAAGCTAGATAATGGATAATAGCTAGATAAAAGCTAGATAATCACCCCATCAGAACAGCAGACAAAAAGACGAATTTTAAAATAGGAAAACAACATATGAGATCTATGAGATAATATAAAACATATGCTAGCCTATGTATAATAGGATCAAACTGGTCTCATCAAATATTTTATTTTCCTTCAAGCTTCACTGAGACATAATTGACATATGACACTGTATGAAAGTGAAAGTGAAGTCGCTCAGTCGTGTCTGACTCTTTGCGACTCCATGAACTATAGCCTACCAGGCTCCTTAGTCCATGGGATTTTCCATGCAAGAGTACTGGATTGGGTTGCCATTTCCTTCTCCAGGGGATCTTCCCAGCCCAGGAATCGAACCTGGGTATCCCCACATTGTAGGTAGATGCTTTTACTGTCTGAGCCACCAGGGAAGTCCATGACCCTGTATAAATCTAAGATTTATAGCATAATGATTTGACTAACGGAAATCGTGAAATGATTATCACAATAAGTTTAGTGAATATCCATCATCTCATATAGACACAAAATTGAAGTAGAAAAAAATATTTTTCTTTTGTAATAGAACTCTTAAGATTTATACAGCAGTGGGTTCTTTTTTAACTGAATATAGTTCCCTGTGCTATAATAGGCCCTTGCTGTTTATCTATTTTATATATAGTACTTTTGTATCTGCTGATACCAAACTCATACTTTATCCCTTCCCCAACAGTTAATTATATTTATCATGTTGTGCATTAAATCCCTTATAACTGGAACTTTGTATCTTTTGATTACCTTCATCCAGTTCCCCCACTTCTTGCCTCCAGTAACCACAAATATGAATGCTTTTAACATGACTTTGTGGTTTTTAAAGTACAACTTATCCAGAATGCTGTTAACTCCTGTTATACAACAAAATGATTTGGTATTTCTATTCATTTCAAAATAATCACAATAATTCTAGCTAGACTGGGTAACCATTCAAAGATATTACATAGTTATTTACTACATTTGCCATACTGTAGATAGCCATACTTTTTTTAAAGTTGCTGATCTCTTAAATTCAAATACATTTTAACAACCCTGCATTTTTACTCCCCCCTACCACCACCACATTTACTGATTTTGACATCAAATTTCATTTTTGTTTGGGTATTCTTACTGCTGATACAGATTATTTTACTACTATTATCTTTTAACCTTCCTATTAGCTTTATACATGGCAGTTTTGTTACCTTTACTGTATATATTTGCCTGTGTGTGTGTGCTCAGTAGTATCTGACTCTTTGCGACCCCATGGACAGTAGCCCTCCAGCCTCCTCTGTCCATGGAATTTCCAGGCAAGAATACTGGAATGGGTTGCCATTTCCTTCTCCAGGAGATCTTCCCAACCCAGGGATCAAACCTGCGTCTCCTGCATTGCAGGTGGATTCTTCATCTGCTGAGCCATCAGGGAAGCCCATATTTGCCTTTACCAGTGGGACTTTTCCTTTTTTCATTGCATGTTTCTAGAAGCGGTCTTTTTTTTTTTTTTTTCTCTTCTTCTTCTTAGAAAGTCCCTTCAACATTTCTTGTAAAGCTGGTTTGGTGGTGCTGAACTCTTTTAGCTGTTGACTAAAACTAGACCTCTATCAAATCTGAATGAAAGTTGCTGGGTAGAGTATCTTGCTGCTGCTGCTGCTGCTAAGTCACTTCAGTCGTGTCCAATTCTGTGCAACCCTATAGATGGCAGCCCACCAGGCTCCCCCGTCCCTGGGATTCTCCAGGCAAGAACACTGGAGTGGATTGCCATCTCCTTCTCCAATGCATGAAAGTGAAAAGTGAAAGTAAAGTCGCTCAGTCGTGTCTGACTAGCGACCCCATGGACCCCATGGACCCCATGGAGGAGCCCACCAGGCTCCTCCGTCCATGGGATTTTCCAGGTAAGTGTTCTGGAGTGGGGTGCCATTGCCTTAGTTGCAGGTTTTCCCCTTTTATCACCTTAAGTATATTGTGCCTGCAGATTGTCTGCCTATCAGCTGATTGCCTTATGGGAGTTCCCTTGTAGGTAACTTGCTTTTTCACTTGCTGCTTTTAACTTTCTCTATCTGTAACTTTTTCTGTTTTAATTACAGTGTTACTGGTGTGGTCTGTTTTGAGCCAATCTTGTTTGGGACAGAGAGTTCCTGGACAGAGGGTTCCAGCTTGATGATCCATTCCTCTGTTATCATGTAATCTATTAATGAGTCCTTCTAATATGTTTTGCATTTCAGTGATTATATTCTTCATTTTCATTTGGTTCTCCTTTATATTTTCTAATTCTTTGTTTAAAATTTCTAACTTGGACTTACCTGGTGGTCCAGTGGTTAAGAATCCACCTGCCAATACAAAGGATATGGGTTCGATTTCAGTCTGGGAAGATTCCACATACTTCAGGGCAGCTAAGCGTGTGTGCCACAACCACTAAGCCTGCTGTCTAGAGCCCACATGCCTAGAGCCTGTACTCTGCAACAAGAGAAGCCCCCGAAATGAGAAGCCCTTGAACCACAACTAGGGAAAGTCCACGTGCAGCAATCAAGACCCCAGCACAGCCAAAAATTAATAAATTTTAAAAAATATTAAATAAAACTTCTAACTTCTCACTCAGTTCATTGAGTCTTCTCCCAAGTTCTTTGAACATCTTTGCGATCATGACCTTAAACTCTCTCTATAAGGTTGACTGCTGATGTCTACTTCACTTATTTCTTCTACGGTTTTATCTTGTTCCTTCATTTGGAAAATCCTTCTGTGTAGCCACATTTTGTCTAAGTTGCTGTTTTTATCTCTATTTATCTAGTAGATTGGTTACATTTCCTGACCTGGGAGAAGTAGCCTTTTGTAGATGTCCTATGCATCCCAGCAGTACACCTCCCTTTGGTCACCAGAACTATATGTTCTATGGGTGCCCCCTATTTGGGTTGCATGGGTCCTTCTGTCGTGGTGGGCTGACTCTTGTGGGTGGTCTGGTGAGCATGCCTGGCCCTCAGTCTGGTTTGTTGCCAGGCCCTGCCTTGTGTGGAGACTGCCAGCCACTGATTGGCAAGGCTGGGTCTGGGAGTTCCCTGGCAGTGTTGGTTAGGACTAGTTAGGACTCACTGCTTTCACTGCCAGAGCCCAAGTTCAATCCTTGATCAGGAAACTAAGATCCCACAAACTACACAGCATGGCCAAGAACAAAGAACAAAAACAACAAAAGTAACTGCAAACAACAACAGAAACAAAGATGCTGGTGGCAGGCCCAAGGAGGACCCTGACCCACTGGTGGTGGAGCTGGCTTCTGGAGCAGGTAGTTGTGGAGCTGGGCTCCCAGATCTAGTGATGGCCAGCTGGTAGGTGGGACCGGTTCCTGACACAGCTGACTATAGGGCTGGGCATATCCCAAAGCTGGTGTTGGCCTGGTGGTGACTAGGGCTGGACCTTACATGGGGCTGGAGTCCAGGAGGTCTTGGGTTTAGTGCTGGCTTACTGGTGAGCAAAGACAGGTTCCCAGGTCTGTAGCTGCAGGACCCAGAGCTAATGCTGGTCTGCTCATGGTTTGGCTGGATGCTGGTTTAGAAAGCTGCTAGGCTGTGGTGGTTCTGTGGCTGCAGCCTGTCCACTGGGGGTGGAGTCAGACCCCAGGGTTTCTGGCTGCAGGACCCTAGGGCTCCAAGGGTTAGTGCCAATGTGTTGATATGTATGGCAGGTCCTGGGCTCTCAAGTGGACTGGTCTGTGTCCTGGGGTGGCTAAGAGCTCAGGTAGTCTTAAGGTAGCAAACCTGCTGGTGGGTGGGACTATGTCTCCACCTGGCTGCTTGCTTAGCATGAGGCATCCTAGTACTGGTGGGCAGACCCAGGTCCCCAGGCTTATAAGCTAGAGGGTGGATTCTAAGATTGTGCTTGCCAAAATCATCGTCCATGTGGTAGAATGAACATCTAAAAATATTAACAGCTGCCAGCAGCATCTATGTCCCCACAGTGAGCTCCAGTTTCCTCTTGCCTCTCTGGAGACTTTCCAAGATCAGCAGGCAAGTCTGACTCAAGCTCCTTTCAAACTACTGTGGAAGCCCTGGGGCCCCCTGAGATTTTGTGTGTTCCTTTTAAGAGTGGAATTCCCATTTCCCACAGCCCTGTGGGCCTCCTGAAAGTAAATCCTATTGGCCTTCAAAACCAAATGTTCTGGGGGCTTGTCTTCCAGGTGCAGGACCCCAGGACTGGGGAGCTGGGTGGGGTCTCAGACCACTTGTTCTTTGGGGAGGACCTCTGTGATTGTAATTATTTTCTCCTTTGTGAGTCACTCCTTGATGGCTCAGTAGGTACAGAACCCGCCTGCCAATGCAGGAGACACAGGAGACATGGATTCCATCCCTGGGTGGGGAAGACCCTTAGAGGAGGAAACGGCAACCTATTCCAGTATTCTTGCTGGAAAATTCCATGGACAGAAGATCTGGCAGGCTACAGTGCATGGGGCCACAAAGAGTTCCACACGACTGAGCATGTGGTGTACACACACACACACCTCCCAGGGATATGAGTCTTAATTGTACCATGCCTCTGCCCCTTCTTCCCATCTCATTGTGGTTCCTTCTTCATATCTTTTGACTGTAGGCAGTTTTTCCTGCTAGCCTTCCAGTTTACATAGTTGTGACTTTGGTGTGCCCCTGGCAGAAGGTGAGCGTAGGGCCTTCCTACTGCGCCATCTTGGCCCCACCTCCGGTCTTATCAAATCTTTTGTATCCAAGTTGGACAAGATACAGACCCTGTCATGGGTTTATCACCTGGGTGAGATAAGGGCCAGAGCCCCCATTTTCTACCAACGGTCTTTGCTCTGATTTTTAGGGACCCTTTCACAGAGGAATACTTCTTTAACAAGAGTCAGGGGGGTAAAGAGACTAAGTCATTGATGGGAAACTGTCATTTCTCCTGCTGTGCCACTTCCTGCACGCCCAGTCACTTAGTGGTGTCTGACTCTTTTATGACCCCTATAGCCTGCCAGGTTCCTCTGTCCATGGAATTCTCCAGGCAAGGACACTGGAGTAGGTTGCCATTTCCTTCTCCAGGGGATCTTCCCAACCCAGGGATCAAACCAGTGTCTCTTGCATTGGCAGATGCAGACTTTACCACTGAGCCACCTGGGAAGCCCTGAGCCACTTCCTAACATATCTGAATTCAGAATATCCTGTTTCTAATGGTGGCTCAGATGGTAAAGCATCTGCCGACAATGCGGGAGACCAGGTTCAATCTCTGGGTTGGGAGATCCTCTGGAGAAGGAAATGGCAACCCACTCCAGTACTCTTGCCTGGAAAATCCTAGGATGCAGGAGCATGGTAGGCTTCAGTCCACAGGGTCGCAAAGAGTTGGACACGACTGAGCGACTTCACTTCACTTCACTTCAGTGTTTCTCTCTCAACCGAAAAACGTTAGACAGCAAATGACACCTGTGTATTTATGGTGCCTTGATTAATGAAAGCTTCTCCAGTATGAATGGCAAAGATTGATTGTTGTTCAGTCTTCCTGGGATTTTACACCCTGATAAATGAACCAGAGTAAGATCCATGATCTGGGAAAAGTACATGTGCGATAAGTTAGAGTCTATTGTAAGAGAGAAGATGGGGAAGCAGAGACTCAAGAGTCCTCAAACTGAAACACGTCTCAGAGGGATCAGTTGTAAGAAGATGAGAATCTGGACACTGATTCCATCAAAACTTTCCATGCTGAAGTACCCCTTGGAATGTTTTTATGTATCTCTAAATTTACTGGAGTAACAGACAAATTTGGCCTCGGAGTACAGAATAAAGCAGGGCAAAGTCTAACAGAGTTCTGCCAAGAGAATGCACTGGTCATAACAAACACCCTCTTCCAACAACACAAGAGAACAAGCTACACATGGACATCACCAGATGGTCAACACCGAAATCAGATTAATTGTATCCTTTGCAGCCAAAGATGGAGAAGCTTTATAAAGTCAGCAAAAACAAGACCAAGAGCTGGCTGTGGCTCAGATCATGAACTCCTTATTGCCAAATTCAGACTTAAATTGAAGAAAGTGGGGGAAACCACTAGATCATTCAGGTATGACATAAATCAAATCCCTTATGACTATACAGTGGAAGTAAGAAATAGATTTAAGGGACTAGATCTGATAGGTAGAGTGCCTGATGGGAGCTTCATGACATTGTACAGGAGATGGGGAGCAAGACCATCCCCAAGAAATGGAAATGCAAAAAAGCAAAATGGCTGTCTGAGGAGGCCTTACAAAGAGCTGTGAAAAGAAGAGAAGCAAAAAGCAAAGGAGAAAAGGGAAGATATACCCATTTGAATGCAGAGTTCCAAAGAATAGCAAGAAAAGATAAGAAAGCCTTCCTCAGCGAACAATGCAAAGAAATCCAGGAAAACAATAGAAAAGGAAAGACTAGAGATCTTGTCATTAAAATTAAAGATACCAAGGGAATATTTCATGCAAAGATAGGCAAAATAAAGGACAGAAATGGTAGGGACCTAACAGAAGCAGAAGATATTAAGAAGAGGCGGCAAGAATACACAGAAGAACTGTACAAAAAAGATTTTCACGACACAGATAATCACGAAAGTATGATCACTCACATTCACACTCACACTCACCCTCATCTAGAGCAGGACATCCTGGAATGTGAAGTCAGGTTGGCCTTAGAAAGCATCACTATGAACAAAGCTAGTGGAGGTGATGGAATTCTAGCTGAGCTATTTCAAATTCTAAAAGATGATGCTGTGAAAGTGCTATACTCAACATGTCAACAAATTTGGAAAACTCAGCAGTGGCCACAGGACTGGAAAAGGTCAGTTTTCATTCCAATCCCAAAGAAAGGCAATACCAAAGAATGCTCAAACTACTGCACAATTGCACTCATCTCACATGTTAGTAAAGTAATAATGCTCAAAATTCTCCAAGCCAGGCTTCAGCAATACGTGAACCGTGAAATTCCTGATGTTCAAGCTGCTTTTAGAAAAGACAGAGGAACCAGATATCAAGTTGCCAACATACACTGGATCATGGAAAAAGCAAGAGAGTTCCAGAAAAACATCTATTTCTGCTTTATTGACATTGCCAAAGCCTTTAACTGTGTGGATCACAATAAACTGTGGAAAATTCTGAAAGAGAAGGGAATACTAGACCACCGGCCCTGCCTCTTGAGATACCTGTATGCAAGTCAGGAACAGTTAGAACTGGACATGGAACAACAGACTGGTTCCAAATAGGAAAAGGAGTGTGTCAAGGCTGTATATTGTCACCCTGCTTATTTATCTGATATGCAGAGTACATTATGAGAAATGCTGGGCTGGATGAAGCACACGCTGGAATCAAGATTGCCAGGAGAAATATCAATAACCTCAGATATGCAGATGACACCACCCTTATGGCAGAAAGTGAAGAACTAAAGAGCCTCTTGATGAAAGTGAAAGAGGAGAGTGAAAATGTTGGCTTAAAGCTCAACATTCAGAAAGCGAAGATCATGGCATCCAGTCCCATCACTTCATGGCAAATAGATGTGGAAACAGTCGAAACAGTGGCTGACTTTATTTTGGGGAGCTCCAAAATCACTGCAGATGGTGATTGCAGCTGTGAAATTAAAAGACGCTTGCTCCTTGGAAGGAAACTTATGACCGACCTAGACAGCATGTTAAAAAACAGAAACATTACTTTGTCAACAAAGATTTATCTAGTCAAGGCTATGGTTTTTCCAGTAGTCATGTATGGATGTGAGAGTTGGAATATAGAGAAAGCTGAGCACCAAAGTATTGATGCTTTTGAACTGTGGTGTTGACAGAATGGGTGGAGTAAGCATGCTGTAGAAAATCCCTGACTTGCAGCTATATAATCTTATGCCATTGGTCAGTACAGGGACAGAAGTTTGCATCATCTCCCACTGGAAAGGTGTGGTGCAGTTGTGTGTGGGAGAGATGTACCATGCAGTGATAGGAAGGCTTCACATGTATGAAACGGGCAGGTGGCATAATGGAGTGGACAGTTTTTGGAGGACTGTTCAGCTCACAACCCTTTGTTTCTTTGCAACCTCCCGCTGGTACACAGGGTTGGGCAGCCATGTCTGTAATACATGAATCTGTCTGCCTAAGAATAGATACTTGATATGGAGATTGATACTTAACCTAAGCTAAACCAATCAGATTTTCTGAGGAATTTGAAATTGTGGACTAAAAGTCACCCAGAATATGAATTTTAGAGCTGAGTTACTTTAATGGCAGAATTCTAGAAAGAAGAACTCCTATTCTTTGAAGTTTCCCGATTTCTGACATTCCAGAGGTTTTTAATAGTGCTTTATATTTCATGCAATTTTATAGCATCATCATAGTACCATTTTTTAAATTTGGTAATACTACATAAATAAGTAGGTCAATGAAACAGAATGAAATCCAGAAATAGACCAACATACATTGAATTTAATGAGAATATGACAGTGTCAATATGAGACTATTATAAGTAGTACTCAAAACTTAGTGGAGAAAGGAATTGTTTGACAGGTGGAGTTGAGAGACTCTCATTTCTTTTCCCAAAATATACTTAAGATAGTATTTTTTATTCCAAATATCTCAATGAAAAAAATCACATAAGGTATAGAAAGAGGATTTTCCTGGCCTGTTTTCTTCAAAGATTTCATTCAAGTCTTTCCTGGGAATGTACAACTTTGGGAGCTGAGTTTATACTGAGTGTGGATTTGGGGCCTAGAATTATTTTAAGGATTGAAGTTCATAAGCTATTGCTTTGAAAAATTTTAAAAAATTTTGGCTATGCCAAAACTTAGTAGATGGCTGGTCTCCTAGCAAGAACCACAGCCAAAAACTTTACCCAGACATAATTTTCAATGTATATGCCTATCATTTATTTAACTGGCCTCTCCATTCTGCATCCCTCCCATCCACAGCTAGCTTCACCCCATCTGGAAGATAACGATCAATCTGAACTTCTCTAATCAGTTTGCTCCTGTTTTCTAGCTGAAGATTCTGAGGAAAATGGAAGGAATAGGCATTGAGGTACAGTCTTCAGTAAGGCTTCTGTTTTACAACCACCAAATAAACAGCTCTAGTGTGGGACACAGGAGTTAGCTTTTTCAAGCTCCAATCCAGAGTAGTCAGGACTTTTCACTGCAGGGTGCAACAGAAAGCTAGGAGACCAGCCATCTACTAAGTTTTGGCATAGCCAAAATTTTTTAAAATTTTTCAAAGCAACAACTTATGAACTTCAACAGAAAGCAGTGCCCTATATATCCAGGCTGAACCATACTCAGGTTTGATTATTATTAAAGGGGAAGGGGTCAATGTTACTTTATAAGAGGTGTTGTGTTCTTCCAGGTACAAACTGTTTACCTATCTTTTCCTGAAGCTAACAGCCATAGGCACTCAAAACTTACATTCATAATAATTCATTAGAGATTGTGAAATACTGCTCATATTCTGTTTCTTCTTCTTCTGTTATCTGATGGACTGCTTCCATAAAAAGAAACTTAACATCATCTACTATTTGGTTACCTAGTGTTACAGTTTATACAGGAAAGGCAGGCTAAATGCTTGATTGTTTTCTTTTATTTACCAGTTTTCAAAATAAAGAGATGGTTTCTAAGCATCCTCCAATGATGACCAAATGACCAAGTAGTTTTCTGTATCCAAATGAAATCATGGTTTGTTTTTTTTTTTCCCAAATGTGATTTATTTTTTTATTCAGGAACAAAGAACACATTAACTATCACAACATAAGTAACTCTTAATATTTAAATAACTTCATCATGTAGCTATACATACAGAAAAAATTAAACCTATGTCTTTTATTAAAGAAAAAAAAAAACCACTAAAGGTTTTAAATAATCCCACCAGTGATTTTTATCACTGAGCAACAGATGTCTTAAGTTTGGTATTTACTCAGATATTTATTTTGTCTGCTATTCTCTATTATAAGTTTATTCAAAAAGAACACCCAATGCATAAATAATCTAAATTTTAAAATGAAAACAAATTTTTAAAACCCTATAAACATCTGACATCACCACATTCAATAGTTCTAACTAGAAACCCAAGCAATAAGCTTAGACATTTGAAGAAACATAAATTATTGTTACACAATTGCATAATCCCATATATAAAACACTGTAAACATGAATACAATGAATTACAGCTTTGTACAAAACAATCTTTTAAAAGGCAATAAAAGACAGTTACAATATTAAGTTTAGAAATTCAAATAGCAGTGACTGGATTTTTCAGTAAATGATCTTGAGCTAAGTTTACAATCAAGTATTAATATATAATATTACAAACCCAAAATCATCACGTAGAACTTGACATGTCTGTTTTCAAATGCATCTTAAGTCTCCCCATTAAAGTGTGAATTAAGATGCTGGAGGAAATCCCCCCTGGATGTAATGGATGGTGGGAAAACTGCTTGACAGAATTCACATATGCGAGGTATATGCAGTTCGGAGCCTGTGCCACTTAGTACCAATAAGTCACTGTCTTGATTAGGAAAGGGCTTCCAAATGGGCTGCTGTGGTCCTCAGATAGCTTTTCCTGGGGAATCAAATGAAGGAAAAGGTGCATCAGATGGGTCCTGAAGTGGGAATGTATTTACAAATAATGCATTATGGTCTCCAGGTGGCAAACACGGAGCTCTATCCAGAGATGTCCTAATACAAGTATTTGAGGGTTTTGTTTTGTCAGTTGTTTTAAGGTTTTGTATAGCTGAAGCTATGGGGTCAATTCCCTGAATTTCAAATAAAGTTTCTCCTGTTTTGACAAAGTTTCCTGGATTGTCTCTGGGCTCCATATTAAATTGATCCTGGCACACAGTCTCAGATGTGACAGAACCAAGGACATCAGGTCTTTCTGGAGTGCTATGTAAGAAAGTAGAGTCATTGTCCGTAGGTGGAAACTTGACATTGAATTTAGAAAGTGATTCAAAAGATGTGTCTTCCTCATCTTGGCCCAGTCCTCTTGGTGTGACAGATGTGACGCATGGTGCACCTCTATTTATATCATCTTTTGCCTGAGGCTTAAACAGCACTTCTTGTTTATCTGTTTTATCCGTACACTGTATAGGCATAGAGCACTGTGTCTCAGTTGCAGTGGTTGGTACATTAAGTTTGCTTAAGTGGTCTTTTTGTGCTTTAGCTAGCAAGCATATTCTATGAAATTCTTCTTTCAGATCCCAGAAAATCTTCTCTATATAGCTTCTTTCATGGAATAAAGGAGTGCCAAGAATCCTTGGTGAAGTTTCTTTTCTTGGAGAGGAAACCTCTTGTCTTCTTACCTTTGATTCTTTTCTCTTGGTATTCCTGATTTTGGTTTATCATGAGGCTCTTCAAGAGTCAAATTATTCTTCCTTGCTTCACTGTCTTCAAGCAGGGGAATATAGCCACAACTGTTATCTCGACTGGAATTCACAAGAAGTAACTGTGATTTTAGCTTGTCAATAATAGTTTGTTGAAGTGACAGCTGTTCCTGTTGCTCACGTATTCTCTGCTCATAGTCTTCAGTCTTTTGCTGTAGTTCTTTTACTGCAGAATCCCTATCCATGCATGCCTGTCGAAAGGCTTCATAAGCTTTATTGAGTTGCTCGCCAATGTTTTTATCCATTCCTCTATGTCCTGTTGCATCACTATAAATGATGGAGTAAATGACAGATCTGTGGCTGGGGAGAGGGCCGTGAAGGAGTTTCATTTTCTGCTTAAAACATGACTGTTAGCACTTTAGGGTTCTCTTCCCCTCCCCAATGAGAGGGACACAACATTTTTTCAGCAGACTATAGAGCTCGCTTCTCTGCTCCCCCTCTTTGAAGTGTGTATTCCCGTCGTGGTAGGGAAACAGATCACGCTATTTTCCTTCAATTTCGGGTCACTCCATGACACTTTATGTAGCAAAGGCTGCTCTACTTCTCCCTGCTACAGCATAGTAAGAGACACAGAGACTCTTTGGTTTGGGTATCTTCCCCCTCCTTGCTTCACTTCGTGACGAGCACAGCTTGTTACACGTGTAACTCGTCACTAGTCAGTTTACACCGCGCTAGGGATTCCGCCTAATGCCCGGTTCCCACTGAGGGCAGGGTTTGCTTCTGCTCTTCCCGTCTCAGCCATCCAGTTTCTCCTTGACCCTCGGGGAGGTTACCCAACTTCTCAGTGACAAGGCTATGATGACACCCCGCAGGAAAGCTGAGAAAGAAACTGTGCAATAACCTTGGGGAAAAAACAACAAAAAGAACCTAGGAAGTTTTTGAAAGAGTAACAAAGATAGTATTAACTTCTGGAAGGCAGCCTCCGGTCCTCAAGAGGGGCTGGGACCTCCAGGTGGGGTCACTCAGACTGCTCACTCTGACATCACAGGCCGGTTGGCAGGCCAAGAAATCAAGTCACAGAGAGCGGCCGACGTGGAGTCGGGCACGATCCCCGGCAGCCGTCGCAGCAGGGGCCGTCGTTGCTGCGCAGACACCACGGGCCCGGAAAGCCGCTCCGGGACAGGGACCCAGGTGATTTCTTTCGCACAAAGTCCCTCCCCACCATGAGAACTGGTTGTCACTGCAGCTCCTCGGCTTCTCTCCCTGTGGCGCCCATAAGGCCAGCGCATCCCTCTCGCTCACACACAAGTTCTCCGTCGCCGTGCCCGACGCATTCGGACACTGCAACTCGCTAGCGAAGTTTCTTACTCACAGCTCCGAAATCATGGTTTTAAATATATTTGATGTGTATTGATTCATTGTATTTATTTTCCTCAGTATTACTCAAATTATTCCATCTCTAGTCCATAGGAGCCAATAATGATACCACCGGTGTGATTACTGAAAAGTTACAAGTTCTTTTGAATGTGTTCTCCAGCTTCACCCCACTTTTCTGTAGTTGTTGTTGTTAAGTCACTCAGCTGTTTCCAACTCTACACCCCCATGGACTATAGCATGCCAGGCTTCCCTGTCCTTTACTATCTCCAGGAATTTGCTCAAATTCATGTCCATTGAGTCAATGATGCTACCCAAACAACTCATCTTCTATCACCCCCTTCTCCTCCTGCCCTCAGTCTTTCCCAGTATCATGTTCTTTTCCAATGAATCAGCTCTTTGCATCAGGTGCCTAAAGTATTGGAGCTTAAGCTTCAGCATCGATACTTCCAATGAATACTTGAGACAGATTTCCTTTATGATTGACTGGTTGAATCTCCTTGCAGTCCAAGGGACTCTCAAGAGCCTACTCCAACACCACAGGTCAAAAGCACCAATTCTTCAGTTCTCAGCTTTCTTTATGGCCCAACTGTCACATCTGTACATGACCACTGGAAAAACCATAGCCTTGACTAGATGGACCTTTGTTGACAAAGTAATGTCTCTGCTTTTAAAAAACTGTCTAGCTTGGTCATAACTTTTCTTTCAAGGAGTAAGCGTCTTTCAATTTCATGGCTGCAGTCACCATCTGCAATGATTTTGGAGCACCCCAAAATAAAGTCTGCCACTGTTTCCACTGTTTCCCCATCTGTTTGCCATGAAGTGATGGGACCCGATACCATGAACTTAGTGTTCTGAATGTTGAGCTTTAAGCCAACTTTTTCGCTCTCCTCTTTCACTTTCATCAAGAGGCTTTTGAGTTCCTCTTCACTTTCTGCCATAAGGGTGGTGTCATCTGCATATCTGAGGTGAAAAATCAAGATATTTCACCCAGCAATCTTGATTCCAGCTTGTGCTTCATCCAGCCCAGCGTTTCTCATGATGGACTCTACATATAAGTTAAATAAGCAAGGTGACAATATACAGCCTTGGCACACTCCTTTTCCTGTTTGGAACCAGTCTGTTGTTCCATGTCCAGTTCTAACTGTTGCTTCCTGACCTGCATACAGATTTCTCAAGAGGCAAGTCAGGTGGTCTGGTATTCCTATCTCTTGAAGAATTTTCCACAGTTTGTTGTGATCCACACAGTCAAAGGCTTTGGCATAGTCAATAAAGCAGAAATAGATGTTTTTCTGGAACTCTCTTGATTTTTCCATGATCCAGTGGATGTTGGCAGTTTGATATCTGGTTCCTCTGACTTTCTAAATCCAGCTTGAACATCTGGAAGTTCATGGTTCACGTATTGTTGAAGCCTGCCTTGGAGAATTTTGAGCATTACTTTACTAGTGTGTGAGATGAGTGCAATTGTGCAGTAGTTTGAGCATTCTTTGGCATTACCTTTCTTTGGGATTGGAATGAAAACTAACCTTTTCCAGTTCTGTGGCCACTGCTAAGGTTTCCAAATTTGCTGGCATATTGAGTGTAGCACTTTCACAGCATCATCTTTTAGGATTTGAAATAGCTCAGCTGGAATTCCATCACCTCCACTAGCTTTGTTCGTAGTGATGTTTCCTAAGGCCCACTTGACTTCACATTCCAGGATGTCTGACTCTAGTTGAGTGAGCACACCATCATGATTATCCGGGTCATGAAGATGTTTTTTGTACAGTTCTTCCATGTATTCTTCTTAATATCTTCTGCTTCTGTTAGGTCCATACCATTTCTGTCCTTTATTTTGCCTATCTTTGCATGAAATGTTCCCTTGGTATCTCTAATTTTCTTGAAGAGATCTCTAGTCTTTCCCATTCTGTTGTTTTCCTCTATTTCTTTGCATTGATCTCTGAAGAAGGCTTTCTTATCTCTTCTTGCTATTCTTTGGAACTCTGCATTCAACTGGGTATATCTTTCCTTTTCTCCTTTGCTTTTTGCTTCCCTTCTTTTCACAGCTCTTTGTTAGGCCTCCTCAGACAGCCATTTTGCTTTTTTGCATTTCTTTTTCTTGGGGATGGTTTTGATTCCTGTCCCCTTTACAGTGTCACGAACCTCTGTCCATAGTTCATCAGGCACTCTGTCTATCCGATCTAGTCCCTTATCCAATGGTAAATACAAATATTGGATATCTATATGCAATTGTGTGTCTATATGCGATTATTATTTTATTCATTTATGTCTAAAAATTGCTGAGGCAGACACTTAACCAATGAGCATTACTGAAGCTAAATAGCAAAAAGAATCTCCCTCCAATGTGGAGACCTGGGTTCGATCCCTGGGTTGAGAAAGTTCACCTGGAGGAGGGCATAGCAACCCACTCCAGTTTTCTTACTGGAGAATCCCCATGGACAGAGGAGCCTGCTGGGCTACAGTCCATGGAGTTGCAGAGTTGGACATGACTGCACGACTAAGCACACACAGCACTAAATAATTAGACTTTACAAAAGTCTCAGGGAGGCCCGAGCAGCTTTCAAATGTGAGACCACTCACCCCTTGGATTTAGTTAGATGGATATCATTCAAAATCATTTGTGGCACAGTTTTATCTTATCTCTTGCATGTATTTCTACTGAATGGAAGTTACAATTTGAGACTCCTTTGAACTTGAGGCCCCAAATAAACAGCCCTGACCTCCGGCCACAGGCAGTTCTGCAAAGAGTTCACTGCACATGAAATCCAGCCCAAGTTCCACTAACCTAGCTGTGTGTTCTGGGCTGTGTCCACCAAAGAGGCATATTTTTTTAATTTGCATGAAGTCATCGTATGACCTAGCTTACCCCATCCCTTACCCTACTCCTTGCTTTCTGGGCTTTTCAAATATTATAATTCATTCATATAATACTTCATAACTTTCACAACAATTCTCCTATGACATAAGGCAAATCGTATTACCCTAGGTTTTTAAAGGAGTGAATGAATGTTCAGTGAGACAAAATGGTTGGTTCAAAGTTTTCTCTTGAACGTGGCAGAGTTGACTGTACATCACAGATGTTAAGCTGGGGTCTTAACCTGCATCCCACTGCCCTGGTGGTGGGATTAGAATGGGGAGAGCTACAGCTCTGGCTGAACTGGTGCCCTAGGCTTTGAACACTCCAGAGATTTTTCTAACCACAAAAAGCACCTATCCATCAGCAGGGTAGCATTTCTTCCCCTTCCTCTCCTTATGTTTGAAACAGAACAGCTGCTAAAACCAATAAAACTGACTTTTATTTTAAAAACAATCACCATTGTTTTGACATTACTTAAACTATAAAAAAATAAATTTTTTCCTGACAGTTTATTTCATGCTAGAGAAAGGAAATGTGTTAACTAAAGCAAAATAGAGATAATTTAATAGATTCAGATGTTATTCTCTAACTAGGTCATTCTGGTACCTTTAATTGTTTTGCTATTTACCTCTTTGATTTCCACTGGGGACCACACCACCATTCATCTACAATGGGTATGCAGCCTCATCACACAACCCCACAGCATGCTCATCTTTCTATCCCAAGCCTCCTTTCAGTTGAGGTCTTGAGAATCAAGATTAGAATTCTCTCCAACTCACTCAAGAATAACTTCCTAGGCCTGAGTCCAAGGAAACTCTTTCAGATCAGTTCAGTAGCTCAGTCATGTCAGAATCTTTGCGACCCCAAGACTGCAGCATGCCAAGCCTCCCTGTCCATCACCAACTCCCAGAGCTTGCTCAGACTCATGTCCATTGAGGTAGTGATGCCATCCAACCATCTCATCCTCTGCCGTCCCCTTCTCCTCCTGCCTTAACTTTTCCAACATCAGTGTCTCTTCAAGTGAGTTGGTTCTTCCCATTAGGTGGCCAAAGTATTGGAGTTTCAGCTTCAGCATCAGTCCTTCCAATGAATACTCAAGACTGATTTCCTTCAGGATTCACTGGTTTGATCTTCTCACAGTCCAGTGAACTCTCAAGAGTCTTCTCCAACACAACAGTTCAAAAACATCAATGGTTCGGCGCTCAGCTTTCTTTATATTCCAACTCTCACATCTATACATGACCACTGGAAAAACCATTGCTTTGACTAGATGGACCTCTGTTGGCAAAGTATTATCTCTGGTTTTTAATATGCTGTCTAGCTTGGTCATAGCTTTTCTTCCAAAGAACAAGCGTCTTTTCATTTCATGGCTGCAATCACCATCTGCAGTGATTTTGGAGCCCCCCAAAATAAAGTCTCTCACTGTTTCCATTGTTTCCCCATCTATTTGCCATGAAGTGATGGGACTGGATGCCATGATCTTAGTTTTCTGAGTGTTGAGTTTTAAGCCAACTTTTTCACTCTCCTCTTTCACTTTCATCAAGAGGCTCTTCAGTTCTTCTTCGCTTTCTGCCATAAGGGGTGGTGTCATCTGCATATCTGAGGTTATTGATATTTCTTCCAGCAATCTTGACTCCAGCTTGTGCTTCATCCAGCCCAGCATTTCACATGATGCACTTTGCATATAAGTTAAATAAGCAAGGTGACAATACACAGCCATGATGTACTCCTTTCCCGATTTGGAACCAGTCTGTTGTTCCATATCCAGTTCTAGCTGTTGCTTCTTAACCTTCATACAGATTTCTCAGGAGGCCAATAAGGTGGTCTAGTATTCCCATCTCTTAAAGAATTTCCCACAGTTTGTTGTGATCCACACAGTCAAAGACTTTGACATGGTCAATAAAGCAGAAGTAGATGTTTTTCCAGAATGCTCTTGCTTTTCCTATGATCCACAGATGTTGGCAATTTGATCTCTGGTTCCTCTGCCTTTTCTAAATCCAGCTTGAACATATGGAAGTTCATGGTTCATGGTTAAACTGAAGAAAATAGGGAAAAGCACTAGACCATTCAGGTATGATCTAAATCAAATACCTTATGATTATACAGTGGAAGTGAGAAATAGATTCAGGGATTAGATCTGATAGAGTACCTGAAGAGCTATGGACGGAGGTTCATAACATTGTATAGGAGGCAGTGATCAAGACCATTCCCAAGAAAAAGAAATGCAAAAAGGCAAAATGATTGTCTGAGGAGGCTTTAGAAATAGCTGAGAAAAGAAGAGAAGTGAAAGGCAAAGGAGAAAAGGAAAGATATACCCAGTTGAATGCACAATTCCAAAGATTAGCAAGGAGTGATAATAAAGACTTCCTCAGTGATCAATGCAAAGAAATAGAGGAAAACAATAGAATGGGAAAAACTAGAGATCTCTTCAAGAAAATTAGAGATACTAAGGGAAAATTCCATGCAAAAATGGGTACAATAAAGGACAGAAATGATATGGACCTAACAGGAGCAGAAGATATTAAGAAGAGGTGGCAAGAATACATAGAAGAACTAAATAAAAAAGACCGTAATGGCCCAGATAACCACAATGGTGTGAGCACTCACCTAGAGGCAGACATCCTGGAATGTGAAGTCAAGTGGGCCTTAGGAAGCACCACTAAAAACAAAGCTAGTGGAGGTGATGGAATTCCAGTTGAGCTGTTTCAAATCCTAAAAGATGATGCTGTGAAACTGCCACACTCAATATGCCAGCAAATTTGGAAAACTCAGCAGTGGCCACAGGACTGGAAAAGGTCAGTTTTCATTCCAATCCCAAAGAAAGGCAATGCCAAATAATGCTCAAACTACTGCACAATTGCACTCATCTCACACGCTAGCCAAGTAATGCTTAAAATTCTCCAAGCCAGGCTTCAACAGTACATGAACCGTGAACTTCCAGGTATTCAAGCTGTATTTAGAAAAGGTAGAGGAAACATCTTTAACCCTCTTTTATTAGACTGTGATGTCCCTCTTCAAAAGCAAGAAGTTCTCATTCTAGCTTCCTTCTCAATTTTTTGTTAATTTAGAAATCAGAAAAACATCAAGACAGTTGCTTCTAATATGGAAAGCAAAAGAGGCAAGTGAGAGTTTTCATCTGCTGACACAGAGAAAGAAAAATGACAGTGCTGTGAGTATTGAATATTCACACTGAATATTGAATAAGGTTGAATTTATCCAATTTGACCATCCATTATTCTAAGGTTGTCTCTCTGCTTTTATGTTAACAGCTTAAAAAAAAACTAATGATGATAATGGGTAGAAAAAATTTTATGTTTTATTTTGATTTTTTAATAATGTCCTTTGATACTGGCAAAATAAGGTCACAGAGTCACAAGGTTGGGAGCCAGTTTCCTGACATACAGGATAAATAAATCTCCTTGTGGAAGATATTTCCATTTTCCTCTCATGTGTATTCCACCTGTGGCCAGGGCTGATTCAGCAATTCTCAGTCTATCACTCTGCCATGATACTGTGAGCAGTTACTCTGAGAACAGAGCACAGAAATAACTTAAATAATCATCAAAAGGGAAACAGTTAAAAATACCATAGTGCTAGGGACATCGTGCCTCAGTTATGAAGAATGAGGCTGATATAAGTGAATGACAGATAAAGCCCTCCCTGACCACATAGTTTATGAAAGAAGGGTGTACTATTTATCTAGTGTATAGTCTGGGTTTTCCAGAGAAACAGAACCAATAAATATATATTCTCTAAATACACAGATAGATACATATATCTATATATCTGTATCTGTTGCTGCTGTTCAGTCGGTAAATTATGTCCGACTCTTTTGCAACCCCATGGACTGTAGCCCACCAGGCTCCTCTGTCCATGAGATTTCCTAAGCAAGAATACTGGAGTAGGTTGCCACTTCCTTCTCCAGGAGATCTTCCCAACCCAAGGATCAAACCCATGTCTCCGGTACTGGCAGGAGGATTCTTGACCACTGCGCGACCTGGCAAGCCCATCTATATCTGTATTTATACATGGTAAGAGAGAGATAAGGAATTGGCTCACACAATTATGGAGGCTGAGAAGTCCAAGATCTGAAGCTGGCAAGCTATAGACTAGAGAGAGCCTGTAGTGAAAGTTCCAGTCCAAGTCCAAAGGCCTAAAATTCAGGAGAGCAGATGGCATAAGTTCAAGTCCAAGTTAAGAGTTCAAAGGCAGTAGAAGACTGATGTCCCAGCTTGAAAATAGACAGGCAGAGAAAAAGAATTCTTTTGTACTCAGCTTTTGATTCTGTTCAGGCATTCAGTGGACTGGATGAAGTTCATCCACATTGGCAAGAGCAGTCTGCCTTACTCAGTCTACTGATTCAGATATTAATCTCATCCAAAAATGTTTAGCCAAATATCTAGGCATCCTATGAATTACC
Organism: Ovis canadensis; assembly: GCF_042477335.2. Lineage (NCBI taxonomy): Eukaryota > Metazoa > Chordata > Mammalia > Artiodactyla > Bovidae > Ovis > Ovis canadensis. Next base: position 229,392,994 of record NC_091245.1, read on the forward strand.
GACACACAGAATTAATCATCACAAGTCTACTCCTTGTCAACTTGTCACTCATGCATCCTCCTCAACTATACATACCTAAAGCCTCAAGCCTCAAAAAAAAAAAAAAAAAAAGACATTAACACGATCCTAATTCCATCTAACATGATACAACTGTCCTGTGTACAATCAGAAATGTACTGATCCTTCCCCCAGAAGAAGTAACGTGATGTCCTTAAATGATGTTTACTTTTCTCCTTGATATCCTCTAAGTTAAATACTATGACATAAAGTCAGTACAGCTATGTTACACATTAGGGACTATGAGGAGAAAGAAAACAAAGATACTTGCTGTATACACACACACACACTCACACATTCATAACAAAATAAGGAGGAATACTCATGACAATTACAGTCCCTATTTCTGTAACTGGTCATGTGGTCACAGTTAGTATTTATAACTACCTTCTTCCACCATGGGCTTCCCTGGTTGCTTAGATGGTAAAGAATCTGCCTGCAATGCAGGAGACCTAGGTTAAGTCTCTGAGTTGGGAAGATACCCTGGAGAAGGCAATGGCTACCCACTCCAGAATTCCTGCCTAGAGAATTACATGGACAGAGGAGCCTGGCAGGCTCCAGTCCATGGCGTCACAAAGAGTCAGACATAACTGAGCGACTAACACTTTCACTTTTCTTCCATTTCCCATTCTCTATTCCCTTTGCCTTTGGTAAACACCTCAGGTGGTAGTGACTCTTAACACACTGAAGTGATCAAACCTTCATTCCTGAAAGATCTGTGCCATGGGTAGTCCTGCCTGGATTTGGTTATTGTTTGTTACTGACCTTAATCACAGGCATGGTAATATTGATACCTCCTTAAGGGATCTTCTATATTCCAGACACTCTCTTCCATATCTCTGTTGCAGAGTAAAGTCCATCTTTCTCTTGGTAATCAGGACCAGTCATCCCAGCCAACATAGTAACTTACTACATTTCCTATTGAGTCAGAGGCATGCAGAGTCCAAAGTGACCAGACAGCAATTTAAAATTTCAGTTCAGTGAAACCATTATTCTGTCTCCTGATGAAAGCATTTTTCTCTTTGGCCTAAGATTTCTAAGCCAGTAGAGCATAAGTTCATGGGAGCAAGAAGCAAAAAAACATTTTTTTAATGTGGACCATTTTGTTAAAAAGTACGTATTTTTAATTAAGTATAATTGCTTTACAATGTTGTGTTGGTTTCTGCTATACATCAACATGCATCAGCCATAGGTATACATATGTCTCCTCCCTCTTGAACCTCCCTCCCGCTTTCCACCCCATCCCATCCCTCTAGGTTATCACAGAGCCTCAGTTTGTGTTCCCTGAGTCATACAGCAAATTTCCACTGGCTATGTATTTTGATGCGGGCCAGTTTTAAAGTCTTTATTGATTTTGTTGCAATATTGCTTCTGTTCTTTTTTTGGTTTTTTTTTTTGGTCACAGAGTATGTGAGATCCTAGCTCCACAAATAGGGACTGAACCCGCACCTCCTGCATGGGAAGGCGAAGTCATAGCTACTGGACCACCATGGAAGTCCCAAGAAGCAAAACTTTTGCTAGTGGGTCACTACGGGTCATAGTGAGTAGGTGCAGTCATGTTTGACTCTTCGTGACCCTGTGGACTGTAGCCCACCAGGCTCCTCTGCCCATGGGATTCTCCAGGCAAGAATACTGGAGTGGGTAGTGATTCCCTTCTCCAGAGGATCTTCCCAACCCAGGGATCGAACCAGGGTCTCCTGCATTACAGACAGATTCTTTACTGTCTGAGCCACCAGGGAAGCCCACAGTGAGTAAAGCCACTTCCATTTCCACCCCTTGATTCATGAATCTCGGTTTCAGGAGACACAGCAACAAATAAGTGCATTCAGGGCATTCACAGCCTTCTGGAGAAACCTGACCCAGTCCTGCAAAGTACTGCCATCTACTGGATGCTGTAACTGATTCTTCAAAAGGACATCCCACCATTCCATCAAGCCAGCTGCTTCAGAACAGTGGAGAACAGATAAGGCAGTGAATTCCATGAGCATGGGACCACTGACACACTTCTTTTGCTGTGAGGTGAGTTCCTTGATCAGAAACAGTGCTGTGTCGGCTGCCATGATGGCCAATAAGGTGTCCTGTAAGTAAGATGGTAGTTCTGGTAGGAGTATTGTATGCAGAGAAGGCAAGTCTTATATCCAGAGAACAGATCTATTCCAAGAACAAGATACTGCCCCTTCCATAATGGAAGTGGTCCAAGGTAATCAACCTGCTGGCAGGTAGTTGGCTGATCACCGTGGGGGACAGTGCCCTATCTAGGACTCAGTGTTGGTCTCTGCTGCCAGATTAGATACTCAGCAGTGGCCACAGCCAGGTCAGTCTGGTTGAGCTGAAGTCCACTTTGCTGAGCCTGTGCATAACTTCCATCCGTGGCACTATAGCCACTTTGCTCACAAGCCCACTGAGGATGAGGGTAGCTGGGAAAGAGGCTGACTGGCTTCCACAGAAAGGGTCATCCTACCCACTTGATCATTAAAATCCTCCTCTGCTTAGGTTACCCTAGGCGAGCATTCATATGGAACTTGAAATATCTTCCTGTTTTCGGTTATTCAGAGACATCTATCTATATACCTCTTCCCCAGATTTCCTTGTCACCAATCACATTCCTTCTGAGTCCTTGACCATCCAGAAAAACCACTGGCTGCAGCCAGGAATCAGTACATAATCACATGCCCGACTATTTCTCCTTCCAAGCTAAGTAAACAATGGCGCAGTACTCAAAGTTCTGTCCACTGGGAGCATTTCCCTTCAGCTTCAGGGATGTCCCAGAAAGGGGCTGTGGTCTGCAGCTAACTACATCCCAGTGATGTATGCATATTGTATAGAACCATCTGTAAATCTAAGTCTTCCTCTGTCAAGTGATCAATCATAGAGAACTCTCCATGAGGCCATAGGTACAGGCGGGGAGAGAGAAGGAAGTGTAGCAGAAATGGGGATCATGGGCACTTGGGCCACTTCTTCATGTAACTTACTTATGCCCTCAGGGCCTACTTGGGTCCATCCCGTGTATACCACTTCCATTCTGTGATGGAGTGCTGCTGTACAAACCTAAATTTATGGCTTGGTGGGTCAGATCACACCTAGATTGAGATGAGCTTCTTAGGTCTTATGGTAACTTGGTGGTGTATGGTCAAGCATTCAGTCTCTACTAAGGCCTAGTATCAGGCCAAGAGCTATTTCTCAGAAGAAGAGTAGTTATCCACAGAGGTTGGCAGGGCTTTGCTGCAAAATCCTAAATGTCTGCTCTGTGGTTCACCTTTAGGGGCTTCCCTAGTGGCTCAGATGATAAAGGACCTGCCTGCAATGCAAGAGATTGGGTTCAATCCCTGGATTGGGAAGATCCCCTGGAGAAGGGAATGGCTACCCACTCCAGTATTCTTGCCTGGGAAATTCCATGGACAGAGGAGCCTGACAGGCTACAGTCCATGGGGTCACAAAAAGTCAGACATGACTGAGTAATCAACACTTCTACTTTTTTTAGGGACCTTCCAAAGGCTTCACGTCACACCCCCATCTGCCACTAACACTTCAGAAACGTTGGATCTGCTGGATCTTGTGACCCAAGGATCAGAGCAGCTTGTACATCAGCCTAGACCAGTTGCAAAATCTTCTCTTTTTATGAATCCACTTAAAACTTGCTGGTTTTCAGGTCAGTAAGAAATGGGCTGGAGTAATTCACCTAAATAAGGATTATGTTGCCTCTGAGATCCAAGGAGGCCCCCTAGGCATTATGTTTCTTTCTTGGTTTTAGGAGGGGCCAAATGCAAAAACTTATCCTTCACATTAGAAAGGATACCTTGACATGCCCTACGCTGCTAGACTCCTACAAATTTCCTAAATTTCTGTCAGACTCCTCTAAATTTCTGTCAGATTTATCACCTTGACATGCAAATGTCTTGCCAGTAAGTCTAGAGTACTTGCTATTTCTTATTCACTATGTCAAAGCAGCATAATGTCTTCAATGTAATGCGACAGTGTGACACCTTCTGGGCTTCCCAGGTGGTGCAAGTGGTAAAGCATCTGCCTGCCAATGCAGGAGATGCAGGAAATGTAGGTTCTATTCCTGGATCAGGAAGATCCCTGGAGAAGGAAATTGCAACCCACTTCAGTATTCTTGCCTAGAAAATTTCATGGATGGAGGAGCCTGGTGGGCTACAGTCCATGGGGTTACAAAGAGTCAGACACTGAGCATGCATGCATGTGACATCTTGTAGAAGGGAAAGGCAGTCAAGCTTCCTAAGACCCCAACTAAGATACAGGGTGAAAGAGTTGATACACCCCTGACACAGGACAGTGAAGATGTATTACAGGCATTGCCAGCTGAAAGCAAACTGCTTCTGGTGGTCTTTACTAGCAAGTTAAGAGGAAAGCATTTACCAGATAAGTTGCTGCATACCAGGTAGTAGAGGAGGTTCTAATTTGCGCAAGCGGTGAAAACACATCTGGTACAGCAACTGCAACTGGAATTACGATCGCTTTAAGCTTGCAATAGTCCACCCTCCTTCTCCAAGGTTCATATGTCTCCTGCACAGACCAGATAGGTGAGCTGAATGGGGACATGGTGGAAATCACCAATGTGAATCTTTCAAGTCCTTGATGGTAGCACTGATCTCTGCTGTTCCTCCAGGAATGTGGTATTGCTTTTGGTTTGCTGTTTTCCTAGGTGGAGTTCTAGTAGCTTCCGTTTGGCCTATTCTGCCATCACAGCCCTCACTCCAACAGGTCGGGGAACCAATGTGGTGGTTCTGCCAACTGCTAAGTATATTTACTCTGATTATATTTATGAGAGGGCTTCCCAGGTGGCACAGTGGTAAAGAACTCACCTGCCAATGCCAGAGATATAAGAAATGCAGGTTCAATCCCTGGGTTGGAAAGATCCCCTGGAAGAGGCCGTGGCAACCCACTCCAGTATTCTTGCCTGGAGAATCTCATGGACAGAAGAGCCTGCTGGACTACAGTCCTTAGTGTCACAAAGACTCGGACATGACTGAAGCAACTTAGCATGCATTTGTTTTCTAGAGCTGGAGAAATAACCACAGGGTGGATTTGGGAACCCACTTGGCCCACGGTGAGATGGATCTGAGCTAAAACTCCACTGGCCACATCACTTCCATAAGTCCCCTACTCTGACTAGTTGACCTCAGGGACATTTGGATCTCCTGGAAGTAGGGTCAATGAAGGGCTAGTAGTCCCTGAAAGGTCTAATTATTTCCGTTTCCCCAGTGCACAGTTTCCCTGGTAAAGGCCACAGGTCCCTCAAGGAAGGCTAGGAGAAAGATCAACAGTACAAATGTTTAACAGTGTCCAAGGGCAACTGGTCTCCTCTTCGTTCAAGGGGTTCTGGGTCTGTAAGCTGGCTCAAGTCTGAGAATTGATTAATGGGCTGTTACTCCCCATTTTAATGATTCAGATTTGACTTTCTTTAACTTGACCTAAAATTTTTCTGTTTATACAGATCAAGTAAGCATTCAGTAGGCTTCCAATCTATTTCCTATCTACTACTTCCTATCTACTTTCAGGAACACTGGTGTCACTGCCATAGGTCTGTGGGAGTCAGACTGTTCTGATTGCTGCTTTGACTCTGCTGTCTATCACCTGACCTTTGGTGATTGAATGTGGTCATTTGGCCCTTGCCATCCACAGATCCTACCGCACTTAGGTTTTCCAATTCAATGACTATAGTCCCCACTGTAAGGTCTGGTATGTAGAGAAGAACAGTCATGGAACTCTTAAGAATGCTGGGGCTCCTCTCACGAATTTATTTCTCACGGAAGAGGTGACTGGTATATCTTCTGGACCCTCCAGTGTGGGTAAGTAGATCTTAAAGGACAAATTCAATCTAATACTGCAAATTCCCTAAGCCTTTGAATCCCTCCCCCTACATTAAACCAAGGCATGTCTACAATTTCTAAATTCTAATTTGCTCACCATGGGCCACTTTTGGGTCCATGTTTCAGCCAACAACCAAACAAACCACTTGAGCTCTTCCTGACTCCTCAAGCTGCAATATTCAATGCAGCATCTCTGCTTAGAGACCCCATATCAATCCACTGGCTCTATCCAACTTCACATTCCTTCCATCACTATTCCACACCTCAATTTCCATTCTCACACATATTCTCCAGATTTCTTTCCGTATAAATTATAAAATTTAAAGTAGTTCTTTTGGAGTACAGCACACCTCCTCATGGGTCTCACCCTGTATTTCTCTGTTAAGGCTGCTGGGACTTGAGTCTAGTTATAGGTCTCAAGGGCTTTCCTGGTGGCTCAGACAGTAAAAAACCTGTCTGCATTGCAGGGGATTCAGGTTCGATCCTTGGGTCAGGAAGAGCCCCTGGAGAAGGGAATGGCAACCCACTCCAGTATTTCTGCCTAGAGAATTCCATGGACAGGGGAGCCTGGTAGGCTACAGTCCATGAGGTCACAAAGAGATATGACTGAGCGACTAACACTTTCACTTTCATAGGTCTAGAAGCAGAGAGGGTTGAATTATGGAGAGAACCAGCACTGTCATATTTGGCAATTGCCTCAGGGGAGGCCATTATAGTTTCTTCAGACTAGAGGAATCCCCTCAGATAGAGGTGGACAGACTACTACCAGTGAGGGTAGGGAAGCCACTTTTTTTTCCCTTTTGGCCTTGTGGCCTGTGAGATCTTAGTTCCCTGACCAGGGATCAAACTTGTGCCCCTTGCAGTGAAAGTGCAGAGTCTTAACCACTGGACCACAAGGGAAATCCCAGGGAAGCCACTTCCAAATGGCCGCATTCAACCACCAAATGTCAGGTGATGGAGAGCCTGCATTCATTCAGGGTTGGGTGGCCTCTTCCACTGGCAAAAATGACATTAGAATTTAGGTTCTCAGTGTCTCCAGCTTCACCAGGTTATTACCACATGTCCCATTACAGCTTACAGAATTCCCACCCAGTCAGCATCTTCGCTGTAACAAGGGACACCTACCATGGCTGGGAGTTTAACTTGTGCTGTCATCCAGCCAGTCATAAGATAAGATTCCTATTTGGTTTTAAACAACCTCAGCCCTGAAGCTACAGTAGCAAAGGGTCCATCAGGACACTCAGAAATTTTCAGGTCATGCTGTGTGATGCTTGTGTTGAGAATCTGAATCCCTGAACTCAAACTTCCTTCACCACTTAGTCTAGAGGCATGAGGACCAACCAGCCAATCTCACTATATTTGTTAGCTTTCCAACGATGTTTTGAAAGTATCATATTCACAGTCACTCAGTTCTCTGATTCTCATAAGTTGTTGATTAAGAGTATGCAATGGAGATATTTTCCATATCTCTTTTGCCAGATCATGTCATGGACTATAAGTGCTCTCTTTACTACTGGAAATAGTTATTAGTGTCTTTTAATCTAATTATGTGAGAAAGTCAAGTCCGTAAATGCCAGAACCCAATTAAGAAAATCTCCTTAACATTCTGTTCCTCTAGAGCCACTCTCAGTACCTAAATCTACACTAATCTGGGTTCTGCAGTGAAATAGGACTACCAAGCACACCGAGGCCCAGTCAAGCTAACGCATAAAGTTAGCCATCACATGTACTCATGCGTAATAAATTATTCCAAAACATTGCAGCTTAAAAGAGCAGACATTTATTGTCTCACTGCTGTACATCAGGAATCAAGTAACAGCTTAGACTCTCTTAAGAGGCTTCAGTCAAGGTGTTGGCCACAGCTAGTGTTATTTCAGGGCTTGAGTGGGAATGGATCTGCTTCTAGCTCACTCTTGTTTTCAAGTCTCAGGTCCCACCTAACTGTTATCCAGAGATTAATAATTTTTTTTTTTGCAACATAGGACTAGTCCCAACATGGCAGCTTGCATCCCACAGAGCGAGGGTTCATAGAGAAAGAACAAAACAAAATCCAGTCTTTCTGTAACCTAATCTTGGAAGTAACATATTATTGCTTTTGCCTTACTTTATTGGTTAGAAGCAATTCACTAAGTCTAGCCTACTTGTTTGCATGCGTATATGCTAAGTTGCTTTAGTCGTGTCTGACACTTTGAGATCCTATGGACTGTACCCAGCCAGGCTCCTTTGTCCATGGGATTCTTCAGGCAAGAATATTGGAGTGGGTTGCCATGCCCTTCTCCAGGGGATCTTCCCGACCTAGGGATTGAACCTGCATCCCTTACATCTCCTGCATTGGCAGGTGGATTCTTTACCACTGAGCTACCAGGGAAGCCCAGCCTACTCATTTGTGTATATGTAAAAATCTAGCTCTCAAATAGCTTGTGTGTGGAAAGGAACTGGAAAGCTACAGAGCAGGCCAACATGGGTGGTTGGTTCTTCCTGGAAAGGTAGTGGAATTCTGGTATAGGGGAAGGCCAGGTGAGATGGGGATACAAGGGAAAAACTGGTGTTAAGAACGGCTTTCACATTTTCATTTTATTTGCATTGTTTGAATAGTTTTACCAGCATATATTAAAGTATTACATGTGTAACTGAAAATAAATACAAATCCAGAAAAATCCTCACTGAAGTCAATGAAGCACTCATATTTGCTGTTGAAGGAAAAAAATTTTTAAGGAATGAAATGTCATAATCACTGAAATGTTCTTATATTGAAAGAAGCACTTTAAGAATATCTGCATCTTACATTATGAGCTATATGCAAAGGTACAATAAAGCAGTGACCCTTTGGTTTGGAATTAATTTTCCTAAGTTGAATGGAACTCTGGTAGTAGCTTTTAATTGTTTTTTGATTAAATATAACTGAAAGTATCTACTTATGTTGTCAGTGGGAACCAGGAAGGCAAAGGGCAAGAGTTAAATAGACTTGTTCACAAGCTAATTTTTGAGAATGATTTTTTTTGCCTATTACTGAGATGGAATATAATTTTTCCATGAGAGGCCATTATGCTAACAATGATAAAGCTATATGACACCTTTTGAATTTTTAATATGTACCAGGCTCTGTACTAAGAGCTTTTCATACATTATCTCATTTAATCCTGATACCTCTATGCAGAATTCACTATAACTGCCCTCATTTTTCAGGCTAGGAGAGGCTCAAGGTCACACAAGAGTAAATAGTTAATATGGAGCTCTCTTCAATGTTATGTGGCAGCCAGGAAGGGAGAGGAGTTTGGGGGGAAATGGATATATGTCTATGTATGGCTGAGTCCCTCCGCTGTTCATTTTTTTTTTCCATCTCATCCTCTGTCACCCCCTTCTCCTCCTGCCCTCAATCTTGTATAGCATCAGAGTCTTTTCTTCTTTTTGTTTTTAACTTTACAATACTGTATTAGTTTTGCCATACATTGACATGAATCCACCACAGGTGTACATGAGTTCCCAACCCTGAACCCCCCACCCACCTCCCTCCCCATATCATCTCTCTGTGTCATCCCAGTGCACCAGCCCCAAGCATCCTGTATCCTGTATTGAACCTAGACTAGCAATTCATTTCTTACATGATAGTATACATGTTTCAATGCCATTCCCCCAAATCATCCCCCCTCTCCCTCTCCCACAGAGTCCAAAAGTCTGTTCTTTACATCTGTGTCTCTTTTGCTGTCTCGCATACAGGGTTATCATTACCATCTTTCTAAATTCCATATATATGTGTTAGTATACTATATTGGTGTTTTTCTTTCTGGCTTACTTCACTCTGTATAATCGGCTCCAGTTTCATCCACCTCATTAGAACTGATTTAAATGTATTCTTTTTAATGGCTGAGTAATACTCCATTGTGTATATGTACCACAGCTTTCTTATCCATTCATCTGCTGATGGACATCTAGGTTGCTTCCATGTCCTGGCTATTATAAACAGTGCTGCGATGAACATTGGGGTACACGTGTCTCTTTCAATTCTGGTTTCCTCCGTGTGTATGCCCAGCAGTGGGATTGCTGGGTCATAAGGCAGTTCTATTTCCAGTTTTTTAAGTAATCTCCACACTGTTCTCCATAGTGGCTGTACTAGTTTGCATTCCCACCAACAGCGTAAGAGGGTTCCCTTTTCTCCACACCCTCTCCAGCATTTATTGCTTGCAGACTTTTGGATCACAGCCATTCTGACTGGTCTGAAATGGTACCTCATTGTGGTCTTGATTTGCATTTCTCTGATAATAAGTGATGTTGAGCATCTTTTCATGTGTTTGTTAGCCATGTGTATGTCTTCTTTGGAGAAATGTCTATTTAGTTCTTTGGCCCATTTTTTGATTGGGTCATTTATTTTTCTGGAGTTGAGCTGCATAAGTTGCTTGTATATTTTTGAGATTACTTGTTTGTCAGTTGCTTCATTTGCTATTATTTTCTCCCATTCTGAAGGCTGTTTTTTCACCCTGTTTATAGTTTCCTTTGTTGTGCAGAAGCTTTTAATTTTAATTAGATCCCATTTGTTTATTTCTGTTTTTATTTCCAGTATTCTGGGAGGTGGGTCATAGAAGATCCTGCTGTGATTTATGTCAGAGAGTGTTTTGCCTATGTTTTCCTCTAGGAGTTTTATAGTTTCTGGTCTTACATTTAGATCTTTAATCCATTTTGAGTTTATTTTTGTGTATGGTGTTAGAAAGTGTTCTAGTTTCATTCTTTTACAAGTGGTTGACCAGTTTTCTTAGCACCACTTGTTGAAGAGACTGCCTTTAATCCATTGTATATTCTTGCCTCCTTTGTCGAAGATAAAGTGTCCATAGGTGTGTGGATTTATCTCTTGGCTTTCTATTTTGTTCCATTGATCTATATGTCTGTCTTTGTGCCAGTACCATACTGTTTTGATGACTGTGGTTTTGTAGTAGAGCCTGAAGTCAGGCAGGTTGATTCCCCCAGTTCCACTCTTCTTTCTCAAGATTGCTTTGGCTATTCCAGGTTTTTTGTATTTCCATACAAATTGTGAAATTATTTGTTCTAGCTCTGTGAAAAATACCGCGGGTAGCTTGATAGGGATTGCATTGAATCTGTAGATTGCTTTGGGTAGTATACTCATGTTCACTATATTGATTCTTCCAATCCATGAACATGGTATATTTCTCCATCTATTTGTGTCCTCTTTGATTTCTTTCATCAGTGTTTTATAGTTTTCTATATATAGGTCTTTAGTTTCTTTAGGTAGATATATTCCTAAGTATTTTATTCTTTTCGTTGCAATGGTGAATGGAATTGTTTCCTTAATTTCTTTTTCTACTTTCTCATTATTAGTGTATAGGAATGCAAGGGATTTCTGTGTGTTGATTTTATATCCTGCAACTTTACTATATTCATTGATTAGCTCTAGTAATTTTCTGGTGGAGTCTTTAGGGTTTTCTATGTAGAGGATCATGTCATCTGCAAACAGTGAGAGTTTTACTTCTTCTTTTCCAATTTGGATTCCTTTTATTTCTTTTTCTGCTCTGATTGCTGTGGCCAAAACTTCCAGAACTATGTTGAATAGTAGTGGTGAAAGTGGGCACCCTTTGTCTTCTTCCTGATTTCAGGGGAAATGCTTTCAATTTTTCACCATTGAGGATAATGTTTGCTGTGGGTTTGTCATATATAGCTTTTATTATGTTGAGGTATGTTCCTTCTATTCCTGCTTTCTGGAGAGCTTTTATCATAAATGGATGTTGAATTTTGTCATAGGCTTTCTCTGCATCTATTGAGATAATCATATGGCTTTTATTTTTCAATTTGTTAATGTGGTGAATTACATTGATTGATTTGTGGATGTTGAATAATCCTTGCATCCCTGGGATAAAGCCCACTTGGTCATGGTGTATGATCTTTTTAATGTGTTGCTGGATTCTGATTGCTAGAATTTTGTTAAGGATTTTTGCATCTATGTTCATCAGTGATATCAGCCTGTAATTTTCTTTCCTTGTGGCATCTTTGTCAGGTTTTGGTATTAGGGTGATGGTGGCCTCATAGAATGAGTTTGGAAGTTTACCTTCCTCTGCAATTTTCTGGAAGAGTTTGAGTAGGATAGGTGTTAGCTCTTCTCTAAATTTTTGGCAGAATTCAGCTGTGAAGCCATCTGGACCTGGGCTTTTGTTTGCTGGAAGATTTCTGATTACAGTTTCAATTTCTGTGCTTGTGATGGGTCTGTTAAGATTTTCTATTTCTTCCTGGTTCAGTTTTAGAAAGTTGTACTTTTCTAAGAATTTGTCCATTTTTTCCACGTAATCCATTTTATTGGCATGTAATTGCTGACAGTAGTCTCTTATGATCCTTTGTATTTCTGTGTTGTCTGTTGTGATCTCTCCATTGTCATTTCTAATTTTATTGATTTGATTTTTCTCCCTTTGTTTCTTGATGAGTCTGGCTAATGATTTGTCAATTTTATTTATGCTTTCAAAGAACCAGCTTTTGCTTTGTTGATTTTTGCTATGGTCTCTTTTGTTTCTTTTGCATTTATTTCTGCCCTAATTTTTTAAGATATCTTTTCTTCTACTAACCCTGGGGTTCTCCATTTCTTCCTTTTCTGGTTGCTTTAGGTGTAGAGTTAGGTTATTTGACTATTTTCTTGTTTCTTGAGGTATACCTGTATTGCTATGAACTTTCCCCTTAGCACTGCTTTTACAGTGTCCCACAGGTTTGGGGTTGTTTTGTTTTCATTTTCATTCATTTCTATGCATATTTTGATTTCTTCTGTGATTTGTTGGTTATTCAGAAGTGTGTTGTTCAGCCTCCATATGTTGGAATTTTTAAAAGTTTTTTTCCTGTAATTGAGATCTAATCTTACTGTGTTATGGTCAGAAAAGATGCTTGGAAAGATTTCCATTTTTTTGAATTTACCAAGGCTAGATTTATGGCCCAGGATGTGATCTATCCTGGAGAAGGTTCCATGAGCACTTGAGAAAAAGATGAAATTCATTGTTTTAGGGTGAAATGTCCTATAGATATCAATTAGGTCCAACTGGTCTATTGTATCATTTAAAGTTTGTGTTTCTTTGTTAACTTTCTGTTTAGTTGACTTGTCCATAGGTGTGAGTGGGGTATTAAAGTCTCCCACTATTATTGTGTTATTGTTAATTTCCCCTTTCATACTTGTTAGCATTTGTCTTACATATTGTGGTGCTCCTATGTTGAGTGCAAATATATTTATAATTGTTGTATCGTCTTCTTGGATTGATCCTTTGATCATTATGTAATGGGCTTCTTTGTCTCTTTTCAAAGCCTTTGTTTTAAAGTCTATTTCATCTGATATGAGTATAGCTACTCCTGCTTTCTTTTGGTCTCTATTTGCATGGAATATCTTTTTCCAGCCCTTCACTTTCAGTCTGTATGTGTCCCTTGTTTTGAGGTGGGTCTCTTGTAGACAACATATATAGGGGTCTCGTTTTTGTATCCATTCAGCCAGTCTTTGTCTTTTGGTTGGGGCATTCAATCCATTTACGTTTAAGGTAATTATTGATAAGTATGATCCCGTTGCCATTTACTTTATTGTTTTGCGTTTGGGTTTATACACCCTTTTTGTGTTTCCTGTCTAGAGAATATCCTTTAGCAATTGTTGGAGAGCTGGTTTGGTGGTGCTGAATTCTGTCAGCTTTTGCTTGTCTATAAAGCTTTTGATTTCTCCTTCATATTTGAATGAGATCCTTGCTGGGTACAGCAACCTCTTGGGGTGTTTCCCTTGGATTTATCCTGTTTGGGACTCTCTGGGTTTCTTGGACTTGGGTGATTATTTCCTTCCCCATTTTCTCAAGTATTTTCTCATGGTCTTTCTTTTTGTCTTCTTCTTCTGGGACTCCTGTAATTTGAATGTTGGAGCATTTCATATTGTCCTGGAGGTCTCTGAGATTGTCCTCATTTCTTTTAGTTTGTTTTTCTTTTTTCCTCTCTGATTCATTTATTTTTACCATTCAATCTTCTATTTCACTAATTCTATCTTCTGCCTCCATTACTCTGCTATTTGTTGCCTCCAGAGTGTTTCTGATCTCATTTGTTGCATTATTCATTATATATTGACTCTTTTTTATTTCTCCTAGGTCCTTATTAAACCTTTCTTGCATCTTCTCAATCCTTGTCTCCAGGCTACTTATCTGTGATTCCATTTTGATTTCAAGATTTTGGAACATTTTCACTATCATTATTTGGAATTCTTTATCAGGTAGATTCCCTATCTCTTCCTCTTTTGTTTGGTTTGGTGGGCATTAATCCTGTTCCTTTACCTGCTGGGTATTCCTCTGTCTCTTCATCGTGGTTACATTACTGCGTTTGGGGTGGCCTTTCTGTATTCTGGAAGTTTGTGGAGTTCTCTTTATTGTGGAGTTTCCTTGCTGTGGATGGGGTTGTATCAGTGGCTTGCCAAGGTTTCTTGGTTAGAGAAGGTTGTGTCGGAGTTCTGGTGGCTGGAGCTGGATTTCTTCTCTCTGGAGTGCAATGAAGTGTCCAGTAATGAGTTATGAGACGTCAATGGTTCTGGAGTAACTTGAGCTGCCTGTATATTGAAGCTCAGGGGTGTGTTCCTGTGTTGCTGGAGAATTTGCGTGGTATGTCTTGCTCTGGAACTTGTTGGCCCTTGGGTAGTGCTTGGTTTCAGTGTAGGTATGGAGGCATTTGATGAGTTTCTATTGATTAATGTTCCCTGGAGTCAGGAGTTCTCTGATGTTCTCAGGATTTGGACTTAAGCCTCCTGCTTCTGGTTTTCAGTCTTATTTTTACAGTAGCCTCAAGACTTCTCCTTCTAAAATGCACCGATGATAAAATATCTAGGTTAGAGATGAAAAGTTTCTCCACATTGAGGGACACCCAGAGAGGTTCACTGAGTTACATGGAGAAGAGAAGAGGGAGGGGGGAGTTATAGGTGACTGGAATGAGATGAGGTGGGATCAGAAGAGGAGAGAGCAAGCTAGTAGTAATCACTTCCTTATGTACGCTGCACTGTCTGGACCGCTCAGAGGTATTCATGGAGTTATACAGAGAAGAGAAGTGGGAGGAAGGAGACAGAGATGGCCAGGAGGGGAAAAGAGGGAAATGAAAAGGAGAGAGACAGATCCAGCCAGTAAACAGCTCCCTAAGTGTTCTCCACCGTCTGGGACACACAGAGATTCACAGAGTTGGGTAGAAAAGAGAAGGGGGAAGGAGGAGACAGAGGCAACCTGGTGGAGAAAAAGGAGAGTCCAAAGGCGGAGAGAGCAGTCAAGCCAGTAATCTCATTCTCAAGTAAAAATGGGTACTGAAGATTGGGTTTTTAAAGGTAGAAAATTGATAACAAATACCAAAAAGCAAAGATTAAAAATCTAGAGTAGAGTTTGGATTTTCAAAAATACAATATTAAAGAAAAGAAGAAGAAAGAAAGAAAAAAAACAAAGTCACAAGAATTATTTAAACAACAACAACAACCACAAAAAATATATATATATGGTGTTTGCTTTAAGAACTTAAAAATTTTAAAATGTTAAAATAAAAAAAAAAAAGAAAAAACCAAAACAACAACAAAAAAAGAATGATCATAAAAATAGTAAAGGTATATCTAGGAGTTTCTCTGGTGTTGTTGTGGGCAGTGTGGGGTCAGTTCATTTTCGGATAGTTCCTTGATCTGGCTTATATTTCTTAAGATCTATACTTCCAAGGTGGTTCCCTCTGTTTTAGCTTCTTCTGTTTGCTGGTCTCTTCAGTGTCTGTTTTCCGCCCTGACACAAGGGGGACGGTGGTGGACACTTTTTTTTTTTTTACTCACTTGTTCAGTCGTGCTGTGGGGAGGGAGGGATGCTGCAAACAAATAACACTAGCGTGTGCTCATAGTGTCTCATCCACGCTGGGCCTGCCCCTGCTCACAGCGCACACCACTCAGGCTCTAAGTTGTTCTGCTGGGAACCATCTGAGGCTGGCCCTGGGCTGGATGCACCTCCCCGGTCTAAGCCGTTCAGGCTCAGGCACTCAGGTAGTCCTCAGAGGTGCAGACTCGGTTGGGCCTGCATTTTGTGCCCTTCCCAGGTCAGAGCAGCTCGGGTGTTTGGTGAGTGCAGTCACTGCGACTTATTGCCTTTCCCATCCCTGCTGCTCAGTTTTCTGGGTGTACCGCTGGCTCCCCTTCTCAGGCGGATGGTGACTGTCCAGAACCCCAAGAAGTCTTAGTTAGCAAAGAAGCTTGCTTGCAGTTTTGGAGTTAATGTTTCTCTGGGGCTGCGATTGCCCCCTTTCGGCCCTTCCGGCTCTGGCTGCCTGTCACCGGAGGGGGATGGTCTGTAGCTGGCTAATTCTGTTCCGTCCTTTGTTCTGTGTGCGGTCCTGGCAGTCTTGTGTTAGAGCTTTTCGCATGGTAGCTATCCCATAGTCAGTTCGCTCTGATTACCCTCGGGGCATTCCAGCCCGATTTGTAAAAAGCACTGCAGCCTGCACCTCCCGCGCCTCCCTGCCCAGCCCCCACATGCTAGTGGCAGATGCAGGCGTCTGCACTGCTTCTCCGCTGGGCGAGTTACCATTGGGCTCGTAATCTGTTGCTTTTGATTATTTATTTATTTTTCCTCCCTGTTATGTTGCCCTCTGTGCTTCCAATGCTCACCACAGACTTGGCAGCGAGAGTGTTTCCTGTCATTTGGAAACTTCTCTCTTTTTAAGACTCCCTTCCTGGGATGGAGCTCCCTCTCTACCTCTTTTGTCTCTTTTTTCTGTCTTTTATATTTTTTCCTACCTGTTTTTGAAGACAATGATCTGCTTTTTTGGGTGCCTGATGTCCTCTGCCAGCATTCGGAAGTTGTTTTGTGAAGTTTGCTCAGCATTGAAATGTTCTTTTGATGAATTTGTGAGGGAGAAAGTGGTCTCCCTGTCCTATTCCTCCGCCATCTTAGGACCGCCCCTCCGCTGTTCATTTTAAGCTATCATAACATAGTTTGTTAATCAGCTATACCCCAACACAAAATTTAAAGTTTTTAGAAAAATTATGATGTGAAATAAAAAAGTGGTTAAGCTCTGATTCAGAAGTCTTTGTTTTGTCACTTCCCGGTGAGAAATGAGGCCCATCTCCGACCCGGAGAGCAGCAGCACACTGCCTGGCACGTGCACACTCAGTCCTGTCAGCTGTGTCCGACTCTTTGCAGCCCTTTGGGTTGTAGCCCACCAGGCTCCTCTGTCCATGGGATTCTCCAGGCAAGAATACTGGAGTGGGGTGCACTTCCTCCTCCAGAGGATCTTCCCCAGTCAGGGATCAAACCCAAGTCCTTTGCATCTCCTCATTAGCAGGCAGATTCTCTACCACTGTGCAACCTGGGAAACCCCACTATCTGGCAGAAAATGTAAAAAGTGATGATGAAATTAAATTACAACTCTTTTCTTCTGCTGTTCTCCAGAGGACTTGCCTGACCAGGATTTGATCTCAAAATCTGGGGCCCAGCTCTTCCTAGATGGTGGATCTGGTCTAACTCAGGTTATGTGTCTTGGCCCAGGAGAGAGGTCAGTTGTGGAGTACACACTTTATATTATTATGTGAGAGATTCCTCAGGCACCAAATAAGGAGATGAATGTTTTCTTCCATCAAGACTAATGTTTTCTTCTTCCAACCAAGACCAGGAGGAAGAAAGGGAGCCTCATACAAATAAATCAAACATGTCTTATCCACTAGGGTCGGGGGGAGGTGTGTGCCTGGTAAGCAGGATTACAAGGACATTGAGTACTCGTACAGCATAAGTGCCTCATTACACAATTGAGAAATCCAGGGGCCAGAGAGGAACGTGATTCATGACTTTCTACCAACAAGGGTATACCTGGTAGTGGAGGCCAGATCTCCTGGATCCTGGCTCAGTGCTCTTTTTCTATCATATGCCAAAATGAAGACCTCACGTCCTTCTGGCTGAGATATGTGATGGCGTTAACAAAAGTGTAAATAAACTGCAGGTAATCAGGCAGAGGCTGGAAACACAAAGAACAGGAAATCATTTAGGAGCATGGAGACCCGAATGAGAGCACCTCATCACAGCCAGAAATGCAGGAGAGGGTCTCCAGCAAACTGTACATGCTGGGGTCAGGACCACAGTGTGAAGCAGTGATAATGCACCAGCTGGCACAGGCTGAAAGCCAAAGGGCAGGTGGAAAGACATGGAAAGGGCTTTAGTGAAGAGAGTCAGTTCTTGGAAAGCTATTCCAGGCCTAGAGAAAGGAACAGACAAGGAGTGAGTCAGTGGGGACCAAACCTCTTATGGAAAATGCCCTGGGCTCTGTTAACTTAAGGTCACTGGTGAGTCAGCACTATAGCTAAGATGGTAACCCAGGTTGAGTCCTGGAAATTTGATGAAAAAGTTTTGACTCTAGGGTATAGTAGGGATCAAAAACTGAAATGCCTTCAGTAGCTGGAGAGATAATGAAAATAAATTATATGAGCAGGGTGAAGTAAAGCCTTTGCCCCGCTACCTCTTTTCATTCCTCTCAAACCAGTTTTCAAAAAGATCATTAACAGTAAGGAACGGGTCACTTAAGGCAGAAATTTGATTTTTCATATGGTTCATCAAATGTACTACATTAGAGTTCCAAAGAACAGCAAGGAGAGATAAGAAAGCCGTCCTAAGTGAACAATGCAACGAAGTAGAGGAAAACAATAGAATGGGAAAGATCAGAGATCTCTTCAAGAAAATTAGAGATACCAAGGTAACATTTCATGCAAAATTGGCACAATAAAAGAAAGAAGTGGTATGGACCTAACAGAAGCAGAAAACATTAAGAAGAGGTGACAAGAATATATAGAAGAACTATGCAGAAAAGATCTTAGTGACCCAGATAACCACAATGGTGTGATCACTCAACTAAAGCCAGACATCTTGGAGTACAAAGTCAAATGGGCCTTAAGAAGCATCACTACAACAGAAAGCTAGTGGAGGTGATGAAATTCCAACTGAAACTTTTCAAATCCTAAAAGATGCTGTGAAAGTGCTGCATTCAATATGCCAGCAAATTTGGAAAACTCTGCAGTAGCCACAGGACTGGAAAAGGTCAGTTTTCATTCCAATCCCAAAGAAAGGCAATGCCAAAGAATGTGCAAACTACCATACAGTTGCACTCATTTCACATGCTAGGAAGGTAATGCTCAAAATCCTTCAAGCCAGACCTCAACAGTATGTGAACTGAGAACTTTCAGGTGTATAAGCTGGATTTAGAAAAGGCAGAAGAACCAGAGATCAAATTGCCAATATCCATTGGATCATAGAAAAAGCAAGGGAATTCCAGAAAAACATTTACTTCTGCTTCATTGACTACACTAAAGCCTTTGTGTGGATTACAACAAACTGTGGAAAATCCTTAAAGTGATGGGAATACCAGACCTCCTTACCTGCCTCCTGAGAAATCTGTATGCAGGTCAAGAAGCAACAGTTAGAAACAGACATGGAAAGGACTGGTTCAAAATTAGAAAAGGAGTATGTCAAGGCTGTATATTGTCACCCTACTTATTTAACTTATATGCAGAGTACATTATGTGAAATGCCAGGCTGGATGAAGCACAAGGTAGGATCAAGATTGCTGGGAGAAGTATCAACAACCTCAGATATGCAGATGACACCACCTTTATGGCAGAAAGTGAAGAGGAACTAAAGAGCCTCTTCATGAGGGTGAAAGAGGAGCATGAGAAAGCTGGCTTAAAACTCAACATTCAAGAAATGAAGATCATGGCATCCAGTCCCATCACTTCATGGCAAATAGAAGGGGGAAAACAGAAGCTGTGACAGATTTTCTTTTCTTGGGCTTCAAATCACTGCAGATGGTGACTGCAGCCATGAAATTAAAAGACACTTGCTCCTTGGAAGGAAAACTATGACAAAACTAGGCAGTGTATTAAATAGCAGAGACATCACTATGCCAACAAAGGTCCATACAGTCAAAGCTATGATTTTTCTAGTAATCATGTACGGATGTGAGAGTTGGACTATAAAGAAGGCTGAGAGCCAAAGAACTGATGCTTTTGAATTCTGCTGGAGAAGACTCTTGAGAGTCCCTTGGACTGCAAGGAGATCAAACCAGTCAATCCTAAAGGAAATCAACCTGGAATATTCTTTGGAAGCACTGGTGCTGAAGCTGAAGTTCCAATACTTTGGCCACCTGATGCAAAGAGCCAACTCACTGGGAAAGGCCCTGATGCTGGGAAAGATTGAAGGCTTTTTGGAGAATGGGGCAGCAGAGAATGAGATGGTTAGATAGCATCACTGACTCAATGCACATGACTGCGCAAATTCTGGGAGCTAGTAAAGGACAGGGAAGCCTGGTGTGCTGTAGTCTGCTGCTGCTGCTGCTGCTAAGTTGCTTCAGCCATGTCCGACTCTGTGCGACCCCATAGACGGCAGCCCACCAGGCTCCCCTGTCCCAGGGATTCTCTAGGCAAGAACACTGGAGTGGGTTGCCATTTCCTTCTCCAATGTATGAAAGCGAAAAGTTAAAGTGAAGTCACTCAGTCACAACTGACTTTCGCGACCCCATGTACTGCAGCCTACCAGGCTCCTCCGTCCATGGGATTTTCCCAGCAAGAGTACTGGAGTGGGCTGCCATTGCCTTCTCCCGTGCTGTAGTCTATGGGGTTGCAAAGAGTTGGACACAACTTAGCAACTGAACAACAACAACTTTTCTTTAGGCAAATTAGATTAGAGTTCTTTTACAAATTAACCTCAGTAATATTATCCAAAGACAAACTCACATATTCAGACATACATACATCCAGACAGACACCATGAGATATCTAGCTTTATTTTCTAAACTTAGTCATGAATCTGATATCACAATATAAAACTTACTAATTGTAAATAACAGTTGAAATAAGAAAATTTTTAAATGTTTCATTCCCTTTTTTTGTCTCCTCAGTTTCAGAAATTAGAGATGGTCCAGATACAGAGATAGTGATAAGTGATTCAGAGAGCTCTGGTCTCAAGGCACAGGAAGCAAAAATCAGGTTCTCCTAATAGGAGTTATTTCCTCAGGGAAAGCATTCTAAAGAGATTTTTTCCTTTAAGCTTTCTCTACTGTTTGGGAGTTAAACTGATTAGGGGCCTGTTAACCTTTTACTCAGCATTCAATAAACTAAGATGATGGCATCCGATCCTATCACTTTATGGCAAACAGATGGGGAAAAAATGGAAACAGTAACAGACTTTATTTTCCTGGGCTCCAAAATCATAAAGATTCAGACATGACTGAGTGACTGAATGACAAACCTTGCTGGCATTGTGTAATTAATTGGCAGAAGTGAATATTCATAATTTTCATAGATACCTCATTTTCTTTCTTTTTAATCGTTTTGAAAAGTTGGTCAGCCAGTATAACAAGGGCATTTTGCGTATAACTCAGACCAACCTAAATTTTCTTTTTGACTAAAAGTAGCCAAATCCTTATCTAAGTCTTCTTTAAAGGCGGAATTAAGCAAAGCATCATTTTGGTGGTTAGAGGTGCCAAGCCAGAATATTGCTTACAAGTTTTTTCTTTCCAATTTCCCACAATAGTCTGGATTGATTATTCTGATCTTCCCTTGCGTTGTTAAACCTTTGTCCAGTTTACAGTTTTTGGAGAAACCTCTGGGATCGTTTCAGGTAATTGCCGAGCTAATTCCTTGCATTCATTGTGATTGTCTGGACTATGTGATTTAAAGTCCATTAAGGGGCTTTTCCTTCCTGCTTTCTCTCTTCATTCCCTTGCTTTGCTTTACGGAATGTAACAGCTGTATTAGTTGATACAGATCAGAAAACCTGGCTTATAGGACCAGATGGTTAACTCAAACTCCTTAGCAAATCCCAATGGACCCTGACTCGGATCAGGAAATTCTTTAGCTAAGGCCCTAAGTTCTGTTTGGGTCCAGGGTATATAGATAAACACTGAGGACAGTTCATTTCTCCCTGTAATAGGTTTCTCCTTAAAAGAGCTATAATCACTTCTGATTTTTTTTTTTTAATCCTCTTTTGCTGGGGAAAAGGGAGCAGCAGGAAGCAAAAGAGTTGGAAGAGAAAAAGTCTGGGCCAGGCAGTTCGGATGGAAAAGGATACACAGGAGGAGCAGAGGGAGAGGGAGAGGCGGTGCTGGTGGCCTTTCTTAGTTCTGATAGAGTTTCAAGCAATTTCTTGTTGGTTTCCTGCAAAGAAATTACTCTATCATTTCCTCTTTTAGAAGTTTCTAGACACCAAAACATTCCATTCAGTCTGTTTGATCTCATGATTGGCTCTTTTTTTTTTTTTCTAACTGTGCACACAAAAATATCAATTTTGGAGTATCAAAAGAACCCCAAATTTGCCATTTTAGTTGAGATCCCCTTTAGTATAATTTCCAAATTAAGTAGGTACTTACAAGTTTTATAAGTACATAACCCTGGCTGGAGTGTTAGAAGCTGGTTTCTGATGCCCCTGGTGGCTCAGACAGTAAAGTGTCTGCCTACAGTGCTGGAGACCTGGGTTTGATCCCTGGGTCAGAAAGATCCTCTGGAGAAGGAAATGGCAACCCACTCCAGTACTCTTGCCTGGAAAATCCCATGGACAGAGGAGCCTAGTAGGCTATAGTCCATGGGGTTGCAAAGAGTCGGGCATGGGGTTGCAAAGAGTCGGACATGACTGGGCGACTTCACTTCACTTCTGATGCCCCTGGTTTCTGTGTTTGAGTGAATCTATTTTCAATTTTTAGTTGAATCTGTCAGGGATAACAATCAGTGGTGAAACTGTGGTGGGCCAGTGTGCCGCTTGTGAGCTTAACTCCTCCAGGAGTCATCCCGGAGTCGCTTCAGCCCTTTCATGTGCCTCAGTTAACTCCCTTCCGCACCCTAAGATCACTGAGTGGCCCGTTCTTACCTGTGCCACTTGGGTGAGCAAGCATTGTAATTAATAAGTGTGGCAGTGGAGAGTCCCTGTGGGACTACCACATAGTATAGGACTCAGCCTCTACCACTCCTATAAATTTCTCAGTCATCTGAGAAAACTGTAACTGGCCGGGAGGAGTCTTGTCCCTTTCCTTTGGAACAAAGTTCTCATGTAATATCTTCACTTTTATCCTGACAAATTTTAGGGAAATTTAGGGAAATCTGAGTGGGGAAAGCTTCAGATCAGCCTCTCACCTAACTACTCAGCACAGACCACTCTGACTCCGACAACTAAGCAACCTTGGTGTCTTTTAACCAAGTCCCACTCAGTGTCTAGATGATAGGTGGGTACACCCCCATATCTTTCAAAGTTCCAGTATCTTTCAGCTGAGAGGGGGCAGGTAACCTGCTCCACCACTAAATAAAACTCAGGATCATCAATCAAAACAGGAGATCTGAGAACCAGGAGACACTTACCCAAGTTTGTCTAGACTCCCCAAAGAGGAAGATGGGCACAAGGGGCACTGCTGGTACCAGGAACTGCTGGTTCCTCATACAGTTCAGGTCAAGGAGGGAAGTCCACTCTGGGTCACTTTGTCAGCTGCCATAATTGTTGACTTAAAAAGATGCACAAATGTGAGAATTGCGAATTAAGTTTTATTTAGGGCTAGCTGAGGTGCTGTCATTTTGCTTTTTTGCAGTTCTTTTCCATGAGGATGGTCTTGATCCCTGTCTCCTGTACAATGTCATGAACCTCCATCCATAGTTCATCAGGCACTCTATCTATCAGATCTAGGCCCTTAAATCTATTTCTCACTTCCACTGTATAATCATAAGGGATTTGATTTAGCTCATACCTGAATGGTCTAGTGGTTTCCCCTACTTTCTTTAATTTAAGTCTGAATTTGGCAATAAGGAGTTCATGATCTGAGCCACAGTCAGCTCCTGGTCATGTTTTTGTGGACTGTATAGAGCTGCTCCATATTTGGCTGCAAAGAATATAATCAATCTGATTTCAGTGTTGACCATCTGGTGATGTCCATGTGTAGAGTCTTCTCTTGTGTTGTTGGAAGAGGGTGTTTGCTATGACCAGTGCATTTTCTTGGCAAAACTCTATTAGTCTTTGCCCTGCTTCATTCCGTATTCCAAGGCCAAATTTGCCTGTTACTCCAAGTGTTTCTTGACTTCCTACTTTTGCATTCCAGTCCCCTATAATGAAAAGGACATCTTTTTGGGGTGTTAGTTCGAAAAGGTCTTGTAGGTCTTCATAGAACCATTCAACTTCAGCTTCTTCAGTGTTCCTGGTTGGGGCATAGAATTGGATTACTGTCATGTTGAATGGCTTGCCTTGGAAATGAAAAGAGATCATTCTGTCGCTTTTGAGATTGCATCCAAGTACTGCATTTTGGACTCTTTTGTTGACCATGATGGTTACTCCATTTCTTCTGAGGGATTCTTGCCCACAGTAGTAGATATAATGGTCATCTGAGTTAAATTCACCCATTCCAGTCCATTTTAGTTCGCTGATTCCTAGAATGTCAACGTTCACTGTTGCCATCTCCTGTTTGACCACTTCCAATTTGCCTTGATTCATGGACCTGACATTCCAGGTTCCTATGCAATATTGCTCTTTACAGTATCGGACCTTGCTTCTGTCACGAGTCACATCCACAACTGGGTATTGTTTTTGCTTTGGCTCCATTCCTTCATTCTTTCTGGAGTTATTTCTCCACTGATCTCCAGTAGCATATTGGGCACCTACTGACTTGGGGAGTTCCTCTTTCAGTATCCTATCATTTTGCCTTTTCATACTGTTCATGGGGTTCTCAAGGGAAGAATACCGAAGTGGTTTGCCATTCCCTTTTCCAGTGGACAACATTGTATCAGATCCCTCCACCATGCCTGCCTGTCTTGGGGGTGACTGCAGCCATGAAATTAAAAGATGATTACTCCTTGGAAGGAAAGTTATGACCAACCTAGATAGCATATTCAAAAGCAGAGACATTACTTTGGCAACAAAGGTCCATCTAGTCAAGGCTATGGTTTTTCCAGTGGTCATGTATGGATGTGAGAGTTGGACTGTGAAGAAAGCTGAGCACTGAAGAATTGATGCTTTTGAACTGTGGTGTTGGAGAAGACTCTTGAGAGTCCCTTGGACTGCAAGGAGATCCAACCAGTCTATTCTAAAGGAGATCAGCCCTGGGATTTCTTTGGAGGGAATGATGCTAAAGCTGAAACTCCAGTACTTTGGCCACCTCATGCGAAGAGTTGACTCATTGGAAAAGACTCTGATGCTGGGAGGGATTGGGGGCAGGAGGAGAAGGGGACGACAGAGGATGAGATGGCTGGATGGCATCACTGACTCAATGGACATGAGTTTGGGTGAACTCTGGGAGTTGGTGATGGACAGGGAGGCCTGGTGTGCTGCAATTCATGGGGTCGCAACGAGTCGGACACGACTGAGCTACTGAATTGAACTGAACTGAACTTGTGGAAGCGATAAGGGAAATTAGTTAGTCAGGTGGGACGTTTTGGGTATTCTTTAGTTGAGATGGCATTTGTAGTTGTACATCGGGTGGAAGTTTTCTGGGCAGGGGGTGGTAAGTCCCAGGTATATGCAACAGGGCCCGGAGCATCAGGGCAGGACCTAAAGTTCCGTTTTGTTTTCCCTGAGGTCAGATGATTCAGCAAGGGCCTTTGACCATTGTTTTCTTTTCTAGGCCCAAAGACTCATTTTTATCTCAGAGCAGGAGCAGGAGGTGGGATGGAGTTTATATCTAAAGATCAAGGGAAACAGGCTCTGCTTCCCCAAGGACTCAGGCCAACTTTCAGCTTGAATGAAGATTCATACAGCTGCAAATCCCTTATCTAAGTCTAAATCCTTATCCGTTGTGGCCAGACAGGATTTGGAACTCAGTAGCTTTCAGATTTACAGGGCCTTTGCCACAGAGCATAAAGAGAGAACTCTCAGGCAGTGCCCTACTGACAAACACTCCATTTTTCTGCAGCAAAGCATATAAATATTCAGAAATCAAGTGAGATAAACAGTATAAAGAATTTCACATAAGTTCTAGTCAACTTTTGCCACCAAATGAGATTGTTTCAAACCTGTAAAAAAACATATTAAGTCTTCAAAGTCATGGGGATTTCAGAATTACTGATAGGAGATTGTGAACCTGCTATAAGGAAGAGACACAACCATTGAGTAATGGCTACATACTCCATGAATTAACAGACACAAAATATGTGTGCCTGATGACCTCTACCCTTTGGCAAATTTGTTTATATCTTTATTAACTGGCCATATCCCTGCTGTCTCCCCTTTGGTCCCAGGGGAAAGGCAGTGCTTTCCCCCTAGCTGGGGCATATGCTTCTCTTAATTTTCCCAGCGCACCTGAAACAGGCTGTCAGGGAATCTTAGCACAGGCAGTCATGTTCTTCCAGCTGCTCTTAGAAGTGTCTTCTCTCAGAAATGCCTCCCCCAGTGGGCCCTGCCTTGACTGCCTCCCTGTTGAGCTCCCAACTTTCTTTTCTTCCTCTTTTTTTGGCAGTACCATGCAGCTTGTTGGGATCAGGGATCGAATCTGGACCAGCTCTCATCAATGAAAGCTCCTAGTCCTAACCTCTGGACTATGGTAATTCCCAGCTCCCAACTATCTTGATGTAAACTTTCAACAAGGACCCAGAACAAGGAAAAAGTTCTCCTTCCTCTCTAGCTCCTGCCCCTCTTCCATCCTCAGATTTTACTCCCCAGTAGTTTATAATTGTGACCCTATTATAAAACCTATATAAACCTATATTCAGACAGCTAAAGAATAATGGGTACACATTCCATTATTCAGGTAGAAGACTGGCACTGGAATTTTGTTTCCCTTCAAAAGAATCCCCACACTAACCCTCAGGTTATTCTGAGCTCCACCCTCTCTCAGTCCTCAGGGACATTACAACATAACAGCGGCTGGAATCAGCAGAATCTGGGTTATGGAATCTCAGTGAGTGTATCCACAATCCACTCTGTGCTAACCTGGATTCGGTGTAGGTCACTTCCTCCATGAAGTCCTGGAGGAAGATCAGGTGTGTGTATCTCTCCTGCAGCTTTAGGGGTTCTGCTCCTTCTTCACTGTCCGTTACTCCACTAAGAAGAATGTAAACACATCTTCAGTGATAACAACCAAGCAGTGCTGTGCTGCGTCTATTCACTCAGTTGTGACCGACTCTTTGTGACCCCATGGACTGTAACTGCCAGGCTCCTTTGTCCATGGGGATTCTCCAGGCAAGAATACTGCAGTGGATTGCCGTGCCCTCCTCCAGGGGATCTTCCCGACCCAGGGATTGAACCGGGCTGTCCTGCATTGCAGGCGGACTCTTTACCAGCTGAGCTACCATAGAAGCCCATGAAGCTGCGCACAGGCTAAATCGAAACATGGAAAAGAATCCTTTCTCTGATGGAAGATACACTTCTGCAGGACCTTGGCTTTGTTAAAATACTGCTTTGCAGCAAGACACAGTGGATTTATATTATTAAATAAGGTACTTGGTTTAGCTTCTCAGCATCTCTATTCCGATAGCCTCAGTTTACCACAGGAACAATATTTTTGTGTCTAGAAGTAGGAGCGTTCCAAAACAACATGCCCAAAGATAAAAATGGAAGTCTCTTATTTCAATGAAGATTACTGTTGAAGATCTCATAAGAGTTCCTCCCATTTCTGGGCTACTGAAGGTTTATAAAGATCAGGGTACTAATCTCGACACATTCCAGGGTGTGTGTGTGTGTGTGTGTGTGATATTATAATTAATAGGTAACTGTGGGGTGATACATGATAATGTGTGCATACCTGTTGCTCAATAATCCTTGAAAATCTTTCATTCAATCATTTTAGCATCTAAATTTATGATCTTTGCCTAAATTATTACAATATTGGTGGCAAAAATGGTAATATTTCTGACTCAATATTTTCTTTTTACATTTACTAGTTAGCAGTCTTTGAAAGAAGAAAGCTTACTTACACCACCATTTTTAAGTGTCACTATGAACTATTGGATAATTTTCTGATTCAACAGAATCATTATCATTATTCATGTTTTGTTTTATTTTATTCAAGTATAGTTGCTGTACAATGTTCCTGGTGTCCAATATAGTTATTAACAATTTTTGGAGGTTATAATCCATTTACATTTATAAAATATTGGCTATATTCTCCATGGAGAAGGCAATGGCACCCTACTCCAGTACTCTTGCCTGGAAAATCCCATGGATGGAGGAGCCTGGTAGGCTGCAGTCCATGGGGTCACTAAGAGTTGGGCACGACTGAGTGACCTCACTTTCACTTTTCACTTTCATGCATTGGAGAAGGAAATGGCAACCCACTCCAGTGTTCTTGCCTGGAGAATCCCAGGGACGGGGGAGCCTGGTGGGCTGCCGAGTATGGGATCACACAGAGTCGGACGCGACTGAAGTGACTTAGCAGTAGCAGCAGTAGCAAATTCTCCATGTTGTACAATGTATCCTTGTAGTTTATTTTCTACCTAATAGTTTGTACTTCTCACTCCCCCATCCCTTTCTTGCCCCTCCCTGCTTCCTTTTCCCCACTGGTAAGCATTAGTTTGTTCTCTCTACCTGTGAGTCTGTTTCTTTTATGTTAAATTCAGTATGTTATTGCATTTTTTTTTTTTAGATTCCACATATAAGGCATATCAGTAGACAGTATTTGTCTTTCTCTGTCTGACTTATTTTACTTACCATAATGCCCTCCAAGTCCATCAGTTCAGTTCAGTTCAGTCGCTCAGTTGTGTCCAACTCTTTGTAACCCCATGGCCTGCAGCACTCCTGGCTTCCCTGTCCATCACCGACTCCTGGAGCTTGCTCAAACTCATGTCTATCAAGTCGGTGATGCCATCTAATGATCTCATTCTCTGTCGTCCCCTTCTCCTCCTGTCTTCAATCTTTCCCAGCATCAGGTTCTTTTCCAATTAGCTAGTTCTTCTCATCAGATGGCCAAAAGTATTGGAGCTTCAGCTTTAGCATCAGTCCTTCCAATGAATATTCAGGACTGATTTCCTTGAGGATTGACTGGTTTGATCTCTTTGCAGCCTGAGGGACTCTCAAGAGTCTTCTCCAACACCATGGTTCAAAAGCATCAATTCTTGAGCCCTCAGCTTTCCTTATGGTGCAACTCTCACATCTGTACATGGCTACTGGAAAAACCATAGCTTTGACCAGACAGACATTTGTTGGCAAAGTAATGTCTCTGCTTTTTAATATGCTATCTAGCTTGGTCATAGCTTTTCTTCCAAGGTACAAGTGTCTTTTTTAATTTCATGGCTGCAGTCACCATCTGCAGTGATTTTGGAGCCCCCAAAAATAAAGTCTCTCACTGTTTCCATTTTTTCCCTATTTGCCATGAAGTGATGGGACTGGATGCCATGATCTTGAATGTTGAGTTTTAAGCCAACTTTTTCACTCTCCTCTTTCACTTTCATCAAGAAGCTCTTCAGTTCTTCACTTTCTGCCATAAGCTTGGTGTCATCTGCATATCTGAGGTTACTGATATTTCTCCTGGCAATCTTGATTCCAGCTTGTGCTTCATTCAGCCTGGCATTTCATGTGATGTACTCTGCATGTAAGTTAAATGGTGACAATATACAGCCTTGATATACTCCTTTCCCAATTTGGAACCAGTCTGTTGTTCCATGTCTGATTCTAACTGT
Organism: Ovis canadensis; assembly: GCF_042477335.2. Lineage (NCBI taxonomy): Eukaryota > Metazoa > Chordata > Mammalia > Artiodactyla > Bovidae > Ovis > Ovis canadensis. Next base: position 229,422,445 of record NC_091245.1, read on the forward strand.
TGCTTCTTAACCTACATACAGATTTCTCAGGAGGCAGGTAAGGTGTCTGTTATTCCCATCTCTTTCAGCATTTTCCACAGTTTATTGTGATCCACACTGTCAAAGGCTTTGGCATAGTTAATAAAGCAGAAGTAGTTGTTTTTCTGGCACTCTCTTGTTTTTTCAATGACCCAATGGATGTTGGCAATTTGATCTCTGTTTCTTCTGCCTTTTCTAAATTCAGCTTGAACATCTGGAAGTTCATGGCTCATGTCAAGAGATACCTGGAGTAACAGGCAAAGGAGAAAAGGAAAGATATACCCAAGTCCATCATGCTACTGCAAATGGCAAAATGTTCTCTTTTATGGTTGAATAGTATTCCATAGTCATAGAATATATGATAATATATATATATATCAAATATATATTATCATATATATATATATATATACAACATCTTTTTTATCCAGTCATCTGTTGATGGACACTCAGATTGCTTCCATATCTTGGTGATTGTAAATAATGCTGCTATGAACTGGGATACATGTATTTTTTTGAATTAGTGTTTTTGTTTTTGTCAGATATATACCCAGGATTGGAATTGCTGGATCATATCATAGTTCTATATTTAGTTTTTTGAGTAGCTATGGACTCATAGATTCTTTTTTAACTCGAGATAGTATAACTATTACCATCACTATTTTTTTTGATGGTATACTTATCAAAAACTTGGCCAGCGGGAACAATTCGAAGCTAGCTACTATATCCTTTGACATGTCCCCATTAAATAATGAAAACTTTCCCAATTTTATGCACAAGATTCTCCAGTTCACTGTGCACTTTTCGTGTTTCAAACTGTGCACTTTCCATATTCAGCCATTTCTCCAAGGAACCTGAGTTCCTTCCAGTGGAGGACAATATTTAGAAATCAGCATCCACATGCTAGGTATACCATTGTTGTCAGAATATTACCACTCCTAGGCTTTTTCAGGAGACTAGAAAATAAAAATTTCAGAGCTAGAAAATATTAAACCATGAGTTAATACCAATACCTCCAATGTAAATCAAATGAAATTTTAAAAATGATTGTTCCATAACCTTTTCCTATTCCAGTTGGTGTCTCCTTTCTCCCACAGTGAGAAAGAACCTGGTTTCCAACAATTTCTTCTAATCTATAATACATACAAAATACCTTTAGAATTTCTTCACTGATATCAATATTTTTAAAAAATAGAAAAGATCAGCATTTCTTTGCAATTCATTTGGTACTTAGAATACATTTTATTAAGGGAGTACTATGCTCAAGTCAGTTGAATTAATTATTTTTTGAGTGCCCATGGTATCAGTTTGATAGTTTCATTAGGTAGGTTAATTTGTGGCTCCTTGTTTCCAATATTAGAGTTTGCTTTTTAAATTTTTGTTCACTTAATATGCAAAAATGTACATGGTTCAAAAGTAAGAACTACAAACAGATAAGCTCAGAGAAGTTCCATTTCATTTTCAACATTTTTGTTAGTTCCTACTTTATCCTTTTCACATAATTTTTTACACAATAAGCAAATATATATGTAGTTTAGGGCTTCCCAGGTGGCACTAGTGGTAAAGAATCTGCCTGCCAGTGTAGGAGACGTAAGAGATGCAGATTCAATCCCTGGGTCAGGAAGATCCTCTGGAGGAGGAAATGGTAACCCGCTCCAGTATTCTTGCCTGGGAAATCCCACAACAAAGGAGGCTGGCTGGCTCTAGTACATGGGTTGCAAAGAGCTGGACACGACTGAGCACACACGCAGAACAGGATGTAGATATGTAGTCTTATTTCCTTCCTTTTAATGCAACAATGTTTTATTATCACAATATTCCTTGAAAACACTCCAGATCAGTACTTAGAGATTTCTGCTGCATCAGTTCAGTTCAGTCGCTCAGTCATGTCCGACTCTTTGTAACCCCATGAATCACAGCATGCCAGGCCTCCCTGTCCATCACCAACTCCCGGAGTTCACTCAGACTCATGTCCATCGAGTCAGTGATGCCATCCAGCCATCTCATCCTCTGTCGTCCCCTTCTCCTCCTGCCCCCAATCCCTCCCAGCATCAAAGTCTTTTCCAATGAGTCAACTCTTCACATGAGGTGGCCAAAGTACTGGAGTTTCAGCTTTAGCATCATTCCTTCCAAAGAAATCCCAGGGCTGATCTCCTCCAGAGTGGACTGGTTGGATATCCTTGCAGTCCAAGGAACTCTCAAGAGTCTTCTCCAACACCACAGTTCAAAAGCATCAATTCTTCGGCGCTCAGCCTTCTTCACAGTCCACCTCTCACATCCATACATGACCACTGGAAAAACCATAGCCTTGACTAGATGGACCTTAGTAGTAGTCCACTATTTGAATGTATCATCCTTTATTCAACTAGTTTTATATAGATGGGCATGTAGGGCATGTATTTCTTCTATGAAAACTAATTTGTTTAAGCTTCATCCTTATTAGGGAAAATTCTGGAAATTTTAATTTTTCTGTGGAATTAGTTATTTCAACCAGGTTTTCAAGTGCATGTGCTTGAAGTTGTATAAAGTAGTCTCTTAAATGTTTAACATTTTCTTCTGTTTCAGAGCTTGTATCTTGTCATTTCTTGTTTTGTATATTTTCTCCCTTTTATCATGATTGGATTTTTTTCACAGAAATACTTATGTTATTTTCCCCAAAGGTTTATTTATAAATTCGTTTATTTTTCCTAGTCTAATAATTAATTTCTCTGCTTTTTATTCTTTATTATTTTCTTCTCCTTGCTTTTTTGCTTTTTCTCCCTGCTTCCTTTGTTTTATTTTACTATTCTCTATCCAGGTTTGGACTTGAAATTTTAGTTTATTCATTTACATTCTTCCATTTTTACTGATGGATTTTAGGCTATTGATTTCCCTCCTATTGCTGCTTTCATTGTTCCTCTATCCCCTATATTCCTAATTAAGTCTATAAAATTGACTTAGATCTAGAAGCATGATTAGATTTTTATCCAAGAATACTTTGCTGATGGTGTTATGTGCTTCACATTACATTTTACCATGAGGCCCACATTACCAGCTTTTCCAGTTTTATTGCTGCTAAAGGTGATCATCAGGTTTTAGTGATGTTAGCCACTTTTCTCCATTTTAAAGTTCCCTATCAACATTTTACCTAATATTTTTGGTAGCCTTAGGTGCTAGCTTCCTTCTGCTGCTAAGTTGCTTCAGTCATACCTGACTCTTCGTGACCTTCTGTCCATGAGATTCTCCAGGCAAGCATACTGGAGTGGGTTGCCATGCCTTTGTCCAGGGGATCTTCCCCATCCAGGGATCGAAGCCATGTCTCTTACATCTCCTGCATCGGTAAGCAAGTTCTTTATGATTAGCACCACTTGAGAAGCTCCTCTTTATTTCATTAGAGGCTGCAAAACGGTGGTAGGCTATTCTACCATTGCTTCTATATTCATTAGCTGAAATTCATGTACAAAAAATGACTTTTCCTCATTAATTATTACGTTTATATAAGAAAGGTAGGATCCTTGATGTTTTTTCCTTATTCATCAATGTTTAGAATAGTGACTTAGTAACCTAGTAGCCTCCAATGGTAACCAGTGTGTGTGTCTGTTTTATTGGAGTATAGTTGATTTACAATGTTGTATTTTAGGTGTGCAGCAAAGTGAATCAGTTATACAGATATCCACTCTTTTTTTTTTTTAAGGTTCTTTTTCCATATAGGCCACTACAGAGTATTGAGTAGAGTTCCCTGTGCTATATACAGGGAAAGCAGATAACTATATATGTTAATTATGTATTTTATATATAGTAATATGTACATATCAATCCCAATCTCCCAATTTATCCCTCCTCCCTTATCCCCTGGTAACCATATGTTTGTTTTCTACATCCATAACTGTACTTCTGTTTTGTAAATAGGTTCATTTGTACCTTTTTTTAGATTCCACATATTAGTGGTATCATATTTGTCTTTCTGTGTCTGACTTACTTCACTCAGTATGACAATCTCTAGGCGCATTCATGCTGCTACAAATGGCACTAGGTAACCAGTGTGATTTTGTTTTTTAACTTTTGTAATGGGAAATACATTTAAAACTTTTCTTTAGTTTATTTGTATTCAAAAAGAAGCCATAAGGAAGTAGAGGTTTAAATTAAGTAAGTAAGAAGAGTTTAACCACAAAAATTGCTTCCTTAGGGAGGTGAAGGACTATGGTAATTAAAATAACTAGTGGGTTTTTAAAGCATTATCATGAACTCAGATTTATTTATATTTGACATTTCGATCCACTGCAGTCATTATCTTGTTTTCACTCAACTTTTAAAGTTTTACACTTGTACTCTTTTACTGTGCAAATCTCAGTTTCTAATAGCATTAACACAAGTATTTACTTGAGTTCCTTTTTTTTCTTACATCATGTCACTGTTAGTGTTACAATAGGAACATGGTACCACTGGACCACCAGGGAAGTCCTACATGTTAAATAAGGGATTATTTTCTTTATGAAGCTATGGCCAAAATTGATATATTGTTAGGTTCATTTGCTTCCAATTTGTCAGGGATTTTTTCCCCCCTGTCTTTGAATTATATAAACAGCTGGTAAAGAATCTGCCTGCAATGCGGGAGACCTGGGTTCAATCCCTGGGTTGGGAAGATCCCCTGGAGAAGGGAAAGGCTACTCACTCCAGTATTCTGGCCTGGAGAATTCCATGGACATGGGGTCTCAAAGAGGCCAACAGGACTGAGTAATTTTCATTTTCACTTTATATGGTTCCCAAGCAACAAAATGCACCCATAGAACTTTTTCTGCTCTCCTTGCCCCTTCATCCTGTACCCTCTTTCACAATCTAGGAAACCATTTTTATTAGTTTTTGACATATACTCATTGTTATTTCTTGAAAAATATAACAAATATGTTTCTTTTCCACCATTTCTCACACAAAAGGTAGCATAAGATAAACACTGTCTAAGTGAAAGTATTGGTGAAATACTGTCTAAGCAAAGCAATTTGCTTTAATTTACTCAACAATCACCTAGTCATAGTTCTATACCAGTACATGCAGGTCTTCCTCATTCCTTTTTATGGTTGTATGGTTCTTCACTATTTGGATGCCCCAGAGTTTACTAAACCACTTCCCTATCTCTGAACATTTGGATTGTTTCTAGTTCTTAGGGTTTTTTTTTTCCTACTATAGCAAATAATGCCACCATAATTAGCTCTATGCCTACTCCAACAATTTATAACAATTTTATATTTTTGCAAGGATATCTACAGGAGATATTCCTAAAGGTGAGTGAATGTTGGGTCAAAGGGTAAGTGCTCATGTTATTTTTCAAGACATTGCCAAACTTGCCACCAGAGGGGTTATACTATGTTGTTGTTGTTGTTGTTTGCCCTGCCACTAGCAATAAGAAGGCCTGTTTCCTCACAGCTTCATAGGATCAAACTCAGACTTCTGTCAATCTAATGGGTGAGAAATTGCATCTCAGTGTTGTTTTCATTAGCATTTCTTTCTTTTTTTTAAACTTATTTTTTGCTTTTTAAAACATTTTTCATTGTGGCAAAATATACATGTTTTATCTTTTTAACCACTTTTAAGTGTACAGTTCAGTGGCATTAAGTATATTCACACTACTGTGCAATCATCGCCACTGTCCATCTATAGAACTTTCATAAAGCTGAAGCTCTATACTTATTAAATAATAACTCCTCACTCCTTTCTCTCATCCCTGGTAACCTCTGTTCTACCTTTTGTCTCTTCGTATCTGAGTATTTTAGACACGTATTCCACGTAAGTGGAATCTTAAAGTATCAGTACATCCGTGTCTAGTCTATTTCACTTAACAGTATATCCTCAAGGCTCCGCCATGCTGCAGCATGTATTAGAACTTCATTCCTTTCTATGGTTGAATCATATTCCATAGTACGCATATACCTCACTTTGCTTATTTATGCATCCACTGATAGACACTGGGGTTGTTTCCATCTTTCATCTATTGTGAATAACACTGCTATGAACATTAGGTAACTGATATCAGTTCAAATCCTTGCTTTCAATTATTTTGTATATATACCTAGTAGAATTGTTAGTAATATACATGCATCTATATACTGATGTTTGCAATTTATTTTGAAATGCACCAAAAATTAATATGGATTGACAGATGGATAGAGAGAAATTATATAAGTGATAAAGCAAGTATAGTAAAGCACTGATGGCAGAATCTAGGTGGTACATGTTCTCCACAAAAGTTTTTCAGATTTGCTATACATTTGAAAATGTTTAAAACTGTGCTCACCTCACCAGCACATATACAAATTGAAAATACCTTTGGGGAAAATATTTGCTCTTTAATGATAGACATTACAAATATTTTCTCCAAGTTGTCAGGAGTTTTCACTTGCTCATAGTTTTTTCCTCATGAAAAGTGTTTTTTTAAACTTATATATAAATGCATTTATGTATCTTTTATTGGTTCTTAATTTTGAATCATATTTTATGGAGTTTTGTCTTTCTTATGTCATATAGCAATTCATTCATGCCTTCTAATACTACCTGCATTATTTTCTTTGTGTGCATTTAAGTCATTTATTTTTAAGAAATAAATCACTGAAGGTTCAGTGAACTGCCCTGTCACCCTAGTCTCTGACCCCTTACCCCTCATTAGAGGTAATCAGTCCTGTGTTTGGTTTTGCATGTTTTATTATATATGATATATATTTATAATACACATATATATTTACAAACAATTATAACTACGATTTTCACATTTGTAAAACATATCCATAAAAAGCACCTTTCTGGAACTTCCTTTCTCTGATCAACATTATATATTTTAAATTTATCCAAACTGAGAAAAATAGCTCTAATTCATTCATTTTAATTTATTACATGAAATTCTTCCTAAAGCATGCTACATTTATTTATCATTCCTCCCATTTGTGCATATTAGTTTGCTTCAAATGCCTTTCAGTTAAAAGAAAGCTACCATAAACATTGTTGTACACACCTTCTCATGCACACATGCAAGTTTCTCCAGGCAGGACACTTAAGAGTAGAACCACTGGATTACGGGATACGCACATTTTCAGTTTTACTAGAGAAGTGATTTATATAATCATCAGCAGTGATTACATCCTGACAACTTGATATTATTGAACTTTCAAATTTCTGACAATAAGTAGGTATGAAATTGTATCTCATTGTGGCTTTAATTTGCATTTCCCTGGTTCCTAGGAAAATGTACATCTTTTCAGATATTTACTGGCCTTGTAGATTTCCTCTTTGGAGAAGGCAATGGCACCCCACTCCAGTACCCTTGCCTGGAAAATTCCATGGACAGAGGGGCCTGGAAGGCTGCAGTCCATGGGGTCGCTAACAGTCGGACACGACTGAGCAACTTCACTTTCACTTTTCATTTTCATGCATTGGAGAAGGAAATGGCAACCCACTCCAGTGTTCTTGCTTGGAGAATCCCAGGGACGGCGGAGCCTGGTGGGCTGCCATCTATGGGGTCACACAGAGTGGGACACGACTGAAGCGACTTAGCAGCAGCAGCAGCAGCAGATTTCCTCTTCTGTAAATTACTTCCTCACATCCTTTGTGAATTTTTCTACAGGTCTAAACAGGGCTATTTGCATGGGCCTGGAAACTGCGTAGTCACACAGGGCCCTGCGCTTAGAAGGGCACTGTGTTTTGTATAATGTTCTGCTGTTATTGCTTTGAAAGTCTTAATAATTTTTTCACAAACGGTCCTGTATTTCATTTTGCACTGGGCTCCACAAATTATGTAGCTGGTCTTTAGGCTGAACCATGTTTGAACTGAGGTTTAACAGATGAAAAGGGACTCATACAGATCTGTATTATTCAGTATGGTAGGGATTCATACAGAAGGGTATTATTCAATATGGTGGCTAGTTAAATTTAAAGTATGTAAAATAAAAATCCAGTTCCTCAGTGTCACTGGCTACACTGCATGGCTCAGTAGTTACTAATGATTAGTGCCTATGTTACTGGAAAGCAGAGAGCATTTTTATCAGCACAGATAGTTCAACAGAGGATGAGATGGTTGATGGCATCATCAACTCAATGTTCATGAGTCTGAGTAACTCCAGGAGACAGTGAAGGACAGGGAAGCTTGGTGTGCTGCAGTCCGTGGGGTTGCAAAAAGTCCAGCATGACTGAGTGACTGAACAACCACAACAAATAGTTCTATTAGATGGCACAGTTCTAGACTCTTGCCGGAGTTAGATTTGAGAAGTACTACTATAGAAGTTGTGAGCCTTAGGGGAGTCAGGTGGTATGGCTCTGGGGTGCAGGGAATCGGGGAGTGAAAGTGCATTCTGATGGGGAGGTGGGTACAAAGACAGGTGCATGAAAATGGACTGAGAGCAGGAACAAGAACAGCAGGAGTTTGCCAACTGAGCCAGACTAAAGAGCTTTGTAACCCTTTAGACTGTGCCCTGTGGGGAGCCACTGACCCATTTAAAGCCAGAAGTGCATGGAAAGATGTGAGTTTAAGGAAGACAGTCCTCATAGTAATGAAAAGGATTGGATGGGCAACTCAGAAGTCAGAGGAACAGACAGAAAGCTCTGACCCAAACCCAGGTGAAAAATGAGGTTTTCTGGGGAGCAAGGGACGGATCAGAAGGTCAGGTCTCAGAGAGAAAGAGAATCCACAGGGTCTTGGTGGTTGTTCTTGGGGAGTAATGAAGAGAGAAGAATTAAGGATCAAACTTGGAAGCCTGATAAATGAGGCTGCTTTAACCGAATTTGGAAGCTAGGAGAATAAACAGGTTTTATGGGAAGGTACTGAGGTTGACTTGAACACATTCAATTTGAAATATTCTAGAGTATTTGTCCACCAGTCTCCCCACCTGTCAGATGAGGTGGTGGTAGCATCATCCCACAGGACTGATGTATTAATAATCAACTGACAGAGTATATGTGAATATACTTTGTTCATGTTTAGGTTCCATAGACATGTTATCTAGCATCAGTCCTGTATGTATCTGTGGTCTGATGGAAAGAAGCAGCAGGGGAGTGCAAACTGCCTGCGTTTGCACAAAAGCAGCACCATCCATCTAGTTCAGTAAGACAGGAAACACTGAGGAAAATGCCAAAGAGAATGAAAAATGGGGACAGTCAAGTAAGAAATATCGGATAACAAATCATCAATTAGAAATACACCCCAGTTGCTTCTAAACATAATAAATTGTCAAAGCTTTCCATCAAGTGGGAGAAGACAAGTGGAGTTACAATGAGATCTTGGAGAAAACACATATTAAAAAATTCAACTGAGTAATTAGTAGCAGCATTTACTGCAGATTAGATACCCTCTCCAGAATTAGTTCTGCCTTGGAACATACACAGCCTATATATTATAAACTGCTCTTACTTTTTGATTTTCATCTGCAGACACATTTAAAGTTAAAATGTAATATGTCCTTAAAGGTGGTTGCTAGTTCAAATTTGTCATTAAGCATACTGCTTCCTAACACTTAATTATATGTTTGAAAAACTGTTAGGAAGCTTAACCATCTGATTAGATGGTATTCAGGTGTGAAACGTGACTCTTTGATACATGATGTTCTTTCAGAATTTGGAGGCAGTGTAAAACTCTTAAATTAGTTTTGCTTTTGCAAGGTAAGCAAATAACCTGATGTTAAACCTCGGTTAGGTTATTTAATTAAATTTCGTATTTATCTATTGAAGATTTGTCACAGTAAGGCAGGGTGGTGGGGTGTGGTCCTTCCTTCACGGAGCTGGTATCTCCTAGCAGAGACATCTGTAAACTGGTACAAGGGAAAATGTGTGAATGCTCACAGAATTCGAAACAGGCTGGGGTGATAAGGGCAAACAAGAGCTTAAGAGCAGTAGCTGCCATCAGAGGTTACAAATCCACAGTTTTATGACTCAGTCTGAAGTTATCTGAATAAAGCTCTGAGAGTCAATCTAATGTCAAGGTGTCAGCATCAGCCTTCCATCTCCCAAGGTGGTGGGGACGTAGAAATCTTCCACTCAGTTTAGCTAGCTGTGGCCGCAATATCCACAGCTGTTCCCGCTGGCAGGGAACCTAGTAGCCCATCCCTTCAATCCGGGTTGGCCTCATGGTCTCTTCTGATCTACAGAATGTGGCATGTGTGACCCTGTGTGACTTCCCAGCTATGCCTTAACTCTGGCCACTTCCACCTTCATACTCTTGGGTGCTGCCCACAGACTGAGAATGGAGCACATGGAGGATGAGAAGCCCTGAAGATTCTCCAGAAGAATCATGGCCAGCAGTGGATGGCATCACCAACTGTCAGACACCTACTGAAGACACCTTGAACTTTCAGCTTAGCTGACTCTCCAGTTCAGGGGTTGGCAAACTATTAGTACAAACACGGCCCTCAGCCTGTTTCTGTGTGCTAAGAATAACCTTTGCTTTTTAAAGGCTTGTAAAAAAAATTAATAAATAATAGAAGAATATGAAGTGGAAGTGAAAGTCATTCAGTTGTGTCCAACTCTTTGCAGACCCCATGGACTGTAGTCTGCCAGGCTCCTCTGTCCATGGGATTTCCCAGACAAGAATACTGGAGAGGGTTGCCACTTCTTTCTCCAGAGAATCTTCCAGACCCAGGGATCAAACTCAGGTCTCCCACATTGCGGGCAGACGTTTTACTGTTTGGGCCACCAGGGAAGGCCAATGAGACAGAAGCAAAAGCAAAAATGTGCACAATCTACCACCCTTTGCAGAAACTTTTGCTGACTCCTGAACATAACTAAGTGAGTAAACCCAGATAAAACCACAGAGGAGTCTAGCAACCAACCCTAAGAATTGTGAGGAATATTAAATGGATATTTTCAGTATATGGGATGCAATCAGTTCAGTTCACTTGCTCAGTCGTGTCTGATTCTTTGTGACCCCATAAACCACAGCACGCCAGGTCTCCCTGTCCATCACCAACTCTCGGAGTTTATTCAAACTTATGTCCATCGAGTCGGTGATGCCATCCAATCATCCCATCCTCCGCCATCCCCTTCTCCTCCCACCGTTAATCTTTCCCAGCATCAGGGTCTTTTCAAATGATTCAGCTCTTCACATCAGGTGACCAAAGTATTTGAGTTTCAGCTTCAACATCAGTACTTCCAATGAACACCCAGGACTCATCTCCTTTAGGATGGACTGGTTGGATCTCCTTGTAGTCCAAGGGACTCTCAAGAGTCTTCTCCAACACCACAGTTCAAAAGCATCAATTCTTCAGTGCTCAGCTTTCTTTATAGTCTAACTCTCACATCCATACATGACCACTGGAAAAACCATAGCCTTGACTAGACGGACATTTGTTGACAAAGTAATGTCTCTGCTTTTTATTATGCTATCTAGGTTGGTCATAACTTTCCTTCCAAGGAGTAATCGTCTTTTAATTTCATGGCTGCAGTCACCATCTGTAGTGATTTTGGAGCCCAGAAAAATAAAGTCAGCCACTATTTCCACTGTTTCCCGTGTTTCCCCATCTAATGGGATGCAATAGATAACTGAATCACACACTGAATAAATGCTACACAAAGAAATAGGACTCTGCCTTGAAGGAAATAATCTTTTGAAGGTTTTGCAACCATTCTTCTCACTTATTTCACTTGGGAGGATTTCTTCCCCCTAGTCTGCTGTCCACGGCTCCGTTTCACATCCTGGGGAGGTTTTGTCATCTATGAGCACATATAGCCACTCATTATTCATGGGACATTCAAACATTTTAAAAACAGGAATTGGAATATAACTTTTCAAAAATAAAAATAGAGAATTTGTAAGATACAGTATGAGTGTCCTAAAGCATCCTTCCAAATACAGAGGTTGATTTTTTTTCAATGTATTACTTTATTTGCAATGGAGTCTTTCTAGTTTTGTTACCAATGGGCTTTCTTTACTTGGTGAGGTGAACTGTCAGCCAAGGTGAGGTGAAGAATGGCTATGGTAAAGGCACCAGCTGGCAGCAATCACTTTACACTTTGCAAAGGGCACAACTACCTGCCAGGGCTGGAGCCAGGAAAAGAATCATAACCATAGCTTCCAATCTGAATATTTACAGAGTGTCAGCCAAGGCCAGTGCTTGGACCTACACTGCTACTATCCAAAAATAATTCTGTCATACACCAATTTTTAACTCCTATGTCCAACTCAAATCACCATAAATAATTTTTTACTGTATATTTCACATCCCTATTCTTTCCTCTTCTGTAGGGGAAAAAGGAGATAGAGGAGAAGCAGTTGAACCAAAGAATCTGTAAACAAAAAGAAATATGGCCCTATATCTATAGTGTTCATGAAAATGTGTAGATCACAGTTGGGAATGGGTGCTTATGACTAGTGTGAGTGTGTGCTTAGTTGCCCAGTCGTGTCCAACTGTTTGTGACTCCATGGACTGTAGCCCACAAGGCTCCTCTGTCCATGGTATTCTCTAGGCAAGAATACTGGAGTGGGTTGCCATTGCATTCTCCAGGGGATCTTCCCAACCCAGGGACTGAACCCACGTCTCCTGCATTACAGGCAGATTCTTCACCAACTGAGCCACCAGGTTATGACTAGGTTTGAAATTAAATAGATGATCCAGCCCCACCTGATTTTAAGCAAAGGACCACTATGATCAAGACTACACATTTAAGTTTGCATTTGGCCAAGAGCACTGTGGTAGCTCCTTTCCAAATATGTTCCCTCCCCACCCCCACATGAGCCTCATCTCCTGTTGTTTATGCCCTGTCTGATCCCCTCCCCTTGAATCGTTTTTTTTTTTCTCTCCTTGAATCTTGAACAGTCCTATGCTTGCTATTGATCAATAAAATGTTACCAAAAATGATGTTACATAACTTTCAAGGCTAGCTTCTTTTTTATTTGTTTTTGGTTGTGCTCCGTCTTCATTCCTGCATGGCCTTTTCTCTAGTTGCAGCAAGCAGAGATAACTCTCCATTGCAGCACACAGACGGATTCCCATCACAGCGGCTTCTCTTGTTGTGGAGCACGGCTTCAGTAGTTGCGGTTCCTAGGTTCTAGACCACAGGCTCAATAGATGCGGCCCACAGGCTTAGTTGCTCCAAGGCCTGTGGGATCTTTCCGACCCAGGGATCTAAACTGTGTCTCCTGCATTGGCAGCAGATTCTTTACCACTGAGCTACCAGAGAAGCCCCAAGGCTAGCTTCTGCCTTGGACTCTTAGAAAGCTGACTCTGATAAAATTCAGGTCAACTGGCAGAGGGATGAGCAGACACTCATTTGCTGATGCAAACAAAAACCATTGATATGATCCACTGACTTAGACTGACTTACTAAAAATTGTTGAAGTGGCCATTGTTATACAGTGTAAACTTGACATAGACCTCACCCAGTGGAGCTTATAAGCATAAATGGATGAGCTCACACTCCTGGCTATTTATGATATGAGCCACAGACTGAGACTACATATATATATATATATTATATACTCTTGAGATTTGTTTCTGTTATTGGAATGGAACTGGGAGTTTAGTTCAGGTTTGCTCAGGAAACTTCCCCGGGATTTTATCAAGTCTTCTTAAAACATACACCACAAGATCTTGTAGAAAGTATCACTATTTTTTACCAGTGAGCGAGTGAAAGTCACTCAGTCATGTCCAACTATTTGCTACCCCATGGCCTATACAGTCCATGGAATTCTCCAGGCAAGAATACTGTAGTGGGTAGCCTTTCCCTTGAATTATCCATAAGAATGGGCTTCCTAGGTGGCGCTAGTGGCAAAGAACCTGCCTGCTAATGCAGGAGGCAAGAGATATGGATTCAATCCCTGGCTGGGGAAGATCCCCTGAGAAGAAAATGGCAACCCACTCCAGTATTCTTGCCTGGAGAATCCCTTGGAGAGAGGAGCCTGGAGAGTTACAGTCCATGGGGTTGCAAAGAGCTGGGCACAGGAGCCTGGAGAGTTACAGTCCATGGGGTGCAAAGAGTTGGACACAACTAAAGCGACTTAGCATGCACACACACATCCAAAAGAACTCTAAGGTGGCTCAACCTCCACCAAGTACAGAATTTTACTGTTCTTTGAATGAAGTGAGTATGTAATTCAATGAGGCTTCTAACATTAGGTGATCTGAAGTAGGAGGTACCAGAATAATCCAAATGATTAATCCATCTGCCTAGGTGAATAGATTTGTAACCTATGTTCTCCTTGCAGGGATCTAGGACCTTCTCCTCCAAACATTTCCAAAGTCCCCACTCCACTGATCACTCATTAACTACAAAAGAGTAAGTGGACTTTAATAGAGAATCTGGAGAACATTTCAGATTTCAGTGACCACTCATACTGGTACAATTTAATATTATGCATATAAGAATAACAGGTGCTTAATATTTAAAATGTTCTTCCTGAAGGAAAACAATAATAAGAGCACCTCATAAAGTGTGCCATCTTAGAAGGGTTCTTGTCATCTAATCAAACCAAAGAATTGATGCTCTCAAATTGCGGCGCTAGAGAAGACTCTTAAGAGTCCCTTGGACAGTAAGAAGATCAAACCAGTCAGTCCTAAAAGAAATCAACCCTGAATATTCATCAGAAGGACTGATACTGAAGCTCCAATACTTTGGCCACCTGATTCAAAGAGCTAACTCATTGGAAAAGACCCTGATGCTGGGAAAGATTGAGGGCAGAGGGAGAAGGGGGCAGCAGAGGATGAGATGGTTGGATGGCATCATCGACTCAATGGACATGACTTTGCGCAAACTCCAGGAGATAGTGAAGGACAGGGAAGCCTGTCGTTCTGCAGTCCATGGGGCTGCAAAGAGTAGGACATGACTTCGTGACTGAACAACAATCAAACCTCTCAACCCTTCTTCGAGCTTACAGGCAAAGTGGTGTCTAATTTTTCAGAGAAAAAATTAAATGACATCAGGAGGAAAACAAAGTCAGACAAATTAAGAAAGAATCCTCTGGTTAAATAATTGGCGCACACTCTTCAAAAACAATACCACAAAAACAGGTAGAGGGTTTATTTTCTATTTATTCTCCAATAAAACAGACAACCATAATAACAAAGGCATGCATGACTCTTTATGGGGCTATTTCTCCATAAAACCAAGACAAAACTTTTTCGACAACTGTAGAAATTTGCATATGGGCTAGATATTAGGTGATATCAAATTACCAAGTTTCTTAGATGTGATTTAGTTTCTAATGTGGTTGCACTGGAGAATGTCTTTGTCTTTATTTAGGCAAGAGACAGACAGCATAGAAAGAAAGCAAAATGTTGAGTTACTCATTTCTTGGAGGAATGGGCATGGGCGTTCACTGAACTATTCTTCCAGCTTTTCACACCGCGATGGTGCAGCCACCGGTACGACAGAATGGGAAGCAGTTTTCAGATGGCACTACGTCAGGGGTGCCGAGAGAGGAGAGGAAATACTATTCCTGGATTAATTCAACAACCTCTATCCAGAGACCGGTACAACCAGAGGCGCGCCTCAAAAACAGCACACTCAGCTCCCGCGCCTCAAAGCCTCTCCATTCCTCCCAGGGAGCAGCAGTTTGGTGGGACAGACTTCCTCTGAATTCTCCAGGGCAAAGGAAGAGTACCGAGCGGCATTTCACAAGAGCGCGAGACGCCAGGGACTTATGTTCACACCCTGGACCATTGCAACCCCGACGTATCCCCACCCTCCGTTTTCTATAGACTCTAAAAGGAAAACGCGCATTTCTTACGCAAGAGCAAAAGAACTCTCCAAGGTTTCTTCTTTCCTTCCTAGCTCTGTGCGGAGTGCAATAAGTAAATTCCTCCCAGGTTGCCTCGAGGCCGGGCATTTACGCAACTTGAAAATAGGGCTAGGAGAACAAATAGGAGCGCGTCTTAAATCGAAATCCTTCCCGAAGTCGGCCACTACATCGACTCACCCCGGCTAGGCGCAACTGTAAATCGCCTACCTAGCACCCCGGTGCGTGACATGCAAACTGATGGCGAGGATTCAGAGCGCGCGCCCGGACCACCGCGGAGCCCTCCAGCTGGGTTCGGGGCCCGCGCGTGCGTACGAGCGAGCTAGCGAGGGGCTCCCGGGCGCGGCGCGTGGTCTGCGCGCGCCCGGCTGTGCGTGCGGCTGCGGGAGGCTGCGTGTGCGCGCAGGGAGGGACAGTCCGCCGCCCGCCCGCATCGGAGCAGGGTGCGCGCCCTGCGCGGGAGGTAAGTGTGGGCACGGGCTCTAGGGAGGTGCGGAAGCCTTGGAGAGCCCACCTCACCGCCCCCACTCCCCGGGCTGGGTGGCGGGCTGGGTGGCGGGCGTGGCCCTAGGGCCCGCTCCTTCCGCGCCGCGCCCTCTTCAGGGACTACCCGGGCCGGGGCGGCTCGGCCGGGAGGCGGGCAGGGCGGTGCCGCCTACTCCTCAGGCCCTCTCCCGGAGCGCGGCTGGGGTGGAACCGCGATCAGCCGGGCCCTGGGGCTCTGGCCTCCGCGATGTTCAGCTGCCCCACCAGGTGAGCGCGGGAGATGGGGCCCCGTGGGGCTGTGGGCGACATCGCGGAGCGCCGGGCTGCGTGGTGGGGCCAGGCCGAAGCTAGAAGGAGCCCGCTGTCCTCCCTGACCCGCCCCAGGGCGCAACCCACCCCAGCCCGTCGCCTTGGGCCGCTCCGGTGGCACATTCTAGGAGCAGCCGGTGGCTCGTTGGCCCAGTCGGCGGGGGAGGAAACGGGACGGTGTTTCGGTGTCGGATTCCCTAGCCGGCCTGGGGTAATTCATCGCCCAGACTCTGGGGAAGGGCCCAGGAGCCGAATTGTGGGAGGGTTGTCCCTCCTGGGGAGG
This sequence comes from Ovis canadensis, assembly GCF_042477335.2. Taxonomy (NCBI): domain Eukaryota; kingdom Metazoa; phylum Chordata; class Mammalia; order Artiodactyla; family Bovidae; genus Ovis; species Ovis canadensis. The sequence continues at coordinate 229,439,223 of NC_091245.1, forward strand.
GATTGGGAAGAATATGGACCTAAGAAGGATGGGCGGGCGAATTGGCCAGAGGGAGGAGGAAACCTCAAGGGGCTGGGGCTATGTGATTTTTAAGAGGCGGTCTTAGCAAGCCTACAAGTCTTTTTAAAGGAAACCTTGAAGGTGTAATGGAGCCTCACTTTTTCAAGCAGTAAGTAATGATACCAGCAGGAAGCAGGAGTAGCATTACGTAGTCCTTCTTTCTCTTCCACTTCTCGCTGCTTTTCTAGGAGGGAAATTTGCAAAGCAGAGATGGTTTTCTTTCCTCTCTAGCGTTTAGGAGGTGGCTGCTTTGTCAGCCACAAGTTGTTTTCTTTTTTTTTCTTTCTGTATTTAGAGTTAAGGAAAATTTGAGTTTGCAGTCCTCAGCTGGGAACGGCTTCGTGTTTTGACCCTTTTTTCCCCAGGCGGCTTAGACAGAGGTAGGGAGCAGAGTTTTTGCTCTCAAAATGTGATGATGCCTGATAAAAGCATACGTTGAACCTGTATCAGTGTAGAGAGGGACTATTTACTATTTAGAGATAAAAGTCTAAGACTCTTTTTTTCTCCTAAACAGAAAGTTCATTCAAACCAATGGTTGTTGGGTAATTTCAGTCCTGAAAGTAAAGCCTGTTATCTAGACAGTTCAGTTGCTCAGTGGTGTCAGACTCCACAATCCCATGGATCGCAGCATGCCAGACTTCCCTGTCCTTCACCATCTCCCAGAGCTTGCTCAAACTCAGTGTCCATCAAGTCGGTGATGCTGTCCAACCATCTCATCCTCCGTCATCCCCTTCTCCTCCTGCCTTCAATTTTTCCCAGCAGCAAGGTCTTTTCCAATGAGTCCGCTCTTCTAGCAGGTGGCCAAAGTATTGGAGCTTCAGATTCAGCATCAGTCCTTCTGGTGAATATTCGGTACTGATTTCCTTTAGAATTTACTGGCTTGATCTCCTTGCATTCCAAGCGACTCTCCAATACCACAGTTTAAAAGCATCAGTTCCTCACTGTTCAGCCTTCTTCACAGTCCAACTCTCACATCCATACATGACCACTGGAAAAACCATTGCTTTGACTAGATGGACCTTTGTTGGCAAAGTAATGTCTCTGCTTTTTAATATGCTGTCTAGGTTTGTCATAGCTTTTCCTCCAAGGAATAACCATCTTTTAATTTCATGGCTGTAGTCACCATCTGCAGTGATTCTGGAGCCCAGGAAAAGAAAGTCTGTCACTGTTTCCATTGTTTCCCCATCTATTTGCCATGAAGTGATGGGACCAGATGCCATGATATTTGTTTTTTGAATGTTGAGTTGTAAACCAGCTTTTTCACGTTCCTCTTTTGCTTTCATCAAGGGACTGTTTAGTTTCTCTTCGCTTTCTGCATAAGGGTGGTGTCATCTGCATATCTAAGGTTATGGATATTTCTCCCAGTTATCTTGATTCCAGCTTGTGCTTCATCTAGCTCAACATTTTGCATGATGTACTCTGCATATAAGTTAAATAAGTAGGTTGACAACAGTCAGCCTTCATGTACCCCTTTTCCGACTTGGAACCAGTCCATTGTTCCATATACAGTTCTAATTGTTGCTTTCTGACCTGCATACAGGTTTCTTAGGAGGCAGGTAAGGTGGTCTGGTATTTCCATCTCTTTCAGAATTTTCCACAGTTTGTTGTGATCCACACAGTCAAAGGCTTTAGCATAGTCAGTGAAGCAGAAGTAGATGTTTTTCTGGAATTCTTTTGCCTTTTCTATGATCCAATGGATGTTGGCAATTTGATCTCTGGTTCCTCTGTCTTTTCTAAATCCATCTTGAACATCTGGAAGTTTGTGGTTCACATACTGTTAAAGCCTAGCTTGGAGGATTGTGAGAATTACTTTGCTAGCACGTGAGATGAGTGCAATTTTGTGGTAGTTTGAACATTCTTTGGCATTGCCCTTCTCTGGGATTGGAATGAAAACTGAGTCTTGTTGCCACTGCTAAGTTTTCCAAATTTTGAGTGCTGGTATATTGAGTGCAGCACTTTCACAATATTGTCTTTTAGGATTTTGAAGTAGATCAGCTGGAGAAGGCAATGGCAACCCACTCCAGTACTCTTGCCTGGAAAACCCCATGGATGGAGGAGCCTGGTGGGTTGCTGAGAGTCAGACACGGGATCCCTGGGGTCACTAAGAGTCGAACATGGCTGAGCGTCTTCACTTTCACTTTTCACTTTCATGCATTGAAGAAGGAAATAGCAACCCACTCCAGTGTTCTTGCCTGGAGGATCCCAGAGACGGGGGAGCCTGGTGGGCTGCCGTCTGTGGGGTCGCACAGAGTTAGACACTACTGAAGCAAATTAGCAGTAGCAGCAGCAGCTGGAATTCCATCACCTCCACTAGCTTTGTTTGTAGTGATCAAGACAGTGGCCAAATATAAATCCAGATGAGATGTATGAAGTGATTTGAGAGCAAGGAGAAAGAAGAGAGGATCAAAGCTTTAACAGAAATGAAAATAATGTTGATAATAGGTATAGAGCATTAATTTTATGAATTTTTTAAACATTTTATTTTGTTTGGGGATGTAGCTGATTAACTATGTTGTGATAGTTTCAGGTGAACAGCAAAGGGACTCAGACATACATATACATGAATCCATTCTCCCCCAAACTCCTCTCCCATCCAGGCTGTCACATACCATTGAGCAGAGTGTTCCTTACAGGAACAGGTGCTTGTTGCTTATCCAGTTTAAATATAGCAGTGTGTACATGTTGATCCCAAACTCCCCAACTATCCCTCCTCTTCCCCTGCAACCATAAGTTCGCAGAACATTAACTTTAGATGTTATCATGCCCAATGTTGTTAAGTTATGACTGAAATATATTCTTTTTCTGTTCTTCTGTTCAGTAGTTCATGGCAAGTCTTGTAATTAAAGCATGGAATATGGAAAACAAAACACTTCAGCTGGTACTTTAGTCTCATGTGAAATTCTACAGGTAAGCCCATCTTATTTTAATTGAGAAATTATCCATATTGGTTAAAATTGCATATAATAGTGTCCTTTATAAGATTTTAAGGATCATTTATGCAGCTGCAAGTTTTGTTATATATTCTAATATATTTCTTTCCCTAAAAGATTCGAGGAGTTGAGTTAAGCTCAGTTAAACCATTTAAGATTATATAAAGATATATGTGTGTGTAAAACACCATGGTATTTCAGGGAAACATAGCTATATATACTAAATTTAGTGGTCGTATTCCACTCAAGATTGGACTCAACTCTCTTTATCCCTAAAAAAATACTCCAATGACTATTTCTCTCTTTTTCTTCCCTTTCACATGATTTGCCTTGTCTCTGTGCCCAGTCTCCAGCTCTATTCTGTTCACTATTGGATAATACAGGTAGAACCCCGTTTTAGGAAATGCGTTTATCCCTTCTGCCACCATATAATGTCCAGGCCAAATACACTTTTCTGTTGCATCTCTAACAGCTATCATTGCTCATCCCTGCTCACTGTGTAGTAGGTACCCACGCTACAGCTTCATGAATGAGATTCACAATGGGAGAGTCAAACAGGGTGCTTTTAAATGGCCTGGCACAACAGATTCAAGAGTTGCAATCTGTTTAATAGCAGGCTCTTTGGCAAATATCTTTTTTGAGACTATGAGCATTGATTTTGTTTTAGTAAAATGTTGCATATAATAAATGTTGATTTGCTTTTGCAACCAGAGCTTTTGATACATTGTGAATTAGAAGAGAAGGGAAGGCATGGTAAAGTTGGAAGTGACTTGTAGGGGGTCTTCCTCCATCTTCTCCAGGTGGGCTTTGCTCATAATGTTCAATCTGAAACTTGGAGTTGTGAACCTTCCTCTACACTCTGCATTGTGTCTGCAACTTGAGGGCCAGGCAGCCCAGTCTCTATCATAGGTCCAGCATATTGAATGAGTGAATGAAATACATTCAAATAGCTAAGGACAAGGGAAGCAGTAACTTGGTTTGACAGGCAAGAGTGACAAGAGATCTGTTAATACTCCTCATCTAGGGCCACTGTGGGAAGAAGTATTAACTAGAGCAGCTTTCACTGTCTATTCCTCCAGTGAGTGAAGCTCTAACAAAACAGAGACAGGCAGCCAAGCTGTCAAGTCAGCCTTGGTGCTACTCTGCCTGGCTTGCTACTCAGTCTTTGCTACACTTCCAGTTTTCCTAGCTTTTCTGGACCTGGTTATCCTGTTGCTTCTTCCCACAGGCTACTTTGTCATGTGACTCCCTCAGACTGCCCACCACTCAGGGCAGAGTTGTGTCCACTTTTTTGTACACTTTGCTCCCTGCACCAGAATCTAGAAAGGCTGTGAGGGTGGACTCTTCTACAGGCGCTGTGCTCTAGAGAAGGAACATAGCATTTAGAGTTGAACCTGAACTTGAGTTCCAGGTCCACCTGTTCTTGGGCTGCACTGGTCTCTGAAAAAATGACATGGTGACACGCATTTTACCATGTTGTGAAATGTGCTTTGTAAATTGCTGTAGACATGATAAATACTTAAGCCCAAAAGTCCACTTAACCTTAAAACAAACAAACCCTGCTGACAACATTGTAAATCAACTATACTTCAATTAAAAAAATAATTTAAAAAATGTTTTAAACCCTGCCTAAAATTCTAACATGTATTGCAAATTACAGAAAGTATACTCTGTGTGTGTGTGTGTGTTGGATACAGTTGCATATAGGGCAGAAGCAAAGAGAAAATTGCAAATGAAAAGCAAAGAGAAAATTGCATATTGGCAGGTCCTGCTTTTGACTGCTCTTCATCTTTCTCAGCCTAAAGATCCTACACTCCACAACCACAGAAATCTATAAAATACAGATGTCCTCTATCTGCAGTTCTAGGGCTCCCTCAGATACCAAAATCCATCACAAGTCCTTAAAATGCCATAATATTTGCATATAATCCATGCACATCCTCCATATACTTAAATCATCTCTGCTGCTAAGTCACTTCAGTTGTGTCCGACTCTGTGCGACCCCATAGACAGCAGCCCGTCAGGCTCCCCCGTCCCTGGGATTCTCCAGGCAAGAACTCTGGAGTGGGTTGCCATTTCCTTCTCCAATGCATGGAAGTGAAAAGTGAAAGTGAAGTGACTCAGTCGTGTCCAACTCTTAGCCATCCCATGGACTGCAGCCTATCAGGCTCCTCCATCCATGGGATTTTCCAGGCAACAGTACTGGAGTGGGACGCCATTGCCTTCTCCAAATCATCTCTAGGTTACTTCTAATACCTAATATAAATGTTATATAAAATATAACATTTAGTTATGTTATTTGTAAATTTAAGGTAAATGATATGTAAATAGTTGCCAGTGCACATGGCAAATTCAAGTTTTGCTTTTGGGAACTTTCTGAAATTTTTTTTTTTTAACATTTTTAATCAAAAGTTAGTGGAGCCCATGGTTGTAGAGCTCTGTATTCCCTTCTGTTGTTATTCTTACACTAAAATACCTTGTTTATAAACAGTACATGCCTGTTTAAAATATGTTTTTAAAAGCCCAGGTATCTTTTACCTCAATAGGCAGGAGACTGGAGGCTTCTACTCTAATGAGGCTGGAATGAAGGGCATTCCTCCCACACATCTGAGTATCTGAAGGTGGTACTGCTGCCACCAGCAGGGGGTGCAAGGACAGAATGGGGAAGTGTTAATGAAGCTTTAGGTATTTATACTCACTGTCTACCTAAAACTGTATAACAACCACAGAGTTATGTTTAATATGAATGGTTTTCTTAAACTCGTACTTCAAATCCATTCTTAAAAATGGAACAACTTTAAACTGTTATGCAAAATGAAACCTTTTCTATATCCTACATTTTATTTTATTTTTAACATTTATTTATTTATTTGGCTGTCCTTGGTCTTAGTTAACGGCGTGCAGGATCTAGTTCCCTGACCAGGGATCAAACCTGGGCACCCTGCATTGGGAGTGGGGAATCTTAGCCACTGGTCCACCAGAGAAGTCCTCTATATACTACATTTTAAACATGAATAGCAAAGTTATGGAATCTTGAAGTTGGAAGGGACCTTAGAAGTTATCTAAAATAACTTAAAACTCGGTAAGGAATTAATCTTTGAAAATTTCTGCCTACTGCTTCAAGATTTCTGTTGGTGAGGAGCAGCCCCTTCTAGTACAGTCATCTGTCCTGAATCTTCCCACTGATTTTTATCCTTGGGCTTCCATCTGCCTCCCAGAGTTACACTGATGTATTGTCCAAAGTATCTGAAAGCATCTATCATGGTCCTTCTAAGCTTTTCTTTTCCCCAGAACAAAATATGCCTCACTTCCTTCAGCCACTACTTCATACAGTCCTTATTATAGGAGATGATAAACCCTTAACCTTCCTCTGCACTTAATCTAACTTGTCAGTTTTCCTTTTAAAATGTGGCTATAGGATTATGATCCCTTTTGCCCAGACTTTTCCCTGTTTCTTGAACCTAAGAGTGTATTAGGGGTTTTAGTATCTGTGTGTGTTTTGGCAGGACACAGTATGGTATTTTAACTTGTAGAATTTCTGTAAGCATTGTCATTCATTTACAAGCACTTGGGGAATGCTTTCTGTCCTAGAGATTGGGGACTCAGCAGCTATAAAAATGGACATTGTCTCTGTTCTGCTGTTCTACTGGAACTAGACAGGGCCTGAAAGGTATCTGGCCCACTCTCTTAAAGATTCTAATGAGACAGGCAATGCTCAAAATTCAGTAGCTTGTCCCCTTCTTCAGCCCTTGGAACTAGAATCCTTGTGTTCTCTATCCAGTTACTCCTTTACATCATCACCTTTCTTCATATTGAGTTCATACTCAACTAAAACATTTAAGTCTTCTTAACTTTGACTGCTGTTAAAATCTCTCCCATCCTCTCTTGTACAGTTGGTTTTTTGAACTCTGACACAGATCAGTAAATTTGTTGTCACCAGATTTCATCTTGCTTTGGCTCTATTCTAACCTGTTGAAAGTTTTTTAGATTGTAATTATATCTTCTAATAAATATGCTATTTTTTCCCTGCTTTCTCCTGTCTTCAAAATTGAACATTATCTTTCAGCTTTTATTGTCTTTGTTTTTGCATTCATAGTTCTCTGATGAACATACATTTGTAATTAGAAACATTTTATATGTTTTTTAAATAATTAATTTTCCCTTTGCAGAAAATAAGCAACATTTTTGCACCCCAGGGAAGAATATCAGATTATTTTGGCTTAAATAATTATACCATTGCCATAATGCTCTTTTCCATTTCCCTGGAACCCTTGTATTTGACCTGATCCCTCCACCCATGCCTCCAGTTTATTTTCTTGTACCCAGCATGTTTCTGATGCAAAATGAAAGGTCCATACCTGCATGAATTGTTAGTTATTCTTTTTGACTGTTATTAATAACTCATATGTCAGGTTTTGAGAATGGGCATCTTGAGTCTTACTGTATAAAGATGGTAAGGCAGTGATGCCACTTTACTCTTTCTCTCAAGGTTCAGTGGTTAGAAGAAGTTTCACCCCGCTCAGGGTAGCTCTGGTCATGAGGGTTGCAGCAGACGCCCTAGGATAGGAAGGGCAGTGGCCAGGAATGTGAGGTTTGGAGTTCTGTTTGATTTTGGTTCTACCTGTGTTTGTACCTGTGTTTACCTTTGTTTATAGCCTGTGACCTGGGGCAATATATCAACTCTCCCTAAGCCTTAGTTTATTCACCTGTTAAATGTGAACAGTAAAGGTCCTAAAAGCTCCTTAAATCATGGAGTCTCTTGAAGATGACATGACTTAGTGCCTGGTGCTCTTCCCATAGTTGGGACACCCAGGGCCAGCATATCATGTGGACACCTGCCTACAGAGATTGCACACGGTGTCTGAATAAACAGATAACAGATTGAACTGCCAAGCTCTTTTTATGTTTCTGTTGGAGTATGCTGTGCGAAAAGAAAAGTGTGCAAGTTAGAAGATAAATTATTAGAGTGACCACACCTGTAGCCACCATCTAGATACAGAAATAGCACATGGCCAGCACCGCTAAAGGTCCTCTCCAGACTCTCCCAATTGCATTTCCTCCCTCTCCCCAGGAGTTGCCACTGTCCTGAATTCTAACACCATAGATTACTTCTCAGAGAAGGCAATGGCACTCCACTCCAGTACTCTTGCCTGGAAAATCCCATGGACGGAGGAGCCTGGAAGGCTGCAGTCCATGGAGTCGCCGAGGGTCAGACACGACTGAGCAACTTCACTTTCACTTTTCACTTTCATGCATTGGAGAAGGAAATGGCAACCCACTCCAGTGTTCTTGCCTCGAGAATCCCAGGGACGGGGGAGTCTGGTGGGCTGCCGTCTATGGGGTCACACAAAGTCGGACATGACTGAAGGGATTAACAGCAGCAGCAGATTACTTCTGCCTGCTTTTCTGCTTTGTGTAAACAGCATCATAACGTCTCTTCTTCAGGCACCTGGCTTCTTTAGCTCACATTACGGTTGAGAGATTCTCCATGGTGTCATGGGAGGTTGTAGTTTGTCTTCATTTTGCATAAAGTGCTATTCTCTAAATTTCTTTCTTTCTTCTATCATGGGTTGTTTCCAGGTTGGGGCTGTCATGAATAGTGTGCTATTAAGAACTTTCATGAACATCTTTGGGTATCCTTAAACAGACATACACAGTGTTGCCTGTTCTGCCTGAGGTATAGTAGCCATGTCATTGGGCTACTCAGTTGTATCTCAGTGAAGATTTTTCGGTTTCCATTAATTGAACCAGTTTGTTCAGCTTTTTGTTTTTATTTCAACTATTTAAATATTTATTTGTTAAATTATTAAAATTAGTTTCACAGTTCAGAGAATACAAGATGTTCTAGGACAGGATTATCCCGAAGTGCAAAATTCTAGTCTTGCCAGAGGCTGTGAAATTTAAAATAGGTTCTTTGTTCAGATAAGTTTGAGAAATGTTGCACAACATATCCTTTTCTCAGAAAATGTACATTAATATATTAAGAACTCTGAAAAACTCTCCATGTGTACACTTCTGTGTGTAAAATTGATAGCTGGTAGGAAGCTCTGTGCAGCCCAGGGAGCTCAGCTCGGTGCTCTGTGGTGACCTATGAGAGTGGGATAGGGGGTGGGAGGGAGGTTGAGGAAGTGACAGTCTCTAAGTCATGTCCAACTCTTTGCAACCCCATGGACTATATGGTCCATGGAATTCTCCAGGCCAGAATACTGGACTGGGTAGCCTATCCCTTCTCCAGGGATCTTCCTGACCCAGGAATTGAACCAGAGTCTCCTGCATTGCAGGTGGATTGTTTACCAGCTGAGCTAAAGTTGAGGAGATAGGAGATGTATGTATACTTATAGCTGTTTCACTTTGTTGTACACCAGAAACCAATACAATTGTAGAGCAACTGCTGCTGCTGCTGCTAAGTTGCTTTAGTCGTGTCCGACTCTGTGCGACCCCATAGACGGCAGCCCACCAGGCTTCCCCGTCCCTGGGACTCTCCAGGCAAGAACACTGGAGGGGGTTGCCATTTCCTTCTCCAATGCATGAAAGTGAAAAGTGAAAGTGAAGTCACTCAGTCGTGTCTCACTCAGCGACACCATGGACTGCAGCCTACCAGGCTCCTCTGTCCATGGGATTTTCCAGGCAAGAGTACTGGAGTGGGGTGCCATTGACTACACCCCAATAAAAAATAGTAATAATAGTTTGAATAAAAAAATAATTTGAATGATTTCCAGTCTTTTTGTCACAGCCCTTTGAGGTTCTGTAACACCTGAAGATAAGACACAGATGCAGCCCTCTTTGGCTGCCATAAAGTCCTATGCTTAGTAACTGAGATGCCAGTTCCTTCTCTGAGGATGGTGGTTTCATTGGATATTTAAAGCATTTGCATACTTAATAATCTAGAAGCTGACAACTGTTTTGTCTCTGGAGGTTTTCTGGGCTTTTCTATTATTTGAGATTTTTCTTCAGCTATGGGCTGTAGCCCACCAGGCTCAGGCTTCTCTGTCCATGGGATTCTCCAGGCATGAGTACTGGAGTGGGTTGCCATTTCCTTCTCCAAGGGATCTTCCTGACACAGGGATCGAACCTGCGTCTCTTATGTCTCCCGCTTTGGCAGGTGGTTTTTCACCACTAGCACCCCCTGGGAAGCTGTCGTACCTCAACCACCAAATCAACAAGTAATTACTGGTAACCTGCTGTGTACCCAGCATTGTGCTAGACTTGTGAGACAGAGAAGATGGTTTGCTTAGTGTAAATTTTTTAGAGTCTAGTTGGTGAATGCCTGTACAGTTAATACAATCACAAGTTTATTTTTTAGAAAATAGAAAATATTTTAAAATTATAAATACAATTTATTTCTTGACAGTGAAAAGTGATATTATTATTTAAGAAGTCAGTAATAAAATCATAGTATCCATGTTGGGCCCTTTTGTGTTTTTCTGTGTATTAATGTTTTAGGTTTTTCTTTCTGTCCCTCCCCTTGGGCATGGGGTTTAGAACAGTGTCAGTGTTCATCAAGCCTCCTGCTCAGCCTTCCTAAGTTGCCCCAGCTGTCACGGTATGAGCTGCTTCCAGAGCTCAGGCAAGGCCAGCTGGATTTCTGCGGCATTACAGTATGGGCCTTTGTCTGCATGGCTGGATGTCATTTACCTTCAGAAACTGCTGAGTGCCCCAGTGCTGACTGGTTAATTCATGTTCCCCACGTAAACCTCATAATAACCAAATTGGTATCGATGCTTGTTTTATATCTGTAAGAAGACGCTTTTGAGAAGTTAACTTCTCCAAGGTCACGCAACCATTAAGTGCTGCAACCAAGATGGGAGAGTGAGCCATCTAATTGCATTTTTGTTATTTTTTTTTCCTGTTTTGATAAACTTGAAATACAAAGAAAACTATGAATATAAGAGTAAACCTGCATTTCTATCACCCTGGGTTAACAACTGCTAATACTCTATAGTATTTGTGTCTAATCTGCTTTTTCCCATGTTTCCCACATGCCTCCTTCAATCTTTCATAGTAACACCCACACTGCTTAGTGTGGAAGGTGTTCCTTTAAAAAACAGTTTTATAGCTGCTTCTAAAAATTCGCTGTTTCTTGTGTACAGTTTACAACTGTTTATCTAAATGGTATTATATTAGGTGTATATATAATGGTGTAATCATTCAACTTGTATTTTTACTCAACATTGTAATTTTGAGAACTGTTCACATGAATACACTATGTGCAAATCTAGTTCATTTCTTTTAACTGCCTTGTCGGATTCCACCGAAAGACACACAGGTTTTATCTATTATCTTTTGTTCATTGTTTAGTTGCTAAGTCATCCTTGTTGGTTTTTTGTTTTTCATTATTTTCTGTTTTATCTTATTATTCCTTTTGTTTTCTTAGTAGTAACATTGGAATTTTTTGAACTTCTTGTACTCAGATCATTTATTTTCAATCTGTTTTTTAACATAGTGAAAGTGAAAGTTGCTCAGTTGTGTCTGACTCTTTGTGACCCCATGGACTGTAGCCCACCAGGCTTCTCTATCCATGGAATGCCCCAGGCAAGAATTCTGGACTGGGTTGAAGTGAAGATTCTCTTCTCCAGGGATCAAACCTAGGTCTCCCACATTGCTGGCAGATTCTTTACCATCTGAGCCACTATGTTATCTGTTAATGCTGATGAAAGAAGACAGACTGAAAAAAGTCTGCATAACATATTATTTCATTTATGTGCTTTCTGGTAAAGACAAAACTATAGGGGTGAAAAAATCAGTTGTTGCCTGGGGATTGGGGGAAGAATTGATTACAAAGGAACACTAGTAGATTGTTGTGTTGGAACTGTTTGGTATCTTGATTGTGTTGGTGGTTACATGAGCATCAAAACTTACAGAATAGTACAATAAAAATGATGAACTTTATGTAAACTATATGCCAGTGAAAATATATCATATAGATACAAAAAATATATAATACTACTTTTTTTAAAAAAGTACATTATTTTTAAGTTAATTTTCCGTAAGGATTGTTTTAGTTATACCCAGTGCATTTTTATATGCATCACTTTTTTAAATGGGGAGGGAAAAATTTTATTTTCCTTGTTTTGAATTGTAATGTATTCAAGTATCCTGCTGCAGCTGCTACTAAGTCGCTTCAGTTGTGTCCGACTCTGCGCAACCCCATAGACAGCAGCCCACCAGTTTTCCCCGTCCCTGGGATTCTCCAGACAAGAACACTGGAGTGGGTTGCCATTTCCTTCTCCAATGCATGAAAGTGAAAAGTGAAAGTGAAGTCGCTCAATCGTGTCCGACTCTTAGCCAACCCATGGACTGCAGCCTACCAGGCTCCTCCGCCCATGGGACCCTCCAGGCAAGAGTACTGGAGTGGGGTGCCATTGCCTTCTCTGTTCAAGTATCCTAAGAATCAAAATAATATTTTAAATATGTATAAGTAATGATGTAATTTAACAATATAATATTACAATTACTAATTATAATGTTAGTGGTGGTGGTTTAGTCACTAAGTCATGTCTGACTCTTGGAACCCCATGGAGTGTAGCTCCTCTGTCCATGAGATTCTCCAGGCAAGAATACTGAAGTGGGTTGCCAGTTCCTTCTCCAGGGGATCTTCCCGACCTAGGAACTGAATCCAGGTCTCCTGCATTGCAGGCAGATTCTTTCCCAACTGAGCTATAAGGGAAGCCCCATAATATTAGTAATTAATTGTTACTAATACTACATTGTTACTTAGTAATATTGCATTGTTAATGTAAAAGTAATATCACAAAGTAATACAAAGTTGGATTGAGTAATCTAACCAAGTGATAGCAAGTAGTGTAACGAAGTAATACAAAAAGGAGTGCGCTCACCTTTCTTTCTTCTCTACCCTGTTCCTCTCTGTTCTCTACCCTGCTCCTCTCTGTGTCTTGACTTTGTTTTTCTTATGTACATACAAATGTTTGCTTTCTTTCTTCTTCCTTTCTAACACAAAAGTTAACACATTATAAACATTGTGCTATACTTCTTCACTTACATATGTTCCGTGTCAGTACTTGGGCTTCCCAGGTTGTTCAGTGGTAAAGAATCCACCTGCCAGTGGAGGAGCCACAGAAGACACAGGTTCGATTCTTGGGTTGGGAAGATGCCCTGAAGGAGGAAATGGCAGCCCACTCCAGTGTTCTTGCCTGGAGAATCCCATTGACAGGAGCCCGGTGGGTTACAGTCCAAAGAGTCTCAGAGTCAGACACAACTGAGCACAAGCATGTGCAGACAGGATATTGAATATAGTTCTCTGTTATGTAGTAAGCCCTTGTTGTTTATCTGCTTTACATATAGTTGTTTGTATCTACCAATCCCAAACTCCTCATTTATCTCATATCCCTCTTCCTCTTTGGTAACCCTAAGTTTGTTTTCTATGTCTGTGAGTCTGTTTCTGTTTTGTAAATAAGTTAATTTGTATCTTCTTTGAGATTCCACATATAAATAATGCCATATGGTATTTGTATTTCTCTGACTTCACTTAGTGTGATAATCTCTAGGTCCATTCAGGTTGCTGTAGTTAGCATTATTTTATTCTTTTTTACGGCTGATAATTTTCCACGTTTTTTTTAATTCATTCATCTTTTGGTGGACATTTAGTTTGCTTCCATGTCTTGGCTATTGTAAGTGCTGTTATAAACACTGGGCTTCAGGTATCATTTCAAATTAGAGTTTTTTCTGGGTCTATGCCAAGGAGTAAAGCTGCTGGATCATAGTGTAACTCTATTTTTAGTTTTGTGAGGAACCTCCATGCTGCTTTCTATAGTGGCTGTACCAATTTGCATTCCCACCAACAGTGTTGATTCCCTTTTCTCTACACCTCTTCAGCATTTGTTATGTATAGACTTTTTAATGACCTGTTGAAGTGATACCTAATTGTAGTGTTGATTTGCAGTTCTCTAATAATTAGCAAAATTGAACATCTTTTCATGTGCCTATTGGCCATCTGTGTGTTTTCATTAGAGAAATGTCTATTTCAGTTCAGTTCAGTTCAGTTGTTCAGTCGTGTCTGACTCTTTGCGACCCCATGAATCGCAGCACAGCAGGCCTCCCTGTCCATCACCATCTCCCAGAGTTCACTCAGACTGACGTCCATCGAGCCCATGATGCCATCCAGCCATCTCATCTTCGGTCGTCCCCTTCCCCTCCTGCCCTCAGTCCCTCCCAGCATCAGAGTCTTTTCCAATGAGTCAGCTCTTCAAATGAGGTGGCCAAAGTACTGGAGTTTCAGCTTTAGCATCATTCCTTCCAAAGAAATCCCAGGGTTGATCTCCTTCAGAATGGACTGGTTGGATCTGCTTGCAGTCCAAGGGACTCTCAAGAGTCTTCTCCAACACCACAGTTCAAAAGCATCAATTCTCCGGCACTCAGCTTTCTTCATAGTCCAACTCTCACATCCATACATGACCGCAGGAAAAACCATAACCTTGACTAGACGGACCTTAGTTGGCAAAGTAATGTCTCTGCTTTTGAATATACTATCTAGGTTGGTCATAACTTTTCTTCCAAGGAGTATGCATCTTTTAATTTCATTGCTGCAATCACCATCTGCAGTGATTTTGGAGCCCCCAAAAATAAAGTCTGACACTGTTTCCCCTGTTTCCCTATCTATTGCCCATGAAGTGATGGGACCAGATGCCATGATCTTCATTTTCTGAATGTTCAGCTTTAAGCCAACTTTTTCGTTCTCCTCTTTCACTTTCATCAAGAGGCTTTTTAGCTCCTCTTCACTTTCTGCCATAAGGATGGTGTCATCTGCATATCTGAGGTTATTGATATTTCTCCCAGCAAATGTCTATTTAGGTCTGCCCATTTTTGGATTGGGTTTCCTTTTTCTGTTATTGAGTTGTGTGAGCAGTTTGTGTATTTTGGAAATTAAGCCCTTGTCAGTTGCATCATTTGCAAATATCTTTCCCAGACTTGGGTTTGTCTTTGCATTTTGTTTACAGTTTCCTTTCTTTGCAAAAACTTGTAAGTTTAATTAGATCCCATTCGTTTATTTTTGTTTTTATTTCTTTTGCCTTAGGAGATAGACCTAAGAAAATATCGCTACAGTTTATGTTAGAGACTGTGTTGCCAGTGTTCTCTTTTAGGAACTTTATTGTGTCATGTCTTGGGCTTCCCTTGTGGCTCAGCTGGGAAAGAATCCACTTGCAATGTGGGAGACCTGGGTTCAATCCCTGGGTTGGGAAGATCCCCTGGAGAAGGGAAAGGCTACCCACTCCAGTATTCTGGCCTGGAGAATTCCATAGATTACAGTCCATGGGGTTGCACAGAGTTGGACATGACTAAGCAACCTAACCTGCCTCTTGAGAAATCTGTATGCAGGCCAGGAAGCAACAGTTAGAACTGGACATGGAACAACAGACTGATTCCAAATAGGAAAAGGAGTACCTCAAGGCTGTATATTGTCACCCTGCTTATTTAACTTCTATGCAGAGTACATCATGAGAAACGCTGGGCTGGAGGAAGCACAAGCTGGAATCAGGATTGCCAGGAGAAATATCAATAACCTCAGATAGGCAGATGACACCACCCTTCTTTTATCAATGTCTTATAGTTCTCCACATGTAAGTCTTTAACCTTCTTGGTCAAAGTTTTTTTGTTTGTTTTTGATGCAATTTTAAAAGTTACACTGTCAGTGTAAAGAAATGCAGGTCTCCTACATTGCAGGCAGATCCTTTACCAACTGAGCCACCAGGGAAGCCCAGTATAAAGAAGTGCAGCAGATTTCTGTATGGTAATTTTGTATCCTGTTACTTTACTGAGTTTGTTTATCTAGTAGTTTTTGTGTGGAATCTTTAGGGTTTTCTATATAGAGAATCATGTCATCTGCCTATAATGGCAGTTTTACCTCTTCCCTTCTAATCTGGGGGCTTCCCTAGTGGCTCAGACGGTAAAGCATCTGTCTGCAATGCAGGAGATCCGGGTTCAATCCCTGGGTTGGGAAGATCCCCTGGAGAAGGAAATAGCAGCCCACTCCAGTATTCTTGCCTGGTAAATCCCATGGACCGCGGAGCCTGGTAGGTTACTGTCCATGGGGTTGCAAAGAGTCGGACATGACTGAGCGACTTCACTTTCACTTTCACTTTTGTCATCTAGGTACATTTTGTATCCTTTTCTCGTCTGACTGCGGTGGGTAGCACTTCCAATACTATGTTGAATAGAAGTGGTGAGACTGGGCATCCTTGTCTTATTACAGATGTTAGTGAGGGATGGCTTTTAGCTTTTCACTGTTGAGTATTATGTTGACTGTGGGCTTGTAATAAACAGTTTCTATTATATTGAGATGTGTTCCCTTAACACCCACTTTGATAAGAGTTTTTGTCATGAATGGATGTCGAATTTTATCAGATGCTTTTTCTGCATCTGTTGAAATGATTATGTGGTTTTCTCTTTTCTTTTGTTGATGTGGTGTATCACATTGATTGATTTGTGTACATTGAGCCATCCTTGTGACCTGGGGATAAATCCAATATGATTATATCATATGATCTTTTTCTTGGATTTGATTTGCTAATTTTTGTTGAGAATTTTTGCATCTGTATTCATCTAAGATATCAGCCTGTAATTTTCTTTTTTGGTATCATCTGGTTTTGGTATCAGGGTGATATGATGACTTAAGTTCTTCTTTATATGTTTGGTAGAATTCCCCAGTGAAGCCACCTCCATGTTCTGAATTCTTAAATAAAATGTTGTATAGCCTGTGTCAGTACTTTCTTTTTATAGCTGAATAGTATTCCATTATATGGATTCTCAGTTAACATTATCACACCTAACAAAATCAGTAATCCTTTTTGCATCACCTAATATCTTGATTGTCTTCAATTTCTCCAAGATCCAGTCTGGGATCATACATTGCAATTGTGTATATTCCCTTAATCTTCTTTACTGCAGAGTCATTCCTTGTTTTATGGGATTGACTAGCTGCAGACACCATGCTAGTTATCACAGAATACCCTACCTCCTGGGTTTATTTGAGTGTTTCCTTGTGGAGTTCTTAGCTTTTTCTTCTGGCCTCTGTATTTCATATAAATGTGATTAGATTCCTGTTAAACATTTTGGCTAGGATGTACACTTCATTGTATCTCATTGGGAAACATACGATATGTATTTTATTATTTATAATGCTGAGATTAATGACTGAATGAGAGTTTGATTCCTCCATTGTGAATTTTATCTTTTTTCGGTCCTTACAAGTAAGAAGTAATCTTTGTTGTATTACTTTGGTACCATACAATGTCTAGTTCTCTGTCAATCTTTTGTTTGATGATTAAAACACTGATTGATAATCATTGCCTTAATCAGTAATTTCATGAAATATTGCAACATAATAATTTTCTTATTCTGTCACTCTACCTACATTCATAATTGTCATTTTTCTATAAAGAAGAACTTTTCCTTTTTACTTGAAGCTATCTGCCTCTCCTGAACCATAGATCACTCTTTGAAAGCAAAACAACAATAATCAAAATTTACTTGTCTTCCCCCCAATAGTTTTTAAGGAAAGGGTTGATGTTATAGCTGCCTCCTTGAAATTGAAATCGCTGGCATTCAGTTGCAGGTATTTTGTAATTACCACTATGGTGTTGTGTTTAAGTTTATGGATTAAACAAAAGTTGGGTTTGTGAGAGTTTTGAGCTTCCAGACAGGTTTCTTTCTTTCTTTGTGTTTTTCAAATTATGTTTTTGTAATTAAAAATATATTATATATTATATTGCATTATATATTGTATATATATTATATATATATGAAAATAATACTGTGTTCAGACTGGGGCCTGTGTTAAATTGAATTTCAAATTTTAGAGACAGCTTATGTAACCTAATATGATCAGTTTTTTAATTAATGTTTTCATGTGGTCTTGAAAAGAATATTCCTGTTCTTTTTAATTGAATGAAAAGTCCTAAATCAAGACTATTAGTAATATTAATAATGTTATTTGAAACACTCATATCCCTATTTTTTGTCTGCTTGATCTATTAGCCATTTAGAGACTTTTGTTAAAAATCTATTAGGATTATAGATTTTTCCATTTGTACTCACACTTTTCAGGATTTATTTATATATTTTGAGCCTATGTTTCTATCTTTATGTAGCTTCATGATTGTTAAATTATCTTTTTGGATGGTTCCTTTTATTAGCAACAAAATCTCCTTGTCTCTTTTCTCAATTAATTTTTTTATTTTTAAAATCTGGTTTTGGCTGTGCTTTGTTGCTGTTTGGGGTTTTCTGTAGCTGTGGTGAGTGGGCTACGCTCCAGTTGCAGTGTGCAGGCTTCTCAGTGTGGGGGCTTTTCTTGTAAAGCACAGGCTCTAGGCTTGAGGGCTTCAGTAGTTGCAGTACATGGGCTCAGTAGTTGCGGCTCCCATGCTTTGGGAGCACAGACTCAGCAGTGGCTCACAAGTTCAGTTACTCTGTGGCTTGTGGGGTCTTCCTGGACCAGGGGTGGAACTCATGTCCCCTGCCTTGGCAGGCAGATTCTTTACCACTGAGCCACCAGGGAAGCCTGCCTTGTCTCTTTTAAATGCTGCTCATTTAAAATACATGATGTTAGTAAATAACTACAGCAGATTTCTGATGGTCATTTTCCTGATTTTTAAAAAATTTCCTAATTTTTAAATTTTTGTGTTGTTTTGTTTTAGGCATGTGTCTTATAAGCAGTATACAGCAGAATTTTAAGCCAATCTGAGAGTCTCTGTTTTTCAGTAAGTGAGTTTACATTTATATTTACTCTGATGATACATTTGAATTTAGTTTTGCTATTTTTTCTTATGCTTTTCTATTTGCCATGCATTTTCTCCGCTTTTTTTTCCCCCTCTTCTTCTGTCCTCTGTTGAACTATTAGCTTGCTTTGTTTCTTTTATTTCTTAATCTGTGTGGAAATGTATATGTTCCGTATCTGTTCTTTCAGTGGTCACTCTGAAGGTTAATATGCATTAAGTGAAACTTTCTTTACAGCAATCATGTCATTTTTATATAGTATTTTGGATTCACTAGTTAAATCACACCTAAAAGTACTTTTTGTGCTCTCTCTTTTACTCTGTGTATTTGTTAGTTTTCATTATCTTTCAATAATCTCCTTATTTACTTTTGTTTCTTGCATTCCTTTCCTTCCTCCTGAGTTCATTTTTCTTCATACTAAAATACGTTCCCTTGATACTTCTTTTAGCTAGAGTTTGTGTACTTTAAAGTCCTGATCTGTTTCAGAATGTTGTTATTTCATCTTCATTTCACCTGAACTCTCTAACATTCACCTGTAAATTATGTACAATAAAGCCAGTTGGCCCACAGTATAGGGTTATTGGGGGTAACTAATAATATTTGTTGAAACACTTTATACACTGTTTTGTATGTATATATAATGCTATTATTATTAGATAATATACCTCCTGAAAGTGAAAGTGTTAGTCGCTCGGTTGTGTCCAATTTTTTGAGACTTTATGGACTGTAGCCCACCAGGCTCCTCTGTCCATGGAATTCTCCAGGCAAAGTACTGGAGTGGTTGCCATTCTCCTCTCCAGGGGATCTTCCCAACTCAGGGATCGAACCCAAGTCTCTGGCATTGCAGGTGAATTCTTTACCATCTGAGTTACCAGGGAAGCCCAATATATCCTATTATATATTATAATATATATATATTATATCCTATTAGAGTTATATTAGAATTACTGTGTTTTGAATAGATTCTAAAAAGCATCACTTACTGTATTGAGATCATATTTACTAAGATAAAAGAGAATAATACCTACTAGAAATACCATGAAATGTACTTGCTCACACCTTGGGAGAAGAGCGGCTGGGATAAGATGAAATTAGGGGTCCTAACTAGAGCCAGAAATCCTGGAATGTGAAGTCAAGTGGGCCTTAGAAAGCATCACTACAAACAAAGCTAGTGGAGGGGATGGAATTCCAGTGGAGCTGTTTCAAATCCTGAAAGATGATGCTGTGAAAGTGCAGCACTCAATATGCCAGCAAATTTGGAAAATTCAGCAGTGGCCACAGGACTGGAAAAGGTCAGTTTTCATTCCAATCCCAAAGAAAGGCAATGCAAAAGAATGCTCAAACTACTGCACAATTGCACTCATCTCACACACTGGTAAAGTAATGCTCAAAATTCTCCAAGCCAGGCTTTAGCAATACGTGAACCGTGAACTCCCTAATGTTCAAGCTGGTTTTAGAAAAGGCAGAGGAACCAGAGATCAAATTGCCAGCATCCACTGGATCATCGAAAAAGCAAGAGAATTCCAGAAAAAACATCTATTTCTGCTTTATTGACTATGCCAAAGCCTTTGACTGTGTGGATCACAATAAACTGCTGAAAATTCTGAAAGAGATGGGAATACCAGACCACCTGACCTGCCTCTTGAGAAACCTATATGCAGCTCAGGAAGCAACAGTTAGAACTGGACATGGAACAACAGACTGATTCCAAATAGGAAAAGGAGTACGTCAAGGCTATATATTGTCACCCTGCTTATTTAACTTCTATGCAGAGTACAGCATGAGAAACACTGGGCTGGAGGAAGCACAAGCTGGAATCACAAATGCCAGGAGAAATATCAATAACCTCAGATATGCAGATGACACCACCCTTATGACAGAAGGTGAAGAGGAACTAAGAAGCCTCTTGATGAAAGTGAAAGTGGAGAGTGAAAAAGTTGGCTTAAAGCTCAACGTTCAGAAAATGAAGATCATGGCATCCAGTCCCATCCCTTCATGGGAAATAGATGGGGAAACAGTGGACACAGTGTCAGGCTTTATTTAGGGGGGCTCCAAAATCACTGCAGATGCTGACTGCAGCCGTGAAATTAAAAGACACTTACTCCTTGAAAGAAAAGTTATGACCAACCTAGAAAGCATATTGAAAAGCAGAGACATTACTTTGCCAACAAAGGTCCGTCTAGTCAAGGCTATGGTTTTTCCTGTGGTCATGTATGGATGTGAGAGTTGGACTGTGAAGAAAGCTGAGCGCTGAAGAATTGATGCTTTTGAAGTGTGGTGTTGGAGAAGACTCTTGAGAGTCCCTTGGACTTCAAGGAGATCCAACCAGTCCATTCTGAAGGAGATCAGCCCTGGGATTTCTTTGGAGGGAATGATGCTGAAGCTGAAACTCCAGTACTTTGGCCACCTCGTGTGAAGAGTTGACTCATTGGGAAAGACTCTGATGCTGGGAGCGATTGGGGGCAGGAGGAGAAGGGGACGACCGAGGATGAGATGGCTGGATGGCATCATTGACTCGACGGATGTGAGTCTGAGTGAACTCCGGGAGTTGGTGATGGACAGGGAGGCCTGGCGTGCTGCGATTCATGGGGTCGCAAAGAGTCAGACACGACTGAGCAACTGAACTGAACTGCCAACTTAGTGTTACTATCATTCAGTAAAACTTTGAGACATGCAAGCGTGAAGTGCAGTTTTTTTACTTTGTTTTTATCTGTTTACAAAGACAATGCACAAATAGTGTAAAATTCAAATGATAAGAAAAGAAGAGGAAAGAAAGAAATCTTTCCAGAAATCCCACAGAATTAAAACTGTTGACATATTGAAACACATCCTTCTAGAACACATCTTCCTCTGCATGTGTAGCTATATGGATTTATAGAGACTTGCCTTTTCATCTTTCAAAAGGAATCATACTATATTTGCAGTTTTGCTACTGCATTTCTCACTTAGTGATTATCAAGGGAATATAAATGAACATCATTGTATATAGCATTGAATAAATGTATAGTGTCGAGAAGATTTGGAAGAGGGCATGGCAACCCATGCCAGTATTAATACCTGGAGAATCTCATGGACAGAGGAGCCTGGCAGGCTACAGTCCATAGGGTCACAAAGAGTTGGACACCACTGAAGCAACATAGCATGCACATACTATTGTATGGATGTGTCATCATTTTATTTAATCAATTCCGTATTGTGAGGCTTTAAAATTATTTTTATTTTATAAAGTACGCACAGTTGCCTGAAAATGTCTTTAAGATAAATTGCTTGCAGTGGTATTAGTCAAAGAGTGTGCACATTCACGTTTTTTATACATATTTAATTTTTCTCTCCAGAAGGTGTCCAAGAATGCCTCTTTTCCTCACATAAACTGAGTATTGTCATTTTTTCCCTTTATGTTTCCAGTTTGAGGTTTTTATCAATAGCTCTGCTTATTATCATTTGAGTATCTTACTGAGTGAGGTTTGAGTATCTTTTCTTGTTTTATTGATCTTTTGTAATTATTTTGAAAATTTTCCTTTTGGCCATTTATTATCTTTTTGCATTTATCCATTGCTTGTTAAACTATGTGGACCTTTTTCTTATTTGGCTTATAAATTATTTACTATAAATACCCTGTTTTGTTTTTTTTTTTAATCTTTCAACTTTGTGCTTTTTATTATGTTACTGTTTTTTGTGTTTTTTTTTGGTTTTCAACCTTGTTCAAGAATTTTTTGACATTTTTATTTGATCAAAATTTCCTTTATGAGTTCTGGGTTGTTTCCTTACGTGGGATAACTGAAAGTTCTTACCCACTTCAAAAGTATTAGAATGTTCACTCATATTTTGTTTTAACGCTCTTACCAGTTTATTTCTCTCCCATTTAGAATCTTTAACTCATCTGGAGTGGTTTTGGTATAAGGATATATATATATATATATATATATATATCACTACCTTCCTGTTTTTCACATTCTGTTCTGCGTTTTAAACTTGACTGAGGAAAATGAAGCTACATTGAGCATCCTGAATCGTGGCAGGAAGTGAGATGTGGTGCATAGTTTTCAGTTTACTAATGTGTCTTGGGTATTTGTGAGCAGAATCGGAGGTTCAAAGGGGGAAAGAGTGGATTGGGGAGAAGTTGACAGTCTCATGTCTGGGTTACCTTATATGTACGTGTGTGAAAAAGGATTAAAGAGAGGTTACAAGCAAAGTGTCTTTTAGAAGTTTAGTGTCTGTTAGCAGTTTCACTGCTTTTAGTGACCCTGAGTTCTTTATCAGGGCAAGTGGAACTGGGGTAGGATGACATGAGACACCAGCTGACGTGAGGACTTAGAGGCTTTGTGTCTTGAATACCGAGTGGCCTTCATGATGAATCCATGAACTTTCTGAATTCTGTGAACTGGTAGGGTTTTCTTTAACTACTTTTTCAGCATATGTTTCACTTTAGAAAGAAATTAGAATAGGGAAGGGGGTTCCCTTTCCATCTCTGACCTCTGATCCCCTGACCCATAAGTAAATGCTTGTTACGCTTCTTATATATCTTACAGAAATTCCAAGCATTGTTTTGACTGCTACTTGCTATCAAATGCTCAGTTATTGACATTGAAGGTCTTTCACTCAGAAGAGAAAAATCAAGAAAGAAGGTAAGAAATAGAAATCTGTTTATGGCTTTGAAACATACATTTCTTCAAGTTAAGAAGAATTCATCAAGATAATTTCTTTAGAACAATCCCTTTCAACAATAAAAATCAATTTAATGAACATAAACAGGAAGAAACAGATGCCAAGGGTGGGATATGGCTCATGATGACAGCCTCTGTTTGTTGTGTACCTGACACTGGCCAGATGCTTTGCACACACTGTCACTAATTCACACCATATTGACATCTTCAGTGCAGAGATGAAGAAACTGGGGCTTCTAGAGAGAAATAACATGCCCCAAGCTTGCCCTGGTTGGTAAAGAATAGAGCTGGGTTTGGACTCTAGTCTTCACCTTTGGAGCCACCTGTGTTGTGGGTAACCTACAGTCTGTTCCAGCCAGTCCTGAAAGACCTTCCCCCCACTCTTGGATTAGACCATTCCTTTTCTTTTTTCTGCTATTTTGTTCATAGGCCCATAAGGAATAGATGTATAACACAGACACAATTTCACATTTGTGAACTATGGCTTGTAGAAGGCATATAGGATAACTTTTATAATAATATTTGCTGTTTTGAATTTTTCCCATTATTGAAGAGTATCTGGGCCTCCATTACTGTGTGTGCATTACTCAGGATCCTTCTATTTGTCTGTAATTTGTTATAATGTGTTGATTCATTAGAATGAGATGTAAAATTGCCATTTGATAACTGTTGTGATTAATGTACAGGCATCTGGCTGAGATTAGATGGTGCTTGCCCCCTAGGGTTATGCTGTGTCTAGTGGGCAGGTGAGGGAAAAGAGCAAGAAGATATTAATTTCTTCTATAATTCTCACTCACGGTCTGTTCTGT
Source organism: Ovis canadensis (assembly GCF_042477335.2). Classification (NCBI taxonomy): domain Eukaryota; kingdom Metazoa; phylum Chordata; class Mammalia; order Artiodactyla; family Bovidae; genus Ovis; species Ovis canadensis. The sequence continues at coordinate 229,463,415 of NC_091245.1, forward strand.
TTCAGGTTTCTCTGGGAACTGGCTGGGTAAGACTATTAATGGGGAGAAGGAAGGATGGGGGTGGGATGGGCAGACCTATATTTTATCCTTCAGTTCAGTTCAGTCGCTCAGTTGTGTACGACTCTGCGACCCCATGAATCTCAGCACACCAGGCCTCCTGTCCATCACCAGCTCTTGCAGTTCACTCAGACTCACATCTGTCGAGTCAGTGATGCCATCCAGCCATCTCATCCTCGGTCGTCCCCTTCTCCTCTTGCCCCCAATCCCTCCTAGCATCAGAGTCTTTTCCAATGAGTCAACTCTTCACATGAGGTGGCCAAAGTACTGGAGTTTCAGCTTCAGCATCATTCCTTCCAAAGAAATCCCAGGGCTGATCTCCTTCAGAATGGATTGGTTGGATCTCCTTGCAGTCCAAGGGACTCTCAAGAGTCTTCTCCAACACCACAGTTCAAAAGCATTAATTCTTCAGCCTTCAGCCTTCTTCACAGTCTAACTCTCACATCCATACATGACCACAGGAAAAACCATAGCCTTGATTAGATGGACCTTAGTCGGCAAAGTAATGTCTCTGCTTTTGAATATGCTATCTAGGTTGGTCATAACTTTTCTTCCAAGGAGTAAGCATCTTTTAATTTCATTGCTGCAGTCAGCATCTGCAGTGATTTTGGAGCCCCAAAAAATAAAGTCTGACACTGTTTCCACTGTCTCCCCATCTATTTCCCATGAAGTGATGGGACCAGATGCCATGATCTTCGTTTTCTGAATGTTGAGCTTTAAACAGAAATGTCATATCAAACAAGTCATTGTTCATTGCACTTCTACTGTAGGTCTGTCTCTGTCTTGTACTTTGTTGTTGTTCAGTAGTTAAGTCATATCTGATTCTTTGCTCATATGGACTGCAGCACACCAGGCTCCTTTCTCTTCCTTCATTATCTTCCCGACTTTGCTCAAATTCATGTCCATTGAGTCTGTGATGCTATCTAACCATCTCATCCTCTGCCGCCCTCTTTCCTTTTGCCTTCAAATTTTCTCAGCATCAGGGTCTTTTCCAATGAATCAGCTCTTCACATCAGGTGGCCCAAGTATTGGAGCTTCAGCTTCAGCATCAGTCCTTCCAATGAATATTCAGGTTTGATTTCCTTTGAGATTGATTGGCCTGATCTCCTTGCAGTCCAGGGAACTCTGAAGAGTCTTCTCCAGCCCCCATAATTTGAAAGCATCAATTCTTCAGCACTCAGCTTTTTTTATGGGCCAAATCTTATATCTGTACATGACTGCTGGAAAAACCATAGCTTTGACTATACAGACCTTTGTTGGCAAAGTAGTGTCTCTACTTTTTAATATGGTGTCTAGGTTTGTTATAGTTTTCCCTCCAAGGAGCAAGCGTTTTTTTATTTCATGGCTTCAGTCACCATCCACAGTGATTTTGGACCCCAAGAAAATAAAATCTGTCACTGCTTCTGCTTTTTCCCCTTCTATTTACTGTGAAGTGATGGGACCAGTTGCCACGATCTTAGTTTTTTTTCATGTTGAGTTTTAAGCAACTGTTTTGACGCTTGTCAAAAACATTCTTTGCCAATAAGGTCATAGGATATAAGTGGAAAGGCAAGACACATAAACAAACATGAAACCAAACTAGAGAGTTTGCCAAAGCATTCCACTGTACTGTGTGACTTACAATATAAAAAACATTAGAGATAGGAAAGATTATTGGCCATAAGTAGTCAGGGCAGCTAAGATATGGCCAGATGGAAAGGAGAAGGAGTCTTGAGATCTTGTCATTTTTATGTGTATTAAGAGACTAAAGAGGGGCTTCCCTGATAGCTCAGTTGATAAAGAATCTGCCTGCAATGCAGGAGATCCCGGTTTGATTCCTGGGTCAGGAAGATCCTCTGGAGAAGGGATAGGCTGCCCACTCCAGTATTCTTCGGCTTCCCTCGTGGCTCAGCTGGTAAAGAATCTGGCTGCAATGCTAGAGACCTGGGTTCAATCCCTGGGTTGGGAAGATCCTCTGGAGAAGGGAAAGGCTACCCACTCCAGTATTCTGGCCTGGAGAACTCCATGGGCTGTATAGTCCGTAGAGTCGCAAAGAGTCAGACACGACTGAGCAACTTGCTCTTTCACTTTCAACAGACAGAACTGTGTCCAAAGACCTAAGATAAACCCAAGGGTAGAGCCCTTGGTAAACCAGTCTTTCTAAGTAATGACATTAATGTATGCCCTCCACAGCAAATTCTGGGTTCCCAGGAGTCCTTCCCCCAGATAATTGCAGGTGAAAGGTCATCATCAAGAAGCTTCCTCAGCCTGCCCTTGGTGTTAGTTGATCTGTCTTAGTCTAAAGTCCCTTGGCACTTGACGTAAACAGTTTGTACTGCATTACTGTGACCTGTTGTCTTGGAATCTGTTCTCCCATTCCTTCTTCCTTTGGCCTCCTTAGTGCCTGGTGCAGCCTGTGGATGTAGAAGGTCTAATAACAGTCATGAATGCCTTTGGACTGAGGCCCATGATCTTGGCACCAGGAAAGCCCTGTGGGGTCCCGAACTGTAAACCAACTTCATCCTTGAGATCCAAAACAGAGCTGAGCTTGAGACTGTGAATGCACCATGTCTCCTAGCTCTGTTTTCTTGTCTCAGATGGAATTTCTGTGTTAACGCAAGAGTTCTAGGAGATTCCATCCCATCCTATGCAGGATTTCTGAACAGATTAGAATGGAAAACACATGAAAACTCATACTACAGACAGACCTTTAAGCACTTGCTGTCCACACTGATCATTGAGTTCAGCAAGTGAGTCAGAAAGGGGCTGGGGTGGTATTTGAGGCAAGAAAAAGCTATTTTATAGTCTTGTGCATTAAAAAACTCCAGAGATGGTTATTCTGTTTATGTTTAGAAGACCCGCCTTTCAGGGGAAGTATCTCCACTTTTATCTCATCCCATATCAAGCAGGTCACCAAGAACAATTGTAGCCCTTTTCTTACTCTAGATTTGCTAGAATCACATCAGATCCCACAGCTGAGAAAGACCCTTGGTCTATTTGGACATGTCGCTGATAATATCTCTTCACATTAATGGTTTTGTTGCTGATAATATTTCTTTGCAGTAATGATTTTATCCTGGATATCCAGAGGGACAGAAAGAGATGAGTAATGGGGGAGTGGAGTTACAAAATAAATCTACAGTAAAAATAAAACAAATTACTTCTCTACTATTATGAAAAAGAAGTAAAGAATTATTTCAACAGTTATTTATGTCAAGCAGGAAGTATTAATTTTCCCCAAATAATTAAGAATATGTTTTTATCATTGGTCTTGATATAAAATGCTGAAATATACTTTTGGTTGTGGGTATCCTTTTGCTTATAGTTAAATGAAGTTAAGTAGACTCAGGTCAGGGTATTTGATTTTGCTTTGATACATTTGTTTTCCCGGTTCTTTTTCTTTTAAGGAGGTGATCAGTATCATTTGGAAATGTGTTTCGGGTGATGGCATACTAAGCAGGTCTTTTTTTTTTTTTTTTGTCATCCTTTTTTTTTTTTTTTTAAATTTTAAAATCTTTAATTCTTACATGCATTCCCAAACATGACCCCCCCTCCCACCTCCCTCCCCACAACATCTCTCTGGGTCATCCCCATGTACCAGCCCCAAGCATGCTGCACCCTACGTCAGACATGGACTGGCGATTCAATTCTTACATGATAGTATACATGTTAGAATTCCCATTCTCCCAAATCATCCCACCCTCTCCCTCTCCCTCTGAGACCAAAAGTCCGTTATACCCATCTGTGTCTTTTTTCCTGACTTGCATACAGGGTCGTCATTGCCATCTTCCTAAATTCCATATGTATGTGTTAGTATACTGTATTGGTGTTTTTCTTTCTGGCTTACTTCACTCTGTATAATTGGCTCCAGTTTCATCCATCTCATCAGAACTGATTCAAATGAATTCTTTTTAACGGCTGAGTAATACTCCATTGTGTATATGTACCACAGCTTTCTTATCCATTCATCTGCTGATGGACATCTAGGTTGTTTCCATGTCCTGGCTATTATAAACAGTGCTGCGATGAACATTGGGGTACATGTGTCTCTTTCAATTCTGGTTTCCTCGGTGTGTATGCCCAGAAGTGGGATTGCTGGGTCATAAGGGAGTTCTATTTGCAATTTTTTAAGGAATCTCCACACTGTTCTCCATAGTGGCTGTACTAGTTTGCATTCCCACCAACAGTGTAGGAGGGTTCCCTTTTCTCCACACCCTCTCCAGCATTTATTGCTTGCAGATTTTTGGATCGCAGCCATTCTGACTGGTGTGAAGTGGTACCTCATTGTGGTTTTGATTTTAAGCAGGTCTTTGATAAATCTTCCAGAACCCGAGGCTTGCATGCTTCTGAGCTGCTGTGAATGGCCCCGGCACTCCTGACCACGCTTCCAGCTAGGATGTCACTCAGATCCCTGAAATGGAGCCTTCTGCTGTTGTCGCTGCTGAGTTTCCTGGTGATGTGGTACCTCAGTCTGCCGCACTACAATGTGATAGAACGTGTGAACTGGATGTACTTCTATGAGTATGAGCCCATTTACAGACAAGACTTCCGCTTCACACTTCGAGAGCATTCAAATTGCTCTCATCAAAACCCATTTCTTGTCATCCTGGTGACCTCACACCCCTCAGATGTGAAAGCCAGGCAGGCCATTAGAGTTACTTGGGGTGAAAAGAAGTCTTGGTGGGGATATGAAGTTCTTACATTTTTCTTATTAGGCCAACAGGCTGAAAAGGAAGACAAAATGTTAGCATTATCCTTAGAGGATGAACACCTCCTTTATGGGGACATAATACGACAGGATTTTTTAGATACATACAATAATCTGACCTTGAAAACCATTATGGCATTTAGGTGGGTAACTGAGTTTTGCCCCAACGCCAGGTATATCATGAAGACAGACACTGATGTTTTCGTCAATACTGGCAATTTAGTGAAGTATCTTTTAAATTTAAACCACTCAGAGAAGTTTTTCACAGGTTATCCTCTAATTGATAATTATTCTTATCGAGGATTTTACCAAAAAACCCATATTTCATACCAGGAATATCCCTTCAAGGTGTTCCCGCCTTACTGCAGTGGGTTGGGTTATATAATGTCCAGAGATTTGGTGCCGAGAATCTATGAAATGATGAGTCACGTAAAACCCATCAAGTTTGAAGATGTATATGTTGGGATCTGTTTGAATTTATTAAAAGTGGACATTCATATTCCAGAAGACACCAACCTTTTCTTTTTATATAGGATCCATTTGGATGTCTGTCAGCTCAGACGTGTGATTGCAGCCCATGGCTTTTCTTCCAAGGAAATCATCACATTTTGGCAGGTTATGCTAAGGAACACCACATGTCATTATTAATTTGACATTCTACCCAAAGCCTAGAGAAGGGAGGATACTTTATGGAAAGTGTTATTGTTAGGCTATGAAATCGCCAATGAAAAACCCATGAGAAGGTCACTGTGTGGCTCAAAGCTGAAGCTCGTATAGAGCCTATAGACTGGAGACTGGAGGGTTACACTTGGCCTGTGGTTTATTATGACAACAATCAAGTCAAGCCTTTTAAAGGTGATATTCAGAGGAATTAAAATCTTATAGGAATGGGAGGGTTTTTTTTTAAATAAAACTAATAGGACCAAACAGTTTGAACATGTCATTCTGTAGTCTAGAGCTTCTTAAATGGGTTTTCATTGAATTATAAGCTCATTTATCCATAACAACAAAACAGTGTGGAGCATTATTCATTGAGGCATCTAGTCAGTTCAGGGTTTTGTGTATATCTTACATGGATTACTAGTTTCTTTAAATATACAGTTCTGTGTAAAAGAAACTGAAGTTATTTCTGAACAAAGTTTAATCTGTTTTTGGTCATTTGGAAGATATTTCAAGATGTTGCAGTATTAAAGAGTTATTATTTAATAATACTTAGAGTTTTACACTTTATGGATGTTTGAATGTTTTGGTTGTTTCAATACTGCATAAACAGAATAAACTTTTTTTCCAGTTACTTCAGTGATGAATTTATGATGAATAGCTCCATTAATGTGTAGTCATTATTGTATATCAATAATCTCTTGGACTTTGATAAATATTTCATCGTGGTAATATAGAGAAGAATTAAAGCAAGAAGATCAAAATTACTGTCTTGTTTTTAGAAACATAATCCCTCGTATTTTTAGATGTCACTTCATTTGTCTCATTTTTCTGCCTGGAAATTCGGAGTAATATAGACTGCCAGGTAGCATGTTTCCTTTTAGAAAGGACTCTGAAGCCCAAAAAGAACGAACGAACATGATGGCCAGAATATCATGGAAAGCAGTATCGTATTTCAGTGCTTGAGTTGAAAAGAGAAGACTAATATTTGAGTTGCAGTTAACTGTTCCATGTTTTTTTCATTAACAATCAGTTTGAGAATAAAAAAGAATAAAGAAAAAAAGCACTGTTGCTGTTGTTACTAGTTTCACATCAAGAGGAAAGCCCTACTACATGGTCTAAAATCAAGTCTAATTTCCATGTTGGAGAGAAATGCGTTGTTTCATAGAAGTGGTGACATAGGTCACCTTTGACCTACCAGTTGGTCCAAGAAGAGCACTCCTTGCCCCCATATTCTTGGGGCTGTGCAGTTTCCCATTATGCCTGATATGGGACAAGTAACTTTCTCTGGGTTACACTATGGCAAAAGATCAAATCTGTTGGGAGAAAATATGAACTTTAAAGTATATAGTCAGCTCTCAGAACACTCATACATTTGTAATTTTCCTGTAAAAAAGCTTAATTTGAATTAGAAGTGTTATAACGTGTGATTCCTTATAACAAGGCTGTTTCCATTTCCCTCATCTCAGACCTGATCCAATCACAATAAAAATCATAAAATAAATACTCTGTGGAATCAATCCATGCCTTTGCTAATTCCCACGCATCCGGGAGTCACTTTCTCTAAGACACAGGTGGTGGGTTGTTTGTTTTTTTTTTGGTAGGATTAGATTTGATTGAATTTGCGTTGTTTATATTCATGTTTGGGAAGCAAACTCAAAGAAGTTTTAAAGAGAACTTGTGAAATAAAAGATAGTGTCCCTTCACTTGTAAGACTAAAAAAAGAAGTAAAATGTGAATAATTGCCAAGTTTTAGAAGATTTTTCCTTTTCAACTACAGATTGTTGCTTAAGAGATCTCTAAAGAATTAAATGATTATGAAAAACATTAAGAGGTCGGGTCATTTTATTTTTTGTCTTTAACTTCATGTTTGTTTCCAAGTAGGTGATGGCATACTAGTACTAGTACTCTAGTAGTACTCTAGTACTAGAGTACTCTACTCTAGTACTCTTGCCTGGAATATCCCATGGAAGGAGGAGCCTGGTGGGCTGCAGTCTATGGGGTCACTAAGAGTCGGATATGACTGAGCGACTTCACTTTCACTTTTCATTTTCATGCGTTGGAGAAGGAAATGGCAACCCACTCCAGTGTTCTTGCCTGGAGAATCCCAGGGACGGCGGAGCCTAGTGGGCTGCTGTCTATGGGGTCGCACAGAGTTGGACACGACTGAAGTGACTTAGCAGCAGCAGCAGTATTAATCAGCTGTATTATTAAAATCTTGGCCTCTGATGTTTAACCACATCAGCAGCACTCTTTATTTTAACTGATAACAAAGTTCAGTACCGGAGCCTTCTACCATCCACAGCCCTGCCGTCCCCGTGGTCTTACATACTCTGTGTCACTCATTTACTTTGCTTGCTCCGTAAGCATTGAGTCTGGGACCCAAGCATGTTAACTTCTGCCAGATTATCCTGCAAGAGCAGATCCCAGAAGTCGTTAACAACCGTGTGTTCTTTTCATCCATACCGCACGCCACTGGTTACATTGGCATGCTGCCCTGGTTACTGTGTCTTCTCACCTCAGGGCCGGGTTGAAGGACAGCCCTTGTCTGGAATATGTCATCCTTATCAATGGAGGGGGAAAAGAGCTGGTGGAAATGCTGGCCTCTATATCCGCTGACTATATCCGCTGACCAAAGCAAATCTCTTGCCAAGGCTAGTGTCACTGGCGGCTAGGGATGGGGGGATTTAGTCTCCCTGGAAATAGTACAAGTCATGTTTTGGCAGCCAGGAGTATTTTGTTCTTTTACAGGATGGAGAAGGGATAGTTGGGTCCAAAAATCTGCTTCCCTGGTGGCTCAGATGATCAAGAATCGGCCTACAATGGAGGAGACCTGGGTTCAATCCCCGGGTTGGGAAGATCCCTAGGAGGAAGGCATGGCAACCCACTCCAGTATTCTTGCCTAGAGAATCCCATGGACAGAGGAGCCTGGCGGGCTATGTCCATGGGGTCCCAAAGAGTCTGACATGACTGAGCGACTAAGCACTGCCACACCTAGTGTGTGAGAAGAAGGGGCTCAGGGATCTGGAATCTGAGGCCAGCCCCAGTGGACCAGAGGTTTTCTGGCTCACTTGGAGAGGGTGCTTTGAGCCCTTCCCTGAGAGGGCTGCCCTTTCACCCTCCTTAATCTACCCCCAGCTCTTGCTTAAGTGATCTTGGTATTATGTTCCAATCAACTCGCCAGATGAAGAGCAGCCAGAGTTGAGCTATTTATAACAGTATTTCTGACTATGAAGTTAGGGATAAAGCTCTCTTCTCTTGGGGTCTGGTAGGCAGTTATTTCAGGATATGGAGTGGGAGAGAGAGGCATTGGAAGGGGGCCAGCTTTGAGGCTGGAAGGGTGAATGTAAGAAATGTAGCAGAACCCCATCTTTGGTGTTCTTTATATCCACTGGGAATTCATCTTAAGCCAACTCTGGATTTTGTGTAAGCCATTAGAACCCTCTCACATTGTCTATCAGTTCCCATGTGTAGTTAATACAGGACAGATCCTTTAAGAAGTCAAAACAGGTGGCCTGTGGTGATGGCGGTGTTGGTAGGAGACAGAAGCAAGCATGGGAATATGGGCCCTGAGAGGCAAGAGGCAGTTTGATTGGGTAGTCTCATGGGTCTTATAAAGTCAAAGGAGGGCCCAACAAGAATGGGTACCATAGCTCTGTATTTAAGGTAAATGACAGGCACAGAACTTGCACTCGGATAGTCTCCCCTCACATCTAACCTTTCTTCCACCTTTGCAAGCCCTTACCCCTCCTTTAGGTTTTCAGTGAATAATTTCTAAAATGTCTTGTCAACTTAGCCCTTTTCATGCTTTCCTCTCACCTGTGGGAGGAAGGGTGGAGGTCAGTGCTACTTACATTTTACCCTTAAAGGACCCCCTACACAACATTTTTTCCAGATTAAAAAATCAAGGTCCCTCATGGTGAATTACATCATTCTCTTAAAAGGTTGCAGCAGCTGCACCAAAGGTTTTAAATCACACTCTTTCCCTTCTCCCTAACATATATAGAAACCACACACAAACAAGCAGAAGAAAACATCAAACTGGTAATAAGAATTGCCTCTCAACAACTTTGCTACCTTTAAAGTACCTTTTATCACTTCATTCTCAACAACAAGGATGAATTATTTTTATAACAAATGTTTTAACAATATATTAACAAATTTGTTTTTGTATTGTGCTTAGTTGCTCAGCTGTGTCTGACTCTTTGCAACCCCATATAGCAAAGGCTATGTAGCCTGCCAGGCTCCTCTGTCCATGGGATTCTCCAGGCAAGAATACTGGAGTGGGTTGCATGCCCTCCTCCAGGGGATCTTCCCAACCCAGGGATCAAGCCCAGATCTCCCACATTGCAGGTAGATTCTTTACCGTCTAAGCCACCAGAGAAGTCCATTAACAAATTTAGGTAAAGGCAAAAAAGCAAGGTCAGAAAATGTCATGGGGAAAAGCTGGTGGGGTTCAAGGTCAAAGACTGGGCTCACCGCTGAGCCGCCAGGCCCTTCTTCCCCACCCTCTTTCTCCCACAGCTGAGGCTTGTGAACAAATCCGAGGCAGTAGGCTCCAGGTGAAACCAAGCAACTCTGACTGGGACTTGAATGCACTTGTCTTTTAGTCAAAATTGCTCCCCTTGAGTCAGGACTTACTGAAGCTCAGGTTCTTTGTTCGCAGAAAGAGTTCAGTGAGAGACAAACTGATAGGGAAGAAGTGGATTTATTAAAAGAGATACATAGTCGACAGACAGAGTGTGCTCCATCTCAATGCCCCAGGATCTGGGATCGTCTTGGAAAGTGAGAGCGGCCCTGGGAGAAACATACTGCAAAGACAGAACCCAGACTGTCTCAAAAGGTAAGAGCACCCCTGGAGGCTAGTTTTTGTGGGCTGTGTCATTTCTTATGCTAACGACAGTGGGAGGATTATTTCAAGTCTTTGGGGAAGGAGCAGAGATTTTCAGGATTTGGGCCACTGCCCACTTTTTGACCTGTTATGGTCGGCCTCAGAGATGTTCTGGTGTTGGTGGTGTGTTATTTAGCTTGTGCTAATGTATTACAGTGAGTAAGGCTCAAGGTCTGTGGGGAGGTGAACCTTCCGCCATCTTGGGCCTAGTCGGCTTTAGCCAGTTTATGCCATATTTTCAAGGGCTGTGTTATTCTTTTAAAGGTTGTGCCCTGCCCGCTTCCCTCCTGTTTCACAGGGACTGTCTACTGGGCTCCTGTGGGCTGTTCTGGCCTCATTAAAAAAAAAAAAAAAAAGAATGCCTCCTTCTCCTTCATCAGTGGTTCCATCTACACTGTTTGGATCTGCAGCTTCCATGCTGATCCCTGAGGCTAAAGGCCAAGGCCGCAAGCTGAAGCGGCAGGCCTGGGCTGATATTCTTCTAGGCTTTGGGGGTGTGTCATAACCACATCTTGGGATGTAGTGGGTCCAGGGGTCAGTTCCTCACAGCTGAGGGGAACCTGACTAGGGACATGGGAACAGTTTACCTGCCCGGAGTGGGTTGTGCTCATGGTGAGTGGGAAGCTGTAAGAACATAAACATTCCTGTGGGGTAGAGAGGAAACGGCTGGTTCATGGCTTGGGAGCTCTGGGGCTCCAGTGTGGATTGTGCTGGGGACCAGCACCCAGGCTGCAAGAAGCCCACAGGAATGCAGTGGGCACTCCTCTCTGGTGCTGGTCTACCAGGTAGGGCAGTGGGTCTGTGGTGGCAGGGGGACAGAGGTCAGGGAGGGAGCCCTGAGGAGTCCTTACGCATCTCACTGTGAAGCCGGCTCATCTCATTTGGGAGAAAAGATGTCAAGGCCTCATCTGTTTGCCGTTCATGTTACTCCCTGTGTCATCCGAGGAGGTTTGCTTTATGAACTTCGCACAAAGTAGTTTCAGGGTTTGATGATAATATCATTCACTCTGCCCTCTTCATAAATGAGAAGCCAGAAAATCTCTAGGTTTTGGTAAATTCACAATGAAATGACCAGTGCTCTGGACCCAGGTCTTGCCATTCTGTGCCCTGGGATTGCTGTAATTTCTTTAAAATGGAATGAAATGTCTCAAGTTTTCAGGAAAAGAACTTTTAAGAAACCATAAGTGATAAACTTGGTGTTCAAAAGGTCAAGTGATAATCAAACCTGTCTCAGGTCAATGACTATGAGGAGGAGGAAAGTAACAACCTCACTTTTGTTATTGAATCTCTTTTAATATGAATCTTTAAAAATTTCTGCACATTTTGTTTCTCTTTCCTTTAGTGACCCTTAACATAAAAATGAAGTAAAATCTTAAAAAGCATTATATATGTAAAAATTAAAACTTTGATTTCTCAGCCTTAAATTCAAAAGCAAATGGACAGGCAGTTATTATTTTGTCTGTTGAACAACCTCCTGGAGAATTTCTACCTCTGAGAAATGTCTTCTCCACTAACTCCATCTGCATGGTCAGTACAGTGTGACTCATACCATGAGGATTCCCCCAGTCCTAAGATCCCAGCTCCCTGGAGACAGCCCAGTGGTCAACTTGACATTACTGGGCAATTGCAGTTCCTCTCAAAGAATTTAGAACTAAGGCTAAGCAATCTAAGTCTAAGCATTGTCTTCAACTATGGAGATATAAATCTGGGAAATTTTGATATTTGTTGTTCAGTCACTAAGTCATGTCAGCTCTTTGTGACCCCATGGATTGCAGCATGCCAGGCTTCCCTGTCCTTCACCATCTCCCAGAGTTTGCTCAAACTCATATCCACTGAGTCGATGATGCCATTCAACCATCTCATCCTCCATTATCCCCTTCTCCTGACTTCAGTCTTTCTCAGCATAAGGTTCTTTTCTAAATGAGTCAGTTCTTTGCATCAGGTGGCCAAAGTATTGTAGTTTCAACTACAGCATCAGCCTTTCCAATGAATATTCAGGGTTGATTTCCTTTAGGATTGATTGGTTTGATCTCCTTGCTGTCCAAGGGACTCTCAAGGGTCTTCTCCAGCACCATAGTTCGAAAGCATCAATTCTTCAACACTTAGCCTTCTTTATGGTCCAACTCTCACATCCATACATGACTACTGGAAAAACCATATTCGGACTGGTTTTCCATTGACTATTCAGACCTTTGTCGGCAAAGTAATGTCTTTATTTTTTAATATGCTGTCTAGGTTTGTGATAGCTTTTCTTCCAGGGAACAAGCATCTTTTTAATTTCATGGCTGCTGTCATCATCCACAGTGATTTTGGAGCCCAAGAAAATAAAGCTATTAAAAAATAATAATAAATTTCATTTTTAGAGCAGTCTTAGTTTCACAGAAAAACTGAAAAGAAAGTATAGAGATTTCCATAAACTCTCTGCCCCCACAAACGTACACGCTCCTCCACCAGGAACATTCTCCACCAGAACAGTCCATGTATTATACTGGGTGTCATCACAGTGACACATCATTATCACACAAAGCCCACAGTTTACACTGAACTCTTGGTGGATTGTCAGCGAGGCTAAGACTATAATCCCTGGGGAAAGATCCAGAGCTGAGGTCTTCAGCTTGTGGAAGGGCAGTAGTTTACAGAAACAGAAAAGGCGCATATTCAGATAAACCCTTTGCCAGGGCCAGTCCCCTTTCCATGGCTGACCTAGGGCGGGGCTGGTGGACCTACGGCTCTTAGGGCTTCACTTCCACTCACAGGAGGCAGCAAGGGTTCCTATGGATGCCAACCCCAGGCTGGCGTCTGTACTAGGTGGCTGCTGCTGCTGCTGCTAAATCACGTCACTCATTTCTGACTCTGTGTGACCCCATAGGCGGCAGCCTACCAGGCTCCCCCATCCCAGGTGGGCAGGAGGGCAAAAGGGTAAATTTGACATTTGGGGGTCAACAGCTTCTGGGGTTTGGTTTCAAACTGCAAGTGAAGCCCAGCACTGCCTGCTCCCACCCCCAACCTCCACCCCACGCCTTGCACACCAATCTTCTTCCACCTGGCCCTTTATTTCTCAGTTACCCTAGGTCCATGTTGGCCCACCTGCCTTCATCTCAGCACTCTCCAGTACCTGGAAAGTGTACTTTGCTTTTTCTGGGTCTCTATTTCCTCATCTATAAAGAGGGATAGTACTAATAATTCTCATTCTCTTCAGAATCAGATGATGATTTAAAGATGCTGGGGCCATCAACCTGGAGAAGAGAAAGCCTTGTGGCAGAGAAAATAGCCAGAGTGAGTGTGGAAAGCAGGACCAAGATAGTGGGGGGGTAGTAGCAGGGAGAGAAATTTTAGTGCAGGATCAGAGAAAACCAGAGAGAGAGAAGGCTGCTTCAGGAAAGAGTGAATTCCCAACCTTAAAGGAAGTAAAAGAATCTGGAGGGTCCTTTGGTAAGGATGCTGAAAGTGGAGAATAAACAGGGTCTGGACTTGAAAAGTCTCCTCTGAGAGAAATACCAGTGTCAGCTTTGGAGTCGCACAGACCTGAATTTAAATCTTAGTGCCACCTCTTACTAGCTAGGTTACCTTCTCTCTGAGCCTCATTTGCCTTTATGTGGCAGGGAGGTAATAAGTGTGCCTGGCTTGTAGTACTTTTGCAAGAATTCACTGAAGTAGGAGATGGGAAGGATCCCAGAGGAAGTGGGTACTCAGTACCTGGGAAATTTCATTAAATCACCATGTGGTTCTAAAGAATGGTTGTAAACAGTGAAGGGCACAATGGAGAAGATGTTGCTGCTACCCCCAGGGCCAGAGTCTAGAAAGATTACCAGCAGGAAGACAGAGATTGGAAGCAAGTAGTTTGTTCTTTGCAGAGGAACAAGGGAAAAATCAGTGGGAGATATATATATTGATTTTTTTTTTCCTGAACTCTAATTCAGTTCCATAGCTCTGTAAATCTGCCTTTCCGTCACTGCCATACTATCTTGATTACTCTGGCTGTATACTAAAGTTTTTATTATTTTTTTAGTTAAAAATTTTTATTTGGCTGTACTGGGTCTTCATTGCTGTTTTCTCTAGTTGTGGTGAGCAAAGTTACTGTCTAGTTGTGGTGCTTGGGTTTCTCACTGTGGTGGCTCCTCTCATTGTGGAACTGGAGCACGGGCTCCAGGGCACAATGGCTTTAGTAGTTGCCGTGCATGGGCTCAGCAGTTGCGGCTCACTGAGGCTTAGTTGCCCCTGCAGTTCAGTTCAGTCACTCAGCCATGTCCAACTCTTTGGACATGGAGCAGCACGCCAGGCTTCCCTGTCCATCACCAACTCCCGGAGCTTGCTCAAACTTAGGTTCATTGATTCAGTGATTCCATCCAGCCATCTCATCCTCTGTCGTCCCCTTCTCCTCCTGACTTCAATCTTTCCCAGCATCAAGGTTTTTCCAATGAGTCAGTTCTTCAAATCAGATGGCCAAAGTATTGGAGTTTCAGCTTCAGCATCAGTGCTTCCAATGAATATTCAGGACTGATTTCCTTGAGGGTTGACTGGTTTGATGTCCTTGCAGTCCAAGGGACTCTCAATAGTCTTCTTCAACAGTTCAAAAGCATCAATTCTTCAGGGCTCAGCTTTCTTTAGAGTCCAACTTTCACATCCATACATGACTACTGGAAAAGCCATAGCTTTGACTAGACGGACATTTGTTGGCAGGGTAATGCCTCTGCTTTTTAATATGCTGTCTGGGTTGCTCATCAGAGAAGGCGATGGCACCCAACTCCAGTACTCTTGCCTGGAAAATCCCATGGATGGAGGAGCCTGGTAGGCTGCAGTCCATGGGGTCTCGAAGAGTCAGACATGACTGAGCGACTTCACTTTCACTTTTCACTTTCCACTTTCATGCATTGAAGAAGGAAATGGCAACCCACTCCAGTGTTCTTGCCTGGAGAATCCCGGGGATAGGGGAGCCTGGTGGGCTGTCTATGGGGTCGCACAGAGTCGGACATGACTGAAGTGACTTAGCAGCAGCAGCAGCAGGTTGCTCATAGCTTTTCTCCCAAGGAGCAAGCATCTTTTAATTTCATCGCTGCAGTCACCATCTGCAGTGATTTTGGAGCCCCCTCAAAATAGTCTCTCACTGTTTCCTTTGTTTCCCCATCTATTTGCCACGAAGTGATGGGGCTGGATGCCGTGATCTGGTTGCTCCTTGGTATTTGTTATGCTCCTGGTCTTCCCGGACCAGGGCTTGAACTTGTGTCTCTTGCATTGGTAGGCAGATTCTTAACCACTGGACCACCAGGGAAGTCCACTAGGTCTTAAAATCTGTTAATATAGATACTCCAACTTTATTCTTTCACAATGTTGTTTTGGCTATTATATGACCTTTGAATTTTCATGAAAAGTTTGGAATCAGCTTGTCAGTTTCTATGAAAGAGTTTTCCAGGCTTTTGATAAGAATTGTATTAAATATAAAAAATGGGGGGAAAGGATATTTTCATAGTATCAAGTCCACCAGTTTATGAATGTGGTCTATCTCTCCATTTATTCAGATTTCCTTTAATTTCTCTCAGCAATATTCTGAAGTTGGTAAAAAGGTTACAATCTTGCATATATTTCATTAGATTTATTCCTAAGTATTTTGTATATTTTGATGCTATTGTCAATGAAAGTTTTTATAGTGGTGCAATTAACATACAATAAAATGTATAGAACTTAAGGGCTCAGTTCAATAACTTTAGACAGTTTTATACATCCGTACAGCCATCACCTAAAACAAGATATAGATCATCCCAGAAAGGTTTCTAATGCCACTTTCTAATCCCTACCCCTATGCCACCCCCACTACAGAGCAACCACTTCCTGGTCTCTATCACTATAGATTTAGTCTTGCCTATTTGGGATTTCATATATATGTATTCATGTAGTATGTATTATTTGAAGTCTTGCTTCTTTGATTAAGCATAATGTGCTTGACATTAATCCATGTTTTGTGTGTCAGAAATTTCTTTTAATTGTTGAGTATTATTCCTTTACGTGAGTGAATGGCAATTTGGCTATCCATTTGGGTTGTTTCTAGTTTGGGGAGATTATGAATGACTGCTATAAAGATCTTTGTATTAGATTTTGAGTGTATTTACATTTTCATTTCCCTCTGTAAACACCTAAGAATGGAATTGCAGGGTCATAGGGTGCATGCATGGAGAAGGCAATGGCAACCCACTCCAGTATTCTTGCCTGGAGAATCCCAGGGACAGAGGAGCTTAGTGGGCTGCCCTCTATGGGGTTGCACAGAGTCGGACACAACTGAAGCGACTTAGCAGCAGCAGCAGCAGGGTGCATGCGTGCTTAGTCGCTTCAGTCGTGTCTGACTCTGTGACCCCATGGACCATAGCCAGCCAGACTCCTTTGTTTGTGGGATTTTCCCAGCAAGAATACTGGAGTGGGTTGCCATGCCCTCCTCCAGGGGATCTTCCTGACCTAGTCATCGAACCCAAGTCTCCTCCATTGCAGGTGGATTCTTTACCACTGAGCGACCAGGGTTTTCTATGAAATGCCAAACAGTTCTCAAAAGTGTTTGTACAATTGTGTATTTCTACACAGTTTTTCTTTTATGGTTTATGCTTTTTGTGCCTCACCCAAGAAACCTTTACCTACTCTAAAGTGAAGGAGATCTTCCCCTATGTTTTCTTCCAGAAGCTCTATGGTTTTAGGATTTACATTTAGGTCTATGATCCATCTCCAATTTAAATTTTTATTCAGAGTGAGTGAGAAAGCATTTGAAATTCATTTCCCATGCAAATATCTAGTTTTTAAATATCAGCAGCATTAAAAAAAGAAAGACTTTCCACATTAGCGAGTGTTTAGTCCATTTTTATTTAATATAATTTTTATGATTGGTTTTAAGTGTACTTTCTACTTTGCATCTCTGTGGACCCTTTCTTGCCTTCTTTTAAGTGAGTAATCACTAGCTTATTATTTAATTTCCTGGATTGCTGTCTTAGCTATTGCTCATTCTTATTTTTGAAATTAATTTTTTTAATTGATTGCTTTAGAGCTAGGCTTCTCCACCTTGGTACTATTGACATTTTGAGTCAGATAATTCTTGGTGGGGTGTGCTTTATTTGTATTTTGCTTCATTGTGGTTTGCTGATATTGCTTGTTTCATACACTGATGTTTTTCATAAAATTTGAGAATTCATGGTCACTGTTTCTTCAGTTATTTTTCTGTCCCATCCTCACTCTTGACTCTTTCTGGTATTTGAGTAACATATAACGTACACTGTTTTATAGTCTCCTACATGTCTTTGTAAAATGTGTTCCGTTAATTTTCCTTTAATCTTTTTTCTTCTTTTCTTCAGATCAGGTAATTTGTATTGATCAACTTCACTCACTCCTTCTTTGCCATCTCCAAGTTCTGTTAAGCCAATTCAGTGACATTTTCATTCCAGTTTTTTGTTTAACTGTACCAGAATTTTTTAATTTTCCACTTCTCTATTTTATCTATTTTCTTATTAAGACCATAGTGGCCTTAAATTCTTTGATCATATTTATTATTGCTGCTATAAAATCTACCAAGATCAATATCTAGGCTTCTGCAAGTTAACTACCATTGGCAGCTGTTTTTTATTGACTCTCATTCACATTTTCCTGTTTCTTTGCATGTCTAATAGTTTCTCAGGTTTATATTGTACTAGGCAAGTGTTATGTTGAAAATCTGTAAATATTCTGGATTCTACTGTTTTTCCCTGAAGAGTTTTGATGTTTGATTTTTGTTCTAGTAAGTAGTTCAGTTACTATCTAGTCATCTTGATCTTTTTTTAAGTCTTTTTTTTTTTTTTTGATGGGAGTAGCAGGGGGAACATGTTATAGTTTGTCTCAGCAAGTCTGTAAAAGCCTGAGGTGTTCCCAAGAAGCTTCAGTTAGTTGTCACTCAGCTTCCCCATTTTCTCTTGTGGATCCTGTCAACACTTGAATTTAGGCTTAGTTAGGTCTGGAGAAGGCAATGGCACCCCACTCCAGTACTCTTGCCTGGAAAATCCCATGGACGGAGGGGCCTGGTAGGCTGCAGTCCATGGGGTCGCGAAGAATCAGACATGACTGAGCGACTTCACTTTCACTTTTCACTTTCATGCATTGAAGAAGGAAATGGCAACCCACTCCAGTGTTCTTGCCTGGAGAACTCCAGGGACAGCGGAGCCTGGTGGGCTGCCGTCTGTGGGGTCGCACAGAGTCGGACACGACTGAAGCGACTTAGCAGCAGTAGCAGCAGGCTAGATCTGAAATGGGCCTTCTTTGAGAGAGTTGTCCTTACCTCTCATACACAGCCTAAGTGTCTTCACTGGATGTCCCTCCACTCTGTTTTGGCCAGAACTTGATATTCCCCACAACACTCATTTACAGTGTCTCTGTTCCACTCTCAGCCCCACAGCAGCCACTTCCGGCTGAGCCTTGGATTCTGGCCCCTGTGCATATCCAGTGAGCCCTCAGCTAAGGGCTCATGAGGGGCCCACACATAGACTTCCAAGTCTCCCTCTCTGTTAAGCTCTCCATAGACTCCAGCCGCATCCTTTATCTTCACTTCAGTCCATCTCCCCTTGTATTCCAGGTTGCTGTGCCACAGTCAGAAAAGTGTCTGCTCGCAGAGAGCTGAGGTGATCATGAGACAGTTTGTGACTGCTTCGCCCAAGGATGCTATCTTGTACTCCCTGTAGTCCAGTGTTGCCCAGTGTCTGAACACAGCTGCTTAGCACAGTTTATCCAGTTTCACAGTTTACTGTTTACTGTGGATGGCCTAGTGCAATACAAGTTAACCTGTGAGAGCTGGAAGAGGAAGGCCCTGGAGACTCCTTGAAAGTTTTTGAGTCTTGAGTGGAGTCTTGAGTGTGAATTGTTCCTGAGGCCTCACTTAAATACTCAAAGCCCTTGAATTCCATGAAAGTGAAAGTGTTAGTTGCTCAGTCGTGTCCGACTCTGCGACTCCATGGACTGTAGCCCACCAGGCTCCTCTGTCCATGGAATTCTCCAGGTAAGAATACTGGAGTAGGTTGCCATGCCCTTCTCCAGAGGATCTTCCCAACCCAGGGAAGATCCCAGGTCTCCCGCGTTGAGGACAGATTCTTTAATGTTTGAGCTACCCGGACTCCATGAGGCACCACTAAAATCCTTAAAGTCCCCTTTCTGCTTAAACTACCAGGATCTGTTGCTGTTACCTCAAAAATCTGAATAGATTGTCACCACTGTATTTCTAAAAATGGAAGGAAAGAGAGAGAATATAATCACTGAAGTGAAGGTGGGGTTTTGTAATTCTTAATTCCTATTTCCTTGGATCTGTGGTTGATGTTGGAAACGTCCACTAGTTCTTACTCTAATCCAGATAACAAATGCCTGTCCCAGAATCTGTAATCACATCCTTCATTTTATGTTAGAAACTTTCTATCCAGAGAAAGGAGTGGAAGATAAGATTTTTCAGACTGCATGTTCTAATTTGGCTATCAAATATTATTTTTAATGAAAAGGATAAAAATAATCCAAAGCCACATTTTTTTTCCTGCTTTGTTATACCCAATTACAAATTTAGTAATCTGGTGATTAATTTTTATTGTTGTTCTTCTAAGTTTCAGGTGCTGTTCACATCTAAGCATTTTACCTAAACATAGTATTACAGGTGTGCATGGGTGTGTGTATATATTTATTCATCTCTAAATTCCACACTGTTCCTTCCTGCATCTTGTGAAAACCTTTGCAGATGGATATTCTCTACTGAACAGTTTCCCAGAAGTGTGTCATGTCATGTTGCTGGAGTTTACATGTGTGTATAGCTAATCTAACTTTATCACCTAATACCAGTTATATACTTTGTTATTGTGGTATAAAGCTGGGTGAAAGTTGTGTTAACCCTAAACAATTTTTATTGCATACATTTTAAAAAGTTATCTCATTTTGAGTTTAAGCTAGGCTTATTCCTGTTCCAAATGAAAGCACCCAAATTCTCGATACCTCCTATTTCTTGCTTCTGTTATGCTTTTACCTTATCCTCAGGCCATGAACTGTTTTTTTCTGCTTTCTATGTGGAATCCCAACTTAACGGCCACTCCAACCCAGAAGCATTGAGAAATTAGAAAATTCCAGCATAGGCATCAGAATGTAAAATGAGTTTAACCAAAAGGAAAAGAAGAGCAGCAGTCTCATTTGTAAAGTCCAATAGCTTTAATGTGTTTACTCTTGCTTTAGTCTGGTCATCAAGGGTGTATTTTCAGCTGTTCATTTGGTATACAACAACACAGAGTCAGTGATGGCGTGAACACATTAGTCTCTACAAGGCTAAATCTACCTCTAGCACACGTCCAAGGGACCTGAATGACATGCCATGCATCTTAAGTGACCGTGCACTCCCATGTACTCCAAGCTCAGCACCAAACTGACATTTAGCTTTATTTCAAATGTCTCTTAGAAACTAACATAGACTAGTAGGTATAAAAACCTCTGAAGAGTACCAAGAGCGATGAGGTTTTGCCAAGGTTTTGTTGTGTTTTATGGACAGTTTTCAGGGACTAACTTACCAGAAAGTCTGATTGATTTGAGCGGTCATTTTGATCTATGAGTTAATTATTAAAATACAGTTGGAAGGTTCCTAAAAGAAAGCATTGTTGAATATATCCTGCTATCTTTTTATAAACCCATAACATCTTATGATTTTTAAAGTAGCAAGAAAACACTGATGGAAAATTTTTCTTGATGTTAAAATGGGTATAGTAAATGCATTTGCAAAGTCCTGTTTCAAACTTCAGGAGGGAACAAGGGCAGAGCTTTTGAGATATACAGTTCATGAAAACTACTTGACAGTTTGTAAGTTTTTTTCTTACTCCATCCAACCCTCCTTTCTTTTCTTTATAACTGGATTCCCCCTATGGTTTTAATCTTACCAAATTAGAAATTGGTTTCATTTAATTTGCATTTCCTTTTGTATATTCTCTTATTAAAAACAACAAAAATTCCACGCTGACCACAATGAAATATTCCCAATCTCTTATTTACTCTATTATTTTAATTCAATAGGATTCTGATGTAATTTGGCAACAGCTAAATAGGAAAAGGAGTACATCAAGGCTGTATATTGTCACCCCGCTTATTTAACTTCTATGCAGAGTACTTCATGAGAAATGCTGAGCTGGAAGAAGCACAAACTGGAATCAAGATTGCCAGGAGAAATATAAATAACCTCAGATATGCAGATGACACCACCCTTATGGCAGAAAGTGAAGAGGAACTAAAAAGCCTCTTGATGAAAGTGAAAGAGGAGAGTGAAAAAGTTGGCTTAAAGCTCAACATTCAGAAAATGAAGATCATGGCATCTTGTCCCATCACTCCATGGGAAATGGATGGAGAAACAGTGGAAACAGTGTCAGACTTTATCTTTTTGGGCTCCAAAATCACTGCAGATGGTGATTGCAGCCATGAAATTAAAAGACGCTTACTCCTTGGAAGGAAAGTTATGACCAACATAGATAGCATATTGAAAAGCAGAGACATTACTTTGCCAACAAAGGTCTGTTTAGTCAAGGCTATAGTTTTTCTAGTGGTCATGTGTGGATGTGAGAGTTGGACTGTGAAGAAAGCTGAGCACAGAAGAGTTGATGCTTTTGAACTGGGCTGTTGGAGAAGACTCTTGAGAGTCCCTTGGACTACAAGGAGATCCTACCAGTCCATTCTGAAGGAGATCAGCCCTGGGATTTCTTTGGAAGGAACGATGCTAAAGCTGAAACTCCAGTACTTTGGCCATCTCATGCGAAGAGTTGACTCATTGGAAAAGACTCTGATGCTGGGAGAGATTGGGGGCAGGAGGAGAAGGGGACGACAGAGGATGAGATGGCTGGATGGCATCACCGACTCGATGGACGTGAGTTTGAGTGAACTCTGGGAGTTGGTGATGGACAGGGAGGCCTGGCGTGCTGCGATTCATGGGGTTGCAAAGAGTCAGACACGACTGAGTGACTTAACTGAACTGAACTGAATATTACTTGGATCAAGAAGCATTTGGCATAAACAGAAAGAGATGTCTAGGGAAGATGACCAAGCAAAGAATTTAGAAAGAAGGGATGGCCTCAGTGGTTAAAAATAAAAGTCTTGTATTCAGTTCTGCTTTACTGTGCAGAAAATAGATACTGTTGTTATTATTATTCAAAATATAAAACTTAAATCCCATGCTTAGATTCTGGCATATCTAAAGTAACTATGGATACCAAATTTATGATTAAAAAATCTTGCACTTAGTCTTCACATTTAAGATCAAGACATATTGTATTTCTGAAATGTTACTTTTCTATATAATAAATCCACTCATTTATCAAGGAATACTGATGATAAAAACTCAGTTCTGAGTTCTCATCTGGGACATGAAGCTGGGACACAGCTTCTCGGGAATAAAAATAAAAACAGGTCATGGAGAGATGTTCTCATTGTTTCCTGTCTGCCTTTGCTGTAATTCTCTCCTTCCTCCAGAGGACCCTGTAGGGAGATCCCTGGCTTGGATCTCCTGCTGAGCCCTTGTATGGCTATTGTTCCAGTGGTTATTCCTCAGTGAGACAGCCCTACCCATGCCCTGCTCCCCAGAAGCTCCCTGTCTCACCTCCCCACTCCATCCTTGGGAAAGTAGATCTAATGTGGAGTAATTATCTGTGCAATTTGCTTGGGTGGTGGCAAGATATTCCCAATCTGTTACCATTCACTGTCTGTTAAGTGTAATAAAGAATGACTCTAACTCTGCCCTGTCCTTACATAACTAAGTCACTGGAGAAAATCTTGAAAGATGTATTTTTACCCCATTCAGCCAATACTGAGCATTGCAATATCTGTGAAGCCTCCACGGGCCTGAAAGTGATAAGGCAGGAACGATGCCTGAGTGCTCACCTCTAGATACACTCCCATAGGCTATCTGCATTTGCTAGGTGCTCAAAAAGGTCATAAGAGTAATGGGAAGAATATACAAGCAGGTTTATTTACAGCAAAAATAGTGGCCTTCTCAACTAAATCTAATGTAGATCAATGTTTTATGAATCCAATGATGCTTATATGTGTGTGTATATATATTTATATATTTAAAAACTTATGTATTTGGTATATAGAATTATGTATGTGAGCATAACTCACATTGGGGTGTTTTGGAACAAACTGTTTCATTACTATTTTTCAGGCTTGTTAGAATAATTATTCTTTTGAACTCTAAAATGTCATCTTTTGTTTCTGTTTTCCTTTTCCTGGCTGACCGAAGGAATGTTGAAGCACTGCAAAACAAATTTCAACTCTTTATAATCTGAACTGAAATTGTGTGAGTGTTATAAATCAAAGCCACTGGCTTTAGTAACTGAAAGAGTAAACCGAAGATAACGCTGTAGGTGTCAGTGTTCCAATGTGAATGTGTATTTCTGGTAAAATGTTAAAAAAGCAAACAGTGCTTTCTAAAAGAGGAGCAAAAATTATTGGATCTTCTCCCATTCTTTATTTACTACTCCATTTTTCCAAATATATGCTTGAGATAAAGGGTAATCAAGATGAAAAATACATAGACGGCTATAGTCTTGGAACCTGAATAGGGGGAGTATTCTTGCTTAACGTCCCATGGTTATAGTTTTCCCCATGGCAGGATTTATATCTTTTCATTATTATACTAAGCAGTCACTGTTTGTCTCTGCATACACTGGGAGACAGATGGGGATATCAAATGTGCACAGGGATATCATTCTCTTTAGTTAGAGATGTCTAATACATCATTTCTATAGGATTTTAAAAAAATTATATGAGCAAACATGACCTTTGTAATTATATGAAAAAGTCTCTAGGAAGCAGGAACAGTAAATAACCCTGTGCTTTGTCTTTTTGAAATGGTCAGTTTTAAATTGAATACTCACTGGTATTCATGTTGGTGTTTGAAAAATTATCAAATTTAGAACTCACTCCCAGTTGTAGCTGTGAGTGACTTTATCTGACTTCAGTTTTACTGAGACACCCTAAAACATAAGGTCTATCATTTAGTGTCTCTTACTATTAAAAAAAAAATTCTAGAAAGGAGTATTCCCTCCTTGAAATGCACAAATTCTTAGGATTCAGGGTAAAACGATGTCTAGCATTTGGAAAGCAAACAGTGCTTAGGACAGTGAAAGTGGTTTAGGAGAGCAGTAAATAAGACCACATATATCTGTTTTCACTGGCAAAGAATGGAACAAGGGTTGTAATTTTACTAACTTTACAAATAACTCAGGATTCATTTTTACTTCAATGTTACCTACTTAACTTCAGAAAGAGCACAAATATTAGAATGATTCATGATGTTAATAAAATATAATGTCTCCTTAATTGAAAATATTTTAATTTTATTTGGTTTTGTCTTAAATAGTTTTTTGAAAATGCTCTTCTTTACATTCTGACTTTGATCTCATTGGAAATTAATTTTGCACTTTTTAAAATTAAAAAATACATCAAGCTATATTTTCCTTATATATTATTGTACCTAGGCCATCAGTCATATAAAAAGAAGATTTAGAATTATATTTATTAACATGTAAGCAAAGCTTTAACCAATATTTTAAATGGGAAGCCTTGAATTTGAGTAAGTAAAAAGTGAGAAAAACTGCTTTCTATGGTGTATGTGCATGGGCGTACCAGGCAGCACAGTGGTAAAGAAGATGCCTGCCAGTGCAGGAGATGCAGGTTGGATCCCTGGGTCAGGAAGATCCCCTGGAATAGGAAACAGCAACCCATTCTACTATTCTTGTTGCAAGATTCCATGGACAGAAGTCTAATGGGCTATAGTCCATGGGGTCACAGAGAGTCATATACAACTGAGCACATGGGTCTCTGTGCAGGGGTCAGCAACTGCTATTAAATACAACATATGCAAGTAAAATTCTAACAATCCAAATTTTTGATAACCAACTTTTTACATTTTTAATGTTGAAAAAGCAAGAGAGTTCCAGAAAAACATCTATTTCTGCTTTATTGACTAGCCAAAGCCATCGACTGTGTGGATCACAATCAACTGTGGAAAATTCTTAAAAGAGATGGGAATACCAGACCACCTGACCTGCCTCTTGAGAAACCTATATGCAGGTCAGGAAGCAACAGTTAGAACTGGACATAGAACAACAGATTGGTTCCAAATAGGAAAAGGAGTACATTAAGGCTGTATATTGTCACCCTACTTATTTAACTTATATGCAGAGTACATCATGAGAAACGCTGGGCTGGAGGAAGCACAAGCTGGAATCAAGATTGCCTGGAGAAATATCAATAACCTCAGATATGCAGATGACACCACCCTTATGGCAGAAAGTGAAGAGGAACTAAAAAGCCTCTTGATGAAAGTGAGAGGAGAGTGAAAAAGTTGGCTTAAAGCTCAACATTCAGAAAACGAAGATCATGGCATCCGGTCCCATCACTTCATGGCAAATAGATAGGGAGCCAGTGGAAACAGTGGCTGACTTTATTTTTCTGGGCTCCAAAATCACTGCAGATGGTGATTTCAGCCATGAAATTAAAAGACGCTTACTCCTTGGAAGGAAAGTTATGACCAACCTAGACAGCATATTCAAAAGGTCCGTCTAGTCAAGGCTATGGTTTTTCCAGTGGTCATGTACGGATGTGAGAGTTGGACTATGAAGAAAGCTGAGTGCAGAAGAATTGATGCTTTTGAAGTGTGGTGTTGGAGAAGACTCTTGAGAGTCCCTTGGACTGCAAGGAGATCCAACCAATCCATCCTAAAGGAGATCAGTCCTGGGTGTTCATTGGAAGGACTGATGCTGAAGCTAAACTCCAATACTTTGGCCACCTGATGCAAAGAGCTGACTCATTTGAGAAGACCCTGATGCTGGGAAAGATTGAGGGTGGGAGGAGAAGGGGACGACAGAGGGTGAGATGGTTGGATGGCATCACTGACTCAATGGACATGGGTTTGGGTGGACTCTGGGAGTTGGTGATGGACAGGGAGGCCTGGTGTGCTGCAGTTCATGGGGTTGCAATGAGTCGGACACGACTGAGCAACTGGACTGAACTGAACTGAATGTCTGATTACTCTAAAGGTTTTTTTTTTTTTTCTCCCTAGTTCCCTATTACTTCTACCTTTGTTTCTGCGTGAGCACATTTAGAATTATGCCTTGTCTACTTAATATAGAAATATGTTGAGATACTGCATGGCCTCACATTTAACCTCTGAATTTCTTTATGATAAAAGGTAATGGGAGAATGTGGCTGAAACATGGTCCCTTTCCTATGAAGAAGTGACCCAGGCAGACTGCCCTGCCTCCTAACCCTCCCCCCAACACAATCTGCCATTGAAGCCCTCACAGTAGGGCTGTGCTCAAAGCTAGAGACTCTGGTCCTTAGAGGTTTTGAGATTAATTTGGATTCAGCAAATGTCAGAGGGGATTTCTGTGGTAGGACTTCTAGAGTAAATAGAACCACATCTCTAAATATAATCCACATGTTTGCAACTTGCTTGCTTTTTGGTTATTTTTCCTTTTCAGCATTTTTTTTTAATACACATAAAATGTGTCATCTTAACCAAGTAAAGTTCCCTGTGCTGTACAGTAGATTCTCATTAGTTATTTATAGTGTATATACATTAATCCCAGTCTCCCAATTCATCCCACCTCTCATCCCCACCTTGGTATCCATATGTTTGTTCTCTACATCTGTCTCTATTTCTTCTTTACAAATAAGGACATCTATACCATTTTTGTGGAGAAGGCAATGACAACCCACTCCAATACTCTTGCCTGGAAAATCCCATGGACGGAGAAGCCTGGTAGGCTGCAGCCCATGGGGTCGCTAAGAGCTGGGCAAGACTGAACGACTTCACTTTCATCTTTCACTTTCATGCATTGGAGAAGGAAATGGCAACCCACTCCAGTGTTCTTGCCTGGAGAATCCCAGGGACGGAGGAGCCTGGTGGGCTGCCGTCTACGGGGTCGCACAGAGTCGGACACAACTGAAGCGACTTAGCAGCAGCTTCATACCATTTTTGTAAATTCCATATATATAATATGATATTTGTTTTTCTCTTTCTGACTTACCTCACTCTGTATGGCAGGCTCTAGGTCCATCCATGTCTCTGCACATGACACAATTTCTTTCCTTTATATGGCTAATATTCTAGTGTATGTATGTACATCTTTTTTTAATCCCTTCCTTTGTTGATGGGCATTTAGGTTGCTTCCATGTCCTGGTTATAGAATACAGTGCTGTAGTGAATACTGGGGTGCATGTATCTCTCTGAATTATGGTTTTCTCTGGGTATATGCCTAGTAGGATTGCTAGGTCATATGGCAATTCTATTTTTAGTTTTTTAAGGATCCTCCATACTGTTCTCCATAGAGGCTATATCAATTTACATCTTCATTTGGTGGAGTTGTGAATTGTGCAAATGCCTGTGATGATCTGTTAAAATGAACAGTTACTACATGCTCTCTTCAAAGTCCTTAACTTGGATTTATTGAAGTGATTGTACAAATGAAGGTGTGGTTATTACTAACCACATGAACATGATCATAATCAACCCTTGGTTAAACAGTTTGTGGCTTAACAGTGGAAAAAATAAAAAATAATGGACAAAGCATCAACATTATTGAGAATTAGCAAATAAACTTACATACTAGAAAACAAGTTTAGAATCAGGTATATAATGGAAACCTCACAATCACTTGCTCTGTGCAATTTGCCACCTAGTCTAAGTGGTCTTACTTTCAGTTTTATTCTGCTTTGGATAACAACCAGAGAGAGTGTATTCCTAAATATTGGATGTAATTTTAAGATAATGACTTTACTGTAAATTCACTTTGTCCCATGTTTTCAAGTAGATTTATCTCCCCTGTGGTGTGGATTCTCTCTCAGAGCTTCCTGAACATGTTACCCAGGCTGAGAGTGACAATTATGGAGCGATAGTCAAGCCTTACATTTTAGGCAAGAAATAACTTGGCAAACTTAATGATATATATAAAATGTGAAAGATGGGACAACATGGGATAGGGATTTTAGAATGAATAAGAAAAGAGAGTAATAAATGTAAATAGTTTACATTTCCATTATTATACAATGGATACATAATTTTTAAAAGTCTAGTTAGAGTTTAAAAAATGAATTAATACCAAATTTGCTATTCTCCCTTTTCTATTATTTTAAATAGATTTTCTTACTCTCACATAGTGATAAAAATAAGTATTTATTTTGATTCTATCTGAAAAGCAAAGATAACTTCAAAAAAGCAACTAAAAGCTCTTGAAACGAATTTTAAAAAATCCCTAGCTGTAGCCAGGTTTTTGCTTATTATTCATACAAAAAGAAGGGAGCCCATGTTTTAGAGTTTCAAGCAAGATCGCTGAGCTTCTACTTATCGATGTGAGGCTGCTGAAGGTCAAAATAAATCATACTATTTCTTAATACTGCTTTCATTAACAAATCAGCCTCTTCCATGAAAGGATGAGTGCTTCTAAATTGCAAACTATATACTGCAACTACTAAGAGTCACAGTGAATGAGAAAACAGTAATATTTCCATATAGCAGAATTTCCCAAAGTGGTTCCTATGGACACAAGCTTCTTGGAGTGTTACTAGGTGTTACTCAAAAAAAGTTTCCATGGTCAGATGAACCTGAAAAACACTAGAACTACATATGTGTGTGTGTTTTTTTTTTAATTTTTCCTCAAAGGATATTTAAATTAGAACCTTCAATGTGCTGATATGTACTAACTTTCTAAGATAGTATCTTTCCCAAAACTCTGTTGACCCTGGAACCCTGTATGAGGAAGAGTACCTTTGGAGCTTGTGTCCTGTGGAACACACTGGGGGAACATTCCTGCAGTCCTGAACTAATTAGCTTCAAAGTCTGGATGTGAATGAGTTAATCCAGGGGCAATTAAAAAGGCCCTAGTATGGTATCTAATGGTAATGTCATTTCTGCAGAGCTAGGTCAGGAATGCTGGTGTGATGAGCTAAGGCAATTCAGGGGAACATCAAAATCAGTCTCATACTGGATCGAAAGAAGGAAACAATTTTCTGAGATCACTGGAAAATAAAACCTTATCCAGAGTATGGATTACTGTACTTCCAAATGTACTATGAACTGTTGCTCTTTCTAAATTTTCTGTTCCCAGTTGCAAGAGAGTTAGATCTAGCAACAACTCGGGGCGGGGGGGAAGTCAGGAAAATCAAAGTATACTTGGCAAAGAAGAAGTGATCACTCCCTTTGTGAATCCCTCATGTATGGATGAACATCCCAGTGATTCAGTTCAATTGTGTAATCAACTTCCTAGAACCACTTCAGATAGGGTTAAAGACGCCATCACTCACATAATCCTGTCTGCACAAAATGTTCATGGGTTGAAATCACAACAGTTGTATGCAATAAGGCCCATTTTAAATATCCAAATTGCATGGGCTCCCTGGTACTCAGACGGTAAAGAATCCACCTGCAATGCAGGAAACCCAGGTTTGATCTCTGGGTCAGTCAGGAAGATCTCTGGAGAAGGGAATGGCAACCCACTCCAGTATTCTTGCCTGGAGAATCCCATGGATAGAGGAGCCTGGTAGGCTCCAGTGCATGGGGTCGCAAAGAGTGGAACCCAACTGAGTGACTAACACTTTCCCTTTCATATGCTCCTTCACTCTGTAAAACACTCTGTAATACTCTTACCCCATAGACAAGATGCTAGAGGCCAATGCCTTCAGTCCAAGACAAGGAAGAGAATGTAGCCTTGGGTACCAGTAACATGTACAGTTATGCTGTATTAGAATGGTGACCTCAGAGTCAAGTACTTTGGGCAAGTTGGTCACATGAAATAAATGCCGGTCTTGGGAACTAGTTTCAGAGTTTTCCATGTAAGTATTATTTATTCCTTTCACTAGAGACCTGCAAATACAGTGAGTTAAAAAAAAAAAAAAAAGTTTCCCTGCCTTATCCCCGCCCCACCACCCTCCCCCGCAACGCATCAAATTCTGACCCATTTTAAGAGTACAAATTGCCACTAGAGCAGCAGGAAAGCAGTGCATTAATGAAGACCTGGGCTTGGCATCTTGCTGGGGGAGTCATAAGCACATGATCATTGGTTCCCAGCTTTATTTCTTAAAGACTATAAAACCATTCCAAAATTTGGCACCATGGGGGCTATTGGCAATGCTAACTCAGGCTAGGAAGCTGGGGTGACGTTTCCAAAGCTTTGGCAGTGCTATTTCAGGTAGCTTCACATGCAAACTTCTCAAGTCAATTTCCCTAATTAGACTCAACCTTCCTGTCCCTAGAAAATGGGGCAGCTGGCTGGAGAGCCACAGGGCACCCCAGGTGAGATCTGCACACCCCCAGAGGCTGGAGGCAGCTGAGAGAGAAAGAGAGAGAGCGATCAAGCTCCAGGAGAATGGGGAAGGGAACAAAGTAGCCTGACTTGAGACATAACTAGTCATCAGATTGCGGCTATTTTTTGCCTGTTTCAAAAATCTACAAGCCAAAATGGGAGAAAAAGAGGCAGTAAGAAATACACACACTACTTGGTTAAAGTCAGGAATGGGTTCATTTCTACAAAGAAAAGTTTAGAAGATGCCTTGTGAACCTCAGTCAGAGGGAAAGCCACACACTCCTGCACTCAGCACCATCTACTAAGACACTTCGCAGGGCAGAGAAACACTGATTTACTAATTTAGTAGTTTTTCTTCTTCGTCTTCACCAAAACAGTAGCATTTTCATTTTACACAATAACAATGATGACAGAACTTAAAAAGGTCTTTCCATTGTTATTTATGAATTCTGGGTTAAGTTAAAAATAGAAAAAGGAAAATTAACTATGTATTGTAACATGCTGACACTGCTTACTCCTGGACTCCAGTTAGAGGGTGGGCTCCAGTAACTTCATAATCAGAATGTCCTGTATCCCCAAACAAACTCAGGCCACCTGGCCCGACCATCCCATCAATAATCATAACCAGCATGTTTCCCACAACTCCCTCCCCACCCCCACCTCAAATACACACAACCAAACATTGTGCCTCTCAAGAGGCAGAAACGCCAATCTAACAGGTGGCAGGTATTTTGTACTGGAACATGCTACACTTAAGAAAAACAAAACCAAAGTTCTAATATCGTAAATTCCAATGTTAGTTTACAAAAGTACATCGCTTGGGAAACCATTATTCTTTCAGTTAAATAAAAGTTAAGAGCTCAGAGGGATCCAGACAGATCACAGTCCTCGGCAGCCACAAGGGGATCTTTGCATCCTCCCGAGTTCTCTCCTAGGACCTTCCACATTTGAAGAAGGCAGAGGAGGAGGTGGTCAGCGAATGGGGCCTCAGAGAAGCCATAAAGACAAATGCCCACTCTGGAAGGACAAAACCAGGTGGATGCCCTGGTTTTTCAGACACAGACTGGGTGGGGATGCCATGAAAATCTTGTTTGGCTGTTTGAGCCCAGCATTTTCCATAATAAAATACTGAGATTGGAAACGTGACATTGGTGATAAGAAATGAAAAGTAGCGGGTCTGGCCCCAAAATAACTCAATGGTTTGCAACCAAACAATAAAGACTGCTGCCTTTCCACCATCTAGCAGAAGCACATCCCAGTAATTTACTACTGAATTCCAACAGGAGGCTGGGGACTCTGAACTTGGCTTCAAGGGGCACACATGCAGTTCTATGCAGCTGCTTCTCAGAACAACGCTTGAGAGACACTCAAAAGCTACTAGGAGAGAAAGAAATGCACAAAACCGGGCAGCTGGTGCTCAAGTCAGGATGGCAACCTCAGTAGCTTTCTCTCCCAATGCAAAGCAGCAAACTTCCCAGGGGATGCTATGACTTATTTGGCTGTGATTTCCCCATCTATCCTTAAAGGTAGAAGGATTACGGTATTGCAATTTGCTCTTTTCCACTTAGTACTGTAAAAAAAATCACGGTGTCTGGTGGTAAAGTTTAACAGCTGCCTATTCCATTAGGTAAGGTGTAAGCAAAAGGTTAAAGCCATGCACGATTAGGATAAACACACAAAGACTGGTTGGGTGGTATACAAAGTCTATTTAACTAATGAAGGCGGGGGAAGGTGACTTAAGGGGTGCAGGCGGTTCTCCTCCTCCCCACTTCCCTCAGCCTTCAAGAACAGCTGTGGAATAATAAACCATTTTCAAATCTGTTTCTGGGCTGCTGCAGAGCAGAAAAACTGGGCTCAGGAGGACAAAGCACCCTAGGGACAGCTCTGCCTCTCAGCAAGGGGCATGGCCACAGTGGCTCTGACTCATGGGTTACCCACAGCATCTCCTGGGAGTCCTGTTCTGCTCATTGCTCCAGTGAGAGGACACAAAGTCTGATGATCGGAGGGCCCTGTAAAGGATCTAAAAAGCAACTGTAAAAGGATAATATATGGCACATACGCCTTTCACTTCACACGTGTGAATCTACAGCTATATATATTTTGGACATTGGATGAAAGCGTTGGGAAAACACGAAGAAACTATTTTCCAGCATCTCAACTACATTGGCCAAGAGCACCCTCTGTTCATACGGCACATAGATTTAAGACAGTTGGGGACAGGGAACCCCATGTCTGGGATGGATGATCCTAATTGTAACTCCCACACCTTTCACTACATTAAAAGAAACCAGTGTGTTGAAAGTCCTTTAGTCTAAGGCAGCTGAGACCCTGAAGGGTTCACTGCTCTTCTGTTTTACTGCTATTCCTGAACTTCACCACCATGACTGTTATATTGTCAGGGCAGCCTCTGTAAAAGGACTGTAAAACGATGCTCTTGGCCCCAAAGTGAGGTTCATCCAAGCGGTCCTTGATGAATCGAACAGCTTCCTCGTTGCTGAAAGCATCCCAGAGGCCATCTGATGCCAAGATCATGAACTCGGGCTGGAGTTTGTCCAGGTCAAAGGTCAGGATATCTGGGTCTGGGATGACCACATTGAGGTTTTTCAGTGGATAATCCCCCAGCGATCGAGACATGGCCAGGATCCCCTGGACCCTCCAGGAGCCATTGAAACTGATAAAACCACCTGGAAAGAGAGAATGAGCCCATTAGCTTGAGCAGCTGCTCCCTCACATCCTGGTGTGATTCGTGCGCACCTGCAAGGGCTGACCTACTGTGTGTGACCTGTCACACGTGCTCCTGCTGGCACTGCCACGAGGGAAGTGTTCCTCCTGCATGGTTGACGTCTGATGCTCTCCTAATAGATCCTCGGGCCCTCATCCTTGGCATCTTAAAGGCCTTCAAGACTAAATCAGTAGGAATATTGAGGGTAGGAGGGGTGGATGGGTGAGAGCATCAGTTTTATTAATAACTAAAGAACACCTTAGCAGTGCAGTGACTGATAGTAGGGAGCCCCAAGGAGGGGATTTGGGGACAGCAGCAAAACAACACTGAAAGGCAGGTGGCTGGTAATGGATACAACCACTGGGACCCATCATTAGCATAAGGCCACCCTTGGTTGTGCCTGTATTGATCACAAACAGCTCCCCAACTGGGATAGGGATTAAAGGATGGTATACTTTAACACAGTTGTTAAAGGCTCAGGCTCTTGGGTCAGTCTACTAGGATCTGATTCCTGCCTCTGTTACTTCTAGCTCTGAATGACTTTGGATGAGAAACTCTCTAATCCTTGGTTTCCCTGGTTGCAAAATTTGGACAATAATAAAATCTATTCCACTGAGAAGTTGTGGGAAATAGAGTTATTCTATATTAATCAGTTGGCACAGTGTCTGAATATAACATGCACTCAGTATTACCCGGTGGCTTAAATGGTAGAGTCTGCTTGCAATGTGGGAGACCTGAGTTCAATCTCTACCTAAGTCGGGAAGATCCCCTGGAGAATGAAATGGCTACCCACTCCAGTATTCTTGCCTGGAAAATCCCATGGCTGGAGGAGCCTGGTGGGCTATAATCCATAGGGTTGCAAAGAGTCAGACACTACTGAGCAACTTCACTTTCACAGTATTATCTATTATTATTTTTTCTTTAAGGGAACTAGAACTTTGTTCATTTGCATGTTATGTCAGATATTTATTAAATATATGCTTCATGCAGGGTAGTTTGCAGGCTATAAAGTTGGACAAGATCTAGACCTTTTCCCAAAGAAGCAGAGAGTCTGGCAGGAGGGAAAATCCAGCTGCATTAATAGCTACAAGCATAGAGCAGTATTTTTTCAGGGAGAATCTAGCACCTGTTATATGCTATAGGCAGATAGAAGACAGAGAGAGAAGATTTCCAGTTGTGATAATCAGGGCAGAGTGAGCGTTAAAGCTCAGCTCTGAATGGAAACATAGGTAGGACTTCCATGAGCAGGGATGTACAAGAACATTCCAGGAAGAGTGGTTTCCCAGGCAAGAGCACAGGCTCTGGAGTCACTGTCTGGGGTTTCAATTCTGGTCTCACCATTCACTAGCTGTGTGTCCTTGGGCACACAAGCCTCTTTGAGGCTCCATTTCTTTGGTTGTAAAATGAGAATAACATTATCAACCTCATAAGGTAGGGAAAGAGAAAGTGTATGTAAAGCACCCAGCTTAGCTCCCAGCACAGAGTGAATGCACAGTAAATGCAGCTGACATCACTACTGTTGTACAAACAGCTTAAGGCAGGGAGACAGAAAGATTGACGTGTATTTTGACCTAGACTGGTTGGAAAGTATTGCGACACCAAACAGGAGGGGGATAGGTGTCCAGAAAGGAAGGCTGAGGCCAGAGAAAACACACATAATAAAACAAATCATTGCTCATTAAGTCCTGCTGTAAAGTACATCCTTGACACAGCAGGTGAGATTAACCTCCTTGGAGACGCGGTCTGAATTTGCTCCTATAATCACTTCCGGGTGGGGGCAGGGAAGAGGAGAGAGGATAAAATGGGCTGACATGTCAGAAGAGAGCGCTGAGGTGGCATCTCAGGTGTACCGTATACACACTCCCACCGTTCTTCCTCAAGAGCAAGCTGACTGTGTCCCAAGTCCAGGGTCACAGTGGATGACTGAGGAGATGCTGTCTTCATAAGCAGGGAAGCTCATCAAAGCTTGAGAGATGCTCTTAAAACACTGTGCCGTCCCATTGACAGAAAACCTGACCAGAGCTTTCATTAAAAATTATTCTGCATCTCAAGCAGTCACTGAAGCAGGAGGTTGTAATAAGATTCAATGATTTTGGATTCAACAGTACAGCTTCCCACTGTGAGAACTCAAATGTTGATTAGGTTCTGGGCAGAAGCTGGTACGCAGAGACTGATGGTCAATCTGCAGACTCCCCCAGAGGGCAGGGGCACTTCTTGGGCAGCCACCTGGGGGACCTGAGCTCCCTTGGGCAACAGGGCCTGCCGTGTGGCATGTGACACAGAGGCTACAAGCTGTGGTGGTCTGTTTGGGGGAAAGAAGGGGTCCTCCTCTGCACAGGTAGAAAAAAAGAAAATGTTAGTTGCTCAGTCATGTCTGATTCTTTGCGACCCCATGGACTGGAGCCCACCAGGCTCCTCTGCCCATGGGATTCTCCAGGCAAGACTACTAGAGCGGGTTGCCATTCCCTTCTCCAGGTGATCTTCCTGAGCCTGGGATTGAACCCAGGTCTCCTGCATTGCAGGTAGACTTTTTACTGTCTGAGCCACCAGGAAAGCCTACAGGTAGAAAAGAATCCCCCCAAATTAACTATGAAAATGTAATCAACTGATAATCTTTCTTTAACTCTTTGCCAATGTCACCTTAGTGAGGCCCACACTGACCACCCCAACACTCCCCTTTCCTAACTTGTTCTGTGTCTCTCCATAGCAGTTATCACCTTGTAATAGACTAGATAATTTACCTGTTTTAACTTATTTATTAATAATGTCTGTCTACTCCATCCTCTACCCCATCTCAATTCCAGGATGTCCATATGTACCTCCAGCCCCTAGATGTTAAAAAAATAAAAAAGGGATTCTCTCTCTCCTCCAACTGACATATATACTTGGATCAGGCATGGAGCTTGAGTATACACATGAATAGACCAAAGTTCCTGCCTTAAAGAACTCATGATCAGGAAGGCAAGACAGATGAAAGGGCCAGATACGTCCACATCCTGCGAAAAGTGACCCAAGAGGTCCACACAGGATGCCAGGGAAAGCCTGAAGGGGTACCTAAGCCAGACTGGGGAAGCCTTTGGCTCAGTGTGACAGGGAAGGCTGCCAAAAGGACATCCTGAAACCAAGTCTTAAAGGGCAAGGTCATTATTATCCACTGGACAGTGTGGGCAACAATTGCACAGACGTGTCAGCTCCATGGTTCATTTGGTGGTTAGTAGTTTGGCATAGCTGGAAGTAAGCAGTATGGCAAGCAATGGCCCAAAGATCCCATTAGCCTTTAAACTAAGGGCTTTTTTTGGCTGTTGTGGACACATTGGCCATGAAGAAGGGCAAATTCAGTGGCCACGCATTTGATGGGAAACATTACAAAGTCCAGTCCCAGCTGCCTCAACCGCAGCCTCTGTGCTGATCTGCTCCTCACTGGGTAAAGGAGTGTCTCTCTGGGGGAATCTCCCAGAAACCGCCTTGGCCACTTGAACAAGACAGCACACAGTCCTTGGAGGCACTGATAAGCTCACCGGCTCTCTTTATCCTCTTCCTCTCCTTCAGCTGGTAGGGTTTGTGATCATGAGACAAAGGAATGGCATTCCCATCCTTGTCACATAGGACCCCACGCGAGTCACCCACGTTGGCCACAGTGAGGTCTTTATCTGATAGCAGAGCAATCAAACACGTTGTCCCTGCAAAACAGAAGAGAGAGGCCACATGGGTGGTCAGCGGTGCTGTGAGGGTAAGCTGCTTCTCGAGGTTACTGGAGTCTTCAGGCATTAAAACTGCTCCTGCTGGGTGAGCATCTGACTCCAGCCACTCCGGGAAGGAGGGCTGTTCACTTCAACAACACTGATCAGATCTGACAGTCAATTTTCTTAACCATGTTGGAGTGTCACTGAAATCGGCTAGGATAAGATGATCATTTTCCCAAATCATTGTTATCTCTGGTTCTCTTGATTTAAGTGCATATCACACTTAACAGGATTAGGAGAGAATCAGAATTGGCTTGAAGCTTCAGACAATGGATACTTATTTTCTGCCTCTTGTTGGTACTTAGGTTCTGCGAAATCCCAGTTGAAAGTGGGAAGAATGGGGGGTGGGCTCTCAGTGGGAGCACCTGGACACACCAGGAAATGACAGATGGTAACAACCAGATCCTATGGAGCCAGGGGCACAGCCTATGCAAACTAGTGTATACAAAGTCTGAGAGGAAAGACCAGGGGCCAGAAATAGGTCGGCTCCAGGGTGTGATGTGGGAGTCCATCACGGGAGAGGCAGGAAAACCTACTGTGATGAGAGAAATGACACCTAGGCCAATAGGAGGTGGGGCTTGAAGGTGGTCAGAGTCAGAAGGGAAGTAAGAGTGAAGAGCTGTTTACCTGGGGCCACAAAGACATACAAGGGCACGTTCCCTCTCCTCAAACTCTTCCTGGAACAAGAATGGATAAAAGCAATAGAACTACAGAGTCTGGTCTACTTGGAGGTCATCCTTCTTACCTGCCCATTACCCTCTGTTCAGCCCCCTCACCTTTCTCCTCCGGCCTTCTGACAGTGTCACTGAATATGCAAATACCTGCTGAAATGCACAATCCATTAAGCTCTTGCTTCAAACTGATAATGACCTTCCTTATTAAAATTATGCATCAATTAGTCTTCATTAATATTTAACCTCCTCATTAAGAAGGTCATATTCCATAACAGAATGTAAACTGCATCTAAATAGCTCTTGCTCTTCATAGAAAAAGAGCAAAGGCTAAATTCTTAAATAGACATAAAGAATAAATACAGGTTGATATCAAGAGGGAGGAGAATAATCAGTATATTCAGCTATTATATAGTTCTATTCAAAATTCCACGCTAAAGCCTGTGTAGCTCAAAAGTGCCTTGATTAGAAATAGAAACACATTTCTAATGTTGGTTGTCTCAGGATGTCTGATATGAAAGGCCTTGTAAAGGAAAAAGACTAATCTCAGGATTATCAAAGCAAATCACAAAGCTTTTATCTTAAAAAACTGTAAAAATGCAAATGTAACCGTAAGAACAATCCATATGATTAGAAATTGTTATTCTTAGTTTTTGATATTAGCTGCATTCTGGTGTTCAACTGACCTCACTTTGTCTTCAAGCATCTGCTTGTGTTAACCTGTGATCACAATGACAGCACAAATTCTCCTAGAAGGCACACGCTCGGAAGTTTGAACAGTGAAATGGAGACACTATGTTATTGGGGTATTGTATGGTTTGGGGGCATTATTCAACTCAAAGACCCCCCTTTTCTTCTCACTTGGTGCACTTTGAGAACTCATAGCCCAGAAAGGACTTTCAGGTGCCCATATGAGGGAAGCACAAGGATCCACTTGGCTGAGCTATGAGCCCCTTCCACACCCCCATTTCAGTCACCGCAGCTCTATATCCATTGTTAGCTTAATTGAACTGCGATGTATCTTTTTTTTTTTTAAGAGGAGAGAGGTCATTCCTATGGTCAGAAAAAAAATTGAGATGTAATTGTATATGGGTTTAAAAACCCCTGAAGGATTTTAAGGAGGATAGTGATATGATGAGATCTGTGTTTTATAAGATCACATCGGTGGCTCTGTGGAAGGTAAACCAGAAGCAGGGAGAACAGGGAGAGTTCACGAGAATCTGAATTACTGTTGTAAACAAAAGGATCGAGGATCAGTAACAGATTATTTAAAATCAGAATGGACAGGTCATAGAGAACAAGGAAATAAAGGAGAGGGGAAAAAGTGAAAGTGAAAGTGAAGTCGCTCAGTCATGTCCGACTCTTTGCGACCCCATGGACTGTGGCCCGCCAGGCTCCTCGGCCTGTGGGATTCTCCAGGCAAGAGTACTGGAGTGGGTTGCCATTTCCTTCTCCAAGAGATCTTCCCAACCCAGGGATTGAACCCAGGTCTCCCGCATTGCAGGCAGACACTTTACCATCTGAGCCACCAGGGAAGCTCAAAAGGAGAGGGGAGAAGTCTAGAATAATGTCCTGGTGTCTCGAAGACAGTGGGGAGGGGCACTGGGTGCTCCATGGACAAGCACTTAAGGAAATGTCTACTTGGGCTTCTGGGAAAGGCTTTCTCTCTCACTGAAGGAGACACCATGCAGAACACAATGCATTTCTTTGGCCTCGTGTGGCTCCTGTGTTTCCTGGAGGGGTGGCAGCCAAGTTGTACCAGGAGGGGCTACAGCTGAGAGTCAAGGCTCTGTGCCCAGGAGGAGGAGCCAAGGGGTGAGAACCTGAGTCCCTGAGACATCACAGGACTTCTGAACCAGCCTAGACTTGGCCTGGTCTTGTTCTGGGAGACACCAAATGTCCTTACTCTTTAAGGCTTTTCATGTTGGATTTTGTTGTTATTTCTTCTTGTGGTATCCTAACTGGTTCAAGGGCTCATTGTTCAATAAGGGGGTTTCTGGATGAGAGATTTAGTGTGACTGCTTTGCTTCATTCACACATAAAGATTCATGGCTTGCCAACTTCTCTGTCAAGAACACGATCCTATTGTTCCTATGGGTCAATAAAATCTACCTCCTGGTGTGGATTTCAGGAATGTACCGCTTTGAGAAAGTGGAAACTGCTTGTGTCAACAACAGACTCTTAGACCGGACAAAAGGGTGAGCCCCAGATGGCAGAACGAGAGTTGCAGGCAGCGTTGAGGATAACTGAAATGTTACCATTCTCCCTCCATAGAAACCTGCCTGTGTCCTGGGTGGAGGCCCAAGCATGATTGGAAACAAAACACGATGCTTCACTGTAAACAACTTATTGTTTGGAATTTGCATAATTTATAATCTAATCTTATGTTATAGCAGAATGTAACTACCTGATGGTTCAGAAAAATGCACATTATGCCCAAGAGGAAACACGCCAAGCCTTTTGTCTTTGGGCCTCTGTGTTCCCTCTGCCTAGCACAGTGCCTGGTCCTTGACACTGGCTGAATTGCACATGGTGATGATTCAGTTCAAGCATGACATCTTCGGAGGCCCTCTCTGATGGGGGATCTAATTTCCTCTTGATGTCCTTTATTGCCTTCAGAACACATAATTATGTAAATATCTTGTTTATTTCTTTAAGCAGTTTATTTAATGCCAATCTTCCCCAGTACAATGTAAACTTCACAAGAGTAAGAATATCACCTGCTTGTTCTTCCTCCTATAATGCTGAAGTCTAGAATACTGCAGACCTCAATATTTGCTGAATAAACAACAGAGGAGTGATAAACAATCACACACTCTCTTTGGTCCTGATCTAATGTTATGCTGAGCCCCTGCCGTCTTGCTCTGAGTATATCAAACCAGTTCAGTAGCACACTGTACAACATCTTCTAGATATTACCACAGCAGGGAGATACCCAACTGTAGCAAAATACATTTTTTACACTGATCAAAACATAAGGACCCTCCTGTACATGTATAAGCATGCTCACAGGCACACTGTTAGCAAGTAGACCGAAGTTCCAGCCTAGGCCTGGCCCTAGCTCTTTCCTCTAGTCCAGGCTCTTGGGCCAATGCAAATGAAACATGGGTAGGGTGCCCATCCTCAACAGCTTCCAAAGCCATAGCACGTTGGGAAGTAATAAAAATGCATCATGGTGACCATTACATGAGCAATCTGTGTCTACTTCTGACCTCAATTTGTACTTCAGCAAAGCAGGCACGTTTTTGTGTTGTTCTATTAATTCTTGTTTTCCTTAGGGAAGAACACACAAAGGCCAATTACTTATTAGCCTATTCCTCTAAACCAGCATGTTCTCTCTTCATTTAATTTCTAGGACGCCAAGTAAAAGTACACAAGAAAATCTGTTCTGGACTTACCTAAGTATTTTTATTGGCTAACATTATTCAGTGAATTCATCTGATGAGTTGAGCTGGAGAAAAATGTAAATCTTAATGAGGGATAAGTAGTTTGGGACATCTCAGCCATCTTTCAAAATCTGAATTGAAAACTTTTCCAGTGAAACTAGTAACAAAGTAGTAATAGTTTGTTCAGCACTACGAATGCCACTAGTGTCGGTCACTCGGTCGTGTCTGACTCTTTGCAACCCCATGGACTGTAGCCCGTCTGGCAAAGAATACTAGAGTGGGGAGCCGTTCCCTCCTTCAGGGGATCTTTCCAACCCAGGGGTCGAACCTGGGTCTCCCACACTGCAGGCAAATTTTTTATTGTCTAAGCCACCAGGGAAGCCCATGAACCTACAAACACACTTGCAGTTGATTTCCTGACACCTTATGGTTGAGAAGATGTAGGTATTATTCTTCCATTTAAGCAGATGAGAAAAATGGGACTCAGAGAATTCAAGTGTCATATCCATGATTACATGACTCAGTGCATATGTAATGAAAGACCAAATTGACTAAAAAACCAGGGAATCCGGAATTATTAGTAGTAACAATAACAATGATAGACCTTCTGTTTATGCATTTTACTATAATGCTAAACATTTTATTTATATTATGTATACATTTTATGTATATTTTGTAATCTGCACTACCTACAAGAAGGCATAATTATCTCCATCTAACAGATGGGGAAACTAGGTCTCAGACAAGACAGCAATCTGCCCAGGCCACTCACGTGGTCTGTCTGATTCCCTGGCCCAAACCTTTGATAACTGGCACTCCTTGCTCTAAACTGTTCTCTTCCACCTCCAAGAAGGAATGACTTCTGTGACCAGTTTCTGCATTTGTGTTTCGAATAGTCCCCATCAACTTGCCCTCTTTTGTAGTATAAACTAGTGCATGTTACAGAAATGTTTGTAAACCAGAAAAAATTCTGATTCATGTGAGATGAATTTCCTTTCATATAACTGTAGTCTGGATTAACTTAAAGCTGATACATTTCAAATTCTCAATAATGATCAATCAGAAAATATCTGAACTTCTGCAGGTAAAAAGCAAGCAACTTGGATTAACTTTACATCCTTTCCAGCTTGAACATTTTGCTGGTTTTGAATAGGAACTGCAAACTCCTATGTCTTCAGGTATAAGAAAAAGCTTATGATCCTCTTGGAGTAGCTTTACCCCTGTACTTTTGACAGGATCCTGGGTTCTGAAGATGTTTTTTACTCTAAGAATGGGCAGGCATGAAGATAAGAGGCAACTGACACCAGGTTTCAGCGCTGGGTCCACAGCAAGCAGCGGTGGGGCTTGTGGCAAACTAGGAATGCATGCTAAGGGGGCAGCATTTCCTCTGCAGTGAAAATGGCTGCCATGGGGGAGTGAAGGCCCGATGTAAATAGTTATTCAGATTTTTCAAGAGAAGCTGTTTTTATGTGAACTCTGACTTATATAATGGTGACCATGTTTATTAAAAAAAAAAAAACAATGCAGGCCACATACTGCTATATTCAAAATGGATAACCAACAAGGTCCTACTGTATGGCACAGGGTACTCTGCTCAGTGTTATACGGCAGTCTGGATGGGAGGAGAGTTTGGGGGAGAATGGATATATGTATATGTATGGCTGAGTCCCTCTGCTGTCCACTGGAAACTATCACAGCACTGTTAATTGGCTATACTCCAAAATAAAATAAAAAGTTAAATAAAAATAATACAGATAACAACAATTTAAAAAACCCAATGCATGCCAAACAATAGGCAACTGTATGTCAAATGATTCTTTGACCCATTAGACTGGCAACTTCTTTTTGACCCAGGATGACACCTTATTCACTGCAGTATTCTTATCACAGTGCTTCGTACTCTGCACAGACCCTAATGTTGGGAGGGATGCTAAGGACTGAAGTGGTGGTAAGGGAAGTGGGGGTGCTTATCTATATACAACTTATACTAATTGTAGTATTTATACAATTCACATCTTCAGTTCAGTCGCTCAGTCACGTCCGACTCTTTGCGACCCCATAAATTGTAGCACTCCAGGCCTCCTTGTCCACCACTAACTCCTGGAGTTTACTCAAACTCATTTCCATCGTGTCAGTGATGCCATCCAGCCATCTCATCCTCTGTTGTCCCCTTCTCCTCCTGCCTCCAATCCCTCCCAGCATCAGGGTCTTTTCAAATAAGTCAACTCTTCACATGAGGTGGCCAAAGTATTGGAGTTTCAGCTTTAGCATCATTCCTTCCAGTGAATACCCAGGACTCATCTGCTTTAGGATGGACTGGTTGGACCTCCTTGCCGTCCAAGGGACTCTCAAGAGTCTTCTCCAACACCACAGTTCAAAAGCAGCAATTCTTCTGCACTCAGCTTTCTTCACAGTCAAACTCTCACATCCATACCTGACCACAGGAAAAACCATACCCTTGACTAGACGAACCTTCGTTGGCAAAGTGATGCCTCTGCTTTTTAATATGCTGTCTAGGTTGGTCATAACTTTCCTTCCAAGAAGTAAGCGTCTTTTAATTTCATGGCTGCAGTCATAATCTGCAGTGATTTTGGAGCCCAGAAAAATAAAGGTGTGAAAAAATTCACACCTTTGTCCTATGTAAATATATATACTCTTATTTTTTGAAAAATATTAAGAGTTGTCCAGTTGATGGGATGTTAGACCACTTTGTTTTCTTTATACTTTTCTGCATTAAGATGAATGTAATGTTACTTAAAACCACAAATTATTCAGAAGGCATATCCCATAAATTATTCACAACTTTTCAGAAAGTATATCCACTGCATGAAGCAAAGTATTCAAGACATAAAACAGAAAAAGCAGAACTGACAGTCACGGTAGCAGGATACGGTACAGGTAGAAAAAAGACGCAGAGGAACAGCAGTAACAAACGACAACAGCACCACTGTCGACAGATGGCCAAGTTCAAATTCAGGTCTGACCGTCAGTGACTGTCCATCATCGACTCAGTGACAGACAAGGGAAGC
The DNA here is from genome assembly GCF_042477335.2 of Ovis canadensis. Classification (NCBI taxonomy): domain Eukaryota; kingdom Metazoa; phylum Chordata; class Mammalia; order Artiodactyla; family Bovidae; genus Ovis; species Ovis canadensis. The sequence continues at coordinate 229,507,561 of NC_091245.1, forward strand.
TCAGCTGCCTTCAGGCTCCCTGCACAGCCTCACCTCGCCTCTGAGCAGGGCTATCTACAATTTCTACTCAGAGCAAAACACCCAGCCCTGAAACTGAAGGTGAAAATGCTAGTCTTTCAGTCATGTTCAACTGCAACCCCACGGACTGTAGCCCACCGGGCTGCTCTGTGCATGGGATTCTCCAGACAAGAATACCGCAGTGGGCAGCCATTCTCTTCTCAAGGGGATCTTCCCAACCCAGGGATCAAACCCAGGTCTCCCACACCGCAGGCAGATTCTCTAATGTCTGAGCTACCAGGGAAGCTCCACTCAGCCCTGAGTTCCCATCAAAACACAGTACCTTCAACCCTTTGCACTCCCCTCCCCCTCTTCCTATATGCAGAAAACTATGATTTAAAAAACTAGAGTAATGAGAATCCCTATTTTATGAAAGTTCAGCTTACTGCAACATCTTCTTATGTGCCTGACACTGCAGTTTCACTTTTTCTGGTGAGGGAGTGGGGAGGCTGGGCTGAGTGGAGAAAGCCGGATGTGATTAGCTGGGTGCGATTAGCCGGTGCTGGCCTGCTTCAAAGCAGTGGATGTTTTCCCAGTGAGGCACCACACCGTGAATGCCACTGGCTCAAGCTAACAGTGATTGCCCTCTGTGACAAAAAGTCTTTTTTAAGAGAATTTAAATTTTTTCCTTTTTTTTTTTTCTTCAGAAAAGAGAGAAAGAAATTGGGAGATGAGTGAAGAAGAGGTGACAAGGGGAAAGGGAAGGAAGTGGACACACACAGGAGCAGAGAGAGACTGAGAGGGAGAAAAAGAGAGGGAGAGAGAATGAATGACTATTTCGGAGAAGGTGCTACAGCTGCCTAAAAGCCATTCTTTATACACAGCAAAGGAGAATCAATACATTCATATGATAAGCAAAGATAGGTTTATCTTGAACAGGTTTGACAATGAATGTGAGTTCAATAACACAATTCCAGAGCCTAAATGACATCAAGACCTGGTAACTGACAGAAATTATATTGGTGTGCAACATATTGGAAAAAGAGCAGGCAAAGCCAGCCACTAATGGAAGCATTACAGGAAATGATAAGATCACTGTCGGCAGGGGCTTCTAGCCCCTACCTTCCACAGCCAACATTGTGATGAGCCCTGAAACACAGATAAAATGTCAGGCAGCTTGGAGATAAGGTTCCTGGGCCCCATCCCCCATCTGCACAACCTCTAAGTCTACCAAAATTTGACTTGCTTGGATCCTGCTCACCACTCTTGTAATCGTTAATGCCATGGCAGACACACCTGTCTGGGACAATCCACTGTCTGAAAAACTAGAGTGAGCTCTAATCTTTCCTTCTTTATTCCTTTTCTCTCATTAATGCCTGAGTCTTTGCATCCCATACTCTATATCCTCAGGCCATCTTTGAATTTCTATATTAATGTGCATGGCTGGGGCTACTAAATTAATAGTAACTAACTTTTCAAGCCATAAGTCAATAACTCTACTGTAATGAGTCTTGTGAGTTTGAAAGCTATTTTATGCTATAAGGGCCCTGAATGGAAAGCAACTGGAAAGAGATCTACGTGCAGAGAGATACGTGTGGGTCAAATTGTGAGAGCTGCTATATACTGTCCATGCACCATGAAAGCAAGTGAAAGTGTTAGTGCTCAGTCGTGTCTGACTCTTTGCGACCCCATGGACTGTAGCTCACCAGGCTCCTCTGTCCATGGAATTCTCCAGGGAAGAATACTGGAGTGGATAGCCATTCCCCTCTCCATTGATCTTCTCGATCCAGGGATTGAATCTGGGTCTCCCACATTGCAGGCAGATTCTTTACCATCTGAGCCACCAGAGCCATTTGCTATGTGCAGAGGTAATTTCTTTAATTCTAACAGCCTATGAGGTACTATTGTCCCCATTTTACAGATGGTAAAACTGAGATTAAAAGAGCAGCCCAAGATCATTCGGCTAGTGAGCGACAGAATTTAAGTAGTCTGTTGCCTGAGTGTTGCTTTCAACCTTGAAGCAGGCTGTGGCTAGCCCATGGTTCTTGTTTCTGTGCAAACCAGATGTCTTAAGGCAACTCTTCCTTAAGAGATTTATTAAGGAGATTAGCATCTTCAAAAAAGGGCCGTAATACATGTTCAAGTTGACAATGACTACAGTGTGAACAGTGCCTCCTAGAACCTGTGGGCAAATATGCACGGTGATGTGGGCAACCCTGCTTCTAGGCTATACCCTGGCCTGGCCACCCCATACCACCTGTCCCGGGAGGGAAGAGACCAGAGGAGAGGGTCGCTCGGTAAGGAATTTCAGCAGAACAGCCGAACATGAGAGGTTTTCAGCTTCACGTGAAGACTAGCAGTAGCCCAAAAGCCCAAGCTGGAAGACTGAGATACTGACAGCAACACATGTGAGGCCACATCCGAGAGAACATTAAGGCCTTCTTCCAGGAAGGCCTGAGGTATTAGCACTAAGAAGGCAAACTATCTCGTGGCTTTCCAGACAGAGAGAGCAGTGATAGGACGCACCACACAGAGGCTCATGTGAGCCCCCCACAACATGGCACCCCTTTCGGTCCTCCTTTTTAACCGAAGCTGTCTCAACTTCCCCTCATCACATGCTGGAGGGCAGAGTGGCAGAAATAACACCGTGTGAGAAAACAAGCTCTATTACCAATTGTAATTTTCTCTTCCTCTCTGAGACTTCTGCATAAGCAAAAATATCAGCCTTTGAGTTTAACACTGGCTGACTGTGAGGCAATCAGTTTGATGGCAAATTCTATTATTTTAAACCCTAGGTAATCTAATTCCAGACTTAGGTTTATTTGGGCTCTTCCTTGGCAGACATACAGTAATTAATAAAATGACAAGAAGAAATAAGAAAGCAGGTACAAGTGCCAGAAAGGTCTTTTCCACAAATGAGCTGTGTTATCCTAAATAAGATAATCTATTTTATGGGGGGAGGGAAGTTAGGGTTAGGGTGTGTGACCTGTCACCTCAGTCATGTCCGACTCTTTGCGACCCTATGGACTATAGTCCTCCAGGCTTCTCTGTCAATGGGATTCTCCAGCCAAAAATACTGGACTGGATTGCCATGCCCTCCTCCAGGGGATCTACCCAACCCAGGGATCGAACCCACGTTTCCTGCATTGCAGGTGGACTTTTTACCCACTGAGTCACCTCGGTAATTCAAACTTTTAGAATCTGATGGAGTATTCATTAAATTTTCACACTTCACCCAAGTTAAAATTATACATATGTTACCTGATGCTCTTGAATAGCATTTTAAAATTAAAGTGTTCTTCAACTTCACTTTTCAACTACTGTAGCAGTTCCGTGTGGACATGTTGAAGAGTCACTTCCTGTTTAACTGGTCACATACTGGGGAGTCTTAGAAAACCACAGCAGTAGCAGGTCCTCATACTTTAGGAGCCTCTATCTTCCTCTCTGACGTGACTATTTTGAGGTATGAGTAAGCATGCATGCTTTTCTGAAACTCATTAACATCCTGCTCATTACTCTGGTTGACATTTAGTTCAGATGATAACATGCTGCTGAAATTAATTTCTAATTACACAATCACAACCTAGATTCTAAGTTCTGTGTCTTTTAATGGTAAATAAAATCAATTTCATGGTTCTTTGATTCTTCCTACATAAGCCAGAGATGCACTACTATATTTTTTCATGTCTTCATGTTATATCAGAATTCTTCAGTGAGATATTTCATTTCTTTTTAGGGCTCCCAGCCCTAAATTACAAGTACTGTTTCTGCTTCTTTATGAATGCTATGGGAAAAAGGTATACGGACTTCTGAAATTGAGCTTTATTAAAAGGGGCATTTGCTTTTTAATAAAAGGCAAAGAGAGCAAAGAGAAGGCTGGGAATAAGAGGTACAGTCTGATTCATCTGGTGCTTGGCAGAGACTTGCACTTTCTTTGACCTTTTCTTTTTTTCCTCAGCGCAGAATCAACCCTTTCCCCTATTCTTTCCATTAAAAATAAACCTGATCTTTGAGGTTATTAAGTGGGAGCTTCCCTGGTGGCTCAGACAGTAAAGAATCTGCCTGAAATGCAGGAGACCTGAGTTTGATCCCTGTTTTGGGAAGATCCGCTGGAGAAGGAAATGGCAACCCACTTCAGTATTCTTGTCTGGAGAATTTCACGAACAGAGGAGCTTGATGAGCTACATTTCATTAGGTCTCAAAGCATTAGACACAACTGGAGGTTATTAAGTTATCTTTACTTAAATTACCTTATAGCTATCTACCTACTTACCTACATATGTGTGCATGTGTGTGTGTCTGGGGGGGGGGCGGTGCGGGTGTATTGGAAGGATGACATCTGGAGATATTAATGGAAATTCCTGCCCCATGTGTGGATGGAACCCTCTTTTGCTCAGTGTGAGGCACTCATTGTCCCAGGGAAGATTAGGAGTACTGTGGCTGAAGTGCAAGGAGACAGAAGTAGTCAGATTTAGCTTCTAAGGTTCAAAGAGACTGGAAACTCACAAAAAGACAATGTTCTCAAGAGAAAAATCTCCTTGAGCATCCATTAGCCTTGGTTCTTGGATAAACCATATGAAGGTGGAGCAAGTTCTCCTGTCCACAACTGCTCTCTTCCTGCTCCCCTGACATGTAAGGCTGGGCAGGCAGGAAGGTTGTGATGGGGGGAAGTGGAGGGAAGACAGAATATTTGATGTGTGGAGCTCCAAGAATGATATGGTGCTCAAAGCACAGGAGACTGGACTGCTTTCCAGGGTAAGAGCCCAAGAGATCAGAAACCTCTGCCCCAGTGTAGAGAGGCAATGGCTGAATGAGGCCACTTGGACAGCCCAGTGTGGAACAGAGAGGAGAGCTGAGGACTGCTGGGCTTGCCCTGAGGAAGGAAAGATACCTCTCAAGAGCATAAGATACTTCCAACCACAGGTCCGGGAGACCCTGGGTCATCCCAACAAGTGTCAGGATAGTAACAACAACCTGATACGTAGATCACTCCTGGAGGAAAGGGGTATGAGCACATGGCTCAACTTGGTATTTACACTTAAGAACCTGAGGAAAAATCAGGAAATTACAGCATATATCTACTAATGAATATGGCAAGATTTTAGTAACAGATCCAATATGGACTCAAAATCTGTTACATTCAGTTCTATGGAGACAAATTAAGTTAAATTTCACGTTTCTTTTGTAACTGCAATGCGTGTGTGCGTGCGTGCGTGCATGCACGCATCTGCCTGTTAATTGGCTATCTATCGCACATTTCACATGTTGAATTTTACCCTGACTTCTGTTCAGTTCAGTCACTCAGTCGTGTCTGACTCTTTGCGATCCCATGGACTGCAGCATGCCAGGCTTCGCTGTCCATCATCAACTCCCGGAGCTTGCTCAAACCCCATGCCCATCAAGCTGGTGATGCCATCCAACCATCTCATCCTCTATTGTCCCCTTACCCTCCTGCCTTCAATCTTTCCCAGCATCGGGGTCTTTTCAAATGAGTCAGTTCTTCGTATAAGGTGGCCAAAGTATTGGAGTTTCAGCTTCAGCAACAGTCCTTCCAATGAATATTCAGGGCTGATTTCCTTTAGGATGGACTAATTTGATCTCCTTGCAGTCCAAGGGACTCTCAAGAGTCTTCTCCAACACCACAGCTTAAAAGCATCAATTCTTCATTGCTCAGCTTTCTTTATAGTCCAACTCTCACATCCATACATGACTACAGGGAAAACCATAGCTTTGACTAGACGGACTTTTGTTGGCAAAGTAATGTCTCTGCTTTTTACCCTGACTTAGGCATTACGAAATCAGCTAGTACCAACAATGTTTGACAACTAAACAAGACTGCCTTGGGCACTGAGTTAGTTAACACATATCTGAATTATTACTGTAGTAGTCACTCAGTCGTATCCAACTGTTTGCAGTCCCATGAACTGCAGCCCCCCACCAAGCTCCTCTGTCCATGGAATTCTCCATGCAAGAATACTGGAGTGGGTAGCCATTGCCTTCTCCATTAACATATACCTATTACTGAGGAATTCCAGATGGAAGGTGAAACCATTTCCAAAGACAAATTTGCCATTGTGAGGCATGCCCTTGGTAGGTTGCGCAGCTACACATAAGTTATTTTCAAATGATCTTTTCCATTCAAACAGAACACAGTCACTTATATCCCCATTTAAAGGGACAAAATAAAAGTTGTACATTTATGTTTATTTAGGATAATTAAAACAAATCTGATTTGGGGCTAATTTGATTCAATAAATATTAATTCTCCAGTTTGCTTTTGGTTCAGTGGACTACAAAACTGACTCAAACTCGATGTCTCCAGGAAGGCTGCATCTTCAAAGATCTGACTTTAATTCCATCTGGCCCATGCCCAAAAGTGATATCCCATCTCTATACCTACAGCCAAGAATATCCAACCATATTCCTTCATGATAATGACCATCTTTCTTCTCTGTCTCTCTCATACCTCTATGTTCTGTACCTAATAACAATAAGACTGGAAGTGTGTATGCGTTGACTAAATAGTTTTATGGCCTTTGTTCCCTTATTCTGTGCCTGTGTATGCATGTATGCATGCTAAGTTGCTTCAGTCATGTCCTACTCTTTGCTACCCTACGGACCGTATCCCTCTAGGTTCCTCTGTCCATGGGATTCTCCAGACATGAACACTGGTATGGGTTGCCATATTCTGTGAGTACCGTGTATAAGTTACTAGGTTTGGTGCGGGAATAATAAAGATGAACAAGATACAGTCCTTAACCCCCAGCACTTACTGCCCAATGGCAAGATGGAATTAGACACTTAGGATCCAGTATGGTAAATGCTGTGACGGTGCTATGGATGGAGGAGGAAATGGCAACCCCCTCCAGTATTCCTGCTTGGAGAATCCCATGGACAAAAGAGTCTGGCAGGCTACAGTCCACGGGGTCACAAAGAGTTGGACATGACTGAAGTGACTTAGCACACACGTGCTATGAGAGCTGGGATTGTGGGTGGGGGTCACGGCAGAGAAGGCATGGCTCAGGCTACGGAGATGCTGGGTGGTGAGGAGATATGCAGGGAGGATGACTGGGAAGACGTGAAGCCTGAACGTTCTTGAAGATGCAATAGGGTAAGGAATTTGTGTAACTTAATTTGGTTCTTGGCACAAAGGAGGAAGTAAAGAAAGAATCTGTAGGGTAAAAATAGATGATGAGAGTAGCTCTCTGAAGGAGATTTCTTTATAGTTCATTTCAAAACAAAGTCTAGAACAAACACTTGTTTATACTCTAACCTGATAATGCCAATTCTTGAATTTTTTTCCTAAGGAAATAATCAGAGATATGAACAGAACTTCATATATAAGGATTAACCTCATAGAATTCAAACAAGATAATAGAAATAACCAAAATGAACGGATGTATAACACATCATGGAATATTCAAATAATAAAACCACTCCAAGGACATTAAATACAGTGTTTCTGAAGAACATACACTGTGCTTATAAGTGAAAAATAAAAACTGTACATAAATTTCTTTAAAATATAACACATTAGCATTTTATTTGGAAAAAATGATATATATAAAATATTTCAATTGCAATTACTTCAATAAATACATGTGTGTAAATGTATGTAGAAAAATGTTAGAAGGAAACAAAAATAGATTATTAAAGTTCATTAAAGTTTTTTAAAAAGATTGTTCTGAATTTTCCTCAGTTTTATTCATTTAATGTGACTCATTTATAGAAATTTCACTTTTTATCAAATTCAGTGCTTTTTACTTTCTTGTTCCTTGATGTTATTAGGCACTTTTATTCTTCCCACTGAGGGTCTTCTGTTATGATTTACAATGACTTGACTGGATTTTCAGTTGAGCTGTTTGATTTTACTCACTGAACCAACCTGTTAACTAACAAGACTGGGGCTATTCCTCCACGGGTTCCATTTTGGCTGATGGCTAATATAGCTCTAGAAAAAGAAAGGAACAGTGTCAGGGGGGACACCAAGCCCCAGACTCATGATGGGTAGGGCTCAGAACACTCCACGTTTATGACACCACACTCGTGTGACACCATCCTCCTACATGATTAGCTGTTGCTCAGAAAGTGACAAGGGATGACTGTAGAGAGCAGAGGGCAGCAGGAACAGGCTGATTATGATGCATTTCCTGCACAGGAACCCTTGACCAGGGAGAGCCAGTTCCCCAAAGAACTGGCTTGGGGAGATTAGGTCTATTCTTGTCTAAGCAGGTGGTTAGGTCTGTTCTTGTTGTGACCATTGCTGAGAGGGTGTCACATTACAGGAAGTGAGGCTGATGAGGGGAGCGGGGGAAGGAGGGGAGGACAGGAGACAAAGAAAGAGTCTCAAGATGCCCCAATCTCAAGCCACAAGGAAAACGTCATTAACTAAACAAGTTACAGCAGGCCAGGCACTCTGCTTGCTGCTCACACATGCCTGACTTTATTTTACTTTCACAAAAATCCGGCAAGGTGTACACTGTTATCATCACCATTACCCCCATCTCTCCATTCTACAAATAAGACACAAGAGGCTCTCCAAGGTCACACAGCTTTTGAGTGGAAGCATTGGAAGTTGAACCCAGATCTGACACCCTGAATCAGGCCTTAAAAATATTCTCTAAGAAAATTTAATCAGGAGTGTGACAAGGAAGCAGTCAGTTTTGCCAGCAAACAGCTTTATTTTAGGATCCTTTAAAGTTTATATTTGCTTCCACTGAGGAACAATATAGGGAAATATACAAACCAGATATTCAAAGAAACCTTTCTGGTACAGTTTACAAATGATGTATAAAATATTTTTAAAAACTGTTTTCTAATTCATGACTGAGTTGGAAGATAAGTATGTGGTTTTCCTGGAGACTAGAAACAACATGAAGGGGAAAAGCCCAAGAAGTAAGTGAGAGAGAGAGATTTTCTCAGGTCAGTAAAGAGTAAGGAGATTCTATGATTAGTTCAAGAACACTGGGCTCTAAGTAGGTTTAAATCCCCTCTTGACCGCTGACTGCTTAATATGCAAACTGCAGGAGACATCTTGTGAACTGAAAAATAAGACCCCATCAAGGAGCATAACCTCCATTTATTTAAACACTACTCTCAGGATCGCTACAAGGTCCTCCCTCCAGTTGATGGCTGAGAAGTGGAGCTTCTCACAGCCATACTGCCCTTCTGCACCAGCTCTATGTTGAACTGGCTTCTGAAGGCAGTTTTTTTCACTTGTCTCCAGTCTATTTTCCAGGCAAATGTGATGAAGTCACCTCTGACTTGAATACAAAACAAGGTTGTTAAACATTAAGCACGATTCATGGAATTGAATTTTGCCTAAAAGGGCTTCCCTGGTAGCTCAGCTGGTAAACAATCTGCCTGCCATGCAGGAGACCCCAGTTCAATTCCTGGGTCAGGAAGGTCACCTGACTGAGCAACAGACACACACACACCTCACCTCTGCATACCACACCAAGCTTTGCCTGGTAACACATGGGGTCGCAAATAGACACGCCTGAGTGACTCAACAACAACAAAAGCCACACACACACACACACCCCTAACTCCAGTATTCTTAGGCTTCCCTGGTGGCTCAGCTGGTAAAGAATCTGCCTGCAACAACAGGTTCAATCCCTGAGTTGGGAAGATCCCCTGGAGGAGGGCATAGCAACTCACTCCAGTATTCTTGCCTGGAGAATTCCAAGGACAGAGAAGCCTGGCAGGGTCTACAACCATGGGGCCACAAAGAGTTGGACATGACTGAGCGACTAAGCACAAGGTTGTTAAACATTAAGTATGATTCATGGAGTTGAATTCTGTCTAGGGCTCTTCCAAGGGGACTGCTTTCTCTCTACCTACTTCATGCAGTTCCTGAATAAGCAAAATGTCTGTAAGAGCCTCACTCACACTGAGGTGGTTGCGGGTCTACCAACTACGCAAAACTGGTAGGCAGAAGGGGCCTTAGGTGGGAAGGCATGTGGTTTCAGCGTTGATTTGGCCTCATACAGCCTCTGAAGGTGCTCTAAACCCCAGGGTGGCACTGTCGTAGACTTGCTGGGTTCCTACCACTCTGGCTGAGTTTATAAATGATGCTTATTTAGCCTCTGAACTCCTCTGCTAGCTGGCCCAGAGGCTAGAGTTATTCATTCATTTAGAAGGCTTTTAACAAGCACTTTCTGCTGTGCTAGGCATTCTGATAGGAGCTGGGGACTCAAACAAAAGATGCAGTCTCTAAGTGAAGAAGTCAGAGGGAAGAGAATAGAAAAACAATTCTAGGATGGTTGGAAATTGAGAGAGGAAAGCACAGAAACCCACCTGCAATCATATGAGGAGCAGGGGTTTGAGCTGAGTTCTGACTGATGAATAGAAGTTAGCCAAAGTTGGCGGGGGGGGGGGGGGGGGTGGGGGGGGGAGGGGAGGAGGAGGGGGGTGGTGCGGGGGGGTTACGGGGGGAGGGAGGTGCAGGAGCGGGGGGGAAGGCTTGGACTTGGTGTCTGTGTGTCCTCCATGTGTCTATGTATGGGGTGGGGGGAGATGAATAAATAAATGAATGAAAGGGGACTTTTTTTCTCTCCTACACTAGAGAAAGATTTTTAAAATATTCTTTTATTGTGATGAGTAGGACATCTGATTTAACATGAGTGCAAATGTATCAAATCTCAATATGGAAATTAGTGACACTGAGAAATGTCAAAGCTCTCAAACGTTGCCGAGTTGCAAATATGATTATATAGACCCACATGCTGTTTAAGAAAATTATGTTTAGAAAGAAAACACAATAAAGAAGCAAATTCCCAACTTGACTTTAGAATGTTCACAAATCATCCATATGGAACTTTCTGTGATTACTTAATTAATAGTAAAGACTCTCACCATATGCTAGAGTACCCCATTTCAGCACCGTAGATAGTCAATTACTGTACTTAATTTTGCTCTATTTTCAATTCATATGTTTAACCTTATAGAGAGTTGGGGAAAATGTGCTCTTCCTCGCTTGCAAATGAATGCGTAATGGGAAATCCCCAGCCTTGAAGAACTGAAATCAATAGCACATGTTGTATCATCCCTTGTTATGATGGCTGCATGACACCCAGCTGCGGAGTTCTGAAAAAGGAGGAGTGTCTAAGCACCACTTATTAACTAAATCTCCAAGGCTATGGTTTTAAAAACAATTCTAAAAGTACTATGTATCATATTTCAAAATCTTGATTAAAAATTGCTAAACTGTCACTCCTTGAAGAAATATCTTAATGTAAAGAAGAAAGTAAAAGGTTATTCAGAGTTAAAAGAATGCATTTCACTAGCACCAAGCCATTGGCCAGCTAACACTTTTTAAAGTAGGATCATGAACTCTGGCAAATTCTTATTGCCTTAGGATACACAAATGGCATAATCCATCTTAGATGCAAATCTGGTAGATTTATACTCAGTTTCCAAAAGGAGAATATATTGTTTGAGATCCAGGACCAATTTTCCAGAAGTCATTGTTTAAAGATCTGAACACTTGTGGAATCAGATTTTAGCATTTATATTGGAGAAGTTTAAGTCAGGCTCCATTTTGCTCAGCAGATGGGATGCAGTTTCGTTCAATGCTTTGTACCTAAATTTACCAAATGGTAGAAATTTAAAATACGATGAGGTATGAGCTTCATAAAATTCCAAGAGAGAAACTGAATGTTGGAAGTGCCAATGCTGAACAGCTTCAAATGAAACAAATCCATGACTCCTCCTGATGGCTTCCCCACTTAGTCACCCTGCTTTCTAAGAGGGCAGGGCATTAAGAACCTAGATCATTTTTCCTGGAGAGTCCCGAGGGCTGTCTCCTAATTGATGAAAGGTGGAACTGCTGAAGAAAATGGAAGGATATTTGCATGACTTTCAGACTAATTACTGAAGAAGAAGACTGGGTTATAAAACATACCAAGAAAATGTGCATGATTAAGAATGAAAAGATGTAAGGATAGAATCAACTTTGCTTTTTAAAAGAAAATAAAACTCTTAAATATGCCTGTTGTTATATGCAACCTAAAACTAGCCCTCTACTGAAAATTTATCAGAGGTGATGTGACTTAGTCTCTTGCTGAAGAAATGGACACAAGAATAAAAGTGTTAACAACTTGTATCTTGGCAGGAAAAATGTACTTGACACTTATAACCTCAATGCAATCCCTTAAAATCTCAGATTCTCTGCTCTGAAAGCACCCTTGAGTTTGCAACATTAAATGCATGTGGAATGCCCTGATGGGTGACCACAGGTTGATAATGACTAGGCAAAGAGACTGAAGGAAACATGAAAAAGGAGAAAAAATATAGATAAACAAGAAGGAATCTGTACTCTGCACCAAAAACTCCCCCAAGGTCTGAAATGTCTTAACTAGCCCTGGCTTGCCTTAACCAAACTCTAAGACTATCTAGGTAAAATTCATCATTTATTGAAAGATAATTACAGCTAATGTTTATTGAACACCCTCTTTGTACCAAGCATTGTTCTCTAGTACTTTAAATGTATTAATCCCCATAGTCCTCACAGCACACATACACACAGACACACACACATACATATATGTTCAGTTCAGTCGCTCAGTCGTGTCTGACTCTTTGCGACCCCATGGACCACAGCACGCCAGGCCTTTCTGTCCATCACCAACAGGGAACGTACCTGTTGGTGAGCTTACCCAGACTCACGTCCATTGAGTCAGTGATGCCATCCAGCCATCTCATCCTCTGTCGTCCCCGTCTCCTCCTGCCCTCCATCTTTCCCAGCATCAGGATCTTTTCAAATGAGTCAGCTCTTCACATCAGGTGGCCAAAGTACTGAAATTTCAGCTTCAACATCAGTCCTACCAATCAATACCCAGGGCTGATCTCCTTTAGGATGGACTGGTTGATCTCCCTGCAGTCCAAGGGACCCTCAAGAGTCTTCTCCAACACCACAGTTCAAAAGCATCAATACTTCAGTGCTCAGCTTTCTTCACAGTCCAACCCTCACATCCATTCATGACTATTGGGAAAAAACATAGCCTTGACTAGACGGACCTTTGTTGACAAAGTAATGTCTCTGCTTTTCAATATGCTATCTAGGTTGGTCATAACTTTCCTTCTAAGGAGTAAGCATCTTTTAATTTCATGGCTGAAATCACCATCTGCAGTGGCTGACTTTATTTTCCTGGGCTCCAAAATGACTGCAGATGGTGATTCCATGTCCAGTTCCAACTGTTGCTTCCTGACCTGCATACAGGTTTCTCAAGAGGTAGGTCAGGTAGTCTGGTATTCCCATCTCTTGAAGAATTTTCCACAGTTTATTGTGATCCACACAGTCAAAGGCTTTGGCATAGTCAATAAAGCAGAAATAGATGTTTTTCTGGAACTCTCTTGCTTTTTCAATGATCTAGCAGATGTTGGCAATTTGATCTCTGGTTCCTCTGCCTTTTCTAAAACCAGCTTGAACATCTGGGTATTCATGGCTCACATATTGCTGAAGCCTGGCTTGGAGAATTTTGAGTATTACTTTGCTAGCATGTGAGATTAATACAATTGTGTGGTAGTTTGAGCATTCTTTGGCACTGCCCATGAACAGTATGTATGCTCAGTCATGTCTAACTCTTGTGATCCTATAGACTGTAGCCTACCAGGCTCCAATGTCCATGGGATTGTCCAGGCAAGAATACTGGAGTGGGTTGACATTTCCTCCTCCATGGGATCTTCCTTATCCCAGGGACTGAATCCTCACCTTCCATGTCTCCTGCATTGGCAGGCAGATTCTTTACCACTGTGCAACCTGGGAAGCCCAACTATTTCTCTATCAACAGCTCAAAGAAGCTGGATCATGCCTTTAAATTATGAGACACAACCAGCCGTCTGCACTTGTGAAGACAGTCAAAACCACTTTCTAGTTACTTGAAAGCAACGGTCACTTCTCTCAGAATTAGCTCTTCCCCCTTTTGGCCAAGGGGCCCTGTATCACATAAACCATGGAAACTCTATGTGTGTTACATCAAGTTTAGAGCTTCCTGCATTGCCAGCCACTTCCTTTAATTTAGGTTCCTTACCTATTCAATATGCAGAAGCAAGCTCAGGCAAACTGTTCAGTTCAGTTCAGTCGCTCAATAGTGTCCCAACTCTTTGCGACACCATGAATCGCAGCACGCCAGGCCTCCCTGTTCATCACCAACTCCCGGAGTTCACTCAGACTCACGTCCATCAAGTCAGTGATGCCATCCAGCCATCTCATCCTCGGTCGTCCCCTTCTCCTCCTGCCCCCAATCTCTCCCAGCATCAGAGTCTTTTCCAATGAGTCAACTCTTCACATGAGGTGGCCAAAGTACTGGAGTTTCAGCTTCAGCATCATTCCTTCCAAAGAAATCCTAGGGCAGATCTCCTTCAGAATGGACTGGTTGGATCTCCTTGCAGTCCAAGGGACTCTCAAGAGTCTTCTCCAACACCACAGTTCAAAAGCATCAATTCTTTGGCGTTCAGCCATCTTCACAGTCCAACTCTCACATCCATACATGACCACAGGGAAAACCCATAGCCTTGACTAGACGGACCTTAGTCAGCAAAGTAATGTCTCTGCTTTTGAATATGCTATCTAGGTTGGTCATAACTTTTCTTTTTTTTTTTTTATAACTTTTCTTCCAAGGAGTAAGCTTCTTTTAATTTCATGGCTGCAATCACCATCTGCAGTGATTTTCGAGCCCAAAAAAATGAAGTCTGACACTGTTTCCACTGTTTCCCCATTTATTTGCCATGAAGTGATGGGACCAGATGCCATGATCTTCGTTTTCTGAATGTTGAGCTTTAAGCCAACTTTTTCACTCTTCTCTTTCACTTTCATCAAGAGGCTTTTTAATTCCTCTTCACTTTCTGCCATAAGGGTGTCATCTGCATATCTGAGGTTATTGATATTTCTCCCGGCAATCTCGATTACAGCTTGTGTTTCTTCCAGTCCAGCGTTTCTCATGATGTACTCTGCATAGAAGTTAAATAAGCAGGGTGACAATATACAGCCTTGACGTACTCCTTTTCCAATTTGGAACCAGTCTGTTGTTCCATGTCCAGTTCTAACTGTTGCTTCCTGACCTGCATACAGATTTCTCAAGAGGCAGGTCAGGTGGTCTGGTATTCCCATCTCTTTTAAGAATTTTCCACAGTTGATTGTGATCCACACAGTCAAAGGCTTTGGCATAGTCAATAAAGCAGAAATAGATGTTTTTCTGGAACTCTCTGAGGTGTCTTAATTTTGTCTCAAAGGATCTCATACTCTCTTTCCTCCTTGGAGGTGGCAGTGGAGTTGGGGTAGGGACCTTAATCCCATCCCTTAGCACCCAACACTCTAAGACTTTTCAGCCTACTGAGCCACTATATTCAGGTGTTTGCACAAGCAATGCTCCATGCCTCCAAAATCTCCCACTTTTCTGACCCTTCATCTCCACAGCTCCCACCTAGGATTGCTATTACCTTAGTTTAAAGAGCCCAGGTATTAGGTGAACACTGAGTAATAGAAAGTTGATCTACCAACACTAGGTCAGGAATCTGCAATGCAATCCTCAAGCCCTTGTAATAAAATTCTGAATCAGTTTGCTGCTGCTGCTGCTGCTGCTAAGTCGCTTCAGTCGTGTCTGACTCTGTGAGACCCCATAGACAGCAGCCCATCAGGCTCCGCCATTCCTGGGATTCTCCAGGCAAGAACACTGGAGTGGGTTGCCATTTCCTTCTCCAATGCATGAAAGTGAAAAGTGAAAGTGAAGTTGCTCAGTCATGTCCGACTCTTCGCGACCCCATGGACTGCAGCCTACCAGGCTCCTCCGTCCATGGGATTTTCTAGGCAAGGGTACTGGAGTGGGGTGCCATCGCTGCTTTGGGTATCTACAAATTGCTCAGAAGTGACCCGGAGAAGGCAATGGCAACCCACTCCAGTTCTTGCCTGGAGAATCCCAGGGATGGGGGAGCCTGGTGGGCCACTGTCTCTGGGGTCGCACAGAGTCAGACATGATTGAAGCGACTTAGCAACAGCAGCAGGAGTGACCTATTGAGTGATGGACAATGAACCAAAGTGAGAGTAGAAACTCTTTGAAATACTGGACTACCCAACCTAACAGGAGGGAATGGAGGTAATTCCATTGCTTCCACTTATAGGGAAAGGACCTGGCTCCACATTACGCATTTGGATAAATCTACTGATACTAGTATAAGAAAGTACTTTAAAAACTGACCTCTTGTGGGACTTCCCTGCTGGTCCAATGTCTAAGACTCCATGCTCCCAATGCAGGGGGCCCAAGTTTGAACCCTGGTCAGGGAACTAAGAGACACGGATTTGATCCCTCGGTCAGGAAAATGCCCTGGAGAAGGAAATGGCAACCCATTACAGTATACTTGCCTGGGAAATCCCACGGACAGAGAAGCCTGGTGGGCTACAGTCCATGGAGTTGCAAGGAGTCAGACACATCTGAGTAACCAAACAAGAAAAACTAATACAGGGAACTAAATCCCGCATGTTGCAACTGAAAGTCCCATATGCCACAACAAAGATCGAAGATCACTCTTGCCACAGCGAAAACCCAGCTCAGCCCCCACGAAAAAAAAACAAAAAAAAAACAAAAAAAGACTTTTTGTGTTCAAGCTCTAAGATAAAATGGGCTGGGGGTGAATTAGTGTGAGGAGACAGACAAGGAGGAAGAAAGGCCAGCTCTGTTTGATTCCACTCTCTCCCCCCCTTTTCTCCCTAGGCAGAGAAAGGTGCTACCAAAGCCCCACCCTTGTTGCCCTATTTCCCACACTGTGGCCCCCACAGACAAGTTGTTTGGGATGCAACAGCGCCATCAGCAGGTGGGCTAAATCGGCTGAACTCTCATCACAGAGTGCTGCTGTTGCTGCAGCAGGATGCAGAACACAAGGCTACCATCAACAAAAACAGGGAAGAGCTGTTCTGCCAGAGAGTGACGGAGAGAACTGGAGCTGTAGATGGGACAGCCGAGCTTCACCATCGAGTTAAATACCCTCAGGCAAGTGAACCACACTCTCTTGGTTTCAACGTACACAGCAATGCCTGAGAAATTATCTGGCGCAGTCTTTGCTCAAAGGTTGTTTGCTCCCTGTGTTTTTCTTTCCAGATCATTACAAGGTCACCCTTACTGCCAGCTTGTACCTGTGGTATCTTGCAGAACTTTCTGCCTTCACTACACTTGCCCTCTTGCCTGATCACACAGATAAAGGGCATTTGATTCCTCCTTTAGTGCTTCTCAGAAATACAAACTTCTTACCTGCCTGAATTCCTGCTGGAAGGGACCTGGTCGTCTAGTCTGTGACTGTAGCTTATGAAGGTAAAGAAACAGAACAGGGGTGAGTCATTTTGGGTCCCATTTCAGGAGGGAGCCTGGAGTATAGTCTTTATGGTCAAGCCTACTTGCCTAAGATTTCTTTCTCCTGTTCTTTTACTCAAAGTCTGGTTTGACATCCCAATTCTTTTCTAAAGTCTGATGAATTACACCAAAGGAATGACCTCTGCAAACCTTCCTTTCTGGCTCAAAGGCGGGCTGTTTCTATAACCTGTATGATGATTAGTAAGTGCATTAGGGGCTGCCTTTCTTTCATTTCACGTAATTTAGGATTTTGTTATGTGGATTCTGCCTACTGGGAGGCCATATATAGCTTTGTAAAACACATTTGGAAGCAAAAATGTTGGAAGCCTGGGCCCATCCACAAGTCTGACTCTGACTGGTAGTTCTCTAAATACCTAAATTCCTACTGTGGTATCTCTCTCTTAAAAACACACACATACACACACACACACACACACACACACACAACTATTTGGCCCCACCAGGTCTTACATGGGGCACACGGGACCTTCAATCTTCACTGCGGCATGCATAATCTCTTAGTTGTGGTTTGTGGGATCTAGTTCCCTGAAAAGGGGTCAAACCTGGGCCCCTTGCATTGAGATCAAGGAGTCTCAGCCACTGGACTACCAGGGAAGTCCCACCCACTTCTGTGTCTCTTGATAACAGATATGACTGTAATGGTGACAGGAAGCAATTGCTGATAAATGGAGAAGCAATTGGTAAATGGAGAAGTTATCATAAAAGGGAAAACAGAGTCTGGAGGTTTTATTTGAGATTGGTGTGAAACAGCTAACAGGGTGGTCTCATGGTATCAGTGGGCAAGAACTCAAGAAAGTATCCCAAGCCTCCAGGAGTCAGGTTGGGCCCAGTCTTTTTTCCATCATTTCCCAGGACCTCAGGGAGGCCCTAGTGTGGGAGTGGCGGGGGTCCTGATACCAGGAATCAAGTCACATCCTTTTGTAAAACAACCACCGAGGCAGAGGTTAAAGTCTAATTCTCTTTAGGTTTCTCTTCACCAGGACTGCCATACATCCTAGAAGAATAGCCAGGAAGGGAGAAATGCTATGGAGTGCGTGTTAGTTAAGGGTGATGGTAGCAGTGGAAGGTCAGGGGGTGGTTACCACAGAATGATTTGTATGAAACTGAGCCCCTGGGGTTAGTGATAAAACAGCAAGGTCATGCAATGGCAATATATTAAAATTCTCTTCTGGGCGAGGTGGGGCTAATAAGAATGTACTTTTAGAGATTATTTTGAAGTGTCTTTATGTTTTCAGCTACTACTTTTGATGTTAATAATGGAAACTAAATATATCCTTCCTACATATGGCTTTTTTCTCTTAGTGCTTTCAGGTTCCTTCTTTATTTGAATTTTATGATATACTTCTAAGGCAGGCAGTCTGATTTTATATGATTCCATCTTGGCATCATTAATGGAAATCATTAAGCTTTGAAGTGAGATGGGCAAGTGTTTCAAATTTTAGTTCCTTATTTACTAGTTGTATGTCCCTGACCTTGGCAAGCTATCAGCCCTCTGAAACTTAACTGCATTTGTTCACTCAGTCTGGCTCCTTCTCATAACTGCCTGAGAGGGTGCTCCAGAGGATACAAGGAGATAACCTCTGCAAAACGCTGGCCACAATGAGCAATCAGTAATTGCTATTTCCCCTTGTGTGAGACGGCAAATTCACCTTTGCCCTCTCACATGCCAGCTGTCATCAGACTGCACGGTTAGGTTTTTTGTTTTCTGTGTGCTGGCTCTGACACTAGAATTGAGATGTGTGGACACCAAATGATTACTAGAAATGCTTAATGGCACTGAGTGTAATAAAAACCACAAGCCCACTGAATGTGATGAATTAGACTTCTATTTGTACAGATGACCTCCCTGAATCCACAGACCAAAGTTCATCAAGATTACTGCGATCACATGGAGCCGCACGTTAAAGAGTACAATCTCACCAATTAAAAATTTGTAGGGTATACACACTGACAGTCTGTCAGCATCCTGATAACTTTTTATTAATGAGTGTCTCAGACTCAGGGCGCCCTCTCCATTGTGTATCTGGGAGAACCTTCCTGTCTTTGGTGTCACGTAGCCCTATTTACACACATACCCGTTTACTCATGTGGGGGAGATGGCAGGCAAAGGGATGCTTATCAGCCTCTGCAGGATGGATGATCTGCTCCTGGACTTCTGGGCCACAGCTCCTTTCTTGCCTCCTCTGTCTCTGCTCAGTGTCTTTTTCCAGTCCACTTTGCAGAACGTGTGTCCTCTACCAGTTCCCCAGGATTCTGTCCTCAGTTCCCTTTCTTTTTTTTAAATTTACTTTTAAAAAATTCTATTTATTTTTAATTGAAGAATAATTGCTTTACAGTATTGTGTTGGCTTCTGCCATATATCAACATGAATCATGCTGATAGGTATACATATGTCCCTTCCCTCTTGAACCTCCCTCCTACCTCCCTCCCCAATAAATCTACTTATTTTCTTTAAATACTAGCAACTATTTAAAAATTTTAACACTACAGAGATGGTTAGATGGCATCACCAACTCAATGGACACGAGTCTGAGCAAACTCCAGAAGATGGTAAAGGATAGGGAAGCCTGGTGTGCTTCAGCCCATGGGGTTGCAAACAGTTGGACACGACTGAGTGACTCAACAGCAACAAAAGACACACACATACACACACACACACATGCACACACACACACACCCCTCTCACCTCTGCATCCCAACCCAAGCTCTGCCTGGTACCCTATAGGAGCTTGTTGAACTGCCTGATCACCACACTGCAAAATAATGTCAGTCCCCGTTCTAGTCGTCTTCTGTACTTGTGGAGGGTGGTCCAGCCACACCAGCACCTTCAGGCACACCCACCTGTTGACATCTATTCACCATATCTGTATTTTCAGCTTGAGTATCCAACCTATCAAGGCTTTGTACTCTGCTTGTCTACAGGGACCTCAGAGATTTACTTTAAAAATTTTTTAAATTAATTTACAAATGTCTTTGCTTTACACTTGCTTCCTCACTGATGTAGCCTGAATCAAAGAAGCACATCAACATTAATCCACATTCAGAGACCTGGGAGTCAACATCAACACCTCCCTCCGTGCCCAGAGCTAATTACCCAGTGCAGGCATGCGTGCTAAGTCCCTAAAGTAATGTCTGACTCTTTGTGACCCTATGGACAGTAGCCCACCAGGCTCCTCTGTCCATGGGATTCTCCAGGCAAGAATACTGGAGTGGGTTGTCACACCCTCCTCCAGGAGATCCTCCTGGTCCAGGAATCAAACCTGAGTCTCTTATGTCTCCTGCATGGCTCCTTACCACTAGCGCCACCTGGGAAGCCCAATTACCCAGTATATCTTGCTAATTCTATCCATTTACTGTCTATGAAGTACCCCCTTTTCTCTTGGTGCTTTCTGATTAGGAGAGGAAAACCATAATGGCTTTGGGGCTGATTTCTAGGGTTTCTACCTAACAGCTGTGTGGTTATAAGCAAAGACCCTAGCCTTTCGGATCCTTGGTTTCTTCATCTGTAAAACACGAATAACATCTGATTTGTTGTTTACATGAGTTAGTGTTTGGTATGGAGGCCATGAAGAGCTCTGGACAGTGATACTTTGAATGGTTTCTCATGTCTTCTCAGTTACACCAGTGCTTTGACTTGGTTGCATGTAAGATTCACCTGGAGGACCCCATCCTAGGAAATCTGTTTTTCTGACAAGTACGTAGGTGATGCTGACTCTGCAGCTCCCAGGCCCACACCTTGACTAAAGAGAGGCCCCTTGGCCTGCAACCTTCCCATTCCCAGCCCCACCTCCACCCTATACACAGCCATCTTTTACAAACGTCCTCTGATCTTTACATAAAAATTACTTGAACTTCCTAGTAATTGTTTAGCACTTTTTCTGCACTCAAACTTCCAAGTAAGTGCTTAAATGAATGAGTTTATTCAAAGCTGGTAACAGCCTGTGAGATGGTACCTCCATTCTATAGATGAGGAAGCTGAAGCACAGAGAGCTTAAGGAATCTGTCCAAGGTGACGAAGGTAGTAAGCCTCAGAGATGGAATTTGACACCAGATTCCAGCCCTTGACTCCAGAGGCCAGAATCTTTAAAAATATATTATTTATTTATTTATTTGACGGCTCTGGGTCTTAGTTGTGGCATGTGGGATCTAGTTCCTGACCAGGGCTTGAAACCTGGGCCCCCTGCACAGGAGTCTCAGCCACTGGACTACCAAGGAAATCCCAGAGGCCAAAATCTTAAACATTGTACTCACTGCCTTTCTGCCTTGTCATTTCCTCATCTTAAGATCCTCCAAAAAACAACAGTCTACAGGATTTAAACCCATCGCTTTGCATAGCCTATGTGACTCTAAAGTCTCCTTCTGCACCACTTACCACCTTGTTCCCTGACTTCTAGACATTATAAACTGGTTTATCAAGTACACTTCCCCTGCATGAAACATCTCTTGACTACCTCTATTCATTTTTTACAAAGTTCAGCTAAGATATTACCTCTTTTGAGAAGTCTTCCCAGCTCTTCCTCACCAACTGCGGATTAAAAGTCACTCTTCTCTGAAAGCTCCCCTAGCACTTAGCTCTCTTGGAACTACTCCACACATACTTGCTTACTGTTGGACCCTTTACCAAACAGTAAGCACCCAGTTCAGGGCACCGCAGACTCCTGTCAGTGCACCTAGAAGGCAGATAAAGACCACCTGTTCAGGAGTGACATAAACTACATCCAATGGCACTTTCAGGCCCTCTCCTCTTAATTCCTCAGTGGGTTCTTTCTCTGGGCTCCCTCAGGCCTGTGTGAAAACCAGTCTTGATGACATTTCTTTAAAAGAGATTTAACTTAGCTTTATTGTTGAGAATTTCCCTCAAGAATAAAATGTAAAATGTATTAATAGCAAATATCCATATACCTGCCACACAGCATTTTTTTAACTGAAATACTTACCAATATTTAAATTTATAATATTGTCTCTGTTGTGATTTACAATATTGTGTTCATTTCAGGTGAACAACAAAGCGATTCAGTTATATAGTTTCAGATTATTTTCCATTATAGATTATTTCGAGGTACTGAATCTAGTTCCCTGTGCTATACAATAAATCCTGGTTGCTTCTCTATTTCATGTATAGTAGTTTGCATCTGTTAGTCCCACACTCCTAAATTATTCCTCCCTCACCCATTTCAATAACCATAAGTTGGTTTTCTATGTCTGTGAGTCTGTTCCTCTTTTGTAGACAGATTCATTTGTATCATTTTTTACACTGCACATACAAATGATACCATGTTTGTCTCCATCTGACTTACTTCACTTAATATGAAATTCTCTAGGTCTGCTCATGTTGCTCCAAATGGCAGTATTTCATTCTTTTCTATAGTTAACATTCCATCGTGTATATCTGTGTGTGTGTGTGTGTGTGTGCACACGCACGTGTGCACGTGTATGCCACATCTTCCTAACCAATTGTCTGTTGCTAGGACTTGGGTTGCTTCCATGTCTTGACGATTGTAAATTGTGCTGCTATGAACACTGGGGTGCGTGTATCTTTTCAAATTCAAGTTTGCCTCTTTTCTGGAGGCATATATCTAGGAGTGGGATTACTGGATCATATCTATTTTAGATTTTTAGGGAAACTCCATACTGTTTTGGCATATTATGTACCCTAATGGGTATACCAATTTACATTCTTATCAACAGTGTATGATGATTTCCTTTTCTTCATATCCTTGCCAGAACTTGTTATTTGCTGTCTGTTTGATAATACCAAGTCTGACAGTGAATGAGGTGATAGCTCATTGTGGTTTCGATCTGCATTTCCCTGATAAGTGATATTGAGCATCCTTTCATGTGCCTGTTGGTCATCTATATGTCTTGTTTGAAGAGATGTCTGCTTAGGTCTTCTGCCCATTTTTTGGAGTGGGGGGCAGTGTGTTATACTGAGTTATACAAGCTGCTTGTATGTTTTGGATATTAACCCATTGTTGGTCTCACTGCAAATATTTTCTCCCAATCTGTGGGTTTCTTTTTGGTTTAGTCACTAAGTCATGTCCAACTCTTGAGACTTCATGGACTATAGCCTGCAAGGCTCCTCTGTCCATGGGATTCTCCAGGCAAGAATACTGGAGTGGGTTGCCATTTCCTTCTCCAGGGGATCTTCCCGACCCAGGAATCAAACCAGGGTCTCCTGCATTGTAGGCAGATTCTTTACTGACCGAGCTATGAGAATTTCTTTTAGGGGTGATACAAATATTCTAAAATTGAAAAGAGGTAATAATTGCACAACTCTGTGAATATACTACAAACCACTTAATTGGACACTTCAAAGGTACATATTTTATGGTCTTTGAATTATTAGTGAAGCTGTCTTAAAGATAAACAACAAAATAAGCATGTATACTTCAAATTACTCTGGCATCTCGTGAGACCCTGAGTAATACTTGCTAGGAGGCAAAAGTCAGATATCAAATTTGTTCCTTTAGAAAACTAAATGTAGGGACTTCCCTGGTGGTCCAGGGGCTAAGACTTCATGCTTCCAATGCAGGGGGCCCGGGTTCAATCCCTGGTCAGGGTACTAGATCCCACATGCCACAGCTAAGACCTGGTGTAGCCACATAAATTAAATAAATAAAAAGAATTAAAAAAAGAAAAAGAAAAAGAAAACTAAATGTAACTGTCAACTAGAGGCTAAGCACCCCAGCTAGAGGTCTGTGATGAGTTTGCTTTAATCAAATCACTATTCCTGCAGCTGTTTACACTGACCATTTGGTTGATCCCCCTCAATCTGGACTGCACACATTGTGCAGAGGCTGTCTCTCTCTTCCCCCTTCCCAGTCTACTTTCTGTGTGTCTAGTAGCCCAGGGCCACATTTATCCAACTTAAGTCAAATGCAAGAGGAGATGCAGAGGCCTGTAACATCAGGAATGGCATCTGTAGTTGAAGCTTGGATAGCAAAATGCTCACTGGAAAGCAAAACGAAAGAATCAATGTAAGCGAACCTTTATATGGTATTAATACCTTAGACAGCACAGTCAGGAAAGTGTTAGTGGTTGCTCAGTTGCGTCTGACTCTTTGTGACCCCACGGGCTGTAGCCCCCAGGCTCCTCTGTCTATAAGATTCTTCAGGCAAGAATACCGGGTGGGTTGCCATTCCCTTTTTCAGAGGATCTTCCCAACCCAGGGATTGAACCCCAGGTCTCCTGCATTGCAGGTTGATTCTTTACTGTCTGAGCCACTAGTCAGGAAAGCTTATTCCTAAATAACAGAAGGCTTTTGGCGGCCTCTTCACCTTCTGAATGTTCATTCCACAGAGGGACCAAGCAATTTATTTCTGAATACTGGTAAGAGGACAGTGATAAAACCAGTCCTTGAGCCAAAGGTCAAGATTAAGCTCTTTTCTATCACTGTCTTTATATTAGTTTGTTTTTAAGTTTCTTTTTTTTTTTTTTTTTTAGACATACCTCTAAGCAACTGAACATAGGTTTGAGGCTTTAAAGAGTAGAAAGGATGTTTGGGTTTGCTTGGTTCTGTGTTTGCTCTTCCTCAACTGTGATCCAGGGACTCTGATGGAACCCCATTTTCACTTGAAATTCTAAGTCCTTGTAAACAAATTCCTTTTGGTAGCAGTAACTTATTTTCATCACATTCATCTAATTTTGTCTCTGGTTGAAATAAACAAGGTAGGCTGCTGCAATCTAGTGAACCTAATTGTTAGAAGAGCTGATGAGCAATATCCTGTTGAACACGGCATTTCTAGGTATAAGACGTGCTGTGAGTGTAAAAAGCTCTAATTATAAAGCCCCAGGAGAGTCAACCACAGTAGCAGCTGCAGGCATTAGTGACACATGAATGTTTTGTACTCCTGCCACTTCTAATGTTTCAGGATGGTGTTTCTGGAATCACATTCAACTGACTGTTAGGATAAACAAATTCCACATTTTGACAGCACAGAAGATAACATCAATGGCCTGGCTCAAACTTATAGGGAAATGCAGGCCTAAAAACCAAACCTGCTTCCTCCACTACCTGCTTTCCTTGTACAAGTAATGATACGTAAATCGGTTTAGAAGAACCTTATCATTTCTGAACAGCCACTTAGTAATTCAGACAGAGAATCAACTTCTAGTGAAACCCAAGATTTTATTTATGTAGGATGCTAATGAGTGTGTATGAGAAAATGGAAGAGTGGGTGTGTGACAACAGGGAAAGGAAGAGATTCCAGCATAATTACCTTCTTCTCTCTCCCACTCCTGAGCTTTAGTCCAAGAGCAGAGAAATTACCATGTGGAAATTTGTCTCTACCGTTAAATAGCAAGCTCTTTAAAAAGACATTTTCTTTCACTGCAAGCATGGGACATAGCACAGCGTCTGTACACAAAAAAATGTTAATGAAGGAAGGGAAGAAAGGGAAAGATAGGAAAAAGGAAAACCTTGATGTGGCTTGCCTAGTGAGTGGTATTAGCCTTGATAGCCTCTCTCTGGCACATGATGAAGTTGTTTCTTGGGGAGAAAGGAAGAGAGAATGTCTAGAGTATAGGCTTTAAACAGTGGCATTCTTTTTTCTTTTTCATGCTGAAAGAGGATATCAGCTCTTACTTGGACACAGAAACTGATAACTCTATGGAAATGGGAAGAAAGGAAAGAAAGGCAGGCCAAAATAGATTATATTAAACTAACTTTAGATACAAAGTCAGTTATTGGATCTAACTTTGCAGCAGTTAGATACAATAACAGAGAGTGTGGTCATTTCCCCTTGCTATATAAGAATTTACTGCAAATTCAGCACCTTAACACATCACACACCAATTACTGCACAATTTATTCGGATCCCCAGGAGTTTGAATACAGTTCTATGGGGTCCTCCATACAGAGTCTCCCAAGGGTATAGCTAAGGTATCAACAGAACTGTGGTTCTCATCAAGACCTTGGTGTCTTCTCCAAGCTCATTCAGGCAGAATTCAGTTCCTTGAAGTTGTAGGACTGAGGTTGTCATTGTATTGTTGGCTATTGGAAGGGTGGGGCTGGGGGCCCTCTTAACTCCTAGAGCTCACTCTTAGTTCCAAGTCAATGCACCTCTTCAAAATGGTAGTTTGAAAGCCAGCAGGAGCAGTAGTCTTATGTAACATAATATCATCCTGGTATGACTTGGCCCATCAGCTTGGATTAAGATTTTCAGCATCATATATAGTATTATCTAAAGTTGTTAATCAACCAAATCTATCAAATAACCTTATCTTATACTCCAGGGTTTCCTAAAGTGGTTTCCATGGAGTACCAGTTTAGCTTTATGTAAACAGAGGTCATTCACTTAAAAAGGTTCATGTTTTAGTAAGTTTGGGTAAATCGAGTTACCACAGTTAAAACAGTCTTCATAAAGCCTTTAATGTACTGTTCAACAGGGGATCCAAGTAGAAACATGGTTATGCAAGATACATCAAATGTTTTTCCTAGAACACCTAGGTCCCAAGGAATATACACTGAAAATGTGCACAGCTTCCTATAGTAATAAGATTCAATAAATTTTCTTGACCATTAAGTTATACTTTAAAAGAAATATTATTCTTGGATATAAATTTTTTAATCAGTTTTATAGTAATGGGCAGTGTGTAATAAATATTTACACTATAAGAAAAATATTCACATTCCTATAATTGTACAAACTTCCTTTTTAAAAGGATATTCAAATTCATTAAAATGCTAATTAAATCTAATCCTAAATTAATTATTCTTTGTCATCAACTACAGCTTGACTTTTATTTAATATCCAAATAATAAAAAGACCCAAATCAATAATATTAGACTTTCATTTATAAAAGTAGCCATGTTATCTTTCCTGTTAATAGAAAAATGAAAGAAGCTATGAAAAGTCACTTGATATTATTACTTTTGAAGAAGCAAAATACATTTGAAGATTTCTACTTGAAAATCTTGCTTAGAGTCAATTTACTTGTAAAATGAGAAGAGTGTTTTTTAAAAATTGACTGTCGTGGTCCTTTATGTGTAAATGCAAATCCTGTATTTGTGATTTCCTATGGAGTATTCTTCTCTAAGGATGGTCCTTCCTGCTGCTGAGAATGGGTTAGCTAGCACTTAGTCTATGAGGAAGCAAACACATTCACAGACAGTCTACAGGCGAACTTAATCTGGTTTAATCAGGCCCAGTGTTCCATTTCTTTTAAGACTGATAGATGGGGGGGTGGTCCTAAGACGGCGGAGGAATAGGACGGGGAGACCACTTTCTCCTCCACAAATTCATCAAAAGAACATTTAAACGCTGAGTAAATTCCACAAAACAACTTCCAAATGCCAGCAGAGGACATCAGGCACCCAGAAAAGCAGC
Organism: Ovis canadensis; assembly: GCF_042477335.2. NCBI lineage: Eukaryota > Metazoa > Chordata > Mammalia > Artiodactyla > Bovidae > Ovis > Ovis canadensis. The sequence continues at coordinate 229,535,249 of NC_091245.1, forward strand.
TCATTGTCTTTGAAAAGAGGTAGGAAAAAAATATAAAAGACAAAAAAAGAGACAAAAGAGGTAGGGACAAAGCTCCATCCCAGGAAGGGAGTCTTAAAAAGAGAGAAGTTTCCAAACACCAGGAAACACTCTCACTGCCAAGTCTGTGGCGAGCCTTGGAAGCACAGAGGGCAACATAACAGGGAGGAAAAATAAATAAATAATTAAAACCCACAGATTACGAGCCCAAAGGTAACTCCCCCAGCAGAGAAGCAGCAGCAGATGCCTACAGACACCACTAGCAAGCGGGGGCTGGGCAGGGAGGTGTGGGCTGCATTGCTTTTTAAGGATCGGGCCCGAATGCCCCGAGGGTAATCAGAGCAAACTAACTTGGGCTAGCAAACCAGACTGTGGGATAGCTACCACGTGAAAAGCTCTAACATAAGACACCACCAGGACCGCACACAGAACAAAGGACAGAACAGAATTAGGCGGCTGCTGACCATCCCCCTCCGGTGACAGGCAGCCAGAGCCGGAAGGGCCAGAAGGGGGCAATCACAGCACCAGAGAGACATTATCTACCAAACTACAAGCAGGCTTCTTTGCTAACTAAGACTTCTTGGGGTTCTGGACAGTCATCATCTGCCTGAGAAGGTGCGCCAGTTGTACACCCAGAAAAACTGAGCAGCAGGGACAGGAGAGGCGATAAGTCGCAGCGACTGCGCTCTCCAAACACCTGAGCTACTCGGCCCTGGGAAGGGCACAAAACGCAGGGCCAACCAAGTCTGTGCCTCTGAGGACTACCTGAGTGCCTGAGCCTGAGCGGCTTACACCTGGGAGGTGCATGCAGCCCAGGGCTGACCTCAGATGGTTCCCGGTGGAGCAACCTAGAGCCTGAGCAGTGTGTGCCCTGAGCAGGGGGCAGGCCCAGCGTGGCTGAGACACTGAGAGCACACGCCAGTGTTATTTGTTTCCAGCATCCCTCCCTCCCCACAGCGCGACTGAACAAGTGAGCCTAAAAAAAAGTGTCCACCACCGCCCCCTTTGTGTCAGGGCGGAAATCAGACACTGAAGAGACCAGCAAACAGAAGAAGCTAAAACAGAGGGAACCACCTTGGAAGTGACAGGTGCTAAAACCCTGTCGTTAGTACCAACTACACAGGAAGGGGCCTACAGATCTTGAGAAATATAAGCCGGACCAAGGAACTATACAAAAATGAACTGACCCCACACTGCCCACAACACCCCCAGAGAAAGTTCTAGATATAGCTTTACTATTTTTACAATCACTTTTTTTTTAAAACTTTAAAAAATTTTTAATTCCTCTATTACTCCTTTAATTTTCATTTTTATAACCTATTACTTTTCAAAAAAAAGAACCTATTTTTAAAACAAATTTCATATATATATTAATAATTCTTGTGACTTTTTTTCTTCTTTAATATTAAATTTTTGAAAATCCAACCTCTACTCTAGATTTTTAAGCTTTACTTTTTGGTATTTGTTATCAATTTTCTACCTTTAAAAACCCAATCTTCAGTACCCATTTTCACTTGAGAGTGAGATTACTGGCTTGACTGCTCTCTCCTCCTTTGGACTCTCCTTTTTCTCCACCAGGTTGCCTCTGTCTCCTCCTTCCCCCTTCTCTTTTCTACCCAACTCTGTGAATCTCTGTGTGTCCCAGATGGTGGAGAACACTTAGGGAACTGTTTACTGGCTGGATCTGTCTCTCTCCTTTTCATTTCCCTCTTTTCCCCTCCTGGCCATCTCTGTCTCCTTCCTCCCACTTCTCTTCTCTGTATAACTCCATGAATACCTCTGAGCGGTCCAGACAGTGGAGCATACATAAGGAAGTGATTACTACTAGCTTGCTCTCTCCTCTTCTGATCCCACCTCATCTCATTCCAGTCACCTCTAACTCCCCCCTCCCTCTTCTCTTCTCCATGTAACTCAGTGAACCTCTCTGGGTGTCCCTCAATGTGGAGAAACTTTTCATCTCTAACCTAGATATTTTATCATCGGTGCATTTTAGAAGGAGAAGTCTTGAGGCTACTGTAAAAATAAGACTGAAAACCAGAAGCAGGAGGCTTAAGTCCAAATCCTGAGAACATCAGAGAACTCCTGACTCAAGGGAACATTAATCGATAGGAGCTCATCAAACGCTTCCATACCTACACTGAAACCAAGCACCACCCAAGGGCCAACAAGTTCCAAAGCAAGACATACCACGCAAATTCTCCAGCAACACAGGAACACAGCCCTGAGCTTCAATATACAGGATGCTCAAATTTACCCCCAAACCATTAACATCTCATAACTCATTACTGGACACATCATTGCACTCCAGAGAGAAGAAATCCAGCTCCACCCACCAGAACACTGACACAAGCTTCCCTAACCAAGAAACCTTGACAAGCCACTGATACAACCCCATCCACAGTGAGGAAACTCCACAATAAAGAGAACTCCACAAACTGCCAGAATACAGAAAAGCCACCCCAAACACAGCAATATAAACAAAATGAAGAGACAGAGGGATAACGAGAAGGTAAAGGAACAGGATAAATGTCCACCAAACCAAACAAAAGAGGAAGAGATAGGGAATCTACCTGATAAAGAATTCCAAATAATGATAGTGAAAATGATCCAAAATCTTGAAATCAAAATGGAATCACAGATAAATAGCCTGGAGACAAGGATTGGGAAGATGCAAGAAACGTTAAACAAGGACCTAGAAGAAATAAAAAAGAGTCAATATATAACGAATAATGCAATAAATGAGATCAGAAACACTCTAGAGGCAACAAATAGTAGAATAATGGAGGCAGAAGGCAGGATTAGTGAAGTAGAAGATAGAATGGTAGAAATAAATGAATCAGAGAGGAAAAAAGAAAAGTGAATTAAAAGAAATGAGGATAATCTCAGAGACCTCCAGGACAATATGAAATGCTCCAACATTAGAATTATAGGAGTCCCAGAAGAAAAAGATGAAAAGAAAGACCATGAGAAAATACTTGAGGAGATAATAGTTGAAAACTTCCCTAAAATGGGGAAGGAAATAATTACCCAAGTCCAAGAAACCCAGAGAGTCCCAACAAGATAAACCCCAGGCAAAAAACCCCAAGACACATATTAATCAAATTAACAAGGATCAAACACAAAGAACAAATATTAAAAGCAGCAAGGAAAAAATAACAAATAACACACAAGGGGATTCCCATAAGGATAACAGCTGATCTTTCAATAGAAACTCTTCAGGTCAGGAGGGAATGGCAAGACATACTTAAAGTGATGAAAGAAAATAACCTACAGCCCAGATTACTGTACCCAGCAAGGATCTCATTCAAATATGAAGGAGAAATCAAAAGCTTTACAGACAAGCAAAGGCTGATAGAATTCAGCACTACCAAACCAGCTCTCCCACAAATGCTAAAGGATCGTCTCTAGACAGGAAAGACAAAAAGGGCGTATAAACCCGAACCCAAAACAGTAAAGTAAATGGCAACGGGATCATACTTATCAGTAATTACCTGAAATGTAAATGGGTTGAATGCCCCAAACAAAAGACAAAGACTGGCTGAATGGATACAAAAACAAGACCCCTATATATGTTGTCTACAGGAGACCCATCTCAAAACAAGGGACACATACAGACGGAAAGTGAAGGGCTAGAAAAAGATATTCCATGCAAATAGAGACCAAAAGAAAGCAGGAGTAGCAATACTCATATCAGATAAAATAGACTTTAAACACTAACAGTGGGATACTTTAATACCCCACTCACACCTATGGATAGATCAACTAAACAGAAAATTAACAAAGAAACACACACTTTAAATGATACAATAGATCAGCTAGACCTAATTAATATCTATAGGGCATTTCACCCCAAAACAATGAATTTCACCTTTTTCTCAAGTGCTCATGGAACCTTCTCCAGGACAGATCACATCCTGGGCCATAAATCTAGCCTGGGTAAATTCAAAAAAATGGAAATCATTCCAAGCGTCTTTTCTGACCATAATGCAGTAAGATTAGATCTCAATTACAGGAGAAAAACTATTAAAAATTCCAACATATGGAGGCTGAACAACACACTGCTGAATAACCAACAAATCACAGAAGAAATCAAAAAAGAAATCAAAATATGCATAGAAATGAATGAAAATGAAAACACAACAACCCAAAACCTGTGGGACACTGTAAAAGCAGTCCTAAGGGGAAAGTTCATAGCAATACAGGCATACCTCAAGAAACAAGAAAAAAGTCAAATAAATAACCTAACTCTACACCTAAAGCAATAGAAAAGGAAGAAATGGAGAACCCCAGGGTTAGTAGAAGGAAAGAAATCTTAAAAATTAGGGCAGAAATAAATGCAAAAGAAACAAAAGAGACTATAGCCAAAATCAACAAAGCAAAAAGCTGGTTCTTTGAAAGGATAAATAAAATTGACAAATCATTAGCCAGACTCATCAAGAAACAAAGGGACAAAAATCAAATCAATAAAATTAGAAATGACAATGGAGTGATCACAACAGACAACACAGAAATACAAAGGATCATAAGAGACTACTATCAGCAATTATATGCCAATAAAATGGACAACGTGGAAGAAATGGACAAATTCTTAGAAAAGTACAACTTCCCAAAACTGAACCAGGAAGAAATAGAAAATCTTAACAGACCCATCATAAGCATGGAAATTGAAACTGTAATCAGAAATCTTCCAGCAAACAAAAGCCCAGGTCCAGATGGCTTCACGGCTGAATTCTACCAAAAATTTAGAGAAGAGCTAACACCAATCCTACTCAAACTCTTCCAGAAAATTGCAGAGGAAGGTAAACTTCCAAACTCATTCTATGAGGCCACCATCACCCTAATACCAAAACCTGACAAAGATGTCACAAAAAAAGAAAACTACAGCCAATATCACTGATGAACATAGATGCAAAAATCCTTAACAAAGTTCTTGCAATCAGAATCCAACAACACATTAAAAAGATCATACATCATGACCAAGTGGGCTTTATCTCAGGGATGGAAGGATTCTTCAATATCCACAAATCAATCATTGTAATATACCACATTAACAAATTGAGAAATAAAAGTCATATGATTATCTCAATAGATGCAGAGAAAGCCTATGACAAAATTCAACATCCATTTATGATAAAAACTTTCCAGAAAGCAGGAATAGAAGGAACATACCTCAACATAATAAAAGCTATATATGACAAACCCACAGCAAACATTATCCTCAATGGTGAAAAATTGAAAGCATTTCCCCTGAAGTCAGGAACAAGACAAGGGTGCCCACTTTCACCACTACTATTCAACATAGTTCTGGAAGTTTTGGCCACAGCAATCAGAGCAGAAAAAGAAATAAAAGGAATCCAAATTGGAAAAGAAGAAGTAAAACTCTCACTGTTTGCAGATGACATGATCCTCTACATAGAATATCCTAAAGACTCCCCCAGAAAATTACTAGAGCTAATCAATGAATATAGTAAAGTTGCAAGATATAAAATCAACACACAGAAATCCCTTGCATTCCTATACACTAATAATGAGAAAGTAGAAAAAGAAATTAAGGAAATAATTCCATTCACCATTGCAATGAAAAGAATAAAATACTTAGGAATATATCTACCTAAAGAAACTAAAGGCCTGTATATAGGAAACTATAAAACACTGGTGAAAGAAATCAAAGAGGACACCAATAGATGGAGAAATGTACCATGTTCGTGGATTGGAAAAATCAATATGGTGAAAATGAGTATACTATTCAAAACAATCTATAGATTCAATGCAATCCCTATCAAGCTACCAACGGTATTTTTCACAGAGCTAGAACAAATAATTTCACAATTTGTATGGAAATACAAAAAACCTCGAATAGCCAAAGCAATCTTGAGAAAGAAGAATGGAACTGGAGGAATCAACCTGCCTGATTTCAGGCTCTACTACAAAGCCACAGTCATCAAGACAGTATGGTACTGGCACAAAGACAGAAATATAGATCAATGGAACAAAATAGAAAGCCCAGAGATAAATCCACACACCTATGGACACTTTATCTTCAACAAAGGAGGCAAGAATATACAATGGATTAAAGACAATCTCTTTAACACGTGGTGCTGGGAAAACTGATCAACCACTTGTAAAAGAATGAAACTAGAACACTTTCTAACACCATACACAAAAATAAACTCAAAATGGATTAAAGATCTAAATGTAAGACCAGAAACTCTAAAACTCCTCGAGGAGAACATAGGCAAAACACTCTCTGACATAAATCAAAGCAGGATCCTCTATGACCTACCTCCCAGAATACTGGAAATAAAAGCAAAAATAAACAAATGGGATCTAATTAAAAGTAAAAGCTTCTGCACAACAAAGGAAACTATAAGCAAGGTGAAAAGACAGCCTTCAGAATGGGAGAAAATAATAGCAAATGAAGCAACTGACAAACAACTAATCTCAAAAATATACAAGCAACTTATGCAGCTCAATTCCAGAAAAGTAAACGACCCAATCAAAAAATGGGCCAAAGAACTAAATAGACATTTCTCCAAAGAAGACATACACATGGCTAACAAACACATGAAAAGATGCTCAACATCGCACATTATCAGAGAAATGCAAATCAAAACCACAATCAGGTACCATTTCAGACCAGTCAGAATGGCTGCTATCCAAAAGTCTACAAGCAATAAATGCTGGAGAGGGTGTGGAGAAAAGGGAACCCTCTTACACTGTTGGTGGGAATGCAAACTAGTACAGCCACTCTGGAGAACAGTGTGGAGATTCCTTAAAAAACTGGAAATAGAACTGCCGTATGACCCAGCAATCCCACCGCTGGGCATACACACAGAGGAAACCAGAATTGAAAGAGACACGTGTACCCCAATGTTCATTGCAGCACTGTTTATAACAGCCAGCCAGGACATGGAAGCAACCAAGATGTCCATCAGCAGATGAATGGATAAGAAAGCTGTGGTACATATACACAATGGAGTATTACTCAGCCATGAAAAAGAATACATTTGAATCAGTTCTAATGAGGTGGATGAAACTGCAGCCTATTATACAGAGTGAAGTAAGCCAGAAAGAAAAACACCAATACAGTATACTAACGCATATATATGGAATTTAGAAAGATGGTAATGATAACCCTGTATGCAAGACAGCAAAAGAGACACAGATGTATAGAACAGTCTTTTGGACTCTGCGGGAGAGGGAGAGGGTGGGATGAGTTGGGAGAATGGCATGAAACATGTATAATATCACATAAGAAACAAATCACCAGTCTAGGTTCAATGCAGGATACAGGATGCTTGGGGCTGGTGCACTGGGATGACCCAGAGAGATGGTATGTGGAGGGAGTTGGGAGGGGGATTCAGGATTGGGAACATGTGTACACCTGTGGCAGATTCATGTTGATGTATGGCAAAACCAATACAATATTGTAAAGTAAAAAATAAATAAAATAAAATCTGAAAAGATTATAATTCAATAATTTTAAAAATTATATTTCAATAAATTTTTAAATGTTTTTTCACAAAAAAAAAACCTCCCTGAAATACCAAAAAGAAAAAACGACTAATAGATGAATAATGTCAGGATATGTGCCCTATTTACTCTTATAAAGTTGGGCTGGCACCTTTGCACCAAGGACAAAATGGGACTTAGCACAGGATTTAAATGAGTTAATTACTCTCTCTATTTGATCACTGAAATGTTTTCAACTTCCCATGACAATTCTAAGCTTAGTAAAATTGTAACACAGTAGGTATAATGGGCATTTACTTTGGAGGCTAGCATTTACATACAAAGGTAGAACCCAATGGACTTTCAATAACACTCAAATGTAGGCAGATCATTAAGCTATGTGCTAGAATCTTGAGGGTCTTTGGAGAATAAGAAAATTGGTGAAGAAATGAAAACACTACTGAAGAGCCAGTCAACATAATAAGCTGGGTCAAGATGCTCAGACTCCATGACTGCGCTTAAAAAAAAATTATAACCATACTCTAATCTCCCTCAAACTCCTTAGAGTTCTGACAATTTGCTGTTTATTGTATTCTGCAGCAGTGACATTCCCCTTTCTCTTTAATTTTCATCATGGCATTGATTCAAATGTTCCTTCACTTGGGATCATTTGGGAAGAGTTTTACCACGTTCCCTGAGCTAGCTGGAGACACACTCAGCTCTCTCTTTCTAAAGTGTCACATGCAAAAATGAAAGCTATATGAATCATCTCTATTCAAAGTCCCACTTTAAAAATAATGACATATTCCATAAATCTATACCTTTCCAGCTAGAAATATCAGCTGAAATATTTTAAACTAGTTCTTAATGATATGGCAAGACAGGTATAAAAAGAAAGTGAACTGCCTTTGGTTCAGACAACATTCCAAACATCATCATCTAGAAAACTGAGAGACAGACTCTTTTCTTGCAGATGAGTACTTAATCCATTGACATGTGCTGTCCTTAAAGATTCATTTACTGCTTAACCCTTTAGAAAGTTTCCAAATTATGGGCATATCATTCTAATCAGTGAAAGTGTTAGTCGCTCAGTCGTGTCTCTTTTGCAACCTCATGGACTGTAGCCCACCAGGCTCCTCTGTCCACAGAAGGCTCCAGGCAAGAATACTGGAGTGGGTTTCCATTTCCTCCTCCAGGGGATCTTTCTGATCCAGGGATTGAACCCGGGTCTCCTGCATTTGCAGGTGGATTCTTTACTATCTGAGCCATCGTGAACCCATCCTAATCAGGGCCTCCTCTACATAAAACTGACAGTGAAACTGCTCTCAACAAGTTCCCTGTTCCCTAACTCGGTTCCTGTCACTGAGTTCTTCATGCTCAACCCCATCTCTCCTACCAAAACCTATTTGTACTATGCCTTACTTCTCCAACAGAGATGTGATGAAATAAGTTTCCTGAAAGAAGCAATTCCTCGTGTGTTTCCTAAGCCCTATTTGGAATTGCCCACTAGACAACACAACCTGGATGCCCTGCAAGCACCTGAAATCCAAATGAACATCTCTCCCTGCATCCCCCTCCAGCAACCTGTTCCTACTTCTGGGTTCTGGATCTTGGCTAAGGCACCATCATCCACTCATCTGCCTCATTTAGAAATCTGAGAGCCAACTGATCATGTCGTAGTAGAATTATTTGTTTGCATAAAAGTTTCATCCATAAGACTGTTTCTTTTTTATTGTGATAAAATATACATATTTATCATTCTTTTTATGGAAGTATAGATGATTTACAATATTGTGTTAGTTTCAGGTGTGCAACAAAGTGATTTGGTTACACATATAGTCTTTCGATTCTTTTGCATTATAGTTTATTACAAGGTATTGAATATAGTTCCTTATGCTATATGGTAAATCTCTGCTATTTATTATATATGTATTAGTGTGCATCTGTTAATCTCATACTCCCAATTTATCCCTTTTCCCCACTTCCCCTTTGATAACCTAAGTTTGCTTTCTATGTCTCTGTCTGTTTCTGTAAATAAGTTCATTGCTATTATTTTTTATTTTCTACATATAAATGATATCATTTAAGTTTGCCATTTTCTAACTTCACTAAATATGACAATCTCTAGGTCCATCCCTGTTGCTGCCATTGTGTGTGTGTGTGTGTGTGTGTGTGTGTATATACACCACTTCTTTATCCATTTGTCTGTCAATGGACACTTAGGTTGCTTCCATGCCTTGGCTATTGTAAACAGTGCTGCTGTGAATACTGGGGTGCATGTATCTTTTTGAATTAGAGCTTTCTGGAAAAAAACAAAAAGACTGTTAGTTCTTTAGAGAAATATGATGAGTCTCTCCCAGAATACAACACCAAACTATACTGCCTAAGTGAATATGTGTTTGATGCTGATAGAGATCATAGTCAAATGCAGTTAACTATCATATGTGTGTGTGTGTGTGTGTGTGTATAGTTGTTATTTAGTTGCTCAGTTGTGTCCGACCGACTCTTTTGCAACCCAATGGACTGTAGCCCACCAGGCTCCTCTGTCCATGAGATTTTCCAGGCAAGAATACTGGAGTGAGTTGCTATTTCCTTCTCCAGGGGATCTTCCCAACCCAGGGATTGAACCCAGATCTCCTGCAATGCTGGCAGATTCTTTACCACTGAGCCACTAGGGAAGCCCTTGGTCAATTTTTTAAGTTAGCAGCTAGGCTGCCATCAAAGGAATTACAGCATTGGTAAAGTTTTCATACCCGGGTACCCACTTTGCATGAAACCTTGATAAATGAGGATAAATGGGTAATTCCAAAGCATCTCAGGAGGCCAGATGTCATAGGTGGAACAGCCACATCTCCTGTTGACCTGGCCAACCACGAAGTTAAAGGCAGGACAATCCTTTCCATAGGATTCGGTCAAGACTGGAAATTCTGAGCACTCCTCTTTCCAGTTGGGGATATACTTTTCACAAGGGCATGCAATAAAAGGCAAACACTGGATTCAGATTGAATGAGGGTAACTCACAATACCCATCTGTTCTAATCAATAAAAAAGGTACACCAATTCTATGAAGGGCAGTATTTGGCTTGGAGGCTGCCTGCATACATACTGATCAGGTTTTAATTAGCCACTCCAAACAGCAGTAAGCTTGGTAAACTGATTCTTGCTGAAGAAATAAAGCAAACCAATCAGAAGACCACTGAATCAGTTGGACAAAAAAAAAGCAGAACTAAAATATTTACTCTGACATAAAACAGGAGGGCCCAGACCAGGCACAGCTGCATGACACAAGAAAGCCTTTGTCTGGAGACAGGTCCCAGGTGGTAGGTGTTGGAGCTAAGTTGGGGGATTTAATTAGGGAATGCAGCTGAAGGATATAAATAATGACTAGTTTAGAGATGCCGCTCACATCTCCTGATCAGCTGGCGCCAGCATTAATAGAACACATCTGCTAGAAAATCCCCTTTAGGGTTTCAGATCACATTAGACAAATTGCTTTCACTATAAGTGCATTATCTCCAGGTCCTGGCACAGAGGTTTTATGAAGAACTTGCACATATCAGTGGCACAACTATATTTCAGTCCACCGGCTCACTTCACTGAGGTACCCTGTAAGTACCTAGTGTTCCAGCGAGTTTGGAAGTGAAAAAAGAATCACCAGCGTCATCTCAAAAATGAGACTGGGTCTGCAGTGAGATTCTCGGCTCAAACTGCTAATACTAGGAAAGCAGACTCAATATAGTACATGATTATGTTATAATGCTTTTAGTGTGTGTGTGTATGGGGGAGGTTCTGCATCCAGTAACAATTTTCCCCCATTCACTCCCTCTTTGCTCCTCTACCAGCACACCCCTAGACTTATTGCTCCTTAATTTATAACCGTGACTCTCCCCAGGGAGCAGCTGTCTCCTATGACAACTCCTTAAATATGGAAATAGAGTTGCCAGCACACAGCACAGGGGAAACTCAGGCACACTTCTTTTGCTCCAAACCTGGTAGAATTCAACTGCTTGGAGGTGGTACACTATAACTCTCCCAGATATCCCCAGCCAGAAGATGAAGGCAAAGACAGAAATAGCTGAAGAGTTAGTGCTTATCCTACTTTATACTATTAAAAATCTTAACTTGGAAAAAGGAAGTGATAGTGTTTGGCTTTATGAACCAATGGCATCAGTTTCCTAAATCTGAGAATCTGGAGCACAAAAACAACATGGATATTTAACATTTGGAGACTGATGTCAGAAACAATTCTGTTCAGTGACACACCAAATTTGAATATCTTCTGTAGTAGAATTTCAGGGAGAGATAAATCCTGGCAAGCATCACTTTCTGTGCTGAACTCAAAGTGTGTAGCAAGCCAACAGGTTTGCTTTTCAAGTATAAAGGATTTCAGTTGGACATATAGCTCACAGCTGGTTTTGAGCTTTGCTTTTGTGACTTTTCAGTTAAAAAAAAAAAAAACCTTTGGGAAAGAATAGAAAAGGACAGCCTATAAATAGTCTTTTTATCTGACCACCTTTTCTGACTCAGACTAATTTGTGGTCAGAGGCAAAGGAGGGAGGTGGAAGGAATAAAATCAATAGGTTCTTACACTGCATTTTAAGAGGCTGCAGAAATGTGGTATTGACTTCAGAGGGTGGGAGATGAATGACAGGAGGGGTTAGGTAACAAATCTGGTCAACCAGATTTCAAAATATTATTTTCATTAAGATAATGTAGAAGGTCAATTTGCATCCAATTAAGAAAAAAAAATGAACAAACACTGCATCTTTAAATAGTATGGGTACTATGTGGTCAAATTTTTTTTTTTAATTTCTGAGTAAATTTAACTTTCTCTATATAAGTCTGAAAGTGAAAGTGAAGTCGCTCAGTCGTGTCCGACTCTTTGTGACCCCATGGACGGTGGCCTACCAGGCTCCGCGATCCATGGGATTTTCCAGGCAAGACTACTGGAGTGGGCTGCCATTTCCTTCTCCTACATTATAGTAAATGTTTCATTCTAAAAAGGGGAAGTTGGAACCACCTTTGGGGACAACACTGTGGGCAAGCTAGCCAGCACACTGCGGCTTACCATTCATCACGACCACCCAGGCACTGGCAATTCACAACAGAGTATAGAAATTCCTACTAGGAGTCACTTGCAAAGGGATGTTTTCTGAGACATCATCCTCCTTCACTGGCAGCTCCTCAAGCCTTGCAGTGTCTTCCTTATTTCCCTGTTTTGAAGTGGGCAGCCTAGGGCTTAAGTCCACAGAACTCTTCCTCAGTTACACTTATGCCCTAGCTGACCACATCCAGTTTAATGGCTTTAAAATCCATCTCTCTGCAGGTGATTTCCAAACTTTTGTTTCCAGCCTTGATCTTTCTACTGAGCTTCAGACTCATATTCAATTACCTACTTAATCCAACTTAGCGACTCAGACTTAACACCTCCCAGACTAATATCCCGAGTCTCTTATTCCAGGAAATGTGTTGCTCTTGTAGTCCCTGCCTCAGTACACAGTGACTCAGTACACAGCAGCTTGGGCCAAGACACCTGGAGTCAGCCTAGACTCTTCTCTCTCACTGCACATCCAATCCATTAGAATCCCCACTGGCTCTACCTTCATAACCAGGTCTCACACCTCTGTTGCTACCATTTGGTCTCAGTCACCTTTGTTTTCCTCCTGACTTGATTCTCTGCTTCCCTCTTCTCCCTCCTACAGTCCATTATCTGCTGCCAGAGAAACCATGTTGCTCAGCATTCGCTCCCATCTGATGGTAGGTCTATATAATGGCCCACAAGTGCCCTGCCCCCAGCTATTTCTCTGATCTGATCTCCGATTCCACTCCTCTCCCCCTTGCTCTCTCTCCTCAAGCTACTGGACTCCCTGACCTTCTCCCTCAAAATCAAGCTGCTCCTCCTTCTGGGCTTTCACCCTAGATGGTCCCTCTAAATGGAAGAGTCTTCCCCCAGACAGCCACTGTTCATCTTCCTCTGTTTTCAAATATTCCTGCTCATGTCTTCTACATGAGGCTTTCCTTGGTTACATTATATATAATAGCATTGCTCTTTTGCCCTGGCATTCCTCCCTTCTCACCCCCAACAATCTTTTCTCTAGAGCCCTTAACACCATCTGGCATACTATGTATTTACTTGTTTATTATCTGTCTCCCCCTATTAGACTATAAGTCTGCAGGTGTAAGGACTTTGTTCTTTCACAGTTAAATCCCTGTCTAAACAAATAGCACATAGCATACACTCAATAAATATTACATGACAGAATGACTGGGATGGTAAGAGGAGTAATTAAAAATAGCACATTTTCCTAATGGTAAAAGGGAAGGAGTTGCATTGGCAAGGGTAGGATTTCAGAAGGTATTATATGGCATAAAAGCTTCAAGCACCAGCGTGAAGAAAAAAGAAATGGGATTTTTAAGGAAAATCAATTATTAAAAATTTTTTTCCACTTCACCTTCAGCATTCTTCAACAGTTAGATTAAAAACAACTTTTTTAATTAAAAAAAAATACAAAATTCTCTCTCTAAACTGTTTCTTCATCATTTTTCAAATTGAAGTATAGTTGATTTACAATATTGTGTTAGTTCCAGGTATACAGCAAAGTGTTTTAGTTAAATATAGAGGCATATTTTCATATTATTTTCCACTAGAGGTTACTACGGAGAAGGAAATGGCAACCTGCTCCAGTGTTCTTGCCTGGAGAATCCCAGGGACAGGGGAGCCTGGTGGGCTGCTGTCTAGGGGGTCACAGAGTCGGACACGACTGAAGCGACTTGGCAGCAGCAGCAGCAAGGCTGTTGAAGATCCCTTCTTTAATTATCACGCTATACAGCCCTCTCAACTACCACACTCTTTCCATAAAACTTTCCCACGTTGAGTTTGAGGTGGATCTCTCTAGAAAACCTGTTCTCCTCACTTTTTAAAATCTTAGCTCATAAGTTAGTTGTATACATTTCATGCTACTTTAAAAAGTAGTAGCTTTCATATCTAATTCTCCTTATATTCCTCAAACTAGTATTATGCAGAAAGCTCACTAAATATTTATTGAGTGAATAAATATATAAGTTAGAAAAATGCTTAAAATGTAAATACCTTAGGAGGGCTCATATAGAATTCACATTAAGTTATGAATAGGTGATAAAAGGTCCCTTCCATTACTAAGTTGGAGAGAGAAGAAAGCTTGAGGGCACTGATAGCTACTGATGTTCAGACAGAAGGAAAAAAGGCCTGGAGACATCTTAAATTACATTTAAGATTTATATATATATATATATATATATATATATACACACACATATATATGTATTATTTTATGACTGGGCCTTGATATATAAATATTGGGTTGGCCAAAAAGTTCATTTGGGTTTTTCAGTTTTATATATTTTCCTTTCATTGGGAAAAGCTGGGTTTGTTTGCTTTTAAACTATAGGGCTTTAGTCCCTAGGGTGTTTCTGCAATCTAGTCTATAGCGTCCTCAAAGAATTGCCTGAACAGCAATTGGCTTGTGATTCATAGAAGAATAACAAGTGAAAGGAAGAAACAATTACTGTTATAGACAATCAGAAATTATAATTATTTATAGATGGTCTTAAATCTTAATAGTTTGAAGTAGACTCAAGCCATGTTCTTGAAATTAAATTCCTAGTAAGAGTTTATAATACACTTAGATTTTAGGAAGTAAAATTAATTCTTCAGTGAGTTGGTATCTTTTTCTCAACTGAGGTATAGTTGTCGTATGACACTATATTAATTTCAGGTGTATAATGTAATGATTTAACATTTATACATATTGCAAAATGATCACCACAGTAAGTTTAGCTAACATTCGTTGCCACCCAGATTTTTTTTCTTGTGAACACTTTTAAGATTTTTTTCTCTCTTAGCAACTTCCAAGTATGCAATACAGTGCTAACTAAATATTAACTACAGTTGTTATGCTGCACATAACTCTGCCTCTACAATCACCAATCTGTTTTCTGTTTATATGAGCTGTGGGTTTCATTTTTGATTCCTCATATAAGTGAGAAATAATCTGGTATTCTTATCATTCCCTGGAAGAAAGCACCCAGCATAGCCTTTACCATGGTCATTGATGGATCAAGGAGATTTTAGTTAGTTGTATCTTTGAGATCTGTAAAGTGTTGACAGAAAGAAAAATAAAATCCAGTGATTAAGTGATTTATTTAAGAATGTGCTCTGCTCAGTGTTATATGGCAGCCTGAATGGTAGGGGATTTGGGGGAAAATGGATACATGTATATGTATGGCTGAGTCCCTTGGCTGTTCACCTGAAACTATCACAACACTGTTGATCAGCAATACCCCAATACAAAATAAAGGGTTTTTTTTTTTCTTTCTAAAAAGGAGTCAAAGAAGAAGAGAAACTTATAATGGAATACAAAATATTTTTAGCAACCTCAAAAATTAAATGCCAGTGGCATTAAAAAAATAAAATTCTTTCAGGGAAACAACAACAACAACAAAAAACGTGCTCTACACAAGGCTACTGTGTTTTAAGCAAAATTCTTAAAATGATTCCAGGTGGAATCAATCCAAATGATTGTTTTTAATTGGTAAATATCTCCAGTGAGTCTTATAAAAATGGCAAAAGGCTACCTATTGGGAAACAGTTTTTGTTAGAAATCAATGCAGTGAATATATATAGAAATGTAAAAAACAAATTATTTCACTGGAAATGTACTTTTAAAGGCTTCTTCTTTTTTTTTTTTTTTTTTGATCGGGTTAAGTGGCTTTATTAGAGAAAGCCAAGATTACAGAGGACTTAGGAGTTAGCATTAGGGCCCTTCTTCTTGCCAAAGGTGGGCACAACATTGACAAAGCGCCGGTTGTACTGCATACGGCTCTTGGCCCTGCCCGTCTTCTTCTTCTTCTCTTGCTTGGCCACCTTGGGAATCTGACCTCTCACTCTCCCAGCACGGGCCAGGGAACCATGGACTTTACCTCCAAGCATGCGGCCGGCTACTTCCAGAGTACTCAGAGCCTCCACCCCACACTGGCCCAGAGTAGCCTCATCCTCTAGGGGCGTGCCAGCCAGGAGCAGGACTTGATCTTCTGGAGCGATGCCCTCCAACGAAGCTACATGAGCCTTGATTTGGGCGACCGTCTCCTGGCCGGTCACCTCGAGAGTGCGTAGCTCCTGGGCGCGGACAAAGAGCTGCATGTTGGCGACTAGATCGCGGACACCGCTGCCGCTACCGCGAAGATGGAGTCGAGAAAGAGCTAAAGGCTTCTAACAACGTTTTGTTGTTGCCAAATTCACTGGCCTTCTTGCCTTTTTTCTCGATTTGCCTTATATATCTGATTACTTACTTGTCATGTGCTTGTTGGATTTTACTGGTCACATCTGTGTGTGTGATTTTTTAAGTTGAAGTACAGTTGATTTACACTGTTGTGTCAGTATCTGCTGTATGACAAAGTAATTCAACTATACACATATATGCATTCTTTTTTAAAAATTCTTGTCCATTATGATTTATCATAGGATACTGACTATAGATCTCTGTGCTATACCGGAAGACTTTGTTGCTTATCCATTCTACATATTAAAGGGTATATCTGCTAACCCCGACTTCCTATACCATCTCTCCCTCAACTCCTTACTTCCTGGCGACCAGAAGTCTGATCTCTGTATTTGTGATTCTGTTTCAAAGATTTGTTCATTTGTTATAATTTAGTTTCCACATATAAGTGATATCATAGGTATTTGTCTCTTTCTGACTTCACTGAGTATGATCATCTCTAGCTGCATCCATTTTGCTGTAAATGGCATTCGTTTGTTCTTCCTTATGGCTGAGCTGTGTTGTGTTGTATATATGGACCCCAGCTTCTTTATCCGTTCGTCTGTTGATGGACATTTAGGTTGCTTCCATGTCTTGGCTATTGTCAATAGTGCTGCTGTGAACACAGAGGTTCGTGTATCTTTTTGAATTACAGTTTTACGCCCAAAAGTGGGATTGCTGGATCATATGGTAATTCTATTTTTAGCTTTCTGAGAACCCTCCTTATTGTTTTCCATAATAGCTGCATCAACTTGCATTCCCAGTAACAGTGTAGGAGGGTTTCCTTTTCTCCACACCTCTCCACAATTTATTACTTGTAGACTTTTTAATGATGGCCATTCTGACAGGTGTGAGGTCATTGTAGGTTTGATCTGCATTTCTCTAAGTTGATCATCGTTTCATGTGCCTATTGGCCATCTGCATGTCTTTTGAAGAAATGTCTATTTAGGTCTTCTGCCCATTTTTGGATAGGGTTATTTGCTTTTTGGTTATTGAGTTGTATGAGCTGTTTGTATATTTTGGAAATTAAGCCTTTGTCAATCACATCATTTACAAATATTTTCTCCCATTCCATAGGCTATCTTTGGTGTTCATGGTTTCCTTTGCTGCACAGAGGCTTGTTTGTTTAGGTCCCGTTTGTTTAGTTTTGTTCTTATTTCTATTGCCTTGGGAGACTGTACTCGTCACTTTTGAAACTCACTTCTTTCTTAGCTTCTGATAGATGCACGTTCTTAAACTGTTTCTAACTTCTCTGAATGCCACTTTAGTAGCTTCTTTACTAGATTACATTCGCCTAAACTTTATGTGTTTTCTTCAAGTTTCACTCTGCTTTCCCATTCTTCACTGCTTTTCAAGACATATTTTGAATTACAGCTTCAATTTCATATTCTTTATTGGAAATCTGAGAGTCTGTATGCATAGCTTTGATTTCTTATCCAATTTCTGACCTCTAACCTCTAATTATTTAAAGCACATGTGTATTTGTTCATTATCAACTTGCTGTATTAAAGAGTAATGACCTGTTTATTTAATCATCTGTTCATATAGCAGACATTTACTAAATGTCTGTCTGTGCTAGATTATGTGGCTGCCAAGGTGAACACAACTGATCCTGTCCTAGAGTACTTCAGGCTTGGGAAGGAAAAATACCTAAACTAGTACTTGGAACACAAATATATATTTTAAGGATTACAATTAGAATTGGGCTACACATCCTCTCTTGATTCTGGGAAGGAGATTTTTAGTGATTCAAATCTAAGAACCTTTGCCTTGTTTTTGGTGAAAACCTGAACAAGCAAAATGACCCAAATTATAGATGCTTCAGACCAAGGAATCGGCATCATAAGCTGGACAGGTGAACAGGACTTTGAAAGTTACTAGGTGAATTCTGAGGAATTACAGGAAGCTATATCATTCCTGAGGTCTGAGTTGGGGGATTAAGGTGGCTACATCCAATAAAAAATTATGCCTGGCTAGCAGCAATCTCCTTAGAGTGTGGCAGATGTGAGGGAGGAAGATATTTTCTTCTACCTTCTAAATTCTTCTGGCTGGCCTAGGAATTAAATTGATAAGCAACAGATTAACAAGAGAAAATCAAACAAAAGTTTAATAAAGTGTATACACAGATCTTCCAGGTGGCGCTAGTGGTGAAGAACACTCCTGCCAATGCAAGAGATATAAGAGATTGAAGAGCCTGAGCTACTCCATCTTGTAAAAGAACTCCATTTTGCAAAGGTACCGGGCAAACAGACTTAGACTTTGGATATTGACTAAACTTGCCCCACTGTGCACAAGCCAATCAGCCCTTAGGTTAAACCTCCTGACTTTAAGTTCAATAATTTGTGATTTACCTTGGAAGTAATGATCTACCGTGGAAGTAAAAAAAAAAATCAGAAATCCACACACAACCCTATAGAAGAGGGTAACCAATCAGTAGTCCTTC
Organism: Ovis canadensis; assembly: GCF_042477335.2. Lineage (NCBI taxonomy): Eukaryota > Metazoa > Chordata > Mammalia > Artiodactyla > Bovidae > Ovis > Ovis canadensis. The sequence goes on from NC_091245.1 coordinate 229,554,458, forward strand.
AGCCTGAACACCCCCTCTGTTACCCTTTCACCTGAATATTCCCTATATAAGCAGTGTAACCCAAAACTCGGGGGTCCCTCCCTATAGACGCTAGCTTGGTAATAAAAACTCTTTTGCTTTTGAATCGGATACCGGCTTCCTGGTGGTCATTGGGAGATTTCACGACTTGGGCATAACAAGATGGGTCAGGAAGATCCCCTGGAGGGAGGAAATGGCAACTTACTCCACTATTCTTGCATGGAGAATCCCATGGTCAGAGGAGCCTGGTGGGCTATAGTCCATAGGTCGCAAAGAGTTGAACAAAACTGAAGCGAATTAGCATGCATGCATACATGGAAGAGACCCAGGAAAACTGAGTAACAATGGATAAAACCCTCCTCTTAAATACCATCTTCAAGCTAAAACAAAAGATGTTGGGATAGTGGTTTGGGACATCAAGGGGCAGGAAGGCAACTCACATGGAGATGAAAAAGCAAATGTTTGGTAAACAAAAGTCTGCTGGGCCTACAGAGACAATGGGACACACTGAGTTTCCCCCAGGACACCTGACCCATGTTCTTCGCACATGTCTCTGGTGATGGCTTTATTCCAGGAACAGCTCCTGTATCCAAATTCTTTTAGGCAATTAAGGGACAGGTAACAAGACAGATTTCCTGAGTGTTCCGTTTTGTTTTTTTAAATAGTCAACCTAAATTAATCTTTATGCCAGAGAGACATATTTTGAGGTAGCCAATTTTTCTTCCTGAACAGAAATCATAGCAGTAAGGTGAGAAGGCTGGGAGGAAAACACTGAGCTCATGAGTAGCACATGTGAAGTGATACCCCGGGAAGTAGGAGTTGTGGCTTGAGGTTCTAACTGCCCTCTGTTCTGTTGGTACAATGATCTGGATTTAAAATGAATAATGAGTCAATAATAATGAAATATGGCTTTCTAAGCACAACACACTATGACATGAAGCTTTACTAGACCTTAGGCTCTAGAACCAAACTGCTAGCAGTGGAAACCCAGATTGGCTGCTTATAGATGGGTCATCTTGAGCGAGTTACTCTGCCTTTCCATGCTGCACTCTCTTCATTCACAAAAATGAACATATTAGTTAGTCCTTCCTCATAGGGTGGCTATGACAATTAGACAAGCTACTACAGCTAGAATGCGTGAAAGAAAGGCACATCGAATGTGCTAAAAATTTTCTAAGCTATTATTAGTATGTTTGCATTTTATCCCATGCTGCGTCATAATTGTTTTGCAAAGAGGTAGCAACTTTGTCATATCTTGAGTGGCCTTTACTGCGAAAACATAGCTCCTTTCACAAGCAGCTTTTTAAAATTTCAGTACAATCATAAAAAGTAAAATCCATTCTCTTAGAGGGCAAGCAGTTTATTAAAAAGCCACATACCTCTGTGAAGTGAAAGTCGCTCAGTCATGTCTGACTCTTTGTGACCCCATGGACTGTAGTCCATGGGATTCTCCAGGCCAGAATAGTGTAGTGGGTAGCCGTTCCCTTCTCCAAGGGATCTTCCTAACCCAGGGGTCAAACTCAGGTCTCCCGCATTGCAGGTGGATTCTTTACCAACTAAGCCACAAGGGAAGCCCACCTACCTTTGTAACTCACTATTAATAAGTCCAATTATTAAATAACTTTCTGGTCAACCCTGTCAGGCTACTGGGCTACTGGGATCATATCACTGTCTACCCATAGGGCTTCACAAACAATCCCTGTATTACAGTGATAACTTAATGGTCAATATTTATTCTTGCTTCATAAAAATGTACACTAAAGAAAGGGCTTTTAGTAGTCTTGCTCATACTGTCAATGAATTTATTCACTCTTGCTCAATTTCCTAAAATGTGATCTAGGCACTCCAAGTCTCCCCAGACATCTCTTCAAAGATGCCTGTCAAAAATCTCCTTAAAAAAAGTCCTTCTGAATTTGGTGACTCTAATGAAGGTGATGACAAAGTCACCTTTGTGGTTTGCTATGAAAGAAAAAAAAGGGAGGGAATGGAAAGTGAAGTACAGGAATAACAATGATAAGAGCCACATCAGATTAAATAATATTTTATGTATTTTCTTCCAGTTATACTAATTTGTGCATACTTTTTGTTATTTTGGAAAATGAATACATACTCTAGCAGGGGTGATAATAATAAGCAGGAACAACCAGCAAAGCACAGATGCTAAACAGTTAGAACAGATGCTGGCTGTAAACAACTGGAATAGTGAGTCCCAGGTGAAAATCAATTCTATTGTACATTAGCATGGAGGTTGTGGTCATTTCAGTACAATGTGGGGCACTTTCATTATGTTGGTTTTAACGTGGAAACTGGATTGTGGAAATGTCGTCCAACAGAGGGAAAATTTTCCAGTAATGTTATTTGTCTTGACTGCAAAAGCTACTTATATATTCAAAGTAATTTGACAGTAAGAGCTTTTAGTTACATATTACTTTCCTTCTATTATATTTCCTATTATATTCTATTATAGCCTTCTATTATATTTCCCCAATAGGCTCTGTGATATGCTCTTCTGAATTTTTTCATCAAACCTGCTTCCTGTGGTCCTCAGCCATTCTAAGTCCTGGTAGGTTCTTAGCACATGAATAATTTTATTTTGAGATTATTTGTAATAGGTTATTCTTATTTAATCTAGAAGTAATTTATAATACTAGAAAAGCAAAACTGAAAGATAGGTCTGCTTCTTTGCTTCCTACTTTCCAGCTGACTTTTTTCCCCCCTCTCTTTAATCTCATCAAGAGAATGTTAGAGCCAGAATAAAACCATCTACCAGACCTGGAGTTATTCAGTCTTATTCCAGCCTGACCTAAGGTTGTCCTTAAGATGACAAGTTAGTCATTAAACTAGCCCTTTTAGCATCTGACAGTGTGACTGCTTGGAACCACCCAGGTTTCCTACACCTTACTTAAATAGCCATAGCTGACACATGTAAGAGAATACAACAAAATAGTTTCCCAGTCTGTTTTTTTCTTGACAGCATCCTAACTGCTGCCAACAGCATTATCATTTTCCCTTTCACTCAAGGTCAAAAACTCGAAAGTCATCTCCAGTGGATGTTAAACAAATATGGAGATATTTATCACTTTAATAATAGATGGGAGGCAGAGTCCACCTCCTGCTATTGACAATGAATAAGCCCAGACACTCACTTTCTTAACCTCCCTTTAGTGTCAGGAAACAAAATTTGCCACACCAAAATATCTCTTTGACATGCAGATTATTATGAGCTGAAAACAAGCAACACCCAAAATACTGAGGAAGACTCAGGAACCTAGACCTTCTCCCGTGACTGCCTAAAAGAGTTTAAATAGAGGGCCTGTTCTTGGAATAAAACTTTCACCAGAGATATCTACAAAAAATATGGGCCAAGTGTGGTGGGGTAAACAGCAAGAGCTAGAAATCAAGTCCATTTTATGTCCCCTTGTCTCTGTGGTCACCCAACAAACATTTGTTTACCAAACATCTGCATTTGCATCTTCACGTGAATTGCCTTCTTCCCCTTTGAGATCCCAACATCGTTTTTTGTGTTTAGCTGATGACAATATCTAAGTGGAGGGCTTCAGCCATTGTTACTATTTTCCTGTTTTCCTGGGTTTCTAAGGACATTAGAAACTCCCTTAGACAGCATATTTGAGGCTGGTGCGTGCATGCTAAGTTGCTTCAGTCGTGTCTGACTCTTTGCCAACCCATGGACTATAGCCTGTTGAGGCAAGAATACTGGAGTGGGTTACCATGCCCTTTTCCAGGAGATCTTCCTGACCCAAGGGATCGAACCTGCGTCTCTTAGGTCTCCTGCATTGACAGGAGGGTTCTTTACCACTAGCATCACCTGGGAAGCCCTTTGAAACCGGTAGCTGCCTAATATACCAGTTCGAGGTTGTCTTTTCACATAGACCATATCCATCAGATATTATCTAGGACAGTTCTTTTTAAAATGTGTTCCCTGGACTGACAGAGTCAGTATCACCTGGGAATACTGACAGAAATATACATTTTCAAGGCTCACTCCAGACTTGAATCAAACCCCAAGGTGGGGCCTAGCTCTCCAGATGATCCTGAAGCATGCTAAAGTTTGAGAACCACTGGTCTTGACTATCTAGTTTCAGATTCTCTAAGCAGAGTAAAATGTCATCCCTTTAAAGACAAGAACAAAAAACAATCTGCAAGCAGAATACTTCTTGATTTTTTTACATATTCCTCCTTATTGGTTCATTCAGTCATTTGATAAATGCCAAGCATGTTCTAAAGCACTTAGGATTTAAGTTAAATAAAACCAACAAAACTCCTAGCCCTGGTTGGAGCTGGCATTCCTGCAGACTACATTCTAGAGAGCAGCTGTCTTCAGTGAGTGCACGTTGGTTAACAGAACCTCCTAAATCAACCTAATTTTTAAAGTACTGGCTTATTTATTTCTGCTCTCTCTCCTAATTCATGTTTGACCAATTATTTCTGTGGTCAACAGTGAAAAGTAAGAGCAGTCTAAATGTGTAACAGTAAATGAATGGGGTGTGTGTGCGTGTGTGTGTGTGTTTAGTTGCTCAGTGGTGTCTGACTCTTTGCGACCCCATGGACGCACATGTAGCCCACAAGGCTCTTCTGCCCATGGGATCTTCCAGGCAAGAATACTGGAGTGGGGTGCCATTTCCTTTTCCAGGGGATCTTTCCAACCCAGAGACTGAACCCGCATCTCCTACATTGGCAGTGGATTCTTTACCACTGTGCGACCTGGGAAGCCCCAAATGAATAAGTCATAACAAATTAAAGGTCTGTAATAGGGATTTGTTGTAATAACCAAAATACCCAAAACTAGTGGGTGACTTAAATAAATTATAGTAAGTTATAAAACATTACAGAATGATTCCAATTTTTAGAAGATAATAATATATAATTATGTACATATACAAAAAGGACTCTGGCAAAAAATATATATGATGGTAGAAGCACTGTTAGTCTCTGAATAGAATTGTGGATTTTTAAATCTATGTTTGGTTGTCTATATTTTCTTATTTCACTAGAACAAACCTCCATTGCTAATAAATAAAATAAAGCATTAAAAAATTAACCACAACACCTTCAACCCTCTGCCAAATCTGAGTTTATAGGGGATTTGTAGTATGTTTTCTATTTTAAATGTTTTTCTAATTCACTTTGACGCAATTACCTTTTCTTGCCCTTATTTGTTTATATTTTCAAGTTGTATGTGTAAGGTTTTATGTATAAGGTTGAAGTACACTTAGGTCATTCTGATTTTCTGATTTTTAGACCTTTTGTTTTTCCACCTAATCTCTTATTTTGAAGGACTGAAGTTGTTCTGACTAATCCTCAGTGAGTGGATTTTTAGGTTATTATAGGTTACTTTGAACCTTTAGCTTACTGTAATTCTTCCCTACTGTTAGGCATGCATATTGCATGCATGATTGATGCCATTGCATGCAGTCCAGAAATCTGTTGTATTTCTTTACACTAAGGATGAAATATCAGAAAGGGAATATGAAAAAAGAATACCTTTTAAAATCACACCAAAAAAAGGGAAAAAAACAACTTAGGAATAAACCTGACCAAAGAGATGAAATGCCAAGAACTATAAAACATTAATAAGAAACATTAAAGATTATTCAAAGAAATGGAAAGCTTATCCATGCTCCTGGATTGGAAGAATTAATATTGTTAAAATAGCCATATTACCCAAAGCAATCTACAGATTTAATGTGATCCCTATCAATTACCCATGACATTTTTTACAGAACTAGAACAAATTATCCTAAAATTTACATGGAAGCACAAAACACCCAAAATTGCCAAAGCAATCCTGAGAAAAAAGAACAAAGCAGGAGGCATAAATCTCCAGACAATATTACAAAGTTACAGAAATTAAAACTCTGTGGTATTGATACAAAAACAGATATATGGATCAATGGAACAGAATAGAGTCCAGAAATAGACTCATTCACCTAGTTCAATAAATCTTTTACAAAGGAGATAAGAACATACAATAGGAAATAGTCTCTTCAGCAAGTGATGTTGGGAAAGTTGGACAGTTGCATGTAAACCAACAAGGTCACTACACACCTCTCACCAAACACAAAAATAACCTCAAAATGACATAGACTTAAATATAAGACATGATACCATAAAACTCCTAGAAGAGAATATAGACAAAACATTCTCTGACATAAATTGTACCAATGTTTTCTTAGGTCATTCTCCCAAGGCAATAGAAATAAAACCAAAAACAAATAGGATATAATCAAACTTACAAGCTTCTGCATAGCAAAGGAAACCATAAAATGAAAATGCAGCCTATGGAATGGGAGAAAAAATATGCAAATGAAGCAACCAACAAGGGCTCAATTTCCAAAATATATAAACAACTCATATAACTCAACAACAACAACAACAAAACAAGCCAATTGAAAAATGGGCAGATCTAAATACACATTTTTTCAAAGAAGACATACAGATGGCCAAGAGGCACATGAACAGATGCTCAACATCACTAATTATTAGGGAAATGCAAACCAAAACTACAATGAGGTACCTCACACCAATCAGAACGGTCATCATGGAAAAAAAAAAACTACATAACAAATGCTGGAAAGAGTGTGAAGAAAAGGAAACCCTACCACACTGTTGGTGGGAATGAAAGTTGGTATAGCCACTTTGGAAAACAGTATGGAGGTTCCTCAGAAAACTAAAAATAAAGCTACCATATCATCCAGCAATCCCATGCCTGGGCATATATCTAGACAAAACTATAGTTCAAGAAGATACATGCACCCCTATGTTTATAGCAGCAACCAACCTAACTGTCAATGAACAGATGAATGGATAAAGAAGACATGGTATATATATATAATATAATGAAATACTACTCAATCATAAAAATACAAAATGATGTCATTTGCAGCAACATGGACAGACCTAGAGATTACCATATAAAATGAACTAAGTTAGACAAAGAAAAATATCATGTTATCACTTGTATGTGGAATCTAAAAAAAATTAATACAAATGAACTTATTTACAAAATAGACTCACAGACTTTGAAAACAGACATGGCTACCAAAGGGGAAAGGTGGGAGGGAAGGTATATTAGGAGTTTGGGATTAACAGATACACACTACTATATAAAATAATCAATAAGGACCTACTATATAGCACAGGGAACTCAATTCAATATTCTGTAATAACCTAGAATCTCAAAAATAAAGGATATATTTATAACTGAATCACTTTGTTACATACCTGAAATTAACACAATATTATAAATCAAATCAACTATATTCCAATACAAAATAAAAATTAAATTACTTAATATAAATAAAACATAATACAAATGAACCTATCTACAAAATAGAAAAGAGACACATTGACATAGAGAACAGATTTGTGGTTGCTGGGCTGGGGAGGGGCGGATGGACTGGGAGTTTGGGGTTGGCAGATGCAAACCATTAAATTCAGAATGGATGAACAACAAGGTTGTACTGCATAGCACAGGGAACTATACTCAATATCCTGAGATAAACAATAATGGAAAATAATAGAAAAAATATGTATATACAGCTATACCAACACATTTATACGTATAGCTGAATCACTCTGTTGTACAGCAGAAACTAACATTGTAAATCAACTATACTCCAATTTTACAAAAATGAAACTATCACCATTTACCACTTTGTACATTCCTGTCTTCCCTGGCATCATAAAAAGTCCAAGCCTCACTATCAGGACTCATCCCAATTTGCCTCTGTGTATCCCCTAAGCTGTCTCCCATCTCCTATTTCTCCCTTCAGCTATCTCTCTTCTAACCTTTCTACTATATCCACTGGAACTTCTTACCAGAAAATTATCCTGATGCTGAAAACTCTTTTTTGATATTCTCTTCACCTCCTTGTTCCAGCTGAAGCCTGGCTCCATCTTTTCTCATACCCCCAACACCAAAGGCTCTAAGCGCAGGGCCCAGCTCTTCTTTTTCTCTTCCCTCAGGGCTGCTTCCACCCCACTTCCCTTCCTGCAAACACTGAGCTCCTAGGAAGAAGCGGTAGGTAGACTATCCCACCCCCACCCTGCTCTATGCTGCCTCCCGGTGGACAAGAGGACGAGCGCCTCTCCTTCTATCACCTCTCGCCCACCGCCACCATCACTGAGAAGCCCTGCCTCTTAGTGAACCTTGAACCACCTTGGGAATCTTGACTTGAAGCATGTTTTTCTTCAACCACCACCTCCTAACTTTCCAGATCATTCCCAGTGGCACCTGGACTCCAAAAATTCTTCAGCCAACCAGATATTCTATCAGCTCTATCCCTTTTGCACTGTCCCTCACATCCCTGTACCCTAACATGGAAATTTTTCTTGTGTTCATCACTCTGTTGCCCTGCCTGGTAAATCTCCAAATCTGGTTAATCCAACCCTCTTTTGACTTCATATGTACACTTTATAAACAGAATTTTCCCTACTGTCTTACCTTGAATTTCTGATCATAAATCTCAGAACACTCATCACTGCATTTTCACTATATTATCCTAGTTAATTCATTCTCTCCATCTCTGAGTGGACTATTTCATATATTTCCTTCTTTTCTCAGATTCCCCAAACCACTCTCTTTATCCTTATTCTCAATTCATGACCTCACCTATTTTACTAAGAAAAAAAGATGCAATCCAAGAAAATGAAGCTATTCTCTCCCATGATTAATTGATTAACCAAGAGAAGCAAGAAACTCTTGCCTGCCTTCCTGTTCCTATCTCTCTCACCTACTCAAGAGCTCTTATCTTATAATTATTAATATTATCCTCTCTCCTGCATCATCAATTTCTTCTGTTCCAGAGCGTCATTCATTAGCATATCAGTATGCTTTTATTTCTATTATCTTAAAAAAAACTGTCTAAATACCTAAGACCCTCTCACTATTGGTACATCTCTTTGCTCATCTTTATGGCAAACTGCAAGAAAAACTTATCTTTACTTAACATTTCCACTTTTTTTACCTTCCACAATTTCCTCTTAACCCATTTAAAGAGGTTTTTGTTCTCACCAAAACTGCTCCTGTGGAGGAATTGACAATCTGTATTTTGTCAAAGCAACTGTCAACTTCTGTTTTTCATCTTCTACCACCACGAAGTAACATTTGAAATAAGCCTCAGGACTCTCTTTGCCCCTCCAACCTTACATCCTACCATCCTCTGCCTTGCTCACTCTGTAATTCCTTGAACATGGCACACTTATTCCTGCCTCAGGGTCCGTGTATTTGCTGGTCACTGGGCTTGGGGTGCTCTTCCTGCAGTTCTGAGAAGAGCGTACTCCTTCACTCCATCAGGTCTCTCCTTGCCCGCTGCTCTTGTCGTCCCCTGGACCTTACTGACCAAGCTCTGTCCCACTTGGTCTCTGCAGCACTTACCTCCATCTGGGTGCTGTCCGTTCATCATCACGTTGTCTCCTTCACTACTCTGCAGGCTCCATGAGGGCAGGGAACATGTCTGGCTCGCTCACAGCTGAATTTCTAGAACCTAGAACTGTGCCTGGCACTTAGCAACTGACAAATAACTATTTTTTCAATGAATGAGTAAAATTTCTCAACGATGGTTACGGTTATTTTTACTCCTGAATAAATAGAATATTTTCCCTCCCAAATCAATCTTGAGTAAGATTTGCAAAAAAAACAGAGAGACCAGAAAAGGTGTCAGGATGAATTTGCTCATATGTATGAGAAAGAAAATGGAAATTAGCTGAACAGTGAAAGAAAAAAGGGGAAAAGGAGGGGGGATTGGTTCGGGGCAGGAAAAAGCAGGCCTCGTGTGTATCAGTCCCTGATGGGAGAAAAATGAGCTAATAGTGTAGAATGGCTCTGTCCTCAAAATGAGGGACAGGAGTGAACTCCTCTACACCTGGTGATACCATTCGAAGGTTGTTTCTATGGCCTGAGTGTGCCTGAACTGCTGACCTGTGTTTGTACCATGGCATCGGCTCCTGTGTAAATCACAGAGGTTGATTATTGTAGTTCTCATGTCTGACTGCATACCACTCATCCTGCGAATCTGGGTCTCCAGGACCCAGATCAAGTCTACCAAATCAAGTCTCCAGTATTGAGGCCTGCGAGCTATAGTTTTACAAAGCTCCCCCAGTCACCCAGTAGGCAGACTGCTGCTGATGGTTTAGAATCATTAGTACAGTACTTTCTAACTAGCAGACCTGGCGCAGGCAGGTGGCAGCTTTTCCACCACCTTGCAATCATCTCTACCCTGACCCTCTCCAGTATGAAATGTTACAGTTCAGGTCCCATATTTTCTGACCTGATTTCCTTTTCCTCTACCCAGCTCTGTTGTAGAGAATCAGACAATTTATCAAACTCTAGAATTTAATCAAGATTAGGAAATCCTGCTCCATAATTCATCTAGTTGCTGACAAGCCTTGGGATATTGTTGCTAGGCATCACCTGAGACCAGAATACACTGTAATTTTTTGCTAGACATTCATTATTGAGGCAATAGCAGAAATATAATTTTTACTTATGAGCACAGAATGATATCAGCTAACAATTACCCTATGCCAGGCACTGTTTATAATTCTATATATTCATGTATAAAACAAAACAAAGGAAGAAACATCATTGTAATGGAAGTAAACACTGTATTGTGGATCAGCAATTCAGGTACAACTTGGAGATGCTGCGGCCTGGCAGTGCAGAAATAGTAGTCAGTCAATTTCTGGCTTAGTTTGTGTCCTGGAAACAATCACATGTTGTTTTGACCTATCCAGCATTGCTCTTCCCTGGGGAGCCACTTGTCTTCTAAGCCATGAGGCCCATCTTGCCTGCCTACCCTCCCACAGAGAGCTGAGGTGGATGAGCAAATGGCTCAGGCTGGCCAATCAGAGTTCTTCCTCCTTGGCCACAGCTGGTGGGTTCAAAGCTGAGCATGTGACCCACACCAGCCAATCAAAATTGTCCCTGTGGATACCAGAAAAGAGAGCCTCTAACACTGGAATCACAAGCTGTAAATATTTTTTGTGGCTCCAAAAAGGATACTATTTGCAATAGACAAGAATAAGGTTAACATGCAAAGAGAAGCAGAGCTCAGGGAGAAAGAGATAGAACTTTGATATTCTTTGAGACTTGGATCAAACCATTTATAAATCAAGAGTATCCCCTGGACTTTTTCACTTACGAAACCAATACATTTCACATTCCATTATTTTTCTTTGCTTAATTCAATTTCTGTCAGTTGGAAAGGAGAGTCCAGGGCCCCAATTTTGATGAATTGAGTGAAGGTGACACTTGACATTTTCCCAGTTTTACAGATAGTTCTGTTCATGTGCTTCTGGTTACACTGAAATTAACACTGTAGACGCTTAAGGAATAAAGCTATAACCGCACTATCAGCTTTCTTAATCATTATCACCTCCAAACATTTAGCTTCATTAGACTTGGGAGCAGGATAAATTTAAAAGGTCCCTCTTTGTGTATTCTGAATTGCTAACTCATGTCCTCAGTCTTGCTATTTCTTAAATATGTGTAGTATAATGGCTCAGAGCTTGGATTCTAGAAACATAGACTGCCTGGGTTCAAGTTCTGGCTCTGCTACTTACTAGTGAGGGAATCTTATGCAAGTTACCTAACCTCTTCAAGCCTTAGTTTCCCAATGTAAAAATTCCCCATGTAAAATAATGATACTTATTTTCTAGGGCTGTTGAGAGAATTAATCACGTGAAGTGCTTGGAACTGTATCCAGTACATAGAAGTAGTCGATAATTGTTAGCTGTCATTATTGATTACCATATTACCTAGGGAAACCTAGAGATGGTACTCTTTTCATAAATTTACTGTAAATGTGTGTACATATATGTGTAAATGCGTATACTGACTGCAACACAATGAGATGAATGGTACATATTGATATTTTTAGACATTAGGCTGGTCAATTTCTAGGCAAGCACTTTGGGTTCTCATTAGTACATCAGTGGTTTCAGGCTCCTCCTGTGGGTCTCTCCTACAGGCCATAGCCCTTGGGCTACAGTCAAGGTCTAGGTTCCAATAAAAATGAGCATAGAAAATGAGACAGTGTTACCTTCAGGAGATTCTAATAGACACACAGTAGATCTAGAGTACTCCTAGAAAGATATATATACACTTTAATGTCATCAAATAGTTACACAATTGCCCAAGATACAACTGACCCCATTTTTTAGATTCCTTAAAATGGTGCTTAGGCTTGAACCAATATCAGCCATTGCGAATCTTCTTTCCCTAACCAAACCACAGGGATTCCAATGAAACTCAAATAGTTTTGTGAAAGCTGTAAATTTAATGTGCCATATCTAAACAACATCTTTCTTTTTCCTGAGATGTTATGGTCTGGAGGTTCCAATATTTGAAAATGGAACAGTGGGTCTCAGCATTTCAAAGCCAAAGGAAATGAATCAAAAACATTCAAACTGTACTCAGAAAGACTAACATCTCTCACCTAAACTTAATTCTTCACTTTTGTTCCAGATTATCTAGAATACTGGCTCTAAATGGGGGCATTTTGAATATTTAGAGGTGTCATAATGGCTGCGTGTTATACACATACACACACATACAAAGGATAGGGACAATACAGTTCTTGCCACACAATACATGGCCCTACAAAACAAGGACTTTTCTACATCCCACACAATTTTCCAGTAACAGAGGTGAAAGCCTGTTTATAATCACATGAGCCTGCACCTTCTGTTTTATGTATAAACGAAATATATTTTTGGAATGGCTTTATTATACAATGAATTTTCCTGGAATGCAACTACTGTGTGATTTAAGAGGAACTTGCACATTGTTTAGAACTTTATGAAGAGGTAATCTCATCATGGAAAAAATCACTTCACCAACAATAGCACCACTCATTGTATTGGAGTTGTCAAAGTAATCCACTGTCAGCCTGCACCTGCAGCTGTTGTACTGAAGGAGGGAGCTCCGGCATCAGGTGCAGGCATCTGACAACTCCATTGTGACTTCTAATATATTGGGGCCTGAATATTTATAAATTGAAATACAAGCAATTTTACTATATATTTCTTTCCTTTGTTTTCCCCTTTGTATTATTAGGACATTTCAGTGACTTTTTAAAACATTATGCATATCAGTAGATTATATTATCTATGAATTTCATTTTGGGATGGTAAATAGAGTGCTAAAGAGTGTTTTTTTTAAAAAGCGCTGGTTTGTAAGGGTGAGAATTACTGTTTTAGAGTATTAACAGAATGGAAAGAAATACTCAAATTGGTTTTTTTTTCTGACTTCCCACTACAGAGGAACTTACTACAGGGCAACCAACATGTTGGTTTTATGGGATTTTGTTCTATAAAAATTAAAGGGGGAAAAGAGAAACATGGACAGGTAAGTAAACAGATTAAGAAATATTAAGAGGAAAAGAAAAACTGACTTCAGCATGAGGCAGTGAAGTCCTTATACTCAAGTGTCAGATTTTCCTAAGGAATTGTTCCTTTTGTTTCAGCCTTTTTTCTTTCTTCCCCTTGACATAAGGAGTAACAGCATTCACTTAAATCAATACATTGAGTTTTATATTAGCCAGCTCTAGTTTGATCTGTCCTACAAAAGAATCATGAGTTCTCCCTTCCATAGCAGAAACCTTTTTCTAGCAAAGGTCTGATTACCCTTAAAATCTGCTGTTCATGAGATCCACAGAACTGGTTTATAAAATTGCAGACATTTCCTAGCTTCTTCTCAAGCATAAAGAATCATACTGACTAACTGCACTAACATATAAATTCTATCTGAAGCAGGTCAGTAGTGCATAAACTCCCTGGATAGGTTTGGTAGTTAAGGACTGGCTATTCTCTTCTAAGTTGTTCAGAGATCTTGAGAAAGTTATCTAACTTCCCAAATTTGTTCTCCCAGGCAGAAAGAAAGCTTAGAAAACATTCTTTTCTTCTTTAGAGCCTGCTCTTGTAGTATCACACCAAAATTAGAACCATGTTTCCCTGTGCTTACCACCTTAGGGTGCTCAGCTAAGCGAAACTTACCAGATTAGGTAGCTTGAGAATCTTAGAGGAAGGATCTTTCATTTAATGCTGTTAACTATTGACTGAAACTGAAAGCCAAGAAAATCTGACGTTTAACATCTGCCTCCACAAGCTGGAAATCTATAGCTGCTGTGAAACGGTTCTTTTGTTTCTGATTTTGCTCAAGGTCAAATTTGTTCATTTCAAGAACAAGGTTGATTTTCTCATATCATTCACTTACTGCTTACCTAGAACACTTCCAGACTTCACTTTCTTGTGGATGTCATATAAACAAATAACTCAAATGTCATGCTCCTGACAGAAGTTATCTCCCATAGGCTTCAGTCACCCTATGGCGTTTTCCTTATTTCTTTTCTCTTGCCCAGTTCCCTCTGTTCACTAAAGTACTTATAGAAGGCAATAGTATGGTTGCCATTCTTGGCAGTGTCTACACTAGAGATCTCAGTATTTCTTCCTCAGTCTTGAACTCTTTTTAGAGAACCTGCCTATTTCAGAGCCAGAGAAGAAACATTTTACTAAATAGGGAAGCCTGTCCCCTTTGCCAGAGCTGACAGGACAAGGGGAACTGATCTATATAATGAGATGAGTCAAGCAGGGTCCCTAGGTCAAGAATTTAAACCAAGAAACAAAGTGAAGCTGTATGGGGCCCTAAATGGGAAACCTTAAAAAGAAGGGCTAGCTTTGAGGTTTAGAGCTAAGATGGCGCCTGGCGGAAGAGATGAGGGCGCGGCTTAAGTTGTTTGTCAAAATTTTTGATTGGCTCTCTTGATTTCCCTGCACGTGGACAATGCGTGATCACCATAGACCCCTGTCATGATGTAAGCACATGGTAATCTGACCTTTAACTTGATTGGTAGAACTATGGAAAGTCCCTCGCAAAACCCCCCTGCTTGCCTATATAAACCAGGAGCTTACGACAATAAAGCGGAACTGCTTAGACAGAACCCCTGTCGCGTCTGATTGTCTCTCACTCGCCCAGGGGCTGGGTTGGCAGACAGCAGGCTCACTTTTCCTCGGGACCCCTCAGCTCTGCTGAGGGAAGTTCCACTGCCTCTCTCTTTCTGAGGAGCGCCCCCCGCAAAGCTGGTGGCCCAGAGTATCAATTGTTATAAATGGTACAAATGCTGATACTCCTCTCATGAAGAGATGGAGCCTCTGTTCCTTCCTCTTGGACCTGAGTGGGCTTTGGACTGCTTCCACAAAGAGAATCTGGCAGAAGTGACTCCCAGGTTAGGTAAAAAAAGAAAAAAGGCATGCACTTCTACTTGGAACTTTTGGGATGATTACTTCTTGGATCTTCCCTCTTAAAACACTGCACTGCCAAATAAAAAGTCTATCTTTTGGCCTCCATATTAATAAGTCCATGTGTAGGCACTCAGGCCAACAGTCCCAAGGGAAGCCCAACACTTTCACAGTTCTTACCAAGAGGCCAAAAGTATGAATGAAGAAGCTATGTTGGAAGTGGCTTCTCCAGGCCCAGGTCCCCAGCCATTTGGGTCTCCCACAATCTCTTTAAAGAAGCTGGGTGTTTTCCAGGGTTCCACAACCTGACCTCCACTAAGGCTTTGAAACAAGTGTAGAAGAGGACAGTTTTATTGTTTACTAGGTAGGTGTGTACTGGTTTTTATAAATGGAATGGTTTTTACTTTATAGAAATTGTTAGTAACAGACTACTTAGAGTAATTGTTCAATCTACCCTGTCAAAAGCTTTGAAATGCATTTATGATTTTGGGGGTTTCCTGAAAATCTGCATCATCAATACAGGCATCTGAAATAAAATAAAAGCTATATATTATAATAATAATACTTGGAGAATATATATCTGTTTAGAATGACTGTCTATGCATTTGGAGATTCAATTTTTGGTGAAAGAAAATAGTGAAGAATGGAGTACAAGAGCAAAAATTCGTATAAAATATTCTTAGAGAAGAGACTTTATATTCTATGCTTTGCACAGCACATCCATTCAGGTAGAAACAAATGATGAGATTTGTTCATCAAGTAAAAAAGATACACAAGAAACCTCCAAGAGAAACAAATCAACAATATTCCAATCTCACTCCAAATGTTATTTGAGAGAACTTTATCCATTAAAACTACCAGTAAATACCTGCTATCGCCACTTACCAGAAGGATAGAAACAACCAAAGGAAAGAAACTTCCAACATGGCAATGGCAATAGCAGTGCCTCAAGTGTTAAGCATTGGCTTTAGAGAATATAAAGTGTTGTTAAAAATTCATTTGAACCTTACTACCATACTATAATGGGACATTGCCCAGTACACCAAACCATATTTTAACGATGTCCTTTCAGGTACTTTAATAAGGAAAGTATCTGAGATGACGTCTAACCTAAGCTAGTCTTGCCCTCTAAAAATGTTTGCTGCAGAGTAGTAGTTCTCAGTCTTGGCTGTGTACTTGGATCACCTTGGAAGATTTTAAAAATACCGAGGCCTGGGTCCCACTGCTCAAATACTCTGATTTAATGGACCTGGGTGCCAGACTGGGCGTAACACTCCCCCTGCCCCCTGCTGCCCTGCCCCAGGGAAGGTTGAGAAATATTGTTTGAAGTAGTTCCAAGACCTCAGCACTATCAACATTTACTAGTACAGTACAGTACTAAGTCGCTTCAGTCATGTCTGACTCTTTGAGACCTTATGGACTGTAGCCCTCCAGGCTCCTCCGTCCACGGGATTGTCCAGGCAAGAATACTGGAGCAGGTTGTCATTTCCTCCTCCAGGAAGTCTTCCCTGACCCAGGGATCAAACTTGTGTCTCTAAGTCTCCTGAATTGCAAGCGGGTTCTTTACCACTAGAACCACCTGGGAAGCCCCTGGTGGCCAACCTTTGGAGCCAGATAATTCTTTACTACAAGGGCTGTCCTGTGCATTACAGCATATTTAGCATCATCCCTGGCTTCTACCCACTAGATACCAGCAGCCCTCACTCCCACTCTTCTTCCTCAGTTGGGACAACAAAGAACACCTCTAGACATTGCCAATTGCTGGAGGAGGTGGAGGCAGGTTGGAAATGGAAAACCACAGCTGTATACAGACACTACTATAGTAAATGGATTTGAATACTTGAGGCCGGCAGAAAACAATTCCTGACAAATAAAAGCAGAGTATAAGAGAAGCTCACTTGAGACTCCAGTAAGTAGGACCCAGCAGGTACCAGGGAACAGGGCACTGATTCACAAAGCACAGAACACAACCAAGCGCCCCCCAAAGCTGCAGAGACGTGAGGAACTGCTGAAGATGCCATAAATTCAGTAACACTCCAAAGTCTCCGTTTTAAAAATTAGCACAACTACAGGGATTTGCAGATTAGAAGTGGATTTGACTGTATCTGTACTATTTGACCTCATTCCATTTTGTAGAGCTTTCGTGTTAGAGGGGTGGTGGTGGGGTGGGGAATCTGCTGAAGTCTTGTCAACAAGCAACTATTTTTAGACAAGCTCATTTTCTTTGGTGGCTCTGAAATACTGATTTTCCCTACAGCGGAAGGTTTACAAAGAAGTACAGTCAACCAAAGAGGTTTGAAGTTACTGACATTGCAACAAAAAGGGAAAATTAACCCACCTAATTGGGTTACCTAATTATACTCTGAGCACTAGAGCTTCCTGCATTTTATTTGCAAATGCAATTACACCAGGCCCATAACACTCTCAGGTATGATTTTAAAACACATGCAGGCCTGAAGACAAGTAGGCAAATTTGGCTGCGTTTCTTTCTATTTACTTGGGCCAATACTTTTCACAAGCTAAATCTTAAGTGCAAAAATCAAATACATCTCTAATTCTGTGAGGGCATTTTCATTTTTCCTAGTTCCTAACCTCAGACTGAATTTTCTATAGGTCAGAAAGCAACTTGAAGAATGGAAGGTTAAAAATATATGAGTTTTTCTCAAAACATTTTAAACAAATCTAGCCTCAAAGAAACAGTCCCTAGGAAATGAGGGGACAGTTACTTGTTAGTTCTATCCATGTTTTTTCCCTACAAATGCTGACACAATGAAAGACTCACTCATTTACTGCTGTTTTCTTTAAGAACAAAGAACTTAAGGTAGGAGTTTGGTAGAAAAGTAGAAGATCACAAAAAAGGAAAATCAGGGCATTGTAAAAAGTGGAGGAGACAGGCAAGATCTTCAGTGACTTTCTCATTTTTACATCTTCACTTTTTTCTTATACAATAGAAGAGACAGCCAAGAAGCAATAAGAAAGAACAGGAAACTTCCCTTTTTTTTTTTTTTTTTTACTGAAGATAACAGCTGAGTCAAATACAAAAAAAATGTATCATTATTCTACCCATCCATTTTAAAAATGAACAGAACAAGTCATCTACACTTTTAACAAATATAAAAATTAAAAATGTAATAAATTTTAGATCAGCCGTTTAAATGAAAGAAACAAAGAGAAAAATAAGGCGAGGGGTGGGGAGTGAGAGATTGTTGAAAGCGAGAGAGAGAAAGAGACGGAGACGATGATGACAACATTACCAACTAGAGGGTAATGCCTTCATTTGAAGGATCTAGGATACTGCTGAGAAAACTAAACTGCAGTTTCACAATTGTTGAGATACTCGGGTCCTAGGGTCTGAATGTTTGTACCCCCCTGTGAATTCTCAGGTTGAAATCCTAATCCCCCCATGATGGTATTAAGAGATGGGCTTTTGGGGGTGATTAGGTCATGAGAGCAGAGCCCTCATAAATGGGATGAGTGCTCTTATAAAGGAGGCCTGAGAAAGCTACATGGCCTTTACTCCATGTGAGGACAGAAGAAGTCAAAAGAGGGCTCTCAGCTGACCATAAAGGTACCCTATCTCAGACTTTCAGCCTTTAAAAACCATGCAAAATAAATTTCTATTGTTTATAAACCACTTACAATAGGGTTACATTCTGATCAATCCATTGTAAACTGAAATTACCATTAAGTTGAAAATGCATTTAATAAATCTACTGAACATCAAGCTTGGTCTAGCCTACCCTAAAAGTACTCAGAACACTTACATTAGCCTATGCTTAGTTGCTCTGTCATGTCCAACTCTTTGTGACCCCATGGACTGTAGACCACCAGGCTCCTCTGTCTATGGAATTCTCCAGACAAGAATACCAGAGTGGGTTGCCATTTCCTTCTCCATACATTAGCCTACAATTGGACAAAATCATCTAATACAAAGCTGATTTGATAATAAAGTGTTGAATATCTCATGTAATTTACTGAATACTGTACTGAAAGTGAATATCAGAATGGCTGTCAGCAAATTGGTTGTTCACCCTCACGATCATGTGGCTGGCTGGGAGCTTCAGCTCGCTGCCCTGCCCAGCCTCATGAGAGAGAATCCTACTGTGTATGTCTAGCCTGGGAAAAGAGCAAAATGCAAAATTAAGAGTCCAGTTTCTTCTGAATACATATCACTTTTGCACTATCATAAAGTCAAAAGATTCTAAGTCAAATCATCATAAGTTGCGGACTGTCTGTATTTTATTATAGCAGCCTGAACAGACTATAACAGTGCTGCTGCTGCTGCTGCTGCTAAGTCGCTTCAGTCGTGTCTGACTCTGTGCGACCCCATTGACAGCAGCCCACCAGGCTCCCCTGTCCCTGGGATTCTCTAGGCAAGAACACTGGAGTGCCTTCTCCAATGCATGAAAGTGAAAAGTGAAAGTGAAGTCGCTCAGTTGTATCTGACTCTTAGTGACCCCATGAACTGCAGCCTACCAGGCTCCTCTGTCCATGGAATTTTCCAGGCAAGAGTACTGGAGTGGGGTGCCATTGCCTTCTCTGGACTATAGCACTGGGCACATGTTAAAATGCTCTAGAAGGAAATGTCTTCATGAATTAGAGGAGACAGAAGTGATACGCAAAATGAGAGATTGACGGCATTGCTTTTGCCCAGATAAAATGAAGCTGAGGTGTGGGAAAGGAGGCTGGGGTAAGCACCCTAAGGCCATCTGGTGCTGAGTGCAGGGCTGAACACTCCAGCTTTGGATTTAGAGAAGCAGGATGTAGGTGGTCATTAGGAAATTAGAGGAAAAGATGATGATACTAGAGAGGAGATAGAAGAGCTGGCAGAGTCAGAGTAGATATTTTTACAATGCAGATTGTGGTAGCCTGCCTCTAAGATGCCCTGCAGGCTGAAGTCCATGGGGTCACACAGAGGTGGACATGACTTAGTGACTGAACATCAACAGGGACCCTGGTAGCTCAGTCGGTAAATAATCTGTCTGCAATGCAGGAGTGTGCTGTGCTTAGTCATTCTTTGTGACCCCATGGACTGTACCCCACCAGGTTCCTCTACCCATGGAGATTCTCCAGGCAAGAATATTAGAGTGGGCTGCCATTTCCTCCTCCAGGGGATCTTCCCAACCCAGGGATTGAACCCAGGTCTCCCACACTGCAGGTCAATTCTTTACCATCTGAGCCACCAGGGAAGACTGGGGTTCAATCCCTGGGTCAGGAAGATCCCCTGGAGAAGGAAATGGCAACCCACTCCAGTATTCTTGCCTAGAAAATCCCATGAATAGAGGAGCCTCACAGGCTACAGTCTATGGGGTCTCAAGAGTCAGACACAACATAGCAACTAAACCACCACCACCACCAAGATGCCCTCATGAGCACCACCTCCTGGCAGTCATACCCTTGTATGTCCCCTCCCACAATCAGTCAGTGTTGGGCTGTGTAACCAAAGGCATCTGGCAGAAATTATAATATTTTCCTTTTGATAATAGATTATACAAAACTTCAGTTCCATCATGGGTTCTCCTGGGCTCTCTCAGGTCACTTACACCAAGGGAAGCCAGGTAGCAAACTGCCTTATGGAGAAGCCCATGTAGAAAGGAAGTGAGGCCTCCTGCCAAGAGCTATGTGAGTAAGCTTGCACTTCTAGCCTGCCTTTAAAGACTAGCTGACAGCTTGATTGCAACCTCATGAGAGAATCAACCAGCATTCTGGACCCTCAGAAGGTGTGTGAGATAATAGACACATATTGTTCTAAGCTACTAAGTTTTGGTACTTTTAAATAAACTTGTAGATAAATAATTATTTATTGTTTTAAGATCCTAAGTCATTTATTAGATAGCAGTGGTTAACTAACACATAGCATTAGAAAAAGTGAAAGCAAATATATAAAAACATAGTACACACACACTAAACTCAAGGGATTGCTTTTCCACCTAGGGCAGAGCATGGAATGAACAGAAGGTTGACAGAGCCAGTATTTTTGTGATTTCAGTTGTGTCCTGGGTAAGACTCAAATTAACTTATGCAAAGTACATAATAATTAATCCTCTCTACCATGAAAGCGATTGGAAAATACACCTATATACCAAGCCAAGTATATAGCAAGTTAAGTGTATTTCCTATAAAGTTGTTTAAAGACTTCATTTTTATGCTCATACAGCATACCTCCTGCGTAGCATTTCACACACTCTCGGTCCCAGCCATTGTACAGGAACCAGAACAGCCAAATGCAGCCCTGACCTGAGCTCTTTATCCCTTGCTCCCTTCCCTGGAGCTTCCCTGATGCCAAGATGGGCAATGTCCCCAGAACCCACGCAGCTCTCAGGCATACACAAGCCAGAAGTGTGGGTCAGCTAATGTCCATGGAGCGCCCCTTGACAAACAAGGGCATGAGAATAGATGTTAAATGCTTCTCCCTTCACCTCCTGGTAGAAAGCTCTGAGATGCCACTCATAAGCTTCCTTAGTCAGGTACTAAGGAAGCCACACTCAGTGGAGACCAGCTCCATACTGTGTCCTCATGGTAGCTTTCCCTTCTCTTTCCCTTCCTTCCTGGTTCACTCCCAAGGGCTCTCACTCCTGCCCCTTCGGTTACATTCTTAAATTGGTGACACACACAGTAAAGAATCCACCTGCAATGCAGGAGATCTAGGCTTGATCCCTGGGTCAGGAAGATCCCCTGGAGGAGGGCATGGCTACCCACTCCAGTATTCTTGCCTGGAGAATTCCATGGACAGAGGAGCCTTGCAGGCTACAGTCCATGGGGTCACACAGAGTTGGACAGGACTGAGCGACCAACACTTTCACTCTTGCCTTTTGTTCCAGCCTCTGCTCTAGGGAAACTCTGGCTCAGACAATGTTGCTCAATGTCCAAAGTACAAGGTACCTTGTGGTAAAGGCTCCATAAACTTCAGCATTAGGAGTTGTCTCCATGGAAAAACTGTTTCATTTTGTCTTTTCTTTATGGTTAGTGCATTTGTTTCCTTCCTGGTTTTTTGTCTTTGATTTTCTGTTTTTATTTTAACATTACTTTTGTATGTATGGCAAATCCAACTTTCAGGAAGCTAGTAGGATATAAATAACAGACATGTGATTTGTGTCACTTCCTTTAATAAGAAGAATTGAGATCAAAGGAACCGAAGGCCCTGGCTCAGAGAACGAAGAAGCTAGGTAAGCTGTCATTCTGAAGCACCTCTTAGAGGAAAGATTTATAGAGACAGTACTCAAGATGAGCAATAAATTCAAAGGGAAAAGACCTCTAACTCAACTGTCCTGCCCCATTTCTTAGATTCTCAGCACTTAGCCAGAACCTGGCACATAATAAATGTTGGTGTTGAATGAAGTGATGGTTCTAGGGATTTCTCTAGCTGATTTAGTTTCCTTTGACTGACTGCAGAACTACAAGAGGACATTCAGGTGCTTCCTGAGAGTCTATACTACAGAAACTCCATCAAACCACCCTCAGAGATGGCCTCAGCCACACAGCCTTGTGACAAGGACATTAACAAAACAAGAAACACAGAGAGTATTCCTCTGGGCACTAGAAGGTGGCTTAAAAACAACACTGTTCAGGAGGCAGTTTACCAGATGAGACGTCAGAGTATCCAGCAGCTCACCAAGATTGAACTTAACATTCTTGCAAAATGACATTAAATGGCAGTCCAGCTGCCTCCGATTACAGATCTTCTGAATCTGAAAGTCAGCAAGAGGGTACATTTTCCTTACTTCTCACCAGTACAAATGACGGTCACAGTACATGAGAAATTCCAGTGCTTTAAAAACCACCTATTGTTCCCTTCATTACCATTAACTTGGAGTTCATTAAAACTTATTACAAGCATTCCAACAAGGCCTCACAGAAGCTTGGTTACCAAACTTCCATGGTACAGAAAGGAAGAGATACAGATGGCATCAACACCCTGCCTCTAGCTGGTCAATGCAGTCTAAATGGTGACCACCTGGTACAATTATTTTCCTTGAAGTAAACACATTTTCTCCGGGCCTCGTAATCAAATACTACTTCAGAGCAGGTAGTAACATTACTTCCTTTGTGACAAACAATGACAACTTGATTAGGAAAATAAACACAGCTCCAGCCAAATGTGTTCATCACCAGAGGCAGCACATCTTGATTCTAAATCTCAGTGTTAGCCTGTAGTTTCCAGGATTCTCAGCAAAGTTCTCTAAAATTTAACATTTTGTTTGCCTACTGCAAAATTTGGATCAATGTATTCTCAGAGTGCATACGAGGCCTTTTATTAAAGATAAGATGAAGTTGGAAAATGTGATTTTTAAAAAATAATAACTTCTCATCATATTGTTTTTATAAAATTTAGTCTGAATTATCACTTTTTTAGGGGGTAGGGGTGAGACCTCATAAGAAAACAGGTGATGCTGATAAGTATAAGCTAATTAAGTTATGACCAACCTAGACAGCATATTAAAAAGCAGAGACATTACTTTGTCAGCAAAGGCCTATCTAGTCAAAGCTATGGTTTTTCCTGTAGTCATGTATGGATATGAGAATTGGACTATAAAGAAAGCAGAGTGCCAAAGAATTGATGCTGTTGAACTGTGGTGTTGGAGAAGACTCTTGAGAGTCCCTTGGACTGCAAGGAGATCCAACCAATCCATCCTAACGGAAATCAGTCCTGAATATTCATTGGAAGGACTGATGCTGAAGCTGAAACTCCAATACTTTGGCCACCTTATGCGAAGAACTGACTCATTTGAAAAGACCCTGATGCTGGGAATGATTGAAGGCAGGAGGAGAAGGGGACGACAGAGGATGAGTTGGTTGGATGGCATCACCAACTCGATGGACATGAGTCTGAGCAAGCTCTGGGAGCTGGTGATAGACAGGGAAGCCTGGCGTGCTGTAGTCCATGGTGTAGCAAAGAGCTGGACACAACTGAACGACTGAACTGAATTAATAGAAACTAAAATTAGTGGGAGAGTGACACAGAATGTAGAAGGTGATGTTACAGCAGAGGTTGAGAATAGGTCTGTATAGATGGCCGACAGGCACATGAAATGATGCTCAACCCCACGAATGATCAGAGAAATACAAATCAAAACCACAGTGAGGTACTATCGCATACCAGTCAGAATGACCATTCTTAAAAAGTCTACCAATAATACATGCTGGAGAGGATGGGAAGAAAACGGAACCCTCCTACACTACTGGTAGGAATGTAAATTGGTACAGCCACTATTGAGAACAGTATGGAGGATCCTTAAAAAACTTAAAATAGAGTTACCATATGATCCAGCAATCCCACTGCTGGATATATATCTGGAGAAAACTCCAATTTGAAAAGAAACATGTACCCCAATGATCATAGCAGCAATCTTTACAATAGCCAAGTCATAGAAGCAACTTCAGTGTCCATCACCAGATGAATGGATAAAGAAGATGTGGTATGCATATACAATGGAATATTATTCAGCTATAAAAGTATGAAATAATGCCATTTGCAGCAACATGGATGGACCTAGAGATTATCCTACTAACCGAAGTAAGCCAGGCAAAGGCAAATATCATGTGATACTGCTTATCTAAGAGTTCTAAAAAAAAAAAGTATAAATGAACTCATTTGCAAAACAGAAAGAGACTCACAAATGTAGAAAATAAATTTATGGTTACCAAAGGGGAAAGCGGAGGGAAGGATAAATTAGGAGTTTGATATTAACATATATATACTACTATACATAAAAATAAAAAGCCCTACTGTACAGAATGGGGCACTATATGCAATATCTTATAATAAACTACAATGGAAAAGATTATCAATATTATAAACTGTAAAAGAACTACTTCGCTTTACACCAGAAACACAACATTGTAAATCAACTTTATGTCAATTTAAAAACATTTATTTTCAAAAGAATAGGTCTGTAAGGGTGCTGATACATAACCACAGTTACTGAGCAAAGAAAAAAAAAGCATCACTCACAATAAACCTGCCTTTAAAACATGCAACTGACGTTATAGTTCAAGACAAACAGTTCAAGAGATTTATAGGCTCTCTTACCATTTTCTGATTTATTTAAAAACTCTCTCAATCTCAAGCCCAATTCCTTCCTCCTCTACCCACTCACTATCCCCTGAGCACACACTGTAGCACCAAGTGCACCGTACTGTAGTTACCTGTTCCTACCACTGTGTCTCTGGCCTCCCGCCACCACACAAACATGCACACAAATGTGCACACATGCACACACACCCGAAGTGAAGGGCCATGTGGTCATCTGGGCATTCCCAGTGGCAGGCACGGTGCCTGGTTCCTGGGCACTTAGTCAGTGTTAACAGAGTAAAGAAATAAATGAACCAGTGAATGTTAAATGAACTGGAGACAAAAATCACACATTGTTAAAGCTGGGAAAGCCATAAGGAAATATCCAATCCATTGTTCTTTTTTTTTTTTTTTTTTACAGTAAATGAAACCAAGCAGAGAGGTGCAATGTCTTGCCACAAAGATGGAAACCAATCCCCATGCTGGTGAATCATGCATTTGGATCCTTTCCAACAGCCACGGCAGACAGTCCCCTAGTTTACAGACGGCAAAATCACTCTGTTTAGTCGCTACTCCTTCGCCCTTTATCTTTTGGCCTTTTAAATCCATGCTATAATGGGAAATAATAAGAATTATATGAAATTCAAATCATCTTAGTTAAAAAGACTGGTATTATTGGCTAGGAAAAGTTCAGTTTATAAATAGATTTTAACTAGCTGTTTTCGTCCTCTGCTCCTGCTGCTCTATGACTAACAACTGGCTGCCTTACAGAAGTCTTCATCATGGTTTTGTTAGTCATACTACCATTCTCATCTTTTCAAATAAGAAAGAGACCTCCAAATTCAGGGATTCTACATGGTGACAAGAACCGAAACAGGAATAAAAGAGAGGGGTCATGCTGAAAATGTTCAAAGGTTATGGGGACGCTAACTGTGGCATATCCATTCAGTAGGATATTATGCAGTCTTTATCAATTACTTTTATGAATAGCTTGTTAGAGCACTGAGAAATACAATTATATTTCATTGTTAACTGAATAAAAGGTATCAAATGGGGCACAAATTATTAAAATGCAGCATGGAAAAATGACTAGAAATAAATATACTAAAAGATGGTCTTTATGTTTCAGTGGTAGAATTAGAGCTAATCTTTTCCTTTTCTATTTTTTCATAGTTTAAAAATGTCCTAAAACATATTTATATTACTCTCAAATGGAAAAATTGAACATATATAACTTTTTATAGAAATGTAGAAGTTTGTATCAGAGGTTACACAACCAATATTAAATTTTCCTTTATAACATTTTTCTTAAGTTTTTCTCTTCCTTCCAAATCCTGACAAAGCCTCTGGTGAGAACATCTTCTGAGCTTGGAAATAAGGTTCTGGTTGAAGACATAAATTAAGGAAACCTAAAGCCACCTTTTCCCTTAGGACATGTTTGAGAAACATACTGAGAAATTCACTGTATTTATTAGAGTGAAGAAGCAAAGTCCTTTTACTGCATTTTTTATGTTCTTGGAAAACTTGGAGGGCCCTAAATATTTCACAATCTCTTTCCTGAGTTTGGTTTCTCAATGTGTGATCAATTTTTTTCTCCATGACGGTAAATTGCTTTCCTTTTGAGATCACTGATTACTCTGACACTAATGGCTCAATTAAATCAGAGATATAACTTTTAGGTACCATCTATATTAAGAAGAAGAAAATAAGCTTGAAGGGAGGGACCCCTCCAGCTACTTCCTAAATTTCTTACAGCACATTCGCTACCCTTTTCAAAAGCTATTTCTTCAAAAAGTACCTTACAGTACTTGGTGTGTCTTCAGGGCAGGTAGCTTTGCTGGAGCACAGCTCAGGAACTCCTACTGGAGGACTGCATCAGGCAATCACCAAGCAAAGGCTGACAACTTCATGCTGTTCCTCCTTCCTTACTTCCTCTGGGAAAGTTGTACGTGACTGCCTGACACTTGTCAATGGATCTGTGGGCCCCCAGTCTGAACTGATGCCCAGATGAACACAATCAACAGCTGCCTGAGTTCTTTCCCTACCTCATCTGCACTGTCTGGCCCACTTTTTACCTGTAAGTGCTCTTTCTACGTGGTAGACAGATGTGCTCCTTGGAAAGCTGTCTAGGTTTCTAGTGGACTGTGAGAACAAATAAAACCTTCGCCAGTCTTAGATTTAACTCTGAGAAAGAGATCAAAGCATCAACTTAGGCAAATGTTTCCAGACCAAAAACAAGATTCCACTACTGGACAGTCCACCCACTTACAGGCAGACTCAGCTCTTCCCAAAGGGAAAAGGAAGAGCTTTCTCCTTCTGTTTCCCATGCCTTGGGGTTCTTGAGTGTGCAGAGAGTATCATTCTCAAATAAATGGACCTATTCTTCTCACAATTCCCTCAAACACAAGGCATTATAAGTCACACTACTTTATCCTTAACAAAGGAATGTGTAGATTATCAATTCATGCCCAAACTTTACAAAAAAATTATAAAAAATTTGAGGTTAGAGAGACATGACCTGGATAATCAGGGTGGTGTGATCACTCACCTAGAGCCAGACAGCTTGGAACGTGAAGTCAAGTGGGCCTTAGGAAGCATCACTATGAACAAAGTGGAGGTGACAGAACTCCAACTGAGCTATTTCAAATCCTAAAAGATGATGCTGTGGAAGTGCTGCACTCAATATGCCAGCAAATTTGGAAAACGCAGCAGTGGCCACAGGACTGGAAAGGTCAGTTTTCATTTTAGCCCCAAAGAATTTTCAGACTACCACACAGTTGTACTCATCTCACTTACTGGCAAGGTCATGCTCAAAATTCTCCAAAATAAGCTTCAACAGTATATGAACTGAGAACTTCCAGATGTACAAGCTGGATTTAGAAAAGGCAGAGGAACCAGAGATCAAATTGACAACACCTGCTGGATCACAGAAAAAGCAAGGGGATTCTAGAAAAACATCTACTTCTGCTTCACTGACTACACTAAAGCTTTTGATTGTGTGGATCACAACAAACTGTGGAAAATTCTCAAAGAGATGAGAATACCAGAACCACCTTAAGTGCCTCCTGAGAAATTTGTATGCAGATCAAGAAGCAACAGTTAGAACCAGACATGGAATGATGGACTGGTTCAAAATTGGGAAGGCAGTTTGTCAAGGCTGTATATTGTCACTCTGCTTATCTAACTTACACGCAGAGTACACGCAAAATGCCGGGCGGAATGAAGCACAAGCTGGAATCAAGGTTGCTGGGAGAATTTATCAATAACCTCAGATATGCAGAGGACCCCACCCTAATGGCAGAAAGTAAAGAGGAACAAAACAGCCTCTTGATGAAGGTGAAAGAGGAGAGTGAAAAAGCTGGCTTTAAACTCAACATTCACAAAACGAAGATCATGGCA
Organism: Ovis canadensis; assembly: GCF_042477335.2. NCBI lineage: Eukaryota > Metazoa > Chordata > Mammalia > Artiodactyla > Bovidae > Ovis > Ovis canadensis. The sequence goes on from NC_091245.1 coordinate 229,583,145, forward strand.
TCTGGTCCCATCACTTCATGGCCAATAGATCGGGAAAAAATGGAAACAGTGACAGACTTTCTTTTCTTGGGCTCCAAAATCGTGTAGATGGTGATTGCAGCCATGAAATTAAAAGATGCTTGCTCCTTGGAAGAAAAGCTATGACAAACCTAGACAGCATATTAGAAAGCAGAGATATTACTTTACTGACAAAGGCTTCTAATCAAAGCTCATTTTTCTAATCAAAGCTATGATTTTTCCAGTAGTCATGTACAGATGTGAGAGTTCATCTCTTAATGTGTGAGACCATTAAGAAAGTTGAGTACCAAAGAATTGATGCTTTTGAACTGTGGTGTTGGAGAAGACTCTTGAGAGTCCCTTGGAGATCAAACCAGTCAATCCTAAAGGAAATCAACCCTGAATATTCATTGGAAGGACTGATGCTAAAGCTGAAGCTCAAATACTTTGGCCACCTGATGTGAAGAGCTGACTCATTAGAAAAGATCCTGATGCTAGGAAAGATTGAAGGCAGGAGGAGAAGGGGGAGACAGAGGATGAAATGGCTGGATGGCTTCATTGATTCAGTGGACATGAGATTGAGCAAACCCCAGGAGATAATGAAGGACAGAGAAGCCTGGCATGCCACAGTCCATGGGTCACAAAGAGTCGGACATGACTGAACGACTAAACAACAAAGAGAGACATGGATAACATATAAGCATAAAAGTAAATAATGAGAGAAAAAAATTCCCTCTTGGGCTATTTCAACCCTTCAACTTTTGCCCATTCTGCTGCTGCTGCTGCTAAGTTGCTTCAGTCGTGTCCGACTCTGTGCGACCCCATAGACGGCAGCCCACCAGGCTCCACTGTCCCTGGGATTCTCCAGGCAGGAACACTGGAGTGGGTTGCCATTTCCTTCTCCAATGCAAGAAAGTGAAAAGTGAAAGTGAAGTCGCTCAGTCATGTCCGACTCTTCGTGACCCCATGGACTGCAGCCTACCAGGCTCCTCTGCCCATGGGGTTTTCCAGGCAAGAGTACTGGAGTGGGTTGCCATTTGCCCATTCTGTGAGTGCTAAATCGCTTCAGTTGTGTCTGACTCTCTGCAACCCTATGGATTGTATCCCACCAGGCTTCTCTGTCCATGGGATTCTCCAGGCAAGAATACTGGAGTGGGTTGCCACGCCCTCCTCCAGGGGATCTTCCTGACTCAGGGATTGAACCCACATCTCTTATGTCTCCTGCGTTGGCAGGTAGGTTCTTTACCACTATTGCCCACTATGATAAACACAAAATACTTAGGTTAATGATGCTTTCTGAGACAGTGTGGAATGCTATTTTGATCCCTTCAAATCATGCAGCTCTTTTCCTTGGAAATTTCTCTCTGCTAAATCCAATCTATTGAAATGTGTATGAACTTGTACCTCCATTCAAATAAAAACATTAACGGATCAAAAGCACACCATATCTTCTCAAGCTAGATTTTGCTTAGTATTAATAAGTACCAATAAAAAAAATCTAAGCAGTCTTATCAAAAAGTCTACAAACAATAAATGCTGAAGAAGGTGCAGAGAAAAGGGAACCGTCTTACACTGTTGGTGGGAATGCAAACTAGTACAGTCACAATGGAGAACAGTGTGGCGATTCCTTAAAAAACTGGAAACAGAACTGCCATACAACCCAGCAATCCCACTGCTGGCATACACACCAAGGAAATCAGAATTGAAAGAGACACGTGTACCCCAATGTTCATCTCAGGACTGTTTACAATAGCCAGGACATGGAAGCAACCTAGATGTCCATCAGCAGACGAATGGTACATATACACAATGGAATATTACTCAGCTATTGCAAATAATGCATTTTAATCAGTTCTAATGAGGTGGGTGAAACTGGAGCCTATTAAACAGAGTGAAGTAAGTCAGAAAGAAAAACACTAATATAGTATATTAACGCATATATATGGAATTTAGAAAGATGGTAACAATGACCCTATATATGAGACAGTAAAAGAGACACAGATGTAAAGAACAGACTTTTGGACTCTCTGGGAGAAAGCGAGGGTGGGATGATTTGAGAGAATAGCATTGAAACATGTATATTATCATATGTGCAACAGATCACCAGTCCAGGTTCAATGCATGAGACAGGGTGCTCAGGGCTGGTGCACTGGGATGACCCTGAGGGGTGGGATGGGGAGGGATCCGGGAGGGGGGTTCAGGATAGGGAACACATGTACACCTGTGGCTGATTCATGTCAATGCATGGCGAAACCAATACAATATTGTAAAGTAATTAGCCTCCAATTAAAATAAATAAATTAATTTTTAAAAAATCTAAGCAGTCTTAATAAGAATCCATGAATGATGGCTCAGAACCTTTCCTCCCAAAATCTGGTTTTGCCTCACTCATACAGTCTCACTCCCTATCTTAGCAACAAAAGCATGCCTGAACAAATTCATGTGCACATGCCAAAAAAGATAAGTGACAGTTGTCTTCTAGCCAGTTTTTAAACAAATTGCATGGGATATCTGTGAAGAGAGGAGAAAGGCAAATGAGCAAGCAGAAGATTCATGAAGCAGCTATGTGCAACTTCCAGAAACTATGGCTACCTGAGTTTTCCATGTCAAGAGACCAGAATCATAGTTTTAGAAATGGAAGACATCTATGAGATACTGTTCACACCTTCCATTTCTATGGAAATAGGCTTTAGGGAGGTTTGGTGACTTAATCAAGGTCACATACCTGGTTGGCAGCAGAGCTAGGAACAGAATCTGGGTCTTCTGGCTCCAAGAACTCTTTCAATTATACCACAAAAATCTTTATTCCTATAACAATCTGACTTAAAAATAAACCAACCGGATGAAAATCTAAAGTGGTTTCTATTCATACAATTCCTATTTTTATATACAGAATATAATTAACATTATTGAACCTTTTCTCTGTGAATGAAGGTCACTGTTATGCAGATCAATGATGTCAGCTCTATAATGCAGGGTCTGTGAATGCTGATTTGAATTAGAGTGTAGTGCCATATGATGATTACTTTTTATGGATTTACTCTTTGCTCTTATTCCTTGCTGCTCCGAGGCTCTGCTCTAAGCATCATCTCCTTCCCTACCTTCTAATTCTAAATTCATGTTTTTGAAAGTCTGTTCCCTAGAGTAATATGAAATGTAGACAAATGTTTATATTCATTGCAGCATTATTCATAATAGCAAAACCAAAAAAACCCATAATCATCCAACATAAGAAATGCTTAGTGAGTAGCAATTTCAAAGAATAGAACATTATGCAGCCATTAAAATTACCTCACATGAAGAGGTTTTAATAACATGAACAGCCACTTTCACTGTTCCTTTTCTCCACATCCCCTCAGCTTAACTTTAACAGATTATGGATATTATAGAGTGTACATATTCCAAATGGTCAGATATTTTTCGCTAGAAGCCATAAATCTATGCTTTAACATAAACATAAAACATAAATCTATGTTTTAGCTAGATTTGATTATGCAAGATCTCTGTTTTCTACATCTCAGATTCCTCTCTGCCCTTTCTATGCTTGTCCCTCTTTCTTACAACTGTCAAGCATATTGCTATGCCTTCCACAAATGCCAACTGAGTGAATGACAACCTGCATGAATATGGTGACAGCCCAGCTTGATTAGTAGTTAGGAGGCTGGAATTCCAGCTCTATAATAAACTGTGTTACTTTAGACAAGTCTCAGTTTTCTCATTATAGAATGGTAATGGGCAATCCTAAAATTTATATGGATGCATAAGACCCAGAATTACCAAAGTAATCTTTAAGGGTTGGGTCGGGTTGGGGGAGCAGGAGGCATAACCCTCCCAGACTTCAGACAATACTACAAAGCTACAGCAATCAAAACTGCGTGATATTGGCACCAAAACAGCATATGGATCAATGTAACAGAAGAGAAAGCCCAAATATCAACCCACACACTTATGGACAATTAATCTTTGACAAATGAGGCAGGAATATACAATGCAGAAAGGACAGTCTCTTCAAGTGGTGTTGGGAGGGTGGGACAGTCACATGTAAATCAATGCAATGAGGTTAGAACACATCCTTTCACCATACACAAAAATAAATTTTAAATGGCTTAATGAAATATAAGACATGACAGCATAAAACTCTTTGAGGAGAACACAGGCAAAACATTCTCTGACATAAATTGTACCAGTGTTTTCTTAGGTCAGTGTTCCAAGGCAATAGAAATAAAAGCAAAACTAAACAAATGGAACCTAATCAAGCTTATAAACTTTTGCACAGTAAAGGAAACTATAAACAAAACAAAAAGACAACCTATGGACTGGGAGAAAATATTTGCAAATGATGTGACCAGTAAGGGCTTAATTTCTAAAACAGATAAACTGTTCACATAATTCAATAACAAAAAAACCTAAGCAACTAAATTGAAAACTGAACAGAAGACCTAAACAGACATTTCTCCAAAGAAGACATAAAGATAGTCAATAGACAGTTGAAAAGATGCTAATGCTGGAGAGGATGTGGCAAAAAGGGAATCCTTTTATACCGTTGTTGGGAATGTAAATTGGCACAGCCACTGTGGAAAAGTGTGGAGGTTCCTCAAAAAAAAAAAAAAAGAACGGAGATGCCATATGATCCAGCAATCCCACTCCTGGGCATATACCTACCCAAACAAAACTAATATTTGAAAATACATATGCACCTCAATATTCATAGCAGCGCCATTTACAATGGCCAAGACATGGAAACAACCTAAATGTCTACTGTCAGATGAATGGATAAAGATGTGGTATACACATACACACACACACACACACACTGGAATGTTACTCAGCCATAAAAAAACAAAACAATGCCATTTTAGCAACATTAATGGATCTAGAGATTATCATACTAAATGAAGTAAGTCAGAAAAAGACAAATAGCATACGATATCACATATATGTGGAATCTAAAATATGACACAAATGAACCTATTCATGAAACAGAAACAGACTCACAGACTTGGAGAACAGACTTGTGGTTGCCAAGGGGGAGGGAGAAGGGGTTGAATTAACTGAGAGTTTGGAAATAGTTGATGCAAACTAGTATATATAGAGATAGATAAACAAGGTCCTACTATGTAGCACAGGATACTATAATCAATTTCCTGCGATAAACCATAATGGAAATGAATATGAAAAAGAATATATATACACATATAACACAATCACTTTGCTGTACAGCAGAAATTAATACAATATTTAAATAATCTATACTTCAAATAAAATTTAAAAAATGGTTATGGGGACAGGAAGCAGATGGACTATTTGAGTTCTATAATCTCTGAGAATCTTGAAACTTTAAAAATTATTCTGATAGGGCTGGTTACATAGCCTTATGTTACTCCAATAGGGTGAAAGAGGAGATGACTGACCATTCCAAAGAGAAGAACATTAAAAACAAGACAAATACAGAGGCTAGATAACTCAAAGCCCAACAGGCAGAAGAAAGTCACCGTGTCTTTCACACAATCAATAAAGCAAAGAAGAATCATAGAGAGAGTAGTGATGTCCTGGGCAAGCCTAGACACGTGGATTTACCCTGTGAATATAAACAGGTTAGAAGTTTGAATGAAAATGTGGACAGCTTAATCACCACAAAAGGTGCATCGGTGGTTAGGCATGTGCAGAAAAAAAAAATTTTTTTTTTTTAAGGTTTGCTCTTCTGTTTGCTATTTAAGCTTGAAATCAAATGTTAAGAATGTCAGCACTGACACTGTTTAGATCATGCGAAAGAAAGTAAGATGATAACAACAATTCCTTTGTAGAAATAAAAACAGAAGATGCTGGTATTAAAAAGGGCATTAATACTACTAGCGTTTGACCAGAGAAGGCAATGGCACCCCACTCCAGTACTCTTGCCTGGAAAATCCCATGGACGGAGGAGCCTGGTGGGCTGCAGTCCATGGGGTCGCTGAGAGTCAGACACGACTGAGCGACTTCACTTTCACTTTTCACTTTCATGCATTGGAGAAGGAAATGGCAACCCACTCCAGTCTTCTTGCCTGGAGAATCCCAGGGACCGGGGAGCCTGGTGGGCGGCCGTCTATGGGGTCTCACAGAGTTGGACACAACTGAAGTGACTTAGCAGCAGCAGCAGTGACTGACCATTAGAAACCTATTTTCCCATACTTCTTAATCCATTTTGTGGGAGGGTGGGATGCAGAGGTGGTAAGATCATTTTAATCAAGATATTTCTCCCGAATAAGTTTAGTTTTATTCAAGATTTTAGTAATTCCAAGTAATATGGCACTGGTTTCATTACAATTAGGTTTTAGCTGACAGACCATGTAATAGATAGAATGGTATCACAAGGAAGGTCAATCCAGGCCTTCACTAATAAGTTCCTTCATTAAACAGCTCTTTTGGATAATATGAATTTACAGAACGCAGTAAACTAAAGTGTCCAATGTGGTGTTAGGGGCTAGGATTCATCTGAGGAGCTAAAGGAAAAGAAAGTCAAGTTCAACTTGAAACTTCAGGGCAAAAAATGATACCTCTTCAGAAAAGAAAATTTCTGAAATTAAAAAATAATACTTGAAGCAACTAACAGTTCTTAGATTATTGGATGTAAAAGTTTTCAGCTCACATCTAGAACTGAAGTGACACTTTAAAAGATTAAATCAGTAGAAGCACATTGCTGATAAAAGGCCAGAAAAATTCCATTTAAAAAAGAGCAAAAAATTTTAACAGGATTTGATATTTCAGAGCCATTTTTAGAAATCTCTTGATTAAAGTCTTCGACACTAAAACTTCAGAAATGAAACTTACTGCTAATCCATGTTATATAACTTTGAGTCCAGTCTATCCTTCTTCTATCAAAGAAAAGGACCTAAATGTAACCAAAATCTAAAAAAAAATTTCTTTAGGAAGAAAACATTGTATGTGTGCATGCATGTATGTGTGTGTATGTATTAAAGATAAACATACCTGCTTCATCATAGGATACAGTCAATTTTTCTAGCATTTCTCGGTCAATTGATAGAATCTGCTGTTCAAGGATGGTCTGGTAAGACAATACACTATTTTCTTTGTCTTTCTCGTAGTCTTGAAGATGCTGCTTAAGGGCCTCTGGGAGTCGAGATTTTACATATTCAGCTGCTGTCTGCAAATAAAACAAATAGAGAGCCCCATTAGTATTTCTCATCTTAGGTTTTTCACTTCCCTTAGGTGCTGTAGTGAGAAGTCAAGAGTACTATGGAACCAGCTCTTTACACAAACACGTCCTTGTCACTGCTGTTGTCCCACTGTCAGACACGACCGAGTGACTGCACTTTCACTTTTCACTTCCATGCATTGGAGAAGGAAATGGCAACCCACTCCAGTGTTCTTGCCTGGAGAATCCCAGGGACGGCGGAGCCTGGTGGGCTGCCGTCTATGGGGTCACACAGAGTCAGACACAACTGAAGTGACTTAGCAGTAGCAGTACCAAGTTAAGGTGCCAAATACACAAAATCACAGACTTTTAAGAGTTTTCCATCAGGTTTAAAGGTATAAAAGATGCAGACTGGCATTTAAGGAGTGAGACCTCAGAGTTTCAACTATTCCACTGAACCTGGAAGGTCCAGTGATAGTAATTCTACTGGAGATAATCTGACTCACCCTTATCTAGAATTCAGAAGCTATTAACTCATCTGAGCAGGAAGCCCTACCATGCTGTGGCATTCACATCTCTGCTTTGTTTTCTTGTTCTCTGCTCATTAATGCTTAGGCAGGAACTCTTGTAAAGCAAATAAAAAGGAAAGCCCTCTGCTAGGGTTAATAATGGAATAATAGGATAAACAGAAAATGAAGAGATCTAAAACAATGATGCCTCCATCTGAACAAAGAACTATTTACCACTAAAATATCTTGGCCTTTATATATAAAATATATTTTCTATTATATATAAATAATACATACATATATTATTCCAAATTGTTTTTTCCTGCTTCTGGACTATCTGCATAATAAACTCTCAATTAGTGACACCCAAAATTGCACACAATGACTTTCAACCAAGTAAGTGAGCTTCCCTTAAAAGGTAGGAAGGAAGACATCTGAAAAAGACCTTCCCAAAGATTCTGATACATTCTTCTGCTGGACTAAGGCCATAGCACACTTTTCTCCCTTCCAGCTGAGAATCACAGTTAAAGTTAAGTAGAACTTCAAGGGAGAAATTAAGTAATAGAGCAGCATGTATGACTCAGAAGAACTGAGTTCTTAAATTCTTAAAACACATCTCTTGAGAATGCCAAGAGTTTTGGCATCTTCTTACAGTGCAGTCCTACATCATACGTAGTTGGTAAAATAAATGACGGCATATATATATATATATTATTTACAATTATATTCACAACTACTAGAAAACTAAAATAAGAGAAATTGTTAAACAGTATTGCCTCTGGGGTATGGGCCCAGAATAAGGTGAAGACACACTTACGTATTTTTTTTTTAATTCCCATAATTAAAAACATTACCTTTAAAATATAATTTTTTGGGGTAACTTTTGTAGTTTTCCTTCTAAAGGCCAGCACAATTTAGGATTAAAAAAAAAAAAAACTTGCCAAAAGAACAACTGACTCTCAGGAAAAACCCACTGGGAAGTGGTAGGAAAAGCTTTATTTCAGTCTTCAGAGCAGCCAAATATAGCACACAACACTTCATTTCCAGATTTATATTTAGATCCTCTAAGTTGGTTGCTGATGAAATGACAACTTTAAAATATCACCAAACACCACTCATTTTCTCTGCCAGCCAGCTAGCTAGTGCAGAACAAATACAATTATTCCATAAAATGTAAATGGACTCAGCACATTAGTACAACATATTTAATTCTAAAGTTTAATAACAATTTTCTCCCGACAATGGAAAATGAAGAAACACACTGCAGAATAACTATTTCAAAATTCACACTACCTTGCTATTCAGTGTAACACGTGTCTTTGATTTTTTTCCCTTGGAAATATCTATGAGGTACAGGAAATAATTCCATAATGCACACTGAAAAAGTATTGGTGTACTCAGTTTTACTGAAAGCAAACCACACATTTTCTTCCCATTGTGTCCACTGATATACTCTTCTAATTAAAATTGAAATGTAGGTCTTGGAACGGAGCCAATATTTTTTACTAACGTGGAGTTAAATTTTGTCATTTCATTTCTAAAGCAGTATTATTTCATGGACAATCAGCCCTCTATATCTACAGGTTCCAAATCTGTGGATTCAATCAGCTGCAGGTGGAAAACATATGGAAAGAAACCTGCCCCACCAGTCTGGGTGAGTGCCCTCAGCCAGGACCAGGGCCCCTCCAGTGTGGCCCACAAACTTGCCAGCCCAACTAGGCACCCTTGACGGGCACCACCGGCATAGCCCCACAGTGGCTCTCACCCTAGGGGTCATACCAGAACATTTGCAACCGTGGCAACCAAGCCTTACAGCCAGCCCCAGCACCAGCACAGCCACAGCAAGAGGACTGTTGTCTTATACCATATACGATAATGAACTCAAAATGGATTATAGACTTTAAGGCCTGAGACCATAAAACCCCTAGGAGAAAACACAGTCAGTATGGTCTCTGACACTGATCTTAGCAATATTTTTTTGGCTCTGTCTCCTCAGACCAGGGAAACAAAAGCACAAATAAACAAATGTAAAACTACATCAAACTAGAAAGCTTTTGCACAGCAAAGGAAACTATCAACAAAACAAAAAGACAACCTACTGAACAGGAGAAGATATTTGTAAATGGTGGATCTGATAAGGGGTTATTATCCAAATTATATAAAGAAGTCATACAATTCAATTTTTTTAAATCCATTTAAAAAATGGGCAGAGAACCTGAGTGGACATTTCTCCAAAAAAAGACACACAAATGGCTGGCTAAAAGACATATGAAAAGATGCTCAAAGTCACTAATCATCATGAAAATGCAAATCAAAATCACAACGAGCTATCACTTCACACCTGTCAGAATGGCTGTCATCAAAAAAACAACAAATAACAACTGCTGGTGAGGATATGGAGAAAAGGCAACCCTTGAGCATTACTGGCTGAAGTGTAAGTTGGTGTACCCACTATAGAAAACAACATGAAGGGTCCTTTAAAATTAAAAATAGAAGCACTAGGCTTCCTGATGGTTCAGTGGTTAAGAATCCACCTTGCAATGCAGGGGACATGGGTTCCATCCCTGGTCCATGAAGATACCACATGCTGCACGGCAATTAAGTCTATGCGCTGCAACTACTGAAGCCTGAATGCCTAGGGTCCATGCTCCACAACCAGCGGAGGCGCTGCAATGAGAAGCCTGTGCACGACTAGAGAGCAGCCCCGTCTCACTGCAATTAGAGAAAAGCTTGTACACGACAGTGGACACCCAGCGCAGCCAAAGATAAAACAATAAATTACTTAAAAAATACTATCAAAAAACTACCAAACAATCTAGAAATTCCACTTCTGAGGATTTAACCAAGGGGAGAAAAAACCCAGTAACTCAAAAACAGCCCTATGTTCAGTGTAGTACTACTTACTATAGCCAAGACATGGAAGCAACCTAAAAAGGTCTGTTGGATCACAGACAAATTCCACACAACCACAGAGACAGTTCCAGCAGCCTATCTTGTGTATTTGTGTGTGTGTTAGTCACCCAGCTGTGTCCGACTCTTTGTAACCCCATCCACTGTAGCCTGCCAAGCTCCTCTGTCCATGGGATCAAACCTAGGTAGGTCATCTGCATTGCAGGCAGATTCCTTACCATCTGAGCCACCAGGGAAGCATGGCCAAGACATGGAAGTAAACCAGAAGTTCACTGATAGAAGAAAGGATGAAAGAAGATGTAGTATATATGTGCAAAGGAATATAACTCAGTCGTGAAAAAGAACAAAACTTTGCCAATTGCAGCAAAATGGTATTATGCTAAGTGAAATAAATTAGGCAGAGAAAGATGAATACTATGTGATCTCATTTACATGTGGAATCTAAAAAACAAATGAACAAATCAAAGAAGAGAAAAACAAACTCATGGATATAGAGAGGTGGAAGGGACAGAGTGGGAGGTTAGGTGAAATAGGTAAAGGGGATTAAGAGGTGCAAACTTCAAGGTATAAAACAAATAAATCACAGAGATGTACTATAGAGCATAAGGAATATATAGGCATTCCTTACTTTACTGTGCTGCCATTTGTTGCCTTTTTTTTTTTAAACAAATTGAAGGTTTGTGGCAGCCCTACACTGTAAGATAGTGGTCAGCAATTTTTAGCAATACAGTATTTTTAAATTACTTTGCCAACAAAGGTCCATTTAGTCAAAGCTATAGTTTTTCCAGTAGTCATGTATCAGTGTGAGAGTTGGACCATAAAGAAGGCTGAGCACGGAAGAACTGATGCTTTTGAACTGTGGTGTTGGAGAAGACTCTTGAGAGTCCCTTGGACTACAAGGTGATCAAACCAGTCAGCCCTAAAGGAAATCAATACTGAATATTCATCTGAAGGACTGATGCTAAAGCTGAAGCTCCAATACTTTGGCCACCTGATGCAAAAAGCCAACTCATTAGAAAAGACCTTGATGCTGGGAAAGATTGAAGGCAGGAGGAGAAAGGGATGACAGAAGAGATGGTTGGACGGCATCACCAACTCAATCAATGGACATGAGTTTGAGCAAGCTCCAGGAGATGGTGGAGGACAGGGAAGCCTGGGTGCTGCAGTCCATGGGGTCACAAAGAGTCAGACACGACTGAGCAGTCGAACAACAACATCTTTTTAATAAAGGGTATGTACATTGTACTTTTTTAGACATAATGCTACTGTACACTTAATAGACTATAATAACTTTTATATGCACTCAGAAACCAGAAAAAATTGTATGGTTCACTTTAGTGCAATATTAGCTTTATTTCAGTGGTCTGGAACCAAACCTGCAATATCTCAGAGCATGACTGTAGTGGATAACACTAATAATTTTGTGTGGTGACAGATGGTTACTGGAATTACTGTGGGGATCATTTTGTAATACATTTAATTACCAAATGACTATGTTGGACACCTGAAACTAACATAATGTTGTGTGTTAACTATACTTCAATTTTTAAAAGTTAAAAAAAATTTCAGAAAATTCAATAAAGCAAAATTTGAATCTGCCATGCCAGGAACTGTTTACACAGGATTTACACTGTATCTAACAACTATTTACATAGCATTTACATTGTATTAGGTATTATAAGTGATCTACAGATGATTTAAAACACATGCATAAGTTATAGGTAAATACTACACCTTTTTATATGCAGCTTGAGTGACTTGGATTTTGGCATCTAAGAGGGTCCTGGAACTAATCCTCTGTGGACACTCAGGGACTACTATAGAGAGTTCTTTCCACTGGGAAAGATTTTTAAGAAGAACAAAAAGAAATAACTCTAGCAAAATATTAGCTTCTTTCAAGATATTTCAAGAAATCACCTTTATACTGAGTTGATTCTCTAAGTGTATTCAAATGTCAGTTAAAACCTTACATTCTAGCAAAAACCTATGCTAAAAAGTAGGCTGGCTGTCATAAAAATACCACACGATCTCACGTGTGAAAAATAAAAACACAAAACCAAACTCACAGATACAGAGAACAGATTGGTGGTTGCCAGAGGTGAGCAAAATGGGTGAAAGTAGTCAAAAGATACCAAACTTCCACTTATAAAATAAGTCCTGGTGACTATAGTTAATAATGCTGTATTGCGTTGTTGAAAGTTGATAAGAAAACAGATTTTAAACGTTTTCATCAAAAGAAAAATATGCATAATGACGTGTGATTAACTAGACCCTACTGTGGTGATCGTTTCACAATATGCATAAATACTGAATCATTATGTTGTACACATGAAACTAATAAGTCAATTATATTTCAATAAAAAACAGGTGTTCATATTATTAACTGAGACTGTAATTATTGCACAAGTAATAGTACAAAGAGCAGCTTAAATTTTAAACTTTCACCAGAGTTCTAAAAGTGAAGTAAAAAACAAAATTAAAAAATAGGATTACTTATCTATTCTTTCATCATTGGTAAGTGCTACTAGAAATTTAAGTCCTAAACTGAATATTCTCATTAACTATTCCAGAAATAGTACTTTGTTACAATCTTGAGTCTTGCATTTACTTTATGCTTTTCTCAGCAATTTAGGTTGCTAACATTCTGTGTCTTCACAATAACTTTAAGTGAAAGTAGGCAGAATATGAGCTTCCCTGATAGCTTAGCTGGTAAAGAATCCGCCTGTAATGCAGGAGACCACAGTTTGATTCCTAGATTGGGAAGTTTCCCTGGGGAAGGGACAGGCTACCCGCTCCAGTATTCTTGGGCTTCCCTGGTGGCTCAGACAGTAAAGAAACCGCCTGCAATGTGGGAGACCTGGGTTTGACCCCTGGGTTGTTGGGAAGATCCCACGAAGGAGGGCATGGCAACTCACTCCAGTATTCTTGCCTGCAGAATCCCCACGGACGGGCTACAGTCTATGGGGTTGCCAAGAGTCAGACAAGACTGAGTGACTAAGCATAGCACACAGGTAGATTATGGATTTGGCTAATCCTTCACATCCTTCAAAGTAGGCTCAAATGTTATAAATTCTGTTAGTGAACCCATCTAATAGCAGCCAATAGTCTTTCAAGTATTTATAGAGGTACAGGTATTTTAGCTCCCCAGTCTGGCTGACATAAAGACTGTATCTCACACATCCTTGTATTCCCCCAGCACCAAGTTCAGTGCTCTCTACCACAGAAGCTTAATACCTTTACCATATCCAAGAATCAGGGACTTTGAGATCGCTTTCAGAGAAAACTTCCAGACAATTCATCATTCTTTGTTTGCAATCAGAACTTTCTTTCGCGACTCAAGAAAGGTGTGGTCTTCTACTGGCAAACGGAACTACACTTAGTCTTTAATTATTATTGGAGCCATTATTTTCGGAAGTAAACAACTTAACTCCACAACATCATCCACATGCCAACATGGTCAGTTACGTACTTCATATACCAAGCTGCATATGAAGCTCTATTTAACAACGTCCTCTCCATAGCTGTTTGATCTTCTCCATTCTTGCCTTTATTTCTTCATTTGGGAATGAATTCAATTCTGCTAGGGGCTCTCTGAGCAGTCACGTAGAGTGCCTCAGGATAGTGTTCCTGAGTGAAGAGTTGCCTTGCAGGGTGTTAATGCAGCCTGGACATTCAGGTTTTGCTTATCTGAACTACTGAGTAGGTTCCCAAACATACCCCAGGAAGTGGCAGAGAAACCTCAGGGCAGAAAGTGGATGATACAGGTTCACGGGTTCTTGCGATTATAAATGGGAAGATGCTGGAATAAAAAGATGGGCTAAAAGTTTTGAGGCCATGCACAAAAGGTGCCTAAAACCCCTTCTTACGGAATTTGCATATATTTTTATTACCCATGCCAACTTCATTCTGGAAGACAGTAAAAGGCTGGAGTAAACCCTGTAAAAAGACTCAATGAATGAAAAAGATAAAAGAAGCAGAACAATTAAGGATCTAAATTCTGGAAACCTACTAGGTAGAATGCTCATACTGGTCATTATGCAAAAACACTACTAACTCTAACAGTTGTATGTTCTTTAAGAAATAATCAGTGTCTATGAAATCACTTTGCAGGGGATGGAAAGGAGTGTACAAAAAAAAAAAAACAAAACTAGTGTATTTTAAAAGCTGCTAAATGCTTCACAGTTCATCTTAAAAAGAAAACCTGTCAGCCAGCCAATTCTAATTAACTGAGTGTCTGCTGAGTGAGGCACATTAGATTTGACACTGCTGGGAGAACAAACCTCTGCCACAAACCTGCAGTTTTAACATGTAAACAACACACAGGTGAAACACTAGAAAAACGTTTTCTAGAAACACTAGAAAAACCAATACAAAAATAGATGTGAATCTTGAGATAAATTACCATTTGTTTAACATATGAGCTATGGTAAGTGCTGAGCAGCCTTTAGGGAGAGAAATTAAAGAGGGCACAAGAAGAAGAATCAGGAAATCATGCTGATGGAGGATCAGTTTAAGGATCAGTTTCAAGGTTAAAAACTCTTGCTGGAGAAAAGAAAAACAATCTATAATGTAGAGAATGTGACTTCATGGGGAAAAATAATAAAAGAAGTTGATGAAACTAGGGGTATGAGACAGCTGGCAGGTGAAGTTTTAACCCACTGTTAAACCAGGGAGTTTTGATTTGTAGAGGTTAGTAAGAAGAAATAGCCGAAACATCAAAAAGAGTGAATAAATTACCAAATCTTGTTTGAGGAAGAATGTGCTTGAAATTGAGTTTAGAATGCATTGAAACAGAAAAACGATTAAAGCAAGGAGACAAAAAGCCTGAAGTAAAAGAAGACTAGCCTTCTACACTGTGATTGGAATATAAATCAGACAATCTTTTTGGGAAAGCAAATGAAAAAGTGGAACCAAAACTTTAAAGTAGTTTACACTTTTAACTTAGTAATTGTCCTTCCAAGAATTTAAGAAAAAGTTAAAGATGAGCATAAAGAGTTGTATAGCAAACATGTTTATCAAAGTATTATTCAAGCTAATGAAAGTTTGTCTAGAAATTGGTTGATTACATTATGGGATAGCTGAGAAATGGAATACAATGCAGCTATTATTAAAAATCATGTTATGAAAAAATACTAATAATGTGAGAAAATGTTCATAATGAAAAACAGATTACAAAGCAGTTTGCTTACTACACATATGAGGGGGAAATGGCTGAATTACATTAACATGTATCATTAGTTATATCAGACTAAAGAGTTTGGTTGATATTTCTCTATGCAGTTTTCTTCATTTTCCAAATTTTCTAAAATAAAAAACAGAAAAATGATTATTTTCTGTGTGCCAAGCACTGTGCTGAATGCTTCACATATGTTTGCTTATTTCATCCTTATAAAAACCCTTACTGGGGTTTTCTACCTTCTATAAGGGTTATCTACCCTTATAGATGAGGAAACAGACTCAGAGAGGTTAAATTTATCCTTGGTATACAGTGAGTGGTGGACTGGAGCAGGAATCAACAAACACTTTTGAACCAGGAAAGAAAAAAAAATCATATTTTACAAAGAAGACAATGCCTATTGTGGTTGCACTCTTTGCAGGGTAAAGCAGCCCCAGGCTAGGCAAAAGCCCTTGAGAAGAGAATGAGAGCACAGAAGCAAAGCTTGGTGACTCATTGAAAAGAAAAACCCATAAAATGGTCTCAATATTGCAAAACTGGAAGCTAAAGATGATGGAGATGCTATAGAACATAGTGGGAAAACAGAGTACAGTGAACATTAAATTTACTTTGAACATTTAACTGTAAGCCTGAAAATAGTCCACCTCTGTGTTTTACAGAATATCTACTACTCCCTAAAAAAGAAAAACCTCCAGGAGGAAAAGTATTAGACTTATTTTAGAAAACTCCAAAGAAAAATATCAGACTGATGATTTTGGTTACCAGTTTCAGAGAGGCAAAAGCTATTTTCGAGAAGATATTAAGTGATATCGAATTAAATTCTAATACAGCCTCCATTAGAGAAAGATCATGAGTAAATTAGAACTATGTTCAAATCACTTTTACAATTTTTCTCTAGGAATCTGCAAAAAACAAGTTACTATTCATTTTAACTTTAATAGATATAAAATAAAAATAGGCCTCTGATGTCCGTAACTATGGAAATATGCCTTACAATTTTTATTTAATATTGCATATTTCATAGATGCGGGAAACTTCTTGCCACCTTCTTTTAAATCAAATGTTCTATTTTATGACCAAGTCTAAGACCCTATCAGAGAAGTCAATGGCAACCCACTCCAGTACTCTTGCCTGGAAAATCCCATGGATGGAGGAGCCTGGAAGGCTGCAGTCCATGGCGTCACTGAATCAGACACGACTGAGCGACTTCACTTTCACTTTTTACTTTCATGCATTGGAGAAGGAAATGGCAATCCACTCCAGTGTTCTTGCCTGGAGAATCCCAAGGATGGCGGAGCCCGGTGGGCTGCCGTCTATCGGGTCGCACAGAGTCGGACACGACTGAAGCAACTTAGCAGCAAGCAGCAGCAGCTAAGACCCTATATACAAAATCCAATTTTACATTAAAAAAATTAGGTATGATATTTAAAGGAAATGTAGTGTTCAAACTCAATTCTCACTTAGAAGATATTTTCAAAGCCAAGGAATGGATTTTATCATTAAGTGTGTAATGAGTTGTGTTGTAAATGAGGATCCTGATGTAAAGACCCAATTTTAAGCAACTTTGAAAAACCAACAGATGAGATTCTAAGATTACAAAACCTGGAAACTCATTTTAAGAAGAAATAGCCACTTTTGCTTCAAGGATGGTCCAACTGTGCTTTGCCAAGATAAAAAAATAAAAAGAAAGAGAAGTTCTGGAATTTTACTATCTTTCAAATTATCTGATTTTATAAATTACCCTTCCTCTTTCATTTTATTTAAAGTATGTATGTATACACACACACACACACACACACATATACACACTGTAATTTGGCAGAGACACATCCTCAAGCTCCACTGAAATGAATGGGACCAATAATTGATGGCGGTGCCTTTTCAGTTTATATGCCTGCCTTGGAACACACCCTGCTACTGCTTCTGATAGTGTCAATCATGGATGGACACAGGCTTTTAAGACTGGATCAAAAGGAGACTAAAGCAAAGGGGCTGACCCTTGGATCCATGCTAAGGGTAAAATGCACACTAATCCCCCACACAATAAGGTGCTATCTCTGGCTCTGAGCGCATCTGAGCAGTTGATCCTCTGGGGAGAGGAAGGCTTTGACACTGAGGATGACACACAAGTGAGGTATCAACACACAAGTGGGGGATCAATTCTGTAAATGCTGAGTAGAAAAGAGCTAAATTTTAGAACAGTAACTCAGGGATGATGGCTACATATTCAGCAGATAAAGGAGATGCTTCAAAATTCATGCCACAGGAAGAGAGAGAGAGAAGGGAGTAATATTTTTATTTGCAGACAAGGTTGCCCTGCCCTTGAAGGGAGATGAACATACATGTGCTGAGTTGGCAGCAGCCAGCACAGACCACAGGTGAATTTACTTAGGTCCACCTTGACATCCATCTTTCTTGGGGGAACATATCATTAACTCTTGACAACAGCTCTTTGGCTGCAGGCAGTTCAAAACAACGTCAGAGAGAGTGTCCTTGCCCACCAGAAGAGGACAGAAGGCAAGGGACTTGTTCCTGTCTCTCACCTGCCAAGAGCATCATTTCTTGCCATTTTTAGTCTTTGCCACTTCTAACCTGGAGGGGTTATTTAAATAAGAAAAGTATCTTTCACAGGACCATCTTGCATTTCTGAATTCATAATTATGCCTCAAGGAGGCAAATTTGATTCCTTCTAGACACACAGCATCAGGAAAAAGTCTCAGGCTTAAACCTGAAGTATGTAAAGGTTACCCTATGCTTGTTATGGAGATTTGCAATTGTCCTGGAAAACCACAGCTGTGGACCTGCAAATGTTAGTCAGTCAGGTGGCAAAATGACCACAGAGGGTAACTTAGTATGTTAGGGACATGGAGTCATATAATCTAACCTACTTAATATGGAAATTGAATTTTTCATTGATTTTAAATATTAAAATGATGACAGCTAAGTTACATGTTTTTCAGGACAATTCCTCTGGGGTTCCTCAAGTGACAAACCTTTGATAAATAACTATCAGTCATCTGACTCATATGTATTCTGAGGCATAGTCATGTGGCAGTGCCAAGCATACCACAGTGTGAAAATATAACGCAAACTCCATCGCCTGAAGGACTGCTTCCCTGATGACAGACGGATGTTTTCATACAGGATGTTTTTAAATACATATATGTATATACATATATACATGTATGTGTATATATACACACACATATATAAATCACAATAAGGTATCCAATACTGTTTAGCCATGTGGTCCATTTTCCTAAGCTTATAATCTTGGTCAAATCTACATTCACACTCTAAGGGGTTAAAAATATACCTCTTTACAATCTAAAGAAAAGTGGAGGTTATTTCACCACCGCTGCTGCTGCTGCTGCTAAGGCGCTTCAGTCGTGTCCAACTCTGTACGACCCCATAGACAGGGGCCCACTGTCTCTGGGATTCTCCAGGCAAGAACACTGGAGTGGGTTGCCATTTCCTTCTCCAGTGCATGAAAGTGAAAAGTGAAAGTGAAGTCACTCAGTCGTGCCCGACTCTTAGCGACCCCATGGACTGCAGCCCACCAGGCTCCTCCGTCCATGGGATTTTCCAGGCAAGAGTTACTGGAGTGGGGTGCCATTGCCTTCTCCGATGATTAATAAACCGGATCTCAGTTACCACACATATTCGAGAGTCAGGGGAAAGATCATCCTGTACTAGTCCCGTGACTATACTAGTTCCATCTTTTTATTTTCTTAAAGCACATACACACATTCAAGTTCTCCTGAGATATGGCAACATGAAAACAGCCAGCCAGTAGAGTTTTTTGGTTTTAATAAATCTGTTAAGAAAACAAGCAGAACCCAGTCAGAGTGGTCTGTGTAACAGGTAAGTTCCTATCTCTTCAGCAGTTATAAAAAGACATAATAAATTGTTTCATACTCTATATACTTGAGATCTATAGAAGAAACATGTTTACAGACAGGAAAATGTTTCCTATTCAAAGGAAATTATGGTTTATTACTGATAAAATTCCCTTTCATTTCAGAATGTTGGGGCTACAAAGCCTGAGGAAAATTTAACTTCTGTGAGCACTATTCAAGTGTATTCTAGAAAGTTCCATGCATAATGCTAACCAAAAAATGCCCTTGGTGATTCAGGAAGCCAATGGGACTAACCGTTACAAATGAATTATAAAACCCTCATGAACAATTCATCAAAAACAACTCTGCAGCTATGACAATACAGCAGTGCCTCAGGGAGGCAGCCGAAGCACAGTGAGACAAAATGCTCCTTGGCTGGCAACAGGGTCAGAGGACCCCTCTTGGAACTCATCTGACTCCTGCCCATGGCTTCCTATCAGGCTCTTTTGGGAGCACCTCCAGAGAGCTAGCGAGGCCACAGCGGCAGGGAAGCTGAAGGCTGATGCCAGTCAGTGGACGTCCCCAGTCTGACATGCTTGGTGGAAGTGTCTTCAAAAGCACCATGAGACTTAGGCTCCTTGTATGTGCAGTGGGGGATTGGATAAGGTCCATCTTTCTGTCCAGGAATCTGGTCTTCTGTAATGTGATTTAAGGATCCCAAAAAGGACCCCTGCTCCCAAATCATATTCTCTTTTGTCTTTGAACCCTGAAATTCTATCATTACAACTTTCAATCTCTGGTTTACATCAGTTCTTCTCCTTCCCAAAAGGCAAATATTTTAAAGAAAATTAATACAGTAAGAAATGTTCAGTCTTAGTGTGGACACGTTGGTTAGATTTTTACACACAGGAAGGGGAATGAGAGGGCTTTCCAGGTGATGCTAGTAGTAAAGAACCTGCCTGCCGATGAAGATAGACGTAAGAGATGTGGGTTCGATCCCTTGCTGGGGAAGATCCCTGGAAAAGGAAATGGCAAGCCACTCCAGTATTCTTGCCTGGAGAATCTCATGGACAGAGGAGCCTGGCGGGCTCTGGTCCACAGGGTTGCAAAGAATCAGACACGACTGAAATGACAGCATGCCCACAGGCATGAAGGAGAACGAAAAGCAGAAAAGCACCCAGGGAAATTCCTGGAAATAAGGGGTAAAACTGTCACATGAAGGTCAGGAAAGGCAAATGTTGTCTACTCTGAAATTTAACCATGTATGGAGGGAAACACAAAAATCTGTACTGTTTGAAGGTTTAATTTACTCTTCACCATCACTGGCTCCACCTGTAAGACCAACTATTTTAAGGTTAACCTGAGAAGGAAAACAAAATTTGTTGCATTTCACATGTTGATCAATAAAGAATGCATTCAGTGACATCTACAGCACATTATTTAAAAAATTTTCTTGTTCAGATAGGAGGCATTGCTAATGCAGCACAAGTATCTTCTAGAACAAAAGCCACTGCTCCCTCAGCAGGGCTGCCACAGCACTGTCCTGCATCAGACCTCTCCTACAGTTCTCAGTCACTTCACCATGTCTCCATCTAGCTATCTGTTTGCCTCCTCACTAGTTTGTGAGCAACTAGCAGGGAGGACCAAAGTCTTTCACATACAAAGATTTCCCCAACATCTAACCTAGTGCAGGGATGCCAGAAGAAAATGATGGGGAAGGGGTGCTTTAAAACTAGCCTTAGAAGCTTATGACTGATAATTCTGTATAACCACAAACATGAAAAAAAGGACCAGGTTCCCTGTGTTTCCATCACTCTGACATTTGTCATAGGCTAGCAATGTTGTACTGTTTTATATTTCTTAAGCACCAAATCCTGTTTAATTCCACAGAAACAGGACAGCTGCTTTGGGCAGAGCCAAAGCTTGTTGTATCTCAAACCAAGAAATTGTTTCCTGTTATTTTTGTATAATTTTGAACCTAAATGAAAATCTGATGAGCGCCATGGATCCTCTTCCTAAACACGTGCACACACCCACACATACACACACACGGACACTCTAAAAATGGCAACCCACTCTAGTACTCTTGCCTGGAGAATCCCATGGACTAGAGGAGCCTGGTAAGCTACAGTCCATGGGGTCGCAAAGAGTCGGACCCAACTGAGCGACTTTACTTTACTTACTATGAGAGGGGCACTAGGTATAGGGCTGTAGTTTTTCTACAAAATGATGTGGTTAGACTTGATCAGTATTTCTCAAGGGTGGTATGCCAACCAACTGCTTCTGAAGCACCTGGGAGAGGGAAGGGGGTGTCTTAAAAATGCATTATACGGCTCCTGCTTCATATTCAATAAGTCAGGGTATTTCATAAGGCACCCTAGAATCTGCTTTTTAAACTTGTGCTACATTTCAGCAAGCTTACTGAGGAGTGAAACCCACAACATCTACCCCTGAGAGTTGTGATTTTTTAACACCTAGTCACATGTATTTTCACAAATTTAGACAGCACACTCTGATGAACATCCAGAGTTGTACCAGATTCTCCACAATAAGAGCCCTCTGCATCCCCAGGACTCAGTTTGGCAAGTAAGTATTTTTAATTCTTGTAATAACCTTGACAGTGTGCAGTGGCATTCCCATACTGCCTGTCTACCCTCAGTGCCACGGGCTTTTCTTTTTCCTCCATCAAACTACAAATCTGCTCAGCCTCTGAAAGGCTAGCCCTCCCTAAAGCAAGCTAAGTGACCTTGAGTCCTTCTGATAAGCAGCAGCACCTGGAACCCTTTTCCAACAGCTTGTGGGCAATCAAGCAGATCTCAGCAAGCTGTGTGAAACAGGCCACAGAATGACCTGTGGCAAAGCACCTTGAAAACACCATGATTTCCTCTTGGCCGAGCCCAGGCATGATCAGAACACTGAGCTGACCTCTGCTGGGGATGGTTAGTAGAATTGAAAAGCCTGGGGAAGAGCAGCAAAATGCGGCAGAAAAGAAAGAAAATCAGCATTTCCAGCACTGTTGCAGAACTTTGCATACAGAGTTTGAAAGGTATCTTATTTTAGCAAGAGGAAAATGGGATACCTAATTGCGTGGAAAAGCTATAATTTCAGCAGTGAATGCACCTGCTTGTGTAAATATAAAATGACATTTTAAAATCTGAATGAGCAAATAGCTGAGAGAAAAATGTACCCTTTCCCAAGTCCTGCTTCAGTTCCACGTGATGACAGCCGGATGGGCATGGAAGCTGTAGTGGGGTAGAACTTAACCTTTCAGTGACTACACCAGGGTCCACTGTGTGCCAGGCACCGTGCCAGCTGCTAGGAATAAATGGTGGGTGCACATCAACAGGCCTCTGCCCTTAGGAAGCTTATCATCTAGTGGAGAGATAAGAATTAACCAAATAATCACTTACATGTAGAAGCAGAAGTGCTCTAAGGAAAGGAACAAGGTTCTTTGAGAGGATCTAACAAAAGACTGGACACAGCCTGGAAAGACGTTTCCTGAGAGTGACACTTAGTGGAGATCTAAGAAGTGATGAGGAAGGTCACAGCTAAGGAGGGTCGCAGGATGAAGGAAGGAAGGAAGAGGTCAATACAGGTGGGACACACAGTCTATTTTATTGGTAGGAATTTGCCAAAATGTGGATAAATGAGAGCCACAGGGGAATGAAAGTTGAATTTATAGGACACAGGCCTTCAAGATGGATGTGTGCTCTGAGATGTTAAGACAACCAGTCACTGGGTCTGTTGAGGAACATGAAGGAGGGCTCAGTATTCACTATACCTGCCCAAACAAGGCCAGCAAAAACTTTCTGTTGTTGTGGGGGTGCTATTAGTTTCTGAATTTCTTTTCATTAAAATGGCTTTTATAAAGAATCTGAGTTAAAACATCACTAATTATTAGAGAAATGCAAATCAAAACTACAATGAGGTACTACTTCACACTGATTGGAACGACCATCCTCAAAATAATCTACAAACAACAAATGCTGGAGACGATGTGGAGAAAAGGGAACCCTCCTAGATTGTTGGTGGGAATGTAAACTGGTTAGCCACTATGGAGAACAGTATGGGGATTCCTTAAAAAAAAAAAAAAAAAGAATAATTCAACTACCATATGATTCAGCAATCCCACTCCTGTGTGTATATCTGGAGAAAAACCATAATTTGAAGGGATGCATGCCCACCAAAGTTCATTGCAGTACTGTTTACAATAGCCAGGACATGGAAGCAACCTAGACGTCCATCCACAGAGGAATGGATAAAGATGTGGTACATATATGCAATGAAATATTGTGCTGCCGTGTGTGTGCTCAGTAATGTTCGACTCTTTGTGAACCCACTGACTGTAGCCCACCAGGCTCTTCTGCGCACAGAATTTGCCAGGCAAGAACACTGGAGTGGGTTGCTCTTTCCTTCTCCAGGGGATCTTCCCAACCTGGGGACTGAACCAGGGTCTCCCATGTTGCAGGCAGATTCTTTACCTTCTGAGTCACCAGGGAAGCCTAGTGAGCAGCTAGCATGGTTTTATTTTCTCTTCCTCACCTCATCCTCACACTGTCACTTCTCTTTGTTTAATTCAGGCCACTGGTAGAGCCCTCAGCTCTCCTTCCATGTTACCCTCAAGCACTGAACTTACACCAAGTTTCGACCTTTACACCAAGTTTTGGCTTCCCTGGTGGCTCAGAGGTTAAAGCGTCTGCTTGCAATGCAGAAGACCTGGGTTCGATCCCTGGGTCAGGAAGATCCCCTGGAGAAGGAAATGGCACCCCACTCCAGTATTCGTGCCTGGAGAATCCCATGGACGGAGGAGCCTGGTGGGCTATATAGTCCATGGGGTCGCAAAGAGTCAGACACGACTGAGCGACTTCACTTCACTTTGACCTTCTTACAAAAATATTCAGAGTTATAACATATCTAGGTGTCTTATACAAGTGATTTCTTTCAAAAGTCAGCCAAAATAGCATCAATTGATAAGAATAACTTGTTTGGAATCATTTGTCCCAAGTTGTAAAATTTTTGCCCCCAAATTCAGAGGAATAAAACTAAAATGAGCTTTTCTCTTTTAAGACATGTACATCTCAGTAGGGTAACAAGGAAGCCAAATGGCCTTTCCACTCCAACCTCCACTTTCATTACTCTTCTGTGTTGATGCATGATCCTATTCCGTGCATGAAGTTCCCCACAAACAGAAGAGTAGGAAAGAAGACTCAAATGCATAGTGTGGCCTAGTATTTCCCACACAGAGAGACTCAGAAAGATAAAATCTGAGTAATTAAGAGAGTGTTCCCATCTTTAGTGTTTCCACCTACCAAGGAGAAGAGGCTGAAAAAATCATAAGTAATGTCATTCGCCTTTCTAAGTGGATTGGGCTAGCTCTTTAGTAGGCATATATTAACAGCTACCATTTATTGAGTACTTATTGTGTGCCAGGTACTATGTTTGGTCCTTTATATAAATTACTTTATTTAATTCTCACAACAACCCTGAAAGGTAGGTATATTTATAGATGTTTTACAAATGGGCCTCTGTGTATTTCCTACAGTCCTTTGCTCTTCAACAAAGTCTACAGTGTCATAAATATTTTGTGCAGGTTAATTTTAAGAAATTGAGACTAAGAAGAAAAGATAGTAAAGTTGAAATGAAGCCCAGGGATAAAGTTGAGACACAAAATATATGCCTTAAGATTCCTTTGATTTGTTAGTGATGAATTAAAATCTGAGTCCCGAGCACCCAAAGCAAAGAAATAAAGGC
This sequence comes from Ovis canadensis, assembly GCF_042477335.2. Taxonomy (NCBI): domain Eukaryota; kingdom Metazoa; phylum Chordata; class Mammalia; order Artiodactyla; family Bovidae; genus Ovis; species Ovis canadensis. Next base: position 229,608,459 of record NC_091245.1, read on the forward strand.
TATCATCTTCACAGGTCACAGGAATATAATATAGGAAGAATCCAAATAATGCCTATGGGAGACAATATTAATCAATTAAAGAACTATTTGCCGTTGTGCCCAGACATAGCCTGAGAATTCATCTCAATACAGTGCTCCAGGCAGCAACCAATCAACCAAAGTTAGCACAGGAGATAAAATGTGTTCATGAGCCTTGGTCTAAACCAAGAGTCGCAAACTACAGTAAAAAAAACCCTATTTTGTGAATAAAGTTTTATTGCAACATGGTCCCACTCAATTGTTCACATATTGTCTATGGCTGCTTCTGAACTTCAATGGAAGCATTGAGCTATTAAGATGGAGTTTATGCAACAAAGCCTAAAATATTTACTGTATGACTCCTTATAGAAAAAGTTTACTGAACCCTGATATAGATGCATTATCAAACTAAAGCAAAATTAGCAGGTGTGTGTGTGTATACAACTGACATTGTTTAACTTACATTTATTATTTCCCCTCAAACATTGAACAATGTGTTGGGTTTCAGGTGTATGAAGAAAAGTTGTACAGAGTTGTTACCATGAAAGAGTTCACAACCTAATTACAGAAATGATTAAACAGATAATCACAAGACAATTTGATTGGGTTGTAAGATATAAGCACATACGATTTGCTGTGTGAACCCAACAAAGTGATTTAAAATTCTAATATCCCAGAGAGATTTCTTAAGCATTCTAACACTTTCCACTTGACCAACCTAAAAAGTCAGAAAGTCTTAGAATTTACAGTACTGCAGCAATCCGCAAAGGAAATGAGTGGATAAAAATGTAACCAGACAATATAAAGAGTGGGTGCTTCAACTTGAAAAATGAAAATGTCCCTAGGCATTCTAAAAACAACAGGCAACTGGTGATGCTCCATAAAAAACTAACTTAAACAACCTTGGATTCTCAAAACTGTCATTTGTTGGAAACCACATAATCATGAGAAAATGAACAAGGTTCCAAAGAGACATGTAAAGTTTAAATTAGGATTCATAGTAGCTTGGCAGAGAGATAATAAATTCATAATTATAGTAATCCACAGCTGCTTCAACCTTAGAAAATAATGAATTGCTTAGTGAGGGCTGTTAAATGGCAAGCAAAAACCATCTGCTATGGGGCAGTGTCTTATCTTTAGGTCCTATAGCCAGACAGTCCATATCCAATGGAGACTCACCTCAAGATTTAGCATTGCAACAAGCAACTTCCAAATGTCATAAATCAGTATGGAAATTGTCAGACAAGAAGAAAACATAAACTTTGCCATTCACAATACTCAATTATTAATTGCCTTTTATTCCCCAAGGTAGTACCTGTGATTCTTCTTCAAAACATATTGATCTGAATGCCCTAGGATAAAGAAGTCATTAAATAAGTCAACATGACTTATGACACCCACTCAATAAACCAAGCTTCCTTTTTCAACACAAATCATATGTCCACATTCAGGCAATTCAATACTGAAGGTGAATAGAGTGTTAGAAGACAGGTGGCTTGCCATTTCTACTTTGAGTAGCTATTTATAACTTGAGCTGGGAGCTCTGAAATCTTTCCTTCAAGAGATGCATGAAATAAAATTTTATATATGATACATTTTAACATAATACTTTAATGGTATCCTTTAAAAGAACTAGATAAATTCTCAGGGCCCGTTTTGGGAGTTCTTCAGTTAAAGAGAAAATTAAATTTGGATATATATACATATGTATGTATGTGTGTGTGTCCTATGTAATTTTTCAAATGAAAGTTGCATAAATGATAGCTCGATTCTGTAATACCTCATTTAACAAGTGCCATCAGGGAATGAACAGTTCCACATAAGTTAATGTCCCATTTAACTCAACTTCACAGTCTAAATGATGAAAAGTTATTTTAACCTCTTTTCATGGTAATGTTTCTAAACTGAAACACATACTTCTGCAATTTTTCAGAGAGTAGGCATGGAAGAAAATCCAGTGGGGTTTTTTTGGTTTTTTTTTTTTTTGGATGATTTAAGGTCATTTTTTGGAATATGAAATGGGGGTTGAAATGTGCACACCTCCCGCATATGAAACGGCTCCCACACCAAATCTCCCTGATACTGTAAGAGGCTCTGGCTTCTCTTTCCATAAGCAGATAACCCTATTTCTAAGCAGCTACTTTATGAACAACTGTCTACCCTAAAGACCTGGAAAATGTTTAACCTTCTTAATGGAAAGAGGTAGGTGTAGGGGTTTTGTGGTTTCTCCCTAGTCCTTTGTTAACCTCCTGGTTCATTATAGCGCTTTAGACAGCTGAAATGCAAAAAATAAGGTCTATCTATCAGATAAGCGCAATATAAGAAGCCAGAAATATGAAGACTGAATGACTAGTTTTTATTAGAAGTTATAAAGAACTTCCTTTTAGATTCACATGCTCCAAGAAAACCCATCAAAAGGCATGAACTGTTATCTTTAAAATCTATCATGTTTATAATGCACATGGATGGTCAACCAAACTAAGGAATCCCTGTGAAAATCTAAATGGTGCTGGTATGATTTGTCTTATGAAAAGTTACATAGTTTTACATTCTAACCTAAATATTCATTAATTGAGCCAAAACTGAAACTACACATTTAATCTCTGGTTCTTTAGCGTTGTGTACAGTATCAGGCATTAGTTAGGCACTCAGTAAATGCTTGGTGAATGAATGAATCTAAAGACTTTGGTGTCACAAACATTTTTAAAATTCAATATCCAAATTTTAGATAATCAGTTTACTTTAAATTACTTAAATTACAACAGTTATTCTTCTCCATTTTATAACAAAAAATTCATAAGCAATTTCAGATGTTTGAGCTATATACACTGGATGGACCATTTGCTCTAGAATCTGTACCACTACTCTCTTTATGAGCTAAAGCAATTAGAAAAGCAATTAGAGTCTGGAAAGTTCCTAAAGCCATAGTTTAAATATTTTTATAAATAAGCATTATAAAACTTGAAAGTTTTATTCTATCACATACTGGAACAGATAAACAACATTTAGTTCCATACATGTTATTTGCCCAAATAATGTTTTAAAACATTACTTGTGATGGATCAACTTCTTAAAATATTAAGAAACCAAATGTATGAGAATGAAAGGACAATACCGAGGAGTTCTTGGTTCTTTCACTCTGCTTCTGGAAACCAACATGAAACAGTGGAAAATTCCATATTAATGAACAACAATCACCTTAACTTCCATATGGTTTTGGTTAAGCATGAGCCTTAGGCTCATATGGTTCTAGGCTCACATGCTGCTAAGTCACTTCAGTCGTGTCTGACTCTGTGCGACCCCATAGATGGCAGCCCACCAGGCTCCACTGTCCCTGGGATTCTCCAGGCAAGAACACTGGAGTGGGTTGCCATTTCCTTCTCCAATGCATGAAAGTGAAAAGTAAAAGTGAAGTCGCTCAGTCGTGTCCGACCCTCAGCGACCCCATGGACTGCAGCCTTCCAGGCTCCTCCATCCATGGGATTTTCCAGGCAAGAGTACTGGGGTGGGGTGCCATTGCCTTCTCCTTAGGCTCATATAGTTTTTGCTTCAGCATAAGCCTTAGGCTCATATGGATTTGGTTATGTATGAGCCATCAGCGTCTTGGACCTGATGCTGCAAAAGATTGAAGGCAGGAGGAGAAGGGGACAGTAGAGGATGAGACAGTTGGATGGCATCACCGATTCGATGGACATGAGTTTGAGCAAGTTCCAGGAGTTGGTGATGGGAAGCCTGGCATGCTGCAGTCCATGGGGTGGAAGACTGAGCAACAGAACTGACTGAAGCATGAGCTTGTAGTTACCCTTTTGTCCACCAGATGGCATTCACGAATCAAGAGAAATACCTAAATAAAATGATACTCAAGAGGAAAACAAAAAACATAGTAAAGGATGGCTGTCCTCTTCTTGACTAGATGAGCAGTTGCTACAATTCAATTATGATAAGCAGATGCCTCTCTGTACTGTGCTGCAAAGCAAGCCTAGTAATTCATTCATCTATGCATTCTTGTAACATAATGACCATGGGTTAACAATGCTCCTAGCATTATGGTGAATATAGAGGGCAAGAAAATCCTTGCCCTCAAAGAGCTTCTGATTTAAAGAAGCAGATGAGTGGCAAACAGATAACTACAAATGAGAGCAGTAACCATAAACAATAAATTCTCTGAGAAGCCTTGGAGACACCATGTCAGAAGGAATGTACGAGCTGAATCTTGAGAGATGCAAGGAATGAGCAGAACAATGGACTGGGTAGTAATCCAGGCAGAGAGCACAGCCCACACACAGACAGAGGCATGAAAAAGCCTAGTATGTTTCCGGCTAAAAGTGGGTTGTAGGGCTGCAGTGGGCTGTACCCAAGGGGAGGAAAACGTGGAGGAAATAGAAGATTAAGAACTAACAGCAGACTGGAACCACATATGTATACTTAGGAATTTTCATTTTAATTTTAATTCTATGAAAATAATAAGTAGGAATAGCTAATATTTATTAAAAATCTTCAACGCTGAACACTAGGCTAACATTTAAAATATTTCTTCAAAGCTGAACACTAGGCTAACACTTAAAATGTTTACTCCTCATTATAACTCTCAAAAATATGTACTACTTTTATACCTATTCTTCAAATAAGGCCAAAAATATTACTTAACTTGCTTAGGTTAGTAAATGGTAAAGCTGGAATTTCAACCCAAGTCACCATTTGCTTCTAGTCCAAATTATTAAATCCATACCTTGAAAATCTGGCGAGGTAATGTTCAAAATCCTTCAAGCTAGTCTTTAGCAGTATGTGAACCGAGAACTTCTAGATGTGCAAGTTGAATTTAGAAAAGGCAGAGGAACCAGAGACCAAATTGCCAACATCTGTTGGATCACAGAGAAAGCAAGGGAATTCCAAAAAAGACATCTGCTTCACTGACTACGCTAAAGCCTTTGACTGTGCGGATCACAACAACAAACTGTGGAAAATTCTTCAAGAGATGGGAATACCAGACCACCTTACCTGTCCCCTGAGAAATCTGTGTGTGGGTCAAGAAGCAACAGTTAGAACCAGACACGGAACAACAGACTGGTTCAAAACCTGTATGACAAGGCTGTATATGGTCACCCTGCTTATTTAACTTCTATGCAGAGTACATCATGTGAAATGCCAAGCTGGATGAATCACAGACTGGAATCAAGATTGTTGAAAGAAGTATCAACAACCTCCAGATATGCAGATGATACCACTTTAATGGCAGAAAGTGAAGACGAACTAAAGAGTCTCTTGATAGGAGAGAAAGAGGAAAGTGAGACATCTGGTTTAAAACTCAACATTCAAAAAACTAAGATCATGGCATCCAGTCCCATCACTTTATGGAAATAGATGGGGAAAAAGTGGAAACAGTGACAGATTTTATTTTGGGGGCCTCCAAAATCACTGTGGACAGTGACTGCAGCCATGAAATTAAAAGATGTTTGCTCCTTGGAAGGAAAGCTATGACAAATCTAGACAGAGTATTAAAGAACAGAGATATCACTTTGCCAACAAAGGTCTGTATAATCAAAGCTATGGCTTTTCCAGTAGACATGTACGGATGTGAGGGAGGGACCATAAAGAAGGCTGAGCATCAAAGAATTGATGCTTTTGAACGGTGGTGTTGGAGAAGACTCCTGAGAGTCCCTTGGACTTCAAGGAGATCCAACTAGTCAGTCTTAAAGGAAAGATCAAACCAATCAATCCTAAAGGAACTCAACCTTGAATATTCGTTGAAAGGACTAATGCTGAAGCTCCAATACTTTGGCCACCTGATGTGAAGAGCCGACTTACTGGAAAAAACCCTGATGCTGGGAAAGGTTGAGGGCAGGAGGAGAAGTGGATGGGAGAGGATGAGATGGTTGGATGGCAACCACCTCAATGGACATGAGTTTGAGCAAACTCTGGGAGATAGTGAAGGACAGGGAAGCCTGGCATGCTGCAGTTCATGGGATTGCAAAGAGTCGGACATGACTTAGCAACTGAACAAGCTTGAAAAAAGACTTTGTGTAGAATCTACAATACAAACAAACCCCTAAAGTGTTTTAAACAGAAGAATGGACCACCACGACTGTGATTTAAAACAGCAAATGGGGCGGTATTGAGGAGGATGCAATGACATTAAGAAGATTCTGCCAGAAAGGAAATCTGAGGTAGATAAAACTAAGTTAATCATATTAAGTTAGATAGAAACAGACAAATTATTTTCAAACACACTTGCCTAAGGATGCCTTAAACTGACTTTGTCATATTGAGAATAAAATGTTTTGTTTTTTTTTTAAACAATTTCCAGACTGCACAGTTAACTATGCTTTGTTATTTTGTCGGTAAGTCATGTCCAACTCTTTTTTAACCCCATAGACTGCAGCCTGCTAGGCTCCTCTGCCCATGGGATTTACCTGGCAAGAATACTGGAGTGGGTTGCTATTTCCTTCCTCAGGGCATCTTTCTGACCAGGGATCAAACCCGAGTCTCCTTGAGCCACAAGGGAAGCTCTAACTGTACTTTGGGGCCTTATAAAGTAAATATTTCTTAGAGAGATTCCAAGGTATTATGATTGAATCAAGTTTCAGTTCAGTTCAGTCACTCAGTTCTGTCTGACTCTGCGACCACATGAACTGCAGCATGCCAGGCCTCCCTGTCCATCACCAACTCCCGGAGTTCACCCAAACCCATGTCCATCAAGTCGGTGATGCCATCCAACCATCTCATCCTCTGTCATCCCCTTCTCCTCCTGCCCTCAATCTTTCCCAGCATCAGGATCTTTTCAAATGAGTCAGCTCTTCGCATCAGGTGGCCAAAGTATTGAAGTTTCAGCTTCAACATCAGTCCTTCCAATGAACACCCAGGACTCATCTCCTTTAGGATGGACTGGTTGATCTCCTTGCAGTCCAAGGGACTCTCAAGAGTCTTCTCCAATACCACAGTTCAAAAGCATCAATTCTTCGGCCCTTAGCTTTCTTCATAGTCCAACTCTCACATCCACACATGACTACTGGAAAAACCATAGCCTTGACTAGACGGACCTTTGTTGGCAAAGTAATGTCTCTGCTTTTGAGTATGCTGTCTAGGTTGGTCATAACTTTTCTTCCAAGGAGCAAGTGTCTTTTAATTTCATGGCTGCAATCACCATCTGCAGTGATTTGGGAGCCCAGAAAAATGAAGTCTGACACTGTTTCCCCATCTATTTCCCATGATGTGATGGGACCAGATGCCATGATCTTCGTTTTCTGAATGTTGAGCTTTAAGCCAACTTTTTCACTCTCCTCTTTCACTTTCATCAAGAGGCTCTTTAGTTCTTCTTCACTTTCTGCCATAAGGGTGGTGTCATCTGCATATCTGAGGTTATTGATATTTCTCCCGGCAATCTTGAGTCAAGTTTCAGTTGTTCCTTTTTTTTTTTTCCAGCTTGAGGTATAATCAACATGTAAATTTGTAAAACATTTAAAGTGTACATCATGGTGACTTGATAGATTTTTTTTACAATGTGAAAGGATTGCTCCAATCTATTAATTAACACATCCATCACCTCATATTTTCCTCTTTCTTTTCCTTCTTCATTTGTGGGGGTGGGAACATTTAAGTTCTACTCTCTTAGCAAATTTCAACTATACAATCCAATTGTTCTTTAAGTGGGCAATAATAGGGAAAGTGTTAGTCACCCAGTTATGTCAGACTCTTTGTGACTGACTCTTTTGTCACTCCATGAACTGTAGCCTGCCAGCCTCCTCTGTCCATTGAATTCTCCAGGCAAGAATACTGGAGTGGGTTGCCTTTCCCTTCACCAGGGGATCTTCCCAACCCAAGGATCAAACCCAGGTCTCCTGCATTGTCTGGCAGATTCTTTACTATCTAAACGAGGCAATAATTGGGAAGAGGTGACTTAAAATGATCTATATGATAACTTACTTTTCTTATACACTTGGTGGTAGAAGGAAAAACCATAACATTCTTGTTGAGTTACCTCATAGATTTGTGAATCAAATGTGACAGATGAATCTAAGAGTGAGAATGCATGAAGAAATGGAGTTATTTTCTCTATGACTTTAAAAGAACAGTTAAACCAATTTACGGATGTTACTTTAAAAAATAAATTTCTTAGCAAGTTCCCAGCATTCTAAACAGTATGCTGCTGGTCTGTCCTTAGGTTCCCACTGTGGACCCTCTATAATAACTGTTTCCCCCTACTACCCACCTACTTTCAAAACCTTTGGAAATGGCTAGGCATGCTTCCTTGGGGAAGTAGTTCCAGTTCACAGTAAACTATGGGACAATAAAGTTTTCCATTATTCTAGTTTCCTCTGGAAGGAGTCCCCAACAGGACTATGACATGTGGGTTCCTGCTCACATTGCAACTGGCGGGCTCTGCGGCTATGTGCTTCTGCACACAGCCTTTAACCTCTCTGACCTTCGGTCTCCTCATCGATAAGATAGGGGAGTGGGCTGGAGGGAAAATACAGGGTTGGAGGATCTTCAGATTCCTTCCAGTCTTAAATTTTATTGCATGAATTTTTAAAATATATGTATGTTTGCAAGTATTTAATGTTTCCCTCTGTCGCACCAGGTGGTTCAGTGGTAAAGGATCCACCTCCCAACGCAAGAGATGAAGGAGACATGGGTTCCATCCCTGGGTTGAAAAGATCCCCTGCAGGAGGTACTGGCAACCCACTCCAGTATTCTTGACAGAGAAATCCCATGGGCAGAGGAGCTGGGTGGGCTACAGTCCATGGGGTTGCAAAGAGTCAGGTACAACTGAGGGACTGAGCACGCACACACACACACACACACACACACACACACATCTGTTAAACCATCCTATTTTGGAGGTGCTAATGAGTAATTTAAGGCAGGATACAAATTTAAAAATCTATAAAAACTATATAATCACAGAACCTAAGAATTCACTATAATTCAACAGACTAATCACAGAGAAATAGTAGTTTACAAGTTGCTTACATCCGTTTTGCAAACTTTCTGTTTGGCAGGCATACTAAGCAGTAATCTCTCAAAGTTACAAGCACAAGCCTAATCAAGATTGCCGGGAGAAATATCAATTACCTCAGATATGCAGATGACACCACTCTTATGGCAGAAAGTGAAGAGGAACTAAAAAGCCTCTTGATGAAAGTGAAAGAGGAGAGTGAAAAAGTTGGCTTAAAGCTCAACATTCAGAAAACGAAGATCACGGCATCTGGTCCCATCACTTCATGGGAAATAGATGGGGAAACAGTGGAAACAGTGGCAGACTTTATTTTGGGGGGCTCCAAAATCACTGCAGATGGTGATTGCAGCCATGAAATTAAAAGACACTTACTCCTTGGAAGAAAAGTTATGACCAACCTAGATAGTATATTCAAAAGCAGAGACATTACTTTGCCGACTAAGGTCTGTCTAGTCAAGGCTATGGTTTTTCCTGTGGTCATGTATGGATGTGAGAGTTGGACTGTGAAGAAAGCTGAGTGCTGAAGAATTGATGCTTTTGTACTGTGGTGTTGGAGAAGACTCTTGAGAGTCCCTTGGACTGCAAGGAGATCCAACCAGTCCATTCTGAAGGAGATCAGCCCTGGGATTTCTTTGGAGGGAATGATGCTGAAGCTGAAACTGCAGTACTCTGGCGACCTCATGCGAAGAGTTGACTCATTGGAAAAGACTCTGATGCTGGGAGGGATTGGGGGCAGGAGGAGAAGGGGACGACAGAGGATGCGATGGCTGGATGGCATCACGGACTTGATGGACGTGAGTCTGAGTGAACTCCGGGAGTTGGTGATGGACAGGGAAGGTTGGCGTGCTGTGATTCATGGGGTCGCAAAGAGTCGGACAAGACTCAGCGACTGAACTGAACTGAACTGAATGAACAGAAGGCACATTGATTATCCAGATGGTTAAAAATATGCTCATATTTTTGTATATCATTGGAACAGAAGTATTTTAAAACCTCTGTTAACTTCAGTGACTTAGCAGCCATCCATTGGCAATGTGAAGCCATTATTGAATTAACAGAACCAGCTTAGAAATCAGATGGCTTCAAATTCCTGCTGACAGTTAGCGACAATGAATAAATCCATTTATTAAATAACAGCAACTCCCTTGCTGAGTCTTAACTAAAGCAGCAAAAATGAGACATAGTGTGACTGATTTTCAACATTACAGGAGTATATGGTTAATAAGCAGTCATGTTTTAAGAATGAAGCAGAAATATACTTGTAAGAATTTAAAAGCAATACTTTAAGGCAAACACTCAATGCTAGTCCTTTAAAAAAAAAGACTGACATATCAGACTTAAACCACACAACTCTTCATTTTATGTAGATCTATACTCATAAAAGTATTCAGCAATAATTATGTATTGAAAAACTTAGAAAATATCCTGAATTTGTGACATAACATTTTACATAGCTCAGCGACTCTTTATGCTAATTCATTGCCCCTTGGAGCATAAAACATTGTATGAATCTAGAATTTTAAAAATAGTACAAAGTATTGAAGTGCTTCAACCAGACAATAGGCATTTTTACCTATTGTGTCAAAGAGTTCCCTTATGTGGTTTTGCATTCTTTTATCATTAAATAAAATGGATGATAAATGAGAAGAGTTTAAATTCAGAGATGACTATGAAATGAATTTAAATTATTTTACCAGCTCCTGGGAAACACATTTTATTGAAATTTATTCAGAGTTTACTTTTAATTCTGTGAGGCTCTGTAAATACTTAGAGATTTAATTATTTCAAACAAAAACATACAAGCTGCTGCTACTAGAGGTAAAAAAAAAAATGAGCTGAAATATTTTGGTGAATATAATGAAAATGTTCACAAGTGCTACTACTTATTGAACATTCACTATGAGCCAGAAACTTAGCTAAGAATTACACATGTATATTCCTGCAATGAAAGTAAACCAAAAATTAAGAAAAAAATCTACTTGGCCAGTCCCATAATTACACTAGATTGGCTTTCTTGAGTGAAATTCATCCCACTTCAGAGTTATTCTATAAAACACTGCATAATTATTACTCCATATGGGGCTCCACCTACATGAAATAAAAAATGAGAGTAATTTAAAAGGTCATGATTACTAACTATGGTGACCAATAAATTAAACTCTCCTAAAAAATAAATAAAATAATATTAGGCAGGATTTATTAAGTCCATTAAGTGAAAGTTGCTCAGTTATGTCTGACTCTTGGCGACCCCAGGGACTACACAGTCCATGGAATTCTCTAGGCCAGAATACTGGAGTGAGCAGCCTTTCCCTTCTCCAGGGGATCTTCCCAACACAGGGATCAAACCCAAGTCTCCTGCATTGCAGGTGGATTCTTTATCAACTGAGCTATCAGGGAAGCCCATTAAGTCCATTAGGAAACCTAAATCGCACACTATTTCTAATGCTTCGTATTTTAGGATATTTTACATTACAATGAACCTGCCAGTAGCTATCTGGTACAGTTACACAATAAAATAACTTATATGTTAAGAAACAATTCTGTTGATGCTGCCACCATGTTTCAAAACATAAGACAAACACACCACTGGGAATACTAACCATTTGAGAAACTATATTCACTTACAGCTGTTTAGAGAAGGCACTACTTAAGTTTCTTCACGAGTTGTCAGACTGATAACTTAGGACTGAATGAATCCTGAGCCATTAAAACAATGTCAAAAAAAAAATCAATGAAAATTCTCTCCTAATTCCCCACACATGACCATTATAATCGAGGAGAGCAAGAAACAGACAGACAAAACACCTAGGTAGAATCAAATGTGACTCAGAGAGTCTTAGATTATTACGGGACCTTCAAATAAGTTTATTCAACAGGACTTATTAGCCACTGGGAGAGCAAGAGTGGGCTAGGACACAGTAGCTGGCACCTCCAACTTTACTGGATTGTCAAAACGTTTCTCTGATCTTTCTACCAAACAATAAAATATGAACCATTCAAAGGGAAAAATGCATTCTTTATGAGCAGATTTAGTGCAAGGGCCTGATGACATTTTCCAGCAGTGGAACAGCTAGTAATTAAATATCAAGGAGTTAATGACCTGGCTGACTCAATGAGCTTTGATTTGGTGCAATTAAGCCTCCTTCACTAAGGCTCATTCTTCTCTAGGGTTTCTGAGGAGCAGAGCTCCAAGTCCCAGGACAAGTCGCTGGGAAAAGCAAACAGAGGAGCAGCAACTTCTACTATCTATGCAACGCCACTTCAGTTCTGCCTAGGCATACACCATCTCCATATTTTCCAGGGTCGGCTGCAGTGCAGATTACTGGCCTGGCAAACTGGAACTGATGGATCACTATTCTTTCCACAGTACAAAACCAAACATAAGAGCCATTTACATACATATGCATACACAAATGTATGCAGCTAGTCACTCCCCAGCCTCCTTCCTGCCAGAAAGGTTACCCCACATCTGTCATAAATCACATTATTCAAAGATGGAGCTTGAGGAAAGATCAGATTAATGGATTAGAATCTAAACTACATCCTGCAAGATGAGAGAATTATGTGACTGTCAATATGAAGTTCATTTACAATTTTAAAAAAAGTTGACCAGTCCCACAGATGACACATTCTCATGACTTTAAGGAAAAAACATTGTATAGCAATTATTTTGTTCACTTTGAGCAATGACAGTGAGAAACCCTATCCCCAGAAACTTGTTTTAGCCATGAAGGAAGCAAGGCACCAGACATGAAAAAGAAGAGATGGAACAATCTAGACCCTCCTCAAAGTCTTAGCAGTTCAGTTCCCTGGACATTCCAGCAGCCCAGGCTTCAGTGAGTTACACCCGGGTCTTCACAGGTGCATCAACTGTGCACTCACCCTTTCATGGGCTGTAACTTACCTTCAGGGTTTAGGGTGTAAGGCTTTTGTTTTCAAATAAATATGTTGTCCCTATCTACATATATTATTATGATGGAACACAACACAACCATCAAAAATGATGTAAAAGAAGTTTTAATAATGTAAATTTTTCACATTATTTGTTTATCAAATGTTTATTAAACATTGATTAAATGTTTATCAAACTTTCGCTCTGGTGTGAACTCACATACACATTAAAACAAGGATGTACACCACTACACAGAAGTACTCTCAACTGTGGTTCTCTCTGGGTAGAGGAATTACATGTGATTTTTTTTCCTCCTTAAGTTTTTTGTATTTTTGAGGATTTCTACAATGAATACAATTACTTTAAAAAAAAATTGGATGAAAAAAAGGGAAAAAGGATGAAAATACAATAGGTAGATAGGTGGTACCATGGGAACACTGAATGTGCTATCTCTTAATCTCCTTAAATGTCAAGCTTCTTTCCTTTCCAATCATTTTGACTCTGGTCACAGCAGGAAATCTACCAGAAAGGCATGTGTGGTAGGGCAGAGCAGAACAGGAACAGATGTAACCCACAGAGAATCAAAGTCTAGAAACAGAAGAGGCAACTGAGAAGTACACTATATAACACCAGCCCAGAGACGGAAGTCATGAGGCATCCAGTTTAAACATAGCTTAATGGTTTTTACTTTTTAACAAACTGATCTAGATTTCTTGTTTTTCATATCCTCATCTTGCCAACTTACATTTAAAATGAATAACATGCTAAAGTTGAAAACATTTGCTTTTGTTACCTGTTAGCTTTAGGAAAAAAAAAAAAAAGACCAAAGACCAATTCCCTGTAGGAACAGGATTAATGACATAGGGTAATTACACCAATAGGCTGAAATATCCATAACAACATAAACCGCCATTAAACACATTTCTCAAGAGGCACTGTTATTAAAGAGAGATTCAGCCATTTTAAATTCATAAACAGGAAGTTTTGGGTCAAAAAACCTTTTCTCTGTAATCAGACTGTCTGAAGTCATTTGTTCCACCATTCCTGGCCCAGATTTCAGATAAAGAGAGAAAGTTAGGTTACAGCCCAGGCAAGACAGTATGTGAAGCTCTCAATTCAGGAAAAATTGTCAAGGCAACAAAGAGATGTACACTTTCTATTTGTGTGCTATAAATTCTTGGTCAGCTGTGTGTCATTTCCCACCAAACTCTCAGGCTCCCAAGTTTCCCATTCTTGCAAATGATGAGTGGGTTGGGCATATAGGGAGGTGAAGACACTCAAAAGAAACACAGGGAAAACTGATGGTCAAGAGACAAGAAACACAAAAAAGTAGCGCCCTCACTCTCCTCTTTCCTTGGAGGTATTTTGCACCATATATCATCAGGTTTTGGAAAATAACTCCTTTTTTTTCTTTTGGTTTTCTAATAAATTCATTCTTTAAAAAAAAATTTTTTTTTTACCTATCTGGTTTTTGTTCCAAGTTCCTTATTACTTTGTTTTCTATTTGTCTTAATTTTATAAACAATTTAAAATTTTTTCTTAAAATAGGTAAATTAATAATAAAAATCATTTATTTGGGTCATAACATTTCAAGTGCTAATAAAATCAAAATGAATTGTTTCCTATAATATTTCTAAACAACAGCTGTACTCAGTTCATAATCACTACACAATATAAAACTACAATGTTTTAAAATATGATGTTATGATAATCCCTTTTAAAATTCCATCAGAAAAATAAAACTTTTAGGAATACACCTGACTACAGAGGTGAAAGACCGACATGCTAAGAACTAGAAAACACTGACAAAAGAAACTGAAGATGATTTAAAGAAATGGAACAATATTCCATGCCTTTGCATTTGAAGAATTAATATTGTTTAAATTGCCATACTACCTAGGGCAGTCTACAGATTTAATGTTCAGTCCAGTTCAGTTCAATCGCTCAGTCGTGTCCAACACTTTGCAACCCCATGAATCACAGCATGCCAGGACTCCCTGTCCATCACCAACTCCCGGAGTTCACTCAAACTCACATCCATTGAGTCAGTGATGCCATCCAGTCATCTCATCCTCTATCATCCCCTTCTCCTCCTGCCCCCAATCCCTCCCAGCATCAGAGTCTTTTCCAATGAGTCAGCTCTTCACATGAGGTGGCCAAAGTACTGGAGTTTCAGCTTTAGCATCATTCTGCCGGGGTCCAGCCCCGGTGGATCCAGGGTGATTCGAAGGTGGGGACGGAGTTGGCGTCTTTGGAAAAATACATATTTAATCACAGATAGAGAGAGATTAGAAATGGATAGTGTAGTAGGAGGATTAGTGGAGAAAAAGAGGCTGAATAACTTGGATTACGTGGAATAGCATCCATGCTCCAGATGGGAATTCAGCCAGAAAAACGGGAGCAAGAAAGAAGCGACATGGGGGAATCAGTCTTTCCGGAAACTGATCCGATTTCTTTATTTTTGGGTTTGCTTATATACCTTTTGTTACACATAGGGATGAATACAGAGTCACGTGGGGGTCAGCAGTCCTGACCTTTATCAAAATCAGGTGCTTCACATAAATGTATTAAAAAAAAAAGGTCTTAGGAATATTACATCATCTTCTGGCCATGAGTGAGACCTGCTTACATTTTATGATCCTTTCTTTCTGATAACCAAAAAAAACTTATTTCTTCCAAGGGTGTTTTTTCTTAAACCAGGCACCACCCTCCAAATAAAGTTACATTCCTATAGGGTGAGGGTGTAGTGAGTTACAATCAAGAAAGGAATTTATTCAACCCAAGGTTAACATGATTAGTCTTAAAGGTTAATTCTTATTTCTCCTATATGCTTAAAGGTTAATACTTATTTCTTCCTATATGCTAGTTATATTCATTATAAGGGTAGGGAACATGGAGATTTAGCAGCAAACATCAGCCCAACAAATGAAAATCCTTTCACCAATGCTCCCCTTAAGATCTATTTAGTCTTAAGATATGATAAAGTTACATTCTTACACAGCAAGGACACAGTGATATATAACAAAGTACAGTGATCTATTACAAAAGAGAAAATCCATTAACTCAAAAAGTCTAGTATTGCTAACATCAAAAACTACCATATTTCCTTTGCTATATTCCAAATACATTGATTAATATATTCCCAGGTGCCTAAGGATATGGAGGCCTGGTGGCAATCATTGACTCAACAAGAAGAGAAAGTCCTATGCTAATTAAGACTCTCAAAATACTCCAAAACTCTCTGTGCTGTTTATGGTTGAGAGGTAGTAAACAGTCATGTGCCTAGTGGCGGCAGTAAGGATAATCCTGTCACACAAGCTAGTCTGTCAGCAGAGAGGTTTGACCTGAGACATCCTTGTCCCACCCAGAGCAGGGAATTAGCAGCAATTATTGACACAACAAATGAAGAGACCCTTCACCAATATAATTCCTAACCAACTATACTAATAATTTTAACTCCCCAAAATAATTTGCCTTTAGTAAGTCTAAAACATCTTGTGCCTCTCAGGTTGGGAGGCTGCAAGCAATCACATGTGGCTGGACAAACCTATACAGGTGGGCTAGATAACCTTCAGAGGAGTCCGTAAGCTGAAACACTCTTGTCACGCCCAAGAATTTTTATTGCCTTGGAGCTGCACGTTTACTCCTTCTCCGAGAGAAACGGTTATGGGGGAGAGCCCCCCGTAAAGTCAGAGGTGTAGGTGAGAGCATAAAACAGACTCTGGTTTTGGGGTTAGATGCTCGGGAACAGGGGGTTTCCTGAGGCTTGATCACGCCTTTGCGTATGCCAAGCCACCTTCCTCATGACCTTTGCCATGGGCGGAATTCCTCACGCTGGCCCCCGGCATCTTCCTTCCAAAGAACACCCAGGGTTGATCTTCTTTAGAATGGACTGGTTGGATCTCCTTGCAGTCCAAGGGACTCTCAAGAGTCTTCTCCAACACCACAGTTCAAAAGCATCAATTCTTCAGTGCTCAGCTTTCTTCACAGTCCAACTCTCACATCCATACATGACAAATGGAAAAACCATAGCCTTGACTAGACGAACCTTTGTTGGTAAAGTCGTGTCTCTGCTTTTCAATATGCTATCTAGATTGGTCATAACTTTTCTTCCAAGGAGTAAGCATCTTTTAATTTCATAGCTGCAGTCGCCATCTGCAGTGATTTTGGAGCCCCAAAAACTAAAGTCTGACACTGTTTCTAGTGTTTCCCCATCTATTTCCCATGAAGTGATGGAACCAGATGCCATGATCTTCGTTTTCTGAATGTTGAGCTTTAGGACAACTTTTTCACTTTCCTCTTTCACTTTCATCAAGAGGCTTTCTAGTTTCTCTTCACTTTCTGCCATAAAGATGGTGTCATCTGCATGTCTGCGATTATTGATATTTCTCCCGGCAATCTTGATTCCAGCTTGTGCTTCTTCCAGTCCAGCATTTCTCATGATGTACTCTGCATAGAAGTTAAATAAGCAGGGTGACAATATACAGCCTTGACGTACTCCTTTTCCTATTTGGAACCAGTCTGTTGTTCCATGTCCAGTTCTAACTGTTTCTTCCTGACCTGCATACAGGTTTCTCAAGAGGCAGGTCAGGTGGTCTGGTATTCTCATCTCTTTCAGAATTTTCCACAGTTTATTGGGATCCACACAGTCAAAGGCTTTGGAATAGTCAATAAAGCAGAAGTAGATGTTTTTCTGGAACTCTCTTGCTTTTTCCATGATCCAGCGGATGTTGGTAATTTGATCTCTGGTTCCTCTGCCTTTTCTAAATCCAGCTGGAACATCAGGAAGTTCACAGTTCACGTATTGCTGAAGCCTGGCTTGGAGAATTTTAAGCATTACTTGACTAGCATGTGAGATGACTGCAGTTATGCGGTAGTTTGAGCATTCTTTGGCATTGGCTTTCTTCGAGATTGGAATGAAAACTGACCTTTTCCAGTCCTGTGGCCACTGCTGAGTTTTCCAAATTGGCTGGCATATTGAGTGCAGCACTTTCACAGCATCATCTTTCAGGATTTGAATGAGCTCAACTGGAATTCCATCCCCTCCACTAGCTTTGTTCATAATGATGCTTTGTAAGGCCCACTTGACTTCACATTCTAGGATGTCTGGCTCTAGGTGAGTGATCACACTGTCGTGAATATCTTGGTTATGAAGATCTTTTTTGTACAGTTCTTCTGTGTATTCCTGCCACCTCTTCTTGATATCTTCTGCTTCTGTTAGGTCCCTACCATTTCTGTCCTTTATCGAGCCCATCTTTGCATGAAATGTTCCCTTGGTATCTCTAATTTTCTTCAAGAGATCTCTAGTCTTTCCCATTCTGTTGTTTTCCTTGATTTCTTTGCATTGATTGCTGAGGAAGGCTTTCTTATCTCTTCTTGCTATTCTTTGGAACTCTGCATTCAGATGCTTATATCTTTCCTTTTCTCCTTCGCGTTTTGCTTCTCTTCTTTTCACAGCTATTTGTAAGGCCTCCTCAGACAGCCATTTTGCTCTTTTACATTTCTTTTCCATGGGGATGGTCTTGATCCCTGTCTCCTGTACAATGTCATGAACCTCATTCCATAGTTTATCAGGCACTCTATCTATCAGATCTAGATCCTTAAATCTATTTCTCACTTCCACTATATAATCATAAGGGATTTGATTTAGGTCATACCTGAATGGTCTAGTGGTTTTCCCTACTTTCTTCAATTTAAGTCTGAATTTGCCAACAAGGAGTTCATGATCTGAGCCACAGTCAGCTCCTGGTCTTGCTTTTGCTGACTATATAGATCTTCTCCATCTTTGGCTGCAAAGAATATAATCAATCTGATTTTGGTGTTGACCATCTGGTGATGTCCATGTGTAGAGTCGTCTCTTGTGTTGTTGGAAGAGAGTGTTTGCTATGACCAGTGTGTTCTCTTGGCAAAACTCTAATAGCCTTTGCCCTGCTTTATTCTGTATTCCAAGGCCAAATTTGCCTGTTACTCCAGGTGTTTCTTGACTTCCTACTTTTGCATTCCAGTCCCCTATAATGAAAAGGACATCTCTTTTAGGTGTTAGTTCTAAAAGATCTTGTAGGTCTTCACAGAACTGTTCATCTTCAGCTTCTTCAGCATTACTGGTTGGGGCATAGGCTTGGATTACTGTGATGTTGAATGGTTTGCCTTGGAAACGAACAGAGATCATTCTGTCATTTTTGAGATTGCATCCAAGTACTGCATTTCAACTCTTTTGTTGACCATGAAGGCTACTCCATTTCTTCTGAGGGATTCCTGCCTGCAGTAGTAGATATAATGGTCATCTGAGTTAAATCCACCCATTCCAGTCCATTTTAGTTCGCCGATTCCTAGAACGTCGACATTCACTCTTGCCATCTCCTGTTTGACCACTTCCAATTTGCCTTGATTCATGGACCTAACGTTCCAGGTTCCTATGCAATATTGCTCTTTACAGCATCGGACCTTGCTATTCCATGCTGTTTTTCACAGAACAACTAATCCTAAAATTTACTGCATAAATTGTACCAGTGTTTTCTTAAGTCAGTCTCCCAAAACAACATAAATAAAGGCAAAAATAAACAAATGCAACCTAATCAAACTTATAAACTTTTGCATAGTAAAGGAAAAG
Source organism: Ovis canadensis (assembly GCF_042477335.2). Classification (NCBI taxonomy): domain Eukaryota; kingdom Metazoa; phylum Chordata; class Mammalia; order Artiodactyla; family Bovidae; genus Ovis; species Ovis canadensis. Next base: position 229,627,932 of record NC_091245.1, read on the forward strand.
ATAAACAAAATGAAAAGACAACCTATGGAGTGGGAGAAACTATTAGTAAATGGTGCAATAGACAAGGGCCTAATTCCAAAACATACAAATAGCTCATACAACTCAATAACAACAACAAAAACAACAAATCAGATAACCCAATAAAAAGTGGGCAGAAGATCTAAACAGACGTTTTTCCAAAGAAGACAAACAGACAGCCAATGAGTACATGAAAGGATGTTTAACACTGTGAATTATCAGAGAAATGCAAATCAAAACTACAATGACGTACTAACTCACATTGGTCACAATGTCCATCATTAAAAAGTCACAACAAATGCTTAAGAGGGTATGGAGAAAGGGAACCCTTCTACACTGTTGGTAGGAATGTAAATTGGTGCAGCCATATGGAAAACAGTATGGAGATTCCTCAGAAAACTAAAAATTGAGTTGCAATATGATAAAAGAATCCCATTTCTGGACCTATATCTGGATGTAACCTTAATTTGAATAGATATATGCAGCCCAGTGTTCACTGCAGCACTGTTTACAACAGCCAAGACATGGAAGCAACCTAAATGTCCGTCAACAAATGAATGGATAAAGAAGATATGGGGTGTGTGTGTGTTTCACACACACAATGGAATACTACTCGGCTACAAAAAGAAATGATTCCATTTGCAACAACATGGAGGGACCCAGAGATTATAATACTAAGTGAAGTAAGTCAGACAAAGAAAGACAAACATATGACATTGCCTATACGTAGAATCTTAAAAAAAAAAAAAAGACACAAGTGAACTTATTTCTGAAATACAAAGAAACTCACACAAAAAAACAAACTTCTGGTCACTGAAAAAGAAAGAGGATGGGGGAGGAATAAATTAGGAGTTTGGGACTAACATATACACACTACTATGTATAAAATAGATAGCAAACAAGGGAACTATGCTCAAAATTATACAATAACCTATCAGGGAAAAAAATCTGAAAAAGAATATATATATATCAGTTCAGTACAGTTGCTCAGTCATCTCCAACTCTTTGAGACCCCCTGTAGCACACTAGGCTTCCCTGTCCATTACCAACACCCAGAGCTTACTCAAACTCATGTCCATCGAGTGGGTGATGCCATCCAACCATCTCATCCTTTGTCATCCCCTTCTCCTCCTACCTTCAATCTTTCCCAGCATCGGGGTCTTTTCCAATGAGTCAGTTCTACGCATAAGGTGGCCAAAGTACTGGAGTTTCAGCTTCAACATCAGTCCTTCCAATGAATATTCAGGACTGACTTCCTTTAAGATTGACTGGTTGAATCTCCTTGCAGTCCAAGGGACTCTCAAGAGTCTTCTCCAACACCACAGTTCAAAAACATCAATGCTTTCGTGCTCAGCTTTCTTTATAGTCCAACTTGCACATCCACACATGACTACCAGAAAAACCATAGTTGTGACTAGATGGACCTTTGTTGGCAAAGCAATGTCTCTGCTTTTTAATATGCTGTCTAGGACTCTTGCCTGGAAAATCCATGGATGGAGGAGCCTGGTAGGCTGTAGTCCATGGGGTCGCTAAGAGTTGGACACGACTGAGCGACTTCACTTTCACTTTTTACTTTCATGCATTGGAGAAGGAAATGGCAACCCACTCCAGTGTTCTTGCCTGGAGAATCCCAGGGATGGGGAAGCCTGGTGGGCTGCCGTCTATGGGGTTGCACAGAGTTGGACACGACTGAAGCAACTTAGCAGCAGTAGCAGCAGGTTGGTCATAACTTTCCTTCCAAGGGGCAAGTGTCCTTTAATTTCATTGCTGCAGTCACCATCTGCAGTGATTTTGGAGCCCAAGAAAATAAAGTCTGACACTGTTTCCATTGTTTCCCCATCTATTTGCCATGAAGTGATGGGACCGGATGCCATGATTTTAGTTTTCTGAATGTTGAACTTTAAGCCAACTTTTTCACTCTCCTCTTTCACTTTCATCATCAGGCTCTTTCATTCTTCACTTTCTGCCATAAGGGTGGTGCATCTGCATATCTGAGGTTATTGATATTTTTCCTGGCAATCTTGACTCCAGCTTGTGCGTCATCCAGCCTGGCATTTCACATGATGTACTCTGCATGTAAGTTAAATAAGCAGGATGACAATATACACTCTTGATGTACTCCTTCCCCAATCTGGAACCAGCCTGTTGTTATGTTGGCTCTGAATTTGATCTCTGGTTCCTCTGCCCTTTCTAAATCCAGCTTGAACATCTGGAAGTTCACCGTTCACGTATTGTTGAAGCCTGGCTTGGAGAATTTTGAGCATTACTTTGCTAGCTTGCGAGATGAGTGCAATTGTGTGGTAGTTTGAACATTCTTTGGCATTGCCTTTCTTTGGGACTGGAATGAAAACTGACCTTTTCTAGTCCTGTAGCCACTGCTGACTTTTCCAAACTTGCTGTATATTGAGTGAAGTACTTTAACAACATCATCTTTCAGGATTTGAAATAGCTCAACTGGTATTCCATCAGTTCCACTAGCTTTGTTCGTAGTGATACTTCCTAAGGCCCACTTAACTTCGCATTCCAGGATGTCTGGCTCTAGGTGAGTGATCACACCATTGTGGTTATCTACATCATGAAGATCTTTTTTGTATAGTTCTTCTGTGCATTGTTGCCACCTCTTCTTAATATCTTCTGCTTCTGTTAGGTCCATAACATTTCTGTTCTTTATTGTACCCATCTTTGCATGAAATAGATATATATAACTGAATCATATACATATAGTATGTATATATATGTATATATCACACACACATAGCCTATAGGGCTTTCACATATGTATGTGTGTACATATATATGTATGTAGGTATGTATGTATATATACACACACATACATGCACACACACATAGCCTATATATACACACATATATATATATGGGCTTCCCAGGTGGCACATAGGTAAAGAATCCTCCTGCCAATGTAGGAGATGCAGGTTGAAACCCTGAGCCAGGAACATCCCCTGGACTAGGAAATGGCAACCTGCTCCAGTATTCTTGCTTGGGAAATCCCATGGACTAGAGCCTGTCAGGCAAATAGTCAGACACGATTGAGCACACATGGATACACACATACATACACAAATACATATATATATAGAGAGAGAGAGAGGGAGAGAGGCTTCTCTGACCAAATCATTATGCTATATACCTAGAACTTACAAGATATTGTAAATCAACTAACTTCAAGTTATTTAAAAGGATATATATACTCACAATGTTCATAGCACTATTTATAACAGCCAACACATGGAAGCAAGCTAAATGTCCAGAAATTAATGGATAAAGATGTGATATATACCACACATAAAATAGATAGTCAGTGGGAATTTGCTATGTGAGTCAGGGAACTCAAACAGGGTCTCTATAACAATCTAGAGGGGTGGGACGGAGAGGGAGATGGGAGGGATGTTCAAGAGGGAGGGGACATGTATATACCTATGGCTGACTCATGTTGATACTTGACAGAAAACAAAAAAATTTGGTAAAGCAATTATCCTTCAAATATATGGTATATATCACCAATTGGAGAAGGAAATGGCAACCCACTCCAGTATTCTTGCCTGGAGAGTCCTGTGGACAGAGGAGCCTGGTGGGCTGCTGTCCATGAGGTCACACAGAATCGGACATGACTGAGGTGACTTAGCATGCATACATGCATTGGAGAAGGAAATGGCAACCCACTCCGGTGTTCTTGCCTGGAGAATCACAGGGACAGAAGAGCCTGGTGGGCTGCCATCTATGTGGTCACACAGAGTCAGACAAAACTGACTCTGTGCAGCAGCAACATATCACCAATCCAATGGACATGAACTTGGGCAAACTTGGCAGATGGTGAGGGACAGGGAGGCCTGGCGTGTGTGGTCTCAGTGAGACACCACTGGGCGACTGAACAACAACAACATACACACACACACAAACACATATAGCACAAGGAACTGAATTCAATATCCTGTAATAAGCCACAATGTTAAAGTATATCTGTATAACTGAATCACTTCAGAAATGTACACCAGAAATGGATATGACATTGTAAATCAACTGTACTTTAACAAAAAATAACAACAACAACAAAATGATGTTACTAGAAAACAAATGCAGATGTGCCTCACTTTCTCAGCAACAGTAAACTTAAAAAGAGAAACTGAATTTATGATAGTCATACCCCTTCGTGAATGCTTTTATAGGAAAAAAAAATTCTGTTTTGCAAATATTAGGTTTCATAGGAGGGCTTCCCTGGTGGATCAGATGATAAAGAATCTGCCTGCAATGCAGGAGACCCAGGTTTGATCCCTGGGTTGGGAAGATCCCCTGGAGAAGGAAATGGCTACCCACTACAGTTATTCTTGCCTGGAGAATTACATGGACACAGAGCCTGGTGGGCTTCAGTCCATGGGATTGCAAACAGTTGGACAGGACTGAGCAATTCACACACACACACACACACACACACACACACACAGAGGTTCCACAGTGGTAGTTTTTTTTTTTTTTAAAGGGGAAGAACACTCGCACTTATGCTTTTAACCCTATCACAACTAGCAGTGGGTTAGGTGCTTTCATCATTTTTATCACTTAACACTCAAAACCATTTCACAGAGGAACCTGAGGCACAGAAAGAGTAAAATCCCCCAGGGTCATTTAGCAGTGATTGCTGGGGCTCAAATTCACACCCGCTTCTTTTCTGCTTCAAAAGACAGACTTTTCTAATACACATGACTCTCAGGAATATTGCAGCAGGAACAGTCACATCGTAAGACGTTTACCCAACCAGGTACACAGGTAAGATGTCATGAATCTTGGCCTCAGGATAAACGAACTTGGGGAGAACAGTTTTGTAGACCAAAATCCGTCATAAGCATAAAACTCAAAACCAGCAAATGGCAATGATAATAATTCATCAGATGTGAAGGGTTTTATTATATAAAAAAATATTAAGGTTTCTTCACTTATCCCCATAACACTCCTGAGAGACAGTGAGGCAGGTTTTAACACTACCCTCTTCTCGTAGCCAAGGAAACTGAGGTACAAGGCACCAAGTGACTACTCAAGAATAACCATTAGTGAGGGACAAAGCTGGAGCCAGAACCCATGTTTCTTAATGTGCCATCCGTGCCACTTCTCCTGTGTCATACAACATTCGGGAAATGGTTGTTATCAACATGAAACTGACAACTGATAGTCTCAACAGGTGTCAAGCATTCTCTCCAGTTCACACTTTGAGCAGGTTTTGCATTGCAGTGGAAATACAGGCTCTTTCTCAATTCATCCCATGTCTGTCTAGCCAAATTGTTCTATTTCACAATATGCTCATAACCATATTTACTTTCTTGCTGTCTTGAAGAAAACCTCAGGTAATCTGTCTTGGAGAAAACATTATTATTAGTAAACTATTCATTGCCAAAGAGGCTTTCCTCATTCATCTTACTAACCCTCTCCATTCCCCTGGGATCCCTGCTGTGAAGTAGAATAAACAGAGGGATTTACCACAGAGAACAAGAAAGCAGAAACCAAAAAATGACTCCTCTGTGAGCACTCTAGGTTTCTGATGACAAGAAGCTCTGAGAGGCAGGATTGACCACTTAAGAAAAAATATGATACACAAACTTCTGTTCCAGTAAACACTGATGATTCCCAAAGTAGTCTTTTTAAACAAATTCTAAGCTCTACTTGGGAAAAGAGTCAAGCACCATCTGAAGAAGACAACATTTTGGAGGAAAAGGCCTGTAAAACACTGCATTTTAATCAAATGGAATATTTCATTTAGTATTACTGACTTGTTCAGTCGTCATCTCTGACTCTTTGCAACTCTATGGACTGTAGCCCACCAGTCTACTCCATCGATGGAATTTTCCAGGCAAGAATATTGGAGTGGGTTGCCATTCCTTCTCCAGGGGATCTTCGCGACCCAGGGATGGAACCTGGATTTCCTGCACTGCAGGCAGATTTGTTACCATCTGAGCCACCAGGGAAGCCCCAAAACTGCATAATTGGACAAACAGTGGTCCCTACCCTTGATACTTCCTCTGCCAAGAATGTCTCCCTCAACCCCAGACTAAGATAGGTGATCCCGGCTCTCCACCCACCCCCTCTCCATGCTATCACTTTTCTTCTTGCCCCTTGGCCCAGTGTTCAATTGTGCCCTTAAGTGTTTGATGTTTGTTTCTATTTGTAAGTTCTGTCTGTTTAACTTATCCTATAGACCCAGTGTCTGGTATATATGCCTGGGGAAACTAGAAGATGTTCAGTAAATAATTGCTAAATAAACTTAATAGATGAAGGAGAGACATGTGAATTCCAAGGACAGGTGCAGTTTCCTACTGGATCTCTACTTTTCTAGGACAACTTCTCCAACCCTTGAATGAAGAACATTCTTCTCTGAGTGAGCTATGGATTGGCCAATCAGTCTGGGCATCTTGGCCAAGTACCACAACCATAGAAGCCTCCACTGAGCGTGTGGACGTGGTGTGTATTTGTGCACACAGAAGGCTTCAGAAACTAAAAGGGAGAGAAATGCTGGCTCTTTGGGTGACTCTCATTTTTCACTTTAAGTGTTTGTCCCCTACTGTCTTGATTACTGCCATTTATACGTTTAGTTGGGAGAGGAGCACAAATTGAAAGCTATGTATTATGAACAATTCTACCTTAACTAAGCAATAAAGCATGCATTAATGAGACACAAAACAAAGTCCCCCCAACCAACCTCTATAAATCTGTTGGAAAGGTCTGCTTTGTCAAGGACAGCCACACTGTATTTCTGTTTCTGGCACATTCAGTCCCTGTACCTCTTCAAAGCAAAGGGAGTCAGTTCCCTACACTTGTGCAGCACTTCACGGTTTTTTTCCTAAGTACTTTTTTTTTTCCTAAGGTCTATTAAATTGGAAGTTTCCACTGAGATACCATGAAAGTGAAATTCCCACTTGAAGTTCCAGGCCCATGGGCAAATTTGTAAAAGAAATATTTAATAGTTCACTTGTGATTCTAAATAGACCTAACCCATGTGCAAACTGGAAGGGTCAAGAGAATGACAATGAAGGTTTTCCAGGGAAGATTTCATGGGGCAGCACTGTTTCACATGTGCACAGAAGGTAGGTGCAGGTGGTGGGTACATCTCCTTTCACTTCATGTCAGGAAAGAGGGCCTCCAAAATATCATTTGGACAGCCTAGCATGTGTCCCCCGATTTGGAGTTTGGGGGAATGGATGGCTGGCTCCCTCTTGAGAGAGCGCAAGAACTGAAGGAGAGGCGGGAGGACAAGGTGACCAAGCTGGCCTGGCCTGAGCCCCAGCACTTGTCACAGGAGCCCCTCAAGCACTTCCTGTGGACAGATGTGGGCTCAGGGCAAGGGAGCTAGCGGGAGAGAGAAGACAATGGGTCCTGCCCAGGAGGATGGCTTGCAGGGGCGAAAAGACTCCATACAGTCTGTATGATATGGACGACTGAGAACAGGAGGTAAGGGGAAAGCAATGCTTACAGCATAACTAAGTAAAATGTAAGGTCAGGGGAGAGGCTGAAAAACTCACACAAGTGACCAGGAAAGAGAGAGTCTTTCAGCATTTAGGAGGCACTGAAAGCATGAAGCCATTTTGTGTCACCATCAGTCAAGAGCACTTCCCTGCCCCTCCCTTTTTCTGCTTAGACCTTGGCAAGATGAGAAACTTCGAGCAGGGATCCCAATCACAAAGGTCTTAGCTGCATGAGGGAAACAGGAAGATCTCATTTCAAATCAAGTTTGAAGTTTTGATGACCTCATCAAACTGCTCATTTAATCCTCTGACCTGAGATTGTATTTACAACTTAAAAGTCCCCATAATCAAGGATGGGTACACACTGGAAAGTAGTGTTAGCCGTTCAGTTGTGTCCAACTCCTTGCAACCCCAAGGACTGTAGCCTGCCAGGCTCCTCTGTCCATGGGACTTCTCAGGCAAGAATACTGGAATGGGTAGCCAGTCCCTTCTCCAGGGCATCTTTCTGGCCAAGGGTTTGAACCCGGTCTTCTGCATTGCTGGCAGATTCTTTACCGTCTGAGCCTGCCAGGGAAGCCCAATAATCAAGGATATTACTTGTAAATTGTCAGAAAGTCATAGGACTGCCTAAGTTTTCATCCCGGGGTAGGGAAAGAACTTCCCTCACCGAATACATTCAAACTGGACAGTGAGAAGCAAACATCAAGATGATTTCTGATTAGATTCCACCTTGTTTGTGGTTACTAAATTAACTGAAACTCTTTCAGTAGCAAGTCATACCTGAAACCCAACAAAATACCTTCCACAGACTGAGTTGTAGCCCCTACAACTTGTATGTTGAAATCCCAATTCTCTGTATATCAGAAAGTGGAGGTATTCAGAAATAAGGGCTTTAAAGAGGTAATGGAGTTAAAATTAGGTCATTAACATGGGCACTAATCCAATATGACTAAGGTTCTTACAAGAAGAGATTAGGACACAGATTCACAAAGAGGAAAGACCGCCTGAAGACACAGGGAGAAGACAGCCAGGCATCTGCAAGCCAAGGGGAGAGGCCTCAGAAGAAGCCAATCCTGCCGACACCTTTGTTTTGACTTTCTAGCCTCTAGAATTGAGAGAAAACAAATTTCTGCTGTTTATTCCACGCAGTATGTGGTACTTTGTTACAGCAGCCTACAAAAATCACATAAAGTGGAACAGTTTTGCCACCAGCATGTATGAGTCTCCAATATAAAAAGAAAAAAAATTCATCAGAATGCAGACACAACTACAAAGTCAAGGTGAAAAACAAATTTTATGTAGGTTATTTTTTAGGACTTAAAATGTGGTTGTTCAAACAGTTCCTCTATTTATCACTTTATCATTCTCCCTATTTTAAAAATATCACAGTAGGTATTAAATACCCATGCTATCACACCAGACAACTTCAAAGACAAAACTGGAAATTATTTTGCTTTTCCAACTGTACTTTCAAGACAGCTTCTGGTTAGAAGAGATAACACAGCTGGCTTTGATTCTGGGCTTTTGCTGAGGTTGGGATATTAAAGCAACACAGGTTAGGGTTTTCTAGCTTTACTTTCAGGCATGGGATGTTCCTTGTACACATATCTGGCAAAGGCAAAGATGCAGAAAAAGGCCTCCTGCCCCATCAACCTTCAGAGCTTCTATTTGACGACATCAACCTATTTGCCTTAGGTAGCAAACCTAACAACTTCTGCTTTCTTGATTCATCTGTAAAACAGAAATACTTGCTGTGAGGCATCCTGGGAGGATCAATGACTATTTATAGGGCTATAATGAGCTCCTTGGAATATACTTGAAATAAAACAAGTGCGAGTGACTTGCTTCTTAAAGTTCCTCTATCAATTCAGGCTCTACCCAACCAATATTCAAGTCAGGAGGGCCCAGAAGAATGTTGTCATGGTCCCCATCTATTTGGGTCAGAGTGCAGGCCTGTGACAATAGTATCTGATTTTTCAACTCAGTACCCACAGCCACCATTGCCATCAGTTCAGTTCAGTTCAGTCACTCAGTCGTGTCCGACTCTTTGCAACCCCATGAATCGCAGCACGCCAGGCCTCCCTGTCCATCACCAACTCCTGGAGTTCACTCAGACTCATGTCCATCGAGTCGGTGATGCCATCCAGCCATCTCCTCCTCTGTCGTCCCCTTTTCCTCCTGCCCCCAATCCCTCCCAGCATCAGAGTCTTTTCCAATGAGTCAACTCTTCGCATGAGGTGGCCAAAGTACTGGAGTTTCAGCTTTAGCATCATTCCTTCTAAAGAACACCCAGAGCTGATCTCCTTCAGAATGGACTGGTTGGATCTCCTTGCAGTCCAAGGGACTCTCAAGAGTCTTCTCCAACACCACAGTTCAAAAGCATCAATTCTTTAGCATAGCACATTCATAATGAAGACAGAAAAGAAACTTCTCAAACTGAAACAAATATCCCCCTACTTGGTTGAAAGGAGCCACACAGCCAGTACAGCTAGCAGAATGCTTTTGCTCTAAAGGCAACTTAGTATGTACTTCTATGACTGTGGAATTTTCCAGCACTGTGTAGCTATCCTGGGAAGGTCTAAGAAGTCCTTGGCCTCAAAGAGCTTAAATTTTTGGTATGGAGTCAGGCTTATTGAAATGAAAATATAGAGAGCAATCACATGCTGGAAAGAGATACAAAACAGCTCTGGTCTCAGGCGTACTATATTTATTAGCTGTTTCGTCTCAGATTTCCTCACTCCACTCACCTTTGAATAAAGAACCTGGCCTAATGGTCAGTAGACTTTAGTTCCCAAATTCTAGAACTCTAATCATCAAAATGCACGGTACAATCATGGTTCAGAAGTCATAAAGTGAGATGCCACTGGGGCCCTCTAGAAATAGATGGAATCACTGAGTTGAGATATGAATTAGCAGAAAAAAGGAATCAGACTAAACTAGGGCAAAGGGGCACTAGTTACAGAGCCAGCCTTCCTGGCTCCTCAATGTTAGGTCCCTGAAGGAGCCTTGTCTCAAGGGCTGTATCTCTTATGCCGCTTCCGTCACCTGTACCTCCACTTCTGCCAGCATCAAGGGTCCTAGCTGCTAGATTACTGAATCCAGAGGTTTATGGCCATGAGGTGAGCTTGCCTTACAGCTCCAGTAGGCTTAATTTTCCACCACCATCAACTATGGCATGAGTATCCCATAAAGGATGCTAGTGCCTTGTAAGAGAGGGATGAGCAGAACTAGAAGGTGAGATTTATGTCCCCTCTGGCTCTACACTTAACTAACTCTTCAACCCTGGACCAGTCATTTAACCTCTCTAGACTTCAATTTACTCCCTCATAATATCTGCTCTCGTTATTAAAATATCACCACTTTCATCTGAGGAAACTACCTGAGATAATATGCATGACTAAACCTGAATTCTGGAAACACTAAGGTAGTTATTTTTATTCTTATTATTAGTGGCACAGATGTGAGGGCTTATTAAGGTGATGAATTAGAAGAGTTTGGTATTCTGCTTCCAGTAATAGTAGACTAGTTTACAGCAAAACCATCAGCCAGCATCCTGAGAACACAAGTACTCACTAAAACACTTTATAACTGCTATAAAAGTTGAAGACCACAAATTTTTGTTAATAATGACAAAATTAGAACAATTAGGCCAAACTCAATTGTCGTTTTGATCACCAAATGGGTAGTTTAAGTAAAACTATATTGCATTTACATCTATATGCTCTACAACATACACATACTAAATAAATTAAAAACCTCTCAAAACTATAATGATTCCTACTTCCAAAACTCACTGGCAGCATGAACTGGAATGAGAAATTCAAATTTATGCATGCAAATGTGACACTTACAAATAGGGATTTTAGTGAACTGGTAAATCAGATTTGCCGAACAGCGGCTGTTGCAAATGGCCATGACTGCTGCTTGTTTGATAACAACGTGTGGTTTCCACATTTAGAATTCGAAGAGCTGACTTCCATGATTAGAAGTAGCTTGCCGATTTTCAGAATTTTACAAGTTGAGTGTGTTTGTACAGAAGCAGTTTATTCTTAAACGGAATATAAAACAAACAGCAGAGAATAGTCATTTTTCTATTTTTGCTGAGCGAGATAAAAATGAACCTCAGTGGGGTTTTATGTCAATAAACATCTGACAGAGAATAAGAGATCTGAAAGGAAATCTAAATGTGAATTATTTCATATCATCAGACATAAGTCAGAATTTAGCTTGTCACTTTGTAAAAATATCATGTAACTGACCTATCTTGGTCCCTTGTGGAGAAGTCAGTCCACTATACAACTGCTCTGTGCCTTATAGTACGTCACAAGGTGTTACATATTACATATTGATTGTGGAGGGCATATGCCAGTACCTCTACCCAGCCTTGAAATAGCAAATGTTTTCCAGGAAGCCTACTATACTTAGGACACTATATTTTTCTAACACTTAAGCCCCATGGCTGCTTAAACTATTTTATTCTGTTCTTGAGAGCAATATATAGTAGGTGCTGACTTCCACATGAAGAAGTTGCCCCATTCGTTATCAGGACATATTTTGGCTGGTTAGACTTAATTCTCTCTCTCTCCCTAGGATAGAACTTGCCAAAACTAAAGCTGATTTTGTCTCTGGGCTGCATCTTCCTTTCATTCTAGAAGTTTAAGAATATAAAGAGATGGAGAACAGCCAAAAGTTTTTTATGTTCCTCTCAAAAATAATAACAAGCTATTACCCACACTATTGTAACCCTCTGTAAGACTGGATTCTTCAACGTATCCAAAATTTCTAGGCTTCAAGCTGATGTGGCTGGGTTTTCCTCATAACTAAGCACTGTGGGAATACTCAATTGACTGTGCCTAAGACAATAATTTTTTTCATAGGGCAGAAATCATGGCTCAATGATAATATCCAATCACATCCTCCTTTGTCATTTAGGAGAGAGGTTAAACCTTAACTAATTTCTTTTCTAACATAAACAGAGGACTTCCCTGGTGGCACAGTGGATAGGAATCTGCCTAACAATTCAAGGAAAACTGGTTCAATCTCCAGTCTGGGAAGATTCCACATACTATGGAGCAACTAAGCCCTTGAGCCACAGCTACCAAGCCCGAGGGCTGCAACTGCTGAAGCCCACGTGCCTAGAGCCTGTGCTCCGCAACAAGAAAAGCCACCACAATGAGAAGACTGCACGCCGAAACAGAGCAGCCCCCACTCACTGCAACTAGAAAAAGCCCGCACAAAGACCCAGGGCAGCCAAAATCAAATAAATTAAAAAAAGGAACAGAATGAGTGAATGTAACTTCTGAAGAAAGACCTTCAACAAGGCATTTGTAGAAAAATTTTTACACTCTTTGCTCATTCTCTGGGAAAGGGGCATACAGTTTCTGGTTTAACTTGTCTTAGAGTATCAGATAACAGAGTTGGATAATTCCAACCACTTCCCTTGAGAAGAATAAAAAATCATCTTCTGAAGATGTTAGGAGTCTCAGAACCCAAGAAGATTGTCCTGAGACTTTATCATGCACACAAGGTTCAATCACACCCATACAAGCTTTGTGGAAAAAGACTATTTTGCCCAGCAGAGAATCATTCTGGGATCATATCAAAAAAGGGTAAGCTCTCTTACACTGTCTGAATTTCCAACTCAGCTTCAATATTCATTTAAAATTGAGGGTGACTGAGGGGAAACTGGCATTTCCTTATGACTAACTACTTTTTTTTTAATGAAGTTTATCTAACTACTTTTCTATTTAATATTCTAGCACCCAGTCCAATATTCTTTGATGTGACATGGTTTGAGAGCAGTGGTGAGAGAAGAAAGCTATTTCACATGTTATCATGAGTTAAACCCACTTAATAAACCAGCTGCGTGTACTATGCAATGACCTACAACTTGCTAAAATAAGGCCACATTTTCTAAGTCATCTTGACTAACTCCTAAAGCCCTTTCTTAAGAATCAGGAAATAAAGCATATGGTTCTCATGAAGCTCTTTCAGAATGATAAAACATTCATTCAAAAAAAAAAATATCTTAAAGTGGAAATAAGGCAGGAATCAGTCTAACTAGGTTCTGACTCATTCCAATTTCCTGACGGACTTCAAGGCAAGATGCCGAAACTCCTTATGATCAAGTTTTATTATGATATTTAAAGCGAGATCTTAAAAGGCAGATGACTTCATTTTAAAATAAAGCTCATCAGTGAATAGGGAATATATCGATTGCTTTTAGAATTGGACTTTTTTCTTTGTTCCTTGAGGTTATTCTTGATGTAACCAGACAGAAATTGTAGTCACTTTGCCAGTAAAAATCTCTAAGTTAATTTTATAGCAACTGCAAATTGGACAGGCATTAGTTTCACTCCAGAGAAGGGGTAAATTAGTACCTTTGGATGTTTATTCATTGGCAATTTACTGGTAAAACAGGCCTGATATACAAATAACCTGTCCTTATATTACCTGAATTTCACTTCTAGGATATGGTCAACCTCACTTTATCACATGCTTTATGAGGAGAAAATTCATGACTGTCTTCTTTTTGCCTAGCACAGAGCCTGACACATATGCCAACTGTATAAGAACTTTTATTTTTTAAGAATCATCTAAGTTTGCTTATCTGCACATACCAAAAATGCATAAATTCTTTCAGTTTTTACTGCTATGAGAATGATTATAAGGTATATACGAGATATCCAAATTCAATCTACACCATTTAAGTATCTTTTAGAGTTGTATGGCCCTAAGAATATGAAAGACTATAAGATCCCATCAAGTTCTTTAGATATAGATGGGAGAGTCATTACATAATAGGAACCAGAAAGACGCAAGTGATGAACCTGGTGGATGACAGACATTTGGATTGTGTACAGTCAGTTTCTAGTGTATGAAGACAGTCTGGGGAATGAGCAAAGTACCTTTATAATATCAGCATTCTGAGACAAAGATTCCCTCACCACCACCCTCTGATTTATAAAAGAGATTGTCCAAAACAAGCATTCTCAGGCCGTTAAAAATTGTGTGTGAGTGTGTGAGAGAGAGGGAGAATGGCACACCAGTCTCTTTTCAAGATTATATAACACACTTGCAAGGCATATAAGACCTTAAATTCTTAAGTTGCAGAGCATGCATGATAAGCCTTGCAAAAAACTTGGTGGGGGGTGGAATGTGAGTGACTGAGGATTTAATGTGGCAGGATATGAAAACTACATGCATAAATGCAACTGCTGGGTTTCAGCTGTCTCAACAAAATATGCAGTTCATCCTTGGGGGATGGGAGGCCATGATACTGCATTCCTAAAAACTAAAACCATCTTATGCATAAGAAAGTAAAGAGGCTTTTGTGGTCCTAGAGTTTTACCCATTTAGAGCTTCCAGATGGGTCATAAACCTCATTGTCAAAGACAAGGCGAAGCAAAGTCCTTCCAGAGTGGAGGTACCAGGAGCCTGCGGAGGGTGAGAGGCAGGCTGGGGATGCAGTGGATCCCTCAGGTCAGTCTGGAAGGCCTGGCCCTTATTTCCATAAAGCCCTCAGAGGTGGCAAACCTCTGAACAGAGTGACCACAATGAGTGTTCTGGCTCTGGGGCATACTGCCCTTGGCTGGCACCACAGAGCCTGTCTGCAGGGACAAAGACCATGGGTGGGCACTTCAGAGAGCCCCTCACAGTGATAGACCCGGGCAGTGCAGTGCTACTCCAGCCTTGGCAAAGTAAACAGAAGAAGCCATGGTGACTATGATGACAGCTCAGGGCCAGACTTCTCCTTGTGTTCCCAGGACCACTTAAACCCTGGGAGACCAAGACAAGACAGTGCACAGGTGTGGGGGGGGTGGGGCACTGGAGGAGAACCTCAGCAACAACTGACATCAGATTCCTCACCAACCCTGACAAGGAGGGCTCAAACACCAATTTAACTGGAGTGACAAAAATAAAGACAAGTAATGTTTTCTTGAGCCCAAGTTTCATAGAGCAGTTCACACCAGCTACTCGCTTATTAATGTTCTAATACAAAACAGGACAAAGTCTATATATGACATTTGGATGCAGCTACTTCCAACGGGAGAAAAAAATTTTCTTCAGTCTGAAAGCAAACTATTAGACTTTTAGCTTTTGTATAACAGGTACTTCTCCCTTTCTAACAGCCTTCTCTGTGCTTGAGCTGATGAAGGTACCTACCATAAGCAGCATGAGAACACAGCCCAGGTATACCTATTAGAGCCATTGGCTATTTTTTAATCTTTAAGACAGCACTGTGAAAATGGTCACAAGTAAATACCCTATTTTGGAAGAAAGCCCAGTTCTTAAGTGGCCTCAATTATGACCTCAGATAAATGAAAAAGCAGAACACAGTTGTCACAGGCCAAAGGGAGAGGAAAAGAGAAAGAAAAAAGGCCCTCAGAAAAGGCTTCTAGGTCAGTCTTCCTGCTGAATCAAAGGGTGCACAGAGCTAGCCCTAAAAATATCCAGTCTAACCAGACTCTTCCTGTCTTTAGTGGGTTTCACCAATTTTATTCTAAAGCTAAATAGTACTGGTTATGATTCTCATGCATATAAAAAAAAAAGGGGGAATATTTCAAAGCCATTATCCTAGTCTGAGATTTCACAATTTTTTTCACTAACTACCCAGGGTTTAATAACCCTTTGCTCTAATCTCTGTTTTATTCCTGGCACTAAACTTTAAACTCAACTTCCCTTCATTTGTATGTATCACTGTGCTTCTAGGTCTAATGACTTGAACATGGCATTTTGAAATTTAAGGCTATCACCTAATGTTATCCATGTCCTCTAATTTCGGATTATTAGCAAACCTGTTAGTAATGAGTCTTGTCTCTTTGCTGGATTAAAATTATTCCAAATGACAGTATTTTATTACTGACTAGATGTATAGCACATTTCTTATTGTTCTCTCTCAATCAAGTCAATGGTGAACTATTCAAGGTTCTCAAAGTATCATTTTCCAAAATTATTTAATTATAGGAAAATAATCTATCCAATTGTGTGATGTGATATGGGCATTTTTAATACCAAACAAAAACCATTAAGGACAGATACATTTAATCTATAATTTTTCTATTATGCTAGAATATTTACACATGGTACAACTTTTTAGATTCAGTTTGTCTTTCACATCTGAAAGACATCCCTGTTTCGACTCTGAACCTCATCTGCTGAGATTCTGTGTAACAGATATTTCCAAACAGCTGAGAACACACATTTTCAAAAGGTTTGGGCAGGCTGCTTTTCCAAAGTACTGTACAGACAAATCTTGGCTCAGTTCAGTTCAGTTCAGTCACTCAGTCGTGTCCGATTCTTTGCAACCCCATGAACTGCAGCACACCAGGCCTCCCTATCCATCACCAACTCCTGGAGTTCACTCAAACTCATGTCCATCGAGTCGGTGATGCCATCCAGCCATCTTATCCTCTGTCATCCCCTTCTCCTCCTGCCCCTGATCCCTCCCAGCATCAAAGTCTTTTCCAATGAATCAACTCTTCACATGAGGTGGCCAAAGTATTAGGGAGTTTCAGCTTTAGCATCAGTCCTTCCAAAGAACACCCAGGACTGATCTCCTTTAGAATGGACCCCAGAAGTTATTCTGGATTCATTCACATCTGTTCAGCCATTCATTTATTCAAGAACTATTTGTTAAGCATCTATTCTGTTCCAGTACTACTGCGCTAGGCATATATATCTGTGAATAGCTTCCAGTCTGGTGCAAAAACTGAGCAAGTAAACGGACAATTACCATATGGTGCTCTGAATGTCACGAAGATACATACAAGCAAAGGGTAATCAAAGAAGGGGCAGTTAAATCAATTTTCCTAAGGAAAATACCCTTTAGCAGGTCAGTCCTGGATAAGAAGGAGCTAGTGTGCACAATGTGTGTGTGCAGGAGATGGGGGCGGGGGGCACAGAAGAATCAGGACAGGAAACAGGAGAAAGTTTTCCTGATGGCCAAAGCCTTAAGTCTTGATGTATAACAATGTTTACTTAATGATTTTGGTATGAAACCTACCTAGAATTTTATTACAAAGAACACAGGATGATTGCTTAATATTTTCTTTATGACTCAGGACCATCACATCACTGTTATGACTTATATCACAGGGATGTCCTTGGGGTCCAGTGGGATTTGCTACATCTTACTATATGACCCCAAACTGGTTTTGAAAATCATGTCCTTTTTTAAATATGGTGGTCTCTTCCTCTGATCTGCTATCAGTGTTTCTGCATATAGGAGTCCCTCACCACCTCACCTTCCTTTTTGCTTTTAATAGCTGTGGACCTGGAAACCAGATAACCAGACTTATGAAAGTAATATTTAATAGAAAACATAAGCTCTGAGTGAAGCTAGAGAAATTCTGCTAGGCCTAAAGTCTGTGAGATAGGAGGAAAAGGTATCTATTTTAGTCATCCAGGAATCACATCACTTACTGTCCATTGATTAGATATATTCAAAGTAAACAAGGCCAGAAATATAAATTCCAGAAAGGTCAACAATTCCTAAAAGAAGAAACACTTTCACTGATCTGTCATTTTATAGTTTACATAACAATGTAAGTTTAGATGAAGCCAGCCAGAACAGCCTATACCTAGATTGGGAGATTTCTTTAATACCTTTCAGCAACAGGGGATCGTAATACCAAATATGTCACACTAATGCATTTGCAGAATGCCTATTCCATCTCACCGAACCAAACACTGTCCTGTGAGCCACTATGTCAACAAGAGCAGATGACGATAAGTGGCAGGAGGGACAGAAATGAATGGCATTAGAAGCATTCAAGAATCCTAATTCCTTCTCTTGCCCTCAGCATCTGTTCTCTAAGTACTCTTGGGAATTATGTCTATGTTCTCCACCATGAAGTTAAGCTTTAGGGCAATGTACAGAGACAGCACAAGGAATAGCTGATGAGCAAGTAGGTCACAAAGACTTGGACACAACTGAAGCAATTCAGCACAAGTGTTCCTATAGCTTAAAATTTAAAGTCACTGACAGGAAGAGGGATGGCACTATATGTTCCTAAGTCACTTTTTAAAAATTGGTAGCAGGCAAGTTCTCTTTTTCTTCCTATTAGAAAGTGAACAGTTGGAGGGCATCACTGACAAAATGGACGTGAGTTTGAGTGGACTCTGGGAGTTGGTAATGGACAGGGAGGCCTGGCATGCTGCAGTCCATGGGGTCGCAAAGAGTTGGACACAACTGAGCAACTGAACTGAACTGAACTGAGAAAGTGAAAAGCTTTCAGTTGTGTCTGACTCTTGCAACCCCATAGACTGTAGCCCACCAGGCTCCTCTGTCCATGGAATTCTCCAGGCAAGAATACTGGAGTGGGTAGCCATTTCCTTCTCCAGGGGATCTTCCCAACCCAGGGATCAAACCCAGGCCTCCTGCATTGCAAGCAGATTCTTTACCATCTGAGCCACCAGGGAAGCCCTCCCTCCAACTTGGAGGGCCTGATTCCTCCAAGAAGCTCCATGAATTTAATCATGCACATAACCAGCCCAAATGCCTTCCTGACACCTAGAAATGGAACAGGAGGCATATGGAGCAAAAAGCACTATCTGAAGTTGGAAGCATATGTTTCTCAAAGGTGTTGCCAGGAAAAAAATGGAATGTGAAATTAGAACTCAACTGGCAGCTGTCTAAAAAAATATATACTTTTTTTAAAAAGGTGGATTTCAGAGTATACTGAAAAGCGACATGAAGACAGGCCTCTTGTTTGAAATTTGATATCATGAAATCGAAAATGACAAAAAGTATTTTTAATCTACATTTTTCTATTATACTCAAATGAGCTACATCAGAGCAAATGTATTACATTTTAGCAACCAGACCAATATTTTTGATTATGTATTGAAACCACTACTGTGGCAAGATTTTCAGTAATTTCTTGTAGTCAAAAAGTACTTTGAATATTCATGATATCTAATAAAGAAGTTATATCCAGAATATATAAAGAATCATTACAACTCAATAAGAAAGTAAACAACACTATAATAAAAAATGACCAAAGACATGTCACTTCACAAAAGTAGATATATACAAATAGACAACAAGCACATCATTAGTCACCAGGAAAACACAAATTAAAACTACAATAAAATACCACTACACACCTAATATATTGGGTAAAATTTTGAAAGGATGCCCATGCCAAGTGTTCACAAAGATGCAGGGAAACTTGAATTCTCACTCACTACTGCAACAAAAAATGATACAACCCCCTGGAAACCAGTTTGTCAGTTTCCTAGAAAGGTAGACATATACTTAGTATACAGCAAGCAATTCCACTCTTAGGTTCATCCAAGAAAAATCAAAACATATTTCTAATCAAAAATTGTACATGGAAGCAACCTAAGTGTCCATCAACAGATGAATGGATAAAGAAGCTGTGATATATATATATATATACACACACACACACACATATATACACAGAGATACATATACATGGACTATTAGCCATAAAAAATGAAATAATGCCATTTGCAGCGATATGGATGGACTTAGACATCATCATACTAAGCGAAGTAAGTTAGAGAAAGACAAATATTATATGATATTACTTATATGTGAAATCTAAAAAATAGACAAATGAACTTATTTATAAAACAGAAACAGACTCACAGACATAGAAAGCAAATTGTGGCTACCAAAGAGGATGGGGAGATATGGATAAATTGGGAGTATAGAATTAACATAGATATACTGCCATATACAAAATAGACAGCAAGCATTCACTGTATAGTACAGGGAGTTATATTCAGTATCTTATAATAAATGATACTAGAAAAAAATTGGGAAAAATAATATATATATATGTATAACATACTTTCCTGTACACCTGTTACCAATACAATATTGTAAATCAACTATATCTCAATAAAAAAAATTGTACATGAATGTTCACAGTAGCTTTATTAACAGTAGTCAAACATTGCAAACAAACCAAATATCCATGAGGAGCTGAATGGATACATACTAAGAAATGAAAAGGAAAGAATTGCTAATATACAGATCGACATGACTGAATCTCAGAAACATGCTGAGCAAAAACAAGCCAGACAAAAAGACTACACATAGTACGACTCCTTTCAGATGAAATCCTAGAAAAGACCGATCTAATCTACAGTGAAAGTATATCAGCAGTTGCCTGGGGCCAAGAGTCAAGGTAAGAAATAACTGAAAAGGGACACAAGAGAATTTTCTGGAGTGATGAAATATTCTGTATTTTGATTGTGGTGATTACACAACTATACCAATTTACCAAAACCCACTGAAATATACTTAAAATGCGTTTGCTTTATTGTAGATGTATTATACCTCAAAAAAGGTGATTTTAAAATGTTTCATGTTAAAACTAAAAATATTACTGAAATCATATTTTCTTCAACTTCTGACAGTATGGTTCTCTGTCTACCTCTAGATAGCCTCGGTTCCCTACACTTGTCTGAAAAATTTACACATTTTGCAGCCTAATTTCACTTTTTGTACATTACCACCCTCAAAACTCATGAATCCAACTCTATTAGCTGGGACCAACAATTCCATACCCTTATTTCAATCTCTGCTCTATCTCCTTTTAAACATAGCCCCCAAGATAACTCAAATATTTTGAAAAATTCCTAAGTCATTTGCATGGAACACAGATATGTTATCCACAGAACATCTTAGCTACAGGGCATCCCACTAAACGTCTCATCTGCCCCCTGAAAACCTACTTCATACTCAAGTTACCCCATCACAAAATGTAATGCTGTCAAATACACATCTCAAAATCGTTATCAAATCCAACGTTTACAAGAAAACTCAGGGTTATTCACTATTTGGGATATCCCAAATATCCCTCCCTCTCTGCTGGAGGGTCTCTGACTACATTATAAAATCATTTGGGAAGGAATCATTTATTATCTCCCATTTACCCAGGTGGCAAGCACTAGTGGTAAAGAATCCACCTGCAGTGCATGAGACCCAGGTTTGATCCCACTCCAGCATTCTTGCTGGAAAATCCCATGGACAGACTAGCCTGGTGGACTAAAGAGCTGACCACAATTGAGCATAAACACACACACACAGAGACACACATTTTATGACTCACAGCACCCATAGCAGCCCTCTGAACTTCGTAAATACTTAATAACCGTTTGTCACATCAATTATTACATCGACCTATCAAACAACCTGCTGTAATTAACACTTCAACAATTTCTATCAGACACACTTCAATTTGAGCAAATAACTCTCCAGCATGGACAGTCACATTCTTATAGAAGGTCATAGGAGATTCAGAAAAGTGAACTGGTAGAATTGGGGAAATTCCAGGCCTTAGTAGAGGAACGGGAATGCCTTCAGAATCCCTCCAACAACTGCCTCTCGGTATCTTTTCCCTATTTTTAAGAGTTTGCTCTCCCAGTACAGAATCCTGTCAACAGAAGGCAGTTCCAAGGTGTTACAGAGTGCACCGATGCTAAATTTAAGGCTTTACTTTCAGTGTTTCAGTCTCTTCCTCTGTGATTAATGGGTAGGGTTAAAAGTTAAGGGGAAGCTCTTTGAAAACACAAAACCAGCAATTATAAAGGATTATTTTCTAACAAGTAAGAGGTGAAGAGCTATGGATTTGCTCAGAGAAGGCAAATAGACCCCAGCTTGCATAACAATTTGCCTGACTGAAGCACTGTTTTAGGAAAAGCTGAGAGTGAGGTTTGTCCCAGGATTTATTTAGGCTTTGTCCTTTAGGCTTGAAGAATAAATACACCAGGTGATCTCTAAATTCCATTCAATTTTCAGGGCGTGTGGTTCTATTTAAATCCCAACTATCCCTTCTCACTACTGATTTAACATAGATTAATCTCATAAACTGAGAAGTCTTTACCACCAGCTTCTCTGCTTTCCTTCCTGAATGTAGAGATACAAATAATCTGTAGGGGTTCAAGACTCTCCCTCCACCATCAAGAGCAGCAGAATTGGTATCGATATGAGATCAAAGCCAAATAGCTCCCATGTTTGAAAGTAGGACAGATCAAAGTTCTCGGTCTACTCTGCATGCCCCTTTTGTATTCCTCTACCAGAGATTATGGGGCTTCCCAGGTGGCTCAGTGGTAGAGAATTCACTTGCCAATGCAGAAGTCCATGGACTTCTCCAAGCCAGAATATTGGAGTGGGTAGCTGTTCCCTTCTCCAGGGGATCTTCCCAACCCACAAATCAAACCCAGGTCTCCTGCACTGCAGGCAGATTCTCTACCAGCTGAGCCACCAGGGAAGCCCTTTGAAACTGGGCCTGTTCAAGGGACCCTCCTCCCTACCCCCAAAATCAGTGCATATATTAGATTTGGACCTTAAACTGTGGTGATAGATCCTAATTGCACACATCTATAAAGCTGACACCACCGATGCAACATTTTATGTTCTTGAGTTTTGTAAGGTCTTAAGACTTTTTCTGGGGCTTTCCTGGTGGCTCAGAGGTTAAAGCGTCTGCCTGCAAAGCAGGAGGCCCAGGTTCGATCCCTGGGTTAGGAAGATCCCCTGGAGAAGGATATGGCAACCCACTCTAGTATTCTTGCCTGGAGAATCCCATGGACAGAGAAGCCTGTTGGGCTACAGTCCATGGGGTTGCAAAGAGTCAGACACAACTGAGCGAATTCACTTACTTACTTAATGCAGAAGACTCGGGTTTGATCCCTAGGTCAGGAATATCTCCTGGAAAAGGAACTGGCAGCCCACTAAAGTATTCTTGGCCTGGGAAATCCCATGGACAGAGGAGCCTGGTGGCCTATAGTCCATGGGTTGAAAAGAGTCAGACACGACTGAGAACACGTCACAGTCTATAGATATTACTAATCCTCCTTTGAAATGCCTTCTCCCAAATATAATAAGGCTGCTCCTGGCTTGGGAGGAACCTTGCCTCTCCTGTGTTATGATTACTGTTTCTAAACATAAGGCATGCTTTTTAAGAAGGAAAGTAGTGGTATGTAGATTACATATATAGTCACAACCTCTGTACAGAGACTTTCTCGCCCATTTTCATGGGTATTTACAAAGTAGCATTCAGGGAAACTGAGAAACAACTATCCAACAAAAAGTATTTCTTTGTATAAATATCTCATCCATTTTTATTGGTCCAAATGTAATAAGGATCCATATTTCTTCTTTATAAGTCATTTTAATGTCAAATATCCAAAGTAAAAGCAACTCTTAGGTCATAAATTTCATCATAAATAGAACCTAATAAAAACATGATCTAATGCTTTAAAAAGCAGTTCTTGAGTTGGCTTTAACAATTAAACGGCCATTCAAGTTTAAAGACTAATAAAAACTGACAACTTTTTAAGGGTAAACACATTCAAATAGGTTTATATTTCAAACAAGAACCAAATTAAAAAAATAAAAAGACTTTCCTTCTTTGCTGAATATTCTCCGTCTGTCCCTCCAAATCATTCTCCACCATCTATGGTGCTCTATCCTGAGCTGCTGATCGGTACAGCCAGCAACAACTGGACTCTCTTGCCTTCTAGCTTCTCAGTGGGTTTGACTAATGGAGAGTAGGAGATTTGACTAAGGGGACTGGAATACAAAAGTAGGAAGTCAAGAAACACCTGGAGTAACAGGCAAATTTGGCCTTGGAATACAGAATGAAGCAGGGAAAAAGAGTTTTGCAAAGAGAACGCACTGGTCATAGCAAACACCCTCTTCCAACAACACAAGAGAACACGCTACACATGGATATCACCAGATGGTTGACACAGAAATCAGATTGATTATATTCTTTGCAGCCAAAGATGGAGAAGCTCTATACAGTCAGCAAAAACAAGACCGGGAGCTGACTGTGGCTCAGATCATGAACTTTTTGCCTTATTGCCAAATTCAGACTGAAATTGAAGAAAGTGGAGAAAACCACTCGACCATTCAAGTATGACCTAAATCAAATCCCTTATGACTATACAGTAGAAGTGAGAAATAGATTTAAGGGACTAGATCTGATAGATAGAGTGCCTGATGAACTATGGATGGAGGTTCATGACATTGTACAGGAGACAGGAATCAAGACCATCCCCAAGAAAAAGAAATGCAAAACAGCAAAATGGCTGTCTGAGGAGGCCTTACAAATAGCTGTGAAAAAAAAAAGAAGGGAAGGGAAAAGCAAAGGGGAAAAGGAAAGATATACTCATTTGAATGCAGAGTTCCAAAGAATAGCAAGGAGAGATAAGAAAGCCTTCCTCAGCGATCAATGCAAAGAAATAGAGGAAAACAACAGAATGGGAAAGACTAGAGAGATCTCTTCAAGAAAATTAGAGATACCAAGGGAACATTTCATGCAAAGATGAGCTCAATAAAGGACAGAAATGGTAGGGACCTAACAGAAGCAGAAGATATTAAGAAGAGGTGGCAAGAGTACACAGAAGAACTATACCAAAAAGATCTTCACAACCCAGATAATCATGATGGTGTGATCACTCACCTAGAGCCAGACATCCTGGAATGTGAAGTCAAGCGGGCCTTAGGAAGCATCACTACGATCAAAGCTAGTGGAGGTGATGGAATTCCAGTTGAGCTCTTTTAAATCCTGAAAGATGATGCTGTGAAAGTGCTGCACTCAATATGCCAGCCAATTTGGAAAACTCAGCAGTGGCCACAGAACTGGAAAAGGTCAGTTTTCATTCCAATCCCAAAGAATGCTCAAACTACCACACAATTGCACTCATCTCACACGCTAGTAAAGCAGTGCTTAAAATTCTCCAAGCCAGGCTTCAGCAATACGTGAACTGTGAAATTCCAGATGTTCAAGCTGGTTTTAGAAAAGGCAGAGGAACCAGAGGTCAAATTGCCAACATCCGCTGGATCATCAAAAAAGCAAGAGAGTTCCAGAAAAACATATATTTCTGTTTTATTGACTATGCCAAAGCCTTTGACTGTGTGGATCCCAATAAACTGTGGAAAATTCTGAAAGAGATGGGAATACCAGACCACCTGACCTGCCTCCTGAGAAATTTGTATGCAGGTCAGGAAACAACAGTTAGAACTGGACATGGAACAACACACTGGTTCCAAATTGGGAAACGAGTACGTCAAGTCTGTATATTGTCACCCTACTCTTTTAACTTATATGCAGAGTACATCATGAGAAATGCTGGGCTGGAAGAAGCACAAGCTGGAATCAAGGTTGCCCGGAGAAATATCAATAACCTCAGATATGCAGATGGCACCACCCTTATGGCAGAAAGTGAAGAGGAACTCAAAAGCCTCTTGATGAAAGTGAAAGTGGAGAGTGAAAAAGTTGGCTTAAAGCTCAACATTCAGAAAATGAAGATCATGGCATCCTGTCCCATCACTTCATGGGCAATAGAGGGGGAAACAGTGGAAACAGTGGCAGACTTTATTTTTCTTGGCTCCAAAATCACTGCAGATGGTGATTGCAGCCATGAAATTAAAAGACGCTTACTCCTTGGAAGGAAAGTTATGACCAACCTAGACAGCATATTGAAAAGCAGAGACATTACTTTGCCAACAAAGGTCCGTCTAGTCAAGGCTATGGTTTTTCCAGTGGTCATGAATGGATGTGAGAGTTAGACTGTGAACAAAGCTGAGCACCGAAGAATTGATGCTTTTGAACTGTGGTGTTGGAGAAGACTGTTGAGAGTCCCTTGGACTGCGAGGAGATCCAACCAATCCATCCTAAAGGAGATGAGTCCTGGGTGTTCTTTCGAAGGACTGATGTTAAAGCTGAAACTCCAATACTTTGGCTATCTGATGC
Source organism: Ovis canadensis (assembly GCF_042477335.2). Taxonomy (NCBI): domain Eukaryota; kingdom Metazoa; phylum Chordata; class Mammalia; order Artiodactyla; family Bovidae; genus Ovis; species Ovis canadensis. The sequence goes on from NC_091245.1 coordinate 229,654,156, forward strand.
AAAGAGCTGACTCACTGGAAAAGACCCTGATGCTGGGAAAGACTGAGGGCAGGAGGAGAAGGGGACGACAGAGGATGAGATGGTTGGAGGGCATCACCAACTCAATGGACATGGGTTTGGGTGGACTCTGGGAGTTGGTGATGGACAGGGAGGCCTGGCATGCTGCGGTTCATGTGGTTGCAAAGAGTCGGACATGACTGAGCAAATGAACTGAACTGAACTCAGGAGGCTAAGAGGACAGTTACGTTGAGACATTTATCTTCTTGGATTCCTCCCTGTCAGACCACAGACTGGCAGTGGCTACATTCCTGTTCCTGTTGAATAGTCGGCCTCTCACATCTCCAGCTCTTGCTGGTTTCCAATAACAGGATACCTGTGCCCCTTAAGGCTGACGCGTAGCATCAGCTTCCCACTGTCGCTAGCTCAGGACTCCTTCACCATCCCTTTTTGATTTCTCTTGTCTCTGTCACACTGTTATAAATGGGCTTCCCTGGTAGCTCAGCTGGTAAAGAATCCGCCTACAATGTGGGAGACCTGGGTTTGCTCCCTGGGTTGGGAAGATCCCCTAGAGAAGGGAATGGCTACCCACTCCAGTATTCTGGCCTGGAGAATTCCATGGACTGTATAGTCCATTGGGTTTCAAAGAGCTGGACAAGACTGAGCACTTTTCACTTTCACTTTTTCATTAAACACAGTGACAATACTTGGAAAGGAATTAGCAAGATGTGAGCAAAATGATTGAATCTCAGCAATAAATATAACAAAATATAATACACACATGTGAGTGCTCACTCACTCAGTCATGTCCAGGTCTTTGGACTGTAGCCCGCCAGGCTCCTCTGTGCGTGGAATTTCCCAGGTAAGAATACTGAAGTGGGTTGCCATTTCCTTCTCCAGGGGATCTTCCCAATCCAGGGATCAAACCCAGGTCTCCTGCATTGCAGACAGATTCTTTATCACTGAGCCACCTGGGAAGCCCCAGTACACACATAACTAAGAGCAAAAATATTACACTGCCAATTCAGAAAAATGAAGAAGCACAGAACAAATAAAAAATATAAACTTGAGGGAAAAAGAAGAAAGCATGCAGATACTTTATATGATAACCTCCTAAATATTATTGCTTAATTATTCTTAGTTTTTGATGTGAAAGGTCAATATTCCAGATTTATCAATGAACCAGTGTCAACTGAAAGAACATAATGATCCCAGGTGAACAGGATTCAGTGTGGAGTGTAACGAGATTGAGAACTACCAATGGACAGAACATGCCCTATAGAGCTGGAGTGGTAGGGTCACAACAAGAATACTTATCCAGAAAGACATTGTTGTATATTAGAACTGGGAGAGAAAATGCAAAAGAAATTCAGTAGAGGTTAGGTTAACCTTATACGAAGTTAGGTTACCAAATCACATACTTAAAATTACCCTTAAGATCCTTAGAAAGGGTCAGAGAAACACAATAGCATCTCTGTTGAGACCAAGTCAGCCAGCCTTTCCTCCAGCACTGGAACAGACCTTTATTTTTCTGCTGTAAACCAGATGAAAAAGTTGGAGCACGTTGTGCGGAATCACATATCTTTCAACACCAAAATCACACCCAGCATGGCAAGAAGCTCACAATCTAAGAGACACCAGGCCAGCAAGATGACTTAGGAACAGCAGGTGCACGTCTCACGCGACAGGTGCCCTCCAGGAACAGCACAAGGGAAAGGCTCACACCAGGAACGATGCTGCCTGTCTGTCTCCCTCTCCCGTCTCTATTTCAGTCTCTCTCTGTCCCCCACCCCCACCCCGTTCCCTCCGTTTCCTTCTTTCCCTTTTTCCCCCTCTCTCTCCACTCCCAAAATATAATGTGCATACAACAATAAGCTACTGCAGTTGAACATGGTGGGAAAGATCTAGTTATAATGACAGCTGATAGCAATGTAGCATGGAAACTTTTAAAAGATAAGGTCAGTAAGAATTTGGCCCAATGATCTGAGCTCAGCTTCCCAATGCAATAGACTGTATTCTTACCCTTATCATCTTTCCCTCTTCTACACTAGAATTCTACTAAATATTTCCCTGAAACAGAGGGGAGACACATCATGGGTGAGGGGGGCGGGGGGCGTGTATGGAAACACTATGGCTCTAAAAGTCAAGAGACCTAGGCTCTAGGATGGCTGCACCCTACTAGTTTGTGAACACGAACATGTCCCAAGACTTTTCTAGGCCTCAGCTTTTCCTTTTTAGAAATATAAGCATATTATCCTAGACAATGATCTCTCTACGGTAATTTTCAGCTCTGCATTATGCCTTTCTTTCCCATACATCAAGTTTTGAAATCTTTTTTTCCTAGTACACAATGAATCTCTTGTGAAGTGTTACAGCCAAATGCTTAAGAGCTTGGGCTCTGAAGTACAATAAATCTGGGTTCAAATCCCAGCGCTGTCACTTTCTGTGACAAGGGGCAAGGTTGCTAACCTCTCTGACCTTGGGTTTTCCCTTCTAAGATGCAAGACAATAATATTCCTTTTGCAATAGGATTGCTATGAAGACAAAGAATACATATGAGTCGCCTACCATCGTGTCTTGTAAGTTTTAAATAAATGTTATTATTGATGACGATGTTGTTACTAGGATAAAAATGGATTAAATGTTTGGTTAAAATGAAGCCCCCGAGGAATGGGAAGCATGTGATTTCCAGGGTATCGAACCAACACCCTTGCTTCATTAGCTCCTTGTGCCAATCCATGAAGCTCTCAGATCAAATCTTGTATAAGATATCGTGTCTATTCTGGCTTCACAGTCTAGGATAGGCTCCCAAAATACAGACAGTGGTCTGTGCTTAAATGGAAGTAGAAAACCTGTTTAAAACTGAGAATATTTGCTTGTATGAGAAGAGGTCAAAGAAGGTTATCTAGGGTTTTATTCTGCTATAAAAATTTTTCTGTTAAGTTTAACAAGTATATTTTAAGAGAAAGAGAAAGAAGTGAAATACCTAGAATTCAACTTCTGCTAATAGAAAGGTTGAGGACAAGAACTTACAAGGCATACAAGAAAGTTAATAAAACACACAAATTATTTGGTATTATGATATTAAATGATATTAATAATATTAAATATGATATTAGAGCATGTTTATTTTCATTAGCTCTTGCCCATTGAAGAGCAATTTAATCCCAAACACAGAATCACTTCAAATTTAGAAAATGTAACTTAGTGACATTTACACAGTTTATTATTTTAATATTTACTTATTTTTATTTGGTTGCACAGGTCTTAGTTGCAGTATGGGAACTCTAAGTTGTGGGAATGACAATGTGGGAAAACTGCTTAACACTCTAGCCCTCCTTTCTCATTTATAAGTAGAACTAATATCATCTATTTAGTAGGTTTACATTATAAAGCACCAAGCACAGTATCTAAAACATAGCCAGTGCTAGATAAAAGAAAGCTATGGGGAACATTGAGAAGTGAGATGAAAAAGGAAAAACCTAAGAGGTAGGTCCATAGTGGAAAACCATGGATACTGGAACTAAACAGACCTACCAAGTCTGATTCTGCTGAGTCTTCTTCCCCACCTCTGTAATTCTGTACAACTGTTGTAAAGATTAGAAACTGGAAATACAAGACAGTTAATAGGGAGTCTGGCACATAATAAGTGCACATAAATAGTGACTCTTGTCATCACTCCCACATTGCCTCAATTGTGAGTCTTCATGAAGGACTGCTGAACTGAATTAGAACTTTATTGTCAGAATCTCACTTTGCTGTCCTACCAGGTGGCACTGTTGGAAAAGAATCTGTCTGCCAACGCAGGAGACACAAAAGACATGGGTTCAATCCCAGGGTCAGGAAGATCCACTGGAAAAGGAAATGGCAACCCACTTCAGTATTCCTGCTTAGAAAATCCCGAGAATGAAGGAGCCTGGCAGGCTACAGTCCACGGGATCACCAAGAGCCAGACATGACTGAATATGCGCATTGCCAGGCACTTGGGTTAGCCTGGCCCCCTGATAACCCAACAAGAAAGAGAAATGACAGCAAGCTATCAATGTAGTGAGGCCAGGTCCCAAGACTGTCCCAGTTTGTGCCTGTGGCTCAGCAGAGGTCAGAGTAACTGAGGCCTCAGGATTAAAAAGCAATCTCATGTGAGGTTGTTTCGCTGAATAATTTGTTAGGAATCCTTTTCGTGAAGTTAGATCATTAAAATTCGCACCGCAGCCATCTCTGAGAGAGCCCAAGGCAAGTCTCACTCCTCATTAATATAAATTAAATTCCTCAGGAGACACAGTGAGTCTTGCCACCTGACAAACAGTGTTGACATTTGTTGGATTTCCCTCTGACCTTTCTGGACTTAAGAAATATCTCCAAATATTAGCTAGGAATAAGCCATTATTTTGGTTTGTACTTCACCTCTATCCCTGAGAGTAAAGCATTTTTGTCAACTTTGTATTTTTAGAATGACCCTTCATTTAATGTGTCACCTTCCTTTTATGCTCACACATGAGGTCGTACATGCCAAAAGAGGAGCGAGTGTGAACGGAATAACAATTCTGAGGCATGATTCTTCATTGGAGATATTTTTCTCCTCCCTTAAGTAAAGACAGGTGATTTTTTTCTTCCTGAAAAGTCAAAGCTAAAAATCTTTCATTTGGTATCTCTAATCCTAGAAGGAATATTAAAATGTATATTAAAATAGCACTGTTTCTCCATTTTGTTGGTATTAACAGAGCTCATTAAATTACACAGTTGTAAAATGTTAAGGGGGAGAAAGATTCTTGCTAAGTGAGTGATTGGGTGGAGGTAGGAAGCTGAGAATATTGTTACTAAAATATGCAAACATGAATGTTCACCGGGGATAGTGCAGACTAGAGCTTTTCGCAGTGCCATTTCCCTGTCCCCAGCTATCAGTCTTGCTAATTATCACACCGCCATTCTGGTAGATGAATTTTGATGAATTATACAAGAAGGGATCTTTGAGATCACCTAATATAACCCACATATTACAAATCAGAAAGATGAAGTCTGCAGAGGAGAAGTCATTTGCTCAAAGCTTTAAAGCCCATTAGCAGTCAGAGCCAATGCCAGCACTGAGCTCTCTTGGTCTCTTTGCCCAATTCCATACTCCTTTATTATTAGGAATAAGGGTAAAGGCTATCTCCACTGTAGAGGTGCATGGAGGTGTGGGGGTCAGGAGGCTAAGAAAAGCAAAAAAGCACTATCTAGTCAGAGACTTCAGAGGCATCATCTGATGATGAAGCCCTGCAAAAGTCAGTAAGATGAGAAATGTCAGCCATTCATTGTGACTAGGGTAGTAATCAACCCAGCTGTAAGAAGTGATAACAGTCAAAGGAAGAAGGAAGAGTGTACATAAAGCTACACTCACTGTGAGCGCCCAACAGTAAAAACACAAAAAATAAAGCACTATATCTACTTGGTCATGGAATCATCTGATTATCTAAATAAAATTTCCAAATGACCTTCTAATAAGGCTAGGGAAGACCATAATGATTCCCATTAATCACAACTTGAATTATGATTGTGTCAAAATTTCCATCATAACTCCAGGCAAAGCTATCAGAAACACAATGCTCTCAGCCAATAAATGTCTTTGCATTTTTGACCATAATATTGTAAAGAATGATTTTTGTCATTTTAAAACACTTTAGTAGTGGAAAATGAAACGTGAAGCATCATTGCTCACAATGGCTCCTATACTCACTTTTTAAAGGGGGTAGGAAGGTTATAATCTCGAACATGTCATCAATCTTCATGATGACATATTTCTACCCTAAGAATTGATTTGCTCTGAGTAAATGGAATTAAACTTCCTTTACAAAATAAATGTAATTTGATCAATTATTTGCCCAAGATTCAGTTCTTAACTTTGAATACTTAAATACAATCACTAGAGAAAAAAGAAAAACACAAATGGAAAATAAAATTTAAGTTTTAATTAAAAAGACGTGCAGCTGAATTGACTTATAAAATAAACTATAATCCTCTAAAATAATTTTTTCAACTTATAAAATAATATAATGAAAGGCATTGGGAGTTAAAGTTTTTTCCCACACACTATTATTTGTATGTGTGCATGCAAGCTCAGTCTCTCAGTCATGTCTGACTCTTTGTGAACCCATGGACTGTAGCCCACCAGGCTGCTCTACCCATGGAATTTTCCAAGCAAGAATACTGGAGTGGGTAGCCATTTCCTGCTCCAGGGGATCTTCCTGACCTAGGGATTGAACCCATGTCTCTTGCATCTCCTGCACTGGCTGGTGGATTCTTTACCACTGCACCACCAGGAAGACCCTCACACTATTGTTTAATTCTAAGTAAAATTATAAGGAAGGAATTGAGGGAAAAAAATACTAAAAATGCATTTTCCCCCAAAATCAATTCAATAAATATTACTGAACAACCTATAACATGCAAAGCTTTCCTCTAGATGTTTCATATAAGCCCTGAAGGAACTTTCAGTCTAGCTCTGGACTAAATTAAAAAATAATAGCAGTAACTATGATACTCAATGTAACATGGCGGGGGCGGGGTGTGAATCAGAGAAGCTTAAAGAAAAAGCAGCATTGGAGAGGGGACTTTAGGAAGGTAGACATTAGTAAAGATAGGAGAGGACAATAAACAGAGAGTGGAGCAACATCTTGGTACTAAGATAGCCATTAAAAAACTTTGGCTGGGGCTTCCCTGGTGGCTCAGTGCTAAAGAGTCCATCTGCCAAGGCCAACGCAGGAGACACGGGTTCAATCTCTGCTCCAGGAAGGTCCCATGTGCCGCAAAGCAATTGAGCCCGTGTGCACAACTACTGAGCCTGTGCTCTAGAGCCTGGGAGCTGCAACTATTGAGCTCATGAGCCACAACTATTGAAGCCTGACAGCCCCTGCTCCACAAGAGAAGTCACTGCAATGACACTGTGCATCACCAACTAGAGAGCAGACGCCACTCGCAGCAGCTAGAGAAAAGCTCACGCAGCAATGAAGACCCAGCACAGCCAAAACTTTAAAAAGTAAATAAAATTATTTTTAAAATTTTTGGTTGGTGGAGGAGGGTCCTGCTAACAATATTAGACCACCTTACACTGTTGTTAAACTACATTTCTCCATTTATAAAGCATTTTCTCCTTTTCCTCCCCCTCCGCCTCCCCCTCTTCCTTATCCTTCTTTCTGAATAGATAGTAGCGGTTTGGGTGACACTCCTGATATCCTTACTGAGATGACATACCCAAAGGATCAAGAACCCCAAACAAAGTACTCTTCTATAAATTTCTCAGAAACTCTATAAGTGTCACATTCTAAGGTATAGAATGGACAATTATTATTCCCACTGGGCACAAAACAAGTTCAGAAAGCACAGTGAGGACCCAAATGAAAGCTGTAGGTGAAGAGTAGCACTGTGGGAACTCTGGCAGGTCTTCAAAACTGACAACTTAAGAGCTTTTTCCACCAGGCTCACCGAAGTGAGGACAAAGTTCAGAGTGAGGCTGTACACAGTACGGTCCCAAGACACATCTAACCCCTGTTCTTAAGCAATAATGTGAATGTAACATCAGATAAAAGCTATGAAAATTGACTTAACTTCCCCAAGGCACAGGATAATAAAAGACACAGGAGAAAAAAAAAAGACATATAGTTTGGCAAAAAGGAATAAGAATAGGTAATAATAAATTAACATGTCTTATAAAGTGAATTACAATATCATAGTAATCTAGAATTTAAAAATCATTAGATCCATGTTTCTGAATTGATCATAATGCCTGGTTATGGGAAAATCGAATCTCCTGAAGGCAGATTTGTTATTGAGTATACATATATATATTTTTTTTGAATGGTTTTTTTTAATGGTACAAACACTTTCATTTATTTATTTAATTTTTGGCCACTTCCACAGCATTGAGACCTTAGTTCCCTGACAAGGGATAAAATCTATGCATTGGGAGGTGGAGTCCTAACCACTGGTGTCTCCATGCTTAGTGACTCAGTCTTGTCTAACTCTCTGCAACCCCATGGACTGTAGCCCACCAGGTGCTTCTGTCCATGGGGATTCTCCAGACAAGAATACTGGAATGGGTTGTCATGCCCTCGTCCAGGGGATCTTCCCAACCCAGGGATTGAACCCAGGTCTCCACAATACAGGTGGACTGGACTGACAGGCATGTATATTTTTTATAAAAAAAAAAGAAAAAAGGTACACTAACAAAATGGGCAAAGCCAACATCCTTTGTGGTTGTTTGCCCGGTTGCTAAACAAGATTCTATATCTATTGAACTGAAGAATGAGTAATATGCCAGGGATCCGGGGATTAGATGGTGCCTATCTCAGCACCACTAACTGGCTTTGCAATCTTGGGCAAAATACCTCACTTCTTCAGGTCTTTGTTTCTGACCTGAAAAATAAAGCAATTCACCTGAGTTATATTTATGGGTCGTTCTTCTCTAATAGAGTCTATTCATTCCCAAGCTTTCGGACATATGAGAAAGAATTCAAAAGATCACATGAGCCATTTTCCCTTAGTATATTATTACAAAACTTGTACATATGAAAATCTAAAATGCATACAGAACAGGTGAGTCAAGTGCCACAGACCCAAAATAACACCCTATACTTACATAGCACTTTAGCGTTTCAAAGTGCATTTTCATGTATCTCCCACACCTTAAAGGCACACTCATACATACTTGCAACAGAAACAGAAAGCAGTCTAAATTTTCTGTGCAATAGTGGAGATATTAAAATAGCAATAGAATTTCAGTGTAGTGTTTCTATCAGTGCTATGGTGCATGCTACAAGGTTCATCATTTTTTACTTCATTTTTACACCATGATTTTACTTTGGCAAAATATACAAAACAAATTACATAACTCAGCTAAATGTACTTCAAGTAAGGTACATTATCTTAAACCACAGTTCAGTTCAGTCGCTCGGTCGTGTCTGACTCTTTGCAACCCCATGAATCGCAACACGCGAAGACTCCCTGTCCCTCACCAACTCCTGGAGTTCACTCAGACTCACGCCCATCGAGTCAGTGATGCCATCCAGCCATTTCACCCTCTGTTGCCCCCTTCTCCTCCTGCCCCCAATCCCTCCCAGCAGCAGAGTCTTTTCCAATGAGCCAACTCTTCACATGAGGTGGCCAAAGTACTGGAGTTTCAGCTTCAGCATCATTCCCTCCAAAGAAATCCCAGGGCTGATCTCCTTTAGAATGGACTGGTTGGATCTCCTTGCAGTCCAAGGGACTCTCAAGAGTCTTCTCCAACACCACAGTTCAAAAGCATCAATTCTTCAGTGCTCAGTTTTCTTCACAGTCCAACTCTCACATCCATACATGACCACTGGAAAAACCATAGCCTTGACTAGACGGACCTTTATTGGCAAAGTAATGTCTCTGCTTTTCAATATGCTATCTAGGTTGGTCATAGCTTTTCTTCTAAGGAGCAAGTGTCTTTTAATTTCATGGCTGCAGTCACCATCTGCAGTGATTCTGGAGTACAAAAAAATAAAGTCTGACACTGATTCCACAGTTTCCCCATCTATTTGCCATGAAATGATGGGACAGGATGCCATGATCTTTGTTTTCTGAATGTTGAGCTTTAAGTCAACTTTTTCACTCTCCTCTTTCACTTTCATCAAGAGGCTTTTGAGTTCCTCTTCACTTTCTGCCATAAGGGTGGTGTCATCTGCATATCTGAGGTTATTGATATTTCTCCCGGCAATCTTGATTCCAGCTTGTGCTTCTTCCAGCCCAGCGTTACTCATGATGTACCCTGCATATAAGTTAAACAAGCAGGGTAACAATATATAGCCTTGATGTATTCCTTTTCCTATTTGGAAGCAGTCTGTTGTTCCAAGTCCAGTTCTAACTGTTGCTTCTTGACCTGCATACAGGTTTCTCAAGAGGCAGGTCAGGACAGTTGATTGGGATCCACACAGTCAAAGGCTCTGGCATAATCAATCAAGCAGAAATAGATGTTTTTCTGGAACTCTCTTGCTTTTTTGATGATCCAGTGGATGTTGGCAATTTGATCTCTGGTTCCTGTGCCTTTTCTAAAACCAGCTTGAACATCTGGAAGTTCACAGTTCATGTATTGCTGAAGCTTGGCTCGGAGAATTTTGAGCATTACTTGACTACCGTGTGAGATGAGTGCAATTGTGCGGTAGTCTGAGCATTCCTTGGCATTGCTTTTCTTTGGGATTGGAATGAAAACTGACCTTTTCCAGTCCTGTGGTCACTGCTGAGTGTTCCAAATTTGCTGGCATATTGAGGGCAGCACTTTCACAGCATCATCTTTCAGGATTTGAATGAGCTCAACTGGAATTCCATCACCTCCACTAGCTTTGTTCATAGTGATGCTTCCTAAGGCCCACTTGACTTCACATTCCAGGATGTCTGGCTGTAGGTGAGTGATCACACGATTGTCATTATCTTGGTCTTGAGAATCTTTTTGGTATAGTTCTTCTGTGTATTCTTGCCACCTCTTCTTAATATCTTCTGCTTCTGTTAGGTCCATATAATTTCTGTCCTTTATCGAGCCCATCTTTGCATGAAATGTTCCCTTGGTAGCTCTAATTTTCTTAAAGAGATCTCTAGTCTTTCCCATTCTGTTGTTTTCCTCTATTTCTTTGCACTGATTGCTGAGGAAGGCTTTCTTATCTCTCCTTGCTACTCTTTAGAACTCTGCATTCAAATGAGTATATCTTTCCTTTTCTCCTTTGCTTTTTACTTCTCTTCTTTTCACAGCTATTTGTAAGGCCTCCCCAGCCATTTTGCTTTTTCACATTTCTTTTCCATGGGGATGGTCTTGATCCCTGTCTCCTGTACAATGTCATGAACCTCATTCCATAGTTCATCAGGCACTCTATCTATCAGATCTAATCCCTTAAATCTATTTCTCATTTCTACTGTATAATCATTAGGGATTTGATTTAGGTCATACCTGAAGTCTAGTGGTTTTCCCTACTTTCTTCAATTTCAGTCTGAATTTGGCAATAAGGAGTTCATGATCTGAGCCACAGTCAGCTCCTGGTCTTGTTTTTGTGGACTGTATAGAGCTTCTCCATCTTTGGCTGCAAAGAATATAAACTACACTGAAGGTTAAAGATAACTTAGACACTCATAGGGTAAAGCCTTTACTTTGGGATCATTGACCAACTGACTGGGGGTTAGGCAACAGGGGATAATCTTGGTCCATCAGTTTGCTATAGGAAGCTCTATAAATAAAAACAATTTCATCCACTTTCACCTTCATATTTTGACATCTGGAGACTGGTTTTGGAATCAGGAAAATGACAGATAAGACTGAAGAGGAAATGCTATTTGGTTCATGTCCCAGGGATATTATTTAACAAAAGTGCTGAGTGAGCTATTTCAATAGCTCAGCAAGAGAGAAGGCAAATGCACTATATGCTATTTATGACGCTTTTAGAAACATCCCATGAGTTATCCATTTTGGCAGCTTATACACATTCCTTTAGGCATTTTCCTGTATTGGTTCCCTGCCTTCTATATAGAGAAAAGTTTTATCCATTGCAAGAAAGAAAGGCAATAAGAAGTATATGCATTTTGATGATGATAAGAAAGCAAGTGCAATATATTTTGAGAAACATGGTCAGGAAGTGAAGATATCTTGCTTCTGTGAATTACTGACCACAGCCTTCTTTGATCCGGTATGTGATATTTTACATGCATTGATCACATATATACATATTTTATAGCTTTATACATTATATGTTATATTATTACACAGTTTTACCTGAAAACTATTAAGAAAAAATTATGAGGATCTTTTTCAAAAAACCAAAAACTTAGATTAAAAAAACATATATAGTGATACAGCAAAAAAAAATTTGATTTCTACTGAAATGACTGATATTTATTTCCTGCTATCAATAAATGTCAGGAATCTAACTGTAATCTCCCCTGTCCAGAAATGAAGATATATGGTAAAAAACCTAAATTCTATCTTCTTTCTAATCTCCTTGAAAGTGAAAGTGAAGTTGCTTAGTCATGTCCAACTCTTTGCGACCCCATGGACTGTAGCCTAACAGGCTCCTCTGTGCACGGAATTTTCCAGGCAAGAGTACTGGAGTGGGTTGCCATTTCCTTCTCTAATCTCCTTAAAAAGTGCTAAAAACTTAAACATTCCAAGAGAAGTAATATCAATTGCTGAGTAGATCCTTGGTCATTCTGAGCCAAATTATAAATTCACTTTACTTAAAATCTGCAGCAGAGAGTTTTCTACACATTGCATTACTTGGTTTGAAGATACATTAATGTTGGTTTAAAATATTCATGAGATTTTCCTGGTAAAGAATCCACCTGCAATGCAAGAGACTCGGGTTCAATCCCTGGATTGGGAAGATCCCCTGGAGGAGGAAACAGCAATCCATTGTAGTATAATTGCCTGGAGAATCCCATGGACAGAGGAGCCTGGTGGGGTATAGCCCATGGGGCTGCAAAAGAGTCAGACATGACTTAGTGACTAAATAATGACAACCAAATATTCATAGAGAAGTTAATTAGGCTTAAAAATAAACTTATAAATTCTAAAATATATTTCCATTGCATAATAACAGTCCAGGCATGCCATGTCCAGCTCTTTGCAACCCTACAGACAATAGCCTGCCAAATTACTCTGTCCATAGGATTCTCCAGGCAAGAATACTGTACTGAGTTGCCATTTCCTAAACAAGGGAGCTTCCCAACCTAGGGATGGAACTCCCCTCTCTAACGTCTATAGGCGGGTTCTTTACCACTAGCGCCACCTGGGAAGACCCAGTCCAGGCATCTTACAGTCTATTCTGACCAGTTCAGTCTCTCAGTCATGTCTAATTCTTTGCAAACTCATGGATTGCAGCACACTAGGGTTCCCTGTCCATCACCAAATCCTGGAGATTTTGCAAATTCATGTCCATAGAGTCATTGATGCCATACAACCATCTCATCCTTGTCCTTCTCCTCTTGCCTTCAATATTTGCCAGCATCAAGGTCTTTTCTAACGAGCCAGCTCTTCACATCACGTGGCCAAAGTATTGGAGCTTCAGCTTCAGCATCAGTCCTTCCAATGAATTTCAAGACTGAAATCCGTGCTGTCCAAGAGATTCTCAAGAGTCTTCTTCAACACCACAGTTCAAAAGCATCAATTCTTCCACGCTCAGCTTTCTTTATGATCCAACTCTCACATCCGTACATGACCACTGGAAAAACCATAGCCTTGACTAGACGGACCTTTGTTGGCAAAGTAATATCTCTGCTTTTTAATATGCTGTCTAGGTTGGTCATAGCTTTTCTTCTAAGGAGCAAGCGTCTTTTAATTTCATGGCTGCAGTCACCATCTGCAGTGATCTTGGAGCCCCACAAAAATAAAGTCTGTCACTGTTTCCATTTTTTACCCATCTATTTACCATGAAGTGATGGGATTGGGTGCCATGATCTTAGTTTTCTGAATGCTGAGTTTTAAGCTGGCTTTTTCACTCTCCTCTTTCACTTTCATCAAGAGGCTCTTTAGTTCCTCTTAACTTTCTGCCATAAGGGTGGTGTCATCTGCGTACCTGAGACTATAGATATTTCTACCAGCAATCTTGATTCCAGTTTGTGTTTCATCCAGTCTGGCATTTCACATGACGTACACTACATATAAGTTAAGTAAGCAAAGTAAGTGTCACACATAAGTAAGTGACAATATACAGCCTTGACGTATTCATTTCCCAATCTGGAATCAGTCTGTTGTTCATGTCTAGTTAGTTGTAACTGTTGCTTCTTGACCTGCATACAGATTTCTCAGGAGGCAGGTAAGGTGGTCTAGTATTCCTATCTCCTGAAGAATTTACCACAGTGTGTTGTGATATACACAGTCAAAGGCTTTAGCATAGTCAATGAAGCAGAAGTAGATTTTTTCTGGAACTCTCTTGCTTTTTGGATCATCCAACTGATGTTGGCAATTCAATCTCTTGTTCCTCTGCCTTTTCTCAACACAGCTTGAACATCTGGAAGTTCTCAATTTACAGACTTTTGAAGCCTGGCTTGGAAAACTTTGAGCATTCTTTTTGTGTGTTGAGATGAGTGCAATTGTACGGCAGTTTGAACATTCTTTGGCATTGCTTTTCTTTGGGATTGGAATGGAAACTGACCATTTCCAGTCCTGTGGCCACTACTGACTTTTCCAAATTTGCTAGCATATTGAGTGTAGCACTATCACAGCATCATCTTTTAGGATTTGAAATAGCTCAGCTGGAATTCTATTACCTCCACTAACTTTGTTCGCAGTGATGCTTCCCTAAGGCCTACTCGACTTTGCATTCTAGGATGTCTGGCTCTAGGTGAGTGATCACACCATCATGGTTATCTGGGTCACAAAGATCTGTTTTTTATAGTTCTGCTGTGTATTTCTGCCACGTCTTCTTAATATCTTCTGTTTCTGTTAGGTTCATACCATTTCTGTCCTTTATTGTACCCATCTTTGCATGAAATGTTCCCTTGGTATCTCTAATTTTCTTGAAGAGATCTCTAGTGTTTCCCATTGCATTGTTTTCCTCTATTTCTTTGCATTAATCACTGAAGAAGGCTTTCTTTCTCTCCTTGCTATTCGTTGAAACTCTGCATTCAGATGGATACATCCCTCCTTTTCTCCTTTGCCTTTTGCTTCTCTTCTTTTCTCGGCTATTTGTAAGGGCTCCTCAGACAACCATTTTGCCTTTTCGCATTTCTTCTTCTTGGGGATGGTTTTGATCACTGCCTCCTGCACAATGTTACAAACCTTCTTCCATAGTTCTTCAGGCACTCTGTCAGATCTAATCCCCTGAATCTATTTGTCACTGCTACTGTAAAATCATAAGGGATGTAATTTAGGTTAGACCTGAATGGTCTAGTGGTTTTCCCTACTTTCTTCAATTTAAGTCTGAATTTTGTAATAAAGACTTCATGATCTGGGCCACAGTCAGCTCCCAGTCTTGTTTTTGCTGACTGTATAGAGCTTCTCCATCTTTGGCTGCAAAGAATATAATCAATCTGATTTTGGTACTGACCATCTGGTGATGTCTATGTGTAGAGTTGTCTCTTGTGTTGTTGGAAGAGGGTGTTATTTTGATGATCTACTACTATTTCCTGGTGGCTCAGGCAGTCAAGAATCCTCCTGCAATGCAGGAGACCTGGGTTCGCTCCCAAGTTGGGAAGGCCCCCTGGAGGAGGGCATGGTAACCCACTCTAGTATTCTTGCCTGGAGAATCCCCATTGACAGAGGAGCCTGGTGGGCTACAGTCCTTGGGGTCACAAAGAGTCAGACATGACTGAGTGACTAAGAACACAGCACTGCTAATCTAGAGGTGATCAGTAACCTACTTGGCCTGCTTACATAAGTATATTTATATTTTTCTTCACAAATGTTTTTGGACCACACCATGCTGCTTGTAGATCTTAATTCCCCAACCAGGGGTTGAAACCCAGGCCCCAAGGATGAAACCCTGAAGTCCTAGGACGGCCAGGCTTCCCAGGTGACACTAATGGAACCTGCCTGCCAATGCAGGTTCGATCTCGGGGTCTGGAAGATACCCTGCAGGGAGGGCATGGCAACCCACTCCAGCATTCTTTCCTGGAGAAGCCCATGGACAGAGGAGGCTGGCACGCTACAGTCCACGGGGTCACAAAGAGTCTGACATAACTGAAGCAATATAGCACGCATGCATGTAGGGAACTTCCCACAACTTTTTAGTAAGGTTTTTATTATAAAATTTTAGCAATTAGGAATTAGGAGAGGGAGCCCTTACTGTTCATGCAACTAAAGAATAATTTATGATACCTTAGGTTGGCTCAGAGAAGGGGTGAAGATAGGGAGCGGGAGGCTGGAGGCATGGACAAAAGATATGAGGATGGCCAGGGTACCCACATTGCTCCTACCCTTCTGAGCACCTGTCCCATCCCTACCGTACTCAAAATCTGATATGCTGGAGAGGATACAGGTAACGGAAATAGTAAGCAGAGCATCTGCTTTCTCAAATTTTTCATTTAATTGGCAGATAATTACTTTACAATATTGTGATGGGTTTTGCCATAGATCAACATGAATCATCCATAGGCATACATGTGTCCCCTCCTCCCTGAACCTCCTAACCTCTTCCCTCCCCACCCCATCTGTCCTGGTTGCCACAGAGCACCAGCTTTGGGTGTCCTGCTTTACACATCAAACTTCCACTGGCTATCTATTTTACATATGGTAATGTATATGTTTCAATGTGATACTCTCAAATCATACCACCCTCTCCTCCTCCCACTAAGTTCAGAAGTCTGTTCTTTATGTCTGTGTCCCCTTTGTTGCCCTATACATAGGATCATTGGTACCATCTCTCTAGATTCCATATATATACGTTAATATATGATATTTGTCTTTCTCTTTCTGACTTACTTTGCTCTGTATAATAGGCTCTAGGTTCATCCACCTCATTAGAATTGACTCAAATGTGTTCCTTTTAATGGCTGAGTAATATTCCATCTTTTGACAAAGCTCCACACTGATCCTGATGACTGGAAGAGAACATCTTGGGGAGATGTTAATAAAAACTCGGGGAACAAAGGGTTCTGAGGTCCTATAATCTTGGGTAGTGCTACACACTAAATCTCCCTCCATGGGACTTGGCATATCAGCACAGTAAATTTTCCAGGGTTAACAATAAATCCTATTATGAGTATGGACACTTTAGTAGAGTGACCAAACTTTCAAGAGCGTTAACTGAAAACTAAATTTTCAAGTACAAGGTTATTTACTTGGTAATGGTGCCATAGTAAGTATTAAATGTATTAGTCTACTCAAAAGCCACCAACAGTCCTGCTAAAACAATCTATACCACAGAGGTCCTATAGCACACAGGCCACAGAGCAAAATGACTGCTTAACTGCTAATGTCTCTGGAGAAATAAGGCCACTTGCTACTCCTTAAATGTCTTTTCTTTCCTGTCACCAAACCTTTGCTCTTGCTTTTTGCTCTGCCAGGAATGTACTCCCCACTATTATGTCTCCAAATGTCAGTCTTACTTTACTGACCTAAATGCCAGCTTCTCCATGAAGCTTTTCCAGATGGTCCACAACTGGTTGGCTTCTGCCTCCTTTAAAATACACCCCAGGACTTCCCTGGTAGTCCAGTGGTTAAGACTCCAAGTTTCCAATGCAGGTGGTATGGATTCAATCCAGGTCAGGGAAATTCCTCATGCCATGCAGCCAAAAGAATAAATAACTAGAAATCTAAAAATAAAACAGACCACCACCACCCCTGCCCTGCAACCACTGTGTCTATCTTATTCTTATTTCATGACCACAGTTCTTCTAATCTCATCTTCCTATTAGATGATAAATTCTTTAGGGATAGGAACTATGTCTTCCCCCTATATAGATAAAGAAAAATGTAGCCATTTATTTAAAGTCACATAAGTAGTAGCATCTACTTCCACAGTGGCTCAGATGGTAAAGAATCTGCCTGCAATGCAGGAGACCCAGGTTCAATCCCTGGGTTGGGAAGATCCCCTGGAAAAAGGAATGACTACTCACTCCAGTATTCCTGTCTGGAGAATTCCATGGACAGAGGAGCCTGGCAGGCTACAGTCCACCTGGTCACAAAGAGTTGGACATAACTGAGCAACTTTCACGTTTCACATAACTAGTACATGGCAGTGTTGGGATTCACATGAGACCTGTCTAATCTCCAAACCCAGGCTCTTTCTCCTATTCTCTATCCTCTCACAACCTCTCAGACAGCAAGGCAGTGGTTCCTATGGCAATAAAAGGAACACAGTCTCCTCCTATTAGGACAGGCAGGAGAAAAATTCTACCTTTCTGTCCTAATTCAGTGCTTGGCTTCTGACTCAATGTTTTAACTCTACCTTCTGCTTTTAAAGCTTTATTTCTCCAAACATATTCTGGAAAATAAAAGCAATGAAAGGCATAATATTTTTTTAAAATAACTTTATGAGCAACTGTAGGCTAAACAAAGTTAGACATGTTGATTGCTTACTGCAGAACCTGTAGATCATTTAATATGCTAAAGGAGATCAGTCCTGGGTGTTCATTGGAAGGACTGATGTTGAAGCTGAAACTCCAGTACTTTGGCCACCTGATGCAAAGGGCTGAGTCATTTGAAAAGACCTTGATGCTGGGAAAGATTGGGGGCAGGAGGAGAAGGGGACGACAGAGGATGAGATGGCTGGATGGCATCAACGACTCAATGGACATGAGTTTGAGTGAACTCTGGGAGTTGGTGATGGACAGGGAGGCCTGGCATGCTGCAGGTCATGGGGTCACAAAGAGTCAGACATGACTGAGCGACTGAACTGAACTGATGCAGCATTATGCAGTTTTAGTATATATAGTTTCTATTTTAGAAGGTATAGGATATTAACACATATTTTATTACATATGAATGAACAGAACTATCCTTTATAAATTTCATCTAATAGAGCTGTACCTTATTTTAACAGCATCATTTTACTACATAATAGCAACAAATTCATTTCAAAACCATTTAATGACACATATAATAAGAAATCCCATAACCAAATGCTGTAGGATTTAATGTTACTAGTATTTAAAACTAGCAACAACCTACTTTGTGCCAGCAAGTGAGTGATTAAGTGCTACCCATACCGTGTCTGACATTTAATGAGGGAGTCACATGGATATAGAATATGTTTCACTCCATGATTAATATAGGTTCACTATATTTAGTTTGTACTTGAACATTTCATCTTTTCTTCCCATTGCTGAACCCAGCTGAGGACATGGGACAAATGTGATGACTAAAATCAGGAAGTTTTGATGAATGAAACAGATGAGAAAAAGATTGACTCTTCAAAGAGAAAATGAGACTTTTCCCCTATTATCATTTTTAGACGAGTTACAGCTATTTAAAATAAACTAAAATAACATTGGTAACCTCTGAGGAGGGCAACTGAGTGACCTGGGGATAGCAAGAGATAGGAACTTTTCATACATACACTTTTATATCTGTATGGATAGAACTGCGGTCCCCTAAAAGAGATCTGTTCAAGTGTTAATACCCCTGATATCTGTGAACACGAGGTCACAGTGCATTGAGGTGGGCCCTGATCCAATGACTGCTGTCCTTATAAGAAGGGAAATTGGACACAGACACAGAGTGGTGCACACGGAGAACCTCATGTGATGACAGAGGCAGAGACTGTGGCGATACAGTTGCAAGCCAGGGACACCAGGACTACTGCTCAACCAGCAGAAGCTAGAGGGAAAAGGAAAAATTCTTTACTAGAGCTTCTACAGACCAGGGTCCTGCCAACATCTTGACTTCAGACGAGTAGCTTTCAGGACTCTGAGAGATCAAATTTCTGTCGTTTAAAGCCACCCACGGTTTGTGTCACTGTGTGTGGCAACCCTAAGAAACTAATACAAATCTGCTTTACAAAGTGACAACACCATGTATTCAAAAATTAATCAAATTAAGGTAAAGTAAGCTCAAGAGAATGAAAACACAAGCCACAGACCAGGAGAAGAGCAAGAAGATATATCTGATAAAAGACTTCACTAAAAATATACAGAGAACTCTTAAAATTAAACAATAAGAAAACAGACAATCTGACTAAAAATGGGCTCAAGACCTTAATAGACACCTCACAAAGAAGATATATAGATGGCAAATAAGTATATAAAACATGCTCCATTCATATGTCCTCAGGGAAATGCAAATTTAAAAACAAGATACTGCTACATACCAATTTGAATAGCCATATCTGGGACAATAACACCACCAGAGAAACACTGGTGAGGATGTCAAACAACAGAAATCTCATTCACTGCTGGTGGGAATGCAAAATCATATGGTCATTCTGAAAGACAGGCAATATCTTACAAAACTAAATATACTTTTACCACACAGTCCAATAATCATACTACTTTGTACTTATCCAAAGGAAATGAAAATTATATCCAGACAAAAATGTGCATATGGACAGCTATAGTAGCTTTATTCATAATCACCAAAACTAGGAAGCAACCAAGATGTCCTTCAGTAGTTAAATAAATAAATAAGCTATGGCACATCCAGACAATGGAATAGTATTCAGCACTAAAAAGAGAAGAGCTACCAAGCCACGAAAAGACACAGAGGAAACTTCAATGTACATTACTAAGTGAAAGAAGCCAATCTGAAAAAGATTGCAACCATATGACATTCTGGAAAAGGTGAAACTCTGAAGACAGCACAGAGATCAGTGATTGTCAAGGGTGAGGGGAGGGGGAGGGACGAACAGGCAGAGCACAGAGGGGTTTTAGGACATGAAACTCCTTTGTACAATATTACCATGGTGGATGTATGTCATTACACATTACACATTTGTCCAAACCCACAGAATATACAACACTGAGGAGTAAACCGTAGTGCAAACTAGGGACTCTGAGTGATGAGGTGTCACTGCAGGGTCATTACCTGTAGCAAATGTATCACTCGGTGGGCAATGTTGATGACGACAGAGCCATGCACGTGTGGAGACAGGGAGTGTATGGGAAATCTCTGCACTTTCTACTTAGTTTTGCTGTAAACATGAAGCTGCTCTAAAAAACAAAGTCTAATAAAAATATTTTTACATCCTTAAGCAAGCCAAAGTTCTACCCTTTTTTATACTACAGTTTAGTAATCATCTCGGAGAAGGCAATGGCACCCCACCCCAGTACTCTTGCCTGGAAAATCCCATGGACGGAGGAGCCTGGAAGGCTGCAGTCCATGGGGTCGCTGAGAGTTGGACATGACTCAGTGACTTCACTTTCACTTTTCACTTTCATGCATTGGAGAAGGAAATGGCAACCCACTCCAGTGTTCTTGCCTGGAGAATCCCAGGGACGGCGGAGCCTGGTGGGCTGTCATCTATGGGGTGGCACAGAGTTGGACACGACTGAAGTGACTTAGCAGCAGCAGCAGCAGCAGCAATCATCTTAAACCCATGACTAAAATATGCACACTTTTTGTCAAAGCTTTCCATGTTCCTTTGTTCATTCATTCATTCAAACTTCAACTAAGTACTTACTCTGGGCCAGATATGGTAGACTGGGAAAGGTTCCAGAGAATCCAGAAATAAGATATTCCTGGTCCTTTAGAATGATGTCTACTCTTTAAAATAATCGTAGAGGAACTATATCAATTTAGTAGCAAAAGCATTACTTATCTATCTTGGGGAATTAAAATTAAGATAAAATTTTCAAGTGCTATTCAACCATGTACATGAGACAGATTATATTTCTTCTTCCCTCCGCTCAAAGATTAATGATATCAAAAGTGTACTATTTACTTGACTTGTTCAAGAAGCATCTTGGGCAATAAGACAAAAATTACAAGAGAGTGAGATCACTGGATATGTACCATGGCATGAAAACACTGAAGAACTCTGAAAAAGGAAGATGTTAAAAACAAAACAACAAAAAAAGCCACTTAAGAGAACAGTTTAAAATGGAACTAGACTCT
This sequence comes from Ovis canadensis, assembly GCF_042477335.2. Classification (NCBI taxonomy): domain Eukaryota; kingdom Metazoa; phylum Chordata; class Mammalia; order Artiodactyla; family Bovidae; genus Ovis; species Ovis canadensis. The sequence continues at coordinate 229,675,619 of NC_091245.1, forward strand.
GAAATCACTAAAACTCTGCTGTTAAGAGAATGAAAACTGGAGGTGAATGAGTCATATGACATTGGAGGATTCTTCTGTCTTAAAAAAGAAGGGAAGGAAGGTCTTAAAATTATTCTGAAAAGATACAGGTCAAGAACAGAATTAGGTACAAATCCGGCTCAACTGTCCTCCCCTAACCTTCTGTTCCTGTGCTCTTGTCAAATTAAGAAAAAATTGATAATTCAGTTTCCAGAAATTGACAGTAATAATTCATTCTCATAAAAAAAAAATTGGAAGGACACGTTTAAAAGAAATGTGACCCTCTCTTGGAACCAGGTCCTCAATCTTCTTAAAGGAAAAATAGAACAAAAGTAATAAACATAATGTAAAACACATCTTCATATCCAAAAGATTACTGCTCCATCCTGTAGTTAAAATCTCTGCAAAAAAATAGTACAGTTTTCCTTAGTGCCTAATTAGATGTATGCATTGGTATGCTTTAAGATAAAGAAAAACATTACCTTAGAGAGAGTGGTATTTTTTAAATGGCTGAGAAAGTAGGAAAAAAAACCAACAAGCTACTCCCTATATTAAGAATCACATGCTAGCAAACATTTGAAAAATTACCATAAAGAAAAACAAAGAACTACTGTCCTATGAAATATACACCGTTTCACTATATCCCCAAATCCTAGTATCACTATATTTAGGGAGTTGAATGTGTATCATTGGAAGATAACGGAGGAAAGGGATAAAGCTGCAAAGTGGATTGGAGGGGAGGAGGGCTGTCAGGCTGCACTCCACAGACCTACAAGGCTGTGCTTGCCCAGCTTCAAGACTGAAGAAAGAGCCCAGGGTCCTCAATAGAGACATTAATGGTTGAATATGGATGAGGGAGCTTACATGTCTGACGCAGGTCCTGGTGCAACACACCGCCGTGTGCAGCTAACAGCACGCAGGACATGGCAGCAGTCTTGGCTCCCGGAGCAGGAAGGGGAGATTACCAGCTATAGTTATAGGGGAATTGATGTCAGGAGGGCTCATGAGTCACCAGAGAAACCAGCAGAGGGGCATGCCTCTCACTGTCCCTTTGATAAGAATGATCATTAGCTGGGGTCTGGGGCAAGTTCATAGGAAGGTCAGTCATGTATCAGGGTATCAGCGAAGCAGGCACTGGTCAAGCAGGGGAATGTACAGAGAACAAGAGAGCAACCATCTTGAGGGGCCTGACCGTACAAGGACCTGTGGTTACGTTTTCTGCCTCAATATCAACAATGCCCAGAATCAATTTCATTAGATCAACCTTAAACTGCTGTCAGATTAAGAACGGGTTTCAGCAGAGGACAGAGATACTACAGGAAAACTTTTTCTCTCTCTGTACTGGTATTTAATAGAAACTTCGGATATATCTAAGTAATGATTCAAGTGCATTTAAGACTCCTTACTGTGAAAAAAAAAAAAGAAAAGAAACTGCAGAATGCTCTTTCCCAACTAATATAAAGTAGTAGGAATACATATTTGGGAGCAGAATCATTTCAACTGCTAACTTAATAGCAATGAAACCTCCACTTCGCTGCAGTAAAACATTATGGCAAACCCCCTTCCAGAGGCTGTTATTGCATTTCTCCTTCAGAAATGTATATACTCAATCAGGAAGTGTTCTCAAAAAGTACCAAATAAGCCTTTCCAAGGAAGCTTTTTTTCTGAACTCTTCACCCTACATAATTTTTAACTTTTTTCTCCTCTCTATTTTCCTAATTTTAACTTAATTGGCCTTGAATCCAAAAACACGTGTTTCCTATTTGCATTTGGCTGCAGAAAAAGATGCTTAATGTACTTTAGGGAATGTAGGGGTGAATGCTGAAAGTAAGAGAAAGTGAAAGAATAATAACAGCTAAACAAAACCAAGAATACTGTTTCTCTCCTTCTACTTTTGCCAAGAATATGGCATAAATTTCCTCTCCTTGTGGAGAATTCCCTAATTATAGGAAAAAGCAGGCTCCCTGCTTATGATATCAAAAGTGGATATTTCAGAGTGCTACAAGCTGTGCTCTTAAAAGGAGGCCAGAAAAGAGAAGTGTGGTAAGTACAGTACTCGGGGGGATGGACCATCTCAGTACACAGCAATCACACCTTTGTGTCACCTCTCTTTTCCCTGACCTCTGAGAGCAGCAGTTAGCATCATGGTCTTCAAGTCAGCAGCATCAGCACCAGCTGGGAACTTAGAAATCCAAGTCAGCAGGCCCCACCCTAGGCCTACCACCTAACCAGAAACTCTGGGGGTAGGACACTGGAGTCTGTTTCAACAAGAATTCCATGGGATTCTGACTTGATGAACCATATCCAACAGAAACATGGGCTTCCCTGGTGGCTCAGTGGTAAAGAATCCACCTGCCAATGCAGGAGACACAGGTTTGATCCCTCGGTCGGGAAGATCCCCTGGAGAAGGGAATGGCAACCCACTCCAGTATTCTTGCCTAAAAAATCCCACGGACAGAGGAACCTGGTGGGCTACAGTCCGTGGGGTCACAAAGAGTCAGGCATGACTCAGCAACTAAATAACAACAGAAACTTACTCTCTTCCAATTCATCCTGGCTTTTAATCACAAGCAACCAGAATTGTTACCAAACATTCTCATGTGTATACATTGTCCAACTAATTTATATGATTCTTGGGGCAAAAATTCTCTCTCTTCCCTTGTCCCCGTTGCTTTCCCTTGCCAGCCAATATCCTACATGGAGCCAGTAAGCAAACGGAAACGTAACGAGCATTCACAACAACAGGAACAGGGGAGGGGGTCCTCAAGCGAGAGCTCTCCTTTTGAATATGACATTCCCATCCAGCTGAGACAGACCTATTTCTCTTAATTATGACCTAGGAACAAAAGGGCCCAGTTCCCCAATATACAGTCTAGAGAGGATTCAGTCATTCTCCAGAAGGAACTGCTCAGCTTCAGAATTTGGGTAATCCAACTTAAAATCAAATTAAAAGTTGCACAAAATATTTCCCCCAAAAGGCTTGGCAACCTTGAACACAGAGTGAAAAAAGAGAGGTAACACTTCTTTTTCAGAAGCACACAGTAGGGGTCACATGCATGGCAATGTTCATTAGTTACCACTGTGGCTGGATATAGCCTTCCAAACTCTTTTAATATGAAAATACCATTCTGTTTGCCTTCTCTTTCTTTGCCACGTCCAAAACATAAAGGGCAAATAATTCCCCTCACGCACAGGGTGCCCGCACTATCCTTGAGCAAAGTGGAACTAGTCATTTAGTTGCTAATGATTCAGGTTCTGAGTTGAATAAAAGTCAGAGCTTAGTGGTGGTGGTTCCTGCGGAGGCTTTAACCACAGGGGAATTCCTCCACCTGGCATAAATAAATAAAATGTAGTCAAATGCATTTGTTAGCACTGAGCATGTATCCTATTGAAGTGAATATGCAGAGATGTTCCACATTATGACAGAAAGAATCACCTGTGGTTCCCTTGTTCTGGACCTGATTTTTTTCCTGAGAATAGCAGGGGGTGAGATTTAGACAATTTTTTTTTTCTGTAATTGAAGTTAGTTGAATGACAATATTGTATTAGTTTCAGGTGTACAACAAAGTGGTTCAGTTGCATGTTTGAGTGTGTGTGTGTTCAGTCACTCAGTTGTATTCAACTCTTTTCGACCCCATGAACTGTAGCCCATCAGATTGTAATAACCTAAAATGGAAAAGAATCTGAAAGAATATATATGTGTGTCGGGGTATATATCTGAAAGAATATATATATACATACACACACATATGTATGTATGTATATATAGAGATATATAGATATATATACACATGCATATATGCTCTTTCAGATTCTTTTCCATTTTAGGTTATTACAAGATGCTGAATATAGTTTCCTGTGCTATACAGTACGGACCTGATATTTTTTTAAAGTATCTACACACTAAAGAGAGAGGCTTCTCCTAGGTTCTTCCATTTCTCCAATGAACACATCTGTAGGTTCTTCAAGACAATCTGAAAAGGGGCCCTATTCTGGACTAAATGTTTGTGTGCCCCCAAAATTTACATGTTGAAGCTCTAACCCCCACAGCATTTGGAAGTGGGGCCCTTTAGGAAGTAATTGGATTTAGATGAGGTCATGAGGGTGGAGTCCTCATGATGAAATTAGTGCCCTCATAAGATGGCAGAAAATCAACTCACACTGAGATCTCACTCCCTCCACCACGTAAGGACAAAGCAAGAGGGCGGTTGTCTGTAAACCTAGAAGAGGGCTTTCACCAGCAACCAAATCTGCCAGGACCTTGATCATGGACTTCCCAGAACTGTGAGAAACTGATGTTTGTGGTTTAAACTACTTAATCCACTGTATTCTGTTATAGCATCCTGCACAGACTAATATAGACCCCAGCCTGGCACTTTCCTTTCATGGCTTCTTGCTAGACCTCTGGCCCCAAATTCTTAGTAAAGACAGGAAAAGGTTTTGTTTGCATATGCTGGTGCACATATGAGCTGACTCAGCTACACGCAGTCCAGGAGGGCCAATGTAAGCCATGACCTCTGGAGAGAAGATGGTAGACACTGGGTGCCTAGACTCAAAATACAAAATGATTTCCATGAGCCAGGCATAACCAGAAAATCACAGAGCTGCCAGACCTGAAGAGGAAGTGCACACTGAGGTTAAGAGGCATCTCAGCAGAAATCACTGCCATCTCCAGCTTGCCATGAACTTGGAGTTGGAAAGAACTCTAAAACTGACAAAGGTCAAATTTCTCTCCTGCCTGGTGGGAACGGGGAAGGTCCTCTACTGAAAATTAAGCTATCCAAAAAGAATTTTTAAATTGTGAATTTTCCTAACCGATCTGACTTTGAAGACTGATTTATACCTATGACACACACGGCTCATAATAAATAGCCCTTAGAGGAGTATTCATGTCAAATCTAGGTCTCTGCAGTGAAACACCAGAGCAAATAATAGGCTGAAAAAAATACTGCAAAACTTTGTCCTTGGAGGGATTCTTGCAAACCTAGACTCTCTAGAATGTGGTGATGTCCCTTTCTCTACAGCTAATTAGTAGAATTTTCCTTTTCCTCTGTAGTTAGGGGTCTTCAGCCTATGATTGGTTGTCTAGGTGCAGAAGTCATTCTCAAAGGATACAAAGAGAGCAACGACTTTTTGTCACTTGCTAGGCTCAAGTTTGCTGTTTGAAGACAAAAACACAAAGTCATTTTTTCATTACCTTCTGCATCATTAGGGAAAATGGGATACACCCATCTCCCAGTAAGACAACTTTGACCATTGTAGCTACACCTTCATGAAACATTTGTGTGAAAAGGACTTCTGGCAACTTGATGATGAGTATTTAGAAGTGCTGACCTTCCAGGGGCTTGTTGTTTGCTAGGAAATCAATTCCTCTAAGTATAAAATTCAGTGGTGCTGACATACATAATAGCATAGTGTCTGTAGTAATGTACAGGGGCACTTTCAGAGAGGAGATTCAGGTTCTGGCGAGGACCCTGATGTTGGGAAAGATTGAGGGCAGGAGGAGAAAGAAGCGACAGAAGATGAGATGATTGGATGGCATCACTGACTCAAAGGACATGAGTTTGAGCAAATTTCAGGAGACAGTGAAGGACAGGGAAGCCTGGCGTGCTGCAGTCCTTGGGGTTGCAAACAGTTGGATATGACTGAGCAAATGAACAACAGAGATGAATTTTTTCCAACATCTCATTTGCCAATTTTCTCCTATAAATCATCTATGCTGAAGAAGCTAAGCATGATATACATACTATAATAAAAAAAAAAACACTAAAGTAATCAGGATCGATATACTTTTCCTTCTCTCTTCTTAACTCTACATCAGCATAGTTTGCTCACATCATTCCTCACAACAAGTGTGTCGGGGAGAGAGCACACACACAAAACACACAGAACAATAGTCTCCATGTCCTTCCCTCGAAGCCCTCAAACCCTCGAACTACTGTCACAAGTCACTCAAATTCGAAGTATTAGAGGTAGAAATCTTCTACCTGAAATACTTAACAATTAGTGTCATTATGAAGGATAAATTATTTTGCATCATTTGTATACAACTTGTACACTTCCTACACAAAGCAGACTTGAGTCTAAGAACAGCTGGACACAGCTGCCACAGAGGCCATCAAGATTCCCATACAGTTTATGTTCTCACACTTTTCCTAAGAACGTGGAACCGCTTAAAACATAGCAAGACCAGGGCTTGTGGCACATGGGAGAAGGTGTAAAAAGTGTATTTTTGATTCTGAAAGGGAAATGTATGAAAAGGGCTAGAGTGTGTGTGTGTGTGTGTGTGTGTGTGTGTGTGTGTGTGTATACAGTCATTGGATACAGGGGCCTTAAAGGTAGTCCTGAACAAGGAAGAGAAAGAAGCTAAAATGCTGAAGCATCACTCATAGCCATTCTGGCTGTACAGCATGGGAGTTACAAATACACTGACCCTAAAGACACATACAGTCCTGGGTTCAAATCCCAGCTGATAGCTATGTGACCTGAGCAAGTTTTACTTATCTTAAATGTGTTCCCTCACTTGTAAAATGGAGTGCAAGTAATAAAATCTTCCTCATAAGATTGTTGTGACGACTAGATAAGAAGTCCTGGAGGCACTCAGCATAGTGCCTGGCACACAGAAAATCCTCAATAACTTTTAGAAATTAAATAAAATGAGCCAAAACTCCCTTTAAATTCTACTCTGTTAAGTGGGACATGCAACCCAAGAGATGAGCTTTCATCTTGCTTTTTGAAAGATGTGTTAGAGTCTTAATAGAGGGCATGAATTTACATTTAGAGATATATACACAGGACACTGCCAAGCAACATTTTATCATGGCCATTATGGAATGAGATGTAAAGCTGCTACAAATATCCAGAAAACTACTATTTTTAACATCTCAATATTGAAGATAGTCTTGATATTTTATAAAGCTCTATAATATTATTCCAGCCAAGTTTGCTCTACAAAAGACCAAACAAGTACCACTCTCTTAACCTATAAAATGCAAAAGGGAAAAACTAGATCAGTAAGTTCCTTGCATATCAATAACTCTGTCTTTTAAGAATCTGAAAGCATGATTCTATGCTAAGAGTTAAAGCTTGGGTGTTCTAGTTTGAATAGCTGTAATAGCCAGAGTCCTGGATACATAATGCTATATAATAAACCCAAAGTGGCTTCAAACAACAGCAATGTTTATTTTGTTCATGAATCTGCAATCTGTACAGGGCACAACCAAGACAGTTTATTTCTGCTCCACTCAACATCTGCCAGGCCAGCTGAAAGGCTGGGGGCTGAAATCCACTGAAAAGCTTACCCACTCTTCTGTCTTGTATGTCATCAAAACTGGGAACCCTCAAGCAGCTAGCAGCTGGAGCAGCTGGGGCTCTTCTGGCATCCCTTCAAACTCCAAGGAGTCCTTCCATGCGATCTCCCTAATACGGTGGGTTCAGGGTCTCTGGACTCAGGGCTCACAAGGCACAGGTCACGAGAAAGGAAGAGAACCAGGAGGAAACTATTGTCTCTCACGGCCTCACCTAGAAAGTCACTCAATAATTCCACTACATTCCATTAGTCCACCCAGAGTTAAGGAAGGAGAACACAGATCCCCACTTCTCATGGTAGGACTGTGAAATTATACTGTAAGAGCATATGTTGCTGTTTAGTCGCTAAGTCATGTCTGACTCTTTGGCGACCCCATGGGCTATATGCAGACTTGGCAGGTTCCTCTGTCCATAAGATTTCCCAAGCAAGAAGACTGGAGTGGGCTGCCATTTCCAGGGGATCTCCGCAACCCAGAGACCAAACTCTTGTACCCTGCATTGGCAGGTGGATTCCTTACCACTGAGTCACATGGGCTTCCCAAGACAACATTATAAATCAATTATATTTCAATTAAAAAAAAGAAAAGCAGACAGTTTGCTCCACCTGATATAAGAACATAACACAATCTATAAAGCAATCCTGCGGGGAGGGAAGAAAATTTTAAACCATTAAGCCTATAGAGTCAACTGTCAATTTGCAGAAAATACAAAGAAAATAGAAGAACATGTTAAACTATACTATGGGAATGCAATCAGTAAAATCCAGACTGGGAAATTACAGGACTAACAATCCTTTGAGACATACCTAATCATCCCACATCAATTTAAAAGCTATTCAGGAAGATTCAAGATTCTACAGTCTAGTCAGATTAATAGGGTAGAATTGTCGGTATTCTTCAGTTCAGTTCAGTTCAGTCACTCAGTCGTGTCTGACTCTTTGCGACCCCATGAATCGCAGCACGCCAGGCCTCCCTGTCCATCACCAACTCCCAGAGTTCACTCAGACTCACGGCCACTGAGTCAGTGATGCCATCCAGGCATCTCATCCTCTGTCATCCCCTTCTCCTCCTGCCCCCAATCCCTCCCAGCATCAGAGTCTTTTCCAATGAGTCAACTCTTCGCATGAAGTGGCCAAACTACTGGAATTTCTTTAGTCTTGTTTAAATGGTTGAGGTACTTAGTTTAACAAACAAGTATTTCTATAGGATTCCTTGTCTAATCTTAACCTCTTTATGTTTCAGTTTTAAAATTGTTTCCTTTTATTTTGCCCTTAGCAGAGGTGAAGAACAACTAATCCTCAAAGGCTAAAGTCAAAACACTTCATGTGTATGAAAGCTTTTATGATAACATATCACCTTTGTACCTTTGCTCTTCTGGAATAAATCAGATGTGTCCCTTCAACCTCTTTCTGTTTTGGTTTTTTAGACCCCATTGATAAATACTTCTTGATTCTTTCAAACCACCTTCTCCTCCCACTCAAGCTCAAATCCAAAAAAGAATAAGAACAGTGTCAATTATAAGAAAACAGTTTAGAGAAGTATAAGAGTAGACTTTGAAACTGAAGCCTTGATCAGTTCAATCAGTTCAGTTCAGTCACTCAGTCGTGTCCAACTCTTTGCGACCCCATGAATCGCAGCACGCCAGGCCTCCCTGTCCATCACCAACTCCCGGAGTTCACTCAGACTCATGTCCATTGAGACCGAATGCCATCCAGCCATCTCATCCTCGGTCGTCCCCTTCTCCTCCTGCCCCCAATCCCTCCCAGCATCAGAGTCTTTTCCAATGAGTCAACTCTTCTCATGAGGTGGCCAAAGTACTGGAGTTTCAGCTTCAGCATCATTCCTTCCAAAGAAATCCCAGGGTTGATCTCCTTCAGAATGGACTGGTTGGATCTCCTTGCAGTCCAAGGGACTCTCAAGAGTCTTCTCCAACACCACAGTTCAAAAGCATCATTTCTTCAGCACTCAGCCTTCTTCACAGTCCAACAGCATCAATTCTTCGGCACTCAGCCTTCTTCACAGTCCAACTCTCACATCCATACATGACCACAGGAAAAACCATAGCCTTGACTAGACGGACCTTAGTCGGCAAAGTAATGTCCCTGCTTTTGAATATGCTATCTAGGTTGGTCATAACTTTTCTTCCATATAAATACATTTTTTAATATATATATTTAAAGCTGAGGTAAAATAGGATAGAATTTCTAAAGCATCCTAGAATAGATCTTTGGATTTCAAACCAATTACTCTTAAGTTACCTATTTAAGTTTCCGGCTCTAGATTCAATCAAAGGGTCATGCTACTTAATTTCTGAGAAATTACAAAGATGTGCTCAACACATGAGTAGGCAAGTCCCACTCATATACTGAGATTTAAAAATAACTACTCTTTAACATTCCTGCCTTCAGTTTTATGATTATTATTATTATTACAAGATTTGCCAAGAACTAAAACCATGCTACACTTGTTTACATGAAATATTACAAATATAAATTTAAATAATTCTCTATTATTCTGTTTCCATAAACTGAGTGTAAATGCCTGTCTTATGTGGGAAGACCTCAGGAAGTCTAATTATCAGCCTCAGACAACAAATTACAACCTTAAGCCTTTAGATTCAATGGCTATAAAGCTACCATTACCTGCCCAAACATGGAAATGACACAAAAATGTCACAGTTCATGAATTACTGTGAAGACACAGCAGTGTTCTGTATGTGTCCACCACCATGTCTGTCTGCATTGTGGACCTTAGGCCACTATGACATCATCAGCTAATGATTTGTTAGTAGTTACTATGGCCTGCACCAGAGCATGTGGCTTTTAATTATTATAATGGCATGATTTTTTTTAATGTATAAAGAATTTAAAGACCTTTTCAAAATAGATACTTCTGGTATCTTTCCTCCCAAGGAAACAATCTTATATTATATGCTTATATATTCTCAGGTTACTTTAGAAGGACAGTTGCTTGCTGGGCTTAGACCAGCCTTGACTCAATTTTGGTGAGGAGGGTAGGACAACTTTCTTACCGTGGTGAAAGGAAAGTTACAGCACTCTGCCCAGAGAGCCTTTACCTGGTAACTCAGGCGGTAAAGCATCTGCCTGCAACGCAGGTAGCCCGGGGTTTGATCCCTGGGTCAGGAAGATCCCCTTGAAAAGGGAATGGCTACCCACTACAGTTATTCTTGCCTGGAGAATCCCAGGGACTGAGGAGCCTGGCAGGCTACAGTCCATGGCATTGCAAAAGAGTCAGACATGACTGAGTGACTAACACACATTTTTGAGCCTTCTACTGTGAAGTCTGCTTTACAGAGTTCGTCATCTCCTCCCCCTCCTTCTCCCATACTTAGTGGCAGGTGCTGGCAATAAATACTAATCTAATCCTCAGGGCAGATTCTGAATCAGTACTGACACAGAGATACATATCGAGAGGGACCGAGTTACAGTGACAGCTGGACAAGAACAGCATGTGATTCTGGCAGCAACAGACAAAGCAAGATTAAAGCGTCCACGGCAATGCCTGAAGTCCACGCCAGGGCTTCTGAGCTCTACGCAGCTCCATTCTTCCTAGAATTTTCCTGACTAGAGAAAACATTCACCTATCCAATCCTGTCTGTGATATCTTTGAGTACTGAAAATAAGTCCAATTTACACACATACAAAACATTTGTATACACAAACATACACACACAAAACCAAAGGTAGGAACTATAAAAGAAAAGATTAGTGTTCTATTTTATTGAATATGACTTGGCTTCTTCACATTTTTGACATCTCTAGAAGCAATATATGTCATATAGTTGACAGTTCTTATATCCAAAGAAAAGCAACATATCTCATGAAATGATAAGAGCTTAAATTTCTACATGGCAGAAAACACCATATATACTGTGAAAAGCAAGGCAAAACATATATATAACATGCCTAAAACATTAAACATAACCTAAACCTACAGACGTAAGGTTTATATCCTAAATAACCAGCAGCTTTTACAAATCAAACCCAAAATGAGCAAACAATAGGGAAATGGGCAAAGGATATGAACAGGAAATTCACAAAACAGGAGGCAGAAAAGTTTATGTTTTGTTATGTTTTTACTATTATGATAATGTGGAGTAGGAAATGGCAACCCACTCCAATATTCTTGCCTGGAGAATCCCATGGACAGGAGAGCCTGATGGGCTATAGTCCACGGGGTCGCAAAGAGTCAGACACAGACACGACTGAGCATTATGATAATAATCATTTTAAAGCCCTCCCTCCACCGTAATGCTCCTAAAAGTCCAGTTATTAACGTAGGCTGGAGAAAAGGGAAAAAGGAAAGACCTTCTCTGTCCCAGGCACTGTACTACCAGATTTCATGAACACGAGTTCACGAAAAACCTCACAACACCCTGAGGAGCTAGCTATCACTGTACATATGAGGATATATAGCATCAGAGAAGCTGAAGGACTTCAGCAAATTGTCTAAGTAAGTGTGGTAAAGCCCAGGTTCGGAGCTTTCATACAGCTTCTGCTCACAGCATGACTTTAGAAATCCTATTCGGACAAAGGATTTCCCTTGAGAACAAGGGACTGGACCTCAGAGTTTTAAACCCAAAGCACTAACTGAAGGTCAAAGGCATCAAGTTTCATGAATCTGAAAAGCTAGTATCCAGCTAAACAGGAGATTTCTTAAAGTCCTGTTATAATTTTCTTACTTTGGAAAAGAAGAAATTAAGTGTCGTAAAATATGTTTAGATGCAAAGATTAAGTGCGTTTGATTTAAAATACAGATAACTTTGTACTATGAGTGAAACTGTGACTTGAAAAAACAAAACAATTCTTAAGTGTCACTACACTTTGTCCACCTCAATAAGATAAAACAGTTGCAATTACCAGATCCCACCCTATTCATTAGATTTAGTTTTAGGTGGAAATAGCAAAAAGGAACTAAAGAGCCTCTTGATGAAGGTGAGAAGTGAAACTTTCTCAGTCATTCCAACTCTTTGCGACCCCATGGACTACAGTCCATGGAATTCTCCAGGCCAGAATACTGGAGTGAGTAGCCTTTCCCTTCTCCAGGGGATCTCCCCCAGCCAGGAATCAAACTGGGGTCTCCTGCATTGCAGGTGGATTCTTTACCAGCTGAGCCACAAGGGAAGCCCAAGAATACTGGAATGGGTAGCCTACCCCTTCTCCAGCAGATCTTCCCAACCCAGGAATTAAACCAGGGTCTCCTGCATTGCAGGCGGATTCTTTACAAACCAAACTATCAGGGAAGCCCAATGAAGGTGAAAGAGAATAAAAAAGCTGACTTAAAACTCAACATGCAAAAAACAGTGACAGATTTTATTTTTCTTAGGCTCCAAAATCACTGCAGATGGTAACTACAGCAATGAAATTAAGACACTTGCTCCTTGGAAGAAAAACTATGACAAACCTAGACAGTGTATTAAAAAGCAGAGATATTACTTTGCTGACAAATGTTGGTAAAGTCAAAGCTATGTTTTTCCAGTAGTCGTGCATGGATGTGACAGTTGGACCATAAACAAGGTTGAGCACCAAAGAATTGATGCTTTCGAATTGTGGTGTTGGAGAAGACCCCTGAGAGTCCCTTGGACTACAAGGAGATCAAACCACTCAATTCTAAAGGAAATCAATCCCCAATTGACATTGGAAGGACTGATGCTGAAAGCTGAAGCTCCAATAGTTAGGCCACCTGATTTCCCTGATGCTGGGAAAGATTGAAGGCAAGAGAATGGGACGACAGAAGGTGGGATGGTTGGATGGCATCACCAACTCAATGGACATGAGTTTGAGCAAACTCTGGGAGATGGTGCAGGATAGGGAAGCCTGGCATGCTGTAGTCCATGAGGTCACAAAGAGTTGGACATGACTGAGTGAACAAAGCTAATGGGAGAAAACATATACTTTTACTGAAACATATTCAAGGAAGAGGGACCAGTGACAGTTAGGTCCTGCTCTGGTGTCCCAGAGGGAAGAAGTTCTAATGAAGGGCTGACACAGGCCAGGATTCCTCGAGGCAATGTTACGGCCTTGTTGCAAAGGAAAGGCCTAAAACCTGACCCTAATGATCCAGCTTCCGCAACACTCAAGTCTTGGTGGGGCGCCTTATCCACAGTCCAGGAAGTCAACAATAGGACCTCTGCTGCCAGCCACCCCTCTCCCAGGGTGAAAAAAAGACAGAATCTTCATTCTCTGTGTCCAGGGTTAGGAGAACAGAGACAAGCAAGAGATGTTACTTGCATGTCTGTCCACTGTACACAGAAAAATAGGTCTCTTATCCTTTCAAAAATACCAGGTGTTAAGGGCACTCAGTATGATGCATGTGGCTGAGTTATAAAGGATTAAAACAGGATGCCTCCAATTTCCCAGTCTTAGAACCCATTCTACAATATCAGCCTAGGGCTTATGTAATACTTATCAACTTCCAATAAAGACTGATATTTCTCCCTAGTCTTTTTGTAGACCAGCCCACTCCTTTAAAAACCAATTTTATTTTTTCTGGACAATCAAAATGTAATCAATAGGAAATCAAGTAAGTTAAGTTATTTAGCCTGAATTCTGCTCATTTTTGTAAATATGTTAAATGTGTAAAGTGTCACAGGCATTCTGTCCTGGAACTTACCCTCCAAAAAAGTATCCAGTTAAAAGGACTAAACCAAAATGACTCTTTCCAGTCCAGTTGTTCAAACTTTAAACTGAGAGCATGCTACCAATTGTGCTGTGTCAGCTGCATTTCACCAGCCATTCATCAAAATAGTATCATTATTTTTTAACCATCAAAACAAAGGAGAGAATGAATCCTATTTTCAAGTACTTTATCTACAAAGATGAAGTTTACAATTGTCTGTTTGCGACACTGACTAAAAAATATTTTATTCAGGACAGAAGTTTCTTCTAGATTTAAAGATCTAAGGAAAAGGGAAAGAAGGGAAGAAGGCTAAGAAATACAAGATATCAGGAAAACTTAAAACACAATTGTAGTTACATCATAATAGTACAGAGTGTATGTTGGGGGAAGGAGGAGGGTAAAGACAGAGAACCTAGGGTAACACTTAGATATATGTCCTCAAAATCTGAAATAAAAGGATAGAGATACAAAGAGCTTAACAAGCCTATTTTCCCTACTGTAAGAAATAAAATATGAAACTGATTTTGGGTCAAAATGTAAACAGGAATCTTATTCGAAGATTCCTGCTAAATCAATTAAAGCTACAGATACTTTTAAAAGTTCATGAAAAATTAAAAAACAGCCTAGTAATTTCCAGTAACAATATATTATTTGCTGACCATCTTTTCTTTCTGTTCTTTTACAAGTTGTAAGGTAACTGGATTCTAAGAGTCTAAAAAGCCAATGAGAAAAAGCTTTTGTTTGAGTCTAGAAATTAATCTGAGAGATTACAAATGAGAAAAAGAGAGATAATCAGATGTCTTATTAGTTGCTCAAAATACCTGACGATTAAAGGTAAGGCACCTCTAATACAGAGGGGAATGAGTTCTTTGTGTGGGGACAGATGGTTTACCATTATCACATCTTTGCATGGTATCACAAAGTATCACTTTCAACTTTTAAGACAGATTTATTACAGTGGTTTTAAGATGAAAATCTTATTGTGATGTGAAATAAAAGTCGCTCAGGCGTGTCCGACTCTTTGCCACTCCGTGGACTATGTAGTCCATGGAATTCTTCAGGCCAGAATACTGGAGTAGGTAGCCTATCCCTTCTCCAGTGGATCTTCCCCACCCAGGAATTGAATCAGGGTCTCCTGCATTGCAGGCAGATTCTTTACCAACTGAGCTATCAGGGAAGACCCGTGCTTTTATTATGTAGTGATATTCATTATTTCAGTATTAACATTTTCATCATGTGTACATCATTATCTAGAACAGTAAGAATCAAGTACTGAATATTTCTAAAGGAAATATGAGTCATAAAATGTTGCCAGTGTTCTCTTTTAGGAACTTTATTGTGTCATGTCTTGGGCTTCCCTTGTGGCTCAGCTGGGAAAGAATCCACTTGCAGTGTGGGAGACCTGGGTTCAATCCCTGGGTTGGGAAGATCCCCTGGAGAAGGGAATGGCTACCCACTCCAGTTTTCTTGCCTGGAGGACTCCTTGGACAGAGAAGCCTGGCAAGCTACAGACCATAAGTTTGCAAAGAGTCGGACACAAGTGCGAGACTAACACTTTTACTCTCAGACTGTAAAGCCAACAATAAAATACAATCTCCATGACTTTTCAATGACCCTAAAGTCACTTTTTCAAAGTTTTAAAATATTTTTATAATTTGAGGAATAAGTTCATATTTGCCTTATTCACATACCTCTTGATTTCATAAACCTGGCTCAGGTCTCCCCTCGGACTTTATCTTTCTGGAAAGTCAGTCTTCTTGGTTAGTCTTTATACTGAAGCTACTTTAAAGCCTCAATTATTGACTTTTCCAGAACACCACACCTCTCTGCTTTCCAGTATTTGCCATCAGAACTGGATACTTTAGAGATAAATTATGGCTAAGATAAAAATATTAGAATTTTTTAATTTTCCTTTTTTTTTTTTTTCTCAAGAAAACACTTTTTTGCCTGGTTTTCACTAGTCTGTATAAACTGCTACAGTGTACCGTCTTTATCTGCAGACAACACTCAGTAGATTAAAGTGCTGGACTTTCACCTGAAGCTTAGACAGATTAAAGCACATCTTTTTGGGTTTTTCAGTATATGCATTTATTCAAACTTGCAACTCTGAATTCATTACCAATTTATCTACCCACTCCTAAGATATAAAATTCCTAGATGATCTTGGTTAATACTTTATCCCCAAATTTCTACAATCTGTTACCTCTTATTTCCTGTTGAGAATAAACTGCTCTAGTTTCCCCAGTGAAGACTCAGCCTTCCTTAGACTGTTCCCTGGGAATAGGAAGGGTCTTTTCAGGAAATGGCACTATGTCTGTGGTGATGGTGTCCATGAAGGTAAGACTCATGTCTTATGGATCTGTTTATGCCCAGCACCAGCAAATAATTATTCAATAAAATAATTGCTAAAAGAATGGATCAAGATTCTGAATCAACTATATGAAGTAGAAATAAGTGGATTATTCTGGAATTCTAATATTTATTTATATATCCTTTGAC
Source organism: Ovis canadensis (assembly GCF_042477335.2). Classification (NCBI taxonomy): domain Eukaryota; kingdom Metazoa; phylum Chordata; class Mammalia; order Artiodactyla; family Bovidae; genus Ovis; species Ovis canadensis. The sequence continues at coordinate 229,692,082 of NC_091245.1, forward strand.
ACCTATATTCTGGAGCAGAAGCAAATAGCGGTCAAGAAAACAAGGGAAAATGAGGTTCTAAGATCTTCTGGGGACGTGGCTTTAATAAAAAGTCAGCTGGACTCCTATAGTTCAATATGGGCCATGGGAGGCTATTTTGTCTTCTGTGCATTAACACCAACTCTTATGTGTTTCCCAAGTGGCACAGTGGTAAAGAATCCTCCTGCCAATGTAGGAGACCCAAGAGATGTGGGTTCAATACCTGAGTCAGGAAGATCCCCTGGAGTGGGAAATGGCAATCCACTCAAGTATTCCGTGGACAGAGAATTCCATGGACAGAGGAGCCTGGTGGGCTACTGTCCATAAGTTTGCAAAGAGTCGGACATGACTGAGCACACACACACTTCAATATAGAGTGGTAGCCAATGTAACAGAATTCTGAGTGAGGCAAGACCCAAGACAGTCTGTGAGCTTACTTTCAGGAAACTCTGAAATCACTTTCTTTACCTACTCAGGCTTCCTTCATCTTCTGACATCCATCCAAATGATTTTTCAAACTCACATATTTCAATCAGATTAACTTCCTCACAGAATGAACATTCTCACCCTGAGCTCTCCTTGGGGGTTCCCAGGGAACAATGAAGTCCCTAGAATTGTACCCTTGACACCTGGAGGAAATGACTTTTCCAGGAGAACAGAAGGGCATAAGGTTTCAAGCAGAAGGAAGAACTGCTTAGGAATCAAGAAACCAACTACTGATGACAGACTGTTAAGGTTCAAACTGCAGCAATATACATGATAGCTGTCTAACCTATACAGCGCCCGATCAGTCTAATAACTTCACACTTTATGCGGGTGCATGCTTAGTTGCTTCAGTCCTGTCCAACTCTCTGTGACCCCATGGACTGTAGTCCGCCAGGCTCCTCTGTCCATGGGATTCTCCAGGTATGAATACTGGAGTGGATTGCCATGCCCTCCTCCAGGCGATCTTCCCGACCCAGGGATTGAACCTGTGTCTCTATGTCTCCTGCACTGGCAGAAGTTCTTTACCACTAGCACCACCTGGGCTTCCCAGGTGGTGGGAAGATCCCACGTTTATGCAGGTCCCGGACACTTTTCACAACAGCACATGACCTAAATCAGGGCTAGGACTGGGGGCTGGAGCTTTAAGTAGAAATGTCAACCTGTTTCAACCACTGGGTGATGAGAGCAAAGCTTTCTCCAGATGGCAATCATGATGGATGGTGTTAAATTTGTATAGGAAACAATAATTTAAAAACGAAAGGCATTTAGTGAGGTGATAGGGAATATACAAGGGCCAAGCAGAAACAAGTGGCTTTAGCTGACTGGTAGGTGCTGATTCTGAGAAAGATTTCCTGATGCTGGGAAAATTTGAAGGCAAAAGGAGAAGAGGCAGCAGAGGATGAGATGGTTAGATAGCATCACTGACTCAATGGACATGAACTTGAGCAAACTCTAGGAGATAGTTGAGGACAGGGAAGCCTGGCTTGCTGCAGTCAATGGGGTCACAAAGAGTTGGACATGACTTAGTGACTAAACAACAACAGAAAGCATTGGGTAAACCAGGAGCTAAGAAAGAAGACTGGAAGGCTAAGGCAGAACCAGAAAACTGAGAGCCTCTGGTTTGCTATAGAGTGCTCTGAATGTGGTCTCCAGCTCTCCATTTTTTAAATGCTACAAACTTTAAAGTCACTGTTATAATATGTGGTCTTTTATTTGAAGTAAAAAAATAATTTATACTTGTCATAATTGACAAAAAAAAAGCCCATATGTGAATATGTATCAGTGAAAGCATCTGACAAAATAGAAGTCATGCAGGTATTGTGTCTAAGAAAGGCCAGTAAGAGAATGCATTGAGTGACTGTCAAATCACTGCAGTGTCCTCCTGCTATAGGACAATTTGTCTGATTTGTGTTTTTAAAGGAATTGACAGGTAATTCTTTATTCTTCTCCTTAGCAGACCTATAATTTATAACAAAATAGAAGGAAAATTAAAGCAAGAGGTATCTTTACACTAGTGTTTTTAAAAAGCTAATCACCATTTTATTCTATTGTCATTTCACTCAAGCTTTTTTTTAAACTCCTTCCCGATTATGACCTCTTCATTTACAAAAAAAATATATATATATATTATTTATTTATTTAGCTTTGTTGGGTCTTAGTTGTGGCATGCAGGATCTTTGATCATAGTTGCAGCAGGTGGGATCTTTAGTTGTGGCATGCAGGATCTAGTTCCCTGACCAGGGATCAAACTCAGGGCCCCTGCATTGGGAGCATATAGCCTTAGTCACTGGACCACCAGGAAAGTTCCAGACCTCTTCATTTTTTATCCATAGTTTTTCCTGCAAACTAAGACTCACTTGGGAATCTGACAAAATTACAGTTTCGACAGTCCATGGGGTTGCAAAGAGTAGGACATGACTTAGCAACTGAACAACAATAACAGTTTCAGAAGTGTGTGTGTGTGTGTGTGTGTGCACACGCACACATAGAAACAGGGATAGAGACTAAAACTTTCTGTGCATCTTCTGTGTAAGACTGTCTTCTCAGTTCAATATTTCAAATATGATTATTGATCCCCTGCTATGAACAGTTATTTTATCTCATTTTAAATCAAACCCTGTCCAGCTTCTCATCTCCTCATTGCCTTCTTTGTCACTTGTGCTAGATTGAGAGTTGGGTTTTTCTCCCAGAAAACATGATTGCACATTGCTGCCTTTTAATGCCTGAATCAAAAGGATGGCGAATGTAAACATTCTATGGCTTTCCAGGCAACCCTGTAAAGGAAGACATTTTCAATCACAAAGTAAAGATGCTTTTATCAAACCAGAAGTGCCATTCTCTTATTAGGCTAGCCTTGCTCTTCTTATGTGCTTTCGGACAGAAGAACTTATTTTCTTTGATGAAATACTAGAAGCAATTTTGGGAACAACTGAAATATTAATAGGATTAGCTACTATTCCTCATTATCTTCATTAGTATTATCATCAGTGTGGTAGGCAGAATAATGGTCCCCAGAGATGTTGAAATCCTAACGCCTGACATGGGTGCATGTCACCTCACACAGCAAATGGGACTCTACAGATGTGATGGTGTTAAGGATCTTGAGATGGAAGATTATCCTGGATTTTTTACGTGGGCCCAAGATAATCATAAGGGTCCTTCTGAGAAGGAAGCAAGACTATAAGAGCCAGAGGAAAACGTGATGACAGAAGCAGAAGTCAGAGTGACACCAGTGCTGGAGGCGGCTATGAGCCAAGGAAGGTGGGCAGTCTCTAGAAGCTGGAAAAGGCAAGAAGAAAATTCACCCTTATTCTAAAGGAACACAGCCTTGCTAATCCTTTTAGCCCCATAAGATCCATTTTCAGAAGTCTGACCCCTAGAACTAAAACAATAAACTTGTATTTTCTTATTTAAGTGACTATATTTTTTTATAATTTCTGCAGTAAAAAGAAACTAATGTTTCTAATAGGTGTATTAACTTCCAGAACTTGCTCAAACTCATATCCATTGAGTCGGTGATACCATCCAACCATCTCATCAGACAAAGAAACTAAGGCTCAAAGGCACTTCAGACAGCAAGTAACATAGCCAAGAATCAAATTCAGTACTGTTTGGTATCAAAACTCATTCTAAATAAGCAATTATACTATAATGGCTATAAGACCAGTTGGTAAGAGAAAAAAATGATTAAATATAAAGCATTTATATTTAATATAAAGCATTCTTTATATCAGCCACTAAGCCCTTGATAAGCCAGCTTTTCCTAGTCACCTATCCTATCTAAATGGCCCAATATCTTGGCTTTCTCATGTCAAAGATACATGAGAGTTGTCTCCATCCACTAGTAGGTAATTACACTATAGTCTGTCTAGTACATAGTTGATCCTCATCAGAATCCTTATTGATATTAAAGTTTCCACTGTTATTAATATCTTTGGCCTGATGGCACACAAAGGTTGTATGGTGAAGAAAAAACACTGGCCTTGGAGTCAGCAAATAAACCACTATATCTAGTGGTGCGACTAACAACATACTATGTCACCTTCCACTTTGATTCAACCTTTTAGCTGAAAAAAAAATCAAGACCAAATGATGTCTTAAAGACCTGCTATTAACTGAATATTTGTATACCCCACCCCTGACCAAATTCGTTTGTTGAAGCCCTAATACCCATTGTGATAGTATCTGGAGACTGGGTCTTTGGGAGATAATCAGGTCATAAGGGCAGCACCTCATGCATGGGATAAGAGCCCTCAAAAGAGTCACGAACAGCTAGCTTCTTCCCCTTCTTTTTGCCATGTGAAGCCATAGCAAGAAAGCAGCTATCTGCAAATCAGGAAGAGGGCTCTCACCAAACTTCGAGTCTATCAGGACTTCCCAGTAACTGTGAGAAATGTTTGCTACTTAAGCCATCCAAGTCTCTGGTTATTTCCTTATAGCAGCCAAACTGATTAACTCGCTTTGAGATACAAAGATCAATGACTTCATAACTTCTAGATCTATACAGGGACTCCATTCTTCCACTAAGTGCCATGTCTAAATCCGCAACTTATGATGCAATCATTCCAGCTGGGTGTCTTATCACCCATCATGGACCCCTTATCAATCTGCCTCCTGTTAATAATACCACCACTATCCCAGTCTCTCAGATACATTTCACTCAGTCCTATCTTCTGTTCTCCATATTCTATCAGACACTACATTCAGCTGCCTTATTATGTAATTAGGGTATATTATTTTAAGGAAGAAAAATGTGGCAATAGGATATTGGTTATAGAACAGACAGGCATCCACAAGGTGAGTCACGAGTTATTACTATTTGTGGGAATGAACAGAGAAAACTAAAGTTTAAGATATGATCTGGAAGAAGATATCTGGAGGCAGTAAACAATATTTGCTTCTTTAAACAAGTTTACACTCATCAGCTGGATTTCAAAATCTGAAACTACCTTCATATCTATTCTTATTAGATATCCCCAGATTTAGTCTTCATTGTTCAGACGGTTCGAACCCAGTCTAGTCTCCTTTATCCAGAGATGTGTATGGAATCTAGCCCAGCCAATTAATTGCCATTCTGCTATTCCTGTGGCCACTGTGGTTGGTTAGAGTTGACAAGCAACCCGGGCTGCATGAACCAAAAGTCAACTTCTGAGCTTTGTCTGGAAATGTTGAAAAGAAGCTTACTTTTCAATAAAGTTTGTTAAATTTCCTAATCTGTTGCTTTTGGCACAATTCATCAATGAAACTCACTGAATATACTAGGTACATTCATTCCTAAATGATTTCAGTCATCATCAAGTTTTACATGCAAATGGCTTCCACAAACATTAAATACCACATCATCCTCACAAGTACCCAACATCTGAAAGATGAGCGAAGCCTATACAACTTGATCAAGGTTACCTGGGCTTCTGCATCCATGTCCTGTCCTTTCTGCTTCGCTACCTCATGAACTTCTCATGCTGCTGCTGCTGCTGCTAAGTCACTTCAGTTGTGTCCGACCCTGTGCGACCCCACAGACGGCAGCCCACCAGGCTCCCCCGTCCCTGGGATTCTCCAGGCAAGAACACTGGAGTGGGTTGCCATTTCCTTCTCCAATGCATGAAAGTGAAAAGTTTAAGTCGCTCAGTCGTGTCCGGCTCTAAGCAACCCCATGGACCGCAGCCTACCAGGCTCCTCTGTCCATGGGATTTTCCAGGCAAGAGTACTGGAAATTTTCATGCATGCCACAGGTGTTCTTTTTCTCCATTCTTATGCAGTATTCTTAAAAAGTCATTATCACAAAAGGCACATATTATCCTAAGGGTGGGGAGACTCAGAAAGGGATCAATTGTGAATGTTATTCAGAAAGGGATAATTTCTCACATCAAGCAGAGTTTTGCTTTTCTTTTTTGTTTGCTTGTTTTATTTCATAGGGTCTAGTGAATACAACTGGACCAAGGGAGGGTAAGAGTCATAGAAGGTCAAGAATGCTATAAAATGAAGATAAATAAGATCAAAATCTAGATAAATTTGATAAAAATAAGATCAAAATGTAGAACAGCTACTTTTGACCTTCCACTTATAGTTCACAGAATGGAGAAATTACTTCTGAGAATTTTCATTTGTTACTTGCCTAACCTCTATCGATGAAAGTATTCTAACTTGCATATGATACAGGAAGGCAGATAATCATAGAACATTGAAATGGAAAGGGCATGGAGGTTAACTAACCCACCTGAATTAGCCTGGACCCTGCCGTTTGCATGTGGCAGAAGAAATGACAATTCAAACTGATTTTAAAGCAACAACAAAAACCCTTTATTGGTCAAATATCTGAAATCTACAGACGACCTTGGATTTTATTTACCCGTGCTGCACTGTTTAGCAAACACTGTCTTAAAACTGTATTTCACTCAAAATGTAACTAATATGAAATAAAGGTAGAGATTTACCTTTAAGGGTAATATATTCCCTTTCATTTTAAAAAACAAACATAATGTATGGCAAAACCAATACAATATTGTAAAGTAATTAACCTCCAATTAAAATAAATAAATTTATATTTTTAAAAAATTTTAAAAATAAGATAAAAAAACCAAACATAAAAATAAAGAGCTAAAAAAAAATGATAATAAAGAGCTAAGGCTCCACTATGAATCATTACACATGAAGCTGCTTTGAAAGTTATTTGTCCTAAAAGGGAGGCGCTGCTTTACTTAATTGCATATACATGTGTGTGCCTCTATGCGTGTGTGTGTGCTTATACATATGTATCTGGTTCCATATTCTAAAAATAGTTCACATTATATAATATGGATAATTTTCCTTCTAGGACTATAGGCTCTGCCACGTTTCATATCAACTGCAATACCCTAAATGCTTCCAAAGTAAGGAGACATATTATTTTTCTCTCTGTTAACACTTAAAGGCAGAGCTAGGATATTAGAGAGTGCTACCAAAAAGAAGAGGAGGAGATACAGGAAAAGGCTTTCACACCTAAAATGAGGAAACCTGGAGCAGAAGAGAATAAGCAAGCAATATCTCTATGTGTGTACCCAAAAAATGTTGAGAGACAAGGAGAAAAGATCCACAGATAAAGATTCATAAATAATCAGTTGGGAAATGTGGGCTAGAGAGTTTAAGCCACAAGGGGGACTTTGTCTTATCACTATAACAGCATTTATTATTTTAGGCTGTAATTATTTGTTTATATGCCTGCCTCTCCCACAAGCCTCTTTAAGAGCAAAGATCATGCCTTTCGTTTCTTTATTCACAGGACTGGCACAGAATAGGTGAAACCCATATGGGTTTCCCAGGTGGCACTGATGGTAAAGAATCCACCTGCCAATACCAGAGATGTAAGAGGTATGGGTTCGATCCCTGGGCTGGGAAGATCCCTTGGAGGAGTGCATGGCAACCCATTCCAGTATTCTTGCCAGGAGATTCCCACGGACAGAGCAGCCTAGCTACAGTCCATGGGGTCAAAAAGTGTCGGACACAACTAAGCGTGTGAGCACAGCACAAGACACAGTACACAAAAGAACAAACAAATAAACAGAACATAAATGGAGTCTACACAAAAAAGGATTTTCACACATATGAAGTTCAGAAAACAATATGGTCTCAGTTGCAAGACAAGAGATGACCAGTTAGTTGCATTATATTTTTAAGGTAGCCGCTTAAATTATACTACTCACAGAGTCTACCCTTGATAATCCAACCAGAAACACAAGTAAAACAATTTTAGCTGTACATCAAATTTGGGGTTCTGCTTTTTCATTTTTTTTTTAATTCCAAACTTGTGATTTTTCTGAATAATGGTTTAAGACCTAATGATTGTTAAGGCAAAAGATCAAATGTGTTGAATTTAATGAAAAGTACATTGAAGAGTTATGACAGTACAAATTCCACACTGTAAGAATTTTAATTAGAAGAAATCATGACCTTTTGGAAGCAAAATTTCCGTATTTTGTCTGGAAACAAAAGGCATTTCTTAAAAAGAAGCATAACATAACATGAAGAACACTGACCTCTTTCTTTTTTTTCAGGTGGTAAAACTTTCAAAATGCAAAGTTCAGGGTTTCTTTGTTACTTTTGGCAAAAAAAAAAAAAAAGACTGGAATTCAGAATCAAATATCAAAATACACTCTTGGAAAGGAGTTTCAGAAATTTGTCTAAAATTATAGAAAGAAAAAAACTACTGAAAAATCCACTATAAAAATAGTCTAAATAAATCTACTTTTGTCTAAGAGGAAATATATATAGAGGAAGAGATCACATGAAAAGGGAAAGGATTAGAAAAAGAAGAAAATCCACATTTCTAAGCTTAGTATCCAAGGCTTTCCATGGTCAGATTTCCAAGAATGGCTCCAGCCTTACCTTCCACAGTTCCCTACAAATGCCCTCTGTGGCACCCAGACAGGTATATCCTAAAAATACCTTTTCCTTGTACACTTAACACCTACATAAAAGGACTGGAAAAACACCACTCAGACAAGATCAGACGCCAGAGATATACTAACTGGCTCTGGCTCCCTCAAATGAGTTCCTAGAACTCCAGGTAAACAAGGGCAACAGGGCAATTCTTTCCCCTGTCTTCATTTTTAAATTAACTGAACCACATAATGAGGGTTAAGATCTGGTCTCAGACATTTCTACTGTCTAAAAGACAGATCTCTCCAATCAACTTGGCACTGCCTGCCTAGCATGCCAAGATCACCTGAAAATTCAATAAACCTTACTAGTCAGGTACACACTAACTTGACACTGTTGTCAGCAACTGATATATGTGGATTGCAATTATAAATAGCTGTATGTGTAGGGAAGTCCAGGCTCAGGCAGAGGGGTTAATCAAGGTTTAACATTACATGTTCTCTTCTTTCTGAGAACTATGAAAAGGAGAAGCATTTTGTGGGCATCTGTCAAAAATGAATTAAACTGGAAACAAATCTAGTACAAACTGTCTTTAGTTTCACAAATATTAATACTTTGCATCAAAATACTACTACTAACTTGATCATTGTGTATGTACCTTATGAATTATTTATTGACAAAATTTCAATCCAAAATAAATTATTCTCAACACTCACTCAATATAACCCAAATGAACCCTTTATCACCCAATATTTTCCAGGTGTATAAATGGTGGTAAGGATGATTTTAAATATTTTAATGATTTTAATATTGTCATACTTGTACAGTTGACCAAGACCAAATATAATGATACTAGGATTATTTTCCTTTGCATACTTTATATTTTTAATTTCACTAGTATGATCTACAGCATGAAAAAATAAATCTAGGTTGATTACTGGGAAAGGTAAAAAGTTCATATTTTGATCTCTATCTGAACCTCAAGATTTAGAAAGATTATGATGATATATTCCAAATGTAGGTAGAATAGATATATTGAATATTCCAAATCTTACAGACAATAAGAAAGAAAAAAAGCACTTTTTCTAAGAAAAAACAAAAAACTTTTAATTTTGTACTGGGACTTCCCTGGTGGTTCAGATGGTAAAGAATCTGCCTGCAATGCAGGAGACCTGGGTTTGATCCCTTGGCCAGAAAGATCCCCTGAAGAAGGGAAAGGCTACCTACTCCAATATTCTTGCCTGGAGAATTCCGTGAACAGAGAAGCCTGGTGGGCCATAGTCTATGTGATCACAAAGAGTCAACAACAAAAGCCTATTAACAATGTTGATAGTTCCAGTTAAACAGCAAAGGGACTCAGCTATACATATACGTGTATCCATTTCCCCCCAAACTCCCTTCCCATCCAGGCTGCTATAAAACATTGAGCAGAGTTCCATGTGCTATACAGTAGGTTCTTGTTGGTTATCCATTTTAAATATAGCAGGATGTGCATGTCCATCCCAAACTCCCTAAATATTCCTTCTCCCCATCCTTCCCTGGGGCAACCATGAGTTCACAGAAAGAACAAAGTACTTTCTTTGAAAGATGCCCCCCCAGAAAAAAAGATATGTCCATGTCTTAACCCTGAGAACATGTGACTTTTACGTTATAACCAAAATGTATGATTAAGGTTTTGAGAAGAGGGTGGATCATGAGGGTGGGCACTAAATACAATCAAAGGGGATTTTCAGAGGAGGTAATATGAGAGGCAGAGACTGGACTGATGTAGCCACAAGCCAGGGAATGCCAGGAGCTTGCTGAAAAGGCAAGTAAAGGATGCACCTCTGGAGCTTTCCCAGGGACCACTGCCATCCCAACACCTTGATTTCAGACCTCTGGCCTCCAAAACAGTGAGAGAATGAATTCCTATTGTTTTAAGTCATCAACTTTATGGTAATTTGGGAATAGCAGCCACAGGAAATGAACATAATTGAATTATAGTTGATTCACACTATTGTGTTGGCTTCAGATGTGCAGCATACTGATTCACTTATGTTTTCTGCTTATATTCCATTATAGGAATTCAGTTATTACACAATATTAAACATAATTCCCTGTGCTATCAGTAAATCCTTGTTGCTTATCTATTTTATGTACTGTAACTTACATCTGTTAATCCCATACTCCTGATGCATCCCTCTCTCCCTCCGCTTTAGTGACCATAAGTTTGTTTTCTATGTCTGTGAGTCAGTTTCTGTTTTGTACATAGATTCATTAGTAATATAGTTTAGATCCCACACGTAAATGATATCACATAGCATTTGTCTTTCTCTGTCTGAGTATTAAGCATAATATTCTATATGTCAATAACATGAAGCTTTGATGGCAGAAGATCAAAATTTTAGAAAACAGGACTTTTTATAAAGTGGATATCTTGGATTAAGTGCTTAGTAGTACATTAGTTGGGGCTTCCCAGGTGGCTGGTAAAGAATCCACCTACCAATGCAGGAGATGCAGGTGTGATCCCTGGGTTGGGAGAGATGCCCTGAAGAAGGAAATGGCAACTCACTCCAGTATTCTTGCCTTGGAAATCCCACGGACAGAGGAGCCTGGTGGGCTACAGTCCATGGGATAACAAAAGAGTCGGATATGATTTAGTGACTAAACCACCACCACAACAAGGACATTAGTTAGCTAGAGGGAAAGATCAGATACTTGGGGAATGGAGAGAGAAGAAGCCAGGAAAGGGGCAGGAAGGTGGGAAGTATACCCTGCCATTATTCCTTACAGTGAGCCTTGCTCCGTTCAGTTCGGTTCAATTGCTTAGTCGTGTCCAACTCTTTGCGACCCCATGGACTGCAGCACGCCAGGCCACCCTGTCCATCACCAACTCCTTGCTGGAGCCTGTATTTTCTGAGCAAAGACTTAAATTCTATAATAAGCCACCTGAAGTACCTAATTATTCACAGAAGACAATTGGAGAAATACAATATTAAAAGCACAGTTGCTGACTGAGAGTCAGCAAAAAGCTGGGATCCTTTCAAACAATTTGTTCAAAGGAGATGAGCTGGGTGTTTTTGCAGTATAAGATAAGGGGTCTGATTTTTTGCATTTGGGTCATATGCTTCATTGGATGAACAAGGTCAAGAAAAAATAACCAACCCTCTAAATTCTGAATCAACAGATTACTCATTCATAACGGTTTTATTTGAGGGGGCAGAAATAATAAGACAACAACTGGAGGAAGCTTTCTCACTAGTATCCCTCGTCATTGAACTATCTACATCATGAATTAACATGCTTCATTAAAATAGAGTGGGCTTTTTAAAATTAAATATCTTCCTTAATTGCTTTGCAGAAGAAGACTATACAAATACTTTTTTTTTTATAACACAGAAGACTGCACAAGAAAAATCTACTTGTCCCATTTGCCCTTGATTGTCCTGGAAGTTCAGATGCCCCAGGCTCTTTAGCTCCTGATGCTGCCATAAATCTTACTTCTCAGAATGGTTTCTTATCAACAGTTTCTTTCTGAGGAGAGATAACAGACAGCATCTTCCTTTATGAAACACTTGTCATGAACATTAGGCTCACAGAGTTTAATACATCCTAACTAATCTTCATTTGCCCTGAAGATTAAAGCTGAATTTCACTTGATGGTTCAGAAAATGATTATCTATTAAAGAAAGACTATAGGACCTTTTCTTCATCAGAGTTCTAATTATCCATCCCTTGAGGGGGGAAGTGACACGATGTCAAAATCAACAATGAACTCATTGCCTTCTATGAAGAGCAAAACCAGAGCTAATACTTGTCAGAGAACAGAGGTCTTTGCTCAGAAAACACAGGCTCCAGCAAGGTTCACTGTAAGGAATAATGGCAGGGTATCCTTCCCACCTTCCTGCCCCTTTCCTGGTTTCCTCTCTCTCCACTCCCCAAGTATTTGATCTTTCCCTCTAGCTAACTAATGTCCTTGTTGTGGTTGATGTTCAGTCACTAAATCGTATCCGACTCTTTTGTTATCCCATGGACTGTAGCCCACCAGGTTCCTCTGTCCAGGGGATTTCCGAGGCAAGAATACTGAAGTGAGTTGCCATTCCCTTCTCCAGGGGCTCTTCCCAACTCAGGGATCAAACCCACATCTCCTGCATTGCCAGGAGGATTCTGTACCACTGAGCCACCTGGGAAGCCCCAGCTAGCTTCCTACTAAGCACTTAATTAAAAATATCCCCTTTATAAAAACTCCTGTCCTCTAAAATTTTGATCTTTTCTTCTCCCATCAAAGCTTCATGTTATCGATCTATAGAATATCATGCTTAATACAGTTAAGTCAGACAGAGAAAGAAAAATACTATATAATATCACCTACATGTGGGATCTAAACTATACTAAAAATTAATCTATATATAAAACAGAAACTGAGTCACAGACATAGAAAACAAACTAAAGGTCAGTAAAGCGGATGGAGAGAGGGATGAATCAGGAGTATGGGATTAACAGATGCAAGTTACTATACATAGACTAGATAAGCAACAAGGATTTAAGTGGTTCAGATGGTAAAAGTATCTGCCTGCAACGCACGAGACCCAGGTTTGATCCCTTGGTTGGGAATATGCTCTGGAGAAGGGAACAGCAACCGACTTCAGTATTCTTGCCTAGAGAATCCCATGAACAGAGAAGCCTGGAGGACTACAGTCTGAGGGTTCCAAAAAGTCAGACACGACTGGGCAACTAACACTTTCACTTTCACAGGGAATTATATTTAATATTGTGCAATGCCTATAATGGAATTTAAGCAGAAAAAAAATAACTAAATAGGTATGGTGCACATCTGAAAACAACACAACAGTGTAAATCAACTGTACTTCAATTTTTAAAAATTGTTTCTTAAAAAGTTTCATATTAGATGTTCAACAAATGCTTTTAATATTTTAATAAACTCTTTTACTCAGAGATGAAGTATGTACCTCTTCCAAGAATATCTAACTTTCTAAAAGGAACAATTTACCTCAACTTGGAAAGCATTGTGCTAAAGCAAATTACCCCTGCCAAGCAGCCATGGAATCTACTGGCAGAGGTAATTTGCCTCTTAAAAAAAAAAAAAACGCATCTGAATTGACGATTTTCACATAGTTTGGCCTCATGCTTGGACACAGACCTTAGCTTTTCAAAGAAAAGAAACAGTCCCTGCTTTGATGCTTTTTATAACCCTAGATGATCAGTTCAGTTCAGTCGCTCAGTCACCCTAGATAATAGCCAATCAAAAACACATCTACTTAAGTAAATACAGATTAATCAGAAGCAGATACTGTCTTTAATTTTTAATCATCTCTGATGGAAGGAGCTATACCTCTGACTTTCTAAACAAGATTCCATTATCCCATTCTCCTATTTTTTAAAAAAAAAAATTCTGCCTACAACATCAGGGAAATTTAACATCTCTCAGGTCTTACAGCTGTGCAATATTTCAAATCCTTCGTGGTGGAAGGAGGAGAATAAAATAATGTGTAGAAGGACATTTTACCAGGATGTCTCCTGAGGAGTGGGGACTGAGGAGATATAGAAACCCCCGCAGGAATGATTGGGGAAAGAAACTGCTCTCTGACAAGTATGGGGAAGGACAGAGAGAGAATGACGACCAAAACACAACCTTCCTGAAATCCAAAAGAGGGGCGGACATATGTTTGTGTATGGCTGACCCGCTTTACTGTACAGCAGAAACTGACACAGCAGTGTAAAGCAACTATGCTCCAATAAAAAATCATAAATAGAATAAAGACAAAGAGCAACCCTCCTTAAAGTGCAGTAAGCTCCCTCCTCCTGTGGATTCAGCAGTGAAGACATGACATGGTGTAACAGACTGAGGGCCAGCTAAGCAGTCCTGTTCCCCAAACGACACAGGAGAAAAAAAAAAAATTGAAACTATCCCAATTCCCTGATAGCTCAGTTGGTAAAGAATCTGCCTGCAATGTACGAGACTCTGCTTCAATTCTGGGTCAGGAAGATCTTCTAGAGAAGGGATAGGCTATCCACCCCTGTATTCTTGGGCTTCCCTTGTGGCTCAGCTGGCAAAGAATCTGCCTGCCATGTGGGAGACCTGGGTTCAATTGCTGGGTTGGGAAGATCCCCTGGAGAAGGGAAAGGCTGCCCACTCCAGTATTCTGGCCTGGAGAATTCCATGGACTGTATAGTCCATGGGGTCACAAAGAGTTGGACATGACTGAGTGACTTTCACTTAACCCCAATTCCAGCCCAAGATCTGGGACAAACTAAAATTGCAGGTCTCCTGTACACACCAGAGGCCTCTGCCTGCCACTCAAATACAGGGTATGCCAAAAACAAGAGAAGGTCTTGAGAACATCCCTACTGGACAGGAAACATGGCTCTGGAAAAGATGAGAGTCTTTCTAGCTCTAGGGCAGCCCAGAGAATTCTAGGGCAGTCCAGGCCAGCCAGGAAATCATGAAAGAGTGCATGGAGAAGTGGGGAAGAAAAAATATAGCGTGATCTCAGAAATGTGAAGACTGGAAAACAACACAAACACTCGTGTTTAATACCTGCCCATATAATTGATAAGTCTTGAATCACTAACCTGACATAAAAAATGAAGTCACCAGGCTGGGGAGTGTAAATTTCTCCACTCCCCAGAGGCACTATCTACTGTACAGCAGTATTGCAGAGAGAAGACAGTAGTTTTGGAATAATGCAATTACTTTGTAAAATTTCTGGGAATGAAACTGAGAGGTCTTCATGGGCAATTTGGAAGGGATCACCAAGGAAGAAGGATCTTGGAGAAGAGCTAGATTTCTAGCTTCCGTAACTGAGTGGATGGTGGTTTCAACAAATGGTGGAGAGCGATACAGGAGAAGAATGAATTCAGCAGGAAAGAATAGGAATTTCATTTTAGATATGTAGGATCTGTGAAGCCTGGGACTATCCTAGGGCAATATCAAGGAGAGAGGTGCCAAGATTAGAAGGCTGCCCACTCAAGACACCAATCTGAGGATTATAGTCAGAAAACAGAATCAGGGACTGTGGCTGACATGCCCCAGTGTGTACACCAAAAGGCAGGAGCCGAAGACACAACCTGGGGACACCACCAAAACCTTAAGATGCAGACAGAGGAAGAGGAGCCTGTGGGGACATGATGGTTGACATAAGGAGATGTGGGAGAGCACACTGTTCCACAAAGAAGAATGAAGAGCTACAAAGTGGAGAAGTTACAATAGCATCACACACAGCAGTCAGCTCCAGAAAAATAGCAACGAGGGGGAAAGACACACTGGATTTGGAAACTGGGTCACTGTTGGTCTGGCAAGAGCAATTTCGTACTCTGCGCCGTGCTAGAAGCCTAACTGCAGTGCACTGAAGAGGGAATAAAATGTACAAAAACTCCATTTACCCTGAAATTTTTGAAAACATTTACCAAGGCCCCCAAACAGAATTATCTGCACTACTATGCTCCACAAATGATTGTCACCTCATTCATTAATTCAAGAAAACATTCAATAAATATCTATGTTTCAGAACCCATACAATGTACCAGGATATACAGATGACTAAAAGATGAGCCCTGCTTTTGAGAGTTTACAGTTACAGAGACATACATCCATTATCAGCCCACATGATTTAACCAGACTGCTTGAGACTCCACGGCGATACATTGTGCTGATTACAACAGATGCAGGGAGAAAGTACCTGGAGAACGCAGCACAAGGGGACATCAGCCCACATGACTTAACCAGACTGCTTGAGACTCCAGGGCGGTACATTGTGCTAACTACAACAGATGCAGGGAGAAAGTACCTGGAGAACACAGCACAAGGGGACACCTCGACAGAAGTGACACATGAACTCAGAATGGAGGAAGGGGAGGGGATGAGGGAGACAGGAAGGGTCAGGTGGGGTTGACAGTGGGAACATTCCAGGCAGAAAGAATCTGGAAAGGACTGAATACTTACTGATCCACATTTGTGAGAAATTTAGCAGATTTTTATACCAACCTAAGGATTTGGGGGTAGGGTTTAGGGGGATGGTGGGTTGTTTGGTTTATGTGTGTGTTTTGTTTGGTATGCCAGAACTTCACCATTATTTCCAAAATGGAAACACCAGTGGCAAAGAGAGAACATGTGCTAAGAAGGGTAGAAGGGTTCCTAGGATCAGACCTTTCATAATTGAGATCAAGAACAACATTTATTTGAAGTCTTATTTTGTGTTTCATGCAAATTCTGCATTCTCCACTATATGGTGATGGTGGTGGTTTAGTCACTAAGTCGCGTGCCACTCTTGTGACCTCATGGACTGTAGTCTTCCGGGTTCCTCTGTCCATGGAATTATACCAGCAAGAATGCTGGAGTGGGTTGCCATTCCCTTCTCCAGGGGATCTTCCACACCCAGGGATCGTACCCAGGCTTCCTGCCTTGCAGGCAGATTCTTTACCGACTAAGCCACCTGGGAAGACCCTCTACACTATATACATTGTCTATATTGAGAAATGTTTTAAATAAATATAAAATATTGGTTTTCCTCTAAAATTTTTGGGTAAAATTGATGTCACAAGCAAATGTACCATATTTACACCCTTCACACACACACCCCTACCCAGCCACCAGTTTCAATACACATGACCTTGATTGAGTCACATATAATAATTTCAAACATGACTTCTGATTGTAGGAAGCAAGAGGGAGTTTTAAAGAGGAAAGTATTGTGATGTGACTTGGTTTCAGGAATATAATTCTGTATCCTTAATAGAATATGAAACACTCCCTGTAGCTCAGATGGTAAAGAATCTACCTGCAATGTGGGAGACCTGGGTTCGATCCCTGGGTCGGGAAGATCCCCTGGAGAAG
Source organism: Ovis canadensis (assembly GCF_042477335.2). Lineage (NCBI taxonomy): Eukaryota > Metazoa > Chordata > Mammalia > Artiodactyla > Bovidae > Ovis > Ovis canadensis. Next base: position 229,709,273 of record NC_091245.1, read on the forward strand.
GGAATGGCAACCCACTCCAGTATTCTTGCCCGGAGAATCCCATGAACAGAGGAGCCTTGTGGGCTACAATCCATGGGATCTCAGAGAGTCGGACACGACTGAGCAACTGACACTTACTTATCTGATAAGGAGTTTTAAACTTCACTTAAAAGCAAAATTACATTAGCTTCAGTGTGAGTTTTTAGTATATTTATTCCTCCCTTCCCACTAATTTTTAAAATTAGTTTATTTATTTGAATTGGAGACTAATTACTTTACAATATTGTAGTGGTTTTTGCCATACACTGACATGAATCAGCCATGGGTATACATGTGTCCCCCAACCTGAACTCCTCTCCCACATCCCTCCCCATCCCATCTCTCAGGGTTGTCCCAGTGCACCGGCTTTGAGGGCCCTGTTTCATGCATCAAACTTGGATTGATGATCTATTTCACATATGATAATATACATGTTTCAATGCTATTCTCTCAAATCATCCCACCCTCGCCTTCTCCCACAGAGTCCGGAAGTCTGTTCCTTGTATCTGCGTCTCTTTTGCGGTTTTGCATATAGGGTCATCGTTAGGACTCTTTCTAAATTCCATATATATGCATTAACATACTGTATTGGGTGTTTTTCTTTCTGACTTACTTTACTTTGTATAATAGGCTCCAGTTTCATCCATCTCATTAAAACTGATTCAAATGTTTTTGATCTCTTATACTAACCCTGTTATAAGCCTGTTGTTGTAAACCACCTCAGATCTATTTTGAAGTAAACCAGACAAAATTAGCAAAACAAAGAAAATAAATCATGTGAAATTGGCAAATAATATCATGATGTTCTAGAATTAGATACTAGTGATGGCTGCACAGATTTGTAGATAACACTAAAAACACTAAATCGTGCCTTTTAAAAGGATAAATCTTATAGTATGCAAATTATAAAATTATATGCCAATAAAGAAACCTTTTTTAAAAAAGAGCATAGCAAAAGCACTATGCAATTGTTAATGTCAAATATATTTTATAACTAACCAACCAATTTCACTGATAATCCACCTACAGTTACACGGTAGTTTTCAGTTATTCAGCTATGCTATGTAACAACAGGAGGTTGTACTTTTAAAAGCTTATCTTAATGTCATAATTATTTTTTAAAATACCTGAATGATATGAACTTTTAAAGGAACACAATGAGTTATAAAGTATCTAATGCATGCCTGTAAATCTGCAGAGACACTGAGTAATATAAAACAAATATAAAGTATCTTCAGAGGTTTCCCAAGACAAAAAGGCCAATTTTTATAAAACAGAAGTTTGTCTTAAAGCAAAATAACGACAAAGAGACAAAAAAAAAAAACCATGGAAAATTTATATTCTATTAATGAGGTATAACTTCACCATATGTCCACCAACTGTGCACAAACTACCTAATTAAAGCCATGGATGAACAAAGTTCCAGACAAAAAGACTTGAAATATGAAAAGTCAAGTCTTTTTATTGTGGTTCATTATTTTAGCTTAAAGACTTTAGAACTTTTAAAATAATATCTGTGTTTTCATCTTCAAGGAGAAACTTGCTTTCCACTTTCTTTATGGGAAGACAATCTTATCAAATGCTATTTCATTTGTAAGACTTTCAAGTAGCATTTATAAATAAATGGACCTTTATAAAAAGAAATTGGTGTTTCTGATTTTATTACTTGTATTTTTATTTTTATAAGAAGTAAGTATTTTCTCCCTCTTGTAGGCGGAAAAACTGAGGGTTTTCATATACATCTTAATTTCTTGACACCTCTACTTCCTATTTAGCTTTTTTTCTTTAGAGGCTAATACTTGGGACGATTCCACCTCAGATGTATTTCCTTCTCAGAAAGAAAACTAACTTGAAGTCTAACTGCATCTGAGACAGTTAAAATTTAACCTAAAATTTGTATCTGAGTTCAACAAATCATCCTGGTACAACTGGACACACTTTTTACAAAAATTAACTCAAATGGGTCACAGATTTAAGAAATACAATGAGTAAGTTCTGAGGATCTAGGGCATAGCATGGTGACCGCAGTTACCAATGTTGTATTACCTGAAAGTTGCTGAGAGTAGATCTTGAATGTTATCACTACAAAGAAAAATAATAATTATGTGAGGTGACAGAAGTGTTAACTAACCTTATTGGGGTAATCATTTCACAGTACATATGTGTATCAAATCATCATGGACACCTGCAACTTACACAATGTTATATATCAATTTTATCTCATTACAGCTGGAAAAAAATTTTTTAAGTGTTAGAAATATGTACACCATACCCAAATTTAATCGAAAATGGATCACAGACCTAAATATGAATGTAAGAATTAAAAATATAAAAGTCTTAAAACATTGGAGGAAATTTGTGACACTGGATCAAGCAATGGATTCTTAGATATAACAACAAAAGTACCCATAAGACAGATATATATATATATATATATATATATTCCCCAATGGACTTCAATGAACTTAAAAACTTCTGTCCTACAAACAATATCATCAAGAAAGTGAAAAGAGGGAGCTGCTGGAAGATTGCAGAGGAACAGGATGGGGAGACCACTTTCTTCCCTACAAATTCATCAAAAGAACATTTGAACACAATGTTCAATGTGTAGAAATAAATTCCACAAAAAAACTTCTAAATGCTGGGAGAGGACATCAGGCACCCAGAGAAGAAGCCCATTGACATCGAAAGGAGGTAGGAAAATATATAAAAGATAAAGAGAGAAACAAAAGAGGTAGGGAAGGAGATCCGTCCCGGGAAAGGAGCCTTAAAAAAGAGAGAAGTTTCCAAATACCAGGAAACACTCTCACTGGAGAATCTGTGCCGAGGCTTGGAACCTCAGAGGGCAACATAACCGGGAGGTAAAATAAATAAATAATTAAAACCCATAGATTACGTGCCTAACAGCAACTGCCAGTGGAGAAGCAGCCCAGACACTCACATCCACCACTAGCAAGTAGGGGCTGGACAGGGAGGTGCAGGCTGCATTGCTTAGAGTAAGTACCGGGCCTGAATGCCCTGAGGGCAATCTGAGGGAACTAACTTGAGATAGCAAACCAGACTATGGGATAGCTATCCCACAAAAAACCCTAACATAAGACATCGCCAAAGCCTTGGACTGTGTGGATCACAATAAACTGTGGAAAATTCTGAAAGAGATGGGAATACCAGACCACCTGACCTGCCTCTTGAGAAACCTATACGCAGGTCAGGAAGCAACAATTAGAACTGGACATGGAACAACAGACTGGTTCCAAATAGGAAAAGGGGTATGTCAAGGCTGCATATTTTCACCCTGCTTATTTAACTTATATGCAGAGTACATCATGAGAAACGTTGGGCTGGAAGAAGCACAAGCTAGAATCAAGATCGCCTGGAGAAATATCAATAATCTCAGATATGCAGATGACACCACCTTTATGGCAGAAAGTGAAGAGGAACTAAAAAGCCTCTTGATGAAAGTGAAAGAGGAGTGAAAAAGTTGGCTTAAAGCTCAACATTCAGAAAACGAAGATCATGGCATCTGGTCCCATCACTTCATGGCAAATAGATGGGGAAACAGTGGAAACAGTGGCAGACTTTATTTTGGGGGGCTCCAAAATCACTGCAGATGGTGACTGCAGCCATGAAATTAAAAGACACTTACTCCTTGGAAGAAAAGTTATGACCAACCTAGATAGCATATTGAAAAGCAGAGACATTACTTTGCCAACCAACGTCCATCTAGTCAAGGCTATGGTTTTTCCAGTGGTCATGTAAGGATGTGAGAGTTGGACTGTGAAGAAAGCTGAGTGCTGAAGAATTGATGCTTTTGAACTGTGGTGTTGGAGAAGACTCTTGAGAGTCCCTTGGACGGGAAGGAGATCCAACCAGTCCGTTCTGAAGGAGATCAGCCCTGGGATTTCTTTGGAGGGAATGATGCTGAAGCTGAAACTCCAGTGCTTTGGCCACCTCATGCGAAGAGTTGACTCATTGGAAAAGACTCTGCTGCTGGGAGGGATTGGGGGCAGGAGGAGAAGAGGATGACAGAGGATGAGATGGCTGGATGGCATCACGGACTCGATGGACGTGAGTCTGAGGGAACTCTGGGAGTTGGTGATGGACAGGGAGGCCTGGCGTGCTGCGATTCATGGGGTCACAAAGAGTCGGACACGACTGAGCAACTGAACTGAACTGAACAGGAGAAAAACTATTAAAAATTCCAACATATGGAGGCTGAACAACACACTGCTGAATAACCAACAAATCACAGAATAAATCAAAATATGCACAGAAATGAATGAAAATGAAAATATAACAACTCAAAACCTGTGGGACACTGTAAAAGCAGTGCTAAGGGAAAGGTTCATAGCAATACACGCATACTTCAAGAAACAAGAAAAATGTCAAATAAATAACCTAACTCTGCACCTAAAGCAACTAGAAAAGGAAGAAATGAAGAACCCCAGGGTTAGTAGAAGGAAAGAAATCTTAAAAATTAGGGCAGAAATAAATGCTAAAGAAACGAAAGAGACCATAGCAAAAATCAACAAAGCCAAAAGCTGGTTTTAATATTAAAGCTGGTTAATACTGACAAACAATTAGCCAGACTCATCAAGAAACACAGGGAGAAAAATCAAATCAATAAAATTAGAAATGAAAATGGAGAGATTACAACAGACAACACAGAAATACAAAGGATCATAAGAGACTACTGTCAGCAATTATATGCCAATAAAATGGACAACGTGGAAGAAATGGACAAATTCTTAGAAAAGTAGAACTTTCCAAAACTGAACCAGGAAGAAATAGAAAATCTTAACAGACCCATCACAAGCACGGAAATTGAAACTGTAATCAGAAATCTTCCAGCAAACAAAAGCCCAGGACCAGACAGCTTCACAGCTGAATTTTACCAAAAATTTAGAGAAGAGCTAACACCTATCCTACTTAAAGTCTTCCAGAAAATTACAGAGGAAGGTAAACTTCCAAACTCATTCTATGAGGCCACCATCACCCTCATACCAAAACCAGGCAAAGATGCCACATAAAAAGAAAACTACAGGCCAATATCACCGATGAACATAGATGCAAAAATCCTCAACAAAATTCTAGCAAACAGAATCCAACAACACATTGAAAAGATCATACATCATGACTAAGTGGGCTTTATCTCAGGGATGCAAGGATTCTTCAATATCTGCAATCAATCATTGTAATATACCACATTAACAAATTGAAAAATAAAAAACATGATTATCTCAATAGATGCAGAGAAAGACCTTGACAAAACTCAACATCCATTTATGATAAAAAAAAAACAACCCTCCAGAAAGCAGGAATAGAAGCAACATACCTCAATATAATAAAAGCTATATATGACAAACCCACATCAAACATTATCCTAATGGTGAAAAATTAAAAGCATTTCCCCTGAAGTCAGGAACAAGACAAGGGTGTCCACTTTCACCACTACTATTCAACATAATTTTTGAAGTTTTGGCCACAGCAATCAGAGCAGAAAAAGAAATAAAAGGAATCCAAATTGGAAAAGAAGAAGTAAAACTCTCACTGTTTGCAGATGACATGATCCTCTACATAGGAAACCCTAAAGACTCCACCAGAAAATTATTAGAGCTAATCAATGAATACAGTAAAATTGCAGGATATAAAATCAACACACAGAAATCCCTTGCATTCCTATACACTAATAATGAGAAAATAGAAAGAGAAATTAAGGAAATAATTCCATTCACCATTACAATGAAAAGAATAAAATACATAGGAATATATCTACCTGAAGAAACAAAAGACCTACATATAGAAAACTATAAAACACTGGTGAAAGAAAGCAAAGAGGACACTAATAGATGGAGAAATACACCATGTTCATGGATTGGAAGAATCAATATAGTGAACATGAGTATACTATGCAAACCAATCTATAGATTCAATGCAATACCTATCAAGCTACCAAAGGTATTTTTCACAGAGCTAGAACAAATAATTTCACAATTTGTATGGAAATACAAAAAACCTCGAATAGCCAAAGCAATCTCAAGAAAGAAGAATGGAACTGGAGGAATCAACCTGCCTGACTTCAGGCTCTACTACAAAGCCACAGTCATGGTACTGGCACAGTATGGTACTGGCACAAAGACAGAAATATAAATCAATGGAACAAAATAGAAAGATCAAAGATAAATCCACACACCTATGGACACCTTATCTTTGACAAAGGAGGCAAGAATATACAATGGAGAAAAGACAATCTCTTTAACACGTGGTGCTGGGAAAACTGGTCAACCACTTGTAAAAGAATGAAACTAGATCACTTTCTAACACCATACACAAAAATAAACTCAAAATGGATTAAAGATCTAAACGTAAGACCAGAAACTCTAAAACTCCTAGAGGAGAACATAGGCAAAACACTCTCTGACATATATCACAGCAGGATCCCCTATGACCCACCTCCCAGAATATTGGAAATAAAAGCAAAAATAAACAAATGGGATCTAATTAAAATTAAAAGCTTCTGCACAACAAAGGAAACTATAAGCAAGGTGAAAAGACAGCTTTCAGAATTAGAGAAAATAATGGCAAACAAAGCAACTGACAAACAACTAATCTCAAAAATATACAAGCAACTCCTGCAGCTCAATTCCAGAAAAATAAATGACCCAATCAAAAACTGGGCCAAAGAACTAATCAGACATTTCTCCAAAGAAAACATACACATGGCTAACAAACACATGAAAAGATGCTCAACATCACTCATTATCAGAGAAATGCAAATCAAGACCACAATAAGGTACCATTTCACGCGAGTCAGAATGGCTGCTATCCAAAAGTCTACAAGCAATAAATGCTGGAGAGGGTGTGGAGAAAAGGGAACCCTCTTACACTGTTGGTGGGAATGCAAACTAGTACAGCCACTATGGAGAACAGTGTGGAGATTCCTTAAAAAACTGGAAACAGAACTGCCACATGACCCAGCAATCCCACTCCTGGGCATACACACTGAATGTTCATCACAACACTGTTTATTATAGCCAGGACATGGAAGCAACCTAGATGTCCATCAGCAGATGAATGGATAAGAAAGCTGTGGTACATATACACAGTGGAGTAATACTCATCCATTAAAAATGATGCATTTGAATCAGTTCTAATGAGGTGGGTGAAAATGGAGCCTATTATACAGAGTGAAGTAAGCCAGAAAGAAAAACACCAATACAGTATACTAATGCATATATATGGAATTTAGAAAGGTGGTAGCAATAACCCTGTATGCGAGACAGCAAAAGAGACACAGATGTATAGAACAGTCTTTTGGACTCTGTGGGAGAGGGCAAGGGTGGGATGATTTGGAAGAATGGCATTGAAACATGTATATTATCATATGTAAAATGAATCACCAGTCCAGGTTCGATGCATGATACAGGATGCTTGGGTCTGGTGGACTGGGATGACCCAGAGGGATGGGATGGGGAGGGAGGTGGGATGGTGGTTCAGGATGGGGAACACATGTACACCCGTGGCAGATTCATGTCAACGGATGGCAAAACCAATACAATATTATAAAGTAATTAGCCTCCAATTAAAATAAATAAATTTATATTTTTTTTAAAGTGAAAAGAAAGACAGCCCAAAGAATAGTAAAAAATATTACAAATTATATATGTGATAAGATAATTATACCCAGAATATATAAAGAACACTTACAGCTCAGCAATAAAAGGATAAATCAATTTTAAAATGGGCAAAGAAACTAAACAGACATTTCACCAAAGAAGATACACCATCTTCTCGTCACATGCTTATTATAGATGTGCATGCACACACACACAAACACACACATACACAGAGATGGGGTGGCATGGGTAGGTAGAGAAGGAGTCTCACTAAGGAAACATTAATCAAAATCTCAATGAGAGATCACTACCTGGCATTACTTTTCTCATAGGAATGTAAAGTGCTGAAGCCACCCTGGAAAAAGAGTATGGCAGTTTGCTGTAAAACTAAATATATACTTCTTATACAACAAAGCAATACACTCTTGAACATTTATCCTACAGAAAAGAAAACTTATATTCATAAATGTTCATAGCAGCTTTACTTGTACTAGCTGAAAACTGAAAACAATACAAACGTCCCTCCAAAGGGTGATTGGTTAAACGAAGTGTAGTATATTCACATCATGGAATACTACTCAGCAATAAAAAGGAATGCACTACAGATATGCATAACTTGAATGTATCTCAAGGGAATCGTACCAAGTGAAAAAATTCAATCTCAAAACCTTATATGCATAATTATCATAATAAAAATGTCAATTAACAAAAAATGAATGCATATCATATTTATGTATTTTCATAAACAACTGTGTGAGGAGGGAAGCTATCTAGAGCCTAGAGGATTAGCTGTTCTTTGTCCTTTCTGTGGTAAATGACTAAGACTTCAACAGTGGTTCTGAGGCCTGGACTGCTTATCAAAAAAAAAAAAAAGATAATATACTGTATGCTCCCATTTATATAATATTCTTGAAATGGCAAAGATTGAGAACTGAGTGGTGGCTGCCAGGAAATAGGGGGAAAGAAAGGAGAGAAGTAACTGTTAAAAAGAGTAACACAAAGGGGTCTTGTGTTGATGGTACTGTCCTGACAGTGGTGTAATCACATCAATCTATACATGTGATAAAACTGCACAGAATTACACATGCATATACACACTTACTCACTTACAAATGAGGACATATAAAGCTAATGAAATCTGAATAAGCCTTGTAGATTCCATTAAAGTCAATTTCCTCATTGTGATAGTATACTCTAGCTATTCAAGATGTTACTTTTGGGAGAAAATGGGTGAAGAGTATATTGGGTATCTCTGTATTATTTCATACAATTGCATGTGAACCTACAATTATCTCAAAATAAAAATCTCTTTAAAAATTCGGTTGAAAAACCTAAATGGATGATGAAAAATAGAAAAAATCCACAAGTTTTTGAAACAGCACATCTCATTACATGAAAGAATATTTTTAGATATGTGATCATTTTCATATATTTGTTGTGGCATATAAGCACTGTATGTGCAATATATTTTTTACTGAGTCGACCTTTGGAATTCTAGAGGTAATTACCTTACAAGTATCTGTGACTGCAAAGCAGAAAGTAGCTCCAAGTATGTGTCAATGGAGTCTGTGAGGGTGTGCTCTGTTGAGATCATATCCCAAATTCTAAGACTTCACTACAATAAAATGAAATAAAGATAACATTAGACTGAATGATTATAGATAAAATCTTAACCTCTTTAATTGGAAGGTTAAAATGTTTTATAGTAGATTAAAAAACTAAGGGTAAAATATTCTATATAAGAATATCAGTGAAATTAAAACACATTTATGGAATATTTAAGGTGATTATATGTCCATGAGAAAAATATCACAATTGGTCTCATTTCCATGGTGACACTGGCCTAAGATACAGGAACATACTGAGGGCCTTGGCAGAGGTTGTTGGCTATCCATCAAAATCTCGTCTTCCCTCTTCCACAGTAATGGCTACGCAGGCAGGAGACTACATTTCCCAGCTTCCACTGCAGCCAGGCATAACCATGGGACTAAGTTCTGGCCAATGGGATGGAAGCACATTATGTGGTAGCTTCCTGGCACCTCCCTTAAAAGACAACTCTGATTCCTAAGGGTTTTTGTTTTTTCTTTATTCTAGCTCAAGATCCTAGCCTCTGAACACATCCCCACCCTACAGGGTAATAGAAAAGGAAATAAAGTATGTGGGAAAGAGTCACACAGCTAAAAACCAAAATTAATGTAATTAAATTGCGGCTGCTGCTAAGTCGCTTCAGTTGTGTCCAGCTCTGTGCGACCCCATAGACAGCAGCCCACCAGGCTCCTTGGGATCCTCCAGGCAAGGACACTGGAGTGGGTTGCCATTTCCTTCTCCAATGCATGAAAGTGAAAAGTGAAAGTGAAGTCACTCAGTCGTGTCTGACACCTAGCAACCCCATGGACCTCAGCCTACCAGGCTCCCCTGTCCATGGGGTTCACCAGGCAAGAGTACTGGAGTGGGTTGCCATTGCCTTCTCCATTAAATTAAACCTATCCAAATCCCACCAACCACAATACCAACAGCTACAATTCTACTGAGTGTCCTAACCAAGTGTGAATGAGTGAAAGTTGCTCAGTCATGAGTGACTTTTTGTGACCCCATGAACTATACAGTCCATGAAATTCTCCAGGCCAGAACACTGGAGTGAGTAGCTGTTCCCTTCTCCAGGGGTTCTTCCCAACCCAGGGATGGAACCCAGGTCTCCCACACTGCAGGTGGATTCTTTACCAGATGAGCTACCAGGTAAGCCTAGTCGTTACCTAACATTGTGCTAAATTATCCATTTTTACCTCCATAATAGCCTACAAGGTAAGTATTATTCCCCATTTTAAAGATGAAGAAGCTGAGGCTCAGAGATGACAAGGGCTTGGAATCTGGGGAGACATAACCTTTAATTCTGCCTTTACCCAGAGACTCTCTCCAGCTAGTCTGTATGCCAATAGGTCAAACAACATGTAGTAATAGTAATACACTCAGGTCACCCAAGGAGTGAGTGGCAGAATGGGCATGTAAAACCAGATTTTTCTGACTCCAAAGCCTGCACTATGATCTACTTATACCCACATCACACCTGCTGCTAATATGGACAGTGTCCTTTAGAACTTAATTTTAGATGTTTAAAAGTCTAACTTCCATCAATGGCTCAAACTTCAAAAAAATTCTATTTCTGTAACTTGTGAGATATGAAATAGGAGGCCCAGGAATAAAAAAAAAAAAACTCTTTAAAGAATTGCCACCTAATATTTGGAGGAAGTCTTTTTATAACTTTTTAAGTATAGTGAAAGCCAAAAACTACTCTAGAAAAAAAAAAAATTAGAGTGCAGAGGGATCTAAATATTCTTTGTTCTGGCTTATATGCCTTTTGAGTCTGAAAGATCCAGACAAATATTTAAGCAGAAAAGAAAAAAAAACATATACTTTTATTTAAATGGTGAGAAAGAACTAGGCCACATTTCATTTTCATGTCCTGAAATGCTTAATTTAGAATTGGATTTTAAAAACAATCCTCCACAGGCCAGGTCTGGCCCTTCCAGTTGGCACCTGGACATCAAACTCATGACAATCTAGAACAACTGAAAATAGCTCTGGATATTCAAACTATCATGCAGTAAGGAAGGTCAATTTTGAATTAATGTATTTTAAAAGCCTGAAAAGAGTTTATACAAGCCTTAAAAGAGAACAGGAAAAATAAAGAGAAGAATGACAATTAAGCAGTCAAACCCAACCTACATCCCCATCAGCAGTGAACGCAGAACCTCCTCACATTTTCACCACTGTCTGCATCAGAAGGTACCACAGTTCACAGCTGTGTGCTGCTGCTCTAACTACAAAGCTGTTTCTTGCATTTTCTACTTATTTCTGTCCAACAAGTTTCACTATTTATATATCTTCTACCGAATAAAGTCCAAATTCCTTTGTCTGAAATTCAAACACTTTCTGATTTGAATTCAACCTACCTTTCCAACTTTATTTCCCATTATTCTTCATTAGTCCCCTATTAGATCCAAACAAGCCTACTCACTGTTGAAAAGGCACACACATTCCAGTCCAGCCACCTTTGGTAATGCCATCATCCCTCCTACCCTTGTCCTCCTGGCTGAATCCTTCCTATTTCCAAGGACCAACTCAAGGCCCAGCTCTTGTATGAGTCGTCACCAACCACACCAGGATGCATAAAAAGTCTCTCTCCCATTGAAGTCCTAAATTAGGTTATGTGATATTTGGGGGCTCAATATAAACTCTCTCATACTAATATTTCTTTATCTTATTTCAATGTCTTAAGTCCTCAAATAAATCTTAATTTCCCTGAGGGAAAGACTTCAGTCTTTTTTATCACTGTATTTTATATTACCTCTAACCAGGAACAAATTAATATTACATGAGCTTCAGCTAATAGGATTTTAAAGCATTCATGCCAGGATGCTAAGCAAGTTACTATTTGTAAGCCAAAGAGGGGTATATATCATCAGAAATTTTCAATATTTCATTGTTTCCACATGTCATAATATAGGACAACAGTTTCTTTAATTAAAATAAAACTATAGAAGTTCCAATGTGTTCTCAAGCCAGGAAAGGATAACTACTGAAGACAAAGCTATTTGCACCTGCTGAAAAAGGCAGCAATAAGTTTAATCGCAGCAAGTAGTTCCTCTGCTTGACTCCACATAAAATATGACTATGCTGCACCCTGCAGTCTATGGAAAAAAGGGATTATAAGAAAGCCTATTCAAAGCTTAATCAATGTTTGGGCAGGAAATAATTTTCCTGCTGTTTTAGAAATACTAATCAATTTTCTTTCCAATGTTGTCATTACACACTGAGAAAATACACAAAGGAATTGTACCTGTAATCACCATTTCATATTTGGAAATAAGAGTTCCACATTCATTTTCCTTATTGTAGAATCAAAGAAAATGAAATGAGTGTCTATAAAACCACATTACTCTATAATATGACCTTTGATCCTCTGAAAATAATCTCAATAGTTAACTACTGTGTTCACTGAGTCCTCTCTGTGAGAATATGGCTGAATTCTGGGATAGGCCTTAACAAGCAGCTTCCCAAGCTCTCTTTTAAGAAAGTATGCTATCAGGAGAAGAAATATACAGATAAAGGAAGTCTTGGGCTCTGAGAACTCCACACCGACTTAAAATATGTAGATCCAAATTCCCAACACCATGTTGCCAAATTCTATTTCCGCCCCGGGGGTCCACACTGGGATAATTCCACCTGGTAAGTAAATGGTCATGCTAGGTATTCCTGTGGATTCCAGAACACTCAGGTAAACCTAAGGCAACCAGATGCAAACTGGGATTCAATAAAATGTCCCCAAGCTGTTCCATGGTTTCCACCTAGGAGGATTCCAGGAATCAGCGCAAGCTTAACACCATGTTTTGCAACATAGTGTTTTCCAAAGGCACTGCCAAAGGAAACATTTTAAAGGTATTATTAGCAAATGAAGTTGGTGTTCCTATTGAAGAACACTCTTTAAAAGGTATGTGGAATCTAAAAAAAAAAAAAAAAATGATACAAATGAATCTATATACAAAACAAAAACAGACCCGCAGACATAGAAAACAAACTTGCAGTTACCAAAGAAGAGGGGGCGTAAATAAGAAGGTAAGGATTAACATATATACCCACTACTGTACATAAAATAAGATAACCAACAAGGTCATACTGTATAGCACAGGAAACAACACCCAATATTTTGTAATAACCTATAAAGAAAAAGAATCTGAAAAGTATGTGTATATCTGAATCACTTTCCTATACACCTGAATCTAACACAACATTGTAAACCAACTAACTTTCAATAAACAAACAAATAGTTTTCCAAACAAAGCAGATGAAATGCTCTGAAAAAAGTCCTCCTAAGAGAAAACAACTTACATTCACTTAAGCCAACATGTCCCCAGCTTATCTGAAATCCTACTAATACTTTGGACTTCCCTGTGGCTCAGACGGTAAAGCGTCTGCCTACAACACAGAAGACCTGGGTTCAATCCCTGGGTCGGGAAGATCTCCTGGAGAAGGAAATGGCAACCCACTCCAGTATCCTTGCCTGGAAAATCCCATGGACGGAGGAGCCTGGTAGGGCTACAGTCATTGGGGTCACAAAGAGCTCGACACAGCTGAGTGACTTCACTTTCCTCCTTTCTTTTAGGGATTCCCTGGTGGCTTAGAGGATAAAGCGTCTCCCTGCAATGCAGGAGATCTAGGTTCGATCCCTGGGTTGGGAAGATCCCCTGGAAGGAAATGGCAACCCACTCCGGTACTCTTGCCTGGAATATCCCAGGGATGGAGAAGTCTGGTAGGCTGTAGACCATTGGGCCGCAAAGTATCGGACATGACTGAGTGACTTCACTTTCACTTTCAAGTATCTCATCTCTACTACTAAAGAAATTCAAATAGGAAAGATGCATACAGTCAAGTTATATTTTTAGTGTCACAGGGAAAAACTGCCAAGGCACCTCCCAAAGTAACATTCATTACTCTGGCAAATTTGCCATAGTATAGAGCCTGTGCAAATCCAAAATTGACTGTGTCAGCACACCAGAGAGATTCTGAATTTCACTGGCAGATCCACAGTATAACCATAGTCATAAGCACAAACCTAGAATGTCAATTTATTAAATTACAATTAGTAAGGGACTTCCCTGGTAGTCCAGAGGTTAAGACTCCATGCTGCCAATGCAGGGGTCCCAGGGTTCAATCCCTGGTCAGGGAACTAGATCTCACATGCCACAACTAAGACCCAGCACAGCCAAATAAATACCTAAATAAATAATAAATACTGAAAAAAATCAATCAATAAATTTAAAATTACAATTAACAATAAGTACTCACAGAAACACCAACATTCTAACCTGCAGAGCTCACCCACTGCCTTCCCTCTGGTAGATTCACTTGGGAAGCCAAATCATAAAAAATTGCTGAGCACATAAAAAGGGGGAAAAATTATTAGATGAATGCATTCTTAATGGCATCAGACTAAGAAAGTCCTAAAATTTTTCTGTCCATTCCTGCAGATGGGCAAATGTTGTCTTTGCCATCTTATCTAAAGCATGGGGAAAATCCTAAGAAGGCTGAGTTAAGTTTTATGATCTATGTCATAAAAATTGAGTAAAAACAGTGAGTTTACTATGCAAACACAGCTCCAAAACAGGTCTCCCAAAATCAATCTCCCTGTTAACCCCTGAAGCACCACCAATACAGAAACTTTGTAACTCCTTTTGTATCATAAACCTCAATATCTATTGGCAACTCTTGCTCTAACTCTGTCTCCTTACTAGGGATGGCCTCATCAAAGATGCTCAAGTTAGGTCTATTACCATGGCTGCCTCCCCTAAAGAAGTAATTTGGTCACTTCCCATCTCTAGAAAACAAGGTTGTTGTTTTTTAATGTCTGTTTAAGGATTGAAATAAATTCATTTTGACAGTATTTTTCTTTAATTGGAAAATATCCCAGTCAAGGGACTTCCTTGGTGGTCCAGTAGTTAAGCATATGCCTTGCAATGGCAGGGGATGAGGGTTTGTTCCCTGGATGGGAAACTAAGATCACACATGATGCAAAGCGATGAAGCTCACCAGCTGCAACTACTGAGCCTGCCCACTCCGGAGCCCATGTGCCACAACGAAGACCCAACACAGCCAGATAGAAGACAGACAACTAGATAAATATAGATCACAGTCAAACAAATCAAGGTTTACAGCTCATCCTACAGTATCTGACAATCAAGGAGCTATGGCTGCACCGGCACAGGACAGCCGAAAGGAGCTACTCCACGTTCAAGATCAGGAGGGGCAGCCGTGAGGAGTTACCCCTCATCCAAGGTAAGAAGCAGAGGCTGAGCTTTGCTGGAGCAGCCTTGAAGAGATACCCCATGTCCAAGGTAAGAGAAACCCAAGTAAAACAGTAGGTGTTGAGAGAGGGCATCAGAGGGCAGATACACTGAAACCGATAATCACAGAAAACTAATCAATCTAATCACATGGACCACAGCCTTGTCTAACTCAATGAAACTAAGCAATGCAGTGTAGGGCCACCCAAGACGGGCGGGTCATGCTGGAGAGGTCGGACAGAATGTGATCCACTGGAGAAGGGAATGGCAAACCACTTCAGTATTCTTGCCTTGAGAACCCCATGAACAGTATGAAAAGGCAAAATGATAGGATACCAAAAGAGGAACTCCCCAGGGAGGTAGGTGCCCAATATGCTACTGGAGATCAGTGGAGAAATAACTCCAGAAAGAATGAAGGGATGGAGCCAAAGCAAACAATACCCAGTTGTGGATGTGACTGGTGATAGAAAGAAGGTCCAATGCTGTAAAGAGCAATATTGCATAGGAACCTAGAATGTCAGGTCCATGAATCAAGGCAAATTGGAAGTGGTCAAACAGGAGATGGCAAGAATGAACATCGGTATTTTAGGAATCAGCACACTGAAATGGACTGGAATGAATGAATTTAACTCAGATGACCACTATAACTACTACTGTGGACAGGAATCCCTCAGAAGAAATGGAGTAGCCATCATGGTCAACAAAAGAGTCCAAAATGCAGTACTTGGATGCAGTCTCAAAAACGACAGAATGATCTCTGTTCGTCTCCAAGGCAAACCATTCAATATCACAGTAATCCAAGTCTATGCACCAACCAGTAACACTGAAGAAGCTGAAGTTGAATGGTTCTATGAAGACCTACAAGACCTTTTAGAACTAACACCCAAAAAAAAGATGTCCTTTTCATTATAGGGGATGGAATGCAAAAGTAGGAAGTCAAGAAACACCTGGGGTAAGAGTCAAATTTGGCCTTGGAATATGGAATGAAGCAAGACAAAGGCTAATAGAGTTTTGCAAAAAAGAATGCACTGGTCATAGCAAACACCCTCTTCCAACAACACAAGAGAAGACTCTACACATGGACATCACCAGATGGTCAACACCGAAATCAGAGTGATTATATTCTTTGCAGCCAAATATGGAGAAGCTCTATACAGTCAGCATAAACAAGACCAGGAGCTGACTGTGGCTCAGATCATGAACTCCTTATTGCCAAATTCAGACTTACATTAAAGTAAGTAGGGAAAACCACTCGACCATTCAGGTATGACCTAAATCAAATCTCTTATGATTATACAGTGGAAGTGAGAAATAGATTTAAGGGATTAGATCTGATAGACAGAGTGCCTGATGAACTATGGAATGAGGTTCATGACATTGTACAGGAGACAGGGATCAAGACCATCCCCATGGAAAAGAAATGCAAAAAAGCAAAATGGCTGCCTTACAAATAGCTGTGAGAAGAAGAGAAGTGAAAAGCAAAGGAGAAAAGGAAAGATATAAGCATCTGAATGCAGAGTTCAAAAGAATAGCAAGGAGAGATAAAAAAAAAAAAAGCCTTCCTCAGCGATCACTGCAAAGAAATATAGGAAAACAATGCAATGAGAAAGACTAGAGATCTCTTCAAGAAAATTAGAGATACCAAGGGAACATTTCATGCAAAGATGGGCTCAATAAAGGACAGAAATGGTATGGACCTCACAGAAGCAGAAGATACTAAGAAGAGGTGGCAAGAATACACAGAAGAACTGTACAAAAAAGATCTTCATGACCAAGATAATCACAATGGTGTGATCAGTCACTTAGAGCCAGACATCCTGGAATGTGAAGTCAAGCGGGCCTTAGAAAGCATCACTACAAACAAAGCTAGTGGAGGTGATGGAATTCCAGTTGAGCTATTTCAAATCCTGAAAGATGATGCTGTGAAACTGCTGCACTCAACATGCCAGCAAATTTGGAAAACTCAGCAGTGGCCACTGGACTGGAAAAGGTCAGTTTTCATTCCAATCCCAAAGAAAGGCAATGCCAAAGAATGCTCAAACTACTGCACAATTGCACTCATCTCACACGCTAGTAAAGGAATGCTCAAAATTCTCCAAGCCAGGCTTCAGCAATAGGTGAACTGTTACCTTCCAGAAGTTCAAGCTGGATTTAGAAAAGGCAGAGGAACCAGAGATCAAATTGCCAACATTCGCTGGATCACCGAAAAAACAAGAGAGTTCCAGAAAAAACATCTATTTCTGCCTTATTGACTATGCCAAAGCCTTTGACTGTGTGGATCACAATAAACTGTGGAAAATTCTGAAAGAGATGGGAATACCAGCCACCTGACCTGCCTCTTGAGAAACTTGTATGCAGGTCAAGAAGCAACAGTTAGAACTGGACATGGAACAACAGACTGGTTCCAAATAGGAAAAAGAATACATCAAGGCTGTATATTGTCACCCTGCTTATTTAACTTATTTGCAGAGTACATCATGAGAAATGCTGGGCTGGAAGAAGCACAAGCTGGAATCAAGATTGCAGGGAGAAATATCAATAACCTCAGATATGCAGATGACACCACCCTTACAGCAGAAAGTGAAGAGGAACTAAAAAGCCTCTTGATGAAATTGAAAGAGAGAGTGAAAAGTTGGCTTAAAGCTCAACATTCAGAAAATGAAGATCATGGCATCTGGTCCCATCACTTCATGGCAAATAGATGGGGAAACAGTGGAAACAGTGGGTGATTTTATTTTTCTGGGCTCCAAAATCACTGCAGATGGTGATTGCAGCCATGAAATTAAAAGACACTTACTCCTTGGAAGGAAAGTTATGACCAACCTAGATAGCATACTCAAAAGCAGAGATATTACTTTGCCAACAAAGGTCTGTCTAGTCAAGGCTATGGTTTTTCCTATGGTCATATATGGATGTGAGAGTTGGACTGTGAAGAAAGCTGACCGCCGAAGAATTGATGCGTTTGAACTGTGGTGGTGGAGAAGACTCTTGAGAGTCCCTTGGACTGCAAGGAGATCCAACCAGTCCATTCTAAAGGAGATCAGTCCTGGGTGTTCTTTGGAAGGACTGATGACTCCAATACTTTGGCCACCTCATGCAAATCGTTGACTCATTGGAAAAGACTCTGATACTGGGAGGTATTGGGCAGAAGGAGAAGTGGACGACAGAGGATGAGACAGCTGGATGACATCACTGACTCGATGGACATGAGTTTGAGTGAACTCCGGGAGTTGGTGATGGACAGGGAGGCCTGGTGTGCTGCAATTTATGGGGTCACAAAGAGTCAGGCATTACTGAGCGACTGAACTGAACAGTATCTGAAGAGTTTAGCCCCACTGGACAAAGACATGGCTAAATACAATATGGCAATAACAAGCTGAAGCAGAACATTTTTTCCTTCATGTGGGTCATGCCTCCTCTGGTGCTTACCCTGACTGCCCACCACTCCCTGTTGTCTTCCATACCTACACTTGCCAGCCCCTGCTTGATCCAGCATGGTTTGATTTAATTGACAGATATTGTATGTATTATGGCTCAGATGGTAAAGACTGCCTGCCTTCCAAGAGACTCAGGTTCAATCCCTAGGTCAGGAAGATCCCCTAGAGAAGGGAATGGCAACCCACTCCAGTATTCTTGCCTGAGAAATCCCATGGACAGAGGAGCCTGGTGTGCTACAGTCTATGGGGTCGTAGAGTCGGACATGACTGAGCAACTAACACTGTCACTTTCTATCTTCACTTGCACTGTGTTTGCAAGTTCTTAAGGGTGAGTTCACTGTACTGCTTAAGTTTTCCTTATATAAGTTGCACCATTCCCTCTGTTACTCTACAACCATGAAGGAAAGACAGGAAGGCAGAAAGGCAACCAGACCACCTAGAAGTTTAAAGCAAAAGCAATCCTGGGATCCAGTGTTGGATCCCTTAAACTAAGGTCAGTTAGAAGAGATCTACCACATAGTAACCAAAACCTCCTTTCTGCCACTCATTTCTAACAAAATGATGTTTTGTTTGGGCCTTAAATGCCCAAATGCCCTTTTTTCTCCCCAGATAACTATTGCTTCATTGAATAACTCTGGAGTCATAGACCATATAGATGTAAATTCCATGCTATACATCTTGTCAAGAAGGCCAGTCTTTGTGCCAGGGAAAGAATTGCTTGTCTTCATTGCAGGAAACACAGTCCGAAGCAAATGAGGTCAGATTCAGATTGCCAAGCCAAGGGCAGGACCCTTGGAGGTCACAAAGAGATTGTAGAGGTTGATTAGAAGAAAGGAAGAGGGTAGGCTGGATTCATAGGCATGTGACCCGTGTGGTTGAACAAATTCCCATGTTTAGAAGGGCATACTTGGTTTAATGCTGAGCTGTTCTTGTCTTGTAATTTGTTACAATTGTTTTAATTTGAAAAGGGGCCCTGAATTTTCCTTTTACACTGGGCTCTGCATATATAGCTAGTGCTTGGGATAGAGTAGGGAGATATATTTACAGAAAGCTTCATAGCATAGTTTCATGGGGTAGAAATGGAAGAGTGAAATCTAGAAACATAGACCAGTGGAACAAGATAGAAAGCTCAGAAGTAAACCCATGCACCTGTGTGTACTTTATTTTTGACAAAGGAGGAAAGAATATACAATGGGGCAAAGACAGCCTCTAAAATAAATGGTGCTGGGAAAACTGGACAGCTACATGTAAAAGAGTGAAATTAGAACACTTTCTAACACCATTCACAAAGATAAACTCAAAATGGATTAAAGACCTAAATGTAAGACCAGAAACTATAAAACTCAGAGGAAAACATAGGAAGAATAGTCGATGACATAAATGAAATCAAGATCCTCTATGACCCACCTCCTAGAGTAACAGAAATAAAACAAAAGTAAACAAGAGGGACTTAAAAGCTTTTGCACAGTAAAGAAACTTATAAGCAAGGTGAAAAGACAACCCTCAGAATGGGAGAAAATAATAGCAAATGAAACAACTAACAAAGGATTAATTTCCAAAATATGCAAGCAGCTCATACAACTCAAGGCCAGAAAAACGAACAACCCAATCAAAAAGTGAGAAAAAGACCTAAATAGACATTTCTCCAAAGAAGACATACAGATGGCTAAAGATGCTCAATATTGCTCATTATTAGAGAAATGCAAATCGAAACTACAGTGAGACATTACCCCCCACCTGTCAGGATGGCCATCATCAGAAAGTCTACAAACAATAAATGCTGGAGAGGGTGTGGAGAAAAGGGAACACTCTTGCACTGTTGGTGGGAATGTAAATTGATACAGCCACTATGGAAGACAGTATGGAGATTCTTTTAAAACCGAGGAATAAAATCACCATATGACCCAGCAATTCCACTCCTAGGCATATACCCTGAGGAAACCAAAATTGAAAAAGACATATGTATCCCATTGTTCATTGTAGCACTATTTACAATAGCTAGAACATGGAAGCAACCTAGATGTCCATCGACAGATAAATGGATAAAGAAGTTGTGGTACATATACACAATGCAATATTACCTAGCCATAAAAAGGAACTCCTTAAGTCAATTCTAATGAGGTGGGTAAACCTAGAATCTATTATACAGAGTGAAGTAAGCCAGAAAGAGAAAGGTAAATATCATATTCTAACACATATATACGGAATCTAGAAAAATTTACTGAAGAATCTATTTACAGGAAAGCAATGGAGAAACAGACATAGAGAATAGACTTGTGGACATGGGGAGAGGGGATGGGGAGATGAGATGTATGGAACGAGTAGCATGGAAACTTACATTATCATATGCAAAATAGATAGCCAATGGGAATTTGCTGTATGGCTCAGGAAACTCAAACAGGGGCTCTGTATCAACCTAGAAGGATGGGACGGGGAGGGAGATGAGAGGGAGGTTCAAAAGGGAGGGGATATACGTATACCTATGGCTGATTCACATTGAGGTTTGACAGAAAACAAATCTGTAAAGCAATTATCCTTCAATAAAAAATAAATAAATTTTTTTTAAAGTTAATTCAGACCACATACAGGTTAATTTTTAATCATGTGGCCAGTGATGAAAAATCAGATTCTCCCTGGTTATTTAAACAGAAACCATGTTTAAATAAGTGCATTCTAATGCACCTAATATTCACCCCTCTTGGGTGCTGTCCAAGGTAGGTACAGGCTATAGCTGGTACTATTCAACAGAACTCCATTCCAAACACCAGTTTCCAGCATGGAACAGGAATTTGGAAAATGCTTTGCTGATTTATAATCTGTGCTAAAGTGGGCAATTAGAAAGTTTCTTTAAATAGTTCCTAAACACTCTTATTGTAACCTTAGGCATGTTTACAAGTAGCAAACTCAAAGCTATTTTTAAACTAT
This sequence comes from Ovis canadensis, assembly GCF_042477335.2. Classification (NCBI taxonomy): domain Eukaryota; kingdom Metazoa; phylum Chordata; class Mammalia; order Artiodactyla; family Bovidae; genus Ovis; species Ovis canadensis. Next base: position 229,731,107 of record NC_091245.1, read on the forward strand.
TTAAACTAGTTTTGAAATTACATAAGAAAACATACCATCAAGATTCATCAGAAAATAATCTGGAGTACACTTTTTGGGTCTTAATTTTCCCAACTGTAGAATGCGTTACCGTAGACTGGGGATGTGATCTGAATTATCAATCTCACATGGATCTTGAGGCTGAAAAATTCATCAATAAATGGAAAGACTAATTTTCAGAGCAACGAAGTATAATTATGGTTTGACTTGTTTCTCTTTTATGTGAATCCAAACTCCTCTATTCCATTTAGAAAATGAAATACTAGACTTTTAGGGTGTCGTGGGGGGCTTCCCAGGTAGCTCTAGTGATAAAGAACCTGTCTGCAAATGCAGGAGATGTAAGGGATACACAGGTTTGATCCCTGGGTTGGGAAGATTCCCTGAAGGAGGGCATGGCAACCCACCCCAGTATTCTTGCCCAGAGAATCCCATGGACAGAGGAGCCCAGCAGTCCACAGTCCATAAGGTCATGACACGATTGAAGCAACTTAGCAGCAGCAGGGTACTGTGGGAATAATATAAAATCCTCTCACTCACAGGGAAAAGTTTATAAATTACTTCCCTCTGCAGTTTTGCCCTTCCTCAAACTTGATGCCTCCATAGGAAAATTCACATGGTTTTCCTTTCTGATCTAGGACCAGACTGCGATTTAGAACTCAGGGTCAAAAATCCTTCCTTGGGAAGGTTACAGGAGGATTACATGAGCTAATCATCATAAGGACGACGAATCTGTCAACATTCAATAAACAGCAAAAAGATAACAAGAATGAGAATGATGATGAGCACAGGACAAATCTTTAAATGTCATTTTAAATGAAGCTTAAAAAAAAAAAAACCCATTGTACTCCCAAGAAATGCCTAACAGCGAGGAAGCAAAGTTTACCCAGCCAAGATTCATCATGCCAGGCTTCTGAAATTCCTTCTTGTTTTCTCAACTCACCTAAGAATTATAGTCCTGTTTATACGGCAGGTCAAACCACTTGTGTTTCCCAGGCTGAGAAACAGCTGTCAGGCTGCAGCTTCGCAGGCTGAGGTGCAGCATGTGTGAAGGACACTCTACTGTGTTAAGGAACACAGTATGGAAAAGTATGCAGGTGATGGGACCAAAGCCTGAGATTTCTGCTCTCTTTAAAGAACTGGAAAATATCTGTATATTCATCCTGCACCTCCCACTCCCTCATAAACCAAAATTGCTGCTGCTCCCTTAATAACTCTACCTCCCAAACCCTTCTTAAAGCTCAACCATATCTCTGTCAACTGATGAATCGAGCTGACAGGCTACAAATGAAATCCTATTTTAGCCTGTCTACCTGCAGGATGCCACGGGGGTAGTTAGTGAGGCAAGAAGGGAAGAGGAGGCTCCCCAATCAGGAGGGGGGAAAAGCCATCTTTTACAGATAGATGGAAAAGAGGAGACTATTTGATGTCCACTTAAAAACCATGAAAGCAAAACGGCCTTCCTCTCAGGTGGTTGAGTTAGTTGTCTGGCAGTCTCCTTAACCACAGTCTTGCGTTATTTTAATTAGAGGAATGTGAAAGGAAGGAGAATCTAAGCAAGTGAGAAGTGGAACAAAACCTGGAAAGGCCACTTCTAACAGCTATTTGTGGACTGAAAAGTAAGGTGGGTAAATGCCACGTGTCCTCCCCTCTCTCATCCCGTTCACACACTCATGTAGCACGTTTACTGACCACTTACTGATGCCAAATACCACAGAAGCTGTCAAGGACACCTATCCTCCAGATGGGTGTTGATAAACAAAAACAAGGAAGGAGAGCATTCCAGGTTTAAAAACAACAACATTTAACTGGTAGAAAAAATAACACATGCAGAGGTAGCCAGCAAGTGCAGAGCATATTCTGGTAGACTGAGGAGACCTGATACTTCTCCTGCTTGCTCTTCATTGAGCCAGTAAATGACAACATGTATCATGTTCTCACTGTGCAATATCCCTGCCCTGGAATTAGTTGTTGTTCAGTCACTAAGTTGTGTCCAACGCTTTGTGACCCTATGGACTGTAGCATGATAAGCTTCCCTGTCCTTCACTATCTCCTGGAATTCACTCAAACTCCTGTCCATTGAGTTGGTGATGCCATCCAACCATTTCACCCACTGTTGCCCCTTTTCCTCCTGCCCTCAATCTTTCCCAGCATCAGTCTTTTCCAATGAGTTGATTCTTTGCATCAGGTGGCCAAAATATTAGAGCTTCAGCTTCAGTAACAGTCCTTCCAATGAATATTTAGGGTTGATTTCTTTAGGATTGACTGGCTTGATCTCTATGCTGTCCAAGGGACTCTCAAGAGTCTTCTCCAGCACCACAATTTGAAAGTATCAGTTCTTTGCTGCTCAGTCTCCTTTAAGGTCGAACTCTCACATCGTCTGTGACTACTGGAAAAATCATATCTTTGACTATACAGACCTTTGTCAGCAAAGTGATGTCTCTGCTTTTTCCTTCTAATTACTGGTCTCCTTTATTAAACCAAAAATGGCAATTCTATTGGAAGTACAAAGATTCAGACTCCAATGTTTGAGTGAAGGGCAGTTTCTTTTCAGTTACACATCTCTCTCAGGGTATCTCGATACTTTCTACTTAGCTGTTTTGGTAGACTTGGCTATAAATAAAAGGTGTTTAGGGCATTGTCCTTTGGTTTAGTTTTTAGTAGTCCTACCTAACTCTGTATGCTGAAAGGTTTTCTCTTCTTGAAGTTACAGCAAGCTATGGAATCTAAGGAAATAATGGAGATCTAAGGACTGTGGGTGGGTGGAGCACAAAGGGGGTCCATTATCATATGTTCCAGATATGAATGTGGTTCACTCCTTATCAAAAATAACAATCCCTACACACCCCCAGTACCACCTGCTATACCCTTTCAATATGCTTGGTTTTATCCCTAGTACCCATCACTATCCAACCTATCCTACTTTTTATTAATTTATCTATCTATAATCCATTTGACCCTCTGAAGAGAAGGGATTTTTCTTTTTTATCACCACTGCATCTCTATCATCCATAATAGTACCTGGCATAGAGTAGGCGTTTGATAAGTACTTGTTGAATGCATGCTGAATAAATGAATTCTATGGGACAGTCCCAATTCTAAATACTTGGTCACACTGTCCCCATAAACACAACCCTACCTACATCATATGTCCTGATTTAGAGTTTGGCAACTATGGTCAAGACATAAAATATACATCTGTGTAAGTAAAGTAGCTTAATACCTGCTATTCATAGCTCAAAGCATCTTATTATCTGCCATTTGTTCATAAGTTCATACTTACACAGCATCAAGCAGTACTAACCTACTAACCCACATGGTTTCTACACACATTAATCTACACTTAATTAGTCACATTAAGCCATTAGTCAATGGGTGAGGTGCAGAAGCCTGTGTGAAAACATGGCTTAATAGCCATGCCTTTGCCAAATGTGTTATTTGGCCATGTTTATACTTTCTATGCTATATCTCCAAGTGTCTTCTCTAAAAGTAGAAGTCTTTCTGGACACAGTAGTATGCATGCATTTTTTCCCCCAGTTCTGCCACTCTTACCCTTGGAATCTAAGACACTTTATACCAAAATTCTTTCCCAGTAGGCATTTTGTATACGAATGCACACATAGGGACTTCCTTGCTAGTCTTTGAAACTCTTCATTCAAATGGGTATATCTTTCCCTTTCTCCTCTGCTTTTTGCTTCTCTTCTTTTCACAGCTATTTGTAAGACCTCGCCAGAGAGCCATTTTGCTTTTTTGCATTTCTTTTCCACGGGGATGGTCTTGCGCCCCGTCTCCTGTACAATGTCACGAACCTCCGTCCGTAGTTTATCAGGCACTCTGTCTATCAGATCTAGTCCCTTGAATCTATTTGTCACTTTCACTGTATAATCAATAGGGATTTGATTTAGGTCATACCTGAATGGTCTAGTGGTTTTCCCCACTTTCTCCAATTTCAGTCTGAATCTGGCAATAAGCAGTTCATGATCTGAGCCAGAGTCAGTGCCCGGTCTTATTTTTGCTGACCGTATAGAGCTTCTCCATCTTTGGCTGCAAAGAATATAATTATTCTGATTTCAGTATTGACCATCTGGTGATGTCCATGTGTAGATTCTTCTCTTGTGTTGTTGGAAGAGCATGTTTGCTATCACCAGTGCATTCTCTTGGTAAGACTCTATTAGTCTTTGTCCTGCTTCATTCTGTACTCCTAGACAAATTTGCCTGAAACTCCAGGTGTTTCTTGACTTCCTACTTTTTCATTCCAGTCCCCTATAATGAAAAGGACATCTTTTTTGGGTGTTAGTTCTAGAATGTCTTGTAGGTCTTCATAGAACCACTCAAATTCAGCTTCTTCAGCATTACTGGTCAGGGCATAGACTTGGATTACCATTATATTGAATGGTTTGCCTTGGTAACGAACAGAGATCATTCTGTCATTTTTGAGACTGCATCCAAATGCTGCATTTCAGACTCTTTTGTTGACCATGATGGCTACTCCATTTCATCTAAGGGATTCTTGCCCACAGTAGTAGATATAATGGTCATCTTAGTTAAATTCACCCATTCCAGTCCATTTTAGTTCACTGATTCCTAAAATGTCAGTGTTCACTCTTGCCATCTCCTGTTTGATCACTTCCAATTTGCCTTGATTCACGCAACTAACATTCCAGGTTCCTATGCAATATTGCTCTTTACAGCATCAGACCTTGCTTCCATCACCAGTCACATCCACAACTGAATGTTGTTCTTGCTTTGGCTCCATCTCTTCATTCTTTCTGGAGTTATTTCTTCACTGATCTCCAGTAGCATATTGGGCACCTACCGAACTGGAAAGCTTGTCTTTCAGTATCCTATCTTTTTTGCCTTTTCATACCGTTCATGGGGTTCTCAAGGCAAGAATACTGAAGTGGTTTGCCATTCCCTTCTCCAGTGGACCACATTTTGTCAGAACTCTCCACCATGACCCATCCGTTTTGGGTGGCCCTACACAGCATAGCTCATAGTTTCATTGGGTTAGACGAGGATGTGGTCCATGTGATTAGATTGGTTAGTTTTCTGTGATTGTGGTTTTTAGTCTGTCTGCTCTCTGGTAGAGAAGGATAAGAGGCTTATGGAAACTTTCAAGTGGGAGAGACTGACTGAGGGGGAGACTAGGTCTTGTTCTGATGGGCAGGGCCACACTCAGTAGATCTTTAATCCAATTTTCTGTTGATGGGTGGAGCCGAGTTCCCTCCCTGCTATTTACCTGGGTGCAAACTATGGTGGAGGTAATGAAGATAATGGTGACCTCCCTCAAAAGATCCCATGCATGTACTGCTACACTCAGTGCCCCCAACACTGCAGCAGGCCACCACCGACCCACGCCTCTGACAGAGACTCCCAGACACCCACAGGCAACTCCGGGACAGTCTCCTGTGGGATCACTGCTCTTTTCTCCTGGGTCCTGGTGCACAAGGTTCTGCAGTGCCCTCCAAGAGTCTATTTCCCAGTCCTGTGTAAGTTCTGGCAGCTGTATGGTATATGGAATAGCCAGGAGAGATAAGAAAGCCTTCTTCAGTGATCAGTGCAAAGTAACAGAGGAAAACAACAGAATAGGAAAGACAAGAGATCTCTTCAAGAATATTAGAGATACCAAGGGAACATTTCATGTAAAGATGGGCTCAACAAAGGACAGAAATAGTATGGACCTAACAGAAGCAGAAGATATTAAGAAAAGGTGGCAAGAATACACAGAAGAACTATACAAAATAGATCTTCATGAACCAGATAATGGTGTGATCACTCACCTAGAGCCAGATATCCTGGAATGTAAAGTCAAGTGGGCTTTAGAAAGCATCACTACAAACAAAGCTAGTGGAGGAGACAGAATTCCAGTTGAGCTATTTCAAGTCAGAAAAGATGATGCTATTAAAGTGCTGCACTCAATATGCCAGCAAATTTGGAAAACTCAGCAGTGGCCACAGGACTGGAAAAGGTCAGTTTTCATTCCAATTCCAAAGAAAGGCAATGCCAAAGAATGCTCAAACTACTGCACAATTGCACTCATCTCACACGCTAGTCAAGTAATGCTCAAAATTCTCCAAGCCATGCTTCAGCAATACGTGAACCATGAACTTCCAGATGTTCAAGCTGGATTTAGAAAAGGCAGAGGAACCAGAGATCAAATTGCCAACATCATCGAAAAAGCAAGAGAGTTCCAGAAAAACATCTACTTCTGCTTTATTGACCATGCCAAAGCCTTTGACTGTGTGGATCACAATCAACTGTGGAAAATTCTGAAAGAGATGGGAATACCAGACCACCTGACCTGCCTCCTGAGGAATCTGTATGCAGGTCAAGAAGCAACAGTTTGAACTGGACATGGAACAACAGACTGGTTCCAATAAGAAAAGGAGTACGTCAAGCCTATATATTGTCACCATGCTTATTTAACTTCTATGCAGAGTACATCATGAGAAACACTGGGATGGATGAAGCATAAGCTGGAATCAAGATTGCCCGGAGAAATATCAATAATCTCAGATATGCAGATGACACCACCATTATGGCAGAAAGTAAAGTAGAAATTAAGAGCCTCTTGATGAAAATGAAAGAGGAGAGTGAAAAAGTTGGCTTAAAGCTCAACATTAAGAAAAAAAATATTATGGCATTTAGTCCCATCACTTCATGGAGAAACAGTGGAAACATTGACAAACTTTATTTTGGGGGGATTCCAAAATCACTGCAGATGGTGACTGCAGCCATGAAATTAAAAGATGCTTACTCCTTGGAAGGAAAGTTATGACCAACCTAGACAGCATATTAAAAAGCAGAGACATTACTTTGCCAAATCTAGTCAAGGCTATGGTTTTTCCAATAGTCATGTATGGATGTGAGAGTTGGACTATAAAGAAAGCTGAGCACCGAAGAAAGGATGCTTTTGAACTGTGGTGTTGGAGAAGACTCTTGAGAGTCCCCTGGACTGCAAGGAGATCCAACCAATCCATTCTAAAGGAAATCAGCCCTGAATGTTCATTGGAAGGACTGATGTTGAAGCTGAAACTCCAATACTTTGGCCACGTGATGCGAAGGACTGTCTTATTTGAAAAGACCCTGACGCTGGGAAAGATTGAAGACGGGAGGAGAAGGGGACAACAGAGGATGAGATTGTTGGATGGCATCACCAGTTCAATGGGCATGTTTTTGAGTAAACCCCAGGAGTTGATGATGGACAAGGAAGCCTGGCATGCTGTGGTCCATAGGGTTGCAAAGTGTCAGACACAACTGAGCAACTGAACTGAACTGGCTGATAGGGACTTCCCAGATGGCTCAGTAGTAAAGAATCCACCTGCAGTGCAAGAGATCCAGCTTCTATCCCTGGGTTGGGAAGACCCCCTGGAGAAGGACATGGCTACCCACTCCAGTATTCTTGGCTGGTAAATCCCATGGACAGAGGAGGCTGGCAGGCTACAGTCCATGGGGTCGCAAAGAGTTGGACACAACTAAGCAACCAAGTACACACACACATATTTCTAAAAGAAGGGGGAAGGGAGAGAGTATCAAGAAGGAAGACTATTGTCACTTCCAATTAAGCCTCTTTAAATGTTAAGATTTTAAAAAGAAAAAAAAAAATCAGCCCATGAAAAAGAATCTCTGGGGAGAACAGGATTTCTGCTGCAAACCAGCCCTCACAGAGGCTGATCATATTTGCAGAGGCAAAAGTCCATTATTTCCCCAACAACTTCAGAAATATTATTCTCTGGACAAAGGACCAGAGAAGGAGGGAGGGGGAACTGTCCTTCTAAATGGGGAAGGAAAGCAGCCAAGCAAAAAGTGCTGGAGAAAGAACAATGGCCTCCTGGTGAGAAAGTGTGTTAAGTAGGTTGGTATTGGATCCACATTTTGTTGCACACAAATCCATCATTGTTCCTTTGTATTTTCTTTTCCTTTTCTTTCCCTCTTTTTTTCTCCCCTCCCCTGCCCTATTCACTATTATTGTCATCTCATGTGAGTTTTTTTAAACCATGATGTATTTGCTCAATTATCTGTAGACCTACAGCCTCTTCATCAAATTAGCTGATCTCTATTTATAGCTGATAATTCTCTACAGGAAAACTAATGAAATTTCCTGAGAGTGAGAAAACTAAGTAAATTTTGTTCTGCTGTTTTTGACCCAAGGATTGTTGCCACTAGCCAAATATTTGTTTCAATGAGTGTTATAAATATATCTTTTTTAAAAGATAGTACTTTTCAAAAAGAAATACTGGGCTGAATAGTATCAGGGGATAACATTTCCACAATTTCCTTCACTCTCTACTTCAAGATCATATTATCTTAAAAAAATTAATTTTGAGAGACAAAAAGATAGAATAAACCTAAACAGACTCTGAATAATGGTTCTATCAGGAAGGGAAGTCATCTGTACCTGGTAAGTATAACTGCAGAAAATGCACTGATATATCTCCAGCAACTAATATGTAAAACTGTCAAAGAAACTCAACTATAATACTCAGTACTCCGGTGTGACATTTTTGTTGTTCATAGTAACACATTTTCATAGCAACTATGAAACAAAACATTTAATTTCATTTACTATACTCAATTTATCCATTGTCCTAATGGTTTCTCATGATATTAGAAAGTGTAATAAAGAAAAAATTAAAACACATAGCATCATTAAGCCAGGGTCTAACAAAGACCCCAACCACATTCGGAGCAATGGATCAAAATCTGGGTTAGGGCTTCCCTGGTGGCTCAGTAGTAAAGAATCTGCCTGCCAATGCAGGAGACATGGGTGTGATCCCTGGGCTGGGAAGACCCCACATGCCATGGAACAACTAAGCCCGTAAATTGCAACTACTGAAGCCTACATGCCTAGAGCCCATGCTCCACAACAAGAGAAAACAATGAGAAGTCTCCCACCACAACTAGAGAGTAGCCCCCACTCACTGCAACTGAAGTTTCAAAAGTCTAAACAGAAAGACAAGTTCTTACCTAGAATATTCAAAGGTTGATGAAACAACCAGAATGAGAATTTATACTAAACCTTGCTCATCTGGCAGAACTTGACTGCACCCTGCCCTGTTTTAAAGCTGTTACTAGGTGTGTTAAGGGTTCGCAAAAATCAACCAGTCAAAAAGAATTTAGAAGCCTTTGTACACTTCTCTTCCAACTGATGATAAATTATTTCACAAGACCAATGGCTCAAAACAAGTGTCAAAGATGATACTGGCTCAAAAGTGTCAGAGCTGTTTTAACAGTCAAATATTCTTATCTTCCTTCTCGTCTTGTCATACTACTGACTCAATCAGCCCTGCCAGTCAAAATAATGAGGGAGTTAAACATTAGCTAAGAGTGCTACTCTAAGTGACTTTGAAAAAGCTACTTAACTTCTCCAACCTGTTCCTCTGTCTGGGAAATGGGGAAAAATAATACGTGTCTCAATGAGTGGGAGGATGCAGTAACGCATCAAAGCAGGACTTCCCTGGCAGTCCAGTGATACTGTAACAAAGTCAATAAAGACTTTAAAAATGATCCACAACAACAAAGAATCTTTTAAAATAGGCATGAAAGCATTTAAGAAAATCCAGGCATATAGTACAAGCAATCAGTGTAAATGAGCTGCTGTTGTTACCAGCATTTTTTGGTTAAACCATTAAAAATGTCATTTTTCAGACAGCTACACGCAAAAGAATCAAACTAGACTACTTTCATACCATATATAAAAATAAACCCAAAGTGCTTAAGTGAAAGATCTGGAATCATGAAGTTCCTAGAAGAAAACAGGCGGTATGCTCTTTGACGTCAGTCCTAGCCATGTATTTTTGGATACGTCTCCTCAGGCAAGGGAAACAAAAACAAGAATGAATAAATAAATAAGACGACATCAAACTAAAAAGCTTCTGTATAGCAAAGGAAACTGTCAATAAGACAAAAAGGCCACCTACTGAATAGGAGCAGATATTTGCAAACATCTCAATATCCAAAATATACAAAGAACTCATACAACTCAACATCAAAAGAAAAAACAGGCCAGCTAAAAATGAACACAGAATCTGAGTAGACAGTTTTCCAGAGAAGACATACAGATGGCTAATGGGCACATGAAAAGACACTCAACATCATTAATTATCAGGAAAATGAAAACCAAAGCCACAAGGAGATACCACTTCACACCTATCAGAATGACTACCATCAAAATGACAACAAATAACAAGTGTTGACAAGGATATGGAGAAAAAGGAAGCCTGTTGGGGGGAATGTAAACTGGTGTATACCATAGAAAATAGCTTGGAGGTTGCTCAAAAAATTAAAAATAGAACTACCATACAATCCAGCAATTCCATTTCTGGGTACTTTTCCAAGAAAAGCAAAAACACTAATTCAAAAAGATAACATACACTTCAATGTTCACTGCAGCATTATTTATAACAGCCAAGATATGGAAGCAGCCTAAGTGGCCATCCATGCTGCTGCTGCTGCTAAGTCACTTCAGTCGTGTCCGACTCTGTGCGACCCCATAGACGGCAGCCCACCAGGCTCCCCCGTCCCTGGGATTCTCCTGGCAAGAATACTGGAGTGGGTTGCCATTTCCTTCTCCAATGCATGAAAGTGAAAAGTGAAAGTGAAGTGGCTCAGTCGTGTCCGGCTCTTAGCGACCCCATGGACTGCAGCCTACCAGGCTCCTCCGTCCATAGGATTTTCCAGGCAAGAGTACTGGAGTGGGTTGCCATTGCCTTCTCCGAAAATGGGACTAAGCAATGAAAAATGGGACTAAGCAACTGATAAAACCAATAACTTGGATAAACTGCAAAAAACATTATTATGCTGGGCAAAAGAAGTCTGACACAAAGGAGTGCATACTGTTATGAACCCATTGACATGAAGTTCAAGAACAGGCAAAACAAATTTGTACCAGTAGAAGTCAAAACAGTTTTATCAGAATACAGATTCTGTAAGCAAAGGAGTATGATAGAACTTTCTGGAGTGATGGAAATGCTCTATGTTTTCATGTAAATATGGTACATGCATAGTAAAGTATTCTTCAAGGTGTACATTTAAAATTTTTGCAACTTATTAGATATGACATATAAAGAGTACACACAAAAATCCATTCTATATAAACCAGAATGGTTAACTAAACAGATCGACAATTCCAAAGCTTGGCAAAGACGTGGAATAGGAATTCTCATACACTGCTGATGAATAGATAAAGAGGATGTGGTGTGTGTGTGTGTGTGTGGGTGGGTGGGTTGGGTGGGTGTGTATAGACTCATAGATTACAGCGAACAAACTGGTGGTTATCAAAGGGGGGGGGAGGGGGATAAGTGAAATAGGTGAGGGAGATTAAGAGACACAAACTTCCAGCTATACAATAGATGTCATGGGGATGTAATGTACAGCATAGGGAACATAATCACTAATATCATAATAATTTTGTATAATGACCAATATTAACTAGACTTATCATAGTGATCATTTTGTAATGCACAAAAATATCAATCACTAAGTTGTTCATCTGATATTAATACAATATTGTAATGAGTTATAATTCAGTTTAAAAATGTCATTTCTATAGGGCAAAATGCCCTAATATTGGCAATTTCATATGGTTCACCCCAAAATTTACACTAATTATGATCAATATATTCACATTAATAACAGTAGTAGTACTAACAAAGATTTTTGATTTCTTACAGTCCTACTTTAGGTTCCAAAATATTCTCATTTTAGTTTGGAAATGTAGACAAATAGAAACTATTCTATTGCAAGTGCCTCTCTATTGATCAGTCTTCCCAAAAAGTTGTGTCAAAGTAAGGAAAGCCAGGCTACATCAGGATGCCTAACATCACAAAAGAATGAGATGACCACAAGATTTTTTTGCTCTTATTTAGTTTAACCATTTGAGCCACTGCCATGCTTATGACCCTGTACCAGGTCCTGGAGCCTAGGAATTCAAATTAAGAAAAGTTAAAAGAAAACATGGAAGTTTAGAGACCTCAAAAGGAAGAATTTCAGAAACAAGCATGAGTTCAAGGAAAATAAAATGAAGCCCAAAGGAGAAGGGAACATGTAAAACTACGGGACTAAAAAAATGTTTATATATTTAATAATTTTTATTAAAAATAAATATATGTTACTTCTCTGAGGCCTTCTGTAACAGAGCTTTGATTTGCAGCCACCATCCTGGTGATGTAGGTGCACTGAGCCACCCACACCCTCACATTTGGTTCCCCTTATGTCCAAATGCCCACTTTGTCAGGTGGGAGCCAGGGTTAAAAGGGCAGAGTTTGGCTCTAGAATGAGCAAGGGAACTGATACCCACAGGATTCTAGCCCAAGACTTATCTCTCATAAGGGAACTCCCTGCGCTAATCACAAACTTACTGGGCTAAAATGTGTTTAAAATACCATCAACTTTATGATTTAGTACTTTAACAAGCACTCATAAATAACCCTTTTGAAATTTAATTAGAATCTTAAATCTAGATGTGAACTGCATAATAAAAATGAGAGCTCTCCTGGTCTCTGAATATCATGCACACAAAGATTCAAACAAACTGACTTTAGAGTAAACCTGGTCAACTACACTAAATAGTGTCATTGTCAAGGGTTCCAATATTAGAATGCCTAGATTTAAATCTCAAGCTTAGTAGCTACAGTAACTTAAACAAATTATTTAACCATTTTGTGCCTCACTTTTATCATCTGTATGTAAATGGGGGGGCACTATTAAGGCTACCTTATAGCACTCTTGTGAGAATTAAATGATCTGACATACAAAAAGTACCTGGCACATAGGAAATGTTGACCAAATGGTAGCAGTTAGTTAGTATTATGGTCATACTAATTACTCTGGTGATATCTATACTAATAATGATGTTATGAATATAGAAAATTAATGATGAACATTAGAAAGAATCATTATATATTATATATATTTTATTTTATGGGGCTCCAAAATCACTGCAGATGGTGACTTCAGCCATGAAATCAGAAGATGCTTGCTCCTTGCAAAGAAAGCTATGACAAACCTAAACAGTTTATTAAAAAGCAGAGACATCACTTTGCCAACAAAAGTCTGTATTAGTAAAAGTTATGGTTTTTTCTAGTAGTCATGAACGGATGGGAGAGTTGAGCCATAAAGAAGGCTGAGTACTGAAGAATTGACGCTTTCGAACTGTAGAGCTGGAGAAGACTCTTGAGAGTCCCTTGGACTGCAAGGAGATCAAACCAGTCAATCCTAAAGGAAAACAACCCTGAATATTCATTGAAAGGACTGATGCTAAAGCTGAAGTGCCAATATTTTGGCCACCTGATGCAAAGAGCTGACTCACTGGAAGACTCTGATGCTGGGAAAGATTGAAGGCAAAGGAGAAGGGGGCAGGAGAGGATGAGATGTTTGGATGACATCACCAACTCAAGGGACACAAATTTTTTTTTATTATTTTTTTACTTTATAATATCATATTGGTTTTGCCATATATTGACATGAATCCACCATGGATGTACATGTGTTCCCCATCCTGAACCCTCCTCCTGCCTCCCTCCCCATCCCATCCCTCTGGGTCATCCCAGTGCACCAGTCCTGAGCACCCTGTATCATGCATCAAACCTGGACTGGTGATTTGTTTCACTTGTGATAATTTACATGTTTCAATGCCATTCTCCCAAATCATCCTGCCCTTGCCCTCTCTCACAGAGTCCAAAAGACTGTTCTATACATTTGTGTCTTGCTGTCTCGCATACAGGGTTATTGCTACCATCTTTCTAAATTCCATATATATGTGTTAGTATACTGTATTGGTGTTTTTCTTTCTGGCTTTCTTCACTCCATATAATAGGCTCCAGTTTCATCCACTGTATTAGAACTGATTCAAATGTATTCTTTTCCATGGCTGAGTAATACTCCATTGTGTATATGTACCACAGCTTTCTTATACATTCGTCTGCTGATGGGCATTTAGGTTGCTTCCATGTCCTGGCTATTATAAGCAGTGCTGCAGTGAACTCTGGCGTACATGTGTCTCTTTCAATTCTTGTTTCCTTGGTGTGTATGCCTAGCAGTGGGATTGCTGGGTCATACGGCAGTTCTGTTTCCAGTTTTTAAAGGAATCTCCACACTGTTCTCCATAGTGGCTGTACTAGTTTGCATTCCCACCAACAGTGTAAGAGGGTTCCCTTTTCTCCACACCTTCTCCAGCATTTATTGCTTATAGACTTTTGGATAGCAGACATTCTGACTGGTGTGAAATGGTACCTCATTGTGGTTTTGACTTGCATTTCTCTGACAATGAGTGATGTTGAGCATCTTTTCATGTTTGTTAGCCATCTGTATGTCTTCTTTGGAGAAATGTCTGTTTAGTTCTTTGGCCCACTTTTTGATTGGGTCATTTATTTTTCTGGAATTGAGCTGCAGGAGTTGTTTGTATATTTTGAGACTACTTCTTTGTCCGTTGCTTTGTTTGCTATTATTTTCTCCCATTCTGAAGGCTGTCTTTTCACGTTGTTTATAGTTTCCTTTGTTGTGCAGAAGCTTTTCATTTTAATTAGGTCCCATTTGTTTATTTTTACTTATTGGAAAAGAAGTAAAACTCTTACTGTTTGCAGATGACATGATCTTCTACATAGAAAACCCTAAAGACTCCACCAGAAAATTATGAAAGCTAATCAATGAATATAGTAAAGTTGCAGGATATAAAATCAACACACAGAAATCCCTTGCATTCCTATACACTAACAATGAGAAAGCAGAAAGAGAAATTAAGGAAATAATTCCATTCACCATTGCAATGAAAAGAATAAAACACATAGGAATATATCTACCTAAAGAAACAAAAGACCTATATATAGAAAACTATAAAACACTGGTGAAAGAAATCAAAGAGGACACAAATAGATGGAGAAATATGTGTTCATGGATTGGAAGAATCAATATAGTGAACATGAGTATACTACCCAAACCAATCTATAGATTCAATGCAATCCCTATCAAGCTACCAACGGTATTTTTCACAGAGCTAGAACAAATAATTTCACAATTTGTATGGAAATACAAAAAACCTTGAATAGCCAAAGCAATCTTGAGAAAGAAGAATGGAACTGGAGGAATCAACCTGCCTGACTTCAGGCTCTACTACAAAGCCACAGTCATGGTACTGGCACAGTATGGTACTGGCACAAAGACAGAACTATAGATCAATGGAACAAAATAGAAAGCCCAGAGATAAATCCACGTACCTATGGACACCTTATCTTTGACAAAGGAGGCAAGAATATACAATGGAGAAAAGACAATCTCTTTAACAAGTGGTGCTGGGAAAACTGGTCAACCACTTGTAAAAGAATGAAACTAGATCACTTTCTAATACCATACACAAAAATAAACTCAAAATGGATTAAAGATCTAAATGTAAGACCAGAAACTGTAAAACTCCTAGAGGAGAACATAGGCAAAACACTCTCTGACATAAATCACAGCAGGATCCTCTATGAACCACCTCCCAGAATATTGGAAATAAAAGGGACACAAGTTTGAGCAAACTGCAGGAGACAGTGAAAAACAGGGGAGCCTCATGAGCTGATGTCCATGGGGTCACAAAGAGTCAGACACAACTTAGCAAATGAACACACACACACACAACATATAAAGAGAAAAGGTATAACCATTTACAATTTTTCACAACAGATTAAGAGCCTCAACATTACTTTATATTAATACACCACTCATCAACCACTTTTGAAAATGCCCTCACTAGCCATCTGTAACCAAGAAGAATATTAAAAAAAGATTAAGCAAGTAAACAGATGAAAAAAGAAAACAACACTGACTGGTTTTCTGTAAATTAGAACTCCCTCCAACTTTGTCTTATCAAAGGCTATCCTGGCAACCATCCAGGCAACCAGTGCCTGTACAAATTATGCATGCTAATTTATTTAAATCAAGCTAATCTTATTCTCTTGAGATTACAGAAGACAGTTCCATCTTATTGTTATGAATAGTGATATTTTTTACTTTGTCTTCTAAGATTCACTTTTCGTATTCCTTTTGTCTCACAGGTTTTTGTCTATTTTCTCTCCTTGATCTCATTATTTTCCTTAAACATAGCTTTTTTTCTAGACATTCTAATTCAACTTTCCTTAATTTAACCTTCAAGTTATTTTATCTCAGGCTTCCCTGGTGGTTCAGGGGTTAAGAATCTGCCTGCCAATGCAGGAGACCTGAATTCAATCCCTGAATTGGGAAGATCCCCTGGAGAGGAAAATGGCAACCCACTCCAGTATTCTTGCCTGGAGAAGCTCAGGGACAGAGGAGCCTGGTGGGCTGCCGTCTATGGAGTCGCACAGATTCGGAGATGACTGAAGCAATGTAATAGAAGCAGCAGCTTTTAGAAAGATTTCAAAAGAATGACAATTGTGTTGGGTGATTTCTCCTTAATGTTAAGTAGTTTATAATTAACACTGTTATCAAAATGTGCAAAAATAAACATACACACACAGTATTATGAATCTTTTTAAAATTTCATTTTTAAAAAAAGCCCAGAAGACTTTGTGGTATAATAGGATGAAAACAACCTTTGTAGCCAAAGGACCCCAGTTCTAATTCAGCCTTCAGCTTTTTGCTCCTAAAGCTATCAAGGGAATTAAATAAAATTACAGAGGTAATATATTTAGTACAGTACCAGACATCCAGTAATGGTTCAAAAAATAACAATACCATTACTATTAAGTGAAGGCATATTAAGTACATAATTCATATTGTATCCTCCTCAAATTGTTCTAGAATATAATGGGATTAAAAATAAAAAATGAAACCCACAAATAATGAAAAGAGAAGGCAATAACAACAAAATCGTGGAAGCTTGTAAATAGATGGATGAGTCATAACTAACCTACCAGAGCTGACAAAGCCAATCCTAAGTCCTTCGCAGGACTCTTAACTGTACTGTTTCAAACTACAGCTAAATATTTATTATAGTTTTATTATTATTGAAACATTCCTATCTTTAAAACACCAGCTAAGCAGAAAAGTTTTTAAGATTATTCATGAAAACTGCAATCATTGCTTCTGACAGTATAGGACAAGAATACTGGAGACAAGGATTCTAATATATTTCAATTGTTTTAAACTACAGAATTAAAGAAAAATATGATTAGGATTGGGTCTGCTACTGCTGCTGCTGCTAAGTCACTTCAGTCGTGTCCAACTGTGTGACCCCATAGACAGCAGCCTGCCAGGCTCCTCTGTCCCTGGGATACTCTAGGCAAGAACACTGGAGTGGGTTGCCATTTCCTTCTCCAATAGTGTTAGTGAAAGTCGCTCAGTTGTGTCTGACTCTTTGAGAGCCCACTGACTATACAGTCCAAGGAATTCTCTAGGCCAGAATATTGGAGTGGGTAGCCTTTCCCTTCTCTAGGGGATTTTCCCAACTCAGGGATCGAACCCAGGTCTCCCACATTGCAACTGGATTCTTTACCAGCTGAGCCACAAGGGAAGCCACTAGGATTGGGTAGAACAACCAAAAAACAAAAGCAAATTAAAATGAGAGGTTACCAGGGCTTTACAGATAGCAATAAGCCAATAAGTCAATCAGTCACTATTTAAAGGTTCTCAAAGAGCTAGTTCAGTTCAGTCGCTCAGTCATGTGTGACTCTTTGTGATCCCACAAATCGCAGCACGCCAGGCCTCCCTGTCCATCACCAACTCCCGGAGTTCATCCAAACCCATGTCCATTGAGTTGGTGATGCCTTCCAACCATCTCATCCTCT
Organism: Ovis canadensis; assembly: GCF_042477335.2. NCBI lineage: Eukaryota > Metazoa > Chordata > Mammalia > Artiodactyla > Bovidae > Ovis > Ovis canadensis. The sequence goes on from NC_091245.1 coordinate 229,748,863, forward strand.
GTCGTCCCCTTCTCTTCCTGCCCTCAATCTTTCCCAGCATCAGGGTCTTTTCAAATGAGTCAGCCCTTTGCATCAGGTGGCCAAAGCACTGGACTTTCAGCTTCAACATCAGTCCTACCAATGAACACCCAGGACTCATCACCTTTAGGCTGGACTGGTTGGATCTCCTTGCAGTCCAAGGGACTCTCAAGAGTCTTCTCCAACACCACAATTCAAAAGCATCAATTCTTCGGCACTCAGTTTTCTTTACAGTCCAACTCTCACATCCATACATGACCACTGGAAAAACCATAGCCTTGACTAGATGGACTTTTGTTGACAAAGTAATGTCTCTGCTTTTCAATATGCTATCTAGGTTGGTCATAACTTTCCTTCCTAAGGAGTAAGCATCTTTTAATTTCATGGCTGCAATCACCGTCTGCAGTGATTTTGGAGCCCAGAAAAATAAAGTCAGTCACTGTTTCCACTGTTTCCCCATCTATTTGCCATGAAGTGATGGAACCGGATGCAAAGAGCTAGTAAGGCTCACTATGTAAGACTTCTCATAAATTTCCCAGTTTATTCCCAGTACCCACAACACATACACACCAAGGGGTCAAAACCTAGAGAGAAACAGATGGAGGAAAAGGTATGTGCTTTGGGAGGTGATTCTCAGACATCACATACTACCTTGCCCCTGTTAATAAGAAGCACCAGTCTACAAAATACAGGTTCTCTTTCCAGCAGTAAAGTTAAGGAACACTCTCTAAAATGCATTATTGACAGGAGTATAACTTGGTGCAAGCAATATGAAGAACAATTTAGTAATACCTAGTAAAGTTTAAGGTGTGCCTATCTTATTACCTAGCAATTCCATTCCTGTAAATCAAAAAGAAGCTCTTGCATACGTACACCAGGAAGTAGGTACAAAAATGTCCGTGACAACATTGTTTATACTACCAAAACACAGAAACACTGAAATGTCCATTAACAAGGAGAGAGACAAGTAGATCATGGTATAATCTCACAAGGGACAGCAGTGAAAAAGCACACTACATGCAGCAACATGAATGAATCTCATAAACAATTCTGAGCTAAAGAGAGCTGCCAAGGAATAAATAGAGCATTATACCAGTCATTTAACATTTAAGACCATACACAGCAATATGATTACACTTCTTAGAAACACAGACATATGTAGTAAAAGGTTTTTTGGTGGTTGTTTTAAGAAGGAATGACCAACAGCCAATTTAAATAGTGGTGTTCCTACTGAGACTGATGAGAAAGAAATGAAATCAAGCAACAGAATTATAAGGGCTAAAATGTTTAACTTCTTATACTAGGTAGTATGAATAGGAGGGTCCAATGCCTTAAATATCTTCCTGCTTTTTATGTCTTAAATATTTTACAATAAAAATTTAAATCTCAAATAAAAATTCTGAGATTCTCTAGGTTTGTGGCACTAAATATGGAAAGTACAAAAACAAATAAACCAAGAATGATTTCATCATGTACCTTATCTAAACACACATTAAGAGCTGGTGAATATTAATTTTGTGCTGTGATGACAATGCAATAATGTCTTTTCTCTTAAATCCAATCCCGTCCAGCTGTGTACTTGACTGTCACTACTAAGGTTATATGTACCTCACCACCTCTCCCCTCTAAGTGGTCTCCTCATCTGTTTCTGCTCACCTCCCACCTGGACTCCACCTTGTTCCAATTCCTGCTTTTTAAAAATCACTTTAAAATAAGGCACGAATAGAACTTCCCTAGGATTAAGATTATTGACAGTGTTCCAGGTCTTGGCCTTGGTGATGGGTACACAGATTTTCCTTACTTTGCTAGTACATAAATAAACTAACCATAAAATGACCAAGGATGCAGTCTGTCATGAGGAAAAAACTATTACTTCAAATTCTATATACCTAAGATCTACTTGAAAACTAATAATGATAAGGCCAACTTCACTCTCCAAGCTCCCTCCCCTCATAATCTTACATGAGAGTGTATAAAGATAATTAACAAATAAACACATAAAATATACAGTATAATAGACAATGAAACATTTATTTACTGCCAATTACCCTCTCTAGAATATAGGCTCTAAGAGGGCAACAATTTTTTCACCGCTATATCCCTAGCACCTAGAATACTGCCTGACACACAGTAGCAAAGCAGTAAATAACTGTTGAATGAATAAACAATATATGGCAAAATAAGTGCTTAATGTTACTTGCCATTGTTATTATCACCATATCTGTAATATGGGCTGGCCTTCCCTACTACAGATATAGCATTAATGAATGGAAAATGACTTTTGGAAAAGCAAATCACCTTGCCTTCCAAGTAAGTGTGCGTGCTCAGTCTTGTCCGACTCTTTGTAACCCTATGGACTGTAGCCCACCAGGCTCCTCTTTCCATGGGATTTTCCAAGCAAGAATATTGAAGTGGGTTGCCATGTCTTCCTCGTAGGGATCTTCCCCACCCAGGGATAGAATTGGCATCTTCTGTGCCTCTTGCATTAGCAGGCAAATTGTTTTACCACTGAGCCACCTGGGAAGCCCACGCCTTCAACAATGGTGGAATCCAAATGAAAACTGGATGTCTACAGTCTACCTCCATCAGGCGGGTCTTAAGACTCAGTTTCTTATGCTTTTTTAAATGACACTATGTGATGTTACTAAACCACACATCTCAGTGTACATTAGAAACATCAATTCTTAAAAAATTTTTCTTACAATTTAAAAGAATAAATTTAAACCAACTGAAAACAGCAATTTGTCTGAAGTCAAACCTATTAAAGACTGGTTTAGAATCTTGGACTCAGAGAATATCATGTTTTAAATTTGTTTATTTGGCTGCACCAGGTCTTCATTGTGGCACGTGGAATCTAATTTGCTGACCAAGGATCAAACCCAAGCCCCCTACATTGGGAGTATATAGTCTTAGCCACTGGACCACCAGGGAAGTCCCAGAAGATATAATTTTAGACTCAATGATACCATCAATCATTATTATAATACTCCAGTTTATACTATGGTACCTTTCTTTTTAGCTGCTGCTCAACTCTGCCACCAAGTTGATTAAACAGCAATATGTCTATCACTTTCGACCAAACTCTCAATATCAAGGCAAGACTGCTGGCAGCTCACCAAAACAGACAGGGCAATAGAGGTCAGAACTGTGCACAGGTGAAACAAAGGAAGGCTTGTTTTTGCTTGTGCCAAAACATATCAGAAGGTACAATAAAATGAGAGCAGAAGAAAAGCAGTCTGACAAGACCAGCTTAAGTTGAAAGACAAGAAGAATCAAATTTTTAATAGTACAACTGTAGCATTTTTCTGTGGGCTATAGTTTTCAGAGCTTAAAAAACTACCAATTGATTATTTTATTCATTATTTTGATATACTAAGAATGCTACTAAACTGGATAAAGAACTCCTTCAAACTGAAAGAACTGTAGGACAGTGAGCTCAGTAACTCAGTTGGACATCAGATCAAAGGCCTTTAAGTTTATTAGAGCTATGTCGCAAAGGCTTATATAGGTAGGCAAAGGCTTTCAAATAAATATACTGTCCCAGCAATCTGTGTGAAGCACTAATTTCAAACAAAACATATCCTGGACTATTCTTCATATTAAGTTTAACCAACTACTCTGTTTTTTTGTTTTGGCTGCATCACATGGCACGTGGGATCTTAACTCCCCAACTAGGGATAGAACCCAGAGTGGAAGCTCAGAGTCTTAACCATGGGACTGTCAGGGAAGTCTCACCACCAATCATTCTTAAACTGCAATTTTGTTGTCTTTGCTCCATAACCTTTCCTTTGTGTTTGATATGCCCCTTGAAAATTTCCTAACCTCTTGCCAAATCCAATGTGCTTAGTTCACTTTGCCATCTTTCCAGCATCTGTCAATATTAAACTTTTTCTTTAAATTCTTTCCTCATTGAACCTTCCTAACTTGTACATTCTGGTTTTTTCTACTACAATTCTATTTCTCTTTAAACATTCCTGTTCCTTCTAACTATCCCTTGATGAACAGGCTGTATTCCATGGTTTTAACCAACAACTCCACACAGTTGACTCTCAAATCTGCAGTTAATTCCCTGTCTCTAGTATCCACTCTAGGCTATAACCAATAAGAGACACTAATCTGGCAAACAGTCTCCTAAACCCAAATATGTACATCTAAATCTGAACTCCATCTTCCAAAACATGCCCCCCTCTCAGTCAAACCAACTCCCTTTATCAACTTCCCTGTCTTCCTCAATGGAAGCTAGACAGGGCCCTGGTTTTTCCTCTGGTGTAGGAAAAACCATATATCATATATCATATGTATATATATATACATATATATATCATATATATCATATCATATATCATCCATATATCAGATGGAAAAGAGCTCAATATAAAATTAAGGAATCTTGGGAAATGTTTACATTATCTTCTCCTCTCCCCATCAAACCAAGGCTATCTTGTCCTTATAGAGCCTGTAATTAGCTGGGACTGGATTGAAAAAAAAAAAAAAAAAAACCTTCTCTTCCTTTCTTAAATCTCAGAAAAAGTTAACTGCATTTTCTTAGGCCAAATTATACAATGAAAGTGAATTTTCCTTTCCTGTTCATAAAATGTTCCATATTTCAGAGAAAAGAAACAAAACAAACACTTCTCCCTATATTCACAAATATTTAAAGTCCCAATCTATGAGTTTCACCTAAAAGTAAAATTGCTATTCATCGTAGATATATCATACTCACACAAACACACACAATTCACTTCTTTCTCCTTTTTCCTGATAATTTTTACTCTAAAGAAGGAGAAATCAGTTTATTGATATGTAGGTGTTTTAAAACTTCACCTTTCCTCTGTCTCTTCCTTCACTGAAGGAAAAATTGAGGGTTCAGTATAAAAGGGAAGGTTGTTTATATTTTGACAGCGTATTTTTGTGAGAATGCAAAGTGTAGAGGAGGAGTAAAAGATGACGCTCAGGTAACTGAAAGTAGTGTTTATACTTAGTACTTCTCTTCCTTTCAGTTCTTGCCGTGTAACTTGAATATACTCTCCTTCCTAGGGAAAAAGGGCCCAAGGTATTTTTAATCTTTCACAGCTCCAGTATCTGTCTACAGGATTCAGTGTATGCCCTGCCCTGAGCAAACTGTAAAATGTTTGGTTTCTTTTAATAAAAGTCTTTTTCTGCAAACTTCACCTTTTCCTTTCTCTCTGATCATAAGTATATCTCCCAAAAATCTGGGGCTCTCTGCACAGGCCCTTAGAATAATTTCTAATGGTAAAGTGGCAGTAAGGCCAGTAAGTCACTGAGCAAAGTTTATTAAGTACCCATTATGGACAACTTGGACCTTCCTCAATATGTCAATCATTTTTCCTGGGAAACAAAGACTCTGTAATCTAAATGTTTTGTTTTTTTAACACTGAATGAAGCAGGTTTCTCAGAACCTATAATATGCTAAAGAGCACCTGGGACTCTTTAAGAGTCCTGGCCAGCAGGGATTCCCAAACTTACTGACCAGCGACCAGCACTGCTTTTATTGAACACCTATTTATGGTTCTGCAACATGATTGGGGAAAAGTTGTGCTTGGAGAATTCAGGGAAGGCAGAAAGCATCTCTGTTGGAGTAGACAAATTAGAAACAGCTTCATGGAGGACCATCTGAGCCAGGTCCTGACGGATGGGTAAAGTGTGACTGCAGAAGTGGAAAAAGGTCACGAGCATGGGAAGCCCTGGGCAGTGCCTCTCTGGTCACTCTCTCTGGGTCATCTACCCACTTCACTGAGGCTGAAGCCAGTCCACCTATGCCCCAGGCTGAACCTACTCTGGGGAAATCTCTATGGCTCAGACCTACCAAGGTTCCCTGGTGGCTCAGAGGGTAAAGAACTGGCCTGCAATGTGGGAGAGCTGGGTTCAAGCCCTGCATTGAGAAGATCCCCTGGAGAAGGAAATGGCAACCCAGTCCAGTAGACTTGCCTGGAGAATTCCATGGACAGAACCTGGTGAGCTACAGTCCGTGGGGTTGCAAAGAGTCAGACACAACTGAGCAACTAACACACACATACACCAAGGCCCCAGATGCCCAGCCAGGCATGAAGACCCAGCTCTGAGGAGCAAGGAAAGGCAATGAGACTGGAGATGGAAGGTTGTGAGCTTCCTCTTCATCCTTTCCCTACCTGCTTCCAAAGATTTCCCTATTTTAACTCTCTTTTGCCCTAAGCAAGTTAATATATCTTGCTAGTTGCAGATTTCAAAAGATAAAATCCTTGAGAATTAAAAATCTTTAATTTTCATGTATCTCTAAACAAAATTTCCCAAATGTGTTAATTATACTATTGCCCCTCTCTGTCTCAGATGTAGAGATCTATAAGGCAAGTTGTCAAAAATTATTGCTTTTTATAATAAAGTAGGTGTACAGTGTGTGAAGACTGTACCACTTAATCAGACTCATTCCCTTTACTTCTGAGTCTCTAAGGCAAGGGTTATTAGAAAACAGTAGTTTTGAATTTTTTAAAAAAATGTGTGGCTTAAATACAGGCCTGAAGTTAAACCAATGTGAGGGGATAGAGAGTACTGTTAGTGGCTGTAGAACAGTGCTAAAAAATTTTTTTAATCTTATATAAATAAATGCCTATCCATCATTAAAAAAAAAAACCCAAAGCAACAACTGAGAAATACAAAAAAGCCAAAGAAGAAAATTAAAACTACCAAGACAATTTAATAATTGCTTTAAAACGGTATTCTGATCATTTACAATAGGCCTTTAAAAATATGGTATAATACACACAAGATGAAATGTACTCTCTTAATGTAATTTTTAAGTGTACAGTGCAGTGGCATTGAGTACATAAAAGAGATTTTGATGTCCAGAACACTTGGGTTTCTCAAGCCATTTGAGGAAAAAAAAATGCCATTTGGCCCTTAAACAACAAAACACTATTTATTAACACTATGTAAGAGAGCTGGACTATAAAGAAGGCTTAGCACTAAAGAACTGATGCCTTCAAACTGTGGTGCTGGAGAAGACTCTTGAAAGTCTGTGCAAGGAGACTAAATTAGTCAATCCTAAAGGAAATCAACCCTGAATACTCATTGGAAGGACTGATGCTGAAGCTCCCACAGTTTGGCCACCTGATGCAAAGGGCTGACTCACTGGAAAAGACCCCAATGCTACGGAAGATTGAAGGTAAAAGGAAAAGATGGCAGAAGAGGATGAGAGGGTTCGAGAGCATCTCCAACTCAGTGGACAAGAGTTTAAGCAAACTCTGGGAGACAGTGAAAGACAGGGAAGCCTGGCATGCTGCAGTCCATAGGGGTGTTGCAAAGAATTGGACATGACTTGGCGACTGAACAACAAGTGGATAAAAAGAAAACCCTTACATAATATTTAAGTAACATCTTAATAAACCCATTCTGTACCTGAAGGGAAAATGCCACATAAATGAAAGGCATTGTAAACATCACCTACTTTTTTCTAAGGTTGGCAGGGACTTTCTCACGTGCAGCTTTCTTCACTTCCTGCCAAATACAGCCATGTGCTACAGATGGAGAACACTAATTTAGCATTTGCTACCTGTAATCAGTGTTAGAAATCCTGGCCAAAAGCCTCATCCCTAAGCACACCACTAAGATCAGACTTGCCAAGCAGCCCCACCCTCCCAGGAAAAGGAGAACAGCCTGATCTTTGCACACCCTCTCAGTTACACCTCTCAGAAACTCATAGGCTGAGTGTAGGCTTCCAAAGGAATAATTCTTTCATACTTGTCCTTGTAAAATCAAGCAGTATATAATTACACAGAGAACTTCTGGGCCCCAATCATTTCAAAACAGCGAGCATAAAGAAGATTTGTGGCTCAGAAGGCAAAGCATCTGCCTACAATGCGGGAGACCTGGGTTCAATCCCTGGGACAGGAAGATCCTCTGGAGAAGGAAATGGCAACCCACTCCAGTACTCTTGCCTGGAAAATCCCATGGACGGAGAAGCCTGGTAGACTTCAGTCCATGGGGTCGCAAAGAGTTGGACATGACTGAACAACTTAACTTTCACTTTCACACCCATAACTTCAACCTCCACTGAAAGGTACTCAGGCAGAATACAATGCTTCTGAATCTCCTAGGTACAAAGCAGAGAAGTTATCTACTCATTTTCTGAAAAAAAAAGGAAAAGGAACAGCAATTTAAATCCCTCGCCAGAAGTCACTTGGAAACAGTGACCCCTTAGGAAAGGGACAGTTAAGGACCATTTTCTTTTTGACCCAATTAATGGATACACTGTCCTTTAAGAAAAGCAGGATAGAACAAAGAACAGTTCTTGGCAACAAATCAGCAACAAAGGTTCAAATGTTCACAAGTATTTGGATGAGTGCCCAGTGCTTAGGCTCAAAGACAAACTCTCCTGAGATTCTCAGGTAAAAGTCACGCAGCCAGGATTCAGAACCAAGTCTGCCTGACTCTGAAGCTCATGCCTTTTCCACTCTTCCACTGTGCTAATCTTGCTGAGGACACAATCTAGGGCATTCAACTTAAGCTCATAAAGAGAAATAACTTATTGGGAGACTGGGATTGACTGTAGCCCGCCAGGCTCCTCTGTCCATGGAATTCTCCAGGCAAGAATACTGGAGTGGGTAGGCAATCCCTTCTCCAGGATAGTAACCTAAATGGGAAGGAAATCTAAAAAAGAGGGGATATAGGTATATATATCACTGTACAACAGACTGACACAGCAGTGTAAAGCAATTCCATTCCAATAAAAAATTTTAAATCAGAGAGAGAAAGATCTTATTTATAACATATTAAAACAGAAGTTGACCATGTTCTTCTGTAGAGGACCAGTGAATATTTTAGATTTTGCAAGCCATGTAATGTTTCTGTTGAATATTTATTTTTGCTTCCTCTTGTAATTTTTTAAAAACATTTTTTAAAAAGTCCTAGCTCATAAGGCTGTACAAAAACTGGCCATAAGCCACAATGTACCAACCCCTGGGTTAGAAGATGAGGTCCAAGCAAGGCTAAGTGATTTTGAAGGATGAGAACTGTAACACTGACTCAGTTTCTTGATTTACCAAGGCACTTTTCACTTCAGAATGGGGAGAAAAAAGGGAGGCCAGAAGAAGATCAGTATTCAATTCAGTCAATTCTTATACATTCCATTATAAAGTAAAGGGTAAAGAATAGCAGTCCCTTACACAGACTCCTTCATTAGAATAGTTTTAGTAGCTACTCAGCACTTATTTCATTTATTTCTTCATTCTATTTCCATGCTTTTGTATATTCCAACTTAGGCATTAATCAGTGGCTGAAAATCAATACTTTCTGTAGTCTAATTAAAAACGACTATTTCGGAGGGCCAAAACATAATGAACAGAAACCTAGGGAGATTCAAGTTGACCAGGGGCTCTTTCAGTATGATCAAAGGCCTCAGGGGTTCTGCGATTTGAAATTATAAAAAATATTTTCCATTCACTTTACGACACTTGTAAAACGGGCTTTTGAACACTCCCTGCAATTTGCAATAATCATCAAGTCACCCTAACAGATGTTGCAAACAGGATCCAGTTCATCAACCCTAGAGCACATAATGAGATGCATTTTAAATGACATTCAGATTTCACTACACAAGCAAAAATAATCTACAATTTATGACCTCTTTAATATTTTCTTTAGATATTAAAACTTGCATCTAGGATTTGCTCTCAGACCATCTTTAGCATATGCAAGCCATGTGTCCTGTCAGTTGTTGGCTGGCTGACCTCTGCCTTGGTCTGGGCAATGCAAGCTTAGTGCCAGCTCCAAAAGTCTCTGGTTAAAATATTTTCAACTATGCTGATTCATGCCCAGCTGTTTGGGAGCTACAAAGTAAAAAACAGAAGATGGCCACCAGGGGCCAATTTAACAGCAACAAATGTTATTTTCTCTGCTGAACTAAACAAGTTGGAAACCCAAGACTCCAGATTCCAAAAGCTGGCACCTAATTTCAAAGGTAGCATGTGGAACCACATAGCCCAGTCTACCGGTAAATATATACAGGCCAATTTTGATCACAGAGACAACCAGCAAATTAGGATAGGAATGAGAGCAATGAAAGCAGCTCCCTTCTCGAATTTTGCCCCTTTTGTTCAGTTGCATAATCCCCTCTTATGAAACCCAGACTGTCAGGAAAAAGACCTGGCCCAAGACCTACTAACAGATTAAAGAGGACTAGAAAAAACTGACCAACTGCAAAAGCCAATTAACTTCAAACAGCAAACAAACAAGGGAAGTGCTTCCTTGTGTACAAAGGGCATGGCAACCCCAGTCATGATGAAGATCCAGCACCCCAAGGCTTGAAGGTATGTATTTTACATTCAGTATATCACATGATCATCATAAACTTGTAAGAGAGGAAACAGCACCCCCAATTTAGAGATGATAAACTGAGGCTGGGGAAAACATATCCAAGATCACACAAGTAAGAAAACCAGGCTGGGGAATTCCAACTGTGTCCGTCTGGGATCAAACTTGCCCTTTCATTTCATCAGGCTTTATCTCCCACAAGAAAAACAACAGAACAGAGCGTAGAATAGAGAACATTCAGGAGTTATATAGACAGGTGGTATTAGTAAGCAGCAGGGCTCCAAGCTCAGGCCAGAACTCTATCATTCCATCAGAGAGACAGCAAGAGCAAGCCAGAATGCAAGGGCCATAGTTACAAATGACATCATACTTGGCAACAACCATCTTTCCAAAGTCAGTTCCCAACACCCAGCCCTGTCAACATGAAGCTAGAAACCAGGTACAAAGTGTGGAGAGCTGGGACTCAGTTGGCACCATGGGATTCCGGGGTAGGGGGTTGTCACCTGCCAGGAAAGGTAACCTGGACCCCATCCACCAAGAGGCTGAAGCTGTTTAAATACTGTCTGTCTTGGCTCTAGGGTAGTTCAAAAACTAAAGTTGAGCCTTCAGGGGAGAAACTCAATGTGGAGAGGGAGAGGGCAGGAGTTTTAAGACAGGACTGACAATTTTTTAACCTCAGGACGAGGGCAAATACAATCAACTTTCCTTTCCATTTCTTCACATCAATGACCTTCACAGAAGGCCAAGTCTCCACAACCAAAAGAATAGAGAGAATCAGGATAATAACCTAAGAAAACTTTAAAAAAAGAAAAAAGAGAGAGAGAGAGTATTTTGCCAGAATTAGATAAGAATTTTGTATTTCCAAACACCAGCCCCATGCTGACAGAGCTGGGCTCTGGGAGCCAATTCTGAGAGAACCGTGGTGCCAGGCACGCCAATATTAGCAGCTGGCATTCCCCAGCCCTTGCTGCTGGCGCTCTCACCCTTGCGAGGGCTACTGCCACACTTCTTACCCAAGGCACCCAATCAAACAGATGAAGTCAGTCCTCGGTCGTGTGAGGTAGAAAGCAAGGAAGCTGGCAGCAGGGGTGGTGAACGGAAGGACAGGTGGCCAGGAAGGTGAAATGCCCTCACTGGTGGCCTTCCCCTTCTGTCCAGAAAGAAGCTGCTCTACAAATACAGGGGTAGGGGGAAGGAAGCGGCAGGATTTCAAAATTCAAGCCCTGATTCACTAGGCTCTGACTGAGGAGAGAACCAGCTGAATGCACTGGGCTGACTACATGATTAATCAGCTCCTTTTTCTGCTCTGTGACTGAAGCCATGGTCTCAAGACTTGTAATTACATCCCAGGTATCCTCGGGCACCTGAAGGTGATAGCTAGGCTGGGCAGAGCTGCAGATCTGGCCCTCCTGGACTGGCTGACTCTCCCACCGGGTGAAGTGATGCCACTGCTACAGGTCTGAGAAGAAGCCAGCCGGGTTCAAGAATGGGGTTGGGAGGTGAGGTCAAAACTCCTCAGGCAGCCCCACTAACCTGACTCTCTCCAGAAGCCCAGCACCACCTCTCTCCTCTCACAAGGAGGAGAATCCCATTGGAGGGAGAGGGGAACAACCAGAGCCCTCCCCTCTAGCCTGAGAGGGAAACAGATGTGAACCAACAGAAAATCTTTAAAACATCTAAAATCCTGTACCAATAAAGTCCAATTGCTGTATTCAATTTAGATAAATCAGCTTTCTCAGTGAGATAAATGGGCAGTTTGAAAAGATCATTGGCTTCCGATACAAAAGATTAATTGGAAGAGATATTTTTGTTTTGTTTTGTTTTGATCATAGAGATAAAAGAAATCTCAACAAGTTATCTGGTCAGACAGGCAGCAGTCAATCTTCTTCATAAAGCTCTCCTAGAAAAGAAATCACATGGTTAACACCACTATCGAACAGTCTTTAAACAAGAAATGGTTCTTTAGACATAAATCTCTAAAACTCCTTTAACTTTAAACCAAATGCCTACCGCTTCACTCTCAGTGGAAACAAAAGTTACTGTCCACAAAAAAACACCCATACAGAAATTTTTTCACCTGTCTATTCTTCTCCAAAATAAAAACATCCCAATTCATAAACATTTCTTTAATTTTTTCATTATTTTCCTTTTTTTTCCCCGGCACCCTCTCCAAACTAATTATGGTGGTGGTTTAGTCGCTAAGTCATGTCCGAATCTTGTGACCGCATAAACTGTAGCCCAAAGGCTCCTCTGTCCATGGGATTTTCCAGGCAAGAATACTGGGGTGGATTGCCATTTCCTTCTCCAGGGGATCTTCCCAACCCAAGAATCAAACCCAGGTCTCCTGCATTGCAGGCAGATTCTTTACCAACTAAGCTACGAGCTGCTGCTGCTAAGTCGCTTCAGTCGTGTCCAACTCTGTGCGACCACATAGACGGCAGCCCACCAGGCTCCGCCGTCCCTGGGATTCTCCAGGCAGGAACACTGGAGTGGGTTGCCATTTCCTTCTCCAGGGGATCTTCCCAACCCAGGAATCAAACCCAGGTCTCCTGCATTGCAGGCAGATTCTTTACCAACTAAGAGAAACACTGGACTGGAAGAAACACAAGCTGGAATCAAGATAGCCAGGAGAAATATCAATAACCTCAGATATGCAGATGACACCACCCTTACGGCAGAAAGTGAAGAGGAACTAAAAAGCCTCTTGATGAAAGTGAAAGAGGAGAGTGAAAAGGTTGGCTTAAAGCTCAACATTCAGAAAACGAAGATCATGGCATCTAGTCCCATCACTTCATGGGAAATAGATGGGGAAACAGTGGAAACAGTGGCAGACTTTATTTTTGGGGGCTCCAAAATCACTGCAGATGGTGATTGCAGCCATGAAATCAAAAGACGCTTGCTCCTTGGAAGAAAAGTTATGACCAACCTAGACAGCATATTCAAAAGCTGAGACATTACTTTGCCGACTAAAGTCCGTCTAGTCAAGGCTACGGTTTTTCCAGTGGTCATGTATGGATGTGAGAGTTGGACTGTGAAGAAGGCTGAGCACCGAAGAATGATGCTTTAGAACTGTGGTGTTGGAGAAGACTCTTGAGAGTCCCTTGGACTGCAAGGAGACCCAACCAGTCCATTCTGAAGGAGATCAACCCTGGGATTTCTTTGGAAGGAATGATGCTGAAGCTGAAACTCCAGTACTTTGGCCACCTCATGCAAAGAGTTGACTCATTGGAAAAGACTCTGATGCTGGGAGGGATTGGGGGCAGGAGGAGAAGGGGAAGACAGAGGATGAGATGGCTGGATGGCATCACTGACTCGATGGACGCAAGTCTGAGTGAACTCCGGGAGTTGGTGATGGACAGGGAGGCCTGACATGCTGCGATTCATGGGGTCGCAAAGAGTCGGACACAACTGAGCAACTGAACTGAACTGAACTGAACTGAACTGAAAGCTATGAGCTGCTGCTGCTGCTGCTGCTGCTGCTGCTGCTAAGTCGCTTCAGTCGTGTCCGACTCTGTGCGACCCCATAGACAGCAGCCACCAGGCTCCGCCGTCCCTGGGATTCTCCAGGCAAGAACACTGGAGTGGGTTGCCATTTCCTTCTCCAGGGCATCTTCCCGACCCAGGAATCAAACCCAGGCCTCCTGCATTGCAGGCAGATTCTTTACCAACTAAGCTACGAGGGAAGCCCACTAATTATTACTCATAACTAATTATGAGGCCAGGAAAAATCATTTAATTATTAGACAATACAGCTGATACCTTTCACCAAGTAAAAGTGGTTTTTATCTCGTGTGTTTTCCATGCAATGTTTTGTTTTTGTCTATTTTCCAACTAGATGTCCCAATATAAAACAAGGAAGAATATGGAAAAAAGAGAAGCAGTTGGTGTTGGAAACTCAAGAAATGCCTAAGCTAATTTGCAGAGAGATTGAAAAATAATCCACTTAAATTTCAAGTCAAAATGCAACCATGTGGAAAATGGCACGTGGCTACACAACATAAACTAGCAAAATTATAAAAAGCCGTTAATGTACTGCAATGACATTGCTGCTGAGCTATCTGTCACCACTTCAGTTTGAACAATTATTTCACTGTTGTGGGAGAAACTGATCTTTTGAAGACAGGCCCCTATTTGTTTAAACACCTATGTGCTATCATAGTTAAATAAAGATGTTCATCACAGGTGTACTTGCCTAAAACCATCATGAAATTTTCTAATCCAAAACTAAAATCATGGCAAATTACTTGCCTTTAGATGACCCTGCTGCTGCTGCTGCTGCTGCTGCTAAGTCACTTCAGTCGTGTTCGACTCTGTGTGACCCCATAGACAGCAGCCTACCAGGCTCCCCCGTCCCTGGGATTCTCAAGGCAAGAACACTGGAGTGGGTTGCCATTTCATTCTCCAATGCATGAAAGTGAAGAGTGAAAGTGAAGTAGCTCAGTCGTGTCCAACTCTTAGCGACCCCATGGACTGCAGCCTACCAGGCTCCTCCATTTATGGGATTTTCCAGGCAAGAGTACTGGAGTGAGGTGCCATTGCCTTCTCCATTAGATGACCCTAGTCATATGTATTAGACCAGTTTCTGTTAAGTTTGGCTGCACACTGGACTCACCTGAGGAGCTTTAAAAACTACTGGTGACTAAGCCCCACCCTCAGAGATTCAGATATAATTGGTCTGGGGGGAAGCTCAGATACTGACAGTTTTTAGAGCTCCCCAGGTGATTCTAACATGTGGCTAAGGCAGAGAACCACTGCCTTAATTATCAATTAAAAATAATGTATCACAAACTTACTGGGCTTCCCAAGTGGTGCTAGTGGTAAAGAACCCACCTACCAATGCAGGCGATTTAAGAGATGCGGTTTTAATTCCTGGGTCAGGAAGATCCCCTGGAGGATCTGGCAACCCACTCCAGTTTTCTTGCCTGGAGAATCCTATGGACAGAGGAGCCTGGCGGGCTATAGTCCGTGGGGGTCGCATAAACGAAGTCAGACATGACTGAAGCAACTTAGCACACCCACACAAGCTTAGTATGTGCCAAGAATTGTGAGTTACTGAGTAAAAGGAGAAGTGTAAGACAGACCCTGCCCTCAAGACCCCCAGTCTCAGGGAGAGAAAGACATGTAATTCAACAGCTATCATAGAGGGTGCTGAGAGCTACAACCAAGGAGCAGAAAGCAGTTAAAGAGCCTGGCAGCGGGGCATGTAACACAACCAGGCAGAGAGGGAGTGGTGTTAAAGGCAGCTTCTCCAACACCGCAACCAGGCTGGGTCAGCCAGGAGGAGAAAGTATGGAAAGGTGTCTCAGGAAGAGAGACCAGAATGTGCCAAGGCTAGAGAGAAGCAGGGGTGTGAGACTCCTTCCTCAGAGCTCTGCACATGGCTCTCTACCAGTGAGGCAGAGGGTGGGTGTGACTATAAGAGGGAAATGAGGCTGGAGGGGTTTTCCAGGGTGCTGAAAGGGTAATGTGAATGGACTGAGCAATGTAAACGTCAGGCAACAGCGGGTGTGGTAGACTGCCCAACCCAAGACGGAGACGGGGAGGGGTGATGACTGTTGCTTCTCAACTCTAGTCAATGTAAGAATAAAGGTTCAATAGTAACATATCCTCCAGATTTTCAATGCATGCCGAGAATCTAGTACTGAGGTGAAATTTGCAGGTTTTAAAACCTAGAGAAGGAGAACTAAGTCTGCAGGCCAGATACTGCCCACAGAGCTGCAGGTATGGCCCACACCTTTTCACTACATTATGGAAAACTACTTAAGGCTGTTCAGGGGGCGAGGGCAGCAGTATCCAATTTAGATTCAAGTACATCTTTAAATGTGAAATTGAACTGCAGTGTCGCAGACAGCAATCTGATAAGTCCAATTGCCTAAAGCTTTCCTCCCCATAGTAATGCTAAGTCAAGGTGCCGCTGTCTTTAAATTAGGCCCCTACTTGTTCATTTTTCAAATTCAATACAGGACCTTCTTACTTTTCACCACAGAGAGGGAAAAAATATGGTAAATATTAAGATGCAGGTAAAGAACACACGTATTAGGACTCCAGCTAATGTATAGTCAGATTTGAATTATACATGCAGCTGGAGTACAGAGGTGGTCATCAAAAATCACAGATTATCCACCAAGCTGGGCTAGGGCTCCAGGCCCTGGGCAGTGACCCTCTGTAGGCTGGGAACACAGCCAGCTGTCCAAGCAGGACAGCCTGACACGGGGAATGGAAAACCCAGATGCCAGTAGAAGGTCACCCAGTCCCCAGGGAGGACTCTGGGCACCACCTCGACCTCCTTCCCAAGGTCAAGTTCCCAAATGTAAGGGAAGAGACAGGACGATGGGTTGTAAGGGTCAACCATGAACAGAAATTCTGCACTCTCTCTAAGTGAGTAAAGTCACAAGGCAAAGCTTCATGCTTAGCAAACAGAGCGCTCATAGAAGATTCTCCCAAAAATCTATAAAAGGCACTTGGTTTAAATGTCCCAAAGCTTTATTTCACAAACATAGTTGTCTATAAACAAAATTAGGGAGTGAGAACATTTGGATGACCTTATAGATTTTTAGGGGAAAAGAAAGTCCTAACTCAAAAACTGGGCAGTAGTAAGGAACACGTGATAGACACATGGCTACAACTGATTCTCAAATCAAATGGACAGAAGTATTGTCCAAAGAAAGACAGACTGTTTATCTAGTAAAATGCTAACTGATTTTTTTTTCCTTCAGGTTTTAACAAAAAGAGAAAACATATCATTACCATGTCTGGTAAAATGCCTGTAGTCTCTGCATGTCATTTCTAATTTTAGATATGGAAATGAGTTTCTCTCAGGCACTCTGACTTCCAAAGAGAGGTTGCCAAACTGCAAGATATTAGAATCTCGGAAGGCTTGGAAATTATACAGTAACATTTATAATTCAGCAAAACCAATGGTCCTTTTTTACACAAGGAAGAGGCTATTTAAATTACATTTAACAATCTACATTGAATCTCTCAAGTATTTTTTAAAGATTAAAATTACACAAACTCATAAAATACCTCTAAAGGCAGAGAAGGAAAAGTACCTTTAAATATGAAAACCCAAAATTTAATTTGAAAAATTGTTCTCCATCCACCAATTGTTGTGCACAAACAGCTAGATGAAGAAATCACAGGACTAACATCATTCTTAGAAGAGTTTCTTTTTTCAGCAAGAAGTCACCTTAGTGAACCCACAAAGCATGTATTAGAATGTATTCTATGTGAGACTGTATCAATAACAAATATTTAAGTCTCATCTAAACACATCCAACATACAACCATCCAACATACAACCACATAGGAAAGAAGGAAAATGGATTATACAACTGCCTACTAGGGGTAGGAGGGGTGGGCATACAAACATATGTCTTTCTACTGGATTGTTCTGAAAGAAGCCTAAATTTCCCCTTTGTGTATTTCACTCTCAAGTGTTGAGTTATCCCCAGGGTTCACTCTAATGCTCCAGCTAGATCAGCTGGCCACACTGTTTCTTCCATTTTCACTTGGTGGGGCTTACTGGAAACTCTAGGAACCTTGCACTTAATCCACGAGGGAATTTAGCATGAGTGCATGCTCAGTCACTGTCGTGTCTGACTCTCTATGATCCCATGGACTGTAGCCCACCAGGCTCCTCTGTCCATGGGATTCTCCAGGCAAGAATACTAGAGTGAGTAGCCATTCCCTCCTCCAGGGGCTATTCCTGACCCAGGGATCGAACCCAGGTCTCCTGCATTGCAGGAGAATTCTTTACCATTTGAACCACCAGGGAAGCCCAAGGGAAATTCTCTTTACTAGCATTCATGTTCTACCTCCAAAGGGCCTGAACAATGATATGAGTAGTGAGATTTTTTTAATTTTGCTTTATTTAAACCAAAACTCTATATTTTTTCTTTAAAAAAAATAACTTTTTAAAAATACTTTACCCCAGAAGGACTATTACTTTTGCCTAAATAAAAGTGAGATTTAAATTCGGATCTCTGTGACTTTCCAAAACCCATCCCATACCATTACTTTCTATCACACCACACTGTCTTCTAGTGTGACTTTGTTGGGCACATTTAGAATTTACAATATAATGTGTGCAGGTGTTTATATCCATATATTGTTGGGTATATATATATATCCATATATATTGTTGTTGTTGTTCGGTCACCCAGTCGTGTCTGACTCTGCGACTCCATGGACTGCAGCACACCAGGCCTCCCAGTCCCTCACCATCTCCCAGAGTTTGCCCAAATTCATGTTTATTACATCAGTGATGCCATCCAGCCATCTCAGCAATATATACGTTTTCTTCTAAATGCTTCTGCCAGTCACTTGCTCCTCCATAAGAATACTGGGGGCTGAATGAGAACAGGACTCAATAAACATTCACGCCCTTCCTAAGACCCAGCTGCCCCCTTTTAAAATGAAAGAATTCTAACACAGAGTGGATGGCTTACCTGCAGAGAATCATATCTTTAAACCTTGTTTCGGAATTCTGGTTTATAGATTTCTAACCACTTGCTTAGATGGATGGCACACCACAGCCAAACCACACAATGACCACATCCCTCTCTCCTACTCACACCACCAGGCATGACCACAGAGCCCAGAGAACACCTGTGAGATAAGCCAATACCTGGGACCCTCTCCCCCAGGGACTGCACCTGGACAAACAGATTACAAAGAAACTATAAGGAACTAAAAAATAATTGTGCATTTTGGCAGCTTGGACAATTAGGAACAGTAAGATACAAAAAGGCTACAAACTGACTGCCATTTCTTTTTTTTTTTTTTTCCAATCTTCAGTGTTTATTTCTATTACTTAACTGTCTCCAGAAACAGAGTATTTAATACAAAATATAAACTCATTTTTTCACTAGACAATTCCATAAGATTTTGGTGAATATTTAACATTCATTATCTTTGTAAATTCCATGTAATTATCAGTGGCTAACAAAGGTTTCCTACGTGTGATTTTTATACTTTTGCACAATCCTTCATATAAACTATGTACTGGGAGGAAATGTGATAAGAAATACCCAAAGGACAACTATTCCTCTTTCCTGAAACAGCAAAGTCAGATTACACCCTATCTCACACCTCACGACTGCCATGCAGACAGTTGTTGCTTAGTCGCAAAGTCGTGTCTGAGTCTGTGACTGCATGGACTGTAGCCTGCCAGACTCCTCTTCCTCGGGATTTCCCAAGCAAGAATACTGGAGTGGGTTGCCATTTCGTCCTTCATCGACTGCCATTTCTGAGGTGGTGGCAGCAAAATCAGGGCAGTACACCTGATTCCCACAGACAGCACCACCAAGGGGGCGGGCAGACCACTTAAGATACACCTTCTGCCCAACCCATGAACCCAGTTATTACCCCTTTAAGGGCCCCAGCAGCTCCTCTCAGGAAGCAAGCAAGGGCACCTGTTTCTAGTTCTCATTCCCTTATGCTGCTGCACAAGCCCCTATAAACTCTTATCTGAATCTCCTGCCTGGCCTCTTATCAATTTCTATGGATTAAAGAGTCCAGGGTTGGTAACACCTGGGGTGAGTTTGGGGCCCCAGGGTAGGAGAAAATATTAACGGAGCAAAAATATGAGGGCAGGCTGTGAGAAAAAAAAAAAAAAGAAGAAGAAATACAGGTTTCTAAAACCTTATGTAACCAAAAAGACAAAGATGAGGCTTTCCAACGTAAGGAATCAGTGCAGGGAAGAGGACAAACATCCCAGAGGATGCCATCTAAGTAGAAGATGCTGTCATAATTCCCAGGACAGGACATCTATGGGAGGGATGCTGGCAGAACACAATGAGACACCAAGATGCCTTCTGTGAAGAGACAAGGAAACCACTTCTGAAGTTACAAATGGGAGGGGGGCGGGAGCGCGCTTTCCCAGTGACCAAAGCAATGGATAGAAATAGCTGCAGCCCAGATTAGACAGTACCAGAAAGTAAGAAACTGCAAGGAAAGCTGGAAATGACTATATAAGTTCAAACTATGTGTGACACAGAGCCAGTGAGAACTGAGTGGTGTGAGTCTATACAACATTCTAATCTGTAGATAGGTCCCCAAGTTCTTCTTCACTATTGAGAATTAAATTATCTCAGGCTGAGAAACTGTGGGAGAGGAAAATTACAAACAGAGAAACACCCTAGAGGCAGAGGACACAGTTTGGAAAGGAAAAAAAAAAAAAAACACTGCACACATCCCCTGAGTAAATTCAGAACAGTACAAGTTACCTTGGCACAAAGAGCCAGATACTGCTCTGCTGAGGACATCAACACAAGAACCCCTTGGCACATGAATCATTTGCAGATGTACATAAAACTTAGAAAACGTCCATGATTCTGCTTTAAACACTCTTCCTCGTGTGAATGGCTGTGGACTGGCAGTCTTAAATTGGACAGTGTTCTCCATCCTGGCTACAGAAATTAAATATTACTACTTCTCCAGCCCTGCAAGACATAAAATCCATTTACTTAAATCTTACTTTGCTCCAAGTGCAAAATGTCCTTCAAAGCATAGGTTTTATGTTCATATTCAGAAAGTTATTTGGCTCTAAGATGGATAAACCTCTGAGACAAAAATCACCAGTAGATGATCTAGGTAGGTATGATAAATAACCTGGTAAGTATTTTTGTCTTTCCTTTCAGCATTGCTAAAAGGAAAAAAAAAAAAGCTGACTTACAGCTTACACTCTCTGGACAGGCTTTATACACAGTAATAAATAGGAAGTTAAAACTGAGTGCAGTTGTATTAAAAAAAAAAAGGACATGTGAAGTAGCTCATTTAAAAATCTATTTTATCAAAGTTTGTTTTAAAAATTGTTTAAGCTGCTAATCACTGTTCCCTACCCAAATATGTGAACGCCATGGACTGATAAGCATACCAGATATTCCTGTTCTTAGAGTACTTTATTAACCCAAGGGAGTCTAGGTGCAGAATCAGAGGTGAAGCATCAAATAGAGTGGAAAGAAAACAGGATCTCAGGTGAGTTTTAAAGATACATAGCAAAACACATATCTGGCAAGTGAAATTATCATCAGAATTGCTGAAATAAAAATGACCATGACTCCAGTTGTTTAAATATTGCATACTATTCTTTCAGAGTAAACAAAAAAAAAAAAAATTTTTTTTAAAATTCAGCAGATTTTCCCCCACAGTGGCAACAAAACACGTCTTTACACTACTTTCAGTTAAGAAAATCTACCTCAGTATATTCATGTATTTTCAGAGAAGAAAAAAGTACTGGGATTTTGACAATCAGCTGAAGGTCACAAAAATTGATATAAGTAGAACACAGGTCTCTCTCTGTTTTCCCAATTCACCACACAACAGTGACCTACAGACAGGAATGTTAATGATACAATTAAAAGTTCTCTAAAATTAAAACTGTATGAAGGGAAAAGCCTCAGAAGAAATCATATTTTAATATAAAAACAGTGAAGGTGGAAAATGGTTACCTTTGAATTAAATAATATTTTGAGGTGATGAGACAATTTAAATATTTTACTTTTTAAATCAGTATACATGTTTTTTCTTTAAAAAAAAAAAAAACTGAAGAAAAGCGTAATAAATAATTTGAATAAATAAATGTTTATTGAGAACCAAATAGAAGCCAAGTGTTGTCCTAGCACTGAGCACACAGCAATTAACAATGGGTCCCTGACTTAAGAGGCTTATTTTAGTGGGGGGAAACAGATAATACAGAAATAAAAATCTGCTGAGTGGCATACAGAAAAATAAGCAGGGCAAAGGGGAGAGGAAATAAAGAGCAAGTCCTATTTTACATAAGACTGTCAGAGAAGGCTTTTCTGATAGGCGACATATGAATAGAGGCCTGAAGGACCTGAAGGAACAGGCCTGGTGAGCATCCAGTCCAGACAAAGTGAAGTTAAGTCGCTCAGTCGTGCCCGACTCTTTGCGACCCCATGGACAGTGGCCTGCACCAAGCTCCGCCATCCATGGGATTTTCCAGGCCAAGAGTACTGGAGTGGGTTACCTTTTCCTTCTCCAGGGAATCTTCCTGACCTAGGGATCGAACTCAGGTCTCCTGCATTGTAGACAGAGGCTTTACCTTCTGAGCCACCAGGGAAGTCCAGGCAAAGGGAATAACAAATGCAAAGGCCCTAGGGTATGAACTTGGGATGCTGAGCGAAAGGGTAGGCAGAGTGAGCATAGGCAGGGTGCAGTAATGGGAGATACACTTTTGTCTATTCTGTTTATCCATTGCATTTGGAATGAATTGGTTTCAAAAGGTAAAGGGTGAAAAAAAAAGCAGACGTGATTGTAGAGACATGGACGGACCTAGAGAGTGTTGTACAGAGTGAACTAAGTCAGAAAAAGAAAAGCAAATATCATATATTAACGCATATATGTGGAATCTAGCAAAATGGTACAGATGAACTTATTTGCAAAACAGAAATAAAGACAGATGTAGAGAACAAATGTATGGATACCAAGTGGGGGCGGGAGGAATTAGAAGATTGGGACTGACACATGTACTCTATTGATACTATGTATAAAATAGATAACTAACAAGAACATACTGTCCAGCACAGGGAACTCAACAGACTGTGGTGACCCAAATGGGAAGGAAATCCAAAAGGGAGGAGATATATGTATATGTATGGCTGATTCACTTTGCTGTACAGAAGACAGTAACATAATATTGCAAACCAACTATACTCCAATAAAAATTAATTTTAAAAAATAGAAATGAAAACAGTAAAAACAACAGAATTAAAAAAAAGAAAAGCAGGAAGTGAGAATGAAAAGACAGGAAATACATTTCATTGTACTCCTACAAAGTGACTGATAAAGGACATTATCTCACTTAACCCATTTCTATTACGGGTGTTGTTACAGATGAAGCACAGGGAAGTTATGAGACAGACAGCAAGCAGCAGAACCTAACTCAAATGCAGAGCCTTCCAACTCTAAGTTGAAGTCCTTAATCATTATGCTTCTCTGTTTCCCTTAGACAAAAGTATCAGCTATAAAGAGGAGAATCTTCAAACTAACTGAGGTCCTACAAAGAGAAAAGCAAAATTACACAGCTGATACCCATGTGATACTTCTGTGTATATTATTGTCATGGTTTCTTATTTTTCAGATCACCCAAAACAAGGCACTTAATATGCTAACTGAGGTAAAAGATACCTTCAGAAACTAAGGATGATGGATGAATTGAGAATCGAAGTAACAGAGATGCAGCCAAAAATACCTGTCACAGAGTCTAGGTAGCTCTTTCCTCCCCTTTCCCAGGCCCCAACTCTACCTCCAGCCGCTTGGCAGATAAAACCTCTGAGAGGGTGAAATATGGGAAGTTAGAAATATGGAAAAATTGGAAAGAGAGTTAGAAATACAGAAATCCAAAAGAAAAAGGTGATGGAGGCAAGAGATGCTTGCCGCTTTTCTTTTGCTTTACTCCATTTTTACATAAGGGCACCCATGGAAACAACATAAAACTTTATCTACAACATACATAAGATATTCAAAGAAAGTAGTAGAGATTCATTCCCTTAAAGATTTCCAGACCAGCATTTCCTCAGCTCTCAGCTCTGAATTACGAGAAGGCTGAGAGGGGGACGTCTTTGGCTGCTTGTTTGTTCCCTCATTAAAAAGAAAGCATTCCCTCTCTCTGTTCTAAATTCAGCTTTGGGAGAAAGTAGTAAAGGGATTTCCCTGAGACCAACCTCCAACAGAACTTTCTCTAGGGAAATAACTAGTTGAAATCACTAGCATGGGTTAGCAAAGCCACTATGAGATCAAAGAGCTGCAGACAAAAACTGCTTGGAGAGCCCTGTGAAGCTCTGCAAAGAGGTAAATGCAAGAAAGTTTGCAGTTTTCCTAAAAGTAAAATAATAGCAAGAATACAATTAAGTAGTGACTGATGCTAGTTTAAATTCACTTGAGGAAATGTACTTGCAAATATAATTTGGATTACTTTAAAACTGTTCAACATTGTGTCAAGATAAATTTGCTACACACGGTTATTCATTAGTACTTCATTTTCAAAACCAAACCGAGAAACAGTATGTACTATGTATGTGTGTGCTTGGTCGTGTCAGACTCTTTGCAACCCCACAGACTGTAGCCTGCCAGGCTCCTCTTGTCCATGGAATTTTCCAGGCAAGAATACTGGAGTGGGTTGCCATTTCCTACTCCAAGGGATATTCCCAACCAGGGATTGAACCCACGTCCCTTGCACCTGCTGCATCGGTAGGTAGATTCTTTACCACTAGTGCCATCTGGGAAGCCCCAAAAAGTGATGAGCACAAACAACATCTCTCATTTTGCAGGCAGAGAAAAGGGGACTGACTGGTGGTGATACATGACACTGCCAAGTTGTCCACTGTGGTCAAAAGTGGGGTCTGAAGGCTGCAATGCTAACCTTAAAGCAGTCATTCTCACCTAAGGGCAATTCTGCTCCCCAAAGGATATTTGGCTATGTACAAAAACAGTTTTGTTTGTCACAACATGGGGTAGGAGGGCTGAGCTGAAGCCAGGGATGCTGCTAAACATCCTACAATGCACCAGTCTCCACAACAATAAAGGATTATCCAGCCCCAAATGTCAATACTGTCCAAGTTGAGAAATCCTAGTCTAAACTACAAAAGGGGAGTATCTGTCATTTGAGGTAGGAGGAGAGGAGGGGGAAAAAAGACAAAGTTGGGAAAATTACTGGGAAAAAAAATACTTACTGATGGATCAGAATTTTGCAGGAAAGGTACGGCAATACATTACACAGTCTGCTATCCAGGTGGTGCTTTCCCATCTTTCAGTCCCTAAGTAATATTTCTCCCTAGAAGTGCTATTCCCTGCAAGGTAAGTGAGGTCCACCAACTAAAGCAGAAGCAGCTTTTCTTTTCAGTCAGACATGGACCCAGTCGAGACAACCAAGGCTAATCTCCCAGGTTCCGTTATTGCCTCAAATCAGATCATTTTACGTCATCCCATGGGTTTCTTCTTTCCATAAAGTGAAAATAACACTCTTGCTCTTGGAGACTGTTATTTGGATTAATCAGCCCATTAAGAACATCATATTTATAGCGAAGACAAGAGGAGCTAAGTGTTTTTAGATGTTACAAATGATGCTGCTTGGAGCACTTGAAGGAAAAAATAATAAAAAGATGCAAATCAAACTACAAGGTGAATAACATTTTTTCCTACCCCGAGACCAAATGCTTTTCAGTGAATATTCCAACTTAAAATGTCTTATGATTTGCATATGGCTGGAAGCTAGAGTTTTATCACCAGGAGAACTGTTTGCAGAAGGACATCAGTCACAGTAGGGTTCTTAAATCCCTTGGCCAGCTCAGAATGCCCTTTTCCCCACTCTGCAACTATCAGATTGAATACACTGCTCTTCTTTTCTCCAAGTAGTTCTACAAGTAATCTGACATGCCACACCACAGAACCTGAACATACATAAAATATTAAGGCAATCCACCCATTCATCAAAAGTTGAATCTTCCCAGATAAAGACAATAGCAAAAATCTCCAAAATTCAACACCTATGGAATTCTTGCGTGGAAGAATTAAATTTCATGGAAACAGATGCAGAGGAGCAGAATTTGCCACCGCAAAATGTGTCTCTTTGGTGTATTAATTAGTTTAAGATGATTCTTTTCTAAGAAACATCAGACATGAGGAAAACTCTGAAAATGAAGTAGGAGTTACCCTGTTCTTAAAAATATTTATCTTTGAAAGGAAAATCTCCATCTGTAAGGGTGTCTTCCTCAATGCACCAAGAAGAGAAAGATGGCCAAATCTCTAGAAATTTATCAGTGGAAGAAGCAACAGCTTAAGTCTGCATAATAACCTTGCCTGTGTTTACTGTGGTCTTTCTGGGATTTTCTCATAACTGATTCTCCCCACCCTCAACATCCCCTTTTGGCCATTTTGGAGAGTTACTCAGTTCTGTGTCTCTCCCAAGTTATACATGTTATTAAACTTTGTTTAATTTTCTCCTATTAATCTGTCTCATGTCAATGTAATTTTAGTTCAACCAGAAGAACCTAGCATGATAGAGAAAATTTCCTCCCTCCCAAACATACACGTGCACAACACTTTACTCAGCTGAAACTAAATAACACGAACACAACATTACAAAGTAAAGAAGCAGCTCTTTTCCTATCACAAAACCCATTAGAAAGCTGTGGCAGGGAGCTGGGGGGAGGAGGGGATGACAGCTTTTTATCTGGCAGGGGCTTCCTTGGTGGCGCAGTGGTAAAGAATCTGCTCACCAATGCAGGACGTGCAAGAGACACAGGTTCAATCACTGCATCAGGAAGATCCCCTGGAGTAAGAAAAGGAAACCCACTCCAGTATTCTTGCCTGAAAAATTCCATGGACACAGGAGCCTGGCAGACTACAGTCCATGAGGCTGCAGAGAGTCAGACACAATTGAGCACACACACATACTACTCACTACACCATAAGTTACCTCATATCCCACATAAGGCAGCCTGAGGCAGAAACCTGCAAATGTAGCACTTGAATTATCTCTTTCCAACAGTGAACTCTTCATCTATCAACATCTAACTCTATGACCCCTCCAAGTTTGCTTATTTTAAGAAAAATCCCATTCAGCTCTCAGGATTCCACTTTTTGAACATTTGGAAAAATTAACAGATTCTTAAAGACTTACAGATTTCAAATCTTAGGCTTCCCTCATGGCTCAGGAGTAAAGAATCCATCTGCCAGTGCAGGAGATGGGTTCGATCCCTGGTCCGGGAAGATACCATTAGCCAGCAAAGCAGCTAAGTCCCTGTGCCACAACTATTGAGCCTGTGCTCTAGAGCCTGGAGGCCACAACTACTGAGGCCACATGCTGCAGCCACTGAAGCCCCAGAGCCCATGCTCCACAAGAGAAGCCCACGCACGGTAACTGATGAGCAAGGCCTGCTCACTACAGCTAGAGAAAAGCCCATGCAGCAATGAAGACCCAGCACAGCCAACAACAAACACATGAAATTATTGTTTCATTTCAAATCTTTTCTATCAAAAATACCTTTATCCTACTCCATACTCAAGGTGATAGAGCATACTCCTCACTCCTTAAGTGTAAGCTGCACATAGTAACTGCTTTCCAAAGAGTACAATAGGAAAGTGGGGGCTAGGAACTTTACAGTGGAGAAAACTGATAAAACTATCCACCTGATGATTAAGGTCAGGATCAATAGTCATAAGTCATATTGGTCATGGACCCTTGATAAGATGGTGTAAAGAAAGGTTGCCTGCCATTCCAATTCTATGAGGATCAAACCATTAGCCACTACAGTTGCCTACCAACAGTGTACCCTGAGCGGACTATGAGATGAAGAAATACAAGAAGCATCCTGTGCTTTGGATATACCAGTGCCTAGATAGTTAAGATACATAAGGAAAATGTTCAGTTACCCAGATTCTTGCATCTTCATACATAGAAAAGCACTAAAATCACTGAATTGAGATACCTGTTCTTTGTGATTAGCAGCAATATTTTGATGTCCAACTGCATATGTCTGTATGTGTTTGTGTGTGTGTTTGGCAAAAAAAAATTATATATATCCTGGCTCCTCCTGATTCCTTTGGAGCAGTTCCTCAGAGCTATCTCAGAGGCTGTCTATTGGACTAGAGTCCTCTCTAAGGTCCCTGAATAAAACTTAACTCACAACTTTGATATTGCGCATTTTTGTCTGCAGTTTTGGCAACCACAATGGAACCTAGAGCAGATATCTCTCCTTAACCTGAACTCTACAAGGATCCAGAGTCTTGGTAACAGCAAGGGCCACTTGTGCCTTTCCACCTCTTCAGTGAGTCCAGATGATTGGGTGAATCTCTCCTGGGTCTTGGATCTCCCATTATTAGCTGATGATCCTAAGTTCTGTTTGGTGGTAAATAAAAAAATTACCTGACTCCTCAGTTGAAAGACATTGAGGAAAATACATTTAACTGAAAGACACCAGGGAAAAATGCCTCAGTTGAAACATTAGATTAACTAGTATTAATTATGTTAGCAAGGGAATAGGAAGAAGCTGGGAGGAAAGTCAAGTGACTTCTCAAGAAGATGAAAATTTTAAAGGGACTTGTCCCGGAAAGATGAAAATCTTTACATGCTTATTAAGAAAGAGGATAAATAAAACAGATGTTGATGGGATTAGAATAAAGGTTTTAATACAATATTACTTAAGATTGGGTCAAAGGAACAGCCTATTGGTCCTAATATTAAAGGGCCCCAAACAAGCCCACTCCTTTCACTCAATTTTTAAAAAGTAAATAAATAAGGCTAAAAGAAAACTATACTAAGATACCTGACCAGCAATTGATTGGTGCCATTAATCAAGGTACAAGTTGACCAAAGGGCCTGGGTACCTTGTCTCAACCTCTCACTGGGCACTCCAGGGCTTTTTATATACATAGATAAAATGGCAGGGAATAAAAGGAAAGTTTCTGGGACTCTTTGTAAGACCAAGACTTGTTGATGGGATCCCAATGTAAGATAAAGTTAAAGATATAAAAGTTGATAGACTTGAGATAAAAACTTATTAAAAACTGGGGTGTATTTGAACAGGCTTTATGTAAGATGATTACATCTTTTACCTAATTATATTGTGGGACAGACATTACATCTCACTGAAGAATGCTTCCTCTGCATGGTATTATAAGACAGGGCATATAAATGCCCCTCAGACAATAGTAATTAGACATACTAAAAGAAACTAATAGGGTGACCTAAGCCCACATAGCATGGAGTTAAAACTGGGGTGTAATATTCAGGGTATAATAAGAGCAATAATGGAGATTTTGTTTTTTCTAACCCCCAGGGTAAATTGGTCTGAATTTGACTTGTACACACAGATAGAGAGCCTGTGTTGAACACCTTACACAAACTTTTCAAAGCATGATATACTGAACCCTATCGTTCTAAAACATAAAAATCTTTTGATTTCCAGTTTGGTTGGAAATCTTCCCACTGATAAAAAGGAACAAAAATGTTTAAATGTGGTAAGGCAAATCAATCTTTTGATATCATTTGGGCAATAATCCAGTTCTTTGGGGAACTAAAAACTGTCTTTGTCTTGCAAGTATCTACAAATCAGAAATGTAAATACAGCCCACAATGACCTGACACTGAGCTCAATCAGGTAGAACCTAAAACAACAACAAAAAAAGTAGAGGATAAGAGTCCTTTTTAAACTCAAACTGCTCAAGAGGCTCCCTCACACAAATTCTAATCCACAGCCTCCTTAAGGATTTATCAAGGACAAACACAAATCTTAAGTCTCTCCTGCAAACAGTAGAAAGCCTTAGTCATACGTACAAATAAATTTAACTTATTACAATCATTATTTAAAAACTAGTATGTTTTGAATGAAAATACCTGATTCATGACTAAGTTTTAAAATGAAGCTATGCAGTCTGTGGTTATGTCTGTTTATATGTTTATGTGTCCATTAGAGATATATCTCTAGCTCCCAATGGTACTCTCAAAATTAATTTGTAATAGAGCTCTATTTAATTGACTTAAAAGTAAGTGCTTATACTTGAAGGAAGTATTGAAGTTATTATATGCCATTTCAATTTGCACTATTCAAAATAAGTACAGCTGGTCCTTGCCTAATCACACATTTGAGACTATACAAACTGTTTATTCTTTTAAGATCTAATTTAATTTCTATCTGCCAAATAAAGAATAATTCAACAACTGTTTAAGAAAAAACACTAAGTGCTTATAAATTAAATATTTCTAAATGTAATAGAAAGAAAGAAAGAAAGTCGCTCAGTCGTGTCCGACTCTTTGCGACCCCATGGACTGTAGCCTACCAGGCTCTCCCGTCCATGGGATTTTCCAGGCAACAATACTGGAGTGGGTCGCCATTTCCTTCTCCAGGAGATCTCCAGGAGTCTCCCACATTGTAGGCAGACGCTTTACCATCTGAGCCACCAGGGAAGTCCAAAAATGTAATAGAGACTAACCCAAATGAATTTTGAGTTCATGTGATTTAGAGAATACTCAATGTGTGCGTGCATGCTCAGTCACTCAGTCATGTCTGACTCTTTATGACCCTGTGGACGGTAGCCATCCAGGCTCCTCTGTCCATGGAACTTCTCAAACAAGAATACTGGAGTGGGTGCCATTTCCTCCTCCACAGGATCTTCTTGATCCAGGGATCGAACCCACATCTCCCGCATTGGCATGCAGGTTCATTACCACTGAGCCACCTGGGAAGCCCACAGAATATTCAATATTAAAGTTTAAAATTTGTTGGTTATGCTGGGCATAGACACCGAGGAAACCAGAATTGAAAGAGACACATGTACCCCAATGTTCATCGCAGCACTGTTTATAATAGCCAGGACATGGAAACAACCTAGATGTCCATCAGCAGATGAATGGATAAGAAAGCTGTGGTACATATACACAATGGAGTATTACTCAGCCGTTAAAAAGAATTCATTTGAATCAGTTCTGATGAGATGGATGAAACTGGAGCCGATTATACAGAGTGAAGTAAACCAGAAAGAAAAACACCAATACAGTATACTAACACATATATATGGAATTTAGGAAGATGGCAATGACGACCCTGTATGCAAGACAGGAAAAAAGACACAGATGTGTATAACGGACTTTTGGACTCAGAGGGAGAGGGAGAGGGTGGGATGATTTGGGAGAATGGCATTCTAACATGTATACTATCGTGTAAGAATTGAATCGCCAGTCTATGTCTGACGCAGGATACAGCATGCTTGGGGCTGGTGCATGGGGATGACCCAGAGAGATGTTATGGGGAGGGAGGTGGGAGGGGGGTTCATGTTTGGGAATGCATGTAAGAATTAAAGATTTTAAAATTTAAAAAATAAAAAACTTTTTAAAAAAATAAATAAATAAATAATAAAATAAAATTTGTTGGTTAAAATTAATACAGACATAGCTTTTATTGTACTTAGGTTTACTAAAAGTCAAATAAGTCATATTATCTCTGTTATAATACTTATCAGCAAGAAAAATGGCTTAGTCAAGTGTCTCATGAAATTTTCATGGGTGATTAAATAATTGTTGGAAACAAGTGAATTATGTAAATATAAATGGGGTAAGAGCTTTTAGGTGAACTCTTTAAGAATAATTATGTTTTATGGTGAAGTGAAGTGAAGTGAAGTCACTCAGTCATGTCCGACTCTTTGCGACCCCATGGACTGTAACCTACTATGCTCCTCCGTCCATGGGATTTTCCAGGCAAGAGTACTGGAGTAGGGTGCCATTTCCTTCTCCAGAGAATCTTCCCGACCCAGGGATCGAACCCAGGTCTCCCGCACTGTAGTCAGACGCTTTACCATCTGAGCCACCAGGGAAGTCCTATGCCTACTTAAAAATAGTTTCTCCAGAGTTTTGGTAACTTGAAACTTTAGAAATTTGCTAAGTTAAATGAAGGAAGTTTATTAAGTACCTAGATCATTTCCAAATAAAATAAGATACTGAAACATTAATTATGGATCAGAGGCTTCCTTTTAAAAAGAAACTAAAGATATTTAAGACAATAAATATATTTGGTGCCACACTGAAAATTTTTCTGATAAAAACACATATTTTTAGAAATCATAAATATTTACCAATCTACAAAATGCTAATATAAAAGTTCACAACTGAGTCTCACTTTTCATTAGAAATTAAGGTTTTTAAAGGTTAAGAATTCTGATTAAAATATGTAATTAAAACTACTAAGTTAATAAGGAAAACATCTTTGTACATAAGAAACAAAAAAGTACAAGGAAAAGAAATGCATTTTGTTAAGAGAGAAGAAAGTAATTTTGCCCTGGAGAAAAAAAAAGGGGGGGAAGTGGAATACAGGGAAAAATCTAAATAAAAAAGGAAGCTATAAAAAGATTTTTGGAAAAGAATTCTAAGAGTTTCATGCACAGTCAGAACTCACTAAGAATGGAACAAAACTTAACTGAATAAATAAACTTTAATACTAAAAGTAAGCTAATACAAAGCTAGAGTTTGGTTTTCTCTGTGTGTTTTCTTGGAATATCAATCTGCTTTTGATAACAAAAAAAAAAATCTTTACCTTTTAAGAAGTTACTCTCCCTTTTAAGTGATCTGTTAATACCTCTATTTGCCTTTAAAATCTTTTATTGCCACCTTGGTTAAGTAAATAAACAATGTTTCACCATGACCTATGATCCTATTTGACCAAGTATTTTTAAACCTTTTGATATCTGTAACAAACTTGCCCAAAGTTAAATTCTAAATGAAGTTCTTTGGACCTCAAGCTAACTCTGGGATGCTTCAGAGGACCCCTGAAGCATCCCAATGAAAGATATTAAACTAATTAGTTTATTTGGTATGTTAAATACCATGGGAAACACTGTCCAAATAGTGGTAATAAATCTTCTTGGGTTATACTCTATGTAAATGTCATTAGTAGAAATCATATGGAATTCCTAAAAATCTGGGGTGTCGTGTATGTTCTGGTATAATTTTTTTATTGATATTTTCTTTTTTTAATTTATTTATTTTAATTGGAGGCTAATTACAACATTGTAGTGGTTTTTGCCATACATTGACATGAATCAGCCATGGGTGTACATGTGTCCCCCATCCTGAACCCTCTCCTACCTCCCTCCCCATCCCATCCCTCAGGGTCATCCCAGTGCACTAGCCCTGAGCACTCTGTCTCATGCATTGAACCCGGACTGGCGATCTGTTTCACATATGATAATATACATATTTCAATGCTATTCTCTCAGATCATCCCACCCTCGCCTTCTCCCACAGAGTCCAAAAAACTGTTCTATCTATCTGTGTCTCTTTGCTGTCTCCCATATACAGTTATTGTTACCATCTTTCTAAATTCCATATATATGCATCAGTATACTCCATTGGTGTTTTTCTTTCTGGCTTACTTCACTCTGTATAATAGGCTCCAGCTTCATCCACCTCATTAGAACTGATTCAGGTGTATTCGTTTTAATGACTGGTATAATCTTATCACTCATAATTCTAGTTATTATCTTAAAATGTTGTACATCACAGAAATAACCAAATTTCTTTGTCAATTGCACTTTAAGCAGATCTTTAATCATGCTATGTTTTAAAAGTAATAATCTTTTATTTACTGTTTGTTATTTTATAATTATCATTGTATTAATTCAACCATGCCATTTTAAGTCTTTTGTCATATATACTGTCATTGTATATATAGTCATTATTTTCTCTGATTTTACAAAATGAAGATCTTCAAGAATTAAGATTTTCAAGAGGATTTATTAAAAAAGCTTTTCAACAAATATGGATTTCTGATGACTTTTAAGATCGTATCACTGAACTGGGTGAAAAATTACAAAACTCTATTAGAAAACCTACTCACTTCATTCAGATCAACAAGCATTCATTATATGGGACTGAATGAACTGGTAAATAAGATTTATAATTTTTATGAATTTTATTTGGAATATTACTGGCTTTTAATCCTTGTTTCCCAGAAAACCTTCTTATGCTATGACCTACAGCAAGTTGGTAAGGTATAGCTTTGTAAACAAAGATGAAACATTTACTGTTTTCACTCTAACCTGATCCCTCCAGAATTTGGCTTCTCTAGCTGGCTCCCCTCTGAACTTCATGGCTGAGATTCAAACTGCAACTAGTTATACTAATAATTGTTTAACTGATTCTCTCTTTGTTGTTTTCAAACTACTTATGCTTTCTCTTTCTGCAGTGCTGCTACCTTATTAATGTTAATGTATATATTACATATATCCTATCTATTTTATAACACTGTCCTCTTTTGTATGACCCAGTGGGTAACCAGACCTCCGACAATATTAATGATCACTTGAGGCAATCATCACACATATAAGTATATAAAATTAATTGCAGTTGTGCAACTCTAGATATGGGAATAAGCAACAAGAGAAAAAATTACCCTGGATCATACCATACTGGTAAAACAGACGATCCAGAGAATTTTAGGTTATTAAGAGGGCCTAATCCAGATACAGCACATGACTGGCCCATCACCGAAATACTCGTGTGACTAAGAAAAAGCATTTCTAGAAGCATAGGACAAACTGGTCATGAAATGCCTCCCAGACTTTGGTAGAATTTATGACTAACTGGTACTTTAAGAAAAAAATTGTCACCTGCCATTCCAGTTCTACAAGGATCAAGCCATTAGCAAATCTGAATGATCCCAGATTCCTGCATCTTCCCACAGGTAGAAAAAGCACTAAAATCATTAACCTGAGATGTCTGTTCTTTGTGATTAGCAGTAATGTTTTGATCCTCTCTGACTACACCTTTTTTCCCAGCAAAAGGAAAGAAAATTCATTCTGGCTCCTCCTCTTCAAAGCAGTTCCTCAGAGTTATCTGTGAGGCTATCAGGCTAAAGTCCTTAGTAATGTCCCAAAATAAAACTTAATTCACGACCCTTACACTGTGTATTTTTCCTTTAATCAATAATAGGTTGAGAATGGCACTTTACATCCGTGGTCTTCTTCCCAAAAACACCATAACCCCAAGTTAATCTGAGAAAAACATCTGACGAACGCAGAGGGACATTCCACAGTGAGTTTTCCTGGTTGGTCATCATATATCAGTGTGTCTGGAGGCTGAGTATTCCATGGCCATGGAAGCGTCACATCTGGGGCATTCCCAGACTTTACCCTGGTGACCCGCTTTTCTTCATTGGCCACTCCTGATCTGCATCCTTTATAATAAAACTGTAATCACAAGTATAGCAGTCTTCTAAGTTCTGAGTAATATTAGAACAGCAGTCCCCAACCTTGTTGGCACCAGGGACCAATTTCGTGGAAGAGATTTTTCCATAGACAGGGTTGTGGGGGGTGGTGTTTGGATGATTCAAGCTCATTACATTTAGTGTGTATTTTATTTACATTATTATTTCATCAGCTCCATCTCAGATCATCAGGCATTAGATCTTCAAGACTGGGGACCCCTGTCTAGAGAATTACTGAACCTGATGAGGTAGTGGAAACCCCTTAATTTTAGCGAGTTGGTCAGAAACCCCAAAGCTTGCAGCTGGTGTCCAAAATGAGAAGTCTGTGAAAGTCATGTTTGACTCTTTGCAACCCCATGGACTGTAGCCTGCCGGGCTCCTCTGTCCATGGAATTCTCCAGGCAAGAATACTGGAGTGGGTAGCCATTTCCATCTCCAGTGGATCTTCCTGACCCAGGGATCAAACCCAAGTCTCCTGCACTGCAGGAAGATTCCTCACCATCTGAGCCACCAAGAAAGCCCTATAGTCTGTGGAGGACTATTAATAATAGCAGAAACTGGATGTGGATTATATGGAAATTCTTTCTGTAACTCTTCCGCAAATCTAAAACTATTCTTAAAAGTTTACTTTTAAAAATACACCTTTATCCTAATTATAAGCTACCATCAAATATGAGTAATGTTAGTACAAATTTGTTACCTAAGTGGTCATACTGTTTATATCATGCCACAGTATCCCAAGAATAACCATAAACTAAATGGCACTAAGAAAAATAATTAAAAGTTAATTATATGAGCATATTACTTTAATCACCTCTCATTAGCTAACACAAAAACTAGTTATGTATAATGGGCCTCATTTGATTTTTAATCTACTTGCTTCACTATATTAAGATAAGGCTCTCATTCCGATTCTCCTCAAAGGATAATATTATGTATACTATCCAGGTACATGCTGAGATCAGACTATCACCACAGTAGTTCTGCCATGAAAATTAACATATATCCATAGATCTGAGGCTTAGAAGAAACTGCAGACTCCCCTCACAGCAAACTCCAAATGCTGATCTGTCAGTTAAGTCACTCAGTCATGTCCAACTCTTTGCGACCCCATGGACTGCAGCACACCAGGCTTCCCTATCCATCACCAACTCCAGGAGCTTGACCAAACTCATGTCCATAGCATTGGTGATGCCATCCAGCCATCTCATCCTCTGTCTCCCCTTCTCCTCCTACCTTCAATCTTTCCCAGCATCAGGGTCTTTTCCAATGAGTCAGTTCTTCCCATCAGGTGGCCAAAGTATTGGAGTTTCAGCTTGAGCATTAGTCCTTCCAATGAATATTCAGGACTGATTTCCTTCAGGATTGACTTATTTGATCTCCTTGCAGTCCAAGGGACTTTGATCTGTGAGATCCCTCAAAATCTTGCCCTTGTCTGAACATCTCCATCCTTCTCTTCCTACAGCATAATAAATTCACTGCCATCTTTGTACTATAGCTCCCTCTGCCTACAACGTTCTTCCTCTAGCTCTTAACATAGCTGGCTCCTTTTGGATACTCAGGTCTCAGTAAAATGTCACTTAATCGAAGAAGGCTTTCCTGTCCATCCAATTTAAAATAGTACTTCTAACACTCTATTTTCATTTCTCCTTATTTATATTTTCTATTGTGATGCTAATCACCATATGATATTTTCTAGTTTATTTGGTTTTCACTGTTTCTCCCTACTCAGATTGCACGTTTCATTGAACAGGGACCTTGTTTACCTTGATCTATGTCTAATCCCAGCCTCTAGAACAGTGCCTGACAGAGCAGGTTCTCAATGAATGTTTTCAGAATGAATAAATGAATGAAATGGAACCAGACACAGGAAATCATGCAATAAGACTATAACACAAGCTATCAAGAAAAAGAGGAACTTTATTAAATAAGCAAACATTAAAAGCTAATTATGCTACCTCGTTCATGGATTGACTGATTCAAAATTGGGAAAGGAGTATGACAAGGATGTATATTGTCACCCTGCTTATTTAAATTATATATAGAGTACATCATGTGAAATGCCAGGACTAGATGAATCGCAAGTTGGACTCAAGATTGATGGGAAAAATATCAACAACCTCAAATATGCAGATGACACCACTCTAATGGCAGAAAGTGAAGACAAACTAAAGAGCCTCTTGATGAGGGTGAAAGAGGAGAGTGAAAACGCTGACTTGAAATTCAGCATTCAAAAAACCAAGATCATGGCATCCGGTCCCATCACTTCATGGCAAAAAGATGGGGAAAAAGTGGAAACAGTGATAAATTTTATTTTCTTGGCTTCTAAATCACTGCAGATGGTGACTGAAGCCATGAAATTAAAAGACACTTGCTTCTTGTAAGGAAAGCTATGACAAACCTAGAGAGTGTATTAAAAAGCAGAGATATCACTTTATCAAGAAAAGCCCATATAGTCAAAGCTGTGGTTTTTCCAGTAGTCATGTACAGATGTGAGAGTTGGACACTAAAGAAGGCTAAGCACCAAAGAACAATACTTTCAAATTGTGATACTGGAGAAGACTCTTGAGAGTCCCTTGGACTGCAAGGAGATTAAACCAGTCAATCCTAAAGGAAATCAATTCTGAATATTCATAGGGAGGACTGCTGCTGATGCTCCAATACTTTGGCCACCTAATGCGAAGAGCCAATTCACTGAAAAAGACTGATGCTGGGAAAGACTGAAGGCAAAAAGAGAAGAGGGCAGCAGAGGGTGAGATGGTTAGACAGCATCACTGACTCAATGGACATGAATTTGAGAAAACTCTGGGAGATGGTGGAGGACAGAGGAGCCTGGCAGGCTACACTCCATGGGGTGGCAAAGAGTAAGGCACAACTTTGCGACTGAACAACAACAGCAATTATGTTCCAGGTTCCTCACATATATTATCTCACTAAATATTCATAAATCTACAAAGTACATAATATTAACCATTTACAGATGAAGGTTAGAAGTCTAATAAGCAGTTCAGTGAAAAAAGTGACATGGTTTCACTTATGATTGACTCTAAACCTGTGTTCTTTCCATTCCTTTTTTAATGTATAAACCCAACCCAATTCTTCATTTTAGGACCCTCTTTTTAACATGGTCTCATGATAGTTAGGAGTTGAGCAAAATGCTGATTGCCATGAATGTGACCTTAGCTGGATAAAACCAGTGAGTAAGACCAGATGATAGAGTAGCACCAATTCAACTGGGCACAGTGAATGAAAACACTGTGAGCTGATGAGATGTTTACAAGTCAAAGACCTTCTGAATTTCTCTCCTGGCTGAAACACTTGGCTCAAATTCAATTGAAAGGTGACGTAAAGAAACTTCCTAGAGCCTTGAATCCTCTAAGAACACTGTACAAGCTAAAACTCACAAAGCAACAGACCCATAGAATTATACAGATGAATTCTACCAAATCTTCAAAGGAATGGATAATTCCAATGTTTATGAATAAAAGGTAAAGAGATTTAAAATTTTTTGTATACCAGAATAAATCTGTTACAAATACCTTTTTAAAAAGATAAAAGCCCATAGAGCCATCTCACTTATGGATATCACATGATTCATACTGTTACTCAGATTAAAATATCAGTATAGAAATGCTGATTGAAAAATGAGTCAACAGAATCCATTAATACTTTAAAAGAATAACACCAGCATGCTCATGTGCGGTTCACACTAGTAAGACAAGACAGTTCAATATTAGGGATCCACCAATGTAGTCTATTTATATTAGCAGATCAATGGAGGAAAAAATGATAATATTTCTAAATTTGAACACATTTTATGAAATTCAACATAAATTTCTAATTTTTAAAATTCTTAGTAAAACACAAAAGTATATATACTGAGTGACTAACACTTTTCATATTTATATACACACACACATATATATATGCAGGTATATAAATATAGATATAGTCCAAAGCTTATATCATGATTAATGATGAGATTCTAGAAACAATTCTACTAAACTCACGAACAAAACACAGATGCATATTATCACCATTATTATTTAACAGTATTCTAAAATTCTAAGTCAATGCAATTAGAACAGAGGGAAAAAAATGAGAGCTATAAATAGCAAAGGAAGAAGCAAAATTATCAGTATTTACAGCTAATATTAAATAACAAAAAGATCTATGAGAATCTACTAGAAAAACTATAACAAAGAGTAAGAGAATTCAGTACAGTAGCTTTTCTGTATATAAGAAAAAAATTAGAAAACAGTATGCCATAAAACAGCTCATTTGTAAAAGTAATAACTAAACAGAAAAGTCCTAAGAATAAATTTAATAACTTATTCTTAAATGTAAAGGATCTATATGAAAAACTCTGTGTGTGTGTGTGTGTGTGTGTCTGCTCAGTCATGTCTGACTCTTTGCAACCCCATGAACTGTGCCCACCATGGACTTTTCTGTCCATGTATGTCCATGGAATTTTCCAGGCAAGAATACTGGGGTGGATTGCCATTTCCTCCTCCAGGGGATCTTCCAGATCCAGGAATAAAACCTATGTCTCTTGTGTTTCATGCACTGACAGGTAGATTCTTTACCACTGAGCCAGCTGGGAAGCCCATGAAGAACTTTAGGACTCTAAAATAGGCCATAACAGAAGTCTCAAATAAATTAAAGAAGTATCCTCTTCCTGGGTATTGTAAAATTATCGATTTATCTCAACTAAATCATAAAGGTAATGAAATCCTGACAAGGATACCAAAAGAATTTTTGTCATTGTTGTTTGAAACCAGATAAACTGATTCTTCAAGTCAGACAGTAAAATGAAAGACACTAAAGTAACCAGGACAATTCTGACATTATAAAGCTACAGTAATTAAAATCATTTGTACTCAGTGTAATGAAAAGCAATGAAATAGAAAAAGTCCTGCAATAGACCCAATTATATTTTAAAAAATTAATAATAAAATTGCACTTCAAACTGCTGGTGATAAAATGGATTATTCTAGTAGGCTGGAAAAATAAAACTAAACATCCTTCTTACAACATAACAATTTCTGATTGATCAAAGGTAAAAAGAAAACAATATATAATCTTTATCTCTTCAAAACATAAATGTGTTTTCTAAGTGAAACACAAAATTCAAAAACTATACAAGAAAATAGCTAAATGTGACAGCAAAAGAATTTGCTTTAATCTGTAAAGAAAAAATGCCATGAATTAAAATACAAACAACAAAAGGCAAAAATATGATGGCAGCACATATGACAAAGGCAATTTTTCTTATATAGAGAGAACTCTTATTACTTGGTCAGAAGACTAACAGTAGGAAAACGGCAAAGAATGTGAACCAGAAGTTCACAAAATATAAATACTAACAAACGGCTTTTCATCCACAAAACTTTCAACTTTAGTCATGGTTAAAGAACTGAGTGTTTTAATGAGATACCATTGTCACATAACCAACAGGCAAAGGTCAAAAAGTTTGAAAAGAGAATATTATGGTAAGAACATGGGGATTCAGGAACTATCACCTCATACTAACGGAAGTATACACTGGTCAGCCCCAGGAAGCTCCTTTTGACAATATCTATCAACCTAAGAAAAATATACTCTTTTACCTAGAATCTCTTCAAGGGCTTCCCTTATAGTTCAGTCCATAAAGAGTCTACCTGCAATGCAGGAGACTTGGGTTCGATCCCTGGGTCAAGAAGATCCCCTGGAGAAGGAAATGGCAAGCCACTCCAGTATTCTTGCCTGGAGAATCCCATGGACAGAGGCGCCTAGCAGGCTACAGTCCACGGGGTCGCAAAGAATCATACACGACTGAGCAACTTTCACTTCATTTCACTTCTCTTCTAAGGATGTACGCTAAAGATACATACTTGGGAAACAGATATATTTTTAAAAAAAATCAGTGTAGCAAAGTCTATTGGAGCAAAACCTGGGGAAAACTTAAATGTCCATTAAGATTAAATAATGAATAACAGTTCACTCATACAATGGAATATTGAGCAGCTGGTTTTTTTAAAAAATGCAATAGATCTGAAAAAGTACCAGGATCAGAAGAGATTACACAATATGCTCCCATTTGTATGAAAAGGGGTCTGGAATCACATACATGTATTTGTACATGCTTAAACCTTTACTCAAAGGTGCAAGAAAAACTGACAGTGAGCGTTGCTTTGGGGGAGGAAGTTTAGAATCCTGGAGACCTTCTACTCTAGGGAATTTAACTTTTTATTAAACATGTTTTTACAGTGTTTGAATGTTTTAGTTTGAGCATTTTTTAATTAAAAAAATAATATAACTTTCACTTTACTTTCAGGCTTAAGGTACTTAAAAGTCACCAATGTTTCTTTTAGACAATTTTTTTTTCTTTTTTTTAACTTTTTCCTAGAATATACTTGATTTACAATGTTGTGTTACTGTCTGCGGTACAGGAGATAAAGTGTCTTCTTTTTAAATGAATAAAATAGTCATTTACTACTTCTTATACAAAGCTTAAAATTATAAAGAACATTCAATGTTCCAGAAAGTGAACTCCTAAAACTCTTTCCTCTAAAACATGTGGATCCTTAGACCCTTTAAGCATAATCCTAATGATTTAACCACTAGTTTGGCAGATCCCCTGGAGAATGGAATGGCTACCCACTCCAGCATTCTTGCCTGGAGAATTCCATGGACAGAGGAGCCTGGCGAGACACGACTGAGCAACCAACACTGAGGCTGAGACTTCAAATACCCAACATACTGGTTAACAAAGGGTAGTAAGTAAACACTTTATAAATGCTTGTTGAATGAAATGAAAACGAAAATATAAACTGGATGAAACAAAATATTCTCCCCAAT
Source organism: Ovis canadensis (assembly GCF_042477335.2). Classification (NCBI taxonomy): domain Eukaryota; kingdom Metazoa; phylum Chordata; class Mammalia; order Artiodactyla; family Bovidae; genus Ovis; species Ovis canadensis. The sequence goes on from NC_091245.1 coordinate 229,790,745, forward strand.
GCTGCTGCTGCTGCTGCTGCTGCTAAGTCACTTCAATCGTGTCCGACCCTGTGCGACCCCACAGACGGTAGCCCACCAGGCTCCCCCGTCCCTGGGATTATCCAGGCAAGAATACTGGAGTGGGTCGCCATTTCCTTCTCCAATACTAGTCTGCAAATATGAGAAATAACTTCTGATTGTGTCAAAGGCTTGGAGAGTTTCCAGTCACCTTCAGAACCACCACAGAGCCAGATATACTGGTCAGAGTGGTTCCTTGATAACATACTCTTTCCCAATCAACGCTTTTGTCTTGTCACTCCTAGCTTGTCGAAAATCAGCACATCTTTTCTTCCACAGGTTTATCCCATAGGTAAGGTTTATCTGGACAAAAACAGAAGTACTTTCCTTTCAACTAACCCAACTGATGATTGATCTATCCAAAATTCATAGCAGGAGCACAAATAAGGATTTGTTGAGATAAATTACTGTTTGACAAGGAGAGTACATAGGCAATGAATTTGCCTTTGGGTGACAGAGTATGTCAGGGGGAAAAAAATAAAAACAATAACAATGTTTTAAAAAACTATCTATGTAAGTATTAAGCCCAACATCTTGTGAAGTGTTAAACACACAAGGTAAGCTTCAGAGCCTACACACTCTTCTCTGTTTTCCTGGGAAAACAAAGTGTGTGTAACCTGACCTCATTTATACTGTGTGGGTGGCTTGGGTTTGTTTTTGTTTTTTTCCATTTTCTCTTTCACTAGTGGGTGCTATCTATTATTCATTAAGGCTCCAGACTTTTCTGCAAGATACTCTTTATTCCTGATTAACTATTCATATAGTAGAAGATGGTTTGCTTGGCCTTTTACAACTTTTTCCAGTCTATTATCAATATCAAATCATGCTCCAATAGCCACATCACTCTAGCAAATAATACTACATGCGAAGCAAACAGTATAGCAGAGGAGATAGTATCGAACTATTTTAAAACTACAGTGATGATGCATATATATACATTAAATATCCTACAATGAATCTGCTACAAGTTGAAAGTGAAGAGGCACTAAAAAGCCTCTTGATGAAATTTGACTTAAAGCTCAACATTCAGAAAACTAAGATCATGGCATCTGGTCCCATCACTTCATGGGAAGTAGATGGGGAAACAGTGGAAACAGTGTCAGACTTTATTTTCTGGGCTCCAAAATCACTGCAGATGGTTATTGCAGCCATGAAATTAAAAGACGCTTACTCCTTGGAAGGAAAGTTATGACCAACCTAGACAGCATATTCAAAAGCAGAGACATTACTTTGCCGACTAAGGTCCGTCTAGTCAAGGCTATGGTTTTTTCTGTGGTCATGTATGGATGTGAGAGTTGGACTGTGAAGAAAGCTGAGCGCTGAAGAATTGATGCTTTTGAACTGTGGTGTTGGAGAAGACTCTTGAGAGTCCCTTGCACTGCAAGGAGATCCAACCAGTCCATCCTAAAGGAGATCAGTCCTGGGTGTTCATTGGAAGGACTGATGCTAAAGCTGAAACTCCAATACTTTGGCCACCTCATGCGAAGAGTTGACTCATTGGAAAAGACCCTGATGCTAGGAGGGATTGGGGGCAGGAGGAGAAGGGGACGACAGAGGATGAGATGGCTGGATGGCATCACGGGCTCGATGGATATGAGTTTAAGTGAATTCCGGGAGTTGGTGATAGACAGGGAAGGCCTGGCGTGCTGTGATTCATGGGGTCGCAAAGAGTTAGACATGACTGAGCGACTGAACTGAACTGAACTGAACCTTAGTAGAATGAAAATAAGGTCAATTCAAAGATGCTAAATCCATTATTAGGTAGTTGCTCAGGCAATAGCTGAATCCAACTCATTTAAGTACTAATTCACGTAAATTATATATTCTTTCTAGATACTTCTGACCTAAAGTAAGTGTAAGATTCTCTGCCAAATCCCTTTTTTGGTACTTAAAAAACTTAACTGCTAGAGCCATCTCTTTACCTGTAAGGTTATTTCTTTGGTCCTATACCTGATTCCCATGAATGAAGTTCTAAAATTAAGCATCTCTACATTTCTCCTGGGAAACTGCAGAAGACATTGCAGAACCCTAGGATTATTCAAGAGTGAAAAAGGAAATATGGCAGAGAAATGCTCAAGTGAACATTCCATAAAATATGTGTATTGTTTTGTGTAATAAAATACATAAAAGTTTGTTTCACAAGTGAAAAGGAGAGACATTCAATATGGGGGGGGAAGGTTCTAGTGATTCTAGTCAACCTCAGAATCTTGACAACTCCACTATTTAATTTCTATACATAGTATATAATAAATACCATTCTTTTCCTGAGAATTACTAAAAAGTATGCTTTACAACCAAATCACCATAATGAAATATCTGTACTTGAAGATATGCAGATAAGAATTTGGCAGTCATTTGGTCCTGAAGGCTTTGGATAAAAGCTGCTCTGAGAGGTGAGGCCTCTTAAAGAGTTCTTAAAGAGTTCATGCAGCCTTCTTTGATGATAAACAGACCTAGCTTTGGAAGTATGTATATCTCCATAGTTTTTCAGAAGTTCCGCTGGACCATGAACAAACCAAAGTAATTTTTAAGAAATATTAAAGGTTTTTGGTTTTTTTAAGCAATCACTACTTTGAAAGAAAAAGTTTTAAACGTTCCAGAAACCTAAAAGCAGTATGCAATTATAGAACACAATTCAACTTCCACAACTGCATTCCCACTGTATATTTAAAACTTAAGTAAAAACTGGAATATGATCGACAATTTATAATGACTTTGTATAGGGACAGTTGGTTACTAGACTTACTGTGGTAACCATTTCACAGTATATGCAAATACAAGATCACTACACAGTACACCTGAAAATCAACTTTATTTCCATTGTTTTAAATATTGAAAAAAAATCTTGAAAATAAAAATTTTAATGATTGAAAACAAAAAAAAATTAAAATTGAACAGGCTATATTTAGACATAAAAATACTCGACACATAAACTCTGTAAAGTGAGAGGAAGGATGACACTTTTTTCATTTCACAACTCTTCTAAGGTCTACACATTTAGGAAATGTTTTCAACCAGCATCTGTTACTTTTGAAATAATAAACGTACAGATTCAAAAAACATTTTAGTCTAAATGAGGTTTTTAAAATAGGTCAATCACATTCATTTAGAAATAATCTATTTTAGGCCTTCAACTAAGAGTTAATACCAATAAATTTTATGCCTCCCCCCCCCCTAAAAAAAGTAGGTAGTTGCAGAAGCAAAGAAACCTAAACCTTTCCACAGAGGCCAAAAGAACTGGTTTCTCAATCCATTAAACTCTTAAAACACAGGTCAGCTTTGGCAGATTATCAGAAGTCTTCACCATGCTAGTTAGTTTTATAGGAGCCACACTGTTGTTCACAGGTACTGAAGTTTTTTTAAGTGATTGTGACTAACATACTGTCATTTTATGTCTTATAACAGTTTCAGTCAATACATTATTTGTGATACTGCTGGAAAATGCGCCCCCAAGTCCACTTGATGAATATACTAAAAACTGCCAAACTGTGTATAGTTTAACGGGGGGGGGGGGGGGGAGTGCAGTTCATGATATGCGAATTTGTGAATTATATCTCAATTTAAAAGAAAACGAACTAAATAAATCTCAAGAAATAAAATAGTAGCCAAAAATGTCACTGGAATGACATTCTGAAATGCATGAACAATATTTTAGCCAAGCTCTTAGCTGGGCCCAGTAAGTTAAACAAGACGCACACAGCGAGGCTAACATGCTGGTGCTTTCAGAGTTAATGTGTTTCTGTACTTTGATTTCAAAAAGAAAATAGAGAGCCTCAGACTCAACCCCTGAATTTTTATTCTTCTTCTGAGAAGCTGCCATGTGAAAAATTACTATTGGTTTTCTAAATGTGACCAGACAAAAGCAGGGTAAACACACTACAGTCCATTACTTGCAGAACTGGCCAGCCCTCCAGCCTAACCATGTCGGTCAACGGCAGGAGATGAGGACATGCAAGTGCACCCAGCATTGCACAGCCTTCCTTCACCACAGGATATCTTTCATGTCCCCTGAACTCTATTGAACGTGGAATGCTTTTAGAGAGGACATCTAAGAGGTCTGTGTGGCCGAGCTATTTCCCTTTTCTTTTAGTACAATGGACTCCTTTTCGGTTTCAATGGACTTTGGCAGTATAGACAAATAAAAGCAGAGAACACATCACTCATTTGCAGAAGGAGAGCTACAAGATGATTCAGTCTATCCATGTCCAAATATAACAACACCCAGGTCTGAAATCCCTTTCCAGAAGATGTGCTTTTTAAAGCAAAAGAAAATAAAAGCATATAATAAGGTCACCCCTAAGGCTAGAACTATCGGCCACACCTATTAAGAGTTTACATAAAGCCATATGTAGCTTTGAATGTCACTAAAGGGAAAAAAAATTTTTTTTTTCTGTTAAAAACTAAAGGATAATGGCCAGAAGGGAACATAAGTACAGTAATGGTAATATTCCGTTAAGTGCTGACTGCATGAGTGGGTTCAATTTGTGGAAATTCATTAAGCTATCAAATTATGAGGTGTACTTTTCTGAATGTGTATATGTCCATAAGAGTATTTTTAAAAATAAAAAATACAGTAAAAGGGAAATTGAGTTGCTTAAAAGTAAAGAGTTTATTTCTAAACTGAACTAAAACATAAAATTTAAGAGTAATGATAAGTATAATGATGATGACTATGATGACATCAGCTAACTCTTTTTTTTTTAATATTATTAGTATTAGTTCAGTCGCTCAGTCATGTCCGACTCTTTGCGACCCCATGAATCGCAGCACGCCAGGCCTCCCTGTCCATCACCATCTCCCGGAGTTCACTCAGACTCACAATTTATTTATTTTAATTGGAGGTTAATTACTTTACAATATTGTATTGATTTTGCCATACATCAACATGAATCCGCCACAGGTATACACGTGTTCCCCATCCTGAACCCCCCTCCTTCCTCCCTCCCCATACCATCCCTCTGGGTCATCTCAGTGCACCAGCCTCAAGCATCCAGTATCATGCATCAAACCTGGACTCTTGTTAATAATAAAGCACTACAACGTGAGGCATTATGCTAAACCCTATGCATATATTTTACTTTGCAATTAAATAATATATTCTTGCATTTATAAAGGACTGCACCATATGTGACCTATAAACATGTCCATCTAAAACCCGATACCTGCAGGAACTGGTCAGTCAGTTCAGTTCAGTCGCTCAGTCGTGTCTGACTATTTGAGACTCCATGGATTGCAGCATACCAGGCTTCCCTGTCCATCACCATCTCCCAGAGCTTGCTCAAAGTCATGTTCATCGAGTCCATGATGCCATCCAACCATCTGGTCCTCTGTTGCCCCTTTTCTCCTGCCTTCAGTCTTTCCCAGCATCAGGGTGTTTTCTAATGAGTCAGTTCTTCACACCAGGTGGCCAAAGTATTGGAGCTTCAACTTCAGCATCAGTCCTCCCAATGAATATTCTGTCTTGATTTCCTTTAGGATTGACTGGTTTGATCTCCTTGCAGTCCAAGAGACTCTCTAGGGTCTTCACCAACACCACAGTTCAAAAGCATCAATTCTTCAGCGCTCAGGAACTGGTAGAACCCAATATTCAGTTCCCCAGAAAATTATCTTTGAGTGAGTCTAAATCTCATATACTATCAAGGACAGGACCTGTTCACCCACTGGGATACACAGTCACACCTCAAGGATGAACATGGAGTTTAAAAAGAATCAAGTTTTTCTGCTATTTCCCCACTTCCTCTCCACTGAGGGTAACTTCATGAAGGCTAGACTAGGAAAACAACTGTTTCCAATCCAAACACCTCCTCACCACTCCATACGTTCAGCTGACTCTCATAATTCCACAGAACCCTGGTCTCATAATTCTGCAAAAGTCTGGCTAGGCCTTCAATTCTTGAAGCACATTTTTGAACAAGAATCCAAAGGAATCTTTACCAGGTACAAATAGGAAGCAAGAGAATGACCAGTTTCCTTTGTATCCTAGAAACATCTTAAGATCAAATGCCCACTCATTTAACTTCAGGAGCTACTGAAATTTTGTTATAATGGCATTTTAAGAAACTGTCTGCTACCAAAATTTAAATTTTAAAAAACCAGTCATCAAGCACCTTCTATTTGTTCAACACTACAGTGTCCTTTAATCCTTAATCTCAAATAAACCCCCAAAATGGCTATTTACTGAGTGCCTACTATGTGCAAGGCACCAATTTAAGTGCTTTACATGCATTATTTCATTTAATGTCAGAACAGCCCTATGTTGTTGCTGTTGTTTAGTTGCTAGTTATGTCTGACTCTTTGCATCCCCATGGACCCTAGCCCACCAGACTCTGTCCATGGGATTTCCCAGACAAGAATATTGAAGCAGGTTGCCATTTCCTTCTCCAGGGGATCTTTCTGACCCAAGGATTGAACCTGTGTCTCCTGCATTGGCGGATTCTTTACCACTGAGCCATCTGGGAAGCTCAAAAATCCTGTGAAGTAAAAACTATTGTATTTCTTCTCATTTTTCAAATGAAGAAACTAAGGCCTAGAAAGGCCAAAAAACTCATCAAAGGACACACAATGAGAGGCAGCAAAGCGAAGATCAGAGAGGCAACCAATTAAATGCAGCCTTAACCACTGCACTCCACTGCCCTTCATCACTCAGCAAAGCAGACATTATACCCCAGGCAGAGAAGACAATAGAGTTCAGAGAATATACTGTATTCTCCCAAAGTCAGACAGCTAGTAATGGATGGGCCTGGAATCAAATCCGGGTCTATAGGATGCCAACGTCCATACTATTTCCACTCTCCTCCCAGCCTACTGGAGCAAGAGAAAAAAGAGAGCTGGCACCCAGCTTCTCTGCAGTAAGTGAGAATGGAAAGAAAGCCACCTAAGGCACCTTTCCCCAACACCACTGCTTTCTTCCTCTAGGCATCAAGACCAGTATCTAAGCATCAAGCACAGTAACATTTGCTTTTTTCAAAGTTTACATAGTTTTTCTACAGCAGCAAATGGCAAAGAGAGGAGAACATGGTAATAGAAACATGTGAGCTACAAGTGACTGCAATACAAAATAACACCAGGGAGAGTATTTTTAGACTGTTCACTGTGGAAAATTTATAGTAAGAAGACCAACTAAGTTCCCTGGTTGTGGGCTATATATAAAAAAGAAAGAAAAATTTTTTCATACCTATTCTTTAATTAAGTAGTCTTCATTGTGCTATCCAAGTGCTTTGGACGTGTTTGACAGAATTTCTGGGCCTAAAACTTTTAAAGTTCTCAAGACAGGTTTTCAACAAAGTCTGGTTCCTGGGGATAGGGCAAGAGTTCTCTGCTTTGGCACTATTAACATTTTGGACTGCATAATTCTTGATGGTGAGGGGCTGCCCTATACACTGCAACATGTAGGCAGGACTCCTGGTCTCTACTAGATGCCAGCAGTACAACTTTCTGCCATGCACCCTGAAGTGATGTCAACCAGTGAGTCTCCAAACACTGCCAGAAGTCCTCCAGGGGACAAAAACATCCCATGTTTGAAAACCACCAGGACAAGTCTCCAGTTCTAATAACGCAAGTTATTCTTATTTTTGGCCCCTTCTCACTTGTGTTCCTATCTATATAATTCTCATCTGTACTTGCTGCTTTATAAACATTCCTATTCGTTTTCCATGTTCAAACAGGGACCATGTTTACATTTTTATATCTTCCATAGCCACAAGTAGTTCATTCTGTTTAGAAGGCTCACTAAAATGTCAAGAAACCTAGGTGGTCCTTCAAAAAACCAGTGATTCTGCATAAAGAGTATGCAAGAGTTCCCTATACTAATCTTGCAACTTTTCTATAAGTTTGTAATTATACCAACATAAAAAGTTACAAAAACATTACTAGAAATATGGAAGAAAACATCTGCAAGTCATTTATTTAGTAAGGGGTTAGTATTTAGAATATATAGAACTATTAAAACTCAATAACAACAAAATTAGATAACCTGATTTAAAAATGGTATGGGGAGGGAGGTGGGAGGGGGGTTCAGGATTGGGAACTCATGTACACCCTTGACGGATTCATGTTGATGTATGGCAAAACCAACACAGTATTGTAAACTAAAATAAAGTAAAATATAAATAAATAAATAAATAAAAATGGATGAAAGACTTGAATAGGCATTTCTCCAAAGATGAAATATGAATGGCCAAAAAGTATATGAAAAGATATTCAATATCAATAATCCTTAAAGGAATGCAAATCAAAATATGAGCTATCACCTCACACACATTACAATGGCTGATGCGCTAAGTCGCTTCAGTCGTGTCCGACTCTGTGCAATCCCATAGATGGCAGCCCACCAGGCTCCTCTGTCCCTGGGATTCTCCAGGCAAGAACACTGGAGTAGGTTGCCATTTCCTTCTCCAATTACAATGGCTACTACTTTAAAAAGCAGAAGTGTTAGTGAGGAAGTGGAGAAGTTGGAACCCTTGTGCACTGAGAGTAGGAGTGTAAAACAAAACAATCACTACTGAAAATAGTATGGCAGCTCCTCAAAAAATTAAAATAGAACTACCATTATGATCCTGGTGTGATGCAGTCCATGGGATCGCAAAGTCGGACATGACTTGGCAACCGAACAATAACAAGCATGTAATCCAGCATTCTCACTTCTAATTATATCCAAAAAAGCTGAAAGCAGGATCTCAAAGACATATTTACATACTCGTGTACACAGAAGCATTATCACAATAACCAAGAGATAGAAACAACCCAAATATCCTTTGACAGATGAATGAATGAACAAAATATGGTATGTACAATACAAAAGATTATACATTCTACAACAGACATTAAACTTGTCATTTTATGTCTTATAACAGTTTCAGTCAACAACTGCTGGAAAATGCGCCAGTCACAAAAAGACAAATACTGAATGATTTCACTCACATGAGTTCTCTAAACTAGTTGTTCATAGGAACAGGAAGCTGAATGGCAGTTAGAATAGGATGGAGATAGACAGAAATAGTAATTACTGTTCAATAGATATTGAGTTTCCGTTTCCTAAGATGAATAAGTTCTGGAGATCTGTTGTATAACAACATGGATATACTTAACACTTATCACTGCAGATGGTGATTGCAGCCATGAAATTAAAAGATGCTTACTCCTTGGAAGGAAAGTTATGACCAACCTAGACAGCATATTCAAAAGCAGAGACATTACTTTGCCAACTAAGGTCGGTCTAGTCAAGGCTATGGTTTTTCCAGTGGTCACGTATGGATGTGAGAGTTGGACTGTGAAGAAGGCTGAGCACTGAAGAACTGATGCTTTTGAACTGTGGTGTTGGAGAAGACTCTTGAGAGTCCCTTGGACTGCAAGGCGATCCAACCAGTCCATTCTGAAGGAGATCAGCCCTGGGATTTCTTTGGAAAGAATGATGCTAAAGCTGAAACTCCAATACTTTGGCCACCTCATGTGAAGAGTTGACTCATTGGAAAAGACTTTGATGCTAGGAGGGATTGGGGGCAGGAGGAGAAGGGGACGACAGAGGATGAGATGGCTGGATGGCATCACTGACTCGATGAACGTGAATCTGAGTGAACTCTGGGAGTGGTGATGGACAGGGAGGCCTGGCATGCTGCGATTCATGGGGTCGCAAAGAGTCAGACATGAATGAGTGACTGGACTGAACTGAACTGAACTGTTCACTTAAAAAATGGTTAAGATGGGAAATTATATGTTATGTAATTCTGCCACAATTTTTAAATATTTTAAAGAAAACAACCTTTTAGAAATTATTTATATTAAATCCTCATTCTAGAAGAAGTCAAAAAGCTACCTAAGAATTTTCATAGTACTAATCTTCTCTGATTCCCTGATGAGATGAATCTGATAAACATTAATGGGGTATGTACAGGTGCCAAGGTAGTATGGTATATCTGAAAGAAGACATACAATAATAGTTAAAAACAGGCATAATGCTAACCCAAACATTCATAGCCATAACTTCTACCCAATTTCAAGAAATTAAAAATGTTTTGGGTATTTCCATGACTGTCCAGTGGTTAAGACTCCATGTTTTCAATGCAAGGGGTGCCAGTTCAATCCCTGGCCAGGGAGCTAAGATCCAATATCCCACATGGCAAAAAAATTAATAATAAAAGATCTTCATAGAATACTCAATTTTTAAAAAAATAAGAATTTTTTTTTAATGAATTTCTGCTCAAACTGAACACTGCCAAAGGGAAATTGGGCTTCCTTAGTAGCTTAGATGGTAAAGAATCTGCCTGCAATGCAAGAGACCTGGATTCAGTCCTTGAGATGGGAGGATCCCCTGGAGGTGGGCATGGTAACCCATGCCAGTGTTCTTGCCTGGAGAACTGCCATGGACAGAGGAGCCTGGCAGGCTACAGTCCATGGGGGTCACAAAAAGCATGACACAGCTGAACGACTAAACACAGCGAAGGGAAATTAAATGAACTGCTTGAGGAAATATCATGTTTTCATCCTATGTGACCTGTTTCTCTCTGGAGTGGTGATCAGTGACAACTGCATGGGTGAAAAGAACCAGAGAGCAACTTCTGTTTCCCACGGTTGGAAGAGCTGAGGAAGAGGTAGCTAATGGAGTTACCTGTTAAGAACTGAGTTACTTGAGTTTTGAATATGAGTCAAAAAGCTCCCCAAAGGTTGCTACTTCCCCCTAAAGTAGAAAATGTCCATTTTGTACACGAGAAATTTATCACCCCCTCATGCTGGATGTTTTCTAAAATGCCATTTTTTTAACTCAATAGTGTAGAAGAAGCATATATTTTCATGCCATTAGTCAAAATAAGATAAAGTTGATGGCGTTCACTTCCTCCAAAGGTATTCTCACACTATCAGTAAGCTATTTTCTCTTCTGTCATGCAACTTTTCTCTTCTGTCATGCAACTTATCTGATGCCTCTCTCCCCTTGAGTACAAACCAAGAATGTCTGAGTTCCAAATCTCAAGTCTATGAATCACTGTTTCTATCCCTAGGCAGCCAAAGTTGTTCATTTGTACCTCTCCACTCTTTGATACTCACTAAATACTATAATTTTATTTTGCATGATGCTTTTGGGATTCTCTAGAATGTCCTTTTGTACTTACGTTTGAAAACAGAGGCATGCCTAATGCCCTATAATCCATAACAACTCAGCAAAATAATTGAGCCACCTTGGGAAGGGAAGACTGAGTTAAATCAGAGAATGTTGGTTGCCAGCCTCTTTTGAAGAGCCGGCTTCAATTTTCAAAATTCCTGCCTTACAACCAGATATAGGATCACACCTGTCAAACTGATGAAAACCACTTGCCTAGGCTCACCTTCAGAATTCTATATATTTAATCTGCATTCTTCTTGGTCATTATTTAAACAGCTTTTGGATGAACCTTACATTGCACATGTCACAAGAGTTGAAGAGAAAAAGCAAAAACTAAATACAAGTGAATGATGTAAATAAATTACTTTATTTCCTCAACTTGATTCCATTTCCACGTACTTGAAATAGCCATTACAGATAATCTAAAGTGGTAGAAACCGAGAGCTAACAGTACCTCAGAAATAACCCCCAGGTGAAGGCCCTGCCAAAACTTGTCGTTGCCTATGCAGACTGTGTGGAGAAGGCAATGGGATCCCACTCCAGTACTCTTGCGTGGAAAATCCAATGGACGGAGGAGCCTGGTAGGCTGCAGTCCATGGGGTCGCTAAGAGACACGACTGAGCGACTTCACTTTCACTTTTCACCTTCATGCATTGGAGAAGGAAATGGCAACCCACTCCAGCGTTCTTGCCTGGAGAATCCCAGGGACGGGGGAGCCTGGTGGGCTGCCGTCTATGGGGTCGTACAGAGTCGGACACGACTAAAGCGACTTAGCAGCAGCAGCATACAGACAGTGTGGTACAGAGAAGGGGGATTTGGCATTGGGGCAGACAAGAGAAATATTTTCATTCCAGCCCTTCCACTTAGCAGTTGTATAACTCTGGGCACACAGTAGTCTGAGCATCAGTTTCCCCAGCTGTGAAATGAAGACAACCACGGGCATGCTAAGTCACTTTAGCTGTGTCCAACTCTATGACCCTTAAGACTGTAGCCCGCCAGGCTCCTCTGTCCATGGGATTTTCCAGGCAAGAATACTGGAGTGGGTTGCCATCCCCTCCTCTGGAGGATCTTCCTGACCCAGGGATCAAACCCTTGGCAGGCAAGTTCTTTACCCCAACTACCAGCTGGGAAGCCCGAAAATATCCACAGCAGCCCACAAAGACCGTGAAGATTCAGTGAAAAAGCATCAGTGAAAGCATCTGGCATGTTGCAGGCACTTGGTCAGAATGGCAGGGCCCTGTGGTTTCCAACTGGTAGAATGATAACAAATGCAGTCACAGAACTTGGTGTTTCCTTTTCATCTGCAAGACATCATTATTTCCAGGATTATTGTAAGGCGTTGTTATTATGCAAGCATCTGGAACAGTGCAGTCACATGTTAGGGATTTGAGAGAGACATGAAACTCAAGGAAGTTGAACTCTGGCTGAAAAGAAAAGGCATCTTAAAAATGAGTAATAATACAAGAGACAGTCCATGGGGTCGCAAAGAGCTGGACATGACCCAGAGACTTTCACTTTCCCTTTTTTGTGTGTGTTTTTTGGAGTAAGGATAAAACACAGTTATGAGAAGAGGAATGGGAATCAGAGAATGGAATAGAGCTTTTCACAAGCAGCAGCAGTGGGCATGTGTACATATCAGGTATTTGGGGAATAAAAAAAAAGACCAGTTCCGCTGCAGTGCAGAGTTTTCTGTAGAAGAGCAACACAAGAGAAGGCTGAATAAGGTAAAGTAGTCAGGAATGTTGTTAAGAGTATCCCACAAATAAATTCAGAGAAATATATCATGGCTGGTCAGAAATTAAAGACTTTTTAAAAGAAACAATGTACCAGCCAGTGAGCTTAAAAGATTGAGCTATCAAAGATAGCAGTGAGTGGATTGGCAGGGAGAGTGGCCAGACACTAACTGACCTGTGAGGAAGCCACGGCCACAGTCCCAGCAGGGAGCAATGAAAGCCTGAATTAGGATGGTGGCGGTGGGACCATGAAGATGGAGACAGAAATGAGACGTATGACACAGTCTCACAAACTTGAATGAAGAGAGAAGAAGCAAAAGTAGCAGTTTCAAGAGTGGGAGCCTGAAAACAAGACAGTGGTGCCATGACAGAAAGAGACAAGTCTGAAGATAAAATTAATCTATGAACACAGCAGGCAAATTTGGTTTCAGACAGGCAGCTATGGAGGTGACATCAAGAAATAAAAGTCAGTCAGCATGAAAAGATGTGGACTCTAGATGGGAAGGAAAGCCCTCTTCTCAAAGGGGATGGCCGAATCCCGGGAAGCTGCAAAGATTCTGGTGCAAAGGAACAGAATGGGACCAGTACACTGAGGACAGCTGTCCTCAAAACCCAGGTTCATAAGGAAGTGTTAAAACCTAACAGAAGAGAAGGCAACCAAAAAAACACCTTAAGTGTCACTAAGGCTAGGGAGATGAGTGTTAAGAAGACAGAGGTGGTCAGGAAAGCCAGATCCTACAGAAAAATCTAAGATGAGGACTGAAAGTAAGCCATCACACGTGGCAGTTATGAGGCCTCTGGAGACCAGCAAAAAAACCAGCTTTGAAAAAGTTTAGATGACAACAGGAAATGATAAGCAGAAAGAAGGCAGAAGCAGTATCTACAGTCTCTGTTTTCAAAGGCATTTAGGACAAGTCTCTTTCAGATTTTTCATTTGAAATATAAGAACATGTGGTTTTAAGAACATGAAAGAATCTGACAATACAAACTGTCCTTAGCGGTCACTGGCCTCGTCTTTCTTTTCTGCTCTCCTTGTTTCGTCTAATTTCCTGGTTATCCTGCACAGCCTCTCAACACCTCTTATTTTTGGCTGTACTCCTAGCCTCTCTCAGTAAGAGACAGTCATGTCTAATCACTCCTACTCCTTTCACTTCTTATTCTCTTCTTTCACTCACACCAAAGAGAAAAGGATTAAAAGTCAGATTTTACAAGAAAACCAAAATTTAATAACCACCTTTTTCTGTTTTCAAAAGAAGACCATCTTCCCCAAAGTACATTAAAAAGATGCTCAATATCATTAGTCATTAGGAAAATGCAAACTAAAACCATATTGAGCAACCAATTCATGACTACTAGGAATTATATTGAGTTGGCCAAAAAGTTTGTTCAGTTAGTGAATACATTGTTCAATTAAGTTCTTAGTAAACAGGAAAACTATGTCTTTATTTTCTTACTTAAAATTGAATGAACTTTTTGGCCAACCCAAAACTGAAATTTAGATGACTGGTGAGGCTATGGAGCAACTAGAAATCTCACACATCAATGATGAAAATGTAAGATAGTACAACCACTTTGGAATAGCAGTTTACCCAGCAGTTTCTTAAAAAGATAATATAACCCCTACCATATGATCCAGTCATTCTATTCCTAGGTATTTACCCAAGGGCAATGCCATGGACAGAGGAGGCTGGTGGGCTACAGTCCATGAGATCACAAACAGTCAGACATGTCTGAGCATCTGAGCACACCCACATACAATGAAGGCATATGTCAGTACACATACTTACATGAATATTGACAGGCAAAACCTGGCATCAATTCAACTGTCCAGGAACATGTGAATGGATACCGAATTGTTGGTATATCCATACAACAGAATACTAAGCAACAAAAACGACTTAATTATTGATGAATACAACAACATAGAAGAATTTCAATAATTATGCTAGGGCAGAGGGAGGGAAAGCAGCCAGGAAAAAAGGACATACATACTGTATATTTCCATTTACATAAATTACATTTAAAAAGTACAAACTAACTCGATAGTGACAGAAAGCATATCCAGTGATAAAGGGATGGACTGGAGAAGAACATTAGAATAAAGTTATTACAAAGGGGCATGAAGAAACTTTTGAGGGTGATGGATATGTTCATTATCTCATGGTGGTGTACACGTTCATTATCTCGATGGTAGTGATGGTTTCACAAGTATATATCAGTTCAGTTCCGTTCAGTCGCTCAGTCGTGTCTAACTCTTTGCGACCCCATGAGTCACAGCACACCAGGCCTCCCTGTCCATCACCAACTCCCAGAGTCTACCCAAACCCATGTTCATCGAGTCAGTAATGTCATCCAACCATCTCATCCTCTGTCGTTCCCTTCTCCTCCTGCCCTCAATCCCTCCCAGTATCAGGGTCAGTCAGCTCTTCACATCAGGTGGCCAAAGTATTGGAGTTTCAGCTTCAACATCAGTCCTTCCAATGAACACCCAGGACTCATCTCCTTTAGGATGGACTGGTTGGATCTCCTTGCAGTCCAAGGGACTCTCCAGAGTCTTCTCCAACACCACAGTTTAAGAGCATCAATTCTTCGGCGCTCAGCTTTCTTCACAGTCCAACTCTCACATCCATATATGACCACAGGAAAAACCATAGCCTTGACTAGACGGGCCTTTGTTGGCAAAGTAATGTCTCTGCTTTTGAGCTATCTAGGTTGGTCATAACTTTCCTTCCAAGGAGTAAGCGTCTTTTAATTTCATGGCTGCAATCACCATCTGCAGTGATTTTGGAGCCCCAAAAAATAAAGTCACCCACTGTTTCCACTGTTTCCCCCATCTATTTCCCATGAAGTGATGGGACCAGATGCCATGATCTTAGTTTTCTGAATGTTGAGCTTTAAGCCAACTTTTTCACTCTCCACTTTCACTTTCATCAAGAGGCTTTTTAGTTCCTCTTCACTTTCTGCCATAAGGGTGGTGTCATCTGCATATCTGAGGTTATTGATATTTCTCCCGGCAATCTTGATTCTAGCTTGTGCTTCCTCCAGCCCAGCGTTTCTCATGATGTACTCTGCATATAAGTTAAATAAGCAGGGTGACAATATACAGCCTTGACATACTCCTTTTCCTATTTGGAACCAGTCTGTTGTTCCATGTCCAGTTCTAACTGTTGCTGCCTGACTTGCATACAGGTTTCCCAAGAGGCAGGTCAAGTGGTCTGGTACTCCCATCTCTTTCAGAATTTTCCACAGTTTATTGTGATCCCACATAGTCTAAAACTAATCAAATTGTATATATTAAACATATGCAGTTTATTGTATGTCAATCATACGTAAAGTTGTTTTTAAAGAGAACAGTTGGGATGATTGGCAAAATTGGAATACGGACTGTGTATCAGATAATAATATCATATCAATGTTAAATTTTCTTTAATGAAGAAAGTCAATATCCTACCCTCCTTTAACAGACAGTCAGCATGAAGGCTAGAGCTGAGACTTCTCTCAGGTAAAGTGAAAATATCAGTTGGGCACTCCCACTGTTATCCTACTTTTGAGAGACAGAAGAA
Source organism: Ovis canadensis (assembly GCF_042477335.2). Taxonomy (NCBI): domain Eukaryota; kingdom Metazoa; phylum Chordata; class Mammalia; order Artiodactyla; family Bovidae; genus Ovis; species Ovis canadensis. The sequence continues at coordinate 229,807,190 of NC_091245.1, forward strand.
AACTCATAGCTCTTTCCATCAAATTTAGGTGATATTGCCAAAATACATGCCTATCTGTGCTATTTCATGTCTAAACTACTTGCATTACATAAGTCTTTGGGAATAAAAAGTTTCCATCACTGTGTGACTCCATGAACCACAGCATGGTCTTTGACTTTAACAGGAAAGGGTAGAGAGCTTCTCTGGCCCCCGTTAGAATCCCAGCTCTTTACCCATGTGATTTCTTCAGCAGCAGCCACTTGGATCTCACAGCTATTTAAAATATAAACTTCCTTTCCAAGAATTCCTTGCTGCTCAGAAAGTCTCATTCTTAGACAAACCCAGGACCAGATATTTATCAAACGAATTTAGATTTGAAGTACCATATCAGATTGGGATTTCCCAGGTAGCGCAGTGCTAAAGAATCCACCTGCCGAGGCAGGAGCCACAGGAGACACCAGTTCAAACCCTGGGTCAGGAAGTCCCCCCTGGAGGAGGGCATGGCAACCCACTCCAGTATTCTTGCCTGGAAAAAATTCCATGGACAGAGAATCCTGGCAGACTACAGTCTCAAAGAGTCAAGCTGAACATAGCACAGCACAACCATATCAGATGCTCAGGAGAGACACCAAGAAAGTGGGAAAGGTCAGAATTCCTGATTGGTCTCTTCTGAAATTGCTGGAGAATAAAATCCCCCAAGGTCTCAAGCCATAGGGAAAAAAGAAATAGCAAGTATAAACTACTTCTATGTGTTAATGAATACAAATTACCATGCTGGGTACCCATCTCTGTATTTCCATCTGGTGTCAAAGATACGGCTGGCACTTAGGTTAAAAATAAAGTATTCAATATGGCATTATAATTATCGTTCTAAAACCGACTTTCAAAATAATCGAGATAAATTCAACCTGACTCCAAAAAACCAGATGTTTATTCTGCTTTGTATTTTTAAAACTTAAAAAACTAGATTTTCTCAAAGTGATCACACAGAAATATATAACACACTCTCTCTCTCTAAAGGAAATAAATTCCTGTTGTCACTTGAAAATCTCAAAACGTTCTTCAATTTCTTACCCTATTATCTTACAGAAGGTACAGTGAAATGATACTATTTACAAATCTACACAAATTCAAGATACTCTCTTTTATCACTTAAAACACCTTAAACTATATTTTATATGCACATCCTATACTTTATGCTTAGTCGCTTCAGTCATGTCCAACTCTGCAGTTCCATAGACTGCAGCCCACCAGGTTCCTCTGTCCATGGGATTTCCCAGGCAAGAATACTCGAATGGGTTGCCATTTCCTTCTCCATCTCATACTTTATACTATACATGATTTGGGCTTCCCTGGTGCCTCAGAGGATAAAGAATCAGCCTGCAATGTGGGAGACCTGGGTACTGTCCCTGCATCGGGAATTACCCTGGAGAAGAGAATGGCAACCCACTCCAGTATTCTTGCCTGGAGAATCCTATGGACAAAGAAGCCTGGTGGGCAATGGTCCATGGTGTCACAACTAACCACAGCACAGCACATACATGACTTGGGGATGCTATATATTTATACCTAGATACTGCTCTACAGAATAAGAAGTACAACATCAGACACTATTCTCTATAGTCAACTTATAGACACCATTCTCTATGTCTCTATAGGCACCAACCTCTCTATCATTCCAAAGACATTTTGGCTATACATGATCTTATATTTTTAAACCAACTTAGGACCTAACTCCCTCCATACGGGACTCTTTCACAATCAGCTGCAGTTTTCTTACAAGACATGTCGTAGAAATTAGAGCAAGAATTTTCTTGAAATCTCAAAGGAGGGGGGGAAAAAAGAACAACCTTCACCAAAACCGGCAAAGGTACCAGGGTAAGATGGCTCCAGCACTTGCCCACCTGCTCCAGCACTCACCCATTCCTCTGGAACCATGGCTTCCTTCCAGGCAAAACCATCCTAAAGCCAATTTGAAAATAAGATGGTTTACCCTTTTCTAAAGTCTTCTAACTTTTTCCTTCATGTCAGTGTTACACACTTCATAGCAACCTTCTTCAATGAGGTTGCTAATGTGTAGATAAGAAATGTTCCAGGCCACCTTCTCTGAACCCTCTTCCCAGGTGTGTGGCCCAACCAACAACCCTTCCCACTTGCCTTTCTTCTAGCTAACAAAACTCAGGCCTGTTCACCTTCCTAGGCTGTCCATGATCTCCAAAGGAGGCTGGGCTCTTCTCCAGAACTGAGGTGAAATATATTGGGTCAGAGTTCATCACCATGGTGATAGTTTTTCCATGGCCCATTCCCAGTTGAGCCATGGAAACAATTCTGGCCTAGGAGATGTGAGCGGTAGTTTCTAGATAGATTTTCCTCAGGCTTTAAGAATGCAGGACAGGTACAGTTTCTTTTTCACGTCTCTGGATGTAGTTATAGAAAGACTTGAAGTCACTGAGCTACTGAATCAACCAACCTTGGAAACACCTAGTTCCAGGACATTTGTTACATGAGATAATAAATAAACCTGGAGTTTAAGCTGCTTCCACTTGAGTTCTATGCCACCTACAACCAAAAACTTCCAAATAATGCACTAGCTAGGTGTGTAGCTTGAATTTACTTCTGCTGCAGCCTAAGTCTCTGACAATGAACATGAAAGACAAAACCAGCCAATCTGTAAACCTGGAAGAGGACATTTCCTTTATTGCCCAACTGGCTCTTTAACAAAGAGGAGGTATTACTGATTATCTGGAAACACCATTCTGTCTTTGGTTGAAATTATCTTGTATCTCCTTTTTCCAAGATGAATACTTCTTCCATAAATTTGATGTACCTGTTTAATACGGGGGAAGGAGATTTCTGATTACCTTAATCTTACTGATTTATGAACTGTAACAACCTAATCCTACATTATCTCCACTGAGGCCAGACTAAAAGAAATACACTTAAACCAACAGAATGTAATTCACATATAAAGATGATTTTCCTGAGAGAGGATTATAGAGACAAAAATTCTCCAGGGACAATGTGAAATCTCCTTGATGAAAGTCTTTAAAAATAGATTATCCATGTAGCTGTGAAGCTTTAGGCACTATATTTGGATTATATGACAATTCGCTATCTCTGCCAAGCCTATCTAAAGAGAAAATTTATCTTCTTTCTAAGCAGAAATTTAGAAAAACATCTGAGAGTTAAAATAAAAAAGAACTAAAAACTTCCTAATCCCAAATTCTAGGACAGTTATATTTATCATACACATAGGCAAATCAGTTCTTACAGCAAATTCAACTCATCATATTAAGGATCAAAAAGGCAAACAGTATGATCGAAATCCTACTATGTCTCAATTTCTATAAAATCCTGACAGTGTCTGTTTTAAGAGCCTTACTGGCTAGAAAATGTCAGTGACTAATTTAACTAAGAGTTAATCTATTTAATTAAAAAGACAAACAAAACCACTCAGTAGATTAAAAAGAACAGTATATATGTATCAGAATAAAACAGTTTCTACTCTCTGGCAATTCTATAATGAAGAGAATAAAAATTTCTTAACGTTTTTAGATGTAAACTTTACTGCTAATGCTAAATATAGACTGTCCTATAAAAAACACCATTTGAAATATTTAAGATTTATAGCTATAGGGCATTAAATCCCCATTCACATTTATAATGACCAATAACTCTGAAAAGCAAACGCAAATAAGTGTTTACTTCTCCAGGGAGGTCATAAAGTTTGCTGGCATAATGTGTGGTGAATAACTGGTCTTGGCTTAGCAAACTAAGACATACAGATTATCTGTCACCTGCTCACACAGGAGCAAAACAAGGATGGATGGTATGGTAAAGAATGTGAGTCTCAGAAGACTAGCCTATTTTTATGGTGACTTTTACAGAAATTTTTAAAAGGCACGCTTTCTAAGGTGATTACAGGCCCACAGATACCTAGCTTGGGAAACAGACAGTTCCACTGTACACACAGAAGAGGGTGTCTCTCTACCTGGCATCATTATACAGTTTACATCTTACACAATTATACACAATGGCACCGAACTTACCTTTGGGTGGTCCATCTGCAGTAGCTGACAGGAACTTCCTTGTCTTCTAGGAATGGAGGAAAGTTAAGTCTCATTCTTTCCTTAACAGACTCAACTACCAAAGCCCTCCCTCATTCTTAAAAAATTGGAGGCTGCTGAAGTTCCATTAAATTGGGTCCCATTCTCACTAAACAGAGAAAGGGGGAAAAAATTCCCCAGAGAGACCAAGCAAGTGAGACTTTTATAGATTTATTTTTCAGATGTAAAGTATCATATTTTCACTTTCTAAGCATAGTATCTCAAAGTACAGACCTCAACTTTACTGAAAGTATCAACATATCAGAATGCATGGTTTCTCTCTATATGAATATTTACTTTAAATGCTTTGAACTTTTCAAGGGAGGGCCTATAACTATAAAAGAAAGCTATAAGGGGACTACAGAGCCACTCTTATCTTTATCTTTATCTTCCTTTGTTTACTTAAACTTTGCCTTTGAAGATTTATATTAAAAACAGATTATATCTATCACAAAGACTCGGCTTGAAATAAGGCCAACTAAGAGAACAAAGTTTTAGGGAGCCTTCTGGGATGGAAACATAAGACTTAGCACCTACTCAAACTAAACATACCAACTCAGTATTAAAAACAAATTAAAAGATGCTACCTTGCTCTTTAAAATTAACAATCATTTACATATTAGGAAGTTATTGGTCCTCTAAAAAAAAAAAACTGTGCTTCAGTATAAAAGAGTATTAAAGAGAAATTATGCAAATACATACACACACATAAACCTACATACTTATTCTAAATTCAAACCTTTGGTACTTTAGAATAAAATAAAATATAAATCATTGTTGTTTGTTGAGAATGCTTACAGAAGCCTTTCATGAGCTAAGAGGCAAAAATGTTAGGGATTCTCTGTAGTGGGACAGAGATTCTGCCAGCAAAGAAGGGGAGTAGCTCAGAAAGACTAAGCGTGAGTCACCACCTGCTCTGACTTCTAACCCCTAATTTCTTTAACTTCAGGACTTTCCCAGGTAATTATAAAATCTACCTACCAAGGTACCAGCATAGAGTTTTCAAAAGCAGCATGTCACGGGACACAGGGACAGAATCTTCAAATAAACTCCATCTCTTACCAACATGAGAAAACCAGGCAGTGTCCCCCTAACAATGCTATCTGAACTTTATTGCCCAAATTTAAGATTTGTAGAGCTTCAACTGGAAACTGACAGCACAGGCTTTGGAGGTAAAAGCTCTAAGTTTGAATTCCAGTTTCAAATCCTAGTTTCACCACTTAGGAGCTGTGGACAGTCCTTGGGCAAATTACTTAACCTCTCAGAGCCTTAATTTCTACTTATGTACGTAGATAACACAGTACCTACCTCAAAAAAGTGTCATGATCATTAAAACTTGATAATACATATAAAGTACTTAGGCTTCCCTAGTGACTCAGATGGTAAAGAATCTGCCTGCAATGCAGGAGACTGGGGTTCAATCCCTGCGTCAGGAAGATCCCCTGGAGAAAGGAATAGCTACCCACTCCAGTATTCTTGCCTCGAAAATCCCACAGACAGAGGAACCTGGAGGACTACAGGAGGACTCAGGTTGCAGAGAGTCAGACAGGACTGAGCAACTAACACTGTCACTTTCATAAAGTACTTTAAATACTCCCTGGAATATTATATACATTCAATAACTGTCAACCATTATTATTATTATTATTATTATTATCATGAATACTGGTTTCTTCACTTCTTCTCTGATCCAGAAATCCCACTTCTAGAAATCCACCCTGGAGAAATGACCCAAACTACAGTAAAAGCACAACAATACTTATTACAACCATATTTACTGTTTATAATGGTGAAAAGTCAGAGGAATCTAAATGTATACCAATAAGGAAGCAACTAAGTAACTCATCAAATACCCAGTAAAATATTACTCTATCACTAAAAGCTACATTAGAAATATAACAAAGAATTGTGGAGCAAAATAACTGAGTCTATACAAAGTGGGAAAAAAGCCAAGATTTAAAACTATATGTATATCATTATAACAATGTAAAATAATATTTTAAAAACATATAAAAAAAGATGAGCAAGTAATACACCAAAATCATAATAGTGAATGTGACAGAATAATGAAATTTGGAGTGATGTTTTTTTCTATACAATCATGTAGTCATACTACTTTTATAATTTTAAAATTATTTTTAAATGTGTTTAATTTGCTGATTTACTTTAATATTTATTAAATAGAACTATTAAAATGGTAATAAAAATTAAACCACAAAAATATATTACTGAAGTACTTCAAAATCAAAATAGAAATTAAGACTAAAACAAATGCTTCAAATATTAACACCCAAATTAAAATATTACTTTTTAAAAATCTGAGTCCCTATTGAATTATGTGCTTACATTTAAACTGGATAGAGCCTGGGAAACATTTTCATCTGAGACTGGATGATATACATATTTTTAAATTTAAAATAAGTGTCAGTGAAATGAAATCATTTATGATATATAAAGATATCCTGTTGATTTTTAGTCTTAGAAAAGCTATACCTCATAATAAAACCTAAATTATTCCTAGTAACAAAAGTAAAACAGTAATAAGTGCTTTTCTGCTTGAATAAATCCGATATTATATATAATGCCTATTTTCACTGTTTTAAAATGTGTCCGTTTAGATAAGGTATGACAGAAACAACGTTTTACAAATTGGGGTGCTAAACAGTCAACAAACATTTTATGAATCTCAAAAAATGTCTAAAGATAATCAAAAAAAATTTATAGGCAAACTCACACTATTCTCACTATTGCCCAAATTTTCTCTTCTATCAGCTGCCATCTCTCATGTCAATGGTGCCACACTGGGTACGCTGGCACCAGCCTCAATACTTCAGAGGGTCTCCAGTTCATCTTTCCCCCTCTTCAGCAATGACCCACACCCCAGGGTTTCGTCTTCTCTGCTCTGGCCCAGTTTTCCTCAACTGACACCACCCGCCACACACACACCCCCTTTCCATCTTATTTCTTCATTGTGGTTTAGTTGCTAAGTCATGTCTGACTCTTTGCAATCCCATGTACTATAACCCGCCAGGCTTCTCTGTCCATGGGGATGCTCCAGACAAGAATACTGTAGTGGGTTGCCATTTCCTTCTCCAATCAATCCTCTATATATAGATTAGAGGGATTAGGAAACCACGGATTTAAAAGCCATTCCTTTGCTCAAAAATATCTACGGTTCTCCATTATCCACAGCACATGACCCAGGCTCCTCAGTGTGACTTTCAGTGTCAGGGCTGACAGCAGCTCCAGCAGCATCTCCAGCTCCTCACCTGTTTAAACCACAAAGTCCAGGCGAAGACTCCTCAACCGCGAGCCCCAGCACAGCTGTCATTGTGTATCTTGTCATTGTAAGTAATCACAATTTGTGACCAATAATGGCTCAAGTACCAAAACTGATGAACTACTTACTTTTTAAACTAAGCTAGAAAGGATTCAGGCTTATTCCTATAATATCTCCTCACTTAACTGCAATAGAAACGGATGGAATTTCCGCTAGAACGCTGTAAACTGCCTATAATTCTGGGTTCCCCATGGAGGTATGTTACACATGAAATCTTATCTGTCGCATGAGTCAGAAAGCTGTTCCAAATCAAGGCTCCTCACAGAGTGGCCTCACCAGAGGCACCTTCCACCTGAAAAGGGAACAAGCAGCCTGCCTCACTTCAAATTGTGGCCAACAACTAAACTTTAAAAGCCACCTTTCTGCTCATAAAAAGCAAGGGGAGGGGGACAGAAGGACTCCAGAGGTAACCAGAGACTAAGAGAAGAGCTTGTTTCAGAATCACTCTACTCCATCAAGATGGAGACAGCTTATGAGCAGGTTGGAGGCCAAGAATTTCATTTTCTGGGTTTTCCACTCACAGCGCTGATATGAAGTTTCTTTTTTAAACAAATATACTTAACTTTAAAAAACAGATGATCTAAAAAGCAATATAAAGTATATCATAAAATAGAAGGTATTTAAATAAAGAAGAAAATGTGTGGGCTTCTAGATCGCAGCAGATGGGGAAAGCCTGCTCTAAACAAATAGAGCCACCTGCCCTTCTTCTACTGTGCCTGCATTTTATGGCTATACCACTTTCACACTTTTTTCTTTCACCTGTAATGTTATCTTTTCATTCTCCCTCCACCCAGTCTCTGTGCACTAAAATGGGAAGATACAGTCAAATGTCAGTTCCTTTACAAAATTTTCCAGGACTCCCCAAGCTCCCTTAGTCAGGCCAGCACTCTTGCAGGTGGTCCAACTGCATCTTGTAGTTCTGCTAGTTCTTTAAAAAAACATATCTCTTCAAGTAGATGGAATGCTCCCTGAGGGCAGAGAATGCACTGACTATAGAATCACAGAGAACAGAACTCTTGTTTGCCACAAGCCACAGACTACAGAAAATGCATGTTTAATTAAACTGAATTTCTAAACAATCTGTTCAGAAGATGCAACAGTCAGCAGTCAGGATCTTACATTCACCTACAAACAGCCACTGAGCACAGGACAGGGGTGGATTATTAAAGGGAAAGTGCCTCCCTCTTTGGGGGCGGAAAGGTTAATGTGTCATTAAAAGCCAAAACAATCTGAATTTTCTCTTAAACCATAAGTCATTTGCCCACACTAAATCCACAGGCTTCTAGCATGTCAATAATGTGGGAGTCCAACATTTACTAACAGCAGCAGTAATGTCTGAAAAGCAGATCATTCATTGTGCCACTTATAATTTATTTATTTGGAACTACTATGTCTTATTTCAGAAATATCTAATGAAACACATAAACACATATACCACAAGATAAACTGGCATATCTAAAAGGAGAAAGAGAAAAATGGGACAAAAGAAAAGTAAATGTAGGAAATATAAAGTTTCCTGGGAGTAAGCCTCAGCTGATGTACCAAATTAATAAAATTCTCCACTCTTGCTAGAGGTAGGTCAGGGGTTTGGCTCTAACACTTCTGGCAGCCAACAAACACAAGATAACCCAATCATGATTCAGCATCGTTATGATAAAAACAAAAGGCTCTCAGTGAACTCTCCCTCCCTTGGTCCTTATCAAGAGAAAACCATCTAATGTAACAAAGTCCTCAATGACATCCTGCAGTTGATCTGTCAAAGCATTTTGGAAGACCATCCTTCATACTAATCCTCACAGGCAAATGCCAGCACACGCATCAGTACATACAAAATGACAGAGAAGAAGGTGATAAGGGCACCCGAGGTACACTGCTCCCTGCAGGTCTAGATCTATCAGAAACAGATTTTATTCTATCTAGACTAAACCTAAAATCCAGAGGTTTCAGGCATCCAATTCTCTTTGAAATTATAAACAAAACTTGATGCTCATGTACATTTTTCTGGGGGATATGTCTATAGTTTCATAACATCTTCAAAGAGAAGCATGACTTAAGAAAAGTTAAGAACCACTGATCTAAAGAACCAGACTGTATATATTCTTCAGGCAACCCTTCATAAGCAGTTTTTCTTCTGAGCTTCTAAGCGCTAAGCCCCAAGACCATAGCTTCTGACAAGCATCTGAAGTATAGCTTCTCTCTGAAGTCATGTGTGGAACTCTAAGCTTAAACCACTGGCCAAATTGTGTGTTAATTGTATGATACAAAGATATATGACTTTGAATACAGTAATGCCCATAAGCATACAGAGTACATAACAATTATTTTTCTACATAGTTTCAGCCATGAACATTGAAAAAAGTGCCTCAAAGGATCAGTGGTATTTCTTCTAGTTAATATAAAAAGTTTAAAAACAAAAAACACCTTTCGCCTATGAATAAAAATTACAGATAAGTGCCAAAAACAATTTTCCTACATAAACAGTATTTTATAATCTTAAAATAACCTTTCCACATTAGTTGATACAATCTACACATTTTTTCCTTTTTGTTGCTTTAATTTGCATTATACAGCAAAACACTCATTGCCTTTAGACACACACACATAGAGTCAACCATCTACCCATAGTATGGTGGTCAGAATGTCTCAAGGGCCCAAGGGCATCAAGTGAGGAAGCCGACCCATAGAAACTCTTAGGAAAAAAAAAAAAAAAAACATGGCTCATTAAGATAGCATCCATCTAGGAGCCACAGCCATTCTGGGTCTGGTCCTCAGCATAACAAGTCCAGAGACATAGCTTTGTCAAAAATAAATAGTGAATAGACTCAAGAGAACTAACTCATGTTAACTTAACTCATAAGAGGCTGAAGTACAAATCAGAATACCAATTTACCAATTAATCATAAAGAATATTCCTTTTTACTCATCAGAAAATTTTCACCTGAAGTCAGGATGCTACTTCCCCAATGGTAGGATACCTGAAATTCTAAATAAATAATTGGTTCACCAAAAGTTAGAACAAGCAGTGCTAGAGACTTTGGTACATACCTAATCTATATCCAATATACAACTTTCTAGTGATCAAAGTTGTGGCTTTCATGGGTACAGTCTCTTTTCTTCTGTTGAATACTGTGGCCCCAATACTGTGGACTTCTTTGTCTCTAAGCTTTCTTCTTCCACATCCTTCTAGCCATCAAGTATTTTTCTAGATAGGCTATTAAACAACTGATGAAGGTGAACCTCACATGCATTATTATCCATATTTTTCAGACTAAAACTTCCCAAATAAAGTTGCTTAAGCAAACTTGCCCGAGGTCACAGACAGTTTAAAGCAAAGAGTGGACTGAAAACCTATACATTTAACCTTGCAGTAAAAGAAGCTTCAAGGTGTCTTTCCCAGGGCCTCTGACCTCCCAATTTGACTAAAATGACAATGTTCCGATAAGACCCTAACTATAACCTCAAGCACACCATAACTATAATTCCTGGTATACAGGTCTCTCTCTCTCACCAAACCGAAACTCTTTGAGGAAAGGAATTGTATCTCATTCATCAGTGTATCCCTAATGTGATATCTATTTACCTAGGTAAATATGCAATAAATTTATCCACTGGTTTAATATAAAGATTATCAAACTAAAGGCCTTGAATAAGCCACGCAGTCTTAGGAAAGTCACAGCTTCTCCTGCCATCAGTAAACATACCATCTAAAAAACAGAATGAAATAGATATACAAGGTGGCTGAGGTTCTTTCTATATCTAAAAGCACTACCATTGAAGATGGGTCCTGATTTTTAGTAGCCTATTTTATTAGTCTGAATTATTATAAATAAATTAAATTCCTCATTTATCTTCCATACTACACTACAGACAACACATAGTTATATACAGAGTTCAGAAAAAGCTTCCTCTTTTCTGAAAGGTGATAACTATCAACCATACCAAAATCAAACAGTGGCACCCTCCTCTGGTGAATATTAAAGACGTTAAACCACACAAAAGATAAGATTTAGATGGTGGGATTTTCTTTGAACAAAAGAAACAAGAGAGAAGCTACCTAATATTATTTGCCATCACATTCCCAATAGCAATTAAATAGCTCCTTTTTATAAATTTATTTTGTCCTAAAACAAAGCCAAAATGAATGAACTGGCTACAGTCTGTACAATGTCATACAGAGAACAATTATTCTATTTTTCAGTGTGCTGATAATACTTATTATTTTGCAAACAGCAAACTTTTTAATGGAAGGCACAATGAAACTCATTTCATAGTCTGGCTAACGATGATCTCCTTTATTATTTAAAAATTTAATGAAAAGCCTTATACAGGTAAAATACTTCCAATTAAATAGAAGCATTTATTATGGCCCTTTTCTGACTGATACATCTACCAGAAGATAATACTGAATTTTTCAACCTGAAATCTGTTGGAGTCTTCAACATTTAAGTTTTAGAATATCAACTTGGAAGAAAAGTTTTAAACACCCCATTCACTGACATGTTCAAAACATAACAATCCAGCACACCCAGACAAGCACAGCCCAGAGTTTCACAACATTAATACTACATCTAGACCTTTAAATTAATAAAACTGTACTTTCTAAGACAAGAATCAGACCTGCCAACAATTTTAATGTAAAAGTATATAATAAACATAATCTTTATTAAATGATTTATAAGAATCGAGGCACAGTGGAAATCTACATTACCATATGTAAAATAGATAGCCAACGGGAAATTGCTGTATGACTCAGGGAACTCCAACCAGGGCTCTGTACTAGAGGGATGGGATGGGAAGGTAGGTGGGAGGGAGGCTCAAGAAGGAGGGGACATATGTATACCTATGGCTGATTCATGTTGATGTTTGGCAGAAACCAACAAAATTCTGTAAAGCAATTATCCTTCAATTAAAACAAATAAATGTAAAATTTTTTTTAAGACATAAAATGAAAATATAGACATTCTGACTCAAACCAGGAAACATATCAGTCATTATATTGGCAACCTCCTTCAGATATGTTTTTACCCAAGTACACAGTGGCCCTTCCCTCAATTAACTTCACATCTTGGCCCTTCCCTCAGTTAACTTCACACCTTTCACCCACTCAAAGGAAAAGAACCCCAAACTATATAAGAGGCTACAAAATTACAATCCGTGAGAAAACTTCATTTTGAAACACAGAACACAGAAAGGGCTGCTGCTGCTGCTGCTGCTGCTAAGTCCCTTCAGTCGTGTGGGACTCTGTGAGACCCCACAGACGGCAGCCCACCAGGCTCCCCCATCCCTGGGATTCTCCAGGCAAGGACACTGGAGTGGGTTGCCATTTCCTTCTCCAATGCATGAAAGTGAAAAGTGAAAGTGAAGTCGATCAGTCGTGTCCGACTCTTTTCAACCCCATGGACTGCAGTCCACCAGGCTCCTCCGTCCATGGGATTTTCCAGGCAAGAGTACTGCAGTGGGGTGCCATTGCCTTCTCCGACAGAAAGGGCTAGGGTGGATGAAAAATCGCAAAAATTTATTTCAGCTCTACCAAATAAACTTTCCAACTATTAGTAAGTTGTCATTCCTGGCAAAGTTGGTTCTACCAGGCAGGTAGATGCAATATGTTGTAAAGATTAGCAGAGTGTTGGCTGAAGTGACTTGGTACCAAAAGAGACAACCAATTGAGAGCTCTCTCATGTTCACCAAAAACAAGGTGAGATGAAGTCGCTCAGTCGTGTCCGACTCTTTGCGACCCCATGGACAGTAGCCTGCACCAGGCTCCTCCATCCATGGGATTTTCTAGGCAAGAATACTGGAGTGGGTTGCCATTTCCTTCTCCAGGGAATCTTCCCGACCCAGGGATTGAACCCAGGTCTCCTGCATTGTAGACAGAAGCTTTACCATCTGAGCCACCAGGAAGAACAAGCTTAAAAGAGAATTCCCGCTAGAGCCCACCCAGAGACCATAAGCTCCAAGACGAGAATGAGGGGAAGGTTGGAAGGGAGTATGGGGTGGAAGGGAGTGATGAAGGAGTAGCAAAGGTGGCGGGGAGGGGCGGGGATATGAGTAAGAAAGTACGCTTAAAAACAAAAAAGTGTGCAGCAGTGAAACTCCATTCCAAACTGCCAGATTTAGAGAGAGGGTGGCTGAACGACGTTTACCACTCACTTAGCCTGGGCCGTTGCCCAAGGAACAATGCCAATTCTCGCTCCGACCTCCAGGAAATCTGAGCCCGGGCAAGCAATCAGGATGCCGCAGAAGTTCTGGAGAGGGACCTGAACCTCTAACGTCATCTCTTGCTCCCGCATGAACCCCGGAATAAAAGAATTTAGAAGCAGAGAGACGTCTCCGTCCCACGCCGGCTAGGGGAATTTCGCAGTGGTGAAATCTGGGCATCGCTACCTCTGCGGGCTTTGCCACCTCTTCTAAGGCCAGAGGGACCTAGGTCCAGCGCCTCGATCCAGCTAAAAGCAGCCGGCAAGCTAAGCGCTGCTGTCAAGTGGCCGGACTGCACATGCAAAGTTAATGGAATTGGGAAGGAGCCCAGCGCTGCCCCCTCGGGTCTCTCCTCTGGAAGGAGATGGAAAGGAATCACAGCTTCCTCCGTCCTCACTAAGCACTCACTGACTCGTATCTGCAGATGTTATATTTTTCCTAACGAAAATCAAAGATACTTTATTCCTTCTTTGTGCCTACTTCGGGTTCCAACCCAACATAACAGGGGCGCTGAGGCCCTGGACCAAAGTTGACAGTAGAAACCATTAACTCTCCCAGAAAAACTAGCACAGTCATTTGCTGCGTTCTGGCCTTGAAAAACTTCATAAATTATGAGGCACGAAATAGGTTATAGGTTACCCTCCCTCCCCCGCATAGGACCCTCTGTACAAAAGGTCTGGATCTGGAAGAGTTTTTGACAACTTGGTCACATTTGGAACTAGTGGCTCTGTCCAACCCACCACCAGGTAGGTCATCACCACGCCCCTCGCACCCAGTCCTACCGGCTGCGCACACAACGTCCTGTAGTTCACACACACACACACACACACACACACACACACACACTCAAAGTCTCAGAGAATTCCTACCTCGCCCCCGTGCCCGTCGAAGATCCCGAAGATAGAAGGGTGCGTCTTGTTGGCTAGGTCCGTAAGAACTTCGAAACGGTCCTCCATGTGGTCTCTCCGACCCTGGATGGAATACACCGCCACATTGTGGCTCTTGAACTCCCAGGTCTTGGAGAACTCAGCCTCCAGCACGTCGAGCCCCCCTAGTCGATCGTTCTGCATGATCTCGGCCACCTTGCCCTTCACCATCTTCACGGCGTCCCGGCTGGATTTGACGATGGTCTTCACCTCGTCCGTGTGGAAGAAGTAACTCCACAGCGCCAGGCTGATGCACAGCAGGAACAGCGTCTCGGGTCTCAGCAAGAAGTAGCGCATGATGCGACCCAGGAGAGATAGCAAAGTCATTGTATCCTCTATCATTTATTATCGCTAGAGCCCCAACCACCAGCAGCGACGCGCGCCCCGAAGGCTGGCTGGGTCCCGGAGCACTGCGGGGACAGCCCGCGGGGAGGGAGGCGGAGCAGCAGCCGAGGGTAGGCGGGGGGGAGGAGGCTCACGGAGCCGGGCGGGAGGCGAACGATCGGGCAGCTCCGAGCCGGTCCGGCGAACAGAGGCAGTTTCCCTTTTGTCTCCCGGCCTCGGCGGCCCGGAGGCTAGCGCCTTGCGTACCGGCGCCGGTGCCCGCCGCCTGCTACCCCTCCCTACGCCCCTTTGTGAGGCGGCGGCTGCGGCGGCCGAGACGCCAGCGGTGGCAGAGCAGTCGCGGGTGCCGGGGCTGGAAGAGAAATCAAGTTTAAGTTCAACCGGGCGGGTCTGCGGCGGTGGGCTGGAGAGTTTCTGGGCGCCGGCGCCCGCGCGGCCCCTCGGCTGGGGCCCCTAGCAGCTCCCGGGAGCGATCTGCAGGTGAGGAAGCGCGAGGCACCAGAGCCCCGCGGGCGAGGGATGCACGTCCCCTTGGTCACCGCCGCAGGGGAGCGCACAGCGGGCCAATCGCTCCGAGTCCTTCAGACACGCCAGGGGCGGGCCTCAGAGAATAAAACTTTTGCTGGAGCCTGGGCAGAGGCGAGGGTACCTGGAGCCGGGGACGCAGCAAGAACGGCGCGGAGCCGCAGGCGGCCGGCCGGGCTCTGCCTGCCTTTCCCCAGCACCTCCCAGCTCCGATCGGCACTGCTCGCGCGCTCCCTCCTGTCGCTGCCGCTCGCGCTCGCCCCGCCCCGCGCGCGCTCGCCCCGCCCCGCCTCGCTCCTCCCCCTGAGCCGGGACTAGAGGCCTGGAGGTGCTCGCGCCGAGCTGTCAAAGGCCGAGGCCGCTCAGCCGCGGCTGGCGCGCTTGCCGCTGCCGGAGGTCCGGACGAACCGAAGGGGAGGGAAGGGGTGCGTCTGCAGCGGAGCTCGAGTGGATGGTCTTGTGTGCCTCCTGTGCGAGCTCTCAGGACAACATAAAACTGACCCTGGTGGTCTGATCGGTGGTTTTCTGGGAGCCACGGCTACCAGCTGGAAAGCAGAGGGTCGCACTTGAGCGTCCCCCCCTCCGGCTGGAGGCATGGTAGTGCGGTCTCCGCCTTGCCAGGCATAAGGCAAGCGAGAAGGGACGCACTTCTTGCTCGCAAAGCAAGGCAGAGCGTCTCGGACCCTTGGTTTTTTGTGACAGAGGCCTACCAGGATCTCCCGAGAGTCTGAGAGAGATCGTCGGACCTAAAAGGCTTCTCTCGACGAGAAAAGATAGAAAACAGCAAGATATGAGGACTCAGAGCCACGTGGGGGTGCGTTCTGATAATAACCTGGGGAAGAGTTGAGAATGGGCTGGCCCGTCTGCGAGCCGCAGCCCCTGAGTGGGGACTTAGCCATGAAGGCCTTTCCGGGGTCGCAACCCTTCCACAAAGAGACACAGAGTCAGCTAGAATACGGAAAGAAGGAAGCCTTAAAAGAAAATATTTTGTTGCTACCCCTGTCCAGGAAGACGAGTGCTGATCTGCAGCTTCCAGTCCGCTCGAGAATAGAAGCTGTCTGATTCCCAACCCAGCCAGAGGCTGTCTCCGCGAGCACTCCTGACTTACAGTGATCCCGACTACGTTTTAAAAAAATAAAAGGAGGAAAATACAACAAAATGTTAACGATGATTAACTACAGTAGTAAATTGTATGTGGTTTTCTTTTTCTGATTTGAACTTGTGTCTGCTTTCTACAACTTTTCCAACGATTTTACAAATGGCATAGATTGCCATCTTAACCAGAAAAAAAAGGAAACTTTGACATTTCAATGATATATACAACATGATCTCAATTATATACATATGCATAGAAAAGGAAGGAAATGAGAAGAATTGTTACCATTGTTCTATTTTTGACAGGTCTTCTGTTCTAATTTGCACTTTATGGTATTTTCCACATGATAAATAGAGAAAATAAGTAGAAATGAATGAGATCATTGTGTTCAAAAGTCATAAATCATAAAATTCGAAAATGAGGTAATGGATTCAAAAGCCTTCAGGAACTATAAGGCAAAGGTAATACATTAGTGTTATAATGAAGATAAGTTTATAATATTTCTTGCTGTAAATTAGCAAATGGATTTAGGGTGCATTATCAGTCTCTCTGTACATGAATCTATTTCTCTGTGGCAAAGGCAACTTGCAGGTAAGTTGATCAGTACTTCAAAACTACAAGTCAAAACTGATAGCAGGAAAACAATTCCAAACCTAGGGGTCCATCCAACCTGTCCATAACATTACTGCATTAATGACCACAGCAGACATTCATGAGAGGCATACCTAAACAAAGAAGAGAAAGGACTATACTGGTCTCTCTGGAGGTTAAATAACAAAAGGCGGATTTGACTTGATTACAAATGTAGATATCCTGCAGGTTCTGTGGAGGTTTTCTATGACATTTACATCTCCGTAGTTCACGTATGCGTTCATTTGTGTGTAAATCAATAAAAGGATTTTTCAAGTGGACCCTAAGGGCATTTTCTTATTTCTACTAAGAAATTAATCTAGTTTACAGAGTGATTTTTTAAATGCCCTAAGTAAGCGTTTTGTTAATTTCCTGTGAATTTTTTTTATCTTTGTAAAGCCATTGTTTATTGTATGACAGATCTGAGAAACTTTAGAAAATTATTATTTGAAATTTATGTCTTTAAAATTTTTATTGGTATATAGCTGATAAGTTGTGTTAGTTTCAGGTGTACAACAAATTGAATCAGTTATACATATACATCTATCCACTCTTTTTAAGATTCTTCTCTCATACAGGTTGTTACAGAGTATTAAGTAGAGTTCCCTGTGCTATACAGTGGGTCTTTTTTAGTTATCTACTTTATATATAGTGGTTGGGAAGATCCCCTGGTGGAAGGCATGGCATCCCCCTCCAGTATTCTAGCCTGGAGATCCCCATGGACAGAGGAGCCTGCGGGGGCTACAGTCCATAGGGTCGCAAAGAGTCAGATACAACTGAGCGACTAAGCACACGGTGTGTACACATATACCCCAATCCCTCAATTTATCCCTCCCCCTGTGAACTTTAATATATATGCAAAATAAATAAGACCTTTCTCTAGTGACAAACTTTAGCTTATTACTTAAGATTATAAAGATTTTTAATGGGTATCAACTTATTGCCATTCTCATAACAATTCTATGAAGAAGATAGAATAGCTACTATCTCTGTTTATAAATACAAGGAAGGTGAGGCACAAAGATATTAAATAAATATCACAGTTGAGCAAATATGAAACTGGAAACTCAAACTCAGTTCTTCTGACCACCAATTCAGTACCCTGACAATCAGTATCCACTGATTGCTCAATGACACTGAGATGATTAGTCTAATTTTTGTACTTCTCTAGTAACACTTCTGTAGATCTCTGTTACAGAAATCTCAAAAAGAATACACAGGTTCTTTTTCCACAATTCTGTCTTAAACGTTCAGGATAAGCACTGCACTAGGAGTATTTACTTCACCCATCAAGAATATTTGTGGGGCAGAACATAAGTGCAAGAAAACTGTCCTTTGTCTTAGTGTAGAAGTCTCAAAATTTGTTGCTAAAGTAAAATGCTATCTGAATTTCACAGAGAAGAAGAGTACCATAGTACATACATTATACAAATACTTCACCATTAAAGTGACATGGTAATGAACAGAAAGCTAATTGCAACCTAGGCTTTCATGAGATACAATAATAGTGATAAATTGGTCCCAGATAAATATCATTTTCAACTATGCAATTAACTCATGTCAACCTTGAAAGTTTATAAAGAACATAAAATATGGTGTATTCTCAGAGGGGGAAAAAAAGAGTTGTAGCTCTTATGTTTAAGAATTCCTTAAAACAGAGCTTGATAAATCTATTTCCTAAGGTTGTGTTGATTCATGATGTCCTTATATCTTTTTGTTTTTGCCACCTATTACAAAATTATAAAAATCAAATATATCAGCTAAGCCTCTGAACAATGAATGTAATGGAAATTTTCTGAAATCAAATTTAAATGAAACTTTTATAGGCAGAGAAATTCTCCACACATTTCAAAATTTCCCAGTTATCAGTTTGATTTGTATTCTTAAATTATTCCTGCCATATGCATATAAATATATACAGAGTATTAAGAACCCTCTTACTATTATTTCATCAGTATTCATCTATATATGTATAACCTTTTAAACTAGACATACAAAAGAGTGTGTCAGCTCTAAATCGGCACTTACCATCTACTTCTGCAAGGATTAGTTCATGTGCTGCTCAGCTGCTGACCCTCAGCACCCCCTGAAAGGAGCTGGGGTTGGGGGTGACTGCCAGGACAGGAATTCAGATAGTTAGATACTTTAAGGAGCCGATTTTATGACCCCAATTCTTGTATCTCCTCTTATCTAGAAAAGCGCTAAAATCCTTCATGGTGATGAATGTTCCTTGTGACTAGCAGAAAGCATCATGAGATTAGCAGAAACCTTCTGGAAAAAATACATGCTTGAATGCATATATTCCCCCTTCACCAAAACCACATATATGCTGACTTTCCTCCCTATCTCTTTAGAACAGTTTCCCAGAGCTGCCTGAGCTGCTGTCTCCCAGGCTGCCATCCTCATTTTGCGCCAAATAAAACTTATTTTGCAGCTCTCACATTGTGCATTTTTTTAAGTCGACAAGTAGGTGAAAATATAGTTATGAAGCACAACCATGAGTACTATACGCATAAATCTGACCTAAAAACTGACCGATCTTTGACCAACATAACAAGCTCTTTCCCTATCCTACCTCCCTGCCTGTCCTCTACAGGTAACTAGCCACTAGCCCGAACTTTGTGTTTTATCATCCCCTTGTCTGTACCTCAAATAATATATATTTTAGTTTTGCTTGGTTTTGAGCTTTATAAAGGGTATCTTACTTATATACAGTCCTCTGATACTTGTTTTTTCACTCAGTGTTATATTTCTAGATCATTCCACATTATTACATATAGTTCAATCATGTCACTGCTATATAATATCCTACCATGTGACCAATCTCTAATTTATATGTTCATTTTCTCTGGACATTTGAGTTCTAGTTTTTTGCCATCAGGATCAATGATTTCATGAGTTATTTTTGTGTTAGCTCTTGGTGCATATGTGCAAAAGTTTCTCTAGGGTGTATAACTAAGAATTAAACTGCTGAATAGTTGGGAATGGAAAATGTTCAACTTTACAATTTAGAGGCAAACTGTATTTGAAAATGTATTGTTCCTGGATCAAAGCTCCTTAATATAAAGGACCATTACTGTAAATTCTATCTTAAAAGTGATTTTCAATATTGGTCCCTTCAGAAAATGGTTAACAATGATCATGACTATTAACCCATTTTAAATATTCAAGTGCTTCTCAAACAACCTTTCTAGATGCAAAATTTAACAATACATATTTAGTTTTAGGGGCTTCCAAAGTGGCACTAGTGGTAAAAAACCTGCCTGCCAATGCAGGAGATGTAAGATACATGGGTTAGACACCTGGGTCCCTGGAGAGGGAAACAGCAACCCACTCCAGTATTCTTGCCTGGAGAATCCCATGGACAGAGGAGCCTGATGGGTGTGTGCTGGTGGCTCAGATAAAGAATCTGCCTGCAATACAGGAGACCCGGGTTCAATCCCTGGCCCAGGAAGATCCCCTGGAAAATGTGCCCTTTACAAAATAAATCTGTTTTAGAAGTACAATTAAGAAAATAAATCCATCATTTAAATAAGTATAATAATATGCCAATCTGGACTTATAATTTTAATGTCAGGTGTTCTGTCAAATGAACCACAGTGTCGAAAGATACCAACCATGTTTAATATCATTTTATTTCACTGGAATCCAAATGCACAAGGTCCTTTTCTACAACCCAGTTTTTTATATTAATTACAGAGATATATTAAGGATACTTGTTTTCTGAAAACTTGTTTTGTACCATTGCACCAAGTCTGTTTACAAAAACTACATTTATCCTAAGAATCCCTCATCTAACTGCCCTAGACTTCTCTATGATGATTTTCAAAGAAGCTTCCTAAATTATAATATTAATCTAAAGCATTACCTAAATTTTTTATTCTAATTAACATATATCAACACTGTAGCTGATTCCAGTAGTTGAACAATCCTGCTTAAAACCATCAAATGACATCTCACTACTTTTAGAATAAAGACAAAAGTCTTAACTATGGCTTTCTTCTCCTTCTCAGCCTTGTCCCATGCCACCAGCTCCCTCAGCCCACCTACTTCAGCCACATCTGACTTCTTACAATTCCTATAGAGCACCCAGCTTCCTGTTGACTGGGGTCCTTTATTCATGCAGTTTCATTTAGCTGGAATGCTGGCCTTTCCCTAACCCACTCTCCCACCCACACTCCTCCTAGTTAACTATTATCCCTTAGATCTAGCTCATACTTCTCTCTCTCAAGAGCCTTTCCTGACCATGTGGTCTAAGTGAGGTTCCTCCTCCCTCTCTCATGGCACCTTTGGAGTGTTCATCAAAGTTGTAAATATATATGTTGGTGATTTTTTAAAATTAATGTCTGTTTTCGACATAAAGAACGCACTTTTGGTTGCGAAAGGTTGGTGGGGTTGGGGAGGAATGAGGTGGGACTTTGGGATTAGCGGATACAAACTATAGAATGAAAAAGCAACAAGGTCCTATTGTATAGCCCAGTAGTACAGGGAACTATATTCAGTATCCTGTGATAAAACATAATAGAAAAGAAAATAAGAAGAATGCATATTATGTATAACTGAATCACTTTTCTGTACAGCAGAAATTAACACAATATTATAAATCAACTATACTTGAATAAAATAAATTTTTGAAATATTAATGTCTCTTTTCCCCAACTGTCACTATGGTTTATATGCTCCACAAGGGCAGGAGATGTGTCTGCTTTGTTCTCCACTGCAACTCCAACACCTAACATGATGCCTGGCACCAGTTCTATGGAAGTCAAGCTGAAACCAATGAGACTTTAGCACCAGAGTGAAAGATACGAGTGACCTCAAAGGTTGTGGCATCCAAACATGAAGTGACTGCATTTAGGACTGATGTTGAAATCATTATCCCTTTTGGGATGAGAAAGGTGTCAGCAGACATAATTGAAGTGTAAAATATCACTCCGTTGTGATTGTAAACACTTACTGCCCAGTGAAAATATCTTTTGACAAGAATCCATGCTTGCTAGCTGAGACCTAGTGTTAGAAGTTGAAGGGAAGATCTGATTGCTATGATTATATGTTTGGATCTAATTTTGAAATGCCTGTAACCTGAAAATAGAAATATCCAAAGGTTTGAGACCTTAAAAGGGGAATGCATTCTTACTTGGGATTCATCCCTAAGATTAACAGGTGTGGTGCTCATGAGTGGTACTGTGAGCTGAGGAGACTGAAGCGGCTTCTGCAGAAACCCCAAAGGACACAACATGACTTGAGTTCACTGAGTGAAATCTTTGTGCAGCCTATGAGAATATGCTTCGTTCTAGGCAATCTTCCTAGAGGGTCATCAGTTGCAGTGAGCAGGAAACCATCTAGAAAGTCTCATCAACTCAGCCTAGTCCAGGCTCAACTAGAAAACAGAGAACAATGCAAGGCAGCATAGGCGTATTCCACAAAGCAGTTTCTCAGTTAGCATTTTCCTGGTCGAGTACCTCCTGATTTCAGTGGTCTTTATACTCACAATGTTGTGCAGCCACCACCACTATTTAATTCCAGAACATTTTTTATCACCACACAAGAAAACTTTTGCCCTTCCTCCAGCCCCTGTCAACCACTAATTTATTTTCTCTGTCTATATTTGCCTGTTGTGGACATTCCATAAAAATGGAGTCATACAATATGTGGCCTTTTATGAATGGCTCTTTTTACTTAGCATAGCTTCAAGGTCCACCCACATTACAACATGCATCAGTGCTTCATTCCTATTTATGGCTGAATAATATTCCATTGTCTGTATATACCCCCATTCATCAATGCTGATGGACATTTGGCTGTTTCCACCTTTTGATATTTCTTGATTTTTAATGCTTAAGTTTTTACAATGGCCTGTCTCTTGAAATAATGTTTTTCAGTGAAGTTTATATAAGAAAAATTTCCATCCTCAAAACTTAATACAGTTTAAACAAATTATGTAGGAGGAAAGTAATGACGTATATTCCAAATAAAATTGGTAAAATGTCAGAATCACACATAATGCATTGAAAAGCATGTGGAGTATCAGTAAAGGGGAGGTCCATCTGGGATATTACTAACACAAACATCATAGTCACCCACAGTACAGAAAGTTTATGGTTTAAAAAAAAAAAAAAAGGCTTGGCTTAGGCTCCTTAAAAGCAAAAACCTAAGACAAGGTCTCACGTGCAAATACTTCATTTGCAGGGGTAAGGAGTGGAGTGTGTGTGGAAGATTAAGGGAACATTCCTCTTTATCGTCCCACTCCAAGCAGTCATTTGGTGAGAACTGCTCCCAGACGGCACTAACTGGAAGACCAAGTCCTAGCAGCTAGAGCAGACTGTGCAAAGTCGGCAGGCAAAGACTCTCAGGTGCTGGCTGCTGGAAATCAGCTAGTTGCAGGAATGGCCGGAGAGGGGTGGGCAGTCACAGACTGTATTCTACTGTTTTAGTCAAGGTTCTCCAGAGAAACAGAACTAACAAAACCAATCTATGAGGATATATAGGAAATATAAAAATTGGCTCACATGGTTATAGAGGCCAAGAAGCAGGAAGAAAGCGGGTGGTGTGAGTTCATATTTCATTTTAGGAAATGCCTAAGCATTGACCAATAACCATTACAGTTTTTCCCATTGAAAATAATGGCAATAGGACCTAGTTAGTGTCTGCTGCATATCTCACCTAATTTTAAGGATTTGAGTACCCATGTTCAGAGGGAGAGCCCTATTTGTATAATTAAGTCTTATATTGTTAGGTCAGATCCCGTAATGGAGAAAGAGATATCCTTGTGCACTGTTGTCAGTGGGAAGCTCTTCACTGAAACAGCCTGAGAGGAGCATGTCTGGTAAGGATGAAAGCAGAAGGGCCGTGATTCAGGCGTGGCTGGGTAGAATGTATTCCTGACACCCCCTGTGTTGCAGCTTGCCCCTGTGCAGTGAGCTACCCCTCACCGGCAAGCGGTTCATCTTGTCTTCTGCTGAAAGCATTCCTTGACCCACAGAGACTGGGCTCTGTCCAAATGACCATGGGAACTATATATGAAACAACTTTGTCCTCTGTATTTTTGGGACAAATCACAGAGACAGATAAAGCAATTTATCAGCTACTGAGTAACTTTGTAAATCCTTAATAAACCATTTGTAAAAGATCACTCCCAACAATTTACTCATACAAGAAACATCAAAGCAAAAGACATTTTTTCTATTTCCCAGGTTCTCAACCCCTTTTCCCATCTCAGAAAAAGTGAGGGCCACGACACACCCTGCCAGTTTCTGGCTGTGGGGCAGTGCTTCTCTGCCAGGCACCAGGTCCCCATGGCTGCTAATGACATTCAAAGTTGGGGTGAAGGGGCTGGGGCTAGAGGTGGTGGAAGAGGCAGCAAGGCAGCTCCGCAGGGATTCCATACCAGTCTGTGGCCATGAGACGGCACCTCTCTGCCAACTACCACAGAACTGACCAGGGGCCCTGCACCGAAGTCCATGGCTGAGATTGTGCAGAGGCCAGGCTTCCCTTGAGCTGTTCTCCATGACAAAATATGAAATATTTAGGGCTCCAGGAACACTAAAGACCAAGGCAGGCCCAATCCTGAGAGACGGGACTTCCCTTGCTGGTGACTTTGGCTCCAGGACTCATTGACAGCCTTGCTGAACCTTCCTTGAATTACAGGGGACCTGGGACATTTCCACCTACCCTTCTGTCTCCATCCTTGAGACTCACACCACAGGTTGATGTTCTCCTGGCTTATCTGCTTTCCTCCCCATTTTCTTTCACACAAATGTTTCCCTTAATAAAATCCTTTCACGTCAAATCCTGTTTTGACTGATTCTAGAGGGCCTAGAATAACACACTTCCATAGTTTATCACTACTGATTTAGATTCTCTTTATCCAGAATTTCTGGCATTCCCTCAGAAATAGAAAGCTTATAATACTCCACTGTGCATGTTCTTCAGAATATTCCTCTAGCCAGGTGGCTGCTCTTCTATGAAGTTATCTGCTACTCTTTACAGCTTCCCCTCAAAATAAGCTCTTCCAGGCTTACCTCCCCAATTTTAATTCAACTGGTTAATAATTATTCTCTAAATGGTGCCATAGTCACAAAACCTGGAAGGAAAAAAGCAGCAGTTGATTTCCTCTATACTTCCCTCTTTAAAGTAAGACAATAAAAAATATGTTTCTTTCTCTGCTACATTTTTTGCTTACTGAGATTTTTTTTAAACGACAAAAATGATGCACAATGTGAGAGTTGCAAGTTAAGTTTTATTTGGGGCAAAATGAAAACTGCAGTCCGGGAGACAACACCTCAGAGAACTCTGAGAGATTGCTCTAAAGAGGCAGGGAAGGTCACTATATAAGGTTTTGGTAAAGAGGGAGTTCCATGGGCAATAAATTACTTTGCAAAAGGTTTTCTGCTAGCCACCAGGAGCTGATGTCACCGTGAAGGGATTTAGTGATTTTCTGGATGAAGACATGAAAGGATTGGAATCATGAAATCAGTTTCTGAAAATATCCAACTATCTAAAGACCTGTTCCACCAGATTCCCTGGAGCACAGAGTGCCTCGCTCCACCCAGAACTCCCTCAGGGGGTGTTGAAGGCCAATAGCTGCAACAGCACAGTGTTCAATCTCTGCAGAATGAATGAATGAGTGCAAGTCACTCAGCCATGTCCTACTCTTTGCCACCCCATGGACTATAGCCTGCCTGGCTTCTCTGTCCATGGAATTTTCCAGGCAAGAATACCGGAGTGGGTTGCCATTTCCTTCTCCAAGGGATCTTTTTGACCCAGGGATTGAACCCAGGTCTCCTGCTATGCAGGCATATTCTTTACTCTCTGAGCCACAAATGCCCATTGTTTAGTCACTGGCAATACTCATGGCAAGTGCCAATTTGTAGTCAACAAAAACAAAACAAAAAATACCCCCTAGGTTCTAAACCACTGCTGATGTGGTGTTCCTCAAATTTTATTGGGTTTAGAGACCCTTCAGGGACCCATTACTGGCCCCAGAAAAACTTACACAGGCAAAATTTTACACAAAAACACTAAGCTAATGGTCTTTGTAGGCTAAAGGGCATTTCAGATGGCCTATTTGACCACATTGATTCAATGCACTTTGCATTAATCAACGTCACACCAAATGTAAAACTTAAATATACCTGCAATAATCATTTTTCACAAAATCTTCCTATCCGAAGCAGAGAGTTTATGGAAGAGTGGAGAAGGTAATGTGGGATGCAGGCTCTGGAGACAGACTGCTTGGTTTTATAGTGCACACCACCCTTCCTTAAATATACTGAGCACTCTCTCCCATCAGGGCTTTTTCACTTGTTATAAACTCTTTCTGGATACCTCTGCTCTCAATTATTTCCATGGCTCATTCCCTTACTTTTCTAAACTCATTTCTCAAGTGTGATCTTATACAGAGGAGCCTACTCTCCATCACTCTCTATTCTGACTCCACTTCATATTTCTTCATAGAACTTATCACCACCTGACATATCATCTATCTACAGTCTATATCCTCCTGAAAGGATATAAACTCAACATAAGCAAGGATTTTACCCATGTGTGCATGCACACAAGCACACACACATCAATCCAATGCTAGAACAACACCTTATATGTGGCTATCTATCTCAGTAGTGTCCAACTCTTTGGAACCCCATGGACTGTAGCCCACCAGGCTCTTTTGTCCATGGGGATTCTCCAGACAAGAATACTGGAATGGGTTGCCATGCCCTCCTCCAGGGAATCTTCCCAACCCACGGATCAAACCCAAGTCTCCCACATTGCAGGCACATTCTTTACCATCTGAGCCACCAGGGAAGCCCTTACACATGGTTCAGTTCAGTTCAGTTCAGTCGCTCAGTCATGTCAGACTCTTTGCAACCCCATGAATTGCAGCACGCCAGGCCTCCCTGTTCATCACCATCTCCCGGAGTTCACTCAGACTCACGTCCATCGAGTCCATGATGCCATCCAGCCATCTCACCCTCTGTCGTCCCCTTCTCCTCCTGCCCCCAATCCCTCCCAGCATCAGAGTCTTTTCCAATGAGTCAACTCTTCGCATGAGGTGGCCAAAGTATTGGAGCTTCAGCTTCAGCATCAGTCCTTCCAATGAACACCCAGGACTCATCTCCTTTAGGATGGACGGGTTGGATCTCCTTGTAGTCCAAGGGACTCTCAAGGGTCTTCTCCAACACCACAGTTCAAGAGCATCAATTCTTCGGCACTCAGCTTTCTTCACAGTCCAACTGTCACATCCATACATGACCACTGGAAAAACCATAACCTTGACTAGATGGACCTTTGTTGGCAAAGTAATGTCTCTGATTTTTAATATGCTGTCTAGGTGGGTCATAACTTTCCTTCCAAGGAGTAAGCATCTTTTGATTTCATGGCTGCAATCACCATCTGCAGTGATTTTGGAGCCCCAAAAAATAAAGTCTGACACTGTTTCCACTGTTACCCCATCTATTTCCCATGAAGTGATGAGACCAGATGCCATGATCTTCGTTTTCTGAATGTTGAGCTTTAAGCCAACTTTTTCACTCTCCTCTTTCACTTTCATCAAGAGGCTTTTGAGTTCCTCTTCACTTTCTGCCATAAGGGTGGTGTCCTCTGCATATCTGAGGTTATTGATATTTCTCCTGACAATCTTGATTCCAGCTTGTGCTTCATCCAGCCCAGCATTTGTCATGATGTACACTGCATAGAAGTTAAATAAGCAGGGTGACAATATGCAGCCTTGACATACACCTTTTCCTATTTGGAACAAGTCTGTTGTTCCATGTCCAGTTCTAACTGTTGCTTCCTGACCTGCATACAGGTTTCTCAAGAGGCAGGTCAGGTGGTCTGGTATTCCCATCTCTTGAAGAATTTTCCACAGTTTATTGTGATCCACACAGTCAAAGGCTTTGGCATAGTCAATAAAGCAGAAAGAGATGTTTTTCTGGAACTCTCTTGCTTTTTCGATGATCCATGGATGTTGGCAATTTGATCTCTGGTTCTTCTGCCTCTTCTAAAACCAGCTTGAACATCTGGAAGTTCGCGGTTCACGTATTGCTGAAGCCTGGCTTGGAGAATTTTGAGCATTATTGACTAGCGTGTGAGATGAGTGCAATTGTGTGGTAGTTTGAGCACTCTTTGGCATTGCCTTTCTTTGGGATTGGGATGAAAACTGACCTTTTCCAGTCCTGTGGCCACTGCTTTGGTACTCAATACAGATTAGAAAGAATGCTTGTCTATGGAAACATTCCAAATGTATATTACTTACCATTAGAAAATATTTATTACACGTGGTTGGTTCTCAATAAATATTTGCTAGATGGTAAATAATAAACATTTTGGAATGTCTGCACAAACACAGACTACTTCTAATATACCATTCTAAAGTACTTTAATGAGAAATATGCCATTCATCTTTTGATAAGAGACTTGAATGACTTCAAAGCAGATACTCTTGTCTGCAAGCTTATAGTATGGAAGTTATATTGACTGAGTTATCTTGGGATTCCAATAAAACTTCTTTCAGTAAATATATCTGAAAGTTTATAAATAATTATAGCTAATGCTAAAATAGTGCTTGCTGCTTCAAATGTTCTACATATATTAGCTCCTTAAATCCTCTAACAGCCATGACATAGGTAGTTATTATCCCATTTTACAAATAAAGAAGCCTAGGCACAGAAAGTGTATAATGTATGGAAGATCATCCAGTTAACAAAAGACAGAGCTAGGATTCAGCAGTTTTATCTGGATCCAAGCTCTTAACCACTACCTTGTACACCCTTTTTAGTATAGGGAAGAGGAAAGCTGGAGTTTATGGTTGGGGGAAATCTCAATGTTTTATGTTACTTGCACTTTCTACCTACAGTGTGAATATAGCACTGCTGTGGTTATTTAAAGTGCCCAAATTGTCTTCTCTAAAAATTCAAGGAAAAAAATAACCAAAGGTCAATTGCTTAAGCCACAGAAATCTCAAAGCATTAGTAAAGAATTATCATTGGCTACCTCTTTTCTCCACATCATAACGAGCTTATTTATATACACATTGCACCACATTGGATTTTCAAAATATCCTTGCAGTTCATCCAAGAATACATTTCCATAATAAAAGTAATTAGCTTGTAGAATCGTTTTCTAAGAGAAAGTAGCAAAATAGTTATACTTTGGGCATGGGTAACCTCACCGGTCTAGGAATGTTTGTGAGGGAAAATCCTGGATGAACCAACCCCATGAACACAGCTTCTCCATTTCTAGTTTGTGTAGCTCTTTTCAAAATGATAGGGACTTATCAGGTCCTGCCCATTGGGTTCCTTTCTGAGACAGATATTTTTTAAAACTAGTTCCAGATGTCCAGTGAATTTGAGAAGTGGATTTACTCTGATCTATAATTTTGTACAATACATTGGAGTTTTTGCCAAGTCCATCTGGGAAAACAAGTTGACAGTACTTCCAGATTTCAAAAGCAGGTGTGAAATAAATGAACACTTACAGGGTGATGAACAGCTAAACTAAGCTCTCAGAGGACCATGATTTACCACTGAGCAGCACATGTCAGGAACCTGTGCAAACTTAGGCTGTGTATTTCAAGTATGTCTGCAAATATCTAGTTGTGTATCCTGCCAATTTTGCTCCGTTTTCTGGTGTAAATGACAGCTGTGCTAGTAAGTGTCTGTGGATTTGACTGAATTGCATTGCATTCTTTTTTTATACTAGTAATTTTGGATTTCAGAAAAGTGATGGTGTTGAAAACAGTTCACAGATTCTAAATTTTTTTCATTAATATTTTTAAAGAGCAAAGGGTTTGACATTTCTCCTGAAGCAGCTGTTTTAAATCACAATTAATTGCCTTGAAATCTAGTATTGAAATAAACAGAAGTCCTATCTCACCAATGTTCAAATCAGGAATGAGCAGAGATTCTCGGACAATCAGGTTTATTCTTAACTCCAACTCTTGTGCTTTATTGATAATCCATTAACCTAACATCATTGGTTATCTCCATCTCACATTCTTTTGAGAGTAGATAGAATATAAATCCCAAACATTTTTTAAAGTTCCTTTGCAGTATAATTCTCAGTCCATGGAACAGACACTTCATCACTGGGTCTCAGCATTTCGTTTCTCCTTTCCAATCTCCAGTTTGGATTCATGCTACTGCTGAGTCACTTCAGTCGTGTCCGACTCTGTGCGACCCCATAGACGGCAGCCCGCCAGGCTCCCCCGTCCCTGGGATTCTCCAAGCAAGAACACTGGAGTAGGCTGCCGTCCTTGGATTCATGAGCTTATGGGAAATCTGAGCCTAAACTCTGCTCCTGAGATTGAGCATATGACTTAGACTAAGCCAATCAGAACATTTCAGTCCTTTGGCCAATAGGATGCCTCAGCCAGAGTTTGTGGGAATGTGGGAGTGTGGGAGTGTGAGCTTTGAAACTCTTGCAAATGTTTGGCTGCTTTGAAGAAAGTCAACCTGAAAAAGAAGCCAATAATTGAAGGACAGAGTTGAGAAACTCAGGCACAGAAGAATCCAGGTTACTGATAACATCAAGATAACATGTGGGGCCTGCAACTACGCCCGTTCCACAACTAGGCCCATTCCACAGTTACCGAGCCTGTGCTCTGCAGCCGGTAAGCAGCAACTACTGAGCCAACATACCACAGCTACTGAAGTCCTGGCACCTAGAACTTCTAGATCATAGTCCCTAAAGCCTGCCCTCATTTATATGAGCCAGTAAATTCCTTTTCTTTAGATGTGATTTGTGGCTTTTATGATATCATTTAAAATATTTTCAGAAATAGTATCTTGCAAGGCATCAAATGGTACATTTAAGAGGCAGTTCCTTAATATTGGAGCCCTATCTTCCCCGTTTTATGAAGTAGGAGGCTTTCAGCTACAACCTTAGAAAATCTTTATACAAGTAGCTTAAATGGTAAGATCCAGGACCACAGTGTCGTTCGGATGTGAATGGTTCCCCCTGAAGTTATGCAATATAGTAGCTCTGATAAGTCTATTTATAATATCACATAATAAAAACTTCAGAGGTGGGCCTGATGCAAGGTCAATTAATTTAACAGCTCAACAATATGGCGAAAGACCTAGATTCCTTCATCTTTCCATTTTGTGGCCAGAGTGGGTTGGCTCATCCCTTGTAGTCCCAAGATGGCTGACAAAGAGGAAGATTTTCTCTCAGAAGTGCCCTGCAGACTTTGCCTATATGTCATCATCCAGAACTGGGTCATCTACCTACATAAAAGCAGAGATAAACTAGAATGGGAAAATTATAGGTTATATTTAGGGGCTCAGGAAGAATCCCACCTTCCCTATGTACATAGCCATCAGATAATCTGAGAAAAAAATTAAGGTTTTTAAAAAACTGCATTGACTTAAGACTTAAGTCTTTGCATAAGACTTGAAGCAAATTCTAACAAACAATAACTTAAGAAGTGACAAATAGGAGAAATAGAAAAAAATAGAGAAGGAAAAGAAAATTAGTGTATATTTTCCAATTGATATTTTCTTAATTGTTTAGGGTTTGTTTTTGTAAAGAAAAGGAAACTGAACTAAAGCAAAAGGGAAGTAGAGAAAGGGGAGCACTAAAAATATTTTTCAAAATGTGTATATGCCTGCTGTATAAAACCAGCCAAATATAAGCAATATCTATGCTTTCAAAGATGCTACTATTCATATAACACTTATTAATTTTCAGTTTTTTAATACCAACAATCTTTTCTTACAGAAATTACATTTGACATGCCTCATTTTTCATCTGTATTAAATTACTGTAGCAATAATCAAAGACATGCTCTTGGTTCTATGAATGTTCTGATGTATCAGTTCAATTATTTTGATTAGTAATGTGGTTTTCCTGCTGGCCCAGAATGGTATCTAGTAACAGAGAATTTGGCTTTGGCTTAATACTTAATACTTCTACTTTTCTAATAGCTTGCTCTTAGACCCTGCTTATTTCAATACACATTTCCTGCCTTTTTGTTGTTTGCAAATTATTTGCAAACTCTATAGGGAAAAATTGATCTACTATAAAGAAATTCTATAATTATCACAGTATATAATAATAATAATTGTACTGTGGCTTCTTCTTGTTTGATATAAGTCTCCTTGTATTTGTTACTTAAAAGTTTAGTAACTATGTTGCAAGTTGTTGCTTCCGGGATGCACCATTTTCTACTGTCACATCCTCTACATTTGTCTCTTTTTGATAGGGTTAAATTGTGGCATATTTCTCAGTGTCCACATATACTGGATGGATCTAAAACTGTTGCTGCAGTAATCATAGGTGTAGCTTTTCAATGGCATTTTAAATTGATGTTCAACTGGAAAAAAAATCTGAGATAGTGATTGCGATAGCCCCTAAGATAACCCCAAATAATTCCTTCCTCCTGGTATTCACAAACCTGTACAGTCCCTCCCTTTGAGTGTGGGCTGCATCCAATGACTTACTTGTAATGAATGGGATATGGCAAAATTAATGGGATGCCACTCCTGAAATTAGGTTGCAAAAGACTCTGGGGAAAGCTAGCTGCTATGCTGTGAGTGCCCAGGGGAGAGGACCACTTGGCCAAGAACGGAGGAAGGACTTGTGCCCATAGCCAGCGAGGAAGGGAAGTTCCTCACCCCACAACCCACGAGGGCCTGAATACTGCCAATGACCACGTAGGAAACCATGAAAGGAGATTACCCCATCAAGCCCTTAGATATCAGCCTAACTGCAACTTGAGCCAGAGCTACCCTGTTAAACCGCACCCAGATGTCTGACCCAGAGAAATGTGATAATGAACATTTTATGTTTTCAGCGTATAAATTCTAGGTCAACTTATAGATAACCTATATAATGGCCAGTTCAGTCCTTTTATCCCCTAAAAAAAAACTGGACTTAAAATATTGGGAAATGGTCTATCAACTCTGAGAAAAAGGAGAGTGCTTCAAGATTATCGACTCGTTTTTTGAAGTAGCCACACTCTCTTCATTTTAATGGACAGTAGGGGGTGGACCTATTTCAAATTCTAAAAGATGATGCTGTGAAAGTGCTATATTCAATATGCCAGCAAATTTGGAATACTCAGCGGTGGCCACAGGACTGGAAAAAGTCAGTTTTCATTCCAATCCCAAGGAAAGGCAATGCCAAAAAATGCTCAGACTACCACTCAGTTACACTCATCTCACACCCTAGTAAAGTAATGCTCAAAATTCTCCAAGCCAGGCTTCAGCAATACGTGAACCA
Organism: Ovis canadensis; assembly: GCF_042477335.2. NCBI lineage: Eukaryota > Metazoa > Chordata > Mammalia > Artiodactyla > Bovidae > Ovis > Ovis canadensis. The sequence continues at coordinate 229,840,556 of NC_091245.1, forward strand.
TGAACTTCCAGATGTTCAAGCTGGTTTTAGAAGAGGCAGAGGAACCAGAGATCAAATTGCCAACATCCATGGATCATCGAAAAAGCAAGAGAGTTCCAGAAAAACATCTCTTTCTGCTTTATTGACTATGCCAAAGCCTTTGACTGTGTGGATCACAATAAACTGTGGGAAATTCTGAAAGAGATGGGAATACCAGACCACCTGACCTGCCTCTTGAGAAACGTATATGCAGTTCAGGAAGCAACAGTTAGAACTGGACATGGAACAACAGACTGGTTCCGAATAGGAAAAGGTGTACGTCAAGGCTGTATATTGTCACCCTGCTTATTTAACTTCTATGCAGAGTACATCATGAGAAATGCTGGACTGGAAGAAGCACAAGCTGGAATCAAGATTTCCAGGAGAAATATCAATAATCTCAGATATGCAGATGACACCACCCTTATGGCAAAAAGTGAAGAGGAACTTAAAAGCCTCTTGATGAAAGTGAAAGAGAGTGAAAAAGTTGGCTTAAAGCTCAACATTCAGGAAACTAAGATCATGGCACCCAGTCCCGTCACTTCATGGCAAATAGATGGAGAAACAGTGGAAACAAACTTTATTTTGGGGGGCTCCAAAATCACTGCAGATAGTGACTTCAGCCATGAAATTAAAAGATGCTTACTTCTTGGAAGAAAAGTTATGACCAACCTAGACGGCATATTGAAAATCAGAGACATTGCTTTGCCAACAAAGGTCCATCTAGTCAAGGCTATGGGTCTTCCAGTAGTCATGTATGGATGTGAGAGTTGAACTATGAAGAAAGCTGAGTGCCAAAGAATTGATGCTTTTGAACTGTGGTGTTGGAGAAGACTCTTGAGAGTCCCTTGGACTGCAAGGAGATCCAACCAGTCCATCCTAAAGGAGATGAGTCCTGGGTGTTCATTGGAATGACTGATACTGAAGCTGAAACTCCAATACTTTGGCCACCTGATGTTAAGAACTGACTCATTTGAAAAGACCCTGATGCTAGGAAAGATTGAGGGCAGGAGGAGAAGGGGAGACAGAGGATGAGATGGCTGGATGGCACCACCGACTCAATGGACATTACTCAAATGGTAATTTGAGTAAACTCTGGGAGTTGATGATGGACAGGAAGGCCGGGCATGCTGCAGTCCATGGGGTCGCAGAAAATTGTACGTGACTGAGTGACTGAACTGAACTGACAAGCAGACTAAGGGGGTGCAGTGGTGGGGAAGAGTATTTTACACAGGGTGGAGAGAAGAATTTTCTACTAGGATAACTTTGAGCAGAGGCCTAAAAAGAGTAAGAAAAGGGACTTCCTTGGTCATCCAGTGGTTAAATCTACACATTCCCAACGCATGGGGCACAGGTTCCATCTTTGGTCAAGGAAATAGATCATGTATGCTGTAACCAAGACCCAGTGCAGCCAAATTAAATTAATTAATTACTAAAAAAAGTAAAGGATCAGAACTCCTGGGGAAGAACATGTCAGAAAGAGGAAACAAAAGCAGAAAGGCTACAAGGCAGGAACTTGAGGAAATTGCAGTGTTGTTTGAGAAACAACAAAAAGGCCAGTGTGGCTGGAGTGGAGGAAGACCAGGAAAGGAAATGAGTCTGAACACTTTTAGAAGGTGATGGGTGTGGGTATGAGACCTCCGAGTAGGCTTGCTCAAGGAACAAAACTCATCACTTTCTTCTGAGATATATCAGTTCAGTTCAGTCGCTCAGTAGTGTCCGACTTTTTGCAACCCCACAAATTGCAGCACGCCAGGCCTCCCTGTCCATCACCAACTCCCAGAATTCACTCAGATTCACATCCATCGAGTCAGTAATGCCATCCAGCCATCTCATCCTCTGTCATCCCCTTCTCCTCTTGCCCCCAATCCCTCCCAGCATCAAAGTCTTTTCAAATGAGTCAACTCTTTGCATGAGGTGGCCAAAGTACTGGAGCTTCAGCTTTAGCATCATTCCCTCCAAAGAAATCCCAGGGCTGATCTCCTTCAGAATGGACTGGTTGGATCTCCTTGCAGTCCAAGGGACTCTCAAGAGTCTTCTCCAACACCACAGTTCAAAAGCATCAATTCTTCGGTGCTCAGCCTTCTTCACAGTCCAACTCTCACATCCATACATGACCACGGGAAAAACCATAACCTTGACTAGACGGACCTTAGTCGGCAAAGTAATGTCTCTGCTTTTGAATATGCTATCGAGGTTGGTCATAACTTTCCTTTCAAAGGGTAAGTGTCTATTAATTTCATGGCTGCAGTCACCATCTGCAGTGATTTTGGAGCCCCAAAAAATAAAGTCTGACACTGTTTCCACTGTTACCCTATCTATTTCCCATGAAGTGCTGGGACCGGATGCCATGATCTTCGTTTTCTGAATGTTGAGCTTTAAGCCAACTTTTTCACTCTCCACTTTCACTTTCATCAAGAGGCTTTTGAGTTCCTCTTCACTTTCTGCCATAAGGGTGGTGTCCTCTGCATATCTGAGATTATTGATATTTCTCCCGGCAATCTTGATTCCAGCTTGTGTTTCTTCCAGTCCAGCGTTTCTTATGATGTACTCTGCATAGAAGTTAAATAAGCAGGGTGACAATATACAGCCTTGACGTACTGCTTTTCCTATTCGGAACCAGTCTGTTGTTCCATGTCCAGTTCTAACTGTTGCTTCCTGACCTGCATACAGGTTTCTCAAGAGGCAGGTTAGGGGGTCTGATATTCCCATCTCTTTCAGAATTTCCCACAGTTTATTGTGATCCACACAGTCAAAGGCTTTGGCATAGTCAATAAAGCAGAAAGAGATGTTTTTCTGGAACTCTCTTGCTTTTTCGATGATCCATGGATGTTGGCAATTTGATCTCTGGTTCCTCTGCCTTTTCTAAAACCAGCTTGAACATCTGGAAGTTCACGGTTCACGTATTGCTGAAGCCTGGCTTGGAGAATTTTGAGCATTACTTTACTAGCATGTGAGATGAGTACAATTGTGTGGTAGTTTGAGCATTCTTTGGGATTGGAATGAAAACAGACCTTTTCCAGTCCTGTGGCCACTGCTGAGTTTTCCAAATTTGCTGGCATATTGAATATAGCACTTTCACAGCATCATCTTTCAGGATTTGAAATAGCTCAACTGGAATTTCATCACCTCCACTATCGTTGTTCATAGTGATGCTTCCTAAGGTCCACTTAACTTCACATTCCAGGATGTCTGGCTCTAAGTGAATTATCACACCATCGTGATTATCTGGGTCATGAATATCTTTTTTGTAAGAGCTCTTGTATATTCTTGCCACCTCTTCTTAATATCTTCTGCTTCTGTTAGGTCCATACCATTTCTGTCCTTTATTGAGCCCATCGTTGCATGAAATGTTCCCTTGGTATCTCTAATTTTCTTGAAGAGATCTCTAGTCTTCCCCATTCTATTGTTTTCCTCTGTTTCTTTGCATTGATCAGTGAGGAAGGTTTTCTTATCTCTCCTTGCTATTCTTTGGAACTCTGCATTCAAATGGGTGAATTTGAATTTCCTTTTCTCCTTGGTGTTTTGCTTCCCTTTTTTTTTTCACAGCTATTTGTAAGGCCTCCTCAGACAGCCATTTTGCTTTTTTGCATTTCTTTTTCTTGGGGATGGTCTTGCTCCCTGTCTCCAGTACAACGTCATGAACCTCTGTCCATAGTTCTTCAGGCACCTTATCTATCAGATCTAGTCCCTTAAATCTATTTTCTCCCTTCCACTGTATAGTCATAAGGGATTTGATTTAGGTCATATCTGAATGGTCTAGTGGTTTTCCCTACTTTCTTCAATTCAAGTCTGAATTTGGCAATAAGGAGTTCATGATCTGAGCCACAGTCAGCTCCCGGTTTTGTTTTGGCTGACTGTATAGAGCTTCTCCATCTTTGGCTGCAAAGAATATAATCAATCTGATTTCAGTGTCGACCATCTGGTGATGTCCATATGTAGAATCTTCTCTTGTGTTGTTGGAAGAGGGTGTTTGCTATGACCAGCGCATTCTCTTGGTAGAACTCTATTAGCTTTTGCCCTGCTTCATTCTGTACTCCAAGGCCAAATTTGCCTGTTACTCCAGGTGTTTCTTGACTTCCTACTTTTGCACTCCAGTCCCTTATACTGAAAAGGACGTCTTTTGGGGTGTTAGTCTGCTCTACTCATGTTCATAGCTCTTGTCACTCCTGCATTTTCTGTATCTGCTCTGCCTTGTCTATGACTCCCACTAGAATGTAGTCTCCATGAGAGCTGGGGCTCTGGTATTTTGTTCACTACTTATCCTCAGCATCTTGGACCATGTTAGGCACACAGGAAGCATGCAGTGAATTTTAGTGAATAAATGAGTGTATGCTTTCCAACTGCCTTTAATCCTCTCCCAGAGAAGTTTTCATAAATCATTGTGTTACATTGTCACAGATGTATGTACAATCCAGTCATCTGGAGAGTTTTCTGGTACCTGGGAAGCTTTGCTGGCCCTCTGCTTTTTTTTTGGGCGGGGGGGCTGCTCTCGATCTCAGTAGTGGTGTGCAGGTTTCTCTTGCAATCCATGAAGAACAGGCTCAAGTGGGCATCAGTCATTGTGGCATACAAGCTTAGATTTCCCGCAGTATGTGGGGTCTTAGTTCCCCAGCTAGGGATTGAACCCATGTCCCTTTTATTGGAGGACTGATTCTTAACCACTGGACTACCATGGAAATGGCATGATTGGGCTTTGAGTAGCCACAGATTTTACCTGTGTATGCTTATTAGAGTCGGTAACACCTCTTCCATCCCCCAGAACTTTACTTCTCCCAATTTGAATCTAGTTCTCTCATAAATAATAGGTTTCAGTGCTGTTGTTTTCATATTTATTTTAGCCCTAATTGTTCAAAGGATAAGCAAGTTCAACATATAAAAACTAAATTAAGCAGCTATGCTCCATTCTGGCTCCAGACTCATCCCTCTACTGCCTACAACTCCCAAGGGGGCTCCACAAACTCCTTGCTTTTCTGAGATCACACAGTGTGAAGACCCATGTCTCCAGGCATATATTATTCTTACTAATCCCTCAATTCAGGGCTCAATAACAACAGTCTCCTGAGCACTGTCTACAGTGAGCATTTGTTACTGACTTACTGCTTATCAGAATCATGAAAATATGTCTAAAGGGTAAGAATTTATGGAGTTCTCCTGTCCCTTTCTTTTGGCAGAGAAGTCCTCTGGGTCTCAGTGATCCGGGGTCTGCTAACCCTTTCTCAGATTCCACAACATCTGCCAAAAGGCTTATGATGTCTGAATTTAAGAAGCATGAATGAGACAATATCATTAATGATATGAAAGTTCTACTTAGGTTATTTTCTTTCTGTCACAGAAGTTGCGCTCGGTTACTGTAAAAAAACATTTTTTTTCGTCAGACAATACAGAAATGAATGAAATAGGTATGACCCACTTTTCCAGTTTGAGGTACAACTACAGTAACATCTCTTTTATTTTCCCATAATCACTCATAGGTGCCCCCTAAGCATCTATAAGCAGGAAGCGCACATCTTACTGAAGCTTCCTTTCCTTCTTCTCCTGTGTCCAAGAACCCTGGGCTCACTCAGAAATATCAGACCTGCTGCTTCCAAACAGGACACTATCACCAGTGAATAGCTGACCTCTTTTTTAAGCTGATTTTCTCAAGTAGTTGCTCCCCAGGATGGCTGTGACAATAACGGTGTGCTGCCCTTGAAGATCTACACTCTTTTTAAAATTTGTCTATTTATTTATTCCTTCAGGCTTTCTGGTGGCTCAGATGCTAAAGAGTCCTCCTGCAACGTGGAAGACGCGGGTTCAGTCCCTGGGTTGGGAAGAGCCCCTGGAGGAGGGCATAGCAACCCACTCCAGTGTTCTTGCCTGGAGAATCCCCAAGGACAGAGGAGCCTGGTGGGGTATAGTCTGTGGGGTTGCAAAGAGTTGGACACGACTGAGTGACTAAGCACAGCACAGCACAGCACAGCATATATTTATTAGGCTGCACCAGGTCTTATTTGTGGCATGCAAACTCTTAGTTGAGGCATATGGGATCTAGTTCCCTGACCAGGGATTGAACCCAGGCCCTTGCATTGGGACCTTGCATTGTCTTAGCCACTGGACCACCAGGGAAGTCCCGAAGATCCACACTCTGGACAAAGTCCCCGGGGTCCCTGCATCGTTCCCCAGCAATGTGCATATTCACCTGACATACAAGGGACCAAATGCAGGCATACAAGGGTCATGCAGGCAGGGAGGAAAGACTCAAATAAGAGCTACTCCACAGAGGAGTTCCTACCATGGGCCCACAGATGCCTGATATTCCATTCTAATTAGTTTTCTTTGAAATTATATGTTTTAATTTCATGTTCTTACAAATGTTATTCTGAGGAGAAATCCCTGGCCATCCAGTGTTTAAAGACTTGGCCGTTCCCCTGCCAGGGCTTGGGTTTGATCCCTGGTTGGGGAACTAAGATCCCACATGCTGCCTGGCAGTTTTGATTGCAAAACTGCTGTCTTGGTGAAGAGAAGATCAAAGAGTTTTTAGCCAAAATGTGTACGGAAAAAAGTATCGTGGAGGTGAGTGAGGCAATTAGGTAATAAATATATCAATTTCCTAGATTGTTTTATTGTTTGGGGGCATGTCTCGCGCTTCTTTTGCATGCTTTTGCTGCTAAGCAAGCTTACTTGGTTTTGTGGTTAAGCAAATATGCTCTCTTGAGTAGTCATTAACTTACATGGGTCTTCCATAATTTTTCTACTTTCAATACCCTAGTGGGATTAGCTGTTTAACCACTTACTTGTCCCTTTACTCTGCCCTTATCAGTTTGTGGTACATGCTAACAGAAACTTTGCTCCAAAGATTATATTCTCTAAGATTTTCTCCTATTACTTCAGTCTTTTTGCTTTTATATATAAATCTTTCAAGTTCTTCATAACTACTTAATATATGATATAAAGTAGCAATATATGTATTTCCTTAGATATTTTAATATATATTTCAAATGGCTATCAAATTTAGATAGCACTATATATTGAAAAATCTATGTGTTCTTCCATTGACTAGAACTATAGTATCTTTATCATATTATTTTTATATATTTGACTAATATTTAGCATATAATTTCTGAGTTCACTTTGTACTGATTCTTGGGTTAGTACCAAACTGTTTAATAACTATAATTTTTTTTTCAGTTTTCACTAATAATACATTCATTATTTTTGAATTATAATAGTGTAATTCACTGGAAACTCTGTCAATTTATCTATTATTTAGAACTCTTCAGGAAAAGTGACATAGTTAGTGCTAGTCCAGAACCCTCAAATACACTTTTTACCTTTACATGTCTTTTCAAGATAATGTTTTAAATGTTAAGATTTCTTTCAGATTATAATAACTGTCAGTAGGATAAGCTGCCTTATTTCTTTCATAATTCTGTTCTATTGTCCAAATGAAGTAGATATATAACGCAGGATACAGCATGCTTGGGGCTGGTGCATGGGGATGACCCACAGAGATGTTATGGGGAGGGAGGTGGGAGGGGGGTTCATGTTTGGGAACGCATGTAAGAATTAAAGATTTTAAAATTAAAAAAACTAAAAACTAAAAAAAAAAAAAAAAGAAATGTCAGCTAAGTGGTGGAGTCAGGATTTGGAACCCAGGCAGTTTGATTACAGAACCCATGATCTCTAATCAAACTAATAACTTTGGCTTCAGATTAATAATAACTATAATTTAAAATATAGCAATATGTTTTGATATAGAGCAAGTCTCCCATCATTAATCTTTGTTTTCAAAATATTTATGTTTTAATAAGTTAATTTATTCTCCCAAAGGAATTTTAGGATGCATATTTCTTCCCCCTTCTCCACATCCCCCACACTCTTTTTGAGGTTTGGGCAAACTCATCATTGAATTTTGGGGGGAGAATTGTTATAGTTAGCAATATTAAACTCCCTCATATGGGAGTATGATATGTTTCTCAAATTATTTGTTTTCTTTTACTTACTCATTTGTCATTTATTTATTTATTTTTGGCCCATGGTGGTGAAAACGTAGAGTCCTAATCATTGGATCAGTAAGTAATTCCCTTGTCTTCTTCTAAATTCAGTATATTTATGTCTTAGATATTCCTTGGTTTAAGTTTATTCCTAGGTACTTTATAGATTGTTATTAGGGCTGTTTCTCCCCCCACTATGCTTTCTTAGGAATTATAGCTAACAAAAGCTGTTGCATAACTAATATTGGTTTGTGCGTGCGTGTGTGTGTGTGTGTGTGTGTGTGCATGTGTGTGTGTGTGTGTGGTCTTATTCTAAACTTTATCAATTTTTGTGTTAATGTTATGGCAGCCATTTGTGCTAGATATGTTTATAACTGTTTGCCAACCTACAACAGAGAAGAAAATGGCAACCCACTCCAGTGTTCTCGCCTGGAGAATCCCAGGGACAGAGGAGCCTGGTGGGCTGCCGTCTATGGGGTCGCACAGAGTCGGACACAAATGACACGACTTAGCAGCAGCAGCAGCAGCCAACCTATAATGCCTGTTTAGTTCATGTGGCCATGCTATATAGTCAGTTTTTTAAAAATATTTCTCTCATGTCTAGGTATCTGATCTATTTATTGGTCTTTTTTTTTTTCACTGTAAGTTCTTTTAGTAATTCTTGTCTAATATGTTTTTAAATTGACTGCCAAATATTCCTAAGTATATATCCAGATTATATCATTTGCAAAAAAATGATTTTGCTTTTCCTTTCTGATGCATGTTTTTTGTCTATTTTTCTAATAACATCGGCTGAATGTTAAAAATAGCAAAAATGATAGATAGCCCTTGTTTCTAAACTTTATAGAAATAAGTGTAGTCTGATATTTCACTCAAGTACAATGTCTGTTTTTGATTCCTGAAACATAATTTTGATCTCATTAATGTAGTTGTCTTCCCTTAGTTAACAGAGTCGATTTTAAGTTTCTTTGTTTTTTTGGGTGCAGTTCATTGCTTGCAGGATACTGGTTCCCCAACCAAGACTGAACCCAGGCCACCTCAGTAAAAGCACAGACTCAACTGGAATGCCTGGAATACTCCAGAGTTGATTTTAAGAGTCAAAAATAAATATTTAATTTTATCAAATGTATTTTTTCACCTAGGGGAAACTATTTATTATTTTTTCTTTAATTTGTTGACTATAATAATTTTTAAATACTGAAGCATTCTTACTTTCCCTTAAACATTCTTACTTCCTTGTAGCACGTAGGATCTTAGTTCCCTAACCAAGGATTGGACCCACATACCCTGCATTGGAAGGTAGATTCTTAACCACTGTCCCACCAGGGAAGTCCCTCTGGCCAACTCTTTAAATTGCAATCTTCACATCATCCCTATCCTACTCTTTTATTTTATTTTCTTCTGTGACACTTAACCTCCTAACATACAATATAACTTATTTTGTTTTTTAATGTACATCTCACTCCACTGGAAAAATGGCTCAAGAGATTGTTTTTTCTCCCCTTTAGCTTTATTCTTCCCATGAGAACTGAAACCTGATTCTGAGCTTCAGCTTCAGAAGGTTGGGTTTTTGAATTGTTAGGGACGCCTTTGATTAATCACCTGGTCCTAAAACTTTCCAAGGGACATGCAATCAGGGAAAATGTAAAGAATAATGATTTCCAGATCCTTAACTCCCAGAGATACTCTTTCCCAAAACTGATGTATCAGAGAATGTGCCTGTGTTCACATCAGCCCTTCACCCACTTTTTACATACAGGCACACCTCTCACTCATACCAAGTCTGCAGTTCAGTCAGTCGCTCAGTCGTGTCCAACTCTTTGTGACCACATGGACTGCAGCACGCCAGGCCTCCCTGTCTATCACCAATTCCCAGAACTTGCTCAAACTCATGTCCATTGAGTCAGTGATGCCATCCAACAATCTCATCCTCTGTTGCCCCCTTCTCCTCCTGCCTTCAATCTTTCCCAGCATCAGAGTCTTTCCCAATGACTCAGTTCTTCATATCAGATGGCCAAAGTATTGGAACTTCAGCTTCAGCATCAGTCCTTCCAGGGAATATTCAGGACTAATTTCCTTTAGGATGGACTGGTTGGGTCTCCTTGCAGGCCAAAGGACTCTCAAGGGTCTTCTCCAACACCACAGTTCAAAAGCATCAGTTCTTCAGCCTTTAGCTTTCTTTATAGTTCAACTCTCACACTCATACCTGACTACTGGAAAACCATAGCTTTGACTAGACAGACTTTTGTCAGCAAAGTAATGTCTCTACTTTTTTTTTTTAAGTTTTTTATTTTTTAAATTTTAATATCTTTAATTCTTACATGCGTTCCCAAACATGAACCCCCCTCCCACCTCCCTCCCCATAACATCTCTCTGGGTCATCCCCAAGCACCACCCCCAAGCATGCTGCATCCTGCGTCAGACATAGACTGGCGATTCAATTCTTACATGATAGTATACATGTTAGAATGTCATTCTCCCAAGTCATCCCACCCTACTTTTTAATATGTTGTCTGTGTTAGTCATAGCTTTTCTTCCAAGGAACAAGCATCTCTTAATTTCATGGCTGTGATCACAGTGATTGTGCAGTGATTTTGGAGCCCAAGAAAATAAGGTCTGTCACTGTTTCCATTGTTTCCCCATCTATTAGCCATGAAGGATGGATACCAAGTCTTGCAGTGAAGCGTTTCTTGAAGTGTAAAAACCTGCAAGCGGGCTAAACAAAAGAGCAGACTCCTTTAATGGTTAATCAGGATACAAAAAACACAGAGTTTCTTGTGTTTCCTAGCTTTATACATACATTTTTGTTAAGAGTAAAACTTTGTGTGACAAACAGCATTTTGGCCTTAGATTCTGCTATGCAAGAGTATGATAGTGGGACTACTAAAAATTCTCATGTAAGGACTGCCTCTTCCATTCTCTGCCTACTCCCAAATAAATAAATACATAAATAAACATTATTATGGGACAATCCATGAAAACAAAGCAAAGAAAGAAACAAGATGTATTGAATGCTTTTAAAAAAGGTCCTCCCCCACATGTTTAAACACAAAGTATTCTTTTTTTTTCTTATTTTGGATTTTTAAACATTAATTTATTTTAATTGGAGGCTAATTACTTTACAATATTGTAATGGTTTTTGCCATACATTGACATGAATCAGCCATGGGTGAACAAGTGTTCCCCATCAGAACCCCCTTCCCCCCTCCCTCCCCATCCCATCCCTCAGGGTCATCCCAGTGCACCAGCCCTGAGCACCCTGTCTCATGCATCGAACCTGGACTGGTGATCTGTTTTACATATGATAATATACATGTTTCTCTACTATTCTCTCAAATCATCCCACCCTCGCCTTCTCCCACAGAGTCCGAAAGACTGTTCTTTACATCTGTGTCTCTTTTGCTGTCTCGCATATAGGGTCATTGTTACCATCTTTCTAAATTCCATATATATGCGTTAATATACTGTATTGGTGTTTTTCTTTCTCACTTTCTTTACTCTGTATAATAGGTTCCAGTTTCATCCACCTCATTAGAACTGATTCAAATGTATTCTTTTTAATGGCTGAGTAATACTCCATTGTGTATATGTACCACAGCTTATCCATTCATCTGCTGATGGACATCAAGGTTGCTTCCATGTCCTGGATATTGTAAACAATGTTGTGATGAACATTGGGGTACACGTGTCTCTTTCAATTCTGGTTTTCTCGGTGTGTATGCCCAGCAGTGGGATTGCTGGGTCATATGGCAGTTCTATTTCCAGTTTTTTAAGGAATCTCCACATTATTCTCCATAGTGGCTGTACTAGTTTGCATTCCCACCAACAGTGTGAGAGGGTTCCCTTTTCTCCACACCCTCTTCAGCATTTATTGTTTGTAGACTTTTTGATCGCAACCGTTCTGACCGGTGTGAGATGGTACCTCATTGTGGTTTTGATTTGCATTTCTCTGATAATGAGTGATGCTGAGCATCTTTTCATGTGTTTGTTAGCCATGTGTATGTCTTCTTTGGAGAAATGTCTATTTAGTTCTTTGGCCCATTTTTTGATTGGGTCATTTATTTTTCTGGAATTGAGAGCTGCAGGAGCTGCTTGTATATATTTGAGATTAATTGTTAACATAGAGCATTCTTTTCAGATGTTGTCTCTTAGGATTCATAATTATTTATAAAGAAAAGCACCTTAAAACATGTCAAAGCTGAATAGATTAACCTATTAGTTATCTATTGCCAACAAAAACTGAAATTCCAAGTAAGCTATTTCAAGTCCTAAATGATGATGCTGTGAAAATGCTGCACTCCATATGCCAGCAAATTTGGAAAACTCAGCAGTGGCCACAGGACTGGAAAAGGTCAGTTTCCATTCTAATCCTAAAGAAAGGCAATGCCAAAGAATGTTCAAACTACCACACAATTACACTCATCTCACACACTAGAAACGTAATGCTCAAAATTCTCCAAGCCAGGCTTCATCAGTACGTGAACCATGAACTTCCAAATGTTCAAGCTGGTTTTAGAAAAGGCAGAGGAACCAGAGATCAAATTGCCAACATCTGTTGGATCATCGAAAAAGCAAAAGAGTTCCAAAAAAATCTATTTTTACTTTATTGACTATGCCAAAGCCTTTGGCTGTGTGGATCACAATAAACTGTGGAAAATTCTGAAAGAGATGGGAATACCAGACCGCCTGACCTGCCTCTTGAGAAATCTGTATGCAAGTCAAGAAGCAACAGTTAGAACTGGACATGGAACAACAGACTGGTTCCAAATTGGGAAAGGAATCCGTCAAGGCTGTATATTGTCACCTTGCTTCTTTTACTTATATGCAGAGTACATCATGAGAAACGCTGGGCTAGAAGAAGCACAAGCTGGAATCAAGATTGCCAGGAGAAATATCAATAACCTCAGATATGCAGATGACACCACTCTTATGGCAGAAAGTGAAGAAGAACTAAAGAGCCTCTTGATGAAAGTGAAAGAGGAGAGTGAAAAAGTTGGCTTAAAGCTCAACATTCAGAAAATGAAGATCATGGCGTCTGGTCCCATCACTTCATGGGAAATAGATAGGGTAACAGTGGAAACAGTGGCTGACTTTATTTTTCTGGGCTCCAAAATCACTGCAGATGGTGATTGCAGCCATGAAATTAAAAGATGCTTGCTCCTTGGGAGGAAAGCTATGACCCACCTAGACAGCATATTAAAAAGCAGAGACATTACTTTGCCAACAAATGTCTGTCTAGTCAAGCCTATGGTTTTTCCTGTGGTCATGTATGGACGTGAGAGTTGAACTGCAAAGAAAGCTGAGCGCGGAAGAATGGATGCTTTTGAACTGTGTTGTTGGAGAAGACTCTTAAGAGTCCCTTGGACTGCAAGGAGATCAAACCAGTCCATCCTAAAGGAAATCAGTCCTGAATATTCATTGGCAGGACTGATGCTGAAGTTGAAACTGCCATACTTTGGCTACCTGATGTGAAGAGCTGACTCATTTGAAAAGACCCTGATGCTGGGGAAGATTGAAGACAGGAGGAGAACAGGACGACAGAGGATGAGATGGTTGGATGGCATCACTGACTCAACGGACATGAATTTGTGTAACTCCGGGAGTTGGTGATGGACAGGGAGGCCTGGTGTGCTGTGGTCCATGGGGTAGCAAAGAGACACAACTGAGCGACTAAACTGAACTGACACAACAAATTACTAGAAACTTGGCAGCTTAAACCAATACTGATTTATTATTTCACAATTTCTTTCGGTCAGGGCTCTTCTCTGGTCAGAGTTCAGCTGAGTCTTCTGCTTGGGGTCTCACAAGGTTGCAGTCAAGGTGTTAGGCTGTATTCTCATCTGGAGAAGGATTCACTTCCAGTTTCACTCAGATTCTTGGCAGAATTCATTCCCTGCAGTTGTAGGACTGAGTGCCCTGGCCTTTTGCTGGCTGTCTGCTGGCAGTAGTCCTTAGCTTCCTGAGACCATAGTCGGCTCCTAGAAACCACCCACAGTTCTTTGCACATGAGCTTCCTCAATATGGCCAATGTATATGTGCCTGTGTGCATGCTAAGTCGCTTTAGTCGTGTCCGACTCTGTGCAACCCCACAGACTGTAGCCCACTGGGCTCCTCTGTCCATGGAATTTTCCAGGCAAGAATACTGTAATGGGTTGCCTTCCCCTTCTCCAGGGAACCCTCCTGACCCGGGGATTGAAACCATGTCTCCTCTGTCTCTTGCATAGGCATCAGGTGCGTCTTTATCACTATTGCCACCTGGGAAGCCCCAGTATGACCAATTCCTTCATCAAATCAGCAAGGAGAGGCTCAGAGCGTTTCCTAGCAGCACAGATGTCTTATATGGCTTTACATAATCAAGGAACCACTTCCCATCACCTTTGCCGTGTGCTGTTGATTAGAACTAAGGGAAGGGATTACACACAAATGATGGGGGCATCAGTTAAGAATCATTGATTCTTCATGTGACTAAAATGTTTTCTTGAACTAGCAAGATTTTAATGATTCAGTGCATAAAAATGACACATAAAACTTTACAAAAATTTAAAAAAATTTATACATATTATTCAATATGGAATTATGATCTATTTTTATCAAATGAACAAAATATTTACTTCAATTGCATTTTATCATAAAACATCTAGTATTTTCTTTTTAAAAAAATAAAAGCTAGCTGCTGAATTGATTATTTTTAATAATGCTATTTACATTTCTTTAAATACATAGGAAAGCTTGATCACAATGTCTAACAACACTAGGGGAGTTAGTTCTAATTTTATATATGATTCTTATTTACCTAATCCCAGAAGCTGAACAACAGCCTTTAAGCATACTTCTTAATCATACTCTCTACCTCATAAATAGGTAACATTTTAAGCTACAAATTACACTGCATCATTATAAATTAAGTAATGAAAAATAGCATTTTGATTTATTATTTATTACTTTTTTATAACTTGTTCTAACATTGATGAATTAACTATGTTAGATCTATAACATTTAAATCTTGACTGCTCTTGGTAATCTATTTTACAAAATGTATTCTATAACCTTTCCCAGTGGTTTTTATACTATTTTTGCAAATGTATAACACATACAAATTAAACTGAAAACTTAGATCAACTTTTTCTGACTGACAGTAATCTGATTGGAACTAATGGGGTAAAAAAGATGACTGGTTTGCCAAATAAAGTTTTCAGTCCCAACATTTAGTTGAAAGTATGCATAAGTGATGTGATAAAAGTATTTTATAAAACATATTGCTTTGAAAAAAGCATGAAAAAAAGCAATATTTCAATTTTTTTCAGTTCTCTTTGGGTGAAAGTGTAAAGTAAAGTTGCTCAGTCGTGTCCAACTCTTTGAAACCCCAGGGACTGTAGCCTATGAGACTCCTCCATCCATGGAATTTACCAGGCAAGAGAACTGGAGTGGGTTGCCATTTCCTTCTCCAGGGGATATTTTCAACCCAGGGATCGAACCCATGTCTCCCTCATTGCAAGCAGACGCTTTTATCACCTGAGCCACCAGGGAAGCTGTCTCTTTTGGTATATCAAGTTAATTATAATATCTCAAACTGAAAAAGTAATAAGTTTAATTAGTAATCATTTGCTAAGTTTTGTAAATCCTTTTTGATATATTTGCAAGAAATTTGAAAAACCGAATGCCTGTGACCGCTGAGCAACAATTATTTTGCAAGTTGTATAGTTTCCAATTCATTTCGTTTGCCAATTTGAAAGATGATCTAATTAACTCGTCAGTTAATAGATGAGATAAAATAATTATTTATTATTATTATTTGACACATAGTTCAGAAGGAGCTCAAAGGATTGAATAGCCTTGTAATTATAAAACTCATTTCATTTTTGCTACTTACAAGAACAATATCTCCTAGCACATTTTTATGTAAAAATGGAAAAGAATAATAGAATTAATACAAATTCTGTCTCATTCCAGCAATAAGTAATAATTATTCATAGATTCATGGACTAATTGGAGGAAAAAAACAGGTATTTCATTAAAAATTGGATTTCCAACAAAACTTTAAGTTTATATTTACTGATTATTTATCAACAATTATTATCGTTATATTGTATTGTATACTGGTCATGGCTATAATAGCTTAAACCAAAAGAAAAAATTTTAACCTTCATATACCTGTTAAGAAGACAATTTTAAGTTATATATATATGTTTATATATATATATATATATTTGCAGGAAAGTAGTACAGACAATAAGACTTTCATGCTTAAAAATGTATTACTTGAAGGTTAAATTCTGTGGCAGAATTAAAATGGAAATGTGAGTTCAAGGAAGAAAAGAGAAATGGGCAAATTTCCAACCATTTTAAAAGGACCCATTCATGAATATGTAAAGACGTGATGTGTCTGTGCTAAGTCCTTTCAGTAGTATCCTACTCTTGGAACCCTATGGACTGTAGCCCACCAGGTTCCTCTGTCCATGGGATTCTTGAGGCAAGAATACTAGAGTGGGTTGCCATTTCTTCCTCCAGAGAATCATCCCAACCCAGGGGTGGAACCCTCATCTCTTACGTCTCCTGCATCGGAAGGTGAATTCTTTACCACTGGCACCTCCTGGGAAGCCTAAAAGACATGGTGCTATGCTGTGCTTAGTCACTCAGTCATGTCTCACTCTTTGAGACCCCACAGACTGTATCTCACCAGGCTTCTCTGTCCATTGGGATTCTCCAGGCAAGAATACTGAAGTGGGTTGCCATGCCCTCCTCCAGGGGATCTTCTCAGTCCAGGGATTGAACCAGGTCTCCCACATTGCAGGCAGATTCTTTGTCGTCTGAGCCACGGGAGAAGCCCCAGAATACTGGAGTGGGTAGCCTATCCCTTCTCCAGGGGAACTTCCCAACCCAGGAATTAAACCGGGGTCTCCTACATTACAGGTGGATTATTTACCAGAACAGACAAGTAGTGGATATCAAATCATTATAATACTTAGATTCCACTGGGCACTATAAAAAGAGTGACTGAACAATTTTATTTTAAAATACTAACATACTGCAAAATGTCCAAAGCTACATCTTCTTCAATTATTTAAACTGGTGATGAAAGAGTTTAGATGTTAACTTAAAGATGTACGTGGGAGTTTATAATTTTTCAAAATTAATTTGAAAGTTTTAAGTTAAAAACTTAAAGACTGCTGCTCTCTACAGCTACAAAATGCTGAGAACCGCTTCTGTTCCCAAACCCCATAAGGCCTCTCTAACACAGGCACCTTGATGGGAGGCCATTAACATCCATTCAGATTTGCTGACCACCGCTTCTAGAATGCCAGACCAATTGCAAAAAAGAACAGGCCACTTCCGGCCCCTTTTCTCTTTTCTCTTTCTGTCCGAGTGGACATCTACTGCCTCCCTGCTCTGTAGTAACTCAGCTTGTTCAACACCAGGCAAGAGCATCCCGTGGACTTGGGCCGTGAAGAACCAGTCTGTTGGACAGGTACCAAAACCTCAGACAAGGCAGGGTTGAGATAAGGATCCATTTCTGAGAACATGAGTTAAAGACAAGGACTATTTCAGAGAACTTGAAAGGGATTTACTAGTAAATAATAATAAATTGATGATACAAAATAGCCATGATAAGTGCCTGGGGCTCCTGAAATTCCTCCTGGTTTAGAATAGGATTTTCCCCAGGACCTGGGAAAGCAGAAAGCCTATAGACAATGCTGGGGCATCCTGACCTGACTAAATGAGCTAAAGGAATTCAAACCCAGGATTTCCCTGGTGGTCCAGAGGTTAAAACTCTGTGCTCCACTTTAAGGCAGCTAAAATCCCACATGCCACTCAGTGGCAAAAAAAAAAAGTAAATAAAGGAACCCAAGATCCTCTGATTCCAAGGCCTCCTGAATAGGTTGAATTGGTGGCTGAAATGGTAAAGAATCTGAGACCCAGGTTCAATCACTGGGTCAGGAAGATCCCCTGGAGAAGTAATTCCCACTGTAGTATTCTTGCCTGGAGAATTCCACGGACAGAGGAACCTGGGCTACAGTTCATGGGGTCGCAAAGAGTCGGATACGACTGAGCTAGACTAACACTATAGATATATTCAAGTCCTTATCCATGGACCTGTGAATGTGATCTTATTTGGAACTACAGTCTTTGTAGATTTAATGGAGATATAAATTAAAACGAGATTCTCCTGGATTATGGTAGGCCCTGATCTAATCACCAACATCCTTAAAAGAAGAGACACAGAGAAAACAGACACACAAAGAGGGAAGACAGAAAAGTGAAGGCCGGCAGAAATTGCAGTGATACAGCTAAAAGCCAAGAAACACCAGAGATGCTAGCAGGCACCAGAAACTAGGAAGAGGCAAGGAAGGATTCTCTCCTAGAGCCCTCAGAGGAGTCACGACCCTGGTAAACCCTTTATAGGGCCCCTGGCAACATCCTTCTAGCCTCCAGGACTGGGAGAGAATAAATTTCTGTCGTTTCAAGGTATCCAGCTTGGGATCACTTGTTAACAACTGTCCTAGGAAACTAATACACATTCCTATTGAGAGGGTATAAGGAATCTCAGGGAATCTGCCACTCACCTCCTATTTGGTTTTATGCAAGTTGCTAACCTTTCTATAACTCAATTCAATTCAGCCAAACATTTATTCACCAAATACTTAGGGCCTGTCAGTGTGTATTACACACTTGCACAATTGTCACAATGGTGAAAAAGACAAGACACACCCGTTCCTGACTCCGTGGAGTTTTCAGTCTAGAGAGGGAAAGACTGGAGGCTAAATAAAAACTGTAAGTAAGGAGAGTAACCTCATGTCCTTTCAGTGTCATGTTTGGTCAGTATTTCATCAGGCCTGCCCCAGAACTCATTCCCTAGAATATACCTTTGTTTGACTTTCCAATTTGCTTTTTGATTAGAGGCCCCAAAATATGGAGTTACATTTTAACTTGCAGATTGCTGTCCAGCACAAAAATAATAATAACAAAGGTAACCATTTTATTATCTGTAGACATTAACAATCTTATAAGGATTCCTTTCCTGGTATGCTACGTACACCCCTCTTCCTCAAATGGTCTTGGAACTCAGTTTTGCCATCTTACTAGTTCCTTCATTCATAATGAGTTGAATATATTTTTAATACACATTCATTATATCTTTCTGTGAAAATCATGTTTTTAACATTTTTTCCATTTCACATCATGTTTTTAACTTTTGGAGAATTGTACTTTGATGTGGAATGACTATAAAACTCAAATGATATAATATGGAAAATATTAACATGGTTCCTGGGACACAGTAGGTGGTCAGTGAGTGTGAGCTCTCCCTCATCAATGAAGAAAGCCTGGGAGATTCAGGAGAGGCAACATATTAGGGGCTCTTTCCACTGCCAGGCTCCAGCGTACACCAATTCAACTGTGGGTATGCCTCGTTCTTGTCTTTGTTGTCTCCCTACCGCTCATCTTATTCTTGTCTCTTACTAAGGCAGACACCTTAACTGAATTTTTTCTAAGTTCTTAAGTCTTCTCTGTTGAGAAGCTGAAAATTTTACCCATCTCACCCCTTCCTCCTGCTCTGAGCTCTTAGGCTCCTCTTCCCAGCCTCGGGAATTACTCATGGTCCAGTCATCCACCCCCATGGTTTCTTATCCATCTTCTGTAGGGACCCCTTAGACAGCATACTAAAAAGCAGAGACATTACTTTGCCAACAAAGTCCATCTAGTCAAAACTATGGTTTTTCCAGTAGTCATGTATGGATGTGAGAGTTGGACTATAAAGAAAGCTGAGCAGCAAAGAATTGATGCTTTTGAACTGTGAGGCTGGAGAAGACTTGAGAGTCCCTTGGACTGCAAGGAGATCAAACCAGTCAATCCTAAAGGAAATCAGTCCTGAATATTCACTGGAAGGACTAATGTTGAAGCTGAAGTCCCATACTTTGGCCACCTGATGCAAAGAACTGACTCATTAGAAAAAACCCTGATGCTGGGAAAGATTGAAGGCAGGAGGAAAAGGGGACAACAGAAGAAGAGATGGTTGGGTGGCATCACCAACTTGATGGGTGTGAGTTTGAGCAAGCTCCTGGAGTTGGTGATAGACAGGGAAGCCTGGCATGCTGCAGTCCATGGTGTCGCAAAGGGTCGGACACAACTGAGTGAATGAACTGACTAACTGACTGAGGGACCCCTTGATTATTAAAAAAAAGTCTGATCTTATTTAGCATTCTTTTTCTTAATCCTTTGGACCTAGTTTATTTTAAACTATAGGGCAAAATTTTATTGCTAACTCCAGAATTGTTGGTAAGTTTTAGACAAGTCTTGGTAATCTTTGCCAAAGTGCAAAAGTAGTAAAATAGAAGCAAGTTTTCTGCAGATTAAAAAATATGCAGGGACAATGCTCTACATTGTTTCTAAGACACTCAAGAAATGTAAGTATTTTCAAAAAAAAACAACTAGGTTAGTTACACTTCACCTCACTAGGACAGCTTCATCCCTGAGCTTGCTGAACATTCAGCAACAATTTCTTAAAAATGGTGCCCTTCTTCAAGAGTTAAAAAGACTAGAAACGGGGATGAATTCCAGCATCCACAGGCCAGTATAAGAAGCACAGTGTATAGTTTCTGCACAGATAGAGGTGGTTGCAGAGAAGAGGGGACAGAAGCAAGTCGCTGAGAACCTGAACCTATGGGACTCGTTAACCTTGAGGGCAAGAAGGGCCAGGTGTATGGGAAGAGCCCAGAGAAGAGACTTTGGGTGAAACAAATTACATAGCTAGGAACCGTATAGGGCAGGGATAATCCATTTGTTTATCTAACACTTGCACAGAGGCAAATTTTGTTTCAGAAATTTAGTAATGTTTTTCAAATGGTGTTTAAAGTAAAATTTACAGTGCCATATCTAATAATATTAGTGAAAGTAGATATGCAATTGTTTTTTCTCTTCCTCACCATCAGTGTATTATTCTCTCCTTGATATAGTTATTTTAAAATTTTGTTGTTCAGTCTGTAGGTCAAGTCCAACTCTTTGAGACTCCATGGACTGCAGTACATCAGCCTTCCCTGTCCTCCACTCTCTCCTGGAGTTTGTTCAAATTCATGTCCATTGAGCTGGTGATGCCATCCACCCTTCTCACCCTCTGTCTTCCCCTGCACCTTCTGCCTTCAATCTTTCCCAGCATCAGAGTCTTTTCCAAAGAGTCTTGGCATCAGATGGCCAAAGCATTGGAACTTCAGCTTCAGCATCAGTCCTTCCAATGTATATTCTGCGTTAATCTCCTTTAGGATTAACTGGTTTGATCCCCTTGCAGTCCAAGAGACTCTCAAGGATGTTCTCCAGCACCACAGTTAAAAAGCATCTATTTTTTTGGCACTCAATCTTCATTATGGTCCAAACCTGACATCCATGCATGACTACTGGAAAAACCATAACTTTGACTATGCAGACCTTTGTTGGCAAAGTAATGTCTCTGCTTTTTAGTATGCTGGCTAGGCTTGTCATAGCTTTCCTTCCAAGGAGTAAGGGCCTTTTAATTTCATGGCTGCAGTCACTGTTCACAGTGATTTTGGAGCCCAAGAAAATAAAATGTCACTGTTTCCATTTTTTACCCTTCTATTTGCCATGAAGTGATGGGACCAGATGCCATGATATTAGTTTTTTTAATGTTGAGTTTTAAGAATTGATTTATTCTATTCATAGGATAGTGGATGAAGATGTGTGCCTGAGTCCTGCAGATAAGAAAATTGAGCCATGGTAACTGTTGCCACCTTGTGGTAGACTGGAAGAAATTCACAGTATCTTGACGCTTCAGCACCCAGGTGTTCTTTCACCGTGTTGCGTTTGACATTTACTCTTCGCCAGGCCCTGGCTAAGATAATCAATGTGTGTAGAATGCAGAATGCAGTCATCCAGACACAATTTATTGTTAAAGCATTGTCATAGGAAACAGCACTTTTTTGGGGTGGGGGTGATGGGAGAACCGGAAAGACTTTCCCCAAAAAGCAAAATCCAAGATAGCCAGCATGTGTAACCAGGCTGACTCTAGTCTATGTGGCTTTCTGTGATGAAAGTAATTTCCTAAGCAGGAGGTTTTTGTTGCCCATTCTTACTGGTTCTTTCTCAATAATAAGGAAGGAGAAGAGAGATTGGGAGTTTGGGATTGACAAATACATCCTGTTGTATTTAAAATAGATAACCAACAAGGACTTACTGTACAGCACACAGAATTCTGCTAAGTATTCTGTAATAACCTCAATGGGAAAATAATTTTTAATTTTTTAAAATAAATACAGTATTTTTTAATTATAAAGAAGAAGAAGAGGGAAGGTGCATTGCTGACTAGCTTCAGAACCTCAGAGAGCATGGGGAGTGCTCTCTCCATTTCTTTGCCTCTCCAGATACATTCTCCACCAACCTTCATCCTACCCTGCCCCCAGAAGGCTGACCAGTGCCGACTGCCTCTGTCCTCTGTGTCGCACACTGACGTAGTTCCCATTCAGAGAATCCTTGTAGAGTGGAGGCATTGGCAAAAGATCTGCCAAAGGAAGGAGAATTCGATCTGATATTTATGCCCAGATTCTCTCTTATCCAGGCAGGGATCCCACAATGAAAAGTCTCAGTTTTTCTCCCCCTTTTCCTTTCAGAGCCAGAGGTACTAACCAGGACAGGCTGTTAGCTCCAGAGTGTTACGCTTCAGTTCAGTTCAGTCGCTCAATCGTGTCAGATTCTTTGCAACCCTGTGGACTACAGCACGCCAGGCTTCCCTGTCCATCACCAACTCCCAGAGTTTACTCAAACTCATGTCCATCAAGTCCGTGATGCCATCCAACTATCTTATCCTCTGCCGTCCCCTTCTCCTCCTGCCTTCAATCTTTCCCAGCATTGGATCTTTTCCAAATGGTCATTTCTTCACATCAGGTGGCCAAAGTATTAGTCTTGCACTAATCCTTGTGGTTTTCCTGTACTCTGCCAACGCCTTTGTAAATAATCCCTTCAATTATCCTGATTTAAATGTGCCATTGGTTTCCTGCTTCCCTGGCTGACATAAAAAAATTAATTAAAAAATTGTTGAGTATATAAATTCTATGTAAACAAGTACTTCCCTGGTGGTGCAGTGGTTTAGACTTTGCCTTCCCTTGCAGGGGGGTTCTGGTTCAATCCCTGGTAGGGGAGCTAAGATTCCACATGCTTCATGGCCAAAAAACTAAAACATAAAACAGAAGTGATATTGTAACAAATTCAACAAAGACTAAAAATGGTCCACATTTTAAAAAGCTTTGAAATAAATAAATGTTATGTAAATGAATTCAATAACTGAATGAATAAAGTCATGAATGAATGAATGAGCGTTGAGATGAATGTGTGCGAATTGAATGCAGACAGGTAGAATGTATTAATATTTCATGCAAGAATAAGTGAATAATGACTAAGCAAATGAATAATACCTATGTGAACACATGAATGGAAGTGTAGATGAATGAACTCATGAAAACATGAATTGAGACTAGTTTGAATAGTTTGAATCTATCTGAATGCTTGACTTCACCACCTCCCATGCTTCCATCTGCTAGAATACTGCAAAGAGAAGGAATGATGAACTCCCTAAAACAGGACTGTTACACAGAAACAGAGTTTAGAGAGAGGCGCTCAGAGCTTAGGTTAGGAAAAAAAGTTTCAAGAAAAGAGTAAGTTAACTTTTAAAAGGGCAGAGAGTAAAGGTAAAGATATCCTTAGAGGGGCAGAAAACACAGAGTGGAAGGATTAAGCTCCTTTGTCCTAGAAGGAAATTAACAGTCAGAGACTCAGAGACAAGGAGCCACGGGATGTGAAGCAAGCCAGTAACTATTTTCTTCGTCTTCTTTTTTTTTTTTTAAAGAGCATCTACATTTTTCATAAAACCAACTGAACGACTTTGAAGCTGAATGACATTGCATAATTAACTCATTACAGAATGAAACTTTTAGGAAACAAAATGTAGAATGGATATAAACAACACTTTAAAGGAGATCACATGTGACTTGGGATCAAAGTCTAGCACTGGAATACTGTTTCAAGGATGACTGAACCATATTAGTGAATCACCAAAGGAATAAAATGCATGAAAATTCTAGGTAGCTCATTCCTCTGCCTTCAGATAAAATCTCCACAAATTGACCTAGGTGATGTGATTATTGTCTACTGTAAGCACTCCTAGGGAATAAGCCTCAAACAAACTTTCTTGAAGTACAAAAATTTAAAGGTAATGTACTAACCATAGACTACATATATTTAAAACATGTAGTTTAAACATATTAAACATACTAACGCAGAATCTAGTTGTTTATAAGAACTAATCTCAAAATATACATATGGGAATTTACACATATTTAGAAGTTATCAAAAATCTATGTGTAATCTAGTTGTTGTTTAGTCCGTAAGTCATGCTTGACTGTTGAGACCCCTCTTTTGAGACCCTATGGACTGTAATCCGCCAGACTCCTCTGTCCATGGGATTTTCCAGGCAGGAATACTGGAGCGGCTTGCCATTTCCTTCTCCAGAGGGTCTTCCCAACCTAGGGACTGAACCCGGGTCTCCTGCCGCTAGAGCTTACTACCGCAGGCTGGCTGTGCCCAAGGGTTCTCAGCTATATATCTGTCCCTCCCTCCCACTCGAGCTGCACTGTGGGTCTGGGGAAGAAGCTGCTATCTGGGTTTCTTTCCTTTGGGTTGTTTATGGCAGAGGTACATTATGCTCGATCTCAGCCAGGAAAGAATGCAATGTCCGCCAAGTTTCTGAAGAGTGAACTGGCTACTGCCTGCTTGAGAGCACAGGCGCTAATCCTCACGGGCCATCACCAGGCTGAGCTTCAAAGCACCTTTTGTTTTAGGATTCCACGTGGTCGTCATCACTCTCATCGCTGTTGTCATTCTCCTCCTCTTCCCTCTTCAACATTTTCAGATATCTACTAGCTAAAATCGTCTTTGATGATGTATCTGCAAGAGGCTAAAAAGTTTCTGATTCCTCCGCAGTATTTGATAAATCACTGTGAGTGCTTTCTTTTCTTCTCCACTCGGGTTGCTACAGGAATAGGTGGTGAGATAGTGAACAGTGTTGCGTGACCTTGGCCGTGAGCACCAGGGCTTCCTGGACACCTCACGGGGAGCTCTTTACGACGACTCAGATGTGGGACAAGGGCAACAGCAGCAGCCGCTGCTCCCCGCATTGTCCTTGCCCAGGACCACCTCTGCCTTCTCCGTTCCCGCCCCTGCAGCAGCAGCCACGTGGGAGTTACAGTGTCTGGCCAGCAACCACTGCCATGAGGATCAGATAAGATATGAACGTGATAGAAATGGAAGCATTTAAATGCTACATTTGGGTGCAGAGGTGAGGGGATCAATGAAATATTTTTCTTAAGACTCAGGTATTATCCATTCAACTGTGGGGTCATGTTGCAGAAATCCCTTTTCAAAGGAGCATGGCCCTTACATGGGCCATGTAAGGTCACAGTACAAGGTCACTGATTTAACTGACTTGTTCTGAAAATAAGACCCTTGGTTGAGATCCAGGCTAAAACATGCAGAGGATAGAATTAAAAGCAATTTCAATCACAAAGAACCAAATGATCATCTGAGCCCATGTTTTCTAATTTCCTCTTGCTTGAGTTCAAATTCCTATTTAATAATTAAAAAGAGATTAAAGGACACACCCATATTTACAAATATAGACTGGGGAGTACACAATTCTAATGTGAGAAACTTGTGGTAAAGTCTAGAAAATATAAAAAGTATCATTCAGGAAAAGAGTCATGACTGTTGCTCTAGAAATCCAACTTTTTTAGGAATGTTCTTAAGAAGATAATCACACAGATATAAGAAGATATAAGGGCAAAAAGTTCACTGCAGTATTTCTCACACGAGTTAAAAGAGACCAATAATGTAAATGCCCATTATTGGTGTAAATGCCCATTATTGGAAGACTATAAAACAATAACTAATAACAACAACACTTGCCAAGTATTGATCTAAGTATATATTAACTCATTTAATTGTTGCAATAATCTTAAAAAGAAGAAAGCACTGTTTTACCCAGTTTAGAGAGGAGGAAACTGAGACACAGAATTCAATTTAATTTCACAAAGCTAGAAATTGATGGGACTAGCATTTGAATTCAAGCAGTCTGGTTCAACGTCTAGGTGCTTAAAACTATGCCATGCTGCCTTTATATCTTCAAAATTCTCTAGCATGTTTATCTTTATTGATAAGGAAAGATGCCTACAAAACATTGGCCTAAAAATATGTATGTTACAGAATAACACATACAACCAGATCCTACACATGAAAAATTATAAACAAAACCACAGAGAGAAATTTGGATGAATGGTCCCCAAAATGGTAAATTTTTACAATTCAGTTCAGTTCAGTTGCTTAGTCGTGTCTGACTCTTTGCGACCACATGAATTGCAGCATGCCAGGCCTCCCTATCCATCACCAACTCCCAGAGTTCACTCACGTCCATCGAGTCCGTGATGCCATCCAGCCATCTCATCTTCTGTTGTCCCCTTCTCCTCCTGTCCCCAATCCCTCCCAGCATCAGAGTCTTTTCCAATGAGTCAACTCTTCGCATGAGGTGGCCAAAGTACTGGAGTTTCAGCTTCAGCATCATTCCTTCCAAAGAAATCCCAGGGTTGATCTCTTTCAGAATGGACAGGTTGGATCTCCTTGCTGTCCAAGGGATTCTCAAGAGTCTTCTCCAACTCCACAGTTCAAAAGCATCAATTCTTCAGCCTTCAGCTTTCTTCACAGTCCAACTCTC
This sequence comes from Ovis canadensis, assembly GCF_042477335.2. Taxonomy (NCBI): domain Eukaryota; kingdom Metazoa; phylum Chordata; class Mammalia; order Artiodactyla; family Bovidae; genus Ovis; species Ovis canadensis. The sequence goes on from NC_091245.1 coordinate 229,867,310, forward strand.
ACATTCATACATGACCACTGGAAAAACCATAGCCTTGACTAGACGGACCTTTGTTGGCAAAGTAATATCTCTGCTTTTCAATATACTGTCTAGGTTGGTCATAACTTTTCTTCCAAGAAGTAAGAGTCTTTTAATTTGATGGCTGCAGTCACCATCTGCAGTGATTTTGGAACCCCCCAAAATAAAGTCTGACACTGTTTCCCCATCTATTTCAATTACTATGTAATTGAATTACTATCATTTTAACAAAACTGATAAAGTTAATGTTCCAAAATTAAGCACCACCTCACTTGGACACTCACCCATCTCACATGTAGGAACATCGTCATCTTTCAGACATCGTTGTAGATACTGTAGACCAAGGCCCCCACTGCACTCTGGCCTTGCTGCAGTAACTACACAGTTTTGTCTCTGATACTCAAGTGCTGTCTACCTCTACCATTCTTGAATCCCAATATCCCCATTGATATCTAGGAGTTCCATTTCAAGACACCAACTATGCAACTTGCGGAAAACAGTGATAACCAGACTTTCCGGGGCAATGTCAGTGGCTTCTCTCTAGTGCATTTCTTATTATCTAGGTAAAGCAAGTGCATCTGGCCCTCCTGGGGAACACAGGTTAGGATCTTAGACTCTTAGTAAATCTATTCTAATGTTTCCTACGCCAAGATCCAGCTCAATGTCATGGCAAGGAAGTTCTGGAAACTCCACTTCAGTTACAGTAAGCTTTCATTATGTTCAGGTTCCAAAGCACCATCACAACACTTCAAACTGATTCCAGTGTCTCTGCCAGAGGTTAAGTCTTGAGTCATCGGTAAGCACCTCCATGTCAACAAATCCCCTTTCTCCGGAGTTCCATGGTAATAACAAGATCCACTCATGTATCTTTCCCCTCATTCTTTGCTGATTGCATTAGCAAACTTCTGCAATTCCTTTGATGGATTATTTATTTGTTCCTAGAATAAGGCTCATGTTTTACTTCTAAAGCTGGGCCTAGAACCGACTGGTTATAAGCCTGGAGATAATAAGGGGTTGTAGCGAAGGGCCTTGAGGAGAACCAGCATCATCTTGTGAGATATGGGCATCACATAGGGTCATTGCCTGCCTCTAGGCAAGAGAAAGACAGAGCTGTTTCATTTTATTATTATTAAAGTATAATTGCTTTAAAGTGTTGTGTTAGTTTCTGTTGTACAACAAAGTAAATCAGCTCTGTATACACATATATCGCCTCCCTATTGTACCTGCCTCCTTTGTCTCCCATCCCGCCCCCTAGGTGAGCACAGAACAGCAAGCTGAGCCTCTTGTGCGATACAGCAGTTTCCCACTAGCTATCTATTTCACGTGCGGTAGTGTATCTATGGCAGTGCTACTCTCCCAATTCATTCCATCCTCCCCTTCCCGCCCCCCACCCCACATCCACATTCCATTGTCTACATCTGCATGGAAGCAACCTAAACGTCCATCAGTAGATGAATGGATAAAGAAGACGTGGTACATACATACAATGGAATATCAGTCATAAAAAGGAATGATATTGGGTCATCTATAGAGATGTACATAGACCTAGTCTGTCATACAGAATAAAGTAAGTCTGAAAGAGAAAAACAAATAGTATACATTAATGCATATACATGGAATCTAGAAAAATGGTACAGATAAACCTAGGGGTGTTGGCTAAGAGGAGCTACCCCATGTCCAAGGAGCGGCGGCAGCATGGGCAAAGGAGGGCTGAAAGGAGCTACTCCCTGTTCAAGGTCAGGAGGGGCGGATGTAAGGAGATACCCTTTGTCCAAGGTAAGGAGCAGCGGCTGTGCTTTGCTGGAGCAGCCGTGAAGAGATACCCCACGTCTAAGCTAAGAGAAACCCAAGTAACAGAGTAGGTGCTGCGAGAGGGCATCAGAGGGCAGACACACTGAAACCATACTCACAGAAAACTAGTCAATCTAATCACACTAGGACCACAGCCTTGTCTAACTCAGTGAAACTAAGCCATGCCGTGTGGGGCCACCCAAGACGGGCAGGTCATGGTGGAGAAGTCAGACAGAATGTGGCCCACTGGAGAAGGGAATGGCAAACCACTTCAGTATTCTTGCCTTGAGAACCCCATGAACAGTATGAAAAGGCAAAATGATAGGATACTGAAAGAGGAACTCCCCAGGTCGGTAGGTGCCCAATATGCTACAGGAGATCAGTGGAGAAATAACTCCAGAAAGAATGAAGGGATGGAGCCAAAGCAAAAACAACACCCAGTGTGGATGTGACTGGTGATAGAAGCAAGGTCCAATGCTGTAAAGAGCAATATTGCATAGGAACCTGGAATGTTAGGTCCATGAATCAAGGCAAATTGAAAGTGGTCAAACAGGAGATGGCAAGAGTGAACATCAACATTCTAGGAATCAGCGAACTAAAATGGACTGGAATAGGTGAATTTAACTCAGATGACCATTATATCTACTACTGCGGGCAGGAATCCCTTAGAAGAAATGGAGTAGACATCATGGTCAACAAAAGAGTCCAAAATGCAGTACTTGGATGCAATCTCAAAAATGACAAAAAGATCTCTGTTCGTTTCCAAGGCAAACCATTCAATATCATAGTAATCCAAGTCTATGCCCCAACCAGTAACACTGAAGAAGCTGAACGGTTCTATGAAGACCTACAAGACCTTTTAGAACTAATACTCAAAAAAGATGTCCTTTTCATTATAGGGGACTGGAATGCAAAAGTAGGAAGTCAAGAAACACCTGGAGTAACAGGAAAATTTGGCCTTGGACTGTGGAATGAAGCAGGGGAAAGGCTATTAGAGTTTTGCCAAGAAAATGCACTGGTCATAGCAAACTCCCTCCTCCAACAACACAAGAGAAGATTCTGCACATGGACATCACCAGATGGTCAATAACAAAATCAGATTGATTATATTCTTTGCAGTCAAAGACGGAGAAGCTCTATACAGTCAACAAAAACAAGCCCAGGAGCTGACTGGCTCAGATCATGAACTCCTTATTGACAAATTCAGACTTAAATTGAAGAAAGTAGGGAAAACCACTCAACCATTCAGGTAGGACCTAAACCAAATCCCTTATGATTGTACAGTGGAAGTGAGAAATAGATTTAAGCGCCTAGATAGAGTGCCTGATGAACTATGAACGGAGGTTTGTGACATTGTACAGGAGACAGGGATCAAGACCATCCCCATGGAGAAGAAATGCAAAAAAGCAAAATGGCTGTCTGAGGAGGCCTTACAAATAGCTGTGAAAGAAGAAAAGTGAAAAGCAAAGGAGAAAAGGAAAGATATAAGTATCTGAATGCAGAGTTCCAAAGAATAGCAAGGAGAGATAAGAAAGACTTCCTCAGCAATCAATGCAAAGAAATAGAGGAAAACAACAGAATGGGAAAGACTAGCGATCTCTTCAAGAAAATTAGAGATACCAAGGGAACATTTCATGCAAAGATGGGCTCGATATAGGACAGAAATGGTATGGACCTAACACAAGCAGAAGATATTAAGAAGAGGTGGCAAGAATACGCAGAAGAACTGTACAAAAAAGATCTTCATGACCCAGATAATCACGATGGTGTGATCACTCATCTAGAGCCAGACATCTTGGAATGTGAAGTCAAGTGGGCCTTAGAAAGCATCACTACGAACAAAGCTAGTGCAGGTGATGGAATTCCAGTGGAGTTCTTTCAAATCCTGGGAGATGATGCTGTGAAAGTGCTATACTCAATATGCCAGCAAATTTGGAAAACTCAGCAGTGGCCACAGGACTGGAAAAGGTCAGTTTTCATTCCAATCCCAAAGAAAGGCAAAGCGAAAGAATGCTCAAACTACCGCACAACTGCATTCATCTCACATGCTAGTAAAGTAATCTTAAAATTCTCCAAGCCAGGCTTCAGCAATACGTGAACTGTGAACTTCCAGATGTTCAGTGGTTTTAGAAAAAGTAGAGGAAGCAGAGATCAAATTGCCAACATCCACTGGATCATGGAAAAAAGAAGAGAGTTCCAGAAAAACATCTATTTCTGCTTTATTAACTATGCCAAAGCCTTTGACTGTGTGGATCACAATAAACTGTGGAAAATTCTTCAATAGATGGGAATACCAGACCACCTGACCTGCCTCTTGAGAAACCTATATGCAGGTCAGGAAGAAACAGTTAGAACTGGACATGGAACAACAGACTGGTTCCAAATAGGAAAAGGAGTACATCAAGGCTGTATATTGTCATCCTGCTTATTTAACTTATACGTACAGTACATCATGAGAAATGCTGGGCTGGAAGAAGCACAAGCTGGAATCAAGATTGCCAGGAGAAATATCAATAACCTCAGATATGCAGGTGACACCACCCTTATGGCAGAAAGTGAAGAAGAACTAAAGAGCTTCCTGATGAAAGTGAAAGAGGAGAGGAAAAAAGTTGGCTTAAAGCTCAACATTCAGAAAACTAAGATCATGGCATCTGGTCCCATCACTTCATGGCAAATAGATGGGGAAACAGTGTCAGACTTTATTTTTTGGGCTCCAAAATCACTGCAGATGGTGACTGCAGCCATGAAATTAAGACACTTACTCCTTGGAAGGAAAATTGTGACCAATCTAGATAGCATATTCAAAAGCAGAGATATTACTTTGCCTACAAAGGTCCATCTAGTCAAGGCTATGGTTTTTCCAGTGGTCATGGATGGATGTGAGAGTTGGACTATAAAGAAAGCTGAGCACCGAAGAATTGATGCTTTTGAACTGTGGTGTTGGAGAAGACTCTTGAGAGTCCCTTGGACTGCAAGGAGATCCATCCAACTTGTCCATCCTAAAGGAGATCAATCCTGGGTGTTCATTGGAAGGACTGATGCTGAAGCTTAAACTCCAATACTTTGGCTGCCTCATGCGAAGAGCTGACTCATTGGAAAAGACTCTGATGCTGGGAGGGATTGGGGGCAGGAGGAGAAGGGGATGACAGAGGATGAGATGGCTGGATGGCATCACTGACTCGATGGACATGACTTTGAGTGAACTCCGGGAGTTGGTGATGGACACGGAGGCCTGGTGTGCTGTGATTCATCGGTTCGCAAAGAGTCAGACACGACTAAGTGACTGAACTGAACTGAACTGAAACCTATTTGCAGGGCCTGAATAGGGACACAGCTGTTTCTGATAGTAAGGCTCAGGGAAATCTGAGGTTAAGGGTCTCAGACTCATCCCCCCAGTCCCAGGTCTCAGGGTCCCTTTCTTTCCTATCAGGGCACTGACTTCGATATAGGAGATCTGGTGAAGCTGTGCATCTAGTCTGCCTTCTTGGCGCTCTGCCACTCTTCTAATCAGATCTGAGCCTGGTTTCCAGGACATTCTGATACTCAGGAGCTCCTTCAGTGGGCTGTGTAAGAGTGACTGACTTGGGCTAAAACCAGAGCAACTATGGCCACATTCATCAGGGCTGTGGCTTAATTTTTCCCTGGCAGAAGTCTGGGACTTTGCCTTCTCCTGAACCAAGACTCAGGAAGGATGTTTAGATGTGACAGTGAAGGCAGTATCTCTTCCTGTAGCAACCTCTGCTAGCTGGAAAAGGACATATTCTGGGGGTACACAGGGAACAGGGGACACTGGAGACCCCAGACTTTGCAGCACACACTACTGTGGCTCCTTATGTTCTGTAGGATCCAGCCATCCTCACAGTTTGGCTAAACCCATCTTTAGCTGCTTATACTATTCAAGTGCCAGCTTTTAATAATAGCTGTCCTGCAGAGTTATTTGGAAAACTAGAGATTATAAAAATAGATATGCTGCAGTATTTAATAAAGTATATAATCAGAAAAAGTTACTACAGTTATTTTGATCAGGAATAGAAATAGCAACCATGAGTGGTGGAAGGGCAATGCTGTGCCCAACAATTAACACAAAATTTTAAAAAATCATTTAGAGTGAGAGGGATTGGAACCCACAACTCTCATTAGGGTTGTGTTATCCCCCAAACTTGGTTTTGCCTCTTTTGTGGGTGTCAAGCCAAAGAGTGGGAGAAAGGAGGAATTATTACTCCCAGTAACTAGGGAGTACACTGGGATCTTTCCAATGCAGTGTCTCCCCAAGCAGCAAAACTGGGGAAGTTTTAAGCTAAGGGTACCTGTATATTCATGAAGGGGTTTTGTTGGTTTATTCATACTGATGAAGGGGCTTAAACAGAGGAGAATTCAGCATAGCATTAAGGCAAAGGTTGATAGAATCCAGGCTCTAGTTAAAGTTACCAGGGTCAGGAAAGCTGGCATCATCATTCCTTAGGTTCCAGTTAGTCTAGTGGCTGCATGTTCAAAACGGTTTAGATCCTGCAAAACAGCTCAAGAATGTGTTTCAGGCTAATCTCTACCTTCAAAACAGAACTAGGACTCTTTGTAACTGATATATAGTCTTCAATATGGTTAAATTCCTGGAGAAAGAAATGGCAACCCACTCCAGTATCCTTGCCTGGAAAATCCCATGGAGAGAGGAGCCTGGTAGCTATAGTCCAAGGGGTCACGAAGAGTCGGACATGGCTGAGCACACACACACGGTTAAATTATTTCCCTGGCCTAATAGCAATCGTTTATTCTTACAACTCTTTTGTTTCCTTAACTTTCTTTCCTTATTAACTATTGAGATCCATTCTCCTGCAAAAGCAAGCACTGTGGCCAGGCTTAGATCCCAAAATGACTTAGGCCTAACATGGCTTCTCTTATGTCAAGAAAATTATGTCTAGTTCTTTTCCTTCCAGACCCCCTACCCTATTTGCCTACAGTTGTGGGTATGGTAGCAGGGCCTTTCAGGGTTGTGGGAGCTATGAGAATAGCCCAGAAACTGGGGAATGGCCCTGTCCTCACCAAATTCACAGCTTTAATGCTAGAATCCTGCTCCTGTTGTTGTCAGATCATAGCTCTGTACTCACACCACAACGCCCTCACCCCTCAACACCCTGTCCTCATAACTGGTGTTCAGGACTTTGCATACCTCTGCCTTTTACCCTGGAACTGCTCTTAGCTGGCTGCTGATGAGGGGCTGGAGGGCTGGGCCCTGGAGAGAGGGAGAGAAAGTACTACTGTGGGGGACTTCCCTGGTGGTCCAATGATTAAGACTCCACACTTCCAGTGCAGGGGGCTTGAGTGTGACCCTTAGTGGGGAGCTAAGATCCTGGGTTTGATCTCTGGTGGGGGAACTAAGATCCCATAGGCTGCCTGCAGTGTGGCAAAAAAATAATAATAATAAAAAAAAATTTTTTTTGTATTGCTGTGCAGCTGTAAATGGCCATCTCTGAGGAGCCTGATAAAACTGTGCTTGGTACTCAGAAAGAGGGGCTTCCCAGGTGACTTGGTGGTAAAGAATCCACCTGCCAATGCAGAAGACTCAGGTTTGATCCCTGGGTTGGGAAGATCCCCTGGAGAATAAAATGGCAACTCACTGCAGTATTCTTGCCTGGGAAATCCCATGGACAGAGGATCTTTGTGGGCTACAGTCCATGGGGCCGCAAATAGTCACCGATGACTTAGTGACTTACTGACTAAATAACTAAGAGAGAGCCATACACCCACCCCATGTCTCTGTAGGTGTTCCCTCCTTCCAGTTCCTCTCTCCTGCTGGATCCACCTCAGAATTGCCCACCATCCAGTTTGCTGATTCCCATATGTGCTACTTCTTATACTACTATCTCTATACAGTCCCTACACATAATTAAGGCATTGATGAGGTTCAGGACACACTACGCCAAACTACGGCAACTTGGCATATTAAATAGCTTTAGCTGAAAAAAAATTTTAAGAAAGGTAGATACCGGAATTTCACTCTGACTTACCCATTTCTCAACTTCCCTGAAATAGGTCACAAAACTCCTGTGTGAAAGGTACCCTTGGAGGAGCGAAGATATTCTTATTATTACAATGGGAATTTGGAGCCAAGAAATTTGTACAACCTAACCTGGAAAATCCCATGGGCGGCGGAGCCTGGTAGCCTGCAGTCCATGGGGTCGCGAAGAGTCGGACACGACTAAGCAACTTCACTTTCACTTTTCATTTTCATGCATTGGAGAAGGAAATGGCAACCCACTCCAGTGTTCTTGCCTGGAGAATCCCAGGGACGGGGGAGCCTGGGAGGCTGCCGTCTATGGGGCCATACAGAGTTGGACAGGACTGAAAAGACTTAGCAACAGCAGCAACCTTATTTAAGTCAGCCTTTATGCAAACTGGATACAGCCACTATGGAAGACAGTATGGAGATTCCTTAAAAAGCTAGGAATAATTAAAAAAAGAAAAAAAAAGCTAGGAATAAAACCACCATATGACTCAGCAATCCCATTCCTAGGCATATACCCTGAGGAAAACAAAACTGGAAAAGACACATGTACCCCAATGTTCATTGCAGCTCTATTTACAAATAGCTAGAACTGGAAGCAACCTAGATATCCATCAAGAGATGAAGGGATAAAGAAGCTGTGGTACGTATATACTATATACTCAGTTCAGTTCAGTTCAGTCGCTCAGTCGTGTACGACTCTTTGCGACCCCATGAATCACAGCATGCCAGGCCTCCCTGTCCATCACCAACTCCCGGAGTTCAATCAAACTCATGTCCGTCGAGTCGGGGATGCCATCCAGCCATCTCATCCTCTGTTGTCCCCTTCTCCTCCTGCCCCCAATCCCTCCCAGCATCAAAGTCTTTTCCAATGAGTCAACTCTTCTCATGAGGTGGCCAAAGTACTGAAGTTTCAGCTTTAGCATCATTCCTTCCAATGAACACCCAAGACTGATCTCCTTTAGGATGGACTGGTTGGATCTCCTTGCAGTCCAAGGGACTCTCAAGAGTCTTCTCCAACACCACAGTTCAAAAGCATCAATTCTTCGGTGCTCAGCTTTCTTCACAGTCCAACTCTCACATCCATACATGACCACTGGAAAAACCATAGCCTTGACTAGATGGACCTTTGTTGGCAAAGTAATGTCTCTGCTTTTCAATATGCTATCTAGATTGGTCATAACTTTTCTTCCAAGGAGTAAGTGTCTTTTAATTTCATGGCTGCAATCACCATCTGCAATGATTTTGGAGCCCCCCAAAATAAAGTCTGACACTGTTTCCACTGTTACCCCATCTATTTGCCATGAAGTGATGGGACCAGATGCCATGATCTTCGTTTTCTGAATGTTGAGCTTTAAGCCAACTTGTTCACTCTCCTCTTTCACTTTCATCAAGAGGCTTTTGAGTTCCTCTTCACTTTCTGCCATAAGGGTGGTGTCATCTGCATATCTGAGGTTATTGATATTTCTCCCAGCAATCTTGATTCCAGCTTGTGCTTCATCCAGCCCAGCATTTGTCATGATGTACACTGCATAGAAGTTAAATAAGCAGGATGACAATATACAGCCTTGACGTACTCCTTTTCCTATTTGGAACCAGTCTGTTGTTCCATGTCCAGTTCTAACTGTTTCTTCCTGACCTGCATATAGGTTTCTCAAGAGGCAGGTCAGGTGGTCTGGTATTCCTATCTCTTTCAGAATTTTCCACGGTTTATTGTGATCCACATACTATATACTACTCAGCCATAGAAATAAATACATTTGACTCAGTGCTAATGAGGTGGATGAACCTAGAGTCTATTATAGAGTGAAGTAAGTCAGAAAAAAGAAATATAAATATCATACACTGATGTATATATATGGAATCTAGAAAGCTGGTACTGAAGAATTTATTTGCAGGGCAGTAATGGAGAAACAGACATAGAGAATAGACCTATGGACATGGAGGAGGGGGATAAGGGAAAGGGTGAGATGTATGGAGAGAGTAACATGGAAATTTACATTACCATATGTAAAATAGATAGCCAGTGGGAATTTGCTGTTTGACTCAGGGAACACAAACATGGGCTCTGTGACATTCTAGAAGGGTGGTTTGGGAAGGGAAATGGGAGGAAGTTCCTGGAGGGAGGGGACATTGGTGTATCCATGGTTGATTCTTGTTGATGTTTGACAAAAAACCACAAAATTCTGTACAGCAATTATCCTTCAATTAATAAAACGGAAAAAAAAAAATACATCTCTTATGAATCCTGTCCCTTTGACGCAGTAAGCTTTTTTCACCTTCTTAGGGTCCCTGGCTGGATCTGGAAATTAACCTGACAAAGACAAAGAGGAGAAAAACATGTAAATTTTATTGAATTGTTACATGTACACAGGAGACTTCACAAGAAAACAAAGGATCAGAATAAGTGACCAGAGCAGGAAACTCCCAACCTTTGGACAAAGAAACAATAAATTTCTGAACAACTGCCAAGACAAAGGGGTTTGGGATAGTGGTAGTAAGTGGTATAGCAATAACTACATGAGAAGGGTGACTTTTTTTTTTCTTTAACTTTTTTTCCCCAGAATTTTAAATTTATTTTTCTAATTGAAAGATAATTGCTTTACAGAATTTTGTGGTTTTTCTGGCATACATCAGCGAGAATCAACCACAGCTTCTTTATTCATTCATCTGTCAGTACACAGCTAGGTTGCTTCCATGTTCTAGCTATTGTAAAGAGCACTGCAGTGAACACTGGGGTACGTGTGTCTTTTTCAATTTTGTTTTCCTCAGGGCATATGCCTAGGAATGGGATTGTTGAGTCATATGGTGGTTTTATTCCTAGCTTTTTAAGGAATCTCCATAGCAGCTGTATCAATTTACATTCCAACCAGCAATGCAAGAGGGGTCCCTTTTTTCCACACCCTCTCTAGCATTTATTATTTGTAGACTTTTTGATGATGGCCATTCTGACTGGTGTGAGTTGGTATCTTATTGTAGTTTTGATTTGCATGGGAGAAATATCAATAACCTCAGATATGCAGATGACACCACCCTTATGGCAGAAAGTGAAGAGGAACTCAAAAGCCTCTTGATGAAAGTGAAAGAGGAGAGTGAACAAGTTGGCTTAAAGCTCAACATTCAGAAAACTAAGATCATGGCATCCGGTCCCATCACTTCATGGCAAATAGATGGGGAAACAGTGGAAACAGTGTCAGACTTTATTTTCTTGGGCTCCAAAATCATTGCAGATGGTGATTGCAGCCATGAAATTAAAAGACACTTATTCCTTGGAAGAAAAGTTATGACCAACCTAGATAGCATATTGAAAAGCAGAGACATTACTTTGCCAACAAAGGTCCGTCTAGTCAAGGCTATGGTTTTTCCAGTGGTCATGTATGGATGTGAAAGTTGGACTGTGAAGAAGGCTGAGCGCTGAAGAATTGATGCTTTTGAACTGTGGTGTTGGAGAAGACTCTTGAGAGTTCCTTGGACTGCAAGGAGATCCAACCAGTCCATTCTGAAGGAGATCAGCCCTGGGATTTCTTTGGAAGGAATGATGCTAAAGCTGAAACTCCAGTACTTTGGCCACCTCATGTGAAGAGTTGACTCATTGGAAAAGACTTTGATGCTGGGAGGGATTGGGGGCAGGAGGAGAAGGGGATGACAGAGAATGAGATGGCTGGATGGCATCACTGACTTGGACGTGAATCTGAGTGAACTCCAGGAGTTGGTGATGGACAGGGAGGCCTGGCGTGCTGCGATTCATGGGGTCGCAAAGAGTTGGACACGACTGATCGACTGAACTGAACTGAATGAGCGATATTAGCATCTTTTCATGTGTTTGTCAGCCATCATATATCTTCTTTGGAGAAATGTCTGTTTAGGTCTTTTTCCCACTTTTTGATTGGATTGTTTGTTTTTCTGGTATTGAGTTGTATGAGCTGCTCGTATATTTTTAAAATTAATTATTTGTCAGTTTTTTCCTTTGCTATTATTTTTCTCCCGTTCTGAGGGTTGTCTTTTCACCTTGTTTGTAGTTTCCTTTGCTGTGCAAAAACTTTTAAGTTTAATTTTGTCTCACTTGTTTATTTTTGTTTTTCTTTCCATTACACTGGGAGGTGGGTCCTAGAAGATCTTGCTTTGATTTGTGTCATCAAGTGTTCTGCCTATGTTTTCCTCTAAGAATTTTAGTTTCTGTTCTTACATTTAGGTCTCTAATCCATTTTGAGTTTATCTTTGTGTATAACGTTAGGAAGTGTTCTAATTTCATTCTTTTGCACATAGCTGTCCACTTTTCCCAGCACCACTTACTGAAGAGGGTATCTTTGGCCCATTGTATATTCTTGAGGAGGCAGATATTTTTGAAGAGGAAATAACAGAAAGAGGTAAAACAAAACAAAAATGGTGTTTTGGAGCTTTAATTTTTGCTAAAACAAAAATCATCCTGAAATGATTGAGAATGTATCCTCATCCTAAATGACCAAATATCAATGAACTCATTTATCTTTTAAAATGTATTGCTAAAGAATATATATTTTTTAAATGTAAAAATCATGATTCTCATACAAATATAAAATGAATATGCATCAAAGTTCTTCTTTCAGTGTGTTATTCAATAATTAATGAAGAAACCAGTAAGATATTATAACTGGTTCAAAGGAGAATTCAAAGTGATAGATAAGGAATGCTGACATGAATTGCCAATGATACAAATTCAGTTTCTCCACAAGGGTGGGGAGAGAAATCAATTATCCCTCCACTGGACAGAATTCATTTGCCCATTTTGAGACAAGAGTCATTTGCATTGTCCTCAGCGTCTACCACTTATAGAGTTGTAAGTAGTTCAAAGAAACTCAGAGGAGATAACCCAGGGGGGGATGCATGAGACAGAACACTCAGTTACCTTTTGTTGCCATTTCAAAGTCTTGCACAAATTTTACTGAATGTTGTCAGGATACTTAATTCTCTGCGCATAGTATACAGTATATATTTGTTAAAAAAAAAATCTGGTATGGCTATTACTTATTCAAAATTATGAGGACAAGAATCCTAATTTTGTATTGATGGGTGCAATTCCTTACCTATAAAATTCTTTTTCTAAAAAAAGATAATTATCACTGTAAAAACTTATTTTGTTGCTAATCTGACTGTGTTTATGTATGCTACTAAGGAACATGACTGTTGGATATAACAACGGTAGGGTGGCCAAGAAAAATACAGAATTAATATTGTTTTAGTGTAAGTATATGTCAGATATCAAAAGAAAAAGAGAAAAAATGGCTATGGCTGTTGAGTGGACAACCTAGTATTTCTATCTCACTAAGCTAGGTTTTACTTTGATTTTTCTAGTTGTAAAAATGATGGTAGATCAGGATATAAAATAAGCTCCAATTTTAAAATTTTATTATATTATTCTTATTATTGGTGAGGCTGCATGGCATGCAGGATTTTAGTTCCCCAACCAGGACTGAACCTGCGCACCTTGTAGTCGAAGCAAGAAGTCTTCAACATTGGACCACCAGAGAGGTCCCTGCAATTATTTTTAAACTTAACTTTTATTACCTATTATAGGGTAAGACAAAGTTTTCCTCAACCTTCTTAGGGTCCCTGGCTGGTCTGGAAATTAAACTGACAAAGACAGATTAACAGGAGAAAAACATAAACATTTATTTAATATAATTTTTACATGACACAAGAGTCTTCCTAAGGAAATGATGACCCAAAGAAATGGTTCATCTGGCGTATTTTTATGCTAAATTGATGAAGAGTAGACAGTCTTGGAGAAATATAATGGGTCAAAGAGTCTGAGGTAAGTGTAGTGAACTGGGCAAACCATTCATTTGGATTCTTCTCTAGCCCTTTGTTTACAGAGAGAAGAATGCTCTTTTCCCAGCCAAGGGAAACAGTCCCTTACAGGAGGGTGAGATGACCTGTTTCAGGGAAGAAGTTGGGGGAGGGGTCCAAAGTGACCTCCCTGCTTTTGCTCTTTTCCCTAACTTCTCAGCTTACAATATTCATTATGCCAAGGTGCCATCCTGCACATCCTGAACCTCATCTAACACTCCACTAAGCAATAGTTATGACTTGCATTTCTGCATGAACACCACCCAACCCAACTGCCCAGGAGGAGACTGATCTGACCACATGCTAACTTTTTCTGAGGCCAGAATGGAGCCTGTGGTGACAGCCCCTCACACCCTGCTTATATCACTCAAGAGAGTGTCCATTATGATGAGTAATCACAACTTTCTAGCTCATTCAAGACACTGAAGGACACATTCCTCCCTCTTGTCTAATAAAAACTAAGTCGCTAAGAAAGCATGACTCTTGGATGCAGAACACCTCACAGAAATTTGACAAATATGACATGTTTTCTTCCCTGTTGTATTATAATTTATCTTTTAGGACAAGGTCACACAGACCTCAGTCTCCTCAAGTGTGTTAATTCTACCTACTCAGCAAAACAAAACAAAAGCTAACGTCAAGCAAGGTCATAATAGTTTGAATAAAGACAAGGATAAAATTCTAGAAAAGTTTTAGAGGTAGACTTAATAATTTGCTGTGTGATTAAATAGGAGAAATAAATTGAGGCAGAAGTGGAGAATGCTTCCCAGGCTTCTGGGTTTTGTAGCTGAATACACGGTGCAAGTCAGTCAGTCGTGTCCAACTCTTTGCAACCCCACGGACTATACAGTCCATGGAATTTTCCAGGTCAGAATACTGGAGTGGGTAGCTTTTCCCTTCTCCACAGGATGTTCCCAACCCAGGGATCAAACCCAGGTCTCCCGCGTTGCAGGCAGATTCTCTAGCAGCTGAGCCACAAGGGAAGCCTGAATACACGGCGAGGCCATCACTAAAATGGAAAATCAAGGAGAAGCAGGTTTGGCTTTTATGTAAAAGAGACTGTAAAGGTGAGATTTGAATTTCATACTTTACTGTTTTGCACATTTTCCTTCCATTCAATGGTATTTCCACATTTTGGATAATTTTACTTAGCAAATTACATTAAATTTCAGCTCATTTTCTCTTTAAGAAAAAAAACCGGATAACTCTAAATCATAATAAGTTCTTTTAAATTCCAATCCAAAGAAAATAAACATGGAATTTTAATCACCCTATTCAGCCTCATTGAGGGGAAATGCAGTTTCCTGTTAGGTCTTTTGACATAATGAAAATAGCTTCAAGGTTCCCTTCTCCCTCTCCCCTACCACGTGCCTGATCATGCATGTGTGCCGGCTGGGTCATGTTCCAGGCAAGAATACTTGAACAGGTTGTCATTTCCTTCTCCAGTGGGTCTTCCCAACCCAGGGGTCGAACATGCATCTCTTACATCTCCTGCATTGTTAGGTGGGTTCTTTACCAGCTGAGCCACCAGGGAAGCCCCTGCCTGATCATAAGTGGTACCCTATAAATTATTGCTAAAAAATTAATATATCTTCTTTAATATCTCATTTGTCTCTAATGTGCAATTCTGAGGTCTACTAGAAGCTCTTTTAGTTCATAATCATCTACTATTACCTGGAATATATAGATTTTAACTATGTAAGGTTTATTTTGGTCCACTTACATAGCTAGTGTTGTCCAATGAGTCATGATGTTACCTATTACAGCAAAACAAGACCATGAGCTGGATGTGGCTCAGATCATGAATCCTTATTGCCAAATTCTGACAGAAATTGAAGAAAGTAGGGAAAACCACTAGATCATTCAGGTATGACCTAAATCAAATCCCTTTTGATTATACAGTGGGAATGACAAATAATTCAGGGGATTAGATCTGATAGAGTGCCTGAAGAACTATGGATGGAGGTTCATGACATTATACAGGAGACAGGGATCAAGATCATCCCCAAGAAAAAGAAATGCAAAAAGGCAAAATGGTTGTCGGAGGAGGCTTTACAAATAGCTGAGAAAAGAAGAGAAGCTAAAGGCAAAGGAGAAAAGGAAAGATATATCCATTTGAACGCAGAGTTCCAAAGACTAGCAAGGAGAGATAAAAAACCTTCCTCAGTGATCAATGCAAAGAAATAGAGGAAAACAATAGAGTGGGAAAGACTAGTGATTTCTTCAAGAAAATTAGAGATAACAAGGAAATATTTCATGCAAAGATGAGTCCAATAAAGGACAGAAATGGTATAGACCTAATAGAAGCAGAAGATATTAAGAAGAGGTGGCAAGAATACACAGAAGAACTCCATAAAAAAGATCTTAATGACCTAAATAACCACAATGGTGTAATCACTCACCTAGAGCCAGACATCCTGGAATGCTAAGTCAAGTGGGCCTTAGGAAGCATCACTGTGAACAAAGCTAGTGGAGGTGATGGAATTCCAGTTGAGCTATTTCAAATCCTAAAAGATGATGTTGTGAAAGTGCTATACTCAATATGCCAGAAAATTTGGAAAACTCAGCACTGGCCACGGGACTAGAAAAGGCTGTATATTGTCACCCTGCTTATTTAACTTATATGCAGAGTACATCATGAGAAATGCTGGGCTGGAAGGAGCACAAGCTGGAATCAAGATTGTCAGGAGAAATATCAATAACCTCAGATATGCAGATGACACCAATTTTATGGCAGAAGTGGAGAACTAAAGAGCTTCTTGATGAAAGTGAAAGAGGAGAATTTAAAAGCTGGCTTAAAACTCAACATTCAGAAAACTAATATCATGGCATCCAGTCCCATCACTTCATGGCAAATAGATGGGGAAACAATGGAAACAGTGATAGACACTATTTTCTTGGGCTCCAAAATCACTGCAGATGGTGACTGCAGCCATGAAATTAAAAGACGCTTGTTCCTTGAAAGAAAATCTATGACTAACCTAGACAACATATTAAAAAGCAGAAACATTACTTTACCAACAAAGGTCCGAGTAGTTAAAGCTATGGTTTTTCCAGTAGTCATGTATGGATGTGAGAGTTGGGCCATAAAGAAAGTTGAGCACCAAAAAATTGAACTGTGGTGTTGGAGAGCACCACTTTTGAACTGTGGTGTTGAAGAAGACTCTTGAGAGTCCCTTGGACTGCAAGGAGACCCAACCAGTCACTTCTAAAGGAAATCAGTCCTGAATATTCATTGGAAGGACTGATGCTGAAGCTGAAACTCCAATACTTTGGCCACCTGATGCAAAGAACTGACTCACTGAAAAAGACCCTGTTGCTGGGAAAGATTGAAGGCAGGAGGAGAAGGGGATGACAGACGATGAGATGGTTGGATGGCTTCACTGACTCAATGGACATGAGTTTGAGCAAGCTCCGGGAGTTGGTGATGGACAAGGAAGCCTGGTGTGCTGCAGTCCATGGGGTTGCAAAGATTCGGACCTGACTGATTGATTGAACTGAACTGACTGCACAACAGAGGACCATGTCACAGCTCCATTTAAAATCTCTGTTGTCTTCCCCATAGAATAAGACCCACACTTTAAGTTCCTTGATAATATATATGACTCCTGGCCATCCTTTCAGCTAAGTTCATTTATATTCTGCTTCCAAACTGTACTTGTTATCAAACCACATTTGAGTCCATGGGCCAATCTACTGACACTGGGTTGTGGTGAAAGGAACTGCAGCACTGCTGTACAAGCAGTCCAGGACAGCTGCTGCTCACAAAGTCACAATTCCCTGTCTGTCCTTGGAAGGCCCCATACAGTCCTGCTCAGTTACAAATTTACTCCTCTGCCTAAAATGCCAGTTTCTCTCCTTGTCACCTACTCATATTCTCAGTCTACTCATTGAAAGTCCAGACTCAAATGTCCCCTCTTCAGGTTTTATTTAGAATTCTCCAATATCCTACATAGGTTTCAGCAGAGCATTTTCAAAATCCAGGTGAGGGAGGGCTGTCTCGTGTGTTCAGCTCATGCACAGTTCTCTGATTGGTTGATAGTGAGGTAGCAGGGTGGTGTCACAGGAGTTACCATTATGATCCTTAGGCTCTGGTAGGCCTGAGGGCCATGTTCTCATGATAATCTAGTAGTTTCTTCCACTTGGTGGGGGTTTTCATGTTAGTAAAACAACACAGGAAATGTGCATCAGATACTATTATCTAGGTACTAAAGCAGAAAGGAAATAAAGCAGACAATATGGAGAAGGGGTCTGTCCTTGGAAGGCCCCATACAGTCCTGCTCAGTTACAAATTTACACCTCTGCCTAAGGTGCCAGTTTCTCTCCCTGTCACCTACTCATATTCTCAGTCTACTCATTGAAAGTCCAGACTCAAATGTCCCCTCTTCAGGTTTTATTTAGAATTCTCCAATATCCTACATAGGTATCCCTGATGACTCTGGTAAAAGAATTTGCCTGCCAATGCAGGAGATGCAGTTTCAATCCCCAGTTTGGGAAGGTACCCTGGAGAAGAAATGGTAACCCACTCCAATATTTTTGCCTGGAAAATCCCATGGACAGAGGAACCTGGCAGAGGGCTGCAGTCCATGGGGTCACAAAGAGTTGGACATGACTTAGCAACTGAAAAACAATAAGTATCCTACAGAGAGTTTGTGCAAAGATACGTGTAAAAGAGAGTCTGTTTTTTTAGAGTTTCATTCCAAGTATCTTAGATTGAATTATTAAACCAAATTTCTTTCACTAGATTGCAATTCATCTAGGCATTTAAAAAACAAACAACTGCTGGTATTCTTGAAAAGAAAGTCTTTGGTGATAATAATTCTTCTGACATCAAGCCCAGAAAATATTTTTGACACCATTTTTCTTTAATCCAAAGTATTTTTCCCCTAACATAACCAGATACATTTTGTAAACATCTCATGAAACACTTGTTTTTAAATAATTTCTGAAATTTCTGTTATGAAAATTAACCACTTAAATGATTAAACTCCAACTAGGGTATGAATAACATGCTGAACTCATTGTGTATGAATAGCATGATGAACTCATTGTGGGTACATCAGTACCCAGTATAGATAAGTGCTTTTTGGACTGAATTTACACGAGAGGATCTTAACTGAGGAGTGGAGAGATGAACAATAAAAAATGAGTGTCATGTATCAAAGTGATTAAGGCTCTATAGAAATTTAGATTCTGAGATATATGATTGAGTGGCCACTTTAGAATGGAGGGCCTAGGAAGGCTTCTCTGTGTAGGCTATTCTCAAACTGAGATCTGAAGATTTTTTAAAAGGCAATAAAGTGAAATTTAGAAGAAAGGGCATTCCAGCCAGAGCGCTCCGCAGCACAGCAAGGGAGACAGAAAATGGTAGACAAGGTAGGTGAACAGGCACCCATAGATCATGCAGTTATTTGTAAGCAAGCATAGGTGAATTTAAATCTCCAAGCAAAGGAGATGTTTGTTTAGTAGTAGATGTTTGTTTTTTTAAATGATCCCTTTCAGTTCAGTTCAGTTCAGTCACTCAGTCGTGTCCGACTCTTTGCGACCCCATGAATCACAGCACGCCAGGCCTCCCTGTCCATCACCAACTCCCAGAGTTCACTCAGACTTACATCCATCGAGTCAGTGATGCCATCCAGCCATCTCATCTTCTGTTGGCCCCTTCTCCTCCTGCCCCCAATCCCTCCCAGCATCAGAGTCTTTTCCAATGAGTTAACTCTTCGCATGAGGTGGCCAAAGTATTGGAGTTTCAGCTTTAGCATCATTCCTTCCAAAGAAATCCCAGGCTGATCTCCTTCAGAATGGACTGGTTGGATCTCCTTGCAGTCCAAAGGACTCTCAAGAGTCTTCTCCAACACCACAGTTCAAAAGCATCAATTTTTTGGCGCTCAGCCTTTTTCACAGTCCAACTCTCACATCCATACACGACCACTGGAAAAACCATAGCCTTGACTAGATGGACCTTTGTTGGCAAAGTAATGTCTCTGCTTTTCAATATGCTGTCTAAGTTGGTCATAACTTTCCTTCCAAGGAGTAAGTGTCTTTTAATTTCATGGCTGCAGTCACCATCTGCAGTGATTCTGGAGTACAAAAAAATAAAGTCTGACACTGTTTCCACAGTTTCCCCATCTATTTGCCATGAAATGATGGGACAGGATGCCATGATCTTAGTTTTCTGAATGTTGAGCTTTAAGCCGACTTTTTCACTCTCCTCTTTCACTTTCATCAAGAGGCGTTTTAGTTCCTCTTTGCTTTCTGCTATAAGGGTGGTGTCATCTGCATATCTGAGGTTATTGATATTTCTCCTGGCAATCTTGATTCCAGCTTGTGCAATCTGCAATCCCTTTAGAAGCCCGTAGAGAACAGACTGGAGAGGAAGTGAGGTCATTGGAAGATAATCTGCATATAATTTCAGCTCAGACTAAAATGGTGTTTGTGAAAATGGAGAGTTGAATGCAGTTTCGTAAATGGAGTCAAAAGAACTTGCTCATCCACTGGATGAAGGGGAAGAAGAGGAGGGAGAGCTGTAAATTCACTTCAGAATATAGACTATTTACATTCTTTAGGATGCTTTGCAACATCTGGTGTCTTCCTCACTAAGGAATTAAACTCTTGACACATTTTCATTTTATATTTATATATTTGCATGCAAATATATTTGTGGGCTTTCACCTTCCACCAGGGCCACACCTTGAAGGTTTCATTTTGGCTTCCCTGGTAGCTCAGCTGGTAAAGAATCCGCCTGCAATGTGGGAGACCTGGGTTCAATCCCTGGGTTGGGAAGATCCCCTGGAAAAGCGAACAGCTACCCACTCTAGCATTCTGGCTTGGAGAATGCCATGGACTGTACAGTCCATTGGGTCGCAAAGAGTTGGACACGACTGAGCGACTTTCACTCACTTCACCTTTCAAACACAATCTTTAACAGATGAAATGAGTTGAAGAGTAAATGGGAAATGAGGAGAAGAGATAACACACCTGTCTACAACTCAAAGAAGTTTGGATTAAAGGTCGTGTTGTTCCATTACCCTTCCAGAGCGGCAGCACCTACAATTGCTCTGGGGAACTACCCAATCATTACAGCGTGCCTTCTCAATACAACCACCAGACAAGATGCTCCTCGGTCCAGACACATCCCGATAAGGAGGTCAAAGCCATGCTGCTGCTGCTGCTATGTCGCTTCAGTCGTGTCCGACTCTGTGCGATCCCACAGACGGCAGCCCACTAGGCTCCTCTGTCCCTGGGATTCTCCAGGCAAGAATACTGGAGTGGGTTGCCATTTCCTTCTCCAAGGCATGAAAGTGAAGTCGCTCTACTACAAACTGATGTCACACTGACTCCACGCAAATATCCCGCTTGTTTCTCTTGCAAACTGCCTTCGGAGATCTTTGGAGGGAACCCCAGCGGAGTAACGTCAGGGCCAGCGGAGGCGGGGAATTGTGTGACGTCAGTGCCTCGCGCGGCCCAGGGGCGGGGTCTAGTTTTTCCTCGGCGCCTGGGCAGCTCCAGGCGTCTGTGGCATGATGTCATCTCACTGCAAGACCTAGAGCTGGGCTTAGTTCCCGCCCCCACCTCTGGTTCGTCGCCCCCGGCAGGTGTGACGGGGGAAGTTGGGCACTGTGTTTGTAATTCTCGCACTATGTTTGGTTGCTCCGGCCTTCTTCCAACTCTTTGGTCCTCCTACCAACCTCCAATCCTTACCACTCTCGGTGTAAGTAGTATTTTAAGGCTGAAAGACCCAAGGCTTGGAGAGGTGAACTTGCACAGGATATCACATCAGAGTTGGATTCTAGGTAGTCTTCTAATAATTCTCCTCACTGTAAAAGGAATCTAATCATAGCGTATTCATGGAATGTTTTGAGGGAATGCGTATAAAGTTCCTTACATGCTCTTTACCTATGGTGGGGACTAACCATCCTCACCAGGGCAGGGACCAATTTTGCTTTCTAGCTAGGGCTCCACTGCCTCTATACCAAGAGCCTAGTATCCTGAGCTAAAGGCCTGAAGCCAAGACTGCAAAAGGTGAGGTCAAAATGTAGGCATCTCAGCTGCGCTCTAGCAATCACACACGTAAGCACGTATCCAAATGTGCACCTTCTCATCTCACTTTTTTCTTTTTAGTTGGCAACACCCTTCCTCCACTGACCCAGACTGAAAATCTGGTAGTCAGACTGTTCCCCTGCACATCTGATTACTCACTGACTCTCCTATCCTGTTCCTTCCCTGTTCTTTCTACTAGATGAGACTTCATCAGATGACCTCTTATTCTT
This sequence comes from Ovis canadensis, assembly GCF_042477335.2. NCBI lineage: Eukaryota > Metazoa > Chordata > Mammalia > Artiodactyla > Bovidae > Ovis > Ovis canadensis. The sequence continues at coordinate 229,889,213 of NC_091245.1, forward strand.
TTGTATTGATTCATTTGTTCAATTAATAAATATTTTGTTGTTGTTCAGTGGCTAAATTGTGTCCAATTCTATGACCCCGTGGACTGTAGCACACCAGGCTCCTCTGTCCACCACTGTCTCCTGGAATTTGGTCAAATTCATATCCATTGAATCAGTGATGCTATATAACCATCTCATCTTCTGTCCTCCCCTTCGCCTCCTGCCTTCAATCTTTCTGAGCATCAGGATCTTTTCCAATAAGTTGGCTCTTCACATCAGGTGGCCTAAGTATTGCAGCTTCAGCTTCAGCATCAGTCCTTCCAATGAATTTTCAGGGTTGATTCCTTTTGGATTGACTGGTTTGATCTCCTTGCAGCCCAAGGGACTCTCGAGAGTCTTCTACAGCACCACAATTTGAAAGCATCAATTCTTCATTGCTCGGCCTTCTTTATGGTCCATTTCTCACATCTGTACATAACTACTGGAAAAACCATAGCTTTAATCATTAATAAAAATCATCAGCAAATGCTGCCAGTTTTAACCCTCCCCAGTAGATAATGGGATTATGCTTCCTGGTCCTAATCGATGAGGTGTGAATAGAGGTGACCCCTGTCACTCAGACACAGCCTTTAATTGCTGCTTTGAGGTGCTCCAGAACTCTTTCCCCTCTTGCTTAGCAGCAGGCAACATTTGAAATGGTGGTAACTGCATTGACGCACCCCTGAATGGCTAAGATAAGCAGAGACCAACTCTGATCTATGTAGCATGGGAAGGAAATAAACTTCTTTTGTTTTAAGGCACTGAGATTTTGGGGGTATTTGTCACCACAGCATAACTTAGCATGCTCTGATTGATACAGGTGTCTGTGGGAGTGAACAAAAACAAATTTGTTCTCAGTACTAGTGGAGCTTATACCAGATGTATCTCTATAAAATACAAATTTGACTATGCCCCCTTCCCTGCTTTAAAACTTTATTTAAAAATATCTTCCCATTGCTTGAAGGATTAAGTTCAAACTCTTAGTCTGAATGGCCCTTTACTAGTTGACCCAAATTGCACTTCTGTTACCCTTTCCCATCTATTTATGGTCCAGCCAAACTATACTGCTGGCTATTTACTGCATTAATCCATATGCTTTGAAACCCCTGCCTGAACTTTCACCTGGGCCAAACATGCCATATCTTCAGACTGGGCTGCCTTCCACCCATGTTTGTATATCCTGGTTTACTCCCCTGTGCTCACTAAGTTTCATGCCACCCCTCTACTAACCCTTCTAGAACACTCGTGTGTATGTGTTAAGTTGCTTCTGTCGTGTCCGACTGTCTGTGACCCTATGGGCTGTATTCCTCACCTCACCCCCAGGCTCCTCTGTCCATGGGATTCTCCAAGCAAGAATACTGGAGTGGGTTGAAGAATACTGGAGTGGGTTGCTGTGCCCTCCTCCAAGGAATCTTCCTGACCCAGAGATCAAATCCATGTCTCTTGTAACTGCTGCATTGGCAGGTGGATTCTTTACCACTAGCTCATACCAATCTTAATTACATGTTTCAGTGATTGTCTTCCTCCAGAGCTGCAAACTCTTTAAAAAGTCTATCTTATTCAACATTGGGTCAGGCATATATAAGGATTTAAACATTTGTTAAATGAATGAATGGCTTGTTGGATCCTTCAGTCCTCGCTAGAAATGCTGTCAGTTCCGTGTATTAATTTCCTATTGCTATGGTAACAAATTAGCACACAATTAATGGCTGAAAACTATATAAATTTATTATTTTATAGTTCTTTAGGCAGGTCTGTATTTCTTTCCAGGTTCTAGGGAAGAATCTGTTTCCTTGCTTTTTCTAGCCACTAGAGGCTGCCCAACTCCTTGCTTTGTGGTCCCCTTATTTCATCTTCAAAGCCAGCAAATGTTGCACCTCTGAGCATTCTTCTGTAGTCACATCCTCTAACTATGAATTCATCAGGGAATTCCTACAATTGTAAGGATCCTTGTAATTAGATTAGGTTCACCTGGATAATCCAGGATAATCTCCCCATCTCAGCATACTTAATTTAATCATATTTTCCTTTTTATCCTATAAAGTAACATATTCACAGTTCCAGGGACTGGCACCAGGGTATCTGGGGGGCCATTATTCTGCCTACCACATTGCAGAGTCTTTACTTGCATCTCTCTCTCTCACTTGACATTTACCTTTCAACATCAGCCAAGTCAAGTTTTCCCCAAGGAGTGTCAGGAGTCTTCTTGAAGTAGGGTAACCAAATATGGTCCAAACTTAGACACTTTTAAGAGTGAAAGGGAGTACCATAAACATTTACACGAGGTCAACAGGTGTACGCTAGTCTGACCAGGCACAATAGAATGAAATGGATGTGTGGCCTGTGGAGACTCTACCCTGAATTGAAGCAACATTATTATAGACTTCTCCTTCCAGCCTGGTCTCTTGGAAATCAGGTAGATGTTGGGAGGTTTTACTTTCCTCAGAAGATCCATGCTTTAGACTGGAAATGGGATGCTTTATTTGGCTCAGCAGGCTAAACAGAATCTTTTCCCTCTACAGCTTTAACAACACATAAATAACAATATACAAACAACACAATATTTATATCAGGGACATGAGACTTTATGATGTTTATTGCTTATATATACATCAATTATATGTACAAGTATATATCAAACTTACAATTTGACATTTGTCTTTCAATTTCATTACTGATGAAACCTCTTTTAGTGGGTTGTTCCCATACACCTTGTAGCCACATAAGAAAAGATGAAAAGAATTCAAGGTCAAGACACTAAGGACTGTACTTGTAAGCAGTTTTCAGCTTTGAAGAGAAGGAAAAAGCATGCTAAATTAAGGATTCCATAGCCTTCCTTTATCTGATCAATCCTTTATCTGATCAAGGTTTTCCATTTCAAAAGTCTTTTAATCCTAGATCACAGATAAAGCCAGAATATATTTCAGGAAATCATTTTGTGATCTTACTGTACAAATAAGTTGAGTGTTATATCAAGACTATTAATAGTTATTACTTTGCAGTTGTGAAGTAGTGGCTTTCCAATTCTATCATACCCTTGACATTTTTCTCTGTAAGAGAGCTTCCCTCATTCCACACCTTTCCTTTCCTTTTCATCTTCTTATATTTTTAATATCATTATGGACTTAGAATTTTATTTTTGTTTATTCAGTGTGTTATAATCCTTTGCCATCTGTACTCTTTTTTGCTGCCCAGATTATCTCCGAGTTGGCCAATGAGTCCATTTAAGCCACTACTGTAACCTTTTGACCTATCTCCATCAGCTTTTAAGTTCTTTTTTACACCCTGGCAAGATATATTTCAGGCCTACCTCTACTTTACTTGCCCCAGATCTGAACAGCCATTTTTCCAAGGAGCTCTGGTTCCCTTCAGTGAGATATTATGTTTACAAACCAAGATCTGGACCTCAGGTGCACTAGTTGTTACTTAGCCCTTTTAATTTCCCTTTGGCATGTCCCGTTTTTCATTCTTTTGTTTGGCTGAGTAGTATTTCACTCTGGGAATATACCTTTTCCTTTTTTAACCAGTCTCTAATGGAAGAGCTTGAAGTGTATTTTTGTTTTGCTATTACAAATAATGCCACAATCAATAATCTTCCACATATGTTGTTTCAAATTTATGGTTACGTATCTTCAGGGAAGATTCCTACAAGTGAGACTGCTAGATTAAAAGTACACCCAATTGGATGAGATTAACGATTTTGATCAATGGCCTACTGTATTTATTTTTATTTTTTTTTATTTTAATTTTTACTTTATTTTACTTTACAATACTGTATTGGTTTTGCCATACATTGACATGAATCTCCCACGGGTGTACATGAGTTCCCAATCCTGAACCCCCCTCCCACCTCCCACTCCATATCATCTCTCTGGATCATCCCCATGCACCAGCCCCAAGCATCCTGTATCCTGTATCAAACATAGACTGGCGATTCATTTCTTACATGATAGTATACATGTTTCAATGCCATTCTCCCAAATCATCCCACCCTCTCCCTCTCCCTCAGAGTCCAAAAGTCCATTCTATACATCTGTGTCTCTTTTGCTATCTCGCATACAGGGTTATCATTACCATCTTTCTAAATTCCATATATATGTGTCAGTATACTGTATTGGTGTTTTTCTTTCTGGCTTACTTCACTCTGTATAATCGGCTCCAGTTTCATCCATCTCATTAGAACTGATTCAAATGTATTATTTCTCATGGCTGAGTAATACTCCATTGTGTATATGTACCACAGCTTTCTTATCCATTCATCTGCTGATGGACATCTAGGTTGTTTCCGTGTCCTGGGTATTATAAACAGTGCTGCTGTATTTAAAAGGAAATCTCTAATTTGAAAGATTTAACATAAGAGAACTTCAATAAATCATTTGATTGCGTTAAAAAGGTAAGTGTAAATGTAGCATTGTTGGAGAATGCCAGATTCTCTACAGAAGTCATATTACTCTCTATTTCTACTAGCATTGGAAGAGATCATTCATTTTCCTAGTTTCAACCAACAGAATTACAAAATGTTATCAAACTTTTAGATTTTTGCAAACATGATAGATGAGAAATGGTATTTAAATGTAGTGTTAATTTGCGTTTCTCTAATAGTGAAGCTAGAGATATTTTTCATTTGTTTAAAGATGATTGAAATATTATTTTCAACAGTGTATGTGTCTTTTGTACATTTTTCTATAGAGTTTTGGTTTCTTTTTTTCTTGATTGTTAAGTGTTCTCTTATGAACATGTTTACCTATGATATATATTGCAAATATTAACAGCCAGTTTGATAGTTGTATTTTGACTTTATTTATGATGTTTGCCTGGAGAAGGCAATGGCAACCCACTCCAGTACTCTTGCCTGGAGAATCCCAGGGACAGAGGAGACTGGTGGGCTGCCATCTATGGGGTCGCTAAGAGTTGACATGACTGAAGTGACTAGGAAGCAGCAGCAGCAGCAGGATGTTTGCCAGGCTTCCCTGGCAGCTCAGCTGGTAAAGAATCTGCCTGCAATTTAGGGGACCCTGGTTCTATTCCTGGGTTTGGAAGATCCCCTGAAGAAGGAATAGACTACCCATTCCAGTTATCTTAGGATTCCCTGGTGGCTCAGATGGTAAAGAATCCACCCGAAATGTGGGAGACCTGGGTTCGATCCCTGGGTTGGGAAGATCCCCTGGAGGAGGTCATGGCAACCCACTCCAGTATTGCTGCCTGAAGAATCCCCACGGACAGAGGAGCTTTGTTGGCTGCAGTCCATGGGGTCACTAAGAGTTGGACATGACTAAGTGACTAAACACACACAGCACACGATGTCTGCCATAACTTCCATTTTTATGTAGTTGAACTTATCAGTGTTCTTTTATTATATCTGGATTTTGAGTCGCAGTTAGTGAAAAGTATTATAAATTTTGGCATTGATTTTTTTCCTGTCATAAGTGATTTGAAATCTACAAATCTAACTACTGTAACTACTCATGTTGATTCAACACATAAGGCTGTAGTCATCAATCACCTAATAGCTAAAAGTTTTTACATCTGTTTTTTCTCTTATTTTTAAAGAATCCATCTGGAATAACCTGATTTTAACCTTTTAGAAAGCAGTTTGACAGTATGTATTGAGGCATAAGATTTTGCAGCCTTAAAATACTATCCTAGAGAAAAATGTCCTAAACCCAGAACCTAATATAGTGCCGGATATTCATTAGCTGTTCAGGCAATAGTTGCAGAATAGGGCAATAAACATGAGGGAGGGGAAATATACATATGAACATGTTTGTTGCTGAATTACTTACTACTTTGCCAACAAAGGTCCGTTTAGTCAAGGCTATGGTTTTTCCTGTGGTCATGATGGATGTGAGAATTGAACTGTGAAGAAAGCTGAGCGCCAAAGAATTGATGCTTTTGAACTGTGGTGTTGGAGAAGACTCTTGAGAGTCCCTTGGACTACAAGGAGATCCAACCAGTCCATTCTAAAGGAGATCAGCCCTGGGATTTCTTTGGAAGGAATGATGCTAAAGCTGAAACTCCAATACTTTGGCCACCTCATGTGAAGAGTTGACTTATTTGAAAAGACCCTGATGCTGGGAGGGATTGGGGGCAGGAGGACAAGGGGACGACAGAGGATGAGATGGCTGGATGGCATCACTGACTCAATGGACGTGAGTCTGAGTGAACTCCGGGAGTTGGTGATGGACAGGGAGGCCTGGCGTGCTGCAATTCATGGGGTCGCAAAGAGTCGGACACGACTGAGCGACTGAACTGAACTGAAAAAAGACAATAGTAGAGAAATTATTGAATAATCTATGGTATACTTACTTCACTGAAAATGATGTAACACTAAAATGGTGGTTCTGAAAGATATATAGTAATATGGTAAAGATACATAATACATGGATGTGATAATAGATGAAAAAAGCAAATTACCCAATTATCAAAAAAGATGTTTTGAATATGTATACATATGGAAGAAAAAGACTGGAAGAAAATGTCACAAAATGCTAATAGAGAGTGGGATTTTCCTATTTTCCAAACTTCCTATTTCTGATTAAAAGAAAAAAAAACTTAAAAAGTTTGAATATTCATTCTCTACTAACTGTTCTTAGACCCGGAGTGCAGCAGTGGGGAAATCATTTGAGAATGTAAAGTAGGCTTTAGTAGAGAATTACACAGAGGTGCACTATAGAATTATCACCAAACAACTGTCAATAGGAGCTTGATTATATACAAAAGATCATGGTAAATGCTTCCACAATTTTAGGTGGTTGTGTGGCTAGGAGTCTCAGATCTCTTAAGTGAGGATAATAATGGTACTATCCCATAGAGTTAATGTAAGGATGAAATGAGATAATACATATAGATGCTTGAAACACAACCTGGTCGACAGTGAGTGCACACTACGTCTGCTGTTTTGGATTTTGGTTTCTGGGTTTTTTCCCTAAGATTATAAAAATTTGGTTACAATGCCCCCATGTGTCTGTGCTTTGCTATATTTCTGGTCATTAAAAAGATTTCATATTACTTGAGATCAGTGCATTTGAAATGACAGTTCTAGGTCCATGCACTGTCTACTCATATTTTACATAGACTCTGAAGATTAAACAGCTTTTTTGAAAATAATATTTTATCTCCTGACTCTGAAAGTGACTCATAGTCACTATAGAAAATTTGGAAAATACTAGAACTGTAAGGAATTATAGCCATCTATAATGTAACTGCTCAAATATTTTGATGAGTTTTATAGGTTCTGTATAAATATGTATATATGTGTGTATGTGTGTGTGTGTATATATATGCTTCCTTTTTTACATAGGGTTAAATTTTAAAATAAATGTAAAATGTATCTTTTACCTTTTTTTGGTGAAAAAAGAACCATCCAAAATTTATTTCCCAATAGACAGACAGCATCAGCAGGTTAAAACCTACAGGGGTTTTACATTCACAAGACATTATTAGCTTAACAAGTGAGAATGCCTCTGGCGTAATTTCTGTGACAATATCCGCTTCACAGTGTAAACAGTACTCTTATTGTATTCACTTACTATTCCAGAAGGAAAGGCACAGCTCGGCAAAACAGAAAACATTTTTGGGGTGCAATCACAGAGAGACAGACTTGAGAGCATTCACCATCCACTCTTCTTCATACAGGAGCCAATGACTTCTCCACCCAGAAGTGTCTTTCTCCTTCCTTGTTAAATCCTCAAGAGTTGCGCTTCATCGTCTGCTTAATATCACGTACGTGCTCAGTCACTCAGTTGTGGCCGATTCTTTGTGACCCCATGAACTATAGTTCGCCAGGCTCCTCAGTCTGTGAAATTTTCCAGGCAAGAATACTGAAGTGGGTTGCCATTTCCTTCTCCAGGAATATTACATATATAAAAGGGAGATTAAAGAAAAAAAGAATCACAATGACATCTTGAACTTCCAGCTGCTCCCACCAATACATCAACTCCTAGGTTTACCACAGGGCCTGGGAACACTTCAGCAGTCATCAAATGGGGAAACAGACACTATAGTTGCAAAAATAACACATGAATGAGGTAGATGAATTAAACGTTAGCATCCAGGACTTGCCTATTCCAACGTGGTAGCCTTCATGCAATACTCAGAAAAAGAAAACTTCATAATTACTTGGCATGTCAGTCAAGGAAATTTTGGTACAAATTAGCATAAGAAGTTATTAGTATATAATAAGAAAACACGCCCTTCCATGAGCTTGTTTCTTCAAGAATGGGAACACAGATCTTGAACGGAGTAGAAACTGGTGAACTAAATTTTGCCACCTGAGATTCCCTGCTCAGGTGCTCTCCCTGTCTGGTTTTAGGAAGAAGAAAGCGTCTGGAAGGCATAAGGAAGACCTTGGCATGCTGGGGGGTTCCAGCGCTGTGTGTGTCTGCTCAGTCGTGTCCAACTCTTTCTGACCCTGTGAACTGTAGCCCACAAGGCTCCTCTGTCCACAGAATTTTCAGGCAAGAATACTGGAGTGGGAGGCCATTTCCTCTTCCAGAGAATCTTCCTGACCCAGAGATCGAACCTGCGTCTCTTGCTCCTCCTGCTTTGGCAGGCGAATTCTTTACCACTGTGCCACCTGTGCAGCCAAGCAGCAACACACACACTGACTAAGGACTAAAATCCGTCCACTTGAGGGCACTCTACTTCACGTTCCACGGTTGAAAAAAAATTTGGAATTTTTAAACTTTGGTTTGAAAAAAAAGTACACTCATAAGACAAAAGAAAAATGGGTACAGAGTTAGGAGAATGCAGAACAGGTCCCTAAATAAAGGATAGATCTTGTCCATTTACCCACATACAGTCACAGCAGAAGCAAGTATACAGTTCCCCCATCTCACCTCCCAAACAGGGGAAACAATTGTTTTCTCCACAGTGGTCCAGTACATTACAACTTGAAATAGGTGACAGTCTGGAAACAGTTACTCTAGGTTGTACAAAGGTGTTATGTATATAGTTTGTTGCAAGTAACAAAACTTTCTCTGCAAGATCTGCTTCTTCCCTCCAACCCCCCAAAAATACTAGTCTGTATTTGTTTTAGTATGATTTTTTTTGTTGGTTTTTTTCCTCTCTGTTTGTTTTTGTAAAGCAGCATAGCAACTTTGTAGTTGTAGGATATGCCTAAGGTTGTGATCACAACTGTAAGCATTATTTGAACATCAGGAAGAAAACTGGAGGATGGGGGGGGGGGTCTTTAAAAAAAAAAGACAAAAAAGGTACAGTTCTAGAGAAATCACTGTCTGCACTGTTCCTTCGATGTGTGTTCTCCTGTTGCCTAGCTGATGTCAATCTTGTTTTTCTCCAGGAAGTGAAGGTCTTTTACTTTAAAACAAGAACAGACAGGTAACTATGTAGATAATGGTGGTTCTCCCATGGTAAACAGAGGATTGTGTCTCATTGTAAGCAGTCTCTCATGTTTCCCGCTAATGGGCAGCTACCATAGGTACACTGAACTACAGTGGAAAGATGCCTTAAAAATGTTTTGCAGTGAAAGAAAATAAAATGCAATTTTGAAGGGAATGGCAACCAACTCCGCTATTCTTGCCTGGAGAATTCCATGAACGGGGATCCTGGCGACAAGTCCATGGGGTCACAAAGAGTCAGATACAACTGACTAACACTTATAAATAACTTGAGGAGGAATGGGTAAGAATCACATTATTATGCTAAGGAGCTTCCCTCTTCTTTTTTTAACTAATTTTTAATTTTTTTGCCTGTGCCTGGCAGCATGCGGAATCTTAGTTCTCTGACCATGGATTGAACCCACTCCCCCTGCATTAGAAGTCGGATGGAGGTAAGGGGAGTTTAACAGCTGCAGCACCAGGGAAGTCCCTCTTCTTCTTTAATGTAATAATGAGTTGGCAGCAAATCTGTATTTTAAAATTATTTCTTCTCTGTGTATAAAATGTGGCATTTTGTGTAAGAAACAGGAGAAAATAAGAATGCAATTGTATCTATTTGATTATCCTGATAATGAAAAAGCAAAGGAAGGCTAAAAAAGAAACTAATGAAAATAGTGAAAGACAGGGAAGGTATCGAGCTGCAGTTCATGATATTGCAAAGAGTCAGACATGATGTAGCAACTGAACAGCAACAATGAAAATACTTACAGGTTATGGCCAAGTGGAAAAGGTTAAAATGTGAGCCAGACTTCTCTGTATATACATTTTCATATAACTGTCATTTTCGAGGCATGTAAATATTCTATGAATTTGAAAATTGAGATTAATATTAACCCAAAAGATAAAGTAGTGTCAAAACTTAAAATTGAATACAAATAGCAAAAATCAACCTAAAACCAGTATCATGTTTATGACATAGGCAGAGAAAAAAAAAGTAACTTTTGAACAAAGCACTCTGAATAAAAGCAGAAAGAACTAAAAAGTCTTGAACTTTCCTGAGTGGGTTTATTAGAGATGGCAGTTTGGTATAGTGATTCTGAAAGTATTTTCCTGTGTGTATGCATGCTAAATTGCTTCAGTCTTGTCCGATTCTTTGCAACCCAGTGGACAGTAGTCCGCCAGGCTTCTCTGTCTATGGGATTCTCCAGGCAAGAATACTGGAGCAGGTTGCCATTTCCTTCTCTAGGGAATTTTCCCAACCCAGGGATCGAACCCACGTCTCTTGTGTCTCCTGCATTGGCAGGCAGATTCTTTACCACTAGTGCCACCTGGGAAGTCTTGAACTTTCCTGAGTGGGTTTATTAGAGATGGCAGTTTGGAATAGTGATTCTGAAATTATTTTGTTGTATTGTAGCATAGGGCAAATGAGTAACTGTGCTACTGCTTTTTAGAACCAGAGTTATTTGTAGAAGAGGGATGTGAATAGAAATGAAGAAGGTAAGGAAAAATCCTATGATGTGCATTCAATCTGGAGGTGTCAGTATTATATGTATGCTGCTGCTGCTGCTGCTAAGTCGCTTCAGTCGTGTCCGACTCTGTGCGACCCCATATATTTCCTTGCTTTTTCTATTGAATGGGCCCATAAGCAGTGACATCCAGGAACAGTGAACACAGCTAGCAACACTATTCAGTTTCTAAGTACCATTCTGCAATGGAAGGAACCAGTAAATTAACCATTTCCTGGGAGAAATGGTTAATTCCAGGTCTGAGGCAGCTGAATTGGGAAAGTATAAGATGACTCAGTGTCCTCCCAAGAAAGGAATTACTCAAAGACAAACAGGGATGTCAACAGAACACAGAGGCTGCTTCAAAGAGCTTCTCCTGGGTGAGTTCAGGACAGTTTGAACATTAAAAAGAATTGTACAGAAATGGATTATAGCAGTCTCAGTAACAACACAAATTCCAGGAACTTCCTTCACATACACCTGCACCCCACTTACCCCAGGTATTCTGACTAGTAGGTCTGGGGTCAAATTTGAGAATTTACATTTGGTGGCAGGGGTTGGGAAGCCTATCATTCTGCATATAGGATCTTAGTTCCCTGACCAGGGATCAAACCCTTACCCCCTGCATTGGAAGTGCAGAGTCTTTACCTGTGGATTGCCAGGGAAGTCTTGAAAACTTCCTAATACTTTCCTAGCAGTTTGCAGGTGTTGCTGTAGATTATGGACCTCAGTTTGAGTAGCACTGGATTATAAAAGTTTGAATTTGAAAATATCTGTGAGTCTATAACAAAAGAGTAGGGAGAGAGGAGATTGCTTTCTTATGGAGAAGGGGATTTAAAAAAAAACCAGCTCTTTTTTACAGAAGTATGCCAGCTGATAAATATAAAAGGAAAAACAGGTTTAGCAAATCACAATTTTGCAGTTCCTAGTGTAATAACTGACTCAGGAAAGGCTTGTCAATGGATGATAAAACCATTAAGAGAAAGGCTTTAGGGGAACAGAATGTTCATAGTCTCAAAATATCATACTTATTATATTAAATTACTTATTAAGGACAGAGGGAAAAGTTATATTTTTTACCAGGGAGAAATCTAGTGGGCACTATCATAAAGGAAGTGACCAAATATAGCATCATCAGTAACAGTGTGACACTGTGTGCCTACTACTGGATTTAGTGGGAACTACAACAGCATCTATGGAATGTTGTTCAGTTGCTAAGTTACATCCAACTCTTTGGAGCCCATGGACTGTATAGCATGCCAGGCTCCTCTGTCCTCCACTATCTTCCGGAGTTTGCTAAAATTCATGTCTATTGAGTCGGTGATGCTATCTAATCATATCATCCTCTGCTGCCTCCATCTCCTTGGCCTTCAATCTTTCCCATCTTCAGGGTCTTTCCAATTGAGTCAGCTATTTGTGTCAGATAGCCAAAGTATTAGCGCTTCAGCTTCAGCATCAGTTCTTCCAGTGAGTATTCAGGGTTGATTTCCTTTAGGATTGACTGGTTTGATCTCCTTGCAGTCCAGGGGAATTTTAAGAGTCTTCTCCAGCACTACAATTTGAAATCATCATTCTCTGGCACTCAGCTTTCTCTAGGGTCCAACATTCACATCTGTACATGACTACTGGAGAAACCATAGCTTTGACTGTTCAGACCTTTGTCAGCAAGTGATGTCTCTGCTTTTCAGTGGGCAGTCGAGGTTTGTCATAGCTTTCCAGGAGCAAGTGTCTTCTAATTTCATGGCTGCAATCACTGTCCACAGTGATCTTGGAGCCCAAGAAATATAATCTATCACTGCTTCCAGTTTTTCCCCTTCTATTTGCCATAAAGTAATGGGTCTGGATGCCATGATCTGTTTTGTTGTTGTTGTTGTTGAGTTTTAAGCTAGCTTTTTCACTCTCCTCTTTCACCCTCATCAAGAGGCTTTTTAGTTCCTGTTCACTTTCTGCCATTAGAGTGGTATCAGCTGCATATCTGAGGTTGCTGACATTTAATCTTGTCAAAAATGTTTACTTGAATTTAGTCATGAAGAAACAATCAAATAAACCCAGACTGTGGGACATTCTTTAAATTATCTGGATTGGGCTCTTCAAAAATTTCTAGGTCATGAAGAAATAGGAAAAGATAGGGGAAATATTCTAAATTGAAAGTGACAACCAAGTGATACAGATCTTAGATTTTTAAAATTCTATAAATAAGATCTGTTTGAGGAAATTTAACTATGGACTATTAGATGATATTTAATTAGTGTTTAAAAGTCTATGTATAATGTACTATGGTTACATAAGAGAATATCCATTTTAAGGAATCAGATGATAAAGTATTTAGGCGTGAGGTGTCAAGATGTCTGCAATTGTATGTATGTATAAATGGCAACCCATTCCAGTATTCTTGTCTGGAAAATCCCATGGACAGAGGAGCCTGGTAGGCTACAGTCTACAGGGCCGCAAAGAGTCGGACACGACTGAGCAACTTCACTTATGGGAGTGTAGAAAGAAAGAGCACAAATATGGCAAAATTGTTATAATTATTAAAGTGAAACGTATACCTGTGTTAATTTTACTTTCAAGTTTTCTGAAGGTTTGAAGTTTTAAAAAATAAAACATCAAGGAAAAATTAAATCCCTTTCCCTTTCTGTTTTGGGGTGGTTCAAACAGGGCTCCTAAAATGGGTAGGGGGACAGGGAAGAGGGGATTTGTGTGGAAAAAAAGACAGAGAAAAGGAGTGTTTTGGAGCACATGAGAGGATCAAGAAGTATGATCCTCCTGTATCAGGTAGTGAACAGCCAGGCTATAACAACCTCCAAATCTCCAACACAATGAAGGTTTGTTTCTTGTTTAAGTCACTGTTCTAGGTAAGAAAACAGGCTCACAAAGGTGAAGCAACCTGCTTAAGAGCCAGCAAGAGACAAACTGGAATTCCCACCCAGATGTCACTCCAAAGCCTATCTATTGGTTTCAGTGCAGCACTCTGCCCCCGAGGTTAGTGAAACTGGCCTAGGTCCACCTCTGCCATTCTATTCACTCTCCAGCATGCTCGCACTGGATCCATATTCCGTCCCTTAGAGGCAGCCTCAGGCCCTGACAAGACCTCCCTTGAGGATTCAGACCATTCATTCATTCCTTCCACAAGTATCTTTTGAAATACCTTTTACGTCCTAAGCACTATTCTAGGATACAACAGGGAACAAAGTCCCTGCTTCCATGAACTTGCCTTCTAGGGAGGGAAAGGAACAATAATTGAGTAAATGAGTAAATGATACAACTAGAGTAAAGGCTATGAGAAATGGTAAACATGCTGAGAGGTAGAAACTGGAGGGATGAAGAGCTTCATTCAGATAAGGATTCAGGGAATGCCTCTGCACATCGGTTGGGCCTGAGGAAAGTGTATTCTCAGCTCAGGAAATAGCGAGTTTAGGGGTCCTCAGACTGTAAGAAATTAGCAGCAAAAGAGCAACATTAAGGCAACTGTGACTGGAGAGGGACAGGGATAGGAGAGAAGCAGAAGGCAGGCCCAGGTAGAGTAAGAAGTGGACAGAAGCATTAAGACAGGGCAGTGATGTGATCTGATTTTCATCTTCAGACCTCTCCTGCAGAATTCCATATGGATAATGCAGCCATCTGGGTGAGAATTGACGGTGGCCTGAGGGAGTGATGGGAACAGGAAAGTGGCCAGAAGAGATGCATATTGAAGAAAAAGCTGACAGAATTTGCCATAGATGTGGAATATGAGATGGAAAGGAAGATGCCTTCTACGTTTTGAGCCTAAGACATACTCTGATACATAGTCCCATAGGTTTATAGAAACAGAAATTTAATGGTAAAAATTGTACGTGCCACATTGTTGCTCAATTCATTGTGTAATACTTACATGTGGTTTTCTTTTTGAAATCTAGGAAACAGGAGGACTAGGTTTAGTAAGTGCTTAATCATTTCTTATTTCTTTAAAGTGGTATTGATAGCATTTGTTATGCTGCCCCATAAGACTTTGTGAGAACAAAATGAGGTAATGTTTGTGAGTATACTACCCATATGGTTATCATCTAATAATCAACTTTTGTATTTGTGTGATATTGTCAAAGCAAAATGTGCTTTCTTAGCTAATTTTCTAATGTGCTTTCTAATCTGCTAATAGGTAATACTATACTAAAAATCTGTGGAAAATTCTGAAAGAGATGGGAATACCAGACCACTTGACCTGCCTCTTGAGAAACCTGTATGCAGGTCAAGAAGCAACAGTTAGAACTAGACATGGAACAACAGACTGGTTCCGAATAGGAAAAGGAGTACCTCAAGGCTGAATATTATCACCTTGCTTATTTAACTTATATGCAAGGTACATCATGAGAAAGGCTGGGCTGGAAGAAACACAAGCTGGAATCAAGATTGCCGGGAGAAATATCAATAACCTCAGATATGCAGATGACACCACCCTTATGGCAGAAAGCAAAGAAGAACTAAAGAGCCTCTTGATGAAAGTGAAAGAGGAGAGTGGAAAAGTTGACTTAAAATTCAACACTCAGAAAACTAAGATCATAGCATCCAGTCCCATCATTTCATGGCAAATAGATGGGGAAACAGTGGAAACAGTGGCTGGCTTTATTTTTTTGGGCTCCAAAATCACTGCAGATGGTGACTGCAGCCATGAAATTAAAAGACACTCCTTGGAAGAAAAGCTACAACCAACCTAGACAGCATATTAAAAAGCAGAGACATTCCTTTGCCAACAAAAGGTCCATCTAGTCAAGGCTATGGTTTTTCCAGTAGTCATGTATGGATGTGAGAGTTGGACTATAAAGAAAGCTGAGTGCTGAAGAACTGATGCTTTTGAACTGTGGTGTTGGAGAAGACTCTTGAGAGTCCCTTGGACTGCAAGGAGATCCAACCAGTCCATCCTAAAGGAGATCAGTCCTGGGTGCTCATTGGAAGGACTGATGTTGAAGCTGAAACTCCAGTACTTTGGCCACATGATGCAAAGAGCTGACTCATTTGAAAAGACCCTGATACTGGGAAATATTGAGGGAAGGAGGAGAAAGGGACGACAGAGAATGAGATGACTGGATGGCATGACCGACTCAATGGACCTAAGTTTGAGTATACTCCAGGAGTTGGTGATGGACAGGGAAGCCTGGCGTGCTGCAGTTCATGGCTGAACTGAACCCCCCATTCTCTGCCTCTCATAACCGTAAGTCTTATCTCTCTTTTTTTTAATGAGTTTTGTTTTTAGGTTTCACATGTAAATAAGGTCATATAGTGTTTATCTTTCTCTGTCTGACTTATTTCACTTAACCTAGTATCTTAAGGTTCTAGGAAGGATTTTTTTTTTTAAATCAAAGAAGGACAATGGTAAGGGGTAATGCATTTTTTAAAAATATGCATATTTCCCATATTAATATTTTGTGAAACTTAGAAAGAACTCTACTATGAAGGATTTCATATTGCCATCCCCCTAAGATCTTCCTGAAATCAGAAACTCTCTTGCCACAGTCTTTCAGCATGTTTCTTACATCTCTGTTACTGTGCTTCATTCATTCTACCTAGCTTGTTTTTGCAAAGAAACTTCTTAATATAAAAGCAATGTATATTGGCTTGGATTCCCCCCCCTCCTCCACTTTATTGAAGTGTAATTGACAGATAAAATTGTAATAGATTTTATATGTATAATAATAAAGTACACAGTATGATAATTTGATATCATATACATTGTGAAAGGATTTCCACAGTCAAGTTAATTAACACATCCTCCTTTACCTCGCATAGTTACTTTTTTGTGGTGATTGTGGGAATATTTAAGAGTTATTCTCAGCAAATTTCAAGTATATAATACAATTTTGTTAATCACAGTCACCATGCTGTACATTAGATCCTCAGAATTTGCTCATCTTGTAATTTTAAGTTTGTACTCTTTCACTAACCTCCCCCATCAGCCCACTACCACCATCACTACCCCTTGGCAACCACCAATCTACTTTCCATTTCAATGAGTTTAGCTTTTTTAGATTCCACATATAAGTAAGATCGTACAGTACTTGTGTTTTTCTGTCTAACTTGTTTCTCTTAGCATAATTCCAAACTACAGGTTCATCCATGTTATCACAGATGTCAGGATTTCTTTCTTTTCATGGCTGAATAATATTCCCTGTATATATACACCATATTTTCTTTATCCATTCATTTATTGATAGGCGTTTATATTGTTTCCATGTCTTAGTTCAGTCGCTCAGTCATGTCCGACTCTTTGCCACCCTCATAGACTACAGCACACCAGGCTTCCCTGTCCATCACCAACTTCTGCAGCTCATTCAAACTCATGTCCATTGAGTCAGTGATGCCATCTAACCATCTCATCCTCTGCCGTCCCCTTCTTCTCCCACCTTCAATCTTTCCCAGCATCAGGGTCTTTTCCAATGAGTCAGTTCTTCACATCAGGTGGCCAGAGTATTGGAGTTTCAGCTTCAGCATCAGTCCTTCCAGTGAATATTCAGGACTGATTTCCTTCAGGATTGACTGCTTTGGTCTCCTGGTAGTCCAAAGGACTCTCAAAAGTCTTCTCCAACACCACAGTTCAAAAGCATCAATTCTTCAGCACTCAGCTTTCTTTATAGTCCAACTCTCACATCCATACATGACCACTGGAAAAACCATAGTTTTGACTAGACGGACCTTTGTTGGCAAAGGAATGTCTCTGCTTTTTAATATGTTGTCTAGGTTGGTCATAGCTTTTCTTCCAAGGAGTAAGCGTCTTTTAATTTCATGGCTGCAGTCACCATCTGCAGTGATTTTGGAGCACCCCAAAATAAAGTCTGACACTGTTTCCATTGTTTCCCCATCTATTTGCCATGAAATGATGGGACCAGATGCCATGATCTTAGTTTTCTGAGTGTTGAGTTTTAAGCCAACTTCTTCACTCTCCTCTTTCACTTTCATCAAGAAGCTCTTTAGTTCTTCTTTGCTTTCTGCCATAAGGGTGGTGTCATCTGCATATCTGAGGTTATTGATATTTCTCCTGGCAATCTTGATTCCAGCTTGGGCTTCATCCAGCCCAGCATTTCTCATGATGTACTCTGCATAGAAGTTAAATAAGCAGGGTGACAATATACAGCCTTGACGTACTCTTTTCCCAATTTGGAACCAGACTGTTGTTCCATGTCTAGTTCTAACTGTTGCTTCTTGACCTGTGTACAGATTTCTCAAGAGGCAGGTCAGGTGGTCTGGTATTCCCATCACTTTAAGAATTTTCCACAGTTTATTGTGATCCACACAGTCAAAGGCTTTGGTGTAATCAATAAAGCAGAAGGAGATGTTTTTCTGGAATTCTCTTGCTTTTTCAATGATCCAGTTTATGTTGGCAATTTGATCTCTGGTCTTGAACACCTGGAAGTTCACAGTTCATGTACTGTTGAAGCCTGGCTTGAAGAATTTTGAGCATTGCTTTGCTAGCATGTGAGATGAGTGCAATTGTGTAATAGTTTGACCGTTCTTTAGCATTTCCATGTCTTGATTTACTATAAAGAATGTAACAAATGTGGGAATGCAGATATCTCTTCAAGGTAATGATTTCATTTCTTTTGGATAAATACCTAGAAGTTGGATTGCAGGACCATAGCGTTCTATTTTCAGTCTAGCTTGGATTTATTTTTTGTATTTATATATTTATTTTATTTTTCTTAAAGTATACATGTTATACAATGTTGTTTTAGTTTCAGGTGTACAGCAAAGTGATTCAGTAATACTTTCATATAATATATATCTTTTTTAAAAGATTTTTTTCCTTATAGGTTATTACAAATATTGAATATAGTTTCCTATGCTATACAGTAAGGCCAGGTTGGTTATCTATTTTATATACAGTAGTGCATGTATGTTAATCCCAAACTCAGTAATTTATCACTCCTTCCACCCCTCTCCCCTTTGATGACCATAAATTTGTTTTCCATGTCTGTGGGTCTATTTCTATTTTGTATAAGTTTATTTATATCCTTTTTTTCTTTTAGATTTCACGTATAAGCAATATCATATGATATATGTCTTTCAGTGTCTGGCTTACTTCACTTAGTATAACTTGCAAGTCCATCCATGTTGCAGGAAATGATATTATTTAATTATTTTTTATGGCTAAGTAATATTTAGCTTGAATTTATCCTTTTTAAAAAATAGTTTTATTTCTGGCCGCACTGTCTTCACTGCTGAGCACAGGCTTTCTCTAGTTGAGGTAAGCGGGGGCTCCTCTTCATTGCAGGGTGTGGGCTTCGCATGGCAGCGGCTTCTCTCATTGCAGAACACAGGCTCTCGGCACGCAGGCGTCAGCAACTGTGGCACACAGGCTCCATAGTTGCGGTTCAAGCGCCTAGAGCACACAGGCCCCAGTGGTTGCGGCTCGTGGGCTCTAGAGTGTGGGCTCCGTGGTTCTGGGCCACAGGCTCAGTTACTCTGCGGCATGTAGAATCTTCCTGGACCAGGGATCAAACCCGTGTTCCCTCCATTGGCTGGCAGAGTCTTATTCACTGTGCCACCAGGGAAGTCCTGATTTATCGTCATTGAGCTCACTGAAGACAGAGGCCATACCTTATTTACAAAACAACATCACGGCAATTAACAGCATAGGCCTTGAAGTGCCTATTTTCCTCCAGGCAGTTATGAACATTAAATGAGTAGATGTATGAAAGTGTTTAACACAGTTCCTGGCACACACAGT
The DNA here is from genome assembly GCF_042477335.2 of Ovis canadensis. Taxonomy (NCBI): domain Eukaryota; kingdom Metazoa; phylum Chordata; class Mammalia; order Artiodactyla; family Bovidae; genus Ovis; species Ovis canadensis. Next base: position 229,908,769 of record NC_091245.1, read on the forward strand.
AGTCAACCTACGGTAACTGTAATTAAAGATATGTCTACTTTATTACTTGAATCCCTGCCATGCAACACAGAAGGATTTGTTGCCAAACAACAAATCAGGTCTGGGCGAGAGAAGAAAACTACAGAAGGAATCCAGGAGCAAGCACGGTACCTTTATTGCTTTACTGCACCTTTATTTTCCTTTGTGACCTTACAATTTGGAGTCCCTGAGGCTGCACTGCGGGCCTGAGGCCTGCTTCTAACCCAAATGAGCCTTGTTGGTGGCAGGGTAGAGGGAAAGAGTGGCTTCTGCGAGTTCCCCGGGCCTCTCTGGGACTTCTGAGCCTCTCAGGGGAATTCCAGTTCAATCTCCAGTTCTTTCTCCCCTCTTCCCCTCTCCAACAATGTCTCTGGAGAATCTCCAACTGATGGGACCTTCCAGTGACTAACCTGTACCTTCAACGGGGTACCCCAGAGTTGGGGACTTAACACTACCTCCTGCATGAAGCACTTCTTGTTTCCCCAGGTCAGAATGAGGCTCTCCTGTTACAGCACTTAGTACTTATTGCCCATTCTATCTGCTGGCTTTATTTTGTTTGTCTCCCCTGTGAATTGCCAGGTCTCTGACAGCAAAGTATGGCTCTGGTTCCTGTTTGATCAGTACAGTGAGCTGTACATACATTCCCAAGTAATAACTGTTATATTGAATTCTACCGAAGCCAGTCTGAGAATTGCAGCCTCCAGCTGAATGATAAGTTCAGACCTCACCCTAAGCTCTAAGATGCTCTCTTGACCCCCAGAGCTCTAAGATACAAACTTCTACTTCCTATAGGAGAACACAGCCACTGGGCAATTGACAGCCTGGGGTTCATGGTTGACTCAGTGTAAGAAGTTTCTAGCAATAGATTTTAAAAACCTAGCAGTAGTACAGTAAAACAAAACAAAATCCCTTTATTTAGGAAACAGGGATTTATAAAATGTTAACAGCAAACATTTTCCTCTTTATAATTTAAAGTTCATTTTTTTATACCACCCAGCTATTACACAGGAGCATTGTGGAAACTGAATACCTGTAATAGCTGGAAACAGTCTGAAAGAAGTCTGATTCTATTAGCAGCTTAAACTTTGTTCTAGTAGTCACATAAAAATAATAAGGCAAGAATTTATTTGTTCCCAAATCTGATTATTTGGAATCATCAAACATGCACAAAATTGTAACATTTTCATTCACAATTATCATTACCACATAGTTTGCTAAAGTGTTTGGCCCAAAATAACAATTTTCTAGATATTATTCCGAGTTGTTTAATGGAATTTAGGTGAAATAACATTTCAGGAAAAGTTTGTCAACTTGGCAATTTGCTTTTCTTACTTGGTCTGGAAAAAAAAAATTACCCTTTCAACTTCATCAGCATCTCTTCCTCCACTTGGACCTCAGTGCTGCTTGAAGAATGCTAAAGTGTCTCCTCTTGATCTCATCTGGCTTTTCACAAATCCAGTTAACTTCTGGAACCCCTCCATTAGTCCATCCCCAGTGACAGCACAGCAGGGCTGCACACACCAGTTCCGGTCACTGCAGAGTTGCTTCACTTTGAACATCCTGGTGATGTCCTCGGCACTTAGAGCTCCAGGCACATCTTGTTTGTTGGCTAACAGGACCACAGGCACATTTTTAATGTACTCATTCTTCAAGATGTGCTCAAACTCTTTCCTGGAGTCTTCTAGTCGCTGTGTGTCTGTACTGTCCACAACATACACTAGCCCATCAGTGTTCTCACAGTAGAGGCCCCACGTGGCTCTCATTTTCTCTTGTCCTCCGATGTCCCAGACCGTGAGCGAGACACCCTTTGCCAACTCAATCATCTCCACATTGAAACCTACTGTTGGGATAGTCACAATATCCTTATCAAGCTTCAGTTTGTAAAGAAGGGTAGACTTCCCAGCTGAGTCAAGTCCCAGAAGAAGAATTCGGGCTTGCTTGGCTTTGGGCTTTTTAGAATTCAGCAGACCCATTTTAGGCTTTTAAAATTTTTCTTTAAAGACCTTTTCTTATGGCCGGAGCCACTGTTTCCTTTCTAGGTCCTGCATGAAAGTGTTAAGAAAGAAGAGAGCAAAAGCTTCATGATACAGTCTTAGAATAGGAACTTACATGCCTTTATGTTGTAGCTTATCGACTTGATTATGGGCAAACAATGTTTTATTTGCAGTCCCAGCCAATCCTGAGGAATCTACAGTGTGAGTAACCAGCCAGTGTCATAGGAGCTCAAAGGGGAAATTCTTTGTGAGTGAGTAGGACTTAGGGGGGGCCTGCCTGTGTGACACTGCAGCACGTTCTCCTCCCAATGTTGGGAAGCTAGGGTAATCGAAGACTTGGACAGAGTGTGGTTTTGGTAGCGGGATAAAAACTTAACTGTACAAGTGGTTTGTGGCAGTCCTCTAGTTGTTTGACTGTTTATCTTACCCCAGTTGTAAATAAGTAACCAGACTTTTGAAGTCATGAAGGGAGAGTTTATCTCACACTGCCCTGAGCAGTATCTTTAGTACTTTCCAGATTACTCAATAAGAAACTTTAAACCACTCAAAGTTACCTGAACCTTACTCCCATAAGCATATAGAGAATTACTTCTTTAATCTTCTTGGCAGGAAATTTACATTATTCGCAAGACCAGATTTATAGGAGAGGGAAGTTTGGTAACACAAACACTTTAAAAATTAAGCAGTCCAATTAAAGGTGGCAAACTGAATACATGTATTTATCTCCTCTCCTTCTCAAGACTCCACCAAAATGATGGTAATAGAGTAAAAAGAAAATATAAATTCATACCAAGAGCAGGAGAGTCCATTGAAGGATGAGAGACTTCCACATCTCTCTGGAAGGTAAAATGTAGATAAAAGATGAATAGTAACTGATGCAGCAGGATAAAGCTGAGGCTTAGCGGGCTGATGCAGAGGATACAGAGGGAAGGGGCGAAATGCATGACTGAAAACAGAGAGTTAACTAAAAATCTGAATAAGGAACAGAAAACACACAAACACACACCCCTCTGCTGGGTGACTATTCAGAATGAGATGTTACTCCCTAGGCCAAAAAAAAGAAAGGCTTTTCTACAGAAATTGTATGATGTCAGAGAAGAGACCTTTATGTTTTGACAGTTGGGAGTTTCCACATCATAATACCTAACTCAAAATTTAATTAACCTATTAGCCAATCTGGCAGTTGGCAAACCTGGCTCATGTACACAGTTACCAGTCAGGCTTCATTGCACAAAGGTTTTCATACTTAATATATAGAAAGAAAGAAAGTGAAGTCGCTCAGTTGTGCCCGATTATTTGCAACCCCAGGATAGTAGCCTGCACCAAGCTCTTCCGTCCATGGGATTTTCAAGGCAAGAGAACTGGAGTGGGTTGCCATTTCCTTCTCCAGGAAGTCTTCCCAACCCAGGGATCGAACCCAGGTCTCTCACATTGTAGACAGATGCTTTACCATCTGAGCCACCAGGGAAGTCCACTTAATATATAACATGTCTTCAAATGAGGGAAAGACCAAGATAAAAGTAAGAAGTTTTAAGAAAGCTTTAACAAAGGTAATGCAGGGAACAGAAGAAAAATTTCAGTAAGTTCTAATATTTCCATGAAAAAAAAAGGGAAAGTGTTAACCACTCTTTGTGGTTATATCCAACTCTTTGTGATCCCAGGGACTGTAGCCCGCTAAGCTCCCTGTTCATGGGATTCTCCAGGCAAGAATATTAGAGTGGGTTTCTATTCCCTCCTCCAGGGGATCTTCTCGATCCAGGGATTAAACCCAGGTCTCTTGCATTGCAGGAGGATTCTTCACCAACTGAGCCAGTATTTCCATAGAGATTTCCGAAAGTATTGTATCCATGAAACAAGAAATGGATGTTATTTAAAAGACTACTCAAAAAACAAAAGCAGAACTCTTGGAAATTAAGAACAGGGTTTCCAAAATTTAAAAAGATCAATAATAGGTTAGAAGAAAACCTTTTAAAAAGTAGAAGGTAGAAAATATGAAAGAAAAGATGAGATGTAGAAAATCAATCCAGAAGTTTCAAAGTCTGACTTTTAGGACTTTATTCCAAAAGGAACAGAAAACATGCAAAGAGGAAATTATCAAAGAAATAATATAAGACTATTTTTCAAAGCTAAAGAATAAACTTTCCAGGTTGAAAGGCTTCCCTCAATGCCTTTTAAAAGAACTGTACTAAGGCATGAGGCTTCCCCAGTGGCTCAGTGGTAAAGAATCTGCCTGCAATGCAGAAGACACAGGAGATGTGGGTTCAATCCCTAGGTCAGGAAGATCCCCTGGGGGAAGAAATGGCAACCCACTCCAGTATTCTTGCCTGGAGAATCCCATGGAGAGAGGATCCTGGCAGGCTACAGTCCATAGTGTTGCAAAGAATCTGACACGACTGAAGTGAGTGAGCATGCTCTCACATACTAAGGCATATAATATACATGTTTCGTTTTCATTAAAACTAAAGTTTTATTTTTTAATTAAGGAGACTATTCTAGGTATAGAAAATGCACTTGTGATGAAATTAAACTTTTAAAAAACTATTAAATTCTTAACTAACTCACTGTATCTCTGAAACTAGAGGTACTATTTTCATTCATTTATTAATCCATCCATCCATTTTTTCAACAAATGTATATATTAATTGCCTACTGTGTGAACTATGATGTGCTAGATTTCAGGGAGGACACAAAGATAAATTAGACCTGCCCTTAGGTGGCTTTCTTTGGGGAAAAGTTAAAAGATGTGAATAAAAATAATAATGCAAAGGTTTTAAAAATGTCAATGCTATTAGAAGAGGAAAGCTAATATATTCTGGAAATTTAAAGATTACTTCAGGATGGAAGGCATTAGGGAAATCACTCTAGAGACAGTTCAACCTCACACCAGGCCTTCTAGAGATGGTGTAGGAGAAGTGTATTAAAGAGATGGTCTGTATGAGCAAAGTTTCAGAAATGGGAAAACACAGGATGTATATAGAAAAACAACAGGATGCAAGCACGCATGTATAGTGTTTTTGTTCCTAAAACATGTTTAACTATCATGAGAAAACCATCAGACAAATCTAGATTATAGGACATGCTACAAAAAAACACACCTGGAGTTCAAAATATCTCCGTGTCATGAAAGACAGAAGGAGAAAAAAAAGGAGCAGAAGAATGATCTAAATTAGGCTACACTTAAGATACATGGCCCCTAAATGCATTACGTGATCTTTGATTTAATCCTTTGTCCAAAAAAACAATTATATTATAATTGGGGGCATTTGATGATGACTATCTTTCATATATTATTATATCTATAAATTGTGTATTAGATGGTGTTATTTAACAGTGTTAAATTTCTTGAGAGAAATGATGATATTGTGGTTATGTAAGAGGATGTCCTTGTTCTAAAGAGATACATGCCAATGTACTTAGGGATGATACCAGCAAGTTAATTTCAATTGGCTCAGCACACACAAGCACATACACACACAGAGAAGAAATACAGCAAAAATCAGTAACTGGTAGTTTAGGTGAGGAGTTTTGGGTGCTCATTATACTATTTAAAACTCTCCTTTAGTTTTGAAAATCAAAATAATATGTAGAAAAAAAGAATATAATTTAAATAAGCTAATCAAATAAGGCTGCAGTCTGCAGTCATATAAAGAATAATTCAGCTTACACATGTGATCAGACCGTATTTCCCAAGATGAATTTAAGGACTCTGCAGCATCAGCTTGTCTCCATCTCTGTACTTTCAATAAATTAAATTCTAAAAGAAAAAGTGTAACATGTATTTCATATTAAACTTGATATGTTCCTTATGAGGTCTGATGTTAGTACTGAGGTAAGACTTTAATTTTGCCTGTAATGAGGATAATCATACATAAATGCCTTTACTCTGTTTCCCATTTAACCAATTGTACCTTATTTTCAAGGTCGTCAACCTGATGAGGGGTTAAATTCTGGATGAATATTATATCCAAATGAAAATATGACTTCTGTAAAAGTGAATGATTTCTTTCTCAATGTTAATTTTCATGAAAAATTCTACAAATGTTTCAACATTCTTTCCTACTGTCCTACAACACTTAAAGATTCATTTGATCTGGCCAAACCTGAGAAAAGGCAAGGTATTTGTTTTCTGTGAATCATTTGGAGACTATGCAAATAAAGATAGGATTGCAAAAGGGTTACTGGCAAGCTCTGTTGTATCACCAAGAAATTTGTTTTAAAATTGAGGAATGAAGGAAACTTTTTAAAAAATTTCTTACTGTAGAGATGGGAGGTCTGACTTTAGGAACTCAACCATGTTCTGACCAAGTGAAGATAGTAGAATCTCATCTCTTAGAAGACAGTGGCAGCTTATTCTGTTAACTTTATTTTTTACAGATAAAGAAGAATTGGGATGTGGTTGTGTGACTTGCTTAGTTTGTGCAGACTTGGAACATCCCTAGTTTTCCTGTGATAACTTTTATTCAGTCTTTTTAAAAACGAACTTCTGGAAAATTGAATTATAGCATACAGATAGAAATATGCAGAAATAAACCTACAGCTCAATGAGTCACAAATTGAAAACATCAATATATCTACCAGTGAGACCAGGCTTAAATTTTAATTTTCCATTTTTGTTCCACATAAAAAGTCCAGACCTCAAGCATTTCTGTACTGAGCTGTCAGAAATATGCTCATCCCAGTTGAGATTCTTTGATGCTGCAAAAAATGATATTCTAACCATGAAACTCTTCCAAGTGCCATTTTCTCCAGGAAAGAACCTGCACTTTCATTCACATCACCAAAGGAGGAGAACGTTTCTCTCACATGGGTAGACCACTGGATCTGAGCTGATAGCCAACTCCTGGCAGTTACTAAGTGCTGAATGATGACAAAAGCAGGGGTGTTGTGATAGTTTAATATATTACATTTTATAAATGTGAAAACATATCACAGAACATGGCACATGGTTGATGAAATTTTCTTCCTCTCCTCTGACAAGTTTTGTTTATCAGCTAACATTTTAAAAGACCTGCAATCCTTGCTTATCATGCTAGTCATTTTATGATGTATGTTAAGTCAAATCATTATGCTGTACACCTTAAACTTATACAGTGCTGTAGGTCAGTTATAGCTCAGTAAAACTGGAAGGGAAAAAAAAAAGTCTGCAACTTTTAATCTTTTCCAGACAAGGAACAAGTTCAGAGTCCTATCAGAGTACTGTATTCCCTTGGCAGAATAAAACATTGTGTGCTGAACCCCTTCCCCAGCACCCCAACATTGTTATCCTGCTTCCCAAATAAGATGAAAGTGAACAAGGGTGCAATACAATGCCATTAAAATGAGCAGAGGGACAGTCTGAGGGCTGTGTCTGGAACTAGGGAGGGGCAGTCACTCTTCACCTTGATAAAGATGGGCATTTATACAAGGACAGATGACTCAGCTATCTTTGGCCCCAGCTACATGCGAAGCTCTCAGTATCCTCTGAATGTCTGCCCAGCCAGCAGCAAGGGGAACCCGAAGAACTGGGCCATGCAACCTGACCACCATGAACCGAATTGACTCCCTTTTCATGTCAATCATCCAAATCATAGGTTTGCATAGGTCAGCAAATTCTTTTAAAAATTATTTTAAGATCCCCATTCTTTATAGCCACTCATTTCTCTTCAAACTCACAATGAATCTGTGATTATTCATTCAGTATTTATTGGGTACACACAAAATGGCAAGCACTGTATATCTGTTACAAACAGAATAACTGAGAGTTCACCCTTTAAGAACCAACTGAGGATTGAACTATTAAAAAAAATTTTTTTAAATACTCTATGATCAACCTTGCTATTTATAAAATATTTTATTATAAAAACAATATCAAAAATTTTTAATCATCTGAAACATTTACAAATCTGATTATGAATTTACTTTTGTCTATTTTCTTTCTTTGTTTATATATGCATATAATTTTGATATGCTTTATTCATCAAACTTATATTGAGAACATAATGTATCTAGATTTAATGCAAGATGTTGGCAATACATACAGTTCAATCAAAACAGTCTCCATTTTCAAGTAGTCTAATAAAGAAGATAAATATGTGGTGTGACTATTGTTATAAGTAAGGTAATAGAACCTTAAGGAAGCACAGGAGCCATCAAAAAGAAGGGTGAAATAGCGCGTTGTGTCCAGGGAACTGGAAGCGGTTCTTAACGGGAGCTGAGACGTGTGAGGGCAGTAGAGTGACAGGAGAGGGTCTGCAGGTCAGCGTCCAGCAAGCGTGGCTCACGCTTGGGGCACCCACATCATTTAGCATCCACACTTGGACAGTTTTGAAAGTGGAAGTGTTGCCAATAATGAAGATTCCAGAAAACCGGTGTAAACAAAGACGGCCCTGGAATAACTGAACTATATGGTCTTGCCCGGTTTCATGAGGGGACACTGGAGTCAGCTTCAGGATAAAAAATCAGAGGGCCGGGTCTGCATAGCTGCTTCTCACATACATCTACTGTCATTCACTGACATTCTCCTTTCCAGTCTTTCTAGAGGATAAACGAAGAAGTCAGAGCTGTACACTAGAAGAAGCTGAATCCTAATCTGTCAATGAGGGAAACCAAATTGGGAAACCTACATCATGCAGCAGAATCAGTCCTTAAAGACTCAGAAATAGACAGAATCAAGCCAGAAACTGGGGTAAGGGAAGGTAATTAAAATGCTGAGGCCTCGTCAGTACAGGTGACAGGTAAAATACAGGACACCAGATAAGTGTGAATTGCAAATGAACAATGAAGAACTTTTTAATGTAAGTATGTTTCAAATATTAAATGGGATATACCTAAAATAAAGGAGCCTTCATTGCTTATCTTAAATTCAAATTTAATTGGTTGTTGTTTATTTTTATTTGCTGAATCTAGCAACCTTACTTGGGATGGACACAGACCCCAGGAATGCTTCTCTACAAAGGAAAGAGAGAGGTGTAGAGAAAACAAACACTGGCTTCTCCCCTGTGCCTGCTGTGTGAGTTTCCATTGGTGTGTCTTACTAGCAGAATCTAACTGGAAGACAACTGGCAAAAATATACTTAGGAAATGTTGGATTTCAGGCCCCTAGTCACAACATTACAGAACAGAAGATAGAATAAGGCGTCTGGAGATAACATAATTAGAAATCCTTTATATATGAAGTAAAATTTTAGTTTAAAATACTTATGAGAATAAAGATGCCTCTTGGTTAATGTCTTTCTGGACATGCTTTTGATTGCCTACTTTGGTGCTCAGACATTTTGATTGCTTCTTCTGAAATGGGTAAAAGATAGCAATGATAACTGGAATGTGAGGTGTTATTAAAAAAAAAAGAGGTCCACTCGGAAGTACCATAGGAATGCAGGACTGTTCATTCTGACCAGAAGTCCTTTTCAGGATGAGTGGCCTTTGAATGATATCTCATTTGCATAATGAAAGAGGAGGAAAGGGAAAGGCCTTCCCAGATGGACAATGAAATTGAAATCAGAGGAGAGGAAGTGTGCAGCGTGTTCTGAGAATAGCTGAGGTTTGATATAGCTGAGTAAAGAGGATGTGTGGGTGTGGGATGGGGATCGAATCTGGTCATGCGTGAAGAGCACCTTGTTTGGAGGATGCTTCAGTTCAGTTCAGTTCAGTTCAGTCACTCAGTCCTACCTGACTCTTTGCGACCCCATGAATCGCAGCACGCCAGGCCTCCCTGTCCATCACCAACTCCCGGAGTTCACTCAAACTCACATCCATCGAGTCCGTAATGCCATCCAGCCATCTCATCCTCTGTCGTCCCCTTCTCCTCCTGTCCCCAATCCCTCCCAGCATCAGAGTCTTTTCCAATGAGTCAACTCTTCGCACGAGGTGGCCAAAGTACTGGAGTTTCAGCTTCAGCATCATTCCTTCCAAAGAAATCCCAGGGCTGATCTCCTTCAGAATGGACTGATTGGATCTCCTTGCAGTCCAAGGGACTCTCAAGAGTCTTCTCCAATACCACAGTTCAAAAGCATCAATTCTTCAGCGCTCAGCCTTCTTCACAGTCCAACTCTCACATCCATACGTGACCACTGGAAAAACCATAGCCTTGACTAGACGGACCTTTGTTGGCAAAGTAATGTCTCTGCTTTTCAATATGCTGTCTAGGTTGGTCATAACTTTTCTTCCAAGGCGTAAGCATCTTTTAATTTCATGGCTGCAGTCACCATCTGCAGTGATTTTGGAGCCCAAAAAATAAAGTCTGCCACTGTTTCCCCTGTTTCCCAACTATTTCCCATGAAGTGATGGGACCAGATGCCATGATCTTTATTTTCTGAATGTTGAGCTTTAAGTCAACTTTTTCACTCTACTCTTTCACTTTCATCAAGAGGCTTTTTAGTTCCTCTTCACTTTCTGCCATAAGGGTGGTGTCATCTGCATATCTGAGGTTGTTGATATTTCTCCCAGAAATCTTGATTCCAGCTTGTGCTTCTTCCAGTCCAGCATTTCTCATGATGTACTCTGCATATAAGTTGAATACTAAAGTAACAATTTGGTTTTTGTTCTGCCTATAATGCATAAGCAATGGGGACTCATTCAAAGACTCTGAAGCCAAGGAAATAGTTAGATTTGAACCACGTGTATTTGAGGCCAGATTAATGGATGAGATTTCTCAGAAAGCAAATATAGAGAAATGGGTCTCAACCTTGTAAAGCCCATGGCCCTTATTGATAAACAATAAATATTCACAGATACCCATCTTGGGGAATCTTTATGACACCTACTATAAATCACTGCTTTCTTCTGCTTACCCCTGCCACATTCAGTTTTGTCAAAGTTTCTTTTGGTAGTATTTTGAAATAAATAATAAGCTTCTCTCTCCTAAATCAAAATACGTAATTCCAAAAATGTTTTGTTTATCAAATTCTATTAATGCCATACTCATAAGCTATTTGGAGAAGGCAATGGCAACCCACTCCAGTACTCTTGCCTGGAAAATCCCATGGACGGAGGAGCCTGGTAGGCTGCAGTCCATGGGGTCACAGAGAGTCAGACACGACTGAGCGGCTTCACTTTCACTTTTCACTTTCCTGCATTGGAGAAGGACATGGCAACCCACTCCAGTGTTCTTGCCTGGAGAATCCCATGGAGAGAGGAGCCTGGTGGGCTGCTGTCTATAGGGTTGCATGGAGTCGGACACGACTGAAGAGACTTAACAGCAGCAGCATAAGCTATTTGAGGTAATTGTTCAAAATTATTTCATGAACACTTTGGCAATGCACATTATTTCTCATTGCAGTTAAAAAGAAATCAAAGTTGTAAGAGGACAGGGTGGGATAACATCTCCATAATGTGGTTGTTATGACTTCATGCTGCTTCCCAGTAAATGGAGCAGGACCCTATGGTCCTTGCCTTCCCCCTCCGTCATGTCCTCTGTCTGCTTTTTGTATGTGGAAAATTTTAGTCAAAGAATAAGTTTAATCAGAGAAGTGAGAAATGCGGAAACAAAGGAAAACAGTCAAAGGAGACAGTAATGATCAGGTAGTCATTAAACCTAGTCAGGGGCCTTTAGTTTTTTCTCAAGGTCTATAGATAATATTCTGGGCCATATTCTGTGAGCCATCTTATAGACACTGAAACCCCAGGGTGGAAAAGTTAACTACACGAAGACCAGACTGTATCCAGGATATGAGCTGCCACAATTCTGAGAATTGGCCACAAAGAAATGGAAACAAATGAACCCTGGAATCGAAGATTGTTTTATTATTGGTCATGCGAATAGTAGATAGGTTTATATTTGCTTGGTCCAATGAATATTCATTGGAAGGACTGATGCTGAAGGTGAAGCTCCAATACTTTGGCCACCTGATACAGACTCATTGGAAAAGACTGATAACTCATTGGAAAAGACTCTGGGAAAGATTGAGGGCAGGAGGAGAAGGGGACCACAGAGGGTGAGATGGTTGGATGGCATCACCGACTCAATGGACATGAGTTTGAGCAAACTCTGGGAAATAGTGAAGGACAGGGAATCATGGTGTCCCATGGGGTCTCAAAGAGTTGTACATGACTTAGCAACAGAACAACAAAAACAATGAGATTTATTGTTAGCAACTTTTTTGAGAGGTAATGTAAAGCTGTATCTTGGCTCCTTGCAAAAGAGTACTATGCTCCATTTCCAGTGTCTGTTTGATGGTTAATTTTAGTGTCAATTTAAAGGGGGATGCCCAGCCAGGATGGCGAAACATTACTTCAGGGTGTGTTAGTGAGAGTATTCCTGGAAGAGATTAGCATTTGAGTCAGTAAACTGAAGTTTGTCCTCACCAATGCAGGAGGGTATCATCCAATCCATCAAGCACTTGGTAGAACAAAAAGGAGGCTGCTGCTGCTGCTGCTGCTCAGCCACTTCTGTCACATCCAACCCTTTGTGACCCTATAGGCTGTAGCCCACCAGCCTCCTCTGTCTGTGGGATTCTCCAGGCAAGAATACTGGAGTAGGTTGCCATGCCCTCCTCCAGGGGGTCTTCCCAACCAGGGATTGGCCCTTGTGTTTCCTGCATTGGCAGGCAGATTCTTTACCTGGGAAGCGGGCACGGAGGCTACTAAGAAGCCTAGTGGAAGAATCTGTGACTCTGTCTCAGGTCAAAGGAGCCTTCCCAGGGCTGCTGCATTGTGCTGAGTCTGAGGCCCAGTGCGTCATGCATGTTAGAGGCAAAGGGCAACCCAACACTCTCCAAGACTTCAACCTTTCTTGGAGAGTTCAGCTTGTAGGGGGCTTCCTTTCTTGAAAGCCACAGCTTTCTTTTCCATCAAAATATTCCTCCTATAGAGTGCTGCTTCCCTAGAGGTTTGGGCAAAAAGGGCCCCGAACAGAATCTTGATACCTTCTCTATGTCAGCTACCCTCCAGAGTTTCTATTTCAGGTTGGAGAAGTGCCTCCATTCCTCAGATCATGTGTTGGAGCTAGCTGGCCAACATCAACCAGTTCGATGACCTGACCAAGCTTGTCCCCAGCTGGGGTTATTAGCTTCTTGCTTTTCCTCAAATGTTTACTGATGATGTTCGCTCCCATCCACATATACATGGTCTCCAGCATTCTTGTTACAGGCTCATAATAATCCAGTATCTGACACAGCCTATGAATAACAAACATCAGTTTCATATGGAAAGAGGAGGGACGTAACCTCTCAGCTGTGATCCAGAATACTAAATATGCACATTTGTAGTATAGAAATATCATGAAATGCTAATTTAAATAATGTTCAGGGAGCCCCTAAATTATAAGCCAGGCACCCAAGAATCCCAAGTCACAGGGAAAGGCAAGGAAATTCGTAGACAATGTGACTGTGTACCTACAAAACTCAGAGAATGAATAACAAACTAAGACATTCCGGCCAAGACACAAGATCAACAAAGATAGTAGCATTCCTCATAGCCAGCAATAACTGAGGAAAAACCCTACTCTCAATAGCAATAAAAACTGTAAAATATTGAGCAGTAAACTCGGCAACATGTGCACAAGGCCTGTATGAAGAAAATATTAAATCTTTACTGCTGGTCTTTAAAAAATCAGCCAAATAAAGGAAGAGATATAACATTGTAAAAATGTCAGTTCACTCCTAAAGTAATCTGTAAGTGAAATTCAGCCTCAGTCGAAATCAACCAGTAACAAATATTTGTAGAACATTTAATTATGAGTCAGTTACCTATTTTAAGCATTGGAGGTACAGTGATGATTGACAGCATCTCTGCTCTCACGTTTACATTCTAATGCAAGGTGGGTGAAAGTGAAAGTCGCTCAGTCGTTTCCAACTCTTTGAGACTATACACAGTCTGTGGAATTCTCCAGGCCAGCATATTGGAGTGGGTAGCCTTTCCCTTCTCCAGGGGATCTTCCCAACCCAGGGATCAGACCCAGGTCTGCTGATCCAGGGCTCGAACCCAGGTCTCCTGCACTGCAGGCAGATTCTTCACCAGCTGAGCTACAAGGGAAGCCCAATGCAAGGTGAGAGGGGGGAGATAAATACACCAACAAATAAACAAGATGCAAGATTTCTTTCCTCATTCTGGGACTCAGGCTTATGGAGCAGCCACTGCCATGAACACTGCTGGTCACTGTGATGCAGGGGAAAGGGAACTCTGAGGGATCTTACATAGCCAGTGAAATGTTCTGGGCCACAGGCACCCCTTCCACTTCTGCTCACAATTCAGGAGCCAGAAGGAGTTCCATGGCCTCATGTGACCACAAGGAGGCAGAAAGTGCTGTCCCACTGTGCACCCAGCAAGGGAGCAAATCAGATCAGTTTGGCAAATAGTGTGAATAACTACCTCATCCTAATGATGGTCTGATTTTTTTTTTTATCATTCTGCTTTTTAAGTTTAGATTCTTAATGTCTGGAATTTCTTTATGAACAGTATATCTGGTTTCCAAATGTATAGTAAATCTTTTCAATACTGCAAATTTAAAAGACCCCTATTTTTTAATAATTGTGTTTGGTTTCAAATAACAGACACCAGAAAAAAAACTCAGTGGGTCAACAACTTAGAGGTTCTATTTTGCTCACATGCAGGGATTTTTTTTTTTTAAGAATAAGGACATATTGCCACTACTAGTAAATTTATTTGTGTATGTGATCAGATTTAAGATACAATTTGGAGGCAGTAGCCACAGGACTTGCTAATGAATGGGATATGAGTAAGACAGCATTCAAGATATTAATAACTCCTAAGTTTTTTGACTAAACTAGGAGGATAATGATGCCATTTACTGAGAAGAGGGAGAACTGGGCTTTAAGGAGAAAAGCCATAGTTAAAATGTATGTCCTTTAATAAAATTTGACAAGCTGATTGAAATTTGGCATAGAAGAGAAAATAGGCAAAAAGAAAAAACAACCCACAAATAATCATTAATAATAAGCAGTTTAAAAAACATTACATAGTGGGAGGTGCAGAGACAAGTATATAGTACACTGACACACACACACACGCACACACAATATAAGTCAGTTCACAGTAGACAGGTAGCATAAGCATGAAAAGATACAATTCTTATTATAAGCTCCCAAGAATCTGTTTGTTCATTACTATTGCATAGCCTAGCTTATTCTGGTTGATATCCTGTGAAAACACACACATGCAGAAATGAACCAGGTATCTGTGTACTTATAAAGTTAGTTTGCTAAGAGATATTATTAAGGGAAAGAAACTAATTCTACAATAGTACAGCTGGTAAAATATCACTTTATGTTAACCCCCACTCCCACAAAGTAGTAAACTATATGTTTCTCAGATATATGTATGTTAATGTAAGGAAAAACATCTAGAAAAAGACACATGAAACTAGTGAGGGTTTATCTTCCTCTGAGGGAGGCTTGGTTATAAGGAGATTTTTGCTGTATCTGCATTTAAAATATACAGTAAAAAAAATTAACTAAAAAGGCAAAACATCACAATATGAAAGAAATTATATACTGTATATACACATTAAAAGAAAAGGAGAAGGGAATTCCCTGGCAGTTCAGTTGTTAGGACTTCAGCACTTTCACTGCCAAGGACTCGGGTTCAATTCCTGGTCAGGGAACTAAGATCTCGAAAGCTGCACAGCATGGCCAAAAAGAAAATAGTAGGAAAGGAAGAAGAGGAGGGAGGGAAAGAGGAAGAAAAGGAGGGAGGGAAAGAGGAAGAAGTAAAAGGGTAAATTGTTACCAGGGTCTATCCCACTCAGTTAAGGAAATAGAACATCACCTATACTGTGAAGACCTCTGGGGCCCCTAAATGATTGTTTCTCCCTCCTCACCCAGAAAAATAACTATTAACCTGTAGCTAGTGTTACTCCTTGCTTTTCGTTTTAGGTTTTTTTATATGGAAAAAATATTCAGCATCATATAAGTAACATATAAAAAATAATACTTATTACTTACTATAACTATTAAGTAATAATTATTACTTAAGCTGTGTATTATTTAATAAGTAATAAGACCTAAGTTATATATTACTAATGTATAAAAAGTAACATATATTTCTAAGTAATATATCATTTTGTTTATTTTCTACTTTATTAATTTCTGTTTTTATCTTCATTATTTCCCACATTCTGCTTTTTCTGCTTTGTCTCTTGTTTTTGTTTCTTATTTATAATATCTGAAAATGAGTTCTCATTTATTCTTTTTTTTCTTTTCCATATAAGCATTTATCTGTAAATTCCCCCAAAGTAACATTTTAACTGCATGCCACACATTTTTACTCATTTTCTAATTACCATTGTAATTTTTTCCTTTGACTCTTCAGTTATTTAGAAGTATTTTTCTAAATTTGCAAATATGTGGAAGTTTTATTATTTTTTCCTAGTTTAATTTTATGCTGGTCAAGAATACTGGTTCTTGGACATTTATTGAAATACTTTATGTCCTAGTATGTAGTAATTTTTTGTAAAAGTTCCACATACACTTGAAAGGGATGTGTATTCTCTAATATTTGGGTATAATATTCTATGTCTGTTAGGCCAAGTTTTGTAATTGTTTCTCAGAACTTGTCTGCATGATCTATTGATCAAAGAAAGAAGAATGTTAAAATATTCCTAACAGTAATATGATCATTTCTTCTTCAACTTTTGACAATTTTGCATCCCATATGTTGAAAATATTTTAAGTGCTGACAAAGTTAAAATTTTTATATCTTGCTCATGGATTGAATTTTTTTCAATATGTAGTGACCTAGTTGATCTCTAGCAATACTTTTTTCTTGAAATTGAGTTTGTCTGTTTCTGCTTTAGCCATCTCAGTTTCCTTTGGATTAGTGTTTACTTGCATTCCTTTCAGACTTTCTGTGTTGTTATGGTGAGATGTGTATCTTCTTGATAGCAAAAAGTTGAACTTTTAAAAAATTCAATCTTTGACTGCATCAGAAGAATGTAGTTTCTTGAGATTGACTGTGATTTATTTATCATTTCATTTTTATATTTTCCATGTACCCCACTTTTCAAAGTTTCCACTCTTTGTTTTAGTTGGCTATACTTTTTCCTTTTTTTATTCTTTTTTCACGGGAAAACAATGGAAACAGTGTCAGACTTCATTTTTAGGGGCTCCAAAATCACTGCAGATGGTGACTGCAGCCGTGAAATTAAAAGATGCTTACTCCTTGGAAGTAAAGTTATGACCAACCTAGACAGCATATTGAAAAGCAGAGATGTTACTTTGCCAACAAAGGTCTGTCTAGTCAAAGCTATGGTTTTTCCTGTGGTCATGTATGGATGTGAAAGTTGGACTGTGAAGAAAGCTGAGTGCCAAAGAATTGATGCTTTTAAACTGTGGTGTTGGAGAAGACTCTTGAGAGTCCCTTGGACTGCAAGGAGATCCAACCAGTCCATTCTGAAAGAGATCAGCCCTGGGATTTCTTTGGAGGGAATGATGCTGAAGCTGAAACTCCAGTACTTTGGCCACCTCATGAGAAGAGTTGCCTCATTGGAAAAGACTCTGATACCGGGAGGGATTGAGGGCGGGAGGAGAAGGGGACAACAGAGGATGAGATGGCTGGATGGCATCACTGACTCGATGGACGTGAGTTTGAGTGAACTCCGGGAGTTGGTGATGGACAGGGAGGCCTGGCGTGCTGTGATTCATGGGGTCGCAAAGAGTTGGACACGACTGAGTGACTGAACTGAACTGAACTGAACTGATTCTTTTTCACCTTTATTGGTTTGGAAAGCATAGAATCTAATTATACTTTTTAATGGTTATACAAAGAGGCAGAGTTCTGAGATAGCTCCCCCTGATTCCCATCCTGTCATGTATAATTCCCTTTCCATGAGTGTAGGTGGGGACTGTAAATATAATGGATATTATCATCTTGATTAAATCATATGGCAAAGGTGAAAGAATTTTGAAAAAACAATTAAGGTTCCACTTTTGTTGACTTTGAGTTGATTAAAAGGGAGATTATCCTGGATGAGTCTGACCTAATCAGGAGACCCTGTAGGAAAGAGTAGACCCCTCCAGAAAAGGGAAATTTGAAGCAGCAGACTTTTGCTGGCCCGAAGGGACACAAAGAGTCATATCATGACTTGCCTGGAGGTCAGCATCTGGTAGCTGAGGCCTCTGGCCTACAACCACAAGAAACTGCATACTGCCAATAACCTGAATGAACTGGAAAAGGACCCTGAGTTCCCAGTGAGAATCCCAGCCTGGCCAACACCTTGACAGCAACCTTGTGAGAGACCCTGAGCAAAGGATTCAGCTATGCCATGCCTGAGATCCTGACCCACGGAAACTGAGAAGCAGATGTATACTATTCTCAGCAGCTAAATTTGTGGGTATTTGCTAGGTAGCAATGCATATGAGTGAATATAGTTACCTTGGAAATTTTAAGTTTATATTTAACTTAATGCCTGAAGAATAATCAGTGTGGTTATCCACACTTAGGAAAATTAAAGAACCTTAGAATGTTTTAATTCCTTTCACCATTCTCATTATACATTCTGTTGTTATCTAGTTGTGTCTAGCTTACTTTATTTAACCCTCAAACATTATCATTGGTTTATTCAATAAATATTTGCTTAGACTTATCAACATGTTTACCATATTCTTTGCTCACTGTTTTTTCTTATTCACTTTTCTCTTTCTGTGCTTTTTATCCCTCATCCTAAAGTGCATTCTCTAGATCTTCGAATAAAGGTTTGCTGTAATAAAAACTCAATTTTTTCAGTCAGAAATTACTTAATTTTAACCTCATGTTTGAAAGATAATTTTGCTGCATATAATAGGATATTTTGACATTTATCTTCTCTCAGCACATTTAATGTACCATTCTGCTGTCTTCTGGCTTCCTTTGTTGCTGTGGGAAAATCCTTCAGTTTAAATACAGTTCTTTTGTAGATAACACTGTCTTTTCTCTTCATGCTTCTAATATAGTCTTCTCCCTTATGGTATTCTAAAATGTCACTCTAATATGACTAGTTGTGGATTTCTTTTTACTTATACCGTCTGCAGTTCTTTCTGTTTTCTGATCTGTGTATTGGTATTTCTCATCAATAGATGAAAAGAAGAAATTCTCTCCTCAAATTTTTGGATTTTCAGCTATTATTTCTTGGAAATAGTATAATTTCTCCCTTATTTGTATCTCCTCCTGAAAATGCAATTAAACATTTCAGAACTTCTCTCTGTGTGTCCTCTTAATATTTCTTTTGTAGTTTCATTCTCTTTGTCTTCTGAATTTGTTGTAATTTCCTCCTATCTATTATATATTGTCTCTTCAACTGAGCCTAATAGACTCTTCAAGATTTCCGCTGAGTTTATAATTTCAGTTATTACATCTTTAATATGTAGTAGTTCTTTTTGGTTCTTTTTCGAATCTCTGTGGCCGATTCTGATAATTTATAGTTTGGTATTCTTTCAATAATCTTTTACATACATTAAACATATTGATACTTATATTTTATTCTATACCAGATCATTCCATTATTTGAAGACTTTGATGCCTGACTTGGCCTTGTGCTAGTTCTGCTATTTCCTCACATATTGCTTCCTCTTGGTATTAGGGATAGTCCCAAGTGCATTTCTTAAAAGTTTAATGTATTTATTTTTGACTGGGCTGGGTCTTTGTTGCTGCATGTGCTACTCTCCAGCTGCAATGCACAGGCTTCTCATTGCGGTGGCTTCTTTTGCAACTGAGCACAGACTCTAGGGTGCACAGACTTCAGCAGTTGCGGTACATGGGCTCAGCGGTTGTGGTACATGGGCTCAGTAGTTGTGATACATGGGCTCAGTGGTTGTGGTACATGGGCTCAGTAGTTGTGGTTCACTGGCTTAGTTGCTCCACATCATGTGAAATCTTCCTAGACCAGGGATTGAACCTCTGTCTCCTGCACTGGCAGAAGGATTCTTTACCACTCAGCCACCAGGGAAGCCCCAGCTACATTTTAGGCTTGGGGCAATTTTTTATTTTTTTTTTTGAATGTACAGTTCTAAACACATGTAGAAGTAGGTTGATGAGTAAGAATTCTCAGGCCTTTCTCTTCTTGGTTCAGCTCTGCCCAGAGTCCAAGTGAGATTGGCAAATATTACCACTAACCCTCTGCTGTATGGGATTTTTCTAGTTCAGTCACCAGAAGAGTCATCCTTGAAGATACCCCATCTAGCTCCCATCTTACTTTGGACCCTGGTATACTCTTTGTCCTTGAAGCACTGGGCCCATTAAAACCTGGACTGTTGGCCACTAAGGATCACGTAAACACTCAGGGCTTTGCTATCCCTACAGATTTTGCTTTCTTTTCACCCAGCCTATAAAAAAATTCCCTTAATTTCTCACCAGTTCAGCCTCAGACAAATATACATAAAATATTTTTGTTTGTTTTGATATTTTATATGGGATTTTTACATGTGCTATACTGGGAAGGATTTTACTTAAGGCCTAGTTCATCATATTACTAGAAATTGTTTACAGTTTTAGTGAGAATATACTCATATTTAAGAATCTTAAAGACATTTAAAATATTAGAGGAAAATGTTGAAGAATATGTTAATAACATTGGTGATACACAGCCTTCTTAAACTAAAATTCCAAAAATTATAAAGGCTATAAAGAGTTAATATTGATTGCTATACTTAATTAATCAGCATTTCTGTATTAAAACACTTTAAACAAAATCAAAAGACCAAAGGAGCTATAGGAAATATTAACAATATAGAATGAAAATTTCATATACATACCACCTAATAAATTCATACAAGTCAATAAAGAAGAGAGGACACATGGCTTTGCAGCATTAGCCTGCTGTGGCTCCCTCTGCCTGGCAAAGCAGTAAAGCTATTCTTAAAAGAAAAAGGAAATTCCCTGGTGGTCCAGTGGTTAGGACTCCATGCTCTCATGGCCGAAGGCCTGGGTTCTGTCCCTGGTCAGGGAACTAACATCCCACAAGCCACACAACACAGCCAAAAAATGAATAAATAACAAAGATAAAAAGACACGCAAACAAATTAGAAAATGAGCAGAGGATATGACCAGACAATTCACAAGAGGATATACAGGTGGTCAGATATTTTGTGAAAATATGCTGGATATCACTGGTCACTAGAGAAATGCATATTAAGATAATAAGATACTATTTTTCACCCATCAGACAACAATTGATAATATGTTAGACTCAGTCACTATTAGAGGGAGTACAAATTGATACCTGCCTTTTGGATGGTAGTTTGGCAATATATCTACTAAAATTTAAAATATATTATTTTGGGGGATTTTGAGCCAGTGGTTAAAGGATATACCCATTCCTGACAAATCCTCAGTAATTAATAATTTCTTTATATAAATTAGTGAGTGAAAATTTTCTGAACTCCAAGAGACACATATCAGAAAAGTTTTTAAGAAAAGTCGTTTTATTTCCTTTGCCAAATAATATTAAGTGCTCAGATAGTACATACTTTATTTTCTCACTCTTAGACAGTGACGTTTACCACATTAACTGTTGCAACATGTCCATGGAGCAGATACAAGCAAGTCTTGAGGTCTGTCACCTTGCCTATGACCTGGTGACTCTGATTCTCTTGATATGACCCACCTTCCCCTTCTTGAACAAGATGACAGACAGTAATGACTAATAACAACATTTCCTTTCTCATCTGGAGTATGGAAGGCCACTTTCTCTGTTCATTTATAGAGGTATCACAAAGTAGTAGGATGCAAAATCTTCAACACATAATGCAAATACATGGGAAAGGGCTCGGAAGGATATTTTCCATACTGCTCTGCTGTGGAGAAAGACAATCACAGGATGGGATGTCAACGGGATGTTAAAGGACGTAATGTGATTTCTATCTATGGCCGTACAATTTACATAAATTATCTCCTGGGACTAGGATAGTCTAAGTCTTGCCATGTCATTCTGCCCTCATACATTTTAGCAAGCCTATTTGGTTTACATGCAAGGAAACATTGCGTGGCAAATGGCCGAGAAAGCCTCCTTCTCAGGATATTCCCTAGAATTTACATGTACCCTTTAACCTAGCAAGTCAACTTCTAAGGATCTGTCATTTAAAAAAGCACTTGCACATGTGTCTAAAGAAACATGTAAATAAGTGGATGTTCATTGTTTATAACAGTGAAAAATTACAAACAGCCTATAGTGTCATCAATAAGTGAGGTTGCTCAGTCGTGTCCGACTGAGACCCCATGGACTATAGCCTTACAAGGCTCCTCTGTCCATGGCATTTTCCAGGCAAGAGTACTGGAATGGGTTGCCATTTCCTTCTCCAAGGGATCTTCCCAGCCCAGGGATTGAACCCGGGTCTTCTGCATTGCAGGTAGATATTTTACTGTCTGAGCTACCATAGGGTCATCAATTAAGAAGAATTTAAATATATTTTAGATGTATTTTCTTTACTCTGTGCTAAAGAATACTTACAGCAACTAAAATAAGAACAAGGGAGATGAATGGACAGCGACATAAAAGGATATCAAGTAATTTAGTGGGGGAAAAAAAAAGCAAGCTGTTAAACAGTACCCAACAGCATAAAATTATTTAGGTTAAATATGTATAACATGTATATTAACATATATAATATGGTGGTAATAACGTATTAGCATACATATTTATGTCTATTTTAGTAGGTATGTGACGCATCTATGAAGGGGGTAGAAGCTATTCCCACACTGCTGTGAGATGAAGGGGATTGCCATGGAGTTGTAACGGGCTTCTGCCATCTCTTTTTTGTTTCTTTGTTTGTTGTGTTTTTTGTTTGTGTTGGCTGTGCCTTATGGCTTGCAGGATCTTAGTTCCCCAAACCCAGGCTCACTTCAGTGAACTGCCAGGGAGTTCTCAATCTCTTTGTATTATTTTATCATGTTATATTGATAATATCTTCATAGAGTACTTGGGTAGTTAAGCAACTTTTAAAAATAATTTGTTTTTATGAAGGAGAGATTGGTCGAGATTAAAGGAGATGGAGGGAGATGCTTGATCCGTGTCCAGGCTAACAAAGAGGTAAGAGAAAGTCTGAAGTGAGGATCTGAGGGCAGAACTTGTTGGATTCATGCATTCATTTAGTTTCATTCCTAAAACTTCCATTGTACATTAACTATATACTAGGTATTGAGTAAAGGAATATTCAGGGTTCACAGAGACATAAATACAGATTGATAGTGCAGTGAGGTGAGCAGTAAGACCTAGCTATGCTTAGTGAATCAGAAAAGTACAAAAGATAGGAGAAGCTCCCCATGGCCATCCAAGAACAAGACCTAGCTTTCTGGCCTTCCACTGTCTCCAAGTGACCACTGCATGGTTGGAAGCCAAGACTGACCCTGTGTGTGCCCTGTGCATTACATCAGGAATTGTAGGACTTCTAGCAAAGTAAGATCTGTGCTAAGGGTGGACAACAGGATCTCCTCCATAGCTAACAAAACGTTCTGAGCTCTGAAGACATGAACAACAGGATTTTAGTACCTTTACCCATCTCTCTCTACCATTACCATGCACTTACTGTGATATTTTAAATTTCTTTAACAGCTTATAGTATCTTTCATTATTAAAGACATGAAATTTTTAGTGAAAATGCTCTCTTAAAGCTATCCACACTAAAATATACATATCAATCTGTAGGCAACAAATAAGGAACAAATAAATGGATGACCAAATAAATAAAGTCAGATCCTCGTGAAGTTTGACAAAATGGGGAAAGAGAGAAAGTAACTGCTGTAGCAGATTAATATTATGATATCAACTACTCCCCCCCCCCTTACTTCCCATTTGTCCTGTGATCTCTCCCTCAACTTCAGGCAGCAGGGGGTAACTCCTTCTAAGGCCTTGGGGAAGGAAGGTCACAACAGCGAACCAAAGAGTCCATTTTCACTCAACTCTTGAGTTTCAAACCAGATTTTTTAAAATCTCTGGCACAGACAGTTGATTAAGAGGAAGAGTTTTTAAGGCTCAAAAGCTAAAACCAATGCCATTGACACTTGGTTTTAAAAGGAGACATGATGTCAGAATGAGGCATCCTTTCTCTATTAGTCTGCAAGGGCAGCCGTAACAGAATACCATGGACTAGGTACGAGATAACAGAATATTAAAGGCAGAAACTGATATTCCCACAGCTCTGGAAGCTGCAAGTCCAAGATCAAGGTGCAGCAGGGTGCCTCTCATGAGGCCTTTCTCCCTGGCCTGTGAACAGATGCCGTCTCACTGTGTCTTCACGTGGTCTTCCTTCTTTCTGTCTGTGCCTTCCTGGTGTCTCTTCCTTTTTTATATAGCTCTAATCCAATAGGCCCCACCCTTATGATCTCATTAAACACTAATTACCCCCTTAAAGGTCTTATCTTCAAATACAGTTACATTAGGGGTTAGGGCTACAAATAGGGAGAGTCACAGTTCGGTCCACAACACTTCCTTAAATTTGTTAGATGAGTTCTGTCCAAAAGAAATACAATGCAACTTAAATTTTCTAGTAGCTACATTTTTTAAAGTAAAAAGAAAAAAATGAATTGTAACACTATTTTACATTTAATTCAACATATCCAAAATAGTATTATTTCGACATGTATGTAAGCTATATTAAAAATATTAATGAGATATTTTAGAATATTTTCTTCAAATAAGTCTTTAAAATTGGTGTGCATTTTTGCTTTGCATCCATCCCATTTTGGACCAGCCACATTGTAAGAGCTCAGTAGCCATGCATGACTCGTGGATACTGTAGTGTTAGATAATCTCCAAGGAGAAGAGAGACAGTCAGATGTAAGAGAGCAAGACAGAGTAACTCAAGATAAGACTGAGGCCCCAGAGGAAGTCGGGTGGGGAGGAGTCAGGATGACTGTTAGAATCCTCAGAGTTTTGGGGATCTGAGAGCAGAGGGACCTGTGTTCACGTCTCAGGTGAGACCGGGGTAAACAGGAATGGGTAGAAGTAGCAACCAGATGTGTCTAAGACAGCCCCGCAAGGCTCCAGAATGGCACCGGAGGACGTCCAAGTTTCCCAGTGCCTAAGAGAGGTGAAGACATGGCTCAGGAAGAACCACCTCAGTCAAGATAAGGAGCTGCTGGGACTTCCCCAGTGGTCCAGGGGCTAAGACTCCTCACTCCCAAGGCAGGTTTGATCCCTGGTGAGGGAAGTAGATCCCACATGCCTCAACTAAGCGTTCATATGCCGAAACTAAAGATCCCACATGTCACAACTAAGACCTAGTGCAGCCAAACAGGTAAATGAAAATAAATTAAAAATAAACATACAGGAGAGCAGAGATAAACTGGAATTTTTAAAGAAGATGAGGAGCTGCTATAGCAGGACTGATGACTGGGGACCACAGGAGCATGGACATGAGCAGTGAATGTCAGCCTCAAGGGGCGTTTGTGAACCCGGTGCTTCACCTTGCTTGGCACCTAGAACTTAGATGCCACTCTGGGGAGACGGGAGTTGGAGTTCTGAATTCATGGAATTTACCAGACATGGCGAAAAGAACTCAGAAGTCAACTTATCTACAATCTTCTGAGCTGTATTTCCACTATCAGGCAGAATAGAAGCCTGAAGTAACAGGTTCAGTGATCACTTTTTATGTTCAGTTTTGTGAAATGAAAACATAGCTCTGGCTACTCCAGACTCTGTGCAAAGGGGAGCAGTAATTACCAAACAGGTGAAAGAGTCCCTCAAAGCGCAACCAAGGCTTTAAAGCCGTCTAGCAGGGAGGCCTCTGTTAAGGCCCAAAGCCTAGCCCAGCAGAGGGAGTGTGGGCTTAGGAGGAGCCCCAGGTCACTTTGTGGAGGTATTTTATTCTGATCATCTTTTTTTTTTTCCCCACACCTTATTTCTTCTCTATTGTCCCTGTATTGATTCCCCAGAATTAACTGTCCCTTCCTCTAAACTGGTGTTCCTGGGAGAGCAGGAAGTTAAGGCTGTGAAACTGTTGGAATTTATTGCCCTGAGGCAGAGAGGGTAGACAACAGAAAGCAAAGGACTTCACAGTTTAACTGTCAATGGATTTGTTTGGCTTCTCCAACTCTGGTTTCCAGATTCCCAGGTTTGTGGCCCTTTCTTTCTTCCCTGGCACAGATCTTGTTAAGCCTTTTTCCCAGGGCTGGACTCCTGGAGTACCAAATACACCCTTACTCTTACACTGCCCGCGAGAGCAGAGGCCTCCTTAAACTTGCCACCCAAGGCACCTCACTGCCTCGGCCCAGCCTAGGCCCTGTGGCTTTCTCCTACCAGGAAGTAAAACTGTTTCCTGCCCAGCCCCTCCTGTGGTCTGCCTTTGTGGGCAGCCTTGCTGTTCTCTTCTCAGTGCCCCAGATCTCCCTTCCACACACTCATCTCATGCAACAGTGAAGCAAACCCAAAGCAGCAGGAGGTCAGTCCTGTATATCACCCACTGGGTGGATATATATCACCCCACTTTTTTTCCTTAAGTTTTAGAATTACAGCATTTTGGACCTAGGAGAGACTTTAACGATCATGTAATTTTATGTGCCTGCTAATATTCAGGACTTTGAGACTTTATATGTGTTTATTGGTTCATTTTACTTTGGAAATTCTCAAAGGGCTATTAATTAAGGTGTTTTTGTAAGTAGCTTAGAGAGGAAAAGTCATTCCCAGGACTGTCACCTGTTGAGAAGATAGTAAAATCTGGGTCAGCTCAAAATCTGGAGCTCCCAGCAATCAGTAACATGATAATCAGAGCACTGGTAACAAGAGAGTTAAGGGCTTCCCTGGTGGCTCAGTGGTAAAAAATCCACCTGTTAATGCAGGAGGCGCAAGAGACTGGGGTTTGATCCCTGGGTTGGGAAGATCCCCTGTAGAAGGAAATGGCAACCCGCTCCAGTATTCTTGCCTGGGAAATCCCATGAACAGAGGAGCTGGTAGGCTACAGTCCATAGGTCACAAAAGAGTCAGACATGACTCAGCAACTAAACAAGAGAGTCATAACTAGACCAATCTGTAATAGAATGATTGACTTCAAGCAGATATGCCCTTAAGGATTGGATGGGACCAAAAGCAATATTAAAATAAAAAATTTGAAGGTAAATTACGAAACCCTTAGAGGACCAGTTTGAACAACACTAAAATAAGTAAAGTCAACTACTAGAGTATGTAATTCTATATCCACACTCATTAGAGACTGACAGACTGTCATTGCTAAGTGAGTCTAACATAGCATTTCCCTCTAAACACCAGCAACTGGGCTCTATATTTAACTAAGTTTCTTAATCCTGAGAAATCCATTCAAACATGACAGTAATAAGTGAGCCATTTTTAATATCTTTCTACTCTGTATATTGTGATCTAATAACATTCTGGACTTCTAACCTTCAAAGCATTTATAAGCACTTGATAAAATAGCTTTCACCATCCACCTAAGTCTAAAAATACCATTAATAACATTTTATGAGTAAGGATCTGATACAGAGACATCAGTGACTCATCATCAAGAGAGCCAAGATTTGCACCCAGTCATCTGGGTCTCCAGGCCAGTGACTACTTCATGTGGACAGCCTCACTTCTGCTGCCAAGAGATGAGTCAATTAATTAATCCAATGGCATAAACATCTTTACTAATTTGAATTTTCTCAATTAATTCTGTAAAGACTAAAGTACATCGCAATAGAAATGTTTGAGTTTATATATATATTAGATATATACGTTAAGTTTCTCAGCTGCATAAATTTATTTCCACTTATTCTGGATTTCTCAAGAAACCTCACCAGATAAATATTTTAAAGAGGTAATTTAATTCAAAACATTAGATAAAACTAGTTAAAATATAACCATAGTTAATTTTAAGAAAACATCCTTAAAGGATGGTTCAGAGAAAAATCAGCTGCAAAAGGGTCTGCCAATCTTTGTCAAGTAATGAAGTTGTGTTCATTTGTTCAGTCTTCAATTGACTTCTCTCTACTATAATTTCTAAATTATACTTCAGAAAAATAAATAGATATCTATAAAATTATTAATAATCCATCTAAAGATTATTGTTCAGATTTTACTTAATAAAACATAGTAATGGAATTTTATTTTTCTGATTCTAAGTGTACATGATGACACAGCTTCTTAAATATATTCTGCTGGTGTTTTATTTCTTTGTAGCTATCAAAAGAATTGTCGAGTTATCATATGACCTAACATAAAATTTTAAATAAAGTTGGCACTTCATTTATAATATGATGCTGGAGAGTCTGCTTCTTAACTACAAGTTCAAAGTATTATGAAATCAAATATAAAATAACATGGTCTTATTCATTAGCCATATAACAAAGATTTACTACCTTCTCTTAATGGTATATTTTTCATTCAAACCAAAGACACGTTCAGCTTAGTCATGAGAAAAGTTAAAAGATGGAAGTTCCTCTTGCCAAGAATGAACAGTATAATGAATCAAAAAAATATTGATTTAATAACAGGGACCAATGTTCAGGTGGATATGGCTAGAAATCAAATACAGGAGGGCTTCTGTTTATGGGGAGAGCTGCAACTTCTCTCTCTTATTTAGCATCAAGCTTTATGCTAATACAAAAATGTAAAAGAGCAAGCCAAATGGTGGCAAGGAAGTCTGTTGGACATAAAATAGCATTGTGTTTTTCATTTTGAAATCAGTGCAAAAATGAAGAGCTAAAAACTTTTATCAATTAACTCAAGCGAGGATACTTGAAAGATCAAAAGGAGAATCAGTTCCGAGAAGTAAATTGGGAACTCTAGATTTTTTTTTTAAGGCATCTCTATCAATGAATAAAAAGTAGGCTTTCTGTGATTATAGTTTCAGTGTAACTGTAAAATGTTATCATTCAAGGAGCAGGGTTTCCCTTGGCTGTAAGTACAGAAAGTCACTGTGTCACTCTGGCCAAGTAAATGTATGTATCTACATCGAATTTTGCTTTTCTGTAAAATGCTGGTCTCCCCAGAAGCTGCTGGAGGAATGTATTAGGCAGTAATTGTAAAAGGCTTTGTCATCCTGATATACAAGTTGCATACTAAGTAAAAATGATTACAAATGAAGTATCCTTCAAAAAAAATTTAAGGGATAAACAAAACTACTTTGGGGTTCCGCCAAATGATAGTTTTCCCTGGGTTGGGAAAATCCTCTGGAGGAGGGCATGGCAATCCACTCCAGTATTCTTGCCTGGAAAAGCCTGGAAAAGAGGAGCCTGGCAGGCTACAGTCCATGGGGTCGCAAAAAGTCGGACACGACTGAAGTGACTTAGCACACATGTTCACACGCAAGAATGATGGCGACTTAGAGAGAAACTTTGACTCAAATTTTCTTGAGCAGCCAGGGACTCAGCGGAGGAAGCTCTTCTTCAGCCATTTTTAGAGAATCCTTAGAAAAGACAAAATGGGAAGGAAGTTATTCATATCCCAATAGTGATGTTTTCTGCTAAGGCCAGTGCATATTCATATATATTTATATAAAAATACGTTTTTTAAAAGACTATATTTTAAGTAAGACTGTATTTTTAAACTTTTCTGGAAAATCACCTTCATTCTCTAAGTGATTTTGCTGGTTTTGACTACATTCAGTTCAGTTCAGTTCAGTTCAGTCGCTCAGTTGTGTCCAACTCTTTGTGACCCCATGAATTGCAGCACGCCAGGCCTCCCTGTCCATCACCAACTCCCGGAGTTCACTCAGACTCACGTCCATCGAATCAGTGATGCCATCCAGGCATCTCATCCTCTGTCGTACCCTTCTCCTCCTGCCCCCAATCCCTCCCAACATCAGAGTCTTTTCCAATGAGTCAACTCTTCTCATGAGGTGGCCAAATTAGTTCAGTTAAGTTAGGATCATTACCCTACTAGGAATATCAATATTAATTAAATTAGTGAGAAAGGTCTACAAGATAGGTTGGGATGGAAGGAGCATGGACTCTGGAGTCGGGCAGACCTGGGTTGGAAAACTGGCTCTGGTGCTTGCTAGCTTTGGACAAACTACGTCTGTAATGACAGACTTGTCTGTAAAACAAATACTGTAACAATACCTCCCTCTTAGGGCTGCTGTGAGGGTTAGATGAGATTACATTCGAAAAATACCTTGCATATTCAGAGCCTGGCTGTCCATTACGCACTTGTAAACAATAACGATTTTCGTTCTGAATCCTGTACTTAAATGTGCACCTAAATGATCCTGTCTGAGATCGTCTTGTCCAGAGGTTCATTAGCAGTTTTACAGGATGGAAGCAGGTCAAGATTTCCTAACTCCAAGTGCTATAGAAAACTCTTAAGGGATAATTATTCTTTTCGTGATCAGTTTCAAGGTTCTACTAGTACTTAATGAATTTTATACAGGATACCCATTTAATAAGTTTTTCAAAGCAAATGTTATTTGCATGTAAATTCCAGAAAAACATCTACTTCTATTTCATTGACTATACAAAAGGCTTTGACTCTGTGGATCACAACAAACTGTGGAAAATTCTTAAAGAGATGGGAATAGCAAACCATATTATCTGTCTCCTGAGAAACCTGTATGCATGTCAAGAAGCAACAATTAGAACCTTCCATAGAACAGCTGACTGGTTCAAAATTGGGAAAGGGGTATGTCAAGACCGTATATTGTCACCTTGTTTATTTAACTTACATGCAGAATTGTTGTTGTTCAGTTGCCCAGTCTTGTCTAACTCTCTGTGACCCCATGGACTTCAGCATGCCTGGCCTTCCTGTCCCTCACCATCTCCTGAAGATTGCCCAAGTTCATGTCCATTGTTTCAGTGGTGCCATCCAGCCATCTTGTCCTCTGCTGCCCTCTTCTCCTTCTGCCTTCAGTCTTTCCCAGCATCAGGAACTTTTCCAAAGAGTCAGCTGTTCGTATCAGCTGACCGAAAATACTGGAGTTTCAGCTTCAGCATCAGTCCTTCCAGTGAGTTTTAAGGGTTGATTTCGCTTAAGATTGACAGGTCTGATCTCCTAAGTGTCCAAGGGATTCTCAAAAGTCTTTTGTTGGATAGCATCACTGGGTCAATGGACTTGGGTGAACTCTGGAGATGGTGAGAGACAAGGAGGCTTAGCGTGCTGCAGTCCATGGGGTGGCAAAGATTCCCACATAACTTAGCAAGTGAACAAGAACAACATGTAAATATATACACATATAATAAATACACACATATATATGTTTATTATTCTTTTTTGATAGAAAACCACTGACAGCCTGTAGGATATGTACTGTATTTTCAGGATGTTAGGGATGAGACATTTGAACTCTCACCCAGTCTAACAACTTCTCTTTACCAATGAGGAAACTGAGGTCCAGAGAGTTTGAAAAACTTGTCAAAAATAACACAGTGCTAGAATTATGAATAAAACTCATGTCCCTTGACTATCAATCCAATTATTTTAGTGCTTTTATTTTTTAGTTATTTTTTTATGTTTATTGAGATGTGATTTACATATCATTCACCAATTTCAAGTATGTAAATTGATGATTTCTGACAAATGCATACAGTCCACATGTCTACCATAATAGATATAATCATAAACATACCACTCACCATTCTTAAACTATTTGCCATATCCTCTAGTATTTTGCAAGTAAAGAATGCATGTTTATGATTATTAATTCTTTTTTTACAATTTTAAAGTTATAGTGTATATAAAATAAAATATAAGTATACTATATACCTATTCCATTCCCCACAGTCAGCTCTCAAAAACTATTGGGAAGTCTCAAACAAATACTTTACATCTTCTTAAGATAAATGATACTATATTATATATTTTAATTAGAAATGTCAGCTACAAATTGGAGCTTACCAAGTGCATTTGCCGTCTGCCTCTGAGGAGATTGAATCCTGGGCTCTGCAGCTATTGACCTTCAACATACCCTGAAGGGAGTTAGGGTAGAGAATGAGGCACTTTGTGCTCCAGGGAAACTGGGGGAACAGGTCTTTAGATAGTTAGATATTTTTAGAAACTGATTTCATGATCCCAATCCTTGCATCTCCTCATATCTAAAAAACCTTCATGGTGACATCAGCTCCTTGTGACTAGCAGAAAATCTTTTGTAAGATTAGTGCTTGGTTGAATGTGACTCCCCCTTCACCAAAATCACATATATAGACCTTCCCCCAGTACCTTTTTGGAGCAGTTTCTCAGCTCTCTGAGGTGCTGTCTCCCAGGCTGCAGTCCTCATTTTGCCCCAAATAAAACTTGACTCGTAACTCTCACGTTGTGCATCTTTTTTAAGTCAACAGAAATTTGATTATATTATCTATTATAGATATACACATACACCATAGATAGATAAATATTTTGCTCTATTAGTACTAAATATGTATAGCTTCCTAAAGAGTGACACAGAATCTCTCATTTATGTCTTTTCTATGCTCCCATAGTCCGGAAACTTATTTTCCCTATCTTTCTTTGTCTAAAAAACCCTCAGTTTTAGTTAGTTTTGATTTTATATACAAAGAGGCACACTGTGCTTAATTATAAAATAATATTTAGTGATTTTTTCTTTTGTCTCTTTAATTCCTAAACTACTCTACTTTCTATAATCTTATTTTCAGAGAGTATTTTATTATTCTTTATATTCCCAAATCTAGAACTATTGGCAAAATAAACACTTGGGGTTTTTTTTTCTAGTTATATTGAAGTATGCAGCATAATGATTTGACTTGCACACATCATAAAGTTATTATCAAATAAGCTTAGTGAAAATCCATCATGTCATATAGATACAAAATTAAAGAAATAGAAAAAAATTTTTCTTAGTGCCTTTAAATGAAACTTAAAAGACAATATAACACACTGCTGCTTTTCAAACTAAAGTTCCTGATCAGAGATTTTAAATGTCTCCTTGGCAGGCAGTATATGTGATACATCTTTCTGTTCACACTGGGCCTAGCTGAGTTATTTAGAATAGTGAGTGCTCAATACAAAAACTAATGGATCTTTCTTAAGGTTATTAGCGTGTGTGACTTTTTCTCTTTTGAAGGGGAGGAATAGTTCAACGAAATTGAATTTTGCTGTATATAATGGTCAGAAATGACATCAAATTTATGATGACATAAGCAAATGAATAATGGAAACGTTGTCTGGAATTTTTCAAAATTACCTGGCTACTGAAACCAAGCAGGACCCAGCGGGGCTCCTGGGCATGGAAGCCTTTCTGTCTCCCATTTCTTGTTTGTAGGGAATGGATTTTAGCCTTCATGATCTTCTTTGAATTCCAAAGGTCAGATTTGAACAGTTGTTAATCAAGGGAGAAGGAAACAGCAACCCACTCCAGTATTCACGCCTGGAAAATCCCATGGACCGAGGAGCCTGGTGGGCTACAATCCATGGGGTCGCAAAGAGTTGGACATGACCAAGCGACTCCTGTGTGTGTGTATGTGTAAATTAAGGGAGGAGCAGCCAAGAAACCACCTGAGAAGATTAAAGGAACCTCATCAGAGGTTCAGAAAATCTCATCAAAATTAGGAGACCAGCTGAGATGAGATTAGAGTGCTAGCCTTGCACACACATCTTAATCTTATCAGCCACCCCACCATTGAACTCTTACCATTAAGGGACTTCCCTGATGGCTCAGATGGTACAGTGTTTGCCCATAACACAGGAGACCTGGGTTCGATCCCTTTACTATAAAACTCCTCATCAAATCCTCCTGGGTTGAAAAACAATGGCTTCCCTGATGGCCCAGAAGTTAAAGCGTCTGCCTGCAATGCAGGAGACCTGGGTTCGATCCCTGGGTCAGGAAGATCCCCTGGAGAAGGAAATGGCAACCCACTCCAGTATTCTTGCCTGGAGAATCTCACAGATGGAGGAGCCTGGTAGAGGGACACAGGAGCCCTCTATGTTTCCCCCTTTGCCTGGCAAAGCTATTCTTTTGTACTTCACCCAAAACTCTGTCTCAAGATTTGATTTGGCACTGCTATACAGAGGTCAAGCTTTTGGTATCACTACTAGTATGGATGATACTTAAAGTCCCTTTTTTCTAAATAATGAAGATTGGGAATTCCCTGGCAGTCCAGTGGTTAAGATTCCATACTTCCAGTGCATGGAGCATGGGTTCCCCTGCTCAGGGCACTAAGATCCCGCAT
The DNA here is from genome assembly GCF_042477335.2 of Ovis canadensis. Classification (NCBI taxonomy): domain Eukaryota; kingdom Metazoa; phylum Chordata; class Mammalia; order Artiodactyla; family Bovidae; genus Ovis; species Ovis canadensis. The sequence goes on from NC_091245.1 coordinate 229,942,734, forward strand.
GCCTTGCGGTACTGCCAGAAATAAAGAAAAAGCGAAGATTATGTTTTTGTACTTAACCCTTTGCCTACAGATTTCAAATTTCTTTCCTTATCTGCATTGAGTCTTGGTCTGTATCTCTCTGAGGTCATGCATCTTGATGAAAACTGGAAAATAAGGAGACCATTAAAATGTTGATACAATCACAGAATAAATGAACAAATAAGCATACAGTTGTAATCAGTTCTAGAAGTTATGCCTATTGACTTACATCACAGTATTGTATTTACATGGTAAATTTACATAGAAAAACCATTCCAACCTTTGCAGTATTGCACAGCCACTAGAATCCATGATCTTGAAGATAATGTGAAAACATGGGGGGAAATGTTTGTATTCCAATATTTCACTAGGAAATCAGTATTCATTGTCAGATAATTTTATAGAAGAGAATTCTGCCTAGAAAAGGAGCGAAAAGGAAATACGCCAAAATAGTAACAGTGTCTATGTTAAGGAGGTGTCAAGCAGTCTCTGTGCTTCTTTCTTATGTCTAGTTGTATTATATCTGTAACAAAACAAATTTACAAGAGCAAAGAAAATGAGTTCTATAAAAGAAAGTATAGTAACTATCTGTTACACATGGCAGCCTTAAATCTTCTGAAAAACCACCCTACATCTTATATTAACAGTTCCCCACATTGTTTTATCCCCAAATTCTATCCCAGAGTAAATTCTAAAATTAAACATTTGTAATCTCCCTAGCCTCTGACTTTAAGGTGAGGTCCTATACCTTGGTTTCTGCCTCTCAGTTGCGCCTGTCAGGAAATACCTATAGAGCAGGCAGGGTCCAGACATCCATTCCGCTGGCACAAATTGGCTTCAGTGTCACGGTTCTGGGGTCAGCAGTGGGAACAGTATCTTCCCCATTGCAAAAAATACTACTGGGTTCTGGGACTGCTGGTACTTGGCCTCAAACCTGTTCCTCCACCCTTTCCAATGATTATCTGAGCTTTCTAATCTCCCTTCATAAATCCCTTCTCGTTTAAATAACCCAGACTCAATTCTTTGTCTACACTTAAGAATAGTAACAGTTAGAGGAGGCTAACAAAAATAGAGTTCACCTGAGAAAAGAATAAGCATGGGGTGACATAATTAAAGACAAAATTATTCTGAACTTCAAAAGAACATTATGATCAGACTTCCCTGGCGGTCCACTGGTTAAGACTTCTATTCCCTGTGCAGGGGGCACAGGTTTGATCCCTGGTCAGGGAACTAATATCCCACATGCTACACAGAATGACCAAAAAAAAAAACAAACATTGAGATCAAATAAAAGTCCTTTGCAGCAGATAAAAGTCATGAGTGGCATTTCTGGGCAGAGCATCTAAGCATTTGTGTGAGAACCTGCAGCTCTCTCTTCTGCTGCAGCAGCCATGGGATCTCATGTTCTAATAATGCAACAACAAGATATTGGATTCCCTATCAGTCCAGGTACTTAAGAGATTGTGTGGAAGAGAGCCCGCCGCTGACCGAGAGAGCACGGTTAACATGAGCAAAAAATAAAATTGTTAGGTGAGGCCACTGAGATTTGAGAGTTAATTTGTTATCATGACATAGATAGCCTAGCCTAACCAAAGCCTGATTAATGCACAGTGGTATCAAAAATGGGATATATTCAGTGATCAAAATAAATATATAAATTTGAAAGTCTTATAGGATTATAAAACATTTTAATCTAATACAAGCAAAGCATGGATTAAGGGTTCAATGTCATTTTTTATCAAGTAAAGCTACCTGGGTTTCCTTGAAAGTAATAACAAGAGAAATGTAGCACATTGTAAAAACATCTAAATATTTAATGATCTTAAAAACAACAAATAGGTTATGCATTTCAATTCTCACATTATAAAAAAATAGAATTTGTGATGCGTGTTAATTTTATTAAAATATCCTTCCCAAAGCAGTATGAAATAATAAAAAAGCAAATCACATTTACTTATTGTGAAATTCTGATGATCTGTAAAGAGAAGTATGAGAAAATTGCTAGCAGGATTTATTGAAACTGCTTTGGGCAAAACTAAGAGACGTGAACGCAACACTCACTGGGACAGATTCATCAATGTCTGCTTGCTTTTGCAGTCCTTTTCATTTCCAAATGTCTGTTTCAGCCTCTACAAAAGTAGTTTTTCTTTTTTTTTTTTTTTTTTGCTCAGTAGTAACTGACCTTTATTTCATAAAATGTGTACTCTTCTTTCACCTGAAATAGCCACTGACAAGGTTATTTTCTATCTGTCTGTTATAATCAGCACTGTCCTGTCTGCACTGCGTGACCTGGGCCACTGGGCCAACACTGGCAGAGGAAATCATCATCACTGTTCTGTTGTTTGGATATTACCAGTGTTCAAACGCCTTGATAAATGATCCTTTACCATTTCTTAAAGACTAAAGAGGTTTTGAAAGAGTTGGCTTTGTTTTGTTTTGTCTATAGTGTTGTGGTTGTTCAGTTGCTAAGTCGTGTCCAACTCTTTGCAACCCCATGGACTGCAGCATGCCAGGCCTCCCTCTCCCTCACTGTCTTCCAGAATTTGCCCAAGTTGATGTCTATTAAATCAGTGATGCAATCCAACCATCTCATCCTCTATAGCCCCCTTCTCCTCCTCCCACCTTCAATCTTTCCCAGCATCAGGGTCTTTTCCAATAAGTCAATAGTACAGAAGAGCCAATGAGAAAAAATGGGTTTAAAATAGGAGAGATTTCTACTGGACATAAAGAACTTCCAGACTACTAGAATAAAATGATACTGGAATGGGTTATTGAGGGAGACTGCCTGGTCTTTTGTCAGTCACATCATTAAGAAAGACTAACTTTTTAATAAAAGAAAAAATAAACCAATGGGACCTAATCAAACTTATAAGCTTTTGTACAGCAAAGGAAACTATAAGCAAAATGAAAAGACAACCTAAGGACTGGGTGAAAATATTTGCAAATGATGCAGTCAACAAGGGTTTAATTTCTAAAATATGCAAATAGATCATACAACTCAATAACAAAAAAAAAAATCAAAAAATGGGCAGAAGACCAAAATAGACATTTCTCCAAAGAAGACATACAGATGGCCAACAGGCACGTGAAAAGATGCTCAGCAATGCTAATTATTAGAGAAATGTATATCAGAACTACAATGAGATAGCACCTCACACTGGACAGAATGGTCATCATTAAAAGTAAACAAATAATAAATGTCAGAGAGAGTACAGAAGAAAGGAAACAGTCTTACATCCTTGGTGGGAATGTAAATTGGTGCAGCCACAATGGAAAATGATATAGATATTCCTCAAAAAACAGAGTTTCCATATGATCCTGCAATCCCACTTCTGCGCATATCCCAGAGAAAACTATAATTCAAAACAACACACGCACCTCAGTGTTCATAACAGCACTATTTACAATAGTGAAGACATGGAGGCAACCTAACTGTCCACTGACAGATGAATGAATAAAGAAGATGTGGTACATATATGCAATGGAATACTCAGTTCAGTTCAGCGACACCATGAATCACAGCACACCAGGCCTCCGTGTCCATCACCAATTCCCGGAGTCCACCCAAACCCATGTCCGTTGAGTCAGTGATGCCATCCAACCATCTCATCTTCTGTCGTCCCCTTCTCCTCCTGCCCTCAATCTTTCCCAGCATCAGGGTCTTTTCAAATGAGTCAGCTCTTCGCATGAGGTGGCCAAAGTATTGGAGTTTCAGCTTTAGCATCAGTCCTTCCAATGAACACCCAGGATTGATCTCCTTTAGGATGGACTGGTTGGATCTCCTTGCAGTCCAGGGACTCTCAAGAGTCTTCTCCAACACCACAGTTCAAAAGCATCAATTCTTCGGCGCTCAGCCTTCTTCACAGTCCAACTCTCACATCCATACATGACCACAGGAAAAACCATAGCCTTGACTAGATGAAACTTTGTTGGCAAAGTAATATCTCTGCTTTTTAATATGCTATCTAGGTCAGTCATAACTTTCCTTCCAAGGAATAAGCGTCTTTTAATTTCATGGCTGCAGTCACCATCTGCAGTGATTTTGGAGCCCAGAAAAATAAAGTCAGCCACTATTTCCACTGTTACCCCATCTATTTCCCATGAAGTGATGGGACCAGATGCCATGATCTTAGTTTTCTGAACGCTGAGCTTTAAGCCAACTTTTTCACTCTCCTCTTTCACTTTCATCAAGAGGCTCTTTAGTTCTTGAGAGCAATATTGATTGCTTGTGCAATCTTGATTCCAGCTTGTGCTTCCTCCAGCCCAGCATTTCTCAGGAAGTACTCTGCATGTAAGTTAAATAAGCAGAGTGACAATATACAACCTTGATGTACTCTTTTTCCTATTTGGAACCAGTCTGTTGTTCCATGTCCAGTTCTAACTGTTGCTTCCTGACCTGCATACAGATTTCTCAAGAGGCAGGTCAGGTGGTCTGGTATTCCCATCTCTTTCAGAATTTTCCACAGTTTATTGTGATCCACACAGTCAAAGGCTTTGGCATAGTCAATAAAGCAGAAATAGATGCTTTTCTGGAACTCTCTTGCTTTTTCCATGATCCAGCGGATGTTGGCAATTGGATCTCTGGTTCCTCTGCCTTTTCTAAAACCAGCTTGGGCTGCTGGAAGTCCATGGTTCATATTGCTGAAGCCTGGCTTGAAGAATTTTGAGCATTACTTTACTACCGTGGGAGATGAGTGCAATTGTGCGGTAGTTTGAGCATTCTTTAGCATTGCCTTTCTTTAGGATTGAAATGAAAACTGACCTTTTCCATTCCTGTGGCCACTGCTGAGTTTTCCAAATTTGCTGGCATATTGAGTGCAGCACTTTCACAGCATTACTTTTAGGATTTGAAAGGGCTCAACTGGAATTCCATCACCTCCACTAGCTTTGTTCACAGTGATGCTTCCTAAGGCCCACTTGACTTCACATTCCAGGATGTCTGACTCTAGGTGAGTGATCACACCATCGTGATTATCTGGGTCATGAAGATCTTTTTTGTACAGTTCTTCTGTGTATTCTTGCCACCTCTTCTTAATATCTTCTGCTTCTGTGAGGTCCATACCATTTCTGTCCTTTATCGAGCCCATCTTTGCATGAAATGTTCCCTTGGTATCTCTAATTTTCTTGAAGAGATGTGTGGGTGCCGTCCTGATCGGCCCTCTAGCAGCTTCCTGCGCCCGGAACCACAGCGCAGAGGCTCACCCGCAGCCCGTCAGCCGCACATGTCCCCAGAGTCAGGCCTAAGGCGGGCAGCGGCTCCACGTGGCCGGGCTGGGCTCGGCGGCGTCCCCATGATCGCGGCCGGCTGGCGGGACGGCTCCGGCCAGTAGAAGTACCGGCTGGTGGTGGTCGGTGGAGGCAGTGTGGGCAAATCGGCGCTCACCATCCAGTTCATCCGGAAAAGGAGCAGTGGCTGCTTGGGTGCAGGAAGGCCGAGAGGAGCTACTCCACATTCAAGATCAGTAGGGGGGGTGGTGAGGAGATACCCCTCATCCAAGAGTTATCATATAACCTAGCAATTATATGGAAGAGAAATAAAGTATATATTCATACAGGTATACACTGAAGAGAAATGAAAACATATAGTCATATAAAAACTCGTATACAAATGTTCATAACAATATTATTCATAAAAGATAAAAAGTGAAACAGTCCACATGTCCATTAACGGATGCGTGCTTAAACAAAACGTGGTATATACATGCAATGAAATATCATTTTGCCATAAAGAGGAATCAAATACTATTACATGCTACAACATGGATGACCTTGAAAACATAATGCAAGTAAAAGAAGCTAAACACAATTGGCTATATCATTCAGTTTATATTAGACACAAATCCATAGATATTGAAACTAGACAATTTTTTTGCCGAGGACTGGAGAGAGGGACAAGGAGAATGACTGCCAACAGGTACAGGGCTTCTTTTGGGGGTGGTGGAAATGTTCCGGAATTAGTGGTAATGGTTGTATCCATTGTGAACTGCTCAAAACCAATGAATTATACACTTTTAAAATAGTAACACATTATATACATCCTATCTCAGTTTTCAAAAACACCAATGAAAAAAGACAAAAAAGTTAAGTAGATCATGATCTCCCACTAGTTGAACCATGCAATAGCTTCCTATAGTACTCAGATAAAATTCAGTCTCCTCACCCAGTCCCACAAGGTCCTATATGACGTCATCCCTACCTCGCTCTCTTATCTCATACCCCATCACTCCCCATCTCTTAGTTACATTCCATTCTGGGCTCACTGGCCCTCCCACTGCTGACTTTACACCAAACCCTCCTCCTACTTCGAGCATTCTTTGCCTGGGGCTTCTCATGGCTGCCTCTTCCTTGTCACGGAGGTCACACATCAATTTCACCTCTTTAGAGAGGCCTCCCTCAGCATCCCCATCACTATCTATCATATCACCAGGTATTATTTTCTTCATAGCTTGTATCGCTGTCTGAAATTGTTTGTTTATACACCCATTCTCTGAGAGCAGAGATTTTTTCTACCTTGTTCACTTATATCAGCGAAGCACTAAGAATAGTGCCTGGCAGAGTAGATGCTCAAAAGTTACATTTGAATGGGACCTAGTTTGTGAACATTGGAAATTTAGATATTTTGATGGTACTTGGGGTGCTGAGAGCTTCAGCTGATTTTTGAATGAGGGCCTCAGAAACTCCATTCCTGAATACATGGAGGCTGCATATAAAGCCTCCAGGGAGAGTGGTAAGAAACAGGAGGGGTGGGGTTTCCTCACCATCATTTCCAAATTACCAAAGACAAAATTTTATGGTTGTGGAAACCATGAGTTTAAAAACTGCACAAAGTTTATGAAATCGGCTGTATAAATCTTGCCACGTAATTCGTGATTCTGCGTGTTCTCAGAGAGAGTTGAGGCACACACACTCTTGATCTTGGGGCACTGGAGGAGATCAAAGGGAGCACAGCCACAAGGCAGCACAGTGGGGCGTCTCTGAGATTGCAGGGCTGCTCCGGGCTCATGCTTTGTTCCTGGGAAGGGGCAGTGATAAAGAACAGAGCCCCTGGGGAATACAGAACACAAGGCATATCTGCTTGGGGGCCCAGGAAGAGGGTAAGCTGGGCGAGCCGGGTGGCATGACAGTAACTGAGAGTGGAATCGAGGAGCAACCCAGAATATGCCTGTGTTGGGAGGGAGGGGGATGTCAGGGCAGTGGGGCCCACAGGGCTGACACTGGAGGGCAAATGAGGCTGCCAGGAGCATCGAGACAGCCTCTGTAGCAGACACCCTACTGTTCTGTGAAGGTCCTGAGGCCTGGAGTTTCCATATCTTGCTAATGAAGACTGAACCACAAGTGGCTGTTTCACGTTTCATCAGTACAACAGAGAAATGTGATTACACATATAACATAGAGAACAGTGCTCATACTCCCTTATCCAAATGAGGAAAATATCCTTTTTTTTTTCTGAGATAATCCATGAATCATATATCTGGAATCATTAAGTAGAAGCAACATTAGGGGGAGAACCATCTGCCACTGTATATTTTAGTGAATTTGATCAGGAGGTGAAAGCTGCCTCTAAACTAAGCCAGGAAAAAGAATGTAGAGATAATTTAGGTTTGGATTATCAAAGGGAGGAGAAAAGGTTACTGAGGTAGGAAAGAAAACCTTGGAGGACTGACAAAGTGAGAGGGTGCAAAGAAATCAAAGGGTGGTTTAGAAACAATAGCCAGTATTATGAAATGGAAAGAGTAGACTTTTAAGCTTAAAAAGTTAAGGCTTAAAACATTTTAATAAAAAAAAGGTAAGGCTTTATTTTAAATCAGTTTGAACATTTACATGGAAAGTATTGAAAGTAACTGAAAGTGATTTTAAGGAAGTTTAAATATGAGAAATTAAGCAAAACACGATTTGGCTCAGCTTGCCCTGACCCGCTGAGGTCACATCCAGGGATGACTTCGATCGTGAATTGGACGCATGTCTGGTTCTAAGAACCTGGGCTTCCCTGCAATGCAAGAGACCTAGGTTTGATCCTGGGTGGGGAAGATCTCCTAGAGAAGGGAATGGCTACCCAGTCCAGTATTATTGCCTGGAGAATTCCGTGGACAGAGAAGCCTGGCAGGCTACAGTCCATGGGGTCACAAAGAGACAGCCGCAACTAACACTTTACTTTCAGGTTCTAAGAAAGAACCTGCTGCTGGCTTGCAGAGATCTGAAATTTCCAGAACAGCCTGCTAGATGGCCTCCACTGTCAAGCCATCCTGCACACTCCATTGCCCAACTAATCTGCCCAAAGCTGGACTTTAATCACTCTAAAGCCTTCACTGTCTTCCCATGTCTTACAAAATCTACCCTGAACTCTGCCAGGATCTCTAGCCCCACCCTACCTATTCAATCGTTGCTTTTAGTTGTCTCCAGGACACACCCCTCTCAGGCTTGTCTCTTCACTTGTCCTACCTCTGAGTCTTTGCCCAAGATGCTGCCTGTGTGTGAAATGTACGCTGTCTCCCATCTGCTTAGCCAGATGCCTTCCTTCTGTCCAGGTGCAGCTGGTGTTTCAATTGCACCATGAGTCTTTCCCTGAACTCCTGAAATACAATGGCTCAGTTGCATGCTGCTGTATATTATTCATTATTTTTATTTTTTATTTATTTTATTTATTTGGCAGCACCGAGTCCCAGTTGTAGCACATGGAATCTTTAGTTGCAGCATGTGGGGTCTAGTTCCCTGATCTGGGATCGAACCTGGACCCTCTGCACTGAGAGCTCAGAGTCCTACTCACTGGATTACCTGGGAAGTCCCTTATTTATTATTCTTATACATATATTAGCAACAGGAACTAGGGGAAAGAGAAGAGAGGAATTAATAACAGAGGGGAGTGAATTCCCCATTTTAGATATCCTGATTTGGAGGTGGGTGTTAGTAAAGGATAAGCACAGAAGAGTGATCCCAGAGGCTTTGGTGCAGGAAAGGAAGCAGGGTCAGGTGCAACACGCACCTTGCCATTCCTGTCACTTGGCAATAACCTCTCCAGTTTTAAGTTCAGCCTCATGAGGAATGAGAAATTTATCTGGCTGCTCCACAGAATGGAAGCTTACCATGCAAATTCTTGGGTTCCCTCCCATCTACTGAATCAGAATCTCTGAGGGTGGGACCCAACAAAGTTCTGATCACACTCAAGGGAATTCGGCATGGTTATGTTAGAGAACCAGTGCTTTAGAGTACAAAAGCTTGAAAATTACTTGTTTTTTGGAATGGAACAGACAAAACATAAAGTGGCCCTTTCTTGTGGGGCCATCACCTTATGAACATGAATTCCTGCCCAGTGCCATTGTAAACAGGCAGCACACCAAACAGAACGCCCAGGCACCACGCTGCCGGGGCAACTGTCCACCTGGTCACCTCATTCAGGCAGCTGACCGCAACTGTTGTTTGCATCCACTCAGCCCTGATGGCTGTCTATAACAATACAGGGATTCTTTCACTTGGGACTTAATAAAAACAATAGAAAGACTAACTGAAACCGAGTGAATCACAGTCAGAGAAAACGCATGCCTTTCATTAATTATACCCACACCTAACACTACAGGACAGACACTGCGCAGTGGGGTTCTGGTATCCTGCCTTCACTAAAGAAGTGGTGGGCATTCTTAGGCAACTCTCAGGAAATGTTTCTGTTCTAAACTGGATTTCACTTCTTACATTGTCCGGGCTGTACCAGTCCTCCTCTGAATAATTGACTTTGTTTTTGCCACATACTTGTTTGCCCAGGAACAACAGCCACTTGACAAGTCCTTTAACAGAGTTTACAGAATCTGTATCGGCAGTTGCTCAAAGTTCAGATTTACTGGAACAACTCCCCGGACCTTGGCTGTGGACGCATAGCTTTCCTTGAATACAGGGTGCCGAGCCTGCCGCCAGCTTTGTACAGCCCCTTTGCCACACTCACAGCTTTGCTTCTGCCTCTGGCCAGCATCTCTGTGCTCTGCCTTTCATGAGGTTTTCAGTGAGATTTGTAACCAGCTCAGTTCCTCTTAGAAAGAAATAACTTCCAGATTGAGTCCAAACTGAAGGGGATTTCCTTGGGCCCCTATGAAAATTTGACAGACACTGCCAAAACACCTCTGGGGGGGTGGTTACCAATGTGTCCCAGAAACGGAGGTGTCTCACTGGTAGAGACAGAAATCTTCCCGTGGATACTTAGTGACCTACGACATCTTCCCGTGACAGTCACCACAAGAACTTCAATCATCTTTCTTCAGATGCTGGTCCGTCCTCTCAGATGCAGTTTTCGTTTTCAATTTAGTTCAAAGAATTGAATCGAGAACTTACTTTGAAACTAGTCCTCACAAGTACAAAATCACAGAGCTGGCTATAATATTTGTAATGACCTCTATTCCTTTTCTCTTTGAAGATGAGTGAAGAGTTTTAAAATCAGAAAGAAAAGCAAATTTTAAACGACCCTGCCCCTATTTGTGTAATAGAATTTGGAGTCTCATGTTATCTGTCTCCATACCAAGACTTCTCTTTTGTTTCTATTCCCAGGAAAACACTGCTATTTATTGGGAGTCAAAAGGTTACCTTGCCACAACAGTACTGTCCTACTCTTCATTTCTAATACAGCAGAAGTTCAAAGGTTAACCTCTAATGGAGAATGTTAATTTTAAGGGATACTGGACAGAAGAGAGGAAGTGCATATAGGATCCTTCTGCACTTTGCAGTCAATTTTTCTGTAAACTTAAAACTGTTCTAAAAAATAAAATCTATTAAATGTAAATTATGCAAATAAGTCTTTATTGCCACTCCATTATTATAATATTTGTGAGATAAGATAAAACCAAATACAACAAACTGTGTGTCTATTTCGCTTCTTACGGAAGCTCCCAGAAGTTCGTTAACTGTTCTGATCACAGTGTTCTCTGGTGGAGCCAGGACTTAAAACCAAGTATATCTAATAAAAAAGAAAATTTCTAAAGGTCATATGCTGTGTGATTTCATTTATACAACATTCTTGAAATGAAGAAATTGTGGGGGTAGGAGAAGGCAATGGCACCCCACTCCAGTATTCTTGCCTGGGAAATCCATGGACGGAGGAGCCTGGTAGGCTGCAGTCCATGGGGTCGCTAACAGTAAGACACGACTTAGCGACTTCACTTTCGCTTTTCTCTTTCGTGCATTGGAGAAGGAAATGGCAACCCACTCCAGTATTCTTGCCTGGAGAATCCCAGGGACAGCAGAGCCTGGTGGGCTGCCGTCTGTGGGGTCGCACAGAGTCGGACACGACTGAAGCGACGCAGCAGCAGCAGCAGCAGCAGCAGCAGCAGAGAGCATATTATTTAGCTGGGCATTAAGGATGGTATGTTGTTGTTGTTTGGTTGCTAAGTGGTATCTGAATCTTGTGAGACCCCATGGACTGTAGTCTACCAGGTTCATCTGTCCACGGGATTCTCTAAGCAAGAATACTGGAGTGGTTTGCCATTTCCTCCTCCAGGGGATCTTCCCAATCCAGGGATCAAACCCGAGTCTTCTGTGGATCCTGCATTGCAGGCAGATTTTTTACCACTGAGCCACTGTAGAAGCCCCCCTGGTTCACTGACAGGGATTAAACCTGGGCCTTCTGTATTGGGAGCTTGGAGTCTTTAGCCATTGGGCCACCAGGGAAGTCCCTGGGCATATATCTTGCTTTGCTCCGTGTGTGTAACCAGACCTAGTTATGCACCTCAGCAAATTTACATGGCTTCCACTTATGCCCGTCCCTTCTGCTACTTGTAGCTACTACCACTCCATCTTCATCATCAACTTCTCAGCTTCCCCTGAGGATGAGGGCTGGGCTTCAGCAAGAAGTCCAACAGATGAATTCTTTCTCCTCCCTCCATGGACTGTTCTGTGTTTCAGGGGGGCTTCTTTCCATGCCTCATTTCTCTTTTACCCTCACTCTTGCTGCCCTGAGACTGCACCACCAATAAACCTTTACGTGGTAGGTAAGGTTTGCTTCTGCCTCAGGTTTGTTTTTTTTTTTTCCCCTAGGAAAACTGAACTGAGATAATGTGTATTGCCAAAAAGTTATGCTCAGATCAAGTTTAGTCAGATTGAATTATATTTTAAATGAATTTAGGGGGATTGTTCTGCTTAAGATTATTTTAATGGGATGAGAACCTTTCTGTAATTCATATAAATACAATCTACTGTCACATTCATTTTTTGTAAGGTTAGATTTTTGCCTATTAGTTTTTCATAATTAAGTTTATAAAGCACAGGCAAATGCTTCATACTAAAACAACCACAATTTTAAATATATATGTTTCTAGGGACTTTCTTGGTGGTCCAGTGGTTAAGACCCTATGCGTCCAATGCAGGGGGCCTGGGTTCGATCCCTAGTTGTGGAACTAGATGTCACATCTGGCAACTAAGACCCAGTACAGCCAAATTTAAAAAAAAATTTTTTAATACATTTTTAAAGTTTCTCCCCAGTAGCAACAAGCATGCCCAGTGTGCCCAGATTTTGAATTCCAGTATATTCTCTAATAAAAAGAATCAAGGCTCCTTTGGGAAATGGCTGCTGCTAAAGCTGGGACAGGGAAAATATAAGATGAAGCATACTGTTGTACTCAAAAAAACAAAAGGATGAAGCATGTCAAGGAGATATGGAAGCCAACTTGCAGGAGCTCCCAAAACAAAGCTGGGAGAATTTGAGAGCAAAAATAACATAGCATTGTACCAAAGTATAAAAAAATGTCCAGAAGTCCATACTGATAAAAATAAATGGCTGAAAAAAGCAAAAAAAAAAAGAGAGAGAGAGAAAGAAGACAAGTCTTTCTTTTATTAGAAATCCAATAATTGTTGGGGATACTTCCCTTCAAGGAGGCTGAGCTTAATCTGTGTTCCTGCCTTGAATATGGGCTGAGTTAGTCATTTGCTTCTATAGAGTATGGAGAAAGGGGGAAAGTTACTTTCCAGTGAAGAAACATGGCTGCGGCTGCTGCTGCTGCTAAGTCACTTCAGTCGTGTCCAACTCTGTGCGACCGCATAGACAGCAGCCCACCAGGCTCCACCGTCCCTGGGATTCTCCAGGCAAGAACACTGGAGTGAGTTGCCATTCCCTTCTCCAGTGCATGAAAGTGAAAAGTGAAAGTGAAGTCACTCAGTCGTGTCCGACTCCTAGAGACCCTATGGACTGCAGCCTACCAGGCTCCTCCACTAAACTAAGCAAGCAAGGTTACCACAACTAGTGATAAGTTCTATTGATAGTATCTATCCCTGATATGGCATGAGGAGAATGGTACTTCATCTCTGTGGTCATCCTCTCCAAAACCTGTAACCCCAGTCTAAACACAGAAAAAAAATCAAATTGGGAGAGATATATACAAAGCAACTGACCAGTACTTCTCAAAACTGTCAAGGTATGAAAAATAAGGAAAACCTAAATAATTGTCACAGATCAGAGGAGGCTAAGGAAGCATGATGACTAAATGTACAGTGTTGTCCTGGATGGGATCCTAGAACAGAAAAAGGCCATTATAGGAAAAACTAGTAAACTTCAAATAAAGTCTGCAGTTTAGTTCATAGTAGTATATCAATGTTGGTTTTTCAGTTGTGCCAAGGTAGCTTGCTAATGTAAGATGCTAACAATAGGAGAAACTGGGTGAGGGGCAGACAGGAACTCTCTGTACTATCTTTGCAACTTTCTTGTAAATCTAAAACTATTCAATGTGCACACTGCTATATTTAAAATAGATAACCAGCAAGAACTTACTGTATAGCAGGTGGTACTCTGCTCAATGTTATGTGGCAGCTTGGATGAGAGGGGAGTTTAGGGGAGAATGGATACATGTATACGTATGGCCAAGTCCTTTCTCTGTCCACTTGAAACTATCACAATGTTGTTAATGGCCATCAGTTCAGTTCAATTCAGTTCATTTGAGTCGCTCAGTCGTGTCCGACTCTTTGTGACCCTATGAATCGCAGCACGCCAGGCCTCCCTGTCCATCACCAACTCCTAGAGTTCACTCAGACTCATGTCCATCAAGTTGGTGATGCCATCCAGCCATCTCATTCTCTGTCATCCCCTTCTCCTCCTGCCCCCAGTCCCTCCCAGCATCAGAGTCTCTTCCAATGAGTTAACTCTTCTCATGAGGTGGCCAAAGTACTGGAGTTTCAGCTTTAGCATCATTCCTTCCAAAGAAATCCCAGGGCTGATCTCCTTCAGAATGGACTGGTTGGATCTCCTTGCAGTCCAAGGGACTCTCAAGAGTCTTCTCCAACACCACAGTTCAAAAGCATCAATTCTTCGGCGCTCAGCTTTCTTCACAGTCCAACTCTCACATCCATACATGACTACTGGAAAAACCATAGGTTAATGGCTATACCCTAATACAAAATAAAAAGTTATAAATGATAAAACTAAATTTAAGGTTTAAAAAAACAAAAATATTCTAGCTTACCAGTTGTGTGTGTGTGTGTGTCCTGGTCACTCAGTCATGCTCGACTCTTTGCAACGCCATGGACTCCCTCATTCTTGGAATTCTCCAGGCAAGAATACTGGAGTGGGTAGCCATTCCCTCCTCCAGGGGATTCTTCCCAACCTAGGGATCAAGCCTGGTTCTCCTGCATTGCAGGCAGATTCTTTACCATCTGAGTCACCAGTGATGTTCTAGCTTACCAGGTACTTGTAATTTAAAATCAGAAACCAGAAAGGAAAAACATTGCATACAGATTCAGCGGGAGAGGAGAAAAGATATTACTTATTTTTCACATGAATTATTGTACACTTCCTTTTTAAAAATAGTTCTGTGATGATGTTACTGGAATATTGTAAATGAAGAGGAAAGCAGACATACAGGAGAGCAAGAGGCAAGATCAGAGATTAGAGTGAAGGCTAGGAAGCCGGAGTGAGAGGTCAGAGGCTGTGAGCAGGCATCACCAGTTCCAGGGAGCCCACAGCTGCGCTGAGCAAAACAACTGCTTCACCTCTTTCCTGGGCAACACCAACCTTGCCCAACACAGTGACTTGGTGGAACTGAGCTTAATAATGCAGAAAGAGACATTTTGGTGTCTGGGGGATGTCATTAGGATATGGAAATCCCCATATCCCAGAATATCCAGAACTGTCTGGGTCAAAATCTGGAAAACGGTGAGGGAAGGGAGAAGGCAAGTGACTAAGGGAAAATTTCAGCTTAGATTGTAAGCTGAATTACTGTTTTCCCTGCAGGAGCTCACTGCTGTCCAGTTTTCTCAGATGCAACATATTTAGGAATGGACAAACTGAAATATCATTTCCCTTTCATGGAATGGTGGTGCTGATTCATATTCAATAAACTACTAAGAAAAAGTACTTACTCCCACCAATAACACTGATTTTCATTGATTCTTGTAGCTTGTGTGTGTGTGTTAGTCGCTCAGTTGTGTCTGACTCTTTGTGATGGGATTTCTTGTAGCTTAAGTGACTATAAATTCTACTCTGCAAGAGAATATTAAGTCAGAATTTAAAATTTAGCTTATCTTTACTTCCATGTTATAAATGGATCATCATATAAAGTTTATAGTTTAAAAAATCTTAGCTGATTTTGTTATATCAGTCCAGTGGTAGAATAGATATTGTTTTCATCTTATAAATGAGAAAATGTGAGGATCTGAATAATTAAGTAAATAGCATACAGCTAGTGAGACCACGGTTTAGACGTTTAGGATCCAAGTCACCTGACTTTAGTTCTCACTCCATACTCTCAACCTGCCTAACCCTGCCAGTTCCTTTTATAGGCTCAAAACTTCTAGCTTGAACGGGGTAAAGGTAGATTCTGGTACACTGTGTGAATAGGTTGTGCCTCTCACACTGGCGGGTGAGCTTAACCTCACAGTTCATGATGTCCTCATCATACGCTGTCAAGCAGTGGGGAACTGGCTTTTTGCATAGCCACAGTTTCACAGGAAACACTGGCTTCCAGGAAAGGCAGAAGAGATTTCTTACACGGCATTTAAAGTGTCTCCAGTGAAATGATATGTTGATTGAGATTGAGATTTGCTTTAAAATAATTGAGGAGAGAGCAATTGGGGAGAGAGGATGCCAATGACATGGAAATGGTCATAAATATTTAAGAAATGGTGCGCGCACACACACACATATAGGAAATAGGAATGGCCTGATAAACTCAGTTTAAGGATGTTCAAGGGCCAGTATATTCCTCTGTGGTATCATAGTCCCAGGTGCCTTCTATTTTGATAACTCTATATCTTTAGCAAGTCCTTCCACCTCATTGTCTCAAGGTGGCTGCTTGAGTTCCAGCCATCTTTCCAGATTCTAGGGAGCAGAAAGGGGGAAGGGACTAAGAAAACTCAGACTGTCTGTTAGGGACACTTTCTAAAAGCTGCCACATAACACTTTGGTTTACATTCCTGGGGCTGGAATTTAGCCACAGGGCCACACTTGATGCAGGGAAGACTGAAAGGTTTGACTTTTACTGTGGGTGGCCACATGCCCAAGGCAACGCAGCAGTTTCCTCTTGAGGTGTAATTACCTCACTGTACTTCTCTGGTAGTGGTCACTAGACGAGGTTTGCAGAATATCGTAATTGTAAATGGCACCCCACTCCAGTACTCTTGCCTGGAAAATCCCATGGATGGAGGAGCCTGGTGGGCTCCAGTCCATGGGGTCGCTAAGTGTCAGACTCGACTGAGCGACTTCACTTTCACTTTTCACTTTCATGCATTGGAGAAGGAAATGGCAACCCACTCCAGTGTTCTTGCCTGGAGAATCCCAGGGACGAGGGAGCCTGGTGGGCTGCCATCCATGGGGTCACACAGAGTCAGACACAACTGAAGTGACTTAGCAGCGTAGGGCTTCTTTAGGGAACTAAAGTGGTGCTAGTAGTAAAGAATCCACCTGCTAATGCAGCAGACACAAGAGACGCAGGTTCAACCCCTGGGTCAAGAAGATCCCCTGGATCAGGAAATGGCAACCTTCTGCAGTAGTCTTGCCTGGAAAATTCCATGGACAGAGGTGCCTGGTGGATTATAGTCCATGGGGCTGCAAAGGGTTGGACATGACTGAGCAACTTGAACATAGGGCTTCATTATATGATTTCCTCTAATTTCATATGTTTGAAATTTTACAGAGTAAAAGCTAATAAATTATGAAACAGATACAGAAATAAATAATACCAAGACTAGACCCTGGAGGGAAAATTAGGTATCTGAGTTTTGAAGAACATAACTAATTAATTAGGGAAGGTTCACTTCTTTTCAAAGATAGTCACTTAATATAATGGAAGTTTATTTCTAACAAAGTTGTTCAGGGGGTGTATTTCAGCCTGGAGGGGTAGAGACTGTGATCTGTGAATTCTTTCAGGGACTTAGCCGGCAGAGCTCTGCTATCTTCAACATGTGGTTGCCAAGTTCCTTACATTTGTCACCATCCTTGCCCCAGGAGAAGGAGGAAAGGAGTGTTAACAGCCACTTTCTTGATTGCACAGTCCAGAAAGGAACCTAGTACTTCTGCTGCATTCCATTAACAAGAGCTTTGCCACGTGAAACACTTAGCTGCAAAGGAGGCTGGACACTCCTGGCTGGATAGGCATGACCTAGCTACAGCCTCTATGGAAGAAAGAACAAATTATGCAGGGAAACTAGCTGTCTTTGCTGCAGCACTCTAATAGCCATTAACATTCAGAAAACAAAGATCATGGCATCTGGTCCCATCATTTCATGGGAAATAGATGGGGAAACAGTGGAAACAGTGTCAGACTTTATTTTTGGGGGCTCCAAAATCACTGCAGATGGTGACTGCAGCCATGAAATTAAAAGACGCTTACGCCTTGGAAGAAAAGTTATGACCAACCTAGATAGCATATTCAAAAGCAGAGATGTTACTTTGCCGACTAAGGTCCGTCTAGTCAAGGCTATGGTTTTTCCTGTGGTCATGTATGGATGTGAGAGTTGGATTGTGAAGAAGGCTGAGCGCTGAAGAATTGATGCTTTTGAACTGTGGTGTTGGAGAAGACTCTTGAGAGTCCCTTGGACTGCAAGGAGATCCAACCAGTCCATTCTGAAGGAGATCAGCCCTGGGATTTCTTTGGAAGGAATGATGCTAAAGCTGAAGCTCCAGTACTTTGGCCACCTCATGCGAAGAGTTGACTCATTGGAAGAGACTCATGCTGGGAGGGATTGGGGGCAGGAGGAGAAGGGGACGACCGAGGATGAGATGGCTGGATGGCATCACCAACTTGATGGACGTGAGTCTGAGTGAACTCCAGAAGTTGGTGATGGACAGGGAGGCCTGGTGTGCTGTGATTCATGGGGTCGCAAAGAGTCGGACACAACTGAGCGACTGAACTGAACTGAACTGAGCATTGGCAGATACCAGTATCATGTATCGAACCTGGACTGGTGATTCGTTTCATATATGATATTATACATGTTTCAGTGCCATTCTCCTGTTTGGGGCTGGTGCACTGGGATGACCCAGAGGGATGGTACGGGGAAGGAGGAGGGAGGGGGTTTCAGGATGGGGAACACGTGTATACCTGTGGCGGATTCATGTTGATGTATGGCAAAACCAATACAATATTGTAAAGTAATTAACCTCCAATTAAAATAAATAAGTTTATATTAAAAAAAGAATAGCACATTAAAAAAAAACATTGGCAGATACCAATTTATTATAAAGCTTATGAAATTCAAACTTCTAGGCTTCTCACTTACATGGGCCTCTTCCAAGGCCCTGTGAGGGGCCTGCATTAGTTACTAATTTCTTGTCTTTTTAAAAAATTTTTATTTATTTATTTTTGGCTGTGCCAGGCTTTGTCTAGTTGCAGAGTGCAGGGGCCACTCTGTGGTTGCAGTGGGCAGGCTTCTCACTGTGGTCGCTTCTCTTGTTGGCAGAGTGCAGGCTCTAGGCTTCATAGTTGTGGCACGTGGGCTCAGAAGTTGCGGCTCCTGGGCTCTAGAGCACAGGCTCAGTAACTGTGACACAGGGCTTAGCTGCTCCACAGCATGTGGGCTCTTCCCTCATTGGGGATCGAAGCCATGTCCCCTGCACTGGCAGGTGGATTCTTTACCATGAGCCACCAGGGAAGTCCTAGTTACCAATTTCTGTACAACAAACTACTTCAAAACGTATCAGCTTAAAACAGAAGCCTTATTATTCCACACAGTTTCTGAGTCTGGGATCAGAGGGCAGCTTTTCAGGCTCAGAGTGCCTCGTGAGGTTGTAGCCAAGGTTGCAGTTAGTTAAAGGCTTGACCAGAGCTGGAGGATCCCCTTCCCAGATGGCTCCCACGGCTGTGGGCTGGAGGCCCCAGTTTCTCACCATATTGGGATTCTCCACAGGGCTACCTGAGGGTTCTCACCACAGTGGCAGCTGGGTTACCCAGAGTGAGTGAATGATCCAAGAGAGAGGTAGAAGTCATACAGTCTTTTATAACCTAGCCTCCAAAGTGACATCACTTCTCCTATATTCAGCTGGTCTCGCAGACCAATCTCAGTACAGTGTTGGAGAAGAATTATGCAAGGGCATGAATACCATGAGATAGGGACTATTGGGGGAAATCTTCATAACAGGAGGGTGGCTACCACCAGGCCCCCAGCAGTTTGTTCACAGGTTCTTGTAACATTTGCAAAAGATACTTTTATATTATTTATCTTAATAAGCCCCACCCCCACTTTAATTACATAAACTTTTGGCCCCCGAATTGGAAGGACTAATGCTGAAACTGAAGCTCCAATACTTTGGCCACCAGATGTGAAGAACTGACTCATTGGAAAAGACTCTGATGCCGGAAAAGATTGAAGGCAGGAGGAGAAGGGGACGACAGAGGACGAAATAGTTGGATGGCATCACCGATTCGATGCACACGAATTTGAGCAAGCTCTGAGAGTTGGTGATGGACAGGGAAGCCTGGAGTGCTGCGGTCCATGGGGTCACAAAGAGTCAGACACAATGAGTGACTAAATTGACTTGGCTCCCATAAAATATGAATCATTATGTGACCTTGCTTGAACTTTAAGTGTCATTTTAGAATTTGGTGAAACTATTCCATAAATCAAAGTCATAATAATTAAATTCTAAAGGGAATGAAGTAATTTTTAAAAATGTGTTTGTTTTGATTACCATTATTTTTACCTGATTTGTGCACTACTGGTTCTGTTATCAATGCTAGATGAGAAGTTAGGAGATCTGGATTCCAATCTAGAGTCTTCCTCTAACATACTAGGTGACCTCTTTTTCATAAGATGCAGCCTACTTTATGAGTTGGCTTTTTGTCAATATAGTGGGATTGCATTAACTAATCCATTCAGGGTACTGCCATCTAGTTCTTAAAAGTCTATCATTTAATGATGTCTCTCTGTGCCACAAATTTTTCATCCCTAAAAAGGGATAATAGTATCTACTTCATAGAGTTATAATGATAATTAAATGAGATAGCCTACATAAGGTGCCTAGAATATGCCTGGCAAGCAATGCTCACTCAGTAAATATTAACCATTCTTATTATCTTATGCCTAAAAAATAGCCTCAAGAAGCCTGTTTTGAATGCTTTTATACTATCACAGTAAGCTCAGTTTTCATCTTAGTTGTATAAGTTTTTATAAGTTGGTAAAAGATAATATAAATATAAAGTAGTATCAGGCTTCCTTGGTGGCCCAGTGGTTAAGAATCCACCTTCCAGGGACTTCCCTGGCAGTCCAGTAGCTAATACTGTGCTCCCAATTCAGGGGGCCTGGGTTCAATCCCTGTTCAGGGAACTAGATCCCACATGCCACAACCAAGAGTTTATATGCTGCAGCTAAGATCCAGAACAGCCAAATAAATAAATATTAAAAAAAAAAAAAAAGGATCCACCCTGCAATGCAAGGGACACAGGTTTGATCCCTGGTCCAGAAAGACTGCACATGCCTTGGAACAACTAAACCCATGGGCCACAGCTACTGAGCTGACTCTCTAGAGCCCAGGAGCTGCAACTACTGAAGCTCTTGCTTCTAGAGCCTTCAACAAGAGAAGCCACTGCAATGAGAAGCCCGTGCGCCACAATCAAGAGCGGCCCCTGCTCTCTGCAACTAGAGAAAGCCCATGTGCAGCAGTGAAGACCCAGCACAGCCAAATAATAAAAATAAATAAATCAAATAAAGTAATATCAAGGATGTGGGACAACTGAAACTCTCATACATTCATTGAGTATAATAAATTGGTATGACTTTGGTAAAGTATTTGATAATATATTTACTTAAGCTGAACTTACTACATATCCTGTGATACAGCAAATCCTCTTCTAGCTATACACCCAACATAATAAGTGCTTATGTCGATCAACAGACATACACAAGAATATTCATAATAGCTTTATTAATAACAGTCCAGACTTAAAATAAATCCAGATGTCTTTCAACAGTCGGATGGATGAAGTACCACGTAGTCATACATTAAGATGAGTACAGCAGTGTAAAAGAACAAAACTCATCAACGTGACATTGAGAAAAGGAGGCCCCTTCCTTGTGTGGAGTTCAAAATCTGGCAAACAAATCTGCAGTGGTAGGAAGTCAGAAGCGGTTACCTTTGAGAGGATGCTCTTTGGCAATAGGGGAACCTTCTGTGCTACTGGAAATGTTCTACATATTAATCTGAGCAGTGGTTACCCTGGTATAGAATATACAAAAGCCAGTCAAACTTTAGATTTAAGATCTGTACATTTTAAGTTGTATTTCAATAAAACACTCTTTTTAAGTTGCTGTAGAGAAGCACACTGCTGATATCCTTGATGTAGAAAGAAAGGCTTGGTTATTTAGATTTATACAACTCTGTTTCATTCTAGCTAACTCTTTGATAATTATGTTCATTAGCCAGTAATTGATGAACAATTAATTATTTATTACTCCTCTGTCATTTACTACCTTATTGTGTCAACTGTTCACTCAGTTCACAAATATTTAAGTGCCCAAAACTCTGCTAGGTGATGGGACCACCAACAGTGAACAAAAGAGACACAGCTCATGCTTCCACTGAGTGAGGCCTATCCAGGAAAAAACAGAAAAGTAAATCAGGAGTTACAATTGCTTGCCACACATGCATGATGGAGAGGTAGAAGGCACCTCCCTGCTAGTGGAGAACAAAGCAGGGGCAACAACCCAGAAGGAAAGACTTGCTAAAGAAAATAATATCTAAGTTGAATTCAGGGCCTTTAGAATAGGAATACTGTGTTGTTCCTCAGGACAAAGAGAGTGTGGCATATTCTAGGACCTGAGAAAACTTAAGTAAGAGTGAACACAAATTGCTGGAAAGGAAGCAAGCAGTGCAGTAAACGGCACTGAAGAAGCCAACCTATGGAAGACCTTACCAGCCCTTCTGAGAAGGGGATTGCTGCTGCTGCTGCTGCTAAGTCGCTTCAGTCGTGTCCGACTCTGTGCGACCCCATAGATGACAGCCCATCAGGCTCCGCCGTCCCTGGGATTCTCCAGGCAAGGACACTGGAGTGGGTTGCCATTTCCTTCTCCAATGCATGAAAGTGAAAAGTGAAAGTGAAGTCCCTCAGTTGTGTCCGACCCTCAGCGACCCCATGGACTGCAGCCTTCCAGGCTCCTCCGTCCATGGGATTTTCCAGGCAAGAGTACTGAAGTGGGGTGCCATTGCCTTCTCCAGAGAAGGGGGTTAGGATGTTATTTATTCTGTGGACAGGGGAAAGGCATGACTGCATATGTTCTGAATGTATCAGTCTATCTTTAATGTGAAGAATGGATTAGAAGGAGGAAAAGAGTGGTTAGGAGGCAATAAACTAGGCTGGAGATGATGGAATCTAAAACTAAGGGGGACTTCCCTAGTGGTCCAGTGGTTAAGACTCCATACTTCCAATGCAGGGGACATGGGTTCGATTCCTGGTTGGGGAGCTAAGATCCAACACGTTGTGGGGAGCGGCCCAAAAAATAAATCCGTAAATAAAATAGCCTATTCCCAAGCTCTCTTACAAAAACAAAAGAAAGAAAAAAAAAAGACAACTAAGGCAGTAGAGGTGAGAGATGTTTGAGAAGTAGATTTTATAGGACTTGAGGAATCACTGGGTAAGCACAGGAGAGTGAAGCCAACACCCAGTTTCTGGCTTGAGTTCTCCTGTTGATGGTGGTGTTGGTGATCAGGGTAGGAAATATAATAAAGAAGTAGTTGGCTAGTTTGAAGGATTTTGAAGACGTGACAGGAGGAACTACTGAGTTCTGTTTTATATATCTTGCATTGAAGGTGCTTTTGAGCCACTGAGGTAGAGATATTCAGAATGCAGCTGGTCCTGAGGAGAGGTAACTGTCCTGAAGAAATAAATTTGGAAGTCAGCATTGTACAGGAATTCATTAAAGCTGTGGGAGTAGAGAAAATCTAAAATTACCCCTGAATACTATGTAGAGTAAGAAGAGGAGCAGATTTGGTAGAGAACACTGAGGAATACTCATCTAAAATGATCAGCAGCAGAGAAAGAAGGCCTCTCAGAAAATACTGAGGAGGAACAGGGAAAAAGGAAGGAAACCAAATGGCACACTGCAGTTAAAGGAAGGGAGGTTTTTCTAGAACTTTCAGGTGGACAATAGGGTCAAAGGTTGCCAAGAGATGACATCAGGGAAGTCTTGGTGATCTTAACAAAGGCAGTAGCAGGGAAGGCAGATGTGAGATTTCAGTGGTTGAGGACTGAATGGGAGGTAAGGGGGTTATTGTGTCTAAATCACAAACATTCGCCCCCTCTCTGAAACTGGGGGATTCTATTGCTCTTGCATTGACTAGTTTAGAAACATATTCACTGGAGTATTCGTTTTAGACTACAGAGTACACACATACTAGTTGAAGCAGAAAAGGATTTATTACAGGATACTGGTTAGTTTACAGGATGTCCAGAAGGCTAAGGAACCAACCTTGGCTTTTGCACAAGTTGTTGAGAGCACAGCCCGCTTTACATCCGTGGTTTCTGGACCCATGTATCGTGGGCATGGAAGATATGCATTTACTGCAGCCTGACTGATGGCATTACTCTCACAAAGTGTTATTTCCCAGCCTGTACCTTTACTGGATTTCCCAAAGGACTGTCTATCTTCCTAAAAGTCCATCCACTTCTAGATGATGGGCTACATGATAAGATCAGTGAATCACAACAGTATTAGTTCAGTGCTTTACTTCATTCATCAATAAACAAATTCCCTGGTTAGAAGCAATGATTAAATGGATACCACAACAACGAACTAGGTACTTAGTAGGACTAGAGATAATGGTACAGATAAAAATCTGGCCTTCAGGGAAAGTAAACCTATATCTATAGTAAATACATATTCACAGCAAGGAAATATTGCTTCCCACTCCATGATGGAAGAAGCCTATGTAACCAATCTGCTGCTAGATGCCTGGTAAATATTCCAGGGCTGGGTCTGGATCAGGGTTCAGTTACTGATCACTGCTGCAGGTATGTTAGGTACTCAGAAGGTGAAGTAGCCCAGTCAGCCCTGCTGGAGGAAGTTGATGTTAGACCTACACGTAATCTCCTTCCCTGCCACTATGCAGCTTTTTTTTTTTTTTTTTAACATTTTGGTCATGTAGCCTGGCATGCAGGATCTTAGTTCCCCAACCAGGGATCAAACCTGTGCCTTCTGCAGTGGAAATGCAGCGTCTTAACCACTGGACTGCCAGGGAAGTGCCTATGCAAGCTAAGTCTCTTCAGTCATGTCTGACTCTTTGCAACCCCGGGAGTCCTGCCAGGCTCCTCTGTCCATGGGATTCCCCAGGCACAGATGCAATACTGAAGTGGGTCGCCATGCTCTCTTCCAGGGGATCTTCCTAACCCAGAGATCGAACCTGCGTCTTTGCCTTCTGCATTGGCAGGCAGTTAGTTTCTTTACGACTAGCGCCACCTGGGAAGCCCCCTTTTATTTTTTTAATTTATTTATTTTTAGTTGAAGGATAATTGCTTTACAGTATTGTGTTGGTTTCTGCCACACATCAACGTGAATCAGCCATGGGGATACATATGTCCCCTCCCTCTTGAACCTCCCTTTCACCTTCCACCCCATCCCACCTGTCTAGGTTATGACAGAGACCAGTTTGAGTTCCCTGAGTCATACAGCAAATTCCCACCAGCCATCTATTTTACCTACAGTAGTGTACACGTCTCCATCCACTCTCTCCCCTATGGAGCCTTTTAAAATGAGCCTTTTGAACAATTAGATGCCTAGGGCAAGGCCGGAGAAGGCAATGGCACCCCACTCCAGTACCCTTGCCTGGAAAATCACATGGACGGAGGAGCCTGGTAGGCTGCAGTCCATGGGGTCACTAAGAGTCGGACACGACTGAGAGACTTCACTTTCACTTTTCACTTTCATGCATTGGAGAAGGAAATGGCAACCCATTCCAGTGTTCTTGCCTGGAGAATCCCAGGGATGGGGGAGCCTGGTGGGCTGCCATCTATGGGGTTGCACAGAGTCGGACACGACTGAAGCGACTTAGTAGTAGTAGTGAGCAAGGCCATTTTGTCCGCCTAATTATTGAGAACCTTCTCTGCAGGAGTCCTTGGCAAGTATCCACATGGGACAGGTATTCTCATAATCCAGGCACAATCTAAAGCTGTGCGTCCATGCACTTCCTTCCTCATATCTCTTCACAGTTTTCAATCTTCTTTTTCAATGACTTGATGTAGTTCAGGAATCAGTATAGATCCATACCTCAGAACATCTCCTTCCATACAAAATGGACCATGAGATGGTCCTTCTAAAACACACATGTGCATCTGCTTGGCAGAAAGAAGCTTCTTACACAGAAAACCTTGATGATTCCTTTTTCCCTATAAAAAGGCAAAGTCATCTGATAAAAGTGAGGAAGAAAGAGAGAGAATCAGAGATTTGAAGAATTCAGAAGTTTTAAAATAAGGAGAGAGTCAATTTGGAAAACAAATGATTTCGGGACCATTTCAAAGGTGCCAAGTTATATAGTTACATCATTTTTCTCCAGAAGCCCTACTGTAAGCCACTGAGAAGCAAAAACCATGTCAGTGGATAAGTGAAGCCTGTTTACTGCAACTTCAAGACTATCCATTCACCTGTGTTTAAATTGAATTCCCATTTCACAATATCAATTTACTGGTTCTGACTAAATAGGGTTATTATTTAGATATTAGGCATGGATTTTTAACAGCAATTTTTGTCGACTAAGGCAAGGGGTAATACATAAAAATTATTTTTCTAAGTAAGGATTACTTGGGGTAATCATCTTTTAATCTGTAACATCAATTGATAACGATGGTTGCTTCTGTGAAGGAGTATTAGGTGGTCGAAATATAACAGGGGAGGTTCATGTTTGACGTACATTCCTTTATAGCTTTGGAATCTATACCTCTGAGGTCTGAATTTATATCAAGGTATAAAAATACATCGATAGTCCTTCAATGTATCCAGCCCCATTGGATAGAAGTACACTTTTCTGAGAGGATGGCTTCTGTGCAGCTGTAGCATTCTGATCCTTCAGTTCAGCTCAGACACTCAGTTGTGTTCGACTCTTAGCAACCCGATGGACTGCAACACACCAGGCTTCCCTGTCCATCAGCACTTACAGAGCTTGCTGAAACTCATGTCCATCGAGTCGGTGATGCCGTCCAACCATCTCATCCTCTGTCGTCCCCTTCTCCTCCTGTCTTCAATCTTTCCCAACATCAGGGTCTTTTCCAATGAGTCTTCAAATCAGGAGGTCAAAGTATTGGAGCTTCAGCTTCAGCATCATCCTTCCAATGAATATTCAGGACTGATCTCCTTTAGGATAGACTGGTTTGATCTTCTTGCTGTTCAAGGGACTCTCAAGACTCTTCTCAACACCACAGTTCAAAAGCATCAGTTCTTCAGTGCTCAGCTTTCTTTATGGTTCAACTCTAATATCGATACATGCCTACTGGAAAAACCATAGCTTTCACTAGATGGAAATTTGTTGGCAAAGTAATATGTCTGCTTTTTAATATGCTGTCTAGGTTGGTCATAGCTTTTCTTCCAAGGAGCAAACATCTTTTAATTTCATGGCTCTAGTCATCATCTGCAGTGATTTTGGACCCCCCCAAAAAATAAAGTCAGTCACTGTTTCCATTGTTCCCCCATCTATGCCATGAAGTGATGGGACCAGATGCCATGGTTTTTGTTTCTGAATGTTGAGTTTTAAGCCAGCTTTTTCTCTCTTCTCTTTCACTTTCATCAAGAGGCTGTTTAGTTCCTCTTCATCTTCTACCATAACGGTGGTGTCATCTGCATATCTGAGGTTATTGATAATTCTCCCGGCAATCTTGATTCCAGCTTCTGCTTCATCTAGCCCGGCATTTAACATGATATACTCTGCATATAAGTTAAATAAGCAAGGTGACAATATAGAGCCTTGATGTACTCCTTTCCCAATTTGGAACCAGTCCATTGTTCCATGTCTGATTCTGACTCTTGCTTCTTGACCTGTATACAAATTTCTCAGGAGGCAGATAAAGTGGTCTGGTATTCCCATCTCTTTAAGAATTTTCCACAGTTTGTTGTGATCCACACAGTTAAAGGCTTTATCATAGTCAATGAGGCAGAAGTAGATGTTTTTCTGGAATTCCCTTGCTTTTTCTATGATCCAATAGATATTGGCAATTTGATCTCTGATTCCTCTGCCTTTTCTATATCCAACTTGAACAACTCAAAAGTCCTCAGTTCATGTACTGTTGAAGCCTAGCTTGGAGAATTTTGAACATTACTTTCCTAGAGTGTAAGATGAGTGCAATTGTGCAATTGAACATTCTTTCACATTGTCTTTCTTTGGGATCGGAATGAAAACTGACATTTTCAGTCCTGTGGCCACTGCTGAGTTTTCCAAATTTGCTGGCATACTGAGTGCAGCACTTTCACAGCATCATCTTTGACGATGTTAAATAGCTCACTGGAATTCCATCACCTCCATTAGCTTTGTTCATAGTGATGCTTCCTAAGGCCCATTTGACTTCACATTCCAAGATGTCTGGCTCTAGGTGAGTGATCACACAATCATGGTTATCTGGGTCATTAAGATCTTTTTCGCATAGTTCTTCTGTGTATTCTTGCCACCTCTTCTTAATATCTTCTTCTTCTGTTAGGTCCATACCGCTTCTGTCCTTTATTGCGCCCATCTTTGCATGAAACGTTCACTTAGTATCTCTAATTTCCCTGAAGAGATCTCTAGTCTTTCCCATTCTATTGTTTTCCTCTATTTCTTTGCATTGATCACTTTCTTATCTCTCCTTGTTATTCTTTGGAAATCTGCATTCAGATGGATATGTTTCCTTTTCTCCTTTGCCTTTCACTTCTCTTCTTTACTCAGCTATTTGTAAGGCCTCCTCAGTCAACCATTTTTCTTGTGGATGATTTTGATCACCACCTCCTGTACAATGGTATGAACATCAGTCCATAGTTCTTCAGGCACTCTTTCTATCAGATCTAATCCCTTGAATCTACTTGTCACTTCCACTGTATAAGTGTAAGGGATTTGATTTAGGTTACCTGAATGGTCTAGTGGTTTTCCCTGCTTTCTTCAATTTAAGTCTGAATTTGGTAATAAGGAGTTCATTATGTGACCCACAGTCAGCTACTGGTCTTATTTTTGCTGACTGTATAGAGAGCTTCTTCATCTTTGGCTGCAAAGAATATAATCAATCTGATTTTGTTATTGACCATTTGGTGATGTCCATTTGTAGAGTCATATCTTGTGTTTTTGGAAGAGGGTGTTTGCCATGACCAGTGTGTTCTCTTGGCAAAACTCTGTTGGCATTGGCCCTGCTTCA
Organism: Ovis canadensis; assembly: GCF_042477335.2. Taxonomy (NCBI): domain Eukaryota; kingdom Metazoa; phylum Chordata; class Mammalia; order Artiodactyla; family Bovidae; genus Ovis; species Ovis canadensis. The sequence goes on from NC_091245.1 coordinate 229,971,500, forward strand.
TTCTGTACTCCAAGGCCAAACTTGCCTGTTACTCCAGGTATCTGTTGACTTCCACTTTTGCATTCCAGTCCCCTATGATGAAAAGGACATTTCTTTTTTGCTGTTAGTTCTAGAAGGACTTGTAGGTCGTCATAGAACCGTTTAACTTCAGCTTCTTCAGTATTGGTGGTTGGGGCATAGATTTGGATTACTGTGATATTGAATAGTTTGCTTTGGAAATGAACAAAGGTCATTCTGTCATTTTTGAGATTGCACCCAAGTACTGCATTTTAGACTCTTGTTGACTATGAGGGCTACTCCATTTATTTTAAGGGATTCTTACCCACAGTAGTAGATATAATGATCATCTGAATTAAATTTGCCCATTCCAGTCCATTTCAGTTCACTGATTCCTCAAATGTTGATGGTCACTCTTGCCATCTCCTGTTTGACCACTTCTGATTTACCACTTTCCCCCTCAGTCAGTCTCTCCCATCAGGAAGCTTCCATAAGCCTCTTATCCTTCTCTATCAGAGGGCAGACAGACTGAAAACCACAATCACAGAAAACTAACCAATCTGATGACAATCACCACAGCCTTGTCTAACTCAGTGAAACCATGAGCCATGCCATGTAGGGCCACCCAAGATGGATGGGTCATGGTGGAGAGTTCTGACAAAACATTGTCCACTGGAAAAGGGAATGGCAAACCACTTCAGTATTCTTGCCTTGAGAACCCCATGAACAGTACAAAAAAGCAAAAAGATAGGATACTGAAAGATGAACTCCCCAGGTCGGTAGGTACCCAATAAGCTACTGGAGATCAGTGGAGATATAACTCCAGAAAGAATGAAGAGATGGAGCCAAAGCAAAAACAACACCCAGTTGTGGATGTGACTAGTGATGGTAGTAAAGTCTGATGCTGTAAAGAGCAATATTGCATAGGAACCTGGAATGTTAGGTCCATGAATCAAGGCAAATTGGAAGTGGTCAAATAGGAAATGGCGAGTGAACATCAACATTTTAGGAATCAGCAAACTAAAATGGACTGGAATGGGTGAATTTAACTCAGATGACCATTATATCTACTACTGTGGGTAAGAATCCCTTAGAAGAAATGGAGTAGCCATCATAGTCAGCAAGAGAGTCTGAAATGCAGTACTTGGATGCAATCTCAAAAACGGCAGAATGATCTCTGTTCGTTTCCAAGGCAAACCATTCAATATCACAGTAATCCAAGTCTATGTCCCTAACAGTAATGCTGAAGAAACTGAAGTTAAGCAGTTCTATGAAGACCTACAAGACCTTCTAGAACTAACACCGCAAAAGATGTCCTTTTCATTACAGGGGACGGGAATGCAAAAGTAAGAAGTCAAGAAATACCTGGAGTAACAGGCAAATTTGACCTTGGAGTACAGAATGAAGCAGGGCAAAGGCTAATAGAGTTTTGCCAAAGAACACACTGGTCATAGCAAACACCTTCTTCCAACAATACAAGAGAAGACTCTACACATGGCCATCACCAAATGGTCAATACTGAAATCAGATTGATTGTACCCTTTGCAGCCAAAGATGGAGAAGCTCTACACAGTCAGCAAAAACAAGACCAGGCACTGACTGTGGCTCAGATCATGAACTCCTTATTGCCAAATTCAGGCTTAAATTGAATAAAGTTGGGAAAACCACTAGACCATTCAGGTATGACCTAAATCAAATCCATTACACTTATACAGTGGAAGTGAGAAATAGATTTAAGGGCCTAGATCTGATAGAGTGCCTGATGAACTATGGACTGAGGTTTGTGACATTATACAGAAGTCGGTGATCAATACCATCCCTAAGAAAAAGAAATGCAAAATCGTTGTCTGAGGATGCCTTACAAATAGCTATGAAAAGAAGAGAAGTGAAAGGCAAAGGAGAAAAGGAAAGATATACCCATTTGAATGCAGAGTTCCAAAGAATATCAAGGAGTAATAAGAAAGCCTTCCTAAGTGACCAATGCAAAGAAATAGAGGAAAACACAGAATGGGAAAGACTAGAGATCTCTTCAAGAAAATTAGAGATACCAAGGGAACATTTCATGCAAAGATGGGCACAATAAAGGACAGAAGCGGTATGGACATAACAGAAGCAGAAGGTATTAAGACGAGGTGGCAAGAGTACACAGAACTGTACAAAAAAGATCTTCACGGCCTAGACAATCGATATGCTGTGATCACTCACCTAGAGCCAGACATCTTGGAATGTGAAGTCAAATGGGCCTTAGGAAGCATCACTACGAACAAAGCTAATGGAGGTGATGGAATTCCAGTGAGCTATTTAACATCGTCAAAGATGATGCTGTGAAAGTGCTGCACTCAGTATGCCAGCAAATTTGGAAAACTCTGCAATGGCCACAGGACTGGAAAATGTCAGTTTTCATTCCGATCCCAAAGAAAGACAATGTGAAAGAATGTTCAAACTACTGCACAATTGCATTCATCTTACACTCTAGGAAAGTAATGTTCAAAATTCTCCAAGCTAGGCTTCAACAATACATGAACTGAGAACTTTGAGTTGTTCAAGTTGGATATAGAAAAGGCAGAAGAACCAGAGATCAAATTGCCAACATCCATTGGATCATCAAAAAAGCAAGAAAGTTCCAGAAAAACATCTACTTCTGATTTATTGACTATGCTAAACCCTTTGACTGTGTGGATCACAACAAACTGTGGAAAATTCTTAAAGAAGTGGAAATTCCAGACCACCTGACCTGCCTCCTGAGTAATCTGTATGCAGGTCAAGAAGCACCAGTTAGAACTGGACATGGAGCAACAGACTCGTTCCAAATCGGGAAAGTATGTCAAGCCTGTATACTGTGAATCTGCTTATTTAACTTATATGTAGAGTACATCATGCAAAATGCTGGATTGGATGAAGCACAAGCTGGAATCAAGATTGCCAGGAGAAATATCAATAACCTCAGATATGCAGATGACACCATCCTTATGGCAGAAAACAAAGAAGAACTAAAGAGCCTCTTGAAAGTGAAAGAAGAGAGTGGAAAAGTTGGCTTAAAACTCAACATTCAGAAAACTAACATCATGGCATCTGGTCCCATCACTTCATGGCAAACAGCTGGGGAAGTAGTGGAAACAGTGACAGACTTTATTTCTGGGTGCTCCAAAATCACTGCAGATGATAACTGCAGCCATGAAATTAAAAAACACTTGCTCCTTGGAAGAAAAGCTATGACCAACCTAGACAGCATATTAAAAAGCAGAGATATTACTTTGCCAAGAAAGGTCCATCTAGTCAAAGCTATGGTTTTTCCAGTAGTCATGTATGGATGTGAGAGTTGGACTATAAAGAAGGTTAATGCTGAAGAATTGATGCTTTTGAATTGTGATATTGGAGAAGACTCTTGAGAGTCCCTTGGATAGAAAGGAGATTCAACCAGTCCATCCTAAAGGAACTCAGTTCTGAATTCATTGAAAGGTCTGCTGCTAAAGCTGAAGCTCCAATACTTTGCAAACTCCAACACTTGATGCAAAGAACTGACTCATTTGAAAAGACCCTGATGCTAGGAAAGATTGAAGGTGGAAGGAGAAAGGGAGGACAGATGATGAGATGGTTGGATGCCATCACCGACTCAATGGAAGTAAGTTTGAGCAGACTCGGGGAGTTGATGACGGAAAGGGAAATCTGGTTGCTGCAGTCCATGGGGTCCCAATGACTGAGAAACTGAACTGAACTGAACTGGATTTACCTTGACTCATGGACCTAACATTCCAGGTTCCTATGCTGTATTGTTCTTTACAGCATCTGACTTTACTTCCATCACCAGTCGCATCCACAACTGGGCGTTGTTTTTGCTTTGACTCAGCCTCTTCATTCTTTCTGGAGTTATTTCTCCAGTCTTCTCCAGTAGCATATTGGGCACCTACTTACCTGAGGAGTTCATCTTTCAGCATCCAATCTTTTTGCTTTCTCATACTGTTCACGGGGTTCTCAAGGCAAGAATACTGAAGTGGTTTGCCATTCCCTTCTCCAGTGGATCATGTTTTGTCACCCTCCACCACGACCTGTTCATCATGGGTGACCCTACACACATGGCTCATAGTTTCATTGAGTAGACAAGGCTGTGCTCCATGTGTGACAAGGGTGTGATCCAAGTGATCAGTTTGGTTAGTTTTCTGTGATTGTGGTTTTCACTCTGTCTGTCCTCTGACAGATAAGGATAAGAGGCTTGTAGAAGTTTCCTGATGGGAGGGAATGTCTGTACGGAAATCTAGGTCTTGTTCTGATGGGTGGGATCCTGCTTAGTAAATCAACAATCCAATTTTCTGTTGATGGGTGGTGCTTTGTTCCCTCCTGGTAGGGCCTGAGACTCCTTAGGGCCACTCTATACCAAATGACACATATTGGTGCTTTTCTAAGTCATTTCTTGACATCAGGTAACTGGAAGGATATTTTCCAAAATCTGTATAGTAGAAATGCAGATATTCCTGTGGTGAGAATATGAATTACTTATTTTTCCCTGTACTCTCCAAACTTTCTCTAATGTACATTATTTTTTTGTTGTTGCTGTTTAGTCACTAAGTCATGTCTGACTCTTTTGGGACCCCAGGACTGTAGCCCATCAGACTCCTCTGTCTGTGGAATTTCCCAGGCAAGAATACTGGATTGCCATTTCCTTCTCCAGGGGATCTTTCTAATCCGGGGATTGAACCCTCATCTCCTGCACTGGCAGGCAGATTCCTTATCTGAGAGTCATCAGGGAAGCCCGTAGTGTACATAATCAGGGAAAAATACATTATAAATATTTTGTCATGTATTAATTCATTCATTCATCCTTGTATTTAATTTTTTGAGTACTAGTGAGCATGTATGTGGGGCTTCCCAGGTGGTTCAGTGGTAAAGAATCCACCTGACAATGCAGGAGATGTAAGAGACACGGGTTAAATCCCTGGGTTGGGAAGATCTCTTAGAGGGGGAAATGGCAACCCACTCCAGTATTCTTGCCTAGAAAATCCAATGGACAGAAGAGTCTGGTGGGCTACAGTTCATGGGGTAACTAAAAAGAGTTGGACAAAACTTAGCTACTAAACAACAACAATAATCAGTTCAGTTCAGTCACTCAGTCATGTCTCACCCTTTGTGACCCCATGGACTGCAGCATGCCAGGCTTCCCTGTCCATCACCAACTCCTGGAGTTTACTCAAACTCATGTCCATCGAGTTGGTGATGCCATCCAACCATCTCATCTTCTGTTGTCCCCTTCTCCTCCCACCTTCAATGTTTCCCAGCATTGGGGTCTCTTCAAAGAGTCAGTTCTTTGCATCAGGTGGCCTAAATATTGGAGTTTCAGCTTCAGCATCAGTCCTTCCAAAGAATAATCAGGACTGATTTCCTTTAGGATTGACTGGTTCAATCTCCTTGCAGTCCAAGGGACTCTCAACTCCAACACCATAGTTCAATAGCATCAATTCTTCAGTGCTCAGCTTTCTTTATAGTCCAACTCTCGCATCCATAAATGACTACTGGAAAAGCAATAGCTTATACTAGATGGACCTTTGTTGGCAAAGTGATGTCTCTGCTTTTTGATATGCTGTCTAGGTTCTCATAGCTTTTCTTCCAAGGAGCAAGGGTCTTTTAATTTCGTGGCTGCACTCACCATCTGAAGTGATTTTGGAGCCAAAATAATAAAGTCTGTCATTGTTTCCTTTGTTTCCACATCTATTTGTCATGAAGTGATGGAACCGGATTCCATGATCTTAGTTTTCTGAATGTGAGTTTTAAGCCAACTTTTTCACACTCCTCTTTCACTTTCATCGAGAGGTTCTTTAGTTCTTCACTTTCTGCCATAACGGTGGTGTTATCTGCATATCTGAGGTTATTGATATTTCTCCCGGCAATCAGTGGCTCAGATGGTAAAGCGTCTGTCTACAATGCAGGAGACCCGTGTTCAATCCCTGAGTCGGGAAGATCCTCTGGAGAAGGAAATGGCCATCCACTCCAGTACTATTGCCTGGAAAATCCCATGGACAGAGGAGCTTGGTAGGCTACAGTCCATGGGGTCGCAAAGAGTCGGACACGACTAAGTGACTTCACTTCATTTCACTTCAATCTTGCTTCCAGCTTGTGCTTCATCCAATCCAGCCTTTTGCATGATGTACTCCACATATAAGTTAAATAAGCAGGGTGACAATATACAGCCTTGACGTACTTCTTTCCCAATTTGGAACCAGTCTGTTGTTCCATGTCCAGTTCTAACTGTTGCTTCTTGACCTGCATACAGGTATCTCAGGAGGCAAGTCAGGTGGTCTGGTATTCCTATCTCTTTCAGAATTTTCCACAGTTTGTTGTGATCTACACAAAGGCTTTGGCGTAGCCAATAAAACAGAAGTAGATGTTTTTCTGGAACTCTCTTGCTTTTTTGATGATCTAAAGGATATTGGCAATTTGATTTCTGGTTCCTCTTCCTTTTCTAAATCCAGCTTGAACATCCAGAATTTCATGGTTCACGTACTGTTGAAGCCTGGCTTGCAGATGTTCAACAACAATGGACTAAGGGAAACACCCTTTAATCTGTCACTCTTGGGAATTCCTTGGTGGTCCAGTGACTAAGATTCTGAGCTCCCAGCGCAGCAGCCCCATGTTGGATCCCTGTTCGGGGTCTAGATCCCACATGCTGCAACTAAGAGTTCACATGCTGTAGCTAAAAGATCTTACATGCTGCAGCTAAGACTTGGCACAGCCAAATAAGTAAATATTTTTAAAAACTGTCACTCTCATAGCTGTTGAGGATTCAATTGGAGAAGAGGCAAATGTGAACAGAGTGGCCAGTGAGACATTTTTTACAGTTGTCCAAGAAGACACAACAGTGGCTTGGACCAGGGCAGTGGCAATGCAGATGGAGAAGAGTGGACAAACTCAATACATATTTTGAAGGTAGAAATATCACTTATTGCATGTGAATAAGTGATCACAGGGAGATGGAATTTTCAAGCATGGCAGTCAGATTTGAGACATGAGCAACTGGGTGGACAAATTTACCATTCACTGTGAAGAAGAACACCCAGATAGGCACAGATAAGGAGAGAAATCGAAAAGCCTTCGGTTAAAAGATGTGAGCTGTTCCCTTCTCTTGACAATGGTAATAATAATAACAATAATGAAAGAATGTAGTGATTAGGTAAGAATTGAGTCACAGGATTTTTCTTTTCAAAATGAAATATGCCTAAAGAGTTAGAAGGTAGAAGTCCTAGTGTTTAGATGCTGCAAAAGCAGGCAAGGAAGTTACTGAACAAACTTTGAACTTTGAACAACTTATTTCTGAATGGAAATGCTAATGACTGTATCTTAGGTTGGTAATATCTCATAATGAACTCCAGCAAGTTAGTTCTAAGCAGACCAAGCACCCCTAGTTGACCAAACATACCCTTGTGGATACAGTAGTTCCCAGAAAATAAAACCCTTGAAACTAGGACCTAACAACTCTTTCAGCATTTGCAGAAGCACAAGTTAGGATCATGAATGACCAGACATTTCTCTTCTGAGTAGGACAGAAGAACATTTCTGAGCTCTCATCCAATGACCTGAGAATAGCAGGTGACGATTTCTCTAAGCAAGAATAAAGTTTATTCTACAAATATTCTTGTTTCACTGCCAAGTGGTGTCCCTATTGTGAATGTATTTTCTATGTTCAGTTCAGTTCAGTTCAGTTGCTCAGTCATGTCTGACTATTTGCGACCCCATGGACTGCAGCAGGCCAGGCTTCCCTGTCCACCAAATGTTCTGTGTTAATAGATCATAAAATTGATTTGCTCAAGTGTGTTTTGCTTTCCCACATTGGTTGGCCTCTCAAGTCAAACAATGTGAGGTTACTAGAAACAGCACTGTGTCTTACCCAACTTCAAGCCATAGTGGATATTCAGTGAATGTTTGCTAGGTGAAGAAATGAATGTTTATTGATTGGAATAAAAAACACAGAAATATGATAAATGAATTCAATATAAATATTAAGGTAAATGCATTGGAAGAAAGTAACTCAGCAGGAATGAAATAGTGAGTTCTGAGTTGTCAAAATACAACCACAAAAGTAATCTAGGACATGAAAAACTAGTTTATGGGAAATATCTATCCTCTGTTTCTCTATGATAGCAGCTTAATGCATTGAACTATAAACAGAGACTATATTCACCATTATTTTAGATATATAATATTTAGATATCAAAGACAAACAGGTACTAACCACAAAAAGACAATTTTTCATGTGAAAAAAAATCAAACATTAGTGAACACAAAACAAAGTGACACACTAACAATTAGGTTTATAAAAATAGAAAATAGATTTATCTTGTAATATATCTATCTCTTTGGAAACTTCCATCAAAATTAAATAGTCATTTAAATTCTCTGATATTGAGGGAAGAAGAGTATTTCATAAAAATATAAATTAAAAGGAAATCGTTTCAAATCTCTGATGAATATTTTACTTATTACTGTTTGTTTCCATAGTTTAGTTTCTTTAGCATGGTTAAATTGTAACCTACATGGTACCTATTCAGTGATCCACAACAGGGCACTCTAATTTTTATTGTGCAATCATTTATAAACCTTGGATCACAGCCACTTTACATGTAAATAACACCAACGATGACTCTTAGGGAACCAGTGCTGTGTGGTTCTCTCTAATAATGCTGAGGCTATAGCCCAACATGTTTTTTTGGTCCTTAAAGACTAAGACTGGGTTTCAAAAGGATTAATTCAGCACCTACTTATCAAGTTTAGCTTCAGAAACTGTTGTATTTTTCAGAGGGAAATGAAGATTGGGAAGTAGATCTGGGACAAAGATTTGGTTTTTATTGGATAACCTCCTAATGTTTGATTTTCTTTATGTACCTTTATCACATGCATGTATTATCTTATAGTAAGCACAAGCCACAATTTTTTTCAAGTTAACTACATTTGAAAAAAACCTACATAACTGGGTTTTGGGGGGATTTTTTGGTTGTTGTTTGTTTTTTAAATTTCTTCCTTGGAGATAGTGCTTTCCCCAAAGTTCCTGAGAATTTACTGATATTCTTACTGTAACACTCTCTATTATATTATGAAAAAATAAAGCTGAACCTCTGCATAGTCAGTAGAAATGAGTTAATTCACTGTATTCCCAGGATCATGGTACCAAAAATAAACTGGACTCTTCAAAATTCAGATCTCTCTTTAATCAAATGTTTTGATTAAGCCTCTTTCAGACTTTATTTTGGGGGGCTCCAAAATTACTGCAGATGGTGATTGCAGCCATGAAATTAAAAGACACTTACTCCTTGGAAGGAAAGTTATGACAAACCTAGATAGCATATTCAAAATCAGAGTCATTACTTTGCCAACAAAGGTCCCTATAGTCAAGGCTATGGTTTTTACAGTGCTCATGTATGGATGTGAGTCGGACTATAAAGAAAGCTGAGCGCCGAAGAATTGATGCTTTTGAACTGTGGTGTTGAAGACTCTTGAGAGTCCCTTGGACTGCAAGGAGATCCAACCAGTCCATTCTGAAGGAGATCAGCCCTGGGATTTCTTTGGAGGGAATGATGCTAAAGCTGAAACTCCAGTACTTTGGCTACCTCATGCAAAGAGTTGACTCATTGGAAAAGACTTTGATGCTGGGAAAGATTGGGGGCAGGAGGAGAAGGGAATGACGGAGGGTGAGATGGCTGGATGGCGTCACCAACTCGATGGACATGAGTTTGAGTGAACTCCAGGAGTTGGTGATGGACAGGGAGGCCTGGCATGCTGCAATTCATAGGGTTGCAAAGAGTCGGACACGACTGAGCAACTGAACTGAACAACTTTTTGTTAAAGCTATTCATAGGAAATAAAACAAGGCTGAAATGAATTGAGTTAAATTGTCTTTTATTTCTTAACCTCAAGTTCCAATCAGTGTGCTGTAAGCAGTGGAAATGCATTAAAAAAAAAAAAAAGGCAGAGACTCTGGAAAAGTCATGAAAGAATTCAGTCACTGGATGGATAAGAAAGGACTGGCTGGCTGTTTAAGGCAGTGATGTTAAGGTGCTAGGAAACAAAGCAAGTCGAAGACACCTGGGGTCCAGGGTCCAAATTCACCCCGGAAATGAGCCCCAGATAAATCAACTAATCTTATCTGTGCTCATCTATGGCTCAGTTGTACTAGTAAATTAACTTATTAAAAATTACTAGAGATCTAGATCACCTCCACTTCCTTTCTCGATGAGGTAGGCCCACCTGGGGTTCCAAAGCCAGATCCAAAATTGTTATGGAGAAGTCCAAACCAGACCCTAGAACTTCTATGTTCATCAAAATTTGGTTTAAAAAATTCTTTTTCTCCTCCAGTTCTATATTGGTTCAAAAACATGGAGCCAGTTATGGAGAAAAATATTTTGCTGACAAAGCCATCCTTTTTTTTTTAAGACTTGTCAACATTCATTAGCCCAATGTTTTTGTGAGAAAAAAATTAGGGATAGGAAAGCTTTCCAGGATGATCTACACTAAAATATACAGCCTCTGCACATAGTTAAAATATCTCTCCAGTTAGCCTTAATATTTCATATTTGTGATTTTCAGTCAGGGAGGGACAGACTTGACCTGTGTACTATAGTTTGGAAAATATACCACAGTGATTTGAATATACCAAGTCAGCACCTATCCAACTCTAACGAACACTTTCATGCACAAGCACTAAAATCAGGGTCTATGTCAATATGTCTCAGACTTTATCCAATTCCATTACAGTGCCTCTCACAGTTGAATAACTCATCCACAACTGAACAGATTTTATCAAACCTAATTCTCTAAGGTTGTATTAGGAAAACAGTAGTAGTCATATTCAATATACTTTTAAAAATTACACATGCTCTCTCACTCTGAGAATAATTGTTCTAAGTTTATCCTTCAATTATTCTGCTAACAGCACCCTTCCTTAAATATATTTCTCACACCTTTATGATGGCAAAATTCCAAATTCATAATAATGCAATGTGACATTACAAAAGATTATTCTAATAGGTTTTGGGTGAGTTTCTACATAATGTTGCCATAATATATTGTGACATTTGCTGCCACTTATTAAATTCCCCTTATTCTTGTTTCACAAAACTCCCATGTAATAAGGCACAGCAGACTTTGGATGGGCCAGAGAGTCAAACGATAATTTGCTACTGAATTACAAAATTATAAAGTGAAATTTTCATATTTTATCTTAAAATAATCATCTTTACCAAATTTATTATTTTAAATTATTTTAAAGCCACTTTGAAAAGTGCAGTTGGCCATTGAATAACACTGGAGCAAGGGATGCCAACCTTCCACGAAGTTGAAAATCTGCATATAGCCAGCCCTCCATTTAATTGGTGGGGCTTCCCAGGTGGCCCTAGTGGTAAAGAATGCATGCTTGTTAGTTTACTCCTTATTCTTTTTCCTTATAACAATTTTATATCACATCAGATCTTGATATGTTCTTGTCACTCATTTTTATATGAATTCAGTTCTACTGAATTTTAAGAAGAAAGCTTTGTTCAGAAAGCTTTTATAGCTTTGTTCAAAATAGAGCAGCTTGCTCTCAGATGTTTCCTGATATTTCCCGTTTCCCATGTTAGTTTAGGTCTTCTTTTTCTTTCTTTCCTTTCTTTAAAAATTGAAGTATGGCTAATTCAGAATACCCTGTTAGTTTCAGGTGTACAGTAAAGTGATTTCGTTATATATATTTTTTCAGATTATTTTCCATTATAGCTTATTATGAGATATTAAATATGATGCCCTCACATACAGTAAATCCTTATTGCTTATCTATTCTATATATACTAGTTTATATCTGTTACTGTCATATTCCTAATTTATCCCTCCTCCCACTTTCCCCTTTGGTAACCATAAGTTTGTTTTCTATGCCTGAGAGTCTTCTTCTGTTTTGCATATAGATTCACTTGTATTACTTTCTAGATTCCACACATAAGTGATACCAAAGAATATTTGTATTTGTCCGACTTACTTCACTAAGTGTAATAGTCTCTAGGTCCATCCACATTTCTGCAAATAGCAAAATCTCATTTTTATGGCTGAGTAATATTCCATTATAGTCGCATATACACCACATCTTCTTAAGCCCATAATCTTTTAATGGGCACTTGGGTTGTTTCCATGTCTTGGCTATTGTAAATAATGCTGCTATGATCACTCAAGTGCATGTATCTTTTCAAATCAGAGTTTTCTTTTTTTTTTTTTTTCTTGAATGTATATCCAGGAGGGGATTTGTAGGGTTATACTGTAGCTCTGTTTTTAGTTTTTTAAGGAACCTCCATACTGTTTTCCAGACTGACTGCACCAATTTACATTCTCACCAACAGTGTAGGAGGGTTGGTTCCCTTTTTGATGATGACTGTTCTGATCAGTGTAAGGTAACATCTCATTGTGGTTTTGATTTGCATTTCATTAGAGAATGAAAATTAGCAATTTCATTAGCAATGTGGAACATCTTTTTATGTGCCTGTTAGCCATCTGTATGTCTTCTTTGGGGAAATGTCTCTTTAGGTCTTCTGCCCACTTGTTGATTATGTTGTCTTTTTTTTAATAAAATTGATTTTTATGAGATGGTTGTATATTTTGAATATTAACCTTTTGCTGGTTGCATCATTTGCGAATATTTTCTCCCATTCATGGGTTGTCATTGTTTTGTTGATGGTTTCCTTTGCTGTGCCAAAGCTTTTAAGTTTGATTAGGTTTGACTTATTTTTGCTTTTATTTCTTTTGCCTTGGGAGACTGACCTAAGAAAATAGTGCTACAATTTATATCAGAGAATATTTTGCCTATGTTCTCTACTAATTTTGTGGTGTCATGTCTGATATTTAGACATCTTTTTTGACCATCCTTGTCCTGTTGGATTTCAATTATGCTTCCAGTCATTTCTCTTCAGTGTGAAGCCCCAGACTTGTGAAACTGATGGCTCAGTCTTGAGAATTCATGGACTTACACCACCACGTCAGCCTGTTGGCTTTACCTTGAGATCCTCAATTTCCTAGGCACCTACTAGTTTTGTGACCTTGGACAAAAATTACTGTACCTTTCTATGCCTCCATTTCTCCATTTGTAGGATGAAAAAAGTAATAGCCGGATGAGTTTTCATTCAAGGTGGTTAACACATTGACAGTGATCACTTTTCAAATGTTTGCTTAACAAGGAAAATATCTATCTGCTCCTTCCTTATGAATTCATCTTTAAGCTGTAGAAGCACTCAGGTTATTCAGTCACAACTATCCAAAGTCCCCAGTGCTACAGGGAGCCTGTTCATGAGCTGTGCGCTGTACTGTGCTAAGTCACTTCAGTTGTATCCTGACTCTGTGTGACCCCAAGGACTGTAGCCTCCCAGGCTCCTCTGTCCATGGGATTCTCCAGGCAAGAATACTGACGTGGATGGCTATGCCCTCCTCCAAGGGATCTTCCCGACCCAGGGACCCAACCTGCATCTCATGTTTCCTGCATTGGTGGGCGGGTTCTTTACCGCTAGTGCCACCTGGGAAGCCCATTCATGGGCTGCTGCTGCTGCTGCTGCTAAGTCATTTCAGTCATGTCCAACTCTGTGCGACCCCATAGACAGCAGCCCACCAGGCTTCTCTGTCCCTGGGATTCTCCAGGCAAGAACACTGGAGAGGGTTGCCATTTCCTCCTCCAATGCCTGAAAGTGAAAAGTGAAAGTGAAGTCGCTCGGTTGTGTCTGACTCTTCAAGAAGGCAGGGACTATAGCCTACCAGGCTCCTCCGTCCATGGGATTTTCCAGGCAAGAGTACTGGAGTGGGTTGCCATTTTCTTCTCCAATTCATGGGCTAGCCATAGTTTAATTTACCCACTCAACACACCTCACACAATGTCATCCTACTAAGAATACAAATGCCCTTACTTTGGTGTTGAGTCATTTCGTATTACATTTGTTTGGTTTTATTCCTCCCTAGGCTCTCTAGAACTTGGAAATAACTTTATTTGTATATAATCAAATAGGACTTCTCAACACCTGGTAATTCAGCACAAGTGCCAGTCTTTTTAGAACAGCCCTGGAGAAACTTTTCTTGAAAATCTAGAGCATTCCTAAAAGGCTTTTGAAGTTATCGTTTTGTATATATGATTTACTGCTGACAATTTGTATCATCTACAGCCAAAGTGTGCCACTTCTTTAACCTGTTTGATTGTATGTTTTCCCCTTTTAAAAAACTTTGCTTTAAAACATAAATACAAAAAAGGCTAACCAACCAGGTTTTTGGAATTCAAGTTGCCCAAAAGTATTTTTCTACATTAACCTAGGATTTATCTAGAAAAATATGACCCCAAAAAGTATGTGTGTAGAGGAACTAAATGTAATGTGTGGTCCTAGTTGGAACACTGGAACAGAAAAAAAAATTTTTTCCTCTTTTTCTATAAAGTGTTGCTGCTGCTGCTGCTGCTGCTGCTGCTGCTGCTAAATCGCTTCAGTCATGTCCGACTCTGTGCGACCCCAAAGACAGCAGCCCACCAGGCTCCCCCGTCCCTGGGATTCTCCAGGCAAGAACACTGGAGTGGGTTGCCATTTCCTTTTCCAATGCATGAAAGTGAAAAGTGAAAGTGAAGTCGCTCAGTCGTGTCCGACTCCACGGAATTAATCAAATTTAAATAATGTCTATAGAAACCAATATTGCACAAATTTTCCTGATTTAGATAAGCACACTGTGATTAGATAAGAGAATGAACACAAAACATTTGGGGTAAAGGGGCTTCATGCCTGCATCTAAGTCTCAAACAGTTCATATAAAAGAGAGGAAGTGAAAGTAAATGTGATAAAATGTTAACATTTGGGGACTCTGGGTGAAGACTATATGGGAATTTTGTGTACTCTTCTGTTGCAACTTAGTCAAAGTCTGAAACTGTTTCAAAATAAGATTTTTAAAGGTTAGGGGTTAAGAACAGAAAGATAGTAAGATTAACGTTGGTAGGGGCTCTCTGAACATTTATGGTATGCATGAATATTACACATGGAAAACAAAAGCCTTGTTTTAACAGAAAAGCTGGGAGCTTAGAGGGCCTCAGATATCTTGGTTAGGAATTCCAGGGTAAAATCACCCCCAAGAAAGTATTCACTTTGATAGGCACACTGGTGCTTGAGTCAATAAACTGCCATTCCACGTTAGTTGAATCAGTGTTATCCTAGAGAGCTAATAACTCAGGCTAAGGCCATTAGAAACAGCAAGTACTATCAGATGGGCAGAGATGAAGTTATTATGATCAGTTACCAAGTGGGCCAGCAATAGTGCTTGTAATCTGTTGGTGGGATTTAGATTGGTATCAGTTCAGTTCAGTTCAGTCGCTCAGTCGTCTCCGACTCTTTGCAACCCCATGAATCGCAGCACGCCAGGCCTCCCTGTCCATCACCAACTCCCGGAGTTCACTCAGACTCACGTCCATCGAGTTGGTGATGCCATCCAGCCATCTCATCCTCGGTCATCCCCTTCTCCTCCTGCCCCCAATCCCTCCCAGCATTAGAGTCTTTTCCAATGAGTCAACTCTTCGCATGAGGTGGCCAAAGTACTGGAGCTTCAGCTTTAGCATCATTCCTTCCAAAGAAATCCCAGGGCTGATCTCCTTCAAAATGGACTGGTTGGATCTCCTTGCAGTCCAAGGGACTCTCAAGAGTCTTCTCCAACACCACAGTTCAGAAGCATCAATTCTTCAGTGCTCAGCCTTCTTCACAGTCCAACTCTCACATCCATACATGACTACAGGAAAAACCATAGCCTTGACTAGACAGACCTTAATAGACAAAGTAATGACTCTGATTTTGAATATGCTATCTAGGTTGGTCATAACTTTTCTTCCAAGGAGTAAGCATTTTTTGACTTCACGGCTGCAATCACCATCTGCAGTGAGTTTGGAGCCCCCCCCCCCCAAAAAAAAACAGTCTGACACTGTTTCTACTGTTTCCCGATCTATTTCCCATGAAGTGATGGGACCAGATGCCATGATCTTCGTTTTCTGAATGTTGAGCTTTAAGCCAACTTTTTCACTCTCCCCTTTCACTTTCATCAAGAGGCTTTTTAGCTCCTCTTCACTTTCTGCCATAAGGGTGGTGTCATCTGCATATCTGAGATTATTGATATTTCTCCCTGCAATCTTGATTTCAGCTTGTGTTTCTTCCAGTCCAGCATTTCTCATGATGTACTCTGCATAGAAGTTAAATAAGCAGGGTGACAATATACAGCCTTGACGTACTCCTTTTCCTATTTGGAACCAGTCTGTTGTTCCATGTCCAGTTCTAACTGTTGCTTCCTGACCTGCATACAGATTTCTCAAGAGGCAGGTTAGGTGATCTGGTATTCCCATCTCTCTCAGAATTTTCCAGTTTATTGTGATACACACAGTCAAAGGCTTTGGCATAGTCAATAAAGCAGAAATAGATGTTTTTCTGGAACTCTCTTGCTTTTTCCATGATCCAGCGGATGTTGGCAATTGGATCTCTGGTTCCTCTGCCTTTTCTAAAACCAGCTTGAACATCAGGGAGTTCACGGTTCACATATTGCTGAAGCCTGGCTTGGAGAATTTTGAGCATTATACTACTAGCATGTGAAATGTGTGCAATTGTGTGGTAGTTTGAGAATTCTTTTGCATTGCCTTTCTTTGGGATTGGAATGAAAACTGACCTTTTCCAGTCCTGTGGCCACTGCTGAGTTTTCCAAATTTGCTGGCATATTGAGTGCAGCACTTTCACAGCATCGTCTTTTAGGATTTGAAACAGCTCAACGGGAATTCCATCACCTCCACTAGCTTTGTTCGTAGTGATGCTTTCTAAGGCCCACTTGACTTCACATTCCAAGATGTCTGGCTCTAGATGAGTGATCACATCATTATGATTATCTGGGTCGTGAAGATCTTTTTTGTACAGTTCTTCTGTGTATTCTTGCCACCTCTTCTTAATACCTTCTGCTTCTTTAGGTCCAGACCATTTCTGTCCTTTATCGAGCCCATCTTTGCATGAAGTGTTCCCTTGGTATCCCTAATTTTCTTGAAGAGATCTCTAGTCTTTCCCATTCTGTTGTTTTCCTCTATTTCTTTGCATTGATTGCTGAAGAAGGCTTTCTTATCTCTTCTTGCTATTCTTTGGAACTCTGCATTCAGATACTTACATCTTTCCTTTTCTCCTTTGCTTTTCACTTCTCTTCTTTTCACAGCTATTTGTAAGACCTCTTGAGACAGCCATTTTGCTTTTTTGCATTTCTTTTCCATGGGGATGGTCTTGATCCCTGTCTCCTGTACAATGTCACGAACCTCATTCCATAGTTCATCAGGCACTCTATCTATCAGATCTAGTCCCTTAAATCTATTTCTCACTTCCACTGTATAATCATAAGGGACTTGATTTAGGTCATACCTGAATGGTCTAGTGGTTTTCCCTACTTTCTTCAATTTGAGTCTGAATTTGGTAATAAGGAGTTCATGATCTGAGCCACAGTCAGCTCCTGGTCTTGTTTTTGTGGACTGTATAGAGCTTCTCCATCTTTGGCTGCAAAGAATATAATCAATCTGATTTCGGTGTTGACCATCTGGTGATGTCCATGTGTAGAGTCTTCTTTTGTGTTGTTGGAAGAGGGTGTTTGCTATGACTAGTGCATTTTCTTGGCAAAACTCTATTAATCTTTGCCCTGCTTCATTCCACATTCCAAGGCCAAATTTCCCTGTTACTCCAGGTGTTTCTTGACTTCCTACTTTTGCATTCCAGTCCCCTATAATGAAAAGGACATCTTTTTTGGGTGTTAGTTCTAAAAGATCTTGTAGTCTTCATAAAACCGTTCAACTTCAGCTTCTTCAGCATTACTGGTTGGGGCATAGACTTGGATAACTGTGATACTGAATGGTTTGCCTTGGAGATTAACAGAGATCATTCTGTCATTTTTGAGACTGCATCCAAGTACTGCATATTGGACTCTTTTGTTGACCATGATGGCTACTCCATTTCTTCTAAGGGATTCCTGCCCGCAGTAGTAGATATAATGGTCATCTGAGTGAAATTCACCCATTCCAGTCCATTTTAGTTCGCTGATTCCTAGAATGTCCACTTTCACCCTTGCCATCTCTTGTTTGACCACTTCCAATTTGCCTTGATTCATGGACCTGACATTCCAGGTTCCTATGCAATATTGCTCTTACAGCATCAGACCTTGCTTCTATCACCAGTCACATCCACAACTGGGTATTGTTTTTGCTTTGGCTCCATCTCTTCATTCTTTCTGGAGTTATTTCTCCACTGATCTCCAGTAGCATATTGGGCACCTAATGACCTGGGGAATTCCTCTTTTAGTATCCTATCATTTTGCCTTTTCATACTGTTCATGGGGTTCTCAAGGCAAGAATACTGAAGTGGTTTGCCGTTCCCTTCTCCAGTGGACCACATTCTGTCAGATTGGTGGTCTGGTATAATCTGGTATAGTCTGGTATAATCTTTTTAAGGAGCAATCAGATAGTATGTATTACATTTTAAATGTTCATACCCTTTGACTCAGAATTTTATTTCTAGAAATGTACCCTAAGGAAATAGTAGGGTAAGTGAGCACAAATGTATGTATATTTTATTATAGCAAAGAACAGGGGACATGATGCATCCATCAGGAGGAGATTAAATAATGTTTATCCATACAAGAAACCATTCTTCAGCTATCACAAAGTATGAGATAACTAACAGGGAGCAACATCTCTAATATATTAATTTAAAAATAGGCTGAAGAGTAGTATACATAGTATGACCCTATGTATATCTGTATTACTTATTTATATTTAAAACAGAGATATTATATAAGCATTTATTTTTAAAGATTGAAGAAACATATGCTAGAAAGAATTTTAGGTGTAGAAAGTTAAAAGAACATACCTGTACTATCCATGGCAGATTACATAATTTGCAAGCCCAGTGCAAAATGAAAATGGGGAGCCCCTCGATAAAAAATTAAGAATTTCAAGATAGGGGCAGCAGCACATTAAGTCCAATGTGGGGCCCTTTTGAGTGCAGGTCACATGTCCACGAGGTTGACCCTAGCACTATACTATACACTTAGGTATATACTATACTCGCAGGTATATATTACACTATGATGTATATGCTAAGGTAAACACTACACTAAGCAGTAGTATATGGAAGGGTGGATGGAAATATACATGTTTTCTGTCTACTCCACACACTTCTTTGTTAATTTGGATATTATCATAAGGATAATACTTTGTGAGAAGGGCAACCCAGAGCATATTTAAATTATTCCTAAAAGGAGCTAGCACATCAAGGGTGCCAAGGTTAGCAGTTTGTCAGTGTACCTTTTAGATCACTGTGCATGCCACAAGAGTGCCTCCAAGAGGACTGCCAGAGATTCGATGAGGAGAGAGAGATGTGCAGCTTTCAAAAGATTAGTCTGTGGCAGATCTGAGTTACTTTTAAAGAGCTTCCATTTTAATGACACTTTAATGACTTCCATATTAAATGATGAGTAATTTTTTTCCTCTTGTCAGGTGGCAAGTAAAATTTTTAAAAAAGAACACAAAATATAAATGTGAATTTTTTATCTCTAGAAATTAAATAGCTCTTCAGGCCATCTGGGTATCCATAAATATTTTTCCACTGCTCTAATGGTTCTATGATATCCTTGAATTAAGCAAATACTAGTACTGCTATTTCGTTGACTTCATCTGTCTGCAAGTTAAATGTTCCTCTGATACTTCTATTTATAAGTAGAACTAAAAACCTGGGAAGTCTAATTTGGGATCAGCATGGTAGCTTATGTTCTGCCATGTAGAACATCAAGATTTGATTAGGCAGATCCTAGGGATGTAGCCAAAAGGCAAGCGGATAAGACATTCTAACATCTAACAAGCTCTAAATAAGATGGTCTAACACTAACCAGGCTCTGATTCTTGTTAGTTATAAAGACAGCAGGTTTTTATAGGACCTGATGAGTATTGGGATAAGCTTATAGGTAAAAGTACAAGGATCTCAAGGGTTCAACCGAGTGGGGAAGTAGTGAGGAAAACACTAAAAGATTTGATTTTTTTTTTTTTTGAAGTCCATCATAAGGTAACTAAGTCTAAATGGCACAACAGGAGCTACAGACCTTTGACTCTGTAGGCATCTGGGAAGTCTGTTGAAACTATCTGGGAAGTCCAACAGACTTCAGGGTTTTGTATAACATAGTGACAGAACCAGAAATAGAAATTTGATAAATGCTTTGAGATGTTGTGTATTTCAACACTAATTTCTATGTCTGTTTGAAGGTGTTCAATCTTGAACTATTTTAAAAGACATTTCCTAGAATTATACGTGTATGTATGGTACCATATGTTACATCTAATTTATACTAAGGGGGAAAAACAACTAATAAACACATCAGAGTTCTACTTATATGTGATTATCCAAGGCAGTCATCTGTTTTAGGGCATCAGTTCTGTCTTCATTAAAGGTATTAAAATCGCTCATATCCATGAGAATTTTCACCAGTCTGACTAGCACAACTATTCTCAAATTTCGAAATAGGACTCATAATCCAAGTGTTAGACATTACTAAAAAGGTGGGAATCTATCATTTTCATAATTCTTTTAAAAAAGAGCTCTACTTAATGCATCTGCCCTTTGTCTTGTCTCTAGATATTTAACTGCTTCAGTCTTAGATATTACAATGACTTTTTCTTTTAAATGATATTACATACACATGAGTTTGGCATGAACAACTTTCTAATGATATCCTTTGAAGACTGAATAGGCTATGATTCAAGAGCTATTGAATTCCCCATTAACAAATGTGTTGCACTTGATGACAAAGTTGACATGAGAATTCAAGCACAAAATAGGGGGTTGAGCTAGCTAACATGTGTGCTCTTTTCAAACTCTGAGACATCATGACTGTGAAACAACTCTTAGGTCACCAACAGGGCAGAAAATGGTCACCAGGAGAGGGAAAGAGACATCATGAAGATGTCCTATTCACTCAATACAGTTTACCCTTGATTGGACATAGTATACAGGAGAAAAGGATGAGGAATCAATAACACAACGTTTTTAGTTCAAGAAACTAAGTCGAATAGCACCATTAACAGAAATGAGAAAGGATTAAGAATGAACAGGTTTCTCTTTGTTTTGATTGTGAAGGAATCCCCTGAACAAGGTGACTAAAAACAAAGTTAACTCTGCATTTCTGTTTTGTTCGTTGGTATCAGAGACAGTTCCAGGAGACCCCACTCCTGATTGAACCTGCTCAGGCACAGCCCTGAGGAGGCAGCGATAGAGGAAAACCTAGCAAACAGGCTGGAATTCAGGAGCTGGGGAAGAACAGTTAATGGAGACACGTTCTGCCTGTTTGTGAATTGACTCAAGAACTAGGATGGGCCTGAGACTTCAAGGAGCTAGGGAAGGCAGTAGCAGAGAATATGAGATTTAAGCTAACCACAAGGAACTCAGAATAGATTTTACAGGTGCAATGGAGCTAATCTTTCAGAGCAGCAATCCCCAACCTTTTTAGTACCAGAGACCGGTTTCAGGGAAGACAATTTTTCCATGGACTGGGGAGCAAGGGGTGGGGGATGATTTCAGGATGATTCAAGCTCATTACACTTATTGTGTACTTTCCTTTATTATCACATCAGCTCTACCTCAGATCATTAGGCATTAGGTCCTGGAGGTTGGGGGCCCCTGTTTTAGAAGAATGTCATCGGAAAATGGAACTTGAGAAAACTCAAGGGGAAAACTAGAGGCAGAAAGGAAACCCAGGAAAATATGGCATCAATTTATTCAGAAAGTAAATGGAATTGAATATTACTGACATGTATATTATATCCTTGAAATGTTAATTTTGTGGTACCTTTTCCAAGAGTCACAGAATCATTATTTTATACTTGCAGTACTTTGAAAATTTGCTGATGTATCATCATCTATTACTGTGATGTCTGATCATCCTTATTTTAATTCTATCCTTCCCTTAGTCTGAAACCACCTTAAATGGGATGGCAGGCCAGATCTAGTAGTTCTCAAAGTATGTTCAGAGACCCAGTACCATCAGCATCAAGTGAGTACTTGCTCTTCGAGACCTACTGAATCACAAACTCTGCAGATGGAGTCCACCAATTGGTGTTTTAAGTCTTGCAAATTGGTTCTAAAACACTCTAAGGTTTGGCAGCCGCTGCCTTGGGTCTCAGACTTAGACCTCTTTAGAGCTCGCTTAGGAAGAAAAATACTCTTCTATTTTCTGTCTACTCACAGCACTTCTTTCACTTCTGATTGCTTAGTGTGTGATAGTTTTTTTTTTTTTGCCCCACCAAACAATGCTACCACACCAGCTGTGTGTCCTACATTTAAACTTAGTTCTGACACTACCCAGAGATACTGTCAGATCCAACAGGTTAAAATCTTGGGGGACTGAGCCCCGCCCCGATGAGTCACAAGTTCAAGTTGTTAATCTGTGCTTCTAATCCACAAGCAATAAACTGGGGGATCAAATAACCCCCTCCTGGGATTTGATTAATTTGCTGGAGCAGCTCCCTAAGCTCAGGAAAACAGTTTACTTACTGGATTACCAGTATATTATAAAAGGATATATTAATAACTCAGAAACAGCCAGGTAGAAGAGATGCACAGGGCTTGGTGTGAAGAAGGGTGCAGAGCTTCCATGCCCTCTCTAGTCTCACCACCCTCTCAGCACCTCCATAGTCACCATGGAAGCTCTTTGAGCAAGTTGGTTTGGGGTTTTTTTATGGAGGCCTCATTAGCTATTGATATAACCTCCAGCCCCTCTCTCCTCCTCTGAGGTCCCTATCCTTAGGGACTTTCCAAAAGTCATATTTACATGAACAACTTAGAGGTGGCTGAAAGGACATGGATTTCATTCTGGAGCTATTTCAGAAGCCGAGAAGGAAAGACATCCCCAAGATCCTTATCATTAGGAAACTGCAAAGGTTTTTGTGCCAGGAACTGTGGAGGAAGACCAAATAGACATTTCTTAAATCAGAATATCATTGAGGTCTGGCAGGGATTTGTGTTTAAAATCAGCGAGGTGGGAATTCCCTGGTGGTCTAGTGGTTAGGACTCTGTGCTTTCACTGCCAAGGGCCCAGGTTCAACCCACAGTCAAAACAAACTAAAAAACAAAACAGAGAGGCAAAAATAGATTTTTGTGTATTCAGGCTGCTATAACAAAATGTCATATAGAAAACAAATTCTGTAAAGCAATAATCCTTCAACTAAAAAATAAATAAAGTTTAGAAGTCATTGACTGGGTGACTTATTTATAAACAATAAAAATTTATTTCTCATGGTTCTGGAAGCTGTGAAGTCCAAGGTCAAGGTGATGGTCAATTCAGGGTCTAGTGAGAACCTGCTTCCTCCTAGACTGCAGTCTTCTCACTGTAATCTTCTCACCTGATGGAAGGGATGAGAGATCTCCCTAGGGCCTCTTTTAGAGGAGAACTAATCCCATTCATGAGGGTTCTACCCTCATCACTTAACTACCTCCAAAGACCCTACCTCCAAACACTGTCACACTGGGGATGAGGTTTCAAGATATGAAACACAAATGTTCAGTCCATGACAATGACCAACTAGAAATAGAGTGAAAAGTGTTTAGTCATGTCTGACTCTGCGACGCCATGGACTGTAGCCTGCCAGGCTCCTCCATCCACGGGATTTGGATAGAATACTGGAATGGGTTGCCATGTCCTTCTCCAGAGGATATTCCCGACCCAGGGATTGAACCTGGGTCTCCCACATTCAAGTAGACTCTTCACTGTCTGAGCCACCAGGGAAGCCCAAACTACAATGAGCTTTCCCCTTACACCAGTCAGAATGTTGCGCTGTGCTTAGTCACCCAGCTGATTCCGACTGTTTGCAACCCTGTGGACTGTAGCCCACCAGGCTCCTCTGTCCATGGGGATTCTCCAGGCAAGAACACTGGAGTGAGTTGCCATACCCTCTTCTAGGGGATCTTCCCAAACCAGGGATAGAACCCAGGTCTCCTGCACTGCAGGCAGGCTCTACCATCTGAGCCACCAGGGAAGCCCAAGATACCAATGGCCAACTAGAAATAGTGAGAGTTTGCAACTAGTCAGACCTGGAATCAAACTGGGTTCCAATAATTGTTAGCTGTATAAGATCTTGAGCAAATTGCTTAGCCTTTCTGAACCTCAGGTTCCACATATAGAAAACAGAAACAATAATATCTACCTTGAAAGGTTACTATGAACACTGAAGTCTATGTGTATCTACATGGCACTCAGGAGTGTTGGCTCCAGTGTCTGACTCAGTTCAAATGCTAGCTCTTCTATTTAATGTGTCTTGAGCAAATTATTAAACCTGTGCTTCAGATTTCTCATCTATAAAGTGAGTAATGAGATACTTTCTTCATAGGGTTGTTGTGAGGATTCAATGAGTCAATATTAACTACTGCTTAGAAGACTGCCTGCCCCGTAATTGCTCAATAATTGTTATGCTTATAATAGTAAAAATGCAAATAACAATGATAATAATAATATACATCACATAGATAGAACACCTATACCTAGAATATGATAGGTATTAAATATTTGGTAGCAATTATTATTTTATTTTTTATTTTGGGGTCAAAGCTTGTGGGATCTTATTAATATTTTCCAACCCAGGCCCTTGGCAGTGAAAGCTCAGAGAGTGCTAGCCACCAATCACCAGGGAATTCCTGGTAGCAATTATTGTGTCATTATAAAATTCTCTTCAAGCACAGGATTATAAGAGGCTCCAGTATATAGATATCCCCGATCCTTTCTATAGTTTTTATATCCTAAGGATTCCCCTCCCCTCTGAATAAGCTCTATGAATTTTATCAACGTTAATTTTCTCATTTGGCTAGTGTACTATCATTACTCAAGATGCTACCATAGGGAGGAGATGGAGCTGAGTAAAGAATATATACAGCCTCCTTGTACTTTTTTTTGGCAGTTCGTGTGAACCTACAATTATTAAAAAAATAAAATAAAAAGTCCCCCTGCCAAAAAAAGATAGGAGCTGGGGCAAAAGGTTGGGCCAGTTCCTTGTTTCTCAGCCCCTAGAATCTGAACATTCCTTTCCACTAGTTGGGGCTAATGGAAACCATAGGAGCCTGACTAGTGAGAGCGAGGTGAGGCTCTCCTAACATTGGGTAAGATATGGATTTGCAGAATCTCTGATACATGTAAACAACACTGTAACCTTTTCACCTAACACAGCTTCTGGTGCATAGAAGTAAAGACAAGGAACGTACTCCTCCCGACCGAAGTTATAAATCCAAATATTTTCCTCATAGAACTATTGCCACATATTGTCACTGGGTTCCATGGCATTCATATAAGTACTTTATAAATTAAATAAGCCCTTGTGGGCTAACTTGAATACCTACTCCCTAGTCATGACCACGCTCTTATGTACATATTTCAAAGAACTAATCTTCAAGCAAACTTTTGAAATACTAATCATTTGTAAATCACTATACTTACAAACTGGTGTTATTAACACAAAATTTAACACAAAATAACTGAAGAGGGATAGTGACCCTTCTAGGTTCACTTATTTCAAGTTTCCAAATAATGTTCTGCTTAACACTGATGTCTTGAAATTCCTACTTCCCCCAACCTACTAAGTTCCTAAAATTGTTTAGGCCAGCAAAAGTGTGTGTGGTGTGTTTAAGGAACACTTACTAACATCTAGATCTGGGGAACTCTGTTTGAGAAGCACTGCTCTAAGTCATATAATCAGTATCCTTGACTGTTCCTCAGTATCCTTGAGGTTCAAGTGGCTCCTTCTGTTTCATTTACTTTTTAAAAGTTAAAAATGAAGAGGACGTATCCTTTCATTTTCCCAATATTTATCTCAAAACAAAAAGCAAGTGAAAAAAGTTTTAGAAAGTCTGTGGATGTTTGCCTCATGGCAATACAAATAGATATTTACCAATAATCAATAATTTGTACACATGAATTATGAGCATTTCTCCAGTTACTAATAATTAGTAAAAACTACACTTTAAAACAAACAAAAATCTAACTTAAGAAAAGCTCATGGCTCATCTCTCTCAATCAGATTATTATCAACAGCTAGCCTTTTAATCTCTTACCATTCAGAGCCCTGAGTCAAAATAAGAAGTCAAGTCTGAAAAACTAAAATATGAAAAAATCCTGGCAATAAAGAGGAATAAATAAAGTCCCCTAATACCTGATCAGTTCTGTTTTCCTAAGAAAATAAAATTGTGTTAACAAAGGTTCAGTGCTTTTTGCTCTTAAAAAAAAAAAAAAGAACCACTCCAACTATAGAAAAATATAAATTACATTTTAATTAAGATTTAGCAACTTATAAAGCTGTTTCTTCTTTCAGCAAATACTGCCTAGAGTTTTGCTCAAGAAATTGCACATAACTCCCCAAATGGTAACATAAACTATAAGATTCATACTCTAGATTAAAGACGGATTCTACATTCTTCAATTTAATGTATGTATCATGTGAATACTCCAAACTGCTTAAATGAAATTATGGTCAATTATAACTGAAATTACATTTGATCAACTAAAACACCATATAAAGCTTCACAAATCCTCTTCACAAATCTCTGCTATAGAACAGAGAAATAATAAAGAAAATGAGGAAACAAATTTCTTTATTCAGAAAGTGACTCTAAGAAGAGAATTTCACAACACATTGAAAGTTAGTATCTCCACAATATTTTAGACTTTCTTATACCAAAGTAATAATGTCAAGATATTAAGTATTGAACGTCCTATTTAAAAATAGGTCTTATGGGCCTTCAATGGCTAAGTCAAAGATCTCTCTTGGTAAACGTCGTTATTTTCAAATATCTTTTGATATTGATTTCTAACATAATTCTACAGTGATAAGAGAATAGACTCTGTATGATTTCAATACCTTTAGACCATGAAATTTTTGCACTTTATGTCCCTGGATATGTTCCAGTGTCTCCTGGTTTATAGTCTAAGGGAACTTGAATAGAATTTGTATCTTGCTGTTGTGTGAAAATTGTATAAATCTTAATTATGCAGAATTGGTTCATAGTGCTTTTCTTTTCTTTTTTTTTTTTTTTACCATTAAACATGTGGTTGCTTTTATTTCCTGGCAAATGATTTTTTTTTTTTTAGTTTTTTTATTTTTTAAATTTTAAAATCTTTAATTCTTACATGCATTCCCAAACATGAACCCCCCTCCCACCTCCCTCCCCACAACATCTCTCTGGGTCATCCCCATGCACCAGCCCCAAGCATGCTGCACCCTGCGTCAGACATAGACTGGCGATTCAATTCTTACATGATAGTATACATGTTAGAATTCCCATTCTCCCAAATCATCCCACCCTCTCCCTCTCCCTCTGAGTCCAAAAGTCCGTTATACACATCTGTGTCTTTTGCTTTTCAAGTCTACTATATCTTTCTACTTTTCTACTTGTTAATTTTTGAGAGTTTGATACTGAAACTCCAACTAAAAATCCTAATTTATCTACATTAAAAAATTGTAATATATAGTGGAACTATGTGTAACTTTGTTCTGTATTTTCCAAGTCTCCTGTTAAATGTGTTATCACACTTTCATAATTAAAAAAAAAAAAGGCCTCGTGTAGAAGTCTTATAGTATTTGGTTATAATTATATTTCATATACACAAAAAACTTGTTAATCTATGTTGAAATGATATTCGTGGCTGCATTTTACTATTTCCTTAGTTCGGCAAGTTAAATTTCTGAAACCTCCTAACTATGCTTAGAGCTACCATATCTTGCCAATTAGATTGCCAATCTGCATTTAGATCTATTACTAACTCCAGGGAAAACAATGTACCCCTTTTATAAATTATATGTCTTCTATCTGGAAAGAGGGCTTCCCAGGTGGTGCTAATGGTAAAGAACTCACTTGCTATTGCAGGAGACATAGAGACAAGGGTTTGATCCCTGGGTTGGGAAGGCACAGGCAACCCACTCCAGTCTTCTTGCCTGGAGGATCCCATAGACAGAGGAGCCTCACAGGCTAGAGTCCATAGGGTTGCAAAGAGTCAGACACTACTGAAGTATCTTAGAACACATGCACACATTTGGAAAGAACTACATGTAAAGTGAGAGGCAATGGGTAGGGATAATTTCAAACGAATAATTTAGGCCAACAGACTACCTATCCTTATAATTAAGGATAATTGTTCATTTTAGAAAAGTATGTTTCAACTCCTAAACATGTAGGGGGTTTGCCCTGAAGCCTATGTCTGAATCTACTCCCTTAACTTTAACCCTAGAATAAGCATGATACCAAATTAAGAATTCTTAGAAGGAACCCAGTGTAGATTGGAAACTGTAACAACTCAATCAACATTTTTAATCAAGAAGTGTTAGCTTGTTTCTTAACTTAATGAAACATACACTCACAGCAGTTTAGCTGTAGGTCCTAACTTGTCACTGAGTGCACAATAAGGGTGCCAAGCACGAGGTGCTGGGAATATAGAGAAAAAACAAATATGGCCCTTGACTTCAGAGAGCTTATTGTCTAGAGAGGGAGAGGCACCTTAGACAGACATTAAACAAATACGGAAGACCAAAATTACAAGTTGTGGTTATTTCCTGTTTGTATTGCATCTCTCTTAGTGGATACTGTGATCACACCCTTCTTTTAGGAGTACGGTATTCTGAACTGAATTTTCTTATTCTAAACTCAGTTTCAAGACATCAGTGCTACCGTGTGCAATGTTACCTCAATTAAATGGTTCTATGGGGAATAAAATTTATAATGAACACCATTTTAAACTTAAAATCGGCACTGAATTTACATTCAAGTTAATGTACAGTGTGAATTGTTTCCAAGCACAGCTTCTGTGTGCCTAGGTAGCTGAAAGCATACAAAGTATTGAGGACTTTAAAGGCATTATTCTCATTTTAAACGTTTTAAAATATTTTTTTAAACCATTTCCGTCTCCCGTTTTCTGAAATACTTTTAGTACATTCTTTCGTCGATTGTGCTATTTCTATCTCTGGTAATAACATTTCTGTTAGAGATGTGTATCTTTGGAACTCTTTTCCCTTCTAAGCAGAGTCACAATATTACATTTCCTATGTCTGGTGCCACGGTTCCCGCCTTTCAGAAGTTAGTACTGTGTGGCCGAGAAATTCCTTTAACTTTGCAAGACGAAGTATCTTGGAGGATGGAGGACTTCCCTAGTGGCTCAGCGGTAAAGAATCCGCCTGCCAAGCAGGCGCCACCTGTTCGATCCCTGGATTGGGAAGAGCACCTGGAGACGGAAAAGGCAACCCACTACAGTATTCTTGCCTGGGAAATCCTATGGACAGAGGAGCCTGGCGGACTACAGTCCATGGGGTCGCCAGGAGTCCTATACCTTTACCACTGAGCCACCAGAGAAGCCCCTAAGAGTCCGTTAAGTCTTAGCAACTAACCAACAACACAAGAATAACCACAGGATAAATCAGCGCTTCCCAAGTTCCCACCTGTTGCGGGACTTGGTCAGAGGGGATGAATCAGATTCCTCTAAAGCGTCCTTTTCCTTTTCCAGCCACTGACCCTCCCGGTTTCCGCTGCGACTCCGGAACGCTAGTCACTCTTTCCAGTCCAGGCCCCAAGGCCAGGCCCCCAGACAGCAGAGACCCCTGCTAGGGTAGGGAGCTCGGTTGAGAATAGGGGGCTGTCCCGATCCGGGATGGAACCGAGGCGCAGATCTCCTGTAAAGCACCAGGAGCGCGTAAAGAATGCCCTAGGAGAGAAGACGCACCGAAGAAGAAAAGAACGTACTTTGATTGAGCTTTGGCCGGGGGACTCCAGACCTCTGGGGCGGGTCCTACAACAAGAACAAACCAACTCGTTCCCGGGCGTCTCCTTCCCCCTTCCCCTTCCCGCCTTCCTTTAAGCCTCCTACTTCTCTTTCGCTTCCTCCCCTCTGCTCCGGGGGCACGTGGTCCCTCCCTGCTCTTCCTCGCCACACCCCCTCCCCTCCGGGCCCATCCCGCGGCCCCTTCCTCCCAGAGTCTCCCGCTTCCCCTTTCCATTCGCTCTTCCGCCCCCGCTCTCCATCGTTCTTTCTGATTGGTCGCGCGCACCGGAGTCTGGTTGGCCAATCGGCGAGCGGGACTGGCGGCGATGGGCGTGGCCGCGGCGCCGGGGCCCTCAGATCGAGGCTGCCTCCCCCTCGCAGCCGGCAGCACATTCCGCCGCCGTTGCCGCCGCCCGGCTCCGCAGTTGTCTTCGCCGGAGCTGCGGTCGCGCTGGGGTTAGGGCGGGGGGGGACGGGCGGGGAGAGGCGAAGACCGCGGCGAAGGCAGGTGAGAGGAGGAAGGAAGCGGCGGGCACAGCAGCTCAGGCAGCGGCCCGGTTCCTGGGAGTGTCGGTGCGGCGTGGTGGTTGGGGCGGATCCCGCGGGGCCCGGGCGGGGGAAGGAGTCACCGGCCCGGCCATGGCGGACAACGAGAAACTGGACAACCAACGGCTCAAGAATTTCAAGAACAAAGGCCGCGACTTGGAGGTAAACTCGGGGACGCCGGAGGGGTGAGGGCCATGGGCCTCGGGTCGATCTCCGCCGGGACTCGGAGTGTGGGGAGTAGGGGCGGGAGCCGCGGCCGCCGCCGGGCCGCAGGGGAATGGCGCTGGGGGCCGGCCCGTCCGTGACGCGTGTGCTAACGCGCCGGGAAGTTTGTGTCGGGCCTGGTCCGCCTCCGCGGGGAGCGAGGTCCGGGGTACGGCCGGCGCGGCCTAGGCCTGCCCGGCGGAGCTGGCCCGGCGCGGTTGCGAGGGGCTGGGCCTCGCGGCAGGGAGGCCGGGCGCGGCGAGTGTGGAGGAGGCGTGCGTGTGCCGCGCCGCCCCGGCCCGCCTGCGCCCCCAGCCCCGGAGCGGCGGCGGAGATTCCGGCTCTGGCTCCCGCAACGACGTCTGGGGCCGAGGGTGGGGAGGGAGGAGGGACTAGCGTGTGGCGACCGAGTGGGGCTCGGAACTTCCTCAGCGAGGCCCGAGTCGTCTCCACTTAAAGGCACTTTCTCTGGTCTTTCCGACTCCCGCTTTACCCCTGCCTCCCCCCAATATCCAAACTACAGGAGTCAACTTCTCCGTTGAAAAAAAACACCCCCGGCGTGAGAGGCCTTCCTGGTGATGCTAACAGTGCCTTCCAGCGGCCTGTGTTTTACTGTGGATATAGCTGATGTGGATGAGCAAGATGTGGCTCACGGTGTGCGCTCTTCCTGGCAAAGGATAACCCTTATGTCAGCTTGTTCACAAATCTTTTTACCCTTTCCTGAGAGACCACCAGCTGCATTCTTACCTATAAAGTCCAAAGGGTTATTCAAAGCTGTCTTCCTCTAGTCTACAGTATCCTTTCCCTCCACCTCCCGGTGGTGGTGGTAATGGGGGATGGGGTGGGCTGCGGAATGGCACCATCACATTTTATTATTCTAAAAGGGTGAAAAAAAACCCTTCATCATTTTAGAAAATAGCTGCTTTTGAGGTTAAGGGCCATAAGGTGTGAGTTAAACACCTATTACAGATTTTTGATATTAGACTTTTTTCCTTCAGTATTAGGAGTCTAGGTGAATAGGGGTTCTTTTGTTTGCTTTTTTTTTTTTTAATTTTTAAATATTTCCATTCTGCATCTGAATCAAGAGTTTAGCTTTTAAAAGAAGGTGGTCTAGTAGTATTTTTTTTTTATACTGAGATCTTCAAATTCCCATCATCTGTTTCTGAACTTTGAGCTTTTGCCTGATTGAGATAGTGACTATTTGGGGGGCTTTCCACAAAGCCATTTACTCTCCAAGGCAGTTAATGCTGTCTCAGTGGGTTTCCTAGTTTGAGGGACTTAAATACTATCTGGTTAATTCTGTGATTCTTTTAAGATTAACATCAGGCATAATTTTTATAACACCTTTTTTTTAAAAAAATGAAAGAATTTTAACTTTATTGAGATGATTCACATGGTATTGAAATTGCCATTTAAATGAAGAATTTATGATTTTCATTGTTTAGTAGTGTAATGATGTGATAAAAAAATTTTTGACTTTTATGAATATTTAAAATAAGGGGGGAAATCACAAATTACAAAACCTAAAAGCTTAAATATGGCAAAATTAGAAAAATCTAGAGAAATATCAAATGCTTGACAATCCTTCTAATCTCTTTCCCTTCTACTTTTCTGGCTGTTTTTTATTTTTTAAACAACTTCATTGAGATGGAATTCACATACTATACAGTTCACCCATTTGAAATGGTTTTTGGTATTTTCACATAGTTGTACAGCCATCAGCACAGTCTTAGAACATTTTCATCACTCTCCAAAAGAAACCCAGACTCACTAGCGGTCATTCTGTCTTTTTAGATTTACCTATTCTAAATATTTCATATAAATGGAATTATACAGTATGTGATCTTTTGTGACTGGCTTCTTTAGGTAGCTAATGTTTTCAAGGTTTATACATATTGTAAAAATAATGTATTAGTGCTTTATTCCTTTTTATAGCTGACTATTCCAGTGTGTGCATATACTAGTTTTTGTTCATTCATTCATCATTTGCATTGTTTCCACTTTTTAATGATTAATGCTGCTCTAAATATTCATCTACACATTTTTGTGTAGACCTGCGTTTTCATTTCTCTTTAGTTTTACACGTATGGTAACTTTATGTGTCTCTTTCTGTGGAATTGCCAAGCTATTTTTAGGTGATCCTTATTTTTTAAATTGATGTTCTCCCCTCACTGTGTATTTCTTATTTTAGCCAAAATAAGATTAAAGGCTGATTCTATATTAGAGCCATATTTGCTATGTGATTTTTTAAAAATAGCTGTAAATACACATTAAGTAAAATGTTTTGAGAAGTTCATTTTGCCTTGTGGGTATCCTTTAGTGGCTTTGATAACTCTGCATGCATTAGGAATATGAGTATTTTCATGTTTCACCTAAAGGAATGGAATATGATTTTAAGAGAAAGTCATCCTTTCTCCTCACTTGTAATTTATTCTGTCACATATGCCTGCAATGAAATAAAAACATCTTTTATTATCCTGGGAGAATATTGGAAGGCCTGTGTGTGTATGTGCTTAGTCGCACAGTTGTGTCCAACTCTGTGTGACCCTATGGACTGTAGCCCGCCAGCCTCCTCTGTCCATGGGATTCTCCAGGCAAGAATACTAGAGTGGGTTGCCATGCCCTCCTCCAAGGTATCTTCCCAACCCAGGGATGGAACTTAGGTCTCCTTCATTGCCGGCGGATTATTTACTGTCTGAGCCACCAGGGAAGCTCTAGAAGCCCTATTGTGTGTATTAATTACATACATGCCTGTGTCCCTCAAAATAGGAATTATGCCCATTTCTTCCCCCTCAAATATGGTTAATTAAATATTTCATGTTGTTCTTTTCATACACGTCTTCAAAATCTGGCCTTTTACACTTAACGGAATATCTCAGTTTGGACTAGCTCCATTTCAGGTGCAGCTGTGGCTGCCTTATTGGACAGTACTGATACAGAGGATAGCAAGTAGAGTGAGATAACTAGCATTTTGGTTTGATCTAACATTGTTTGGTTCCAAATTATGGGTATGAAATCCTGGAATTTAGTTTAATACCTAACTTTGTGTGTGACTTTGGGAGAGTCAGTTAATCTTACGGTTCTTTCATCTGTAAAATTAGAGGTATTTGACATCTACTTCCTGTTGTGAAGATTAATAGGTTTAATGTTAGAAAGGTGCCTGGCAATTCTCTGAGTGTTTCATCACCTTCAGGTTTTCTTTTTAGGGGGAAAAGGGGGTTTAATAGGATTTAGTGGAATTGATTGTCTTGCTTCCTTATTTGCGGTTGGCTCCTTGTTTTTTCCTCCATGTGCATGTATCTTACACTGAACTTAAAATTAATGGGAACATTTTTAATGTAGAGATATGAATTGCCCATAGAAAGACAGATTGGGAACAGGGAATTAGTGACCCTTCTAAAGTCAGAATTTCTGTTAGAATTGAAACTGATTATATGACCTTCAATCTGATATTCATTCCTGTCTTTTATTCTACCGTTCTGGCTCCTCCAAAATATGGTCATGCTAACTTCTTGAAAGATAACAGCATTAAAGAAGGTGTATGTCAATATCCATTTAAAATAACTTGTAGGAACTGTCAGATGGTATTCAAGGTGTAGCTTCTTTTATGTAGTGTGATAGAGGATAATCATTAGTTTGAGATAGTAACCATAGAGAGGGTATGCACAGTTTAACACAGGAAATGGGTAGTGACCAAATTTCAAATTAAAAAATGAGTCAGAATAAAGCAGACCGAGTTCATCTAGCTTAAGTTTTAAATGTAGAGAGGTAGAGGGGAAATTCTCTTGTAGACTTTCTAATAAACCTGCATAATTTCTATAGAAGTTCTGAGATTGTCCAGGTTTGAATAGAGCATAAGTTTTGTTAGGTAAATAATTAGATTTTATAAAAACTGCTTTGAGAAAAATGATTACCCTAAAAATAAAAGAATATTAAAATACTACATAATTGGAAACTTATAATTGTCCATGCAACATGAAATATGAAGTCAGCTTGAACTTCAGGAAAGACTTACTTGGTTGGCAAGAGTTTAATAAATTGATCAGCTGTTTTGTTATTTAGAAATGGCCTTGGTGATTTGTTAAACTCTACAGAGTGAAAGGCATTGTTAAGCTATTAAGTCTTGTTAACTTTAAGAGACTGACCTCTCTCATCACAAATCTTGGAACATATTTACTATACTTAAAATAACCACTGTCTAATTTTTCATATAATAGTCCAGGCATGTGACAATATAAAATATCTGATAGAAATATAGTTGGGAATTAAATAATGTCCTTTCTGCCAGCTTTCCTAGTTTATAAGGCAACCAATTTCAGAATTGCTTCATTGGTAATTTTCTTAGCAATATCAAGATCTTTGTTTTTCTTAGAGCCTAGTATGTCAGATGTGAATATAACAAGATTGGGAAGAGTTGTAGGAGTAATTTAGCTTTAAAAGAATGAAAATACTTTAGAAAAAAATGCGTAGGTAATTTTTAAACATTGATCTCTTGTATCTGATAGTGGTTGTGGGTCCTTAAGGTATTTTTTAATGTTGCTGAAACAGCATTCATCTACTTGAGGCCTATAATAATGAAATGAGAGCTTGTCAAATCTAACCTTGAATGATAATTGTGATACAGGTTTAGTTTTGGAACAGAGAAGTTTGATTAAAGAGAACTAACTTCTTCAGCATCTGCTGTTTATATACTTTTACTTGTGTTCTCGTTTCTCTCAATCATAGAAGTAGGGATTACTATTCATTATATAAAGAAAAAATGCTAGAGTTACATGACATGATAGCATAACATTCAAGGGAATGACTTTAACTCAGATGTTTCAAAGTGAGATCTGTACTATTTGTATTATGTTTAGGACCTCCCTTTAGCTTCTCTCAGCCTTAATACAAGTCTCAAAGTTGATTAAAGCACCTAGTATAGTCCATGGGGTATAATAGGCATTCACTAAGGGTATTTTGTTGTTGTTTTTACCAGAGATATTTTTGGAAATTGTGTTCATTTGTAGACTTTAAACTAGAGAACACAATCCATTTACTTACAGATCAAATGAAAACAATCTTTATATTGGCACCTACTAAATAAGGACAAAATATATGTGGTTGTAATGGCCTTAGTTCAGAAATTTTTAGAGCATTGGGTTTCAAGACCCATTTATGCAGTTAAAAACAAGGACCCTCAAAAAGCCTTATTTGCAGGTTTCTATCAATATCAACTTTTACCATTTTAGAAGTTAAACAAGAATTTTTAAAAATATTAATTCATAAAATAGCAATAATAGAGCAGTTTTATATAAACATAAATTTCCAGCCAAAGAGAACTGATTTTTCAAAATTTTCCAAAATTGGTGAGAAGAAGGGCCATGTTTAACACTTTCCTTGAGTCTCCTTAATATTTGGCTTTAGAAAAGATAGCTGAATTCCCAATTTTTGTGATATACTCTTTTGGTTGAAGTATATGAAGAATTGCCAGCTTCACACAATAGGCATTTGAAAAAGGGAAGAACACTTAATAATCTTTTTAGATAATTATAAAAATTACTTTGATATACCATATCATGCCATATAAGCCCAAGCTCGAAATAATAGTTTTTTTAAAAAGTTAGTTGCAGTATGGAATCTGAAATCACTTAGCAAACTTCTTACTCTTACATTAAAGTCCACTGGTATGTTAAAGTCCACTGGTCTGTCTTACACTTGGACATTACTGATTTTGTAACATCATATGTTGGTCATTTGGAAAATATTAGTTCACTGAGTTATGTAGATCTTCCAGATGCTGACAGACTTGATTATACAGTAAAAATTCACAGTTAGCATCACCACATAAGTTCATCAGAAAAATCTTAAATATTGGAAGTCTGTCAAGCTTCCAGTGGTAGATAGAAGTTTTCCAAAGTTCTTCTTCACTTTAAAGCTCAAACTTTATCATTAGCAATGAATACTGAAAGTTGTTTTTCTTGAAGCCATAAGCTCACTTTGCTCATTTTTGTGAAAACATCTGCCAGATACTGAATAGCCATAATTTGTCTGTCAGTTGTTCTTTCAAGTAAAAATGATGTTCCATGAAAAAAGTGGCTAGTTCAATTAGCAACTCAAACAGTCCCACAAATACTTTTTCCTGAGACAGTCATCCTGCTGCAGGCGTATTCTGTAGAAATGGTTTATGTGTGTTCCCCATTTTATCACAAAATTTTAGAAAGAAAAGGCTTTTTTATTTTTTAATAAAAGTAATAATTTTTTTACTGTTTTATCAAGGACATTCTCAAGTGAGCCGCTTTTTTTCTTTTTAACTAAAACACAGCGCTTTACCCACTGCAGTGCAGTACAGTGCAAATGTTAACTGAGTAAAAACTGAATGAAAAAAAAAAAAGTGTTAGCAGTAATTTAAGAAAATAGTTTTGCCCTTGTGGACCCTCTGAAAAGGTCTCACTGTCCCCACAGGGACTTGTTGACCACACTTGGAGAAACATTGTCTTTGTGTATTATTGTAGGTTCTGTTATAGGTGATTGTCACTTTTAATTGATAAAAGGCTCTTAAAAAGCTTTATAGTGTCACAGTTAAATAACATGAACTGTGGAGTCACACCTGGATTTGAACCCTAGTTCCTCTGTTCAGTAGTTACAGAAGTTAACTTAGTATCTTTAAACTATTTAAATACTTAATATTGCAGGCAGAGTGAATGGTGGCTCTGTTTGTATTAACTTGCTTCATCGTACATTACATCCAAATAACCCCCCTCCCCCATCTGTGTTCCCTGTCAGAGTAACATTTTGTTTGCAGTTCCTTTTGTACCACTGTGCACCATAATTCAAATTACATCACATAAATTGGAGAAGCCTTCTTTTCCCCTTCATTAGCACTCAAGTGAAAGCCTACTTTCTCCTGCATGCTTAACCAAATGGTCACAAAATTACTGATTTCTGACTTCATTTCTCTAATCCTGTGTTGTAAGTAGGTTTGTAAATAGGTAGATTTTGTTAACTGATGGCCCATAAAACTAAATTGAACCAGAAAATAGCTCAGATTTGGTACACATAATGAAAAATGGCTTAAGGCCATAGACATTTGCTGGTACTATAAGATTAGCTTGATTATAAAATGCTAAACTTTCACTGTTTATGTATTATTAGGATAAAATTTGATTAACTATCACTTTTACCCTCAATTAATTTACATTCAATTAATGTAAATTAACATTTTCAATAATGATGTGTTTTGGCAAACCTGAAACTTTTCAATTAATAAAAGTCAGAATCCTAAGATAATGTGGTGTTCATAATTTGGTGATAGACATTTTTAATATTAGAAAGCAAATTATGTTCTGCTTCAGTTTCCAGTTCTTTAAATGAAAGCTTTAGTTGCCTGGTAACTACTCTTAATACTTGTTTAGTGTTTTTATGGCTGCACCACATGCGGAATCTTAGTTCCCCCACCAGGGAATGAACTCAAGCACCCTGCAGTGGAAGCGCAGAGTCATAACCACTGGACCACCAGGGAACTACCTTGTTTTAGTTTTTATAGCATGTCTTTTAGGTTCCTTAAAGTAAATGTTACATAAATTTAGTTACAGTAATTTTATCTATCTGGTTGTATTAAATAACCCTACACTTTTTGCCACCCATCCTGCCTATCTTCCTGTTCCTCTTTAGCCACTTTGAGCTTTTCAGGTCCAGGGGCAAAAAGCAAAATAAAGTTTTGAGATTTTTGAATAATTGTTACATTACTCTAGGTTCTCTAATAGTTATTAAACGCTATATTTTCTGGCTTTCTTTAGAATAGTGACTTTAAATACCATAAACTTTTTCCATAATGTTGATATTAAAAGTTAGG
Source organism: Ovis canadensis (assembly GCF_042477335.2). Lineage (NCBI taxonomy): Eukaryota > Metazoa > Chordata > Mammalia > Artiodactyla > Bovidae > Ovis > Ovis canadensis. Next base: position 230,009,859 of record NC_091245.1, read on the forward strand.
TCTGATAGCCTTAGGCTGAAAAGGCTGTTTTTTTTTTTTTAATATTCAGAGCCCAGCTTGAATTAGTTTAAGCACAATGAGGAAATCTGGCTCTTAAAACCCAGTAAGTTCAGAGCTGTAGCTCACTTTATAAGAGCTCTAATGAAAGTCTAGGGAGGACTCTGATCAAGATTTGATTGCATGCTTGTACCTGAATTTAGTCACTGTGGGCAGAGGAATATGGCTTTATGATTGGCCAGTACAAAGTCATGTGCCGCAGGCCGGGTGTGTGTGTGGTGTCGGGGGCGGGGGCGGGGGTGGGGGGAGTAGGGGTGGGGATTGATTGGGAAAGGTGTTGGTGTGGTGGTTTAGTCGGTAAAGTCGTGTCTGACTCTTTGCAACCTCATGGACTGTAGCCTGCCAGGCTCCTCTGTCGGTAGGATTTCTTGGCAAGAATACTAGAGTGAGTTGCCATTTCCTTCTCCAGGGGATCTTCCTGACTCAGGGATCAAACCCGCAGACCCGCATCTCCTACATTGCAGACACATTCTTTTACTGCTGAGCCACCAGGGAAGCCCCAGTTAAACCACAGGTTTTCCTGAAGAATGAGAGGCCTATCTGTTTAAAGAAAAAAGGAAGAAAAAGCCTATTGAAGACAAGTATAAAGCACTGCCATCCAGTATAGATGTAGTAGAATGGTTTCTTATTTTGCCTGACTTTTATATAGAGGTGTTCACAGGTACAGCTACAGATTTGAGTTCATCTTTTTTTTTACATAGATGTTTGTAGAAACTGTAGTAGCCTCAAATTGGAAACATCTAAATGTTCATCAGCAGGTTAGTGGACAGTCTGTGGTGTATATATACACTGGGTTAGCTCAGCAATAAAAACAAATGATTGATACAGGCAAAATGTGAATCTAAAAACTATCATACTGAATGGAATAAGCCAGACCAAAAAAGAATATACGCTATAATTTTGACTTCATTTGTTGATCAGCTGTTTTCTTAAACATCTTATATCAGTGTTCACATTGTTTTCTCTTAATGTCTTGAATACTTTTTCTCAATTCCTTCTTGTTCCCCAGCTTTAAAATAGTAACAGTATTATCTTTAAATTATGAAAAAGCTTATTTAGGACCAATAAACAAATGCAGTGTGTGATCAACATCATTAATCATTAAGCTGAAAACCATAATGAGATACCACTTCATACCTACTAGTATAGCTGTAAGCAAAAAGATAAACAAGCGTTGGTGATGATGTAGAGAAAGTAGAACCCTCATACATGGCTGATGAGAATGTAAAATGGTTCAGCTACTTTGGAATGCAGTTTGGCAGTTGCTCAAAAAGTTAAACAGTTAACATGTGACCCAGCAGTTCCACTCCTAAGTATAAACCCAAGAGAATTGAAAACAAGTGTCTGCATGAAAACTTGACCAAGAATGTTTGTAGTAGCATTATCTAAAATAGTCAAAACATGGAAACAACCCAAATATCCATCAACTGATGAATTGATAAACAAAATGTGGTATTTGCATACAGTGGAATATTATTCTACCATAAAAAATAATTTAACTACTGCTGCACATTACTACATGGGTGAACCTTGAAAACATTATGGTACCTGAAAGAAGCCAATTAGAAAAAAAATCACATATTCTGTAATTCCAATTATATGAAATGTCCAGGATAGGGAAATCCAGAGAGACCAAGTAGATTAGTAGTTGCCAAGGCCTGGGTTAAGAGGCAAATGAGAATGGCTGCTAATAGGCATGGGGCTTTTTGTGGTAAAGATTATGATCCGGAATTAGATGGTGGTGATTGATGTGCAACTTTGTGAATATACTAAAAACCACTGAATTTTACATTTTGAATAGTAAATTATGTCATATGTGGTTTATATCTCAGTAAAGTTGTAGCTTAATTAAGAGAAATAAGTAGGAATTACGGCAGCTTTCTACTACCTAAGGGTCACAGATGAACTGTTAGCAGCTCTTTTTCACTTACTTCTTCATCTCCTCTTCCCTGAATTGAATTCATTTGTTCAGCAAATATTTATTTAGTTTCTTTGTCTGAGGTTCTGTTGTAAGTGAGGCTTGAGCAATGAGTAACACAGGCTAAATTCCTCTTCTCATGGTTTTTGCATTCTAGCAGGTCACGATTTCTCAGAGCCCTGCTCTGAATTGACCCTGTGGGGATATTTAGCCACTGTGAGCTAGTGTTGTAGATTGCTTATCTTTCTTTCCTAAACTCAAATTTATAATAAATAATATACCTCAAATTTGAAGAGAAAGAACATCCTAAATGTTTGCCATCCAGTAACTCTTCCCTTGAGATTTATGGAAAAGGTTGACTTTACGAATGAGAAGACCTAGGATTGCATCTCATTAGCTATATGCCATTAGGAAAGCTTTCTCATGTGTTTTTTAGCCTCAGTTTCTGTAAAATTGAGGGAAATTAATGTAAAATTGATTCTGGGAAAGATTGAAGGCAGAAGGAGAAGAGGGTGACAGAGGATGAAATAGCTGTATGGCATCACCGATTCAGTGAACATGAACTTGGGCAAACTCCACGAGATGGTGAGGGACAGGGGGCCCTGGCATGCCGCAGTCCATGCGGTGGCAAAGAGTCGGACATGACTAGCAACTGAACAACAAATTCTATAAAATTAAAGTCTCACTTTAGTAGATACTTATTTTGAGTCAACTTTTAAGAATGCAAGGAACAGGGAATTCCCTGGCAATTTAATGGGTAGGACTTGATGGTTTTGCTGCTGAGGGCCTCGGTTCAGTCCCTGGTTGGGGAATTATGATTACACAAGCTGCAAGGCACAGCCAAATAAAAAGAAAAAAATAAGGAACACCCTATTCAGACTATGTCAAATAAGCGTGAGGCATTAGGAAAATTAAGGAACCAGTGGTCACATTATCCAAGATTATTTCGGATAGGAGTATCTTGGTAGGAATTCCTGGATCTTTGCTCTGCTGCTCTTCTAGCCACTAATTCAGCTGGTAAATTGTATTTTTCCTAGATTCTGACTCTCTTAGTCTTTATGTAACTTCTGTGTTGAATTGCTCAGAGAATCTGCTTGCACTAATAAGCTGTGTCCAAACTGAGGCAGATTGTTTTTACTGCTGGCCTGATTATGAATTGGCTTTTCCCCTTCACCTCCTCACCTGTCCTGTGTAGGGTCAGGGAAAGTGGTGTCACATAAGTAACATCCTTTGCTGATGTTGCAACAACATCCCTGGAAAGAAGTTTCTTTTAGATAATGTTTTAAGTTTGATACTAGTTAATGTCACTCCATTCTTACTTTTCTGTTAACTTTCTCCTCACTGTTAAAATCTTGGGCAAATCATTGCTACCTTGTCATTACCTCGTATTCACAGTGGTTGCCTTATTTCTGCTATTGCTCTTTTCTAATTCATAATAAACCAGCATGATTCTTTCAAAATAGATAAATCCAGTCACACTTCTCTACTTCAGTTGCATCCCACCACATTTAGCTTACAAACTCCTTACTGAGACCTTTAAGGCCTTGCCACATTTGGTGCGTGTCACCTTCTTCTACCTCTCTCTTTTATTATCTCCCCTTACTATTCTCTCATTCATCTTTTAATTTCTCTAACATAGTAATAGTCCTCTCTTCAGGCCTTTTACACATGCCTTTCTGTCAGAACGCCCTCCCCACTCCCTTCACCTTCATCCCCTTTCCTTCACCTGCTTCGTTATTTCTCATCTTTTGAATCTTCAGTATCGTTTACCTGAAGAGGCCATCCCTGAACAAGCTGGTTGAAAGTTAAATCCCTCTGTTGTTTTCCTTAAGAATATTTAGCATAATTTGTTAGTGTATTAACTCAGTGTTCATTTCTCCCATCAGTCTGTAAGCTCCCTGAGAGTATGACCTTGTCTGTTTTGTACACCACTGTCTTCTGAATTCTCATCACAGAGTCTGGCATATAAGTAGCACTTAAGCAGTATTTCTGGGAATCAAATGAAACTTTAAAAACAAAAAGCCATGGACTCTGAAGGTTAAAATTAGGGACTAAATGAAAATTTTTTTTTCAAATCAAGTTAATTTTTTTCCCTTGGAATGGTAATGGCATGGTAATTTGTAGAAACTGAAATAGGAAAAATAACATAATCCTCTATAACCTTGCTGCTATTATCTTTTGAAATGTTTTTTCTTGTGTACATTTTTCAAGTATATTTGGCCTTAATTTGGGTTTGTAGTTAGAATATAGCAAAGTTTTTCAGCCTTGGCACAGTTAGCATCTTCAGCCAGATAATTCTTTGTCGTGGGAAACTTCCCGTTGTAGAATATTTAGCAGTATCCCTTGCCTCTGTCCATTTGATGCCAGTAACATATCCATCTGTTCCCTCCCACTTGCAAGTTGTAAAAAATCAAAATTGTCTCCAGAAATAGCCAAATGTCTCACAAGTGACAAAATCACCTTGGTGAGAACCACTGGAACGTAGTCTTGTGGGTATAGAATTAACAAAACACTAAGAAGGAACAACATGAAAAGGAAATTGAGAGGCATACCCATTTACAATAGCATTGAAAGGAATAAATTGCTTAGGAATAAAACTAACCGATGAGAAGAAAAACTTTTAACATGGGAAACTGTAAAATGTTGCTAAAAGAAATTAAAGAGGACACAAATAGAGACATAACTGTATTCATGGATTAAAAGACTTACTATTGTTGAATGTCAGTACTACGCAAAGTGATCTACAGATTTAATGCAATCTCTAGCAAAATCTAAATTGTGTTATTTGTAGAAAAATCCATCTTAAAATTTATATGGAATCTAATGGGCCTAAATAGCCAAAAATAATCTTGGGAAAAAAAGAGATAAAGTTGGAGATGTCATACTTCTTGGTTTTAAAACTTACTATTAGAGAGATGTTATGGGGGGGGGGGTTCATGTTTGGGAACGCATGTACACCCGTGGTGGATTCATGTCAGTGTATGGCAAAACCAATACAGTAGCGTAAAGTAAAATACAGTAAAAATTAAAATTAAATAAATAAATAAATAAAACTTAGTATTATACAAAGCTACAGTAGTGAAAACTGTGGTATTTGCACAAAATCAGGCATATAAACTAGTGGAATAGAATGGGGAGCCCAAAAATAACCCTTGCATATATGGGCACATGATTTTTGGTGAGGGTATCAAGAGCATTCAATGGACATTCAAAAGACAGTCTTTTCAACAAATGGTGCTGAGAAATTTTGATATCCACAAGCAAAAGAATGAAGTGGGACATTCACCTAACAGCATATACAAAAATTAACTCAAAATGTACCAAGGGCATAAATATAAGACAAAACCCTAAAACTGTTAGAAGAAAACATAGGACAAAGGCTTCGCGACATGGATTTAGCAGTAATTTCTTGGATATGACACCAAAGGCAGAGGTAACAAAAGAGAAAATAGATAAATTGGATTACATAAAACTTGAAGATTTCTGTACATAAAAGGACTTGGCTAACATAGTGAAAAGGCAGCTGGCAGAATGGGAGGAAATATTTGCATATCTAATATGTGATTAATATCTTGAATATATAAAGAATTCTTCAGTTCAGTTCAGTTCAGTTCAGTCACTCAGTCGTGTCCGACTCTTTGTGACCCCATGAATCGCAGCACGCCAGGCCTCCCTGTCCATCACCATCTCCCGGAGTTCACTCAGACTCACGTCCATTGAGTCCATGATGCCATCCAGCCATCTCATCCTCGGTCGTCCCCTTCTCCTGCCCCCAATCCCTCCCAGCATCAGAGTCTTTTCCAATGAGTCAACTCTTCGCATGAGGTGGCCAAAGTACTGGAGCTTCAGCCCCAGCATCATTCCTTCCAAAGAAATCCCAGGGTGGATGTCCTTCAGAATGGACTGGTTGGATCTCCTTGCTGTCCAAGAGACTCTCAAGAGTATTCTCCAACACCACAGTTCAAAAGCGTCAATTCTTTAGCACTCAGCCTTCTTCACAGTCCAACTCTCACATCCATGCATAACCATAGGGAAAACCTTGACTAGACGGACCTAGTCGGCACAGTAATGTCTCTGCTTTTGAATATGCTCTCTAGGTTGGTCATAACTTTTCTTCCAAGGAGCAAGAGTCTTTTAATTTCATGGCTGCAGTCACCATATGCAGCGATTTTGGAGCCCCCAAAATAAAGTCTAACACTGTTACTGTTTCCCCATCTATTTGCCATGAAGTGATGGGACCAGATGCCATGATCTCGTTTTCTGAATGTTGAGCTTTAAGCCAACTTTTTCACTCTCTTTCACTTTCATCAAGAGGCTTTTTTAGCTCTTCTTCACTTTCTGCCATAAGGGTGGTATCATCTGCATATCTGAGGTTATTGATATTTCTCCCGGCAGTCTTGATTCCAGCTTGTCCTTCTTCCAGTCCAACGTTCCTCATGATGTGCTCTGCATATAAGTTAAATAAGCAGGGTGACAATATACAGCCTTGACGTACTCCTTTTCCTATTTGGAACCAGTCTGTTGTTCCATGTCCAGTTCTAAGTGTTGCTTCCTGACCTGCATACAGATTTCTCAAGAGGCAGGTTAGGTGGTCTGGTATTCCCATCTCTTTCAGAATTTACAAGTCGATAATAACAAAAAAACCATTTTTAAATGGGCAAAGGATTTGAATAAACATTTCTCCAAGGAAAATAGATACAGATGGCGGTAAAGAATCTGCCTGCCAATGCAGGAGACGCGAGTTTGATCCCTGGGTCAAAGATCCCCTGGAGAAGAAAATGGCAACCCACTCCAGTATTCTTGCCTGGGAGATCCCATGGAAAGAGGACTCTGGTGGGCTGCAATCCATGGGGTCACGAAAAGAGTCAGGGATGACTTAGCAACTGAACAACAAACGTATGGGAAGATTCTCAGCATTACTAATTGTTGAGGAAGTGGAGATCAGAATCACAGTGGAAAACCACCTCATGTCCATTAGAATGACTGCTTAAAAAACAAAATAAGTGTTGATGAAGATGTGGAGGAATTGGTACTCTAGTACACTATTGCGGAGAATGCAAAATGGTTCAGCCACTGTGGGAAATGATATGCTGATTCCTCAAAAAATTAAAAATAGGGTTACTATATGACCCAGCAATTCTACCTCTGGGTTGGGAATATACCCAAAAGAATTGGAAAAGACTTGATATCTGTACACTTGAAATATATATCTGTACACTTAATATCTGTAGCAGCATTATTTATAGTAATCAAAACATAGAAGCAAACCATGTGTTATTCAGTGGGTGAATGGACAAATAAAATGGGGTATACACATACAATGAAATATTCTGACCTAAGAAGACAGAAAATTCTAGTACATGTTACAATGTGGATAAAACTTGAGGCCATTATGTTCAGTCACAAAGAGCAAAAATTAATATAATTCCACTTATATTAGGTAAAGGGTGGAGAAGCTCTATACAGTCACCAAAAATAAGACCGGGAGCTGACTGGCTCAGATCATGAACTCCTTATTGCCAAATTCAGACTTAAGTTGAAGAAAGTAGGGGAAACCACTAGACCATTCAGGTATGACCTAAATCAAATCCCTTATGATTATACAGTGGAAGTGAGAAATAGATTTAAGGGACTAGATCTGATAGAGCACCTGATGAACTGTGAACGGAAGTTCGTGACATTATACAGGAGACAAGGATCAAGACCATCCCCAAGAAAAAGAAATGCAAAGAAAGCAAAATAGCTCTCTGAGGAGGCCTTACAAATAGCTGTGAAAAGGAAAGATATAAGCATCTGAATGCAGAGTTCCAAAAATAGCAAGAAGAGATAAGAAAGCCTTCTTCTGTGATCAGTGCAAAGAAATAGAGGAAAACTATAGAAAAGGAAAAACTAGAGATCTCTTCAAGAAAATTAGAGATACCAAGGGAACATTTCATGCAAAGATGGGCTCAATAAAGGACAGAAATGGTATGGACCTAACAGAAGCAGAAGATATTAAGAAGAGGGGGCAGGAATACACAGAAGAACAGTACAAAAAAGATCTTCATGGCCCAGATAATCATGATGGTATGATAATTCCCTTAGAGCCAGACATCTTGGAATGCAAAGTCAAGTGGGCCTTAGAAAGCATCACTATGAACAAAGCTAGTGGAGGTGATGGAATTCAAGTTGAGCTATTTCAGATCCTAAAAGGTGGTGCTGTGAAAGTGCTGCACTCAGTATGCCAGCAAATTTGAAAAACTCAGCAGGGGCCACAGGACTGGGAAATGTTGGTTTTCCTTCGAATCCCAAAGAAAGGCAATGCCAAAGAATGTTCAAACTACTGCACAGTTGCACTCATCTCACACGCTATTAAAGTAATGCTCAAAATTCTCCGAGCCAGGCTTCAACAGTACATGAACTATGAACTTCCAGATGTTCAAGCTGGTTTTAGAAAAGGCAGAGGAACCACAGATCAAATTGTCAACATCCGTTGGATCATCGAAAAAGCAAGAGAGTTCCAGAAAAACATCTATTTCTGCTTTGTTGACTTTGCCAAAGCCTTTGACTGTGGATCACAACAAACTGTGGATGATTCTTCAAGAGATGGGAATACCAGACCACTTGGCCTGCCTCTTGAGAAATCTGTATGCAGGTCAGGAATCAACAGCTAGTACCAGATATGGAATAACAGACTGGTTCCAAATCGGGAAAGGAGTACGTCAAGGCTGTATATTGTCACCCTGCTTATTTAACTTATATGCAGAGTATATCATGAGAAACGCTGGGCTGGAAGAAGCACAAGCTGGAGTGAAGACTGCCGGGAGAAATCTCAATAACCTCAGATATACAGATGACACCACCCTTATGGCAGAAAGCAAAGAAGAACTAAAGAGCTTCTTGATGAAAGGGAAAGAGAAGAGTGGAAAAGTTGGCTTAAAACTCAGCATTCAGAAAACTGACGTCATGGCATCTGGTCCCGTCACTTCATGGCAAATAGATGGGGAAACAGTGTAAACAGTTCCAGATTTTATTTTGGGGGCCTCCAAAATCACTTCTGATGATGACTGTAGCCATGAAATTAAAAGATGCTTGCTCCTTGGAAGAAAAGTTATGACCAACCCAGACAGCATATTAGAAAGCAGAGACACTACTTTGCCAACAAAGGTCCATCTAGTCAAAGTTAGGATTTTTCCAGTAGTCATATATGGATGTAAGAGTTGGAGTATAAAGAAAACTGAACGCTAAAGAATTGATGCTTTTGAACTGTGGTGTTGAAGACTCTTGAGAGTCCCTTGCACTGCAAGGAGATCCAACCAGTCCGTCCTAAAGGAAATCAGTCCTGAATATTCGTTGGAAGGGTTGATGTTCTTGAAGCTGAAACTCTAATAATTTGGCCACATGATGCGAAGAACTGACTCATTGGAAAAGACCCTGGTGCTGGGAAAGATTGAAGGCAGGAGGAGAAGGGGACGACAGAGGATGAGATGATTAGATGGCATCACTGACTCAATGGACATGGGTTTGGGTGGACTCCGGGAGTTGGTGATGAACAGGGAGACCTGGTGTGCTGCAGTCCACAGGGTTGCAAAGAGTCTTGACACGACTAAGTGACTGAAGTGAACTGAACTGAATAATAGCAAAATTCATAGAAACAGAAAGTAATTTAATGGTTGCTGGGGCAAAAAGGAAATAGGGAATTGTTGTTTAGTAGGTATGGAAAGAAGAAAATGAAAGTCGCTCAGTTGTGTTTGACTCTGCAACCCCTTGGATTATACAGTCCATGGAATTCTCCCGGCCAGAATAGAGGAGTGGATAGCCTTTCCCTTCTCCAGGGGATCTTCCCAACCCAGATACAGAGTTTTAATTGACATTTTTAAAAATAACTTCATTCTTACAGAAGTGACTAATTTGGGAATATATGTTAAAATGTAATCTACTTCATTGACTACATTGATAGAGGAAGAACCGGTATTTACACAAATTTAGTCTTTTCCTAAACTACTGTGACCTACTCAGAAATGAGAATGCCTGCACAGTGACTTAAGAGAACAAGGACGGGCTAGGGAGTGAGGTTTATTTTCATTTGAAGAAATCTGTGTTTTGTAGATACCAGAGCTCACCTTTAAAAGTTCTGTGACTTACTCACATACAGTACTGTAGCACAGTAAAGGAGATGTGGATTAGAAGCTTGGATTCTTGGGTGGTATTTTTTACCTTTTTAAGTTCCCAGAAATGGCAATAAAGGATAACAGGAACAGACCAGAATTCATAGTAGATTTGGGGTGCAGGTATTGTTTCTATGATGTTGAGCCATATTACAAAGTAAATATACAATAATCTGATGGTTCTCAGTCATCATCTTATTTTCCCTAAAACCAGCATTTGACATAGTTAATTGTGTATGTGTCCTTGAAAAAATAATTTTTTTACTTGATTCAGGTTTGCACAGATTCCTATTGTCTTCTGTCTCACTGAGTCTTAGTCTTCTACCCCTTAGAGTGCCTGAAGTTGTGTTCATTCCATAGATAATTATCAGATCACCTAGTTTTAAATACAGTTTATACACAGCCAGCTTTTTAAGTTGATGTTTTTAGTCCTAACTTCTTCCTTGAACCCTCTGCTCAATTGACTACTTGATGTCTCATTTTGATTAATTACAAGCATGTTCAGCTTAGCATTTTCAAAAGTGATATTACCCTCTAAACCTGCTCATCATTCAGTCTGCCCCATCTCGGTAAATGGTAGTTCTGTCTTTGACTTACTTGGACCAGAAACCTTCTAGCTCTTATTGTTTCCTCTCTTCCCAGTCTTATCCATCCCATTAATTAGCACATTTTGTAGGTTCAGTCTTCAGAATCCACATCTCATGATCTCCACTGCTGTGCTCCAAACTATCATCTTTTACTGGAATTCTATAGCTATGGTGTATTCCCAACACAGTAGCTGGAATGATTCTATTCCTGTCCGTATGTCTCCCTTTGCTCAAAACCCATCAGTGACTTTCTGCCTCACTAAGTAAATGCCAGAATCTTTACAGTGGCCACCATTTCCTGCTCCTTAATTCATTGCATATCAGCCAGCTGGACTCTTTGCTTTTCTTTCCTCTCATGTCATTTTTTATTTGCTAATTCCTCTGCCTTGAATACTTTCTGCCAAATTACCCACATGGCTTGCTCACTCATCTTAAGGTCTTTACTTAAAAATAGCCCCCTTCTTGACTTTATATTTTTTCTCTATAATATTTTTCACTGTCTAACATACTATATATTTTAGTTTTTATTCATTGTCTTTCCCCACACTAGGTTCCATGAAGACGAGATTTGTGTCCTTTTATTCCCTGCTATGTCCTAACTCTGAAAACAGTTTGGTACATAGTGATCAGTAAACATTTGTTGAGTGAATGACTGGCTTTCTGTGTAGATGTACACATCTGTTTAGTATGGGAACATTATTAGAGTTAATGTTTCTCAAATGATGTTTTAATGAAGTAATTCAGTGATTTGCCTTCTAGTGAAGTTTTTCTGTTGGCAGTGTGAAGATCTTTGAACTTTAGTTCACAAAGAAAAATTACTATTTTGAAAATACTGAGGAAAAAGAAGGAAAAGTAGCTTATTTGAAGGGAGATGCCACAGAAGCAGACCTAGAATGAAAAAGTAGTATGATCTAGTATAAAGAACATTGGTCTGAGACCAGGATAATCTGAACCTTATTGTTCTTGGACAAGTCGTTGTATAAAATGAGACAGTTGATTTCTATGTTTTCCAGTTGTAAAATCCTATAATGCTTTTTGTGTAGATTTTTCTGTAACAAAACCATGACTTTGATTATATTCATACGCTATACATACAAGGAAAATACTCCCTTAATCTCTTAGATCTCTCATATTTTATTTTAATCAGATGCTGTTTTGTAAGTGGAAAAAACTAATTGGTTTTCTCATCTGAGAATGCAACAAATAAGCAGAGAAGGCAGATTTAACTCAGCAGTGTGATAAGCTTAGGTTCTGTTGACTTCCTTACCTTGGTTGAATCTTGTTTAGATTCCTGTTCATCATAATTTTTTCCACTGTCTTTGCCATATGGTAAGTTCTCTTCAGCGTGTCAGTCACTTCCTGAAATTGTATTTCTTCTATAAAGTACTCAAAACCTTTGAAGAGAAATGATCATTCTTGCCAGGATTTGATCAGTCTCATTATAAAAGAGAAGGGAGTACTTTCCCTTTTGCTCATGTAAGATTTGAATATGTATGTGTTTGGTATAACATGTTTCTCTCTGCATTGTCATTAATCACTTTCTGTGTGATTCTGTAAGTTTACCTTGCAGCATTTCCCATCTTTTGAGAGGGTTGGTTTTATGTGTCTCACCAAACTTGTCATTTCTTAACCTTTTTTCTTTCCCTACCAAATATGGGACTAGTAGCCATATACTAATAAAGTAGTTTAGTCATATTATAGTAACCCATCTTGGGAGAAGACATAAATGTATTCATATGTTTTCTCTTCTGCTATGTGTGTGTGTATACACCTCTTGTACAAGATGTTGTGCTTAGTTGCTCAGTTTTGTCCAACTCTTTGTGACCCCGTGGACTGTAGCCCACCAGGCTCCTCTGTCCATGGGGTTCTCCAGGCAGGAATATTGGAGTGAGTTGCCATGCTGTCCTCCAGGGAATCTTCCCAACCCATAGATTGAACCCAGGTCTCCCGCATTGCAGGCGGATATTTTACTGTCTGAGCCACCAGGGAAGCCCCTCGTACAAGATCAGTTTAGTTCAGTTACTCATTCATGTCTGACTCTTTTGCGACCCCATGGACTGCAGCATGCCAGGCTTCCCTGTCCATCACCAACTCCCGGACCTTACTCAAACTCATGTCCATTGAGTCAGTGATGCCATCCAACCATCTCATCCTCTGTTGTCCCCTTCTCCTCCCACCTCCAATCTTTCCCAGCATCAGGGTCTTTTCCACTGAGTAAGTTCTTCACATCAAGTAGCCAAAGTATTGGAGTTTCAGCTTCAGCATCGGTCCTTGCAATGAATCTTCAGGACTGATTTCCCTTAGGATGAACTGGGACTCTCAAGAGTCTTCTCCAATACCACAGTTCAAAAGCATCAATTCTTTGGTGCTCAGCTTTCTTTATAGTCCGACTCACATCCATACATGACTACTGGAAAAACCATATCCTTGACCAGACAGACCTTTGTTGGCAAAGTAATGTCTCTGCTTTTTAATATGCTCTCTAGGTTGGTCATAGCTTTTCTTCCAAGGAGCAAGCATCTTTTAGTTTCATGGCTGCAGTCAACCACCTGCAGTGATTTTGGAGCCCCCCAAAATGAAGTCTGTCACCGTTTCTATTGTTTCCCCATCTGTTTGTCATGAAGTGATGGGACCAGATGCTATGATCTTAGTTTTCTGAATGTTGAGCTTTAAGCCAACTTTTTCACTCTCCAGTCTGTTGCTCCATGTCCAGTTCTAACTGTTGTTTCTTGACCTGCATATAGATTTCTCAGGGAGCAAGTCAAGTGGTCTGCTATTCCCATCTCTTTAAGAATTTTCCAGTTTGTTATGATCCACACAGTCAAAGGCTTTGGTGTAGTCAATATAGCAGAAGGGTATATTTTTCTGGAACTCTCTTGCTTTTTCGATGATCCAGTGGACTTTGGCAGTTTGATCAAGTGAATTTGATTCACTTGTACAAGATAGGTGAATATAGAAAACTTCAGAAATTCAACTCTTTTGTATTCTTCTTACCTTTATTTTCTGACTTTTCCAAATATAACTTTTGAATTTAATCTATTTCCTTATTGTTTGAATATTGAGTAAATAATGAAACTCTAATGTCTTTCCTTAGAGTTTACATTCATGTACTAATAAATTTCAATGCTTACAATTTAGATGTGGATCATTTTAAAGTATAGTATCTGTAGGTTAGAATTGTTTCTTAAAACTGCTCTAAAAGCTTGCCAAGCTTTCACGTGGCCTCCTACTATGAATTTACTTTTAAACTTCTCTTGTACTGAATCTGCATTCATCTTTATACTTGGCAGAGATAAGAACTTGATTCTGCTTGTGAAGACTTGCTTATCACTAGTAGTGCTAATAAGAGCTTTTCTCTCATACTGCTCCTATTATTTATCACTGAGAAATAAGTCCACAGAGGAAGCATTTAGTGTTAAGCATCTAACTTTTTATTGTAAAGTTGAAATGTGAACTTGAAATTTATTTGCTAGGAAATAAATAAGCACCATAATGACTGCTGCTGCAGAGATCAACAGGTGGAAGTGAGAAGAGGAGAAATATGTAAAGAATGGAAGACAGATTTTTTATAGTTATTTTATCTTTCACATTCAATTTACTGCATTTATTGGGTTAAAGAGCTGTTGTCCTTATGGAGTATGTTTAGGATGTAATGGTTATTGAGGTTGAAAACAGTAGTAACTCACTTTTCCCTGAAATGTTGTGTAGGTCAGTGTTTCCTGTCATGACTGATTTAACTTCTTGCCTACCTTTCTGTTCCTGGCTTCTCATGTTCTTCAACAGATCCTGCATGACATCTTTTATGCATCTCTGTTTTTGTATATGCTGTATTTTCTACCTGGAATGCCTGTCTGTAACCAAATTTCAATTCAATCTTAAAGATTCAGTTTATATTTCATCTTTATTACGTGGTCTTCCTGCTGCTAAGATCAGTTTGCATGTTATAACACATTGCATATATTTAAATGAATAAAGTCAAGTCACCTGTTTGGAATGGTGTTTGGCACCCAATGTTTGCTAAATGTTAGGCCTTATTACTATTTTATTAAATCATATTTCTCTGCCATAAGAATACTAGCTTCTTAAGGCCATGGATATACTATGTCCAGTCCATTTTTGTATTTCTAGTGCTTGGCATATAGATGATTAATAAATATTTGGATGGTTGAGTGTATGCTTTTTAGCAGGCTTAAAGTGGTCATTCAGTAGAATCCATGTTGTGGGGAGGATGTGTGTGTGTTTAACTTTTTAAAAATTACTGGGATATAGCTTACTTTGCATAAACCTCATCCATTTTAGGTGTACAATTTAATTATTTATAGCAGATTTTCAGAGTTGTGCTGACTATCACAATCCTGTTTTAAAATATATTTCATCTCTTCACAAAATATCTTACGCTGATAAGTTTTTTTATTCTTTTTCTTTCTTGTGCTATTACCTAACCATCAATATTCCTAGGGTAAAAATGACAGGCTAGATGACGTAAAGTCAAAGAATTATATTCGTTATTTCTTGAATGACTAACTTTAGAATTTTCTTTAAACATTTAAGTTTCATACAGTATGTTGTTATACTACCATATCTTAGATTAATACCAGTGACTGGATTTCCCTGGTGGCTCAGATGGTAAAGCATCAGCTTACAGTGCGGGAGACCCAGGTTCGATCCCTGGGTCAGAAAGATCCCCTGGAGAAGGAAATGGCAACCCACTCCAGTACTCTTGTCTGGAGAATCCCATGGATGGAGGAGCCTGGCGGGCTACAGTCCATGGGGTCGCAAAAAGTCGGACATGACTGAATGACTTCACTTTAGATTAATAGTTTTTAAAGAAAACTGTACATTGATAAAGGTGACTTAGAAATTAAATAGCCATGAGTTACAAAGAAAGTACTATACCCTACACCCCATTAGAGCAGAGAAAGTATTTAATCCCTAGAACCTAGCTCAGTAATGGACATACAGTAATTATTTGTTAATTTTAAGAACCACATTCCTTCTAAATGAAAGTTCTGTGTTCTCTAAGATTCACTTGTTTGAATTTTTTGGCAATTTCTTGTCCCCTTTTGCCTGAATTTAGAACTTTGAAGCTGTATTATGAGCAAAAAAATACAGAAATTCTGGGTGATTAGATCAGCCTGAACTCTATCTACTCTTTATTGGGGGAGGAGGGGTGGAGGGAGGCACCCTCTACAGGCTTTGTCCTTTAGATAGTCTTTGGCCTATAAATAAGCCTTTGGCCAGTTTGGCAGCCTTTTGGAATTCTGATTGACAGCTTACTGCATCAGTGTAAATCATGTGACTCCATAACTATTATGTTTGCATGTAGTGTGTAAAAAACTGCTCTTTAGAATAAGTTAAAATTTAGAAAAAGAAACTTTATGTATCCCTTTCATGTGACCTCAGGGAAAAAAAATCCTTGATTTGAGATGGGGTTGTGATTTGTAAATATCTAATATTACTTTTAAGACATTTGTTTTTTTGCAATTAAAAAAAAAAGGTAAATGCTACCAGGCTGGTGCATGGGATGTCTTTCTACTATTTCATTCAGTTGTCTCTTTACCTCAATCATTCTCTAAAATAAAAAAATGTTTTTTGCTTTATTATGAAAAAGATTGTCACTTCTTATTTTGTATGTTTCTATGGCTAGTAATAGCCCAAAGCTTATGTCATAACTGTAGTACTAAATTAGTTTGATAAATCCTTTAGTAGTGGTTCAAATTATCAGAAACTCTAAATTTAAATAAATAAAATAGATGAAAATGAGGGGAAATTTTGTGTATATATAGCAGTTGTTTAGGATTTATTAATAGCTTGCTTTATTAAAAAGAAGTTACAGCCCGTTGATTATACCTTAATCCCACTTCTTTAAATGGGATGAGAAACCAGACTAGAAATAATCTCTGTCCCTCAGAAGTCTGCCTTTTACTGGACAAACCTTAGTACATTTTGCAGGTTTTATTTTCAGTATGTAAGACATAGGGCATTGTGTTTTGTTACTGTTTACTTGAGTTGTTTATTGTTTTAGTATTGTGATACAGTGAAAAGCCCGTTGTCTTGATAGTGGCGCTTCTGCTTTAGAATGAACCATTGGCTCTAAAAACTGGCTTGAACTCTATTTGACTTGTGGGAGACAGTATCGCTTAGTGGTTAATTGACTCTGAATTTTGGGCCTCCCTGGTAGCTCAGACAGTAAAGGATCCTTTACTGCCTGAAATGCAGGAAATGTGGGTTCTATCCCTGGGTCAGGAAGATCCTCTGGAGAAGGAAATGACTACCCACTCCAGTATTCTTGCCTGGAGAATCACATAGACAGAGGAGCTTCGTGGATTAAAGCCCATGGGTCAAAGAGAGTCAGACCTAGTTGAGTGAGTAAGCATGCACACAGGCTCTAAATTGTAATACTGGGTGTCACAGTTCTAGCCATGTAGCCTTGGTCAAGTAATTTAACTTTTCTAAGCCTCAGTTTCCTTATTTGCAAAAAGAAAGATTTCTTCTTCTTACCTCTGAAGGCTGTAATGATTGAACCATGGTGAATATTGAACATCTTATCATAATATTTGGCCAGTTGTTTTTACTCATTTGCAGCATACTATACAATACTAATACTTATTAGTATTTTCAGTTGTCATATTTTTAAATTCCATAGCTTTACCAAAGCTCAAATGATCACTTAAACAAAGATGGGATAAATTGATTTGGTCAAAAATTGAGGTAAAGATTTCCACACATTTAAGATCAGTACATTTTGAGAAGGAGTAATATTTATTCCTCATGTTATTCCTAATATATAGAACATATATTCTAGGGGAGGAAGGGGACAATAAGCAAAAAAAGTTTTACATAGTATATTAAAATGTTGTAAGGGCTATGGAGAAAAATAAGACAGAGAAGCCCAGTACCCAGATAGATAGATGTATAGTTGCTGGATAGTTAGGAAGAGGAAGACCTCATCATGGAGGTGACATTTGAAGCACTTGAAGATGAGTGAACACTGCAGATATTGAGGGAAGAGCATTACAGCCTGAGGATATAACAATAGCAATAATAAGTAGTGCACTATGTGCCAGAAATTTTATGTACTTTATATGTGTTTGTTTAATCCTTACAGTAATCCTTTATGTAGGTATTTTTGTTACTGTTCTTCAGTTGCTAAGTCATGTCCAACTCTTTTGCAATCTCATGCACTGGAGCCTGCCATCCATGAGATTTCATAGGCAAGAATACTAGAGTAGATTGCCATTTCCCTCAGGAATCTTCCCAACCCAGGGATTGAACCCTTGTCTCCTGCATTAGCAGGTGGGTTCTGTACCACTGAGCTACCACACAAGCCCTTTTTTATTATTATTATTAATCCCCATTGTATAGATGAGGAAACTGAGGCATGGTAACAAGTATTATGGCTGAAAATTAAACCCAATCAGTTTATTTCTAAAGTCCATTTTCTTGTAGTTGCTATATGGTATGTTAGAAAATACCTTGAAGAGAGAATTTCCAGTGTGTTAGAAGAATATTGAAGTTAGTGAGGATACAGCAGAATGGATGGAGAGAATCATAGGAGTTGAGATATAGGAGGTGGTAACCAGGGAGGGGATGAGATGGGAATACTGAAGCCATTGCCGTGATTTGGCATCTACTCCAAAGTGGAAAACCATTGGGTGGTTTTGAAGAGGGGAGTAAAATGATCTGATTGACTTTTTAGAAAGGGTTTCTTTACTGAGTCAGTCTTCCCATGAAGTCTATGGGTAGAATTCAAGAAAACCTGGGAACTTAGAAAAAAAAAAGAGCATCCTTGTTTTCACTAACTTTCTAACTGAAAGCGTATTTCATTCAGTTAATAATGTAGCCAATAAACCTCCATATTTATTAAAGTAACCTGTGATTTTTGTTACCACCTATAAAAATCAGTTTTGTTGCAAGATATCCTGAAATACCATTCATGATCATTACTTTGAAAGTATAGTAATTATTATGGAACTGCTAGTTTCCATTTGATATGACAGTGAAGCATATGTATTACAGTTTGTTGTTTCATGTTTTCTATATTTTGGGAACAATACGTTTAATTGGCTTTTTTGTAATAGTCCATATTTCATTTCTATATTTAAAACCGCTATCTAAGTTCCAGAGAATAGCAGGGAGGGATAAGAAAGCCCTAAGTGAACAGTGCAAAGAAATAGAGGAAAACAATAGAAAAGGAAAGACTAGAGATCTCTTCAAGAAAATTGGAGCTACCAAGGGAACAATTTGGACAGAAATGGCAAGGACCTAACAGAAGGAGAAGAGATTAAGAAGAGATGACAAGAATACACAGAACTATACAAAAAAAGGTCTTAGTGACCCAGATAATCACACTGATGTGGTCACTCATCTGGAGCCAGACATCCTGAAGTGTGAAGTCAAGTGAACCTTAGGAAGCATTGCTACAAACAGAGCTAGTGGAGGTGATGGAATTTCAGTTGAGCTATTTTAACATCCTAAAAGATGATTTAATGACATGCTGCACTCAGTATGTCAGCAAATTTGGAGAACTCAGCAGTGGCCACAGGACTGGAAAAGGTGACTTTTCATTCCAGTCCCAAAGAAGGGCAATACTGTATGATTGTGCTCATTTTACGTGTTAGCAAGATAATGCTCAAAATCCTTCAAGCTAGGCTTCAGCAGTACATGAATCGAGAACTTCCAGATGAACAAGCTGGGTTTAGAAAAAGCAGAGGAACTAGAGATCAAATGGCCAACATCTGTTGGGTCATAGAAAAGGCAAGAGAATTCCAGAAAAACATCTACTTCTGTTTCATTGACTCCACAAAAGCCTTTGACTGTGTGGATCACAACAAACTGTGAGATGGGAATACCATACCACCTGACCTGCCTCCTGCAAAACCTGTGTGCAGGTCAGGAAGCAACAGAACTGGACATGAAACAACAGACCAGTTCATAATTGGGGAAAGACTATGTCAAGGCTGTATATTGTCACCCTGCTTATTTAACTTCTATGCAGAGTACATCATGTGAAATGCTGGGCTGGATGAAGCACAAGCTGGAATCAAGATTGCTGGGAGAAATATCGATAACTTCAGATATGCAGATGACACCACTCTTATGGCAGGAAGCAAAGAGGAACTAAAGAGCCTCTTGATAAGGGTGAAAGAGTGAAATAGCTGGCTTAAAACTCAACATTAGCCTCCGATTAAAATAAATAAATTTATATTAAAAAAAAAACTCAACATTTCAAAAAACTAAGATCATGGCATCCAGTCCCATCAGTTCATGGCAAGTAGATGAAGAAGCAATGAAAATAGTGACTGATTTTATGAAATTAAGACACTTGCTTCTTGGAAGAAAAGCTATGATAAACCTATACAGTGTGTTAAAAACCAAAGACATCACTTTGCCAGCAAAGGTCTGTATAGTCAAAGCTGTGTTTTTTCCAGTAGTTGTGTACAGATGTGAGAGTTATTAGACCATAAAGAAGGCTGAGCACTGAAGAACTGATGCTTTTTAATTGTGGTGCTGAAGACGACTTTTGAAAATCTCTTGGACTGCAAGGAGATGAGACTGGTCAGTCCTGAAAGAAATCAGTCCTGAATATCCATTGGAAGGACTGATGCTGAAACTCTTATACTTCGGCCACCTGATGCCAAGATTCAACTCAAAAGCCCCTGATGCTGGGAAATATTGAGAGCAGGAGGAGAAGGGGGCAACAGAGAACGAGTTCGTTGGATTGCCTCATCAACTCAGTGGATGTGAATTTGAGCAAACTCAAGGAGATACAGGACAAGAAAGCCTGTCACAGTTCATAGGGTCGTAAAGAGTCAGACACGACTTAGCAACTGAGTAACCGCAACAGTCTGAGAAGGTGGCCATTGATTGCACTAGGCTGCCAAAGAAGTCTGTGGCACACAAAAATCAAGACTCCCTATGAGGATTACTTTGGTTGCTGTGATAATAATGGACTGGAAGAAAGATGGAGAGCAAGAACAGAGAGAGGGATGCAAGTTAGGAGTTGCAGTTATCTAGAGGAGAGATCATGGTGAGTTGGATCAGAGAGTGGCAGAGAAATCATCATATGTAGTTGTATTTCAGATAAGTTCTGATGATTGGACCAATATGATTTGCTAACAAATTGAGTGTGTAATATGAGAGAAAAAGAATTAGGGATGGCTTTAATATATAATTTGATCTGTGCAACTGGAAGGATGGAGTTGCCATTTGCTGAAATTCTCTTTGAAATTATTAATAGACCTGGAGTATTGGATATATTGCAAATTTTTAAACAGTAACATAAGGCTTATAAAAATACAAAAATACTAAGGGTAAAAGAACTCATAATCTCACCCTCGTATGAACCATGTGAGATGGGGTAGAACATATGTTTAACTGTTAAAGGTCAAAAGTTTTGGTTTCAGATATGTTTGATGTATTTATTAGACATTTTAAGTATTACTTCATGTATTGCTCTCTCCACTTAATATGTCTTGGCATATGCAGTTATTAGAAAGAATGAGGCGGTCCTATATATAATGTGAATTGGTATCGTTTCTGAATGTCTGAATGTTTTACAGTGAACATGTATCCATGTGTTAGGTAACTTTAAAGTGAGAAAAAAACTTTAAAAAACAGAATGGTTACAATATGTGATAGAATAATTATGTGCTCCTTCGGAAGAATAAAATATATCTGCATATACCATCATGAAAGATCTTCCAGATCTTTAAATAAATAAAAATAAAGTAAAGAACAGAATAAGTGTATCAGAATCATAGTAAACCTAGCTATGTGTATCTTTAAAGAAAGAGGCTGTGAATTGTCAGGAAGGTTTTCACCCCCTCCCCCACCCTCCTTTTTTAAAGCAATTCAGTTTACTAACCTTGTACATATATTACTTTTTAAATAGGGGGTTCATATGGCAGTGAGATTACCTTGTACATATATTACTTTTTAAATAGGGAATTCTTACAGGGGGTGAGATTATGGATTATTCTTTGTACCTTTATGTTTTTAATAATTCCTGTGTTGTAGTTTCAAACTTTTATGATATATCCAATATTATAGTTCCAGTAATAATCTCAAAGAGATTTTCAGTATTGAAGAATGTGAATATGAAATGAAGATAGGAAATCATCATATAATCTTTATTAGGAGTAGAATATAACTTTATATATATATATGACTAGAAGGAAAGATTAGGGGGTGTACATCAAAGTGTTAATAGCAGTTTTCTCTGGGTGATGGAATTTGAGGTGATATTTTTAAAAAACAATTTTCTTTAATTTCTTGTAGACTATGAGAAGACAACGAAATGAAGTTGTAGTTGAATTAAGAAAGGTGAGTCTGATTAATATTGTGTACTTTCAAGTATAATTACAGCAGCCATATATAGAGAAATTAGCAAATGTATATGAATCTCAAGTGCTTAAATGAGCGTTTCTTTTTTCTTTGAAAATGGAGATATTGACTAAATTTGACAGTGATTGAAGTTGGCAAGGTGCATTTTGTCAACTATCTAAAATAGAGGTAAACGTTATCTAACAGTTTTTTCTTCTGTAATTTTAAATGTTTTATGTAAGGTATATGTCATAGTTATACTAAATAGTTCTGCTATTTACAATAATTTACTCCATAAAAGGAGCTTGGTATTTAAAAATTTTGTCAACTTTTCAAGTATTAAAGTAGGTTAGTTGAGAATATATTTTAAAATTTGTCCTGAACATTTTAGTGAAATTCAAGTGGCCCTTAATTTTTGTAAGACATTGTTAATTTTTATCTGATTTTTGAACTGCCAACTTTTGCTTTGACTTTGCTTTTAGGTGATAAAGAGAAGCTCCCAGATGATGTATAAAATGGTTCAGTACTTTTAAATAAATATGTATGTTTGGTTCTGGCTTAAACTCTATTCTTATCTTTTTTTAATCAAATTAGTTTTTTTTTGTTTTTGTTTTTAGTTTGTTTTTACATTGTTCACAGTTCATTAAAAATGTAATGTTTGGAGTTTGGGGGCTCAAATAGGTGTTGCTTACATGTTTAATTCACAATTTGGTTTAATTGTTTGCATTTGCATTTTACTTTGAAAAGTCACTTTGTATTTTTTGTAGGCACAGGATTGTCTAATTTTTATGTGAAACTACTTAGCGTTTTAAAATTTAACTGAAGTTCTATTTTTTTAAGAATAAAAGAGATGAACATCTCTTAAAGAGGAGGAATGTACCACATGAAGATATCTGTGAAGACTCTGACATAGATGGTGATTATAGAGTGGTAAGTTATTGTTATTCTGGTAATTTAAAAATTCTGTGATTTTTACATAAATACAGAATTACAAGGTGAATTTTTAACTTAATTTTCTCTTAACTTTTTCCTAGCAAAATACCTCTCTAGAAGCTATAGTTCAAGTAAGTTGATTTCCCCTCCCTCACCCTCATTCATATTTCTTGTATTTGTCAACTAATTATTGTGTATCCGCATCAAAAATTGTTTGGTTTTTTTATAGAATGCGTCCAGTGATAACCAAGGAATTCAGTTAAGTGCAGTTCAAGCTGCTAGGTAAGTTAAGGACATATTTAATGTTTATAACTTAGGTTTGGGTTTTTACTATATAGTAGTCCTGTTTCTTATGTTAACTTTGATGACAAATAATAAAAAATAGTCAAAGACCTAATGAATTTATTTTAAAAATTATTCTCTAAGATTATTCTCTAATTTAGAGTATTAAAATTAGCAAATTTCTAATTCACTAAGAACTGGAAACTTTAGTATACATTTAAAATGTGCAAACACTGGAGAAAGGTTGATTTGACATGTTACTGCTATAGACTAATAGAAAAACGTAAAACTTTTCATTCTTTACTGAATAATAGGTTTAATTTTATTAAAAGTCAGATTCTTCAGCTCTTGCTCGGGTAGCTGATTCTCACAATTTTCATAATGATCAAACGATAAGTTGAATTAAAGCTTTAAAAGATGCTTACTCCTTGAAAGGAAAGTTATGACCAACCTAGATAGCATATTCAAGAGCAGAGACATTACTTTGCCAACAAAGGTCCGTCTAGTCAAGGCTATGGCTTTTCCCAGTGGTCATGTATGGGTGTTAAAGTTGGGCTGTGAAGAAAGCTAAACGCTGAAGAATTGATGCTTTTGAACTGTGGTGTTGGAGAAGACTCTTGAGATTCCCTTGGACTGCAAGGAGATCCAACCAGTCCATCCTAAAAGAGATCAGTCCTGGGTGTTCATTGGAAGGACTGATGCTAAAGCTGAAACTCCAATACTTTGGCGACCTCATGCGAAGAGTTGACTCATTAGAAAAGACTGATGCTGGGAGGGATTGGGGGCAGGAGGAGAAGGGGACGACAGAGGATGAGATGGCAAGATGGCATCACCAACTTAATGGACATGACTTTGGGTGAACTCTGGGAGTTGGTGATGGACAGGGAGACCTGGCGTGCTGCGATTCATGGGGTCGCAAAAAGTTGGACAAGACTGAGTGACTGAACTGAACTGAAGGCTGCAAGGTGTTAAGATTTAGGACTCCTACTTATCATTTTACATATATCTGTTGTAAAACCTGTGCACTCATATTTCAAAGGAAAAGCCAGAGAAACTTAACGACTGAGACATTTGTATTAATAAATAGCTTGGGGAAGACGTGGTTGTATCATAGTACAATATAGTGGTTTCTTTGTTTTTTTTTTTAATATATGTAAGAATAATACCCTGTGTTCTAATTGTCAGTAGGAAAGAGACACTTGAGCAAGAAATTAACTTGTTATAAAATTTTAAAGTGGAAAAAGACTTCACACCTTCATATAATATCTTACCCAGTGCTTTTAAGTCCCTTTTATGTTCATTAGACTTTGCTACTTTTGTATATTCACTGTAAATGGCCTAGAACAGATAAGGAAATTATCAGATTACAGTGTTGTCCACTACAGGTTAAAGAACTTATTAGAAAGGTCTTTGTTAATATAGGAAGAAAGTCACAGAAATTTTCATATCTCAAATAGCAAATTAATGTTAATAGGAAGAATGATTAAGAAATTAATACATTATGCTCACCATTGTCAGTGTTAATTGTAATATTGGAGCAGCTCTTCTCAACATGAATTCTGCAAGATAATGAAAGTCATAAGGCAGGGTATCTGAGTGTGTGGATCCCTAGGAGATCCTGAGATAACTTTAGGGACTGTTATTTTCACAATAATTATAAAAAAGAATAAGACTTCATTTGCCATTTTTTAAAAACTGTGTTAACATTCACATTGATGTTGCAAAATCGGCTGGGTAAATTACTGGCACCTTAGCACAAACCAAAACAGTGTCACCAAACTAATGATACATTGTATATATGGTATATACCATTTTGCAGTCAAAGACAAAACATCATTTCTCTTTAAGAATGTCCTCAGTGAAGTAGTAAAAAAGTTTTCTTTTATCAACTTTGAAACCTTGATTAACAAAGACTGGGTTAAAGACTGGCTTATTTCCTACTTTGTATAAAGAATTGTGCCATATATTATGGAAAATACTGTGAGCAAGCATGTGGAATAATTGCTGCTCTATAAGAAGTTTAGAAGCTAATTGGGAAGACAAAACTATATAAAGAATAGTGATGCTCAACAGTAAGTATAGCTGTATGCCATGTAAATATTCTTGGAATTTAGAGAGAGTAACTCAGATGGTTAAGAATCTGCTTGCAGTGCAGGAGACCTGGGCTGGAAAGATCCCCTGAAGTAGGGCATAGCAACCCACTCCAGTATTCTTGCCTGAATCTCTCCCCATGGACAGAGGAACCTGGTGGCCTACAGTCCATGGGGTAGCAAAGAGTCTGACACAACTGAGCAACTAAGCATACACACACAGGTTGTATAGATAGAGTTTGAATAGACAGAAAAGAGAGCACTCCAAGTGTGGGAAATAGGATTTGAAGGGCCTGCAAATTAGATTGAAATGTTGGGACAGACAACTGATCCTTGAATTACAGAGAATTAGTTAGACAAATAAAATGGAGTCAATTTGTGGAATGTTACAAAGCTCAGTCAGGGAGTTTACATTGATAGGATAGTAAATTAGCAGCTATCACTTGGTTTATATAGGGGAATAACATTTCCTTTAGTTGTTGAGAATGTTGTTGAGATTTTATGGTCTTTAATTTAGTGTACAGTGAAAGTGAAGTCGCTCGGTCGTGTCTGACTCTTAGTGACCCCATGGACTGTAGGCTACCAGGCTCCTCCGTCCATGGAATTCTCCTGGCAAGAATACTAGAGTGGGTTGCCATTGCCTTCTCCAATTTAGTGTATAGAGTAGGATAAAGAATTAGAAACTGGTATCAGCTATAAACTTGTACCAGCACTTTTGTCCTAGCTTAAAAGAAGTGGTAAAGTGTTCATGTCTTTATGGTTGTTAGAACCATATGTAATCGTTCATGTCTACCATTTTTCCTAATTATTAATAATTTCTGTGAATTTATAAATCAATCTTTTTATAGTAGACAAAATTGCATTATGTAAATTTTAAAAGTAACTTTCTAGAAGAGTGTGGCAGATATTCAGGTTATTGTAATCAAATGTGAATTTGAATTTAATTATGTTTCATTAAGTTTCATAAGGAGTATGTATATCTCTTACAGGAAGCTTTTGTCCAGTGATCGAAATCCACCAATTGATGACTTAATAAAATCTGGAATATTGCCTATTTTAGTCCATTGTCTTGAAAGAGATGACAAGTAAGTACATTATTTTAAGAAATAACTTAGGGTGTGTCCTTTGCAGAAGACTACATTTTCTTAGTAGTTAATTTGACCTTCAAACAAACAAAAAAAAAGGGCTGTAAGATGGAGTTGAAAAGCCAACGTGAAAAACAATGTAAGATATGTTTACACCAAGAGAAGGTAAAGATCAAAAGGGAACTTGCGAGTGATATATTTAGTTAGCCTTTAAGCTTTGAAAATTAGTAAGATCTAGTTTATCCAGATAATACTTGAGAAAACTGTTTAGTTAGTAATGTGTGGGTATCTTAAAGAGTTCTTAATAAAAATAAGGACACCTTGAGAGGGTTATATGCTTTTTATACCAAAGAGATATTTTAAATAGTCATTGGAAGTTAAAAAATATAGGTTATATAGATCTTTTACATCAAAATATTTGATACTTTTAAAATGCTGGAAGGGAGGAGTGGTTGGTAGATATTTGGGGCCAGTGTAGAAATTCCTGCTGTTTAAAACAATTTGTTTTTTTTGTAGTCCTTCTTTACAGTTTGAAGCGGCATGGGCTTTGACAAACATTGCATCTGGAACCTCTGAACAAACTCAAGCAGTAGTTCAGTCTAGTAAGTTGGTTATTAAGAAACAAAATTGTAATTTTCCAAAAACAGGTTATTTAAAACACTTAGTGCTTTTTCTGAAAGAATAGCGCTATTAAATTATAAAATAATAATTTTGAATTCAGTAACACATAAGGCAGTTGAAATAAGCCAACTTAAGTATGTTACTTTGATCATCTTATCCCAGTTAGTGATATTTTCTATTTTATAAAGTAGGCCTTTGAGAGAATGGCTTGAATTTTTTTTTCATTGTTATTATAGGATTGGTTGTTTATGTTCCAACAAATGTAAGTAGGAAATAATCACTGAGTTATGTTATTGTAACTTGAGTTATTTTCCATGAGTGTTATTTGATTCTGCTTCCTAGGTAGTGCTAGTGGTAAGAACCTACCTATCAGTGCAGGAGATAGTAGAGACGTGGGTTTGATCCCTGGGTTGGAAAGATTCCCTGGAGAAGGGAATGACAACCCACTGCAATATTCTTGTCTGGAGAACCTGATGGACAGAGGAGCCTGATGGGCTATAGTCCATAGGGTTGCAGATAGCCAGACACAAATGAAGTGACTTAGCACACACTAAACAAAGAAATTCATAAGTTTAAGAAGGTACTTTGAAAATCCCCTTCAAATATATAAGCAGTATTCTTTGTCTAAGGGCTTCCCAGGTGGATCAGTGGTAAAGAATCCACCTGCCAATGCAGGAGACACAGGTTCCATCCCTGGGTTGGGAAGATCCCTTGGAAAAGGAAATGGCAACCCACTCCAGTATTCTTGCCTGGAGAGTTCTATGGACAGAGGAGCCTGGCAGGCTACAGTCCACAGGGTCACACAGAGGCAGACAATACTGAATGACTAACACACACACACATATAAGTATACCTGCCTGATCTCTGTGTAGTTACTTAAATAGCATTTTTCAAAGCAGTGTAAGAAGGAAAAGAAAGAATGAAAGAAAAATGAAAGAATCATGTATTCAGTGCAGTATTATTCTGTTAAATGTCTCTCTATATTTCCTTGTTGTTAAGCAACAGAAGCATTTTCTGATTCAGAATGTCTCATGTGGCCAGGTTAAAGACCTATGTGATACTATTTTACATTTCTGTATTCAAAAGTTATTTTAATTATTAGAGGGTTTTTTTTTCAAATTTGAAGATAATACTCTATAAGGAATTAATTTTTTAAATTTAAATCCAGGTTTAATTGTGAACAAAGTTTTATCAACTTAATTTGATGTTTGTCTGTATGTTGAAGCTGTCATTTTGATGGTGACAATTTTGTCTGCTACTCAGAAATTTTGTACTACTGTTAGTCTAATGAAAATCATTTAATGAGAATATATTTTACATATGTATATTTTTTTGATAGGTTCATTTCTTTCGGAATTTCAGCAAAGAAACAAGTTCAGTTTTCAATTTACAGTATTGTCAACTTACAGTATTGTCAACTTTTTTTTTTTCAATTTTTAAAAAATCTAATTGATATATAATATCTTCAGACTTAAATGATAGCATGTATTTTCTTCCTTCAGATGCTGTGCCACTTTTCCTGAGGCTTCTCCATTCACCCCATCAGAATGTCTGTGAGCAAGCAGTGTGGGCCCTGGGAAATATCATAGGTTTGTCTAAAACTCATAATGCTAGTCCAGCAATTGTTGTGATCATGTACTGTGTAATACAAATGCCTACTAGGAGTTGAAAAGGAAAAGCAGCTTGTCGTTTTCAGTTCTAGTTTTTATGAACTATTTTACAGAAATTATATTTAAGTATAAACACATAGTAAACAGAAGGAACATTTTGTTGCTTATGCCATTATATCTTTTTGTATATAGTCAGCTCTTAGTTATTTATAATAATTATAAAATATGTATATGATTTAGGTATTTTCCTCATCCTCCTTCATTACGGTGGGGTCCATTTTATTCCTCAGCTCTCTTAACTGTCCTAGGAAATGCTAAGAAAAAAGAAGGTGGTAAAACTTAAACCAAATTACAATAGCAGTTCTGAGAGGAACCTTAAGTTGAAATTTTTTATATCTCTTATAGATTTTAGTACAGTAAAATATAGTAATGTTGTCCACTATTATCATGAGGTGGTCCTCATACAAGTGTCTATATGACTGTCATATAGACAGTCTCGTTAAATGTTGACAACCATGATTACCATACCTTTCTGATTTTCTCTGATAAATAATTGCAAGAATAATTAAAGACAGCTCCAGTATTTCAGGAATTTGCTTTTTAACTACAACATTAAGTTTACCCAAACTCAAAAATTCAAAAAGCTGGAGAATGGAAAAAATCTGGGGTCTGAACTGTATTGTGTGCCATTATATTAAAAGATATTTTTGCCACAGATTTTTTTTTGCATGGAAGTAATCAGCCTTGCTCTAATAAAGCTCTTCTTTATTACCCTTTTGGGGGCCAAGATGGAAGGTGAAGTGTGGTTAGTGCCCCACAGTTGTGAATTTTCAGATGGGGAGATTTCCCTATAAACTGTTCTTGGCATACAATATATTGCTGTTAGGAATGCTATCATTTGTATATCCAGAGTCCCTTTATATCAAATTTTAGATTTATAACTATTAATAGCACATCTTGATCTTTGGTTTTTAATTCCAGTGCCATTATAGAATAAATGGCAAAAAGAACAAACATTTCATCTTCAAATACTATAGACATAGTTTACATAGTTTAAGTGTGTAGAGTAATTTATAGTCAATACTCTCTGTGCTTTGACGTCAGGTCATCAGTATAAATTCTAGATATTTTTCTCTGTAATGGTATTCTCATATATTTCTTTTTATAACATGAAGGTTTCTTAGAGTACCATTGAGAGAGAAGACAAAAAGCAACAATTCTCTGTACACAAAGTGCTTGAAAACCTTATTTAGGCTTCTGGCATTTAGATGCCATAAAAACATTTTATAGGTGAGCAGCATATAAACCTGAATACATGAATAATGTACAGAGGAAGTCTTAGTACCTTGTTACACCTCTTGCCTCAAAGACCTAAAATGTGAGCTAGGTTAGTATTGTCTAAAACTGCTGCATATATCAAAATATATGGTTCAAATACAATAAGCAGCATATTGAACCCAGTGCTTTATGTTTTCTGAATTACTTATTGTATTAATAAATCTTCCTTCCTACAGGTGATGGGCCACAGTGTAGAGATTATGTCATAAGTCTTGGAGTTGTGAAACCTTTACTTTCCTTCATAAGTCCATCTATTCCTATAACATTCTTAAGAAATGTTACTTGGGTCATGGTCAACCTATGTCGCCACAAAGACCCACCACCCCCAATGGAAACCATTCAGGAGGTAACAAGTGTTTTTTGTTTTGTTTTGTTCTGTTTTTTAAATTAAAGTAGATATTATTATGTGTGTATTTTTATCTATGTGTATTTTAAAATCTATGCATTTCTTCCTCTTTAGATTCTTCCAGCTCTTTGTGTTTTAATTCATCACACAGACGTAAATGTGAGTAAATGCTTCCCATCATATATTTTTATGTGTGTATATATTTAAGGCTTCACCCTAGTTCAAGAGCTGTTTATACATAGTTTGGTATTTTTGTATTTACTCTGTGTTTACCCATATCACAAAATGTAAATTTCAAGTGAAGTCAAGCCTGTTATTTTGGTCTTGGCAGTAATGTGTGTGCGTATATTATGTATTTGTTTTGCAAAAACTGATATTAGAAGTTGTTAAAGTTTCCAGTTAGTAAGCTCTCACAAAGATCATATCTTTGACTGTTCATCATCTTTTTATGAAAGCTCATTTTGACAGCTGGCCGGTGAGAGAAACACATACACCTAGTGGTATTATTTTTTGAAAGGTAAAAAAAAGTATGTGTGCCTTTATGTATGCATTTGTATTCATATACCATTCTTAGACCAAAACATAAGCATCAGTTGTTCTTTAATTTCATTATTACTCTGTTAATTCATTTATAGTGACTTTGCTAATGGCCTCACTTGGTATAAAGATAATTCTTGAGTATCCAAACAACAGGGGAAAAAAAATCAGTGCAAACTAGATTTTAAACATTAATAAATATATCCTGCTCATTCTTTCTAACAAAGAGAGCAAAGGAAAAAGCAACTCAGGAAGAATGAAAGAGTAGGAAACAGATCTAACTGCTTATAAAGTCAGTCTAGCCTTCCTTTGTTAGAGGAGCTAGAAATGTTACAGGTAAAAGG
This sequence comes from Ovis canadensis, assembly GCF_042477335.2. NCBI lineage: Eukaryota > Metazoa > Chordata > Mammalia > Artiodactyla > Bovidae > Ovis > Ovis canadensis. Next base: position 230,041,079 of record NC_091245.1, read on the forward strand.
AAATCACATGGACAAAACGCATAGCAACCATCAGAAACTTGTGTAGGTCTTCAAAAACACAGTTTGGTATGATCAGTGTGTGACAAACTGCTTCAGTTTCTTAGGTAGTAATACCTTTTTGCTAAGGTCTCTCTAAAGATATGGAACAATTTAAACTTCAAATTATACTACATTAAGTTAGAATTATATTATGTGCTTGACATTCATAGAGGAACATGATCTTTGCTCTAAAGATATTTTTTATAGCTCCAAATAGTCTAAGATCAGAAAACACACATGTAAGCAAATTTTGGTTTGGGGTTCTTATAGTCAAATTTTTCATATTTTATTTTAAAAGATTTCCAAGAAAGATTAATCTCAAAGTTTATATGTCTACTGGAAAAACCAGACATCTTGGTTGACCTTATTCAGAGCTGTATTGTGTTCTTTCCACTTGTTTACCCCAATCCATTTGAGATTATAACTCCATTTTTCTTCCTCTTGATATTATCTTGAATTTCCCAAGCCAGTTTGCATTGTTCTTTTTTTACTAGCATTAGTAATATTGTTTGCTAAATAATAATGTTTACTAAAAATAAAATCTTCTTGGGTTAATACTTAGGAGCAAGTTCTTAAATCAGGCCATCAAAGAAGTAAAAATAACTGAACAAAACTGTTTCCACAAATCATAAGTGAAATATTGAAATTACACGAGAGTTGTAATTAGTAAACTTATCCATAGACTTAACTTTGCTGACACAGAAAGTGCATATGAAGTTACTTTTGTGAGTTGAAATTTAGTTGTCTCACATGTTTTGATACTTCCTTAGGTGTGTGAATTTTTTCATTCAATGTCTTCTTATTACATTAAAAAATATCCATAGTGCTTTCTTGAATTTCTGAAAGGAAAAATGACAAAGTGCTGTTTTCTTCTGGGGGCTTCTTGGATGTTATAAATATACCATTGATTTAGAATGTAAAGATTTCAAACTTCTTTGGCTTGTCTTTTGACATAGAGTTCATATTCTAGAAAGGCTTTGAAAGTAAAGTTTCAGGCATAATTATTTATTACTGTGTCTTTGTCAATAATTGCATTATTTAGCAGCTTAACAGTTGTTTTTCTTACTTTGTTTTGCCATAGCTTCTAATTAGGACTTAACATACAAAGATGAAACACAGTGGCCTGTTGTACTTTGAAATATAATCATAAGTTAATTACTTGAGATTTTTTAAAAAAAGTAGTTTGACAGCTGATGTAAATTATAGTTTTGTGGTTGGTTCATTGTTTTGTTTTCTTAAACTAGAACATGTTTTTTGATTATAGATCTCACAGGCTGACCTTTGGTTGCTTTTAATGTCTTTATCTGTAGCTATGGGAGACTTGCGCTATTTGGGAAGTTGCCTCTAGTTTTACAAAGCAAAGCAAACTGGTTGGAACAGATGAAAGTACTATAATGCTAATACTGGAGTGTTGGCTTTAGACCAACCAACATGTTACTGATGTGAGAACATCTTGAGTATATTCACATACCCCAGATATTTTTAATGTGTATACATATAATGTTGGATACATAAACTCTTTCCAGCTGTATGCATTTATCACAGTGTCCTTGGGCCTATTATCCCTCAATCTGAGCATTTGGGAAAGAGAATGTCTTTTTCTCATATTTTATGTGCTACATAGTATATTTGTATCTTTGTGATTGAGGAGTGGCTATCAATCTGTGATTGGAATCATAATTAACCTAAATATCCTAAATATGACTGGAACATGAACATACTTGATATAAACATTCATAGTTGATGATGCTTAGTATATTAGAGAAGACTACCATTCCAGTGATTTTAAGTGAGAGCAAACAGAAGAAAGAAGACAGTAGAACAATCAGAGGTTAGTCCATATGGTTAAAAATTTTTGAAATTAGAAAATATTCAAGGATTATTTGAATTTTTTTTATTCATTAGATATTGGTAGATACAGTCTGGGCCCTCTCTTACCTTACTGATGCTGGCAACGAACAGATACAGATGGTAATAGACTCTGGAATAGTCCCTCATTTGGTTCCTCTTCTCAGCCACCAGGAAGTTAAAGTGCAGGTGAGTTTTTTAATAACATGCTACTATCTGCTTTAAACATGACATTTGAATATGGATAATATCAATAGTTAAGTATTTTTTAGTCTAATAATAACATATCTGTGATGGAAAAGAGTGAATTATTAGATCCCCATTTTAAAGAAGGAGAAAATGAGATATGATTACTACAAGAATATCCCTTTTCCTAGAAAAAAAAGCCAAGTTGACTTATTTGTAAATTACTGATCTCTAACGTAGAGCAGGGCAGTTCTTAAAGCAACTTGGGTAGCATCTGAAATAAGTATTGATGATTTTATTTTTCCTACTTTCCCTATTTTTCTTCTTTTACTCTCCTACTTTTTTTTTTCCCCTATAGCTGTCCTTGTTTACTCTTCTTCACTGCGCTTGGCAAGTTTAGTTAATGCGCAGCATCACTGGCACTGTGATAAAGGCTCTGTACTGAAATGTGCTGCTTAGGGGCTTCCTAACTTGTATTCTTCCAGTTATTTAAAATCATTTTCTTTTTGATTTTTGTTTTATTGTATTATTTTAAAATCCTTCTGTAGAAATATCCCCAAAAACCTGCATCTAGAAAGAGCTAATAAAGAGAAGATGAGAAGTTCACACAGTTATAAGCAATAACTGTCAAACTACGGTGGTAAAGGGAAGTGCAGCAAGCTCTCCCTGTCCTTCGGAAGTAAATAGCGCGTGCTTTAATCGTAGAATGACAAAGAACCTATAAACTACAATAATAGCATAAGGAAAACTGTTAACCAGATTCATTTTATCAACCTTGGCTAGATGATAAAATCAGGTGTGTGAAGCTTAAAGAAAAAAATTGGTTTCCCTTGCCCAACTTTTAGAATTTGTTTCAGTAAATCTGCTGTATTTCCTAGAAATCTGGGCTTTAAAAAGCTCTTTAGGTTATTCATATGCTGTCAAAATGAAAACTCATCTCTAAAATTTAAAGCACTTTAAAGAAAAGAAGGAACACTTAGCTAAATTCAGAAATAATTGATTAATAGAATACTTTGTCATTTAGGGGTATTTGTAGTCTATTTTAAATATTCCTACTTAATTCTTACCATAAAGTTTGCATTTCTTAAGTGTGGTACTTGCGTCTTGGTATAGGTTTTTGGTTTGCATTTTGTTTTTGTTTTTTTCTGAATGCATCTTCAGTTTTAGTACTAGACTTTGAGAAGATAGTGCTTAGACTTTTACTTTAGCCAGCTCTCAAAGAAATTTAATGTTCTATACCTTGCCTGATAACTAATATAGATTTTGTAAAACTTTTTAAATTTTTTATGCCATAAATTTGGAATGTAGAAAGAATAATGTAATGAACTACGTAGGTTTCCTGTATATTTCTACTTCCCCTCCAGATTACTTTGACACAAATTCCAGATATTGTATAATTTCATCCAGCTTGCATCTGTAAGAAGTAAGCCTATTTTTTAACATTCACAGTTCCGTTAGAGCACTTACTAAAATCCAATCAGTATCTGATTTTTACTTTTTGCCTCACTTTTTTTCACAACTTGACCAGATCAGTAGGCCTTCAAACAAGGTCAGCACGTTACATTTAGTAGCTATGCCCTTATGTTTCTGATATTCTTCCTTTATTCTTTCCCTTATTAAATTTATTTGTTAAAGAAACTGGCTCACTACAAAACATTTTTGAAAGAAATTAAATAAGACCTAAATAAGTAGAAAGATACCTATGTTTGTGGATTGAAAGATTCAGTATTAGGGTGGCAATGGTCCCCAAAATTATATACAGATTAAATGCAGTTCTTGTTAAAATCGATATTTAAAATACAGTGGACCCAGAAATAGCCAAAACAGTCTTGAAAAAGGAATCAAGTTTGGGGACTTCTCACTTTAAAACCTGACTACAAAGCTAGAGAAAACAAAATTTTGTGATTCTAGTATAAGGATAGACATACAGATCAATGAAATAGAATCAAGAGTCCAAAAAGAAACTCATACGTTTGTGATCAATTGATTTTCAACAAAGGTGCCAAGAAAATTCAGTGAGCAAAAACAGTCTTTTCAACAAGTGGTGCTGAGGCAACTGGATACCCATGTATATAGAGGAATGAACTTGGATCCCTATTTCACACCATATTTGAAAAAACTAAACTCAAAAATGAATCACAGCTATTATGAAATGAAAACAGCTATTATGAAACATCTGGAAGTATAAACCTCTTACAAGGCATAAATCTTCATAACCTTGAATGAGGCAGTAGTTTCTTAGATTTGACACTGCAAGAAGTCAAAGAAAAAATGCCCCTACCCCCCAAAAAAATTAGACTTCCAAAATTTAAAACTTCTAAAGAGACCATCAAGAAAGTGAAGAGACAACCCACACAATGGAAGGAGATATTCACAGATCATATATGAAATAGGATTTGTGTCCAGAATACATAAAAAACTCTTAAAACTCAACAAAAAATGGCAACCCAATTCTAAATGGTTTTTAAAAAGTAATATTTTCCTAAGAAGACATACAGATGGTCAGTAAGCACATAAGATGTTCAACATTGTTAGTCACTAAGGAAATCAATCCTGAATATTCATCAGAAGGACTGATGTTGAAGCTGGAACTTCAATACTTTGGCCACCTGATGCGAAGAACTGACTCTTTTGAAAAGACCCTGATGCTGGGAAAGATTGAAGGTGGGAGAAGAAGGGGATGACAGATGATGAGATAGCTGGATGGCATCACCGACTCAATGGACGTGAGTTTGAGTAGACTCCAGGAGTTGATGATGGACAGGGAGGCCTGGCATGCTGCAGTTCATGGGGTCGTAAAGTCAGACACAACTGAGCAACTGAACTGAATACGAACACAAATCTCTAATGTAAATGTCACTAATGTAAATCAGAGCCACGGTGAAGTACCGCTTTATACTCACCAGGATTGCTGTAATCCAAAAGACAGTAACGTGTTGGCAAGAATGTAAAGAAAATATGATCCTCATACATTACTGGAAAGAATGTAAAATGGTATAGCCTCTTTGGAATATAATTTGACGGTACCTGGAAAAGTTAGACAGAGTTACTATATGATCCAGAAATTCCACACCCAGGTGTGTACCCAAGAAAGCTGAAAACATGTGTTCACACAAAAACTTCTGTATTATCTTATTTTCTTTATGGTCATAATTATTATCTAAAGTTATCCTTCATACTTACTTGTTTATTGACCATTTCCTCGTACAGTAATGGAGGCTCCCTAAGAACTGAGGTTGTATCTGTCCTATTCACTTCTCTGTTTCTAAATCAGTGTCTGACACAACTTGCTCAAAAAATACAAGTTGCCATGAATGAATGAAGATATTTCTCATAGCCTGCCTAATACTCCTTTGTGTATAAGGAGTGATTCCTATAGAACAACATCATCTCATTAAATATTTTTATGTTTCAGACGGCAGCACTTCGAGCTGTAGGCAATATTGTTACTGGAACTGATGAGCAAACACAAGTAGTTTTAAACTGTGATGCTCTTTCACACTTCCCTGCACTTCTGACACATCCCAAAGAGAAAATTAATAAAGTAAGTATTTTTAAATACTGTTTAATAAATAGCATGTGAAGAAGTCATTTTCAATTATGAAATTAGGTGGTTAAGTATCTTTCATATTTTTAATATAAGCTGTCATTTAGACATTATGAGAGAGTAAGATATTTTACTGTTTATGATATGGACTGGTACATGATTTTCCATTTTTACAATAAACCAGTTGCAAACAGTGCAAACTTGGCTCTCCTGGAAATGATGAAATAGAGATAATTGGGTGTTAAATGTTGTATGATTAGAAAATTTTAATATCTAAGTTAAGTAATCTTAAGTTTAATATTTTTTAACTATCTGATAGTGTGTGTATGTGTGTGCGCATGTGTGTGTGCTTGTGGAGGCTATGAAAAGGGGGCACTGACTGGTGATGCTGATACTGGAGTGCATCTGAGGCTGTTGTAGAAGTGCATGGGTTGTTGATTACAACATTGCCTATGATTATAGCCCAGGAGCAGCTCACCTAAGTAGCCTAGCACCCTAAAATCTCTGACAGGTTCACTAAACGTGGTCCTGTGATCTGATCCAAAAGAGCCTTCTGCACATTAGGAGTAAAACTTGTTTGCTAGTTTTTTAAAAGAGAGAAAATATTTCCTTTAGTAAATTCATATGTTTAATAAATTTATTAAGTTTGTAAATTATAGTAATATCCTACATAGGACACTAGGCAGACATTTTGTCTCATTTCATTCTGTGTTTTCAAGTGGCTTTTATTTTCTGTGAAGAAGAGCAACTTGTAATCCTCTTGGTAGCAGTAGTACCATTGTGGTATAAAGGGTAACATAAAAAGATCATTGAAGTAGATCAGTAAAGCCGTTGAACATCTGAATCTCTTTTATCTTTGAGAGAGATGGTGCAGTGAATGAATATTACAAATAAGTATACAAAAACAATCCATTGTTTAATTCTTGTGTGTTTCAGTCATCATGAATAATTGAGATACTCATCTGTTTTGGCTAGGACTCTTGATCAGAATAGAAGAGGGAATAAACAAGATCTGTGTTTGTATTCAGTTCAGTTCAGTTGCTCAGTTGTGTCTGACTCTTTACGACCCCATGAACTGCAGCGTGCCAGGCCTCCCTGTCCATCATCAACTCCTGGAGTCTACTCAAACTCACGTCCATTGAGTCGGTGATGCCATCCAGCTATCTCATCATCTGTCATCCCCTTCTTCTCCCACCTTCAATCTTTCCCAGCATCAGGGTCTTTTGAAAAGAGTCAGTTCTTTGCATCAGGTGGCCAAAGTATTGAAGTTCCAGCTTCAACATCAGTCCTGATGAATATTCAGGATTGATTTCCTTTAGGATGAACTGGTTGGATCTCCTTGCAGTCCAAGGGACTTTCAAGAGTCTTCTCCAACACCACAGTTCAAAAGCGTCAGTTCTTCAGCACTCAGCTTTCTTTATAGTCCAACTATCACATCCATATATGACTACTGGAAAAACCATAGCTTTGACTAGACAGACCTTTGTCAGCAAAGTAATGTCTCTGCTTTTTAATGTGCTCTCTAGATTGGTCATAGCTTTTCTTCCAAGGAGCCAAGTGTCTTTTAATTTCATGGCTGCATTCACCATCTGTAGTGATTTTAGAGCCCCCAAAAATGAAGTCTGTCACTATTTGCACTGTTTCCCCAGCTATTTGCCATGAGGTGAAGGGACCAGATGCCATGATCTTAGTTTTCTGAATGTTGAGTTTTAAGCCAACTTTTTCACTCTCTTTCACTTTCATCAAGAGACTCTTTAGTTCTTCTTCACTTTCTGCCTTACGGGTGGTGTCTTCTGCGTATCTGAGGTTATTGATATTTCTCCCATCAAACTTGATTCCAGCTTGTGCTTCATCCAGTCCAGCGTTTCTCATGATGTACTCTGCATATAAGTTAAATAAGCAGGGTGACAATATTCAGCCTTGACATACTCCTTTCCTGATATGGAACCAGTCTGTTGTTCCATGTCCAGTTCTAACTGTTGCTTCCTGACCTGCATACAGATCCCTCAGGAGGTAGGTCAGGTGGTCTGGTATTCCCATCTCTCTCAGAATTTTCCACAGTTTTTTGTGATCCACACAGTCAAAGGCTTTGGCATAGTCAGTAAAGCAGAAGTAGATGTTTTTTCTGGAACTCCCTTGCTTTTTCGATGATCCAGTGGATGTTGGCAATTTGATCTCTGGTTCCTGTGCCTTTTCTAAAACCAGCTTGAACATCTGGAAGTTCACAGTTCACGTACTGTTGAAGCCTGGCTTAGAAAATTTAGAGCATTACTTTACTAGCATGTGAGATGAGTGCAATTGTGTGGTAGTTTGAGCATTCTTTGGCATTGCCTTTCTTTGGAATTGGAATGAAAACTTACCTTTTCCAGTCCTGTGGCCACAGCTGTTTTTTCCAAGTTTCCTGGCATACTGAGTGCAGCACTTTCACAGCGTCATCTTCCAGTATTTGAATTAGCTCAACTGGAATTCCATCACCTCTGCTGGGTTGTTACAGTTCATCAGTTCCTTAGTATTTGTTCAGCCAAGCTTCTTTATAGTCTTAGTGCTTGGAACGTTTTCAAGAAGTTTTTAGAAGGTTAGTTTATTTCATTAACAATTTGTCCAAGGAAAAATACAGAAAAGGGGACAGAGAAATACAGATTCTGAAATTTTTAATTATGAAAGTCATTCCATAGTAAAAATCATTTGGTTATGGTAGGGAGTGCTTTTTCCTAGTTCAGCTGCAGATTTTATTTTTCAGTAAGAAATATTAAAGGAGTATTTTTCTACAGGAAGCAGTGTGGTTCCTGTCTAACATCACTGCAGGAAATCAGCAGCAGGTTCAGGCAGTAATTGATGCCAATCTTGTACCAATGATAATACACCTTTTGGATAAGGTAAGAAAGTCATCATGTTAGTATCTGTGTAAGAGGAAAAGAACTTAATATAACTAAGTATGTGTATATATATTTTTCTGTTTAATTAGAATTGATACAGTGGCATGAGTTAACAGATGAAGAAACTGTAGTATAGACAAATAAACTGCCCAAGATCAAACAGCAAGTAATTGTGCTGTTTAGTCATATGCCATGTCATCACATGCTTACAGTAACGTTTGGGAAAGACACAGTTTAAAATGTCACAATCAAAAAATAAAATGTCACAATCACAGCATGCGGGTATTTTCCTGAACACTGATCTGTTATTATCTCTATCCTCTTTTCCTCCATGTTTCTTACAAACTGCTAGATTGGGTTCAGGTTTTTTTTTGTTTTTTTTTTTTTTAGTTTTTTATTTTTTAAATTTTAAAATCTTTAATTCTTACATGTGTTCCCAAACATGAACCCCCCTCCCACCTCCCTCCCCATAGATTGGGTTCAGTTTTTAGGGAAAAATATTTAATGTTCTAATGATTCACATGGGGAGATACATTCTGTTTATCCTACATTTAGTGATAATTTAGATTGAAAAGTGAGCTTAGTTGTTACCAGACTGTTCCACCCATTATTATAATGTTATTCATCATTCTTTCACAGAGTGGTTTTTAAGCAGTCATGATGAACATTACCTAGATCCCTTATTTTACTACGAACTGCAAAATGATGACTTTGTAATTGTGTCATTCTTTATGTATTAGGCGTGATTCTTCAGTAAAGAAGATTAAAGAGTGTTTCCTTATCAGCTGTTCATTTACTTCCTTATCAGCTGTTTATTTACTCTGAAATATATTTCATATAGGAAAAGCAAGATAAATGTTTGATTTCTGCTTACTATCATTCAGTCTTTAGAATGACATGGTTCCCTAACGACCTCAAAAGGAGACGAGTGCAGAGTTATCAGTGTCATTAGGAAATTATGGATTTACATATATCTATTTTTATTATAAGTTTCAGTACTTTGTAGTTATTCTTTCTGATGCTCAGGTTGTCCCTGACCAATGAGAACCTATTTTAAGTTTGGTGCCCGTCTTTTTAACATCACTTGAGTATTTGAGAGCTTCCTACCTTTTGGATATGACATGATTCCTGGGCCTTTTGTTTTGGATGTATTTTCTGACCTAGACCTAGAATTAACGATTTATAGGGTGTCTTGGTTCCCTTTTGTAGCAAGTGGTATTTAAAGGTCATAGTTCAGATACTAAGGATGATCATTGCTGCAGGATTGTCATGGTATGTAGGCTTGAATGAATAAAATAGGAAATAATTTTTTTTTTAAGAAAATGAAAGATATACATATTGTAATTTTTGTAAACATGAGAATTCATAAAAACAAATCATAAATGAAAGAGAGCTATCAGATATCACTGAGTAAGATATTTTCACTACTTTGATTTTGTATTTTTATCTCGTCTATGCTGGAAATCTTTCTGTAGACATAGTTACTTGACATATATTGAGGTATATAATATAAAATCTGCCAAAATAACAAGACCACATTGATGTAAATAACATAACTACTCCACTTTTGGGATTTCCTTGAGGATTTTTTTTCTTTAGGATGTATTCCATCAATGATGTACTTAAAAATAATGTCACTTGAAATAATTTCTATATGTGTAGTTAAGCCACCAGCTTCATATAGTTTTTTGTTTCTGTGTTTTCTTTTATTTGGGGGAATTGCTTCAGTTTGGGGGTTTTATTTTTCTTTATTTTTGCACATACCAAGAGGCTTATGGTTTCTTAGTTCCCCAGTCAGACCCTCAGCAGTGAGAGTGTGAAGACCTAACCACTGGACTACTAGAAAATTCCCTTGTTTGTTTTGTTTTTGGTTATGTGAAGCATTTATAGTTTCCAAGTGAAAAATAAGTACCTTGTCTTCAAGGTAATACACAAAGGTCTAACTTCTGTTTCTGTCTGTTCTTCCCTATTCTTTCCCTTAATTTTTGGATTATTCTTCTACTGTTTCTTCTTTAAGCAAATGTCTGTGTAAGGTTTTTTCCACATGCCAGGTTGTATTTAGGATCACTGGATCCACAAATAGACATAGATATAAATTTGCTATATAATGCCCATTTACTGCAAGAAAGATTGTGTACTGTTTTACACTCCTACCAGTCTTATTGACACATACTTGGGTTTTCTGAATCTGATAAGTAAAAGTAGATATCCTACTGCAGCTTTTTTTTTTTTTTAAAGTATGGTTGATTTACAGTATTTAGTATTAATCCATTGCAGTTTTTAAAATTTTCTTGGTTAACTCTCAAAGATGAGATTCTTAAATCAAATATATGACTTTTAAAGTGATTTTTAAATTTATTTTTTGATTTGTATGAGAGTAACCTTTATAAGAGTAGTCTTTATCACAGTCTCATTAATCATGGGTATTTTTATTTTTAAAACTATGTGTTTAAAAAGATACTTTATTTTACCTTGACATTTCTTTGACTAAAGTAAAATTGTAACTTCCTTACTTTTTAAACTGATTTTATTGTATTTTATCATTGACTTCATTTGATATTATGAACAGCAATATCAAGTCAGTTTGTTGTTGGGAAAGTTCACGAAATAGAATCTCCGTTTGTTAAATTGGGTAAAGTGGGTTCAAAGCCTTATCTTTATTATATGAATACATAAAAGCTAGAAGAAAACCAGGGGTAATATGCAGTTGAAAAATCATTTTAGGAAACCTCTTTTCCAGTTTTATCTTATATTGCAGTTTATATCCTTTACTTTGCTTTTATAGGGAGATTTTGGCACTCAGAAAGAAGCTGCGTGGGCCATAAGTAACTTAACAATTAGTGGAAGAAAAGATCAAGTAAGTTCAGCTCTTATATATTTCTCAAAACTGATAAGTAACAGTACTAATAATTCTAAGATCTGTGTTTCAGTAAATCATAATTTAAGATAATAGCAAGATAATAGATATCCTGTGATATATAAAAGTGTCACCTTGACTTCCTTTAGTTATATTTCATAAATGTGAAGTGTTCACTTTCCAGCTTCTTGGCCTACAAGAATTTTTCTGATCCAGGGTAAGATAAAGCACTTATCGTCAGGGTTGTTTTTTTTTTAATGTTAAGGAAAAAACAAGACTTTAGGTTAATAGGGCAGAATGAAACTGCCTCACACATTCTCCTAACAAATGAACAAGAACAAAAATTATCTGACAGTAGACCAAGTAAGGAACTAAATTCAACTTAAAAGCTGGGGCTAGGAACTAGGGTGAACAATGTGAGGTGCTTAGGGCATAAAATTTAAAGAAACACTTAACTCTCTGAGTTGTGCAGGTAACAGAGCTTTACATTGTGCCAACTGGCAAAAGAAAATGAGTTTTATTTATTTTTTATCTTCTGGCCACACTGCACACCATGTGGGATCCCAGTTCCTGGACCAGGGAATGTACGCCTGTGCCTCCTGCATTGGCAGCACAGAGTCTTAACCTCTAGACTGCCAGGAAAGTCCCAGTCCCAGATATGTTTCACAGACAAGTAAAAAGGGGAAATTAGGAGCACATCATTGTCACAGATAAGCCATAGACTAAATCCACTTAAATATGAATATAGAGCAGAATATAAATATGTTACATGGCAATAACTAATAAAGTATAAAGATGATAGAAAATTTGCAAATTTTATGGAACCATAGAACAACAGATTGAGAGAGAGGTCGTCAGGTATATGACAGTGCTTAATGTGAAAGCAAAGAGAGGATACTGTCACACTGAACAATTGTAATTTAAAAAAAGAAATTATTACCTGGCCTCTTAACTGACTTCATAATTTAATATTAAAGGAGAAAGGATCTCTGAAGGAAGTACTCCTTATGGCAAAGAAATGTGTCATATAAAGTTGAGTGATTCCCTCATTTTCACTTCAGTTTTTCTTTTCTCTAAGTTAGTGAAGAACAAATATACTGCATTAAAAAGAAAAGGTTAGTTTAATGTAGGCTAACAACATGGAGAAGGGAATTCCACTGGAGAAGGGAATGGCAAACCACTTCAGTATTCTTGCCTTGAGAACCCCATGAACAGTGTGAAAAGGCAAAATGATAGGATACTAAAAGAAGAATTCCCCAGGTCATTAGGTGCCCAGTATGCTACTGGAGATCAGTGGAGAAATAACTCCAGAAAGAATGAAGAGATGGAGCCAAAGCAAAAACAATACCCAGTTGTGGATGTGACTGGTGATAGAAGCAAGGTCTGATGCTATAAAGAGCAATATTGCATAGGAACCTGGAATGTCAGGTCCATGAGTCAGGGCAAATTGGAAGTGGTCAAACAGGAGATGGCAAGAGTGAACGTCGACATTCTAGGAATCAGCAAACTAAAATGGACTGGAATGGGTGAATTTAACTCAGATGACCATTATTATATCTACTACTGTGGGCAGGAATCCCTTAGAAGAAATGGAGTAGCCATTATGGTCAACAAAAGAGTCCAAAATGGCAGTCTCAAAAATGACAGAATGATCTCTGTTCGTTTCCAAGGCAAACCGTTCAGTATCACAGTAATCCAAGTCTATGCCCCAACCAGTAACGCTGAAGAAGCTGAACGGTTCTATGAAGACCTACAAGACCTTTTAGAACTAACACCCCAAAAAGATGTCCTTTTCATTATAGGGGACTGGAATGCAAAAGTAGGAAGTCAGGAAACACCTGGAGTAACAGGCAAATTTGGCCTTGGAATACGGAATGAATCAAGACAAAGGCTAATAGAGTTTTGCAAAAAAGAACACACTGGTCATAGCAAACACCCTCTTCCAAACAACACAAGAGAAGGCTCTACAGATGGACATCACCAGATGGTCAACACTGAAATCAGACTGATTAATATTCTTTGCAGCCAAAGATGGAGAAGCTCTATACAGTCAGCAAAAACAAGACCGGGAGCTGACTGTGGCTCAGATCATGAACTCCTTATTGCCAAATTCAGACTTAAATTGAAGAAAATAGGGAAAACCACTTGACCATTCAGGTATGACCTAAATCAAATCCCTTATGATTATACAGTGGAAGTGAGAAATAGACTTAAGGGCCTAGATCTGACAGAGTGCCTGATGAACTATGGACGGAGGTTCATGACATTGTACAGGAGACAGGGATCGAGACCATCCCCATGGAAAAGAAATGCGAAAAAGCGAAATGGTTGCCTTACAAATAGCTGTGAAAAGAAGAAAAGTGAAAAGCAAAGGAGAAAAGGAAAGATACAAGCATCTGAATCCAGAGTTCCAAAGAATAGCAAGGAGAGATAAGAAAGCCTTCCTCAGCGATCAATGCAAAGAAATAGAGGAAAACAACAGAATGGGAAAGATCAGAGATTTCTTCAAGAATATTAGAGATACCAAGGGAACATTTCATGCCAAGATGGGCTCGATAAAGGACAGAAATGGTATGGACCTCACAGAAGCAGAAGGTATTAAGAAGAGGTGGCAAGAATACACAGAAGAACTGTACAAAAAAGATCTTCACAACCAAGATATTTACGATGATGTAATCACTCACCTAGAGCCAGACATCCTGGAATGTGAAGTCAAGTGGGCCTTAGAAAGCATCACTACGAACAAAGCTAGTGGAGGTGATGGAATTCGCATTGAGCTGTTTCAAATCCTGAAAATGATGCTGTCAAAGTGCTGCACTCAATATGCCAGCAAATTTGGAAAACTCAGCAGTGGCCACAGGACTGGAAAAGGTCAGTTTTCATTCCAATCCCAAAGAAAGGCAATGCCAAAGAATGTTCAAACTACCGCACAATTGCAGTCATTTCGCATGCTAGTGGTGTAATGCTCAAAATTCTCCAAGCCAGGCTTCAATAGTATAGGAACCGTGAACTTCCAGATGTTCAAGCTGGTTTTAGAAAAGGCACAGGAACCAGAGATCAAATTGCCAACATCCACTGGATCATGGAAAAAGCAAGAGAGTTCCAGAAAAACATCTATTTCTGCTTTATTGACTATGCCAAAGCCTTTGACTGTGTGGATCACAATAAACTGTGGAAAATTCTGAAAAATGGGAATACCAGACCACCTGACCTGCCTCTTGAGAAACCTGTATGCAGGTCAGGAAGCAACAGTTAGAACTGTACATGGAACAACAGACTGGTTCCAAATAGGAAAAGGAGTACGTCAAGGCTGTATATTGTCACCCTGCTTATTTATTTAACTTCTATGCAGAGTACATCATGAGAAACACTGGGCTGAAAGAAGCACAAGCTGGAGTGAAGACTGCTGGGAGAAATATCAATAACTTCAGATACGCAGATGACACCACTCTTATGGCAGGAAGCAAAGAGGAACTAAATCGCCTCTTGATAAAGTGAAAGAGGAGAGTGAAAAAGTTGGCTTAAAGCTCGACATTCAGAAAACAAAGATCATGGCATCTGGTCCCATCACTTCATGGGAAATCGATGGGAAAACAGTGGAAACTGTCAGACTTTATTTTTTGGGGCTCCAAAATCACTGCAGATAGTGATTGCAGCCATGAAATTAAAAGACCCTTACTCCTTGGAAGGAAAGTTATGACCAACCTAGATATCCTATTCAAAAGCAGAGACATTACTTTGCCAACGAAGGTCCGTGTAGTCAAGGCTATGGTTTTTCCAGTGGTCATGTATGGATGTGACAGTTGGAATGTAAAGAAACCTGAGCACTGAAGAATTGATGCTTTTGAACTGTGGTGTTGGAGAATACTTTTGAGAGTCCCTTGGACTGCAAGGAGATCCAACCAGTCCATTCTAAAGAAAATCAGTCCTGGGTGTTCTTTGTAAGGAATGATGCTAAAGCTGGAACTCCAATACTTTGGCCATTTCATGTGAAGAGTTGACTCATTGGAAAAGACTCTGATGCTGGGAGGGATTGGGGGCAGGAGAAGGGGACGACTGAGGATGAGATGGCTGGGTGGCATCATGGACTCGATGGACGTGAGTCTGAGTGAACTCCAGGAGTTGGTGATGAACAGGGAGGCCTGGCGTGCTGCGATTCATGGGTTCGCAAAGAGTCGGACACGACTGAACGACTGAACTGAACTGAAACTGAACTTAACGTGAGAAATGAGGTCATATTTCCAAATTCAAGATTATAAATCAAAATTTTTCCAGTGAGATAACAGGGTGCACAAATGAAATTCACTGAACATTTATTATATCACGGTGTTTGTCTTCTTCAGGTGGCCTACCTAATCCAACAAAATGTTATCCCACCTTTTTGCAACTTGCTGACTGTAAAAGATGCACAAGTTGTGCAAGTAGTACTCGATGGACTAAGTAATATATTAAAAATGGCTGAAGACGAGGCAGAAACCATAGCCAATCTTATAGAAGAATGTGGAGGTAAGTTTTATTATATGCTGTTATTCCACATTTTAATATTCTTTTTGTAACTACTTTTATTTTCAAATGCAACACTTCTATATTTTTTTGTCTCAGATAATCAAGTAATAGAATCAAATAAATACTATATTCCGTGTGTACAGTCCTCCTCAGCTTGCTGCATATGCTTAGGTAACTGAATTGCTGCCATATATTGAACAGGCACTGTGCTAAGATACTGGGAAAAGTAGTAAACAAGACACAGTCCTTGCCCTCAAGGCATATAGTCCAATCATGGAGATAAACATGAACTGATTTAATGTGCTGATTATGATTACCCTAATAGAAGTGTGCAACAAAGTGAAATACCTAATCTGTCCTGGAAGAAGTAGGAAATGACCTGAGCTAGATTTGAGAGATGAATAAGGATTAAGAAAGTGAAAAGGGATGAAAGGTATTCGAGGCAGAGATAACACCATGAGTGAAGTCTGAGGTGTGAAATAGCATTCAGCAAATTATAAGTAGTTCAGTGTTGCTAAATCACAAAGTATGAGGTGGAAACCACCAAAAGATGAGACTGTGGCGTTAGCCATTGATCAGGCCCCTACAGTCTTAGAAGTTTTGTAGCACAGCAGATACTTTTAAGGCAGTGGTTCCCAAATCTGGCAGCATACCAGAACCACCAAGAAGGTACACAACATGCCTCAGCTTTCAGCTCTTAAGATGAACATCTAGACATAACATGGAAGTTTCTGATGTGGGTGTGGAACAAAATATATTATCAACCTAGGTAAGCATAAAAGTAAAGCTGTTTCTGATAGAAGTTGAGAAGTGAAAGGAAAGGTAGCTAAGAATAGGAGAACCAGTATCTTCAACTTATTTAGTAGAATTTGGAGAGTTGAAAATTAATAGGAAGTAAGTGTTTTTAAAGTTACTTAGGTGATAACTTAGGACACAAAATGACAGAACAACAAAATTCATAACTATCAAGTTGGGAACAGGAAATGGGAAATACTGTTAGGGAACTAATTAGGAAGTGAGTTCCAGAAAAATTTAAAACTTAAAAAATTTAAAATTTAAAAGGAATAGTTAAAATTTTTTTCCTACTTGTGTATTTTTTTCTTTTACGATATTTAATAATTAAAATTTTATTTTGTATATTAATATAAAAATATAGATCTTGAGCATTGCCTATTTCACTGGAAGTAAAGCCTAGCTTACAAATTTCCCAAAGGATTCTCTGCTATAGGGTACGACAAGTCACTGGAAGATTTTACCAAGGGAATTGATACGTTTAAATGGAGCTTGGATATAAGGGGAATGGAACCCTGGTAGAGACTGGCAGGAAACCACGTAGGAAAGTGTATAGCGATCACACCACAATAAATGAAGGCAGTGATAACAGAGACAAGGGGGAGATGACAAGATTCAAGAAATGGATAGGATAGGCTTTGAGGTTTTTGAGATTTTGTTATAGAATTGAGGGAAAGGGGAACTTTAATAATTAGTCTTTCTCTCAGATTTCAAACTGTTGTTGATTATCACCAGTAAGAATACAGTAGAATAAACTGTAAATGAAGAATGGCAGATAATATTGTGTTCATACAGCTTGAACTCTAGGTACCTATAAAATATCTTCATGGAATTATCAAGCAGGTTTAAAGTTTTAAGTATCTGAAGCTCAGAAAAATGAAGCTATAGATGAGTATAAGTCCTCAACCTATATGTAAATAGTAGTTAAACCTTTTCGTGGAAAGGCCCCATAAGGAGAGTGTG
This sequence comes from Ovis canadensis, assembly GCF_042477335.2. Lineage (NCBI taxonomy): Eukaryota > Metazoa > Chordata > Mammalia > Artiodactyla > Bovidae > Ovis > Ovis canadensis. The sequence goes on from NC_091245.1 coordinate 230,058,693, forward strand.
TAAAGTGAGAAATATGCCTAAAGCAATTTCCTCCACTTAAGAAAGAGAGGACAAATACTCATGAAAGGGCAATTTCACTTTAATTCAGAGATTTTAAAATTAATTATTACTCCTATTAGGCTTCCCTGGTGGCTCAGTTGGTAAAGAATCCGCCTGCAATGCAGGAGACCACCTGCAGGAGGCAAGGGTTCGATCCTTGGGTCAGGAAGATCTGGAGAAGGGAATGGCAACCCACTCCAGGATTCTTGCCTGGAGAATCCTATGGAAAGAGGAGCCTGGTGGGCCACAGTCCATGGGGCTGCAAGAATCAGACATGACTTAGTGACTAAACCACTACAAAGCAAAACAGTATTCAATTTTTATATCAATAGGTTGTTTACATATTTTGCTTATGATTTAATACATTTGTTAGTATTTACAGGGGAAAATCCTCTTTGCCCTGAAATATTGTTGTTGATCATGATCATTTTTCATTATACTTAATAGCTGTCTTAACATTCATATTTGTTAATCATGAGTACTTAAAAGTTTTTTCTTACATGCTCACTAGAAAAATTTGGCAAATGCTACAAAATAGAAAGAACTTGCTTTTAACTTTTTTTACTTTCCCTGCACGTTTGGGTTTTACTGTTTGTTTGGGGGTGTTTTTGGTTTTTTTCTTTAGACATGGCTCCTGGGATCCTCGGTTTCAACCAGGATTGAAACCAAGCCACATGACAGTGAAAGCCCAGAGTCCTAACTACTACACCACCAGGGATTTCCCAGCTTTTAACAGAGTAATTTTACATACTATTACTCCTTACAAACACTGATGTATGATATATCATTTTCTTCTGAATAGATAGATATCCCATTGCTTAATTTATATGTAGTTAAACACTCAAGTGTTTGGGTTTGTTGTTTTTTGTTTTGGCTCTAGTGTGCCACGTGGCATATAGAATTCTTTGTAAATAAAACCTTACTGTGTTTAAGATTCACCTTTAGAATAGATACCCCCAATTGAATTATGTATTCCCAAGATTATTATAACCTTTTTGCCACTGTGTTGTTGTTGTTTTAATATTATTATTATTTCACTTCATAAAATGTCTTACAGGACTGGAGAAAATTGAACAGCTTCAAAATCATGAAAATGAAGACATCTACAAATTGGCCTATGAGATCATTGATCAGTTCTTCTCTTCAGATGATGTATTTAATAATCTTACCATTTTCTTAGTTTTACTTAATAAGCATAAGTCTGGATGAAATTTAAGCTAGGGCATATATGTATGCATTTTAGAGAATGGAATTGAAATAGATACATAATATTTCAGTATTTTAAAGTCCTTTGGGGTATTAAAAAGTAGTATTACCTCAAATGGCAAAAAAAGATGAGAATTTTTTGACAGTGAATAAATTAGGCTTTATTTTCCCTTGATGTCTCTATAGTTATCATATTTTATATTGCTAATAGCCTATATGTGTTTATGAACAAAATAGTAAAGCTAGTATATCCTATAATCCATTATGACAGTAATTAGTTAATCTGTATTTGACTATATTGCCACCATTAATTTTAGTTGGTGACCAAAAACAAATATGAAGATAAATAGATACAGTGAAAAAAAATTATCAAGAAATGTAAGTTACTATATAATGTATACTATAGAAGAATGTTTTCAGATTGTCAGTATATAGTAGTTGAAATTAAAGAATTATTTTTAGTATTATCTCTTTGGGAATGTTAAATCTAAAATTATAGTGATCAGATATAGCCAGCAGTAGATTTCTTGATTGATTTTATCAACTTTTTTTTAAAAAAATGGAATATTATTAAATATTTTGTTAAGCATATATGGTTTGTAGATTAACTTGACAAGGATAGTACTAAAAAAGAATTAGACTATTTATACCTACAGATTATCAAGCTAAGTCCTAGTTAGAATATAATATTTATTAAAAAGCATACTTTTTTAAAAGTAGCTTTTATCATGTATTAAAGTTGGATATTTTTAGGAGTCCTAATTGATAATTAGGTATACACAAAGCCTTAATGATTTTTAATACTTCAACATGTAAGTCTTGCTTACTCTGTTACATTGTGAAAAAAATAATAAAGATGATGTGCCTCTTTATAGGAACTATACCATAGGCACATAATTTTGTGGTATTTCAACCATTAGATATAAAGCATATAGAAAGAATATAAGTTATCCATTTTCATTGGGCTATTATGTTACACTTTAAGCTCAAAAGTTGTCTCCAGTTGCTATTAAAATAACCGAAGAATACACTTAGCCTCCAAAAGTGTTAGCATTAGAATGAGTATACTCTCTGAATTTGAGACATAGTACCATCTCTAATCATCATTCTTCAGAAGATATCCATTTTGCATATTTTCTTCAGTTTCTTCCCTTTTGGCATCCCTTACAAAAAAACCTTTATGAAGTGTTTTCAGGGTTCTCAAGGGATGGTAGGACTGTGTTGGCCACCCATAATCTCTCATACTTTTTAAATGGAAGTGTTAACTACAATTCTATGTTTTATTATTTAAAACTAACCATCACCTTCTTTTTTCCCCCTCCCCCGTAGATTGATGAAGATCCTAGCCTTGTTCCAGAGGCAATACAAGGTGGAACATTTGGTTTCAATTCATCTGCCAATGTACCAACAGAAGGGTTCCAGTTTTAGAAAGATGTTGTGGAAGTTAGGTACAATGCAGCACTGGGATATATATATATATATACATATATATAAAAAGGTTTGATCCATCAAGCTTGGCTCATGGGATCTGCTGCTGCATTAAATCGGGAAAGAAAATGTGAAGATTTCATTTGGAATCACAGAAAATGCCCAAATGAGGTCAAGATGGCGAGTGGGTGCGAGTGAGAATGAGTGGCAAAATGTAATGAAAACTCTACATGGATGCTTATTTAGGTTGTTCAAAGTAAAAAGGGCTACAGGTCACAGATCTTCAGTGCCTGAGAAGGAACATTGACTTTGTATCAATTGAGGGGAAAGTGCAGTACTGTCATCTTCAAGCCTTGTAAGCATAAAAGAGAATAGGATGCCCATAAAAGTCAAAGGAAAACGAGCCCAGGCCTTGCTATGAAGCAGTGTGTGAGTGGACAGTGTTGAATGAATGTCTGGCTCAGTGATGGAGAGCCAGGTTCATCTTTCAAATCTAGGGCTCTTCATTCATGAAGCAGACTCCTAGTCCTGGAGTGACTGTGTACGAGAGTATGGTTGTGGTGCTGTATGTGAACGCATGCAAGCTTGATTTGCCTTCAGGGGGCTGATAACAAACCTAGTAAAATCATCAGAGTGAGATCATAAGTGTTACTGTACACTGGACATGAAAACAAAGACCAGTTCAGCAGCAGACATTGGTGTACTCTGCAGCCTGTGTTTTCTATTTCCCTTCCTCCCTGTTCCCACCCCCTCCTTTTTTTTTTTTTTAGGTTTTTTTTTTTTTTTGTGGGAGTTTTTTGTTTTGTTTTTAGTTTTTATTTACTTTACCTAGTATGGCTTTTTAGTTGCTTCTTAAGTCAGAAAACTTTCAGGAAGGTTTCCCTGTGCATTTGCACCAGATGAATGTTTGATGCTATGAAAAGCTTTCCATATCATCAAAACTAATTTGTGTAGATTTTTGCATGAAAAAAAATCATAAATTTCCCTCAAAATAGACTGTGTTGCAGTACACAAGTTGCCATAATAGTATAAAACAGTAAAATGTGCTTTTAAAAGCCATCCTTTTCATTTTCAGAGATAACATAAAGATCTTTGCATGAGGTAAATCTACAGCCTAGTTCATTTTTAGATTTTGTTGAGTCCTGTAAAGAAGAAGAAGAAAAAAGTTTCAGTTGTGGTAGAATACCGTGCTGTGTTTAAATGTTACTTGTTTTCAAACTTTGTTTTCTATGAAAATGATATGGAAACTTCTAAAATGGAATTTGGTGCATATGTACTGCTGAATAAAGACCGATGAAGAGGTTTGAGTAGATGTACAAATCAAGTAATGGTTTGAACACCTTTAATAATATGCCTAATCTGTTCAATTGTTTTAGAATCTTTTTATCTTAGATGTAGGCAGCCATGAACAATCTATTTTGAGCCACTTTAGGGAGAAAACTTTGTATTTTTAAAACTTGCATAAAAGTTATGCAAGTGGTTTTTATAAATTGGAATAATACCTCAGTTTTGAGGTTATGCACACTAAATTAAATGTGACATAAATTAATTTGTACAAAAAGAACTCTTTATAAGGTGGCTCATTGTAGGAAATCCTGTGCCTTCCCCTTTGAGCACAAGTGTTGCATGAACAACAGTTTGCTATAAGAAACATACCAGATTAGCCACCATTAGCATCTATATCTACTTTGTGTTTAAAAATCAACTGGTAATTCTGAAACACTGTAGAATGGATAAAAATTATTTTGTGATCATAACTCTTTGTTGAACTAGAGTATTTTTGCAGCATTCCTTGTCATCAGAAACATGGTTAAAGTTTAAAACTAGAAGCAGCAGAAAACTAGCTTGTAAAATTTATCCAAGTAGAGTGCAGGCTAGGCTATCTTGGGGAAATAAACATTAAAACTCAAAGCAATGTTTTACATGGGGCATGTGTGTGTGCTGTGTGGATTTTTTATATATATTAATGTAAAGTTAGAGTACAACTCAGTGGCTTGTGTTTGCTTGTCTTTCATAAGCTTTTAACATTGACCCAGCATTACAAAAGAAATTTCTTAAATTTTTTAATTTCAGTATAGACATGTTAATATTCCAACTGACTGAATTTGTTCAGCTGATGCCGTCTGTGCTTCTGCTTCTTCCCTGTCCAAACCAAGATTCTGACCTTCTTTCACTCCTTCGGCAAAGTGGACTGAGAGACAACCGGAGATATATTTTAAGTATTTCTATAACTTCAGCATATGGCTGCAAATGATAGAGTGCACACAAAGTATGGTTTTACAAATGGCATAAGTTACTAGAACATAAACATAACAGTGCTCTGCATAATTCTTGTTTCTTAGTGTACAAAAACCTGGTTAAAATTAAGCCAGTGAGGTTATAATAGGCCAAATGATTTTACAGAGTAATTTTCTTAACGAGTGCAGGACTTATATTAGCTTGATTAGTCAAGGCCTGCAGAAGAAGCTGATCTCAGAGAAGAACCTAAGCTGTCTTTTAAAGGGGCTCACCTGATTAAATCAGGCCTACCCCTTATTATCTCCCTTTTAATTGACCCAAAGGCAAACTGATGAGTACATTATTATACCTGCACTATCTCTTCCTCTTTACCCTATGCATGCATACTAAGTTGCCTCCAACTCTTTGTGACCCTGTAGGCTATAGCCCACCAGGCTCCTCTGTCCGGGCATGAATACTGCAGTAGGTTGCCATGCCCTCCTCCAGGGGATCTTCCTGATGCAGGGGTCAAACCCACATCTCAAGTGTTTTGCATTGGCAGGTGGATTCTTTACCACCAGTGCCTCCTGGGAAGCCTACTCTTTGGCCTAGTCACAGAGTGATATCCATCATGCTCAGATAATCCTGTCAACACTTGAATAAATGGAATTATAAAGGGTATGTATATCAGGGAATCTTGGAAGCCACCTTAAGAGTTCCTGTACCGCAAAGAAATACTAGCATTTAGAGCTGGAGCAATTTAGATGTGATCACCTAACGTATCACAAACTTATTTTTGGATGAAGGTCCCCTGTGAGAATCTAATGAACACTGCCCCAGCTTCCTTCCAAAATGCATATACATATAGTTGGGAGCTCAGTGGGAGTCTGAATTTCAGGATATGAACTGTCCGAGTCCTCCCTTTCAGATGATAGAGTTGCCAAGAGGTGACTTGACCAAGGTCACAACAGCTACTAAGGGCTAGATAAGACTCAGAGCTCAACTCATACAATAGGGGGCTATGCTTTCAATTACTGCTGCAAAACTCATTTAAATTTGTGAGCCAATGCAAAAAAGCATTTATGCAGCATTTCCTATTGTAGTTTGATAAATGACTAACACTAATTCTTACAGAAGCTTGTCTGTGAGTTTTGAAATTACAGTTGATGCTTGAACACCATGGACTTGGCAGGCCCACTTAATATGCCTTTTTTCCCCACTAAATATATACTACAAGGTCAACTGTACTTGAAATCAGCTGTCTCTAGATTACTTGTAATACCTAATACAGTATAGCTGCTATGTAAATAATTGTTAAGTACAGTGTAAATACTATATAGCTAATCCCTTAAATACAGCTGGGGTTAGGGCCACTGGCCCTCATCGATGGTTTTGCATCCAAGGATTCATATAAACAGGCCAATTTAGCTTGAACTAGAGAAGTTACCAGTTGTGAACTCCTGAGGCCTAATGGGTTATTTATCTCTTACACATGAAATTTTAAACATTTAAGGAGAAAATGGTTTTTCTTTTTAGCAGACACATTAATGAAGTGTATGCTTTTTAAAAATATAAAGAGTAATGAAATTTATATGCCTTTAAATAAAATCAAAGTGCACATTCATAGTCTTACTGTATTCAGTTAATTCCTAAATTAAGGTGAAAAAAATGAAGATTTATAAAGCCTATATTCTGGTGTGATCAGAAGCAACTGAACTGTAGTGTCACAGTGAATATTAACTATCATATCAGTAATGTACAGGAAGGTAGGTTTAATGTTTTTTCTGTAAGACAACCTCCAGTACCATTTAATTTGAACATGTCTTCTAAATGCAGGTTCTTTAAGGGACAAGTTTGGTTCAGGATGTCCATGTCAGGATGTACTGTTTGTAAAGTTGATTTGACAGCAGCTACTTTGTGTGTAAGGGCAGATGCTGCCCTGAAGATGCTTTCAGACTTACCTCTTAGCAGAGACCTACACTCATCGTATATGTTGTCCCAATTTCTGCCTTCTCCACAAATTTTGCAGCTCTAAATATGCTGCTTGCTCCAGGTTACTTAGTTTTTCCAAACTGTCAATTCTTCCAAGTTTATTCTTCATGAAGAAAAACTTTTATAACCTTTTCATTTCTATTATTCAAGCATGAATCCTGCTTTCCCTGACCATATCTTCTGATTTGTATAGCTCATGGATTCCTTGTTACTCTGTGACCTTACCCAAGATTTCCTCATCTATTTTTGTTCTTTTAACAACTGATAATCTGCTTAAATCTACATGCTGTCTGTTGGCACTCAGTCTCCAGTTACCTGCCTTCCAGATCATTCCTTCAGTGTCCCGTCTTTTCTAGTCCTTGGATTTTTGAGCTTTCCAAGGCATCTTTCCCCCATACTTTGTACATGGTTACCTTTTGACTGATGTTATAATTGGCTATTATAATGCTAATATCCAAACACTTGGACTCAGGAGGGTATGTCTCTTACCTCAAAAAGGGGGACTTCATGGGGGTTCAGTCCCTGATTAGGACTCAGCTTCCACTGCAGGGAGCACAGATTTGAACTCTGGTCAGAGAACTAAGATCCCACGTACTACACAGCCAGAAAAGATCATTCGGGATCATAATTGGATTTGGGAAGGAGTCGACACAGTGGTGGTCTCTGCTGCCTTACTCCATACTTGTTATTTCTTAGGGGTTGTCCCCCTGTTCAACTCATTAGCAGAGAATTTATCTGTAATATGTTATGGGTATTTTCTACTTTCAACCACTTCCCTTTGTACTTGCCAGTGTGCTCCCTCCATAAACAAATTATACTCTGCCTCAAATCTAGTAGCTCCCAGTGTGGTCTACAAGATCCCCCACCTGTGTGTGTATAACTGGTACAGAGAAACTGGTTTTCGCCTTTTTTTTCCTTTGAACCTGTTTAACAGGATGGTCATAGGAAAGCTGTTAAAGAGCTCCTATTGAAATACCTAAATGGTAACTTTGCTCTGGTCTGAGTCCGCTAGTGATCAGAGGTGCTGAAAGAGGACTGAAAAGTTTGTTTCCCCCTCAGCTCTCTTCCTGCACAACTTTTGTGCAGTTCTCCCCAGCTGCAGAGAGTAAGGAAAGCTCCAAGTAGCAGATAAGGAAGTGTCTTGTTTGGATCCCTATATTCCCAACCACCTTACATGTTAACATTCAGATGCCTGTCTCCTTCAGGAAGCCAAACACATCCCATACTGTCTACTACCCTCGCCATCCCCATCAGCGCTCACTTGACAGTGTGTGTTTCATACTAGAGTAATGTTTCCGTCTGTAGAGTCGGTTCCACTAAATTGTAAGCTCTTTAAGGGCAAAGTCAACAAGTAAAGCTCTGTAAATCCCATGAGAGTGACATGAGTTCTGTGGGCACTCAATAAAGGTTTGCGACTGCAATGCAACCTCTCACACGAACTGATTATGGTGACTATTTCTAAAATGCTTCAATTTGGAAATGTCCAATTTGCCTCATTGCATCTAAATTTTAGGATGTTTTCTATAGGAAGAGATACTTCATTCCTTGCCAGATGAATGCTCATTACTTCCTTTTCATCACTTTTGATCATTTACCAATGTCAGATCTGGATATCTGACGCTCACAGTATATTGCAGTGCATCCTCATGTGTCTTTAAAATACCAGCTCTGCATACTATAAAGCAGGGGGTGACCTAGTATCTAATACTATTGATGCAGTTAACTTTTGAAATGTCATTGAAATATCTTTGCATCATCATAGTGTTTTTACAAAGTAGCCAAACCATAAAGGTAAGTGATTACTGTCTTAGTCTATAGTATGAAATCAGAATGCTTTTTGGTTATTGATGTTGCAGTGTTCTTTACATAATAAGCTTTCTTATACCCGACTAGCAATTGACAAATTTTTGGATGCCAAAAATTATTAGGAGTAAGCACAAGAACTCTCGGTTTTATGTAGTCCTGATCTAAACAGTTGGATAATCACCATGGTATTCTTTTTTTTTTTTTTTTTTTTCTGGTCAGTGTCCCAGAGGCCTTAAGAACAAATACATATAGTGGCCCCTTTGACAGAGTCTTTGGCTTTAAAATCCTTGCTTTGCCACTTAACTCCTGTGGAACCTTGTAAAATTATTTAATGTGTTTCCTAGTTGTTCATCTGAAAAAATGGAAAATGTAATACCTACCCCAATGGGTTACTTTGTGGCTTAAATGAGTTAATTCATGTAAAACACTCAGAATAATCGTGTAAATAATAAAACAGCAGCAGGAGAAATTCCCTTTGGCTTCTGCTGAAGATAAAAGCAGAACCCTAATTCTTTACATTTGACAAATACCTGAGAACCCACTTTGGGCTAGGCATTAAATCAGGAGTTAGGGATACGAAGTCAATTAAAATGTATACTTGTTCTCAGTTTACTGAGGAAGAGGCAGTCATAAATGGAAAAACCAAAACTGCGGTAACAGGTGTGCATCATATTACCTTTGGTAAACCCCACAGTTTGGGGACTACATCAGTTTTTGATGGAGCATACAAAAAAAATTCCTGTCTCTTAAATTCATTATTTCCAACTTTAGACTTTATTTGGCTATTCAGGCTTTTTTTTTTTTTTCCTTTTTCCCCCAACAGCCCCCCCCCCCCCACCACACACACACACACACACAGTTTTTCTCTCATTCTTAGTAGGTTACCTTTCCTATTTTAGGGGTGGGTAGGTGACAAGAGAAACTATGAAAGAACCTTCCTCACCCTACTTCTAAACCTAACAGATTACTCACCCACTCCATCCTCTGTTAGAGGAGGTAGGTATCTTTCCTCATAAATAGGCCGTCCTGTTGTCTTCAGTCCTATCTCCTGCTGCTACTCAGGAGCCTCATGCTATGAATCACCACTCTTTTCTCCTTTGTATTCAACTATTGCCCTTCAGAGTGATCCTTCCTATTAACATTTGAACATGCAACAAATATTTCCCAACCTAAAAATGGGAGTGCAGCCCTCCCTCCGTTTCCAGTTCCTACCGCACCCTCCCCTTACCATCACAGCAAAAATTCTTTTAAGAAGTTTGCTCCATCTAATTGCTCAAGCCTCATTCTCAGCCCATTAGTCTCCTTTGCCCTCGTCACCCCATAGAGCCCTTGACATGATGCCTAAATCACCAGTTTTTGTCTTTGACTCCCAGAAAAATTAGACTCTTGACCGCTCCCATCTATCAATCACAGCCCTTTTCCTCGACCACTGCTACCTCCTTCTCTCTATCTCTCCCCTGCCCCTCAAACTCCCACCCAGCATTTTGTCTCCTTTCTAGCGCTTATGTTTCCTTTTCATTAAGTGTTTAAGAGGTTTAACTCTCAACCCAGGGTCCTCTCACACCAGTCTCCTTTAATCTGTGCAAGGATACGATAGTCACGCCACTTAGATGCCTGAAAAAGCAACCACAACGCAAACTTGTCCAACACTAAGCCTTGTGCTCTTCCTCTCCTACCCCCAAGTGTGTCCTCTTGGATTGTTCCCTATCTCAGTGAGTGTCAGCTCCCCTGAGTTCTAAATGACTGGTGGCATCCTTTCACTTATCTCCATTTCTGCCTCAGTCCAGCCATCATCTCTTTTCTTGAACCATTGTAAGTATATTAAAATGATCTGCCTTGACCACTCTGGCTCCCTTTCAGTTTGATCTCTGCATTAAAGCCAAAACGTGGGTTCAGTCCCTGGGTGGAGAAGATTCCATGGAGGAGGGGATGGCAACCCAACTCCAGTATTCTTGCCTGGAGAATCCCATGGACAAAGGAGCCTGGTGGGTTACATTTCATGGGGTCGCAGTCAGACACAACTGAAGTGACTTAGCACATACTCAAATTCAAATCTGTGTGCGCCAGTGTTGTTACTTAGAACGCTTCATATCTTCTCATTGCTTTTAGAATAAAAACCAACATTCTTTTTTCTTGGAGATTTTAATCATGCACAAGACAGAGTAAGATAATAAATCCTCAAGTGCCCATCACCCAATTTCAGCCGTCACCAACACATAGTCAATCTTTTTTGTTTTTTTTTCTTTTTGCTGCACCTTGGGGATCTTAGTTCCCCAACCAGGGATCAAACCCACGCCCCCTGCAATGGAAGTGCAGAGTCCAAACCACTGGACTGCCAGGGAAGTCTGATACATGATCAATCTTGTTTCCTCTCTGACCCACCCACATTTCCTATCTCACTAGTAGTATTTGGAAGCAAATCCTAGGTGTTATGTATCTCCAAAAAATTAAGAACTTTAAATTCAAATGTTAAAAAAATTAGCATTTAATAGCAAGTATCTAATCCATGTTCAAATGTCATTGTCCTAACCAAAGTGTTTAACATGGCCATAGCCTTTCCTTTTCTGGCCCCTGCCTGCTTCTCTAGCTGTTTTTTCACTCACACCACTCTTCTCTGTGCTTTGACTGCACTGGCTTTTTAGCTTCTCTCATCAGGCCTTTGATTTTGTTTGCTTTGCTGGAATATCACCTTCCCATTTCTTTGTTATTCCTCAGCTTGAGCATCACATTCTAAGGGACACCTGCACTTACTACCCAACTTAAAGTTTCTTTATTCACATACAACTTCATTCCTCTTCTTTGGAACACCAAGTTCACAAGACTAACATAGGAACCATATAGCATATCACCTAGAACCCTGGGGAAACACTCTTGGAGGACACAAACAAAACCTTGAGTGCACCAGGAGAAAGGAGTGACCCCACAAGATACTGAGCCAGACTTGCTTGTGAGTGTCCAGGAGTCTCCAGTGGAGGTGTGGGTTGACAGTGGGCTGCCGTGGGGTCAGGGGCACTGATAAGTCCTTTTCAAGGAGGTCGACACTGCGGCCATTACCCCTACTGTCATTTGGCCTGAGGCCAAACAACAGAGAGGCAACATCGCCCCACCAATCAACAGAAAATTGGATTAAATATTTACTGAGCATTGCCCCTCCCCCCACATCAGAACAAGACCCAGATTCCCCCACAGCCAATCCCTCCCATCAGGAAGCTTCTACAAGCCTCTTAGCCTTATCCATAAGAGGGCAGACAGAATGAAAACCACAATCGCAGAAAACTAACAAAACTGATCACATGGAGCATAGCCTTTTCTAATTCAATGAAACTATGAGTCATGCTGTGTAGGGCCACCCAAGACAGATGGGTCATGATGGGGAGTTCTAACAAAACGTGGTCCACTGGAGAAGGGAATGGAAAACCACTTCAGTATTGTTGCCTTGAGAACATCATGAACAGCTTGAAAAGGCAAAATGATATGACACTGAAAGATGAACTCCCCAGGTCAGTAGGTGCCCAATATGCTACTGGAAAAGAGTGAAGAAATAACTCCAGAAAGAATGAATAGATGGAGCCAAAGGGAAAAAAAAAAACAAACACCCAGTTGTGGATGTGACTGGTGATAGAAGTAAAGTCTGATGTTGTAAAGAGCAATATTGCATAGGAACCTGGAATGTTAGGTCTGTGAATCAAGGCAGATTGGAAGTGGTCAAGTGACTGCAGCCATGAAATTAAAAGACGCTTACTCCTTGGAAGAAAAGTTATGACCAACCTAACAGCATATTGAAAAGCAGAGATATTACTTTGCCAACAAAGGTCTGTCTAGTCAAGACTATGGTTTTTCCAGTAGTCATGTATGGATGTGAGAGTTGGACTGTGAAGAAAGCTAAGCACTGAAGAATTGATGCTTTTGAACTGTGGTGTTGGAGAAGACTCTTGAGAGTCCCTTGGACTGCAAGGAGATCCAACTAGTCCATTCTGAAGGAGATCAGCTCTGGGATTTCTTTGGAAGGAATGATGCTAAAGCTGAAACTCCAGTACTTTGGCCACCTCATGCAAAGAGTTGACTCATTGGAAAAGACTCTGATGCTGGGAGGGATTGGGTGCAGGAGGAGAAGGGGACAACAGAGGATGAGATGGCTGGATGGCATCACTGACTTGATGGAGGTGAGTCTGAGTGAACTCTGGGAGTTGGTGATGGACAGGGAGGCCTGGCATGCTGCGATTCATGGGGTCGCAGAGAGTCTGACAAGACTAAGCGACTGAACTGAACTGAAACAGGAGATGGCAAGAGTGAGCATTGACATTTTAGGTATAGGTGAACTAAAATGGACTGGAATGGGTGAATTTCACTCAGATGACCATTTTATCTACTACTGTGGGCAAGAATCCCATAGAAGAAATGGAGAAGCCCTCATAGTCAACAAGAGTCCAAAGTGCAGTACTTGGGTGCAATGTCAAAAATGACAGAATGATCTCTGTTCATTTCCAATGCAAACCATTCAATATCACAATAATCCAAGTCTATGCCCTAACCACTAATGCCAAAGAAGCTGAAGTTTAATGGTTCTATGAAGACCTACAAGACCTTCTAGAACTAACACCAAAAAAAAAAATATATATATATATCCTTTTAATCATAAGCAACTGGATGCGAAAGTAGGAAGTCAAGAAATACTTGGAGTAATAGGCAAGTTTGGCTTGGAGTACAAAATGAGGCAGAGCAAAGGCTAACAGAATTTTGCCAAGGGAATACACTGGTCATAGCAGACACCCACTTCCAAAAACACAAGAGATGACTCCACATGTGAACATCACTAGATGGTCAATACTGAAATCAGATTGACTATATTCTTTGCAGCCAAAGATGGAGAAGCTCTATACAGTCAGCAAAAACAAGACTGGGTTCTGCTGTGGCTCAGATCAGTTCAGTTCAGTTCAGTTCATTTCAGTCGCTCAGTCGTGTCCGACTCTGCGACCCCATGAATCACAGCACGCCAGGCCTCCCTGTTCATCACCAACTCCTGGAGTTCACTCAGACTCACCTCCATCAAGTCAGTGATGCCATCCAGCCATCTCATCCTCTGTTGTCCCCTTCTCCTCCTGCACCCAATCCCTCCCAGCATCAGAGTCTTTTCCAATGAGTCAACTCTTCACATGAGGTGGCCAAAGTACTGGAGTTTCAGCTTTAGCATCATTCCTTCCAAAGAAATCCCAGGGCTGATCTCCTTCAGAATGGACTGGTTGGATCTCCTTGTGGTCCAAGGGACTCTCAAGAATCTTCTCCAACACCACAGTTCAAAAGCATCAATTCTTCAGTGCTCAGCCTTCTTCACAGTCCAATTCTCACATCCATACATGACCACAGGAAAAACCATAGCCTTGACTAGACAGACCGTAGTCGGCAAAGTAATGTCTCTGTTTTTGAATATACTATCTAGGTTGGTCATAACTTTTCTTCCAAGGAGTAAGCGTCTTTTAATCTCATGGCTGCAATCACCATCTGCAGTGATTTTGGAGCCCCCCAAAATAAAGTCTAACACTGTTTCCACTGTTTTCCCATCTATTTCCCATGAAGTGATGGGGCAGGATGCCATGATCTTCGTTTTCTGAATGTTCAGCTTTAAGCCAACTTTTTCGCTCTCCTCTTTCACACCTTATTGCAAAAATTCAGACTTAAATTGAAGAAAGTAGGGAAAACCACTGGATCATTCAGGTATGACATAAATCAAATCCCTTATGATTACACAGTGGAGGTGACAAATAGATTCAAGAGACTAGATCTGATAGAGTGCCTGAAGAACTATTGATGGAGGTTCATAACACTACAGGAGGCAGTGATCAAAACCATCTCCAAGAAAAAGAAATGCAAAAAAGGCAAAATGGTTGTCTGAGGAGGCCTTACAAATAGCTGAGAAAAGAAGAGGAGTGAAAGGCAAAGGAGAAAAAGAAAGATATATCTGAATGCAGAGTTCCAACGAATGACAAGGAGAGATAAGTAAGCCTTCCTAAATGATCAATGCAAAGAAATAGAGGAAATAATAGAATGGGAAAGACTAGAGATCTCCTCAAGAAAAGAGAGATACTAAGGGAACATTTCATGCAAAGATGGACACACTAAAGGACAGAAATGGTATGGACCTAACAGAAGCTGAAGATATTAAGAGGAGGTGGCAAGAATACACAGAAGAACTGTACAAAAAAGATCGTAATGACCCAGATAACCATGACAGTGTGATCATTCACCTAGAGCCAGACATTCTGGAATGCAAAGTCAAGTGGCCCTTGGCCCTTAGGAAGCATCACTATGAACAAAGCTCTTGGAGGTGATGGAATTCCAGCTGAGCTATTTCAAATCCTAAAAGATGATGCTGTGGAAGTGTTACACTCAATATGCCAGCAAATTTGGAAAACTCAGCAGTGGCCACAGGACTGGAAAATGTCAGTTTTCATTCCAATCCCAAAGAAAGGCAATACCAAAGAATGCTCAAACTACCACACAATTGCACTCATCTCACATACTAGTAAAGCAGTGTTCAAAACTCTCCAAGCTAGGCTCCAAAAGTATGTGAACCGTGAACTTCCAGATGTTCAAGCTGGATTTAGAAAAGGCAGAGAAACCAGAGATCAAATTGCCCACATTCGTTGGATCATAGAAAAAGCAAGAGAATTAAAAAAAAATCATCTACTTCAAAGACTATGCCAAAGCCTTTGGCTGGATCACATTCTTAAAGAGATGGGAATACCAGACCACCTTACCTGCCCCCTGAGAAATCTGTGTGCAGGTCAAGAAGTAACAGTTATAACTGGACATGCAAAAACAGACTGGTTCCAAATTGGGAAAGGAGTACATCAGGTTGTATATTGTCACCTTGCGTATTTAACTTACATGCAGGGTACAGCATGCCAAATGCCAGGCTGGATGAAGCATAAGCTGGAATCAAGATTGCTGGGAGAAATATTAATAACCTCAGATATGCAGATGACACCACCCTTATGGCAGAAAGCAAAGAGGAACTAAAGAGCCTCTTGATGCAAGTGAAAGAGGAGAGTGAAAAAGCTAGCTTAAAACTCAGCACTCAAAAAACTAAGATCATGGCATCTGGTTCCATCACCCCATAGCAAATAGATGAGGAAAACAATGGAAACAGTGACAGATTTTATTTTCCTGGGCTCCAAAATCACTGCAGGTGGTGACTGCAGCCATGAAATTAAAAGAAGTTTGCCTCTTGGAAGAAAAGCTCTGACTAAACTAGATGACATATAAAAAAGCAGAGATATTACTTTGCCGACAAAGGTCCATCTAGTCAAAGCTATGGTTTTTCCAGTAGTTGTGTATGAATGTGAGAGTTGAGCCATAAAGAAAGCTGAGCACCAAAGAATTGATGCTTTTGAACCGTGGTATTGGAGAAGACTCTTGAGAGTCCCTTGGACTGCAAGGAGATCCAACCAGTCCACACTAAAGGAAATCAGCCCTGGATATTCATTGGAAGGACTGATGCTGTAGCTGAAACTCCAATACTTTGGCCACCTGATGCAAAGAACTGACTCCGTAGTAAAGACCCTGATGCTGGGAAAGATTGAAGGCAGGAGGAGAAGGGGATGACAGAGGATGAAATGGTTGGGTTTCATCACCAACTCAATGGACATGAGTTTGAGCAAGCTCTGGTAATTGGTGATGGACAGGAAAGCCTGGAGTGCTGCAGTCCAAAAGAGTGAGACGCAAGTGAGTGGCTGAACGGAACTGAACTAGAACGTAGAGCATAAATATTCTCTAGATAAATGAATAAGTAGATTTATGGGAGCAAAGAGTTTGGGTACTTAATCCAGATTGGGGCAGAGTCACTAGGGAAGACTTCTTGAAGGAAGTAGGACCTCCTGACTGGCTCAAGAGTTAGCCAGATGAGGTGGGGTCAAGTGCCTTCCCCTGACAGGGAAGGGAGGGAAAGAACTGAATCACTTTTAGTCTAAAAGTTTACATCAGGATCGGTGGGAAGGGACCAGAAGAAGACACAACACAAAATACGCTTTATTTAGGAGCGCAGACAGGGATTTTCAGTGGGAGAGTGACATTGTCAAATCTGAATTTACAAATCACTTTATCAGCTTTGTTGAACATGGATTTCAGGAAGAAAAGAAAAGAGACATGAAGACCAATTAAGAAGCTCTTAAGTGTTACTGGGCAAGAAAAAAGGAATTATTGAAGAGAGGTATGCACAGTAGAAATAGAGAAGAGGGAATAGCCTTAAAAATGTAAGGTATTGTTGTTTAGTCACTAAGTCGTGTTCGACTCTGTAACCCGTGAGCTGTAACCTGGCGGGCGCCTCTCTCCATGGGATTTTCCAGGCAATACTGGAGTGGGTTGCCGTTTACTACTCCAAGGGAGCTTCCTGACCCAAGAATCCAACTCGTGTCTCCTGCTTGGCAGGCAGATTCTTTACCACTGAGTCACTTGGGAAGCCAGTTTAAGGTATGTCCATTATCAGTTGTCTTTCAGCTCCAAGTCCACTCTTCTTTGCCCGATTTTATGACATTGGAGCTGGACCATGTAAATGTTTTCCCATTACCAGCTAGCACAGTGTTAGGCTTTGTCAATAGAGAACGTTGGAGTAACACCACAGACTACTGTAGTGGGAAGACATTTCAGGATGCCTGTTGTCCATTTTTATTATTCACACTAGAGCCCAGAGAGCCTGAGGGACTGGCTCGTGTTGTGCCTTCAGGTCACACACTCAGCATGGCAGCTGCCTCAGAGCAGCTCCAACAGGCTGCTTCCGCAGCAATGTAGGAATGTGCATGTCATACAGGAGATAGGATGAAAATTTATGGATAGTTGGAATGTTATCCGGGCTTCCCTGATACCTCAGTTGGTAAAGAATCCACCTGCAATACAGGAGACCTCGGTTTGATTCCTGGGTTGGGAAGATCCTCTGGAGAAGGGATAGGCTACCCACTCCAGTATTCTTGGGCTTCCCTTGTGAGTCAGCTGGTAAATAATCTGCCTGCAATATTTGAATGATTATGCCAAACTTTTAACTGTGTAGATTACAACAAACTGTGGAAAATTCTTCAAGAGATGGGAATACCAGACCACCTTACCTGCCTCCTGAGAAATCTGTTTGCAATTTGAAACAGTGGACAGGTTCCAAATTGGGAGAGGAGTATATCAAGGCTATATATTGTCACCCTGCTTATTTAACTTATATGCAGAGTACATCATGAGAAATGTCGGGCTGGATGAAGCACAAGCTGGAATCAAGATTGCAGGGAGAAATATCAATAACCTCCGATATGCAGGTTATACCATCCTTATGGCAGAAGCAAAGAGGAACTAAGGAGCCTCTTGATGAAAGTGAAAGAGGAGAGTGAAAAAAGCTGGCTTAAAATTCAGAAAACTAAGATCATGGCATCTGGTTCCATCACTTCATGGCAAATAGATAGGGAAACAATGAAAACAGTGACAGACTTTATTTTCTTGGGCTCCAAAATCACTGCTGATGGTGACTGCAGCCATGAAATTAAAAGACGCTTGCTCCTTGGAAGAAAAACTCTGACCAAACTAGACAACATATTAAAAAGCGGAGACATCACTTTGCCAACAAAGGTCTGTCTAGTCAAAGCTATGGTTTTCCCAGTAGTCATGTATGGATGTGAGAGTTGGACTATAAAGAAAGCTGAGCACCGAAGAATTGATGCTTTTGAACCATGGTGTTGGAGAAGTCGCTTGACAGTCCTTTGGAGTGCAAGGAGATCCAACCAGTCAATCCTAAAGGAATTCAGCCCTGAATATTCATTGGAAGGACTGATGTTGAAGCTGAAACTCCAATACTTTGGCCACTGATGTGAAGAACTGACTCACTAGGAAAGATCCTGATGCTGGGAAAGATTGAAGGCAGAAGGAAAAGGGGTTGATAGAGGATGAAATGGTTGGATGGCATCACCAACTCGACGGACATGAGTTTGAGAAAGCTCCGGGAATTGGTGATGGACTGGGAAGCCTGGCATGCTGCAGTCCATGGAATCACAAAGAGTCGGACACAACTGAGTAACTGAGCTGCACTGAACTGGAATGTTATCCAAAGAATAACTTTATAAGAAATGTGCCAGATTAAGACAAAACATTAAATGCCACTGCAGGAAATTGATGTAATCTCAAATTATATAAAATCTCAAAAGTCAATAATAAGAAAACACAATTTAAAATGAGAAAAATTTTGCACAGACATTTCAGGAAAATGACATGTGGATAACAAACACATGAAAAGATGTTCAGCATCATTAGTGACGAGAGAAGTGTGAATAATGACTGCAAGATACCACTAAACTCCTAAATTAGAATGGTTAAAATTTAAAAACAAAACCAAGGCCAAATAACTGACAATGCCAATTATTGACAAGGATGCAAAGCAACTTGCACTCCCTCACATTCCTGGAGAGAACCCAAGATGACCCAGTCACTTCAGAAAACCGTCTGGCAGTTTGTTATAAAGTTAAACACACACTTAACCCTGCAACCAGCAGTCTACTCCTAGATATGACCTCAAGTGAAATGAGAACTTCATTCACAGGGAAACCTGCATGTGAATGTTTATAGCTGCATTATTCATCACCACCCAGTACTGCAAACCACCCCCATTCCTTCAACTGGAGAATGGATAAACAAGTACATCCATATAATGGATTATTCAGTTCAGTTCAGTTCAGTCACTCCATTGGGCCCAACTCTTTGCAGCTCCATGAATCGCAGTATGCCAGGCCTCCCTGTCCATCACCAACTCCCAGAGTTCACTCAGACTCACCTCCATCGAGTCAGTGATGCCATCCAGCCATCATCCTCAGTCGTCCCCTTCTCCTCCTGCCCCCAATCCCTCCCAGCATCAGAGTCTTTTCCAGTGAGTCAGCTCTTTGCATGAGGTGGCCAAAGTACTGGAGTTTCAGCTTCAGCATCATTCCTTCCAAAGAATACCCAGGGCTGATTTCCTTTAGAATGGACTGGTTGGATCTCCTTGCAGTCCAAGGGACTCTCAGGAGTCTTCTCCAACACCACAGTTCAAAAGCATCCATTCTTCGGCGCTCAGCTTTCTTCACAGTCCAACTCTCACATCCATACATGACCTAAAAAACCATGGCCTTGACTAGACGGACCTGTGTTGGCAAAGTATTAGTCATCAATAAAAACAAACTGATAAAAACAACATGAACGAATTTCAGATGCCCTATGCTAAGTGAAAGCCACTTGATTTTCACTCCAGTTACACCATAATCTGGACAAGGCAAACTGTAAGGACAAAACATTGATCAGTGGTCTCCTGGGACTAGGTGGGAGAGAAAAGGGCACAAGAGAAATTTTTAGAGTGATGATAAAGTGCTATATCTTGATTGTAGTGGCGATTACACAAGTGTATTTATTTGTCAAAATTCATAGAACTGTCCACTAAAATGGATTAAATTCGCTATAAAATATACTTAAAGTTTTTTTATAATGCTATTGCTTGCTGAACACAAGTGGAGATTTGAATTTTAAAAATCTCTTAAGTTACCAATATGTCAGCTCTCCTGAGTTGATCTTTTAAAAGAAAAAAATATGAACAGAAATATGAAAATTCTGAAAAGGAGTACTTACTAGCTCTGCTGTGTTGTAAAATATATATAAAATTTTAATTAAAACAGTATAGAACTGGCTTATTAATAATAATTTACAAGAGGCAAATTTTCTGAAAGTCTAGAAATAGATCTAAACACATTTAGAAACATAGTGCTTTATGTTAATAGCAGCATCTCAAATAAATGGGAAATGATGAATTATTCAATAAATAGTAATAGAAAACTGAGTAGCCATCTGGAAAGAAAATTGGTTTATATATCACACTGCATATCAGGAAAAAAACCAAATGAATAAAAGTAAAAAAAAACCCAAAACACTGATACTATGGAAGTGCTAGTGGAAAGCCATGAAAGGGTCATTTTATAAATGAAAAGGGGGAATTTTTATTGTTCGTTCACTCATTCACTCACTCAAATATTTATGTCTCAAGGGGGGATTTTTTTCAAGAATAATACAAAAACTCAGAAACACCATAAATAAGAAATTGATTACTTGCATAATAATTAAAGAAATCTCTGCAAGAAAATCTTCGGAAGAAAGAAAACTTCAAAAGAAAAACAACGGAGAAAAGTATTCATAATCATCCTAGAGGAAGAATCCATCTTTCTAACATGAAAAGATCCTACAAATCAGTTTTTAAAGGTTCAATGGAAAATAGATGAAATATATAAACAGTTTAGAAACTATAAATGGCTCTATTCTGACTTAAGTTGAGTCCTCCTAAAATTCATATGTTGAAGTCTAACACTTGGTACCACAGAATGTGACCTTATTTAGAGATAGGTTCTATAAAAATATAATTAAGTTAAAATGAAGTGATTTCCAGGTGGTATTAGTGGTAAAGAATCTGCCTGCAGTGCAGGAGACTGGGATTTGATCCCTGGTTTGGGAAGATCCCCTGGAGGAGGGCATGGCAACCCACCCCAGTATTCTTGCCTGGAGAAGCCCATGGACAGAGCAGCCTGACCAGCTACAGTTCATAGGGTCACACAGAGTGAGACACGACTGAAGTGACTAAGCAGCAGCAGCAACATTCATATAATGGAATATTTTACACTTACTAATAAAATTAAGAAAGACTGTTTGTGTACTGATACAGAAAAATTTCCCAAATATTGAAAAAGCAAAATATATAACTGGGTACAGTGTTTTTCTGTGTGTGTATGTCTATATATAAACATTTGCTTGAATATGTTTAAAATATCTCTGGAAGTTTTGTTGTTTTTGCTCAGTTGTTCAGTCATGTCCGACTTTTTGTGACCCCATGGACTGCAGCACACCAGGCTTCCCTGTCCGTCACCGTCTCCCGGAGTTTGCTCAAACTAGAAGGGTATGCACAAGAAAATATTAACACTGAATTCTCTTTGGAGAGGAACTGGGATCCTGAAGGGCATGGTTGGAGAGACACCTTTTAAAACATGACGCTTTTAAAAACTTCTTTTTGAATTTTGTACCATGTGTGTACCAAATGGCTTGTTGGGTGGCTCAGCAGTAAGGAATCCACCTGCAATGCAGGAGATGCAGGAAAAAACCGGTTTGATCCCTGGATTGGGTAGATCTCCTAGAGGAGGGCATAGCAACCCACTCCAGTAGTCATGCCTGGAGAATCACATGGACAGAGGAGCCTTGCAGGCTACAGACTGTGGGGTCACAAAGAGTCAGAGACAGCTGAAGCGGCTGAACACACAACACAGAGTCATCATATGTGTAATATAAATAAATATTAATATATACCTTCTACATAAATACACTTTCTTTTTTTCTGCCACAAGGTGGCAGTGTGAAAAGGCTTTATGGAAGCCTTTTGAAATTGGTCTCATGACAAATTTTTATTTGGCTTATAATTTTCAAGGATCTAACTGGAGGGTTGAAAATATATAAAATATATTCTCATACAAGACAATTATTTTGGGGGTCATGTAAGTATTTTTCCTTGAGTTCCCTAGTTTTTTAATCATAGTCAATTTTGTTCTCTTTTTGCTTTAAGCAAAGCACTGTAGGTCCTTGGTAAAATAAACAGTGGATAGGACAAAGGGCTTTTTATGAAACATCAGTCTTCCTCTCCATTCCAGTTTCATTCCCCAGGGACAACTATCTTTATTATAATTGGGATCACACATAAAACTTTGCATAGTATGCATATATCTCTGGTTTTTATTTTACCAACATTAGATAGTATGTGCTTCCTACAGATGAAAGACAAACTCTACTCCCTCAAATTACCCTCTCTTCTTTTCTTACCAATTTTTGATAAGTTATTTGTGAATTCTCCTATTGGTTACCTTTATACTTTAAATTGTTCGTTTAAGTCTCCAGTTCTTGTCAACTTTCAACATCATCTCTTAACCTCCTGACATATTAGATAAGGGTGTTACCATCTCAGCTCTTTTCTCCACTCCTCTCATCCACCTCCCAACTTTTGTTAGCTTTACTTTAAAAAAAAAAAAGCTTGGTTGAGATATAATTTACAATTTAAGGTTGACCCATTTAAAGTGTGCAACTCAAATTTTTTGTGTGTATTTACAGTTGTGCAACATCACCATAATCTCAGATTAGAACATTTTCATGACCCTTCAAAAGAAACCCCATTTCCATTAGCTCTCCATCCCCATTTCTACACAGCCTTATGCATCCCTAACCTGCTTTCTGTCTTCATAGACCGGCCTATTCTGGACACTTCTTGGAACTGAAATCATGCAATATGTAGTCTTTTGTGACTAGCTTCTTTCACTTTGCAAAATGCTTTTGAAGCGTGTACCCTATTCCTTCTTTATTGCTGAATAATACCTCATTGTGTGGATATACCACGTTTTGTTTTTCCGTCTTGGTTGATATACATTTTTTGTCATTTCCACTTTTGTTTTGCTATTATGAATAATGTTGCTATAAACTATTAGACTGATTTTTCACTTTATTCTGTACCCGTATTCTGTAAAGCTGTCTTTAACCATGTATTATAATCACATAATCATGTGTTATAATCATCTTGTCTGTCTTGCCTATAGTTTGATTCGAAACGTTGCTCTACTACAAAGCCACAGTTATCAACACAGTATGGTACTGGCACAAAGACAGAAATATAGATCAATGGAACAAAATAGAAAGCCCAGAGATAAATCCACGCACCTATGGACATCTTATCTTCAACAAAGGAGGCAAGAATATACAATGGATTAAAGACAATCTCTTTAACACGTGGTGCTGGGAAAACCGGTCAACCACTTGTAAAAGAATGAAACTAGAACACTTTCTAACACCGCACACAGAAATAAACTCAAAATGGATTAAAGATCTAAATGTAAGACCAGAAACTATAAAAGCCCTAGAGGAGAACATAGGCAAAATACCCTCCGACATAAATCACAGCAGGATCCTCTATGACCCACCTCCCAGAATACTGGAAATAAAAGCAAAAATAAACAAATAGGATCTAATTAAAATTAAAAGCTTCTGCACAAAAAAAAAATAAAAATAAATAAAAGCTTCTGCACAACAAAGGAAACTATAAGCAAGGTGAAAAGACAGCCTTCGGAATTAGAGAAAATAATAGCAAATGAAGCAACTGACAAACAACTAATCTCAAAAAAAAAAAAAACAAGCAACTTATACAGCTCAATTCCAGAAAAATAAATGACCCAATAAAAAAATGGGCCAAAGAACTAAATAGACATTTCTCCAAAGAAGACATACAGATGGCTAACAAACACATGAAAAGATGCTCAGCACCACTCATTATCAGAGAAATGCAAATCAAGACCACAATGAGGTACCATTTCACACCAGTCAGAATGGCTGCAATCCAAAAGTCTACAACCAAAAAACAACAACAACAAAAAACAAAAGTCTACAAGCAATAAATGCTGATGAGGGTGTGGAGAAAAGGGAACCCTCTTATACTGTTGGTGGGAATGCAAACTAGTACAGCCACTATGGAGAACAGTGTGGAGATTCCTTAAAAAACTGGAAATAGAACTGCCTTATGACCCAGCAATCCCACTGCTGGGCATACACACCGAGGAAACCAGAATTGAAAGAGACACATGTACCCCAATGTTCATTGCAGCACTGTTTATAATAGCCAGGACTTGGAAACAACCTAGATGTCCATCAGCAGATGAATGGATAAGAAAGCTGTGGTACATATACACAATGGAGTATTACTCAGCCATTAAAAAGAATACATTTCAATCAGTTCTAATGAGGTGGATGAAACTGGAGCCGATTATACAGAATGAAGTAGGCCAGAAAGAAAAACAACAATACAGTATACTAACACATATATATGAAATTTAGAAAGATGGCAATGATGACCCTGTATGTGAGACAGCAAAAAAGACACAGATGTATAGAACAGTCTTTTGGACTCTGAGGGAGAGGGAGAGGGTGGGATGATTTGGAAGAATGGCATTGAAGCATGTATACTACCATGTAAGAAACAAATCACCAGTCTAGGTTCGATACAGGATACAGGATGCTTGGGGCTGGTGCACTGGGATGACCCAGAGAGATGATATGGGATATTGGGAGGGTGGTGGGAGAGGGGTTCAGGATTGAGAACTCATGTACACCCGTGGTGGATTCATGTCAATGTATGGCAAAACCAATACAGTATTGTAAAGTAAAATAAATAAATAAATAATAAAGGGCAAAAATAAATAAACAAATAAACGTTGAAACATAATGGATATGGTTATATTATTGTGTATATGTTGCTCACTACGAGAGCCAAATAGTGCACTAGGATTATATTAACTTCGCTACAAAACTGACATGAAGTTCTTTATCCCCCTGAAGTGTCTCTTCCAGAGCCTTCTACTGTCTGTCCCAATGTAGAGTCACTGCAAGAGGTCATCTGGGGATTGATAACTCATGGGAAGATCCCACATCTTTCTCTTTTTTGTTTATTCTTTTTGTTTTAAGGTCATTCATCCTCAGGTCACTTCCTCAGAAATAGTTGATGGAGATAAATTTTTGACATATTTGAATATCTGAAGATATCTTTACATTACTTTCACATTAATTTGACATATAATTCTATAATGAAGTATAGAATCCTTCACTCAAATCTAGAATTCTCAGAGCCTTGAAGAAATTACTCGTCTGCTGGCACCTAATATTACTGTTGGTAGTTCGTATAACAGTGGGATTCTCATTCCCTTTTTGGTAATCTGTTAATCCTCCTTCCCCTCTGAATCTTTTTATGATCTCTTTATACCTGGTGTTTTGAAACTTAATGATGATGGTGTCAAGCACGAATTTTGCCTCATTTATCATGTTAGGCAGACTCATGTCTTTCTTCAGATTTTGGAAATGTTTTGTCCTTTTTTTAAAAAAAAAAATCTTCTCCATTTTCTTACTTCTCTTTTTCTTTCTTTTGGTGGAGGATGTAAATGTTGACCCTTAGACGGTACTTTTCATCTCATCCCTTGTCTGTTTTTTCTTGATGTCCTGGGAGGGTTGTTTGTTTGGTTTTTTTTACTTTGTTATTTGGTTAATTGTTAATTACCCCTCAAGGAAATCCTGTTATTGTTTAGTCACTAAGTCATGTCCAGTTCTTTTCTGACCCCATTGACTGTGTAGCTTGCCAGGCTCTGTCCATGGGATTCTCCAGGCAAGAATACTGAAGTAGGTTGCCTTTTCTTTCCCCAGGAGATCTTCCTGACCCAGGGATTGAACCTGAATCTCCTGCATTTGCAGGCAGATTCTTTACCACTGAGCCACCGAAGAAGTATTTTCCTTTAACAGTTCTCTAATTTTCTTTATTCACTTTGGCAATTTTTGTTTCTCATTTTCAAGCAGCTTTATTTATAGTTTTGAATGTTCCTTCTTCGTTGCATTCTATTCTTGTTTTATGGATTACTGAGTTCTTAAATCTCTTTCAAGTGTTAATTAGAGAGCCATTTACCCCTCTATTCCCCAAATTATATTTGTTTTTTTCTGTGATCAGGTGCTTTGCTTGCCTGGATCCTTATCTTTCTTGCCATTGTTACTTAAACACAGTGATCTTTGGTGTTCTGCTCATCTTTAAGACTGAAGGATCAGATTGATTGTTCTAGGTCACTGATGTGTTTTCTCTATTACACTGTAGGTCTTTTTTTCCCCCCCAAGATATCTCTTCTTAAACTGACAAGGCTGAGAATTTTTCATGATTTAAGGAGGTCTTGTTGACTGCAGACTTGCTTTAAAGTGTGTGGCTAAGATGCTGATCATCTACCCAAGAGCCTCAACATTTCAGACTAAGGAGAAGGAAGCCTTAGTTCTTCCCAAGCAGATCCATATCTCTGGGTAAATGCTCGCTTGTTTTTGTTTTCAGTTTGTTGCATTCAAGATAAATGTCAGTTGTTTTACTTGCATATAGGCATAGGCAGGTCATTGAAGGGCCAAATGTTCACCTTCAATGTACCCTTGTTCCAGACCCACCTCATCTCTCTCTCCACCATCCCAGTTCCTGGCCTAGTGTCTCCCCAGATTTCCGCCCTAGCGTTGGCTCTTACCTCCACTTCAGTCTCTTTAGACTTGCACTGTGGGCTTCCTCCACTCTGATTAGCCCGCTCCTACTTCTCATCTTCTTGAAATCACTTGATGCCCCTCTTCTGATGATGCACCCTTTCACTTAGCGTCCTTACCTGTAAAGGTTTGTTTCTTTTTGCTCTTTTACATGGTCATTTTAATTTCAGCATTTCAACAAGTTCTTATATGGAAATACATATGTTCCATCACCATATTGAACTGGAATACTCTGGTGATGATTCTTAGTTCTGCTTTTATCTTTTTTCTCCAGATCATGTGTGTGCACGTGTATGTGTGGAAGTATGTGTGTGTGTTTATAGCAGCAGTTTGCAACCCTAGTACATGTCATCCTATAAAATTTGGAAATATGGGAAAATAAAAAATATCTATTACTCACCAGAAATAATTAGTTGCCATTATGGTGTATTTATTTTCAGTCTTTTCAATATGCATATGATCTATTTTTAAAAACAGACTTAATGTTATATCAAGTACAATTATTTTTTACCAAGTACAACTTTATATCCTGCTCTTTTTACTTGTATCATAAACAATTTCTCAAGTCACTAAGTGATCTTCTCTGATATGGTTTGTAATGGCTACATAGTATTTCACAATACAGATAGACCATCATTCACTTACTAATTCTGTTGTTGACCATTCTGCTTGGTTCCGGGTTTTTTTGTTGGTTTCTTAATTTGTTATCATAGAATATATCTATCACCCCTAGCCTTTTTGTGTGCTTTGATTTTTTATTCATTTATTTATTTTTATAAGTCCTTTCTTAATATTTATTTGTCTTTGTTGGAATTTAGTTGCAGCTCAGTTGCCTCATGGCATGTGGGATCCTAGGTCCCCAACCAGGGATCAAACTGATGTCTCCTGCTTTGGAAGGTGGATCCTTAACTATTGGACCACGAGAGAAGCCCCTCTTTTGTGTTTTTTTACTAGTCTTAATTGCAGCTCAGAACTGTACTCTGTCTGATTTATACAGTGAAGAACTTATTAAAAGGAAAGCAGATATCCCACAAAATTACCACAAATCACAGGGAATTTATGATTTATTAACACGTGTATTGCACAGGTTCAGGTAAGGGCTTCTCTTCTCTTAGTCATGGAGAAGAAGCCATCACTGTGGCCTTCCTGCTCTGAGAGGTCCCCTTTACCTATCGCGTGGAGCTCACTGGATAGCATGTCTCCTAGATGTTCCCTTTTTCATTCCATTCCCCTCCTCCTTCCCCTTCCCCCATCCTTTCTAGTCAGGCTTGCCCCTGAAATTTGTCAGGTCTGGGGCAAAAGTACAAATTTGAATCAATATTACTATGTCTAAATATTTAAGTGTTACAAATTATCCTAAAATTTTTTAAAAATTTGTTCTATCTTCCTCCCTTGACATTCCTAGTAATCTGGAAGGCTGAGTTCTAGGTTAGAATTCTTGTTCTGCACCAGGATGTGATGGTACAGGATAAACCAGCACCAGTCTGCAGCCTCAGGCCCTTGGTCCACCCTGCTTCTTTTCCACCTTCTACTCAACCCTTTGCCTGCCTGCGGCTGCCAGGAAATAAAGTCCTGAAAGTGGCTCCAAGTTTGGCCAGAATCCTGGGGCCACAGTACACAGCATGGTCCAGAAGAGGGGGGATGTATACCCCCACACTCCTTGCTTGTGTGGGGTATATAACCAAAGAAGCACCGGAGGTGATCCACGTTGGTCCAAAGTGAAGCTATTTGGTCCAGTTCAGACTTACTTTTCCCCGAAGCCTCCTTTGTTGCTGAGAGTTCATAGTGATCTCACCTTTACCTTCGATGTTCCCAGAGCATTCAACATTGCTTATCACTCATCTGAGCTTTTAATCACATGTTCACTGTGCTGTTGTTCAGCTATTTCCTTACAGTGTAGGTTTCCTGGCTTCCCAGCTAGAAGACCTGGGTTCATATCTGTTAAGTGTCAAATATTTCAGTCTTCATAAATACTTGATAAATTAAATGGCAGTAAACCCCACCAGTAGAACAAACCAATAATAGTAACTTTGTTCTCAACTTAATGCCTTGTTTGGTATTTCAAATATGACCATTTATGTTTTTGCCATAACTGCATGGCCGCATCTCTTGATTATGGGAAACACACACACACCCTGGAAAAGTGTCTTTTAATAGATGGAAACTAGTGTTATAATAAAGGTTGTTATATATCTAAAGTACAGCTCCAAAATTTAACTATTACATAGAAAATTTTGGAGTAAGCCAATACACTATAGAATTGTTGTCTTCAGTATAGGATATGCTGAGAAAAAAGTTTCATCATAGCACAGAATAATCAGTTAAAGTGAAGTCGCTCAGTTGTGTCCGACTCTTTGTGACCCCATGGACTGTAGCCTGCCAGGCTCCTTCGTCCATGAAATTTTCCAGGCAAGGATACTGGAGTGGGTTGCCGTTTCTCTCTCCAGGAGATCTTCCCAGCCCAGAAATCAAACCTGGATCTCCTGCACTGCAGGCAAACCCTTTACCATCTACCTTCTGGTTAACAGATATCTGTCCAGGGTCCTGCAGGAAGTTCAGTCAGTTAATCAGGCCACAGATATTTCCCAGACACCTTCCATTTACTGCATGCTGGACTCAGCTCTAGGCCCTAGGAGTATTGAGTAGCAAATAAAATGACAAAGTCCCTTCTCTCATGGACCTTATATTCAAACTGATTATACCAGAAAACTGTTTTAGAAGATTCTGGACAATGCATGGAACTAGCGAAGAGATTCTGTATCCACCCTGGAGATCAGAATGGTGACTTTGGATTGTTTATGCAGTGATGACCAAGGGACACAAACCTGAGTTATAAAAGACTTTTGTATAAAAGTAGACGGCCACACACTGTCTCACAGAGGCTCCACGCAAGGCCGTTACTCTGGAAAGCAATCAAGCTGTCTTGTGCTTCGTGACGTACCCTGAGACTGGCTCTCACATGTCTCCGTTCTTTTCCTCAGATGCCACTGTAGGAAGCTGTAATGCCAGCTAGTTCAAATACGCAGAGACGCTTCTTTCCCCCATGATGTTTCTCTTCCTCATTTCTCTCATTCTTGCCACTTTTGTGGGAGAGCACATTTTGAATTCCAAATGATTTAAAAGCAAACATCTAAAGAAAATGAGAATTTTCTCCCTAGACTCAGGGAACTCACATTGTTATTTATGTTAGTATACATTTAGTCATCTTTTCACACCTGCAGGTACTAAACATATGAAAAAATAAAAAGAATTAATATATGTTCTAGTAAATACATATGTAGTATCCTTATTTATTTATTATCCTTATAGACCTGGGTCTGTAAATTCCATGAGAACAATCACCTCACAGCTATGATATCAAGAATCCAGCTGAGCTTTTAAAAAAGAGTTTTGTATATTTTACAATTGCTTACATTCAAACAGAATTATAATAACGTTGATAACCCCTTTCCAAAAGAGACTGGGGAGGAGAGAACGGGGAGAAATTCAGGACAATGTTTCACTGTTTATAACGTTTGTGTCTTTGTTACAGCGAGTGGTTTCACTGGGACTTAATCACTGGAGGGAGTGAAGGTAAAGGAGAGGTGACAGCTTCTGAGTGACCCCAAATAGCCAACTCAGGGTTCAGGTGGTCACAGCATTCTCTTCAGACCTCTTATCCCATTTTTCTCTCTTTTAAACATAATGGTAACCATGATAAGAAGCAAATCAACTCCAGACTGCTTTCTCTCCAGCTCCTCCTCCACCTCCAGCCCACACCAAGGTCAGCCACAGAGGTGCGGGTTTTGGGGGTTTTTTTTTAGATTTTTTTAATGTGAATCATTTTTAAAGTCTTTATTAACTTTGTTATAATATTGTTTATGTCTTATGTTTTTAGTTTTTTTGGCCCTGAGGCTTGCAGGATCTTAGCTGTGTGTGTGTGTTAGTTGCTCCATCGTGTCCAACTCTTTGCAACCCCATGGACTGTAGCCCACCAGGCTCCTCTGTCCATGAAATTCTCCAGGCATGAATACTGGAGTGCGTTGCCAGGGGATCTTCCCAACCCAGAGATCAAATCCACACCTCCTGCATTAGAAGGTGAGGTCTTAACCATTGGACGGCCAGGCAAGGCCCAGTCACACAGTTTTGACTGTTCAAATGAGATGTTTGCAGGGCAACAGACAAGATGCCTATGAAACTTTAATTCTTTAAATTCTTAAGATGGGCTTCCACATGAACCAAAGGATTTTAAAGTATATAAATCTTCTCCCTTCCCATTTGCAAATACCTTAGGGCTCACCCTATTTGCAAGGGTCTGATCAGGAAAAAACTCATGTCCACTCTGCCCGGATGGGTGTTGCTGCCATTGTGTCTCATTGGCGTTCAGTATCTTTTTCTGAGGCTGGTCCTCCCTTGTCGCAGGTGGTCACAGTTGCCCACTGAGTGACTGTGCCCCACAGATCGGGTGGGACCCAAGCCTAAAGTGATCCTTTTAATCAGCACTCTCCTTGCCTCAGCCCAGGCTTAGCCAATGAGGCCTCTCAGTGGGGTGAGCCCAGTGCAGGACACCCCCACCCTGGAAGCTCTGTGTCATGGCTGGTTCTGGCATTCACCTCTTGCGGACCAAAATCACTGCCCCCACTCCCTCCCAGGCTGCTCAGTTCCCTTTCTCCAGCTCTGGGAGCAGAGCGGACGGATGACCCTACTCCTCGGACACAGCGTTCTGGGCTCACTTTCCTGCAGACACCCACACTCAGAAGCAGGCATCTCCAGACCACCCTGGCATCTCTCGCTCTGAAGTTGGAGGGAAAGTCATTTTATCTGCAGGGACACATATGGCAGATAAGCTGCTGCTGCAGGAACTCATTTTAACTATCACACCTCTCCTTAGCCACTTTACTCAGTTATCACCCCTCATTCTCATTCCCCAGCCCCAATAATTGTCTTGTTTCTAAAGTTTCTCAGTCCTTCAAATCTCAGTGGGGTATACTAGAAGATATTAAAAGAAGCAAATGTGAGTGAAAGTGAAATAAATATAAAGCTGCAAAATTTAAAGTACTATAGAAATAAAAATAATTATTAATAGATATAGGTTAAATACCAGAAGGGTAGTTATGTGTATGCATGTATGTGTATGTGGTTATTATTGTGATAACTTCTCTCAACTAAACAACATAAATGAACAAGAATACTATCGCATAGGATTCAGTTTGCCCACAATGCATACAACTTAGTGGGTAAACATTCAACAGCTGAGCGACTTCACTTTTACTTTTCACTTTCATGCATTGGAGAAGGAAATGGCAACCCACTCCAGGGTTCTTGCCTGGGGAATCCCAGGGACGGCAGAGCCTGGTGGGGTCACACAGAGTTGGACATGACTGAAGTGACTTAGCAGCAGCAGCTGCCATTATTATGGTGAGCATTCTTATTAGCATGGCCTTTGAACTATAAAATTTCTACCTGGCAGAAACCCCAGCAAGAATAATCACTTTGGTTTGAGACTTGGTTTAAGTCCTAACCATGCTGACAGAATTTCAAGATGAAAGATCCTTAACAGTGGCTGAGTTTCTTATGTTCTTTTCAATGGGAAGATTGACATTTTCCTTTCTTCTTGAATTGGGTCATTTATTAGCATCTTTTTCATTTAGAGTCACACTGCCCAATATAAAGTGTAACATTAATGTAACCCATTTTCTTCATGATGACTAAAGCTTTTTGTTTGGTAACTGTGGTCTGGGAAGATCAGTAGAATCTTGAAAAGACTTACTGAAGAGCCTGCTTCAGACCTTGTGTTACCCACATCTCCACCTCCTTGACTTGGGCCTTGTTTCACAGTCAGCCTTGAAGGAAACAGTGTACCTGTTTGTTTTGGGGACCAAATGACTTGGGTGGAAGAGGGATGAAAATGGAATGAAGTCAGGAAAGAAGAAGACACAGGGATCCTGAGACCTTTCCTCTTCTGCAGCCCTGGACCTCACTTCTTCCTGCTGAACATCAAATATTAGAGGTGGGGGAATTCAGGTTTGCTGCCCTCTCCAAATTTGGAAATTTTTAAAAGATACTACTCATATTTAGTTACCTTCTTATTTCCTCTAACGCAGATATTTGTAGTAGTTGCTACAAATTTGAACCTTCATCATTTGCAAAGGAGAAGAATTGTCTGGCTTTGCAGAACTGCTGGGATCCAAAGAGCCGTGGGAGTAACAGCCTTTGGAGCTGGAAGGGAATGCCAAGATCAGGGCTCTCATTTGATGACGAGAAGACTGAGGTGGTTCAGTGGGTCAGTGGCATGGCTGGGACCCAAGTTTCTCCTCCCCAATTTTAGTACTCCATCACAATATCTGACTCATTCTTAAATAAGTATTTGGGTTCCTATTATGTGTCACAGTTCTTTTTTGAAAACAATTTTTTAAAATGAAACATTTTCATATTCTAAATATTAAATAATAATTATAATAATAAAATTATTATAATTTTAATAAATATAATTGTAATAATATTTTTAATTAATTAATTTTTTGGAGGCTAATTACTTTACACTATTGTATTGGTTTTGCTATACACTAACATGAATCCGCCATGGGTGTACATGTGTTTCCCATCCTGAACCCCTCTCCCACCTCCCTCCCCATCCCATCCCTCTGGGTCATCCCAGTGCACCAGCCCCGAGCATCCTGTATCATGCATCGAACCTGGACTGGCAATTCATTTCACATGTGATAATTCACAGGTTTTAATGCCATTCTCCCAAATCATCCCACCCTTGCCCTCTCCCACAGAGTCCAAAAGACTGTTTTATACATCTGTGTCTCTTTTGTTGTCTCGCATACAGGGTTATCGTTACCATCTTTCTAAATTCCATATATACGTGTTAGTATTAAAAGATGCTTACTCCTTGGAAGGAAAGTTATGACCAACCTAGATAGCATATTGAAAAGCAGAGACATTACTTTTCCAACAAAGGTCTGTCTAGTCAAGGCTATGGTTTTTCCTGTGGTCATGTATGGATGTGACAGTTGGACTGTGAAGAAAGCTGAGTACCAAAGAATTGATGCTTTTGAACTGTGGTGTTGGAGAAGACTCTTGAGGGTCCCTTGAACTGCAAGGAAATCCAACCAGTCCATTCTGAAGGAGATCAGCCCTAGGATTTCTTTGGAAGGACTGATGCTAAAGCTGAAACTCCAGTACTTTGGCCACCTGATGCAAAGAGTTGACTCATTGGAAAAGACTCTGATGCTGGGAGGGATTGGGTGCAGGAGGAGAAGGGGATGACAGAGGATGAGATGGCTGGATGGCATCACGGACTCGATGGACATGAGTCTGAGTGAACTCCAGGAGTTGGTGATGGACAGGGAGGCCTGGCGTGCTGTGATTCATCAGGTCGCAAAGAGTCGGACATGACTGAGCAACTGAACTGAACTGAATACTGTACTGGTGTTTTTCTTTCTGGCTTACTTCACTCTGTAAAATATTAAGCATATTTAAACATTTAACCAGGTCTTAGTTGCAACATAGTTCCCTGACCAGAGATTGAACCTGGAGTCCTTGAAGAACTGGGAGCACTGAGTCTTAGCCTCTGGGAAGTCCCATGCACAGTCCTGGGCTTGGTCCCCTTCCTCAGTGAATTTACGTTAGATGGTCTTCAGGGAGATACAGGGTGCTGTGTAAGGGGTAAGGACGTCTAGAGGTAGACTTCTAGGTAATAATGACAAGTCATTTTGGTGTGATTGGAACATGAAGAGAAGGCGAGAGGAAGTGAGATGGCTAGCAAAGGAGGCAGGGTCGGCTCTTGAAGAGCTGTGGAAGCTGGTGGGCAGCCACACAAGGATTCTGAACAGAACAGCGAGATGACAAAGTCTGTGTTTAGAACGGCTTCCCTGGCAGCAAAAGGGTGAAGAAATTACTCCAGAGCTGTCTGGTGCGGCGTGAATGGCTTTGAAGTAAGCCCAGATTATGAACCTTTAGCCTCTGAGTCAGTAGGCAGGACCTGACAGCTTTTTCCAGCAGCTTCGAATGGTTGTTCCAGTGTACTGTACAAAAGTTGTCATTTTCCATGTTACTGTGATGAGAGACAGACTGCAAACCGCTGCCACGGAGGAGAGCAAAACTCTAGGTAGGGAGTGGCTCAGATAGGAAATCTGAGTGGTAAACATATTGATCTGGACCAAGAGGTGAGGACCCGACTCCAGACTTTGGTTGTAGAGAGTGAGGGGAAAGTAGGAGTAAGAAACCCCTAGCCTTGGGCAACAAGAAGGGTGATGGTGCCATTCACTGAGATGGAGAACACAGGCAAAGAGCTCATTTGTGGGGAAGGACTATGTGTTGGGACATGCTGCTTCTCTGGTGGCTTGGTAAAGAATGTGCCTGTGATACTGGAGACTTGGGTTCGATCCCAGGAGACCCTGGGTTAGGAAGATCCCCTAGAGAAAGGAATGGCAACCCACTCCAATATTCTTGCCTGGAGAAATTCTATGGACAAAGAAGCCTGGTGGGCTATAGTCCATGAGGTCTCAAAGAGTTGGACATGACTGAGTGACTAACACACACACACTGATGAGGTACCTGAAAGACATCCAAGAAGAGATATCCAGTGAGCAGGAAAGTCTGTGGCTCTGGAGCAGAGAAGGGGTCTAGGCTATACTGTAGACTTGGGGATCCTCAGCCTGTCTATGAGAACCACAGATACGACAGTGAATAAGATGGCAAGAGAAATGTATGGAGTAAAAGGAAAATGGGGTCCAAGAAAGGAGCACCAAAATCTTGTTGTTGTTGTTCAGTTGCTCAGTTGTGTCTGCCTCTTTTCTACCCCATGGACTGCAGCATGCCAGGCTTCCCTGTCCTTCACTATCTCCTGGAGCATGCTCAAACTCATGTCCATTGAGTCGTTGATGCCATCCAACCATCTCATCCTCTGTTGACCCCTTCTCCTCCTGCCTTCAATCTTGCCCAGCATCAGGGTCTTTTCCAATGAGACAGTTCTTCACATCAGGTGGCCAAAGTATGGGAGTTTCAGCTTCAGCATCAGTCCATCCAATAACTATTCAGGACTGATTTCCTTTAAGACTGACTAGTTTGATCTTGCCGGAGAAGGCAATGGCACCCCACTCCAGTACTCTTGCCTGGAAAATCCCATGGATGGAGGAGCCTGGTGGGCTGCAGTCCATGAGGTCGCTAAGAGTCAGATACAACTGAGCGACTTCACTTTCACTTTTCACTTTCATGCATTGGAGAAGTAAATGGCAACCCACTCCAGTGTTCTTGCCTGGAGAATCCCAGGGATGGGGGAGCCTGGTAGGAGGCTGCCTATGGGGTCGCACAGAGTTGGACACGACTGAAGTGACTTAGCAGCAGCAGCAGCAGCAGCAGTTTGATCTTGCAGTCCAAGGGACTCTCAAAAGTCTTCTCCAACACCACAGTTCAAAAGCATCAATTCTTCAACACTCAGCCTTCTTTATAGAAAGGGCTTCCAAAAGAGAAGATGTGGCCAGAGTGAAGGAGGAAGGTCAAAGAGGTGTCCTGAAAGTCAAAAATAGAGCCTTCTAGAAGATAGAGAAAGTTAGGGGTATAACATGCTATAAAAACTTGCATTTTGTGGGGCTGTAAATGACCTCTAACCCCTGGTTTGCATTTGTATTCTCAATATGCATGAGACTACTGGAAAGAGAAGAAGGCAAAAAAGTAGGTGATGTGAGGTGACGTATGTCCACTAGCCTTATGAGGAAATTGAAAAGATGAGGTCATCATTGAAATAGTTCGTCATCATTTCACAATATACACATATGTCACCTGTCACCTTGTACACCTTAAATTTACGTGTCATTTGTCAATTATGTCTCAATAAAGAGGAAAAAGACATTGTTGCCTGGGCGTGTGGGAGAGAAGGAGAAAGATAAGGGAAAAAGAGACCCTGAGAGGGTCAGTCAGAGCTGCAGAAACTGGGTAATGAGGGGCCTTGTGAGACTTTGGGTCTGAGGGATAAAGGACTGGAGACCTGGGTCTCACTCCTATGCCATACCAGGACCACTGTCTGGCTGGGCCCACAGAGCAGAGGGCCCCGCTTGGGGGTAGCATCAGGACCAGCCTCTGCTGGCTTAAAGAGGCAGTACTCTCTATTTAAGATCTTGGAGAGAAGAGCAGGAGAACATATGAGTTTTCTCTGGGGCCACGACAAATCACTGGGGAAACTGGGGGCGGTGCTGAAGTTTTGCTGGCAGGGTGAATGAAGGAGCGAGAACAGAGTGTCTTCTCTGTGTGCACACTGAAGAGATTGGGGTCTACCTAAGTGTGGGAGAAAGAGCAGCATTCTTAATGAGAGCTGCAGGAAACAAAGTTGCTCAGGGAAAGGCCAGCTTTCAGAAGCGGATGGAACTTTCAGAGGAAAGATAGAGTATATCAGGGAGTTGGTTTTCTTGGAAACAAGTTTTAGAGGCCTCCATGGGGAGAAAGTTTCAGGAGGGAGTGGAATGACAGAAAACTAGGTCAAGGAAAGAAAGACCGGAGAAATACGGGGTTGAACGTGCATAGAGGAAGGGTGATGAGAAATGGCTCTGACTAAAGATAATCAGGACTGGAGGGGTGGGAGAGACAGTTTGGAGGTGGGGTGCGAAAGTGAATTCAGATCTCACAAAGAGCCAGCCGTGCTTCCAGAAGGGCCTCAGCCCAGGGAAGTCTCAGTCACTCTCCATTCTTCGGAAAAGGCATCAGACTCTGGGGAATCGGGTATGCCCTCCTTCTGGGGAGAATTTACTCGTGACCTGGTCTGCAGACTTGCAAGGCAGGGTGAGGGTTGCTGCGTGTCTTTTCCCTTCCCGTGTCTCCTTTGTCTACCAAAGTAACTCAAATCCTCTAAGTTAACTACCTGTTGGTAGTAAGAGTGCCTCTAGTTTATGTTAACCTTTCAACCTCTCATCTTAGAGTTTGCTTTTTGCTAGTTAATTCCATGGGCTTCCCAGGTGGTTCAATGGTAAAGAATCCGCCTGCCAGTGCAGGAGCTGTGGGAGACAGGGGTTCGAACCCTGGTTTGGGAAGATCCCTGGAGTAGGAAATGGCAGCCCACTCCAATATTCTTGTCTGGGAAATCCCATAGACAGAGGAGCCTGGGCTATAGTCCATGGGGTCACAAAGAGTCAGACATGACTGAGCAACTGAGCATGCCTATAGTTAATTCCTTGCATACCTGATTCTCACACACTTGTACACATGAGGACCTATGTGTCCTGTTGTGATCCCCTGCCTATCAGACACCCACAGGCTGGGCCCACCCAGGTTCCTCTGGAGCGGCTTGGCAACTCAGTGAGTCACGGTCAAGGGGATGGTGAGGCCCCTGGCTCCACCTCGGTGTTCTATAACTAGGAAGAGAAAGGGTTTGATCAGAAGGGAACGACAAGAAAAGCAAGAAGCAAATGTAGTATAATGGATATGGTGTGCAGTAAGATAAGGACATATTCTCAATAGGTAGGTGAGATTTCTCTTTTGGTGTATGGGGTGCTTCATCACAGAGTTACTTCAGAGGCAGGTGTGGGGCAGAGTTTAAATCTTGGATCTGAGTGCAGAAGTTCTTAAACTTTAGCAGATGTCAGAACCCCTGGGCGGGGTTTATTAAACCCCTAAATTACTGGCTCCCTGCAGAGTTTCTGATTTGGTAGATCTGGGGTAGAACCTAAAGAGCTTGCATTTCTAACATTTTCTAACATACTCTTGGGTGGTGTGATGTTGCTGGTTTGGAGATCAAATTTGGGAAACCATTAGCTTACAAGAAACAGGAGATTGCCTGGATAACTAAAGAGGAAGAATTTGGGGCTGAGGAAAGGAAAGATCCAGGGGGAGAGAAGATAGAGGCAAAGGGGATGGCAGAAGGCTGGGTGCTGTTCTTTGTAATTCTCCAGGCTCTGATAAAGACCTTTCGAATATAACATACTTTGGGCAAAGGGATTTCTTGTGGAAACTGGAAATGAGGTTGAGGTCTGCATTTGGGGGTGAAATGAGGGTGAAATAGAGACATCACCCATGAGCCAAAAGGACTTTAAACCTACAGAATGTTTCAGAAATCTCAGGAGAATGCTTGAGAATTTCCCCAGGTGATGGAAATGGAGGGTGAGAGGTGGTTTAAACGAATTGCACTTTGTTTATTTATTTTTTACTTTATTTATTTGGCTGCACTGGATTTTAGTTGCAGCACAAGGGATCTTTGATCTTTGTTGCAGTATGCGATCTCTTAGTGACAGCATGCGGTAGGTATCCAGTTCACAGGCTAGGGATTGAACCCAGGCTCCCTGCATTGGGAGTGCAGAGGCTTAGCCACTGGGCCATCAGGGAAGTCCAGAGGAATTGCACTTTAAAACTCAAGGAATGGATAAACAAACAAACAAATAAAATTCAAAGGTTGGGGGCCTGGGTTTTCACACTCCGGCTGACGTCTATACTGTGTGTCTTCTAAGAAGTAGTACTCTCTGGGGAGAAAGAAAGTTTCCGAGAGAGAGAGAGAGAGAGAGAGAGGACGTTACACATTATCTTTTCTTGGGGAGAATGTGATAAAGCCAGTGCTCACAATCCATCAAATGTTAGCAAATACACAGAATGCCTGGAAAATATAGAAGTTGCTCCACTTAATAAGAAAGGATTCAAAAACCTTTTAACAAGGCCCTGTGTTCATTAAGTCCAAGGTGACGTTAGTATGCAGATGTCCACTACCTGCATGTCCACTAACTGGTGACTGGGAGAGACAGTGACGTTTTTACTCTGATATATCTTTCTCCCATATTTGTCAAAGTTTGAAAGAGGCAACTTTTTACATTGTCACATTACAGCTTACCACATTGTTAACAGTGGTTACTCTAAACGGTGGGATGATTACATTTTCCACTTTCTCCATTTCTGTACCAATTTTTTAAAAATAGGGCATTGCATTATGTTTGTGAACATTTTTAGAAAGCAGATTTATTCATAGTTCAACTGTTCATGAACCTGATTATTTTTTCACTTGAAAAGGGGAAAAGGATAATAAAACAACTTTATTGTAATGATGACATTGAAATAAAATTTAAATTTACCATGTTGATACTCAACAGGTATAGATGATCCCTTGCAAGTGTGTATTTGAAACTCAACTGAACTAACCTGTCTGGTAACAAGTTTATTTTAACAAGCTTCCGACAGAAACCTGTGATGAATGCAGCCATGTGGGCACACAGACTGCCTTTCTTGCCTTTGTTTCACTCCACAGCCTGTATACAGACATCTTCTCATCTGGTCACAAGTCAGGGCTAACCTGCTAACAAAGACAGGCCATTTTAGCAATGTTCAAAACTGTCAACTGTAGCTCAAACAGTAAAGAATCTGTGATGCAGGAGACCAGGGTTCAGTCCCTGGGTTGGGAAGTTCCTCTGGAGAAGTGAATGGCAATCCACTCCAGTAGTCTTGCCTGGAGAATTCCATGGACAGAGAAGCCTGGTGGGCTACAGTCTGTGGGGTCTCAAAGAGTCGGACACGACTGAGCAACTAACACACACACAAAACTGTCAATGTAGTTGTAACATCAGGCAGTTAACAGCGTACAAATGCAATTCAAGCAGGGACAAATGCTGACTTTGCTCTTTGTATTTCCAACTCCTTCAAATTGACCTTTTCAAAGTTTTATTATAAGTAACAACATTTGTTTCATTATGTGTTTATTTTTTAAATATTTTTCTTTCTTTCTTTATTTGTCTGCACTAGCTCTTGGTTGCAGCACACAGGATCTTCTATCCTCATTGCACCTGCAAACTTTTGGTTATGGCATGTAGAGTCTAGTTCCCTGACCAGGGATCGAACCCCAGGCCCCCTGTGTTGGGAGTGCAGAATCTTAACCACTTAACAACAGGGAAGACCCTCATTACATATTTAGTTTCTTTATCAAAAGTCCAGATGACGTCTCATTTGTAGAATAAATAGCCTTCTTTCAAGAATCATTGGTACTTCATTGCATTTATAGGATTCATTTTTGTATATATATATTTTTTTAAAAAACAATTCTGGCAGGGCTATTAGGGCCCATCCCAGCCTGCTTGATGTCATTCTGGCTGAGAAGAATGTTGAGGAGTTGCTGGAAGAGCTTTTCTTTCCTGATGAAAGGGGCAGCTGTGGCTGGCACCTCCTCTCCTCTCTTCTTCCTTTTCTAAAAAGCAGGCAGACTTTATGTCTGGAGCCTGAGACACCTTGCTGTCCAAGGGAGAAGCTGAGAGGACTGCAGAGGGCAAGTACTGCTATCACTGAGCTGCTGAACAAACAGGGGAGGACCACTCACCTCAGATTTCCTGTTCTGTGAGAAAATGAAACCCTTATTAATCTAACCCTTGTTAGTCCTTACTTGGGAGCTGGTTTTCTCTTTATTTGCAACCAAACTAATTCCCAATTTATTTAGAGTCCCATCTGGGTGTCATGGCAGTGAGACTGCAAACGGGCAATATGCAGAGCCAGGCAGGCAGGGCGTTGGTACCTGGAAGCTGAGTAGCAAGTTGAGCTGCCCCAGGATGGAAGCTCAAGGGCGTCAGCAGAGTAGGAAGCAGAACTTCTCTGCGGAACTGGAACCCTGATGTGTTATCAAGCCAGGGCTTCAGGGTAAAAAAAGACAGGAACACACATGTGGGCCTAAACACAGGGATGAGGTGCTAGAGTTAGAACAAAGGGAAAACTCACTTCACTATACGATTCTGAATTCCAGTTCTCTTTTAGTTCTTTAGGATTTAGAGGAGGGCTGGCTGTAGATATTCAACTCTGGATGACTGGAAGAAGGTAGGAGTTGACTGTTCCAGTCATTAGTCAGTGTCTACTTCAGGGCCCAGGATCTGATAATGCCCAATGAATTGTTTGTGGAATTCTTAACTGCATTGTAATAATCATGGGTTAGCCATCTTCTTTAAACAGTTCTAGTTTCTAAAACTGTGTTTTGGACACTGTTGGTATTCAAGGATAAGGAGGGTTATTTATGACATTTGTTACCACACTGATTTTAGAGTTATTTTGTGCTCAGGACTCATTTGGTTGTAAGTGACAAGAACTCAGGGGGGAGAAAAAGTGAACTGATGGTTTTTATAACTGACTGACATACAAATGCAGTTCAGGAACAACTGGATCCAAAAATTAAAATAATGTCATTTATTCTGTCTTCCCATTCTGCTTTCTTCTATAGTGATTTTATTCTCATGGAGGCTCCAATAGAGGCAGAGAGAGCTACATACACCTCAAGACTCTATCACGCCAATGGTGGGGGATGGGTGAGATTTTTTTCTTATAACTCCAGCGCAAGAGTCTTCCTGGGAAGGATTCTGTTTGAACTGACTGGGGTCATGGGCTTGTACTTGAACTGATGAGTCTGATTCTAAGGGGCAGAGGATGAAATGCTCAGTTTGGGCAGGCCCAGGTCTCAAATCTGTTCTTCTAGTACACATGGGAGATAAACAAACACACAGTTCATGAATTCCCTCATTCTGTATTTCATTATGAATTGTGCATCGCCTCCACCTATTTCCTTCCTCTTTTTTTTCAGAGTTTCTTTTTTGTTTTATAGTTAACATAGAATAGGGATGTCCTTGGCAGTCCGGTCTTTAAAACTCTACATTCCCCTTACAGGGGGCATGGATTCAATTCCTTGTTGGGGAACTAAGATCCTGCGTGCCACACACGAGGCCAAACAAAACAAACAAAAAATCCAATACAGTAAACTCTTTAAAGGATGCAATTTGATGTTTTAATGTGTGTGCACCTATGAAACCCTCGCCACAGTCAAGAAACGTTAAACTGTCTTGTCTTCTCAGTCGCCTCCAATCTGTGACAGTCTCTCTCTCAGTCTTATGACATTGACATATTTTTAACTTTTACTTTTGATTTAACTTTAGACTTACAGTTAAAAGTTTTAACTTAGTTAAAAGTCTACATTTTTAGATTTTTTTAAATGTAGTTTAAAAAATGTCCATATATCCCTTGCCCAACCTTGTCTCCTAATGTTAATGTATTTGCATGACCATGGTACAAATGATTGAAACCATGAAGTTAACATTGATATTAACTGTTAACTAAAGACCTTTATTCAAATTTCACCATTCTTCCCACAACCGCTTTCTTTTTGTCCCAGGATCCCACATTGCCTTCAGTCTGCCTTCTCTAACCATTCCTCAGTTCAGTTCAGTTCAGTCGCTCACTCCTGTCCGACTCTTTGCAACCCCATGAATCGCAGCACGCCAGGCCTCCCTGTCCATCACCAACTCCCGGAGTTCACTCAGTGTCGCATCCATCGAGTCAGTGATGCCATCCAGCCATCTCATCCTCGGTCGTCCCCTTCTCCTCCTGCCCCCACTCCCTCCCAGCATCAAAGTCTTCTCCAATGAGTCAACTCTTCGCATGAGTCTTTCCTTATAACCTTGACTTTTGAAAAGTACAGTAGAGTTATTATGGATATTGTCTCTCAGTTTGAGTTTATCTGATGCTTCCCCTTCGGGGCAAGATTAACATAGAATGATTCTGTGCCCTTCTCAGTGGACTGCAACCATCATGTTGCTGTCTCATTACAGTGATGTTAATTTTGATCAGTTGGTTAATGAGGCCCACTATATTTCTCCACTGTAAATTGACTTTCAGACGGAAAATACCCTGTTTCTCATCATATTTCCACTTGAAGTTTAGCAGACACTGAGGACTTTTGCCAGTAGCAATTATTCCTGTGGTTGTTTGCCAAATGGTGATTTTCTGTTTCCATTATTTCTTCTCCATTTATGTATTGGAATTCTGCTGTACTGAAGAGCTATTGCTTCTCTCCTATTTATTTAATTATTCAGGTATTCATTTTTATCAGTATGGATATATCCAAAATATACAAAGAACTCACACAACTCAATATTGAAAATAAACAACTTGATTAAAAAATGGGCAGAGAATTTAATTAAACATTTTATTTCAAAGAAGACATACAGATGGCCAACAGGAAAAGGTGCTCAATATCACTAATCATCAGAGAAATGCAAATCAAACCAAAAATGAGATACCACCTCACACTCGTCAGAATAGCTATGATAAAAAATGATAACAAATAACAAGTATTGGCAAGGATGCAGAGAAAAGGGAACTCTTGTGCTCTGTTGGTAGGAATGTGAATGGTGCAGCCTCTATGGAAAAAAGTATAGAGAATCCTCAGAAAATTAAAAAGAGAACTACCATATGATCCAGCAGTTCCACTCCTGGGTATTATCAATAGAAAATGAAAGCATCCCTATGTCCATTGCAGTAGTATTACAATAGTCAAGACATGCAAGCAGTCTAAGTGCCAATCGATAGACGAATGGATGAAGAAAATATGGCACACATGCCATGTATACTTAGTTATAGAAAAGAATGGTGCCAGGGCCCAGCCCCATTGGATCCAGGATATCCTCAGGGAGATGGCATCGGCGTCTGAAAGAGATTAATTAGAGATCTAGAGGGAGATAAGGAAGGAATGTTACAGTTAAGGAAATAGAGGAGAGAAAGAGGCTGATATTCCTTGGTTTACACAGAAAGCCAATAAAGTCCCAGACAAGGGACTTGCTCTGTTCACGGAGGCTGCAGGCACCCTCTCGCTGGAGTGAAGATGCAAAGCACCTTCTCCATCGGGTCTTAGAAGCCCAGGCAGAAAAGTGAACGCAGAGAGCCTTTGCGCTCCAAGGGATCAGCCTGAAAAACAAAGAGAAAGAAAGACACGGGGAGACCAAGCTTCGAATGAGGCCCAAACTTTATTTCCCAGGGGGACTTTTATACCTTGAGCTGTACATAGAAAATAATGGAAGATGTAAAGTCATGCAGGGTCAGCAGTTCTGACCTTTATCAAGACCAGGCTTTCTTTTTACATTCCTTCCGACATACAGAGGTCTCAGGTGATTTACATCATCTTCTGGCCAAAAGGCCTGCCAACATTTTTATGACCCTTTCTGATAATGATTAGTCAACCAGAAAACTTATTTTCTCCAAAGGTGATTATTCTAAAGTCAGGTGCCACTCTCAGAAAGCACTAGAAAAGGTTACATTCCCATAGGTTAAGGGTGAAGTGGGCTATAACATGGAAAGCATTTCTGATGTGGTTAAATCAAAGGCTACAGCTTATTTTTCTACATACCAACTATACTAATTAACGTATGTTCTCAAAAACATAATG
The DNA here is from genome assembly GCF_042477335.2 of Ovis canadensis. Lineage (NCBI taxonomy): Eukaryota > Metazoa > Chordata > Mammalia > Artiodactyla > Bovidae > Ovis > Ovis canadensis. Next base: position 230,103,628 of record NC_091245.1, read on the forward strand.
GGTAAGGGATACGGAATCTTAGCAGCAAATATTGGCTCAACAATGAAGCCCTCTACCAGGACTGTTCTACTAATTTCCTAACTCCCCATAAGACTATATTTTGAGAGTATTATAGGCTTCCCATACCTCTCACGGTTGGGAGGCCATGACAATCACATGCGTAACTGCAGGAGCCTGAACAAACCTGTCAGGCAGGCTAGAAAGTCATCAGAGGGGTTTGGATTGGAACACTCTATTATGCCCAGGAGACTTATTAAGCAGAGCTCTAAGTTGAATTTCTTAGAGAAAGTTGGTCAGGGATAGCCCCTCGTTAATGTCAGAGGTATTGGTGAGAGGCATGATAAAGTAAAACAGACAGATTCTGGTTTTGGGGTAGATGCTCGAGAAGGTTCAGGGGGGGTCCCTCGAGGCCTGATCTCACCTTGCCCATCCGGTCTCTGCATGACATTGTCATGGGTGGGCTCTCCCGTGCTGGCTCTCGGCAAATGGAATCTTAGCATTTGCAAAAACATGGTTGAAACTAGAGGATACTATGCTAAGTGAAACAAGTCAGAGAATGACAACTGCTGTATGACTTCACTTACATGTGAAACCTAAAAAACCAAACAAGTGAACAAGCATAATAAAATAGAAACAGAGAACAAACAGGAGGGGAGAGGGACAGGGAATAGGAAAAAACAGGTGAGAGAGATGTATGAGTTACAAACTTCCAGTTGCAAAATAAATGAGCCACAGGTATGAAATGTAAAGTGTGGGGAATAGAGTCAACAACTATGTAAAAAAAAGTAAAGTGAAAAATATTTGCTGAGGAAATATTTTGAAAATAAAGTTATAATAATGTTTGAGAAAATTTGAAATATTTTGGAATATTGCAATCAGAACTAGGAATTGTTTCAGTAGGTTATGTTTTTGCCTGTTATAACTATCTTGTCAATTGCAAATAAGTCTTCATAATCTAGGATCACTAGACATGTAAAGGTAACCCCATCAGTCATTTCTGACTTACTTAGTGGGACATTCTTCAGCTGAATAATTTTAAGTCATAGAAAGCTTCCCAGTTTTATGAAACAGACCCTTGTCTTGTTGGAAATGTCACCAAATAAATTATTGTTGGTAACCTGGCCACTGACTGGCACTATGTACTTTTGTCAGTGCTTCAACTGAACTGAGTAAACTTTGTGAATAAGAATTCAGAAGTTGTGAGTGAATATGAAACTTATAACTGCCTAATAACTACTAGAAGCCAGAAGTATTGAACTGTAGTTAACCAAATTCTCACCATCCATGTGAGTTTTGTGGTTTTGAACGCTACAAGATTTTTGCTGAAAAGATTATCATTCTAAATGCACACAGTGGATTATCTTTATAAATGCACAACTCATTTTGATTGCTATCAAATGGGTGCAGAATGAAACGTATAGAGTCTCTTCAATTGATGCCAGAATCTCTTGCAGAGAAAGAATGTTTTATTATTTGTTTTAGGAAAATAACTTGACCCTGTGAGTAGGGAAGGCAGGAGCTTATCTAATAAGAAATGTCTAAGCTACTCTACACAGGAACGTGAATAGACTGTTTTGCTCCTTTGGAAGGGGAGTCAGAGGAGAGGGTCTGTGAAACGAGGGGGGCAGTGGTGAACAGTGGCCATCTGCTGAAGCCATCACAAGCTGGGCCCCATCTCTGCCAACATTGTCTCACTATAACAAACATCTTTTTGTTTAAGAGTAACAGATCTCCCACTGTTCATCAACAGGTGGTAGAGGATGGGACTTTTGTTTTCAACACAATATAACTGGTAATTTTGACAAGAACATATCAACTCCGTAACATCTTTAATTCTGTTCTTCCATGGTTCTTCCACCGTTCCTTTGTAAAATACTCCATACAGAAAGTTCTTCCCTTGATCCTGGATAACAATGACAGGAGACTTGATTTCTTTGGTCACTGTTGGGGAACACAGCAAAGTCCTGAGTCTTCTTTAAATTGCAGAACACAGTCTCGTTTCAGAAATTAGTCCCACTGCTAAGCTTCTAACTTCACTGAAGCCACAGGTACTGCCTCCCCCTCAGGTAAGGAGGTAAGACCTGCTACAAGAGGGTTGCTGACTCCTGGTAAAGGTACAAGCTTGGCCATTTCTGAATTGCTTTCTTTCTGCTTCTGTAGTTTAATGGAACTACATTAAAAAAAATTTTTTTTTTTTGCCTGCACTGGGTCTTTGTTACTGCACACAGGTTTTCTCTAGCTGCAGCACGCGGGAGCTACTCTTTGTTCAGCACACGTGGGCTTCTCATTGTGGTTGCTTCTCTTACTACAGAGCAAGGGGTCTAGGCATGTGGGCTTCAGTAGTTGTGGCACATGGGCTTAGTTGCCCTTAGGCATATGGGATCTTCCCAAACCTTGTCCCCTGCATTGGAAGGTGAATTCTTAACCACTGGACCACCAGGGAAGCCCCCTGAATGCTTTATTATTTCCAGATAAAATGACCTCAAAACTGTTGGGTAAGTTTCTTAGTTCATCGCCCTTGATTCACTGCCACTGTAATCATGGCACCAGTTGTGGCTGTGCTTTCTTTGATGTCCTGGATATGAACAACCACAGTTCAGTGCAGTCGCTCAGTCGTGTCCGACTCTTTGCGACCCCATGAATCGCAGCATGCCGGGCTTCCCTGTCCATCACCAACTCCCTGAGTTCACTCAGACTCACATCCATCGAGTCCGTGATGCCATCCAGCCATCTCATACTCTGTCGTCCCCTTCTCCTCCTGCCCCCAATCCCTCCCAGCATCAGAGTCTTTTCCAGTGAGTCAACTCTTCACATGAGGTGGCCAAAGTACTGATATTCAGCTTTAGCATCATTCCTTCCAAAGAAATCCCAGGGCTGATCTCCTTCAGAATGGACTGGTTGGATCTTGCAGTCCAAGGGACTCTCAAGAGTCTTCTCCAACACCACAGTTCAAAAGCATCAATTCTTCGGCGCTCAGCCTTCTTCACAGTCCAACTCTCACATCCATACATGACCACAGGAAAAACCATAGCCTTGACTAGATGGACCTTAGTCGGCAAAGTAATGTCTCTGCTTTTGAATATACTATCTAGGTTGGTCATAACTTTTCTTCCAAGGAGTAAGTGTCTTTTAATTTCATGGCTGCAGTCACCATCTGCAGTGATTTTGGAGCCCCCAAAAATGAAGTCAGCCACTGTTTCCACTGTTTCTCCATCTATTTCCCATGAAGTGATGGGACTGGATGCCATGATCTTCGTTTTCTGAATGTTGAGCTTTAAGCGAACTTTTTCACTCTCCTCTTTCACTTTCATCAAGAGGCTTTTTAGCTCCTCTTCACTTTCTGCCATAAGGGTGGTGTCATCTGCATATCTGAAGTTATTGATATTTCTCCCGGCAATCTTGATTCCAGCTTGTGTTTCTTCCAGTCCAGCTTTTCTCATGATGTACTCTGCATAGAAATTAAATAAGCAGGGTGACAATTACAGCCTTGACATACTCCTTTTCCGATTTGGAACCAGTCTGTTGTTCCATGTCCAGTTATAACTGTTGCTTTCTGGCCTGCCTACAGACTTCTCAAGAGGCAGGTCAGGTGGTCAGGTATTCCCATCTCTTTCAGAATTTTCCACAGTTTATTGGAATCCACACAGTCAAAGGCTTTGGCATAGTCAATAATGCAGAAATGGATGTTTCTCTGGAACTCTCTTGCTTTTTCCATGATCCAGCAGATGTTGGCAATTTGATCTCTGGTTCCTCTACCTTTTCTAAAACCAGCTTGAACGTCAGGAAGTTCACAGTTCATGTATTGCTGAAGCCTAGCTTGGAGAATTTTGAGCTTTACTTTACTAGCGTGTGAGATGAATGCAATTGTGCGGTAGTTTGAGCATTCTTTGGCATTGCCTTTCTTTGGGATTGGAATGAAAACTGACCTTTTCCAGTCCTGTGGCCACTGCTGAGTTTTCCAAATTTGCTGGCATATTGAATGCAGCACTTTCACAGCATCATCTTTCAGGATTTGAAATAGCTCAACTGGAATTCCATCACCTCCACTAGCTTTGTTCGTAGTGATGCTTCCTAAGGCCCACTTGACTTCACATTCCAAGATGTCTGGCTCTAGATGAGTGATCACACCATCGTGATTATCTGGGTCATGAAGATCCTTTTTGTACAGTTCTTCTGTGTATTCTTGCCACCTCTTCTTAATATCTTCTGCTTCTGTTAGGTCCATACCGTTTCTGTCCTTTATCGAGCCCATCTTTCCATGAAATGTTCCCTTTATATCTCTAATTTTCTTGAAGAGATCTCTAGTCTTTCCCATTCTGTTGTTTTCCTCTATTTCTTTGCATTGATCGCTGAAGAAGGCTTTCTTATCTCTTCTTGCTATTCTTTGGAACTCTGCATTCAGATGCTTATATCTTTCCTCTTCTCCTTGGCTTTTCACTTCTCTTCTTTTCACAGCTATTTGTAAGGCCTCCGCAGACAGCCATTTTGCTTTTTGCATTTCTTTTCCATGGGGATGGTCTTGATCCCTGTCTCCTGTACAATGTCACGAACCTCCGTCCATAGTTCATCAGGCACTCTATCTGTCAGATCTAGGCCCTTAAATCTATTTCTCACTTCCACTGTATAATCATAAGGGATCTGATTTAGGTCATACCTGAATGGTCTAGCGGTTTTCCCCACTTTCTTCAATTTGAGCCTGAATTTGGTAATAAGGAGTTCATGATCTGAGCCACAGTCAGCTCCTGGTCTTGTTTTTGTTGACTGTGTAGAGCTTCTCCATCTTTTGCTGCATAGAATATAATCAATCTGATTTTGGTGTTGACCATCTGGTGGTGTCCATGTGTAGAGTCTTCTCTTGTGTTGTTGGAAGAGGGTGTTTGCTATGCCCAGTGCATTATCTTGGCAAAACTCTATTAGTCTTTGCCCTGCTTCATTCCATATTCCAAGGCCAAAGTTGCCTGTTACTCCAGGTGTTTCTTAACTTCCTACTTTTGCATTCCAGTCCCCTATAATGAAAAAGACATCTTTTTGGGGTGTTAGTTCTAAAAGGTCTTGTAGGTCTTTATAGAGCCGTTCAACTTCAGCTTCTTCAGCATTACTGGTTGGGGCATAGACTTGGATTACCGTGATATTGAATGGTTTGCCTTGGAGACGAACAGAGATCATTCCGTCGTTTTTGAGACTGTATCCAAGTACTGCATTTCAGACTCTTTTGTTGACCATGATGGCTACTCCATTTCTTCTGAGGGATTCCTGCCAGCAGTAGTAGATATAATGGTCATCTGAGTTAAATTCACCCATTCCAGTCCATTTTAGTTTGCTGATTCCTAGAATGTCAACATTCACTCTTACCATCTCCTGTTTGACCACTTCCAATTTGCCTTGATCATAGACCTGACATTCCAGGTTCCTATGCAATATTGCTCTTTACAGCATCGGACCTTGCTTCTATCACCAGTCACATGCACAGCTGGGTATTGTTTTTGCTTTGGCTCCATCCCTTCATTCTTTCTGGAGTTATTTCTCCACTGATCTCCATTAGCATATTGGGCACCTACTAATCTGGGGAGTTCCTCTTTCAGTATCCTATCATTTTTCCTTTTCATACTGTTCATGGGGTTCCCAAGGTAAGAATACTGAAGTGTTTGCCATTCCCTTCTGCAGTGGACAACATTCTGTCAGACCTCTCCACCATGACCCGCCCATCTTGGGTTGCCCTGCAGGCATGGCTTGGTTTCATTGAGTTAGACAAGGCTGTGGTTCTAGTGTGATTAGTTTGACTAGTTTTCTGTTAGTATGGTTTCAGTGTGTCTGCCCTCTGATGCCCTCTTACAACACCTACCATTTTACTTGGGTTTCTCTTACCTTGGGCGTGGGGTATGTCTTCACAGCTGCTCCAGCAAAGCACAGCCACAGCTCCTTCCCTTGGATAAGGGGTATCTCCTCCCACCGCCCTTCCTGACCTTCAGTGTTGGATGGCTCCTCTAGGCCGTCCTGCGCGGCGCAGCCACCACTCCTTGGACGTGGAGTTGCTCCTCCCAGCCACCGCCCCTGGCCTTTGTCGTGGGGTTGCTCCTTCTGGCCGCTGCCCCTGGCCTCGGCGCGGGGTAGCTCCTCTTCGCCGTTCCTGCGCAGTTGCAGCCTGGCACTCTAGGCCACTGTCCCTGACCTCAGACGTGGGGTAGCTCTTGGCCGCCGCCGCCACCTGCGCTTAGTGCCTTATAATTTGGAAAACCTCACATTCTCTTTACTATATAATTCCGTGAGGTCAACGTGATGGGAGACAGTAGAGGGGTATTTAAACTTGGTAGCTATTGAAACCCCAAATCAGAACGTGTTTAGCTTGCTTACAGGGCACCTTCCTGTGACTGAGGCCTCCTGTTTTGTTTCTTGAGACAGAGAATATCTAAGTGAGGAGTATGACGTGAGCACCAAAGTTTGTCATAAAATTCATGCTTTATTGCCTCTTCTTTGTGTCACCTGTTAATAACTGCAAAACATTTCTCATCTTTTATCCTTTCCCTATATTCTATCAAAAGGAGATTGTTGCAAGTATATAAGCATAGACCCAAAGCAGCTAAACTTTCTCTCTCCCCACCATGTTTTGGGGTAGCTGAGCCTTGCTTATTTAAGTTATATGCAGAGTACATCATGAGAAACGCTGGGCTGGAAGAAACACAAGCTGGAATCAAGATTGCCGGGAGAAATATCAATAACCTCAGATATGCAGATGACACCACCCTTATGGCAGAAAGTGAAGAGGAGCTAAAAAGCCTCCTGATGAAAGTGAAAGTGGAGAGTGAAAAAGTTGACTTAAAGCTCAACATTCAGAAAACGAAGATCATGGCATCCGGTCCCATCACTTCATGGGAAATATATGGAGAAACAGTGGAAACAGTGTCAGACTTTATTTTTTGGGGCTCCAAAATCATTGCAGATGGTAATTGCAGCCATGAAATTAAAAGATGCTTACTCCTTGGAAGAAAAGTTATGACCAACCTAGATAGCATATTCAAAAGCAGAGACATTATTTTGCCGACTAAGGTCCATCTAGTCAAGGCTATGGTTTTTCCTGTGGTCATGTATGGATGTGAGAGTTGGACTGTGAAGAAGGCTGAGTGCTGAAGAATTGATGCTTTTGAACTGTGGTGTTGGAGAAGACTCTTGAGAGTCCCTTGGACTGCAAGGAGATCCAACCAGTCCATTCTGAAGGAGATCAGCCCTGGGATTTCTTTGGAAGGAATGATGCTAGAGCTGAAACTCCAGTACTTTGGTCACCTCATGTGAAGAGTTGACTCATTGGAAAAGACTCATGCTGGGAGGGATTGGGGGCGGAAGGGAAGGGCACGACAGAAGATGAGATGGCTGGATGGCATCACTGACTCAATGGACGTGAGTCTGAGTGAACTCCGGGAGTTGGTGATAGATAGGGAGGCCTGGCGTGCTGCAATTCATGGGGTCACAGAGTCGAACACGACTGAGTGACTGAAGTGAACTGAACTGAGCACTTTATCACCTCAGATTTATTTAAACCTTTTTTAATTGGAGGATAATTGCTTTATAATATTGTGTTGGTTTCTGCCATACATCAGCATGAATCAACCACACGTATATATATGTGCCCTCCCTCCTGAACCCCCCTCCCATTTCCCTCCCGATCCCACCCTTCTAGATTGTCCAGAGCACTGGGTTGATCCTCCTGTGTCACACAGCAAATTCCCACTTGCCATCTGTTTTACATATGGTAATGTATAGGTTTCCATGCTACTCTCTCAATCTGTGTCCCCCACTGTGTCCACAAGTCTCTTCTCTATGTCTGTGTCTCAACTGCTGCCCTGCAAGCAGGTTCATCAGTACCATCTTTCTAGATTCCATATGTATGCATTGATATATAACATTTATCTTTCTCTGACTTACTTCACCCTGTATAATAGGCTCTAGGTTCATCCACCTCATTAGGACTGACACAAATGCATTCTTTTTTATAGCTGAGTAATACTCTATTGTATACATGTACCATAATTTCTGTATCCCTTTGTCTGTTGATGGACATCCAGGTTGCTTCCATGTCCTAAGCACCTCAGATTTTTAAGCTTATGGATTTTAAGCATGTACTTTTGCATCTGAGAGTTATCTTTCTGAGAATTATCTGTCTATCCTTTCCAGGCAAACATTATCTTCTGTAGCATGCATGGATCACAGTCCACAAACCCCAGTATATTAAGTGGACTGTGATACTGAGGCTGCCACTGTTTTTGTAGGCTCCTGTATCTCTCTGATCATGCTGGTTACGGAAATCTTTGGTCAAGTTGGGAATCCATGGGCCTCTAAGCCAGTCTCTTCGTAGAAACAGAAATAGCCCTTCATTTTAGGCGTCATAGCTTCCTTCCACTAGGACCTGATTTATCTTTAACTGGGGGCTTCTTTTTACTTCTCCTAAACATTCAGCCTCTTCTGTCAAATGTTACTTACCTCAGTGGATTGAGGCTTTTGGGAAAACAAAAGGCAGATAAGTCTAGGGAGAGATTACTTCTGATTTCTTGCTACATACATAATTCTTCAGGTAAGGAAGGGAAGGGGAAAACACAAGTGGAAAAAATTAGAGCTTAAAGCATTAGTCAGCCATATGCATTCATTCTAGAGGCAATTACACTTAAAAAAAAAAGACTATCTTTTTTTAAGAGCAATTTTAGGTTCACAGCAAAATCAAAGGGCAGGTACAGAGATATCCCGTATATTATTTCCTGCCCCTCCCCCATGCATAGTCTCCCCCATTATCAACACCCTCCACAAGTGATGGATTTTCACAGACACATCATTATCACCCAAAGTCCATTGTTAACATCACCCTTACACTTTTCTTTTTTTTCAAAAATGAGAATAATTTTATAAAGTATGTTATATTTATTGCCAGGGAAAAATATTCACAACATATTGTTTCGACAGCAAGTTAAAAACTGTTTATCAGAATGTTTCCAAGGTTGTAAGAGAAAATTCAACTATGTGCATGCTAAGTTGCTTCAGTCGTGTCCGATTCTGTGCAACCCCATAGACGGCAGCCCACCATGCTCCCCTGTTCCTGGGATTCTCCAGGCAAGAACACTGGAGTGGGTTGCCATTTCCTTCTCCAATGCATGAAAGTGAAAAGTGAAAGTGAAGTCACTCAGTCATGTCCGACTCTTCGCGACCCCATGGACTGCAGCCCATCAGGCTCCTCCATCCATGGGATTTTCCAGGCAAGAGTACTGGAGTGGGGTGCCATTGCCTTCTACCCAACTATGTGTATGCTGCTGCTGCTGCTAAGTCGCTTCAGTCGTGTCCGACTCTGTGTGACCCCATAGACGGCAACCCACCACGGTCCCCCGTCCCCATCCCCAGGCAAGAACACGAGTGGGTTGCCATTTCCTTCTCCAATGCAGGAAAGTGAAAAGTGAAAGTGAAGTCGCTCAGTCGTGTCCGACCCTCAGCGACCCTATGGACTGCAGCCTTCCAGGCTCCTCCGCCCATGGGATTTTCCAAGCAAGAGTACTGGAGTGGGGTGCCATTGCCTTCTCCGAAAGTCTAAATGGATGTATGTCACCGTGTAACAACGGATAGCTTGGATAGCACTGGAATTCACACAACGTAAGCAACCCTTTCAGTAAACTGGTGAAGACATCTGAGATTGACTCGGGACTCACTGATACTAAATTTTATTAATATTTTTCTGTAATTTACTGTTGAAGAGCCTAAGATCTGAAAGTACTAGCAATATACAGTATACTGAGGTCCGCAGCTTTATTCAGTACAGTAAATAACTTCCAACTACATATTAGAGGGAAGTGTGATGAGAGCGTATCTTGAGATATAGCTGGATAAAGTTTCTTAAGAGAAAGGACTGAACTGTTTGTTTTGTAATTCTAGGGGTTAAGAAGGTGAAATAGGAATTTGGCGGAGACATTAAATTGGAAATCAGGAATTCTGTGCAATAGTCATCTCCAGACAACAATTTCGTATCGTGGAGACGCGGCGGAGGCGAGAGTAGTAGTAGGACGAGATGGAGGGAAACGGTCCTAAATGCGTCTTGAGGTCCCACTACCCCTCAGAGTTAGTTCTCTTTAAGTACAAGAGAATTCTCAGTCATCAGAAGCCCTCTCCTATGCGGGAACAAGTATTCTGATGGGTTTGTCTCTCCAGACGCTGTAAACAAAAGCAAAGCCGGGCTCAGGCGAGGATGGCACTCGCTCACTGGGGTGCTGTGTGCGCTCAGGACGCCTCAGGGTGCTGGGAACCAATGAAGTCACGACGGAAGACGCTGCGCTTTAAAGTCTAGAATTAGCACATGCCGACTTGGCTCCACGTTAAAATAAAAAACAGAAGTAGTTCTAAGAATCTTTTGTAGAAATCACAGGCCTCCGCCAGGCCCCGCCTCTCCCCGGAAGCCATCCAGAGGGCCCAAGAGGGACTCCAGAACAGACTCAAGGCAGCCAGAAGCGGCCCCGCCAACTGAAGCAACCCCTGCGGCGCGCCTCTGCAGCTCCGGAGCTGCACCCGCTCCTAGTGCGCAGGCGCAGAAAGCTGGCCGCAGTCCTCCAGCCGAGCCCTAGCAACCGTGCCCCCACTTCAGCCCTAACTGTGGGCAGTTTACTTTCGAACCGCGGCCCCGCGCTCTTTCTCATTGGCTGAGGCGACGCAGTTGAAGGTTGCCGGGAGACTGCGCCTGCGTCGTAAGGCGCCTGAGCTCCGCCTCTTCTGAGCACCTGAAGGCCTCAGGGCAGAGGAGGGCGGGGACGCCAAGCAGCCCTCAGCACCGTCGGGTGGCAGTGCTACCCTGTTGCTGCTAGTGGAGTTGCCTGTTTCCCGTCCTCACGGTGAGTTTAAGGAGCTTTTCTTCGGTCCGAAAAGGCGGCTGTGGGTCCCTCCTCTTTGCTTGTAGCCCAGGCTGGTGTACGGTGTGTGTTTGAGGCTTGGTAATTCAGAGGGCTGGCTTGGGTCCTGCGTCTCTTCCCTCTTGTCCGAGGTGAAGAGCTGGGGGACCTTGTTTTCCCTCCCGCCAGGATGGAGCTGCCTTCCCGTGAGAGAGAAGGCCCCCTGTGGCGGGGTGGGAAAGGGGCCGGGCTCCGCCGAGCTGAGTGACCGCTCGGGGGTCGGCGTGGATGGAGGACGCCGAGGCGCGTTGGGAGAGAGGCCGGGAAGGATTTGTCGGAAACCTTCGGGAAAGGGAAGGTGAAGGCCCTGGTGGTCGAGCCCCTTCTCTGGCAGACGTTCTCACCGGAATTAACGTTCTACACCACGGTAGGTGTAGTTACACCCATCTTACAGATGTGAAACGGCAGTTGGGAGAGGCACTAGGTAAAACACCTCCAGGGATTCTCAACATTTACGTGGCAGAACTGAGACATTAACAGACGTACTGATGGGAATAACCGAAATCAAGATTTGTGATTTTCAACTGGCATAACCTTTCACTCCTATGAGTGCTTCTTGCCTTCCAGTTAACTCTCAGCAGTCCAACATGACCCTGAAGGTTTACTCCGTCATCACCATTGTTAGCTAATGTTTTCGAGATGCTTGACGCTATAAAAAGAGGTCCTTTGTGACAGTTTATTTGGTCACAGATTTGTTGGGATTTTCAAGTTACAGTGATACCTCTCCTGCTACTCCACAGCTATTGATATTTGTCACTACTTTAAAACACACACACACACAGTGAGGCTCAGGGAAGGTAAGTATCAAAGATAGTGATATTTCCTTTTGAGAATTTGAATCTAGAACATTAAGATAAAATAATTTTATTTCAGAATAAGGATAAAAGAATCCGAAAAAGTTAAAGAAGATATATATTCAGTCTCCAAACCAGAAAGTCAACTAAATGGTAAGTTCTGGGAGATTAAGTGAATACCAAAGAGATTTTCAGTAAATTTTTAAACTGTAAGGTGATTTAAATTTTTGAATCTTTTTTTTAAAAAAGGAATGCATGTTGATGGTATGTAAAATTCGAACCATGTAGAAGAATCTTGAAATGAAAAGTAAACAACTCTCTTATCTGACCTATACCTTAGTCACTGTTAACTCTTGTTTACCCTGCTGCTGGAAATTTTACAAGAATGTGTGCATCTTAATACAGACACACACGGTTAACACAGATCTGCAAGTTGAATTTATTAAGTTATTGGGGTACCTTTTTACCATGCATTTACATACATATCGTTGCTGCATTCCCTTTTCTTTTTAAGGTTTTTTCCAGTGTGGACCTTTTTTATAAACTCTTGATTGAATTTGTTATAATATTGCTTCTGTCTTATGTTTTGGGTTTTGGCTTCAGGGCATGTGGGATTTTAGCTCCTGGACCAAGGATCGAAACCAGCATCCCTTGTATTGGAAGGCAAAGTCTTAATCCCTGGACTGCCAGGGAAGGCCCTGCATTCCTTTTTTATTTTTTTCATTTTTAATTGGAGGATAATTGCTTTATAATGTTGTGTTGGTTTCTGCCATACAACAGTGTGAATGAGCCATAAATATGTACATAAGTACACATATACACTCCCTCTTCGTCCTCCCATTCCCCACTGCATTTCTTTTTAATCACCAAGTAGCTATCATTTGGCACTTCCCTGGTGGCTCAGCAGTGGGGGGTTGGGTTGGGGGAGGTGGAAAAAAAAAGAAATCCACCTGTAATGTAGGAGACACTGTTCAATCCTTGAGTCAGGAAGATCCCCTGGAGAAGGAAGTTGCCACCTGTTCCAGTATTCTTGCCTGGGAAATCCCATGGACAGAGAAGCCTGGAGGGCTACAGTCCATGGGGTGGTAAAAGAGTTGGACACAATTTAGTGACTAAACAATAACAATAGCTATCCCTTAAAGTAAGGGACCATAGTTTAGCTGGCAAGATGAAATTTTGATCTTAGTTGATGTTAGTTTTAACGTTGCTTTTTTCCCACCAAATATGTATTTTCACTTTGAAAATATTTTTTAAAAAGGCAAACAAAATCTTAACTCCTCATATCAGTTCCTTATTAAATTGCATTAATGGGCTTCCCCTGGTGGCTCAAATGGTGAAGAATCTGCCTTAATGCAGAAGACCTGGGTTTGATCCCTGGGTCGGGAAGATCTCTTGAAGAAGGGAATGGCTACCCATTCCAGTATTCTTGCTTGGAGAATTCTGTGGACAGAGGAGCCTGGTCTTTTTTCAGTTTGAGGGAACAGGTTGATGTCAAAATGCAGGAAAACATACAAATGGGCAGAGTTAAAATCAGATCTGACCATAGAATTTTTTTGTTTTGTTTTGAGTTAGGTGAGCCTTCATTATTTTTGTGCATTTATTCTTTTTTTTTTTTTTTAAATCAGGGCCACAGAGATGTGAGACCCAGACTGGGTGGTGGCACTTCTTGAATTTTCCCAGACTTATAGCTGACTCACTGTCTTAAGTACTAGAGCAAGTCATATAACTCTATAATGTAGCAGATTTCTCTTCAGAGGTGGTAAACTGTAATGAATGTTTTATAACCATTCATGTTTAGAGATGAAAGACAATAATGCATTAGGGAATTAAGGCTTTTAAAAAATAGTTTATACAGGAGAATGATATTTTTGATATGCCCAGTTCTCCATCATCTGCTGTCAGTGCTGACCATACATAATAAGCTGGTTAGATGCTGGAGACTCCATAGAAAATCAACTTTCTGGAGAAAGACTGCATAAAAACTTTAGAAGTTCAATAATGTGTTTGTTTTGACACTTAAGCACAAGAAATCTGAGAAATAATTTATAAGTAGATGATTTAGCTTCAGGTTTATTTCTAAAAAGATTTCTTTTTTATATTCATATTTCTTGGTGACTTTTAAAAGGGAAGCAAGGAATCTTGAACTAAGTTATCAGTTTGTCCTTTGTCTCTTAGTCCCTGCTGGAGGAAAATAACATTTTACATGGGTCATTTTAATTTTTTTGCTTTTTAAAATTATAGAATAATAGAAATTGATTTCAAAATTAATTTGGCAGGGGTGAGCCTGGCTGGATGATAGGCAAGACACTTAAACATTTTAAAATATTTTTAAAGCTTACATATAATTTACCATTTTAACCATTTTAAAGTTTATAGTCAGTGGCATTAAGTACATTTCACATTGTTGTACAGCCATCACCATCTATCTCCAAAACATTTTCATCTTCCCAAAGTGAAGCTGTACTCATTAAACAATAACTCTCCAACTCTCCTCCCTCTAGCCCCTGGCAACCACCAGTTTACTTTGTCTTTGTAGACTGTGCTTATTGGCTTTTATATTATGTGCATTTTTCACATCTAATGTGATCATACATTTTTTTTCCACTGACCTGAGTAATTTTCTGTTACTGAGTTAACTTTACATTTCTGGAAAGAACTGTATTTGCTTCTGTACTGTATTCTTTTAATGTGATCAGGATTTGTTTTTGCTAATATTGTGTTCAGGATTTTACATCAGTATCCATTTTTGTAATTGTTCTATTTTTAGTTTTGAGTTGTCTTTGTTAAGTTTTGCAATTGTGTTATATACGATCCATAAAACAGTTTGCAAACTTGCCATCTTGTATTCTCCAGCAGTAGTACAAGTAATTGTTTCTTAACCACTTGGATGAACCCACCAGAGAAGCTTTCTCCCTTTCCCACCTTTTTTTTTTTCCAGAGCCTTTTTTTTTCCCCCAGAGTAGCACTTTTCCAGCTTGTGAATTTCTCTCATGGTTTGCTTTATCTTCTCTGGTCAATTTTGGTATTGGAACTGACAGAGAATAGTTAATTTCTTGTAGACTTTCAAATAGGTATTCTCTATAATTTTGGCTTTTCCCATATTTGGCTTATTTCCTTTTTTTAATGCTAAACTTAGTACATTTGTTGTTTTTTTCCTTAACCCTCTTGTTTGCATTGCATTGCGCGCTTAGTCACTCAGTCATGTCCAACTGTTTTGCGACTCAATGGACAGTAGCCTGCCATGCTCATCTGTCCTTGAGATTCTCCAGGCAAGAATACTAGAATGGGTTGCCATTTCCTACTCCAGGGCATCTTCCCTACCCAGGGATCGAACCCTGGTGTCCTGCATTGCAGGCAGATTCTTTACCATCTGAGCCACCAGGGAAGCCCCTTATTGCTGCATAACCAATCCCACATTTTAGCAGCTTATAACAAAAATTGAAACCGTTCCCTTGGGTCCGGAATCTCGGAGCTGTCCGCTTCTGGCCCATGGTCTCTCATGACATTGCAGTCATTGCCAGATTTTACTGGACCAGAAGTATCTGCTCATTCTGTAGTTGCTTGAGTCTTCGTGTTCTTGGGGGCTGTTAGACTAAGGGTCTTAGTTTCTTGCCACAGCGGTGGACCTGGTCTGCTTGCAACGTGGCATCTTTCTTCCCTTAGTGAGAGTGATCTAAGAGAGCTGGAGAGAGCCAGAACATTCCAGACTGAAGTTTGGTCTTACAAAATCTTAAAGTTACATCTGCTGTATTGTTTGTTAAAAGGGAGTCACTAAGTCCAGCCCACATTCAAGAGAAGGGAATTACAAAAGGATGTGACAACTGGGAGGTAAAGGTCCATCTTGGAGGCTTCCTGACATAGAAAGCTAAAGGTTTGTTTATTTAAAGAGCCAGGCCTCAGGTTTATCAATTCTTAGAGTTTTCTGTTTTCTAATTCACAGTTTTCTTCATGAGTTAGAATTGTTGTTTTCTTTTGCTTTTCCTAGGTTCATTTTCTTTTTTTCCCCTAACTTTTAAAAAAAGATGAATCCTTTTTATATTACTTCTTTAGTTTATTAATGAATGAATAAATTGTATCTTGGCTGGGTAGAGAATTCTTAGGTCATACCCTTTTTCTTCCTGACCCCTGTGGGTATTGACTGCTATATTGTCTTTTATCATTTCTAGTTGCTTTGGAGGTGTTGTGTTTATCTACTGCTGTGTAACAAATAGAAGGTTTAGATGCCTAATGTCCAAGATGACTTTTTCACTCACATGTCTGGCACCTCGTTGCTCCTCCACTTGGCCTCATCAGCAGAGCAGGATAGAATTTTTACATAGCAAAGAGGCAGGAGTCTGTTAGGCTCCCTAAGGGTTATATCCAGAACTGTCATCGTGTCACTAGTACTGTATCCTGTTGGTCAGAGGAGTCACATGTCTTGTCCAGATCTTTTTGAGGGGAGAATAGATTTCATCTCTTGAGAGAATACCAGCAAAGTTACATCTCAGAATAACGTATCTGAGAAATAACTTTTGTGGCCATCTTTAGAAATTACAGTCTCCCAGAGAATTTTGAGATCATTATGTTTTTATTTTCCTTTTTTTAAAGTGTCTTTTCTGGCTAGATGCATGTGGGATTGTCTTTATTTCTTTATGTAAAATTTTAATATTTTAAATTACCTGTTAATTTGTTGAAAGTAAAAAAGAATTTAGGTTTATAATGGAAAGCAGCAGCCTCCTGCCCTCATGTTCCCGAGTCTTGATTCCTGCTCTCCAGAAGCAATCATTTCATTCCATTTAAATATTTCTTTTGTTATTGCTTCTATATTTCTAAATAATTGGCTTTTGATATGATTTCTTGATTTTTCATTTTTAGGTATGTATTGACTTCTCTTATAAGGGAAGATTAAGATAAGTTCTTAAGCACTGTTTCCTTCCCTATTCCCTCCTCCCAATATAACTTTTTCATTTTTTAAATTTGAGCTGTTACAACAAACCTACCTTAAACAACAATCATTGATTTCTTAAACAACACTCGTTGATTTCTTGTAGTTTTGTAGGCTAGGAAGTTCAGGATCAGGATGCTGGCACAGTTGGGTTCTGGCCAAAGCTCTCTTCCTGGTTTGCAGATGGCCATCTTCCTGCTGTGCTTTCACATGGCAGAGAGCAGAGAAAGAGAGGGAGCAAGCTATGTATCTCTTCCTTTAAGGGGCTCATTTCGTTCATGAGGGCTCAACTCTCAAGACCTAATTACCTCTGCCTCATTTACACTATCACATTAAGGGTTAGGATATTAACATATGCATTTTCAGGAGACACATTCAATCCATAACAGTCATGCTTTTTGGTAAAATCAGTATTAATATTTATAATGTTATGATTAATGGGACAACTGAGTTATATAATATGCTGTAATATTTCCTCTTTTCATGATTCCATCATTTTCTCCTACATTTAGTTTTCTCATTACCTCTGAGTATGTTCAGACACATGAAATACTGTCTGTTCCATTTATTTACTTAAAGACATTTCTTCTGGATTTCTGTCTTCTTCCTCTAGACCTTTTCTCTAGGCTTGCTGCACAGTTGTCCAGGATTCCATTTCACAGTTACCGGGGTGAGAATTCTTGTTTTTCTTGTCTTCCTGCAGTAGTTTTTTTTTTTTTAAGAAATGGCAAGTAGTGGGGGTTTCAAAACCCAGGTAGTGGGTTTTGAGACCTCTTGTGTCAAACTATCTTTAGACTACTTTCAAAATTTACTTTTTCTGGGTGTAGAATTTTAGGTTGAAAGCCATGTTTTCCTATTAAAGAATTGCTTCATTGTCTTCTAGTTTCCAGTGTTGTTGTTACACACAGCATAGCTAAATCTAAGATACTCATCCCAGAAAATACTCATTGGAAAAGTTTTTTGCTCCTTTTCCCCCTGTCAAGAGTCTAGGCTGGTTATGGAAAATTTCTGGTACATAAAATTTCATATTAGTTTCTGGAAGAACTAGCCCCTAAGCATGCTAGCCACTTTTATCTTCTGTTTCTCAGGCAGCACCCAGAGTTAGGAAGTTCCTGACCTTACATATTAATAGTTATTTTCAATCAGGCTTACTTCTGTTAGCCGGTCTTCACTTCTCATGAATGTGTTGGCTAAAATCAGTTTTTCATAACAGTTAGAAGAGGGTAATCTGAGAGTAGATTTGATTTCTGTATCTTCAAGTTACCTACACATTTCTGATTAAATTTTATTAAAAATATATGCTCTTTGTTGTTCAGTCACTAAGTCATGTCTGACTCTTGGCGACCCCATGGACTGTAGCACGCCAGGCTCCTCCTCTGCCTTCCGCTATCTCTTGGAGTTTACTCAAATTCATGTCTTTTGAGTTGGTGTTGTTATCTAACCATCTCATCCTCTTTCACCCCCCTTTTCTTTTGCCTTCAGTCTTTCCCAGCATCAGGGTCTTTTCCAATGACTTGGCTCTTCGCTTCAGGTGGCCAAAGTGTTAGAGTTTCAGTTTCAGAATCAATTCTTCCAATGAATATTCAGGGTTGATATCCTTTAGGATTGATGGGTGTGATCTCCTTGCAGTCCAAGGGACTCTCAAGAATCTTCTCCAGCACCATGATTTGAAAGCATCCACTCTTCAGCACTGAGCCTTCTTTATGGTCCAGTTCTCATATCCATACATGACTACTGAAAAAACCTTAGCTTTGACTGTACAGACCTTTGTTGGTAAAGTGATGTCTCTGCTTTATAATATGCAGTCTAGGGTTGTCTTGAGCTTCCCAGGTGGCTCAGTGGTAAAGAATCTACCTGCCAGTGCAGAAGACTTGGATTTGATCCCTGGGTCGGGAAGGTCCCCTGGAGGAGAGCATGGCAACCTACTCCAGTATTCTTGCCTGGATAATCCCATGGACAGAGGAGGGCTACAGTCCATGGGGTTGTAAAGAATTAGACGCAACTGAGTACGCATGCTTGCGGTAGGTTTGTCATAACTTTCCTTCCAAGGAACAAGTGTCTTTAAATTTCATGGCTGCAGTCCCCATCCACAGTGATTTTGGAGCCCAAGAAAATAAAATCTGTCACTCCTTCCATGTTTTCCCCTCCTGTTTGACCAGATACTATGA
The DNA here is from genome assembly GCF_042477335.2 of Ovis canadensis. Classification (NCBI taxonomy): domain Eukaryota; kingdom Metazoa; phylum Chordata; class Mammalia; order Artiodactyla; family Bovidae; genus Ovis; species Ovis canadensis. The sequence continues at coordinate 230,122,421 of NC_091245.1, forward strand.
TCTTGGTTTTGTTAATGTTGAGTTCCAAGCCAGCTTTTTCATGCTCCTTTTTCACCCTCATCAAGAGGCTTTATAGTATCTCTTCACTTTTTGCCATTAGCATGGTATCATATGCATATCTGAAGTTGTTGATATTTCTCCTGGCAGTCTTGATTCCAGCTTGTGCTTCATCCATTCCAGCATTTTGCATAATTTACTCTGCATATAAATTAAATAAGCAGGGTGACAATACCTTGTCGTACTCCCTTCCCAATTTGGAACCAGTCAGTACCATGTCTGGTTCTAACTGTTGCTTCTTGACCTGCATACAGGTTTCTCAGGAGACAGGTAAGGTGGTCTGGTATTCCCATCTCTTTAAGAATTTTCCAGTTTGTTGTGATCTACAAAGTCAAAGGCTTTAGTGAAACAGAAATAGATGTTTTTCTAGAATTCTCTTGCTTTTTCTATTATCCAGTGGATGTTGGCAGTGATCTCTGGTTCCTCTGCCTTTTCTAAACCCATCCTGTACATCTGGAATTTCTCAGTTCATGTACTGTTGAAGCCTAGCTTGAAGGATTTTTGGGCATTACTGTGCTAGCATGTGAAATGAACGCAATCATATGGTAGTTCGAACATTCTTTGGCATTGCCCTTCTTTGGGATTGGAATGAAAACTGACCTTTTCCAGTCCTGTGGCCACTACTGAGTTTTCTAAATTTGCTGACATTTTGATTGTGGCACTTTAACAGCATCATTTTTTAGAATTTTAAATAGCTCAGCTGGGGTTCCAACACCTCTTTTAGCTTTCTTTATAGTCATGCTTTCTAAGGCCGCTTGACTTCACACTCAAAAGATGTCTGGCTCTAGGTGAGTGACCACACCATTGTGGTTATCTGGGTCATTAAGGGTTTTTTTTGTATAGTTCTTCTGTGTATACTTGCCATCTCTTCTTAATCTTTCTGCTTCTGTTCAGTCCATACTATTTCTGTCCTTTATTATTGTGTCTATCCTTGCATGAAATGTTCTCTTCATACCTCTCATTTTCTTGAAGAGATCTCCAGTCTTTTTCATTCTATTGTTTTCCTCTGTTTCTTTGCGTTCTCTTAAAGGCTGCCTTCTCTCTCCTCACTCTTCTCTGGCACTCTGCATTCAGTTGGGTATATCGTTCCCTTTCTTCTTTGCCTTTCGCTTTTCTTCTTTCCTCAGCTATTTGTAGTCTCCTTAGGCAGCCACTTTACCTTTTTTGCATTTCTTTTTCAGTGACTTTGGTCACTGCCTCCTGTACAGTGTCATGAACCTCCATCCATAGTTCTTTAGGCACTCTGTCTACCAGATCTAATTCTATCTTTTCGTCACCTCCACGGACTACCCTGTATCTCAAATGGTAAAGAATCTGCCTGTGAGTCAGGAGACCAGGGTTCAATCCCTGGGTTGGGAAGTTCCTCTTTGAGAAGGGAATTGCAATCCACTCCAGTATTCTTGCCTGGAGAATTCATCGACAGAGAAGCCTGGCGAGCTACAGTCTGTGGGGTCATGGAGTTGGACATGACTGAGTGACTAACACACATTCGTCACCTCCACTGTAGAATCTGAGCCACCAGGGAAGCCCTGTATAATCATAAGGGGTTTAATTTAGGTCATACTTCAGTGGCTAGTGGTTTTCCTTACATTCTTCAGTTTAAGCCTGACTTTTACAAAAAGCAGCCGATGATCTGAGCCAGTGAGCTCCAGGTCTTGTTTTTGCTGACTGTGTAGAGCTTTTCCCATTTACTGATATCCATGTGTAGAGTTGTCTCTTGGGTTGTTGGAAGAGGGTGTTTGCTATGACCAACATGGTCTCTTGACAAAACTTATAGCCTTTGCCCTGCTTCATTTTGTACTCCAAGGCCAAACTTGCCTGTTACTCCAGATATCTCTTGACTTTCTCTTTTTACATTCCAGGCCTTATCATGAAAAGGACATCTTTTTTTGGTGTTAGTTCTAGAAAGTGTTGTAGATGTTCTATATTTGCCAAGTAACCTTTGAGACCAGGATATCTAATGCTTCCATTTTATATAAGTTCAAGAGATGATATTTTCTTTGCAATATGGTTATTTTGAATATCTTCCTTCTAAAAAAAGTTGAACTTTTGGGATCCTTAAATGGGTTCCCAGGGAAAATGTTTTCTAACTTTTTAACAAGTATAGGATTTTGGAGGGAAGCTTTGGAGGGAAAGATGGTGTTCAGTTTTAGGGTTACTTTTTGATACTTGCATTAAATAACTCTAATATTAAATCTAAATTGAATATATGTCCATTGTTCAAATTTTATTCCTTTGCAAAATAGTATCCTGTTTATTTCTTCATTATGAATTCTGACATCACTTAAACTGAAAAAACGTTTTGTTTTTCTTGGGTGGTTTTTCAATTTCAGAGCTCTCTGTTAGGTTCAAGATAATCATAAAGGCTTCTCAACATGTAGGCACATGAATTTATCTGCAGTGAATGTCATCTTCTGTTCTGTTGCCCAGTTACTTTTGTTTCCTGGAATACTTCACAGTTCAGGCTTATTAGTCTCACACATCTTGGCTCATTGTAGTTCTTAATGCTGTTAGTCTGAATGGCGTATTTTCTGTTTTCAGATGTATTCTTGATAGAACTTTTCCTAAGCAGAAATTTTGCTGTTTTAAAATAAAAGAACCCTAAAACTAAGGTCTGACATTTTTTTAGCATTGGTCTCTTAAGGGGCACTGTTTATTCAGCTAGTATTGAGTGAATGCCTGTTGTGTCAGGTTCTGCACTTAGACACAATGTCTGCACTTACTGCAGGCTTATATTCTAATGTATAGAAAAATGTTACAAAATCCTTTATTATTGGTTTTTTTTTTTTTTTTTGGCTATGCCACACAGCTTGCACGATCTTAGTTTCCCAACCAGGTGTCAAACATGGGCCTTGGCAGTGAAAGCACCAAGTCCTAACCACTGGACCACCAGGGAATATCCCCACAAGTCTTTTAGATAAAGTCCATCTAAGAGCTAGAAAGTAGAAGTGCAGTGTTCAGTGAGATTAACAGGGGACCAGATCTGGGGAAGGAGGTGGGGCTCAAGTTCAGGCTTGAAGGAATTTGGTTTTGCACATGGTGAAGAGGGGGCACATAGAGCTATAAAGACTGAAGAGGATTTATGTTTATTAAAAGTACAATTAGTTATTTGTAGATGTTGTTTATTGAAACTCCTAACAGTTTTTATAGAGGATGATTTGGTAAGCTTTAGATTTTACAAGAATGGCACTTGGAATGCTTGTTGGAAATAACCAGTAATAGCTTGCCAAGAAGTAAAGTTACTTGTGTCAGAGAAGATCTCTGAACTGTTGCTGGATTTCTTTCCTAAAGGAAAGATGACTAATTGCGTTCTTTAGCACTAATGCTCTGCTGCTGCTAAGTCGCCTCAGTCGTGTCCGACTCTGTGCGACCCCATAGATGGCAGCCCAGCAGGCTCCCCTGTCCCTGGGATTCTCCAGGCAAAAACACTGGAGTGGATTGCCATTTCCTTCTCCAATGCATGAAAGTGAAAAGTGAAAGTGAAGTTGCTCAGTCGTGTCCGAATGCTCTAGTGGTCAGTAATTCATAATTACCACTATCAACACTTCATCTTTCAAACTTCATTGCCAGGACTAATTTAGAAATGTTTTCCCTTTCCAAATCTTCAAATTAACATTACTGTAGAATATTACACTGTGCTGATTCAGGGCTTTAAGCACATACACTAGAATTCAAATTCAAGAACCTGAGAAATTTATAGAACAGTTAGAAATTTAGTAACTTACTTTAGAAACTGTGGTTGAGTCAACTGGGAATGTGAATTAAAGAACATAATTTTGCTAAGAATCAACTTGTTATTTAATATTTAGTTCTGTCTATTCATTACTTGTGTATAGTTTTGATTTTAGCATCTTAGAATGTAAAAAGTTGCTCAGGCTATTTATAATCATTAGGTAGACTTCCAACAGAACACCCCAAAGTGACCTCTTAAAGGTTATCAATAATCAGTGTTAGGAATTAAATTATATAGAGAATCATTGGTGAAATCTTAGTAAATATCCTCTTGTAAATGACAAGTACAATATATTGTTTGTAGGTTAACACTTAAAACTTTATATAATGTATGCAAATATGTCTTTGTGATATGTAGAATTAAAATACTTTTTTCTCTTGACAGGAAATGCACAATTTTGAGGATGAGTTAACATGTCCCATTTGTTACAGTATTTTTGAAGATCCTCGTGTACTACCATGCTCTCATACATTTTGTAGAAATTGTTTGGAAAATGTGCTACAGGCAACTGGTAACTTTTATATATGGAGACCTTTACGCATTCCACTCAAGTGCCCTAACTGCAGAAGTATTATTGAAATTGCTCCAAGTGGTATTGAATCTTTACCTGTTAATTTTGCATTAAGGGCTATTATTGAAAAGTACCAGCAAGAAGACCATCCGGATATCATCACCTGCCCTGAGCATTATAGGCAGCCCTTAAATGTTTACTGTCTCCTGGATAAAAAATTGGTTTGTGGTCATTGCCTTACCATAGGTCAGCATCACGGTCATCCTATAGACGACCTTCAGAGTGCCTATATGAAAGAAAAGGACACACCTCAAAAACTGCTTGAACAGTTAACTGACACACACTGGACAGATCTTACTTGTCTTATTGAAAAGCTAGAAGAACAAAAATCTCATTCAGAGAAAATGGTCCAAGGTGATAAGGAAGTTGTTCTCCAGTATTTTAAGGAGCTTAGTGATATATTAGAACAGAAAAAAAAAATTTTCCTAACAGCTCTTTGTGATGTTGGCAATCTGATTAATCAAGAATATACTCCACAGATTGAAAGAATGAAAGAAATAAGAGAGCAGCAGCTTGAATTAGTGACACTGACAACATCTTTACAAGAAGAGGCTCCACTTAAATTTCTTGAAAAAGTTGACGATGTCCGCCAACGTGTGCAGATCTTGAAACAAAGACCGCTTCCTAAGGTCCAACCTGTTGAAATTTATCCTCGAGTAAGCCAAGTATTGAAAGAAGATTGGAGCAGAACAGAAATTGGACAAATTAAGAAACTTCTCATTCCTGAAATGAAGATCTCTTCAAAAAGGATTCCCTGTGCCTGGCCTGATAAAGAGGAAAAAGTTGAATTTTTTAAGATTCTAAACATTGTTATAGTTACACTAATTTCAGTGATACTGATGTTGGTCCTCTTTTTTAACCAACACATAATAACCTTTTTAAATGAAATCACTTCAATATGTTTTTCTGAAGTCTCTCTCTCTGTTTACCAAAGTTTATCTAAGAATGTGCACAATTTAAAGAATATACTATGTCACACTGTGTATTTATTGAAGGAATTCATGTGGAAAATGGTTTCTCATTGAACATTCTAATCTGGATTATTTAAGGCTTATTCTGTACAGCAGAGGCTAATGACCATCGCTAAGTAGAGGAATATAGGGGTAACTTGGATAAATAAAATAGGCTGAAGTTTGTTAGAATTGCAACAGAAAAATCCCTCTTATGCTTCTGTTGAATACAAAATGTGTCATCAGAAGTTAGAAATGAGACAATGTCTGGTTTTCTGAAAACCAGAACGAACTCTAGTGAGAACTTAAGTATTAATACATTATCCCATTTTTATTGGTTTTTAAGGTTGACTATTTTAACATTCTTACACCAGTAGTGTTTTAGCATTATATACTGCAGTGGTTGGCTTTACAGTTCTTTGTGTATACATAGTTTTTAATTAAAAGATGTCAAAATCCTGAAAGATAAAACCTTTTGAATGGGCAAATAAATAAAGGTGGTGAGAAGAGGTTTTATATTCAAGTAGCTAAGTCAAAGTGATAGGGGATTGCTGATGTTCAAGATATGTTTGATCAAATGTACCTGATCCACACATTAGTGTTTTAGATTTAAGAGCCTACAGTTTCTGTAACATTCATTCCTAATAAAACTGTTGCTTAAGTGTTGTTACGGACAAAACAGTAACGTTTCCTAGCACTTACTGTCCTATGATTCATGTAAATTTATTTTAAGATTGTATTGATATTTAACTTTTGTGGTGTCTTGTTAGTCAAATCAGTTCTTGGGAAATATTGATACATCCCACCCTCATTATGTTTGGATGGCATCATGTTAACTGTATGTCTTTAAAAGTGTCTAAAATTTTCCAAGTCTTTTATGCTAATGCCAATTCAGTTCAGTTGCTCAGTTGTGTCCGAGTCTGCGACCCTGTGAACTGCAGCACACCAGGCCTCCCTGTCCATCACCAACTCTCAAGAGTCCACCCAAACCCATGTCCATGGAGTTGGTGATGCCATCCAGCCATCTCATCCTCTGTCATCCCCTTCTCCTCCTGCCCCCAATCTTTCCTGGCATCTTTCAAATGAGTCAGCTCTTCGCATCAGGTGGCCAAAGTATTGGTTTCAGCTTCAGCATCAGTCCTTCAAATGTATATTCAGGACTGATTTCCTTTAGGATGCACTGGTTGGATCTCCTTGCAGTCCAAGGGACTCTCAAGAGTCTTCTCCAACACCACAGTTCAAAAACATCAGTTCTTCGGTGCTCAGCTTTCTTTACAGTTCAACTCTCACATCCATACATGACGCTAATGCCAAAGCACCAATAATTTGATGTTATTTTCTTGAATTGTAAGGGGAGTCTGCCTAGCTGCCTAAGTCAAATCCCTTTGATGTAGTTCCCTTTTTGTTAGCAAAGACTGAATTGTGGTCCTGGTAGACTTATTGACACTTTTGTCCATGCAATCCTAAGTACAAGCTCACTTCCCAAAATTCCAAGTAGATAGCATGTTTAGGAGCTGAAGCTCATAGTCCTAGAGGTGGCTGTAATCAGGGCGGCAGTTCCAGAATACTAAGATCTTATCTGCTGAGTAAAAGTCTAAAGATGGCTGGCTGTACTCAGTTCATGATCAGAGTATCAGAATAGAAAAACTAAATGTTATGTGGGCAAAGAACATTTGCAGGTAGAAGATGTGTATAGAGCTACACACCAACTGAAGCCTGGAGTTGCACTGACTTGATTAAAGTTATAACAAAAATGCCACATACGTTTTGAAGTGTATATAATTAGTCTCACACTTCTGAAATAAGTATTAATCCTTGCTTTTTTGTATGTTAGCAAACACACAAAATTGCCAAAGCCATATATTTAGTATGAGAGACCCATATATATATTTTAAGAGTTCACCTGTTGTGTTACCTTTAAAGAATTTAAACCAAGGTTTTTACTAGGGTTTCTAACATGTCTATGAATCACAGCTAAAAATGGAAACATTTTAGGTTTGACATTCATTTTTTAAATAACTTGCCAGTTTTTAGTAAACAATACTTTTAAATTTTATGTAGTCTGCATGAATAATCAAATATACAAATAACTCATACATGCTCTTCCCTTTTGTATTTTTGAGGATGAGATTATAAAATTTGAAGTATATAATCTTGAATCTTCATTTCTAAGTTTTTATGTATAACAAGGTTTACATTGTAATAAAACTCATTTGGATCTTTGCATTGAGTGGTTAAATAAGGTGCTGAAACTCAGGAGTGGTTGCTTTGGAATTTTCATATGGGCTATGAGGATTATGTATTTTAACTTTTTAAAAGCACTACACTTTACTATTCTATATCTATTGGTTATGAAAATATAAAAATATTAAATTCATCTGTTCTCACCAATGAAAAGACCTTGATTATACTGATACTTTTTTCTAGTTACCTTTCCCTTGTATAATCTTGACTTTATAAACAAATGACCATACTTGGATTTTAGATCTTACTTTATTTAAGTCCATGCTAATGTATTTACATCTTACTGATTATGATACAGACTCTTTGTTGGGTTTTAGTACTTAAACAGTGCACTATGAATAAGAAGGTAATTTAAAATTTTAATTCCTCAGGCTCTCTATCTAGAAACTGAATAGCTTAGACCAGACTTCTGATTCAATATCAGGATTTTTTCTGAAAATGAAGTGGTTGCCAGCTTATTTCCAGTAGTATATTCTTGAGTTAATGCAGTGTTAACACAATAACAAGAAAGCCTTTGACAACTTGATGGACAAACAGTACTGCATGCTAATTTCCATTTATACTAAAGAAATTAACCCCTATACACTTAAATCATTCTTTTTCTGAAGCAACTATAGTGGGTATATATAACCACTCAAGTTATTCAGACATTTGCTGGCCCTTTCACAAGTGTTTTAAACAGTCAGGCACCTTGAGTTTAAGAATGTATAATATTCAAATTCTCATTCCTGCAATTCAGAATCACTAGTTTAACATGATTTAGTTTACAACTGTACTGTTCATCAAAGTAATATACTTTTAACTCTGCATAAGAGGAAATTATCTGATCATCCAGGCATCTTATTTTCTCTATAGTTGCCACTTACAAAATTGTCAGATTCTTAACAATCTTCTAGAAACAGGCACAGAGAATATTTTATTAAACTTGTAACATCTCTTAATTAACAGCATAAAATAGAAACTATATGATACAATTTAAGAATAGGTATTTTATATAATTTATAACCCTTTACAAATACAAAGTAAATACAATATGTTGAATCTACGATAAGATTTGAAAAATCTTCAGATTAAGCAAGTTTAGCAAAGTCCTTTAGATGCAATTTCTTTTGGGTTTACTGCAACGCTTTTTGTTATATTATATGTCTTGTAAATTCCAATAAGTCTATCTGAAATCTCAAACATATTATTTCGAAGAGAAATTATTATGAACTGGGCATTTTTTGTTTGTTCCTAAAGAGAAAAAAACAATAAATTAGAAAAATTATACATAGATATGTAAATGTATGAATAATAATAGAGATCTAACTTTACTTCCCTAAAATATTTCTTGGGCAATAAATTGAATGACATTGGTAATTAATATGAACAAGAATGACAACATGATAGTATCTGGGTTAGAGAAGAACTCGGGTATTTGGAAGGACAGTTGCCTAGAAGTCTTCTAGTAGAAAAAATTCTACCTGTGTTTCTGCTACTAATTTACATTTATATTTAACTTTTCCAAAATGGAACCATTTTGCTCAAATAAAGTGGTCTCCGTTAATACCATGGGAATAGAGAATGGCAGAAGCTGGAAAGAAGCCAAAGAATTCCATGTGTAATGTTTAGGGAACACATAATTTTCACAATGAAAGCTCTAAATGATTACTTACATATATGTAAAATGCAACAATAGATACATTTTTGAAGTCAAGGGCTGCATCAATCTCATCCATGAAGTACAGTGGAGTGGGTTTATAGTGATGAAGAGCGAACACTAAAGCCAATGAACTAAGTGTTTTCTCTCCTCCTGAAAGGTTGAAGATCTTCTTCCAACTTTTTTTAGGTGGTCGAACACTGAGATAATTAAGAAAATCTCATTACTTAAATTACTTGCAAAGCTAAATTAAGACTCCATGATTTGTTTCCTATAACTGGCTTCTACCACCCTCCTTGGAAATACCGAACTTGCTTTTTCATTAATATAAATTCTTGGGTTATTTTATAAAAATATTATTGGAGGATGAACACATAAGAACACCTAACAAAAATTTAAGATTTAAACAGTAGATCAGTAAGTAATTCTTGCTATTCTTCCTGTTTCCCATGAATACTGGAGTGGGTACCCTATCCCTTGTCCAGGGGAACTTGCTGACCAAAGAACTGAACCAGGGTCTCCTGCATTGCAGGTGGATTCTTTACCAGCTGAGCTACACAGGAAGCCTATAGGCAAACTAGTATTTGTCAAATAAAATACATTGTAGGCTTAACTGTCACATCCCACCCCTAAAGAATGTTAAGTTTGGAGAATATGTACAGAGATGGTAACAGAAAAATCCAAAACTTGGTATATGGCATCATTACAAACCTGAATGTGATTCCTTCAGAGAAAGGATCCATGCTGTCTACAAGGTCCAGCTCAGCATCACCTCCCAAAGTAAGCATTTGGTAATTTTCCTTTAATTTATTTGTTATTATATAAAAACCTGCCATGAATTCATTAAGTCTTTGTTTTCGAAGATCTTCATATGCCTGTCTAAAATTATCTCTTTCATTAGTAATTTTGTCCAATTCTGCCACCCGTTGTAAATATAATTCTTCCTATGAAAAGAATATGAGAAAAACATGTTATACATTTGACATGAGAATTAAAACTGCTAATTATATAAAATAAAGGCTTAATTTAACAATTTAGGGTAAGGACTAAAGAGACTTTCTGACCATTACATGAGTTGTTTACTTGTACCTTCTTTTTATAATCTGCAATGGCGCCAAGATTTGGTTTCATTTCATGACACTGGGCTTCCAAAACTGCGATTTGATTTGTTATAGAATCTGGGTTCTTGATTGCTTCAAGCTCTTCTGGGCTTAGAACTGGAATCTTTTCAACGTGGTTATCTTCTATTGGATGCAGTGATATTTTTGAAATCTATAAAGTTAGATGAATATTAGAAAACACAGTGTTACTTACAATTCATTGTTTCAAAAAAACCTCCCAGGGACTTCACTGGTGGTCCAGTGGTTAAGAGGCTGCCTTGCACTGGTTGGGAAATTAGGATTCCACATGCCACAGAGCAACTAAGCTCAGGTACTATAGCTAGAGAGTTCATGCACTGTGATAAAAGTTCCTGCATGTAGCAACTAAGACCTGACAGCCAAATATATTAAAAAGCAAAAAGCTCACAAATTTAAGACAAATCACCTATCAGAATGACATATAATAAGTGGTGACTCATTTGTGTATCAACTATTTTTCATAGGACTTAAAAAAAACATAGCTGTAGTGCCCAAGTGTTCATGTTCAATCTCTAAATCAGCCCTGGGATGAAAATGTTGATTAATTCTAACCATTGCCCTTATTTTTCTGTATATAATAACTCCTATATACTGTTCATTTTGTCCCCTATAAACCTGAGAAGTGATTATATAGCCTGAAATTAAGAATTACAACATACTTCAAAAACACAAACCCCAACTTTTTTCATAAAGGCTATTTTAAATTTACACTTAACTAACAATTCTCACCTCTCTTTGCCAATATTTTATTTTAGAATTATGTTCACCAATGTGACCATCTATTTGTTCAAGTTTCAACTTGATACTAAGTGCATCTTTTTGGAGAGCATGTTCATTTTCCTGAATTACTTTTAGTTCTTGAAGTAGGTTTCGATGTTCTTTCTGGATTTCTGGTAAGGATGCCTAAGAAACAAAAAGAGCTGCTATACGTATGATCTCACAATAGGGATTTGCACATTACAAAGATGAAGTTAGCACTCTCACCTCATGCCTCTTTCACTTTAAAGAAAATGTTTTTATTTACAGAAAAGTTAAAATAGTTATTTTTTATTACACAGATGAAAGTTAATATAGTTGTGTGATCTACTGAATGCTCACTACACAAGGCACTGGCGTCATCCGTAACTCTCTGCTGCTTCAAGCAGCGCCCCTCCCCTCTCCCCATCTTACCTCTGCATCGTCTGTATTCTTCACAACCTCTGCTGCTTTGTCTTCAAGACTTTTTAGCTCTGTTGTTAAGTCATCTACTTCTTTCTCAGTATCTTTTATTTCTTTCTCTGTACGTAAGACACTGTCTTGTGCTTTTTTAAGATTTCTAAACAAGCAAAATCTTATATTAAGAACTTTTCATGACATTAATGTGACAGTTTTCTATCATAGATTTAAAAACTTTTTTTTACTAAAAAATCAATTGGTTTTTATGTTTATACACACACTTGTGGGATGTTGTATATTTTATTAAATTCTCAGTATAAATTAATGAAACTTCCATATATAAAATTTTAGTTTCATTCAATCTTAAGACTATGAAGCAAAATTGTCCATTGTAGTATTATAGTCTTGTCATTTTCTTGTCGGATTGGAGGGTCTTAAATCTTTAATTCTTTAAACTATACCTTCAAGTAAATTACTTCCTAGTTCAAGTCAGGGAAAATAAGTGTTTTAGGTAGAGGGGAGGAAATGGAACAAAGGACAACGGGGATGACAATGACACACACAGTTATTTTTTCCCTGTGACTGATAACTGTGTTTAGGTAAAACACTGCTTATTAATTAGCACCTTTGAACAAAGTACACTGCAATAACTGAATAACCAGATAATCACTATGCAACCAATTTATAATTTTAAGACAAACAGCTGTTTACATTTCAACATTTTATATACACTTTGCTTTATTTTAGAATACTTTAATACTCTAAAATTTAAAACAAGACCTGTATTATGAATGTATTAAAAACTTTTTGGGACAATGGAATAATTAAAATTTTCAGTTATTAAAACAATTATGCTAATAGATCTCATCCTTCTTAATTCTCCTAAGACCTAAATCTACTTAAATGAATCGCCATCTATTCCTCTAAACCAGAGAAATGAAACTCTAACTTCTATGTCCTCACAACTGGGGAGTTACATAACCACGTTTTTTTAAGCTGTACCTGTTTTATCAGTTTTTAAAAAACTAATCATATGATAATTTATTACTGGCATCCACCTATTAAAATCCTACGAGGTAACAATGTCAGATCTTAATAAGTAACAGGAAACATTTATTAGACATTAAATTTAAATATTAATCCCCTTTTCAGTGTGATGTAGGGAAGAGGAAGGCAGGGTAATATGCAAACTCTACCTGTCAGCAGTCTTGATTGCCACTTGTGCTTTAGTAATAGCAGAAGCACATTCATCTAATTGCTTATTTATTTTATCAAGTTTGTCTTGTTGGGCCTTGAGTTTATGGTTATTGATTTCTACGATGATACTGTGTAACCTTTTAACCTCAGCTTCCACTTTACCAGCTCTCTCAGCCACACTGTTATACTCTGGGGGATAAAAAAAAAAAGGTTAATTTGTGTTTCTACACTAATAAGCATCATTTGTTAGATGCATTCAATAAATCTCTTCAGTCAATACAACTTAACCTGATACATGCAAAAGAAACTTTTAAACATTTGAGGAAAAGGGCCTCAAAAACAAAGCAAAACCCCAAACAAAAAACCATAATGCCCTTTATCAAAACAAACAGTGTTACAACAACATATAGTTGAATTCTCTGGCTCAGCTGTGAACATAACCCATTATTTCTTGATGGCTTCATACTGTGCAGCTCTTTTCAGAAGTTTATAGGGTACTTTATTTGTTTCATAGTGATCTTTTACCCTTAGACTCTGTACTCAACTATAGACTGGGGGTGAAGAAGTTGTGGTTATTTAATTCTGCTAACCTCGAATTCTCTTCCCTATAACAAAGTGGGGGAGACAGAATAAAGTGGCACTTTTCTCTGTGGCACAGAAGGCTCTTAAGTTACACTTTCTAGATTCCCTTGTATCTAGTGTTCAGACATAAATTTAAGTCCATTCAATCAAGAAAAAGCATACAATTTGGATGGCAAAAGTGATGAACTGAGCATGTTTCTGCTGGAAGTCATGGAAAAGTTTTCTTGGTGGTAGTAGAGGCTCTGATGTCCTGTCAAAAGTTTTGTGAAAACTTACAGGCAATGGCATTAACTTTGACGGGGTGGATTATGATAGGTACAATGTGCTTCTGTTGCTGGCAGTTATAGTGTCATTTTCCTAACTTGATACATGGCTTTTCAATTGCAGAAGAGGCAGTATAGTTTCTTTCATGGTTCTTCAGAGTAGCTCTGGAAATTATTCTTAGCGTTTAGCCTAGAATTTAAGGTATCACAATGATCCTATAAACAATCTTTTTCTCTCTTAAATACACAGTCTCACACCAAAAATCATATTTATACTAGCCAGAGTGGATTCTGTTCTCCATATCTGAACCCTAATCATTATATGATGTAGGAAAGATGAAAGGTGGCAAAATGGTAAGGGGCTCAAGCTGTCGATATGTATGTCTAGAAAGGAAGCAGAAACAGTGCCAACTTATGGAAAGAAACTCAATAAAGCTTCTGTGGGAGGTATGTAGCATTTAGCACAGAAGAAAGTGGGTAGGATTTGCTGAGAGAAAAAGAAAAGACTTAACTATTGTTTCCTCTTGACTGTCTATTCTTCTCTGTAAGAGGGAATTTCAGTATTCTCCAAATTTTACAACTATCTTTTTGTTCCACATTTATCAGAGAATTCTTTAGTCTGATTTTAAAAGCCCATCTAGTGGGTTTAATTACAATGTCTATTTTTCGTATTTCTGAGATCACCACTTGATTAAAAAAAAAAAAGGCATACCAAAACCCTGCCCCTTTTAGTCTTCTAACTCTCCCCTCTCCCTTAAGGATACCAAGATACTATATTTATTGAAGGAATTGTTTCGCTCACAGTGGCAAGTCTGTGTGCTTAGCTCCCTTGTGAGGTAGAGTACCAGGTGCTGTGGGGTCATGGCATCATGACTTATACTGGGATGGGCCAAGTATACAACTGGAAAGGGTTCCACTCTTCAGAAGATCATTTTCCTTATATTCAAGTACCTAACATGCATTAAATTCCCCCATTTATAGTATCATCTCTGTTAGAAATAGGGGAAAACGGACATCATGTAATTTATAATTTCAACGTCACCATTTCATATCACCTTGCTCCTTTTATTCTCCACACATTTGCCAGATTTTTAAAATCTAAATTAATGTAAAATGAAATATTTAATCTTAAAGATATGCTTGCATAAATGGGCTTCCATATCAGACATTGAGAGTCTACTAATAACAACCAGTACTTCCATGAGAGAATATATATATATGGGCTCCTAATAAAGTCAAGGAGTCTTTTTCAAATAAAATACAAATTTTTGTAGTCTCTCAATGAGAGTGTTGTTATAAATGACAAAGATTTATTTTTTATTTGACCACTAGGTTCCATCAAAGGCAGTAACAAATACTGTAGGTACCCCGGGGAAGGAGAAGTAGGGTGAAGTCTGTCTGCAAGAACAAAATACAAATCCAAAATAAATGCAAGGAAAAAAAAGCTCCTGTCAGGTTATGTCACCTTCCTGTATATCACTCTTCAATGGCTTTTAATTTCCCCTGGAGACATGGCCTATGAGGCTCTACGTTATCTGGATTCTTCTATCAGTTAAATCTAAGGATTCTGGTTTCCTTGCTAGAAACTTCTGACATACTACTTCCTGCCCTAGGGCCTCTACTTTCTCCTCTACATTCTTCCTGGAATGCTCTTCTCCCCCATTTGCACTCATACTTCCTTTGGGTCTCTGCTCAAATCTCTAGCACTAGCCTGTCTAACCATTATGTCTATCTGAATCCCTATCCCGTTGTTTCCCTGGTTTTACTTTTATCACCTAGCACCACCTGTTACAGTATGTGATGTATTTTTTAGTTTCCTTATCTCTTAAGGGTGAATTCCTTGAAAAGAGGGACTTTATTTTGTTAACTGCTTGATCAATAGCATCTAAAACAAAGCTTGGTCAGTAGCAGATACTTTTTGAGTGAATACCTCAATATTAAAAACATAAACATGACTACAGAAAATAAAAAACACAGGTATATATTAGTATGCAATGTGCACAGTGGACATCTGTATGGTTACAATCTTTTCACTTCTTTTTCTTTTGGAAGAAAACTCCCTTATTTTTTAAACATTTAGATAATTGCTCCAATTCCAGTCCATCTAATACTTATGGATGAACAATCAGTATTTGTCTTCCTTTGCTCATGAACCAGACTGTAAAAAGGGTCTTTCTTGATGTGACGAAGGCTGTTTCCTGGGGTCACTGAAATACTGTGAAACTCACCGTTACCACCTCCTGCCATAAGATGCATACCTATGTATATTTAACTGAAGCCAACATGGAAGTGGGCTTCCCTGGTGGCTCAGATGGTAAAGAATCTGCCTATAATGTAGGAGACCTCAGTTTGATTTCTGGGTCAGGAAGATCCCCTGGAGAAGGAACTGGCAACCCACTCCAGTATTCCTGCCTGGAGAATCCCACAGACAGAGGAGCCTGGCAGACCATGGGGTCACAAAGAGTTGGACACGACTGAGCATCTACATGACCTGAACATGGAAATAGAAGCAGGCTACTCAAGTACATGACCAGAAGATTTTAATGTCAAAGCCAATTCTGACTATGAGCCTGTGAACTAATTCCCTTTCTTGTTTAAAAACTTTGGTAGAACAGTTACATGTTTATATATACACAAGAAGAAAAACCTTCTGGAAAGAAAAATGTATGTTCTTTAAGTTCTCATTAAGAGCACAGGTACTGTAATCAGATTGCCTTCATCCTGAATTCCTTATATCACCACCATACATTATGTGACCTTGAGCAAATTATATAAACCATTCTGCACCTCAGTTTTATCTGTCCAATGACGTACTTAATTTATTAGTACCTACTTTACAACCTTCTGAGGATGAAATAAAAATAAAAGCTGTAAAACAGCATGGTCACTTGAACATAATATATATAATCTACTATTTTTTATTCTACAAACTGTGATCTTAAATAATACAAATATTACAAACCTGTTTTTGACAATATAGGGGAAAAAGTCTATACTTAAACATACCTGTCTTGAAAATATTAACATTTTCTTCAAGCAGTTTCTGCTGTTTTTTGTCAGGGACTGTAGCAAGTACATTAGCTTCAAGTTCCTTAACTTGGACATTCAAATATTCTTCTTGCTCTGATAAACGCTATAGAATGTTTTAAAATTCAAGGTCAATCTTTTAACATACAAACAATAATATTTGCTTTAAACATTTTAAATTAAAAAGGAACTTAAAATCTTTAAGAAAAACACAAAAACTAACAGGAAAGGGCAGAAAACATGAACAATAAATACAAAAATTGAAAATGGCCAACAAAACAGATGAAATGTATAAACTCATTATAAAGACAAGTTAAATGCTATTTTTCAGTACATCCGTGTAGCAAACTTACAAAATATTGAAGAGTACTTAGTGTTCACTTAGAAAAATTATTTGCATACGCTACCAGTAGTAAATGAACTAGAACTTTTGGAGAACAATTTGGTGTTA
This sequence comes from Ovis canadensis, assembly GCF_042477335.2. Lineage (NCBI taxonomy): Eukaryota > Metazoa > Chordata > Mammalia > Artiodactyla > Bovidae > Ovis > Ovis canadensis. The sequence continues at coordinate 230,139,429 of NC_091245.1, forward strand.
TGCACCAAATGCTTAAAAACAGTGTACACAAAACTGGGTGATGATTACAATTTTAGGACTAAGGAAATAATTGGATAAACATATTAAGGTATGCCTAACAAGAATATTTAAAACATAGTGGTGTACACAGCCAACACAGAGAAACCTTTATCAAACTGTGGTACAAACTATGTCAATATAATTGCACACAAATTAAATTTACATTTGCTTGAAAAGGAAATTAATTACTGAGTGAAGAAAAGTTACTATTCGACTATAAAATTACATATACAAATTTAGTATGTATATCAACATCTACCACATACATAAACACATACGCGCAAACTAGGTACTGCCACTAAAAGTTAAAGGACATACACAAAAACTGAAGGTGATCATTTTTTGTGCATTTTCTAAAAACTTTCTTGGTTTTGTTTTTTTAAAAAGACTGTGGGCATGCATTGCTTTTTTATAATTAAGAAAACTTTCTACTTTGTAAAGAGAATAAAATAAATAAAGGGTCATTGTTAAGGGAAGGCACATTTCTCTCCAGTCCAAATGGAAACCAGAAATAGCTGTGGCTGGAGCAACATTGTGACAGGACATTTATCTATTAGTACTCAAGGAACAAAAATCAACAGACCCTAACCCAACCTCCCCCTCCCCCTTATATTTTAAAAATTATAAGCAAACAGTAAAATGCCTCTGGTAAATTGCTGTTGAATTCCAATAGTTTCAGCTTTGGTAAAAAGGTACCTGGATGCTTGCAGAAAACTTTTCTAGTGTATTCCTCATTTCTCGTTCACTATGCTTTAACCTAAGTATTGCTTCTTCCAGTTGTACTTTCTGTTCCTGAATTTGCACTGCTTTTTGAGAGTCTCTCTGCAACTGTGATTCCATTTTATTTACCTACAAAGAAAATTACCAGTGAATTAAATTTACTCCAACAAGAGTTATTTCAGATTAATAGCAATTTACAAAAATGATGAAAACCCAAATTTCTGATCTTATAGACTAGAAACAGGGAGGGAGGTTCAAGAGGGAGGGGACATATGTATGCCTATTGCTGATTCATGTTGATGTATGGCAGAAACCAACACAACATTGTAAAGCAATTATCTTCCAATTAAAAAAAAAAAGACTAGAAACACACCAAACAACCCAGTTCTAATTCTAAAACCTAATGCTTAGGAGATGGTCAACTAATTTCTGCATCATAGATTCAGGTGAAAGACAATTTTAAGTGTTGTACAATCAATTATAGTTACAGTGAAGGTATACTATGCAAATACTTAAGAGGAAGAATATAAACTACTTTAGAATTTTCAGGAAGAAAGTAGTATAGTGTTCTGATTGTGATAATGGAACATAGGTTTTTCTGGGCATTCTGACATTCTGTTTCTGGAAACAAAATATTTTGAGATAAAAATCTGGAAACATATCAGAAGTCTTTGCTATATTTACAATTTAAATGATTATTTTGAAATACAAAAGATAATTATGTAATATAGCAGTAACTGTAAATGTCAAATAATAATAGTGAAATAAATCATATGATCCAAATGTGATAACAGAAAAAAACATATATGTTGAGTAAATATTTTCAATTAACATACTTTTAGAACTTTAACAGGCTTCATATGAAATCCCACAGCTTATACACTAGCCATTTATAGAAAGTTCAAACTGTTAAATTGAAAATATGATTGCAGTACATTTAAAATAGTACAATGTTCTACAGTATGTTATATATCAATAAAGCTGCTTTAACAAAAATGTCTCAACTATAATTTTATACATGCTGACCTCTTCTTCTGAGATTTCAACAACAACTGATGAACCCATCCTTCCTTTCATTACTTTGCTTCCACCACCAGTCATTGTACCTAAAGAACAGAAAAGTCAGACTTACATGTATGTATCCCCCAACAGGATTAAACAGACTCAACGGCAAAGGAAAAGAACTATTACCTGACTGTTCTATGATTTGCCCTTGTAATGTTACCACTCTCCATCTTCTATCTTTTTGATAAGCTACTCGTGTGGCTTGATCTAAGCTGTCAGCTACTAAGGTATCCCGTAAGGCAAAGTAAAAAGCTTGGCGAATTGCCCCATCTTTTACTTTTACTAAATCAAATAACCGAGGAGTATTCTCAGGAGTTTGAATTTTGGTCATTTTCTTTGCCCACACTGCCATCTAAAAAAAAAAAAAAAAAGAAACCGACGTTTCTTTAGGTATCATTTATAGAATACACATGTTAAACATAAGGATATATATACAAAGTTCTTAGTATCTACACAATATTATGTTAAGAAAAAGATATTGTAAAATTCTATTCACAGATGATCTGATCTTAATATATTAAATTAAAATTATATATATATTAAAATTCTTATATATATATTAAAATTCTGAGGAATCCTCACATGAAAGAACTATTAAAACTAACATGAATTCAGCAAAGCTGCAGAACATAAGATTAATATGTAGAAACTGTATTTCTATACACTAGCAATAATCAATCTGAAAATGAGATTAAGAAAATCCCATTTATAATATATTAAAAAAGATATTAAAGAACAAAATCAAAGGATTTCTAATTTTAAAGCTTACTACTAATCTACACAGTGCGATATCAATGGAAAGTCAGACATATAAATAAGAGGCCAGAAATAAACTCGTACATTTATGATTGGTTGATTTTTGACAAGCATGCCAAGAAAATTCAATGGGGAAAGAATACAAAAGGTGTCGTAACAACCCAATACCCAAGAGTAGCTGGACCCCCCACTTTATAAAATTAACAAGGATTAAAAAACTAAATGTAAAACCTAAAGCTGTAAAGCTCATAAAACAGAGAAAGTAAATCACCCTGCCATTAGGATTACACGGTAGCTTCTTAGATATGACACCCAGAACACAAGCAACCAAAAGTAAATAAACTAGACTGCTATCTAAAATTTGTGCTTCAGAGGATGCATCACAAGAACATGAAAAGATGGCTCATAAAATGGGAGAAAACATGCATATTATGTGTAAGAGACTTATATCCAAAATAGATAAAGAACTCTTACAACACCAAGACAAACCAATTAACGAGAAGCAAAGAATCTGAACAGAAGATAAAGAAATGGCCAATAAATAAGCACATGAAAAGCTGGTGTACAAAAACCTGTGTACATGAACGTTCATGGCAGTATTAACCATAAAAAGCCTAAACACGGAAACAACACAAATGTCCACCAAATTGATGAATGGATAAACAAAATATGCTACAGAACATAATGGAGAAGGGAAGAGCATTTAGCAATAAAAAGGACTGAAGTGCTTATGATGCAACATGAACCTTTTTTAAAAAAGAGCAGACAGGGAACTGGATCTTAGTTCCTGTAAAAGGGATCAAATCTCTGCCACCTGCAGTGGAAGCACAGAGTCTTAACTGCTGAACCACCAGCAAAGTTCCATCATGGATGAACTCTGAACACTAAGTTAAAGAAGCCATAAACAAAAGGCTACATATTATGTTATTTCATTTATATACAATGTCCAGAATACATAAATCCAGAGACAAAAAGTCAAAGGTTGTGGGGGTGGGGTGGGTCGGAGAACAAGGGTAGTGATTGCTCATGCGTATGGGGTTCCTTTCTTGGGGGTAATGAATATTCTGAAATTAGATAGTGGTCATGGTTGAAAAATGAATTCTGTGAATGTACAACTATATATTTTACAATAATTAATTTTATGATTGTGAATTATATCTAAGTATTTTTCTATTTTTTAAAAAAGTAGTTATTGAAGATGGAAGTTAGCAATTCAAACTACCAGTCACTCCAACATAGGAATGCATATTACTTTAGGGAAAGCAGTATAAGTTTTTTTTTTTTTTCCCCACAACAATGTAACCCCTAGAGCCTAATACAATCCTCAGAATCTATTAGGTGGTTCACTGAAGTTAACTATGAAGAAAAAGCTAGGATTCAAAATCAATCAACACCTGGCACTTAAAAACTAAAATACAGGTAGATTATAAATACCCACCTTATCCAAACCTATGAAGGTTGCAACTCCAATATTTTGTCTTTTAAGGAAGTTTACACATTCTTGGGCTGTATCAATAGAATCAACAACAATGTAGTCTAATGCATGACAACAAGATGAAATAGCAACATCGTATTTTTCATCAATTGTTCCTAAGTCCCCCTAATAAATGAGAGGAAAGAAAAATAATCAATGCATCAGCAGGGAATTAGGCACAGGATCATTTCATTACTATTTCATACAGATTTTCCAAGTTTCATTTAATTGAAGAACTATACCTACATAATTTACAAAAGTACAAAATGGTACACAATGAAAAATTTAAGTGTCCCTCACATTCGATCTTTCTCTTCTGCAGAGGCAATCACTACTAGAGCTTTTATCCACCTTAAAAAAAAAAAACTTATGGATATACAGAGTCTGAAATTTTAATGAGCACAAAATGAACAGAACTGTTTTCACTGCATGTAAGTGAAAATGTATAATGTGAAGATCTGAAACCTAAAATTATTATAAGCAAAATAACTTACAGAATAATAAAACTCTGAATTATTGAAAACCATCTAAGTAAATGTTTGTCTATTAACAACTTAGCTATCAAGTAACATTAACTAGTTTCATTTTTCCTTGAGCAAAGGAATAGGATCAAACTGTGTATCTTCAAAAAACTAAGGCAGAAGTCCTTGACATGCAGACATGGATGCAACTATGCTGGATAATTTTCATTTGCCCTTCTGAATCACCCTCTTCTGCTTCCTTCTCTGGGAAGGCTGATTCAGGAGTGCATTAATTGGTTCTTCTGGCTCTCCAGCTTAAGACAAAGTGAGGCACCGGCCAGAAATGGTAGAATAGATGAATGGGGTATCTATTTTCCTCACTTCCTTCCAGCTACTGCTAGCCATGGCCAAATTCCCTTCCTTCTTCAGGTTCAGGAGCTCAGGCTTCAGGCACCCACTATCCCTAGCCTTGGGTTTTGACATCATCCTTTGTGATTTTCCTAAACTCTAGTTACAACCCTCAGTATGATGGTATAAACCTCAAAATATAATTTATCAAATTCTTATTTTTTTTTAAAGAAAAAAGTAGTTAAGTTTATCAGTACAATTAGATTATTTTCTTAAAGTGACTACAATTATCCCAAACTTTTTTAATGGACTTCCCTTATGGCTCAGGAATAAAGAACCCGCCTGCAGTGCAGGAGACCTGGATTTGATCCCTGGGTTGGGAAGATCCCCTGGAGAAGTGAAAGGCTACCACTCTAGTATTCTGGCCTGGAGAATTCCATGGACTGTATAGTCCATGGGGTTGCAAAGAGTTGGACACAACTGAGTGACTTGTACTTGCACTTTCTCAACTTTTAATGTTAAAGGATCCATACCACAAAGAATTTTACCATGTCTGAGTGTAAGAGCAAAATGCTTAAAAAACACTTAATATACATTTAAGTTAAGAAAACTATAATGTCTGAGAAAAATACAGTTATTTATAAATAAATTTACTTTACCAGTCGTCCATAGATTCCTGGAATTCTGCCAGATTTTTTTTCTTGAATTATTGCATCAAGGACTTTTCCCCTACTTCGATTCATTGCTAAGGAACTCTTTGCTTCTTCAACTTTTTGGAAAAGATCACGAACCAAACTTTTGAAATTTATTTCTTCTTGTGTAAGTTTTTGAAGTTCTTTTTCTTTCTAAAGGTGAAAGTAGAGAAAATGAATCCCAGAAGCAGACACCCTTATTACAACATAAGGCCAATAATAAAATACCTGAACCAGAACTCTGCCGTCACACTGTAACTGCTTGCTGCTTTGATTTTGAAAAATATGGATGGGTTTTCTATTCTAAAAGGGGCATAAGTTATTTGGGTCAATAATAAGGTGAATGACCTCAATATAGTCCTAGGAGCAGTGGTGCACTGATTGATAGAAGGAGTAGAGCTAGGGTTTTGGAAATCCCAGTTTTGTACCATACAATTATGCATAGTAGTAGTAGTTTACTTGCTAAGTCGTGTCCGACTCTTGCGACCTCATGGACTGTAGCCTGCCAGGCTCTTCTGTCCATGGGATCCTCTAGGCAAGAATACTGGAGTGGATTGCCACTTCCTTCTCCAGGTAATTATCCATAAATGTTTCCTAATTCTTATATTCTTACACTAATCAAAAATAGCTCTCAATATAGGACTCTAGATATGGGTGACTGGGTATGGCTATGATTAGAAAGTGGTTTGCTTTCTAAATTAATAGATAATAAACTGTATAACAGACTTAATATATATTACATTAAATTATATAGTGTTATATAGCATAATTCATTATTCTAATTAAACCAAGGAAAACAAAAGCACAGCTCTGAAACGAAGGGAAACATGATGAGTGAACAGTACTATTTCTATACAAAAATGTCAGGCTGCCAACAAAAGAGAAACCTCACACATGTACACAAAAATCCTAACTCTCAGTTTCTCAGTCTACCTATTTAGAGCAGCCATTTTCCCAACTGACATTCTCTTTCATTTCTTGGTTTTAAATTATTACCGCTATTACCAGTCATACTGGTTTCAAGTAGAAGCTCAAGTTATAAACACAATTTACCCCAAAATAAACTCAATCACCAAGAAGACAGAAGTCATAACTGAATATAACCTAAGTTTACATTTAAATTCTACATGGCCATGAAGTTTTCTCATGACCAATCAGTGTGCATTTACTAAAATGAAAAAGACTATTTTCAGTGTCAGTTTGCTTCTAAGAGCATCTTCTATTGCAATTTGCCTAATGATGCTTTGGGAATTAAAGTTATGGAATTCCTTACTCAAGGAGAGAAGACTGATGAACTAAGATGTCTTGATTAGTTAAACAACTTACAGTCCCAATAAAGAAAGTACGTCCTTAAGTTCAAAAATAGAAAAATACACTAAGACAGTTGACTTGCAAATTTGTTTATACACACGCATTTGACTTTCCTGTATCACCCATAAGTTGTCTACATTTACATTTAGGGAAACAAAAACTTTCTTTTGTTTAAATTATTTCTTCGGGAAATAATGATGGCGATAGCAATATTATTTGCTATTTGACACTTGAGGGGAGAACAGTTTCTTGACAGTCTCAATTTAATTTGTATCAGATAGAGTACTGAAATAGTAACCTCATTCTTTTGGGAAAGATTACACTAAACAACAGCAACAAAATCTATGTATCCAGTCACACCAGATATTGAGATTAAAAAAAATATGTATGTAAATATGTATGAAAATAAAACTAGGGTTGATAAACAATGTTCATATGAAACACAGAAGCAAAAATTTACCTCCTTTAGCTCATGTTCAGTTTGAGGGAGTTTTGCCTCTATATCTCCAATTGCAGCTTTCCTTTCTTTGAGAGTCTCAGAAGCTGCCATTAGAGCTTCTTTGGCTTTACTTAATTGAGACACTGCAGTATTATGTCGACTGAGATAGATATCAAGTTCTGATTGAGCTACATCCATCTTTGAACGTGCTTCATTTACTGATTTGCTGAAGTCCATAAGTTCTTTCTCTCGACTCTGTTAAAATATGACAGGCCCCCACTTAATCTGAAATACGTGTTTTCAAACCTAAACCGAAGTGGAAACCATACATTTTAAATTTAACTTCATAGATTATGTAAGCACAATATATAGAAATAACTCTCATAAGTGAATGGACTAACAGTTTTTCCCCAGTTGTGAATGTTTATGGTATATAAAGTCTTTCCCCAACTGATTTAATAACAGCTTAATGAGGTTAACAGCTGCTACTGCTAAGTCGCTTCAGTTGTGTCCCATTCCGTGTGACCCCATAGACGGCAGCCCGCCAGGATCCTCCGTCCCTGGGATTCTCCAGGCAAAAATACTGGAGTGGGTTGCCATTTCCTTCTATCTCAATTTAGAGACTAAAATGACAAAAAATCATGACCATCAACACACACACCCACACTACTGTAGAATATATGTTCAAAGTACTATCCTGAATGTTTTGTAAGTATCAATTCCTTAACCCAACATTCCTACGATCATCATTATGCCCATTTTGAGGAAACTGAGGTCAGATTTAAATAACTTGTTCAAAGTCATGCACTCACTCATAAGTAGCAGAGCCTGTTTTTAGCTCCAAAGATACCTAGATATGAGTCCTGGCTTTGTCACTAACCTAGGATGCCAAGGCACATGGGATTACTTGATATACATGAGATGAGCAAATGTGAAAAACTGATCTTAAAGTATTCTATTAGGAAAGTGACTGTATGATACTTAGCCACTTTATCACATAGGCATCCTACTTACAAACTCTTATAGATGATATCAGAACATGTCCATATTTTAAAACAGAATCAATTTATAGTTAGTCTGTCGAGAAACCCCGAAACACTTCACTGAGGTATAATTTACAAAGATCTTATATGTAACTGACTTAAGCAACCAAGAATGAACACAAGAGCCATAGCTTTAAAACTATTACACAAGAGCTACAAAAGTAAAGAAGGGAGATGTTGACCTATGGTTAGTGTGGTCCCAAGCAATTAAATTACCAAGAAAATAATTTAAGAGAAGAGAAAACGTGATGACTAAACCAACATTAATAGAGAAAAGCACATAAAGCAAAGTATGTGATATGCATTTTCTTCTACCACTTTAAGTTCTCATTCTCGGTTAACGTCTTTTTAAAATGAGAAAGCAGAAAACAAAAAAAGGAGAGTCTAGGTTGACCGTTTTTTGGGGATGTTAGATAAAAGCCCAAACTTTTCATTCTAATAGTTCATTTTTTTACTATTACTATAAAAATAATCTTTAAGATAGGAGGGGAAAAAAGCCATCAAAATAAACACCAACTGATAAAGAAATCTTACTTCTTTTTCTTTTTGAAGGCCTTGTGTTTCCTGCTTAAGGCTATCCATAACTTCCTTTAATTTTTCTTCTTCTTTTTCTTTTTCTTTCTCAAGGGCATTGTTTTTAGTTGTTGTCTCCCTTATGATATTCTCACTCTTGGCAGGTATACCTTTAAATTCTTCAACCTAAGATTATAAAACAAATTAAAAAGTTACTAGGAGCATGTATCTTTAGGCTATCCAATACCATTAATATTTGACTTATTTAAAAGCATTTCTCAAGATCTTCTAGATCTTTGCAGTTTTCATTGTAATTAGGTTTGAACCTGCTAGCTTTAGCAAGTATACTTCCTTAACCATATGCTATAATTTCTATATTCTCAGTCTAATTCATAGAATCAGGTAAAGATAATTCTATGAGTTCTTGATTCCTTACAAAAGACAATTCTCCTTGGCTGGGCTTTATATCTTTCTTCCTTCTGCTCTAACTTTATGCTGTTATTAACTTTCTTCACCTACGAACATGGTCTGAGTACATGTAATTCCTTAAGTACCCTTCATGGTACATGGTACATTACAACTTTACACCCCCTAGTCTCTCTCAAATCCTAAGATCTTTCCCAACTTTACCCTTTCAGAGTCACTATGTGGGACTCGTATTTTATTCCATTAATACCTTCCAGTAATAATCACTCTTTCACAGTTGGTGTCCAAAGGTTAATAACTACTTAAGTTACATTTGGCTTACTCTGTCCAATTTAGGGGTTACAATGACATCCATGGTATTTTGCTTAATCTGGTTATCTATAACGGGAGAAATTAAACACTTCCCAAAACATTATCCCTCAAACACTGATTCATATAAGATGTGCTACTACTGTAACACAAAGTATTTTGTGAATAAATGCATTTGCTTATAAGGTAAAGCAGAGCCTATAAGTACCATGTAAATATATGGTACAAAACTTTGTTGAGGGGAGGGGCTTTCAGTGTTGCCTCTATTAATACCTGATTAAACTGTGAATATATTTGAAATGCTCCAATTAATTATTAGTCTGGGTCCCAGCAAATTAGGCACTCTGGTCTAAAGTTCATCATCTTTTAAATCTTCAAACTAGCTAATCAACCCCTTGCTATAAATTATGGCTTCCTCTTCCCTCCTTTCTAAAGAGAAACTCCTGCTGATATTCTTAACTTGATTTCTATAGACAAAGGTACTACTTTTAAAAGTCTATGCTATGTAGCCCCAAACCTCTTTTTAAACCATATATTATAGAAAGATTATTTTGTCAACAAAATAGAATTACTGATTTGGTAAACAATTCTCCAACAATGTACATCAGATACATAAGCTCTAAAACTCAAAGTCAATGAATGCAGGATTTCCATAGTGGGTGAGGGGGAGAATTAGGTTCAGAGATAAATCCTGAAGCCCTTAACATTCAGAATTCCAATTCATTTTCTAAGGGGCAAGAACATTCATGAAAAATAAGAACTACATCCGACAGACATGAAATATTAAGCATTTCCCCCACATAACCTACCTTTTCTTTATCTTTTTGAAGTTGTTTCTCTAGTTTTTTGGCTTTACTTGTAGCATGTTTCAATTTTTCCCTAACTTGAACATCTTCCAAATCTAGTTTTGTAAATTTTTCTTTGTTCTCCTCAATAAATTTTGTAATTTTACTCAGCTTCCTAGCAAAGTAAGAAAATTATCAGTCACTATTTTGGATATTCAGATATTTTAAAGTGACTTTATATACCTTGCTTGAACCACTATGTAAGTGTACCAAGTTCTTATAAGGTAGGATCCTAATACTACCTGCTTCAAGCTAACCCTCCTCTCCATCCATATTTGAAGAAGTTGTTAAAATGTGTGGTTATGAGTTATTTTGTCCTTCAAAGCTAGATTGGAAATAGTGACTATGATGTCTAGGTATATAAAAATTTGACCATTAAAAAAAAACAGGCAAAACTCATTTTAAAGAATAAAAAAACGAAAACTGAATAGGTAAGGGATACTGGTATCACTGAAGATTGCCATGAAAAAAGTAATGATACAACTTTAAGACAACTAACCTGTCAGGTTAAATACCTATTTTTGCAATGATGTTTTGTATTATTGGGTTCTGCCACTAGGGGGTAGCATTCTCCACTATTAAAGACCAGAGTTGGGCACTCAAACCTGTGATAAACTGGAAATGCAGTTCAGTTTTTTGGTTGCAAAAAGAAACCATTTAAAATATTTTATATGCTGGCAAATATATTGCCTTCATATGCTGTATTAAGTTTATATATAGACACACACACATACATGTAATAAAATAATCTACTTTTAGTACTTTCCAAAAGATTATTACTTCTCTATATCTTTTACAGCTTTATTCTTAGCTTTCATTTCATTTGACAGTATATTGCTCTTCTCATTAATTTCTTTGGTATCTTCATTAATTTTTTCCTTTTGAGTTTCCATTTCAGCAATTCGTTTCTGCAGATCATAACTAGAGAGAGAAAAAAAGCTATCAGAGATCCTAAAGTACCATTTTAAAAAGTCTGAAACTATTTTAAGTAAATTCAGCTGTTTCTATATCTAGGTCTTTGGAGGGGGAAGGAAGAAACCAACCCAGGGTCAAAGCTAGCATTAGGACCAAAATAGGATCCATATAAACACAATTAGATCTGCTATTAAATGAATTAAAAAGAATTTATAAGTAAAACTATTAAGTATTAAGCATAGTGATATTTGTGAACCCAACTTCAAGTAGGATAGTTAAAAATTAACTTCACTACTATATCAAAAACTCTAATTTAATAAATTCATCACAACCACTTGCAGAATTTTTTTACTTCAGTCTTCACATTTCTCTAATACAGGAAGAGAGAACAGATTAGATTAATACAAAAGTTGATAAATTAAGGTACTTACATGTAATATTGACAAACGTGATTCTTTTTTCTAAATATTTCATTTTCCAAGGTAAGAAATTCAATGGCTATGTTTTTCTCTCCTTCTAAGGCATCTTTTTCCTTTTCTACCATTTTAACTCTGTTTAACTACAAAAGTTAAAAGGATAGAAATTGTTCATGTTAAGTGTATTGAACAGTCTGAATTTAAAATATGCCAACATTAGATAAAAACAAACTACATTCATAAAACAATGTTTCTCTGAAATATTAATAAGGAAAACATAAAACTTTGCTTAAACAATTATGATCTATCATAACTTGAATTATCTGGCTTAGTAAAATCTGTTAATCAATGAAACATTCTGGTTTACAAAAGTCTATGGAAGATTCACCTTCTCTCCTCTGTGTTCATTTAATATTTCAACTCTCCGACACAAGACTTTAATAGGTTCATTCAGTCGTCCAGAACCAATTATATCTTCTAAATATTCAAGCATACCCTCATCGTGTTCAGTCTGGCCTTTTGGTTTCATCATAGCAATTTGTTCAACTTCACCCTTTAAAAAAAGTAATTTTTCACACTCACTGTATATGTTTGGCTACATCAGCCTCAAGTAAGAACTAGAAACAAGTCAATTAGCAAATCCAACATTAAACTAAATGATATGAATCAGTAGCATAAAGAGATTTTAGTAAGATGCAAATAGGACTTCCCTGATGGATCAGTGGTAAAGAAGCCTCCTGCCAGAGACTTGAGTTTGATCCCTGGTCTGGGAAGATCCCACATTCCTCAGAGCAACTAAGTCCGTGTGCTGCCAACTACTAAGCCTGTGCTCCAGAGACCAGCTTTGCAACAAGAGAAGCTACTGCAATGAGAAGCCTGCACAACACTAGAGTAGCTCCCATTCACTGCAACTAGAGAAAGCCTGTGCAAAGCAACAAAGACCCAGCACAGCCAAAAATAAATACATAAATAAAATTATATAACAATGCAAGTAATGATGTTCTTACTTTCTAAACAAACAAACAAGCCATTAAATGAAAAAGGAAATACTATTTTCTCTCACGGTAATAACAGGAAAACTGACTGCAAACTAAAGGTCTTGGTACATACAACACTGGAAAACTTTTGCTTGCAATTATTATTATAACAACTTTTAAACTATAGTTAAAATCTAAGATTAACATTATATATTTGCATTTATGCAGTTCAGTTACAAAGAGAAACGAAAAAAGTACAGTCAGTAACTTTCAAGGCTGACTGAAAGGCAGCCATTTAACTTGATGGGGGAGAAAATTTTGTCTGAATATGCTCAGGCAAAATGCTACTTTACTCCACACCAGTAGTCTGCCTGTACTCTTTATTACAACAGAAGAAAAGGGACAGACAAGTACAAAACTAAAAACATACCCCTTTATTTCTGCAAAACAGCACAAAATGTTATCCTGAAAAAAAATTTTTTAAAAGGGGCATATATTCTGTCTCAATTTAAGTATCTACAGTATTTATAAATGAAACTTAAAAATCTGGGTTAAAACTTGCTAATGACAAAGCATCATATTTCCAAAATCTTCAATATAATTATATACAGTAGAAAAAAACTAAAGATCAAACAAGAAAGGATAAAACAACTCCTCGAAAAATCTACTTATTAGGGACTTCCCTGGCGGTCCAGTGGGGTTAGGGTTCTGAGCTTCCACTGCAGGGGGCACTGGTCTGATCTCCAGTTGGGGATCTAAGACCCCATAACGGGGGGGTTGGAGGGGGGAGAATCTACTCATTAAAAATCAAAATTAAAAAAAAATTTATAGATGACCAGTTTTCTGTATTTTGACAACAGCACATGATTATAAAACACAAGGTGAAATGTTATCCTAAGAGCCTGTCATTATTTAGATTTCTCTGTAACCTTGGGTATGTATGAATTAGATTTAGCTAAATATTAGTGTTTAAACTAAAACATGTAGACATTTATATAAAATATTTTTATATAAATATTTCAATTTATATAACTGAAATATCTGCTTTCAATTATCAGTTCTTTCCAAATATTTTAGGCAAGCTTTAGGTTTTATACAGAACTTAAGCCTGGAAGAGTATCTAAAGCTTTGGATCACAATAGGTGAGACTCTAGCCATTGTACAAGCCAAGACTTATTCAGTTGTTATCTAAACAAAGTTTATCAACAGCAACATTGCTGACATTTTGGGCTGAATACTTTGTTGTGGGGAACTATGCTGAGTATCATAAGATGTTTAATAACATCTCTGACCCTACCCACTAGATGCCAGCAGCATGAGGCTTCCCCCAGCTGTTAACAGCCTAAACTGTCTCCAGACAATGCTACATGTACTGGGTGAGAGAGAAAGCAACAACTACTCCCAGCTGAGAATCACTAACCTGGAAGTAGTCAGTTTAACTCTTTTATGTCTGTGTTTATAATCCAAATATCTGACACCAAATAGTCTAACATTCTGATCTGATTTGAATAGCTGAACACTTACAATAAGATAAATGAAAAGCCATGCCAAGAGAACTTACGTATCTGAGTCAAATCACATAAGGTATTATTTAGGCATACATTTTTCAGATAACCAGAAGTTATGACTTGGTGTAACAATCATAAAAAATATTTCTAAAGGTATTATACTTTTCAGGCCAAACTATTTACTAAAGTGATGGAATACTACTATTAGACTGCCTAGCTTCAAACAAAGCATAGTGGTTGCTTGTTTTTGGTCACTTGTTCCTCCCTTTCCAGTTAAAATTAAAGATACATAGCTCTGATTTCTTTTCATTCTAACAAGGCTGCCCAGCAGTAAAAACACTTTCAAGTGAAAGAAAAGGACATTTATGAATCAACATTTCCATCTCAAGTCCCATATAACATTGTTTTCATTTGTTATATGGGATCCATTAAAAAATGGTTATTATCAATTAACACTACTGAATCAACAGGTCATTAGAACATTTAGGCCTCTGCCTGTCATATGACTATTAGGACTGTTGTGGTATTTCAATGACAACCTTTCTTGTGGTTCTGTTCCTTGATGTTCTCTGACTGCCTTACCACCTGCTATTTGTTTTCTTCCTTACCTTTCCAATTTGTGTCATTTCATGTATAATCTAAGGGCTGACAGTCTATGCTTAGAAGACCACTCATTTCAGAAAACATACCTATCCCATGTGAAATTACAAAGTAGTTTTAGTTTAAAGCAATAACCTCAATACATTTTAATAATAATTTAAAACCTGAATTTGAAGTCACGTTGAAAGCTCCAAATCACAAACAGTGGTAATATGGTAGACAGAAACCCAAACAAGTTTTAAGTTGCTATAAAGCTAGCATCTGAAGCTGACAAAAATTTTATAGTCCTCCTCAATGTTATTTCTATTTTCCATAGCTTAAGTATACTAAACAAGGTTTTAAACACATTTCTTCCCTGTTGTTTACTAACTTCCTGTTTTAATTTATATTTACACTATATCAGAGATATTAAGCAACTGTGGAAAATACCATTTATAGTTTTTAAAAGCAACATAAAAATAGCATGCATATGTCAAGAGGATATTTATAATATCCAAGGCCTAAACCTTAACTTATTGAACTGGGCAGAAAACCAAGATATTGTGACTCATTTACAGCATGCCTCAATAATCTAATTTATAATATAGCTTAAAAATCTAAGAGGAATAAATAGGTACTATGCTTTATCTTTATTGAAACAGAATCCAAATTTTACCAAGCACTGAATCACAAACTCAAATACAGTACATGTATAATAAAACTTTTCCTAATAAGGAAGGCCTTCAGATTTAAGGTAATTATGGGTGTCTGCATCAAAATTAATGGTCCAGATTTACTAGGTGTTGAAATTTTGCCTTGGTTATATTTTTATTTTATCCATTTTCTATTTTACTGTTAAGTTATTGTTTTTGTGCTATTCTAGTAAATTTTTAATTTGTGAACTAACAAAAGCTACGAAACTATAATGACTGAGGTCAGTATCTGTGTAAAACAAGTGCAAAAACAGAAAGGACAACAATTTAGGAGGTAGACTGCTTGGTATTATTTTGGGTGCTTAGAGATAGCTTCTTTCACATAGTGAGGTGATGAACAAGACACTTCTGGATAACTGAAGTACTACTGATAAAACTAAAACAACTTCTTTTGATACAGCACAGTCTTATTTCTACAGATAAAAGATCAGAATTCAATAAGCTTATACGTTATGCAAGCAGGGAAGAAGTATACCGGAAAGAAAAAATGAACAGGTAACTCAGATCTTGGTTAATCCAATCTCCAAATTACTGAATAAGAAAAAAATCTTAGTTCTTATTTTTAAATTTTAGTTTAGATTTTAAAATATGAAGACAAAAAGCATATGAAGTTGAAAACTGTGACAAAATGAGCTACTGTGAAATCTTTCAGCTAATAAAAACTCAACTTGTTCATACCAAGAATTATGACAATGGGAAAACAGCTCTCAAACAAGGTATAAACAGGGAAATGTACAAAAATGTACGGATTACAATGGCCAATTATAATCTAACACTTTTAGAAAGCATGTAGAAGGACAAGAAATAGATTTCTACCATCTTTGGATCACTTATAGTATCTCAGTTTAGTGACTCATTAGGAACTCATTAAAATAGCCAATGATGAAATTTTAAATCATTTCAAATACTAGAAATGCCTACTTGAAGAACCTACTATACCATTATAAATACTATATAAAAAAATTATCCTTATGGACTTCTAAATTTCAGTGCTTTTTAGTCTAAAAAATAAGTTTTCACTTTAGCTGAATTTCTATCACTTAGCCTGTTAATCACTGCCACTGGCCAAAGAGCCTACATTTTATTCAAAGCAATCACCTATGTTCTGATGGTCTCAAGTTCCCAGTCTCCCAAACTAGTTAATTTTTAAGATAAATGTTATTTAGTGGGAGATAAGGTAACGAAAATTGTATTCTTACTTACCTTCAAATGCTTTAAATTTCTAGGGCAGGAATCTAAGATTTTGATAAGGAACTAAATAAAAATCCATAGAAACCACTGCCTCTTTCCCTCAAACTTTAAAATAAAATAATTATATCTAGTCCAGTCCCTGTTTCTTCTTCCTAACAGGTGAGCTCCTAAGAGTCTTTATCTGTAAATTTAATCAAATGGAATTCAATTTGTTAATGTGGAAAGTTTACCTTGGTATTAAAAATGATTTCAACAATGTAACTGTTAAGATGATTAAAAACAAGTTGAGATTATGAGGATAAAGGGCTTAAGCATCCTGGACACTTTAGAAGCACATACTGAATATAAAATTTACAATTTAAAAACTATTCTGATTTATCTCTTTGAGATGTTACTTTATTTAATTCCCTTTATTCACAGAACTATGTAGAAAGGCTACACCAAGGAAAAAAACACACAAGGGTTAAAATACAATCTATTTTGATGAGTCTACGTACAGGTGTAAAACTCTGATTATTTCAGGGTGATAGTAAATATACAGCAAATAATAAGATAAACACAACAATAAGTTCCTGCAAAATGGTATCATTATCAAATTTAGTTTTCTAATGAGGCGTAACTTTTTAATCCATAATTAACCAAATCAAGTCCCAGAACAGTTAAATTTGATTTAAAAAACACGTATAGCTTTAACCCCACATTTATGTAAATTCAAATCTCATTTAGAAATATATCTGCTAAGGAGTTCCCAACATCCATTTTAAATTAAGTTTGGGTTACAGAAGTATACAAATGAACTGGTAGTGAGATACTAACATAAGTCACCCCAGAATTATATTTACTTACTTTCCACATATATTATGTATAAATAACTTTTATTTTTAAAAAAATAGTTGTAAAATATAGACTAAAATGGAAATAACGGCTAACATTTTGTAAGTTTCTTACTGGGAACACTCAGCCACACTAGTAAAAATTTCTCAAACCAAAATCCAGTTTAAAACCAGTAGTGCAGGACACTAAAGAATATCAGCAGCTATTTCCACATCACTATAGTTTTCCTCTTAAGCCATGCTTTTACACTAAAAACTTTTTTGAAAGGTAAAACATAGAGAAGATGAGGGATTTTCTTACCAAGCAAATCTGGTAGAAAATATCTTTACTCAAATAAAGAATAGTTTCTTTTATAAAAATCAACTTAACACCATGTACTTAATGTTATAGCTCTTTAAAAAGCCTTTAATAGTATGATACTTAAGAATGAAATATCACTTTCTAATTTTCCAGTAGTAGTGGTTCAATAGGCCATTTGAACCAAAACACAGAGCTTGTATAAGCTTTTAATTGACCATTCTAAGTATTTAAAAAAATAAAAAATTACATCAGAGAAGTCTGTCAAACACCAAGAATCCAGAGTGGTTTTTTCCCCCCTTTTTTGGAGTATATAATATTAGTAGAGATTACAAATAAGAACAAAAGTAAAAGAACTATTATTAAAAGATAACAAATCTTATTTAAAATGTTATCATAAAGAGCAATACAAACAAAAATGATAAATAGTTGCTATGTCCCTGTCACGCTAAAGCAGCACAATAATATTGGTGTTTAATATTTATTTTACTACCCCAATATTTACGTGCTGCTAGAGCGGAACAAGTATGTCAGTCCATCCAAACAAACTGAGCATATGATCATGAAAATACAGTTTTGAATGAATTTCCTTAAATTTCTAGAGCAGCAAATAATGATTCGCATCTTGACTGTAGTATGTAAACCATGATGTGCTGCTACAGTACTTTAAGGCCTCAAAAATACAGGATTCATCCAATAGGGAAAAACCTCTTTACGCTTTTACTAAAAGAAAAAAAAGAGAGAACCTCTGATGTCTTAATAAACTTACCTGTAAGATTAAAAATCTATTATGATCCAAGTCAATTCCATGGCTTCGAAGAAGAATTCCAACATCCTTAAATGTAGTCTTTTTCCCACTTACGTGATAAACAGAAGTATTATCTCTG
Source organism: Ovis canadensis (assembly GCF_042477335.2). Taxonomy (NCBI): domain Eukaryota; kingdom Metazoa; phylum Chordata; class Mammalia; order Artiodactyla; family Bovidae; genus Ovis; species Ovis canadensis. Next base: position 230,158,187 of record NC_091245.1, read on the forward strand.
TAGGCCGTTCTGGATACATAGAAGTTACTGTTAGGAATGACTTCATAATCATCCCCTTCCTGTTTTGAGGAAAAACAAAACCAGAAAACAATTGCTGGTATTAAGTCATAAGTTGCTTCAAATTTCACTCAATTCATATTGAAACCAATTCTATGGATTAAGAACTTTAACTGGATATGCACAAAAGCTAACAATAGTTCTTAGAATTAATTATCTTAGCAAAGAATAGAAATAATTTTCTATTTCTAAGGAGTTCTTGGACTCCTTCCTCACAGATCACAAAAACCAAAGTCAAACCAACTACATCTTCAAGCCTAGAAACATACTTAACTGAGAAAAGAACTGAAGGGAAACAAGAATCCCACTGTATCCAAAACAAACTCACCCCAAATATTAAACCACCTTGATAGATTACATTAGTTCATTAAAAAAAGCTGCAAGGGATGATTCAAGGAAAAAGGGAGGGGATGGTAGTACGGTGATATAGATTAATTTTTTGGGGGGGGTGGTGGTGGTGAAAAATAGCTATCAATTAAAGGTAAAAAGAACTGCAAAGAACTGACAACTACATTCCCCTATTTTTTAATCAAACAAAAAGAAATGAAGGGCAAATCTGCTTTAACATTAAAACTTGCTTTCCTTTAAAAACTAGGTCATTTTGAAACCATGACTTTTAAACTTCACACAAATCAAGTGTAATTAATAAGCTACAAAATCAAATCTGATTTACTGGCTATCTACTTTCCAACCCAAACTGTATAACAGAAAAGCACTAAGAAACAAAACTAAAATATATACCACCATGTAGATTTATTTAAAGCTCGTTACATTAAAATTAAAAACAAGACCTAGAGGCCAAATCACATCCTCATTTTGTTATGTAATTAGTTTTCTACATTTTTAGGTTCCAGCCAGTTTTGAACTACGAATTCCCAAAGCTGATTATTAAACAGAAGAGAAAAAACCCCAGTACCAACAGAGCCATGTAAATAACCCAAATAGGCATTTTATGTATAACTGTCTCCTTTTAGAGGGAAAAAAAAAGTTAGCTTATCCTTCTGCTGTTTTAAAAGGGTAGTAGATTCCTACTAACTTTAACGTGAATTGAAATAACAGAGATGGTAAAATTAGTCAACTTACATTTTCAAGTTTAGGTAACTTATCTGAAAGCAAGGAAAACATAACTTTAAAACTGGTACTCAAGATACTAGAACTGCTCAAAAAGGTACTATTATGAGCTACTTATAATTCATTTCCATGACTAAAAATTTTAATATTTTAACAGCCACCATCACACCTCAAAAAGAAAATACGATCATGGAGGCAATGAAATCAATACTGGTTCTGCTTTAACCATATACTAATTTTTACAAGCTAATTTAAGCCCAAATTAATAAAATGTGTAATGTACTGAAATCCTGTCTTCCTTACTTGAAGATGCAAATAACTAAACAAAATCCCTTACCTTATCAATTATCTTTTGGAAATGAACAGCTACAGTGCAACTCTGAATATCCTTATGTTCATCAGAATTGTGTATTAGAACTGAGAGTTTTTTAGATCTTATTTTCTGTGCTCGATAGCCAAACACAAAAAGCATAGAATCAATAACATTGGATTTGCCACTGCCATTTGGCCCAATAATACAGGAAAATCGCTGCATAAAAAGAACAGGAAAAAAAAAAAAGTTAAAAAGGTTATACTACTGATTTTAATTTAAAATAATTTAACTTGCAGCAAAACTACAAGTATTCAAAAAGCTTTTGGTGCTAGAAGATAGTTTTCACAGATCATGTCTTGTATGTTACAAGTTTCAATACTTTAAATGAGATCATATTCTAATTTTGACTCAGACTTTTTACAAAATTCATTCTTACAGTTAAAAAGAAAATATTCTTTTCAAACATAAAACCCACAAATTCTATTCAGTGAGGAAAACTTTATAAAGAAAGGTACCAAAAGACAATCAGATAAACAAAAGCTAATTTTAGTAGTTAAAAGCATAGAAACCACACCATGTATGTATCAATCAGAATACACAATAACTACAAAACTGAAACAGTTTGTAATAAAGATGCATTACCTTACAACAGCTATTTAAAAATTGTCAAATACCTTATGGAAAGGTCCCAGAATTTTTTCCCCAGCGTAAGATTTGAAGTTCTGGTTTACAATATGAGTTATCATAAGACGAGGAGCTCCAGGTTCATTGGTCATTGCAGGAGGTGGGGGAGGAGGGATGCTATTCAAAATCTCTTCTAAACTTCTACTATCAATTTCCTCACTTGGAGTTTCTAAGTCAGTCAAAGGAAAGGAAAAAAAGGGGGAGAGAGGAAGCCTGCATCAGTGCAATTTGTAGCCTGCTAATCTATGAAGACGTCATTTATGAAACCTAGGAATCTCTATTTTTCACTCAAATACAGTATTATCTTACATTCACAAAGGATGACAGTCTTTAGGCTTTGTCTTACGACAAAGGAAAATTTTTGAAAGAGATGCCATCAGTCACAAAATTCTATAGAAATATACCTTTTAGGAGTCAATACACTACATCGTAACGCAAATCTGGAAAATCCACAATCACTTGAGTCCCTGCCTGAACAGGTGGTCAAATCCTACGGCTCTAGATCCAACTTTCAGTATCTGTTAAGCATCTGAAACCCTAACTTTGGACACTGGCGAGCTCCCGTGACAGTTACAGGGGTTTCATGTCACTCAATTCCTGGACTCAACAAAACCTACGGCGCGTGCGGGCGTAGGCGCAAATTACCTTCTCTTTGCAATTTAAGATCACCGAGGTGAAGTTGTACGATCAAGCAACTTTTTATCATATTAACAAATAGTCACGCTGACACTGAAAAAAGTCCACTCTGGCTGACCGTGTCGATTTCCGCGGAAATATAAGACAAGGAACAGAAGTTCAGAATTTTAGCTATTTACTATCCCCCATTCCTCCAGCACCGTTAACCGAAATTTCACTGTCGAATCTGTGAAAATCGCCTTCTTGACCTTCGGATGTCAACCCCGCAGCCCTTCTCGTCCGCGCCCTGGAATACCAACCGTCCACGCGCTTGCCCTCGGCGTCGCGAAGGGCTACTCACCTGCGGTGGCCAGCGCCTGGCTCCTCGCGCGGCCGGGCGGCGGATCGGGCTCCGTGTCGCTGCAGGTGCTGTCCGGGGACCGCGGCGGCCCTTCCTCTCTGCGATGGGCAGTGGAGGGCTGGGTGCCTTTACGGGGCATGGTCGCTGGAGCCGAGGGAAAGCCGGGTGCAAGTCAGCCCGCGGGCCGGTGGCCGTGCAGTCAAGTTCCCTGTCGGCCCGCCACCCGTCCCACTCAGGGAAAACTTCATCCACCCGTTTTCTAGGGCTCCGTTTAAAAACCCCGCGCAACGCCAGCGAGTCCTCGGGAAAGAAGGCACAAAAAACTCAAGTGCTAGGAAGGCGGGATTCGCCCTCTCAAGTTCTAAGCAAGTTCCTAGACGTGCTTGCGGAGCGAGCAAAGAGAGCAACTGCTTAGGTTCTTTTTATTTTTTTAATGTCCCCCTCCTCTGCCCACAGTGTAAATGTGTAAGAATACCGTAACGTCATTTCTAAACGAAGTTACATCCCGCACGCCGACATTTACGGACATTCCCACGCTCTCGGGGCTGGGGATCAGAGCGCAGATTCTTGTCTCTGAGTCCGTACTAGCTTTAGGTTTGAGGGGTTCTCAACTCTTCGCAGAGCAGTCGGGAACCAAGTGGCGGTTCGCCGCCCACCTTCCTCTCCCCGCCATTTAGCCCTTGGCGCGGCTGACGGCCGGGGGGCTTTGAGGTCTCCGTTTACACGGCGGCCGGGGCCCGGCGGCTGCGGTCGACCGCTCGCGACTTTCAAATCGGAAGCCGGCAGCTCCAACTCCGCTTCCATCACCTTGGGGTGGCAGGGGTTTGTCCCTGAGGTCCGCGGCGAATCCCGCTGGACAATAAACTACGAAAGGCCACCAGTAAGGGCTCAGACCTAGTGATCAGTCCCTCGGGAGAAGAGAAACGGGCAGAGGGCCGGGACAGGGGGCGACGCCGTAGCCGACCAAGATTTCTGAGAAAAGGTCCGCGAGGGCTGAGAGGGGCCCAGCCCCAGTGCCACAATCGACGCTTCAGTAGCTCAGAGAAGTGGCGCCCGGGAGAAGCGCGCGGGAGCTTCGACCGCCGGGGAGCACTGAGGGGGGAGGGGTGACAGCGAGCGAAATCTCCCCGCGGCAGCCTCAGCCTAGACTTCGGCTGCTCCAGCTCAAGGCCTCTTTCCAGGCGCCTGCGGACGGGGCAGGAAGTGAGAGTGTGACAATCGATCAGGAAAAGAAGTACTTTACCTGCGGGATAGTCCGCTCAGACCAAGGCTGGAAACGGTTGTATAGGCCCCCCCGGTTCCTACCGGTGTTTCGGCTCCGGGTCCTTCACTCGAAAATGGCGCCTAAAATACAAACTCGAACGGAAATTCGTTACAAACGCGCGCAATGCTTTCTGGGAACCACTAATTTGAAAAAAATGCGGCGATTATCGCCATCTTCTGATACCTTACGCGCATGCGCGAACTCCTGGCGGGACCCAAGCTGCAAGGAACGTTTTCTACAAAGTGAAAAAAAGCGAAACAATGTTTTCCGTGGCCCTACGGCAATAGCACTCTTATAAATTTTTTTTAAAAACAAACCTTGCGAATCTTGAGAAAGATAAAGTGGAATTCACCCTTCAGTTTAAGTCAAGGACCAGTCGTCCAATAACGTCCCTTTAGAAGAGGGCGGGCCCACTGAGGGGCGGGGCCTCAGGCCCGCTCGGGTGACGCGCTGAGGGGAAGTATCGCGCGAAGAGGGAGTGAGCTTAGCTCTTAGAAGTCGCTATGGTGACAGGGCTGTCCTGCTTCTTGGTAACTGGTCTCAGTTCTGTGAGAAAGATCGACCCCGTTTTCCTGGAACTTAAGGTAAATCTGTTTACTTCCAAGCGAGAGTTGAGGAAAGGATTTGGAAGTTGTGGCCTTTACTGGATTCACCTTCCCTACTTTGATTGTGTGTGTGGCGTGGAGCATCGGTTATTGCCGGTCTCACTGGGCGCTCTGGACTTAGCTTTTGGGATGCGAAGGAGGAAGCCCTGAATTTGGAGGGAGCAGAGGAGCAACACGGAGGAGAGAAGATCTGGATTGGTGAATGATCGTGTAGTGAATAGCAAATAATGATTTCGAGTTATTGGTGTTAGGTCATTAATGTCACTAGTGAAAAGGGGTTTTAAGTTTTTAAAATCATTCGACTGAAAGACTCTAATGGAAGAAACGATTTGCTGGTGTCGTCTGGTTATGGGGAAATTATTGATCTGCAGATATTTCTTAAGTAGCTTCTGTATACACTGCACTCTCGGGCATAATCAGGATTATGGAGCAAGTATTCCTGCTCCCAGATAATTTAGTTTTGTTAATGGGTTTTTAACTAGGAGTTTGTGGATCTGGTAGTAGGTGATTGGGGTTCAGAGTTCATACCACTTCTCCACTACTCTAGCCCCCGCCTGCCCCCGGAATTGAGTACAAAATTCTGTGTGCTTGTGAATTTTTCTGGGGAGTTAGTTTTTCCAGAACTTTGATCAGATTATTAAACTTGGTCCTGTCCCATCGCACTGTTAACCGTTAATTGATCTGAATAAGTCCAACAAATATTTATTCAGAGACTCTTAAGTACTTGACTGATAACTGGGAGCCTCTTTTATTTCCCCTTTTAACTTTTGCATACTTAGGACTTGGCATGCTGAGGCCCCAATAAATCTTTATTGAGTGAATTTACATTGTCATTCTAAGTAAGAAAGTATGATTCTTGCCCTGAGGAGCATCATGTTAAGGTTCAGTGATTCTCAAGAGTTGAAGGTGTGGAAGACACTCCCCTTAAGTGTAAGAATTCAGTGAGGTTGAGAGACTAAGGTGATTTGAATAAACACTGACTCAGTATTGTAATACACTTTTGTTTATTTGTAGTTGAAAAAAATTATTTTCATAAGACAAACTACAGACAATAAAGCTCAATGAAAAATTTGGTTGGTAGGTGTACCAGAACATGTACATCAGTTCTGTTTGAAATCATCTGGAATCTTTTGGATTTTTAAGTCTGTAAAACAATACTAAACCCAAGTTGGAGAGATATTAACCCTGAAAAATATCGAAGACTAGACCAAATTGAGTAATGTATATGGGAAACAGAGCACCATGTAGGAGAAAGATGTAACAGATAACAGAATCCCAAGTCTCATCGTTTTTTTAAAGCTACCTACTTAGACAATGTACTCAGTTTGTCAAACTCTGTTTATTATGAAACCAGCGTATAATACCTACTGCATAGGATCGTTTATGATTGTTCATCTAACATACACACTGCATGCATTTGATATTGCTGTGTTTATGACATTGACCTTGTTAGGGTATGTGCTAAGGTTGAATAATGGGGTGTCAAGTTAGAAGAAGGTTAGTTTATGAAGAGTCTTGAAAACCAGGTCAAGGATGTTAGATTGATAAATCTTCAAAATATTAGAAAAATTTTGAGCTATGGAGTGACTTGGTTAAAAAAAAAGTTAGCACTTATGTGGGATGTATGAAAAGAGAAAGAGACTGAGATCAAGCATGGCTTAGATCGTTACTGTCCACTTCTGTATGTAGGAGGTGAGAGGTGCCTATGCAGTAGAATGGTAAAAATCTGGACACATTTAACAGTTAATAGTCTGAGCTCTTAAAGTTAGATAGTAGAGTAGTAAAAAGCTCTCCGAGGAAGGCGGGCGCGCAGTGGAGGCGGCTGGCTGGTGGGATGGCAGATGAAGAAGAGGATCCCACCTTTGAGGAAGAAAATGAAGAAATTGGAGGAGGTGCAGAAGGTGGACAGGGTAAAAGAAAGAGACTTTTTTCTAAAGAATTACGGTGTATGATGTATGGGTTTGGAGATGACCAGAATCCTTATACTGAATCAGTAGATATTCTTGAAGACCTTGTCATAGAGTTCATCACTGAAATGACTCATAAGGCAATGTCAATTGGAAGACAAGGTCGGGTACAAGTTGAAGATATCGTCTTCTTGATTCGAAAGGACCCAAGAAAGTTTGCTAGGGTTAAAGACTTGCTTACTATGAATGAAGAATTGAAACGCGCTAGAAAAGCATTTGATGAAGCAAACTATGGATCTTGACATCTTTTCTGAAGCTTCATTATGTTCTGGGGAAACCATACTTAATAACTGTATTTTCCACAGTAAGGCCCTGATACCTAACCATGTGAATGAAAAAATGGAGAACCACAAAGTTTTCAGGCTTTATTTTCATGTTTTCAATTTTAGAGTGATATATGAGCCTTTAATTGCCTGCCATTATATTACCCTACTTGAATGACATATTAGATTTTAATGACCACATGTAAGTCAAAGTACCTTTGGTTTGCAAACCATTCAGTTTCTTCTGACTCTTGACCATCTCAATGATGAATTAATATTTATGTATACTTGTGCCATTGTAGGTTGTACTATAGCTGTTTAATATGTGAAATCTAAATGGCACCTTTGACTTTAATAGCTAAGATGTGTTTCATATATTTCTAAAGCTTTTAGACCAAAGTAGTGTAAGTTATTAAAAGATGGTGAACTGGTTTGTGTTTCTTTTAAGGAGAAAACAATATTAGAAAGTACAGTCTTTTGTAGGAGTGTTTATTTGTCTTAAGATAATTTAATACTCTTTAGATAACAAGAGTGATTTTTTTTTATTTTTTGAGAAACTAAGAATTTCCTATGAATGGTTCTGTGTTGAAAGACATACTGGATTACAAATCTCTGGGGTTTATAATATACTGTTTGTCAGATTTTAAAAGAACTCATTTTCCCAGGTCAGATTAAAACTTCAGAAAGTGCTTTCAGTAGCAGGAATGGCATTGCTGAAAAGTTGATGGCAGGTAAGCATTTGGGGTAGTGTTTTATTAACATATTTGTTAGTATTTATTTATTCTGAAAATGTATACTTGACTAAAACCATGTGTGGCTATGGAAACCACTTTTGTAGTTCACAAATTTTGTGTGTATTTAGCTCATTGTATTATTGCACTTAGCTGAAAGTAAGGATTAAAATTGCATTTAAAGGGATCACTGGATATTACTCTTGGTGAAACTGAATGTTTTCGTGTGCCGCTTATAAGCATTGTCTATGAATCAGTATTTAGGAAGATTTCACTTTCTTAACCTATCAATGTAGAGAATAAAGTATGAAAAATTAAAAAGAAAAAAAAAAGTTAGATAGTATTCTTTGTGAATCTCTGGATTAGTGATGAGGGGATAAGAAAGATGTCACAAATAAATCTTAGTTTTACTACCTTTCATGGTTGTTGTAAATAATGTTTGGTCTTAGTGACTGATAAGAAATGTAATTTCAGAAAATCAATAAAGTGACCAATAGCTCTAGATTTAGTTGAGCCTAACCATAAATATTTTTTAAACAGAATAAATACTTTTTAAACAGGCTTAACTCAGATTGATAATGAGGAACAGACATTGATAACCAACAGCTATAATGGAGACAAATCTAGAGTGAAAGTCGGATACTCAGAATAAGTGAAGAAGTGACCTGAGAAGAGATTAGGGTCACAAGAAGTAGACTTCCTCCCTCTTGATTGATCCTTGCTAGTACTTTGCATAAAAAGAAGCTGGTTCTGTTGGGATGGGCTCAAGTTAAAACCACCTTGGAAAGTATAACCAAGTCTCATCTTTCTGGTCCAAAATCATCTACTAATAGCCATTATCTATAATTTCAGGCAGTTCGAGAGGAGAACCCTACTTTTTGTATTTTAAAAAGTTGTACCCCATGGGAAGAAATAAGAAAAGTTCAAGGGGAAAAATTGGGAAAGAATTAAAATTAACATCTGCAGTTCTTTAAGTGCATAGTTAAATTTTGTCATCATTATAATAATATGTGACAGAAGACCAAATCCAAATTGTCTTGAGGAAAAAAAATAGCTTCCGTAAGCAAGAAGTTAGGTGAGTATAACTGGATTCAGTATTCAAAGAAAGAACTAGGAGTGTGTTTCTTTGCTCTGCGTTATGTTCCCTTGTCTTGGCATTATTCTCAGACCTCACATAGTGGCCTCTGATACCACCATGCTCTCCCCTTGCCGTATGGTAAGATAGTTATAGTAACTCTTGCCTTGAATCTAAACTTGAAAACCTGGAAAGTTAGGGAGAGTCTTTCTTCCCTGTCTTTTAGTTGAATAAAAGTTTCCTTCAGAAAGCTCTAATTGACTTAAGCCTAGGTCTCATGCTGACTCCATTGAAGCGATATGGGCTAAGAGGGAGTAAGTGGTATTCCAAGAAGAAATTCTTTGTAGCTCAGAACAGAGTGAATATATGAAGGGTAATGAAACACCAGTTTTCTCTACAAATAGCAAATAGTTAAGTTCTTCCGATGTTTCAGGCAATCTACTGGACATTTGTAAGATGTTGTTTTTTTTTCCCCCCAATCTCATGTCTACTCTATCTCATTTAACATCATAACCAACCTGTGAGGTAGGTATTATTAGCCGCATTTTATATATAGAAGAAAACAGTACAGTGTTTGGAAGATCACGGAGTGAAGGTTTCAGTCAGAAGTGTGGCAAATGCAGTAGAAATGGCTAAGAGAATGAGAATGGTGGATCTTATAAAAAAACATTTATTAGTTTTTTTTAATGCAGAAATGCTTAAAGAAAAAAGCAAAACTATGCCATGAACATATCATTCAAATATTCCTATGTTAAAACTATAAATGTATGGATAAAATATTATGAACATGATAACTTCAAACAGTATAGAATAGTATGAAATGAGGATTAAAAGCTTCCCTTTTCATACCAGTGTCTCTACCCTTACAAAGCCTCCATTAAGTGTCTTGCACGTCTTTTGAGAAAAACATTTTAGTATGCATTAACGAGTATATATCTCTTCCCCTCCTATTATTTTTTATCACAAAAGAGATTGAGTTACATAATACTGCTGTATACTTTGTTTTTGTCATTTAAGATATTATAGACATCTTTCTGTATCGATACATATAGATTCATCTCATTTTTTAAATAGCTGTACAGCATTCTAGTTTGTCAGTTGAATGTGATTTTTTTCTCTGCTAGTTGAATTAAAAGGATGAATTAAAGATGACTACTTATTTTTAATTTTGTGAATCACATGGTTTATTGGCTCAAAGTTATTAGGCCATCCTGGATTATAAATATAACCAATATGAATAAGATTAAAGTATAGCTAGCTCTACTTAGAGCTAGAATTGCAAGGAAATATGAATACCACTCCTTATATATACCTGGGAAGCCCCAGTACATATACTTCAAATACGTACAGGAGTTGGAATAGGGTGGAGGTTGGAGGTCTTTAGTAATTGAACGATACTGCCAACCCTGTTTCCATTGTTTATTAGGTGTTTGAATCTGTCCCTGGAAATGGTGCATCTTCCTCTGCCTTCCCTGTTACATGAGAGATCCCAGCTCTAGTCTACAAGTGGTTCTATGATGGAACCAGTCGAGTAAAGATCTGCTTCTCTCTCACTCCTGTCTTTACTGGAAAAGAGACTTAGGAGTCTAATCAGAGGTATCAATTTAGAAAACTATTGATAAGAATAATACTTTTAAAAACAGAGCCTTGGGTAATTGTCAGCAAACCATTAATTTCAACTGTTAGTATCAATGCCCATGGGTTAGCCAGTGTGCAAATGACCCAAACAGAACCTGTTGGAAACAAACTTGTGATCTAATGCTTGCATTTGTTATCTGTCCTTCATATTCTTATTCACTTCTGAGGCTCTCTGCTATGTTTTATCTATATGTCTATTCTTGTTGACAAGTCATAGCTTCCCTCTTTCCCTCCTAAAATTTCTCTCATTTTCTTAGTGCTTTTACCTTTTAGTTTTTGTTCTTAAATCTAATTTTCTTTCTTTCTTCTTTTTTTTTTGTAAACTCTTACCTTTTTAAAGTGTACCATTCAGTGGCATTACATACATTCATATTGTTGCACTACTTTCACCGCCATCCATCCACAGAACTTTTTTCCTCTTGCAGAACCGAATCTCTGTCCTCATTCCTCCTTCCTGCCAGGTAATCACCATTCTGATTTTTGTATCTCTGTATTTGACTACTTTAGGTATTTCATATAAGGGGAATTACATAGTATCTGCCCTTTTGTGACTGCTTTCATTTAGCATAATATGAAGTTTAATTCTTAACATTAATTCTTAATTCTATTTTCTTAATTCTACTCCACATTAAAAACACATGTATCTGGAATATGAGTGTATAATCTCTGATAAATATTTAAATTTCTGGTTTTTGATAGTACTATATAGAATTCTGTAATAAGCTTGTACAGTTTGTGTATGTCTCTTGGTATACATTTACATGTACTGATATATGACAAATTCCTATGATTAGGAATTCTTCCCAGGGTAAATTCCTTATATATACCTACTTCAAATCAGTATCTTCTAACTCAAAATATGGCATAGATGTGTTAGATTGGCAAAACCTAGGTAATTTGCCTGTGTCCTAGCTATAAGGAGGGCTACAGAGGAAATAATTTTTTATTTGTAAGGTAGGAGATTCCCCAGAGCTGGAGAAGGAAATCAAAAGTGTTGAGAGGTGGGGCGAAAAAAGAATCAATAACCATTATTACTAATTTCCTGCTCTTCACTAATGTATGTGACTATGTTTCTCTATGCCAGTGCTGAGTTCTGGGTGTTTTGTATTTGGTCACTTTGACAACAGGAAATGGTATCTAGTGTTTTTCATTTTCATTTCTTTAATTAAAATTAAGGCTGTGCCTTATTTCATGTTTTTGATTGCCCACTGACCATCCTTATTTATGTTTTTGTGAACTGTCAGTCTACAAATGAAGTACTCCATTATCAGTGTCCTTGATCAGATGGCTTCTTGGGACCATGCTGTCTTAGTTATCTTCTGTTTCTGTTGTATTGCCATTTGATCCCTGTCCACTGGTTCCTTCTCCTTTGCCCCGAAACATAGAGGCTAGTGTGACAGGAGCAGTTTGAGTGAAAAGAGAGGAAACAGGAGATGAGGTCAGAGACATGATGTGTCTATTAGGACTCTCTGGAGAAAGAAGTGTTAATGTTGAAGCCTGTAGTCTTAGAGCTGGAAACTCAGGCAGAGTTACATGTGCTCCTAGCAAGACTTCCCTTTTCTCTCTTATGGAACTTTTCCTCAGCACCACAAACCTCCTAAGAAAACCATTCCAGGAAGAAGACAATTTAAACTGATTATCCGCCTTCCTTTATTTGACCATGGGGACTATTCCATCATTCATTACATCCCTGTTTACCTCAGTTTCCACATTCAAGACTATTAATCCCCTGCATTAGTTCACTATTAAGTTTAACTACTGATGACACTAACTTAAACATGATAAAACTTTATTTTCTATCACTTAAAGGTTAGATAGGACTGGTAGGACTCTTTATAATGTCAAGAATCTTGGTTCCTTCTGTTTTGTTGCTGCATTATGTATGTCTTGATGCATGGCAGGGAGCATGTTATTATTTTCCAAGTTTTAATTTGCCAATTATGTTGATTTATATTGCTTTTATAAGAGGTAATTCATTTATTTTTCATATTGTCACTGTGGGTAAGCATTACTGTTGGATAGTGTTATCTATTGCCCCCACCACAAGATATAAATCCCAGATTGGGCCATTAGGTTGATGATTTTGTAATATCCCCATTGGATTTAAGAATTGTTGATGTCCTATGTGGTTCCACCCAGTTTTTAGGGCAGTTAAGAAACATAATCTTTATTTTGGATGGCTAAGAATGCAGCAAAAATTTAGATTCTTCTACCACAGAGGCAGGGAAGAATGAAGAAGGACAGCAGGCTCTTTATTTCCATTTCCCACCATCTGTCCTAGACTTAGCTCTTCCCCATCTAAACCCTACCACTCTACCTTTTGGAACTCACAGTATGTCACTGACCAAATCTATGTTCTCAGTGTTTTGGAGTAAACATTATAGTTTTGTCTTTTAACTTCTTAGTCTAATTTAAATCTGGTTGTTTCCTAAGAAAACTACTTTCCTCTTGGCTGTTTCAAACGGAGGCAGTTTTGCCTTTCAAACCTCCATGTGTCAAAGGACCTTTTTTTCTCATTAGGGTTCTGCACAATTGATTGTGTTTCTCTTTCCTCTTGTCCCTTTGAGACAAGTCTTACGAGATCAAACCATTCTCTTCTTTGCCTTTTTGCAGTCATCTACAGATCTCTTTGCTGTTTTTTTTTCGTTCAGTGAATAGTATTTTAGCGTCTGGGTACTGTGTCTATCTCCACCACTATTCTTGTCATTATTCTCAGTGATTTAACATTCCCAAATCAATCCTTTGTTTCTCTGTCCTCTCAGTTTCTTGACCTTGGCCACCCACTTTGACAGTCTTTACCTACCTCATCATTAACAATATCTATACTTTCCCAAAATCTGTTTTTAAGTATTTCATTGTCTGTCTGTCTCCACTTGTTTTTCTCTAGCTTACTTCCTCTAGAATCTTAATGCTGACAGTTCTTCAGACTTCAGTAGGACTTCTAGGTTGTTGAAGCTACCATCTGTTCAAGTTCTGCTGGGTAGTCCCATCCCATGGCTTTGAATATAACCTTTGTGCTGATAACCCTCAAACTGAGGTCTCAATGATATCTCCAGCTCTGCCCTATCTGTTAACTCCAGACAAATATACAAATATTTGTATATTTGTATATCTACTTTCTCCTTGGATTCGTCATTCAGATATCTAAAGTCACCTTAAAGTTAGCCAACCAAAAACAGAAATTTTATATCCCTTCCAACTTGTTCCTCCATTCAGTTCAGTTCAGTTGCTCAGTTGTGTCTGACTTTTTGGGACTCCATGAACTGCAGCATGCCAGGCCTCCCTGTCCATCAGCAACTTCTAGGGTCTACCCAAACTTATGTCCATTGAGTCAGTGATACCATCTAACCATCTCATCCTCTGTCGTCCCCTTCTCCTCCTACCTTCAATCTTTCCCAGCATCAGGGTCTTTTCAAATGAGTCAGCTTTTCGCATCAGGTGGCCAAAATATTGGAGTTTCAGCTTCAATATCAGTCCTTCCAGTGAACACCCAGGACTGATTTCCTTTAGGATGGATTGGTTGGATCTCCTTGCAGTCCAAGGGACTCTCAAGAGTCTTCTCCAACACCACAGTTCAAAAGCATCAGTTCTTCGGCGCTCAGCTTTCTTTATAGTCCAACTCTCACATCCATACATGACCACTGGAAAAACCATAGCCTTGACTAGACGAAACTTTGTTGGCAAAATAATGTCTCTGTTTTTTAATATGCTGTCTAGGTTAGTCGTAACTTTCCATTAGTCTTTTTCATTTCAGGAAATGGCAGCTCCATTGTGCCTGTTGAAACTTGAGTCATTTTGGTTTCTCTTTCTCTTAAACCAAATTCATCAACGAATCCTGTATAATTTTATTTCAAAATATATTCAGAATATGACTCATTCATATCATTTGTATCCCTACTGCCTTCCTCATCAATCCACTTTTGTTCTCTCCTGGGTTGTTGAAATCCTAACTGGCCTCTTTGCTTCCAGTCTTGCTCATTTTTGCCTTTTTTTTCTTGTTATACCATCTGTAGTGTTCTCCATAGTGATATTTTAAAACTGTATGTCAGATAACATCATTCCACTGGCTTCTCTGTTTATTCAGAAGAAAAAAGAGAAACTTTTATTGTGGTTTTCCAACCTTTATGTGATCTGTGTCCCTCCCTCTTCTTCCCCAGTTTCCTGCCATCCTCTTCACTCCCTCTGTGTTGGCCATACTGGCCTTATGATCTGACTTAGCTTTAACAGCATTACTAGCGACTGTGTTTAGCAGAGTTTGAAGGATAAATGTAGGATCAGGAAAATTAGTTTTGGAGCTATGACAGTACTTGAGGATGATGGTGGCTTTAGACTTACGTTAGAGATACTAAGAAGTGGCCAGATTTGGAGTATGTTTTGGTAGTTTGGTGATCAGGATTTCCTGGGGACAGTTTTTCCTCTTAAGCCCCATGAATGTTGACTCATGCTAGATCAAAGACAATTATAAATGATTTTTAGTAGCAGAAGCTGCTACTTTTAGATAGTTGCTCCTGTCTGCTTCCTGTATAAAGTTGCAAAATAGATTATTTCATACTCTAGAAATTTTCTGTTATTTCCCCTCCCATGCCACTTACCACTGACTAGTCAGATCCTTGGTCATCAATCCGTTTGGGCAGCTAAAAACACCCTAGTGCACCCCTCAGACAGCTTTGCACTTCCCTGAATTGACTGTGCTCTAATTTGTTGTTGTTGTTCACTTACTAAGTTGTGTCCTATCTTGCGGCTCCCATGGACTGCAGCATACCTGGCTTCCCTGTCCACTATCTCCCTGAGTTTACTCAAATTCATGTCTATTGAGTCAGTGATGCTATCTTACCGTCTCATCCTCTGCTGCCTGCTTCTTCTTTTGCCTTTAGTCTTTCTCAGCATCAGAGTCTTTCCCGATGAGATCAGCTCTTCACATCAGGTGGCCAAAGTATTGGAGCTTCAGCACCAGTCCTTCAGGTGAATATTCAGGGTTGATTTCCTTTAGGATTGACTGGTTTGATCTCCTTGCAGTCCAAGGGACTCTCAAGAGTCTTCTCCAACACCACAGTTCAAAAGCATCAATTCTTTGTCACTCAGCATTCTTTATGGTCCAACTCTCACATTCATACATGACTACAGGAAAAACCATAGCTATTCACTTATTCCTCTATTCATTCTCACACCAGAATGCACATATGCTTCATGCACATGATCTCCGCTCAATAGGATGTACGAAGAAGTGTTTTCTGAGCAGAAGAGAATCTTCCCAGTGTTAGGATGCTACCCTCCTCTTTCTCTGATTCCTTGGCACTATATTTCTGAACAGTTGCAAATTACTTTCTCATGAAAAACATAGTCTTTACTGTCTATATGGGATGATGATTTCTTTTGGTAAGGAATGATTCCTAATTATTATGGATTTCAGCAGTTGGAGATATTTTGATGTAGTATACACCATGCCTTTGCTAAAGATCTTTAAAGTTTCTGGTTAAAATTGTATATTTACACACATGAATTCTTGTCTATTATGTTGTTTCTCATTTCCAAAAGCAACAGTTTATCTGCCTTTATTCTTTTAAAATCCTTATAAGCTGGGTGAGTTTGAAACAGCAGCATGTTTTTACTTTTTCCCCCCTCTAGTTAAAGGAGGTCTGATAGAAGGGAGGTAGTAGTTTCAAGAAAGGTGCTAAAACTCCTAAGGACCAAAAGTGAGCCTTAGAAGTGTGACTAGGAGAGATTATTTTCTTGATCTGGCTGCTATACGCAGGTTATACTTCAGAAGTTATACATAAATCTCCTTAAGTGAACTGGAGAAGGGAGAGAGAAGATTTCTGACCCTAACTGTTTAGTAACTGGATAAAAAACTTCAGATTTTTTTCTATGGCCTTAACAACTTTCTACTCATCCTCACAAATTTATGAGTAAGTAAAAAAGGTGCTTTGAGATATCGCTGTATTTCTGCTAAGCTAACTCATGTCAGTAGTGTCTGACTCTGTGTGACCCCATAGACGGCAGCCTACCAGGCTCCCCTGTCCCTGGAATTCTCCAGGCAAGAACACTGGAGTGGGTTGCCATTTCCTTCTCCAATGCATGAAAGTGAAAAGCGAAAGTAAATTTGCTCAGTTGTGTCTGACTCAGCGACTCCATGGACTGCAACCTACCAGGCTCCTGCGTCCATGGGATTTTCCAGGCAAGAGTACTGGAATGGGTTGCCATTGCCTTTTCCGTAGCTGTATTTAGCACCTTGCTAATCTAAAAGTCTTCTCAGTTTGGGAGAATGAGAAGTTATCTAAGGCAGGACCACTGAATTCTTACCTATCACTAAACACCTCCTTTGATGTAGTTAGCAGTAATTTTCTACTTGGTGAAGAGGATTTTTTTCCTTTAATTACACTTTCATTTATTTTTTTCTCTCTAGGTTAGTAATATGATTCAAAGAATCCCATAACTGTAAATTGGATTCAAACAATTTAGCATTTTCTTCATTTGTATCTTTTGATAATATGGTTATTTGTGAGAGTGTAACTTGTTTTTCTAAGTTTTTGTTTGCCAGTTACATTGTGATTTTTATATATTTTTTATAAGGGATTTATTACCTCTTTCGTAGATAACTTGCTTATTTTTCACTTTGTCACCATGGCGGCCATAACTGGTGGCAGTCTGTTTACCTACAATAGAATGTAAATCTCAGATTTGATCACTAGGTTGATGATGTCATAGTATTCCCATGTGGGTTCAATAATTAAATCCCATAAAAATGTATCTTAGTCTTTGATGAGACCTTTGGAATTTATTTTAATGTATATCCATTCACTGGAAAAGGTCAATTTTCATTCCAACCCCAAAGAAAGGCAGTGCCAAAGAATATTCAAACTACTGCATAATTGCACTCATCTCACGCACTAGCAAAGTAATGCTCAAAATTCTCCAAGCCAGTCTTCAACAATACGTGAAGCATGATTTACTGGATTTAGAAAAGGCAGAGGAACCAGAGATCAAATTGCCAACGTCCGTTGGTTCATCGAGAAAGCAAGAGAGTTCCAGAAAAATATCTACTTCTACTTTATTGACTACACCAACGCCTTGACTGTGTGGATTGCAACAAACTGGAAAATTCTGAAAGAGATGGGAATACCAGACCACCTGACCTGCCTCCTGAGAAATCTATATGCAGGTCAAGGAACAACAGAACTGCACGTGGAACAACAGACTGGTTCCAAATCGGGAAAGGAGTACGTCAAGGCTGTATATTGTCACTCTGCCTATTTAACTTATATGCAGAGTGTATCGTGAAATGTCAGGCTGGGTGAAGCACAAGCTGGAATCAAGATTGCTTGGAGAAATATCAATAACCTCAGATACACAGATGACACCACCCTTATGGCAGAAAGCAAAGAAGAATTAAAGAGCCTCTTGATGGAAGTGAAAGAGGCAAGTGAAAAAGTTGGCTTAAAGCTCAACATTCAGAAAACTAAGATCGTGGCATCCAATCACATCACTTTGTGACAAATAGATGGGGAAACAGTGAGAGACTTTATTTTTGGGGGCTCCAAAATCACTGCAGATGGTGATTGCAGCCATGAAATTAAAAGACTAGCTGTGACCAACCTAAACAGCATATTAAAAAGCAGCGACATTACTTTGCCAACAAGTCTGTCTAGTCAAAGCTATGGTTTTTCCAGTAGTCATGTATGGATGTGAGAGTTGGACTATAAAGCTGAGTGCCGAATAATTGATGATTTTGAACTGTGGTGTTGGAGAAGACTCTTGAGAGTCCCTTGGACTGCAGGGAGATCCAACCAGTCCATCCTAAAGGAAATTAGTCCTAAATATTCATTGGAAGAACTGATGCTAAAGTTGAAGCTCCCATAGTTTAAAAAATCTTTTGATTAGGCCTCAAGACAGCCCTTGGAAATTATTTACCTGGTCAGATTTACTGACATTCTGTACTTGTAGGACTGTTTTAGGCAGGTTGTGGAGAACCTCTGAAGTCCCACCTAAAGCCTCCAGTCACCCATTGGCTGAATTAGTCCACTGACTAGTTTTCTTCCTCTTTCCATGTATTTGATGCCAGCAGGATTGAAAGTGCTTCAGTCATTGGGGTGCTAAGGACCGATGTTTTGTTTGCTTTTAATTTTGTGTGTATATATATTTGTTTTTAATGTGTATTCTGTATTTTCCTCCTTTTATTTTTACAGTGAATTCAATCAGGTGGCATTTAAAAAATTTTGCTGGAAGGTGGAGACATGAGGCTGAAGATATCTCTTTTAAAAGAACCAAAGCATATCCTTTTAATACTTATAAACCTTATTGTGATCTCCTTATTGTAGTATTATTAAAAGTTTTCTTCTATTTTGTAGTCTAGTTGGAGAATGGATTTTTTCATTCCTTTAATGATAGTTTTGTAAATTATTTCTGAAATATTTGAGGTTGTATGTTGCAGGTATTTTTCCAAAGCAAATTATTTGCACTAAATCTTTCAAAAATGTATTAACTTTTTTTCTTACTTTACTTTAGTACTACTGTACTTAAGTACATAAAAAAGGTTGGTTTTTGTTTAGTCTAAGAAGTTTTTTTTTAGAAAAATCAAGTAATTTCTCTCTTTATTAGACCTAGTATGTTTTCACTGAATTCTGTTCTGTTTTTTCATACTCATAACAAAATGGAGGGTAAGCTGGGGAAGTCTGAGCAGTCAGACCTTTATTATTTCATGTGTGAATGTGGCAATAATAAATATTTTATCAAATGCATGACCCTGTATTTTGTCAGCAAGAACTCCCAATTATATGTCAGAAAGATATGGTAGGCCCCATTACCTTCATTCGTAGTTATTTAGACCAGTGCTTCTAAAAGTATCATCTTCAGACTTTATTACAGGCCTGTGAAGGGATAAGAACAGAAATTGAAAGTAAGAGGGAAGAAATTTTTGTAGCAATTTGACAGTCACAACATCCAAATGTAAGATCATTTTCCTAGTAATTCATTTTATTTTACCTTACAAAATGTTACTCTTTAACATATTTGAAATAAAGAAAAATGTGATCCTTCAGCGATAGAAAAGCAGTGTTTTAGACATTTGATCAAATGTTTTGAATTTATATTACTTTTTTTTTTTTTTTTTTTTTACTGTTTGAGTGAAGATGTAATTCCTTTTATTTCTCATTGAATCACTTTTATTCTTTTTTCAAAGTGTGCCCTCGGAGGTCATGCTTTTTACAGTCTTATAGATTTTGACTGTCTAGTGTCTGCTTTTACCTTTTCAAGCTGAAGGATAATGGTATTTTTAGACTTTCTTATTCTAGCAGTCCTCTCATTTCTCCCATAATTTTAGCTGACTTACTAGTTTGAAGACACCTCACATATGTCTGCTGGGTACTTACATCAGTTTTTATGAGGATAAAATTAATGTTTTTTTGTTTTGGAGTGTGTGTGTTTATTTTCTTTCTAGGTTTTAGCTGACACTTTACCTTTGTATAATAAAGATTTTAACTAACACTGTTTAAGCTATGACAGTTATACTGGAAGAATTTTTTCAATAATGGTCTAGTGATATCAAGGTTCTTTTGTTTAAATTTTACTTTGAATTCTGAGTATTCCAGTGCCACTTTGTTACCTATTTGTGCAGACTCTTCAGACCCTTCTATAATTTCATTTTTTACCTTTCTGGTTATTTGCTTAATCTATCATAATTTGAAGTATTAAAAAAACTTAGAACATCCCAGAATAATTATGGCACATAGTCTCTTTCTTTTTTCTTAGAGTTTATTGATTGCTTGGATAGAAAGCATTGATGAAAACAGAAGGAAGTAAAATGATTATACAATAACAACAAAAGAGCAAACAATCCAACTAGGATGATATGGTAATATAGAAATCCATATATAAACAGGAGAAAGCATCTCTCATGAAAGACAATCTAAAGTTCCTTCTCTAGGATACACAACTCTGCTAGGGTAAGAGCCTGTTCTAATGGAGGAAGTAAGGGCCAGTTTAGTACCTCAATTTATAGAAATCTACTTGATAAATCAGAGACCAAAAAATAGGTTAAAGTAAGAATTTTAGGGTTTATGTCTTATCCATATCACCTTGTGTGGGCAGTAAATTGTAACTGAATTACTTCCTGAATTTAATGTCAGGAAGTTTGATAGGATTTTAGTTTCAGCTATTAAGCTGTAAATTTTTTCCTGGGTAAATTATTATGTCATTTAAGCAGGTATTTAACTGTTAGATTTCAGTGTTCTTTTAGCAGTTGATTTTTAAAAACTTATCAAAATGATACATGCTTATTCTAATAACAATACAGATATAGGTAAATTAAAAAAATACATATTTCCCTTTTTCCCCACTTATCCTACAACAGATTAGAGTAGACCTTTCATTCCTTTTAATCCGTTAGGTGTCTTTCTGCATCTTTTGGCCTTGTTTATAGAATCTTGTGTAACACATTAAAATTTTTTTCATGTATTAAATCTTTCTTTTTTTCTCTTTTGGCACCTGGGTTTCTTATCCTGCTTTCCATTCTTCTTACAACTGTTTTGATAGGTGCTTATTTTCCTTTCCTTATATGGAAAAAATATGAAAGTCATACACTAAAAAATAGGTTTTGAAGCTTGAAACATTTGGCCCTATTTTATACTGTTCTTATAATGTGCATCTGCAAGATATTGTGTTTGTTAAAACTGAAGGCTTTTGTGTGTTTTATGTCTCCTTAATATGGTGACACATCAAGAATTAGTAAGCTGTGTGGGCTGGACTACTGCTGAAGAGCTGTATTCATGTAGTGATGATCACCAGATAGTGAAGTGGAACTTGTTAACCGGTGAAACAAGTCAAATAGTAAAGCTGCCTGATGATATTTACCCAATAGACCTTCATTGGTTTCCAAAAAGTTTAGGCATAAAGAAACAAACTCAAGCAGAAATATTTGTCCTCACAAGTTCTGATGGTAAGTTTTTAATAAACATTATTTGCTCATCTTTGTTTGTAAAAGATACTGCTTCTTAGTATGATTTATGTTTTGAGTTGTTTGTCCATTTCCTATGTGGTCAGTTGGTCTGACCAACTGTCACAGAAGAAAGTGAGTTAAACTGGCATATACTGAAATCAAGTGTGAACCTTGGGCTTTACTTTTTCTGTTTTCACAGATATTGTTGTGCTTTTAACAGTTTTGGTTTCTAATTTCTTAAAGTTTAACAGTGTAAAATAACCACACTAACAATAGGTATAACACACATTCATTTAGTAAGGTCTCTAATAAAGTCTTTATTTTCTAGTATGTGCTAATTTGGGCTTCCCAGATGGCACTAGTAGCCAATGCGGGAGATGTAAGAGATGCAGGTTGGATCCCTGGGTTGGGAAGATCCCCTGGAAAAGGACATGGCAACCCACTCCACTGTTCTTACCTGGAGAATCCAATGGACAGAGGAGCTTGGCAGGCTACAGTGTGAAGAGTCAGACAGGACTGAAGCAACTTAGCACGCATACTAATTTTCACTTACAGAGGTGGAAAGTAGTTTGATCATAGCCTTATTATTGGTGAGTGAAAGGCACCATTTTTCTACTTTTTAAGATGTTTTTGTTTCTTAGAAATAACTTGAACTGTTTTCTGTCTGTGTGTGCTCGTGTGCTAAGTTGCCTCAGTCGTGTCTGACTCTTTGCGATCCTATGGACTGTAACCTGCCAGGCTCCTCTGTCCATGGGAATTCTCCAGGCAAGAATACTGGAGTGGGTTGCCATGCCCTTCTCCAGGGGATCTTCCCAACCCAAGGATTGAACCCATGTCTCTGATGTCTCCTGCAATGGCAGGCGGGTTCTTTACTAGTGCCACCTGGGAAGCCCTTTCCATCTGTATTACACTTTTTATCTTTGGTGTCAGTTAGGAGTACTTTCATCAAAGTAACAGTAACTTATTAGGCTAACAACTTACTTACGCACAGCTAGAGTTTTCTGGTTTACCTAGCTCCTGGGGAAGATCTTTAAGCACAGAGGCAGCAGGCCCCTAACCCTTACCATCTCTTGGACAGACTCTCCCCAGGTGAGCATGAATGGCAGCCAGCAGCCCAAGGCTTAATTTACAAGAAGAGGAAAATCAGCAGACACAGTGCCTCTTCCTCAGTCCCTCTTGCAGTCACCTTGCAGAAAGGGTCCAAGCTTGGGTCATGTGCCCATCGCTAAGTGAATCATTTTAGTCAAGGGATTGGGACACTGATTGCCTGAGCATGGCAGGCCTTTGGCCACTGTGGAAAGGGAAAGAGAAGAGGGCTTTTGTAACCAGAAGAAGAAAGGGATGTTACGGCAAACAATCACATCAGATCCCAGTTCTTCTACAGGCAGAATGTATGGCAAATTTTAAACTTACTTCCTGAATCTTGATTAGATGAAATATTGTATGAAAGTATTTAATACAGTGCCTAGTGCTTACAAGATTGACTCTGAAAAGAGCTAGACTTGTTTACCTCTGATGATAATATGAAGGGTAGACTTAAAAAAACTTAATTTTGATATAATTTCACATTTATAGAAAAGATGTAAGAATTGTACAGATAATTTCCTGCATATTCTTTATTCATATTCACTTATTGTTAACATTTTGTCCCATGTACTTTATCATTGCTACTTTTTTCTCTCTCTTCTGCCCCCCACACATACTTTTTCCTGAAACATTTGAGAGTAATTTACAGACATCCCACTTTAACCATATATCAGTTCAGTTCAGTTCAGTCGCTCAGTTGTGTCCAACTCTTCACAACCCCATGGACTACAGCACACAAACCCTCCCTGTCCATCACCAATTCCGGGAATCTACTCAAACTCATCTCCATTGAGTCGGTGATGCCATCCAACCGTCTCATCCTCTGTCGTCGCCTTCTCCTCCTGCCTTCCATCTTTGCCAATATCAGGGTCTTTTCCAATGAGTCAGCTCTTCGCATCAGGTGGCCAAAGTATTGGAGTTTCAGCTTTAGCATCAGTCCTTCCAAAGAACACCCAGAACTGATCTCCTTTAGGATGGACTGGTTGGATCTCCTTGCAGTCCAAGGGACTCCCAAGAGTCTTCTCTAACACCACAGTTCAAAAGCATCTATTCTTCGGTGCTCAGCTTCTTTGTAGTCCAACTCTCACATCCATAATTGACTACTGGAAAAACCATAGCCTTGACTAGATGGACCTTTGTTGGTAAAGTAATGTCTCTGCTTTTTAATATGCTGTCTAAATTGGTCATAACTTTCCTTCCAAGAAGCAAGTGTCTTTTAATTTCATGGTTGCAATTGCCATCTGCAGTGATTTTGGAGCCCCCCAAAATAAAGTCAGCTACTGTTTCCACTATTTCCCCATCTATTTGCCATGAAGTGATGGGACTGGATGCCATGATCTTAGTTTTCTGAATGTTGAGCTTTAAGCCAACTTTTTCACTCTCCTCTTTCACTTTCATCAAGAGGCTCTTTAGTTCTTCTTCACTTTCTGCCATAAGGGTGGTGTCATCTACATATCCGAGGTTATTGCTGTTTCTCCCAGCAGTCTTGATTCCAGCTTGTGCTTCATCCAGCCCAGCATTTCTCATGATGTATAAATTAATTAAGCAGGGTGACAATATACAGCCTTGACGTACCCCTTTCCTTTTTTGGAACCAGTCTGTTGTTCCATGTCCAGTTCTAGCTGTTGTTTCCTGACCTGCATATAAGTTTCTCAAGAGGCAGGTCAGGTGGTCTGGTATTCCCATCTCTCTCAGAATTTTCCACAGTTTATTGTGATCCACACAGTTAAAGGCTTTGGCATAGTCAATAAAGCAGAAATAGCTGTTTTTCGGGAACTCTCTTGCTTTTTCGATGATCCAGCGGTTGTTGGCAATTTAATTTCCGGTTCCTCTGCCTATTCTAAAACCAGCTTGAGCATCTGGAATTTCATGGTTCATGTATTGCTAAAGCCTGGCTTGGAGAATTTTGAGCATTACTTTACTAGCATGAGAGATGAGTGCGATTGTGTGGTAGTTTGAGCATTCTTTGGCATTGCCTTTCTTTGGGATTGGAATGAACACTGACCTTTTCCAGTCCTGTGACCACTGCTGAGTTTTCCAAATTTGCTGGCATATTGAGTGCAGCACTTTCACAGCATCATCTTCCAGGATTTGAAATAGCTCAACTGGAATTCCATCAACCTCCACTAGCTTTGTTCATAGTGATGCTTCCTAAGGCCCACTTGACTTGACTTCCAGGATGTCTAGCTCTAGGTGAGTGATCACACCATAGTGATTATTTGGATCGTGAAGCTCTTTTTTGTACAGTTCTTCTGTGTATTCGAGCCACCTCTTCTCAATAGCTTCTGCTTCTGTTAGGTCCATACCATTTCTTTCTTTTATTGAGCCTATCTTTGCATGAAGTGTTCCCTTGGTATCTGATTGTAAGTGAGTGATCACACCATCATGATTACCTTTGTCATTAACCATATATGGTGCTGCTGCTGCTGCAGCTAAGTCGCTTCAGTCGTGTCCGACTCGGTGCGACCCCATAGACGGCAGCCCACCAGGCTCCCCGTCCCTGGGATTCTCCAGGCAAGAGTACTGGAGTGGGTTGCCATTGCCTTCTCCGTTAACCATATATACTTCAATGCATTTCCTAAGAGTAGAATTTTTCTGTTACTTAACCACAATACATTGATCAAAATCAGGAAATTTAACACTGATACAATATTGTTATCTAATCTACAGTTTGTATTCAAATTTTAGCAAGTGTCCTAATTATTTCTTTTATAGAAATTTTTTTTCTTATAAAGAATAATATTGTTTTTATCATATCTCATTAATCCTTTAACCTGGAGGAAATCCTCCATCTTTCTTTTATGATCTCGACTGTTTTAAAGACTATGGGCCTGTTATTCTTATAGAATGTCCAATCAATTAACTTTTGTCTGATGTTTTTTTATGATTAAATTCAGCTATACATTTTTAACAGTAATACTTAAGGCATCAGAGTGGAAAATTCATAATTCTGGTTTGACCCTTTACGGGTGACATTAACTTTGATTACTTTGAAAGGTTGTATTCACTAAATTAATCTACAGTGAAAGTGAAAGTGAAGTCGCTCAGTTGTGTCCAACTCTTTGCGACCCCATGGACTGTAGCCTACCAGGCTTCTTCATCCATGGGATTTTCCAGGCAAGAGTACTGGAGTGGGTTGCCACTTCCTTCTCCACTATAAAGTTAATATTTTCCCCTTTTAGTAAATAATTTCTAAATGGATACTTTCAGACTATATAAAAATATTCTCTTCCTCCTCAAATTTTCTCCCACTATCTTAGAATTTAAGACTCTTAGCTGAGTTATTTGTTACTAAGATGGTTGCCAAATGATATTTTTTAAAATTCCATAATATCTTTTATATTGATTAGCTGATATTCTACTTCAAGGAAGAGCCTTCTGTCTCCCGCCCATTTGTTTATTTGTTTACTTACATCAGATTAGACTCATAGATTCTTATTTCATTTTATGTTATTCGTTCTTTTCTATAATTAGCAAATAATTGCTTTACAGTGTTGTGTTGATTTCTGCCATATGACAACATAAATCAATTATAACTATACCTCCCACCCCACCCCCCATCCCATCCATTGTTTTATTTCTTGAGCATCCTATCACTATCATTTACAAATTTTAATGCTAAAATTGCCCCAGATTTGGCCAGTGGGAGCTCCATGAAGCCAGGTCAAATGAATTTTTGTTTTGCCATGGAGGGTGTGTTTCCTCATCTTTTGAGCACTTTGCTGGCACAAGATGTTCCAGGCTCATTTCGTACTTTCTCAGTCCCAACTTCCAAATCAGCTGTTTCTCCAAGGAGATGTGTTCTTTTTTTGTGTGCTTAATGATATCTAAAAACTAAGATGAGAGTGCTGCTGCTGCTGCTAAGTCGCTTCAGTTGTGTCCGACTCTGTGCGACCCCACAGATGGCAGCCCACCAGGCTCCACCATCCTAGGATTCTTAAGGCAAGAACACTGGAGTGGGTTGCCATTTCCTTCTCCAATGCATGAAAGTGAAAAGTGAAAGTGAAGTCGCTCAGTAAGTGTCCGACTCTTGGTGACCCCATGGACTACAGCCTACCAGGCTCCTCCATCCATGGGATTTTCCAGGCAAGAGTACTGGAGTGGATTGCCATTGCCTTCTCCGGATGAGAGTGCTAGGTGTGTGCATTTCAGTGGGATATGTTTGCTTCAAGGCCCTCTCATAGGATGGAGCTAAGAAATATATGTTACAAACATACATATCTATAGCTATTTCTTCCTCCCTTCCTCCCTCCCCCGCTTCCTTTACCTCCTTCCCCTTCCTCCTACATTTCCTCCCTCCCTTCCTTCCATGGTTCCTTCCCGTGACAAAAGCCATAAGTTAATTTTGGTACTGCCAATTCTAGTTCAGCACTGCAGGGTTAATTCTAGGCATTTTTCTTGATACTTGGAAACAGTGTGGAAGCTTGGCTCCCATTATTATCAGTATGTTTACTCACTTGTTTAATTCTACAATACATAGTAGGTTGTTTTAGAATTGCTAATCCATATAATTTCAAAAAAAATAAAAGTTTAATATTTGTTTTTGTGCTTGTGTGTTTAGTTGTGTCTGACTTGTGACCCCCTAGACTGTAACTCTCCAGGCTCCTCTGTCCATGAAATTTTCCAGGCAAGAATACTGGAATAGGTTGCCATTTCCTTCCCCATGAGAAACTGTATTTTATTTTTAGGTTTATTACAAAGTAAAAAAAATAAGGTAACCTACCACAACTAGATGTGGGTAAAAGAGAGAACCAAAGCAGAGTAGTTGAGTCTTTTCTCCTAGGTGGAATTACGAATATCTTGGCTCTTGTGAAAGAGAAAGTAAAAGATGGTAGTTCAAAGGAAAAAAGTGGAAGAGTGAGACTAGAAACAGAATCCAGAAATAAAAATGAAAAATGAAATGAAAAAGAAATATTCAAAAATAGAAGAAAGTGGATCCCACTGGAAGATGGTTGGTCAAGGGTTTCCTGCCAGATAAACATCTGAGATCATTTTTATATATGGATGCTGTGTTCTCTGCTAATCAAATACTATAAAAAGAAGTATTATTCTGGTTTGAAAATACATATAATATGAGATCTACACTCAACACATTTTTAAAATATAAATTTATTTATTTTAATTGGAGGTTAATTACAATATTGTATTGGTTTTGCCATACATCAACATGGATCCGCCACAGGTATACATGTGTCTTAACACATTTTTAAGTGTATGAAAGTGAAAGAAAGTGCAAGTGAAGTCACTCAGTCGTTTCCAACTGTTTGCGACCCCATGGATTGTAGCCTATCAGGCTGCTCTGTCCATGGGATTTTCTAGGCAGGAGTGCTGGAGTGGATTGTCATTTCCTTCTCCAGGGGATCTTCCTGACCCAGGAATCGAACCCGGGTCTCCCACATAGTAGACAAACGCTTTACCGTCTGAGCCACCAGGGAAGCCAATATTTAATAATTATATATATATTATATATGTGTATATATATAAACACGGAGAAACATATATGTATTTATATAATTTTGTGTAACGACAATGTTGTACAGCAGATTGCTAGACCTTTTCACTTTGTATGATGTTAACCCAATACTTAAAATTTTTTTCTTCAAAATTTAATTCATTGCTTGAGTTTCCGTCTTATAGTTGGCACCAGCTTTCTTCTGTTGACTTTTCTCCCCCAAGGCTGACAAAAAAGGTTACAGATTTTGGAGTTCATCACTGTTCCCTTTGTTATGCTCTCTTCATCTTCTGTGTTAGTGGTAACATTAAGAAAAAAACCCAACAAACATGGGATTTGGGGGTCAGATCCTGAAGTATATAAAGCAGACTCTTGCCAAGTATTTTGTCTCTCCAATAATTCTCTCTTCACCATTATTACCTCTTTTTTGAATATTTCATGCAGCTGTATCCTACTTTTTAGAGGTGATATATCTTTCACAATGTGTTAAAAGATTTATATTTAAAGAAGAATTATGTGAAATGCATTAGGGGAACTGCTTTGTAAAGGAATTCTGGTGTAAAATCTCTTGTAAATCCAATAAACACTCCTTAAATTAGTGAAAGTTGAATTTTTTATACATTGTTAAATATCTTAAAGTAAGCCTTTTATTCTCTTACTGGTTAATAAGTACATTTAAAATCCCAATTTAAAAAGAATTTTTGTGTTCATTTCTTTTTATCAGAAGTTAGTGGTTACTGATCTCTTTGGCTATTTACAACCATTTGCCAAAACATTTCTGCTATAAAGCAGTCTGCAAAAGTGGTCATGTGACCTTTTTTCTAATATCCTATTCCAAGCCTTCTCATGTTTCCATGGACATTTCTTAAGGCATTTCTAACTTTGAGAAATGTGTTTCATATAATTTTAATCTACTACCTCTGTTCTTTTAAATAGCATTTTCCTCTTTTTAGTGTATCTTTAATAATAGATACATTTTTTACATTTGGCTGTAAATATGCATGTTTTTTACCCAAATCATCCACTGTTTAATCAATGAATTGCTATCAATTAAATAAATAAATAAATTGTTTATATTCTCTTCCCAATCCTACCCTTAACAAATAATTAGAGGTAATTTATTTGGTCTCTAGTTTTTTGGTCTAGCACTTTTAAAAATTTATAGAAAAGCTGAAGGGAAGAAGAACCAAAATCGTTAAAGGAATAATTATGTTTAAAAAATTTTTTTGATATATGTAGTTTTATACTTAGGCTTTACTTGGGTTGTGCTATTCAAGCAATGTGTAACAATCAGACAAATTACAAAGGTCAAAGATTTACTGAGTGCCAAATCTGTGCAAAGAGCTGGCCTTAGTTGTCTCAGTGTATGTCTTCTGTGAGGTTGTGGAAAGTAAGAATTCAGCATTTGTCAGAAAGTCAGATTACATATTTTAGGATAAGAAATATCAGTGATCAAAGTACATAAAATTTCTAAATATGTTGAAAAGAAATTTATGGACCTTTCATTTATGGTTCACGAGTTGCTTTGTTAATCTATTTGATGATAGATTCATTCATGACATGTAGCAATTCAGTATGTTGATATTTTGTGTTAGGCAGCATGCTAACATTTAGTGAAATAGATTGGATAAAGTAAATATTGGCCACTCACTATATGTCATCTTTCTAGTTTCCTCTTTTGAAATCCACCCCTATTCATATTTTTAATGCATTAAAAAAGTATATCCAAATTAATTTTTTTAGTCTCATAAAGAGAGTACTAGTACAGTTGAATTCAAAGTAATCTTGTTACATTGAAAAATGACCCAGAGGCAAATAGAAAATTAAAAGGAAGATATGAGGAAAAGTAGATGGCACTAGTGGGTGGTTAGATGAAGGAAAGGGGTAGTTTATTGATGAGGGCCTAGAAAATAAATGATCAGATTGAATGAGAGAAAAAAGAATGTCAGAGTCTTAAGTTACTAAGTATGGTTACTGAGTTGGTTAAACTTAATGAATGCTATTTATGTAAAAGCACTACTGCAAATAAAACTATGACTAAGACATGGCCCCTTGAAAAGAATTACAGCCCAATGAAAAATGCTGCAACAGAGCTACAAATAATATGCAGTGTGTGTAAAATGCAGGAATGATTTTGTTGATGGAAATGGTTTGGCGGTCAGTGAAATAACCACAAGATGCTAGGTATAAAATATTTGAAAACCGTCTGTATTAGAATTCTCCAGAGAAACGTTTTAAAGCCCACCTAATGCATCTGACTTAAATATATTTTTAATGAATTGTTAGTAAGAATCTTGAGAAGTCTTAAGTTAAAAATGAATTCAAACAAATCCTTTGAGGCAAAATCTGATTAGGCAAGCCACATAATTACTTTATAGCAAAAAAAGATATACATTTTTTGAGGGGGGGTGGAATTTCTAATTCCACTTACAGTTGGCTCTCAGTATCCAAGGGGTTTGGTTCCAGGACCCCTGTAGATACTAAAATCTACAGATGGCAAAGTCCCTTGTATAAAATGGCATAGTATTTGCACATAACCTACACACATCCTCCCATATACTTTAAGTCATCTGTGAAAGTGAAAGTGAAGTTGCTTAGTTGTGTGGGACTCTGCTACCCCATGGACTGTAGCCCACCAAGCTCTGCTGTCCACGGGATTGTTCAGGCAAAATACTGGAGTGGGTTGTCATTTCCTTCTCCAGGGGATCTTCCCAACCCAGGGATCGAACCTGGGTCTCCTGCATTGCAGGCAGACTTTTTACCCTCTGAGCCACTAGGGAAGCAAGTCATCTCTAGACATCTCTAGACTGCTTATAATACCTAGTACAATACAAATGCCGTGTAAATAGTTGTAAATACAATGTAAATGCTATGTAAATAGTTGATGGTGCAGGGCAAATTCAAGTTCTGTTTTTGGAGCTTTCTGGGCTTTTTTGTTTGTTTTTTGGTAGGTTGAGTCCAAGGATTTCAGAACCTTTGAATATGGAGGACCAACTGTACTTAATTATTTTATCAAAAACTATATATTACTAGACTTCATGATCATTCAAAACAACACTGCAGTTGTTTTGGCTTCCTGTAGTACTTTTGGAGAAGGCAATGGCGCCCCACTCCAGTACTCTTGCCTGGAAAATCCCCATGGACAGAGGAGCCTGATAGGCTGCAGTCCGTGGGGTCGCCACGAGTCGGACACGACTGAGCGACTTCGCTTTCACTTTTCACTTTCATACATTGGAGAAGGAAATGCTAGCCCACTCCAGTGTTCTTGCTTGGAGAATCCCAGGGACGGGGGAGCCTGGCGGGCTGCCGTCTATGGGGTCGCACAGAGTCGGACATGACTGAAGTGACTTAGCAGCAGTAGTACTTATTCTTTGTATAGTTGATTTGTTCCCTTGACATCTCTTAAATACTTTGCAATACTTGTAATGTAAGTCAGGTGCATTAGGTGGCTTTAAAATGTTTTCTGCTGTTTGCCTATAAATGTGTGAACTTTCGATGACAGCAACCAAATAACCTACTTCTTTTTGTCTACCCAGTGCCTGGTACAGTATAAAATAAGGCAAGGATTTAAAACATTTGGGCTTGTCCGTTAAATTAAAGAAGGAGGCCTTTAGACTTGAGGTGACTCTAATGGTGTATACTTCAGCAAGTCAAAATCTAAGCCTGTAAATGAATGCTTCAAGATTACAAAATTGAAACTGAAGGATAACCAATCACAGACAGCCAACTAGGCTTTAGGATATAGTCAGTCAGTAATATCCTTAGTTTTGTCATTTCTCTGTACCTGAGCTCCTGTCATTGGAGCACTCCTAACCACTTAAGGTTTGGCACTGCTAAATTGGAATTGATTTCTGTGCAAATAAACTCAGTATTTTTCAATATGCCTCAGTTTTTAAAATTTTTTTAACAGTGTTCAACTATTTAGATCTCCATAATTCCTTCTACAACCTGTTTTTCAGGTTAT
Organism: Ovis canadensis; assembly: GCF_042477335.2. Taxonomy (NCBI): domain Eukaryota; kingdom Metazoa; phylum Chordata; class Mammalia; order Artiodactyla; family Bovidae; genus Ovis; species Ovis canadensis. The sequence continues at coordinate 230,190,263 of NC_091245.1, forward strand.
ATAACTTTTTCTAGCTTTTCTATAACCGTTTTTTAAAAAAAGCATAACTTCAAAATTCTGTTTAAACAGAAGACTTTGTTGATATTCCTCTTGGGTTCCTTTGACCATATTCCAGTGGAATTTTATTGTCCCTCTGAACTATCGTAGTATCATATATATATTCTGTCATACCACTTGTTTCAAGGTTTTGTAATTTCACTTTTGTGCCTGTTTTTCAGAATAATTATTTTATTTGCCCTGTATCTCTGATGCCTAGCACCATGCTGACTAGTCTAATAGTTGGTACTCAACAGATGCTTGTTGATTGGATAAATTTATAAAATAGATTTCTCAAGTATAATTTCTTTTAGGCAAATTTCATCTGATTTCTAAGTTAGGAAGAGTGGAAAAAAGTGTGGACGCTCACAGTGGAGCAGTGCTGGCAGGACGATGGAATTATGAAGGAACAGCATTAGTTACAGGTAAGTTATCTGCAGAAATGACATTTAAAATGAATTTTTTAAAGAAAAATTTCCAGAAGAACAGAATGTTTTAATTTAGCAGTAGTGTCTTTTATCTAATAGCAAGTAATTGGCACAGTATTGATCTAGACTGCTATATAATGTTATAATTCAGAGTGTCATATTAGTTTTCTTACATGGCTAATGGAGAACATTCTGTCAAGAAGGTTTTGAAATAATCAGATATTGAGTAAATGTAAGTTTTAATTCTTCAAAATATTCTCATTTAAATATGTGTGTGTGTGTGCGTGTGCCCATGCGTGCACATTAGTTGCTCTGTCGTATCTGACTCTTTGCGACCCCATGGACTGTAACTTGCCAGGCTTCTCTGTCCATGGAATTCTCCAGGCAAGAATACTGGAGTGGGCTGCCATTCCTTTCTCTAGGGGATCTTCCTGACCCAGGGATCAAACCTGGGTCTCCTGCATTACAGCCAGATTCTTTACCATCTGAGCCATCAAAATTCAAAATTTTCTCATTTAACTTTACTCCTTTCTATCTCTCTTCCATATCCTTCCCTATTGAGGGTTTCTCATCTTCATCTGTTATATTAGATATCTATTGTTGTATGACAGATTATCCCAAAAGTTAGTGACTTAAGATAACATGTATTAGCTAAGAGTTTCTGTGAGACAGGGAACATTTAGCTGGGTGGTTCTGTCTCAGAATCAAGAAGCTGGATGGGGCTGCAGTCATATGAAGCCCTACTGGGGCTGGATAGTTCCAAGATGGCTCACTCACATGGCTGTTGGCAAGAGGTCCTACTTCCTCTGTGACTCTATGACTGAGGCCTAACTTAGTTCCTTACAGCGTGGACTTCTCCATAGGGCTACTGGAATGGTCTTACAGCAAGTGTGACCGCTGGAGATTCTCTCTGGGTGAATGATCCAAGAGAGAAGGATGGAAGCCACCATATATTTTATGACCCACCCTTGGATGTCATACTCCATCATTTCCACCATATTTTATTAGAAGCAAGTCACTAAGTATTAGTGACTGAAGGAGAGAGAAATTAAGCTTAACTTCTTAAAAGAGAGAATAACAGAGAATTTGTAGTTATATTTGAAAACCATGACACCTGTCCCCTGGGCCTTTTGTAGGACTTTTATCAGTGAGTTGTCTCTTGTCTTGCCTGTTTATTCAACTTCTCCTTTTCCAGTTTTTTTTTCTTTTTCCCAGCATGTAAATGTGTTTAGATGCTATTTATCTTGAAAATTGAGGAAAAAGAAATAAAAATCCTTCCTCTAATAAATAACTCTAGCTACGATTTCCTCTTTCTTTCTTTCCTTTTCAGGCAAACTGTTCAAAAGAGTAGTCTGTTACTTCACTCCATTCAGTCCCCAAGTCCCTGGAATTTGGCTTTAACTCTTCTTATTACACTGAAAACACTTTTCTTAGAGTGCTTCTTGGATGGAGATGTCAGTGAAAATAGAGAGCATTATTTGAATCTTCTAAGATTAAAGGAAAAACAATTATTGTCATGAAAGTTAGGCTACTTTGATAAAATTGTTTCAAAGTAATTTCAGGTAAATTTTTTAGTTGTGAAGCAGTGACATATAATTAGAGAAACTTGTGTCTGAATTTTAAATGTGCATTAGTGTAGATAGAGTTGATTTTTATATGTAAATGTAATGTTTACATTTATTTCCTATAGGTAAAATATTAATTATTATTTTCTTTTTATAGTTGGAGAAGATGGGCAAATAAAAATATGGTCAAAGACTGGAATGCTAAGATCGACATTAGCTCATCAAGGTATGTATTATAAATGTCTTAACATTTTCCTATAAAAACAGTCTAATATAGTTCCTCAGATTGATTTTGGTCACGTTCAAAACCTGAAATCTCTCACTTCTATTTAAACTTTTTCCTCTTACTTTCATGTTTCCTGATGGGGCATGGTGACTTTTATTTGAGCTCAGAAATGTAAGAAATACTCAAGGACTTTTTCTTTGTTAATGAATCTATAAAAATAGAGTTATAGGCTAGTGATTCTTTTTAATAGAACTCTGAAGCATTATGTGCATATTCTATCTGAAATAGCATAGGGTGTCTAATAATAGAATACATTCAATATCCATACTTAATAATTCTAATAACTTCTTAATATTAGCACCCTTTCTGAATTATGTTGCACGTTTGATTTCAGTGCTAATGAAGGGGAACAGACACTTTCGTGATCCAAAACTTGGTAAAATAAAACTGCTTAGAACAGCATCTTGGTTTTCCATACTCATTGGGAAGAAGTGCCTATAAAATCAATCCAGAAGTCAGATTAATGTTGTCTTGAGCACATATCTGCTTCAGAGATAGATTGCCAAAAAGCTTGCAGACTGTTCTTCAGAATTATATGATAAAGTCATATTGTGAAGCATCTCCAACAACGGACTTCCAAAAATTTGCAGATTTCATTTTTTAAATTATGTTCACTCTTAGGATAGTGTTAAAATAGTTATATTTCTTTAGCTACACATTAACCAAATGTTAGCAAAAGTAACCATAAGTGATATGTAGTGATTATCTCCTGAGGTTAAGTCTTTGGTACAGATGATCTCCAAGTAGAATGTTTATCCATGAGTAGAAAATTCAGAGTTCATAGAAACATTCATGAGCAAATTTCAGTTAGGAAAAAAATGTTAATTTATTGTTTCTTTAGTAATAAAGTATATCTTTAGAAAATAAATTTTATTTTAAGCTAATAAGAATAGGCATTTACTTTTGGTTTTATAATTTTTGTTACTGCTAATAATTTGGCATTCTTACCTTATGATGTCTGACTTATAAGCAACTACAAAATTCTTTTAGAGATTATTATCACCCCCTTGGAGCTGAGGCTGCAGTTCTTTTCAGCTGTAGCTGCTACTGATACATACCCTTTTTTCCTGTCTTTTCTATTCTACTAAATATATTGCCTAGAGAAGACACAGATCTTCAGAGAAATTTTGAAAGCTTATCTTATTGCCCACCACAATAATCTGAATTTTTACCTGAGATTCTTCACCAGTTGTCACCATAAGGCTCCTTTTCTTTCTTTAAATTCTTCATAGTCGTCTCCTTCCCTTTGATTACCCCTGGGATCTACCATTTTGGACTTTCCAAAGTCTAAAGTTGAAACTTGGACTAAGTTGCTTAACATAAACGTTGTTAATGATAGAGGGTAGAAGACATAGCACTTTCGGTTCAGTGCTGTGATTTGTCTGTATAATGGGTCTGGAAAACAGATTGCTGCTTATTTCACTCTTATACAGAAAATGCATTTAGAATTCCCAGACTTGCAGAGGAAGTTTGGAAACCCAATATATTCATGAATTAAGGACTTTTCATTCATCAAAGGCTACAGATGGCCTGTGTCCTGAATCTAGCCCACTAGCATGGTCCAGGCCCAGCATTAAAGATTAGGATATTTTACATTCTTATATGGATCTCTTAGGTATCCTGAAAAATTGGAAGAACTGGCAACGTTAAGTCTGCTTTCCAGAATAAATACAATCAGCTGGAGTTCAGTGGTGGCTGTGCCATTTTTAGTTGGATTTTAAACTTCTCTTAGTTTTCTTACACTCCACGTAGGATACTTTACTCATTTATGTTACGTGGTAGAACACAACATAAACCTCTGAAGGGATTTGGGTTTACAACTCCTATTTTCAATAATGTGTGTTTGTGCTCAATTGTGTCTGACTCTGCGATCCCATGGACTACAGCCCCCAGGCTCCTCTGTCCCTGTTTTTTTCCAGGCAATAATACTGGAGTGGGTTGCCATTTCCTACTCCCAGTTTTCAATAATAGTGATCATAAAAGTTTGATTGTTCGTATATGCCTTGCAGGGAGTGCTTACATCTTTTTAAAGTATAAATTTTTAATAGATACTAATTCACATAGTTCAGAATTTGAAGTGTAAAAAAGGGTATAAAGTTATCTCTTAAATACTACCCTTGTCTTTCATATTACCCCTGTTTTCTGGCCACCCAGAAAACATTCCCAGAGGCATACTGCATCTACTACAATATGCTCCTTACTTGTTTTCACTTGAATTGTGAACTGCATTGGATATAGTTTCATATCAGTAAATTAAAGTCTTCTTCAAGTTTTCTTTTTCAAAGTAAACATACAATTTTACATTCCCACTAGAAATATATGAAGGTTCCAATTTCTCCAAATCCTCAACACTTGTTACTATATTTTTATTATAATCATCTTAGTGACTGTGAAGTAGTATCTCATTGTAGTTTTGGTTTGCATTTCTGTTATGACTAATGATGTTGAGCCTCTTTTCATGTACTTTATGGCTGTTTGTAGATCTTGTTTGAAGAAATACCTATTAAAATTCTTTGCACATTTTTAAATTGGGTTGTGTTTTTATTGTCGAGTTGTAAGATTTCTTTGTGTATTCTGGTTAATAGACCATTGGGTTATATGATTTGCAACTTGGATATTTGATTTCCCCATTCTGTGGGTTTCCTTTTCATTTTATTGATGATACCTTTTGAAGCACAGAAGTTTCTTTTTTTTAATATTTATTTTATTTTTGGCTGTGCTGGGTCTTTGTTGCAACACATGGGCTCTTCGTTGCTTCATGCAGGCTTTCTCTAGTTGTACAGTATGTGGGCTTCTCATTTGGGTGGCTTCTCTTTTTGTGGACCACAGGCTCTAGGGCATGTGGACTCAGTATTGTGGCCACAGGCTTAGTTGCTCCATCCTGGTCTATCTGAGACCAGGGATCAAACCCTATCCTCTGCATTGGCAGGAGGATTTTGAACTACTGGACAACCAGGGAAGTCTCTTAAGCACAAAAGTTTTGATGAAATTCAGTTTATCTATTTTTTGTTGATTGTTTATGTTTTGGTGTTATATCTAAGAAACTATTGCCAAATCCAAAATCATGGAGACTTACACCTGTATTTTCTTGTAAGAGTTTTATAGTTTTAGTGTGTACATTTAGGTCAATGATCTATTTTGAGTTGGTTTTTGTGTATGGTATTTATTTTGGAGAGGGATGGATGGTGCTTTTTTTGTTCATTCCTTCCAGATAAATGGATAAATAGGATTTTCTTAAAAGCTAAATTACATATTATGTCATATAGGATAGGTAATTTTATTATGTATTCATTGACTCACATAATGGTATTTTACACCAGCATTCCAAATGGCTCCAATTTCCTTAATATCAAATGCTGTTAAATTGCTGATCATTTTTATCCTATTTGAATCTTGTTATTCTTCTTACTCAAGGTTTATGTTAATTATGAGATTAATGAGCAAAACTAAATTATGTAGATTTTATTTTAGTTAACCCATTAGTATTTCAGCTTAATAACTAGTATCTTTTTCTAGGTTAAAAATTATAAATTCACTATAGAACCATGATTTTAATTTATGAATTTTTGGTCATTGTTCCCACCCACACTTTCCTAGTAAGCATAGAGTTTCCCCGTTTTATTTCTGGGAAAAATCAATGGAGAAGTTAAGTTGTAATGACATTAACCCTGAAGGAAAAGTCCCTAGTTATTTATAAAGTTTGTTTGATTTGTTATAGGCTACAAGTTTTGAGGATAGTTATAAATCTAATCTACTGAGAGCTAATTGCTAAAATCTCAAGTAAAATGACCAAGGCAGGTGGAGGTGGGGGATGCTGAGCTCCTTTGAGGAGAAAAACTAAATTTTGACACAAAAATGGAATAACATAAGCCTGAATTACTCTAAGACTTGGAATTATGTAAACAATATTGAAAACACTTTATGATTTTTTTACTACATGTCCATGTTAATTGTACTTATTCCTTGATGAATAGAAAAATTCCTGAATTCATTTCTTGATAATTGGAGGCAGACATAAAGATAGAAAAAGTCATAGTCATCCCCTTCTCCAATGCAGAAGAAGCATTAATTTTGTTTTTTAGTGGGATAGGGATGGAATTTGACTATGTTTAAAAATGATTCTTACTGGTGCTTATCAAGAGTTATTTTTCCTTATTAGAGAAAAGTAATATGTAGGCCAAGAATAATTATAATGATGCCCTATCTTGCAATACATTGTATATTTTAATTATAAATTAAAATTGGAAGAGAGAAATACTTACAGTATTTAAGAACATTTAAGAACCTTTAAGAACATTTCCCTTACTGTATTCAAATGGATTAAAGAGATGACAAAACATGGAAGCTACCTATAATGAATTTAGTAAAGGAAATATAAGTAACACAAGGCAGGGTGTGCTGGTTGCCTTAAGGCATTGTGGGAAGACAGGAAGGCAGAGATGAATGCTTTGAGGGGAGAGAAGGTGTCAGAATACCTTCTCTGGTAAATACTGCAGCATCTTTTAACTAGACTTTGAAGGATAAAGAAATTAGGTAGGGAAATGGGCTTGTTGGCAATGCAGCGGAGCTCCGGAGGAAGTTAGATGATCAGAGGCACAGAGGCAGATTAGCATAAAGCCTGGGAGTCAGGTGAAGGGGAGTGGACCCCTTGGGCCAAGTGTAGACTGTGTGAGGGATGTTACTGCCAGAGGGACCAAGACACAGATAACCTCAGACATTAAATGAAGGGGGTTGGAATTTATACTTTTTCTTTTAAAAAATTTATTTTTATTTGTTTGACTGTGGTCTTAGTCGGAGAATGTGGGATCTAGTTCCTTGACCAGGAATTGAACTCAAGGGCCCCCTGCATTGGGAGCAGGGAATCCTAGCCACTGGACCACCAGGGAAGTCTGGTTGGAGTTTGTTCTATAACCATATAAAAATCTTTAAAAGATGAGCAGGAGAGTAAGAGATAAAGCCTGTTTCTTCAGGTAGGTTTTGTTGTTGTTTTAGTCTCTAAGTCATGTCTGACTTTTGGCAACCCCGTGGACTGTAGCCTGCAACTCTCCTCTGTCCATGGAATTTCCCAGGCAAGAATCCTGGATTGGGTTGCATTTCATTCTCTAGGGGATCTTCCTGACCCAAAGACTCAACCTGCATCTCCTGCTTGACAGGTGGATTCTTTACGACTGTGCCACCTGGGAAACTCTTTAGGAAGATTACCTTAGCAGTAGGATGTAGGATCAATTAGAGGAGGTAGAGGTTACGTTGGGGTGACTGGTAAGGAGGTTACTGAGGTGTTCTCTGCTAATGTACAGTGAGGCTTGAACAGAGATGGTGATGAGAGTGGTTGAAAAAAGTGCGTAGTTCTCAGTGGCTGAGAGGAATGATCGCCCTGTAAAGAGGTGAATAATTCAGAGGAAGAATGAATGAGGGAGTACATGGGGAGGGATAATATACAAATATGTAGAGTATGACGTTTTGGCATGTCTTTGGGATAGACGGAAATTTGTTAGAACTCAGAAATAAAGGCTGAAATATTAATGTGAGAGTCTGTTACAGAAAGGTGAAAAGTGAAGCTATGGAGGAAGTTGAGATCCCCAAGGGAGAGGTGACTGAGGATAGAAAGTAAAGAAACACATACCTTCATTTTAGCTTTTTTTCTCTGTACTGACCTGGTGACATACACAGCCAAAAAGTTGTTTGGTTTTTTTTTTTGAGGAATAAGTTCCACTTGATATTACTTATTTGTTAGTAGATGTCTCTACAAATAGAATGAAAGGGAAATAATTCTTTGTTTTTGAATTCTTAATGATTTGACCACCAAAGAAATTGAAAAGCTTCCTGGCAAATATTGCAGCATATTTTAACTAGGTTTTAAAGCATAAAGTGCCTACTCCCATGAGCAACACAATAACAAATGGTTGCTTATTTCATTACAAAGTAGTAGTGGTGGTTACTAATAGATAGTGCTTATAGAGTGCCAAATTCTTCTCTACCTTCTTATGTTCACTCGGTGTAGACCTATACTGCATTCAACACAAAGGTAGCTAATGCTTCATGGTAATAGTGAAGAGTTTGTTTCAAAAGCATTCTTAAAAACATGTAAAAACAACATTTTAGGGGATACCTTTAGTATGAATGTGAAAAACATGGTGTATTTGACCATGTACTTCCTTAAAACAATTGAAATACATTTTTGTCTCCTTCTGTGGTTTAAAATGCCTTCAACAGGTTGAAAGAATTTAGATAATTTGTTTTACAGAGAGATAAGGGTCTGACATTTAACACAACCCCAGGTGCATGTGGTTTCTTAAAAAATGTCAAAAAGATCACATGATCTTAGTGTACAAAGTCAGAAAAACAAGATCTTTTTGAGTGTCTTAACTGAAATAGAGCATAAATAAAAATTCCCAGTATAAAAAGCAAGAAATTAATTATTACAAAACTGTTTATGTTTTTTGTCCATTTTTGTTAAAGATGAAATTTATAACATCTCATTACATGATTTGCTAAATTTTTTGTTGTAAAGTTTTTTAACCTGAAGGCTATATTTCCATACTGACTTATGGAAATCATTATGAAGCTATTTCATCCACATTCAATAATCTTCTCCAGAACCACCTAAATCAAAGTTGTATAGCAATAAAGACATGCATATATACAGGAATTTCACACTTAGCATTTTATTCTAAATGTAAAGAATGAATATAAAGACACATTCTCTTAGCTCTTGATGTTACATACATTTTGAATTTTGCTGATTAGGAAGCTGTAACTAATAAGGCAGCTGTTGATCTTATTTAGGATTGCTTATTTATCATAAAAAATTCCTTTTGTTTTTGGATTGAGGGAATGTGATTAAAAACCACATATTTTAACAAAGGAATTGCTTAAATATTCCTCTATAAGCTTATTTTGTTTTATTCTTTAAGTTACTATACCTGTTTCTTTAACAGTATTATTGTTTAAAAAATTATCTTATAAGCAGGAAATGAATAATCTCCACATCCCAACACAGGAGGTAAGTATTCTGAAGATTTATAAGGTTTATAAACAAGGAAATGGTGACACAGCTGACTTAATGGGGCCACAGATTCAATGTGAAAGAGGACATAAGAGTCCCTAGCTCTTCATCCTATACCCCAAACCATGTCTTTTACCACAACTAAAAGGCTAGAGTCACATCCTGTATAACTCAATGGGAGTTGTGTTTACTGAATTATTTCCTTGGGGGCAGATGTTTGTCATAGTTTTGTATACACTGAGGAAAGTGTAATTTTACTGAGTGTATTCATGAAGCTTTGATAATTGATAATTAAAATATATAAATTTACTTTTTTGCACAATAATTGCAACTGTAATAATGGAATAAAGAAGGAACCTGTAATTCACTCCCATATTTCCTTATAGTGCTTACCAAGAATCACATTTGGAATATCTGAAATTTTGATTTACATTTTCTGGGGAGTTTATTACAGTTGAACTCTGTTCATTTGGAGATTTACTTTGAAGCCCAGGTTAGCTCCTGGCTACTCCCAGATAATGTTCCAAGAGAATGTAGTTACTAAGAATAGAAGAAGTACCTTCTGAGGTGAGCCATCTCATTGGCCATCTGTAGGTTCCTCTGAATCAAGACAATCCTAGGTGTCACCAACTGACCAGGAAATTTAGACCCTGTATGATATCTAACCTATACTATGGAGGGAATGCTTATGGAGTTTTTTGGATTAGGTCTAAATCAGATTTTCTAAGTCCTCTAAGTCTGGTTCCCATCACTTCATGGCAAATAGAAGGGGGCAAAGTGGAAACAGTGACATGTTTTATTTTCTTGGGCTCCAAAATCACTGCAGAGGGTGACCACAGCCATGAAATTAAAAGATACTTGCTCCTTGGAAGGAAAGTATGACAAACCTAGATAGGGTGTTAAAAAGCAGAGACAACACTTTGCTGACAAAGTCAAAGCTATGGTTTTTCCAGTAGTCATGTATGGATGTGAGAGTTGGACCATAAAAAAAGCTGAGTGCCAAAGAATTGATGATTTTGAACTGTGGTATTGGAGAAGACTCTTGAGAGTCTCTTGGACAGTAAGGAGATCAAACCAGTCAGTCCTAAAGGAAATCAACCTTGAATATTTTTTAGAAGGACTGATGCTGATGCTGAAGCTCCAGTACTTTGGCTACCTGATGGGAAGAGCTGACTCATTGGAAAGGAACCTGATGCTGGGAAAGATTGAAGGCAGGAAGAGAAGGGGATGACACAGAATGAGATGGTTGGATGGCATTACCGACTCAATGGGCATGAATCTGAGTAACCTCCCAGAGATAGTGATGGACAGGGAAGCCTAGCGTGCTGTAGTCCGTGGAGTTGCAAAGAGTCAGACATGACTTAGCAACTGAACAACAAAGAGTCCTGTAAAGCACTGAGTTGTTGTTTTAGTTGCGAAGTCTTTTGTGACCCCATGGACTATTGGCTCCTCTGTCCATGGGATTTCCTAGGCAAAATACTGGAGTGGGTTACCATTTCCTTCTCCAGGGAATCTTCCCAACCCAGGGATCAAACCCAAGTCTCCTGCATCTTATACATTGGCAGGTGGATTCTTTATCGCTGTGCCACCTGGGAAACCCAATTAGAGCGTTTATCTTACTGAAATTTACTCCCTGTTGATTGCTGATTGCTCCCTGTTGATTCAATCAGTTGGGTTTTCCATTTCAATAAACACATCTTACTGATTGCTCATAAATCCTTAGATTCAGATTTCATTTTACTGTGAATGTAAATTCCTGAAAGATTTATTCACTTATTCACATAAATTCAGCTACTATAATAGCCTGACTTAGGAATCCTAGACAATTTTTAAAAGCTTGATTTTATAAATATAAATGGGTTAATATTTTATAGTTAATTGTATAACCTTGATTCACTTCCCTAATGAATATATTCTAATGAATAGGTAACTGGGTCAGACAGTGGACTGCAGATAATGCTCTCAATTGATATGATATTCATTTTTTAAAAAATAGGCTCAAACAAAGCATAGTCTTCCAGAAGATATTAGGTAATCTGTGAAGTAATCAAAGTAAAAAATACCTAAATCTTATCTCTAGGATTCCTGTCCTAGGAAATTGAAAACAGATTTACCCAGTATGGTGGGTAAATCAAACTTGTACCTTTCCCATGGAAGTGGAGTCAACTTTATCCTGGCAATACTTTAGCCTAACTTTCAGGCCAAAGCCACACTTGATAGAGAGCAAAACTTTCCCTAACCTCTTATTTACTTTGCCTTTTATGTTTCAGTATCAGGCTATATACTCCAGTTTGGATAGTCCACTGAGTAAGGAGGAAATGAAATGATACCCCAAATTGGTTTTTTGACTTTCCTAAATCTCTGTTTTATAAAACATGATAATTAAAGCTTATCTTTTTCTTTTTTCTTTTTACCAGGAACACCAGTGTATTCAGTAGCATGGGGCCCTGATTCAGAAAAGGTTCTTTATACAGCAGGCAAGCAACTGATCATTAAACCGCTTCAACCAAATGCTAAAATTTTACAGGTACTTCTCAGGCATTTGTAAATTGTTATCAGGATCTGCCAGACTGCTCAGTAAGAGGTCACTTTCTTAGGAGTCCCTTTCTTCTGGGGGTGGTCTTATTATAGTCGAGGCTTTTAAGTGTGTGGTTTTATCACCCTTTATAGTCCCTTGGACTGCAAGGAGATCCAACCAGTCCATTCTGAAGGAGATCAGCCCTGGGATTTCTTTGGAAGGAATGATGCTAAAGCTGAAGCTCCAGTACTTTGACCACCTCATGCGAAGAGTTGACTCATTGGAAAAGACTCTGATGCTGGGAGGGATTGGGGGCAGGAGGAGAAGGGGACGACCGAGGATGAGATGGCCGGATGGCATCACAGACTCGATGAACGTGAGTCTGAGTGAACTCCGGGAGTTGGTGATGGACAGGGAGGCCTGGCGTGCTGCAATTCATGGGGTCGCAGAGTTGGACACGACTGAGCGACTGAACTGAACTATAGAACAGGGAATACTTGTTGATGTTTCCAACAAGGTTCACTTCCCTCTTATTCCAACTCTGATTATATCAGTAAATCATAAATATGTTTGCATAATTTGGCACAAATTTCAAATTTAGCACAGTCAGCCTCACATGTATAGATTTGAGACAGAATAAGACTAAATCATAAAACTTTAAGAACTTGTTTAGACTGATTTTTATCATCTCTAGTGTCTTCTTCCCCCTCCTCCCCACTGTCTGTTCAGTACCCTTGAACTTTCTCTAAGACCCTAGAATTCTTTTAGTATTTATTTAAAGTGGGTTGGGGGGAGTCAGTATAATGCTTAGAACAAATTGGGTATATATAATTTTACCAGTTACAGGGAAGCAGAACAATAGTGGCAGTTAAGACAGGTCAGTTCTGTTCAGTCGCTCAGTCGTGTCCGACTCTTTGCAACCCCATGAATCTCAGCACACCAGGCCTCCCTGTCCATCACCAACTCCTAGAGTTCACTCAGACTCGTGTCCATCATGTCAGCGATGCCATCCAGCCATCTCATCCTCTGTCGTCCCCTTCTCCTCCTGATGGAAAATCTTTAATCCTGTCTCTGAGATTTTGATGTTTGATTTCAGTGTGAAGAGGCAGAATCATTTTCTTCATATTTTGATAGCAACACAGTATAGAGTAGGTATTAGAAATATAGGTTTTGGAGTTAGTCACCTGGGTTCAAATGTTCATTGCTTATATGTAACTTAAGGCAAATTATAAAATATCTTAGAGCTTAAGCTTTCTCATCTCTTAGATGTGATCCTAATACCTAATTGATAGGATTGTTGTGAGGATTAAATGAGTTAAATTACAAAGTACATAGGACAGTGCATATAATAAAAATATTGAGTGTACACAATAAAGTGCAATTGTTATTATTGATGTTATGGTGTTATTATGTCATCTGTAACTTTTATTCAGCCGCTAATAAATTAGAGGCAAGGAGGCCAGTTAATAGGTCAGGGATTTGGTGCTCGAGATTCACTGGCTACAGAAGGGATAAAAGTGTTTTAAGAAGAAGCATCAGGGTTTTTAGTTTGTTTTTTGCCATGCTGTGTGGCTTCCAGGATCTTAGTTCCTGGACCAGGGATTGAACCTGGGTACCTGGCAGTGGAAGCTCAGACTCCTAACTACTGGGCCACCAGGGAATTCCCAAGAAGCATTGTGTTTAACAGTTCAGTAGATAGAGAATTTGGAGAGTAAGGATATAGAAGTGACTTTGAGGTTCCATATTAGTCACTTCTGTGTAGAATTATGCTATACATATTCCATACAGTCATCGTGTATTTATATTTTTACTGCATGTGGAACACTCTGCTAAGAACTGTGACACAACAGAAGGGGAAGAAGCTAGGGATGAGGACTGGTTCTTCCCGCCTTTAGTCAAAGTCCTTCCATACCATTTATACCCTGAATATGTTCTTTGAAATCATAAAGCAAAAGCAGGCCCAATGAATCTTTCAATTTATAAATATATGATTTGTTTGTGCTGTGCTGTGCTTAGTTGCTCAGTTGTGGCCAATTCTTTGCAATCCCATGGCCTGTAGCCCGCCAGACACCTCTGTTCATGGGGATTCTCCAGGCAAGAATACTGGAATGGGTTGCCATGCCCTCCTCCAGGGGATCTTCCCAACCCAGGGATTGAACCCAGGTCTCCTGAATTGCAGGCAGATTCTTTACTGTCTGAGCCACCAGGGAAGCCCGTGATTTGTTCAGATACCTGTAATTACGCATATATAAATTAAACTCAGGAAGATGCTTATATCACCATTGATAAAGTTCTGGTTTTGTGGCTCAGTGAAACCTTTGGCTCAGGAGGGAAAAATTCAGCTAGAGTCAAAGGAGTTAAATGAAATTCATAATTTAATGCAAATCTTCTATTCCTTTTGGAAAACTAAAGCTCCAGCAGTTTTTCCTTGGAAATAAATATATACTCAACTTTAGACTGTTCACAAAAAAGAATGCTTACTTAATTCTTACTTGTAGAATACAGTTCAAAAGTGTACACTTCATTTCCTTTAAGAGCTTTAGGGACTCTTCTAGAGGCCCAGAACTTGGTTTCATAGTGAAGAAACTTCTGTTTATTTAGTCGATCAGTGAGAATGTGATGAATACTTACTATATCTCAGGTACTATGTTGAGTGTAAGCCTTGTACTATAACATATTCAAGGTGAAACAGAACATAGTTTCTGCCTTCAAGGAGCTCATGGTTCAAAGGAATTTCACAAAATGCCTAATACCTTAAGAAATAATTGAAAACTGTGTATGCATTATGTATAATGTGTAAATATATGTACTGTATAAGTGATATCCTAAATTATAAGGAAAATTTAAACCATATTTTGTTCCTAACATTTAAATATGAAAATTTTATTTTTTTAGCTTTAAAATAAATAATGTTTGTATATTGAAATTTTTATCTTTACAGTTTATTTCAGGAGAGTGGCTTAATTTAAAGTAACTTGTGAAAATTATTGCTTTCAAAACATTTGTTTTTGACAGTGTATATTTTTATGTATTTTGAATAAAGCAAGTTATGAATTACTGCTTATTCTTAGGGCTTGCTGCTGCTGCTTATTTGACACTAATTTGATGTGGGTTTTTTTTTTCCATATACATGAAGAACAATAGATTGGGAAGGATCTATAGAATGAAAATCCTTGAAATCAGTCACTCTTTGATACAAACTTAGTTGACTCAGACATGAAAACATACCGTATAGTCTTCAAGAAAAATTCTTATTCATTTATATTATTCAAATATAGTGAAAGATTAATGGCTTTTAATTACATGTGTGGTAATAGCTAAATGAGCACATAAATTATATTTAAGAGTAAGAAGATATCCATATTTACTTTCTAGATTTGCCAATTTTGGTGTGACTTATATAGATATATACACAAGTATTGTATGTATTCTGTATATGTATAGAATATATCTGTAGAAAGCCTCTTTTTGTTATATAGTGAATACAGCAGAAGGTTCTCAGAGTAGTTAGTGTCTACTCTAAGGACATGAAGGTAAAGAGAATGAATCTTAGGGGAGTGAACAGGAGAGAATAAAGGGAGTAATAAAGAGGATGTCCATGTAGTAGAAGATTTTTTTAAAAAAAGAAAAGAATTAGCAAACAAAAAATGAAAGCAGTATCAATAACAGGATTAGCTGTGCAGAGGGAGAAAAACTTGATTTAACCAAGTTTTGGAGTACATAACATATATTCATATTCATTCTGTTATCATCACACAAACTTCAAGCTTGTAATAGATCAACAGCAACTGATTTTCCATCTGGGCTCCAGGCTATTGAGGAGACCTGAAGGATGTAAGTTCCATAATGGATATCATAATGCAAGGTGCTTTTCATTAGTTTAAATCAGAAATGAAACAAACAAATAGCTTGTGCATAATGGCTATGAAAGGAAGATATGAGTTTTCTCAAAGAAGACTAGAGAACACTAGAAAGAGGCTGAAAAAAAAAGTCTTAGAAAGTTTTCAGTGCCCTTGAAGTTATAATTTATATCTTATTTTTTCTCCTAGTGGAAAGCTCATGATGGCATTATTTTAAAAGTAGATTGGAACTCTGTCAATGATTTGATTTTATCTGCTGGCGAAGACTGTAAATATAAGGTATGTAATGTTTGAATTTATCACCTGGTTGAAAGAATTGAATTTTGGTGAAAAGTATTTCACATATAAGAATATTCTTTAAGTCCTTCACTTTAGCCATACCTTTTAATCTAACAATTTAGGAAATTGTTATTTTATAATTTTCAGTATCTTAAGTGTTGCCTTTCTCCTTGGCCTATTTCATTGACCTATAAAATTTGACTTAATGAGTAGTAACAGGAATACAATGCCTTGTTTTAGTGACTGGTTTTTCCACTGGTCGTGTATGGATGTGAGAGTTGGGCTGTGAAGAAAGCTGAGCACCAAAGAATTGATGCTTTTGAACTGTGGTGTTGGAGAAGGCTCTTGAGAGTCCCTTGGACTGCAAGGAAATCTAACCAGTCCATTCTGAAGGAGATCAGCCCTGGGATTTCTTTGGAGGGAATGATGCTGAAGCTGAAACTCCAGTACTTTGGCCACCTCATGCGAAAAGTTGACTCATTGGAAAAGACTCTGATGCTGGGAGGGATTGAGGGCAGGAGGAGAAGGGGGCGACGGAGGATGAGATGGCTGGATGGCATCACTGACTCGATGGATGTGAGTCTGAGTGAACTCCAGGAGTTGGTGATGGACAGGGAGGCCTGGCGTACTGCGATTCACGGGATCGCAAAGAGTCGGACACGACTGAGCGACTGAAGTGAACTGAAATCAATTTAAGGTTTAAAAAGTCAACCATACTGGTTTATTAAATGAAAATCAGCTCCAGACCTAAATAATTAGTGAGGAAGAATAAGATTTATGGTAAATATAGTTGGAGAAAATTTGGTTCAAATAAATACTTTCAGGGAAAGTTGATAGAGCACTTATTGAACAAAAAAATTTAAGCAAAAATCAGAATATGTCAAAACCTTGTTATTAAATTTAAAAGGATTACAATGGGTAGCTTTTAGAATTAATTAAAGACTTAGTAAAATCCAAAATTATCATGATGTTACTATAACTTTTTCATTGAGATATTTAGATTTCCAGGAATACATCCCCCCCCCCAGCCCCCACAACCTTTGTGGATAGTTCAGTTCAGTTCAGTTCAGTTCAGTCGCTCAATCGTGTCGACTCTTTGCGACCCCATGAATCGCAGTATGCCAGGCCTCCCTGTCCATCACCAACTCCTGGAGTTCACTCAGACTCACGTCCATCGAGTCAGTGATGCCATCCAGCCATCTCATCCTCCGTCGCCCCCTTCTCCTCCTGCCCTCAATCCCTCCCAGCATCAGAGTCTTTTCCAATGAGTCAACTTTTCGCATGAGGTGGCCAAAGTACTGGAGTTTCAGCTTCAGCATCATTCCCTCCAAAGAAATCCCAGGGCTGATCTCCTTCAGAATGGACTGGTTGGATTTCCTTGCAGTCCAAGGGACTCTCAAGAGCCTTCTCCAACACCACAGTTCAAAAGCATCAATTCTTCGATGCTCAGCTTTCTTCACAGTCCAACTCTCACATCCATACATGACCACAGGAAAAACCATAGCCTTGACTAGACGGACCTTAGTCGGCAAAGTAATGTCTCTGCTTTTGAATATGCTCTCTAGGTTTGTCATAACTTTTCTTCCAAGGAGTAAGCGTCTATTAATTTCATGGCTGCAGTCACCATCTGCAGTGATTTTGGAGCCTAAACAAATAAAGACATATAATTGCTAATATTATAAAGTGATGATTTCTAAATCTTTACTTGATATTTTATTGGAAGGCAGGCTTGTTTGTAATAATGTGGTGACTGTTATAAAAGATTTTTTAAATTTGCTTTTGTAGGTATGGGATAGTTACGGCCGTCCTCTCTATAGTTCTCAACCTCATGAGCATCCTATTACCTCAGTAGCCTGGGCTCCAGATGGAGAATTATTTGCTGTTGGATCATTTTATACTTTACGCTTGTGCGATAAAACTGGGGTAAGACATAGTGATGAGCAATCACAGATGTGCTGTCATAAATGTGATAATGAACAACATACCTATTTCTCAATCTTTAAAAAACATTTTCAGTGATGCATTTTACTGCATCTTTCTGATTTGTCTTCTTAATATATTGGTTTAATCAATTCCAGATTTATAGGACCATTCAACCTCTTTAAGTTCAATTTGAAGACTGAGTATGTTCTCTACTGTCTTTCTGAAAATAGTTATTTTAACCATATTTGTGAAAGATAGTAAAGTCTTAAAACTTATGCCCAACCACATAGAGAGTTGAGTTTTGAACTTTTTTTTTTAATCTGCCAATGTGCTTCATACAAAAATTTTGGTTGCATATTTTTGGTAAGGAATTGATAGTAAATTTTTTAAATGGTCATTTTAAAACCAAAGATTTCATATTTGAATGCAGGTATGATTTTTCTCTCATAAGAGAGTATGCCCTGTATACAAATTCTGTTTAAAACATAGGCTAACAACCTAGCTCAGCGGCGTTTACCATTGTACTTAGAGAATGAATTGTTTCATCATAGTGCTCCCAAGGCAGCAGCATTATATGAGAGACTATTACATATTGTTCCTGACTGTGAGAAAATCATAATTTTTCTGTGGCTCATTTTCCTCAAATGTAAAACAAGACAGTTAATTTAGAATGCAAAAAGCATAAATACGAATTTGCTTTTTTCTGATTTTGGTACCTAAAAATCTAAATATAATTCTCTGTTTCTAGAAGCACACAACTTTACTTCTGTTTGACAGATGTTCTCTGGATGTGCATCGTTAACTTTATAATGCTGTCTTAGTTTCAGGTGCATAGCAAAGTGAATCAGTTACACATATACATATGTCCACTCTTTTTAAGTTTCTTTTCCCGTACAAGTCATTACAGAGTATTGAGTAGAGTTCTCTATATAACACATTTTAACAGTAGTTATTCCTGGAGTTTAAAGTAGTAGGTGATGTTTTTTGAAAATTGCATTTTCTAAAATTTTCAAATAAAAGATATGCTTTGTATAACTTTTGAAGAAGGGAACAAAGCTAGATTTATTTTTAAATTTTAATTTGCTCGCAGAGTTCATTGGATTCTCTAATCATGTAATTCATCTTTCTTTCCTTTTTAAAAAAAACATTGATTTTTGAAGCTATTTAATTTGTATGTATACATAATAAATGATGGAAAATTATTTTTAAGGTGACAGACTAGAACACATATATCTTTATTGGAAAATGATTCTGTTCACTAAGATATAAATGCTGTAAGCATTTTGGGTCAAAAGCAAATTACCTGGGGACTTCCCTGGTGGTTCAGTGGTTAAAATGCCATGCTTCCAATGCAGGGGGCATGGGTTCAAACCCTGGTCAGGGAATTAAGATCCCATATATTGTGTGGCCAATAAATAACTAAAATTAAAAAACAAACAGAAAACCTCAAAACTAAGTTACCTGTATAAGTACTTCCTGTACATCTTTTTTTAAAATGCCGAGCAAAAATTGTCCCTTTGCAGTTTACTTTCTTACTGATAAGATGGGTATTAAATGATTAATTACCCACTCATTTATTTAATTACAGTTGTAATAAATTTTACAAGAAGGTACAGGCTTCTCCTAGTAATGAGAACTAATATCTTTGGGGGGTCAAGGCAAGTTCGAGTGGTGAAAGGTAAGAAGGGCAATGCTTATTGAGATTCTTCACCTTTTCCACTTACCAAGTAAGTGGTGTCAAGTTAAGAGCCTAAAATTTAAGTCAGTGGGTGCTGAATACTTTTCTCACACAGCTATTTATATCTTGAAAAAACCTTACTAAGGTTTCTTTAAAGAAGTACATATTCTCATCAGCCTGAAAATGTCACTCTGAAATATAACTCCTTGTTTTTTTCTTTTTTCCTCATAATCCGGCAGCTTTAGTTCAGTTCGATAGTTCAGTCATGTCCGACTCTTTGCGACCCCATGAACTACAGCACTCCAGGCCTCCCTGTCCATCACAAACTCCTGGAGTTTACTCAAACTCATGTCCATTGAGCCGGTGATGCCATCTAACCATCTCATCCTCTGTCGTCCCCTCTCCTCCTGCCTTCAATCTTTCCCTGCATGAGGGTCTTTTCAAATGAGTCAGTTCTTCACATCAGGTGGCGAAAGTATTGGAGTTTCAGCTTCAGCAACAGTACTTCCAATGAATATTCAGAACTGGTTTCCTTTAGGATGCACTGGTTGGATCTCCTTGCAGTCCAAGGGACTCTCAAGAGTCTTCTCTAACACCACAGTTCAAAAGCATCAATTCTTCGGTGCTCAGCTTTCTTTATAGTCTAACTCTCACATCCATACATGGCTACTGGAAAAAGCATATCCTTGACTAGACAACAGTTAGAACTGGACATGGAACAACAGACTGGTTCCAAATAGGAAAAGGAGTACGTCAAAGCTGTATATTGTCACCCTGCTTATTTAACTTATATGCAGAGTACATTGTGAGAAATGCTGGGCTGGAGGAAGCACAAGCTGGAATCAAGATTGCTGGGACAAATATCAATAACCTGAGATATGCAGATGACACCACTCTTATGGCAGAAAGTGAAGAGGAACTAAAAAGCCTCTTGATGAAAGTAAAAGAGGAGAGTGAAAAAGTTGGCTTAAAGCACAACATTCAGAAAACTAAGATCATGCCATCTGGTCCCATCACTTCATGTCAAATAGCTGGGGAAACAGTGGAAACAGTGGTTGACTGTATTTTTCTGGGCTCCAAGATTGCTGCAGATGGTGACTGCAGCCATGAAATTAAAAGACGCTTACTCCTTGGAAGGAAAGTACGACCAACCTAGACAACATATTAAAAAGCAGATACATTACTTTGCCAACAAAGGTCCGTCTAGTCAAGGCTATGGTTTTTCCAGTGGTCATGTATGGATGTGAGAGTTGGACTATAAAGAAAGCTGAGCACAGAAGAACTGATGCTTTTGAGCTGTGGTGTTGGAGAAGACTCTTGAGAGTCCCTTGGACTGCAAGGAGATCCAACTAGTCCATTCTAAAGGAGATCAGTCCTGGGTGTTCATTGGAAGGACTGATGTTGAAGCTGAAACTCCAATACTTTGGCCATCTGATGTGAAGAGCTGGCTCATTGGAAAAGACCCTGATGCTGGCAGGGATTGGGGGGGCAGGAAGAGAAGAGGACAACAGAGGATGAGATGGCTGGATGGCATCACTGATTTGATGGACATGGGTTTGGGTAGACTCAGGGAGTTGGTGATGGACAGGGAGACCTGGCTTGTTGCGGTTCATGGGTTGCAAATAGTCAGACATGACTGAGCGACTGAACTGAACTGACTAGACAGACCTTTGTTGGCAAGTAATGTTTCTGCTTTTAATATGCTGTCTAGGTTGGTCATGATTTTTCTTCCAAGGAGTAATTTCGTGGCTGCAGTCTCCATCTGTGGTGATTTTGGAGCCCCCCAAAATAAAGTCAGCCACTGTTTCCACTGTTTCCCCATCTATTTGCCATGAAGTGATGGGACCGAATGCCATGATCTTAGTTTTCTGAATGTTGAGCTGTAAGCCAACTTTTTCACTTTCCTCTCACTTTCATCAAGAGGCTCTTTAACCTTTCCCTTCTGCAAGGGATCTTCCCAATCTAGGGTTCGAACCCAGGTCTCCTGCATTGCAGGTGGATTCTTTACCAGGTGAGCCACAAGGGAAGCCCAAGAATACTGGAGTGGGTAGCCTACCCCTTCTCCAGTGGATCTTCCCAACCTAGAAATCGAACCGGGGTCTCCTGCATCGCAGGGGATTCTTTACCAACTGAGCTATCAGGGAAGCCCAATCTGCAACTTAAAGTTGTATAATTAATAGTAGTAATCATTTATCCAGGGCCAGATTCTGTGGAAGAATGTCAGTGGTAGAGATTATAAAAATCTGAGGAAGGATATGTATCCTAGCATTTGCTCCAAATTTATTATTTCTATTTTGAGAGCTGTTTTGAGAGCTCTTCACAAATTTTTAGTTGAGTGCAGTTTTCTTAAAAATTCTTTCTAGGTTTTCTTGAGAGAAATTAGATAGTAATTTTATAATATAAGCTTTAAAATGTGATGTTGATAAACTTTCAGGTTATCTGTGAAATAATAAACCAAGAAAAATATGGTTTTTGTAAACATTTTCTTTTAATGTTTTTCAAGAAATATTTGTAATGGGGCGAAAAAAGATCAAATGCTCAAATAATAGGTTTTGGTTTGAATGTATTCCTTAGCATGCATGTATGTAACCTGACTGATGAAAGAAATATTTGAAAAAGCAGAAATTTTTGTATTTTTATCTAGGTACATCACTGCAGCTCAGTTGTTATATAGTAAATCTAATATTCTCACTAACTTTCATCATAAGATTGGAATTTTTAAGTAAAGACTCTCACTAAGCTGATATGAAACTCTGGTTCCTATTTACATCTTCTATTTAGGAAGGCAAGTTAACCTATATTGGTTCAGAACTCACATCCTGGCTAACTTTTACAGACTGTGGTTCAAATACAATTTTCATTTTCAGAGTCATTGCAGCACTATTCTGGTTTGCCCTACTTGTTTTCAACCCAGAGGCAAATTTGTCATGGTTTTACTGTGCTTATTCAAGTCAGTTGCATGTATAGGCTGTTTGATGGTGTTCCAAGGGCTTCATAGTAGTGTTAGTCGCTCAGTCATGTCCAACTCTTTGCAACCCCATGACTGTATCTTTCCAGACTTCTCTGTCCATGGGATTCTCCAGGCAAGAATACTGGAGTGGGTTGCCATTCCCTTCTCCAGAGGAGCTTCTCAATCCAAAGATCAAAGCCAGGTCTCCTGCATTGCAGGCAGATTCTTTACCATCTAAGCTCCAGGGAAGGGCTTTGTACCAGTCTCTTAACTTCTTCCACTCCAGATCCTACCCCAGATTGTGCATAGAGGGAGTTGTATGTTGCCTCTTTGCTGTCATTAGTGTAAATCAGAGATGGTAGACCAGGACCCCACTGGACAGCCTTCACAGTACTCATTGGAGATGGCCTCTGCTTCAGTATTACAGGGCTGGAGTGGTCGGAGAGGCTCTAGCTCACAGACTCTACAGTACCTGGTGGGGAGGGAGAAAGGTGCTCCCTCTGCTCACTTGAGTGCAGAGCAGGAATGTTCCACAGGGCTCCATCCCACTGTCTCCACAGCACGCAGTGCCATGGCTTCTTTCATTGTGATTGGAGAAGGGTAGTTTTGTCCAAAGCGTTCTGTCTTGCATTGCAGTCCCTCTCCCCAGCCCCTTGACCAGAGAATAAGCATTACTTAGTGCTTGTTTTATCTCGTATACTACTTAGAGTTAATATAATGCCATTTCATGTAAAATATAAGAACCTTGCATGCATGTTGTTCCATTTACCCACCTCTCCTCTATAGTTGTACTACATATCACAGTGAGTTATAATTTTTACTTTTAAAAGCCATTCATTTTAAAGAAATTAAGAGAAAGAGGAAAGAAAGAAATGTTTAATATTTCTAGTGCTCTTCATTTCTTCCTAATTTCCAGTCAATATAATTTTTCTTCAACCTAAAAATCTTCCTTTAGGCTTATCTCATAGTATATAAGACTTCCCTGGTGGCTCAGATGGTAAAGAATCCACCCACAATGCAGGAGATCTGGGTTAGATCCCTGGGTTGGGAAGATCCCTGGAGGAGGGCATGGCAAACCACTCCAGTATTCTTGCCTGGAGAACCCCCATGGACAGAGGATCCTAGTGGGCTGCAGTCCATGGGGTCATAAAGAGTCAGACATGACTGAGCGCCTAAGCACACACACAACATAGCACATAACTGCTGGTGATGAATTTTCTTTTTGTTTTTCTGAAAATGTTTTTATTTTTCTCTTCACTGGATTTATAATTCTGGACAGACAGAGTTTTTTGTCCTTTCTTTCAGTGCTTTAAAGATGTTGCTCCACTCTCTTTTGGTCTGTATTATTTTTGATGAGAAATAAGTGACTATTGGTATCATTGCTCTCCTGAATGTAAGGTGGCCTTTACTTCTGGCTGGTTTGCAGATGCTCAGTTTGTCTTTGCTTTCCAACAGTTTGATAGGGTATGACTTTCTTTGTATTTGTCATGTTTTGGATGCTCTATACTTCTTGAATATGTAAGTTTATGATTTCATCAAATGGGAAATTTTGGCCATTATTTTTTTGAATTTTGTGACCCATTCTTTGTTTCCTTCCCTGCTGGAGGCCCAATTAAAATTTTTTTAGACCTTTGATTTCTAAAAAATCAGGTCAGTAAGGCTCTGTTCACATTTCTTGAATCTTTTTTCCCTCTCACTTCTAGAAATTTATCTGAAGAGATCACTGAACATGTACACAAATGATGTATGCATAACGATCTCATCACAGTATCATAATAGTAAAAATCAGAAATAAGTTGTGTCCATAAGTGGGAGTCTGATTAGGTTATTATTCTATATACTCAAAATGGAATACCCTCAATTAATTAAAAGTGGGGAAGAGGGATTATGTTTAATAACCTGGAAAGCTATATATAGTAATTTATTTAGTAAAAAAACAAAAAACATTTTATTTTGTGATCTCACTTACATAAAATTGTATACCAACATCTCTCTGGAATCTAATCTAAAAGTTATAGCAACCAGGAGTAATGCTTAATGTAAAAAAGAACAAGGATGCTAAATTTTGGTAAGAAAGCACTATGGCATTTTTTTGCTTACCTGCCTACCATCTGCCATTTCTAGCTTGGCAGTGACCTTGGGGACAGAAGCCTATGTTCTAGTATAGCTTGTTGGTGTCAGTATGGTTTGTTGTTGTTGTTCAGTTGCTAAGTTGTGTCCGACTCTTTGTGACCCCGTTGACTGCAGTACACCAGGCTTCCCTGTCCTTCAGTGTCTCCCATAGTTTGCTCAAATTAATGTCCATTCAGTTGGTGATGCTATCTAACCATCTTATCCCCTGGTGCCGTGTCTCCTTTTGTGTTCAGTCTTTCCCAGCATGAGGGTCTTTTCCAATGAGTTGGCTCTTCCCATCAGGTGGCCAAAGTATTAGAGCTTCAGCTTTAGCATCAGTCCTTCCAATGAATATTCAGGACTGATTTCCTTTAGAATTCAATGGTTTGATCTCCTTACAGTCCAAGACTCTCAAGAGTCTTCTCCAGCTCCACAGTTCGAAAGCATCAATTGTTCAGTGCTCAGCCTTCTTATGGTCCAGCTCTCACATTCATACATAACTGCTGGAAAAACCATAGCTTTGACTGTACTGAATTTTGTTGACAAAGTGGTGTCTTTGCTTTATGATATGCTGTCTAGGTTTGTCTTAGCTTTCTTTCCAAGGAGTACCATGTCCTTAAAAAACTATAGTTGTACTTTTTGACCCTTTTGGTGATTCCCCTGAGAGACCCGCATAAAGGCTTGTCTTTGTTTTGCCTTCCTTGGAAATCTCTCAGAGCTGGAGAGGCTACCCATGTGGCATCTGTTGAAAGCATGTGAAGACATACTATGCACAGCCACTTGGAACAAGGGTTGGTGAATGGGGCAGGCAGCAGATAGACCAGAAAAACCTGGGAAGAAAGAGGCTGAGACAGAAGATATATGGAAAAATAAGGGCATCGGAGAGCTGTCACATATACTGAGATTTCAGTGTGCAACACACATGCTCATGGCTAGACACACGGGACTTTAGAGGTGTGTCATTGGCAGACTTTTGAGTTCTGCACAGGCAGGAGGTGAAGGCTAAGGCAGAATTATAGGTGGCCTGGCTAAGTGTTGAAGGAGTGCCCCAGCTCAGAGCCGATTGGGAAAGAGTGGGAGAGTATTTTTTTCTTTCTGTTGGCTTTGTCAGGTTGCTGGCTGATCACTGAGATAACAGAATGGAGACTTCAGTGCCTGTACATGAAGGGAGTACAATCTTTGCAAAGATAATTTGGAAAAATCACTAAATGAGCGGATGACTACTGTCCTCAAAAAGCAGCAGCAGCAAGCCCTGGGGAGGGAGGAAGAATTTGATTTCCAGAGTTTAACACATTTTAATATTCAAAAAGGTCTACTTTTTAACAAAAAATGCAAAGTACACAAAATATGGCCCTTTCATAGAAAAAAAAGAAATAGAAACTGTCCCTCCAGAAGCGCATTGTTGGACTTATTAGACAAAGACTTTAAATCAGGTCTTACAGAAATTATAAAAAAAAGAACCAAATAAAAATCTTTAACTGAAAAATAAAATGAGCAAAGAATAAAAGAAGTGCATTGTAAATGCTCCCATAAATCCCAAGTATATTCAATTTATTTAGCAATGGGTATCATGCAAATAAACATTGCAATATAATGCTATTTCCTATTCATCAGAAAATGGGGGAAATGGGCCTCTGTCCCTACAACTTTCCTCAAGTATAATTTGGCAGAGTCTGTCAAGATCCTCGAAATCTTTGACACAGCTATTGTACTTTCAAGGAAGTTTAAAAACACATTGCATATTTATTTGTTCATTTGTTTTCATTATGGCTGAAAGCAAAGAGGAGGAGCTAAAGAGCCTCTTGTTGAAGGTGAAAGAAGAGAGTGAAAAAGCTGGTTTAAAACTCAGCATTCAGAAAACTAAGATCATGGCATCTGGTCCCATCACTTCATGGCTTATAGATAGGGAAACAATTGAAACAGTGACAGACTTTATTTTCTTGGGCTCCAAAATCACTGCAGATGGTGACTGAAGTCATGAAATTAAAAGACGCTTGCTCCTTGAAAGAAAAACTATGACAAACCTAGACAGCCTATTAAAAAGCAGACACATTACTTTGCCGGCAAAGGTCTATATAGTCAGTGTGAAAGTGAAAGTCATTCAGTCGTGTCTGACTCTCTGACCCCATGGACTGTACAGTCCATGGAATTCTCCAGGCCAGAATACTGGAGTGGGTAGCCTTTCGCTTCTCCAGGGGATTTTCCCAACCCAGGGATTGAACTCAGGTCTCCCTCATTGCAGGTGGATTCTTTACCTGCTGAGCCACAGGGAAGCCCAAGAATACTGAAGTGGGTAGTCTATCCTTTCTCCAGCGGATCTTCTGACCCAGGAATCAACTCGAGGTCTCCTGCATTGCAGGTGGATTCTTTACCAGCTGAGCTATCAGGGAAGCCCCTGTATAGTCAAAGCTATGGTTTTTCCAGTAGTCATGTATGGATGTGAGAATTGGATCATAAAGAAGGCTGAACACCAAAGAATTGATGCTTTTGAACTGTGGTGTTGGGACTCTTTTGAGAGTCCCTTGGACTGCAAGGAGATGAAACCAGTCAATCCTAAAGGAAATCGGTCTTGAATATTCTTTGGAAGGCCTCTTGCTGAAGCTGAAAAGTTCCATTACTTGGCCACCTGATGTGAAGAGTTAACTCATTAGAAAAGACCTTGATGCTGGGAAAGATTGAAGGCAAGAGGAACAGGGGATGACAGAGGATGAGATGGTTGGATAGCATCACCGACTCAGTGGACATGAGTTTGAGCAAGCTCTGGGAGATTGTGAAGGACAGGGAAGCCTGGTGTGCTGCAGTCTGTGGGGTTGCAAAGAGTCAGACATGACTGAACAACAACAACAAAATTTTCATATTCGTTAATTCCTTTACAAATATTTATTGTCTGTTATGTACCAGGCACTTGCCCTCAGTGTTAAAGAAACAGCAGTAAACAAAACACATTCCCTGCTCTTAAAAGAGTTTTTACTCCAGCAGACAAGACTATAAAAAACAAGATAAATACATATTATGTAATAAATGTTATAAAAAATAAAGCTACAAAAGAGAAATGGCATTATTTTAGAAGCGGTTAGCGAATATCAGGCACAAACTGTAATTTCCTGTAATATTCCACAATAAATTTTATTTTTACTATTAATTTTTAAAAACGCATGATTCAAAGATATAAAATAAAAACTTTAGTTATTATAAGTTATTCCCAGGTGGTGCTTAGTGGTGACCTGTCTGCCAATGCAGAAGTCCCGGGTTCGATCCGTGGTTTGGGAAGATCCCCTGGAGGAGGAAATGGCAACCCACCCTAGTATTCTTGCCTGGAAAATTCCATGGACAGAGGAGCCTGGTGGGCTACAGTCCATGGGGTTGCAAATAGTCGACTGAAGCGACTTAGCATACTTTATAAATTATAAATAAGTACACAGGATATATTAATTAATTGCATTGTCCTACATTAAGTGGAACAGAATTCAAGGGAAAAGAGCTGAACATAAAAAGTTTTCTTGACCAGATTTTAAATTAACTGATGTTGTTGCTTGTATTTATCAGTAGGTGGTGCTATTGCTTGTGTAAGAGAGAACTTTTTTCATTTGCTCTGTTCTTGAATATCAGTTAGTCATTATAATAATAATACTTCCCTCCATTCGTTCATTCTCCCATTCAATGAGTATAATTGTTATGATTCATCATCTTCAGTAACTGGTCTTACCGCTGTATATAACTTTTCATTGTCAGTTATGTATGTCAACACATGTAATTCGACATGCAATTTGCTAATTGCTGGTATATTAGATTATTGATCTTAAAAATTATTAATTAGTGTGCCCTAAAGAGAATCTTTGCATCTGTTTTCTTTCCCGCTTAAACTTAGTTTGTGAACACATAATTTTACAAATTCAATTAATCTAGCTTGGCTAAAGATATGTACTTTTGAGGATCCTTTTTCATGTCTGACTCTTTGCACTCTGTGGACTGTAGCTGGCCAGGCTTCTCTATCCATGGGGATTCACCAGGCAAGAATACTGGAGTGAGTTGCCATGCCCTCCTCCAGGGGATCTTCCCAACCCAGGAATCAAACCCAAGTCTTCCACACTGAGGGCACATTCTATACCGTCTGAGCCACCAGGGAAGTCCAGTATATTTATATACAAGTAGTAAAGAGAAGAGTGAGTTTGACATTTCAGAGGTACTTGTAAAAGTTGTTATAGTTAAGTCATGTTTTTTAGTTTAAATAACTCTTATTTCCCTATTGGGAAATAATCCCCATGCCTGAGCAGTTTGACAGAATACAGGAGAAAAAAAAAGGTATCTTCCCTTAAAGGTACATAATATCTTTTGATAGGATAATGCTTTAAAGACAAATTCTGAATTATTCTCTGCCTTATGCTGTTTAGTATAATTGCTTATTTTTTATTTTAATGTAGAAATAGTATTGTTATGTTTGTAGAGCCCTGGAGTCTAGACTCCAATGGTGAATTTACAAATTACAAAATTAAAGGCTCTTTTTGGACCTTCAGGTTCTTCATCTATAAAATAGATGAGCTGGGCTAAGTGATCATCTCTCTTCTTTCAGCCCCACAGTTCTATGATGCCTTTCCCGTGGGCACCGGACATACTGCTTGTTTCCTCTTATGAGCAGTATTAGTGTGGTGCTTCTTTGTTTTTTAATGTAAGGTTTGTACAGAGGGGTGGGCTTCCCAGGTGTTGCTAATGGTAAAGAACTTGCCTGCCAGTGCAGGAGATGTGGGTTTGATCCCTGGGTCTGGAAGATCCCCTGGAGGAGGGCAGGGCAACCCACTCTAGTACTTTTGCCTGGAGAATCCCATGGACAGTTCCTGTGGTCTCAGAGTCGGACACAACTATAGTGACTTAGTACTCAGGCATAAGAGGAGGTAGTGCTGTACATAAGGTGCCAGAAGTGGGAAGAACTCAGGCAGTGCTAGAGAAGCATGGCTGATCCTATAACTTCAGACTATTTATCATGTATTTTATTATAGTTGGATGCAAGTAGCAGAAACCATTGATCAAAAAGAGCAATTTCCTCTAAGGTTACAGAGTTATCTTCCAGAAGCCAGACCTCAGGAAACTGCAGTGCTAAGAAAACACAGAACATGGTCCTTTTGTGCATTTTGCCTCTGCTTCTCCCTACTTATCCCTCTTTGTCCTTTCCCAGCAAACTGACCCCTCGCCCAGCCCTCCCCAGTTTACCTGCTTAAAGGTGACCAGTGTTAACAGTTCTCAAGTGTCCATCTCTATCCAAGAGAGCTGCCAGACTGAAATAAGAACCTTAGTCCTAGTTTTAAACACCTTTAGAGAAGAAGTTACTGGCCCAGCCTGGTCTAATCAGATATGTCTAGGCAGGTTGGGGTATGCTGCATAAAAATGGCCTTTAAGAGTCTAGCAGTAACTGTGGGGATCCCTGGAGAGGGCCAGAGCTTAGAAAATGGGGGAGGGAGACCGCAAACCCAGGAGGTTGCTATTTGTGTTTCAAAGCCTCCTTAGCCATATTTGCCAAAAATTTTCAGTTTTAATCCTCTGAGAGTTTTTCTTTTTACATGAGTAAATTTCTGCTTTTATAATGAGAGTTATATTTTCAGATTTGCTATAAAACCAACTTTGTTAGAAACCATAAAGTATAAACCATCAAGGGAACTAAGCTGCCTTTACATTCTGTTGTCCAGAATTGTGAAATTTGGTAAGCAATACAAAATCAGAATTCTATTATAGAATTTACTTTTAATCATTTAAAAATCGGTACCTAACACGTAGGAGGTGTTCCATAAATGTTGCATTTTAATGCATCATCGTACAGACAAAATGTTTTCGTTTTTAGTGACTTACATTCACTCAATTGATGTAACTCAGTTAATGGCTTACATTGCAGCATTTTGACTAGTTTTTCTAGAATTGACCCAGTTAGTCAGTTTGATTGATGTTTTTGAGAAAGCTAGTTTAAAATTTGTAAATCTTTGGCTTTTAATTTGTTCCTTTGTTTTTTTTTTTTTTTAATTTTAAAACTCATATTTGGTTGAAGTCATGGTTTAAGCTCTGGGAAGAAAGGCTTGCTTCAGGACACAGGCACATTCATTCATTGATCCATTCAGCAGATATTTGTGTGTATGAGTACTATGTGGTACTCTTGACTCTTCAAATAATAATACCCATACCTGTCAAATGGTAAAGAGTCCGTCTGCAACGTGGGAGACCTGGATTCAATCCCTGGGTTGGGAAGGTCCCCTGGAGAAGGCCATGGCAACCCACTCCAGTATTATAGCCCGGAAAATCCCCATGGACAGAAGAGCCTGGCGGGCTACAGTCCATGGAGTCACAAAGAGTCGGACATGACTGAGCGACTGAGCATCCTCTGGGAGTAGCTCACTTTTTCTGAGAGTACTGATATGTAAACAGATAATAAAGTAACTAGTTATTTAATGGCAAAGGTTATAACTGTAGGAGAATGAATAAAGAATAGGATAATGGTGAGTTTTTAGATATGTCTCTACTCATTTTCCCTGGTGGCTCAGACAGTAAACTATCTGCCTACAATGACGGAAACCAGGGTTCAATCCCTGGGTCAGGAAGATCTCCTGGGGAAGGAAATGGCAATCCACTCCAGTATTCTTGCTTGGAAAATCCCATGGATGGAGGAGCCTGGTAGGCTACAGTCCATGGGGTCACAAAGAGTCAGACACGACTGAGCGACTTCACTCACGCTCACTACTTATTTTGGATGAAGCTAAATTGGTTAAACTTCCTCTCTGGTGGAGTAACTTTAAAACATTAAAAAAAAAAAACCTTTTTAAAAATGATCAATAAATCATGTGTTGTTGATGTTATTTTTCACCAAAAAGCACAAATATGAATTAGCTTTTTTCTGATTTTGGT
This sequence comes from Ovis canadensis, assembly GCF_042477335.2. Lineage (NCBI taxonomy): Eukaryota > Metazoa > Chordata > Mammalia > Artiodactyla > Bovidae > Ovis > Ovis canadensis. Next base: position 230,221,786 of record NC_091245.1, read on the forward strand.
ACTTAAAATCTAAATATAATTCTCTATTTCTAGAATCACAGAACTTCTGTTTGACAAATGTTCTCTAGATGCCCATATGTTAAAATCATGCAGAAGCTCCTGTTAGCACCTGGACCTTTCATGCTCTGACTCCTTACACGCAGTACGTCATTGTTCCTCCACCCTCCATTTGGGTAGAATTGGTAGTTTCCTCTTCTAAAATCTCTCTCATATTTTCTTTTACTTGTAAATATTTCATAAATCAAGCATCCATGTTCACATATTCTGATCAGTCATTGCCAGAGATACCAATCATGTAAAGAAGTCCTTTATTTTGATTTAAGAAAAGATGTTATTTCCTTTTATTTCATTGCCTTCAGTGAAATTACCTTTCCTCTTTTACTTACTCTTCCTTCTTTTAAATGATTCTATAGATTTTTTTTCAGCCCACTAGTCCATATCTAATTATTTACACTATCATCTGTTAAGGGCTATAGATTTGACAATTAAAATTGCTCCTTGAGGACTTTCCCCACCCCTCTCCCAGTATTCTGAGATTATCTTTATTTTCACCAAGGAAGACTCTGTCTCTTAGTCTAATTTTTAATACTATTGGAAAATATTCATGAAAAATGATAGCTTTCTTTTTCTTGATTACAATCTCAATGCTTTTTGTACAGTTTACATGGTAGGATATTAAATGCATGTTTTACTTAATGTTATAAACTCATTTTGATAACTTTTTCTTTCTAAAAGCAACTTGTTCAAAAAATTTTTAATGTTTTATATATATACATATCCTTAATCCTTCAGTACCACATGAATAATAACCAAGATCCTACTATCACTTGGTGACAATGTCATCTAATTAGTTTAGTTTCTTTCTAGTTGTGAATAGCCTTTTGAAAGTCAAAACCACAGACCACAAACTACTTTTTTAAAGTGTTAAAAATATTGTTACATGTGTTTATGCTTATATTTGAACCTTTAGGGAAAAAATTAACAAGCTTTTAAAATCCCCAAATTGATTGCTATAATTTTGTGGTAGGCCAGATAATGGGGTTCCAAAAAATGCCCATGCCCTAATCCTGAGAACCTCTGAGTGTTACTTAAAATCCCCAAATTGATTGCTATAATTTTGTGGTAGGCCAGATAATGGGGTTCCCAAAAATGGCCCATGCCCTAATCCTGAGAACCTCTGAATGTTACCTTAAATGGCAAAAGGGACTTTGCAGATACAAATAATGGACCTTTACCTGTAACACCATCCTGGATTACTCAGGTTGACACAAACTAATCATACGACTACTTTAAAGCTGAGACTCTTTCCTGGCTGTGTAAGTGTTTCAAGGAGGAGGAGACATTCAAAGTGAGAGCAACTCAGTCTCTGTTGCTGGCTTTAAAGAAGGAGGAAGGGGACCACAGGCAAGGAATGCAGGTGGCCTCTAGAACTTTCAGTTTGGGAATGGGGAATCTAGTCCTACAACTAACTGTAGGAAACTGAATTCTGCTAACATCCTGAATGATCAAGGAAATGGATCCTACCCCAAAGCCTCCAAAAAGGAACGCAGCCTTGCCAACACCTCTTTTATATTCAGTTCAGTTCAGTTCAGTTCAGTTCAGTCGCTCAGTTGTGTCCGACTCTTTGCGACCCCATGAATCGCAGGAGGCCAGGCCTCCCTGTCCATCACCAACTCCTGGAGTTCACTCAGACTCACGTCCATCGAGTCAGTTATGCCATCCAGCCATCTCATCCTCTGTCATCCCCTTCTCCTCCTGCCCCCAATCCCTCCTAGCATCAGGGTCTTTTCCAATGAGTCAGCTCTTCGCATGAGGTGGCCAAAGTACTGGAGTTTCAGCTTTAGCATCATTCTTTCCAAAGAACACCCAGGGCTGATCTCCTTCAGAATGGACTGGTGGGATCTCCTTGCAGTCCAAGGGACTCTCAAGAATCTTCTCCAACACCACAGTTCAAAAGCTCCAATTCTTCAGCGCTCAGCTTTCTTCACAGTCCAACTCTCACATCCGTACGCAACCACTGGAAAAACCATAGCCTTGACTAGTCGGACCTTAGTCAGCAAAGTAATGTCTCTGCTTTTGAATATGCTATCTAGGTTGGTCATAACTTTTCTTCCAAGGAGTAAGCGTCTTTTAATTTCATGGCTGCAGTCACCATCTGCAGTGATTTTGGAGCCCCCAAAAATAAAGTCTGACACTGTTCCCACTGTTTCCCCATCTATTTCCCATGAAGTGATGGGACCAGATGCCATGATCTTCATTTTCTGAATGTTGAACTTTAAGCCAACTTTTTCACTCTCCTCTTTCACTTTCATCAAGAGGCTTTTTAGTTCCTCTTCACTTTCTGCCATAAGGGTGGTGTCATCTGCATAGCTGAGGTTATTGAGATTTCTCCCAGCAGTCTTGATTCCAGCTTGTGCTTCTTCCAGCCCAGCGTTTCTCATGATTTACTCTGCATAGAAGTTAAATAAGCAGGGTGACAATATACAGCCTTGACGTACTCCTTTTCCTATTTGGAACCAGTCTGTTGTTCCATGTCCAGTTCTAACTGTTGCTTCCTGACCTGCATATAGGTTTCTCAAGAGGCAGGTCAGGTGGTCTGGTATTCCCATCTCTTTCAGAATTTTCCACAGTTTATTGTGATCCACACAGTCAAAGGCTTTGGCATAGTCAATAAAGCAGAAATAGATGTTTCTCTGGAACTCTCTTGCTTTTTCCATGATCCATTGGATGTTGGCAATTTGATCTCTGGTTCCTCTGCCTTTTCTAAAACCAGCTTGAACATCAGGGAGTTCCCGGTTCACGTACTGCTGAAGCCTGGCTTGGAGAATTTTGAGCATTACTTTACTAGTGTGTGAGATGAGTGCAATTGTGCAGTAGTTTGAACATTCTTTGGCATTGCCTTTCTTTGGGATTGGAAGGAAAACTGACATTTTCCAGTCCTGTGGCCACTGCTGAGTTTTCCAAATTTGCTGGCATATTGAGTGCAGCACTTTCACAGCATCATCTTTCAGGATTTGAAATAGCTCAACTGGAATTCCGTCACCTCCACTAGCTTTGTTCGTAGTTGATACTTTCTAAGGCCCATTTGACTTCACATTCCAGGATGTCTGGCTCTAGGTGAGTGATCACACCACTGTGATTATCTTGGTCTTGAAGATCTTTTTTGTACAGTTCTGTGTATTCTTGCCACCTCTTCTTAATATCTTCTGCTTCTGGTAGGTCCATACCATTTCTGTCCTTTATCGAGCCCATCTTTGCATGAAATGTTCCCTTGATATCTCTGATTTTCTTGAAGAGATCTCTAGTCTTTCCCATTCTGCTGTTTTTCCCTATTTCTTTGCATTGATCGCTGAAGAAGGCTTTCTTATCTCTCATTGCTATTCTTTGGAACTCTGCATTCAGATGCTTATATCTTTCCTTTTCTCCTTTGCTTTTCGCTTCTCTTCTTTTCACAGCTATTTGTAAGGCCTCCTCAGACAGCCATTTTGCTTTTTTGCATTTCTTTTCCATGGGGATGGTCTTGATCCCTGTCTCCTGTACAATGTCATGAACCTCCATCCATAGTTCATCAGGCACTCTATCTATCAGATCTAGTCCCTTAAATCTGTTTCTCACTTCCACCTTATTATCATAAGGGATTTGATTGAGGTCATACCTGAATGGTCTAGTTGTTTTCCCTACTTTCTTCCATTTAAGTCTGAATTTGGCAGTAAGGAGTTCAGGATCTTTTATCTTAGTTTAGTGAAATCTGTGTGGGATTTATGACCTATGAACCTGTAAGATAATAAAGCTGTGTTGTTTCAAGCCTCAGCGTTCATGGTAATTTGTTACGGCAATACTAGAAAACCACCTTTATAACTGTGGTACAAAGCCAGTCTTAGCAGTGAGTTATGTGGGTGGTGTTTGGGGAAGGTTTTCACCCCCTCTTTATTAATGACAAACTTTCTCCTATTAGCTTTATTGGTTTGCTTTAACAGTTTGTTATTTCTTGAAATAGTTTCATGGGAGTAATACACTGAACTTATTATTATCAGGATCTTTTCTGAGTAATTTGGTTAGCTGAGAGTAGATTTTGGATGAGAGTGTGAAAAGAGAGGCATGGATACTATTACCAGGGAAATGGGTTTTAATGGGGAGAATTTGGGGCTAGCCATAGAATACTATCAAGGTCCTGGCTATTTGGGGAGGTGCCAGTGATATTTGCCCAAGACAAAACTAAACTGGCTAGCCTCACAACTTTTCAAGACTGACTGCATTTAGACAAAAAATACAGGCATGCCTCAGAGATATTGCTAGCGATATTTCAAGTTTGGTTCTAGACCATCACAATAAAGCAAATATCACAATAAAAGGAGTCACATGCGCTTTTTGGTTTCCCAGTGCATATAAAAGTTATGTTTATACTATACTATAGTCTATTAAGTACGTAAGAGCATTATATTTTTGAAAAAACTATGTGCATATCTTAATTAAAAAATAATTAGTTAAATAATAATTGGTTGATTAAAAAAACTGCTAACCATCATCTAAGCCTTCAGTGGTCATAATTTTTTTGCTGGTGAAGGGTCTTGCCTCAGTGTTGATGCCTGCTGATTAACGAGGGTGGTGGTTGCTGAAGGCTGGGGTGGCTGTTGCAATTTTGAAAAATAAGAATTAATTGACTCTTCCGTCACAAACAATTTGTAGCATGCAGTGCTATTTGATAGCATTTTACCCACAGTAGAAATTCTTTCAAAATTGGAGTTAATCCTCTTAAACCCTGCCACTGCCTCATTAAACAAGTTCATTTTATATTCTAAACCCTTTATTCTCATTTCTATAATCTTCACAGCATCTTCCCTAGGAGTAGATTCCACCTCAGAAAACCACTTTCTTTGCTCATTCAGAAGAAGCAACTCTTCATCCATTAAACTCTAATTATGAAATTGTAGTAATTCAGACACATCTTCAGGCTCCAGTTATAATTCTGCTTCTCTTGCTATTTCCACCACATCCTCAGTTACAATGGTAGCATCAAAAATCACTGATCATTGACCAATGTAACAAATACCATAATAATTTAAAAATTTGAAATATTGCTAGAAACACCAAAATGTGACAGACATGAGATGGGCAAACGTTATTGGAAAACTGTTGCTTGATAGACTTGCTAAGCACAGGGTTGCCACAAACCTTTAATTTTTGAAAAATACAACATCTACAATGAGCAAGAAAGTAAAGTGCAGCAAAACAAAGTAAGCTTGTTTATTGCTAAATCTCTCAAAAGCATGACAGCAGCTAACTGTGTGTTCTTGTTCAGTGGCGTAGTGCTTCTTCGTAGACAGCTCAAAATAGCATTGGTGTTTCACTTGGATGAGTTATTGTGAATGCAGATTATTCCATAAACTTCTTTTACAATAACTACTATTTCTATCATTTTTCTTCTGTTTTTTACTCATTCATACTGTTTTTTAAAATAAATTATTTTCACTTAGCCAAGTCAAAAGTAGTTTATGTTTATGTTTTCATATTCTGTATTCTAAGAAAACCATGTTAGCTACGATTTATTGCTTGGAATTCTGAAAAAGATAGAAAACCTCACCAGTATGGTCAAGTGATTCTCCCAAAAGTATCACTGATAGTTAAATGTGGTATCAGGCTTCTAAGATCATAAAAAAAGAAGAATTCCCAAATCACCAACAAAGGCCTGTAAATAAGACAGGCCAATCTGAGAACAGCAGCTGAAACTGGAAAGACAGTTCGGTAGAATCCAGTTCTAAGTGCTGAGGGATCATGACAGGATCTGGCAGTGCTGAAGATGTCTGGGTCTAATGTACTCTTGAAACTAACAAGTCAAGCTTCCTATGGTACAAAGCCCTGTGCTATAGAAATTGCTGAGATTAAAATTCAGTTTGATTACAACAGAGACAATTGAGCAAAGATGAGAATGGATCCAGATAAAATTGGGGAAGAAGCAGAGAATGCCCGTCTCAAAAACTGGAGGCTCTTTTTTTTTTTTTCAATCACTGCAAGAAAACAACAGAAGAGAGAGCTCTAGAGCTATCCTGCTGGGACATTCCTCCCTCCCATGAGTATACAGGAAAACCCTTTTCACTTGAAAATGAGCAGATCAGGGCCACAAATCATGTTACCAAAGACAATGAAAGCATGCTATAAAGAGACAAGCACTGCAACCAATTAATTCAAAAGAAGTTGAAGGATATTAAAAACATGACAAAAAACATGACAAAAGCCATGAAATAATCATGTAAATCAGAACTAGAAAAGTAGGAAATGAGGTGATGGGAAAATGCGAGATTTTTAAGGAGAGATGACAGAACTTAGGAGGGAGTTATTTTAAAAAGGAAAAATTATTACAGCAGTGAAGACCAGAAGGAATATAAGAGCAAGTGAACAAGGTGAATGGTACCTTAAGATAAATAGAATGTGAAATGGAAGCAAGGAAATTGCAAAAGAGATATAAAGTTTGATAGGAAGTGATACAGAAGATAGAGGAAGTTTGATGTAAATTATATAAATATGCCTATGTATATAATAAGCATCTTTAAAGGAGAGACCCAAAGCAATGAACAGAAAAATACTGAAAGCCACTATTCAAGAAAGATTTCCTCAAACATAAGAGATTTGAATTTGATATTGAAAAGGCATACCCGATATACCCAGGACAACTACCCAGGTGGCCAACACCCAGGTATACGCTAATATAACTCTAGGACTTTAAAGAAGAAACAAAGTCCTGTGACATACAAGGAAAAGAGCAAATCACTCATAAAGGGAGGAAACTCGGAATGCCATCAGGCTTAAATAGTGTCACTGTACAATGGTTAACATAGGATACTACAGCTATTCTGTCTTTTAGTATAAAGGTCCATAAGCATACTGGTATAAACATGCAAGAACTCAAGGAATGTTATTCCCATTAGTGTTTTAAGGAGTTTATAGGGGAATTAGGTTCAGATTAACAATCCAAAACTCACATGTATGCATATACAGAGTATATTAAACATATTGTGTATTAAACATATATTAAACAAAAACATATTGATCATACTATCAGTAGCTGTAAAAGAAGGTATATATCCATATATTATATTACAATAGATCGTGTCTTAATATTGGACATATTTGTACCACCACTTCTACCCCTTTCATAGATAAATGCTAGTGCATGTTGGAGAAGGCAATGGCACCCCACTCCAGTACTCTTGCCTGGAAAATCCCATGGATGGAGGAGCCTGGAAGGATGCAGCCCATGGGGTTGCGAAGAGTCGGACACGACTGAGCGACTTCACTTTCACTCTTCACTTTCACGCATTGGAGAAGGAAATGGCAACCCACTCCAGTGTTCTTGCCTGGAGAATCCCAGGGACAGAGAAGCCTGGTGGGCTGCCGTCTATGGGGTCGCACAGAGTCAGACACGACTGAAGCGAATTAGCAGCAGCAGTGCATGTGCATGCACACACACACATGACTCTGCACATGCACACTTATGAAGGAAAACAGGGTAAAACATAAAATAGTTATCTATATCGAGAGAATGGGCGAGGGGAAAGGGATAGAGGTTGGACTTCCTTGATTATACATTTTTTAAAATATATTTTTTGGTAAATTGAACTTTGAATCCATGTAAATATGTTGCATAATTATAAAACAAAGTTAAATTTTTAGAAAGCAATTCCTAAACCCAAAGTAAGGGGAAAAAAAAGTGATACTAATTGTGTGCAGGAGGAGAAGGGGACGACCGAGGATGAGATGGCTGGATGGCATCACGGACTCGATGGACGTGAGTCTGAGTGAACTCTGGGAGATGGTGATGGACAGGGAGGCCCGGCGTGCTGCGATTCATGGGGTCGCAAAGAGTCGGACACGGCTGAGCGACTGAACTGAACTGAACTGAATTGTGTACTGTCAGTTGTATACCTACCTAGGGAGGAGCTAGTTCAAGTGACTAAATGATGTGATTTTCTGTTCCTTGTGCTTACAGTGGAGACATAACAGAAAATTATCCTACCACATTGGAAAACATTTTGGCAGTCCCTTAAAATGTTAAAGTAAACATACAGTTACCATAGACACTGCAATTCCATTCCTAGTTATGTGCCCAAGAGAAATTAAAACATATTCACAAAGTAACCTATACATAAATATTCATAGGATCATTATTCATAATAGTAAACAAAGCTGAAAAACTCAAATGCCTCTCAAATTATGAATGGAGAAACAAAACATGATATATCCATGCAATACAAGACAATATTACTTGGCAATAAGAAGTAATGAAATACTGATACATGCTACAACATGGATGAACATTAAAAATATTATGTTAAGATAAATAAGCCAATCATAAAAGATCACATAGTGTATTATTTCATTTACATGAAATGGCCAGAATAGAAAATGAAAGTTGATTAGTGGTTGCCAGAGCTTGGGGTGGGGGCGGGGGCGGTGGCATGGATGGGAATGTCTGCTAATGGGTATGGGTTTCTTTTTGTGGTGATAAACATGTTCTGAAGTTAGTAGTGGTAATGGTTACAACTGTGACTATACTAAAAAACCACTGAATTCTCTACTTTAAAAGGGAGAATTTCATAAGTGAAATTATCTCAATAAATTTAAATTTTTTAAAATGGAAATTTAAGGGCAAAAGAATGAAAAAAGAAATTTTAAAGCTCATTTGTAACTGTTTGCTTTGTGGTATTGATATTGTTATCCTGAGTATTTACTTACATTGATGCTCTTAACTGGGGTTTTTGGCCAAGTGAAAGGAGATATGGAGGTAAGATTGGAGAGGGTAAACAGAAATCCTACATTAATTTCCTGGCTTTGAATTGGAAGTTTAAGTTTGAGTTATTGAAAAAATGCCCTAGTGCTGTCTGTTTTAAAGGCCTAGAAAAGACTTAAATGATCAACTCAGTAACAGTAGACACCCTTAGCATTTGTGGGGGTTTTTTCAGTACCATTTTCCACATTTCCATAAAGTGAACCATGACTCACTGAAGAAAAGATGAATGCCAGGTGTGGGGCAGGAAATATAAAAATGAGTCTGGAACATTTTGTCCTTGTATCAAGTAAGGAAAGTGATCAAAGACTACAGGATATTGTCAAATAGTCTAAAGACTAACTGAAAGAGAATCCCACTGGTTAATACTGAGCTAATTGGAGCATTATATTGATTGAAACACATCAAACGTTAAAATTAATGAGTTCATGATACTAAGCAATCAGATTTCTTAGTTACCATTTGGAGGTTACAGGGGAACCAACTAGTGTAATAAATGTCTGCTTCCCTGGTGGCTCAGAGGTTAAAGTGTCTGCCTACAATGCAGGAGACCTGGGTTCGATCCCTGGGTCGGGAAGATCCCCTGGAGAAGGAAATCGCAACACACTCCAGTATTCTTGCCTGGAGAATCCCATGGATGGAGGAGCCTGGTGGGCTACAGTCCACTGGGTCGCAAAGAGTTGGACACAACTGAGCGACTTCACCCATTACCTAACAATTATTACCTAATGGTTGATTCTTGCCTCATCATACCATCACCTACTGGCTCATTTTTGAGCAAATCCTTGACATATCATTTCATCACTAAATTTTTCAGTAGATATTTAGCTGAAAGTTAGACTGAAAGTCTAGCACAAAGACTTTTTAACATAACTCAATACCGTTGTTAAGCCTAAAAACAATTAATAGTAATTTCTTAATTATCCAGTCACTATTCAAATTTGTATTTTTGAAAACTAATAATTAATGGGAAATAGTCAAGAATTTATTCTGTGCTTTGATATATGAACTATATCCCAAGGTAACCAAATAGTTGAGGAGATGTTTCTTTTTGTAGAACTATTACAGTTAGTAAGTGAAGAAAGATTGTAAATTACCAGGGAATCCCAAGAAGGATTGTAATATTGCCATTTTGCAACTGCACATGAATTAGTTCACCTAGGCAATGATCATCATTTCTGACTAACATAAAAAGACATTTAGACATTAAATGCTTCCTGCTGGAAGAACACAACATCACTTATGAAGTTTTCTTGCCAAAAAATCAAACTTGAATCTGATCAAGACTCTAGATCTAACTATCAATTAACAGGAAATAAAGAGGACAGAGTAACATGTTAACCCCACAAGAATGCAGATGGTAAATTCAAGCCTACAGGACATGACCCAGTTTCTTCAGCCACAGAAAATTGCAAGGGGAAAGAACATGTGTAAGGGGAACATAGATCAAAAGAAGTCTAACAGACTTCTCAACCAATCAAAATGATTATACTTTATTTGCATCTCGATTCCAGCAAACTGAAGGCAAAAAAGGACAACTGGAAAAATTTGAACAGTGACTAGGTACTTTGATAATATTAAGGAGTTATTGTTCATTGTTTTTAGGTTTAATAATGATATTGAGGTTGGATTTTTAAAAATTTATGTTTTTAGTGATATATACTGACATTCTTCATGATGAAATTATAAATGATATCAGGGATTGCTCAGAAAGATCTGGGCCATGATGGTGGTACACATGAGATAAGAATTACCCATTAGTTGCTAAGTGGAAGCTGAGTAATGAGTGTTCATTATACCAGCCATTCTCAAAAGTGTGGTTGCTGGACCAGAAGCTTTAACACCACCTGTGAACTTGTTAGAATGCAAGTACTTTGGCCTCACCCTAGATCTACTAAATCAGAGAGACTGGGGTGGAGCTCAGCAATTTATTTTAACAATCCCTCTTCAGTTCAGTTCAGTTGCTCAGTCGTGTCTGACTCTGCGACTCCGTGGACTCTAAGTAATTCTATAATAATACACATTAAAGTTTGAGAACCACTGCTTTATATTACTCTTCCTAATATACTTTATTTGAAATTCTAATAAGACGTTTCAAAGAAAAAGCTTGATGAATGTAAGAAAAAATATATATAACAAAGAGAAGCTAGTTTAGAGGATAAAGCAAAGGTCGTGTAATTTTCTCAAGCGTTAGCAAATGAATTGTCATGGTATTAACAGTGAGCCAGCAGCTAATGATAGTCTTAAAGGAAATCATGGGTTTTGCTTTTCTTTTAGAATAGTGTCTCTACATTAAAATCACCTAGAGAACTTTTAAGAACATACCCAGGCTCCACTCAAATTCTAGGTTTAGTTGGTTGCATTTCTGGGTTTTGGTTTTTTTTTTTTTTAAAGCTCCCCAGATAATTCTAATGTACAACCAGAGTTCAGAACCAGTGTCCTAACTTTACAATGCTTAAGATTCTTGAAGTGCTTGTTAAAAGTTTCCTGAACGAACGTAATGTCCATTGACATAAGAATGGATAAAGATGTGTTTATCTATCTGTCATCTATATATCTATCTATATACACAATGGAATACTACTGCTGCTGCTGCTGCTAAGTCGCTTTAATCGTGTCCGACTCTGTGCAACCCCATAGGCGGCAGCCCACCAGGCTCCTCCGTCCATGGATTTTCCAGGCAAGAGTACTGGAGTGGGGTGCCATTGCCTTCTCCAATGGACTACTACTCAGCCATAAAAATGAGCAAAATAATGCCATTTGCAGAAACATGGATGCAACTAGAGATTATTATACTAAGAGATTATTATACTAAGTGAAGTAAGTCAGGAAGGAAAGACAAATACTGTATGATATCATTTATATGTGGAATCTAAAATACGGCACAAATGAACATATCTACGAAACAGAAGCAGGTTCACAGAGAACCAGCTTGTGGTTGCCAAAGGTGGGGAGGGGGGGAGAGGGAAGAACCGGGAGTTTGGAGTTGACAGCTGCAAACTATTACATTTAGAATGGATAAACAAGAAGGTCCTACTGTATAGCACAGAGAACTATATTCAGTATGCCATGATAAACCATAATCAAAATGAATATTAAAAATAGAGTGAATATGTATAACTGAATCACTTTGCTGTACAGTAGAAATTAACACAGCATTGCAAATCAACTGTATTTTAAAGAATAGACTAACAAGAAAAAGTTTCTTGGTCCTCTTGCCTCTTAGATTCAATAGGATGATATAGAGCATATAATTGGCATTTCTAACAAGATGACAGATGATATAGATGGTGCTGGCTTGAGCACATTTTGAATAACACTGCCTTCAAAGAAGGGGTAGTTATCAAAGAAAGAGATAAGCATAAGTGAGAGGGATAATCTTCAGGGTTCTTGCTGTTGCCGCTGCTGCTGCTGCTGCTGCTAGCATCAGTAAATTACATCCAGAGAGACTGCCTAGTTTCTTTCTCATGGTTAGAAATGCAAATATGCATCCAGTGTTCCATGGCTTATTTGGAGAAGAAAAGATACTTAGAGCTTTGAATCTCTTTGAAAGCACAAATGACAAAGGGAATGCAGCCAGTATTTTATAGAAATTTTAAATGGAATATAACTTATAAAAATTTTGAATCTCTATGTTGCACACCTGAAGCTAATATTAAGTTAGTAAGATTTTTCTGGGTGGTTGGTTTTTGGGTATTTTTAAAATCATAGTAAGAGTGGAAGAATCGAAAGAAAGTATAAGTAAATTTAGCCAAATCATCCTTTCAGTAAGTGTATATTTCATCTGAAGAATGAAAGAAAATGCATATAATATCATTTTTGTAAAAGTTTTTTTTCTTACTATCTCATTCACACTGACACGCACAAGAGTTTTTCATCCAGTTGATGCTTATTGATTTTGCTAGATTGCTTTCTCAAACAGATTCTATAAAATGTCATACTGCACCGTGAATAAAAAAAGGAAAAATCTATTTACTTGTATTTTCATGGTTTAAGATGTATTAGAGATGCTTTAGTCACATTGTGTGTTTAGTTTCAATATGACAATTACTAAAATACTGTAGTAAAATTTTAGGTGTAGGGACTGTAGAAATCCTTATGAATTAATAGTAAGATGTCTTTATTTTTTTCCCTCTGGAATGTTTGTATTTACCCATTGAGTATTAACTGCTTAAAAGTGAATCAAATGATGCAAATCGAAATGGTGTGAGTGTTCTACAGTTCTTAAGAGATTTTATACTCTTATCACATCATGTATTCTACTATGTACTTAGAAAAAAAAATCATGTCTTTATCTTCCACTCAGTACACTATCATTTTATTAAGAAAAATATTCCTTATTAATTCTGCAATAAAGACATGTTCTTTTAAAAAATCATCTTACTATGTTAACATATGCCCAATTTAAAACTTCTTTAAACTATTTTAAAATAATTTGATTCTGTTATGTTCTTTCTTCCCCAGTGGTCATATGCTTTAGAAAAACCCAACACTGGTAGCATATTTAATATTGCATGGTCAATTGATGGCACCCAGATTGCTGGAGCCTGTGGAAATGGACACGTTGTTTTTGCACATGTGGTGGAGCAACGCTGGGAGTGGAAGAATTTTCAAGTAACATTAACTAAAAGAAGGACCATGCAGGTATGATTATGTTTCATAGTTGATTAAATCTGCTTCCTCCCCCCAACATATTCAGTTTACAATACAGAATATGGAATTATCTTTGTTTGTTATGGTATCATTGACTTGAGGGACATGAGTTTGAGCAAGCTCCAGGGATTGGTGATGAACAGGGAAGTCTGGTGCTACAGTTCATGGGTCGCAAAGAGTTGGACATAACTGAGTGACTGAACTGAACTGATTATATTTAAATCATGTTTATTAAAATTCAATCATATTAGAAAGATACTAATTATACCATTAGTATAGAGCATGAAATGTTCCCTTGGTATCTCTAATTTTCTTGAAGAGATCTCTAGTCTTTTCCATTCTGTTTTTTCCTCTATTTCTTTGCATTGATTGCTAAGGAAGGCTTTCTTATCTCTCCTTGCTATTCTTTGGAACTCTGCATTCAGATCCTTATATCTTTCCTTTTCTCCTTTGCTTTTCACTTCTCTTCTTTTCTGAATTCTATGTCTGAATTCAGTCATAAAACACAGAATAACATATGTGAAATACCTGGCAAAGTTCTTAGTGTGAACTAATGAATGACTCAATCCGCAATTCTCAACAAAATCCACACACATCTCTTTAAACTACAGCCCACTCCCTCTTAAACAGGAATTCTATTTTGGTAGTTAGGGGTGGGGGAGAATGGCCAGTTTTGTGTTTTTGAGCTCCAGAGGATTCTGATGTGTGTCCAGATGGGATGGAAAAGAGTAAATTTGTCCCCTTCTAAGTTCAGAGCAGCACTTTGTCCAGTCTTGATTTCCATGGTGGAAGAATAAGGCTCATGGATTTTAGCCAGTGGTTCAGTATCAGGCTTTCCTGGTGCCTCAGAGGTTAAAGCTTCTGCCTGCAATGTGGGAGACCTGGGTTCAATCTCTGGGTCGGGAAGATCCCCTGGAGAAGGAAATGCCAACCCACTTCCGTATTCTTGCCTGGAGAATCCCATGGATGGAGGAGCCTGGTGGGCTACAGTCCATGGGGTCGCAAAGAGTCGGACACGACTAAGCGATTTCACATTCACGTTCTCTTCTTTTCACAGCTATTTGTAAGGCCTCCCCAGACAGCCATTTTGCTTTTTTGTATTTCTTTTCCATGGGGATGGTCTTGATCCCTGTCTCCTATACAATGTCATGAACCTCCTTTCATAGTTCATCAGGCACTCTATCAGATCTAGTCCCTTAAATCTATTTCTCACTTCCACTATATAATCATAAGGGATTTGATTTAGGTCATACCTGAATGGTCTAGTGGTTTTTCCCACTTTGTTTAATTTGAGTCTGAATTTGGCAATAAGGAGTTCATGATCTGAGCCACAGTCAGCTCCTGGTCTTGTTTTTGCTGACTGTATAGAGCTTCTCCATCTATGGCTACAAAGAATATAATCAGTCTGATTTCGGTGTTGACCATCTGGTGATGTCCATCACCAGAAGATGTAGAGTCTTCTCATGTGTTGTTGGAAGAGGGTGTTTGCTATGACCAGTGCGTTCTTTGCCCTACTTCATTCCGTACTCCAAGGCCAAATTTGCCTGTTACTCCACGTGTGTCCTGACTTCCTACTTTTGCATTCCAGTCCCCTATAATGAAAAGGACATCTTTTTTGGGTGTTAGTTCTAAAAGGTCTTGTAGGTCTTCATAGAACCGTTCAACTTCAGCTTCTTCAGTGTTACTGGTTGGGGTGTAGGCTTAGATTATGGTGATATTGGATGGTTTGCCTTGGAAATGAACAGAGATCATTCTGTCATTTTTGAGATTGCATCCAAGTACTGCATTTCACACTCTTTTGTGGACCACGATGGCTGCTCCGTTTCTTCTAAGGGATTTCTGCCAGCAGTAGTAGATATAATGGTCATCTGAGTTAAATTCACCCATTCCAGTCCATTTTAGTTCGCTGATTCCTAGAATGTTGACGTTCACTCTTGCCATCTCCTATTTGACCACTTCCAATTTGCCTTGATTCATGGACCTGACATTCCGGGTTCCTATGCAATATTGCTCTTTACAGCATCAGACCTTGCTTCTATCACCGGTCACATCCACAACTGGGTATTGTTTTTTCTTTGGCTCCATCCCTTCATTCTTTCTGGAGTTATTTCTCCACTGATCTTCAGTAGCATATTGGGCACCTACCAACCTGGGGAGTTCCCCTTTCAGTATCCTACCATTTTGCCTTTTAATACTGTTCATGGGGTTCTCAAGGCAAGGTCAGGAAGCAACAGTTAGAACTGGACTTGGAACAACAGACTGGTTCCAAATAGGAAAAGGAGTACATCAAGGCTGTATATTGTCACCCTGCTTATTTAACTTATATGCAGAGTACATCATGAGAAACTCTGGGCTGGAAGAAGCACAAGCTGCAATCAAGATTGCCAGGAGAAATATCAATAACCTCAGATATGCAGATGACACCACCTAGGCAGAAAGTGAAGAGGAACTAAAAAGCCTCTTGATGAAAGTGAAAGAGGAGAGTGAAAGAGTTGGCTTAAACCTCAACATTCAGAAAACTAAGATCATGGCATCTGGTCTCATCAGTTCAGTTCAGTTCAGTCACTCAATCTTGTCCAACTGTTTGTGACCCCATGAATCGCAGCACACCAGGCCTCCCTGTCCATCACCATCTCCTGGAGTTCACTCAGACTCACATCCATCGAGTCCATGATGCCATCCGGCCATCTCATCCTCGGTCGTCCCCTTCTCCTCCTGTCCCCAATCCCTCCCAGCATCAGAGTCTTTTCCAGTGAGTCAACTCTTTGCATGAGGTAGCCAAAGTACTGGAGTTTCAGCTTTAGCATCATTCCTTCCAAAGAAATCCCAGGGTTGATCTCTTTCAGAATGGACTGGTTGGATCTCCTTGCAGTCCAAGGGACTCTCAGGAGTCTTCTCCAACACCACAGTTCAAAAGCATCAATTTTTTGGTGCTCAGCTTTCTTCACAGTCCAACTCTCACATCCATACATGACCACAGGAAAAACCATAGCCTTGACTAGATGGACCTTAGTCGGCAAAGTAATGTCTTTGCTTTTGAATATACTGTGTAGGTTGGTCATAACTTTTCTTCCAAGGAGTAAGCATCTTTTAATTTCATGGCTATAATCACCATCTGCAGTGATTTTGGAGCCCCTAAATAAAGTCTGACACTGTTTCCACTGTTTCCCCATCTATTTCCCATGAAGAGGAGCTAAAAAGCCTCTTGATGAAAGTGAAAGAGGAAAGCATCAAAGCACTGCAGATGGTGATTATAGCCATGAAATTAAAAGATGCTTACTCCTTGGAAGAAAAGTTATGACCAACCTACACAGTATATTCAAAAGCAAAGACATTACTTTACCGACTAAGGTCCGTCTAGTCAAGGCTATGGTTTTTCCTGTGGTCATGTATGGATGTGAGAGTTGGACTGTGAAGAAAGCTGAGCACCGAAGAATTGATGCTTTTGAACTGTGGTGTTGGAGAAGACTCCTGAGAGTCCCTTGGACTGCAGGGAGATCCAACCAGTCCATCTTAAAAGAGATCAGCCCTGGGTGTTCATTGGAAGGACTGATGCTGAAGCTCAAACTCCAGCACTTTGGCCATCTGATGTGGAGAGTTGACTCATTGGAAAAGACTTTGATGCTGGGAGGGATTGGGGGCAGGAGGAGAAGGAGACAACAGAGGATGAGATGGCTGGATGGCATCACCAACTCTGTGGATGTGAGTTTGAGTGAACTCCGAGAGTTGGTGATGGACAGGGAGGCCTGGCGTGCTGTGGTTCATGGTGTCGCAAAGAGTCAGACAGGACTGAGTGACTGAACTGAACTGAATTGAAGCTTCTTAAGGGCATGGATCTCCGTATGGTGCCTAGCCCAGTGCCTCACATGTAATAAGAGCTTGACAAATATTTTAAAAGTTAGTTGATGAAAGGTAGGAGTAGCCAAAGATGATGTGTTCATGGCAAACCAGCTGCCAAAGTAAAGGGAGCTCTACCTTCTTCCCTTTCTTTCTGGTGTCCTTATCAGTTGCCTCTATCTTCAGTGTTCAGAATTTAGATGATTGTAATAACTATAAAAATTTGAAAACATACCTTGTGATTTCTTGACTGGATCTGTTCAAGTATTCTGTAGGCTGAGTATCCAGATTTTAAAATTTGGACAGTAGGGTCATTAGTGATAATAATTAGGTAACTTATACGTTTTCTTTATTCTACTTTCTTATTTAAAAAATTTTAAACTTATAGAGAATTTAAAACACCCAAAAATAGAGACAATAATATAATGAATCTCTTTGTACTCATCTCCCAGCCGCAACAACCCTCTGCCCATGATCAAGCCTGCCCCATTCATGTCCATATGTACTTTTCTCCTGCCCCAGTTATTTTGAAGAAAATTTAGATATCATTTCAACTGCAAGAATTTCAATATATACAACTAAAAGATAAGGACTGTTTTTTTTTTTACATACCCACAATACCGTTGTATCTTAAAAATACTAATTCCTTAATATTATCAAAGGAATATCTAAAATCAAATTTTCAATTGTTTACTCCACATCACATTTTTAAAGGTTTGTTTTTGTTTGAATTAGGATCCAAAATGGTTTACATGTTACAATTCATTGATATATGTTTTAAGTATCTTTTAGTCTATAGATAACCCTTCCATCTTTATTTTTTCCCCCTGCAGTTTATCTGTTGAAGACACCAAATTAATTGTTTGTCTCCAGAGTCTGGACTTTTGCTGACAGTATCCCCATGGTTTGGTTTAACGTACTTCTCTGTCTTCTGTATTTCCTGTAAATGAGTAGTTAGATCTATTTGATAGTATAAATATATATTTTTGTTAGTTAGCCTGGGAACCAAGACATTATTTATAGTTTTGTGTCTGTGATAAGGAATGCATTGTGAGTTCTAGTCAGCTGACTTGGGGACACAGTTTTATTCATATAGGGCATGCTGCTGCTAAGTCGCTTCAGTCGTGTCCAACTCTGTGCAGCCCCATAGATGGCAGCCCACCAGGCTCTGCCATCCCTGGGATTCTCCAGGCAAGAACACTGGAGTGGGTTGCCATTCATGTCAAACTCTCTGTGACCCCATGGACTATAGCCTTCTAGGTTCCTCTGTCGATGGGATTTCCCAGGCAAGAATACTGGAGTGAATTGCCATTTCCTTCTCCAGTGCGTGAAAGTGAAAAGTGAAAGTGAAGTCGCTCAGTTGTGTCTGACTCTTTGCGACTCTATGGACTGCAGCCTACCAGGCTCCTCCGTCCATGGGATTTTCTAGGCAAGAGTACTGGAGTGGGCTGCCATCGCTGCTTTGGGTATCTACAAATTGCTCAGGAGTGACCCGGAGAAGGCAGTGGCAACCCACTCCATTACTCTTGCCTGGAAAATCCCATGGACAGGGGAGCCTGGTGGGCTGCAGTCCATGAGGTCGCTAAGAGTCAGACATGACTAAGCGACTTCACTTTCAATTTTCACTTTCATGCATTGGAGAAGGAAATGGCAACCCACTCCAGTGTTCTTGCCTGGAGAATCCCAGGGATGGCAGAGCCTGGTGGGCTGCCATCTATGGGGTTGCACATAGTCGGACACAATGAAGCAACTTAGCAGCAGCATGCCCTATATGAATAAAACTGTGTCCCCAAGTCAGCTGACTAGAACTCACAATGCATTCCTTATCACAGACACAGTACTATAAATAATGTCTTGGTTCCCAGGCTAACTAACAAAAATATATATTTATACTATCAAATAGATCTAACTACTCATTTACAGGAAATACAGAAGATTGGGGCTAGCTAATATAATATTGCCTTAATTTCAGAAATGCCCCAAGATGAGAATATATTTAAAAAGAGAAATTTTTCTTTCATAAAAAAAGGAGTCATCTTAGAATTAGAGGATTTTTACATCAGATGAGATGAACAGTGAGGTTTTTAAATAGCTTCTCTAAACTGAATTGTCTTTATACTTAAAATAATGTTTAGAAATAATCTTTCAAAGCTTTAGAAGCAGAACACTATTTTTACTTTTGTAAAAGGATCTTCCTCTCAATGACTCTAAGACATTTATATTGCATTTTTGCTAGGCTGGGTCTATCCATAGTTTTTTTTTTTTTTTTTTTTTTTAACAACAGTTTCATTTACTCATTTGGTAACCTACTTGCAATGCCTTGAGCTAGGCAATGGGTGATACAGTTTTGAATAAGACAGATTTGGTTCCTGTTCTCATGGGACCTTCTGGATTAATATGTTGAAATTTTTTTTCATAAATTTATCTCAGATTGATTAAATGAAGGTAAAGAATAAAGAAACAAAAGAAATTTATTGGTCCATGTGAAGTCAAGAGATAGACTGATGAGGTGTTATTGGATCCAGAGGCTTAAATAAGGTCAACTGGACTTCCATCCATCACTTTCTCTTCCTGTACTCTCCTTTTTTCTGTATTGGCTTCATTTGTACAAAGGCTGTGTCTCCTTTGGCTTACATTCTACCAGCTTCAAGCCCAACAGAAAGAGTGCTTTTCCCTCTAGCCCCCTAGTAATTTCAGCAGAAGTCTCAGCATTGGATTTCATGGGCCAAGTCTGGGTCAAGTATATTTAGCTGGGAGTTGGAGGGAATGGAATCAACCCCATCAAAACCACTTAGTCACTTAGAATAATGGGTATGGTTCCCCAAAGGAAAACCAAGGCATAATTACTAGAAAAGATAGCATTTGATTCTGGGCAGACAGAAACCAACAGCTATCCATATAGTCTTATCTTTTAGCTACTTAGCAACTATAACTATTAGTTATTGATGACTGCCTAATAAATAAACTTAGTGGTTTAAAACAGCAATATTTATTTTCTCTTAGTTTCTTTGGGTCAAGAATCCAGGCATGGCTTAGTAAATCTTCTGACACAGAGTTTCTCACAAGGCTGCAATTAAGGTGTTGGCCAGGGTTTTTAGTAGCACCTGAAGCATCCTCAACTGGAGAGGACTTGGTTCCAAGCTCACCAATATGGTTGTTGGCAGGCTTCCATTTTTCAAGGGCCGTTGAACTGAGGGCCTCAGTTTCTTGTTGGCAATTGTCTGGAGGCCTCCCTCAGTTCCTTACATGTAGCCTCTCCACTGGGCAGCTCACAACCTGGCAGCTTTGTGAGAGCAGTTGTGAAGGGCACAGAGCGTGTGAGTGAAACATAAATCACAGTTCTTTATAACCTCAACTTAGAAGTGTCATCTCATCATTTTAGCCTTTTTCTGATCATTAGAAGTGAGCTATGAGGTCTAATTCACACACAAGTGGAGAGACTTACATAAGGATGTGAATACCAGTAGGTGGAAATCACTAAACCCTTTACAGTCTAGTCACAACACATATTAATGCTTACCCTTATTCATGTATACGTATAATTCAGAAGTGCTCTACTTAACTAATGCAGCTATTCCATTTGCTTTGGAAAGCAAACCCATCCCCTCTAAAAGATGATAACCTAGACTCATCCAACTCATCTAACTCTTTGGTCTGGAAAACTAAATAAATATGAGTTTTAATTATTCTCCTCCTCCCCATCACCTTCCCAATTTATAATGATGAAGGGAATACAGGGCAGCTGGAATGAAAACAGTTTGGAGAATGGGTGAAGGAAAAAGCACACTGTGACTACAAGGTCCATAACAAAAGCCCAGCTGGCCAGGAATATCCTGAGAATTCTTTGTTTTAGCACTGAAGTAAAAGCGTGGTTAATTTGGCAACTCTAGCTTGCCTTTTGGGGAAGATCTCCCACTTGGAAGGATTTCCTTTCTGGAGTCTGTACATTTTAACAGCACACTTAATGTTGTTAAGATGGAGCCATAGATTCCAATAGGAACAATAGCCACAACTTTTTGTTTGCCTGGTTTAGGGTTTCACAGTTTACTTAGAAGCTTTGTAGACTGTTGATTTGTGTTTCATTAACTCAGAAACCAGAGATCATGTTGAGCCCTAATTGTTAACTCTAGACCTTGACCTGACAGTTGCTACCTGGTAATAGGTTTCATTGCCCTAAGACATTACCTGTCTCCCTGGACCTCGGCTTTTATGTGATACAATAACCAAGAGTGAGAAGGTTTCTTAATTTGTGCCTTGTCTCCAGGCTGAATTCTAGCCATATTTCTTCCCAAAAGGAGAGTAGATGTCTTTGCTGGGAGGAAGGGCCTAGAAGGGAAGAAGGTACAGGTGGAAGAGATGAGGCATTCCTTAGGTCTCAAGTTTCTCATTTGCTCTTTCCTGCCACTGTCACTTGAGCATGGGGCACAGATTTGGCATTTACACAATTTGAACATTGCCATAGTTCAAAATTATTTAATTCTTAGTCACTCTATCTCCTGTAAAGATAAAAGTTAACGAGAGAGTGTTTTTGATGATTAAATGAGATCTTGTATGTAAGACAAAAATATATGGTATCTATTGCTATGGCTATATCTATATTTAGGATTAAATGTGTATTTGGAAATGTGGAAACAGAATTTTCAGACTTAGGTCAGACTGAGGGGGTCAAATATTGTGCTCAGGTGAAAGTATTAGGTGATACAAGTATGAACAGGTTAATTCTGCAGCTGACCTGAATTGAACAGAGCAAATGTGGGTGCATTTTAAAATTCATCACAGGACATTTCTGACGTAGGATTCACCATAACTTTGAAATTATAAGAGCGATTATCAGTGTGTCTTTTGTTTGTTATTATGGCCAGGATGTTTTATTGGTGTTCTAGTGTTCCAGATTCACAAAAAAGATAATTCCCCCACATGAAGCTTTAGACCAATGTGAATTTTAAGAAATCTGTCTGTAATTTGAATAATGACAGAAGCTCATACAATCAGATTTTTTAAATATTGAATTAATTGTCCTAAACCTGTGTTAACAGCCAGTTTATTTCACTGGGTATCATGTTGCTGTAAAGAAACCTCCATATAACTTCCTTTAGAAACTTTTATTTCATTCCATTAGCTTTCAAATGTTTCTAGGAAAGGATGGCATTATGGGTCTTTTTAAAAAGTCTCTGGGAGCTCAGACTTCTGGTGAAAATGGTGTCATCAGTTCATATTTGGAAGGATAAGGCATACATTTGGCTCCAGGGAGATCAATAATTTATGAAATATATTTTTAAAAGATTTATCTGGACTCAAAAATAGGATAAACATCTCTGTGGGCCAGAAATGGAATAAAGAAGCAGAGTATGGCGTGAAGTCTCCAACCTGCTTGACTCCTGGTCCAGAAGTGGGGAGGCAGAAGCAGAGCTGAGAGGGCCTCCTGCAGACTAATGGAGCAGAAAGGACTCGAAGATTAGGGACCTGATCCAGGTCTCTTAAATCAAAGCCTGGGGCCTGGCGTTAGCTCTCTTCTCCCCTCCTGAAAGAAAAACCTAGAACACTGTAGGCTTTAAAGAGAGACCCACAGGGTCACCACCTTCAGTCATGGCCCTCTTGGTTCTAGGGGGCCCGTCACTTAGATCTAGAGTTGTGCAGTACACACCTACCTGCAGCACCTACCTGTGGTCTTGCAGACAGAGCGTAGCCTTTTCACTGAAAGTACAGTTCACATTTTTGTCCTAAGTAAAAACTGAATGACTCCTGAGGCCAGTGTTTCTCCTTCAGCCTTCATAAGTAGAAGCGTTTTTCTTCATTATGCCAAGAATATCTGGGTCTGGGGGTCATATAGGTGTCTCCTAACCCCTCATTTGAACTGTGGTGTTGGAGAAGACTCTTGAGAGTCCCTTGGACTGCAAGGAGATTCGACCAGTCCATTCTGAAGGAGATCAACCCTGGGATTTCTTTGGAAGGAATGATGCTAAAGCTGAAACTCCAGTACTTTGCCACCTCTTGCGAAGAGTTGACTCATTGGAAAAGACTCTGATGCTGGGAGGGATTGGGCGCAGGAGGAGAAGGGGACAACAGAGGATGAGATGGCTGGATGGCATCACTGACTCAATGGACGTGAGTCTGAGTGAACTGCAGGAGTTGGTGATGGACAGAGAGGCCTGGCGTGCTGCGATTCATGGGGTCACAAAGAGTCGGACACGACTGAGCAACTGAACTGAACTGAACCCCTCATTGCTGAACCCAGACCACAGTAACTTCTTCCCTAAAGGATTCCAGCTCCTTTGAAGCACCTGCTATCAGACTACTACTCCCTTTTCAGTCATTTCCCACATTCATCTAAGAGTGAAGCAAATGTTATCAGTTCTTTTTCTTTCTTTTTATTAAGACTTTAAAAAAAAGTCCCAAAGATAAGGACTATTTTTATTTTAACATAATCATGGTAAATATTTCACATTTCTCTAGTTGTCTCCTAAGTCTGTCCCATGTCTTTAGCTGTTTTCTAATACATACATTTATGGTTGGTTGGTTTGTGTTAGGAAACAAAGTCCCGCATTACATTTAGTTCATTTTTCTCTTCAGTCTTTTAAAATCTGGATCAATTCCTCATCATTTATGTATTTGTTTGTTTGTTTAAGAAACCAAGTCATTTGCTCTTTTGGATTTCCCACATTATTCTGTTTGCATCCTTGTGGTATGAGTACATGTGACATTTTTATTTAGCTCCTGTATTTCCTGTATACTCGTGATTAGATTTAGAGCCTTGATAAATATATAAAGAATACTTTGTACATGATGCTATGTACTTCCTGTTGCCTTGAGACACATATGTCTTCTTATCTCTCTCTTAACTATGATGAGATTGATCAGTGTGTTTAGGTGTTATAAGTCTGATTCACCTGTCATATAGTTTTCCATTAGGTTTTTACTTTAATATTTTTAGCAGTCAAGGATGGTACTTATTTAGAATTGTGTCTTATCAGGAGTTGCATCTTGTGATTCTATCATTCCTTCTGCATTTGTTAGCCAAAATCCTTCTGTAATAGACTTTGCCTAATCAACTATTTGTCACCCTGAAGTAAGACAAATTCTGATTATTTTCCTTTATTTATCAGTTTTCAAATAATGAGTTCATTTCCTGGCATTCCCAACGAGTTTCTCTGTTGGTGTTGATGATGATGTTATTATAAACTTGCAGATTTAAAAATTTTGGTATATTTCAATCCATTGCAGTCATTATTCTCTTTAATGCTCAAATGGTTCCATCTTTGCCCAGTTGACTCCTGTGTTCATTTGGGATGATTTCAGTAGCTTGCTTGCATTTCTGATAAGATGTTCTAGGTTTTTTATACATTTCCTATTCCAAACTTGGAATCAGCCATTTTTTAAAGAAGGCTTTGTTCCTTTTGGAGGGGAATGCTACCTAGATACCATGATCCAAGTTCTAGGTATGCTCATTGCTATTGGTTTGTTCCTTACTCCTAGATAAAATATACTTTTTGAACAATAAAAATATATCATGAGTATGTACTGAGCTTTCAAGTTCAAATTCAAGATTATGGCATTTTACTTCTGATTTGTTTTATTTGCAGTACTTTTCTCTTACAAGAAAATTTTTGTTCCTAAAGACATTAATATATTCTAGAATATACCCTAAAATATAATTTAAAATAATAATCTCAATATTATTGCTGAATATTGTTTTACATTTTTTGTTTTTTTAATATGAATAAATCTATATATCTTCATAGCCTTCCCTTTATAAGATAAAAGGTATCATACTATACATACTATTTGCATCTTGCACTTCTTATTTTACAATGTATTGTGGAGATCACTCCGTAGACATTACTCAGTCCTTTTTATAGCTATGTGTTATTCTACTCTGTGAATGTAGTTTATTCAGCCTATCCCTTATTGATACACACATGGGTTGTTTCCAGTCTTTTGCTATTACCAGTAATGATGTATGTAGTAAGAGCCTATTTGTATGTTATTTCATAATTTTGCCTGTTTATTTTGGTATAGAATTCTAGAAGTAAGATTGCTAGGTCAAGGATTATGTGTGTATATAATTCTGCTATCTCTTGGCATGGTGATGACTAATAGGAATAGGAGTTAGGGAATAGGTAATAAAAATATATGCCTTATAAGTACTTTGAGGAAGTACTTGTAAGAAGTTTGACTTTATCTTCCTATTTTTTTCCATAGCCTTTTATTCTTCATTAATACTATAATTGTCATATCAATTTAGAAAGATGATAATATTTTGATGGAAATTTAGAGAAGTATTAACTTCTAGGTATAATTAATCTCTTTCAATTTTTTACCTCTTTATTTAATATCTTCTGGTATTAACCGGAGATTTCATAAATTTGTCTTGCCCAATGTATTTTTTAATTTGTTGTAGGTTATCTGTCAATTTCAAAATTTTTGGCTGGTATTGCCAAACTTTAAAATCCTTGTAAACTTTATTCAGTCAACAAACTTTTATAACAGTTTTGATTATCATCGGCGCATCTCTGTTGGTTGGTGCTTAGTTTTCTTATATGTTATCTCTGTGTTTTTACATATGGAAACATTTTCCACCCCTCTGTATAGGTTGGCTTCTTCACTATGCAGTCAGTTTCTTTACTAACACCTCCTACTCCACTTTTGATTTTTGAAGTTATTATATCTCTTTTTTAGAACTTAAATTTTAAAGTATAACCTAGCCATAGAAAGAGGAATTCTCACTATTTTGAGCAGAAATCATCTGATCTCTTTCCAGCTCCTATAGGCTATACTTCTTTGACTATATACTTCACTGTTCTAACACTGTACCACTGGTACATCATACACGTTGGCTTTCAGATTAAAAATCTCTATAGACCATTTTCTACTAATTTCTAACTTTTCTGTATCTATACTTTTGTTGGTCAATTTTTGTACCCAAATATGATATCGTATGCCTGGTTCCTATTAAATTCTTCTTTCTATGGTTAGATAGCAAGAATGCCTTTTAATTTTTTTTCTTTTTGGGTGTGTTTCAGAATCTTGCTAACTTATCTAAGTAAAAGTTTGATGTATTTTAATGTTGTTCGTTGGTATTTCCTTTTTCCTTGTTTAGGTTCGTAATGTTCTTAATGATGCAGTGGATTTACTGGAATTCCGTGATAGAGTCATTAAAGCCTCTTTGAACTACGCACACTTAGTTGTTTCAACATCTCTTCAGTGTTATGTGTTCTCGTAAGCATCTTGCATTTCTTTAAAATCTAGAGTTTTGTCTATGAAAAAAAAATTATTTTCCAGCTGTCATATTAACGTGGTTTGGCTTAAACTTAACTTTCTCAAAAACGTCACCTATCTTGAACTTACTCCTAACTGAAGAGTGATAAAAAGTGAGCTATGAGCAGAGAAAATAGATATAATAGTTGTGCATCAAAGGTTAATAATCACTTTTATAACACAAAATACCTTCTCTGGGATAATGCTTGCTCTTATTTTACTCATAGCTCAAGGACTTTGGTATACTTTTATTTCAAAGCCCAGAGAAGTTTAGAAGCATCTGATAAATGGTATGAAAAGGAATCACCTAACCACTGGCAGAGAGGACAGCTTACAGCCTGACAGCAGGCTGAAAGATGTTCAGTAAAGACACAAGGAGGTGTTCAGGCTTAATATCATAGCCCAGGGTAATCATAAATGTTCATATTGATAGTCCAGAGTTGTCCAGAAATGATGAAAGAAAATATTCAGTATACTTTATATTGGGCTTCCCCGGTGGGAAATTGCAAAATTACTGAAATTTAAGACATAATGTTTGAATCTGAAAGATTGATATCATTATTACTTGTATTAGAGAGGTTGCCTTTTAAAATATTTACCGAAGGTTTAGAAGCTGTTATTTAATTTTTTTCTCAGTCTACCTTTCTCACACCAGTTAATACGTATCAAAATATTAAATTGCTTTTCTTTTCTGATTTAACATTTCTTCCCCTCTCTTGTTGGCAAGACATTCACTAAGGTACAAAATAT
Source organism: Ovis canadensis (assembly GCF_042477335.2). Taxonomy (NCBI): domain Eukaryota; kingdom Metazoa; phylum Chordata; class Mammalia; order Artiodactyla; family Bovidae; genus Ovis; species Ovis canadensis. The sequence goes on from NC_091245.1 coordinate 230,249,063, forward strand.
TTATTAAAGTGGAAATGAAGTAGTACTGAGAGCCATCATACCAAAATATATTTCATTAAATTATTATAAAAATACCTGGTATTTTAGATAATAACAACCATTCTTTACTGAGCACTGTTATACTATCTTTTATGTTCATGATCTGATTTACTCTGTGTGTTGAATATTATTATTATTCCCATTTTACAAAGTGAAGAAACTGAAGGATGCAGAGGTAATTAAATATTAATAATACCCTGGGCCAAACTACTTAACTTCTTTACTAAAGGAAGAGCTGAGATTTGAATCCAAGTTCCTAATCACTGTTGTTCCTTTTTTAGTAATAAAAATATAATTTAAAAAATAAACCTGCAAACAATATACTGGTTTATATGGAAAGAAGTTCCAAAGAAAATCACATATGAGCATTCTATGTTAAATTTTCACTTGATTTCTCAAATAGTTATATAGAAAATTCCCTTCTGATCAACATTTAGTTTAAGGAGTTTATATCTCCATGACATGTGTATGTATCTTAGTTGTCAAGAATCTCAGATATTTTGTAAGGGGACACGGGAAAAAACCCTCATACTCACTGTTCTTTTTAGCTCTCTTGCCAAAGAATGAAGGTTAATTCTAATGACTGCATAAATGAAGCGTGTGTGATATTTTTTCTAAACTACAAAAGTACATAGCTTTATCATACCTGTGAACCTCAGACTTGCTAATTATTAGTAGCAGTTTATTCACTATTTGGCTTTATGCATGCATTTACTTACTGAAATGGGTATCAGGCTCTGCATTAGCCACAATTAATTTCAAGCAATGTGCCTGCTTACTGCAACCTTTCCCTTCCCCCATCTTCTGGATCTGCATATGAGATTTAAAGAATTAGATTTAAAGAATTAGTTCTATGAAAGTAATTGAAAGAAGTTTAGAATATATAGGAATAATAAAACATTTTAAACTATCAAGCAACTTTGATTATTTGAGGATGAGATTTTCAGTTTGTAATGTCCTTTCTGCCCATCCCTATCTTTGAATTAAACTACATCATGAAACTCATAGGAGTTATTTGTTCATTTGTTTTATCCACTTGTTCAGTAAGCATAGTCATAGCTTACTTGTATATAGAATTTTACAGTTACAGACTGTTTCACAGAAATCTTCATTTGCTCAACACTTACACTGGGAGACCAATAGGAAAAGTGATCATGTTATTGTTATTATAGTTTTTGTTCAGTATCTGCTACACAGTAGGCAGTTAATTAGACACTTTAGGTAAGATATCATTATCACCATTTTACAAATAATGAAACTGTTGTTTAGGAGGTTAAGCTTATTAAGATCATAAGGCTGACAGGTAGTGAAACCAGATTTCTAATCCTGATCTGTCTAGCCAAAACCCCATCCTCTCAAGAGGGAGGGGACATACGTATACTTATGGCTGATTTATGTTGATGTATGGCAGAAACCAATATAATATTGTAAAGCAATTATCTCAATTAAAAATAAATAAATTAAAGAATGTTCATAGCATCACAATTCATAAGAATCAAAACCTGAAATCAACCAAATGTCCATCAACATTAGAATAGATAAACAAACTGTATCATATCCATGCAATAAAATATTACATAATAATGACCAAAAATAAAACCCCATCCTCTTTTTACTATGCTATGCTGCTGCTGTTTTTCAAAAGAGAAACATTAGATGACATGCTCAAATCACAGAGCTAATAAATGACAGAACATGAACTTATGATTCCTCAGTTCACAAGTTGTGGTTCCTAGAATAAACATTTATGGAGTACTTACTATGTGCTAGGTGCTGGGAACACAGACTCCACTTTCTAGTCAGGTATACAGATGTGTAAGTGAATAATTTCAGAACAATGCACTAAGTGCTGTAATAGAATGATAGACAGAGTTACGGTGAAACTAAAGATGCTTTGTTTAAAATGAGTACCCATCTACTTATTAAAAAGTATTTTAAGTGTAAATAAGTATCCTTTTATTTGTCTTTCAGTACAAAGAACTGGAATACACCACTTATATTTGATCTCAAGGAAGGAACTGTTAGTTTAATTCTGCAAGCAGAAAGGTAATTTATTTATCATGTTTCACTACTGAATTTGGGATTAAAATATTTTAAATTGCAGTAAAGTACTCTTTAAAGTATGCCATTTACAGGATGGTATGTTCTGAAATCACTGGAACACCGGAATCAATCTGTTTCTTCTATTTATTTTAAAAGAAAAGAAAAAGTAAGAGAATAAACCCTTAGATCAGTAGTTCTAAAACTCTGGTCTCAAAATTTCTTTACATCCTTAAAGTTATTGAGGTCTATATGTGGGTTATATGTGTTGGCCTTTACTATGCTAGAAATCCTTCAAGCAAGGCTTCAACATTACGTGAACTGAGAACTTCCAGATGCATAAGCTAGATTTAGACAAGGCAGAGAAACTAGAGATCAAATTGCCAACATCCATTGGACCATGGAAAAAGCAAGAGAATTCCAGAAAAACATCTACTTCTGCTTCATTGACTACGCTAAAGGCTTTGACCATGTGGATTCCAACAAACTGTGGAAAATTCTTAAAGAGACGGGAATACTAGACCATCATAACTTGTTTCCTAAGAAACTTGTTATGTGGGACAAGAAGCAACAGTTAGAACCAGACATGGAACAGCAGACTGGTTCAAAATTGGAAAGGAGTCTGTCAAACCTGTATATTGTCAACCTGCTTATTTAACTTATATTCAGAGTATTTCAACCAAAATGCCAGGCTGGATTTATCAATAACCTCAGATGTGCAGATGATACCACCCTAATGGCAGAAAGCAAAGGGGAACTGAAGAGCCTCTTGATGAAAGTGAAAGAGGAGAGTGAAAAAGCTGGCTTAAACCTCAACATTCAAAAAACTAAGATCCTAACATCTGGTTCCATCACTTTTTGGCAAATAGATGGGGGGAAAATGGAAACAGTGGCAGATTTTATTTTCTTAGGCTCCAAAATCACTGCAGATGGTGAGTACAAGCCATGAAATTAAAAGACTCTTGCTCCTTGGAAGGAAAATTATGACAAACCTAGACAGTGTATTAAAAAGCAAAGACATCACTTTGCTGACAAAGATCCATATAGTCAAAGCTATGGTTTTTCCATTAGTCATGTGCAGATGTGAGAGTTGGACCATAATGAAGGCTGAGCGCCAAAGAATTGATGCTTTTGAACTGTGGTGCTAGAGAAGACTCTTTAGAGTCCCTTGGACAGCAAGGAGATCAAACCAGTCAATCCTAAAGGAAATCAACCCTGAATAGCCATTGGAAGGACTGATGCTAAAGCTGAAACTATTAATACTTTGGCCTCCTGATATGAAGAGTCAACTCATTGGAAAAGACCTTAAAGCTGGGAAAGATTGAGGACAGAAGGAGGAGGGGGCAACAGAGGATGGCATTACTGACTCAGTGGACTTGAATCTGAGCAAACTCTGGGAGATAGTGAAGGACAGGGGAGCTTGGCATGATGCAGTCTGTGGGGTCACAAAGAATCAAACATGACTTAGCAACTGAACAAGAACAAAATACCAGAAAGTAAAATTGAGAGATATCAATTTATTATAAATGATAAGAATAAACTTATTACAAGTAAACATCAGTAATGATGAGAGAATGACAGTGAAACAGGCAAATTACTATAACATAGTTTTGACCTCATTGTTCCCATATTTTCTGTCTTGTATTTGTTTTAAAATACTGATTGAGGTTCATTCATTTTATGAGGCACTACTAGGCTGTGATCTGGAGTTTGAAAAACAATATTCTCTACCAAGACTTTGTGTGTACATGACTGAGAAACTCTGGGCCAATTAACTGGAGTAAATTAGTAATAGCTATTACTCAGGAACCCACATTTTCCCATGAAAATGATTAATCAATCTGTCACGTACAGTGGTACCCTACTGAATCAGAGGTCAGAGTTAGAAAGTTAAACTTGATAAAAGCAGGAATAAAGCATGAAAATATAATCTGCAATTACTTAAGATTGATACCCATGAAATCTTTTCACTAAAATATTTATTACCTCATTCCTTTAATCACTATTTAGGCAGCTCTTGAGAGTGTTATTATCAGGTTTTCTAGGCCATTTGTTGTTGTGTAGTTGCTAGATTGTGTCTGACTCTTTTGCGACCCTTACGCACCACAGCCTGCCAGGCTCCTCTGTCCATGGGATTTCCCAGGCAAGAATACTGGAGTGGATTGCCATTTCCTACTCTGAGATATTTTCCCAACCCGGGGATTGAACTTGTGTCTCCTGCATCTCCTGCATTGGCAGGTGGATTCATTACCACTGCCCTACCTGGGAAGCCCATAGCCTTCTACAAATAGCCAGATAATGAATGCTGGTGGGCTGTTAGAATCTGGCACAATGACAGGAAGAAAGTGACTGTTGGCAAGGGAGCATGGAGAAAAACTAATGGCATAGAGCCTTTTTTTTTGGAAACACAACTTTATTCTGATTTTAAACGAAAAAGAATGGGAATGACAGAAACAAACAAGATTCCACCTCTCAATATTGTCATGTGACTATAGCAGTCTTATATTTGAAACTCAAGGAGGAAACAACTATGTTCCGAAACACTTATTTAGGTCCAAAAAATGAAGGTGTTTTTTTTTAAACTGCCATATTCACTTGAAAGCCCATCCATCTCCTTCCGCATCCAAAGATTAAACACATGTTCTTCTTCAGTTCAGTTCAGTCACTCAGTCGTGTCCGACTCTTTGCAGTCCCATGAATCGCAGCATGCCAGGCCTCCCTGTCCATCACCAACTCCCGGAGTTCACTCAGACTCACGTTCATTGAGTCAGTGATGCCATCCAGCCATCTCATCCTCTGTTGTCCCCTTCTCCTCCTGCCCCCAATCCCTCCCAGCATCAAAGTCTTTTCCAATGAGTCAGCTCTTCGCATGAGGTGGCCAAAGTACTGGAGTTTCAGCTTCAGCATCATCCCTTCCAAAGAAATCCCAGGGCTGATCTCCTTTAGAATGGACTGGTTGGATCTCCTTGCAACTCCAACTTCTCCAACTTTCTTCACAGTCCAACTCTCACATCCATACATGACCACAGGAAAAACCATAGCCTTGACTAGACGGGCCTTTGTTGGCAAAGTAATGTCTCTGCTTTTCAAATGCTCTCTAGGTTGGTCATAACTTTTCTTCCAAGGAGTAAGCATCTTTTAATTTCATGGCTGCAGTCACCATCTGCAGTGATTTTGGAGACCAAAAAATAAAGTCTGACACTGTTTCCACTGTTTCCCCATCTATTTCCCATGAAGTGATGGGACTAGATGCCATGATCTTCGTTTTCTGAATGTTGAGCTTTAACCCAACTTTTTCACTCTCCGCTTTCACTTTCATCAAAAGGCTTTTTAGTTCCTCTTCACTTTCTGCCATAAGGGTGGTATCATCTGCATATCTGAGGTTATTGATATTTCTCCCGGCAATCTTGATTCCAGCTTGTGCTTCTTCCAGCCCAGTATTCTTCACTATATAATAAAGTGGCAAACACGCTGCATCACTGACATCACAAGACAGTTGCCTATAAAACTAGACTTCTGACACTGGGCTCCAGCTTCACTTTCTCACAGGTCATCATCTTCACCTGGGAAAGCAGTTGTCTGAGCAACCTCTAAATCGTGCCCGTGCTGTGCTGCCAAGACCGGGGCCATGACCACCTCTGGCGGGGCAAGAGCAGGCATGGCAACAAACTCCAAGTTAGGGTCTCTGATCAGTTTTCTAGCAAACCACAGGAAGGGCTTTTCAAAGTTATAGTTACTTTTGGCAGAAATGTCATACTACTGAAGATTCTTCTTGCAGTGGAAGACAATTGACTTTTCCTTAACCTTTCTGTCCTTAATATCCACTTGGTTGCCACACAACACAGTCGGGATGTTCTCACACACTCATACCGGATCTCTGTGCCAGTCAGGCACATTCTTGTCAGTTAACTCTCGATGTTACATCAAACATTATAATGGCACACTGAGCTTGTATATAATAGCCATCTCTCAGTCCACCAAGCTTCTCCTTACCAGCTGTATCCCATACTTAATCGGTCCTCTGTTGGTATGGAACCCAAGAGGATGGACCTTAACACCCAAGGTAGCCACATCTCAAATTCACTAGTCAGATGACATTTCATGTATGTAGTTTTTCCAGTACCACCACCACCAACCAAAACAAGTTTGAACTGAACTTGAGATTCTCATTGGGCAGCCATTTCAGTGTTACTTCCAGAAGTGTGTCTCTGCCCGTCTGACTAAGGGCTGGAAAGATGGTGGAGGCATAGCACCAACAGATTCTCCTAAGTATCAAAGCTATCAGTTGCACAGTTGCTGAAGAGTATGATCATCATATTGATGACCCTGAGTGATCAAGAAAATAATTGCATCAGATTTTCTACCAGGTGTTTAATGATATTGAACCAGTGATTGATTGATTGATTGATTGATATGATAAATTTTACAAACAAAAAGACATCTTTGCTAGTTAAAAGGTAAGATGTCAGCTATCTAAAAAATCATAATTTTGAAATTCTTTTTTACTTGAATAGTTCCAAATTTATTTCTTTATACAGTATTTATAAATGCATATTGAATATGCTCTTAGTAAAGTCATATGTTAATAGCATAAATGATTAGATAATTAAAGAATATTTTATTTACTAACCATTGCTAGCCATATCTGTACATTAGAAATGTTTGCCCCTTGGAATGGTGTTTATTCACAGGAAGTTAAAACTTCAGTGTGTTGTTTAGAAGAGAAAATGCTTTTATAACTGAGACAAAAAAAGAGTATATACTAGTATGATGTGTCACTTGTCAACATTAGCAAATATTGTTTTCATAATGTGTAAGGGCCAAATCCTTCAATTAAATAAACCACGTAGCAGTACTCAAGTATTCATTTAATTCAAGTGTACATTTTTGGTATTCATTGTATACTAACTTTTGTTTGTCTTGATGTTTATTTCCTAATGGTTTCCACAGCAAAAAGGAACAGTTAGCAATTCTTAAATCAAGAAATAATTCTGGGGAATTCCCTGGACATCCAGTGGTTAGGATTTGGCTCTTTCATTGCTGAGGGCCCGGGTTCAATCCCTAGTTGGAGAACTAAGATACCATAAGCTGGATGGTGTGATCCAAAAAAAAGAAAAGTTCTGAATCAAGGATATTAATAGCTTGAACATAAAGTTTTAAGAAGTAATAATATGTTCAGCTTTGAAGAAACAGACTCTCTCATATAGCAATAGTATGAGTGTAAATCAGTAAACCTTTTAAAGGGGAGTTTAACAACATATGTTAAATTTTTAAAAGTATATGCCCTTTGATCCAATTATTGCATTTTTAGGATTTATATTAAGGAAATAAGCAATGTAAACATACAGAGATGTGTATATACCTTAGACATTCTTTAAGAGTGAATAATTTGAAATAAAATAAATGTCCATCAGGAAAGAGTTAATTAAGTTCTATCCATATTTTGCCATAAGTTATCTCTACAGAGGTAAGAAGATTGCAAGAGATCTTTTACTTTCTCTGTATTATTTGAATTGTTTTTTTGTAATGTTCTTAAAATTTCAAAGGAAAAAATAACAGCCATAAAATGTTTACATTTTGACTTAAAAAATAAACATGGAGAAGGAAATGGCAACCTACTCCAGTATTGTTGCCTGGAGAATCCCAGGGACGAGGGAGCCTGGTGGGCTGCTGTCTGTGGGGTCGCACAGAGTCGGACACGACTGAAGCGACTTAGCAGCAGCAGCAGTTATAGCTACATTTAATAGCCATTTAATCAGTCTTGATCAACTTATATTTTGAAAGCCCTCCAATAACTGAAAAAATGAACAGTCTAATGACTGAGTAACATACTTTAAAAATAAATAAATAAATAAATAAACAACACAGGATACTATGTCTTGAATAGAGCTGTCATCACAGCAAATGAACCCAACTACCTGATACTAAAAACAGATTTTTAGATATGAATACATTTATTCATGGTTACGGTATTATTTTAAAATCAAAGCTTCTTATTTTAATAAATGCTCGTTCTGATGTTAATTTTTGAGTTGTTTTCACTGTTTAAGACTCTCCTAGTATTTAATCTAATACTGTAATGATCCTTAGCATAATCTTTTATTGTAAAATATGTGTTAATACTGTTTCATAAAACAAATAACATCTGCCATTAAAAGATTCACTGAATTGTAAATTACATGATTTTTTTTATTGCTTTAGTATAGATATGCTTCTTTAGGAAAGGAAATGAATTATAATTATAATATTAAAGGAATCAAAACTTTATAAGGTGGTGATTATGGACATTTTCATTTTTCTTTTCCTACCTCCATCAAAAAACAAAAACCTAGGAAACAAATCAAAACAACGAAATGTTGACTTTCGGGTTGTTTTTATATTTCATTCTTTCTATATCTATGTCTTATTATTGTTTTAATTGAAGATTTAGATATTTCCAAAGCATAAAATATTTTCTAATATAAAAATGAAATTATAGTATATCCTACTTGAGAATACATCTTTATTCTGTATTTTTTAGGCATTTTCTTCTTGTAGATGGTGGTGGTATCTATTTATATTCTTATGAAGGGCGCTTCCTTTCCTCTCCAAAATTTCCTGGAATGAGAACAGATATTCTAAATGCACAGACTGTCTCTCTGAGTAATGATACCATAGCAATAAAAGACAAAGCTGATGAAAAAAGTAAGTGCATTTTTACAATTTTCAATGAAATTTATTAAAATTTTCATCAATTGACTTTCATTTTCTCATCTATTAATATGTTGACTTTATATGGAAGAATGATGAGCTTTCTAATTTGTCCTAATCATGAATTAAAGAGCTAAAGTTGTCGTATTAATTCCAGTTGATGGAACAAATAAATATTGTCACAACATAAAAGCTTAGTGATAAGAAGTAAATCTATATATTCAGTAGCTGTTCAGTAATAGTTTTAATTCAAGACTGTGAGTCCTAAAAATGTATGTTAATTTTTAAGTTTATTGAAAGTATTTCCTTTTTCTTTATTTAGTAACATAGTAAATATTGTGCTTCATGGTACTATTTATTTTGCTTATATATATTCATGTATTTTTTATACTTACATATTTTTAAACTAAAGAAGTAGGAGAAAGTTACAAATAATTTTTGCTTTTCATATAAAAATTTAGGCCACATTACTGTTTATAAATAAATTTAAGTATGTCAGTCATTTTAGAATGCCACAGTATAAGTAAAACTGTTTTCTTAAGGCAATGCTGTATCATAACATGTATCCAGCAAATAATAATGAGTGCTTCCTATGTGCCAAGTAGTCTTCTAGAAGTTGAGGATACAAAAGTGCATTAAGAAAAACAGATAATCAAGCAAATATAGTCAACTAATGACACATGCTGTGAAGAAAATTAATGCAGGGTGAGGGCATAGAGAATTCTAGAGCTGGGGCAGGGCAGTGACTATAGGAAAAGCAAATGCAAGGGTGGGAATGATTGGTACTTAAAAGGAACAAGGCTTTATGACTAGGTCAACATGAACTAAGCAGAGTGTGATAGAAGACACAAAGTTAGATAAGTAGCAGCCAGATCATGTAAAGACTTGGCCATGGTAAAGATGCTGGCATGAGAGAGTGAAGACAGGCATATTATCCTAAAATTTTTCCTGGGTGAATGAAGGATGGGGAACGAGGAAGTTTTGAGTAGGTCACACAAACCCAGAGTTCTGTTTTTGTCATGATAAGTTTAAATACTTTCTAGACGTCCAAGAGGGGTTGGAGAGGAAACAAGGAAATAAACAAATCCAGCGCTCAGGAGAGAGTTGGAGATGAGATAGGAATCTGGGAGTCATTGATGTGTAGATGGTGCCATGGCATGAAGTCACCTAGAAAGTGAATATAGACAGAGAAGACCAGTGGCTGAGCACATCAATATTTAGAAATGAGTAAGAAGAAAAAGAACTAATGAGGTGAGAGTGAGAGTGAGGTATCCTTAAAGCCTAGTGGTAAGATACAGAATAATTGTTCTTCTCTGTTAATACATATTGGGCTAAATATTCATTACTGTGACATGTTAAAAAAAGGTATGACCTGGCTGTTAATTTTGTTAATTCATGGAACACCTAATTTTGGAGCTAGAAAACTGTCCCACTTTTAAATTTTCAGTACTTTCAGATAGCATCACCTCTCATTCTGGTAGAAAAGATAATTCTAAACAGAGCTATTATTTTCTCTTTATGCCTCAGGTGTTCTCTGAGAGAGGGCATTTGGTAATTGTTTTGTTTTTAAAGGACTTCCTTCCTGTCTCAAAGAGAGGAAAGAGAATGAAATGAAATAAACTAAAGCAGAATCTAGACAGCAGACAGATTTAAGATGGGTGTGTAATTGTTAATAATTTGGAAGTCAGATTTTTGTCTTCAGTAAACTTAAATTTGAAAATCCCAGTGATCACTGTGAAATGTCTATACTTTCCTTATTCAACATCACATATTTTAGATGGAAGCTGTAAAAAGGTATGTATGTTTCCAACTGAATATACCTTATTCTGAATTTTCCTATAGTTAATTCACATCTGAAACATATTTCATTATCATTTAAGCCATTGATAATTCATAGAATTTTAGAGCCAAAAAGAATTATGAACATTTTCAGAATTGTAGATTTACATGCAAATAAATTACTTACATAAACTTTGTTGAACAAAATAATCATATCATCCTGCCATAAACAAAATTTTAAAAACTAAAACTAAAATTATTGTAGAACTGATAGAAAAATGAGAAGGAAAATAGTTTTCTTATGTTTAAAGAAACTAGTAATTACTGAAGGCTAGATAGAAGGCAATGGCAACCCACTCCAGTACTCTTGCCTGGAAAATCCCATGGACGGAGGAGCCTGGTAGGCTGCAGTCTATAGGGTCACTAAGGGTCGGACACGACCGATCGACTTCACTTTCACTTTTCACTTTCATGCATTGGAGAAGGAAATGGCGACCCACTCCAGTTTCTTGCCTGGAGAATCCCAGGGACGGGGGAGCCTGGTGGGCTGCCGTCTGTGGGGTCGCACAGGGTCGGACACAACTGAAGCGACTTAGCAGCAGCAGCAGCAGATAGAGATATACACTAACAATAGAAAGCATAATTGAAGTACCTGGAATCTTCAACCTGTAAAAATTTTCTTTCAAGAGGACTATTCATGTATGAAATCAGTGGTTCCTTCCTGACTTGGGAGTTCCTTTACAGGCAGGATTCTTTGAACCAGGCCTAGTGGTCGTACGTTATAATCAGTCAGTTTAGTAGGTGCTCAATTAATGTGTGTTAAGTGCATTTGATTATGATTAAGAAGTAGAGGCACATATGATTAGGGTAGGTACTCCTTTTGATTAAGGAATAAGAGTATTGCTTTTGCTTCATCTCCGCATCCACCTTGCACGGATTCACTATGATGTCATTGTGAGTGATTCTTTGAAACAAAAGTCTGGGTAGAGGAAGGTGAAGTTGGAGAGCAGTTACTTAGATTTAGAAGCAAATCTTTCAGCTCCCAGCTCCTTAGTTGTCCAATCTGCCAATTTCTGTTGCGTATTTAAATTAAAATACAGGTCCAGCCTCCCACTGAATCAGGGTCACCTCCAGTTGTGGAAATTAGACAAATTAATCCATATACCTCCAGCTCTTTATAATATGTGCAGTCAACAAAAGGATAAAAAACTTACTTTTTTAAAAAGTTAGTTTATATAGCTATGAAAATAACTGGGCTTAGTTATACCCAAACCATTTTTTAAAATGGAAGTCAAATTTTTCTATTTTTGTTTCTATACTTAGTTAAAAATTCTATAACTATTTTTCTTTTTCATTTTTAACAGCTAGATTGGCAATTTTAGAACATAACTTATTGTGAAGACATGATTTCCTCTGTGAATATAGCCAATGACCTCAAACTTAACATCCTAAGGTTTACTAACAGCTATAAATCAATATACTAAAAGTATGATCCTCTGGAAATTAAATATGTTATACATATATTAGCAGTTTTATGATCTGTATAAATTGTCCAATTTTTTTTGCTGACTGCTCGTGTCACTTCTGTCTTTTCGTTTTTATAATTCTTTGTGTGTGTTCAGTCATATGAAATAATTCAATTGGAGATGAATCTTGAGCTGGAGTAATTTGGGAATTACTTAAAGAGAATCACTAAAGCACTGACAGTCTTCAGAGAGCAAAAAGTAGTGGGCAATATCTGTCACTTATGATACTAGGAGAAGCCTTTGATGAAACAGAGAAGGAGCAGAGGCAGCTTTTGTTCCTGGCTTCTTCAGTACATATCTCCAATAATTTTTACAACTTGGCCTACTCAGAATATCTGAGAAAGATGGGATTGGAAATAGAGAACTTTGAGTTATCATTTTTTAGATAATGATTGATGTCATGAAAATAATCCAGGAAAGTATATAGCATGAAAAGGTGACCTAAAACAAAACCTAGGAACAGGGATCACCAAAGAAGGAAGAACTAGCAAAAAGAGAATAAGGGATGGTCCAAAATAGGAAAGAATCAGGAGAAAACGGTGTTTTTTGGTAGCTCACATAGGAGTTTCAAGAAAGAGGATGGTCAGGAGTATCCAGTGCTCCTGGGAGGTCAAGACTAAAAGTAGATTCTTGACTAAAAATAGACTCTGATTTGGCACCATATTGATGATCCAGGCAAGAGCCTTTGCATCAGTGTAGTGAGGTTGAACATCAAGTTGCTCAATGGTAAAGAATCCGCCTGCTAATGCAGGAGACACAGGAGACTCAGGTTCAGTACCTGGGTTGGGAAGATCCCCTGGAGGAGAAAATGGCAACCCACTCCAGTATTCTTGCCTGGAGAACCCCATGGACAGAGGAGTCTGGTGGGCTATACTCCATAGGGTTGTAAAGAGTTAGGCACGACTGAGCGACTGAACACACAAAAACCTATTTCAGGGAATTGAAAGTCCAAACTCTATAATCATATGCTTGGTCTTTCTGGTGACCCTATAGCGATCCTGAAGCTATCTAGGGAATCACCCAGAATCTCTCTATTAGCATAACAAAGACATTCCTGTGACTGAGAAAATTCCAAGGGTTGTGGAAGACCTGTGTCAGGAACCCAAGGCAAAGACCACACAAATTATCACACAGTAGTGTACTGACCACAGGGAACTCATCACTACAAAATTTCCTGGTAGTATAGTAGGCATTCAATACATTTTTCCTTTGTGAATGATTGTCTGGGTTGTTCTGTTGGTCTAAATCAGAGTTATGAAAATTACAAACTGCATCCAGATTTGGACTTGCCATTTTTGATCCTGTGGTACATTGATTCCATACCATTAATAATAATTCTAATTAGGGAATGTATATTTTAGGAAGACATGTTTGGTTCCACTGAGAAATATGACCTTATTACTAACTGATGGCTGCTGCTCTTCAGTGCTGATAGGTATGCTGTGGTCCAAAGAGTTAGATAATTTCTCATTAGGATTATGATAGCTCCATAGAAATTTGCCAGTAAAAATTCTAATGTAATGTGGTGATTAATGCTTTACTTTTTTTCAAGTAATCTTCCTGTTTGAGGCATCAACCGGAAAACCAATGGGAGACGGGAAGTTTCTTTCTCATAAGGTGATGGATATTAGTTAGCTATGTTTAATGTAAATAGTTACTTACTTCTTTTCAAAATCAATGTTTTCAGACTTCCCTGGTAGTCCAGTGGTTAAGACTTTGCACGTCCATTGCAAGGAGCATGGGTTTGATCTTTAATTGGCAGAGTTCCATGTGCTCCATGGTGTGGCCAGAAAACAAAAATTAAAAACAAAACACTAGGAGCAGAATTAATGTTTTCATTTTAAGGAGGAAAACATGGAGATTAGTTTTATATTTAAAACCAGTGTGCATTCTTAGAGTATTTTGCCGAAAAATGTCCTAAAGATAAAGCACTATTAAATTCTGTAATGGAAACCTATATGTATGCAAATTAATTGAATGGAAGAATCTGATGTATGTTTTTGTTCAAGCTCTTTACTCCTTTTTTAAAAATTATTATTTGCTTTATTTATTTTTGACTGTGCTCATTCTTCATTGCTGTGCACGGGGTTTCTCTAGTTAAGGCACATGGACTTCAGTAATTGCAGTGCATGGGCTCAGTAGTTGTGAGTTCGGTACCCCACAGCATGTGGATTCTTAGTTTCTGGACCAGGGATCGAATTCATGTCCCCTGCTTTGGCAGGTGAATTTTTAACCACTGGACCACCAGAGAAGTCCCTCTTTACTGCTTTTCAATAAAATATTCTATCTTGATTAAACTTTTAGCACATATAGTATCAGTAAATAAAAATGTGTTTATACCTCGATACAGCTTACACTTTTTCCATTGACCTGGTCTAGCCCTTTTTTTTTAGGTTTTAAGACTGTAGTTAAACTGAAAAAAATCCTGAATTGCAAGCTGTTTATTAGTTTCTGACTTTTAGCCTTAGAACAAATAAATGGCACCATTCCATTGAGTTATCCTCCAATAAGTGATATATTAGGGTTAAAGATGTTTTTAACTTTACTGTTCAGTACTACTAGTGAGGTGTTACCCTATATTTTATTTTTTTCTTTTTGTAATTATTAGTTGAATAACAAATACAGTCAGTGTTTCAGAAATGGAAAAGCAGTCAGTGAAAAACTATTCCTGCTGCACCTGTCAGTTTAGTTCCTTTCCACCAAATAAGTAGCCATCATTATTAATCTCCTTTTACCCTTCCAGAGGTTTTTAGTGCATACATGGACAAAATGGGTATATGTTCCTTTCTCTTTCTTTTACACAAAGATGACATATAAGTCTGCACTTTGCTTTTCTCATGCAACATTCTATTTCTGGAAATTTTTCCATATCAATAGATAAAAGTACTTATGCAGTCCTTCTTCCTGCCATAAGTATAACATTTTATGGATGTATCAAAATTTGTTTAACTTGTACCCAAATGATGGATACAAATGGAAGTGTATTTCAGTTTATAGCGTTTCAAAGATTACATTATTTTATGGTGTTCTAATGGGCATTTTTCCCTTGTAAATTAAAAAACAAGTAATTACACTTTAGCTTTTGAATTATTTGTATATTAGCAGTTAAGTTATTTAGCAGGGACATTTTACCATTATAAGTAGGTAAATGATATTTAATTGATCTTTAAATAAACATATGTTCTTGTAAGTAAACAATTAAAATAATCTGGTGTAAGCACTAAAACTAATCCAGAATTTTCATTCTTTAAAAATTTTAGAATGAAGTTTTGGAAATTGCTCTGGATCAAAAGGGACTCACCAATGATAGAAAAATTGCTTTCATTGATAAAAATAGAGATCTCTATATCACTTCAGTGAAACGATTTGGGAAGGAAGAACAGATTATCAAACTTGGTAAAATAATTGTAATACACTTAAATTTTTTATTATTTTCAGTATTCTTAGATCTACTCTATATTATACTAAATAGCTTACTTGTTTGAATGAATCTATGAATAATGCTTTGGTCTCCTAATATTTCTTAGCTATTTAATTCCATTTTGATAGCAAGTCTTTAGCTGCTGCAACTAAATTGGCATTGAACAAAAGACATGCAGATTGAAAATATAATGGTTCTGGGTAAAATGCTCAAATATTTCCATAAATCTTTATGTGCATTTTTGCACGTTTTCACCATCATAAAATACTCATACCTACCAGCAGTTAGTTGTGGTCTTATACATCAGCTAATTTTAAAGATATGTTTTTAATACTTATATAATGGAAATAATACTTTAACATTCTTTTTAACATAAGGAACAATGGTGCATACTTTGGCATGGAGTGATACATGCAATATCCTTTGTGGACTTCAAGATACTCGATTTACAGTGTGGTATTACCCCAGTACGGTTTATGTGGACAGAGACATTTTGCCTAAAACATTATATGAAAGGGATGCAAGGTAACATTTTACTGTGTGGGATTGTTTATTGTCATCAATAAAACTAACAGAGTGTTGTATTCTTGCTTCTAATTTCATTCCTACAAAATAATCTTTTATGTTATTTAGTTAAATTATTCAGCTAAAGCTAATTTAATGAGATTTAAGTGACAGAATGAAGTTGAAAGTGTTGATGTAATACTATTTATTTATATGTTTCTTAAATGGATATAATTTTTTCTTATATGATTTTCAGGTTTACTGTTGTTTAATGGAAACTCAGGTAGTTTTTTCAATGTGGTTTAATTATTTTATTTTAGGCACTCAATATTTTTCTGTGATGTACAATTTTATGACAGCCTTTACTCTTTCCCATTTTATCATTGACCTTGAAACTCTCAGGAATGAATGTATCTCTAGAATTGAATTTAAAATTGATATTAAATATAGAAAAAATACATAAAGTTATTTAAAAGTTTTTTTTTAATTTTACATTCTTCAGAAAATAAAATGTGTTTATAGTCCTAAATTCTCTAAGAAATGGCAGGGAGATCTCTTATTCCTGGCAAACTAGGAATACAAAGGCTTCTCAATGCCAAATCTTAGTTTAACTTTCAAATCTATTTTGAGTTCATTTTTAATATTTAAGCTCACATTAGCAAAACCAGAGAGGCATCATGTAAAAAAATTAGCTAATGAAGAGAAGTTAGTCTCTTTACTGAAAATTCACCTCCTGTTATTATGAGAAAATAATCTTCGAATCAACTTTTTAATGTTTGTACTTTCAAAAGCTGAAGCTAAGTGCTTTAATCATTTGTGTGATTTACCTTAATTCTTAGGCGAAAAGATCATTTCAAATGCTTTTAGGCATAGTTGTCAAATATGTAATAATTTTTGTCATGTTAAAATGTTTGTATATTTTGCTCTAAGTGTACACAGCAAGTTAGATTCCAATATTTATTTGAAGATATACATTCTCCCTGGAATTAATTTTCTTGGGGTGCATTTTGGAGATTGTGGATTTCATACGTATGTTGGGGTCAGCTCCCAAATTTAAACTGTATGAAATTTTTTGCTCAGAATATAAATTGCATTTTGCCTTTTTTCAACAGTGAATTTAGTAAAAACCCCCATATTGTGAGTTTTGTTGGAAATCAAGTAACTATAAGAAGAGCTGATGGCTCTCTGGTTCACATCAGCATATCACCATATCCTGCTATTCTCCACGAATATGTAAGCAGTTCAAAATGGGAAGATGCTGTAAGACTTTGTCGTTTTGTTAAGGTACTTTACATTTCAGATCCACAGTTGTATATATATATTGTGTATTAGTTTATACAATATCTTTTTGCAAAATGAGAAATCATAAGAGCTAAGGGTTGGAAAAATTGTCAACAAGATCACATCTTTTTTTTTAAATAAGTGATGTCATGAGAGAGAGATAGATGTTGCTGTGTGATTTATTCTCTGAAGAAGCGAGTAGTTTCTTCTTTCTGGTACATATAAAAACCTTTCATGGAACTTTATTTAAAAGTCAGATTCCCAGGTTCTACCCCCAAGGTCTAATTTATTAAATCTAGTGAGCCTGGACATATTTTTAAGTTCCTCAAATCATTTGTATAGCTAAGGTTAAGAACCATTCACTACTTTAGATAGCATTTTCCAACCTAGTTGAATTAAGTATTTTCTGAACATGTTTGACCACAGAACTCTTTTATTTCACATTGTTTAATTATCTTAAAATACACTTTTGTAAAAGGACATTAAGATGGTTTTCCTTACAATGTGTTATTGATGACAGTCTGCTCTAATAGCATTGTCTGAAAACCTCACTTTTTCTCTGGTTCCCTGCAGTTGCATTCTTTGACATCTCATCAAAAAGACTGGAGGGCTTATAACCTTGAATTATCATTAATGTGTATCATAAGTTCTAAAGTAAACCTTTTTTAATTAGAAATGAACATTTCACAAAAAATTTATTCAAAACTTTCTCTATGTGTTTTGAATATGTGAACAGCATCAGTTCAGTTCATAGTGTCCGACTCTTTGCGACCCCATGAATCATAGCACGCCAGGCCTCCCTGTCCATCACCAACCCCCGAGTTTATTCAAACTCACGCCCATCGAGTCGGTGATGCCATCCAGCCATCTCATCCTCTGTCATCCCCTTCTCCTCCTGCCCCCAATCCCTCCTAGCATCAGAGTCTTTTCCAATGAGTCAACTCTTCGCATGAGGTGGCCAAAGTACTGGAGTTACAGCTTTAGCATCAGTCCTTCCAAAGAAAACCCAGGGCTGATCTCCTTCAGAATGGACTGGTTGGATCTCCTTGCAGTCCAAGGGACTTTCAAGAGTCTTCTCCAACACCACAGTTCAAAAGCATCAATTCTTCGGTGCTCAGCTTTCTTCACAGTCCAACTCTCACATCCATACATGACCACAGGAAAAACCATAGCCTTGACTAGATAGACCTTTGTTGGCAAAGTAATGTCTCTGCTTTTCAATATGCTATCTAGGTTGGTCATAACTTTTCTTCCAAGGAGTAAGCATCTTTTAATTTCATGGCTGCAGTCACCATCTGCAGAGGAGCCCCCAAAAAAACAAAGTCTGACACTGTTTGCACTGTTTCTCCATCTATTTCCCATGAAGTGATGGGACCGGATGCCATGATCTTCGTTTTCTGAATGTTGAGCTTTAAGCCAACTTTTTCACTTTCCTATTTCACTTTCATCAAGAGGCTTTTTAGTTCCTCTTCACTTTCTGCCATAAGGGTGGTGTCATCTGCATATCTAAGGTTACTGATATTTCTTCTGGCAGTCTTGATTCCAGCTTGTGCTTCTTGCAGCCCAGCATTTCTCATGATGTACTCTGCATATAAGTTAAATAAGCAGGGTGACAATATACAGCCTTGATGTACCCCTTTTCCTATTTGGAACCAGCCTGTTGTTCCATGTCCATTTCTAACTGTTGCTTCCTGACCTGCATATAGGTTTCTCAAGAGACAGCTTAAGTGTTTTCCACAGTTTGTAGTGATCCACACAGTCAAAGGGTTTGGCATAGTCAATAAAGCAGAAATAGATGATTTTCTGGAACTTTCTTGCTTTTTCAATGATCCAGCAGATGTTGGCAATTTGATCTCTGGTTCCTCTGCCTTTTCTAAAACCAGCTTGAACATCTGGAAGTTCATGGATCACATACTGCTGAAGCCTGGCTTGGAGAATTTTGTGCATTACTTTCCTAGCATGTGAGATGAGTGCAATTGTGCGGTAGTTTGAGCATTCTTTAGCATTGCCTTTCTTTGGGATTGGAATGAAAACTGACCTTTTCCAGTCCTGTGGCCACTACTAGTTTTCCAAATTTGCTGGCATATTGAGTGCAGCACTTTCACAGCATCATCTTTGAGGATTTGAAATAGCTCAACTGGAATTCCGTCACTTCCACTAGCTTTGTTCGTAGTGATGCTTTCTAAGGCCCACTTGACTTCACATTCCAGGATGTCTGGCTCTAGGTGAATGATCATACCATTGTGATTTTCTTGGTTGTGAAGATCTTTTTTGTACAGTTCTTCTGTGTATTCTTGCCACCTCTTCTTAATATCTTCTGCTTCTGTTAAGTCCATACCATTTCTGTCCTTTATTGAGCCCATTTTGCATGAAATGTTCCCTTGATATCTCTGATTTTCTTGAAGAGATCTCTAGTCTCTCCCATTCTGTTGTTTTCCCTTATTTCTTTGCATTGATCGCTGAGGAAGGCTTTCTTATCTCTCATTGCTATTCTTTGGGACTCTGCATTCAGATGCTTATATCTTTCCTTTTCTCCTTTGCTTTCGCTTCTCTTCTTTTCACAGCTCTAAGGCCTCCTCAGACAGCCATTTTGCTTTTTTACATTTCTTTTCCATGGGGATGGTCTTGATCTCTGTCTTCTGTACAATGTCATGAACCTCATTCCATAGTTCATCAGGCATTCTATCTATCAGATCTAGTACCTTAAATCTATTTCTCACTTCCACTGTATAATCATAAGGGATTTGATTTAGGTCATACCCGAATGGTCTAGTGGTTTTCCCTATTTTCTTGAATTTAAGTCTGAATTTGGCAATAAGGAGTTCATGATATGAGCCACAGTCAGACCCTGGTCTTGTTTTTGTTGACTGTGTAGAGCTTTTCCATTTTTGGCTGCAAAGGATATAATCAATCTGATTTTAGTGTTGACCATCTGGTGATGTCCATGTGTAGAATCTTCTCTTGTGTTGTTGGAAGAGGGTGTTTGCTATGACAAGTGCGTTCTCTTGGCTAAACTCTATTAGCCTTTGCCCTGCTTCATTCCGTACTCCAAGTCCAAATTTGCCTGTTACTCTAGGTGTGTCTTGACTTCCCACTTTTGCATTCCTGTCCCCTATAATGAAAAGGACATCTTTTTTGGGTGTTAGTTCTAAAAGGTCTTGCAGGTCTTCATAGAACCGTTCAACTTCAGCTTCTTCAGCATTACTGGTTGGGGCATAGTCTTGGATTACCTTGATATTGAATGGTTTGCCTTGGAAACGAACAGAGATCATTCTGTCATTTTTGAGATTGCATCCAAGTACTGCATTTCAGACTCTTTTGTTGACCATGATGGCTACTCCATTTCTTCTAAGGGATTCCTGTGCACAGTAGTAGATATAATGGTCATCTGAGTTAAGAGATTCCCCATGTCCAAGGTAAGAGAAACCCAAGTAAGATGGTAGGTGTTGCAAGAGGGCATCAGAGGGCAGACACACTGAAACCATACTAACAGAAAACTAGTCAATCTAATCACACTAGGACCACAGCCTTGTCTAACTCAATGAAACTAAGCCATGCCCTGTGGGGCCACCCAAGATGGGTGGCTCATACTGGAGAGGTCTGACAGAATGTGGTCCACTGGAGAAGGGAATGGCAAACCACTTCTGTATTTTTGCCTTGAGAACCCCATGAACAGTATGAAAAGGCAAAATGATAGGATGCTGAAAGAGGAACTCCCTAGGTCAGTAGGTGCCCAATATGCTACTGGAGATCAGTGGAGAAATAACTCCAGAAAGAATGAAGGAATGGAGCCAAAGCAAAAACAATACCCAGTTGTGGATGTGACTGGTGATAGAAGCAAGGTCCGATGCTGTAAAGAGCAGTATTGCAGAGGAACCTGGAATGTTAGGTCCCTGAATCAAGGCAAATTGGAATTGGTCAAACAGGAGATGGCAAGAGTGAATGTTGACATTCTAAGAATCAGCAAACTAAAATGGACTGGAATGGGTGAATTTAACTCAGATGACCATTATATCTACTACTGTGGGCAGGAATCCCTTAGAAGAAATGGAGTAGCCATCATAGTCAACAAAAGAGTCCAAAATGCAGTATTTGGATGCAATCTCAAAAACGACAGAATGATCTCTGTTCGTTTCCAAGGCAAACCATTCAATATCATAGTAATCCAAGTCTATAACAGCATAGCCACGATGAAATTTCCACATCATTAATTTATTATTTTTTTCAGTGCCAGGCTCAGCAATCTTTTATTTTACATTAAAATATAACCTTGTTTTATTTTAATTCAGCCATGTAGTTGAAATAATTGTTCTCATATTTCACTTTAGGAACAAACCATGTGGGCTTGCCTAGCTGCTATGGCAGTTGCTAATCAAGATATGACTACTGCAGAAATAGCCTACGCAGCAATCGGTGAAGTAAATAGTTTTTACTTACTTTTGTGTGTGTGTGTGTGTGTGTGTGTGTGTGTTTAACTGTAATTTGTTACTATATACTTCAAATATTTTTCTTTTTTTTTAGATTGATAAAGTTCAATATATCAATTCTATAAAAAATCTTCCATCTAAAGAATCAAAAATGGCCCACATATTAATGTTTAGTGGGAACATACAGGAGGCTGAAATTGTTCTTCTTCAGGCTGGCCTTGTTTATCAAGCAATTCAGATCAATATTAATCTCTACAACTGGGAAAGGTAATAAAAAACATTTTTCATCAATTCCAAAACCTGACTGATCTTAATGTATTCTTCTGTCTACCAGTTAGTAAATTACATTTTCCATTGTACTTAAGAGTTTCCTGATATCATATAAAATTTTATTCACATTTATATTCATGAGTCAGTTCAGTCACTCAGTTGTGTCCGACTCTTTGCGACCCCATGGACTGCAGCATGCCAGGCTTCCCTCTCCATCACCAACTCCCAGAACTTGCTCAGACTCATGTCCATTGAGATGGTGATGCCATCCATCCATCTCATCCTCTGTCGTCCCCTTCTCCTCCCACCTTCAATCTTTCCCAGCGTCCGGGTCTGTTCAAATGAGTCAGTTCTTCGCATCGTGTGGCCAGAGTACTGGAGTTTCAGCTTCAGCATCAGTCCTTCAAATGTATATTCAGGACTGATTTCCTTTAGGATGGACTGGTTGGATCTCCTTGTAGTCCAAGGGACTATCAAGAGTCTTCTCCAACACCATAGTTCAAAAGCATCAATTCTTTGGCACTCAGCTTTCTTTGTGGTTCAACTCTCATATCCATACATGACTACTGGAAAAACCATAGCTTTGACTTGACAGACCTTTGTCAGCAAAGTAATGTCTCTGCTTTTTAATATGTTGTCTAGGTTGGTCATAACTTTTCTTCCAAGGAGCAAGTGTCATTTAATTTCATGGTTGCAGTCGCCATCTTGCAGAGCCCAAGAACATACCGTCTGTCACTGTTTCCACTGTTTCCCCATCTATTTGCCATGAAGTGATGGGACCAGATGCCATGATCTTAGTTTTCTGAATGTTGAGTTTTGAGCCAGCTTTTTCACTGTCCTCTTTTACTTTCATCAAGAGGCTCTTTAGTTCTTCCCTTTCTACCATAAGGGTGGTATCATCTGCATATTTGAGGTTATTGGTATTTTTCCCGGCAATCTTGATTCCAGCTTTGCTTTATGCAGCCCAGCATTTGCATGATGTACTCTGAATATAGGTTAAATAAGCAGGGTGACAATATACAGCCTTGATGTACTCCTTTCCCAATTTGGAACCAGTCCATTGTTCTATGTCTAGTTCTGTTGCTTCTTGAACCAGAACTGTTCAAGAGCTGTTGCTTCTTGACCTGCATACAGATTTCTCAGGAGGCAGGTAAGGTGATCTGGTACTCCCATCTCTTGAAGAATTTTCCACAGTTTTTGGTGATCCGTACAATCAAAGTCTTTGGCGTAGTCAATAAAACAGAAGTAGATGTTTTTCTGGAACTCTCTTGTTTTTTCAGTGATCCAACAGATGTCGGCAATTTGATCTCTGGTTCCTCTGCCTTTTCTAAATCCAGCTTGAACATATTTGTGAGTAGCCTGTGATAAAAGATTTTTGCCATCTGTGACTCATGATTAATTAGATGTTGTCTGTGAAGAAGAAAAGAGAGTCTAAGATGGCTCCAGAATTTCTGATTTTAGTAACTGGATAGATGGTGGTAAGAATATTAGCAGGTTTGGAAGTGATGTTGAATTTGAAATATTTATTTAGAGATATGTGATAATAGTTGATTATTAGACATGGATCTCAGGAAAGATTTTAAATAGAGATGTAGATTAAGAGTCATCAGCAAACGGATGGTAGTCAAGCCAGAAGGATGGATGCAATTGCCTGGGGTGTGTGTGGAGTGAGAACACATCAACTCTATTTGCGGGATGGGTGAGGGAAGAGAAATTCATTGAAAGGTGGGAATGAAGCAGTTAGACAGCCAGAGAGAGGATCCAGGAAAGATTTGTTAAGCTAAGAAAGACAAACGAAAGGATTTGTATCAAGGAGTGGTCGGTAACCTTCCCTGCCAGCTTAGCTGTTGGGACAGGTTGCTTTCTGAAACTGAGTGGCAAGCTTCTCTTTTCTATGGCATATTATGTTTCTCTGTTGTTTTTCTTCAGGTATATATCTCTCAGTGAATAAGATTGTAGTGTTTATATACACCTGAAGTTACTGTGTTATAAAGTTGGCATGTTGATTTTTTCAACATGAAAATGTCTTTCATCATCTTTGTCTCTCTCTGTGCTTAAAAATAACCACGAATTTTTTAATTACTAGCCCCTTATAATTCTCTTAGATTAGAATTTTTATAGAGACCCTGTCTCTATCTTCCCCTTGAACAGGAATAATAAAAATGGCTAACAAAAATAACAAATGATTTTGGTATGGACATACTATGGTCTCTTTATTTAATTTATACATTTATACAGGTCAGCCATTCTATTTCAATGCTTTATTTACACAAATCTGTTGTCATTGTTTAGCTATACAAAGGATTGTGAAAACTATTTTAGGTTCTACAAAGATGAATAGACCTTTGTTCTTGAGCTCAATTGAGTCATAATTCATAAATATTTAAGTAGTTTGGAAAGTATAAATAATATTTTTTAAACTATATTAAAGAACTGATGGAAAATTGTACATATCATTACTAAACTATGAGTTTCATGAGAAATGGCGAAGAATAGTGTTTATAGCATATTCTCAATTGATACTTTTGAGAAAATATTTATGTTGATAAATTTTAGGCATTACTATTTATACAGCATTCTAAACACCATACAATATGACAAATATTTTAAAAATCATCTTTATATTAGAAAGCTTACAACCTATTTAAGAATTCCATTTTATTGTCATTAATAATAGTGAAGCCTCTACTTATTGATGCTTATGATGTGTCAGAATTGTGTTCAGTGCTTTCCATATATCATCTCACTTTGTTATCACAACATTATACAAATGAAGAAGTTGAGGATTATTTGTAAGTATGTGGCAGATCTAGGATTTGAACCTGAGCCTTCCAATATCAAAGCGGACCTGAATTTTCTATTATTACTGCAATAAAGTATATACTGCTGATACTACTACTTACATTGTTCTGTAGGATTGATGTTTATCTCTTTTATTATTTATCTTTGTAAATTTTTACATTTACAAAGATTTTAGATTATATACTTCTTGAAGGATAAAAACATTTTATCATTTTATATTATCTATGAACATAGCAGGTACTTAATTTCATGCTGTTAATCTTCATGCAGTACTCAATCATTTTGCCATACACTTCCCATGCAAACACTGAATGTAACAGTGTGTAAGTGTCGGAGCAGGTTGATGAAGCAGTTTGCCTCTGATGGTTTCTATTGATGGCCTATAATACAGCCCTCTGAACATTTCTTGTACCTCCTTCACCTAAGTGAACATCATGTCTTTCCAGAGGACCCTCCTTGCCTACATCTCAGATGAAGTCAGTTTATTCTTTCCAACTCCACATTCATTAGGTCTGGATGTGAGTGATGGCTCAGCAGTAAAGAAATTACCTGCAGTGCAGGAGACACAAGTTTTATCCCCTGGGTCGGGAAGATCCCCTGGAGGAGGGCATGGCAGTCCACTCCAGTATTCTTGCCTGGAGAATCCCATGGACAGAGGAGCCTGGTGGGCTACAGTCCATGGGGTTGCAAAGAGTTGGACATGACTGAAGCGACTTAGCATACCTAGGCAAACATCTTTACTTGTCCTGTAAAAATCTCTGATCCTTTGAGACATGACATGTAACCATTCTTACTCTCTGCTGTTAATTTCACATCTTGTCTACTATCCCTATATCCTACCCTCCATGCTGCTCCTTCCCCTGCTCTAGTTTTCAGCATAGGACCCTGCTTTAAGATATTAGGTGTCAGGGAGAGGGGAAACAAGAGGGGCAGAGAGATGTAATGGGGAAAGAAAAACAAACACTTGGTGCTCCTCTGTTCCTTCTATCTACTTGGCATCTCCTTCCTGTTTTTTATCTAAACTATAAACCAATGGGTTGGTAAAATGTTGGTAGACCTCTGTGCCTGCCTGATAAGTTGATAAAGGTCGAAAAGCATTATTCAAGGCTTCTAATTACTATTTACACACTTTTTGTTGTTGTTGTTCAGTCACCCAGTCATGTCTGACTCTTTGTGACCCCGTGGACTGCAGCATGCCAGGCCTCCCTGTCCCTCACCATCTCCTGGAGTTTGCCCAAGTTCATGTTCATTGCTTCGGTGATGCCATCCAGTTATCTCACCCTCTGACACCCTCTTTTCCTCCTGCCCTCAATCTTTCCCAGCATCAGGGACTTCTCTAGTGAGTTGTCTGTTTACATCAGATGACCAAAATACTGAAGCTTCAGCTTCAGCATCAGTCCTTCCAGTGCATATTCAGGGTTGATCTCTCTTAAGATTGACTGGTTTGAGCCCCTTGCTATCCGGGGGACTTTGAGAAGTCTTTTCCAGCACCACAGTTCAAAGGCATCAATTCTTTGGTGGTCTGCCTTCTTTATGGTCTAACTCTCACAACTGTATATGACCACTGGAAAGACCATAGCCTCGACTAGATAGACCTTTGTTGGCAGAGTAATGTCACTGCTTTTCAACGCTGTCTAGGTTTGTCATCGCTTTCCTGCCAAGAAGCAATCATCTTCTGATTTCATGGCTGCAGTCACCATTTGCAGTGATTTTGGAGTCCAAGAAGAGGAACTCTGTCACTGCTTCCACCTTTTCCCCTTCCATTTGCCTTGCAGTAAAGGGGCCGGATGCTATTATCTTAAATTTTTTTTAATATTTAGTCTTAAGCTGGCTCTTTCACTCTCCCCATCAAGAGGTTCTTTAGTTCCTCTTCACTTTCTGCCATTAGAAGGGTTTCATCTGTATATCTGAGGTTGTTGATGTTTCTCTTGCCTATCTTGATTCCAGCTTGTAACTCATCCAGCCTAGCATTTCTCATGATGTGCTCATCATATAGGTTAAACAAACAGGGTGATGGCAGACAGCCCTGTCATACTCCTTTCTTGATGTTGAACCAATCAGTTGTTCCATACAGGGTTCTAACTGTTGCTTCTTGACCCACATACAGGTTTCTCAAGAGACAGATACGATGGTCTGGTATTCCCATCACTCTAAGAGATTTCCACAGTTTGTCATGATCCACACAGTCAAAGGCTTTAGCATAGTCGATGAAACAGAGATAATGTTTTTCTGAAATTCCCTTGCTTTCTCTATGATCCAGCGAATGTTGGAAATTTGATCTCTAGTTCCCCTTCCTTTTCTAAACCCAGCTTGGACATCTGGAAGTTCTTGGTTTGCATAATGCTGAAGCCTAGCATGCAAGACTTTAAGCATGACCTTACTAGCATGGGAGATGAGTGCAATTGTCCGATGGTTAGCACATTCTTTGGTACTACCCTTCTTGGGAATTGGGATGAAGATTGACTTCTTCCAGTCCTGTGGTCACTACTGGGTCTTCCAGATTTGCTGACATAATGAATGCAAAACCTTGATTTATACACTTAAGACTCCCAAATATGTATCTCTCCTAGCCCTCTATCTTGCTCATGTTTGCTGTCAGAATCCAATTATCTACCTGCCTATTGAGCGTTCCCACTGGATGTCTCATATGTTTGAGTTCAAATTTATATTTATTCTCTCATAAACTTGATCCTCTTCCAAAGTAATCTGTCATCTTTTCAATCTATCCAAAGCTGGAAATTTAGGAGTTACTTTTGACATTTTCCCTTACCCTGTAGCGCTCATCCTCTTTACCACCAGCACCCTTGTCTAAGCTGATCCAAGTTTTTCTTGGTATAACATTATCTCTGCATCTACTTTGTCCTTTTCCTATCCACTCATCACATTGTACTCACAGTGATCTATTCACAGTGGAAATCTGATCATGTCACTCTTGACCCCTGACTCACTTAAATGAAACCGTTAGTTTCCCATCATTTTTAGCAAAATATCAAAGACTGGGTAAGAATGACTTCAAATAATCAACAGAAGTAATTATAATTGCCAGAAAACTCTCAAGAAACTTTATGTATTGTCTTCATTTCCAGATTATACAGCTGTTTTTGAAATCAGTTGGAATATTTGTTCCTATTGCATATTCATTCATTCAGCAGATATTTAATGAGTGTCTGCCATACTAGGGATATTTAGATATTACATGGTAATCCATTTAAAACAACAACAATAACAGTCTTTTGGTAAAATGTGTGGTCACTTTTAATGACTCATTCGAAAAGGCTGCTGAATGGGACAAAGACAAATGTAGTGGTTAAGACTGGGAGCTTTGGAATAAGACCTGGGTTTGATTTCTGATTCTGCCCATATTAGTCTTGTGATCTTGGACAGGTTACTGAGGCTCCGAAAGCCTCAATTTCCTTGTGTTTAAAATGATAATTACAAGAAACACATGTTTGTTGTCAGGGTTAAGTAAAATAGCATGTGAAACTCTCTTAGCTTACTGCCTGATACATAGTAAACCTTCAATAAATAGTAGCTATTGTTCATTCTTTAAATATTTATTGAGTGTCTCTAATGTGCCAGGTTTTAGGCACTGGGGATACAGCAATGAACAAAACTGACAAAGTCTGAGATGACAGTTCTATATTAAATGTTAGGACTAATATAAAAAGTAGGAGTAAGACGTATAAATACTTGGATCCAGTATAGAAATAAACTTATAAGAACATAGTCCAAAGAATGGCCTGCTTAGAAAGTAGAATAATCCCCATCTACAAAGATATTCCACAGTTTGTTGTGATCCACAGTCAAAGACTTTGGCTTAGTCAATAAAGCAGAAATAGATGTTTTTCTGGAACTCTCTCGCTTTTTCGATGATTCAACAGATGTTGGCAATTTGATCTCTGGTTCTTCTGCTTTTTCGAAATCCAGCTTGAACATCTGGAAGTTCATGGTTCACATACTGTTGAAGCCTGGCTTGGAGAATTTTGAGCATTACTTTGCTAGCGTGTGAGATGAGTGCAATTGTGCAGTAGTTTGAGCATTCTTTGGCATTGCCTTTCATTGGGATTGGAATGAAAACTGACCTTTTCCAGTCCTGTGGCCAGTGCTGACATAATGGCATAAAAAAAGCTTATTTTCCAAATTTGCTGGCATATTGAGTGCAGCGCTTTCACAGCATCATCTTTGAGGATTTGAAATAGCTCAACTGGAATTCCATCACTTCCTCTAGCTTTGTTGGTAGGGATGCTTCCTAAGGCCCACTTGACTTCGCATTCCAGGATGTCCAGCTCTAGGTGAGTGATCATACCATTGTGATTATCTGGGTCATGAAGATCTTTTTTTATATAATTCTTCTGTGTATTCTTGCCACCTCTTCTTAATATCTTCTGCTTCTGTTAGGTCCATACCATTTCTGTCCTTTATGGTGCCCATTTTGCATGAAATGTTCCCTTGGTATCTCTAATTTTCCAGAAGAGATCTCTAGTCTTTCCCATTCTGTTGTTTTCCTCTATTTCTTTGCATTGATCACCGAGGAAGGCTTTCTTGTCTCTCCTTGCTACTCTTTGGAACTCTGCAATCAAATGGGTATATCTTTCCTTTTCTCCTTTGCCTTTTGCTTCTCTTCTTTTCACAGCTATTTGTAAGACCTCCTCAGACAACCATTTTGCCTTTTTGCACTTCTTTTTCTTGGGGATGGTCTTGATCCCAACCTCCTGCACAATGTCATGAACCTCTGAGAAATTTGTATGTGGGTCCAGAAGCAATAGTTAAAACTGGACATGGAACAACAGACTGGTTCCTAATCGGGAAAGGAGTACATCAAGGCTGTATATTGTTACCCTGCTTATTTAACTTCTATGCAGAGTACATCATGAGAAATGCTGGACTGGATGAAGCACAAGCTGGAATCAAGATTCCCAGGAGAAATCTCAATAACCTCAGATATGCAGATGACACCACCCTTATGGCAGAAAGTGAAGAACTAAAGAACCTCTTGATGAAAGTGAAAGAGGAGAGTGAAAAACTTGGCTTAAAGCTCAACATTCAGAAAACTAACATCATGGCATCTGGTCTCATCACTTCATGGCAAATAGATGGGGAAAAAGTGACAGACTTTATTTTCTTGGGCTCCAGAATCACTGCAGATAGTGACTGCAGCCATGAAATTAAAAGATGCTTGCTTCTTGGAAGAAAAGTTATGACCAACCTAGACAGCACATTAGAAAGCAGAGACATTACTTTCCCAACAAAAGTCCATCTAGTCAAAGCTACGGTTTTTCCAGTAGTCATGTATGAATGTGAGAGTTGGACTATAAACAAAGCTGAGCACCAAAGAATTGATGCCTTTGAACTGTGCTGTTGGATGAGACTCTTGAGAGTCCCTTGGACTACAAGGAGACCCAAACAGTACATCCTAAAGGAATTCAGTCCTGAATATTCATTGGGAGGACTGATACTGAAGCTGAAACTACAATATTTTGGCCACATGATGCGAAGAACCATGCTAGTAAAGTAATGCTCAAAATTCTCCAAGCCAGGCTTCAGCAATATGTGAACCGTGAACTCCCTGATGTTCAAGCTGGTTTTAGAAAAGGCAGAGGAACCAGAGATCAAATTGCCAACATCCACTGGATCATGGAAAAAGCAAGAGAGTTCCAGAGAAGCATCTGTTTCTGCTTTATTGACTATGCCAAAGCCTTTGACTGTGTGGATCACAATAAACTGTGGAATACCAGACCACCTAACTTGCCTCTTGAGAAATCTGTATGCAGGTCAGGAAGCAACAGTTAGAACTGGACATGGAACAGCAGACTGGTTCCAAATAGGAAAAGGAGTCTGTCAAGGCTGTATATTGTCACCCTGCTTATTTAAGTTATATGCAGAGTACATCATGAGAAACGCTGGACTGGAAGAAACACAAGCTGGAATCAAGATTGCCGGGAGAAATATCATAACCTCAGATATGCAGATGACACCACCCTTATGGCAGAAAGTGAAGAGGAACTAAAAAGCCTCTTGATGAAAGTGAAAGAGGAGAGTGAAAAAGTTGGCTTAAAGCTCATCATTCAGAAAACGAAGATCATGGCATCCGGTCCCATCACTTCATAGTGATGGAGAAACAGTGGAAACAGTGTCAGACTTTATTTTTGGGGGCTCCAAAATCACTGCAGATGGTGACTGCAGCCATGAAATTAAAAGACGCTTACTCCTTGGAAGAAAAGTTATGACCAACCTAGATAGCATATTCAAAAGCAGAGACATTACTTTGCCGACTAAGATCCATCTAGTCAAGGCTATGGTTTTTCCTGTGGTCATGTATGGATGTGAGAGTTGGACTGTGAAGAAGGCTGAGCACCGAAGAATTGATGCTTTTGAACTGTGGTGTTGGAGAAGACTCTTGAGGGTCCCTTGGACTGCAAGGAGATCCAACCAGTCCATTCTAAAGGAGATTAACCCTGGGATTTCTTTGGAAGGAATGATGCTGGGGCTGAAGCTCCAGTACTTTGGCCACCTCATGCGAAGAGTTGACTCATTGAAAAAGACTTTGATGCTGGGAGGGATTGGGGGCAGGAGGAGAAGGGGACGACCGAGGATGAGATTGCTGGATGGCATCACAGACTCGATGGACGTGAGTCTGAGTGAACTCCAGGAGTTGGTGATGGACAAGGAGGCCTGGCGTGCTGCGATTCATGGGGTCGCGAAGAGTCGGACACGACTGAGCAACAGAACTGAACTGATGCGAAGAATTGACTCATTTGAAAAAACCCTGATGCTGGGAAAGATTGAAGGCTTGAGGAGAAGGGGATGACAGAGGATGAGATGGTTGGATGGTATCACCGACTGAATGGATATGAGTTTGAGTAAATTCCGGGAGTTGGTGATGGAGAGGGAAGCCTGGCATGCTGCAGTCCACGGGGTCGCAAAGAGTCGGACACGACTGAGGGACTGAACTGAACTGAACTAAACAAAGATATTCAAACACAGGATGATAAAATTATGTGATTGACTGATTAACAATAGACTCTGTGCATGCCTGTCTATATGGATGATGACTTTTTATAAAAGATCTTATTGTTTTCACTGTCATGGTGTGAGTTCAGTCCCTACAAGCAACACATGGTTGGGAGAAGAAGAAAGCTTATATGTTTTTTGGCCACATGTATTTCTCTGTTTCCCTGGGAGTGAGTAAATAATAGGTCTCATAAACTAAGACTTCTAGGACTGTTGAAGCTGAGTGATGGGTACCTACTAGAATTTAAGGAAGGAAAAAGAAAAGAAGGCAGCAGGCAGATTTCTCCTGAATTGAACGTTTAATGGTCTGGTTGAAGAGGAGGATTCAGCCAGAGAGATCAGGAAGGGGCAAAGAAGATGAAATTTAAAAGCTATTCATTATGGAAAATTTCAAACTTATATAAAAATAGAACAGTATAATGAATATCCATGTACCCATCACTCAGCTTCAACAGTTAGTGATTTGTGAGTAATCTCTACCCACACTTTATCCCTCCCCACTGTTGTTTAAAGGCAGATCCCAGTCATCATATTATTTTATCTATGAATGTTTCAGTATGTATCTTAAAGGGTTTTTTTAATCCAACCATAATATGATCACACCTTTAAAATTAATAATAATTCTATTCAGTGTTCATATTTCTCTGTTTGTCTCATAAATGTTTTGTTTTGCTTTGTTGTTTGATGCAGTATCCAGAAAAGATAGATGCATTGTGATTGGTTGATGCACTCTTAAGTTTCTTTAAATCTTCTATTTGTTTTTTGTATTTTATTTGGGCTTAGAGAACTTCTTATAATCTAGACTTTGTTAATTGCATCTTTGTGGTATCACTTAACATGTTCCTTTGCCCTGAATTAGCTGTGAATTGGTATTGATGTAGAAACTTGATGACATACATGCCTGCATGCTCAATTGTGTCCAACTCTTTGCGACCTCATGGACTATATAGCCCACCAGGCTCCTCTGTCCATGGGATTCTCTGGGCAGGAATATTGGAGTGGGTTGCCATTTTCTCCTCCATGGGATCTCCCCAGCCCAGGGATAGAACCCATGTCTCCTGGGGCTCCCGCAGCTCCTGCATTGGCAGGTGGATTCTTTACCACTAAGCCACCTAGAAAGCCTTAGAAACTTGGTTAGGTTTAGATTTAAATTTTTCCTTCATCAGATGGAAGTAAATTTTTCCAGATCCATCAGAATTGGTATTATGTGTGTTTCTGTAATAACTGGTCATCTGTCTTTTTTGTGATGTTAGCTATTGACAGTTTTTGCTCTGATCCATTAATCAGTTATGGTGATATTCTAATTCTATCCTTCCAAAATTCTAGAATGATAGAATTTAAGTATTGGCTGATAAATATATTAGATTTTTTAGGATCCTTGAATTTCTATATTTATTTACATACTTTAGAAGAAACCTTTTTTTTTTTTAATTGGCTATGCTGATTTTTCATTGCTGGGCTAGAACTTTTTCTAGTTGTGGAGAGCAGGGGCTACTTTCTAGTTGCATTACGAGGGCTTCTCATTGCAGTAGCTTCTTTTGTTGCAGACCACAGGATCTAGAGTACGAACTTCAGTAATTTTGGAATGTGGGCTCAAGAGTTGCAGCTCGTGGACTCTAGAGCACAGGATCAGCAGTTATGGTGCACAGACTTAGCTGCCTTGTGGCATCTGGGGTCTTCACAGAGCAAGGATTGAACCCATGTCCCCTGCATTGACAGGTGGATCTTTAACCACTGGATCTCTGGGGAAGCCTGGGAACAGATTTTACTTTGTTAATATGTGTTATTCTATTTGAGAAGCATTGTCTTGCTGCTTTGTGCTGCTATCATTTATATTTGAATTTGAAAATTGCCTGCAATTTACTAAGATGCAGCCCTTGAGGGTGGTAGATATGCAAGTTATCCATGTGCCGTTCCCCCTGGACATTTGGTGGTGGTCTGTTTTCAAAGGCAAGTTAAGAGAGGTAGGAACTAGAAACTCCATGTGTGCATATTGATCCTTTATGTAAGTATTAATAAAAATAGTTTCTTTTACTTATACCACTTACATAAAGTAATCTTGCTTCATTCAAGTTATGCAAAAATTATACTTTGAAGTTATAACATCTTTTTATATAATTTCCTTCTATTTAAAATCAGAGAGGATACATGGATTTTTTCCAGCCCCATAATCTAATGTTAAATTTGTTTCGTTGCCAAATAACCAT
The DNA here is from genome assembly GCF_042477335.2 of Ovis canadensis. Classification (NCBI taxonomy): domain Eukaryota; kingdom Metazoa; phylum Chordata; class Mammalia; order Artiodactyla; family Bovidae; genus Ovis; species Ovis canadensis. The sequence goes on from NC_091245.1 coordinate 230,283,060, forward strand.
TTTAAAGCTAGAGACATACTGTTCCCATAACTCTTATATAATTTGGAGTAAATTCCCTCTTAAATGTGGTAGAGAGACATTTGTTACCCAGGGTGTGCTTTTAGAGGCATTTACAATAGCACATATCATTTGACTGTTTACCTTTAGCATTGTTTTCAGTCAGATAATTAATACATATTTTATAATACTAATAATAACTATTATAATAGATAATACTTAGTATCTAGTATATAAATGCAGGATGGCAACCCACTCCAGTATTCTTGCCTGGAGAGTCCCAGGGATGGGGGAGCCTGGTGGGCTGCCGTCTATGGGGTCGCACAGAGTTGGACACGACTGAAGCGACTTAGCAGCAGCAGCAGCAGACATCATATTCTACACCTTCTACATAATTAAATGTATTGATGTTCCATAACAAAGTATCTCTTTGGAATTTTTGGAAAGCCCCAACCCAGATGCTTATGTACTTCCTGCTTAAAACTTCCAGTTTTGTGCAATCCAGAATTCCTTCCCCTGTCCTGTACAATCATAAAGAAATAATGGTAAATGGAACTCTAAGATGCCAAAGAGGTGGTTCACTGGAGTCTCCACCCATAGTACCCCACTGGAATCAGAGCCTTAGGAATCTAGAGGGGGATAAAATGAGAGAGGCTTTCTGTTTCTCCTCTTTTGAGCCTCTAAAAATTGTTTTTTGCCCGCTCTGGTTTTCTGCTTTTGTTCCTCTATATTCTAGTACCTCTGCACTTTTTTCCTCTGTATCTTTTTTTTTCTCTCTGAAAGGCTTAAAGTCACAGAGAAATAAGGAAACTTTGTGAGGAGTTTGTGGTGGGTAGCAAATATTGACCCTTGCATTTAGCAATGTTGTTTGGGCTATAAGAAATCATTGTACTAGAGTTTGGCATTATCATTTGTGTTATACATGACTTATATTCATAATTTTTCTTATCTTTAATATCTCTCATTTGTTATTCATCAGTTAATACACACATCATATCTAAAATACTTCTTAAAGTTACTATTTATGTCAAACCAAAGCATGTCAAGAACCAAACAGATTTTCCTACTAAGCAATCCCATGTTGAGAAAATTCTAGTTTTCTTAAAAAACAAGTTTATAATAATTGACTCTGATAAACTATGACCGCCTATTTTGAAGTCATATGGCATATTAGAAAGCAAGACAACTTGAGAAATAATATACTCTGATTATTACAATGATCATTTCCCATACATGGAAACAATGAACAGTATATGTTGTGTGAAAATTGTATAAATCATATGTTGAATTGGTTCTTAGTTCTTTTCTACTACTATCCTTCTACTTCTCTGTATATTCATTCTATTATTTTTTGAGAGTTCAATATTGAAACTCCAACAAAAAAATCTTTATTTACTTAAAAAACTTATTGTAATATATAATGGAGCTATATGTCACCTTGTTCTGTATTTTCCAAGTCTCCTGTAAATATGTTGTGATATTTTTACAATTTAGAAAAATCCAGTGAGCAGTGTAGGAGAGCTATACTGTACTAGGTTGTTCCTGGCTCAACTGATATGAGTTATGCATAGGATGATGGGCTGAGTGCTGTCCAAAACCTACCTGCAAAAACAGACCTGGAACTGCAGAATAATATTGTCATCTCCCTCTGTATTATCAGTATGTAGATTTTATGCCTCTGGTGTTATACCTCTGATTTTAGTGATTAATTTAGTTCTGAGTGACTGAACTGAACTGAAGAATCAGATGGCAAAAGGCATTTTGTCAGACTTTTATCCTCAAATTTTATTTTCATAATACTAATATTTTTAATTTGTTATGCTAAAAATGTAAGGATATCAGTATTTAGTTAAATATTGAACAGAATAAATTCATTCATTTCAGTTCAGTCACTCGATCGTGTCTGACTCTTTGCGACCCCATGAACCGCAGCACGCCAGGCCTTCCTGTCCATCACCGACTCCCGGAGTCCACCCAAACTCATGTCCATCGAGTCGGTGATGCCATCCAGCCATCTCATCCTCTGTTGTCCCCTTCTCCTCCTGCCCCCAATCCTTCCCAGCATCAGGGTCTTTTCCAATGAGTCACCTCTTCGCATGAGGTGGCCAAAGTATTGGAATTTCAGCTTTAGCATCAGTCCTTCCAAAGAATACCCAGGACTGATCTCCTTTAGGATGGACCAGTTGATCTCCTTGCATTCCAAGGGACTCTCAAGAGTCTTCTCCAACACCACAGTTCAAAAGCATAAATTCTTCGGCGCTCAGCCTTCTTCACAGTCCAACTCTCACATCCATACATGACCACTGTAAAAGCCATAGCCTTGACTAGACGGACCTTAGTCGGCCAAGTAATGTCTTTGCTTTTTAATATGCTATCTAGGTTGGTCATAACTTTCCTTCCAAGGAGTAAGCATCTTTTAATTTCATGGCTGCAGTCACCATCTGCAGTGATTTTGGAGCCCCCCCAAATTAAGTCTGACACTGTTTCCACTGTTTCCCAGTCTATTTCCCATGAAGTGGTGGGACCAGATGCCATGATCTTTGTTTTCTGAATGTCGAGCTTTAAGCCAACTTTTTCACTCTCCTCTTTCACTTTCATCAAGAGGCTTTTTAGTTCCTCTTCACTTTCTGCCATAAGGGTGGTGTCATCTGCATATCTGAGGTTATTGATATTTCTCCCAGCAGTCTTCACTCCAGCTTGTGCTTCTTCCAGCCCAGCGTTTCTCATGATGTACTCTGCATATAACTTAAATAAGCAGGGTGACAATATATAGCCTTGATGTACTCCTTTTCCTATTTGGAACCAGTCTGTTGTTCCATGTCCAGTTCTAACTGTTGCTTCCTGACCTACATACAGGTTTCTCAAGAGGCAGGTCAGGTGGTCTGGTATTCCCATCTCTTTCAGAATTTTCCACAGTTTATTGGGATCCACACAGTCAAAGGGTTTGGCATAGTCAATAAAGCAGAAATAGATGTTTTTCTGGAACTCTCTTGCTTTTTCGATGATCCAGCGGATGTTAGCAATTTGATCTCTGGTTCCTCTGCCTTTTCTAAAACCAGCTTGAACAACTGGAAGTTCACGGTTCATGTATTACTGAAGCCTGGCTTGGACAGTTTTGAGCATTACTTTACTAGTGTGTGAGATGAGTGCAATTGTGCAGTAGTTTCAGCATTCTTTGGCATTGCCATTCTTTGGGATTGGAATGAAAATTGACCTTTTCCAGTCCTGTGGCCACTGCTAGTTTTCCAAATTTGCTGGCATATTGTGTGCAGCACTTTGACAGCATTATCTTTCAGGATTTGAAAGAGCTCAACTGGAATTCCATCACCTCCACTAGCTTTGTTTGTAGTGATGCTTCCTAAGGCCCGCTTGACTTCACATTCCAGGATGTCTGGCTCTAGGTGAGTGATCACACCATCGTGATTATCTTGGTCATGAAGATCTTTTTTGTATAGTTCTTCTGTGTATTCTTGCCACCTCTTCTTAATATCTTCTGCTTCTGTTAGGTCCATACCATTTCTGTCCTTTATCAAGCCCATCTTTGCATGAAATGTTCCCTTGGTATCTCTGATTTTCTTGAAGAGATCTTTCCCATTCTGTTGTTTTCCTCTATTTCTTTGCATTGATCGCTGAGGAAGGCTTTCTTATCTCTCCTTGCTATTCTTTGGGACTCTGCATTCAAATGGGAATATCTTTCTTTTTCTCCTTTGCTTTTCGCTTCTCTTCTTTTCACAGCTATTTGTAAGGCCTCCCCAGACAGCCATTTTGCTTTTTTGCATTTCTTTTCCATGGGGATGGTCTTGATCCCTGTCTCCTGTACAGTGTCACGAACCTCCGTCCATAGTTCATCAGGCACTCTGTCTATCAGATCTAGTCTCTTAAATCTATTTCTCACTTCTACTGTATAATCATAAGGGATTTGATTTCGGTCATACCTGAATGGTCTAGTGGTTTTCCCTACTTTCTTCAATTTAAGCCTGAATTTGGCAATAAAGAGTTATGATCTGATCCACAGTCAGCTCCTGGTCTTGTTTTTGCTGACTGTATAGAGCTTCTCCGTCTTTGGCTGCAAAGAGTATAATCAGTCTGATTTTAGTGTTGACCATCTGGTGATGTCCATGTGTAGAGTCTTCTCTTGTGTTTTTATACAGACTTATAAAATGGTCAGGATAGTTGGACCCTTACTTTGGGGAATTCACTTGAATTTTCTTATGATTTCAGTGAACTTTTCAATGAGCATTTATCATACATCTACTCAGTAATACTCACCAAAGAGAAGTGAAACCCACATCTCCCTTTAATAAATGTATAGGTTAATTCAAGGAACAAATTCATAATAGTTACAATACACTCTGAGCAGGACTATAATAATAGTATGTAAGGAATGTTCTGTAGCATAGAAAGATGTAATGATCATTTATTTCTCCAAGGAGAGCTGGTCAGGGAGAATAGATCATGTTTGGTCTGGACCCTGAAGTATAAACAGAAATTTACAAGATGGATAAGGTAGGGGCCATGACATACCTTTCATATTAAAGAATGAGTAGAGGGAAAAACATAGAGCATTTGTCCCACCCTCTCACCCCAGAACTGCCCATAGAGGTCAACATATCAGTGCTGATAACGTTTTATTTCTCATTATAGGGCTCTTGAATTGGCTGTAAAATACAAAACACATGTTGACACAGTTCTTGCTTACCGTCAAAAATTTTTGGAGACATTTGGTAAACAGGAAACTAATAAACGATACCTGCAGTATGCCGAAGGTGTAAGTATTATGCAGTATTTGATAATAATTATATGCTTTATATGTTATTTGTCTCAATGAGACAAAATTGAATAACTTTCCTACTGCAGTCTCTAAAAATAACTGCTTCTTGTCTTTCAATGTTGCAGTTTTGACTATATAATTATATTACAGAATATTTTTCTGGACTCTTAGAGCCATGTTTTGCTTAACTCAAGTCTGTTCTTACAGTTTCCAATTTATGTTAAGGTTGTGTCCTAACTGATATTTTTATATAAACAACATAAAATGTGAAGATAAAGGCTTCTAACTCCTGAATTTTGTCTTCCACCAGCTGCCCTTTCTATTCCAGGGAAATAAGCACAGAGGGCAGTGGCCAGAGCTTGGATACTTTGTCACTTTGCAGATTCTAGGGAGCCTGGTTGCACTTAAAGAGGTGCCTCACCTGGGTAGACTTCACCACCTAGAACCAAAGAAGGCTGACCCTTTGCCTCTTAAGTTCCTACCAGAACTTAAGGTTTTGTCAATCCAGTTAGGAAAAAAGCCATTCTAGTACATAACAGCAGACAAGGCAAGCCAGTGCCTAGAACAGAAATGATTGTGGCCACCTGCCCAGATACTTCTAGATTCAAATGGCAAAAATAGAGCTCACTTCTAGCCATGGGAGATCCAATTTGTAAACCCAAGACAGGGCTAACTAACCTTTCTCCCAGTTCTGCAAACTAATTGGTTTCCTTATCCTTTTAGGCACTCATATATTCAAAATGTGTTTATAAGTACTCAGTCTGGATTAGGCACCACACTAGGTGTTAAATCAGACATGGCTTCTGTCTTCATGGAGCTTATAGACCACGTAGGGGCTTTCCTGGTGGCTCAGATGGTAAAGAATCTGCCTGCAATGGAGGAGACCCGGGTTTGACCCCTGGGTTGGGAAGATCTCCCCGGAGAAGGGAATGGCTACCCACTCCAGTATTCTTGCCTGGAGAATCCCTTGGACAGAGGAGCCTGGTGGGCTACATACAGTGCATGGGGTTGCAAAGAGTTGAACACGACTGAGTGACTAACACTTTCACTTTCTTACATAGACCATGTGGGAGTGTTTCTCGGTGGGGATAGAATGTTCTGCTTCATTGTGGGGGTGGGTAAAATATATTAACCCGTCCTCTTTGGAAAAGGAAAAAGGATGTAGAAAGGCAACTACTAAAGACATTATCCATTTGCTGTATGTAGAATATCGAGTGTCGTGACTCACATTTTTGGACTTCAGGGCAGCCTGGAGAATCCCATGGAGAGAGGAGCCTTGTAGGCTACAGTCCATGGGGTTGCAAAGAGTCGGACACGACTGAGCGACTTCACTTCACTTTCAGGGTATTGAAGACTTTGGAGCTATTCTTAGTTCTGCAGTGTTACCTCATTATCTGGATCCAGGATAGACACAGTTGTGGGTTTCTTGGTAGAAAGGGACATATTTTATAGAAGCTTCACAATTTTTTTTGTTTGATTCAGAAATGAATTGTTTGGGCTATTAGCCTTCCGTAAGAGCTCTGAGGGTTGTACTTTTTAATTCACAGAATATGACAGCAGCCACCAACACTATGGTGCGAAACAGCCCAGAAAATCATTGGTCAGCTAATCTCTTTTGTCTGTTTTGAAAATATGACAGTATGTTGAAAATGAGCACCCACTTTAAATTTCCTTTACTATATAGTTTTGAAGCAAATTAATACTACTCTGCTTCCTCTTCATCATATTATTATCAATATTTTTTTCACTGTGTTCACATTAGGTGCTTTTGAGGACATAGAAAATATAGTTTTTACCTCAAAGTTATATTTCAGATCCTGAAAACTTAAAACTCTTATCCTCTTTTTCATTATATATGTATTCAACTATAAATAACATGTTAGTACTTCAATCATAAGAGTAGCTGAAATGTTCAAAATGGGATAATCAGAACAACATGACTTTTCTTGGGCATTTTGTTTCCTTTTTTTGACCCCCTATGGCACCATGTTCTAGTTTCCAACTTGTCTTCATAAATGTAAACTGGAAGTTAACTAGAAATCATAAAACAGTATCTTAAGATGAAAATCTTAAATAAAAGCTGAAGAATTGATGCTTTTGAACTGTGGTGTTGGAAAAGACTCTTGAGAGTCCCTTAGACTGCAAAGAGATCCAACCAGTACATCCTAAAGGAGATCAGTCCTGGGTGTTCATTGGTAGGACTGATGTTGAAGCTGAAACTCCAATACTTTGGCCACCTGATGCAAAGAGTTGACTCATTTGAAAAGACCCTGATGCTGGGAAAGATTGAGGGCAGGAGGAGAAGGGGACAACAGAGGATGAGATGGTTGGATGGCATCACCGACTCAACGGACATGGGTTTGGGTGGACTCTAGGAGTTGGTGATGGACAGGGAGGCCTGGTGTGCTGCAGTTCACAGGGTCGCAAAGAGTTGGACATGACTGAGCGACTGAACTGAACTGAACTGAACTAAGATGAAAATAATCTTTGACTTAAAATTTCTTAACCAAAATTATGATCATATAAACTTTTTATTTCAGAACTAAGAACTGAATAGAAAAAGATCATTTTTGTAAACCTTGAAAAATTTATTCTAGATAGCTGGTGAATTCAAATGGCTTCACAATGCATAACATAAAAGTTTATAAGAAGTGAGGCTTGACATACATTCATATTTATGAGCCCTGAAATGTTATTTGGGCCTTTCTAGTTTAAAATGTGGAAATCTGAGATCTATACAAGGTGTACTGTCTTCTAAGAACTCCATTAGAGTCATTATACCTGGTCTACAGTGGTGTTCAGCAAGTGTTTGTAAGATAATTCATTAGTCTGGCAAATAAAATCCACCTGAGGAATACGTTCAGTTCGCTAAATACAAACTCTGTGCAAAAAGAAAAGTAAAAGAGCCAGGAAATGTGTAAAGCATTATGGTAGGAGAAAGAAAAAAGGAATGATAAATAGGAGAGAAAATAGTGAGAGATTAAGTGGTAGCTCACTTCCTGGATAATTAGTGATCTCTCATTCATTCAGTATTTATTGAGTACCTCCTGCAGACAATGTATTATTCTTGGTGGTTGGGATATAATAGTAAACCTGGCAGACACTGACCCTTTGAAATTTGTATTCAAATAGAGGTGACAGATAATTATATAGTTAATTGTTCATTTCATTTGTGATAATAGTTTTGAAGGTAGTGTGCATAGTGCTATAAGACTTTATGAATGTGGAGCCTGACCTAGAATGGGGGTATCAGCAAAGATTTTTCAAAGGAAAGCAAATGATGTTAGAGCTGAACTCTGAAGGATGGGTAGAAACCAATCAAGGGGAGAGGGTGTAGGGATGGACACATTCCAGGATAGGGAAGGCTCTGAAGTGGTTAAGAGTGATGAGCAAAGGGGAGGTTGACCTGAGAGTTTCATAGGGCACATTAGGTAAGTTGGATTTACAATAAGATTAATGTAAAGATACTGAATGGAAGTGACATGATCACTTTTCCATTTTAAAAATCCCAATTTCTAAGTAGAAACAGAAACTTAGAATTTTTCACAAATTATCCTGTTTTCCCCCCACTTGGAAATTATATACTTAGCATTTGTTAGTTTTAATTTCTTTAATTTATTTTTTCCACAAAATTATCTTGAGTAGGGTTTTATCAGTCAGTCAAAGGATATGATAATAAGAGCAAATGCATGGGATCTTGAAAAAATGGTGGAGTACAGAGGGGGTGCCTTGGGTTCTGAGTGACTGGAATATTGATGGGACCAGACATTGAAACATCTTAATACTGTGCTAACAGATTTCATAATGAAGGCAATGCGAAGACTTGAGGTTTGTAATCAAGAGAATGACTTGAAAGATAGCTTCTTAGGTGGAAAATGGTTTGGAGGTGAGAGTGGTGACCAGGAGGCCAGTTACTATAATAGTTTCACCAGGAGATGGAAAGGGTAGGATTAATGTAAGGAAAAAAATCAGAAAAATTAATAGAACATTGTGGTTAGAGGTAGGAGGAGAGCAGTGAGTTAAGTCAAGGCGTTTGAGAACAACTTCAGCATTCCTAGCGTGGGTGACTGGTGGAGGAACATGAGCATATACAAGTTGTGGACCTTTTTGTTTGAATACATGAAAATAGGCCATTTTTTGCATTAGAAGTCCCTGTGGGATAGACCCTATCTAGGTGGAGATGTCTAGTGGGCAGTTGGAAATACCAATGTGAACATCGAAGGGTGCTGATAAAGGAAGAATAAGGGCTAGATAAATAAATCTTTGATCATGACAATTTAAGTTGAAGCTATGTGAGTTGATGAGATTTCTTAGGGAAAGTATGAAAAAGCTGTGTTTGGAACCCTAGTGAATGCTAATAGTGAAGAGAGTACCAAGGAGAAAGATATAGAAGACAAAGAAAGAAAAAAGATTGAGGACATTTAGAAAGGAGAGCAGAAACCAGAAGGGGAGGATATACTGAAAGAGATTTTGAAGAGCTGGAATGGAATCAGCAAGGTCCAGGGGATGCTTCTACATCAAGGCCTTTTTTTTTCCTCTGTTAGGTGCTCTTCCCCAGATATACTGATTAATCTTCAGATTTTCACGTCATTAATTTTCAATTTTCTCAGGGAGGCCTTCTCTGCTCACTCTGTCTGAAGTTCAGCACTCATCCCCTCAACTCCACCCGTGGTACTGCCTCCCTCCCCTGTTTCTGAAACTCTTACCACTATCATTTGTCTCTGTTTCTCTCTATATAAAGACACTGATTTTTATCTTTTTATTCACTGCTAAATCCATGTGCCTAGAGCAATCCTTGGCATAGAGCGAACATTAAATATTTGTTGAATGAGTAATTGAGTCATATAGAGAAGGAATATAGGATGAGGAATTGAAACACTTAATGGTGGCGTTAGTGGTTTCTGAAGTATAGTGGGAACACAGTAATATCACAGTGGTCTGAGAAGTGGATGAGAGTCGGGAATGAAAAGAAGAATGAAGGTAGTAGCTTGTAGGGAGACAGAATAGAGAAGGATGAGAAGGAGCAGCCAGTGAAGAGAAGGAAACTGAAATATGTAGGTAATAATTGAAGGTCGATGTTCTAAAGGAGTCTCAGATAAGATCAGGGACTTATGTGAAGATGCTGGGCTGAGACAGAAGGGAAAGAGAGAGGCGTGGGTACAGACGTACCTACTTTTGTGAAAGGAAGGAAATTAAGTGAATTCTACCTAATGGTCACTATATTCTCTCTAAAGTAGGAAGCTGATTTTCAGTTGAGAGTAAGAGAGGTGAGCTAGAGGATGGAGAGCCATTCGATATGATTTTGAAATTACTTCTATGTGAATATAAAGAATTGACTGGCTCAGGACTAGAAAAAGAAGTGCCAAAGAGTATTAACACTCCCTAGAAGAGAAAAGGATGTGTTTTAACGTAGAAGTCACTTGACAGCTGTCATGAGTACATCCTTATCTGAAACCCACTATTAAAAATACTCTATTCCAGAGACTAAATTATCAGAACATTGTTCTAAAACTGGACAGATGCCAGAGTGAAAGGGAAACATTTATTTTCAGTAGGATAGCTATCAACTGACACCCTCATTTGTACTATAACAAGTAACTACTATAGATGTCATCAGTCTACTTGATATACTGCTGGTGAAGCCGAGCAACAGTTGTTTAGTTTATCAACAATATATGGTTTTATTGTGATTGATTCAGGAAACATATGTAAGTCAATTTAAAGCCGGAAGAAGGACAAGGTATTCATCAAGTTTTGTCTTTCTCTTTGAAATGTTTTCTTAGATGAATGTTCTGCCGTTTAAAAAATATCAGGTTCTGGCCAGATTGAAAAATGAGCCTTTCAAATAATCTAACATTTGCTCTGCCTTTCATTGAGTTGTCACTTGCATCTTAGCACAGACATTCATCTTCTATGAGTAAGAAGGATTCTTTTAATTCATCTATTTTATATATTACAGACAAATATATGGAATGATTATCTTAATAAAGGTGACCAATAATATCCACAAATTGCTTCACAGAAATTAGAGAAAGGATTTTGGCATAAAAAAGAACCAAATACTTAATTCTACCTACTTCCAGCACAAAATAAAAGAGGCATGCAGTCCTGTGTTAAATTAGTCTCAGTTACTTAAGATAAATCTGTTCAAGCAGCACATATCACCACAGTCTGCTTTAATACTGCTTATTCTACTCAGCTCCCCTACATGGAGGTGAAAGAAAACCTATTTACTTTTGGTGCAGTCTAGGAGTTTGGGTTCATTTCAAAGTAAATCAGAGTTAAGTTTAAGCTGGGACCCCATTTTTTCCCATGTCTTGCCTGAGAGGACACACATTTCTAAGTTAGTGATCTCCAGACTTAAAAAATCTGAATGCTTTTCCCTAAAGAACTTGTCTGTGGGACTCGGGGTAGCTGCTGCTGCTAAGTCACTTCAGTCGTGTCTGACTCTGTGCGACCCCATAGACGGCAGCCCACCAGGCTCCCCCGTCCCTGGGATTCTCCAGGCAAGAACACTGGAGTGGGTTGCCATTTCCTTCTCCAATGCATGCAAGTGAAGAGTGAAAGTGAAGTTGCTCAGTCGTGTCCGACTTTTAGCGACCCCATGGAGTGCAGCCCACCAGGCTCTTCCATCCATGGGATTTTCCAGGCAAGGGTACTGGAGTGGGGTGCCATTGCCTTCTCTGGGTAGAGTCCACTCCTAACACCAAGTCTGTTGCTTTAGTGGAGGGAAGGAATATAGTGGAGGGGCAGGGCTGGATCTTGGTGGGGATCAGTGGTCAACATGCAACAGATATAAATATTATCACTTTATTCTTTTTAGTTGTCTTTCAACCTTGTTCTCCCGCTATTTCATCTAATATCTTTTCATCATTGTCTTACCACCAAGTCTTCATACTATTTTAAGAGTTGTTGCAAAGGAGCCCCTTTGCAGAGTATGCTCTGGTGAAGCAGATGCTCCCCTATCTTTCTTCATAGCTAGGTTCCTGATGGAAACCTCAGTGTAAGAGTGCTGAAGTGTTGATGTGCTTGAAACATGGCCTGATGGCCAGGGCTCTGTCCATTTTCCCTCTTGTTTGGAGAAGAGCAATCCACCTTACCTGCCCTTCCCACCTCATACCTGAGCAGAATCCTAGGGTTTCATAGTTGAGATGTACTTTTTATAAATAACTACAACTAGACTTTGGTCTTTTGCATCACAGTGAAAGTCTTTGCTTTTTATGGTGATAATTGTTCTAGTAGGAATTACTTAACGCTATGTCATTTGCGAGGGAGCATTATTTCTTCTTTTCTTTCCCACCGTCTTTCTCTAATGTTGTGGAAGTCATACATTCTATTTTTGTTTACTCTTAGCTACTTTGGATTAAATAAAAAGGTCTTATACTATATATGTGCATTTCTTTTCTTCTACCACAGCTCCAAATAGACTGGGAGAAAATCAAAGCCAAAATTGAGATGGAAATTACTAAAGAGCGAGAGCGGTCATCTGGCAGCCAGCCCACCAAGAGTACTGGTCTAAAGCACTAAATGTCATGATTACCTTTAAGAAGTTTTACCTTTTGAAACTGAGTCTGATTAATCAAGGATAAGCATGTTTTCATTGCTAAAGAAAAAGGCAGAATCTCCAAGTATAAGCACTTGCTGTGTATTTAATACCAAAAGTACATTCAGAAAGACTGAGCACAAAATAACTGCTGAAATTTCATCTTTTATCTTTTTAGTCCAATAATTAGCAAATATTCCTATATACTTATGATACATCCATGTCGTATTGCTTACATCCTAGTTTTCTGTCCATTATTTTATCCCTGAATCTTCAGTATGAACAGATATTAATGCTAATAATAAAACACTGGACTCTTTAAAATGTATGTTATCGTTCATTCCTATTTGAGCTCTAAATTGTAAAGTGCCCCAAAAGTTTATTTAAACAACAAAAAATGAAGATTGATTTATGAACTATATATAATAATATGTATACTTGTATATGTTCATAGCAACATTATTCACAAAAGCAAAGTGGTGGGCAAAAAAAGATATACATCAGCAGATGAATGGATAAACAAAATGTGGTGTATACACAAAGTGGGATATTATACAGCCTTTGAAAAGAATGAAATTCTGATACATGGATGAATCTTGAAAATAGCGTGTTAAGTGAAAGTCAGACACAACAGGTCAAATATTGTAGAATCCCACTTACATGAGGTATAAAAATAGACAAGTTCATTGAGACAGAAAGGAGAACAGTAGTTGCCAGGGACTGTTGGGAGGGAAAATTAAGGAGCTATTGTTTCGTAAGTTCAGAATTCCTGTCTGGCTTGAATGAGTTCTGGAAAGTGATAGTCGTGATGGTTGCCCAACATTGTGAATGTACTTAATGCCCAAATGGTAAATTTTGTTATATCTATTTTATCATAATTATAGAAATATATCTAGAACAGGCAAGAAATATTTTTCTCATTCCTTTTCTGACTTAAGAATGTTTAGGCACTAGACTCTGAATTTGTGAAAATCTCCTTGAATTATCAACCCATTTGACTAGCTTTCATTCAGTATGTCCCCAAATTATTATTACCACAAAAGCTTTTTAACATAGCACAAATAATCCTTAGAAATTCTTCCATGAAACCATTTTTGGAAATGGTACATTATAGAGTGGGCATGTGCATATACATGGGAAAGTGATGCCCTCTCTCACCCTCATTTTAATGAATATGTTTAGTTTTTTTAAATGAAAATGTTCCTGTCTTTTCAACATATTCCTTTTCCTTGCTGAAATGTTGTAATGTTCTGTTCTTCATGCAGATGCTGGGTACAATGGTGTGTTCAATTTGTGAAATGTGATTGAGTGGTTTACTTGTAAGTCGTACTTAAATACATTTGTTTTGTTTTCTTATATTACAATAAAAAGTTTAAAAAGAAAGCTGGTCAGAAGGGTAAATTTTATGTTTATTTTACTATAATTTTAAAAGTCATAAAATATAATGAAATATTTCTGCATTCTAACAAGTCTCTGATAGCCAACTTGATGCCCTGACATTCAATTCAGTTGATAATACCCAGTTAGTGTGCTCAGTTGCTCAGTCGCATCTGACTCTTCATAACCCCATGGACTGTAGCCCACTAGGTTCCTCTGTCCATGGAATTTTCCAGACAAGAATACTGGAGTGGGTTGCTACTTCCTACTCCAGGGGATCTTCACGACCCAGGGATCAAACCCACATCTCTTGTGTCTCCTGTACTGGCAGGCAGATTCTTTACCACTAGTGCCACCTGGTAAGCCCAGAGTTAGTGTAGGTCTCACAAATTAAAGGGCAAGATCCTCAGCTAAATTACCCTTCAGTTGCCAGTCCGCTAGTGGGGACCCTAGGATACTCATACCCCTCTGACTTGGCTGAAAATTTGGGGATTTCTACCACCCCCTTCAGGTTTGATAATTGACCAGAATGACTCACTGGACTCACTGAAACATTTTCGGTTACAGTTTTACTATAAAAGATATAATTTAAGAACAGCCAAAGGGAAGAGATGCATAGAGTAAGGCCTGGGAGGAAGGAGAGGTGTCAGGGCAAAGGAGACACAGAGCTTCCACACCATCTCCTCATAGAACCCAGGCATGTCCATCATCCCCCCAGCACATCAGTATGTTCACCAACTAGGTGAACATACCTAGCTCCCCTAGGTCTTGCTGTCCTGAATTTTGTATCAGAGTTTTACTATGTAGGCACAGTTGACTGAACTCAGCCTCTAGCCCCTTTCCTTTCTCTGGAGGTCAGGTGGTTAAAAGTTTTAACCCTCTGATCATGTGTTTTTTTCTGGTGACCAGCCCTGATCCTAACGCTCTGTAGTCATGCCCCTCCCCTAACACACACACACGTACACGTACATGTTCATTAGCATTAACAAAGATGCTCCTTTCATTCAGAAAATTTCAAAGGTTTTGAAAGCTCTATACCAGTCCTCCTCCCCAAGCCTGGATACATCCTTTATTACATCTTAGGCCAGTCCCTGGTCTTTGATCATGGGATCTTTTATAGCAAAAGCGACCTGACAGCAACATTTGGAGGAATCAATGTGGGGTAAGGATAGGCAGCTAGTAAACTCAGTGTCCCGATACATTTGATTATCAACACTGGCATTATCTTTCCAGTAACGCCAGTATTCTAGCACATAACATTATGGTAGATGTAACCTGAAAAGTAAGAGTCAAAGATACACATTTACTGGAGTCCCATCCAGTCAGTCTGATAGTCAGCCCCATCCATCATCATATTGTATGACAGGATGTCTCGGGGCTTCCATTTGATCTTGTCAGGAAACAGAAGTGGTGTCAGAAATAGATGACTTCATGCTCTCAGGCATTTGGTATAATTGAGCTTAAGAGACAATATTATTTCTTGCTCTTAGCTTTCTTCCGAGCATTATCGTTGGACTTCTCTCATTGCATAACTCAGTTACTCATTCATTTAGCCTTCATTACATACTATTTCTCCTCTCTGTATCCAAACCTTTTCACCTTAGAAGGGACATTAGGTTTGGCCACTGTGCTGGTCTAGATCATTGGCAGCACTAGGAGTCTAGCAAGTGCCTCCCACTCTGTCCACTCTCATCCATGTAGGAAAGGGTTCCATAGGTACAGAGTTAGTGGGCTATCTCTACCAATAGGCAATGTAACTGTGTACAATGTTAGCCCAAATACTGCCGCATGGAGTGAGTGAAAGCACAACCCACCCCATCAGGCCCTTAGGAACTCTGACATAAAGATTTTAAAACAGCTATGGTTTGGTGCCCAGGAATCATCCCTGCTTCCTGCAATGCATTAGTAGTTGTAGTTTTGGTCCAGGGACCACTGCATCAAGTATGAAAGAGAAAGTTACCATATGATATCCCTGATAGCTCAGTTGCTAAAGAATCCACCCACAATGCTAGAGGCCTGGGTTCAATTCCTGGGTCAATCTTTCTCTTGATTAATCCCCCTATTGTAGCATTGGCCAAAAAGTTCATTTCAGCTGCTTTATCTGGGGTATTCCACTTGGCATTGATATGGGAAACTGGAAAGGCCTCCTCAGGTAAACACACTTTACAGCAGCATTTATGTAGTCCATTGGGCTGGCTGTTCCCTTGGGAATAACGCGCTGTGAGTCTGGCATATCTAGCCATCTATGACTGTCCTATACCAAGCTGTGGGTCCTGTGTCCATCTGAAGGTGCTCATCCACTCTGTAGTATTCAAAACCAAAGATTCTGCCCCTGAATTTATCACTGCTACAACCCATTTTAGTAAAACTTCTGCAGGGAGCCAATGAAAACTATCCACACAGTGAGACAGCTGCTTCACCCTGGACCTTCACTTTCCAATAGTTTCTTGGTTTTGTGTCCTCCCCTCCCCTACATGGACTACCTTCTGGGTAACCAGAGGTCTTGGAGGCACTTTCCATTGTCACAGCATAATTTTTTCCTTTGGGGGCAGGTTTGAGGCCAGTGGCCATAGCCCTGAACTTGGTTCTCAATCAAGATCCACCTCAGCATTCTCTTTTACTCTGATGGTAGCAGTTACAGATAGCAATGGGATTGTATATTTGGTATATTTCTTGTTATTTTGCCTTTCTCTAAGTATCCACATGTCTAGCATTAAAATGCTAGAATGTAATCAAATGGAGATTAAGTAAAATTTATAATGTGATAGAGGATTAAATTAGAATTTTATACCCACGATAGTAGAATCCACAGCCAGTTTTCCAGTGTTTGTTTCTCTTACCTTTCAATATCTACCATTAACACTATATTAATTTCTCTTAGTTTTTCTGTGTCTTTTTAATCCAAAATATGTTTATGGGGATGGTTTCCGATTCACCTTGATACAGGGTACTTTTAGTGCTGCTTCTGTTGAAGGAGCATCCTTCTGTAAACCTTGCTTTTCCTCCTGTAGGCTGGCAGAGGACGGTAGAACAGCCAACAGACAAAACTACTGTTTGGGCGTGGCTGAAGACGGTGGTGATTGTATAGCACCCAGGGCATTTCACATCCATGAAGTAGGAACTGGGGCCCTGCACCAGGTGTTTCTTATGTTTCCTCTTCTCCTCTTCTGGAGAGGGATGAAGGAGACATTTGTGAGAGGCACATTCTTGTGGGGAGGTCATCACCGCTGAACTCTGTGTTTTCAGTGTAAATGAAAATACACACAAGATGCACACCTGCTACCTGTTCTGATTAGCTATCTGGGTCACAAGAATGGAATCTTAAAAAGGATTCTATTAATGGATTCAGGGCTAGAATAAATTTGTACTTAAGAGGAGATACTAAACTATTTGCAATGAAACTAAAATTTTTATCTTTTAAATCTAGTGACATTATTCAGTCAAAATTGTTAGAGAAATAGTTATAAGTTAAATAATCATAATTAAGTCAACAAAATTCCTCCTTTGTAGGGCTTGTCTTCCCAGAATAAAATCTTTTTTCCTCGTTCTTGATGACTACCTGCATTTCAAATGGCAAAATTCATTTATTAAACAAACCAAAATCTTGAGCACCTACAGTGGCCTGGACACTGTTTTAGGTACCAGAGGCCTTGTAGTGAGTAAGACAGAAATATTCCTGCCCTCTGGTGAAGCTGACATTTAAATGGGAAGAAGACAGACCATAAGCAAATGAGTAAAAATATACATAGTATTTTAGATATAAATGAGTAGAGACAAAGCACAAAGGAGATAAAGATGATGGCAGGAATGTGATTTTCAGTAGAGCGTATGAGAAGCTGTCTCTGAAAAGGTACAATTTGCACAGAACGCAGATACTCCAAGGAAGGGATGCTCAACTTCAACTTCTGCTAAATAATATACAGGAAAACCACCAAATAAAATTTCTACTAAATGAGCTTATGTCATCCTTGTTTAACCCAATTTAAAATGTTCTCATCAACAAAAGTAATTCTACATGTTTTGACATTAATAGTCACCATCATACAGAACATGGCTTACCTGTGAATAAAATTTATTTACATAGTCATAATAATGGAAACACTGAATATTTATCTAATCAAATTATAATTTTCAAGTCGACAATTCCTTCTCTGAAACCCTTGGGCCAAATGTTTCAGAATTCAAATTTGTTTAAGAAAAACAGTGGGTATTCAACAAAAATTTTGGTAGTACAGCTCATAGATCATTTATTACAGAGAAATCTCAGAAGGGTCTCAGCTAACACTTCCTAATGAAACATATTAACAATTTCTGCAGTGCAGCATGGGGATATTTACATTAAGCAATATGAATAAAGATTAGAAGTAATTTCTCACCAGGTTTTGCTGCCAAATGAGTTCAGTTTGGGTCAATTATGAAAACATTTTTGGGTTTAGAACTGTGGAATGGGATTATAGATTTGTTTTGGAGGAATTGGTGTGCATATATTGGATGGGGTTAAATGGAAGGGTGAAAAAGAACTAAATCTTCATGTTTCATAGTGGAAAGGCAATAGATAATGTCCCCCAAACCCCCCAAATCAGGAAATAATAAACATTTTATCTAGTGATATGGCAGTCAATACTAAAAGAGCCAGACAAAAGAGCTGAAAGTGGTTGCCTTCAGGGGAGAGAGATTGAGAAGGAGTCTAGCCTCGTTGTTTTTCACAAGTCTCATAGGATGATTGGCTTACTTAAATGTGTGTATGACTTTAATAAGAGCAAAAATTAACTCTTAAAAAGTGGCTGAGAGGAAGAAAATATGCAAACTACATATCTGACAAAGGACTTGCACTAGAATATATAAAGAACTGTCAAGTTTGAACAGTAAAAAACAGTCCAATTAGAACATGAGTAAGATATGAAGACATTTACCAAAAAGAATGTGCAGATGGCAAATTATTCACATGAAAATATGTTCAAAATCTTAGCCAATAGGGAAATGCAAATTGAAGCTACAACAATCAGAATAGCTAAAATTAAAACTGGTGATAACACCAAATGTTGGCAAGAATAAAGAGAAACTGGATCACTCATATATTGCCCATGTGTGTATGTGCTCCTCAGTCCTGTCTGACTCTTTGCAACCCCATGCACTGTAGCCTGCCAGGCTCCTCTGTCCATGGGATTTTTCCAGGCAAGAATAATGGAGTGGGCCACCATTTTCTACTCCAGGAAATCTTCTCAACCCAGGGATCGAACACATGTCTCTTCCATCTCCTGCACTGGCAGGCAGATTCTGTGATATAAAAATGGCACAGCCACTAATGAAAGGAGTATGGCAGTTTCTTACAAAACTAAATGTGCATGTAATTGTACAACCCAGCAATTGCACTCTTGGGTATTTATCCCAGAAAAATGAAAACATATGTTCATGTAAAAACCTGCACACAAATGTTCACAGGACCTCAATTCATAGTAGCCAAGAACTGGGACTTCCTGTGGTTAAGACTCTGCCCTTCCACTGCAGGGGGTACAGGTTCCATCCTTGGTCAGGAAACTAAGGAAAAAAAACAAACAAAAGCCAAGATCTGAAAACAACCCAAACATGCTTCAGTGGGTTAATGGGTTAGTAAATTGTGGTACATTGATATCATGGAATGATGTTGTTGTTAAAAGTGTTGCTATGCACAACTTGAATGGATCTCTAGGGAACTGTGCTGAGTGAAAAAACAATCTGAAAAGATTATATACTGTATGCTTCCATTTATATAACATTCTTTAAATAACAAAATACAGATGGAGAACAGATTAGGGGATGCCAGGGGTTAAGGACTAGTGAGAGGGAGCATGTGGATGTGGTTATGTGTATTAGTTTCTCAGTCATGTCCAATTCTTTGCGACCCTGTGGACTATAGCCCGCCAGGCTCCTCTGTCCATGGGGTTTCCCAGGCAAGAATACTGGAGTGGGTTGCCATTTCCTTCTCCAGGGGATTTTCTGAACCCAGGGATTGAACACGGGTCTCCTGCATTGCAGGCAGATTTCTTTATTGTCTGAGCCACCAGGGAGTGGCTACAAGGCTGAAAAGCGGGGCACCAGAAAGCTCTGTGATGATGGAGCCATTCTGTACCTTGAGTGTAGTGGTGGTTACATGAAGCCATACATGACAAAACTGCATGGAAATAAAAACCTTAGGTGCAAAACAGTACTTTATTTACTGTGAGTATATCTATGTATAGCAAAAATACATAGAAAATATTCTGGAAGGATATTGGAGGAATGAGTAGGGATTAAGTGACCAGGGATGTTACAGGGAACTTTGCTGTAATGTTTTCTTTTTTTAAAAGGAAGATATATTTGTTATTACCCATGTAATTGAAAATTTAAGCAAAACAAAAAAAAGCTTGAAGTTTCTATACATTAGTTGGTATATCTCAGTGAAACAACATAACAGATGGATTTTAAACTTGAGTTTTCTCCCGTATGTGTGTGTGTATGTTTATAATTTTATTGCTAATTCTTTTCATTTAATGACATGATATCATAAACATATTTCCATACTAATAGATGTTTTATCACATCATTTTAAAGGTTGCAGAGCATCTCTTTGTATGAATAGAGCAGAATTTATTTAATCAGTGTCCTACTGTTGGATAATTAGGTAATTTTCAATACTTCACCATTTGAGCAGTGCTTTGATGGATGTCTTTGTAATCCTGTCTTGGACCCTGATTATTTCCGTGGAATAGATCAACTGCCGACTCAAAGTTATGTACATTTTAGGGCTTTTGATCAGTACCAAGGATATGCTTCTGACACATTCTGGAGTCCAGGCTCTCCTCAGAGCTCAATGCAGAAAACTTTTCTCATGGCTTTGAGGTCAACCTCGACCGCTCCTCTCCCTCAAGTCCATTCACAGTGGGAACACCAATCACTTCATATACAATTCTTCCTGGGTGCCAGCATCTCAGAGCTTTACCCTCTGATGTACTACTTTTAGCTTCCTTTTTAGAAGTAGAAATGAGGCACAGAGAAGTTAAGCAATTCAACTGGAATCACAGCTCTAACAAGCACTGGATCTGGGGTCAGGAGCCTCAATAATCTGGTCCTAGAATCCATTGCAACCCCCTGCTTCTTGGGAAGGTTGTTTTCTTTTTCCATTGAAATATAACCATCAACTATACTTGAATAAAATAAATTTTAAAAAAGGAGAAACAAACAAAAGAAATAGAATTGACATGTAACATTGTATTAGCATTCAGTGTACAACATAATGATTTGATATATGTATATATATATTGTGAAATGATCCCTACATTAAATCTAGGTTATAACCATCATCCCAGGTGTCACTAGTGATAAAGAACCTGCTTGCCAATGCAGGAGACATAAGAGACATGGGTTCAAACCCTGAGTTGGAAAGATTCCCTGGAGGAGGGCATGGCAACCCACTCCAGTATTCCTGCCTGGAGAATTCCATGGACAGAAGAGCCTGGTGTGATACAGTACATAGGGTCAGAAAGAATCGGACATGACTGAAGTGACAATTTACATAACGTAACAATAACCTAACCATCATCACACATAGCAACTTTCAAATATACAGCATAGTATTCCTAACCATACTCACTATGCTGTACCTTAGATACCCAGGACTTACTTAACTTGTAACTGGAAGTTTGTATTCTTTAACCACCATCCCCCACTCTACCACTCCATCCCTGCCTCTGACAACCACCAATCTGTTCTCTGTATTGATGAGTTCAGCCTTCTGAGATTCTACATATAAATGAGAACATACAGTATCTTTTTCTTTCTTACAGTGTCTGTACTTCACTTTGTATAATGACCACAAGGTCTATCCATGTTATCGCAAATAGGAAGATTCACATCTTTTTCATGGCTGAATAATATACCTCTGTGTGTGTGTGTGTGTGCGTGTGTGTGTGGTGTTGTTTTTGTTGTTGAGTCATGTCTGATTCTTTGCCACCCCATGGACTGTAGCCTGCCAGGCTCCTCTGTCCATGGGATTCTCCAGGCAAGCATACTGGAGTGCATTGTCATTTCCTCCTCTACCATTGTATGTATATATACCACAATTGTTTTATCCATTCACCTGTTGATAGACACTTAGTTTGCTTCTATATCTTGGCTATTATAAATAATGATGCAATCAATATGAGGATGAAGACATCTTTTTGAGATAGGGATATACTTTCCTCTGTAAAAAAGCATCAAGAGTTAAGAGTTCTAGATATTTTTAGCTCTCTTGAAAACTTGTAGTGAGCTATGATGTTATGCCATTAGCCTATATGAAGGATCTCATTCCTAGAAGATCTATGGAACATATTTAGCATAAAGATGGTTGACTGTTATTCTTGACATTACAGCAGCTTCTTTATGAAAACTCACAGGAGATGCTTCTCCTAGATCTCAGTACCAGGAAGAATTGTGCTTCTCTCAAGTTGCTTGTCTGGTTTTGACTTAATATTCATTACAACCATCTCTCCTCATTTAGTAGATGAGAAAATAGGCTTAGAGACATTAAGCAACTTACTCGTGGTCACATAACTAGTAAATCTGGAGTCCAGAGATTCACCCAGGCAGTCACACTCTAAACCACTATGTTATTCTACATGAAGTCTTAACAATCATATTCTACCACAAGAATATAAAAAAAACCTTCACTTAGGAAGCTATTTTTGTCCCTACTTTGATATTAGCTGGCACTGGATATTTACTTGTAATGTTAGCTTCTATGATTCTCATTTTATTCTGAGCATATAAAAATCTGTTTCTTTTTTTAAATACTGGAAACGACTTACCAGCTGTTTTAAAGAAATGCTTTTTTAAAGTTAATGAAGCCAGACCAGGAAGGAGGCACACTTGGCACTGAAGGAACTGGCTGAATGAAATGGAAAAAATCAGCATCTGAGTTTTTCTGTGGATCATTTCAGGTTTTATCCATGAAATATTTCTGCATGCCCACAAATAATTGTTGAGTCATTAGAGACTTCCAACCCAGATTCTGTTGTATTTTTAATAATATTTCCTTTAAATAGCAAATAACATATAATAGCTACCTTACTGGGCTTCCCTGGTGGCTCAGATGGTAAAGAATCTGCCTGCAAGGTGGAAGATCCAAGTTTGATCTCTGGGTCGGGAAGATCCCCTGGAGAAGGGCATGGCAGCCCACTCCAGTATTCTTGCCTGGAAAATTCCATGGACAGAGGAGCCTGGGTAGCTACAGTCCATGGGGTCACAAAGAGTCAGACACAACTGAGCAACTTTCACTTCTTCACTTCAGAGCCCTTATTAGCTTGCAGGGGAAGACGGGGATGCCATATAATATGCAGCTAAGCCATAGCTCTGTTGATAAGATATTCTGAAGGGTTAGGTTGAGAGCATGTTGAGAAGTTGAATGATTGAGAGTTCCAGCTCTGCAGCCAGACAGGCTGGATCTACCCCTTGAATCGTCCACATATCAACAACATGGCTTTGGGCACACCATTCATCCTCTCTGAGCCACACCTTTCTCATCTATAAAATGGGACTAATAATCCTTAGCTCCTTTTGTTATGAATTTTAAGTGAGACAATACACATAGAACAGCTAGCACAGTGTTTGGCATATGGAAGCATTCAATGAATTACAGCTATTATTATGATAATCGTCATGACAGCAAATGAAAACTATCACCCCAAAGCAGCTACCAAGCTTGTATCTAAAATTGTTTGCATGCTTATATTTATTCTTTGGAAGAAAGGCTAAAATGTAAAATACAAAATTTTAAAGCAGAGGGTGCAAAAAAAAAAAGATATTTAACTTAAGGTGAATTGCCAGAACTCCAACACAGTACTATAAATTTCAGGAATTAATTTACAAAATTATTAATTATAGACTGATGACAGACGCTTGTAAAAATTAAATGTCCACAAAAGGCTTAGGTGCACTCCAGAGCAGGATCAGGGACTTTGGGACACTGTAGAAACCACCCAAAAATACAGAGCCCCTGGAAGACTTGGCCAGTGTCAAAGAGCTCCCACAAAACCAAACGAAACAGAGACAAATAAATGGAGATAATGTCCACAGAAGGCATAGGAGCACACCAAGGCAAAGACCAGACCCAGCAAATATCACAGAAATGCTGAGGACACTGTGATACAACCAGAACTGATGAACAACCCGGCAGGTCTCAGACAGTGTCTGAGAGAGAGCATCCGTAAACACCAAAAGAACCAGAGGAACAAATAAATGATGATCATGTTCCCAGAAAGCTACGGAACACTTGGAAGCAGAATCCAAAACCAGCAGAAAATCTAACAGGCCTCAGGAGGCTGCTGAGAGTGTCTAAAGTAAAACCAGAACCCCTGGAAGATATGGCACGTATCAGAGAGTTCCTGCAAACACCAGAAGAACCAAAGGAACAAATGCTGGTGACGTTCACAAAATGCTTAGGAACATTTCAAAGCACAAGCTGGAACCAGCAGAAAATCTAAGAATACTTAAGAGACCACTTGGAACAAGTGAAGGAAAAATGAGGACTCTGGAAGAAGATCTGACAGGCATCCTAGAGAAGGACAAATATCGTGTAACACTGCTTATGTGTGGAATCTAAAAAATAATGGTAGAAATGAACAAAACAGAAATAGAGTCACAGATGTAAAAAAACTTACAGTTACTGGGGGGAAAGTGGGAAAGGGGGAGGGATAAATTGGGAGAATGAGATTGATTAATACACTACTATATATAAAATAGTAGTATAATTATTATATATATAATTATATATAATATATAAATGTATAATTATTATATATTAAAATAATATAATAAGGACCTATTGTATAACACAGGGAACTCTATTCAATATTCTGTAATGACCTCTATGGGAAAAGAATCTAAAAGAGAGTGGATATAAGTATGACTGATATACTTTGCTGTACAGCAGAAACACAATATTGTAAATAAACTGTATGCTAATAAAATTTTTTTAAACAAAGAGCAATCTGGAGATATTAATATAAGTGAAAAATACACATCCTTTGAACTAATTGTTCCCCAAAAAAAGATGATCCAACAGGCACCAAAGAGGTTATACAAACACCAAAGGTACAATACAACCAGAGAATAAAAGGACTCCCTATTCAAGAGGAAATGTAGAAAAGAGGAAAATCTCACAAGCTAAAAAAAAAAAAAGATTGTTTAGGATGCCTAAATTTGTGGCTCAGTTGGTAAAGAATTTTCCTGCAATGTGGGAGACCTGGGTTCAATCCCTGGGTTCAGAAGATCCCCTGGAGATGGGAAAAGCTACCCACTCAGTATTCTAGCCTGGAGAATTGCATGGACTGTATAGTCCATGGGGGTCACAAAGAGTCAGACATGATTGAGCGACTTTCACTTTCAAAAAAGGGGCAGAATCAATGAAAGACCCAACAGAAAACTACAGCCCTATGAAAACTTCACAGCAAATTGTGGACCCGGAAGATAAGACAAGAAACTTGGGATAGTTCCCTGGGAGAAATGTCTATCAGCTGAACTCCTGACAACAATCAAGAAACCTCTGATAACTTGTGTGGAAAAGACTGTACCCACAGAAAACTCAACAGGCACCAAGAGACAAAACTCCTAAAGATAAAGGTAACCAAGTAGAAGACAAGTCTTCTACAATTTGTAAAACTGTAATATAATGCAACTCTTGACACTCACCTCAGGACACCTCCAAAGTAGATATCCTGCAGGCATGAAGAAAACCCCTAATGTGTATCCAAGTAAGCAGATCCGGCCGACATTACAACACTTAGGGCTAACTCCAAATCCTAAAAACTTGTCAAAAAGAAACCCTTAGGAAGGAGTCAGATATATCAGAGATTTAAACCTCAGACATCTGTAGGTTCTTCAGATGTGAAAAATACTACTCATGAAAACCAAGTAATAGGAAAAAAAAATAGAACTACAGAGTGTATATGTTTTTCAATTAGAAGAAAAGGTAGGGCTTCCCTGCTGGCTCAGTGGTAAAGAATCTGCCTGCTAATGCAGGAGACACAGGTTCTATCCCTGGTCTGGCACGATCCCATATGCCATGGAGCAACTAACCCCGTATGCCACAACTACTGAGCTGGTGCTTTAGAGCCTGGGAGTGGCAACTACTGAAGCCCATGTGCCCTAGACCCTGTGCTTTGCAACAAGAAAAGCCACTGCAACAAGAAACCTATGCACAGCGAATAGAGAGTAGCCCCCACTCTCTGCAACCAGATAAAAACTCTGAGCAGCAAGGAAGACCCAGCACAGCCAAAAATAAAATAAATAAATAAAAATTACACACACACAAAAAGAAAATGTAGAAGCCCACAAAAAACTTTTTCTTAAAATACCACTAGAAAACCTGCAGCCAACAGTTATCAGTACTTTATTGAATCAAGAAAAATGTGGTTGAAGATTTTGGACTGCACACACTTATGGCAGAATCCAAGCAGAAGACACGCTTGGGAGTGGACCATAGTGGATCTAAAGACATATTTTTGATTCAGTGAACAAAAAATAAGGATAGATCAGGAGATCTCATTCAAGAAAACTCCTCTAGGGACTTCCCTAGTGATCCAGTGGCTAAGACTCTGTGTTCCCAATGCAGGGGGCCTGGATTCAATCCCTGCTCGGGGAACTAGATCCCACATACTGCAACTAATAAAGAGTTCGAATGAAAGATCCCACATGCTGTAATGAAGATGCCACAGGCCACAGCTAAGACCTGGAACAGATAAATAAGGAAATTTATTTAGAAAGAGAACACTCCTCTTGTAAGCCTCGTGAATATGAATCTAAACTATTGCCTCTGAAATTGAACACATGTAGCCAAAGAACATGCAAGACAGTAAGTCAAAGAACCTGTGTCTTCTGCACTGCAGGCAGATTCTTGACCATCTGAGCCACCAGGGAAGCCCAAGTCAAAGAACTGTATCTATCCTGCTGTGTCTTGTTAGTCGCTCAGTTGTATCTGACTCTTTGCAACCCCATGGACTGTAGCCCGCCAGGCTCCCCTGTCCATGAAATTCTCCAGGCAAGAATACTGGAGTGCATTGCCATCCCCTTCTCCAGGGGATCTTCCCGACCCAGGGACTGAACTCGTCTCCTGCATTGCAGGCAGATTTTTTACCATCTGAGCCACCAGGGAAGCCCATATCTATCCTAAGAAACAAAAAGATTTTTTTAAAAGTCTAAACATTTGTCTAGTCAAAATGATAATGTGTGAAGAGAGATAAATGTAAAGAAACATGAGCTTAATTTTCAAGAAAAGCTGAGTCAGGGAACA
This sequence comes from Ovis canadensis, assembly GCF_042477335.2. Taxonomy (NCBI): domain Eukaryota; kingdom Metazoa; phylum Chordata; class Mammalia; order Artiodactyla; family Bovidae; genus Ovis; species Ovis canadensis. The sequence continues at coordinate 230,310,033 of NC_091245.1, forward strand.
TCCCTAAATGCCAGACACAGATATAGAACCGACACAGAGCTCTAATCTCAGTTGCTTACATCAACAGAAAAGATTGAAATAAAGAAATATGAGAAGAATACTATGAAGAACTGCCACAAAAAAGAAAAAAACTCAGAAAATAGAGTTATGAAACAGAAGACAGAGACTATAACATCAGGGGAAGAAGTAAAACTGGTATCTACAGGAATCTGGCAACTTGGCTAACTCACATGGAGAAATGTGACAAACCAGCAGAGGTTATAAGAGAAAAGTGGAATCAAGAGGAGATACTTTGAAGGCTGAGGAAAACAATCAAAATTAATTTTATCTGGTAAAATCTTTGGTCAATACAGAAAATTCACAAAACAAAACAGAAATAAATCTAGAAAATTCTAAGCCTTTGTCTGATGAAACAAATGTAGCCAACAAAGAGGCAGCAATAAGACAGAAGTAAATCAAGATTTATTGTGTTTGAAAACTAGAAAAATTAAAGTCTTTGCTAGAGAGATGCAAAGATTTGATCTTCTGCCCAGTGTGAAAGAGGAAATTCTGTAGATCAGAACAAAGGGAGAGATGTTTAGAATCAATTAGCGGATAAAAGGGAAAAACCACCTGGTTCAAAATTGGAAACCTACAGCAGTCAGATGCAAACAGAATACAAAGGAAACACTTAGAAAATACTGCTTTAACAAAAGAAGAAACTTCATGCAAAAAGCCAAGGCATAACTAGAGTGATATTAAATCATAGCAAAGAGTAACCTGGAGTTCTAAGAAATGAAGTGAAGTTGCTCAGTCGTGTACAACTCTTTGCAATCCCATTGACAGTAGCCTACCAGGCACCTCCATCCATGGAATTTTCCAGGCAACAGTACTGGAGTGGGTTGCCATTGCCTGCTCCAGGGCATCTTCCCAACCCAGGGATTGAACCCAGGTCTCCTGCATTGTGGGCAGACACTTTACCATCTGAGCCACCTGGGAGTTTTAGAGAAATCATCTACTGAAAATCCAAAGAACAACACACAAAGAAAGAAAATAAGAACTCGAAGGTATCAAGACAATGAAGGTGCTTAGCTAGGAGGGAAAAAAGTGATAATCTTTAGTTTAATGGCAAGCCTAAATATCCTCCATATAATAATTTTACCATAAAATTAAGTGAATTCTGTAAGTAAAAGAGAATAAATAAGTAAAATTAAGTTCTCTATGGATTTCAGTACAATCAAAGGTATTGGTTTTATTTGATTTTATTATTTTATAGGCAAAATTAAAGAAAACAGAATTAAGACATCCTTCCCATTTCTATGGAAGAAAGGATGCCTTTGTTTCTTGCAATTAGCTGGTTACTGACTTAATGTTTGCTTGATAAAACACATTCCCTTAGCCTACCATGTTAGCCTTTTCACCAATGGATGAAACCAGAATGAAAACATAAATTTAAACCAGTGAGTTCAACATAAACTTGCCAAATATTCTATTATTGATTGGTTGTCTGCAACTTACATTCTTGGAGAGATGGCTAATGTTGGGTTGTTCAAAGTAAAACAACTCATCATTGCTTCTCTCAATCCTGAAATTCAAATTAATTATAATTCGTGAAATTTTTACAAGTCAGTGTAGAAGACTATATAAATCTGAACACAATCTTCATGTTCTGGATTGTTTCTTTTATTAATTTCACTTGAGAGAAACTATATACATAAAGTACAACATTAAGATACTTACCATATTGCCTTTTAAACTGTTGAGGCCATCTCCTTAATGTTCCCTTCGGCCTTTACAATTGAATCTTATTTTCCTTATACAGTACACTTCATGCCCTTTGGCATAATTGCCAATGCCATTTTCCTTCGTTGAACACATGCATATCTGCAGAATGTGGCAATTAACGGTCTCTTAAAACTATCATTACATCTCAAGAAGACATTTTCCCCTTGATTATGATGTTGAACACCAATATAAATTGCTTTTAAGCAACTGGTGATTACACACACACACACGATTTAGAAAATCAATCATGTTTTCTTTCATTCCAGATGGATTTTTACCATATCCAGGGCCATTATTTCCCTAGTCATGTGAAGTCAATGAAAATAAAAAATGTTTTAGTATGTGAATTACTTTGATAGCTGAAAATCAGGAGGAAAAGTCAGTTAGTACTGGATTAAGGTTTGCATGTATGTAGCAGCCTTGCAAAAACTATGTCACAGACTATGTATCTATGTAGATATGTCTGTATCTCTATAGATATATCTGTGTTCTACATTATATAGAGAAGAATATTAAAAAATAAGTCAGCATTTCATCATGATTTATTTTCAGGTGAAAGAATAAAGCTATTTTCTACATTTCTATTTTGCTACTAGTTCTATGCAATAAAAAACTTCCAGGTGAAATCTATAAAACTTAATACCAAGATACTGCTATTAGTGCTTTAAAAATGTTCCTGACTGGATATTGTAGTGTTCTGAATACATGAGTTCTGTGTATATTAATATGGTAGGTGAAATATGTGTGTGCATTACTATGAGATATGTTCATTTACCACTAATAAAAATAGATCTTCAGTATTTAACAGAATTGTGCTTGGTAAATCAATGAATTATAAGAAAAAAACCAAAGTAGAGTCAAACTCATTTTTTTTTTTTTACTAAACTGAAGGATGTGAATAAAGGCTTGTATGATGGGTAGGAAAAAAAAACAAGTGTAAAACTCTTACTTTTAAAATTCAGTAGAATCTCATCATGTGATTGGTGTCACATTAGAGACCTTCTGAATTCTAGTGAGAGAAATGTTTCATAAGCTGGTACAAGAAAAACATCTCGATTCATATCACGTGTATTTTCACAAGATTTGTTGTACAGTTCAAGATATTAGTAGTAACAACATGAGGATATATTTTATATACTGGTACTTGGATATTCATGTTGATGTTTCAGATATGGGTGATTTTTTTAAAAGTGTGCCCTCAAAGGATAAATCACTTAAAGGAATAAGGCAACTTCCTGGTTTGTCTGAATGGTGGGTGGTATTGACAACCACATATAAATAAAATGTACAGTGTTTGAGTAACATTAGTATTTGTGATCATTCAATATAATGTGATTTCATTAAACCCTATACCATTCTCAGTAAAAGCTGATACAGTCTCTACTCCTGATCTTTTGCCAATTCACAGCTTAAACTTATTTTTAAATGATAAAGACACACATTTCATATTTTAAAACAGTACCATATAGTTACACATCTAATACAATTTGCACAGAGAAAGATTTTAATATTTTTCTGTTTTGATACACTTCAAATGATTCACTTTAATGACAGGGTCATTAGCTATTAGAAGTTTAGAATAAACCATTCTCTTCTCTAACAATTCAGACATCTTAAGATTTCTTAAAACTCTCATACTTTTTCAATCAGCTTTAAAAAGTTTAAAGTAATTAAATAATTTTTTCTAATACAGATATTTTAAGATTTCTCAGGATTGTCAGGAATTTTCAATCATAAGAACAACTTTTCTAAACACATGTGTGAGGTCCATTGTGTAATTTTTCTCAATGTAATATTCATCTTTCCCTAAGCAGAAAAACCTTTTAAAATTTATTTTCCTTCTTTTCCTTTCTTGATAATCACAAACTGTAATAAGATATACAATGTGTATATTGTACATAGACAATACGCATATGTACATTATACATAATGCATTTTAATGCATTATTTTATATTACCATTTGCTTAAAGGACATTTCATAGAATGGCAGAACTGATACAGTGACATTGTTTCCTTAAGTGCCTGCTGTAATCCTTCTGTAATACCACACAGCACAGTTATGGCTTTAAACAAAAGTTACAAGTCACAACAAAGTCTTACGTTTTGTACTATGTTGTGAAGTGTATTCCAAATGAAAAATGGAGGGAAAGTGTATGACATCATGCTTTGTAGTATGGTATACATGTATCAATCCATTTTACACGTAACTATCACCTAGACTACATACATAATGTATAGTTATTATAAAAGTTATATATTATGCCACAGTACTAAAAATAAAATATATTTTTCTCAAATAGTGAAAATAAGGTATCCTTCATGTATTTAATCACATAATGTTTTCTTGTTTGACCATGCCTCTTCTTTTTCTCCGTTGTAAATGAAGTAATATCCAGCATTTTATTAAACAATAATGACAGAGTGAGACAATTTCTGGGCCATTAAGGCCTAAAAAAGGCATTGAGATGATTACCTTGTCATGAATTGCAGAAATACCATGCGTTTAATACATGGTAAAAATATAAAAATAAAAGACAAATAAATATAAATATCTTCTCAGTTACTGAAAAATCAAAAGTTCAACTGTACCTTATTATGAGTATGGTCTTGGATGTGCCGTAATTGCTGTGTTAATTACAGCAACTAGCCGTGTATCACTGTTGTCCCCCTACTAATCTGTGAGCTGTGACTATGCTGCGCCAAGAAGACACGGAAGGGTTTGGGGGTGTTTCTCCGCGAGGGAGGGCTCGACCATACCTAGGTGCTGCTGGCCCAGACCCGCGCGCAGCAGTCTCCAGTCCTGGCCCGCCTCCTGCCCTCCGCCCATCCTGGGAGACCTCGACCTGTCCAGGCGAGAGGGAAAGGAGTGGAACTGCGCCCCTTCCCCTGCATCCCTAACGGTCACTGCCCTTCTCCAGAGGCTCCTGTGTCCTCTCATTCGGGAAGCAGGCACTTACGAGTGAACACAAGCCAGCCGAAGGGAGGCTGAGGGCGGCGACGTCCTCTAAAGTTGTGCTCCGGGCTGGTTTGCGGCGGTCTTCCCTGCCGCGCGTGCCTATCGTTTTCTTGAACCGAATGAAATGTAGGGAAACTTAACATCCCTGGGGAAGCGGGGGTGGGGGTGGCCCCAACCCAGTCTCCGGGCGACAGGCGGGGGTCTCAGGCAACTGGCGGCGGCCGCGGCCACCCGGGCCGTGGCGTCCCACCCACAGCCCCCGGCCCGGTTCTGTCCGCGTGGTCCTCGCGAGACCGCGGGTGCTCAGATGAGCGGGAAGCGGCCCTCGCCGCCGCCGTCGGACTCCCCGGCGCCGCCACCTCGCGGGCGGCCGAGTACCGACACGGGCAACACGACCTCCCCCGGGCTGAGCTGCTGCAGCCGCATGGACTCCTCGTAGGTGGGCAGGTACTTGACCTCCTCGTAGCTGGGCAGCTGCAGGAAGACCGGCGACACCACGCGCAGCTCGTGCTCCGAGGCGCAGGAGGGGGCAGAGCGTCCGCCGCCGGCCCGGCCCCGGCCGCCGCCGCCGCCACTGTCCAGCAGCGAGTCCTGAGAGCCCGCGGCCACCTCGTCTCGCAGCAGCTCGGGCGAGTCGTCGTCCTCGTCGTCGGGCGGCCCCTCAGCCCCCGGCTGCCCGGCGCCCCCCGGTGGCCCCGGCCGCGCCTGCCCGCGGGGGTACCTGCGTGGGCTGGGGCAGATGATGCGCTGCAGGAAGTAGCCGATGGCGAAGAGCACCAGCAGGATGAGCAGCCCGGAGAGCTTGCGGACGAACCAGCCCACGTTGTCGAGGAAGGCGTGCAGCGGTAGCTTGCAGCAGCGCACCGCGGTGGCGTTGGCCGCGTCGCAGCAGCGCTCCCGCTCGCCGCACGCCAGCTCCGCGCAGCCCCCGCCGCCCCGCGAGGGCGCCACCAGCGCCAGGGCCAGCAGCAGCAGCAGCGGCAGCAGCGGTGGCGGCGCGGGCGCCACCGACACGCCTTCGGCCGTGATCCCGGGTCCCCACATGGCCGGCGCGTACCGTCGCTAGGGTCCCTGGCGGGAGGTCCGTCTGTCCGCTTGTCCGTCGGCCCCTCCCCTGGCGCTCCGATCGGGTCCTGTGCGCCGCCTCCCTCGCGTCTGCTACCTGCGGCCGGAGCAGTGCTCACTCGGCCACGCTTGGGCGGAAGGAGGAGCCCGAGGCGCGCCGAAGCTGCGGGAGGCGGCCGCTTCCCGCCGCCCGAACTGCCTCTTGAGCTTCTGACCTCAACCCCGCGCTTCCAGCCGCCCCGGACGGGCGCTGGGCGTCCGGAACCGCCCAAGATGGCAGAGGCAGCCTGCGCGGGGCTGCCCTGGGCATCTTGGCTCCGGCCAGCCGCGCTCGTCCAAGCCCCTCTTGGTACTCTCCGGGGCTGGAAGGGTTAACGCTCTGCGCGCAGCCTGGGGGCCCCCTGATCTTGATTAATTCAGCAGTCGCACTCTTCCCAGCCACACGGGCGGGGGCTCTTGCTAGCGTAGGTATCTCAGTGTTAAGTGATTGAATTTCCCCAGGAATGTTATTTAAATTGACTTGCGACTGGGATTCGCTTACCATCCTTCTTGAGATCTTTCCGATTAAAAAATGGATGATGACTAATAAAGGCTAGCGCAACCCCCCCGAGGTCCCAGAGCTTTGGGGGGTTGGGGACCGCAGGATGGTTCTCCCTTCAGGCAGATCCAGAGGGCTGGGAATCCAGTACCCCCAGTAGATCTCCAGAGCACATAGAGAATTCCTCTGAGAGGCTAAGGTCAAGGCACCACGAAAGTATTCCCAGAGGGACAGGGAGGACTCGGCCAAGGTGACCCGAGTTGACGCCGACGAAGGAGAGAAGGGGCACCTATTTTCCCAAGGGCTCTTCCGACAAGTCCCCACTGCGCTCGAGGGACAGAACAGGGATTTGGGTTTAGGATGGAAGGAGGCCTCTCCTCCCGCGTAAGTAACACATCCGTGAAATGTGAGGGGAAATTGGCAATGTTTCTGAGCATTGATCTGAGCCTAAGGGTCTTTTTCAAGGTTGTTTTTGTTTGCAAAGTTTGCCTTTAAGGGAGTCTGTGCTCCAGTTAAGCGCATGGGGTCGCGTAGTCACCACTCCCTCCCTGATTAAGCACCGTGTCGCAAAGGGAGGAATGGCATTTACACAGTCCTTGACACCGTGTGTCTGCTGGGTGGTGGCCTTCAGCAGCTTCTTGAAAGAAGGTGGCATCATGAAGAAGCTAGGGACTTGTGCTTTTATTAAGGCTGTCTGAAACAGTCATCTTTGTAGAGTTAGGATTTATTAATACCTTCACTTGGTCCCTTGTAGAGAGACCAAACAGGAAATTACGAAGTCATCGAGAGAAAAAAGTAAAAGCAAAGGAAAAAATTTAGAGACACACGAACTCAACTGTAGGTCAGTAAAAGCAAAGATTTCTCTCAGAGTAAGTCACACTGTATCTCCCTAATAACCTTATGGGACAAGGTGAAGGGTGCTGGTTGATTTAGGCATTTCATTGCTCCTCCTAAATGAAAACTTTCTAAATATTCTGCAGCTGGGAGTACCTTACTTTTGCTTCACACTCCAAAGCAATCCCTCCTCCTGGCTTAATGTGAAGCTTAGTTGAACGCAGGTCCTACTTTCTAAGCCTTCCTAAAGCCACAATATTTCTCTGCCATAGTTTGCTTTACTACGCGTGCACGCTAAGTTGCTTCAGTCAGTCAGTTAAGTCCCTCAGTCATATCGAACTCATGAATCACAGCACGCCAGGCCTCCCTGTCCATCACCAGCTCCTGGAGTTCACCCAAACTCATGTCCATCAAGTCGAGGATGCCATCCAGCCATCTCATCCTCGGTCATCCCCTTCTCCTCCTGCCCCCAATCCCTCCCAACATCAGAGTATTTTCCAATGAGTCAGCTCTTCACATGAGGTGGCCAAAGTGTTGGAACTTCAGCTTTAGCATCAGTCCTTCCAAAGAACACCCAGGACTGATCTCTTTTAGAATGGACTGGTTGGATCTCCTTGCAGCCCAAGGGACTCTCAAGAGTCTTCTCCAACACCACAGTTCAAAAGCATCAATTCTTCAGCACTCAGCTTTCTTCACAGTCCAACTCTCACATCCATACATGACCACAGGAAAAACCATAGCCTTGACTAAAAGGGCCTTGTTGGCAAAGTAATTTCTCTGCTTTTCAATATGCTATCTAGGTTGGTCATAACTTTTGTTCCAAGGAGTAAGCGTGTCATTCACGCTTTAGAGTCTTTTAACTTCATGGCTGCAATCACCATCTGCAGTGATTTTGGAGCCCCCCAAAATAAAGTCTGACACTGTTTCCACTGTTTCCCCATCTATTTCCCATGAAGTGATGGGACCAGATGCCATGATCTTCATTTTCTGAATGCTGAACTTTAAGCCAACTTTTTCACTCTCCTCTTTCACTTTCATCAAGAGGCTTTTTAGTTCCTCTTCACTTTCTGCCATAAGGGTGGTGTCATCTGCATAGCTGAGGTTATTGAGATTTCTTCTGGCAATCTTGATTCCAGCTTGTGTTTCTTCCAGCCCAGCATTTCTCATGATGTACTTTGCATGTAAGTTAAATAAGCAGGGTGACAATATACAGCCTTGACGTACTCCTTTTCCTATTTGGAACCAGTCTGTTGTTCCATGTCCAGTTCTAACTGTTGCTTCCTAATCTGCATACAGGTTTCTCAAGAGGCAGGTCAGATAGTCTGGTATTCCCATCTCTGTCAGAATTTTCCACAGTTTATTGTGATCCACACAGTCAAAGGCTTTGGCATAGTCAATAAAGCAGAAATAGATGTTTTTCTGGAACTCCCTTGTTTTTTCAATGATCCAGCGGATGTTGGCAATTTGATCTCTGGTTCCTCTGCCTTTTCTAAAACCAGCTTGAACATCAGGAAGTTCATGGTTCACATATTGCTGAAGCCTGGCTTGGAGAATTTTAAGCATTACTTTACTAGTGTGTGAGATGAGTTCAATTGTGTGGTAGTTTGAGCATTCTTTGGCATTGCCATTCTTTGGGATTGGAATGAAAACTGACCTTTTCCAGTCCTGCGGCCACTGCCGAGTTTTCCAAATTTGCTGGTATATTGAGTGCAGCACTTTCACAGCATCATCTTCCAGGATTTGAAAGAGCTCAACTGGAATTCCATCACCTCCACTAGCTTTGTTCGTAATGATGCTTTCTAAGGCCCACTTGACTTCACATTCCAGGATGTCTGGCTCTAGGTGAGTGATCACACCATCGTGATTATCTTGGTCATGAAGATCTTTTTTGTACAGTTCTTCTGTGTATTCTTGCCAGCTCTTCTTAATATCTTTTGCTTCTGTTAAGTCCATACCATTTCTGTCCTTTATTGAGCCCATCTTTGTGTGAAATGTTCCCTTGGTATCTCTAATTTTGGTGTCCAATTCATTGCTACCCTGCCAGGCTCCTCTGTCCATGGGATTCTCCAGGCAAGAATACTGGAGTGGACTGCCATGCCCTCCTCCAAGGGATCTTCCAGTCCAGGGATTGAACCCTCATCTTCTCCATCTTCTGCATTAGCAGGTGGGTTCTTTACCACTAGTGCCACCTGGGAAGCCCTTGTTTCTCTATATGGAAGCCTAAAACCTATTTTGTAAAGACTGGGTAACAAGGGGTTTTAAACTGTAGTAAGATAACAGTGTGGAAATGATTCATTTTAAAACCATGAAAATTGTATTATTCTTTCATTCACCCATTCTTTCGCCAAATTTGCACTGAACATTTTCTGTGTTCAAGGAACTCTGCTAGGTACTCACCATTATGGAGAAATAAATTATTCCTCCCCAGCATAGAATAAACCCATGTCTTCGGCCCCAGATGCTACTAAATGGAATAAAGCAGAAATTCCATAGAGAGAAACAAATGGCAGTTTTCTCTCTGATCATGGCTTGTTCTGACTTTCCCAAAGGAAGAATAAAATTAATGGGTTTCAAACAATCTCAAGGATGAAAGCAGTTCATAGCTTGAGATTGGCTTTGAGTATGAAGTTGAAAAAAAACGTGAAGACCTCTTTGGGTTTTTATTATCTGATCTTTTAGGATTTCTGCTAGTCATAGTAGGAGCAATGGTGAAAGTAAAGGGGAAGTTGTATGGTTGACAGTGTGTAAGTGAAAGTGTCCTGCTTATCCTTATTTTGAAATTACTTAACAAACAGCATTTAATTTGTTTAATTTCTGTCTGCCTTTAAGAGAGTTAGAATTTGCGGAATATTAGGACACAGTAGGAAAACAATATAGATCCTATATACAATAGAATATTGGCAGAGTTACTTCTGTGAAAACAAAGAAAAGGATGAGGTCTGCAAAATGAGTACGGAATGGATTTTTATTTGATTTTTTTCTTTCCAAATTGATAGTCCCAAAGCATGATCCATTAAAGACCCTCCACAGAAACTGGCGCCTCTTTATTTCTTCTCTGATCTCTCTGTCTCACTTAATTCATTTTTGTTTGCCATGTAATTTATTGTGTACAACCTTTTGAAGGAAAGAAAAGAAACTCTATAGCTTTAAAAGCGCCAAAAAAAGCCCCATGATCTTCACTACTCAGCATCCTTATTCTTTATATTTGTCTAACACACGAATAAATGTGTTAGCTCCCAGGAAGTCATAAATTCAAGCCACTTAGTGAGGAAGATGGAATTTAATTGTATGTTCCATAGAATAATTGAAAGGTAAAGGAAGATCACAATATAGAAATTAAAAAGAAACCTTATTTTGTTGAAAATTGGCACCAAACTGTGTGTAAATAAGTGTGTGCCAAAGTTAAAAAAAAAAAAAAACTGATGGAAAGGGGATGGGAACTGAATTTATCCAAAGAGCAGTCTCTTGGAGTACGGCTTAATCAGGTTTAAGAACAATTAACTGCTTTATCTTGCTGTGGTGCTTGAAGAATATTTTCTGAAAAATTTATCTTCCTTCTTATTTATATTCATGTGAATGAATGCCAAGTAAGCCATGTCTTTCAACTTTATAGAACAGAAGAAAGTAAAAAGAACACAAGCAGGCTGGCTGCTGTTGCATGTGCTTCTGGAAGTGTCTTCACAGCTTGAGAAAGACAGGGCGGCCCCACCGTGCAACTTTCTGTTGTCTCATATGGTACCTGGTCCTGAAGAGAACTTCTCTCCGAGGTCTGCTGTGAGTTTGTGCCTTTAAACCTGGAAAGCAGTAACTCTGCTCTTCTCACGTCCCTCCTCTAAAAGTTCTAAACATGGCCAGTTCAGTTCAGTTCAGTTCAGTCGCTCAGTCGTGTCCGACTCTTTGCGACCCCATGAATCGCAGCACGCCAGGCCTCCACATCCATCACCATCTCCTGGAGTTCACTCAGACTCATGTCCATCGAGTCCGTGATGCCATCCAGCCATCTCATCCTCTGTCGTGCCCTTCTCCTCCTGCCCCCAATCCCTCCCAGCATCAAAGTTTTTTCCAATGAGTCAACTCTTCACATGAGGTGGCCAAAGTACTGGAGTTTCAGCTTTAGCATCATTCCTTCCAAAGAAATCCCAAGGCTGATCCCCTTCAGAATGGACTGGTTGGATCTCCTTGCATTCCAAGGGACTCTCAAGAGTCTTCTCCAACACCACCGTTCAAAAGCATCAATTCTTCAGCGCTCAGCCTTCTTCACAGTCCAAATCTCACATCCATACATGACCACTGGAAAAACCATAGCCTTGAGTAGACGGACCTTAGTCGGCAAAGTAATGTCTCTGCATTTGAATATGCAGTCTAGGCTGGTCATAACTTTTCTTCCAAGGAGTAAGCCTCTTTTAATTTCATGACTCCAGTCACCATCTGCAATGATTTTGGAGCCCCAAAAAATAAAGTCTGACACTGTTTCCACTGTTTCCCCATTTATTTCCCATGAAGCCAGGCTTCAGCAATATGTGAACTGTGAACTTCCTGATGTTCAAGCTGGTTTTAGAAAAGGCAGAGGAACCAGAGATCAAATTGCCAACATCTGCTGGATCATGGAAAAAGCAAGAAAGTTCCAGAGAAACATCTATTTCTGATTTATTGACTATGCCAAACCCTTTGACTGTGTGGATCCCAATAAACTGTGGAAAATTCTGAAAGAGATGGGAATACCAGACCACCTGACCTGCCTCTTGAGAAATCTGTATGCAGGTTAGGAAGCAACAGTTAGAACTGGACATGGAGCAACAGACTGATTCCAAATAGGAAAAGGAGTACGTCAAGGCTGTATATTGTCACCCTGCTTATTTAACTTCTATGCAGAGTACATCATGAGAAACGCTGGGCTGGAAGAAACACAAGCTGGAATCAAGATTGCCAGGAGAAATCTCAATAACCTCAGATATGCAGATGACACCCTTATGGCAGAAAGTGAAGAGGAACTAAAAAGCCTCTTGATGAAAGTGAAAGAGGAGAGTGAAAAAGTTGGCTTAAAGCTCAACATTCAGAAAATGAAGATCATGGTTTCCGGTCCCATCACTTCATGGGAAATAGATGGGGAAACATGGCCAGTTAGGACCTTGTAAACCATCCGATTTCTAAGAACCCCCTTTTTGGATGTGCAGCGTTTCCCCTTACTACTAACTTGCTATTAAAGTTGATTCATTAATGTCCTCATTTCAAGGTCTCCCTCCTGTGCAATATGGCCTTGTACATAGAGGGTTTTATGGTAAATAGTGTATATCTGCATAAATATGTCTACCTGGAAATGATTTGTGATCTGAAATATTCTGCTTTGACATTTTCAAATCATATTGCTTTCAGTTCAGTTCAGTTCAGTTCTGTCGCTCAGTCGTGTCTGACTCTTTGTGACCCCATGAATCGCAGCACGCCAGGCCTCCCTGTCCATCACCAACTCCCGGAGTTCACTCAGACTCACGTCCATCGAGTCAGTGATGCCATCCAGCCATCTCATCCTCTGTCATCTCCATCTCCTCCTGGCCCCAATCCCTCCCAGCATCAGAGTCTTCTCCAATGAGTTAACTCTTCACATGAGGTGGCCAAAGTACTGGAGTTTCAACTTCAGCATCATTCCCTCCAAAGAAATCCCAGGGCTGATCTCCTTCAGAATGGATGGGTTGGATCTCCTTGCAGTCCAAGGAACTTTCAAGAGTCTTCTCCAACACCACACTTTAAAAGCATCAATTCTTCAGCGCTCAGCCTTCTTCACAATCCAACTCTCACATCCATACGTGACCACTGGAAAAACCATAGCCTTGACTAGATGGACCTTTGTTGGCAAAGTAATGTCTTTGCTTTTCAATATGCTGTCTAGGTTGGTCATAACTTTCCTTCCAAGGAGTAAGGGTCTTTTAATTTCATGGCTGCAGTCACCATCTGTAGTGATTTTGGAGCCCTCCAAAATAAAGTCTGACACTGTTTCTACTGTTTCCCCATCTATTTCCCATCATCACTCATTTAATAAATATTTAATTAGGGCCCACTCTGAGCTGAGCATTCTACTCTTTTCTGGTCACACTATAAAGTCAAACAGTTCCCTGTCCTCAGGAGCTTGCTGGGGTGGGGAGTTGGGGGTGGGGGAGAGAACAACAGAGCTAATCAGTCAAAGTAATGAATCACTAATTCCAAACAAAGATCCATGATTATAAAGGAGAAATGCAGGGACTGCCCGGGCAGTCCAGTGGTTAAGACACTGAGCTTCCACTGCAGGGGACAAGGGTTCAATCCCTGCTTGGGGCAACTAAGATCAAACCTTGCCAGTGCAGTAAAAAAAAAAAAAAAAAAGTGCAGGGTCTGTGAGTTTTCACACTGGACATGATCTGGATTGAAGTAGGGTGGGGGTGTCAGCTGGAAAGTATTCCCTAAGAAAGAGTTCCTTAAGAAAGGGCAAAACTAGGAAAAACCATGTTCTCCAGGCAGAGGAAACTTCACAGGGACCAGTTCCCCAAGTGGGAAGACTCTCACACGTCATCCCATGCTTGGGACAAAGCCTGTGTAATTTCTGCCTCAACAGTTGAGACTCTCTCAAAGATTAGTTTTAAGCAGAGTCGAGTCATGCTCCAATGTTGTTCAATTTTAAACCAAATCTGGTTCCCTGTAGAGTCTGTAACAGGTTGCGTGACTTGGTTACCTCTGCAGTCCTACTCAATCTTTCCTTGGAGACTGGAAATTCCAGCACTGTTTTCTCTCCATCTCCACTAGCCAGACTGGGAGTGGAGTCTGGATTTCCTTTCAGCTCTATCAGTTGGCAGCTTTCCAGCAAAAGGCTTCTTCAAGGCAAATGCTTAAAGTAGATGAAAAGTCAAAATAAGATTGTTGTTGTTGTTTTTCAGTCGCTAAGTCATGTCCAACTCTTTGTCACCCCATGGACTGCAGCACGTCCCTGTCCCTCACTATCTCCCGGAGTTTGCCTAAGTTCATGTCCATTGAGTTAGTGATTCTTTCTAACCATCTCATCCTCTGCCACCCTCGTCTCTTTTTGTCTTCAATTTTTCCCAGCATCAGGATCTTTTCCAATGAGTTGGCTGTTTGCATCAGGCGACCAAATTATTGGAACTTCAGCTTGAGTGTCAGTCCTTCCAATGAGTATCCAGGGTTGATCTCCTTTAGGATTGACTGATCTCCTTGCTGTCCATGGGACCTCTCAAGGGTCTTCTCCAATACCACAATTCAAAAGCATCAAGGTGGTTTGTATCTTTTGTTCAATTTAGGCACAAAAGGAAATAGAAATCTTCCTTCCATGCTTGAAACTAGAAACAAAAGGTTGGTTGTATTCAGGCACTTAGGAAAATTATAACATCTACATTTGTATTTGGCCTTTCAGCTTTCAAAATATTTCCCGATGCATTGTTGTGTTCTCTCCTTCCTACATTCTTATGAAATGGTTTGAAATAATCATTTATACCTTTTTCCAGGTGAAGAGAGGTTAAAACATCCGAATCACAGAGGAAGTTGTTGGCAGTGCTGAAAGTGGGATCCAAGCCTTGTGAATCCAAGTCTGGTTAAAAAGAATGGGGAAGTCTCGGACCACCTCACTGACTTGCACCAGGCCAAAGGAACCCCTGGGGGAAATACTTGTGTTCCCTCCACCAACATCCGATACATTAAGAGCCCATTTATAAGGAAAACAGAGCTGGACTCTGTTCTAGACCATAAGTACAAAATTCTTCTGAGGACATAAAGCTTTTATTTCTGTCATTTTTGTGGCCACTTTTGGTAACCCATTAATAATGGTTCAGGTAATAATGTGATAGGCCAGCTATTTTTGTATGCATTTCTGAAAACAACAAAAGAAATGCATTGCCCTCCTTCACTCTAACATTCTTTACATGAACTAAGTCATCTAATTCACATTGATATGCTAATGGTACATGCTTGAGAAAATAAGTATATACTGGGTTCTGAAGCACAAAATGAATATAGGAAACTGTCAGTGACTTAGCTTTCTATATTTAATTTTGCTTTATAACAATTCATCAGTTAATTTCTCATGGCAAACTTTTCTATTGCTGGAGATATAAAAATGAAACTGTAAATACGAGAGATATTTAGTGAGGCCAAGAAGATCTGAAATTAGAATTGCAATTATGTCAGCTGAATAAATTTCCTTTTCACTCATACTTTTTTAAATGGTCAGATTGTTGAAGTTAGAATATATCTGTCAGTAAGCTGATGTACCAGCCAAATGCTCACACTGGCAGAAAACTCACATAGCATGAAATTATTTCATACAATGAAATAATTTCATAAGGTGAAACATTTTCACACTCCATTATTTTAACTCAAAGCTAGTAATATATTCTTTGCCTCTCTTTCATTACAAGGAGAAATTGGTTGTTAATACCTCCTTCCACATATTCTCTGTAGCCCTAGATAGTGTGAGGTACATGCTTTTGCTCAGGATCCTGCATGTGACTTTATAGTTTCCGGGCAGCAGGACTGGGGCACTGACTCTGAGCTTCCCACTAGTCCCCAGGCAGGGCTGTGGGCCATCTACCCAGCACCCTGCTTCTAATGTAAAATGGCATGGCATAACTCTTCAACGAGACTTGCTTTAAAATACAGTGAATGTAGTCAAATATCCAAAATTGCCGTTAACAGTTTTCATTGAAGATTTATGCAACAATGAATTTTTAAAGAGCCTCTTAGGTGTAATCTTGAATTTCTTGTTCATCTTGATTTTTCACTCCTTTCTTCCTATACCCTGTACTTCAATAAATGACTGCCTGAGACAGCAGCCAAACCCCCTGCTTTAGCAATGTTGTCTTTTCCCTTTTGCTGTGCCCTCCACCAGTACTTCTCTTTTTCTATCTCTTTAGGTCAGACTGGGAGATTAGCATTCACATACACACACCACCATGTGTCAAATGGACAGCTTGTGGGAACCTGCTGTAAAGCACAGGAGCTCAGCTCTGGTGGTTTGTGATGACCTAGAGGGTGGGATGGGGGCAGGGGATCAGTAGGAGAGCGGTCCAAGTAGGAGGGAATATATGTGTGTGTGTGTCAGTTCAGTTCAGTTCATTTCAGTCGCTCAGTCGTGTCTGACTCTTTGAGACCCCATGAATTGCAGCACGCCAGGCCTCCCTGTCCATCACCATCTCCCGGAGTTCACTCAGACTCACGTCCATCGAGTCGGTGATGCCATCCAGCCATTTCATCCTCTGTCATCCCCTTCTCCTCCTGCCCCCAATCCCTCCCAGCATCAGAGTCTTTTCCAATGAGTTAGCTCTTCTCATGAGGTGGCCAAAGTACTGGAGTTTCAGCTTCAGTATCATTCCTTCCAAAGAAATCCCAGGGCTGATCTTCTTCAGAATGGACTAGTTGGATCTCCTTGCAGTCCAAGGAACTCTCAAGAGTCTTCTCCAACACCACAGTTCAAAAGCATCAATTCTTCAGTGCTCAGCCTTCTTCACAGACCAACTCTCACATCCATACATGAATACTGGAAAAACCATAGCCTTGAGTAGATGGACCTTAGTCGGCAAAGTAATGTCTCTGCTTTTGAATATGCTGTCTAGGTGTGTGTGTGTACATATATATATCTGATTCACTTCATTGTGAATTATATTCCAATTAAAAATATACATATAAGACACAGCTCCAATGTCACTTTCTCTCCAAAATTTGTAAAACTCATCTCCAAATCCACTGACCCCAGCTGGAAGTTATCTCTTTCTTCTTAGAATCCTCTTAACATTATCTCCCATTTGTGACAGTTCTCATTCTCTACTTCATATTTGAGGTATTGGGTACATATGTTAATCCTGGGGTTTTTGGAAACCCGTTCATGGCAGTAGACCTTGTATCTGGACCCCTGTAGAGCGGTGGTTTTCCATCTCTCTGTGAACTGGTGCCATTTTGACTAGTCCTTTGGGAAGCCCCCTGAAGAGCTCCCCCTGCTCACACACTCCCTTCCCCCCATTGCTGTGCTGTCTGAATGTCTGCTCTGCTCCTGTCTGCTTGACTGTGTGCTGCTGGAAGTTCTCACTTGTTCCTTTCCTGTCAACACATCATCTTGCTATAGTCGCGAGATTCGCTGTTAGGTCACTCTTCTTACTTCCTGCAGGAACGTTTATACTGCTGATCATGAGTCATAGGACCCATTCTGTTCATCATTCCATGGGAGAGGCATCACCATGTATGTGTGGGGCTCAATTGGGACAAAATGGACCCATCAGAGTTGGGAGCACATCTATGAAGAGCTTATAGCACTCCAGAAAGCCATGGCCACATCATTTAGGAATCTCTGTCTTGGCAACTTGAACCTCATAGGTGCTAAATGTGTTTTTACGGAATTAATTTACCTAAGTGTGTGACTCTGTTTATATTTTCAACCTGTAGCCCTTTCTTGAGTAACAATACCATGGTTTTGCTACCTGCAGAATGAAGTATTTTACATATGTATAAGCAAAAAGAATATTTCCCTCGTTAGCATCTCTAGACCAGGAATTCAGAGAACAACTCTGTATCTACCCAGTGACCTGCCTTCTGAAACCCTTTAGCTTCAGCTACTGGAAGACACAATTTTTACATGTTAACTTTAATATCTGGGCCAGTCCTGGGCATTTTTACTTTTAGGTCTGTTCCTCAACATTTATAGGATTGTTAACCTTATGTTATAGGAAGGCTGCCTTGTAACATAGGTGGGCTGATCCCTGGAGGGTGCATTTTTCTGTTAGTGGGATTCTGGCAGGGTTCAGCCAGTGGGAGGATGGAGGGCAGTTGAAGACAAAAGCCGAGGTGGGGGCTCTGGCAGCTCTCACATGCTCCCATAGGTCTGCGGTGGGCAAACCCAGCACCTAGACTCCCATAAGAACACTTCTTCCTTCCCTCCATTGCTAATCACCAGGCTACTTCACCATCTCCTGAGGATTCTGAGCTGTTGCTGTGTAACCAGTCTCTTGTATTTCATTCTCTCTGTTTTAAGTCCCCAGGATGGTTTGTTTTTCTGGTTGGACTTGACGGATACAGTGCCGCTGACACACCTTCTCCAGCTCTAGGGACATAAAGATGACAAGTCACATGATTCCTCTGATTGTATAGACTGAAGGGAATAGTATTCTTCACTCTGTTGCCAAAGACTGGCTTCCATCCATATGGAAAAGTTGGCCTCAATTGCAAGTGACAAGCAGACAGTGTTAATACTGCTCTGTGACCTTAAGCACATAGTCTCTGGGTCTGCATTTCTTCATCTGTAAAATAAATGGTATAATAATATTGACCTCATAGAGTTATGAGGATTAAATGAATGAATACATATAAAGTGCTTACAACACTACTTGGCACATAGAGAGCTCTATATAAGTGTTAACTATTATTATTTAACTAAAAAGAGCTCATTATCTTTTCTTGCCTGTTAGTTTAATTCTGAAAATGGTGAAGTATAAAGCTAATTTGTTGTAGGATTTTCATGACTTTATTAGATTTGTAACTTGTCTTCCTGAATCAGCCAAAGACAAATGGAAGCCATTAACTTTGCAGAGTTTAATATTTGGCCTGAGCTTTATCATTGGCAATGCTATCAGAATTAGCCACATAAATTTGTTACTGAATTTGGAAAACAGTTTGGAAGCATTACATCTTCTATGAAATTCTCCCTTTTGAATGATTCCTTTTAGAATTCAGTCCAAAAAAGCCTTGTTTGCCTTATGAACCTGTCAAAGCTTTCTCTTTTTTCATCATGGTAATTATGTAAATGGCCATGAATCCTTTTTGGTTTCGGTTGTTGAAGAGCTGAGAACTAAATTTAAAGTTTAGTTGTATAATTTGTGCTTGGTTGCCCCTGCCCCATATTTGTTTCTACTTAATTTGGCTTTGGTTTTATCATTCAACTTATTTTTTGATTGATTCCATTATATTTCACCATTTGTATTAGTGTTATGTGTTACAGCAAATTCTTTCTGGAATAAGATGTGATAAATAAATAAGATGTGTTATAAATAAATAACACTAAATTCAATTTGTAGGGTTTTTGGAGTGTGTTTTCCATCAATATGTTATTCTTTGTGTGTCTTAGTTGCTCAGTCATGTCTACTTTTTGAGACCCATGAATGTAGTGCACCAGGCTCCTCTGTCCTTGGGATTCTCCAGGCATGAATACTGGAGAAGGTTGCCGTGCCTTTCTCCAGGGGATCTTCCTGAATATGTTATTCTACATCACCGAATTCACGGGGCGGAGGGGTGGGAGTGGAGGTGGGTGGTGGGGTCGGGGGGGTGGAGGGGGTAGAGGAGGAATGGGTTGGAAGTATGGGATTAGTATATATAAACTATTGCATGTAGAATGGATAAACAGAAAGGTTCTACTATATAGAACAGGAAACAATATCCAATATCCTGTGATAAACCATAAAGGAAAAGAATATGAAAAAATAATATATGTATGTATAAGTGAATCACTTTTCTGTACAGAAGGAATTAACATATAGTAAATCAATTATTAGTTAGTTCAGTCGCTCAGTCGTGTCCGACTCTTTGCGACCCCATGAATCGCAGCACTCCAGGCCTCCACGTCCATCATCATCTCCCGGAGTTCACTCAGACTCACGTCCATCAAGTCCGTGATGCCATCCAGCCATCTCATCCTCTGTAGTGCCCTTCTCCTCCTGCCCCCAATCCCTCCCAGCATCAAAGTCTTTTCCAGTGAGTCAACTCTTCACATGAGTTGGCCAAAGTACTGGAGTTTCAGCTTTAGCATCATTCCTTCCAAAGAAATCCCGGGGCTGATCTTCAGAATGGACTGGTTGGATCTTCTTGCAGTCCAAGGGACTCTCAAGAGTCTTCTCCAACACCACAGTTCAAAAGCATTAATTCTTCGGTGCTCAGCCTTCTTCACAGTCCAAATCTCACATCCATACATGACCACAGGAATACTTCAGTTAAATAAATTTTGATGAAGAGATTAATCTCTAGGTAAAAAATTATATTCATAGGTAGCTGAAGTTTTCAGCATGGCCCGTCTTAGGAATCTGAAGTGGTTTGGTCACATGCCTCGGTCATTTTTATTTCAGAATCAGTTGTAATAGACTGCCAAAGTCTTACAGAGCATGAATTCTATGGTATGTTATTGCTATTTGGAAAAAGCATTTTGTGGTCAAGTAAGTTTGGGAAATGCCCAGTTATAGAAAATTATGTCTCACTGCTTCAGGAGTTTTTAGAGCGTGAATTAAGTACATTGTGATTCTCTAAGAAGGAAACAATATGAAGTAGAATTTTCCTAACTTGCATAACCAAGGAACTCTCTCCACTGCCATTTTTTTTTCTTTCTTAATCGAAACTCCAGTTAATATTTTGAGGAGTTAGGATTCTCTTATATAGGCTGATTTCCTACAGACTGGATTTTCCCTATATAGTTTAGGCAAATACTATTTTTTAATTAAGTCTAAGTCTAATTAAGAAAATAGGTGATGCTGGTGATGCTGTTCACCATCAATTAAGAGCATTCTTTAGAATCAGGAATCTTGAAGTTTTCTTAATTCTTAAAAATTCATCTTATTATAATAAGAAAAGCAGGTTGTTTGGAAGTAAATGCACTTTTTTTAGTGCTGGACCTCTTAAGCACTGTTTCTGCTTAAAATCAACTTACCTGGACAAAAATATAAAATCAATGACCATGTCACTAATGTGACATCTAAACTGTTCAGTATAATGGAGCCATAATTTAGTTTTAGACAAGAGTCAGATTAAAAGTGAGTAAGAATAGAGTTAAAGGGATCCAGCTGTGAATATAAGAATTTTTTAAATGATGTGATTGGGAAATAAAAGTAATCACTTTCGAGCACTTTACCATATATAAACCTCAAACACAAGGCACAATTTTATTAAGATTGACAAGGCTAATCTATAATTAAAGCGATTTGGAAAGACATTTAACCATGATTTACTTTTTCTTAAAGCTGAACGAAATGGATGCTGTTAAGTGGAACTATCTAATAATACAGCATTCCGGCTGCCTGTCTTTGGTTCCAGAGAATATAGTGGTGCTGGCGCCAGAATTCTAGATTCCTCTATTTATGGGGACATTTATTCCCACAGAGCCCCTCTTCCAGCACAATTTTCCTACCATAACCAGACTGAAAACAGCTTGGATACACAATGTTTGTTTCATGCTTAACTTTTACAAAAATGCTTGCACATGTATCATTTTGTTCATTTTAACAAGACAAATGAGAAAAATGTTAGCAGAGACAATTATGCTGCATGGTTAGGAGTGTAAGCCACACCTGGATTTAAATCTGACTCTACCATTAGTTCTCGACCCTTGAGCAAGTCACCTAATTGCTCCAAGCCTCCGTTTCCTGCTCAATAAAATGGGAGTAATAATAGAATCTAATTTATGTGACGATTAAATGAGCTAATCCAAAGTGCTTAGTGCAGAGTAAATGCTCATTACATGCATTGTATATTATATAATGTATAGATTCAAACAGAAGAAAGTGAGATTCAAGAGAGTGACTTGTTCAAAGTTGCAAAAAAAAAAAAAAAAAAACAAAACTAGGATTTGAACTCTGACCTTGCCATCCCTAGTAGGGAAACCGTAAGAGCCCTGTCCTGGTGGACGGCTGCTTGCCTGGTACGCTCCTTGCTGACCCTAACAAGGCTCTAGCACATGACCTACCATAGCATAGTAGACAGAGTGTGTGGGGTGGTTGGAAGTATGTGAGTTTTAGAATTAGACAGATATGAGTTCAAATCCAAGTGTTGCCACTTGTTTGCACAATTAGTGAAACTGTGATAATAATATCTTCTTCAGGATGAGAATTCAGTGAGATGATGTATGTAAACTGGCTGGTCCATTATAAGCTCTCAGTAGATGTTGATCATTGTTGAGAAGTGATGTGGGGTTGTGGGCGGGGTTGGGGGGGCTCTATATTAACCTGGAGAGAATAGGAATGGCCCCAGTCCTCAACTAATGTGGTGGAGATATAAACTCCCATTTTATTCCCTCTACTCAGATATAAAGAGATAGAAAGCCTTCTCATCCCTGTTATTTTTAACAATCTTGTTTATAAACTTTATCTGCATAATCCAAAATAAAATATTAAAGCTCCTTAATAGGCTCTTAGAAGTAACATCTTGGCAAGCTCTTCTGAGCATGTTTACTACATCTTGGGTTTGTAGTTACAGTAAGTCAATAGATACTTCTAGACATAATTTAAAATTTACACTTAAATTCTAGATGCTTAAAAGAACATCAGAGAATAGAATATTAAATACTGCCCCACCAACATTTGATATTAACTACTGTCAACTGGGAATCATGTAAGTATTTAGCTGTTACAAAAATGATGTCTTGAATTCTGTGAGCCTGGCAAAGAGGGCAAGGAGTAGAATCAGGAAGTACTCCCCTGGGGAGGGGAGATTAGCTCTACTAAAGAGGGGAATTATAAACTGAAGCTTGAAGGAGGAGCTGGGACAAAAAAAGACACTGAGAACTGCGGGTCATTATAATGTAAAGTGTGTATAGCAGTTCTTACAGTCTAAAGATTTAGAATAAATGCAGGTATGATGGATTAAATGTTTATATCACCCCCAAGTTCATATACTGAAGCCCGTAACCAAGCTCAACATTCAGAAAATGAAGATTATGGCATCTGGTCCCATCACTTCATAGGAAATAGATGGGGAAACAGTGGAAAGAGTGTCAGACTTTATTTTTTTGGGCTCCAAAATCACTGCAGATGGTGACTGCACCCATGAAATTAAAAGACGCTTATTCCTTGGAAGAAAAGTTATGACCAACCTAGAGCATATTCAAAAGCAGAGACATTACTTTGCTGTCTACTCAAGGCTATGATTTTTCCAGCAGTCATGTATGGATGTGAGATTTGGACTGCGAAGGAGGCTGAGTGCCGAAGAATTGATGCTTTTGAACTGTGGTGTTGGAGAAGACTCTTGAGAGTCCCTTGGACTGCAAGGAGATCCAACCAGTCCATTCTGAAGGAGATCAGCCCTGGGATTTCTTTGGAAAGAATGATGCTAAAGCTGAAACTCCAGTACTTTGGCCACCTCATGTGAAGAGTTGACTCATTGGAAAAGACTTTGATGCTGGGAGGGACTGGGGGCAGGAGGAGAAGGGGATGACAGAGAATGAGATGGCTGGATGGCATCACTGACTCGATGGACATGACTCTTAGTGAACTCCGGGAGATGGTGATGGACAGGGAGGCCTGGAGTGCTGCGATTCATGGGGTCGCAAAGAGTTGGACATGACTGAGCAACTGAACTGAACCCCTAGTGGGAAGATATTGGAGACAAAGCCTTTAGAAGGTAATTAGATCATGAGGGTAGAGCATGAATGGAACAGTTAGTGTCTTTTAAAAGTGACCTCAGAGAGCTCTCTTGGCTTCCTTCTGCCACATGAGGAGAAGATGAGAAGGCAGTCTGCCACCCTGAAGAGGGCCTTCATTAGAACCTGACCATGCTGGCACCCTGGTCTTGAACTTCCCACCTTCCAGAGCTGTGAGAAATAAATTTCTGTTGCTTATAAGACCCCCAGGCTATGGTACTTCATTATAGCAGCCCAAACTGACCTAGACAGCAAGAGCCTGAGAATATATATATATAACTGTAAATTTGAAAGGTAATTCAATTTTCCCCAGGTCTATGATAATAACCATATTTTCCTACCTCTTGCCTTTCCTCCCCACCCCCACCCCCGATATAAAAGTAAGGCACCCAAATTGTTTCAACATTGTGGTAGATTATATTCTGCAAAGAATACTGCATATCTATCTATCTATCTGTATATACATACATATATATATCTCTCCCATCTCACATGCTCTTATAATGTGACATTAACATACCTCCATCAAGAGATAGGGTATATGGTCCTTGCACCCACAGTACGCAGCAGAGGTGGCTCTGGATGATTTCCAACAGTAGGTCATAAAAGATGATGTGACTTCCACCTGGCTCTATCTCTTGCAGCACTCACTCCTGGACTCATGCTCAGGCTACCTGGAGAAGTGTCATGTCGATGCTCCGGCTGACTGTCCCAGTAGGGCGCCCAGCATCAACCTCCAGACAAGTGAAAGAATGATTCCAGTTCCCTGCCTCTGAGTTTTCCAGCCAAGGCCCTGGAATTTGAGGAGGAGAACCAAGTCAGCTTTGCTGTGCCCCATTTGAACTCCTGACCTGTAGGAACCAGGAGGTAACAAATGCTTATTATTGTCCTAAGAGTCTGAGTTTTGGGATAATTTACTCCAGTTATTTGGCAAATCCCCAGGGGTGTTTCAAACATGTCTCATAAACAGTCTTCTCAGACTGTTTAGCTTTGTTTCCTGGGACTAGTGGCTGCCCAAGAAGCTGTGCAAAGCACAATGCCTCACTATTGTCACTATTGCTAGGTCACTTGTGTGATTAGAACCACGTTGGACTTATTTGGAAACTTCATATGGAGCTGGAGAATCTTGATTAGTTGAGAGAAGATGAAAACCCGTTACCTAAAAGAGAAATAACATGTGCCATGATTTGGCTATTTAGGCATGTAGACATAAGTGCTTTTCTGGGTTTTTGAACTGTGGTGTTGGAGAAGACTCTTGAGAGTCCCTTGGACTGCAAGGAGATCCAACCAGCCCATTCTAAAGGAGATCAGTATTGGGTGTTCTTTGGAAGGACTGATGCTAAAGCTGAAACTCCAGTACTTTGGCCACCTCATGCAAAGAGTTGACTCATTGGAGAAGGCTTTGATGCTGGGAGGGATTGGGGGCAGGAAGAGAAGGGGACGACTGAGGATGAGATGGCTGGATGGCATCACTGACTCGATGGACGCGACTCTGAGTGAACTCCAGGAGTTGGTGATGGACAGGGAGGCCTGGAGTGCTGTGATTCATGGGGTCGCAAAGAGTCGGACACAACTGAGTGACTGAACTGAACTGAACTGGTTTCATGCTGGAGGTGGAGTAGGGGAATTCAGTTGCAGTGGGAGGCTAGTGACGCTCCCTTTAGGGTACAAACCACAGGCAACATTACCCTTTTGCTGGTGCTCACTGAGTATGTCACTCAGCCTGCATACTCCAGTCTCTATCCTTCTAGGGACCCTCCGGGGAAACTCTAGAGAATGTGGTTTGAGGCACAAAAGGAGCCAAGAGATCCAATATGTATTTTTAGCGAGAGGAGTCAGGAATCTACTACTTCTTCTGCAGTAGACTGGTTCAGAGAGTTCAGTTCAGACTGGTTTGCATTTAGAATCTTACTTAACTGGAAGAAATAGGAAACCTGCAGAAATGGTGGCTGAAACAAATGTGTTGTTGCTCTTGTTACCTCATGTAAAAGAAATCCAGTGGGAAGCAGCACAGAACTGGGAAGCAGTCCTGGGATGACACCCTGATGCCTCGTGGTTACAAACATCAGCTCTGTCTCCAGACATCACATCTGAATTTCAGGCAGGAAGAAAAAGAAGGGCAAAATATAAAAAGCACGTGAAAATAAAGAAACAGAAAGTATATTCTAGCTGTGTCTGCTCTTACTGAAAGGAGTTTTCCTAGAAGCTCTACCTAAACAATTCTATTTATAACATATTGGCGAGGATGAGTGGTGTATCCATCCACCCCTGGCTGGAAAGGATCTGGGATATATAGTTGAGTAGTTGAGCACATTCTGCCCAAGCCAAAATTGGGGGTCTGCTGCTTTTAAAAAATGTCTATCACGTGGGGTTTGCAGTCTCCCAAGTGTCGTGTTTCTAGGGTAGGTTTTAGAGACGTTACATGGTATGTTAGAAAAGGGGTTCCCAGGTGGCTCAGTGGTAAAGAATCTACCTGCCAATCCGGAGATGCGGGTTCAATCCCTGGGTCAGAAAGAGCCCCTGGAGAAGGAAATGGCAACCCGCTCCAATATTCTTGCCTGGGAAATCCCATGGACAGAGGAGTCTGACAGGGCTGTCCAAAAGAGATGAACAGGACTGAGCAATTGAGCAAAAACAGCATGCTAGAAAAAACCTTGGTTTTGGAGTCCAAAGGACTTAGTAAAAGACTCCACTTTGTCTGAATCTCATTGTCCCTACTTAAAACAGTGATGTTACATGAAGTTTTAAAAGACATGTAAAATGTCCACTACAACCCCTGGACATAGGACACTTGCAGAATAATTAGTTCCTCTTCAGTTCTTCTCGCAAGGATCTCTAAAGAATCTCAGTGAGGCCCTTCAGAGTGCAAACCAATCAGGCTCTCCCTAGTGCCTCAGGCCTTTTTACACAAGCAGTGAGTAAACCTCCCAACCTCCCTTGGCCCAGAACAAGGCTCCCGGGAGCCTGAACCCTCCTCTCATGTCAGGAGAGCCTTGCAGCCAGACTACAGCTATCATGACACTGACGGCTCTGACACCCCTCTCCTGAAGAAGGTCAGCATGTGTAGGCATTTTTGGGGTGTCTCATGAACAGTTATGTGTACAAAGAGGTACTTAACTTAGATGGTTCTCATCTCTCCTTAGTCCTAAGAAGTGGGCTGCGTGTAATGGTAAAGAACCCACCTGCTAACGCAGGAGACATAAGAGACCCAGGTTCAATCCCTGGATCAGGGAAGATTCCCTGGAGAAGGAAATGACAACCCATTCCTGTATTCTCACCCTGGAGAATCCCACGGACAGAGGAGCCTGGCAGCTACAGTCCATAGGGTTGCAAAGAATAGGACATGACTGAAATGACTTAGCACACACACAGGATATGGGCTGCGTATAATACAGGGTGTGTGTGTACTTAGTCGCTCAGTCAGGCTCCTCCATCCACAGAATTTTCCAGCCAAGAATATTGGAGTGGGTTGCCATTTCCTCTTCCTGCATTGGCAGGTGGATTCTTTACCACCTGGGAAGCCCAACACAGGTAAGCATTGTCAGTTGGTGACAGGTTGGTGACAGAATTTCTTATTATGCCAACAGAAGCCATTTACATGATGATAGGAATGAAGCAACTTAGCAGCAGCAGCAGGACTAAAAGAGTGCCCTACCGATTTGGGAACCCAGGTTCCTTTCACATTAGGGTCCTTCATCATCGCTTCATCTGCTGATTTGCCTAAAGCCAGTGGCAGGAGCGGAGAAGGCAATGGCACCCCGCTCCAGTACTCTTGCCTGGAAACTCCCATGGACAGAGGAGCCTGGTAGGCTGCCGTCTATGGGGATGCACAGAGTTGGACATGGCTGAAGCGGTGCAGCAGCGGTGGCAGGAGAAAGGGCTGGAAAACTGTGGGTGGGTGGTGTGGGTGGGTAGTTCTTGTGGGCCAGCCCTGGAGGTAATGGACATCTATTGACTAGCAATCAGTTGCATGGTGACGTCTTACTGCAGGACAGGCTGGGAAATGCAAACCAGCTGTGTACACGGGATTGATGGGAGGAAATGGGTTTAGTGATCAGCTAGCTGGTACCTGCCATGGAGATGAGAGCAAAGGCCAGATCCAAGAGACAGCCTTTGACTCATAAAACCTGAGGGCCAGAATGAATTCTTAAAATCCTGTAGACCACTCCCCTTATTTTGAACTTTGTTCCATTAGAAATCAAGACAACAAGCTTTACGATGCTGTGGGGGACACAAATAGGAATGCAATCCTGCCATGTCCCTGCCCCTGCCCTGAAGGAGTCCACAGTGCTGGGTGGAGACAGGGGCAGGGGCAGGTATGCGTATAATGAAATGTAAGGCAGATGGATGGTTGCTAGATGACAGGAGGCCTTTCAGAATGGTTTAATTTGAAGGTTAGTGGTACAGGTAAGTATGAAGGTGGTACTATGAAACTAGAAACAGTTAATAAACAGGAGCTTCATTTATTTATTTTCTTGAAGCATAGTTGATTTATTATGTGTGCATTTCTGCCATATAGCAAAGTGATTCAGTTGTATGTAAGGTGGCACTAGTGGTAAAGAACCTGCCTACCAGTGCAGGAGACATAAGAGACTCTGGTTCGATCCCTGGGTTGGGAAGATTCCTTGAAGAAGGGCATGGCAACCCACTTCAGTATTCTTGCTTGGAGAATCCCCATGGACAGAGGACAGAGGAGCCTGGCAGGGTACAGTCCATGGGGTTCAAAGATTTGGACATGATTGAAGTAACTTAGCACACACAGCACACTCATACACACACATATAAATATATATGTATATAATATACATACATATATATATATATATATATACACATATATATATCCAATCCAGGGTTCGAACCCACGTCTCTTAAGTCTCCTACATTGAGGCTGGTTCTTTACCACTAATGCCACCTGGGAAGCCCCTATATATATTTTTTTAATGTATTTTTTTCACATATTCTTTTCAGCTCTGGTTTATCACAGAATACTGAATATAGTTCTCTCTATGGTGCTGTCCAGTAAGACCTTGTTGTTCATCCATTCCATGTGTAATAGCTTACCTCTGCTTACCCCAACCTCTCACTCTCTTCCTCCCTCAACCCCCTGCAATCTCTTGGCAACCACAAGTTTGTTCTCCATGTCTGTAAAAAATGAACTTTAGACACGTGGTTCTGAAAGTGTGGTCCCCGGACCAACAGCATCAGGCTCATTGGGAACTTAGAATTGCAAGTTCTTAGGCCCCTTTCCACATCTACTGACTGAGAACCTCCAGGATGGGGCCTGGGATGATAAAATCTGTGTTTTATCAAGCTCTCCACGTGATTCTAATACATAAAGTTGGCACACCAGTACTTTAAAGCATATCAGCTCTGCAGATCTTCTTCATGTAAAACATCCTAGACCATGAAGATTTTAACCATTCTTTCCATGTTTATTACAATTCTGTAAGGGCACTTCATAATCAAATATCAATAGCATCTGAAACCTAAATAAATTCAATGAAGTTATATGGGTGTATTTTCAACAGTTTTTTAAGCTGTTATTTGTTATTATTAATAGCATGATATTCTTTGGGGTCATGAAAGCATTTAAATCTAAAGACCAGCACTTAACTGCACAGTTGGTCCTTGATGGTTTATACACTTGCTGTTTCATTTTGGAATGAGCCATGGCTCATAGAGTCTTCTCTGTGTGCAATAGCAGTCGTAGCATGGAAACAACCAGCTGTCTATTGCCTTCTATTGTCACTGTTTTAGATTAGAAGAGCCTGTTTCTCCAATGGGTTTCACCGCACATCACAGCCTCACCCAAGTTTACAGTCAGAGCAGAGGGCAGAGGGCAGTGCCATGAGGGGGTTCTGAGCCTTCAGTTGGGGGGTGCTAACAGAGATGGTTGGATAGCATCACTGACATCACTGGCTCAATGGACATGAAGCTGAGCAAACTCCAGGAGATAGTGGAGAACAGGGGAGCCTGGCATGCTGCAATTCACGGGGTTGCAAGGAGTCACACATGACTTAGTGACGGAACAACAACAACAGTGATGCCAGGCTGGGGGAAGTGGTAGATTTTCTGAGAGGCAAGGAGGTGCTGGGAGGTACCAGCTTGCTTCTTAACACCTTTTCTGCCATCACTGACTCCAAGACCTGTTGGTTTCCATCTCTGTAAAGTGAGAGAGCCAGGTTTGTTCTGTGATTTTAAACTTCTTAGGAGTCATGGTCCCTTTGGGAATCTCTAGAAGGTTGGACTCTGTTTCTCAGAAATACGTCCATGTATATGTATACCTCCAGCTCCACAGGCAAACCCAGGATTAGATGGTCTCTCCAAGCCATCCCAGCCCTGGTCCCATTGAAACTTCTGATGCGTCTGTGAGATATGTGGAAAGAAGTCTAATGCTTAAATTCTGGAGATTAAAAAATGTTGCCATCCTTCATGACTCTGTGGCCGCTTAAGTCATGTCTTGTAAAGAACACCTTTAATCTAGTTTACTTAATCTAGTTAAGTTACCCTGATTTGGAAGATGATTGGTCTCAGGGTAGAGAAATGAGCAACTCCTTTTCAGCCTTTTGGATTGAAAAAAAGGCCAAGGCCTTATTGTTTATTTAGAAAGTTAAAATGAGAGTTTTACATTTAAGTTTCCATTTTTTGACAGTGTTAGACAGGAAGCAGCCAATCAGAACTCTGGAGCTATTCAGCAGTAATTATCCTTCATCTGCTAATTTCTAAGCAGGAAACATATGATTAAAATGAGTTTCCGCACAGCTGTTGATTAGGCATAACGGCAAAGTAATCATCATAAAGCTAATAATCAAAGCAGAGCTAACATTTGGAAAGTTATTGTTGAGTAACCAGAAGGCTATAAAACCCAAAACCGACATCCAACTAACTAGAAAATTACACACACCCCCACACATTTTTTTTGTCTGTAATTCAACATCAATTAAACTGAGAAAACTAAAATCAGTTAATTACATCAATTTTGAGGTCAACTTTTAACAGCTCAAAGCTCCCTGATAAACAAACCACAATATTGAAAGCTTTTTGAAAAATCAATAAATAAACAGCCATCATACTAGGCAAAGCTGCAACACATTTAACAACACATCAATAAATTCTAAACAAGCCTGTACTTTGATGAGCTCAAACCCCCTGCTACCTGACCTCCCTGCCTCCTAAGAGGCAATCCCATTCTGCTCAGGCAAGTATGCCTGTGGTTGGTGATGCTGCCATTGGACAGCTATTACAGACCTCCACTGAGCAGGTCTTTGTAATTTTACAGCTCCCACTGGAGAACAGAGATTAATGAGTTCACAAATGGGACAGCACATAATTTCAGATCTTGGGGATGATACCAAAGCTATGTAGGATGCTTGATAACAGAATCACTTTCTTTCTTATGTCCATCATCCAGAAATCTAAAGTCGGTAGCATAAGTGGAAAGTTGGGCTGATGCGGAGGTACTTCAAACAGAGTGAGAGCAAATGGGGTTTTTGGCTTGTCTTTCACTGTGATCCTGATTGAAGACCACTGGATAAGACCTGTTAGGATTCTAACCACAATCCACTGGAAATCATTAGAAAGCCAAGGGTGAACAAAGACAAAAGTGTGTACTAGGGAGGAGTGGTTGGTTAGGTGCCCAGTGACAGAGGAACTTGTGACCCAAGGGTGTATATGTTTAGCGTTACAACACCTTAGTTGCTTTCTTTCTACTTTCACCTTCCCTTCCTTTCTTTTTCTTTTAGTTTTTTGGCTGTGCCATAGGACATGTGGGATCATAGTTCCCTGACTAAGGACCGAACCCATGCCCCTGTACTGGAAGCAAGGAATCCTAAGCAATGGACTGCCAGGGAAGTCCCTTTTTTTTTAATATATATATAACTTAAATTCCTTAGAATTCTCTCTCACTATCCTGGGTGGAAACACTGGATTTCCTCTACCAAATGAAGTAGGATGTTTCCCATTATGTCAAGTTACCCACGCAATTTTTTTTCAACAGACCCAGACCTATATTCCAACATCCTCCTTTTAATTTTTTCCAATACTCTGGCCACCCACTGTTTTGAGGTTATCCAGATGCTCTTGCATATGATTTTATACTTTAATGGAAAAAGGCTGAATATGGATTGTAAAATCATCTGTCCCTTTTCCCATCATAAGAACATGACAACTCATTAATCTTAACTCCTCAATAAATAGCAGTCTTCTCTGTGGGTAAAATTCCATAATGTCAAAGTCACTGTTTTGCAAAGGCCTGTATCACAAGACCTTCTTTCAAGGAAGACTCCAAATTTCTAGTGCTATGAGTATTAGTCACTTTGATGGAAAAAATAGTGTGGTCAAACATTTGAAATTTGCATTGAGATGTACAAGCTCTGACTGCGGGGAGTTGGAGGGTGAAGACGCCCCTGGAGAAACATAAACAAAAGTGACAAGAGGCTGGGAATTCCAGTGGACATGGAATTAGCAGGAGAAAGGCATGGGGTTTTCCCGAATGATTCTGGTCAGAGTTTTCTGTCAGTTCTGTACACAAATTGTGAGCCTCACGGTTTTTCCTCTGGGCCATGTTTAAAGCCAAGAATTGTGGTTCTCCAGGACCAGATGGATGTTCAGGCCCCTCCCCATTCTTGGTTCTAGAAAGACGGTGCACATTTCCCCCTCAGCCCCTCTTTGTAGATGGCTCTGCTTCCCTGCCTGGTGTGAGATTCCCAGAAGTGTTCTATGAGGTCTTCCTGGAGAATTGTGTGTGGCCTAGAGGAAAACTTCACTCCTCATTCCTCCTAGTTTCTTCCCAACATCCTACACTCCCACCCCCATATTGTGGGACATCTCCAGTGATGTCAATGTGTAGAATGGGCTGAGGTTAACTAAGATAAAGTTACAATAATCTTAGGATGTTAAGATGACTGTTTCTACTCTAAGTCTTATAAAGGGAATTCTGTGGTGGTCCAATGGTTAGGACTCCATGCTTCCGCTGCAGGGGCCATGGGTTTGATCCCTGGTCATGGAACTAAGATTCTACATGCCACACAACATGGCCAAAGGAAATACATACATACATATATATACGTATTTATATATGTATATATATATATGCATGTGTGTGTGTGTATATCTTATATCAATAGAAGCACTGGAGGCTTTGCCAAAAGATGTGTAGCTGCTACTGCTGCTAAGTCGCTTCAGTCATGTCCAACTCTGTGCAACCCCATAAATGGCAGCCCACCAGGCTCCCCCATCCCTGGGATTCTCCAGGCAAGAACACTGGAGTGGGTTGCCATTTCCTTCTCCAATACATGCAAGTGAAAAGTGAAAGTGAAGACGCTCAGTCGTGTCTGACGCTTTTAGGGACCCCAGGGACTGCAGCCTACCAGGCTCTTCTGTCCATGGGATTGTCCAGGCAAGAGTACTGGAGTGGACTGCCATTGCCTTCTCTGAAAAATGTGTAGAGACCCCAAGAATTTATATTTGCTTCTCTCAGTCCCACTATTTTCAGGATCTGGGTGGTCTTATTTTGACTTCACTGAATTTCCCAAATTTTACCTTTTGTAGCCCCAAATAGCCGCTTTGTCTTCCCTTGCCATTGTCAGGATAAGGGTAGGAACAGGTGATGCCGAGGTACAGGGGAGAAACTGAATGAACTTAACTGTGATTTAGTCCGGGACAGGGACTCCATGCCCATTCTCTGTGTGAGTGGGATTAGACAACTAAGACAGCTGGAGAGATTGATCAGATCTCACAATCCAGGCCAAGGAGGCTGAAGTCAATAATTATGCCAGTCATCAAAAGCCTGCCAGCAGGTCATGAACAAGGCTGAACCATGGAAGAAAATAGGAAAAGAGGAAGAGAGTCATGGTGGGTTTATACCAGCTCCTCTTTCTTAAACTTCTGTACTCTTATCTGACTATTATTCTCAGCTGAGGGTATCACATTCTACTTTATAGGGAAAATGGAAGCCAGACCTACACATCTACGGACATAGGGCCCATCTGAGTTCCTGTGTCAGTGGAGGAAGTGCTCTCTCTCTTCTCCAAGGTCAGCCTTCCACTCATGCCCTGACTCAGGCCCCTTTCATCTGCTCAGGACCTGGTCCCTTGGTTTCTCTTCTCTCTCTTCTGAATCTTCGGCCTCTCCCTCTTTACTGGACTATTGCCATCAGCAGACAGACATATGCTTACAAACAAAAAGTCACCTCCCTCAACCCCTAAGTTTCTCCTGCTGCTTTCCCATTTCTCTATCTTAACACCAGCTCCAGGGTAGAACAGGTTAAAATTCTTACCACACAAGAAAGGGTCAAGGAGGTCCGTACATGTAGACGAGAGTGAGCAGACCATGAGAACCAACGTGCCTTCATTTAGTGAGCACCTACTCTCTGCCAGATGGTCTGCTAGGTGTTGGTAACATAAAGAGCGTTAATATTTTGTCTCTTCACTCTTAGTGTGGAAGTGTGGGTAGAGATTTAGAGAGGTGAGGCTGTTAAGGCAATATGAGAAGCTATAATTGCCCCACTCCCACCCCAGCCATATAGACTTTTGGGCCAGTTATAAATAACTACTAGGATCACATCCTCCAAGGTCACATCTCTTTATAAAGCTCCTGAGGTTTCCTGAAGCCCTGTTCTACACCACCCTTATACCCTTGGGCACACCAGGCCTTTAACCTAGCCAGTTCTGGTGAGGCGGACTGGGGTCAGGAGGGTAGCGACATATTAGCACAGTGTTCCAAGAGCCATCAAGTAGATATTCTCCAGATGGTTCTGTCAAAGTGCAGACCTTTTGAAGAGCCTCCTACAGCAATGAAAACACATAGCTTCTCATGGTTTAAGAGTCACAGTCTACAGGTACAGACAAGTACTGTTTGAGTCCCCTTATATGAAATACTGTGCATCCTTGCTAAGTTGCTTCAGCGGTGTCCGACTCTTTGCAACCCCATGGACCGTTGCTTGTCAGGCTCCTCTGTCCAGGGGATTCTCCAGGCATGCATACTGGGATGGGTTGCCGTGCCCTCCTCCAGGGGATCTTCCCAATCCAGAGATTGAACCCATGTCTCTTACATCTCCTGCATTGGCAGGTGGGTTCTTTACCACTAGCGCCACCTGGGAAGCCTGCATGAGTTACCTAGAGTAGTCAAATTCATAGAGTCAGAAAGTACACTGGTAGATGCCAGGGGCCGAGGGGGGTGTGGTGGGGATTCAGACACCTTCCCTCTTCCTGGTCTGCCACCTCTATGTTTAGCATTTGGCTCTTGTCCACTTCACTGTAATATGGCTTCTGCAGCTCCATTCATCACATCTGTATCACTGGCAGTAAGACATTAAAAAAAGCAAAGGGCAAGAGGCTGGAAGAGCAGTCTCCCTTCAGAAGCTTTCCTGGATTCTCCACCCAGCCAATTCTACTTTTGTCTCATTGGTCAGAACTAGGTCACATGGGTCTCTTAGCTGTAAAGCAGTCTGGGGAGGAAAATGTTCTATTTTGCTATTTTTTTATTTTTTACGTTTTGGCTGCACTTTGTGGAATTTGGGATCTTAGTTCCCTAACCAGGGATGGAACCTGCATGGAAGCATAGAGTCTTAACTGCTGGACCGCTGGATAAGTCCTCTAGTTTTTTTTATGAGAAGACAAGGCATCAAGCATGAATGACTTTGGGGTGGCTCACAATGTCTGTAGTATACCCCATTTGACTTTCTTCCTGAGCAGGGGTTCTCAGCCTGGACGTGCACTAGCATGTCTGGGGAGCTTCTAAGATTAAAGCCCCCCCCCCCAAAAAAAAAAAGATTAAAGCCCAGGCTATCTTCCGACCAATTAAATCAGAGTCCCTGGGTGGGACCCAACATTGATAACTGTCAAGCTCCTACCTGCAAGTGATTCCTACCTGCCAGTAAGGTCTGGAACCACTGCTACATTTCTACCTTGGCGACTCTAGAGGCTGATGGGAGTGTTAATTTTGACCTGATTCTCATTAGAAATAAGCAATAGATTTATATAAAGTGTTAGGGAAGGGTAAGACCTTCCTTAGTGGTTACAGAACAAGAGTTTCACAAGGTCAACTATGAAGTCAGTGAAAATTTAGGGTGAGATCACTAGACGCTCCACCCCCTACCCCTGCAGTGAGCGGTAGCCCCACTCAGGTTTCCCATTGCATCCAGTCAAATGCCGTGTGAATTATGTGGCAGTTTGGGGGAATTGGGGCTTCCCCAGTGGATCAGCGGTAAAGAATCTGCCTGCAATCAGGGAGACCTGGGTTCGATCCCTGGGTTGGGAAGATTCCCTGGAGGAGAAAATGGCAACCTGCTCCAGTATTCTTGCCTGGAGAATCCCATGGACAGAGGAGCCTGGTGTGCTAAAGTCCTTGGGGGTGACAAAAAGAGTAGGACACAACTGAAGCAACTAACGCTTTAGGGGAATTTAACCTTGATCCAATTAGCACTAAAGGTTAAGGAGAGCAGGTAACCTTGAGCTGCAGCTGTCTCTCCTCCATTCCAGTAATGACGCTCAGCGTGGAAATCCAATTTGGGATGAGTGTGTAATTTCAATGTTTATTTAATCCAGAGCCACTTCTCTGTAAATAGGATGCTTAAAAGCTTGAATTACTAAAGCTTTCTCTATCCAAGGTGCACTTACTAATCTGCTCCCAGCACTGTTCACTGGGTGTGCGACTGCTAAAAAGCCCAGTGGTAAATACCCTCTTGTTTATCCAGAGGGCCTGGCTTCTGAAGCCAAACAGGTGATGCTGATTCACATGGAGTTTTCCAGACTCTTAGCATTAGAGGCAGCCTTATAGATCATCCATCCAAACAGAAGCTTGGGGAGGTGGAGTGACTTGTTCAAGGTCACCCAAACTATTTGTTGCAGTTTGGGTCATTAGCATCAGCCTTTAGGTTAAATAGATTATTTTTACATTTTTACCAAATGTGACCAAAGGTACACTGGTCTCTAATTATTGTCCTCTAAATTTTCAGCATAAATCTTTAAATAATTCAGGACTCAAAACAAACCCATCTTGCAGGAATAACTCAGCCAGCAGAGGGAAAAGGAAATGTGTATTTCTATATGCATTTCCTGAACTGGCTGCCAGCGCTGCTCAATGATACTGAATGTGCCTGCCAGCACCTGTGCAGGTTCTGTCTAGATGTTTGTGGGTCTGAACTGATACCCACAAGCCCTTCATATGCCTGGCCTGTGCAGGTTCTCTCTAGATGTTTTTGGGTCTGAATTGATCCCCACAAGCCCTTCACTTTGCTCCGCATTGTTTAGAATGCCTCTGTAGCATCAATTATCACCAGCTGTTACATTTAGAGCAAAGCAACATGAAATCAACTATCTTTGGGATTTATGTGAAAAAGACACTTCCAGTAGTAGCTGGAAGTCATACATAGACTGATGAGTGTTTTTACAGTAATGCGCGCTCAAGTTCAATTTCTTAAGTCCTCTAGGTGACGCAAAATGATTGATTCTGAAAGTGAATGCTGAAGAAATAAATTGATTCCTTTGAAGTAACCAGACCATTAATTCTTGACCTTAAAGTCTCTAAAATGTTTTTAAAGGAGTTGACTTAGCAGTTTCTGCATTTTATGGAATTAACTCTTTTTTTTCTTCTTTTGTTAATTTATTATCTTCCTGGGGCTTATGCACAAGCTTCCTAGTTTCTAGAAAAATATGATGGAGCTGGCTATATGCCAGAGGGTACCTTAATGCCTTGCTTTAAACACGTATCCGGTCAATGGTTGAAGGCAGAGCGGAGGACTTAAATCCATAGGAAAGCTCAAAGCTGCCTTCTAGGCCACCTTAGCAATGGCTGGTTAGTTTGGCTACAGTTCTAATTCGAGTTCATTAGTGAGGCTGATTCCGTCCTATAGTCATCCCCCAGGCTTCTGATTTGACCCGTCTTGGCTCTAGCTCTGCACCTGAGCTGTGTGTGTCCAGACTGACTCAGAGGGTCAGCTTCACTCTGTGAGACTGCCCTTAGCTGCCACAGCGGAGCTCTAGTGGTTGTTGTTCAGGTGCTCAGTCGTGTCTGACTCTTTTGTGACCTTAGGAACTACTGCCCACCAGGCTCCTCTGTCCATGGGATTCTCCAGGCAAGAATACTGGAGTGGATTGCCATTTCCTTCTCTAGGGGATCTTCCTGACCCAGGGATCAAATCTGCAGCTCCCTCACTGACAGGTGGATTCTTTACTGCTCAGCCACCAGGGAAGCCCTAGAAGCTCTGGTGTGTGGGCCTAAACTTTGTCTGCTCACATATTTATTTAGCTGATGTTTAGTTGTTGTCTGCTATATGCTGGCAGATCCACCCTAATATTTGTCAGGCTCTGG
Organism: Ovis canadensis; assembly: GCF_042477335.2. NCBI lineage: Eukaryota > Metazoa > Chordata > Mammalia > Artiodactyla > Bovidae > Ovis > Ovis canadensis. The sequence goes on from NC_091245.1 coordinate 230,347,858, forward strand.
GTGAAAGAGTAATCAGAGACCCACTGAGTCTATGTCTAAATTCTGAGTTATAGATCAAACTAAGAAACTATTCAATAATACACCCTCACAGTGACCTGGAAGAACAGGTTCAAATGAAGTTCTAGGGCTCCTTGGAGTTGTGCATTAAAACTGAGGGGCATGGAAAGCGCCTCCTATTCCAGCCCTCTAGCCCTCAGCTGGAAGCCCCGGGTTACCCCCCATCCTGCTGCGTCTGCCCAGTGTTTTGAGGGGGCCTCCACTGCACACACTGTCCCTGGGCCACCCTCAGGCCTCGAGTCTTGCAGCTGGGATGTGACCTGCCTTAGAGAAGACGAGGTCCATGCAGGCCCTGAAAGTGAATGTAGGGCCGTGTGGCCAGGGAACGCCCAGCTCCTGGGTGCCCCCAGTATAGTCTAGAAGAGGAGGTGGTGGGCTCCGGGTGGGCATATCTTTGGCCCTGTGGACTCCTCAGCCCAGGGGAGGGCACAGCTGCAGGGACATTAGTTCAGTGCTAAGTGCAAGCAAGGGTCTTGTCTTCCCCAGGCTGAGGAAAGCGCTATGTGCTACATGCTGAGAGGCAGCAGTGAACACAATTCCTAAACTGCCTTAATGAGGGCGACAAAAACAAACCAAGATGACTGGGCTAAAAGATGTGAAGGCAGTGAGTTGGGGGATGAGCTGCAGAGTGACTGGTAAATGCTACTTTAGAGCGATCAGGGAAGGCCTCTTGGAGGTGGTGACCTGTATGCTGAGATCCAATGACATGGAAGTGCCAAGGTGAGGAAACACATGGAGGGAAAAGGCCCAGGGACAGGAAAGGGCTGGTTTGTCTGAGGAATAGTAAGGAAACCAGGGTTGGTGGCAGTGGGAAGTGAGTTGTGTGTGTGGAAGTCAGCAGGGGCCATGCCAGGCAGGGCCTGGAAAAAAGGGAATTAAGCTGAGACTTAGAAAAATGACTTGAGGCTCAGGTCCTCTGCTTCCTCACTGGCTGACGCTGAGCAAAGTTCATCCTCTGGCCTCTGTCATCTCACCTGGGAACTTCAGCTGCCTCATAACTCTCCTCTCTCTTTCAGCGTGCTGAGGGAGGACCAGGCGGGGTTGCTGCTGGTTTAGATCTTGGGCATGAAGTAACTATGCAGCGAGGAGCAGTGACCAGCAACCTTGAACTGTCCCAGGGGCTGTTGGTGGGGAATAATAGTCACAGGGAGTATCTGGTTGGGCTTAAATGGGGGATTGTTTTCCACACAGACTCAAGGCCACCCCCACCTCCTCTCCCAGGTAGGCTTTGAAGCTCATCTCATGTTGCCTGTACCCTGGGAGAGAGCAGAGAGTGCCAGCAGGCCATGGAGCTGATACCATCTGCACAAAATGGCTCTTCTGAGGCCCCTTACCCCCTGTCAACGTGTAAAACCCAACCTTTTGCCAGAACGGAGGGCCAGGAGCTTGAGCAATGACTAAGACTCAGCCCCTGGGCTCCGAACCAGGATGTCAGCAGCTGGCTCAGCACAAGGGCAGCAGGCACCATCCCTGAATGCTGGCTGGCCAGGACCAGAGCTGCAGTGGCTCGCCCAACCCTCCCAGCTAAGGATGCTGCTTCATGGGAGGAAACAGGGACCAACATTAAATGCACATGTTTCTTTCATGGGCCTTTGCCTATACTTTTTCTTGTGAGTCTGTTATCAGTACAGAGTGTGAGTTCCACATTTCCAAAAGAGCCTTTTGCCATCTCTTCAAGGTCTCAAGGTAACGAATCCTTGGGGACTGTGTAACAATAATGATTTCAACCACAGCTATGTCTACTTTTTGACTGCTTACTGAATGCCAGGACCACACCGAGCACTCTGGTCTCACAACCAGTCTCTTCAGAAGACACTCGTTATCATCCCATTTTACAGATGAGGCAGCGGAAGCTTAAAGAAGCTGAGTAGCTTCCTCAAGGTTGTACCTCTGGGGTTTGAACCTAAGTTTGTTTGACTCAGAAGTGGCACTCTTAAATCAAAGTACACGAAGACTTTACAAATCTTCATCACCTTTATAATCCTAAATCATGAAGACTTTACAAGTCTTCATCATCTTTATAATCCTAGATTATGCACACATTAGATTCTTTAATCTTCACAATAACTCTATGAGATAGGAATTATTAGTATTTCCGTTTTGCAGAAGAGGAAACTGGGGCACAGAAATTGTAAACTACAGTCTTGTTGCTCAGAGATAGATACATGTATCTGTATATCTGAATCACTCTGTTGTCTACCTGAAACTATCACAACATTGTTAATCAGCTATATTCCAATATGAATAAAAAGTTAAAAATTAAAGATAAATAATCAATTAAATTTTAAAAAGAGCCATGGGAGGCAGGTTGAAGATTTTTAAATTTAAGTCTAACCATAAAGTGCAGAGATGTGTTATCAACAGGATCCATCATGTGTAAAGGCAAAGCAGGTGAGATCCAGGGAGACTGGTATGTCTCCGTTGCTCGTTCCTCAACTTCCCCTCTGCCCAGTGTCTGAAATTCCACCATTAATCACAATCCATTTACCCCCTCCCAACAGTTCCCTGTTGAAATTCAGAAAATACTCCAATACTCCTGGGCGTGGGAGAGGGCTGTCAATACTGAAGTGAGTGCAGCTGCAACTGGGAGTGGGGCTCAGGGCCTGTCATGTTTGGAGAAAGCAGGGTGGCACTGGGTGTCTAAGCAAGGTGGGGCGGCTGAAACAGCGAGGGAGGGCGCAGGACTCCGGGCCCATTGTGTTCTCCAGGGCGGCCTTGACTGACAGCTGCACTCATTGTGGGTTACATGGCTGATCCATTATCCGTAGGGCTGAATTGATAATGTTTGGGCGGCTAAATGTTTTATGACTAAAGACTCCCAAGGTGAAGGCAACCAATTAGGAAACATGACAGAGAATCCCTGGAAGCATATTCTACTGCTCTCTTTGTGGGCACAGACGTGTGTAGGTCACACGTCTGTGCCAGATCCCTGCTCTCAGTTCTGTGTGAAAACACCTCCCAGCCCCCATCTCACTTGGCTCTGACCTGCCCCTCCCTGGGGGTCTTTCAATGGAGCTTCTTTCCCTTCCTGCCCCTGAAAACCTCATGCTCTGCCCTGAAACCACTGACAGCCCTGTCTAAAAGGTTTTATTTGGGACAAACTCCTTTTAACCCCAAATTCATAGATTCCTCTGTTAGTGTATGAAAGCTAGCTGTGGCACTAAAGTGTCATTCTTCCATTCATTTATGTATGGGAATGAATAGCATTCATTAAATGCCCCTGTATCTGCTAAAGCTAAACACACACCTACTGTGGGGCTTGATAAGTCACTCAGTCATGTTCAACTCTTTGCGACCCCATGGACTGTAGCTTGCCAGGCTCCTCTGTCCATGGGATTCTCCAGGCAAAGATACTGGAATGGGTTGCCATTTCCTACTCCAGGGGATCTTCCTGACCCAGGAATGGAACCTGTGTCTCTTAGGTCTCTTGCATTGGCAGGTGGGTTCTTTACCACTAGCACCACCTTGGAAGCCCACTGCAGGACCCACTGACTTCACTCTTGGGTATTTACTCAAGAGAACTGAGTGCCATGTGCTTACAAAAAACACATTATATGAATATGTTTAGCAGTTTTCGTCATAATTGCCCCCAAATGGAAACCAACTCAAAAGGCCATCAAGGTGAATGAACACACAAATTGTAGTATATTCATACAGTGGAGTACTACTCAGCAAGGAAAAGGAAAAAACCACTGGTACATGCAACAATATAGATAAAACTCAGAGACAGTATGTTGAGCAAAACAAGTTGGATACTAAAGAGGATACACATTATGGTTCTGTGCACTGTCAATTCAGTTCAGTTGCTCAGTTGTATCTATCTGACTCTTTGTGACCCCTTGGACTGCAGCACACCAGGCTTCCCTGTTCATCACCAACTCCCAGAGCTTGCTCAAACACATGTCCACTGAGTCAGTGATGCTATCAAACCATCTCATCCGCTGTCATCCCCTTCTCCTCCTGCCTTCAATCTTTCCCAGCATCAGGGTCTTTTCCAGTGAGTCAGTTCTTTGCATCAGATAGCCAAACTATTGGAGCTTCAGTTTCAGCATCAGTCCTTTCAATGAATATTCAGGACTGATTTCCTTTAGGATGGACTGGTTTGATCTCCTTGCAGTTCAAGGGACTCTCAAGAGTCTTCTCCAACACCACAGTTCAAAAGCATCAATTCTTTGGTGCTCAGCTTTTAAGTTCAAAAAGAGGCAAAACACAACTGTGGTGTTGTTCGAAGTCAGAATGCTGATTACCTTTGGTGTAAGAGTTTATTGGCTGGGAAGGGGCATGGGAAAGTTTTTTGGGGTGATGTAATTTTAAAAGAAATCTTGACATAAATAGTGGTTGCATGGGTATATGCCTGTGTAAAGGTCCATCAAGCTCTCACATATGTTCTATATACTGGACTCTAGATAAGTTATTTTGTTGTAGTCACTAAGTCCTGTCCAACTGTTTGCAACCCCCTGCCAGGCTCCACTGTCCTTGGGATTCTCTAGGCTGAAGTGGGTAGCCATTCCCTTCTCCAGGGGATCTTCCTGACCCAGGGATCAAACCCACATCTACTGCATTGCAGGCATATTCTTTATGGCTGAACCACCAGGGAGGTCCTAGATAAGTTATACTTCAGGTTTTCAAAAAAAAAATTATTACTTATTTGCCTATTTTGGGTCATAGTTGTGGCACGAGGAATCTTCGTTGTGGCGCCCAGAAACAGGGGCTCAGGAATTGTAGGACACAGGCTTAGTTGCTCTGTTGGACATGGGATCTTAGTTCCCTGATCAACGATCAAACTGAGTCCCCTATTTAGAAGGTGGGTTCCCAACCACTGGACCACCAGGGAAGTTCCCACATCTCAGTTAAATAAAAACGTCTGCTAGCAGAGCTGTGTGCTGAGCTGGCCTGAATTTTCCAGGCTAATGTGGCTGAGAAGAGTCAGCGACCTGGGTAGGGGTCTAGAGCAGCCTTTCCCAGAGGGTCCCTAAGGGATGTGGACGAGTCCTGGAGTGGCAGTGCTAACTCAGGGGCCCAGGATATTCAAGGGGAAGACAAAAAGTTGTTGAGACAAAAATAAGAGATGTCTGGTGGTCACTACTGAGAGCCTGAAGGGAAAACAAATCCAGCATGGAGTGGAGAGGGGTCTGGGAGAACTCTGAGGCAGGAAAGAAGCTGATGTCATTAGTAGTCAGGGACATGAAAGCCGGGAGGACTTTTGCAGTCAGGATCAGGCCAAGAGGCAGCAACCCTGGAGCTAAGATGAAGGAGATTGTACAAAGGTGACCCATGGAGGAGTGAACTGCGAAGAGCGACTTCTTTTAATTTTTGAATGTATACAGATATTATTTCATGTAAGTCTCATAACTGTGTGATTTAAGATATATTAGCACCCCAATTTCCAAACAGAAAGTTGAGAACTAGGAGATTTCACAGGATATGCTGAAGGGCACCCAGCTGTTAGTGCAGCACTCAGCCCATAGCTTTGAGACCCAGTACCTGCACCCCAAGGCCAGTTAAGTGTCTAACCAGTCCAGTGATGGGTTAATCAACCCATGCAGGTGCATTCATGAAATGGCATTACTGTCTCAATATCTGTCTCCATCTATGCTTTGCTGCTCTGGCTCAAGGGCTTCCTTCATGTTATCTTAGTCCAACTCTGTAAATCCGCCTCATTTCAGTAATTTAAATAACATGACCCAGTTATTAAAACTCAGTCCTAATCATTTAAAAACTCCACCCTCATGTTTGATTCAAACCTTTTCTCCTTTCCTGAGCTCAGGGTTACCTGTGGCTGTAGGAGCCTGGAGGAGGGGCAGTGGGGTGGCCTGCCCTCTTCAGTGCTCACCTGTTATTCCTGAGCTCTGCAGAGGAGGGAAACTGTTTCCTTAAGCAAGAGCATGCATCGAGGTTTGGTCCCCTTTCCCAATTGTTACCATTGATCCAGTTCCATTGTCAGCACTCCCAAGGCACTTGAGCAACTCCTGGCTTTGGTGGTGCTTGGGAGACACACCTCCTCCCATGCTCCTCAACTGTACTCCAAGTTCAGCATTCCTGTATCCCTGCAGCCCCAATTTCCTCTTCCTTCCCTAGCCTCTGAACCTTGGGCCTGAAGGCTTGGATCAGCTCTTTCTTATCCCCCCCCATCCCCCCTCCCCCCACTCCATCTACCATGCTACCTCTCCCCAGGGTTCTTTGCCCATCTGCAAGAATTTGTGATAGGGACAGAGTAAAGGGACAAAGTAACTGATTAAATAGTTAATCCCACTAGGGGATTGTAAGTAGAAAAAAATATGGGAGACCTCTGTAAGTTAATGATTACTCAAGAAAACAGTTTTGCTTAACCACAAAACCAAGCAGTCTTGCTTTGCAACAAAACCATATGACAAAAGCACCAGATCATGCTCCCAAACAATAAAACAGTGGTGACATGAAACCCACATCCCGCCCAGTGAGCTCGTAAGTTAGGACACGCTCTCTGCACACATAGGAGACAATATCTGTGGGACTAGCTTGACCATACAGGGACAAGAAAACTCTCTTGTTCAACCTGGAAAAGAAGCTGATGATGGAAACACGACATCTATGCAAGAAAGACAAAGAAGTTCTTCTCCTCCTCTCCACTTTTCCTTTGATTATAAAACTGTAACCCAGTAAGTTTTAGGGGCATGGCTCGCTCATCCACCTGCTTGTAAACCTCATGAGTGTCCTATTTTAATAAATCCCTTCTTATCCGTAACTTTCCCTTTCACTGAATTCTTTCTGTGTTAGGACACAAAGGACTATGGCACTGGATCTCTTTGGAGTCCCCAAAACAACACCAGTCAATTTCAAATGGGTAGCCTGGGACCCAATGGCCCAGCCAACAGCCAAACAAGTAACAAGACCATCCAGTCTTTCCTTCTGACATAAACACCAAACTTTATGACAAACTTTTGTGGGACCTCCTTTCTTATCCTCAGTGTTTAACCAGGAGTCCTCAAGGAATGGTAATGAACCAGGACCCACTCTCTTTGGGTGGGGAGGAAAAATGGCTTATCCTCATGAATATTGCCCTCCCTCCAAAGACAACTTCCTCCTCTCCCCAAGTCTTCTCTGTTCTCTCCATATTGAGAGCCCCAAAGCCAGTTCAGCCACTAGGGGTGTCTCCTGCCTAGAAGTAGGCCTTTGGACTAAGTCCCGGATAATTTAATAGTTTTATTAACAATGCCTCTACCTACATGAAGGGTTATTGCTGAATTGTTATGTAACTTCCAGGGGCAAAAAAATATTTCATTCCAAACTCTCACCAGCTCATAGGCACAGGTTTGCTACTGAAAACCCTCTGTGTGCAAGCCCACATTCCTATCTGAGGTAAGTGAGGTGGTTTGCTTCCTCTTAATATGCTGTTCATCATGCTACATTGCTTAGGAAAGGTTAAAGCTCCAGGACATATATCCTGGCAGAAACACCCCCTCTCTCACCTCTGACACCTCAGATTCCAACAATGGCTATTGAAAGAACTCTGCATCTTCAGACAAATATACATCCATGAAAAGCACCAAAGTGGATCATTACACCATGAAATGTTGCTTCTTTCTAGTGGGTGACTGGTTGCTTGAGGTGCTGTAGAGCATCAACTGGGGGCTTCCCAGGTGTCGCTAGTGGTAAAGAACCTGCCTGCCAATGGAGGAGATGTAGGAGACATGGGTTTGATCCCTGGATTGGGAAGATCCCCTGCAGAGGGCATGGCAATCCACTTCAGTATTCTTGCCTGGAGAATCCCATGGACAGAAGAGCCTGGCAGGGTATGTATGGCTCATGGGGTCTCAAAGAGTTGGAGATGGCTGAAGCGATTTAGCATGCATACATGCATGCAGAGTGTCAATAATGAGAATTGTCGTCCAGTCTAGTTTCTGAAGTGTGCTATGTGTACAGAGGGAAAGACTTCCATGGACTACTTGCTGTAGTGCCATTGAGCTCAGTCTCAAAGATAAAGCTATCCTAGGATCCAGGGCAAATTTCTAGCTTCATGACTCTCCAATCGAAAGGAGAAAGAGCCCTCAGGACATTATTTTGAATGTCTCTAGCAGGATGGCATACATCTAAATCTCTTTGTCCCCTTGAATGTGGTGATCAGGAGGGGACCAGTCCCTGAAGGTTCCCAGACCTGGGACTAGAGCATAGAACATTTCCCTCTGAATCGTGGAATCACCAAAACTAGAACAGGGCAGTTGAGTCAGTGAAGAAATGAGATGAAAGCAACCACATGGGGGCTCTAGAGAAGAGAACAGAACTAGGCATCAAAACTGGGGGGTTGAGACAAACATCTGGAAGACAAAGAGGGATGCATTTGGGAAGAAATGGAGGAAAGATCCAGAACTGTGCTTTCCAACATGGTGGCCACTAGCCATGTGTAGCTATTTAAATTAGTTAAAATAAAAAATTCAGTTTCTCTGTTTTGCTAGTCCCAGTGTAAGTGCTGCATGTGGTACAGATTTTGGAACATCTACAATATCACAGAAAGTTCTACTGAGCTGTACTGACTCTAGAACACTACCTAAAATGGGCAGCTTGTTCCATGAACCAGTCTTAGCATGATGGGGGGTGGGGCGGAAGGTGGGGAGATAGTCAGCTGAACATAAAGGACCAGGAGCACATCTGATTTTCCAAAATAGGCCAGAGCCATTTGGAGTCAAATCATACAGTGGATCTGGTGCACTCATTCTCAACACATTTCTGTTGAATTAATGAGTAGGTGAGCTGGGTAGCATTGGTTAGTGGGGGCAGAGGATGGGGAAGAAGACAGAAGGCATCTACAAAATAGAAGAGCTATATTTTCTTGTGTTAGCAGCTCATTAGCTAAATGAGAGACATTCTAAAAGGAGAGCTCCTGAGTACTGTCAGCAAGCCTGAAAAAAGTATAAAGCCTCTCAAGGTAACTGCTTTAAAAGGGATCATGTTCAACTAGCTCTTTGGGTGACTGATTAAGAGTCCTAGCTACTCTTGGCTTCAACTTCTTCAGCTGTAAAATAAAGACTCGGACCAAGAACCAGCTCTTTCTGTATGTCTTGTTCAGTTGCTAAGTTGTGTCTGACTCTTTGTGACCCCATGGACCACAGTGTGCCACAGTCTGTGTCTAGGATTTGGATATTTAAGCCACATTATTATCTTTATTAAAAGAGCTTTCTTGTCATACCCCAGAGTTACCATAAACGCTGAAAATAATCAAGAACAAATAGGTTTTATCTCATGAGCCAGAATTGACTAATTGGTAGGATTTTAATGGAAAACTCTGTGGGGAAGAGTTTTGAGGCCACATCCAAGCTTGTTTGATTAGCAGCTGGTTCGTCTGCCACGGAGATGGAGCCATGGAGCACTCGCTGACACTTGCCATCCCAGGTTTATGGACTGCCCAGCCCAATACCCATTCTAAGCGCTTTTCCCCTGCCCAGGTAGCTATAAATACTGGAAAATCTAAATATTTGCTTTCCCACCCTTCCATGCAGCTAGGGGTGGCCTGTAACACTGCACATCTGGGGAAAAAAACAAAAAACAAAAAACAAACCTCGATAAGGATATTTCCAAGGTCTGTTTTAGCTGTAATTCCTATGGATGCTGATAGAAATGGATGCAGACATGCTGTTTCCCCCTTTTTGTCTTAAGCTAATCCCTGGGTATAAGTCATATTTTGATATCGATCAGGCTATAATAAACCTAGACAGCATATTAAAAAGCAGAGACACTACTTTGCCAAGAAAGGTCTGTTAGTCAAAACTATGGTTTTTCCAGTAGTCAGGTACAGATGTGAGAGCTGGATCATATAGACGGCTGAGCACTGAAGAACTGATGCTTTCAAACTGTGGTGTTGGAGACGACTCTTGAGAGTCCCTTGGACAGCAAGGAATCAAACCAGTCAATCCTAAAGGAAATCAATCTTGAATATTCATTGGAAGGACTGATGCTGAAGCTGATGCTATAGTACTTTGGCCATCTGATGAGAAGAACTCACTGGAAAAGACCCTGATGCTAGGAAAGATTGAAGGCGGGAAGAGAAGGGGATGACAGAGAATGAGATGGTTGGATGGCATCACTGACTCAACAGACGTGAGTGTGAGCAAACTCTGGGAGATAGTGAGGGACAGGGAAGGCTGACGTGCTGCAGTCCATGGGGCTGCAAAGAGTCAGACATGACTTAGTGACTAAACAACAAAAGACCTATAAATACACGTCAGAATCCATTCTTGCTGGTAGAATATAGCTCTTTCTTTGGTAAGGAATAAACAGAGAGCCCTGGGATGAGACAATCCTTGGATCAGACACAAGTGCTCCATCTCAGAATCGCGATTCTGGCACATCTGCTTGCCTCTGTCCTGACCTTTGCCTGCCTCACGTCTGATACGTAAGCTATCCTACAACATGGATTTGGGAACCTCACCTGTGTTTTGGATTTCTGCATGCTGGATTTGTTCTTCCACCTTCCACCCTCTAACTCCTTTCCCATTCATTTTCAACTCTGATAACCCCTTCCCTTGTGCATGTGTGTGCTCAGTGGTTTTAGTTGTGTCCAACTCTGCAACCCCATAAACCATAGACTGCAAGCCTCCTCTGTCTATGGGATTCTCCAGGCAAGAATACTGAAGTGGGTTGCCATGCCCTCCTCCAGGAGATCTTCCTGACCCAGGGATCGAATCTGCATCTCCTGTGTCTCATACATTGCAAGCAGATTCTTTAGCTGCTGAGCCACCGAGGAAGCCTCCCTTCCCTTTGTGCTCAACAACTCTCCACCTGGAATCTGCAGGGTGAGCCCTGCTCTGACGGCAGGCCCCTGTGACAGATGGAAACGTCGCGATTGCCCACACATAGAGGCTGAGCTCAGTGTCTGTAAATTGTCCCTCATCTTCACCTCATCCTCAGTATTAGGAGCCCCAGTCCCCTTCTTATTATAACAAGCAAGCACCAGGGTGCCAGTAATATCAGCTTTCTCCCTACCCAGGTTCTCAGGGCTGGCTAGACACATGCAATCTGATCCATTAAGTAGCTGCCTTGTAAACATGCAGCAAACCAAAGAAAGTCCTTTTAATTGTGCTTCCTGTGGACTTTGAAATTCAAATTCTGTTAGGTACACAAATGATTCCAGCTATGTGATCATATTGCTATAGCAACCTCCCCAGGCTCCTGCAACGCAGGCACTCAGTTCCACCTCTGAGGTGTGGGGTGGGGTGCTTTTCTCCTGACCTTTAAATACATCAACTGTCCTTAGCCATGTTTCAGTTTGCCCATTTGCTATTAGCCAAGAGATAGAACTGAGCTTAAGAAATCATAGGCGAACAGCCATTATGTGTAATCCAATTTATCCTGGTAACAAAATTCATTTAGGTGATCTTACGTCTACTCAGCAGTCAAAGGATCACAGACTTTGCGTGGGAGAGTCCAGTCCACATCTTCCTGGGAGTGTAAAGGAGATCTTCCCTCAGAATGAGATTTGTAGCCCCTGCTTTAGTCTTGTGGGTCTTGGGTCATACCTACCTGTGCTGACTTTCAAACATTTAGTGCCTGACTTCCCTTTAAACTATGAATTAACTACTCAGCTTTCTGATTTCTCTTCATTTTTACCTAGTTTTTACATTAGCATGCTCTTTTATGAATGCGTACTTCTATCTCTGATTTCTTGCTTGTTGTGGCTTTGATCATTTATATTTCCATAATATTTGCCATTTTTTTTCAGTGTTAACACTTCCCTATTATAGCCCTGCTCACTATAACTCATTTCCCAGGATAAAAGCCATGTGTGTACAGTTATATACAATATATAATTGTATATATGTAGAAGCACCTCCCTGGAGAAGGCAATGGCACCCCACTCCAATACTCTTGCCTGGAAAATCCTATGGATGGCAGAGCCTGGTAGGCTGCAGTCCATGGGGTCGCTAAGAGTCAGACATGACTGAGTGACTTCTCTTTCACTTTTCACTTTCATGCATTGGAGGAAATGGCAACCCACTCCGGTATTCTTGCCTGGAGAATCCCAGGGATGGGGGAGCCTGATGGGCTTCCATCTGTGGGGTCACACAGAGTCGGACACGACTGAAGTGACTTAGCAGCAGCAGCAGCAGCAGCACTTCCCAGGTGGTGTAGTGGTAAAGAATTCGTGGATGGGGAAATAATGGAAACAGTGAGAGACTTTATTTTGGGGGGCTCCAAAATCACTACAGATGGTGATTGCAGCCATGAAATTAAAAGATGCTTGCTCCTTGGAAGAAAAGCTATGACCAACCTAGACAGCATATTAAAAAGCAGATACATTACTTTGCCAACAAATGTCCATCTAGTCAAGGCTATGGTTTTTCCAGTAGTCATGTATGGATGTGAGAGTTGGACTATAAAGAAAGCTGAGCTGCGAAGAATTGATGCTTTTGAACTGTGGTGTTAGAGAAGACTCTTGAAAGTCCGCTGGACTGCAAGGAGATCCAACCAATGCATCCTAAAGGAAATCAATCCTGAATATTCATTGGAAGGACTGATGCTGAAGCTGAAACTCCAGTAGTTTGACCACCTGATGTGAAGAACCGACACATTGGAAAAGACTCTGATGCTGGGAAAGATTGAAGGCAGGAGGAGAAGGGGACAACAGAGGATGAGATGGTTGGATGGCATCACTGACTTGACGGACATGAGTTTGAACAAGTTCTAGGAGTTGGTGATGATCAGGGAAGCCTGGTGTGCTGCAGTCCATGGAGTTGCAAAGAGTCGGACACAACTGAGTGACTGAACTGAATGTGAGGAGATTCCAGGGGCATGTATACCTATACATATATATATATATATATATATATATATATATATATATATATATACCTATACACACATATATATGTATAGGCATATGTATACATTCAATAATAGGTTGGTAAATATCTCAGATGTTGGTTAACATTTCAGGATATAATGTAAGCTCTCACATTAACTCAAACACAAAATAATTAGCTTTCCTTTAGCTTGCATTAGCTAAATCAATCTTGAAGAGAAAACAAAAGTGGAAGGAGTTCATTCACACTTGAATAGTCCCACTTCACCTGTCCTTTTATGCCTTCCTGACAGTATTTTCAGAACATCTGTACAGAAGGGGTGGAAGTTATTTATGAACATTGTGCATAATTATTAGAATAACTCCTGTGGAGTCGTCAAATGGATGCTAAGTCTTGTTAAATATATCTAATGGAAACAAAACAATTTAGAATGCAGTTACACAGTTGGCCTTTGGGGTCCACTTCTAAAAAGGCATGCATTCAAAAACAAGATGAGTTTCTTACTGGCGTGGTCACCTCCCATCTCTGGTTCTGAAACCATTTTAGAAGCAAGATGACTCTGCAAGTTGGAACTGAATAAAAGGAGCGTGAAACACTTTCCTGTGAGCAAGTATTTCCTTGTAAGCTGAAGAAAGGCGGTTGTAGCACTTACACAAAATTGTGATCCGTTTCCTTTCCAGATTAGGTGATTTCTTCTCCTACCAATTTAGACAATGTCCCAAAGTGAGCTTAATTACTTTTAACTTCGGTCAGTCTTGAGAAGCACTCCAACAAAATCACATCAGTGCTGTGGATATTGTCCAAGTTTCCAGATTCTGATCTTGAGTGTGCTATTTAATGCCTGTATCAACGTGTATAAAAATAATAATGATGGCAATTTGAACCTAACAATATTTTCTTTGTCATACAATAACTGGTTAGTGTTTGAAATAATAAACGTGTCTTCACATCTTGCTGCCAAAAACAACAAGACTCCACCTCCACCCAGAGCAACTCACCAAATGATATCCCAAGTCACTCTTCCTTATACATGATATATGTTAAAAACCACACATCTTGAATTGCTGGACTGTATAAAACCAATTATTACACTTGTAAACCTGGAATATTTCATGACAATGACCTGATGGAATAATAACAATTAAAAAAAGCATTTGTTTTACAACAAGCCAGTCTTCCAAACCAGAGTTTTAAGTGGTCACATTTCCCAGGCAGCAGTAATGCCATTGCTATGGATTTTCCAGAGAATATTTCACTTTACTGTTATTTATAACTTAGCTCAGACTTTTTCTATTACTTATATTTAAATATAGAAAGAAATCTTTTCCCATTCCTCTTTCTTTAGATGTTTCTCTTCAACGCCCACACAAATCCGTGAGTCATAAATGAGACTATGAAAATGAATGGTCCCCATCGCACAAGAACACTCTTCGGCTACCCATGTGAATTTAGGTAATATAATTGTCAAAGTAAGTTCAAAAAGCAGGTGAAACAATGCCCATGCGAATTCCATTCAGAAAAAAGAAAAAACAACTGAAAAATGATAAAGTTGACACATTGTCTTTGTGTTCTAATATAAAAAAACAGCTTTTATACACAAACACACCCTTTTCTGAACTTTTACATACATACTGTAAAATCTGTATAACTGGGTGGAAGGAGAATGGGGGAACCTAGATTCTAATCTCAGTTCTCCGATTCCTGGTTGGGCGATTTAACTATGACTGTTTGAAGCAGCCATAGTAACGTCTCTCTTGCCTCCCCTACAGGGTTGCTAAGAGGGTCGAATGTGATGAAATATGTGTTGATAGAAGTGGTAAGTGAACTGTAAGCGCCATCGCAATTTTAAGGTGTGTTTATTACAGTTTCTTCAGCTAAAGTAATTGTACAGGCAGGAGAATGACTAGGCAGTGGAATAAATTGACAGGCAGATTATGAAGTTGCTGTTGCAAACATATTTAATGCTAAACTTGGTCCCCAAGGATCCAAGAATGAATTTGGTCCCATAATACAAAATGACATAATTGATCACCATAAGTCAAGTCCAATTCAACCTAAATGATCCAATGATGAGTAAGTAACAAATGTCCAGGACAAAGAGATCTATTGCTTTTGCAGCTGAACTTCATTTTACTTCTGTCCAAGGGTAAGTTACCTCTGCAAAACTCCGTCTCAATGATTCTGCATCTTACAAAAGTTATTCCATCAATCTTCATAATAGCTCTGTTTTAGAGATGGAGAGACTGAAGACTTCAAATAACTTTCTTATTTAACTGTGCATTAAAACTTGGTCAGAGTTCTTATAGTATTTCATTGTTATTATATTTGGACAAAAGTGATTAGAATATTTTAATTCCATTTTTAAAAAACTTATTAACTTAGTTAAGGTTTACCAAATTTAAGCGTAAAGCTGTAAAACATGAAATCTTTTTCAGTGGATGATAACATGCATGGTAAACATTCTAACGGTGTTCAAGAATATATACTGAAAAGTTAGCATCCCTAACAGAACAAGGGCTTCCCAGGTGGCTCAGGGGTAAGGAATTTAGCAGCCAAGTAGGAGATGTGGGTTCAGACCCTGGGTTGGAGAGATTCCCCTGGAGAAGGAAATGGCAACCCACTCCAATATTCATGCCTGGGAAATCCCAGGACAGAGGAGTATGGTGGGCTCCTCTGGTCCACGGGGTTCAAGAAGAGTTAGACACCACTTAGTGACTAAAAAAACAGGGTAAACTCCCAGCTACCCAATTCTCTTCCCTCAAAGAATATTTTGTTGTTACTCACAAGGTTAATCCTTGTACACACATCCATCTGCATGATATTTTAAAAGGAAAGGATGAAATGAGACTTTCAGATTTTATGAAATACAAATACATGTAAAATGTTTATTCATAAGTGTTGTAAGACTGGGGAAAAAAAAAACAACCTTCAAATTCCCTTTTAGCCAAATGAGAAAAACAGGATTGAAAGTCATGGTTTAAGTAAATTTGACCCTATGTGGATTAACATTTGGATATTGTGTCTGACCACCCCAAAGTAAATTATTCTGCAGCCAACTTCAAGTGAAACTCCAGTGTTTAGACAATTGCAAGCTTCCCATGAAAAGTAAACAAAGGTCACCTTCCGTAAGCAGAGGGAAAGTATGTAAGAAGATGATAGTCTACTTTGCTAAATGAGAAACAAATTTAGAATTTTGTTATTTGGGCTTGCTTTGGGGTCTCTTCTGCGGCAAGTCTCAGGAAATCATTTAATGTCACAAAAATGAGGCCTTGCACATCATTTTCTCTGAAGTGGCTCCACCCAGGTTAGCAAGTTGCATGACTGTCACCACAATCCAGTTTTAGTCCATTTTCATCTTGAGTGAGATCTCTTATGCCTGCTTCTAGTTGATTCCCATTCCTTCCCCAGCCTCAGGCAGTTGTTAATCTACCTCTGGTCTCTGGAGAGTTATCTATACAATTAATGTAAATGGAATCATACAATACATGGTCTTTTGTGACTGGCTTCTTTCACGTAATATAATGTCTTTGAGGTTCATTTACATTGTAGCATTATCAGTATTTTCCCCTTTTATTACTGAATAGTATTCCTTTGTGTAATATACGTTAGCATTTTGTTGATCCATAGTTCTTGCTCTGTTAGGGAAGAATAATAGATTTTGCCTATGGAAGAATCTAGTCCTCATTCATTGAATAGCATATCTCAGTATCTCTGTTTTTAGGTCATCCCAGTTGCTGGTGGAAAGAAAGCATGAAAAAAAAACACCTGGATTCACTTTGGAGAAATAGATTGAGTGTAAGTTTTATTCTTGTTTTCAAACTGTCTGTTCATTGATGCCTTAATTGAGAATATCACTCAGGGAGAGGCTTTTCTCTAAGTAGAGCCCGTCAAAGATTTGAGAATAAAATATGTTTTTCAGGTCTCCCCTGGTAGTCTAGTGGTTAAGACGCTGAGCTTCCAATGCAGGGGGTGTGGGTTTGATCCCTGGTCAGGGAACTAAGATCCCACATGCCATGCAGTAAGGTCGAACATTTTTAAAAAAAAAGCACTTTGCTAGTTTTTAGAAACTAAACTTTTTTTTATCTATAATAAATCATTAAAATTATTGAGACAATGTTGTCTTAAAGTATGATGCCCAGCTATTTTGCAAACTACTTGAATCATTTTTCTCTCAACCTTACTTTATCAACCTATTTATTCCCTCTCTCTTCTTTAGCTTAACAGAGTAATGAAGTCAGTTCTGTGTGAAAAAGAACAGTAGTAAGATTTGGGCGAGTATATAAAATGGGAATGAAAATGAGGTGTGGGCTGGTCTCAGGTCCTTACTCCTTTCTAATCTGAGGTCTGGCACTGAAGGTGGCGTTGAGAAAAGGTGAATTTTACTGTTGGTTTTGTCACAGAACCACCTTAAGAAATTTGCATAATGATTTTCCATCTGAGTTTTTGCCTTTATGAATCAAAATTGGCTGTCCAGAGGCCATGGTGGCCGCTTCTTGGCTCCTGGCAGGAGCACACATCCCTTTCAATGGGACCAGTGAGGGAGGGAGGGGCTGCTTTCCCAGAGCCCCCATTCTCCTCACTGCATGTTGGGTCTGTTTAGGTGGTGGCACGGTTGACATGGAGACAGAATAGAGAGGGCACCATGCCAAGTGCCCACAGGATCGAGGCCCTGGAGAGCATTGTGGTGGTGATGGTGTAGTTGGTGAGTTGTGTCTGACTCTGCAACGCCATGGACTGTAGCCCGCCAGGCTCCTCTGTCCATGGGATTTCCCAGGCAAGAATACTGGAGTGGGTTGCCATTTCTTCCTCCAAGGGATCTTCTTGCCCCGGGATCAAACCAGGGTCTCCTGCACTGCAGATGGATTCTTTCCCAATTGAGCCACCAGCAGAACTTTGTAACCACATACAAATTTACTCTGCACCACTAGGGTCTAGGGGAAGCCAGATTGACCAATGTACCCCTTTACCTAAGACTTCATTCCTGGGCTCCCTTTCCCTTGCTTGTTTGCATTGTTTATATGTATCAACCTTTCCTCTTTGATGGATATATTGTTTAAGTAGCTTTTCAGGAAGAGACACATTTGCTTAAAAATGAATAGTACTCATGCTTCTAGTTTATCCCAAGTTGATCTTGGCTAGTGGGTGTGAGACATCCTGGGTTCTACTTCCTCTGTATCACTTCCTAGGGCCTCTTCTGAAAATTCTGCTTCCCAGAGTTTTTGGAAAGGGCACATACAATGTGGCATAAAATAGATGTGAAAGACTGAAATGTGTGGACCACTGTTAAAATGGCAGCTATTCTAGTGAGTATTTATCTCTGTTTCTTTTATGGTTATGTATGTTCGGAGGCCTGATGGGAAGGGAGTTCTCTAAAGACGAATTGCACTTAATGTCCTTGTTTTTTCCACAGCCAAACCAATGCGATTTCACGATGATCCTAATTCCTTTCATTGGCTTAATGGTCCCATTTCCTACCAGAGAGAAAGGCTGGTGAGTGTGTAGGGGTGGAAGGGAGGGGGCAGGAATGGGTGTTTTTTATGGATTTTTCCCTTTGGCCATATTTCCAAGTTGAATGCCTCTTAGGCTTTTGTTAGAGTTCTCTCAAGGAAGATTTCTAATGTCCCTGCTGGCCAATGCCCTGTTGGCAGGAGAATGTGTTGAGAGCCAGCCAGTCATAAAATTCTGCTGCCAGGAAATGAGGCAGCAGTTAACAGATGAGAGGATTAGAGCCCAGCTTCAGGCTACGGCTTTTCCTGCTCCCCTTCTCACCGGCTCTGCCTCTCTGCCTACTTAAACAAAACGTCATTTTCTTCTGATACCAAAAGTGAATAGGTGCTTGTAAATGATTCAAACAATCCAGAAATGTATAATTGAGGAAGTCAGAAGCTGTCTGTTATCCTTTCCTTGCAATGACTGTTAAGGGATTTGTTATTTCTCTAGATTTCGTTCTCTGCATAATACTAACATTTGCATTCGTTTTCAAAATTAGAATCAAATTAGATGCAGAGTTCTGCCTGCTTTTTCATGCTTTTTTAAATCATGCTTTTCTGCTTAACATTATATATGAGAATTTTTCCTCATCTTTAAATCTATCTCATTCTTGTTAAATATTTGAATGGCTGTACCACACTTTAATTAAACCACTTCTAAAGGCTTGTTTCAAATATTTGAACTTTAAAAAGGCACTGCAATAAATATTTTTGGTCATATTTCTTTGCAAGCTTGTGTAAGTGTTTTGGGTGTATACGTTCTTAGACATTTCTGCCTGCTCTTGAATAATGGTAAAGTTTTAACTGCAAAATGAGACAAGTAAGTTGCCTTTTATTATAAAGCTATAACTGGTGAGTGAAGGAAATTTGGTCAAATTTAAGCATGTCAGTAACAAATGTGGATCATTTTTCAAGCTTCTTGCCAACTCCCATGTTTGTGAAGGATGTAACAATTCCCAACTCTACTGTCTTAATTCCTGGATTCCTAACAAGGGAAATGGACCTGAAAAAACAGATGACTTGGTCCTGGGCCTGATGTGATTCCTTTCATTGTTAGAGTCAACGTGGCTCAGTGGATGAGAAGCAGGACTTTGGCCAGCCTGCCTCATCTGATATTCCAGTTCTGCTGCTTTTTCTCAGTGTGCTCTACTGTGAGACCAGAGGCAAGGTATAATGCCTGCTTCTTAAGAGGACATGGGGATTCAGTGAATTGATACCTCAGTTCAGCTCAGTCACTCAGTTGCGTCTGACTCTTTGTGATGCCATGGACTGCAGCACGCTGGGCTTCATTGTCCATCACCAACTCCCGGTGCTTGCTCAAACTCATGTCCATCGCGTTGGTGATGCCAACCAACCATCTCATCCTCTGTCATCCCCTTTTCTTCCCACCCTCAATCTTTCCCTGCATCAGGGTCTTTTCCAATGTGTCGGTTCTTCACATCAGGTGGCCAAACTATTGGAGTTTCAGCTTCAGCATCAGTCCTTCTGATGAATATTCAGGACTGATTTCCTTTAGGATGCACTGGTTGGATCTCCTTGCAGTCCAAGGGACTCTCAAGAGTCTTCTCTAACACCACAATTCAAAAGCATCAATTCTTTGGCGCTCAGCCTTCTTCACAGTCCAACTCTCACATCCATACATGACTACTGGAAAAACCATAGCTTTGACTAGATAGACCTTTGTCAGCAAAGATGTCTCTGCTTTTTAATATGCTGTCTAGGTTTATCATAGCTCTTCTAATGCCTAGTAAACACTTAGAGCTGTACTGGGTACATCATAAGCATTTCGTACATGGTAACTATCATTGTGATTAGTACTCAAAATCGCTAATCTTTTTTTTTTGAGGGGTTATTAATTTTTATTGGATTATATTTGCTTTACAATGTTGTGTTAGTTTCCACCGCACAACAAAATGAATCACCGTACATATACACACATCCTCTCTCTTTTGAATTTCCCTCCTATTTAGGGCACCACAGTGCATTAAGTAGAGTTCCTTGCACTATACAGTATGTTCCCATCTGTTGTCCATTTCTTACATAGAATCAGTAGTATATGGGCTTCCTGGTGGCTCAGCAGTAAAGAATCTGCCTGCCAATGCAGGAGATGTGAGTTCAATTCCTGGGTAAGGAAGATCCCTGGAGAAGGAAATGGGAACCCACCACAGTATTCGTCCCTGGGAAATCCCATGGACTGAGGAGTCTGGTGGGCTATAGTCCATAGAGTCACAAAGAGTCGTACACAACTTAGCAACTAAACAACAACAAAAACATCAATAGTGTATAAACGTCAACCCCAATCTCCCGATTCTTCCTAGCCCATCTCTTTCCTTTTTGGTATCCATACATTTATTGAGTTTGACTCCTTGATACCCCATTGGACTGCAGCTCACCAGGCTCCTCTGTCCTCCACTGGCCCCTGGAGTTTGCTAAAATTCAAGTTCATTGAGTTGGTTATGCTATCTAACCATCTCATCCTCTGCCGCCCCTTTCTCCTCCTGCCCTCAATCTTTCCCCATGTCAGGGTCTTTTCCAGTGAGTCAGCTCTTTGCATCAGGTGGCCAAAATATTGAAGTTTCAGTTTCAGCATCAGTCCTTCCAATGAATATGATTTTCTGTAGGACTGACTGGTTTGATCTCCTAGCTATCCAAGGGACTCCGAAGAGTATTCTCCAGCGCCACAATTCAAAAGTATCAATTCTTTGGCATTCAGCCTTCTTCATGATCCAACTTTAGCTCCAAATATTTAGGAGAAAACTATCTGTGTATGATGTAGACAGTAGTGAATGTAAGAGTTTTATGAAGTGATACTGCAAATTCATCTTTCCTTGTTTTTGTTCATTCGTGTTGTTTCCTCAAGCTGGAGTGATATCGTTCCTCTTGCTCAGAATCCTGCTCATCACTTCCTCATCTTTGAAGGTTCAGCAGGCGCTACGTGCTCTGGGAAGCCTCATCACTGAGACTGTGTTGCTTCTTCCTCAAAGTTCTTGTATTCATGAAGTGACGGGTCATACGGTGCTGTTTGTATTCTGGTGAGTGCTTCCCTCCGATGTCTCAACTTTGGACTTGATCACCTTGAGGAAAGAGTGCATTGTTCACCATTTTTATTAAGCCTCTACTAAATGCTAGTCCATTTGTGCACTAGATCCTACCCCTCCTGTATGTTCAAAGACTTGCCTGTTGCAACTGTCTTTTTCCGTTACCACTGATTTCTTCTCCTCAACAGGAGCCCCACAATCAGTATCCAAGTATGCTATCATAACTCTCCAGTAAAAACAAACAAAAAAAAAAACCACAAAGCTTCCTCTGCATCAAGTTTGCCTCCAGAGCCTTCCCTGGTGGTCCAGGGATTAAGAATCCACCTTGCAATGCAAAGGACACTGGTTCAATCCCTGATCCAGGAAGATTCCACATGTTGCAAGGCAACAAAGCCCGTGTACCACAGCTACTGAAGCCTGCGTGTCTAGAGGCTATACCCTGCAACAAGAGAAGCCACTGCAGTGAGAAGCCTGTGCACCACAACTAGAGGGTGGTCCCTGTTCTCAACTAGAGAAAGCCCTAGTGCAGCAGCAAAGACCCAGTGCAGCAAAAATAAGATAAATCAATTAATTTAAAAAATTTCGCCTCTAGCTATGACCGCGTCTCTGCTCTGCTTTGTTGAAAATGCCCCTCAGGAGAAATGCCTGTTCTACTGTCCACTCTCTTACCTTCTAGCCCATCTATAATCCACTCCAATCAAGTTAGTCTTTCATTCCCATCAGCCTCTGCAACCACTCTCGTCCAAGTCACCAATGACTTCATCTTGGTAAGTTCTTTGCCCTCATCTTCCTTGACCTCAGCCGCACTGGACACAGTTGACTACTTCCTCCTTCTTGAAAGACTTCTCTGAATCTTTACAGGTTCATCTATTTTCTTATCAGAAACTTAAAAAAAATTTTTTTTAAGTTATGCATGTCAAATCTTTTCATCACAAGTACTTGGCCTCCCATAGTTCACATCTCATTCATCTTTACATTCTTTTTGGTCCTAAAGCACAATGTCCAATATGAGGAAGATCTTATGAATCTCTATGGAGTTACTTCATATACACATGAAAAAATATGCATGCAGGTTATTTTTTAAAATACAGATGAATTAACCAGAAATTATTTAAAACTGTTCCCTCTGGGGTGTAGGAGTAAGTAGAGTGGAGGAAATGATGATGGGAATAAAATTTGTTTGAGGTATTCCTTTTTCAATAGTTAAAACTTCCTGAATGTTTTACATATTCAAAAAATAAACTTAAAGGTATTTTAAACACTAAGATTAAATAAGAACAGAAACAAATGAATCTAATTGCATACCATGTTGATAACTTGGGAAAGAAAAAATAAATTTGAGTAACATTTGTGGACAGCACTATAACTGCATGTCCTTTAGTTCAGTTCAGTTCAGTCTCTCAGTCGTGTCTGACTCTTTGTGATGCCATGGACTGCAGCACACCAGACTTCTCTGTCCATCATCAACTCCTAGAACTTACTCAAGCTCATGTCCATCGAGTCAGTGATGCCATCCAACGATCTCATCCTTTGTTGTCCCCTTTTCCTCCCACCCTCAATCATTCCCAGCATCAGAGTTTTTTCCAGTGAGTCCATTCTTTGCTCAGGTGGCCAAAGTATTGGAGTTTCAGCTTCAGCATCAGTCCTTCCAATGAACATTCAGGACTGATTTCCTTTAGGATGCACTGGTTGGATCTCCTTGCAGTCCAAGGGACTTTCAAGAGTCTTCTCCAACACCATGGTTCAAAAGCATCAATTCTTCAGCACTTATAGTCCAACTCTCACATCCATACATGACTACTGGAAAAACCAAAGCTTTGACTAGACAGACCTTTGTTAGCAAAGTAATGTCTCTGCTTTTAAATATACTGTCTGGGTTGGTCATAACTTTTCTTCCAAGGAGTAAGCATTTTTAATTTCATGGCTGCAGTCACCATCTGCAGTGATTTTGGAGCCCCCCAAAATAAAGCCACTGGAGCTGCAGCTGCACGGCGCTAGAGCAGCCATCTCCACAACTTTGAGGAGATACCCCATGTCCAAGGGCAAATGAGAAACCCCAGAAAGATGGTAGGAGGAGTGAAACTGCATTCAGAATCAAGCCCCATACCCGCTAGAGATGCTCTGAGGGCTCAGACAAACCTTGTGCATGACGTTTGTGGGGTATATTCAAAGAACAAAAAGGATAGCTTGGAAATTTTGGACTTCACAGTAACTTTGTAATTGGTAGCGGTATTGGTGATGTGACTCTGGAACAATTTTGTGTATATTATGGGATAGATCAAATTAATAAATATATTTGTGTTTTGTGAGCCAGACTTCATTACAGGTAAAGAGAGAAATATAAACATGGTATGAGGGAAGCTGGGGAACACTGTGCTGTTGGGTTTGAACTGGAGGTATCAAATAAACTTGTGTGTGTTTCCTAATATGTACACTGAAAAGGCCTAGATACAAGGATACATACTTGCAGAAATGAGCACACCTAGAGCCCCGATCTTGGTTTCTGAATACCTTTCTTCTCTAAAAAGGAACAGGATTTCTTGGGAAAATGGCTGACTCCATGTCAGGGGCACAGAAAATATAAAGTGAGCCTGAAAACTTCTATTGTGTCAATAAGAAAGACTAGGGACTTCCCTGTGGTCCAGTGTGTCATGGTCTATGCTCGGATTGGAAAAGAATTTCCAGACACAGAGCATTTCAGAAAGGAGTGAGCTTATTAAGAGCAAAGAGCAGAGATAATGAAGGTGCTGCAAATGCTGAGGGGTGTTCCCAAGGGGATGTTGTTAGAGCAGTGGGCCCACTCAAGGGAGAGCCAATGCTTTTTGTGGGTTAGTAGCCAGTTTTTATAGCCTCATGACAAAATTCCTGCTGGAAGAGTGGCATTAGGTGATTGGTCAGTGCAGTACAGGGTGACTACTGGGGTGGGCAGTTTTTCCCAATACAGGGTCAGGAAGCCTGCTGGTGATGATCAGAGGTGCGGGGATGGTGGTTGTTTGGCAATGGTTACAACAGGGCTCATCAGGGAGCTCTGGAAGTGACCTTGTTTCTGGGCTCCACTTCTGTGGCTTTAGTGCAAGGCCTCGCACCTGTGGCCTTGGGGCAGGACTCCACACAGTGGTTAATATTTCACCTTGGAAAGCAGGGGGTTCAGGGTTTGATCTCTGGTTGGGGAGTTAAGATACCCTATGCCTCTTGGCCAAAAAAACAAGACATGAATCCAAAAGTAATATTGTAAAGAATTCCATAAAGACTTTTAAAAATGGTCCAGATTTTAAAGAACTCTTTAAAACAGAAAGAAAGAAAGACTAATGTCATGTCAAAAAAAAAAAAAAAAAAAAAACCAAAAACCAACAAAAACAGCCCATCTTGAAGTGGTCCATTGCCAGCAGCCACCACGGGAGATCCCACCCATGACAGGGTCATGTGGAAGAGAACTGTTAAGCAAGGCTTCAGGACTCAAGGGGGCTCCCTAAGCTTTCTCAAGCATCTACCCCAAAACCAGAATCTGTCTGTTTTACTATTTCATGACTTTCACCAACTCCTCTGACATTAACAGGGGGCTATCCCTGACCACTTTTCTCTGGAAAAAATCAACTTAGGGCTATAGCTAATAAGTCTCCTGGACATGAGAGAAATATTTCAAATCAAACCCCCTCTGTTAGCATTCTAGCTTGCTTAGCAGGTATATGCAGACTCTTGCAGCTACACATATGATTATTTACAGCCTCCCAACTGTGAGAGGCACGGAAAGCCTAAAACATAGAGCCTTTCAAAGAGTTAAAAGTTATTAGAGTAGTGCTGGTGTAGGATTTCATTACAGGGCCAATGCTTGTTGCTAAGTTCCCATATCTCTTATCCACTGTGCACCTGGGAATGCATTAGTTAACATAGTGAGAATGTAAGAGAAACAAGTGTAGCCTTGAATTTAACCACATCAGACTTTTGAGCTAATTGGTTCTTTCTTGTAACTCACTGCACCTTTACTCTGTGAGCAATGTAACTCTGTTTGGCATTTTCTGAGGCTGACATAGATTAGAAATATAAAGAAAAAACACTTGGAGGGAGAATAAGTTTTCTGGTTGAGCAGCCTTTATCAAAGGAGGGTCATAAAATATTCACAGGCCTCCAAGGCCAGAAGATAACTGTACACAACATCATTTGTGGGAAAAGTATGCAGAAAAAATCCTGGTTTCGATAAGGGCAAAACTGCTGGAATGTTTGGGCTGACTCTGTATGACCTTACATCTTTCATTTCCCTCTATGTATAAGGCAAGGTATATAGTAAAGTTGCAGGAGATAAAATCAACACTCAGAAATCCCTTGCATTCCTATACACTAATAATGAGAAAGTAGAAAAAGATATTAAGGAAACAATTCCATTCACCATTGCAACGAAAAGAATAAAATACTTAGGAATATACCTACCTAAAGAAACTAAAGACCTATATATAGAAAACTATAAAACACTGATTAAAGAAATCAAAGAGGACACTAATAGATGGAGAAATATACCATGTTCATGGATTGGAAGAATCAATATAGTGAAAATGAGTATACTACCCAAAGCAATTTACAAATTCAATGCAATCCCTATCAAGCTACCAGCGATATTTTTCACAGAACTAGAACAAATAATTTCACAATTTGTATGGAAATACAAAAAACCTCGAATAGCCAAAGCAATCTTGAGAAAGAAGAATGGAACTGGAGGAATCAACCTGCCTGACTTCAGGCTCTACTACAAAGCCACAGTCATCAAGACAGTATGGTACTGGCACAAAGACAGACATACAGATCAATGGAACAAAATAGAAAGCCCAGAGATAAATCCACACACATATGGACACCTTATCTTTGACAAAGGAGGCAAGAATATACAATGGAGTAAAGACAATCTCTTTAACAAGTGGTGCTGGGAAAACTGGTCAACCACTTGTAAAAGAATGAAACTAGATCACTTTCTAACACCGCACACAAAAATAAACTCAAAATGGATTAAAGATCTAAATGTAAGATCAGAAACTATAAAACTCCTAGAGGAGAACATAGGCAAAACACTCTCTGACATAAATCACAGCAGGATCCTCTATGATCCACCTCCCAGAATTCTGGAAATAAAAGCAAAAATAAACAAATGGGATCTAATTAAAATTAAAAGCTTCTGCACAACAAAGGAAACTATAAGCAAGGTGAAAAGACAGCCTTCTGAATGGGAGAAAATAATAGCAAATGAAGCAACTGACAAACAACTAATCTCAAAAATATACAAGCAATTTATGCAGCTCAATTCCAGAAAAATAAACGACCCAATCAAAAAATGGGCCAAAGAACTAAATAGACATTTCTCCAAAGAAGACATATGGATGGCTAACAAACACATGAAAAGATGCTCAACATCACTCATTATTAGAGAAATGCAAATCAAAACCACAGTGAGGTACCACTTCACACCAGTCAGAATGGCTGCGATCCAAAAATCTGCAAGCAATAAATGCTGGAGAGGGTGTGGAGAAAAGGGAACCCTCCTACACTGTTGGTGGGAATGCAAACTAGTACAGCCACTATGGAGAACAGTGTGGAGATTCCTTAACAAATTGCAAATAAAACTACCTTATGACCCAGCAATCCCACTGCTGGGCATACACACCGAGGAAACCAGAATTGAAAGAGACATATGTACCCCAATGTTCATCGCAGCACTGTTTATAATAGCCAGGACATGGAAACAACCTAGATGTCCATCAGCAGATGAATGGATAAGAAAGCTGTGGTACATATACACAATGGAGAATTACTCAGCCATTAAAAAGAATACAGTTGAATCAGTTCTGATGTGATGGATGAAACTGGAGCCGATTATACAGAGTGAAGTAAGCCAGAAAGAAAAACACCAATACAGTATACTAACACATATATATGGAATTTAGAAAGATGGCAATGTCTACCTTGTATGCAAGACAGCAAAAAAGACACAGATGTGTATAACGGACTTTTGGACTCCGAGGGAGAGGGAGAGGGAGAGGGAGAGGGTGGGATGATTTGGGAGAATGGCATTGTAACATGAATACTATCATGTAAGAATCGAATCACCAGTCTACATCCGACACAGGATACAGCATGCTTGGGGCTGGTACATGGTGATGACCCAGAGAGATGTTATGGGGAGGGAGGTGGGAGGGGGGTTCATGTTTGGGAACACATATACACCCGTGGTGGATTCATGTCAATGTATGGCAAAACCTATACAGTATTGTAAAGTAAAATAAAGTAAAAATGAAATTTAAAAAAAATCACCAAAAAAGAAAAAAAGAATACATTTGAATCAGTTCTGATGAGATAGATGAAACGAGCCGATTATACAGAGTGAAGTAAGCCAGAAAGAAAAACACCAATACAGTATACTAACACATATGTATGTAATTTAGAAAGATGGCAATGACGACCCTGTATGCAAGACAGCAAAAAAGACACAGATGTGTATAATGGACTTTTGGACTCAGAGGGAGAGGGAGGTGGGATGATTTGGGAGAATGGCATTGAAACATGTATACTATCATGGGAGAATCGAATCGCCAGTCTATGTCCGATGCAGGATACGGCATGCTTGGGGCTGGTGACCCAGAGAGATGTTATGGGGAGGGAGGTGGGAGGGGTGTTCATGTTTGGGAACGCATGTACACCCGTGATGGATTCATGTCAATGTATGGCAAAACCAATACAGTATTGTAAAGTAAAATAAAGTAAAAATAAAAATTTAAAAGAAAAAAAGAAAAAGAAAGCTATTGGGCCTCGCTCACCGAAACATCTTGGTCACCCCGTGTCAATCATTTTCTCTCTCTCTCTTACTTTCTTTTTCAGGCTGATCCCTTGAAGCATAGAGGCTCCCTACGTTCACTTATCTGCCCGGGTTTCCAAGACCTGAATGGGAAGACGTTCTGGGTCTTCACTCCCTCGGGAGACCAGGAGGGCACCTGTGGCCTCCGTGAACACGGCAAACTTCTTGTCTCAGAATTTTATTGGTTTTCTATGTAAACCAAGGAAAATCAGCCTCTTTCTGTCCTCTATTTTCTCATCTTCAACATTCTTTCCTTATCTCTCTCTAAATCAATCGCCAACGCTGTTTCTCCTTCAGGTTTCCCTGGATCCTGCGGGGGGCTGGACCCCAGCAGTCCATAAAGCTAAATTTGACAATGGGGGCATAAAAAGGAAGAATAGTAGCAGTGAGTGATAACATACTGCACACAAAAATGCATGAGAGTTAATGAAAATGCACAAATAAGAAAACGAAAGGGAAAAAGAGGGGAAGATTTTCTCTGGAGTAGAATGCCAGCTAATAAATAAAAAACCAAATTATAAAGCCAGTTGGAACCTCTGACTTAAGAATTGTGTGAAAGGTTGTTGGGAAACAGAATATTCACATGGTTTCACAGTATCACCACAGTTACTTGTGAATTCCAAAGGGGGAGTGTCTTTACAAAGTAAAGGTTTGGCAACAACCTTAACCAAATGAGCAAACTTAGCGCCACATACGGTGAACAAACCATCATAAACCCTGTGCTATGATGCTATAAGTACATAATGTCCCTGTGGCATATTTCTGCCAAAAACATTTAATCTGAATGTGATCATAAAGTGTGTTAATCACTCAGTTGTGTTCGACTCTTTGTGACTCGACGGACTCTAACCCTCCAGGTTCCTCTGTCCATGGGATTCTCCAGGCAAAAATACTGGAGTGGGTTGCCATTCCCTTTTCCAGGGCATCTTCTTGACCCAGGAATCGAACCCAGGTCTCCTGCATTAGAGGCAGATTCTTTACCATCTGAGCCATCAAGGAAGCCTCTATGTAAGAAAATTAAGTGTCTTGAAAAGCCAAATAGGGCAGGAAGACTGTTCTAAAATAAGACAACTTGAAGAGACATGCCAGTTTCTAGAGACTGCTAAAAAATTTTTTTGGAAACTATTGGGGAAATTTGAATACGGATTTTATTAATGCTATTGAATTAAAATTAATTTTCTGGGAGGAAGTGTATGTGGGGAGTTGTTTGCTGCTGCTGCTGCTAAGTTGCTTCAGTCATATCCGACTCTGTGCGACCCCATAGATGAGGGAGTTGTTTAAGGAAAAAAAATTTCAGTTTGCAATATGGAAATGTTCTGAAGTCTGTCTGTTACACAACAATGTGTGTGTACTTTAATACGACTTAACAGCACACTTTGAAAAGGTTAAGAGGGCAAATTTTTGTTATGTGCTTTTTAACCACAGTTGGAAAATCTTCTAATCCTTTAGGAATTAATTTTCTGAAGTGTGACAATGTTACTTTTATATAAAAAATCCTCTATAAGACACATGTTGAAATATTTAGGGATGAAATGTCTAAACTTACTTTCAAGCGGTTCAGCAGGAAAAAATAAATGTGTGTGTGTGTGCGTATGAAAGAAAGTGTGTGTTGAAAGAAAGTGAGTAAGCAGCAAAATGTTAAGAAATGTTGACTCTGGATGATGGATATACAGATGATATTCATTATTCTCTTCTGTCCACTATACGGAAATGGTCCAACTAAAATTTTGAAAAATGAAGTCAAACAGGACAATTACCCAAAACTATATTCTGCTTTAATTTTCATTTCATTCATCAGTTTCCTCATGATGATTTACTTATTCTCATTTTAATTACGTGGCCAGTCTGACACAATCCTTCACTCTTTAGTGGAGTCTTAATTGTTTCTTACCTACTTACCTCTTTGTAGATATAGATATGAAAACCCTGAACCACAGTAGGCCAAATATCTTTTTTCAGACCGTTTTCTTATAATATTGGAGAGCCTGGGTCTAGTCTGGGTCCTATTTTCTCTGCACTCCTCCCTGAGTGATTTTGCTAATCTCACAGCTTTCTGGATCATCTATACGTAAAAATTTCCAATTTCATTTTTAAAAAATATTTATTTATTTTTGGCTGTGGTGGGTCTGCATTAACTACATGTGGGTTTTTCTCTAGTCATGGTGAGCAGAGGCTGTTCTTGCCTGTGCTGCCTGGGCTTTCCATTGCAGTGGCTTCTCTTGTTGCAGAGAACGGGCTCTAGGTGCATGGGCTTAGTTACCCTGTGGCGTATGGAATCCTCCTGGACCAAGGATTGAACTTGTGTCCCCTTAATTGGCAAGGGGATTCTTAACCACTGGATCACCAAGGAAGTTCCAATAATTTTCACTTTTATATTTGTAACCATGACCCTTCTTGTAGCTTCTGGCAACATTTCAAGGGCAATGACCACCTAGTGCCCAGACCAAAAGAGCTAGGATTCCCTGGAGAAATGGTTTACTCCCTGGCAGAAGTAGGGAAGGCCTAGAAAATCCTGTTGTGCCAGGAAACAAAGAGGGTTCAAAGAACAATGAAAACCTGTCAAAAGGACACAGGAGCCAGCTTGAAGAGGCTTCCAAGGGCCAAATATAGGCTAACTAGAGCACCAAAGTAAATAATGATAGTAATGGAGTAAAATAAGAATTCATAACTTCCCATGATATGAATTAGGAATTGCCTTTTCCTCTAAAGGGCCAGGTGATAAATATTTTAAGCTTAATGAGCTATGCAGTCACAACATTTCAACTTTGCCACTGTAACACAAAAGCAGCTATGGACAATATATAAATGAATGAGTGGCTATGTTCCAATAAAACTTTATTTACAAAAATAGATAGCAGAATGGATTGACCCATGAATCATAGTTTGCCTACCTCTGCATCTAAACAAACAGATGAATAAACAAATAGGCAGAAGAGAAAGTTCTTTATCACAATGGAATGCCAATAAATAATCATAGAAGGAATGATGGAGTTAAAAAAATTATAGTGTGGCAACCATCAAAGTAATTATTAATTTAGGTGAGAAACATCAATGGATGCTAAAAATAGTGTGCCAAAAAATAGCTCCAAATCAAATACTTATTAATTACAAAGTTGGGAGAGGGAGTATCTTCACAGTGAAGATATCTGCAGACACTCTTTTAATAAAATGATAAATGTTAATAGCACAAGTAAGAGTTCAGAGGCTTCCCTGAGAGCTCAGTTGGTAAAGAATCTGCCTGCAATGCAGGAGACCCTGGTTTGATTCCTGGGTTGGTAAGATCTGCTGGAGAAAGGATAGGTTACCCACTCCAGTATTTTTGGGCTTCCCTTGTGGCTCAGCTGGTAAAGGATCTGCCTGCAATGTGGGAAACCTGGGTTCGATCCTTGTGTTGGGCAGATTCCCTGGAGAAAGGAAAGGCTACCCACTCCAGTATTCTGGCCTGGAGAATTCCATGGACTGTACAGTTCATGGGGTTGCAAAGAGTCAGACATGACTGAATGACTTTCACTTCACTTAAAGTGTTCAAATCAACATTATTTGCCACCTGACATGACACAATGAGAAAAACACAGCATTGCTCCTCCGATATTTCTGCCAAATGTTTATAACTTGGGTCTAAACATGAGAAAACATTAGACAAACCCAACAGAGTGACACTTAAAGTGAATTTGAGGGTTTATCAAGTAAAAAGATGCTCACAGCATGGCAGCTGCACACACACACTTTATTAGAAGATACTTTGACAGATTTTCATGTGGGGAAAGTCTCTTCCAGAATGAGACTGTTCAGCAGGTCACTACCCAGAAGGGAAGGAAGACAGGGAACTCCCTGAGGAAAGGCAAGATTGAAAAGGGCACTACATGACTAGGTGATTTTGTTGAAATGAAGGCACAAGTAAATTTGGTGGAAAAAACATACAATACTTCATGATCTACTTATCTGTTTATTTTATTCATTCCAATATTACCGGCAAATCACAGAACATCCAGGCTTATGCAATAATAATTAAATTCAGCTATCTTTGATGTTTTGCCAAATTTCAGTCATATTAAAACCAAACCTTCCTATGTACTTTTAAATCTTATTGTGGCATTTTAATTGTCAAGATAAGTAGATATAATGTATTTTATTTTATAATTTGTCATCTTGTTTTATAAATTCTAATTATTTAGACTGTGACATATGGACCTTCATTTGTAATACTGATTTATGCTCCAAATTTTAGGTTCTGGCCTGGGTTGGGGAATACTTTGTACTCCACTGACTTCAGAAGAACAAAGAAAAAGAACATTTAGTCCAGTGATCCAATAATTTAAAGTTAGATCTGTGGATGTTCTGCTTCTTGTTAAGATAAACAATAATAAATATTTTTAAATTTATTTTTTATTTATTAAAAAATGAATATTGTCTATAATATTTTCTTAAAGAAGGTTAAGAAGATCTTCAAGGCATTCAACCATTAGTGACAAAAGATTTTTTGTCACTAATGAATCTTCCAACAACATAACCTTTAACTATGATGTCCACAAAGCTTGTAAAATGTGTTTGTTATATAAGATGGTATGTGTTAGAATTTATTTGCTATAGAACACATTGAGTTGCTCACTTGAGCTGCCCACAAATTCCTACTGTGGTGCCATTACCTGAAAAAGAGAACCTACGGGGAGACACTGGTCTGGGGAAGGATGTGGTTAAGTTACTTTTTGAATTTGGGACATATGAAAACCTAGTATGTGGTTGCCTGTCCTGAGTTTACCAGTGGAGTCTGAGCTGGCGATTTAGATTTATCACTCATCTGCGCTCAAGGGACAAAGACGAGGAGTTTGTGCAGAGAGAGAGATACACTGCTGGGTGAAAAGAAGAGAGAGGCACAAGACTGAGCCCCGAGGACATTACCAAGAGGGGAAGAATGGGCAGGAAAGGAGGGGCCAACAAATGAGACCAGGAAAGTACATCAGAGAAGGAGAAAGAAACCCCGGTAAGTGGTGGTGGGGGGGCGAGTTGCTGAAGCCAACAGAGAGGAGTTTCAAAGAGGAGAGGGTGATCAGTCGTTTCATGCGGCAGGGAAAATCAGGGCTGAAAGTAAGCCACTGCCTTTGGTAAGTGGGAGGGAATGGAGGAGGTGACAAATGGTAGTTTCAAATGATTGATGGGCGTAGAAGCAAGATTGCAGTAGGATGAAGGGTGAAAAGGATTTCCATGGTGGATCAGTGGTAAAAAGCCTGCCTCCAGTGCAGGAGCTGAAGGAGACATGGGTCCAATCCCTGGGTCAGGAAGATCCCCTGGAGGAGGGCATGGCAACTCACTCCAGTATTCTTGCCTGGAGAAACCCATGGACAGAGGAGCTTGGTGGACTATGGCCTGTAGGGTCACAAAGAGTTGTACACGCTTCATGCATGCATGATGGATGAAAGGTGTTACTAAGTGGCAAATTATTTTTTAAGCGGAGTGATAGTGAGGTGGAAGAACAGGATGAGGCATAAGCCTGAGTTGAGGGTACAAAACAGGATGTGAGTCCTTTTCCTTTGTCTCCCTTCCCCCCACTTCCATTACTCCCTCTCCCTTTCCTTCCTTCTTTCTTTCCTTCCTAAGACAAAGAGTTTTTAAGCAGGTTTTTAATTTAAAAGAGTGGAGATTCAGTGGAGAAGAAGGGACTAAAGATGTAAGAAGGAACATAACTGATGCCCTGAAATTCTGAGAGGCAGAAGGAAGGAGATCAAGAAAGCTAGGGGAGTTATTTACCTACAAAGGAATCATGACAATAGGTTCTTTTGAGGCAGGAAGCAGAAGCAGAAAGGACAATTAAAGATAAATTTGGAGGTTCAGGGGATGAGAGTAGAAGTTTATGCCTATAATTCTTGGCCCTCTTAGGATCCCACGGGGATAGAATTGACCAAAGAAGAGTGAGTGGGAGCTATCACTGAGTAAGGGCAGTTCCGATCTGTATTATGTGGTTATGTGTTAAATTCCGAGGTTTACACTATACCTGCTTCAGAACTTTGGAGATGGAGAGGCCAGTTCAAGGTAAGACAGTCAAGAACAGTTTAAGATAAGAGACTGGATTTGAGCTGGCTTTGAAAGAGTGGCAGTTTGATAACATCTTGGCTCCAGTTTACAAATAAGGGAACATTTTGGAACCTAGCTGCCCTGGAAAAGCAAACTCTTGCTAACTAATGAGCAGTTTTTGGGGGTAATAGGAACCTCAGGAATATGGAAATGTGGGTGAGGAAAGTTGGGAAAATCCAAATTTATTCTTTCCCAAGAAGTCCCTGGTATATCAGCCAAATAATCTCAGGGAAGAGTTTTTGAAATAAACAATAAATTTTCCTTGTGCAGTAGGACTGTGAGGCTGGGTCTGTTGTTATTTAAATAACATATCTGGAATTGCCTCAAGAAAGCTGTGAAGAGATAATTGTTTCCTTGCCCCCCAGATTCATATGTTGACACTTTAACTTCCAATGTGACTATATTTGGAGATAGTGAAACAGAAGGGAAGGCGGGCAGGGCACACCCTTTAAAAGAATGATACAACTGAGGACATGGCATAAACTGGTTAGGACCAAATAGGTCCAAGATGGTGGATGGATGAGTTGACTTCCACTAGAACTTGAGCCTCAGTAAATATGTAATACATTAGTGAAGTTGCTCAGTCGTGTCCAACTCTTTGCGACCCCATGGACTGTAGCCTATCAGGCTCCTCTGTCCATGGGATTTTCCAGGCAAGAGTGCTGGAGTGGATTGCCATTTCCTTCTCCAGGGGATCTTCCCAACCCAGGAATCGAACCTGGATCTCCCACATTGCAAGCAGACGCTTTACCGTCTGAGCCACCAAGGAAGCCATGTAATACATTAGCATATGTTAAATGACACATACATAAGTGCCATGACGGGTGTAAGGCTGACCATAAAGGTAAAAAAGTAGGCAATGGCCCCATTTCTGGAAATTCCCACTCCTTCCCCAAAATAGATGGAGTACTCTTCTTACTCATTAGCCTATGAAATTACCCACTCCTATAAAAATGACAACCCTATACCCTGTGCTGCTTTTGCCTTCTGACTAAATCTACTTCTTACTTATCACTTTGTCTTTCAATGAATTCTTTCTGTGATGAGATATCAAGAACCTGAGCTTCATTAAGTCCTGAGACCAGGTGTGTGATCTCCATTAAAAGTCCCAATCTGAGATGTACAGTTTCAATAGGGCTTTTAGGAAGTAGTTAGGGTTAAATGAGGTCATAGGGATTTGGTCCTAATCCAATAACATCAGTGGCCTTATAAGATAGCAAAGATCTATCTATCTATCTAACTTTCTTTCTCTCTCTCCCCATGAATACACTCAACATTCAAAAAACTAAGATCATGGCATCCAGCCCCATCACTTCATACCAAACAGATGGGGATAAAATGGAAACAGTGACAGACTTTTTTTCTTGGGTTCCAAAATCACTGAGGATGGTGACTGTAGCCACAAAATTAAAAGATGCTTGCCCCTTGAAAGAAAAGCTATGACAAACCTAAACAGCATATTAAAAAGCTGAGACATCTTTGCTGACAAAGATCCATATAGTCAAAGCTACAGTTTTTCCAGTAGTTATGTATAGATGTGAGAGTTGGACCATAAAGAAGGTTGAGTGCTGAAGAACTGATGCTTTCGAACTGTGGACTGCAAAGAGATCAAGCCAGTCAATCCTAAAGGAAATCAACCCTGAATATTCATTGGAAGGACTGATACTGAAGCTGACATTCCAATACTTTGGCCACCTGATGCAAAGAGCCGACTCATTGGAAAAGACCATAATGCTGGGAAAGATTGAAGGCAGGAGAAGGGGATGACAGAGGATGAGATGGTTGGATGTCATCACTGACTCAAGGGACATGAGTTCTAGTAAACTCTGGGAGATAGTGAAGGACAAGGAGGCCTGGTATGCTACAGTCCATGGGGTCACAAAGACTCAGACATGACTTAGCCACTGAACAGCAAAAACAACGAATGCATGCTGAGAAAGGCCAAGTGAACACAGGAAGAGAAGGTTGCTGTCTGCAAGTCAGGAAGAGAGCTCTCCCCAGAACTCTAACATGCTTGTACCCTGATCTAGTCTTCCAGCCTCCAGAACTGTGAGAAAAGTAACTTCTGCTGTTTCAACTACCCAGTCTATTGCAGCCCCAGCAGACTGAGATGTTAACACAAGGAAAAGCAACAGCCATCTCGTTATTCTTTTTATAGTTTTTGTTCTGCTGTAAAGTTTGACCAAACATTTGAGTGATGGGCCTCCTACAGGCTTATATTTCCTTCTCCCTGTGCCATGGAAAATTTTTTCACACACTGCAACTCAAGTTTTAACTTGCCAATTAAAAGCATCACCATTTCTTCCATTTAAAATAACTAGGAAAGACTCTGTCTCCTGCAGATAAATACATGTGAGGGGCTGGGACACTGACTTTTCCTGCCTTCAGACTCAACCTGAAACATCAACTCTTCCTGGGTCTTGAGACTAAGCTTTCAGACTAGAACTCACACCATTGTGTGCGTGCTCAGTAGCTTCAGCTGTGTCTGATTCTTTGTGACCCTGTGGACTGTAGCCCAGTAGGCTCCTCTATCCACGGGATTCTCCAGGCAAGAATACTGGCATGGGTTGACATGCCTTCCTCCAGGGACTCTCCTCA
The DNA here is from genome assembly GCF_042477335.2 of Ovis canadensis. Taxonomy (NCBI): domain Eukaryota; kingdom Metazoa; phylum Chordata; class Mammalia; order Artiodactyla; family Bovidae; genus Ovis; species Ovis canadensis. The sequence goes on from NC_091245.1 coordinate 230,384,717, forward strand.
ATCCAGAGATAGAACCCGTGTCTCCTGGATTGCAGGTAGATTCTTTACCACTGAGCTACTGGGGAAGCCAGAACTTCTACCATTAGGTCTCCTAATTCTCAGGCCTTTGGACTCAGGCTGGAACTACAGCATCTGTCCTCCTGGGTCTCCAGCCTGCAAACTGCAGATCTCCAGACTTGTCAGTCTCCATAATCATGTGGTTGAAGTTCTTGTAATAAATCTCTTTGTGCATATGTATATACCCATATGGGCTTCCCTTGTGGCTCAGACAGTAAAGAATCTGCCTGCAATGCAATAAACCTGGGTTCAATGTCTGGGTTGGGAAGATGCCCTGGAGGAGGGTATGGCAACCCACTCTAGTATTCTTGCCTGGAGAATCCCCATGAACAGAGGAGCCTGGAAAGCTACAGTCCAGGGGGTCACAAAAAGTTGGACATGACTGAGTGATTAAGCACAGCACAGCATATACATACATATATGGGGCTTCCCAGGTGTCTAAATGATAAAGAATCCACCTACAATGCAGGAGATGCTGCTTCGATCCCTGAGTCAGGAAGATTTTCTAGAGAAGGAAAAGGCACCCCAACTCCAGTATTCTTGCCTGGAGAATCCCATGGATAAGGGGTCTGGTGGGCTACAATGGGATCCCCAAAGAGTCAGATAACTAAATAGCAACAACAACAACAATATATGTAAATATTTCCTATTGATTCTATCTGGAGAACTCTGATTAATAAAGTAAGTAATATACCTCCCAGGGGGGAAGCCCTGATTCTTTTTCAAAGTGGTAGCAGGGAAAATGGGAGGCTTAGCTGACTGAGTGGTAAACCAAGGGATAAGAGGATGCTAGGGTCACCAGTGTCCTCGGCAGCCTTGGTGGTGTCTGTTGCTGACTGCTCTGGACAGGTCCTGAGAGTGTACATGCAAAGGAGCAACTGGCTCAGCTGGGTCCTCTGGGGCCTCAAGCTAGCACGTGCTTGAAGTGTCCAGCTCGGTCATTTGCCTCTGGTTGTAAAGTTCTCAAACGTGGTGGCTTTTGTGCCAATCCCAGCCTCTGCCAGGGATTAAGGAAAATCTCGATGCTCTGAGTCAACCAGACGTGCTTTTTAGAGACGACTAAGAATGAGGATATATTGGCTGAAAGCCTCAAAATATTATTCATCTTTTGGGTCCTTTCCCCTTCAGGGCTGGGTGTGTTGACAGGTATGAAAGTTGCTCAATCATGTCTGACTCTTTGCAACCCCATGGACTGTAGCCTGCCAGGTTCCACTGTCCATGGGGATTCTCCAGGGCAGAATACTGGAGTGGGTAGCCATTCCCTTCTCCAGGGGATCTTCCCAACCCAGAGACTGAACCCAGGTCATCCTCACTGCAGGCAAATTCTTTGCTGTCTGAGCCACCAAGGAAGCCCTGTTGACAGATAGTCACATAGAGTCAAAAAGGGTGAGCTGGGATGCAGCCTCAGGAGAACCGAGTAACTCGTTGCCTCAGTTTGCAAAAGGCAGATACTTACATGGATATTAATTGTGAAAAAGCATTGTCTGATGTCTCTGGAGACATGAATGCCTAAAAGAATGAACAGATACATGACCTGAGATCGTTCTTAATGGAGCAAAGTATTCATTTGGTCCAATTGGTGTTCTTAAGGTCAAAATGAAATTAAGGCCAGACCACATCCATTGTCCTCTTGCCAAGTCACACCTCAGGCAGGGAGCCTGCTGTTCGGGAAGAGGCCAATTTGCTAAGTTCACCTGTCTCGGGAGAAAGCAGGAAAAGGATGTGGTAGTGGCATCCAAGTACCTCATCATACGAGGTTCAGGTTTAAATCTTGATAGGGAAGGGAAAGTATTGTTTCTGCAGCTGTAACTGATTTTAAAAAGAAGTAAGTGGAAAGGGAATGATTTGTTTTCTGTTTATAGCTTGTGTAAAGGACATCTGTTTTTATTTACCCACCCAGCTCCCGCTCACTCTCCTGGTAACATCACCTTCATTTCCTTTAGGGACACTCATTTTCCACTGCATGTTGGAGAGACAGGAAACCAGGTGCTCTGTTCTTCCAGGTCTAGGGTGGGGGTATGGGGCATTGGGTTAGGCAGACTAGCCTTCATCCATGCGTGAAAAATACAGAGATGGAGAGTGCTGGGGTGGGAGTATAATTTAAAACAGGGTGGTCAAGAAGGGCCTTTTTGAGATTTAACTTTGCCTGAGACTGTCTCCCAAAATAGACCTTGCTCCACCCACCCACAGTATCTCCATCTCAGTTGATGGCATTGCTACCCAGTCAGTTTGCCAGCAAAAAAAAAAAAAAACAAACAAACCAAACAAACAAAAAACAACAAAGAAACAGATACAAATAAACAATGTAGAATAATCCCTCTTAGTTGCTCATACCCACATCCAATCAGTCACCGTAAACTATTTATCTTTGAATCACATCCAGAATCAGACCATTCTTCAGTATCAGCACAGCTGCCAGATGGACTGAAGCCACCACCATCTCCTACCTGGATGATTACAACAGCCTTCTGTATGATCTCGCTGCTCTTGCCCTTGCTCCCTATAGTCCATTCTCAGCACTACAGCCACAGGACACTCTGCAGATGAAGTCAGTTGATGTCCAACGATTTTCTCAAAAATATTCTGAGGGGTCCTCGTCTCGCTGAGAGGAGAAGGCAGTCTTAACCATGACCTGGTTAGCTATGCATAATTTTCCCCTTGGCTCATTCTGCTCAGCTGCCTGGTCTTCTTTTATTCTTTAATGCTTCTGTGCATACTCACGCCTCAGGGCCTTTGCACATGCGGTGCCTAGTTTCTGGGATATTCTTTCTCCAGATATCACAGGGCTCACCCACTCAATTCCTTGAAGTCTTGTGTGTTTTCTCCAGACTCACGCAGCTGTGTGGCCACAGATTGGGTGGGCTGAGTCTAGACTGGTCACGGAATTGAAACTGTGGTAAATAGAGAAGTGAGGGGAAGAAGTGTCTGAGGAGCAAATGAAAGGCAAGAGGTAGATGGATTATAAATCCAGCTGAGGTACTGGAAAGAGTGAGATGGAAAGAAGAGGGGTGAGAGTAGATGAGGGAGAGTCGTGGTTGTTGCTAATGACCGGACTGGAATATGATGCTGAACCTGGGTGGTCAATGTGGGGCAGATAACAGGATTGGTGGATGAGAAGAACGGAAGCACAAGGCCCGGGCTTTGAGATGATTATCAGAAGGGATGCTGAAATTGCCAAGAATTAGGGCAGGAGCAGAGTTGAAGAGAGTGACAGTGAGCCAGAAGTGATAATCTTCAGTGTCCTAGCACTGGTAAAAGAAAGTGAAAGTGAAAGTTGCTCAGCTGCGTCTGACTCTTTGTGACCCCATGGACTACACAGATTCTCCAGACCAGAATATTGGAGTGGGTAGCTGTTCCCTTCTCCAGGGGATCTTCCCAACCCAGGGATTGAACCCAGGTCTCCTGTATTGCAGGCAGATTCTTGCCCAGTTGAACCACCAGAGAAGCCCCCCCCCGGCACTGGTAGATGACAGTAACAAGGAGAGGTATGGGTGGTCCTGCTGATGACCTGAGATTCAGAGATGCTGGGGTGGATGGTGCAGTGTAGATGGTGAGGAGTGAAGAAGGAGGGAGTTAAGAGGAAGGGGAGGGGCTGCATGATGGGGGGGTGCTGCAGGGGAACAGCCCTGGGGACCCAGGGAAAGGCGTCAGGAGTTTGAGATTGGCGGGTCAGGGCCATGCAGAGCTGCATGCAATTCAGAGTGCAGGAAGTGGAGGTGACCTGGAGTCCTGGATTCTTGTGGAGACATAAATGGGGATAAAGCCATAATGAGATGAGCAGTGGTGGCAAAACCTTAAGTTCCTTCCACTAGTTCAAACCCAAGGAAAATATTTTAAAAAATCCTGTAGCTGGAATGACTCAGCAAATCAACTAGTAGCCTGTTATTAGAAACAAAATTAAATTTTTAAAAGGTGTTTTTAAAAAATATAAAAGCAATACATGGTCACTGTAAAGAAAAATAATTCAAATAATCTATTAGAAGAGCATAAAGTGAAAAGTAAGAGTCTGCCTCCCAGTCCTATTCTCAGTGGTAACAACTATCAACAGTTTTTGGGGCATCGTCTTAGCTGTGCATGTACCAGCATATACCTTATTTAGCTTTTAAACAAGTAGATGGGAGCATTATTGCTTTATAGCTTGGTTTTATCCTATAGCAATACTTTTTTTTTGGCTGCACCACTGTGGTTTACAAGATCTTAGTTCCCTGATGAGGGACTGAACGAGTGCTTCCTGCAGGAGAGGCCTGGAGTCCTAACAACTGGACCACCAGGAACGTACCCCCTCCACCTTTTTTCCCCCTTAGTAATACACTTGATATGTTTTTCATACACATATAAATTACCCCACTCTGCTGCATATATTTTATAGCACCATGTATGTCTATTTAACCAGTTCCTATTGTTATACATGAAAAAGATTTCCAGGGTTGGTTTTTTTTTTTTTTTTGCCTTTAAAACATTGCTTCCAAAAACTTCTTTGAGCATAAATCTTGTTTTACGTCTTTTGTTTGATAGTACAGAAGAGACATAAAACAGAACCACGTGCACACTACTGGGATTAAATGCATGTTAATGTTTTACCATAATCGCTTTCAATCTTTAGTTTTACTAGGAACCACCACCTTGCTCATCCAAGCAGTTGTATTAGTTTATACACCTGCAGTTATACAAATTCCCACCTCCCCACATCTTTTATAACACATGGCATTGTCAGACTTTTGTTCTGCCAGTCTGCTGAGCGGGAAATGGGTTACATGGCTTATTTTTCATTTTCCCAAGTTTTAAAAACTCCTCAAATATTTCTTGGCCATTTGGATTTCCTTCTTTATGAATATACTGCCCTTCAAATTTGTCCTGGTTCTTCTTGAAGATCTGCTCTTCCAGAAGGATGTGGGATTTATGGGATTAATTTGCCAAATTCTATGAAAAACTCTTGTTTTCACAGTTTTTTAGCAGTTAACTCTTTGTATTTTTTTTCAGTGATTGTTCTACAGATTACACTACCTAGCCTTAACTTTGCACAGTCTTTCTAGGGTTAATATTGCATCACTTTGTGTAAAATGTAAACATTTCGCAGTCACAGAGGTTTATTTACATGCTTTTATTCTAGTGGGTATATCTATTATATCTGTACTTATAAACCCTTACTGTTATAATTAACTTTGTGATTTTTGCTTTAAATATTACAATGTATTGTACAGAAACAAAGAGGCTTGGGGGGGAAATTAGTCTTCTATATTTACTCACATATTTACCATTTTCAATGCTCTTTGTTCCTTCCCAGAAATCTTAGTTTTCATCTGGTATCATTTTCCTTCAGCATTTCATGGAGTAGTGTAGCTGGCGACAAATTGTCTTGTTCTGTTTTGCTTTTAGACCCAAAACTGTATTTTGCCTACAATCTTGAAGGATATTTTTCTGGGATATAGAATTCTAGGTTAGTTTTTTTTTTTCTTTTAATACTATAAAAATGTTATTCTACTGCTTTCTGGCCCTCATAATTTAGGATTCAAATCCTTAAGCATTCAAACAATTGTTTTCCTGAAATGTGCTACTTTTCTTTGTTTTTATCTTTGGTTTTCAGCAGTTTTATTACGATGTGCCTAGGTGTAGTTTTTCCATGTTTATCTTTTGTGAGGTTCACTGAAATTATTTAGTCTGTTAATTTATGTTTTCCACCAAATTTAGAAAAATTTTCAACCGTTACACCTTCATATTTTTTCTGTCCCATTCTATCCTTTGCTTCTGGGATTCCCAAGGTATGTTTATTTGACTTTTTGAATATTGTCTCATAGATTCCTTAACTCTTACCTTTTGAAGTTTTTTTTTCCCTGTTCTCTACAATGGATAATTTTGATTGATTTATATCCAAGCTTATTGACTTTTCATTGTCATAATCATTCTGATATGTATTTTTAGTTTTAATTTAAAATTTTATCTCTGCTACTGAATTTTTTAAAATTAATTTATTTTAACTGGAGGTTAATTACTTTACAATGTTGTATTGGTTTTGCCATACATCAACATGCATCCGCCATGGGCATACAGGTATTCCCCATCCTGTACCCCCCTCCCTCCTCCCTCCTCCCTCCCCGTACCATATCAGGTATTGTTGTTTTGGGTTCTAGAATTTCCTCTAGTTCTTTTATTAAAAATTTCAATTAATTTATTATCCTACTGAACTTGAGCTACAAACTCTGTCTTTTGACTGGCAGCGCAAATCTCAGTTTAGTTCTCTGTCCTTATTTGTGCTTATGCTCATTTGCTCAGTCACGTCTGGCTCTTTGTGACTCTCTGGACCGTAGCCCACAGGCTCCTCTGCCCATGGAATTTTCCAGGCAAGAATACTAGAGTGGGTTGCCATTTCCTCCTCCAGGGGGTCTTCCCAACCCAGGGGCCAAGCCTGCCTCTCCCGTGTCTCTTGCATTGCTGGTGGATTCTTTACAGGGGCTATCTCAATCTACCTCCTTCATGCAGATAACAAGGTACACTTTACACTCAAGAATTTGGGGCCCCACCCACTAAGACTCTGAATTTCCATCTCATTTTTCAATGTCTGCAGTTGCTCTAAACTCTGTTCTTTGCTTCTTCAGCCCAAAAAGACTGTCGTTTTTTTGTATCAGTTTCAGTCACCCTATGTAACACTAACTTCGGCCTGATCTCAGACTTAAAGCCATAAAAACAGACACTTATTATTTCCCTCTTCTGCGTTTTAATTTTCCTTCAGACTATATAAGCTTTTCAAAATAACTTTACTGTTTCTTTACCTTTGGCTGTGCTGGGTCACTGTCGGTGCGCTGGCTTCTCTCTGGCTGCTGTGAGTGGGGGCTACTCTCCAGCTGCGGTGCGCAGGCTTGTCATTGTAATGGCCTTCGCTACTGCAGAGCCAGGCTCCAGGGCAGCGGGCTTCAGCAGTTGTGGCACGTGGGCTCAGCAGCTGTGGCTCCCACGCTCTAGAGCACAGACTCAATAGCTGCAGTACATGGGCTTAGTTGCTCCGGGGCACGTGACATCTTCCTGGAACAGGTATCGAACCTGTGTCTCTTGCATTGGCAGGCAGATTCTTCACCACCGAACCAGCAGGGAAGCCCAGAACATAACTTTTATTCACTATCCAGCACCTTCAGATGTGTGTGTATGATTTCCTCCAGGGTTTATAGTTGCTGCTTGAGGGAAATTTGGTCCAGAAAAAGCTTCCTGGTCATACCAAAAACAGAAGCCCTCATCCGTTTATTTTGCATTTTTGGATTAGAATGTGATGGAGCATCTTTTTACATGCTTATTTCAATTCATATTACATATTTGAAAGAACTTCATATTCATGTCCTTTGGCCATTTTTTCATACCTTCCTTTTTTTTTTGTTTTCTCCTTTTCTTTTGATTTCTAAGAGCTCCTATGTCAAGAATATATCTCTGTTTTACTTGTCACAGCTATTTCCCCTAGATTGTCATTTTCCTTAACTGTTTATGTTTTGCCCATGAAGAATTTTAAATGTTGTGTGTAGTTAAGCTTATCAGTCATGTCTTTATGACTCCTGGATTTTGGAGTCAGGCTTAGCAATCTCTTCAGCTTCAAGATGTACATATATACTAATCTTTTTACAGCTTTTAAATATTTTAACATTCAGCTATTTGATTTATTTATAATTTATTTTAACATAAGGACTTAGAAGGTGAGCTGATTTGTTTTTCCAATATGTAACTAATTGTCCTAATTTGACTTAGTTAATTCAGCTTTCCTCACTGATTTTGCAATGCTAACTATATTACTTAATAATTTCTTTTTTTGATTTTTAAATATACTTTATTCTATCTATTCAAGGAATGGTATAGAAATGAATTTAACATTATGTTTACATGCTCTCAAGAATACCACCAGCAGGCTGGATTTCATCACTGAATAGTTTTTTCTATAAAACTTCAGAGATGCCATTTGTCTTGAGTTCTTGCATATTTGAGAATGTCTACTTTTTACTTCTTCAATGTGAATGAAGACATATGTAGCATGTTTAAAATTCCTAGATCACATTTTCACTCAGAATTCTACAAACATTGGTTTTCTGACATCGGACACTGCAGGATAGTGCGGACAAGTCTGAAACTGGCCTGACTCAGCCTTTGTTGAGTGACTTGCTTTCTCTTCCTGAATATCTGTAGAAGTAGTGGTAGGGTTAGTCACTCAGTTGTGTCTGACTCTTTGGGATCCCTTGGAGTGTAGTCCTCCAGGTTCCTCTGTCCATGGGATTTTCCAGACAAGAATACTGAAGTGGGTTGTCATTCCCTTCTCCAGGAGATCTTCCCAACCCAGGGACTGAACCTGGGTCTCCTGCATTGCAGGCAGATTCTTCATCATCTGAGCCACCAGAGAAGCCCTGTAGAATTTTTATTTTTTCTTCACTAACTTATTTATGTCTCTATCATATTCCTGCAAACCATTAATATTATGTTAAATTTTTTCCTGTTTCCAGCAATGTCTATTCTTTTTCTTTTTAATATGGCTTCCATTTTTATAATGTTTACTTTTCAATTTTTCTTTTATTCTCCTAATCTCTACTGTCTCATTTTTAAACTAATGTTGTTGTCTTATCTTATTTGATCTCTCCAATTTCTTCAAGTTTTATTTTTTCCAGAGAGTCCATATCTTCTCTAGTATCTTTGAAAGTTTGAAGAAGTACGTGTCTGACATTTTCTTCTCTTTCTGGAGTGATTCTTACTTTGCTGTGAGCCCTTAATCTATATTTTAGTATATTCCTTCCTCTAGCCCCCATCAGACTCAAACTTTGTTTATCTGACATCAGATCCCAAGTTGCACTTCAGCAGGATCGAATTGGGTGAGAGTGCAGACTCTGGAGCCACACAGATAAAATCCCAACTGCACCACACACTAGCTCTCTGATTTTGGATAACTAAATTGGTATATTATGTACTCATGGGGTTTCCTGGTGGCTCAGACAGTAAAGAATCTGCCAGCAATGCAGGAGATCTAGATTTTATCCCTGGGTTGGGAAGATACCCTGGAGGAGAAGATGGCAACTTACTCCAGTATTCTTGCCTGGAGAATTCCATGGGCAGAGGAGCCTGGCAGGGTACAGTCCATGGGATCACAAAGAATCGGGCATGACTGAGCATCTAACATTTTAGGGCTCTTCCAAGGGTTAAAGTGTTTAATACTGTGCCTGGTACATAGTGTCCAATAAATATTTAGAGAAGAATAAGTGTGATTATTACTTGAGTATACTTATCTTGTATCCTTTTGGTTTTATCTAAGAAATATCTAGGCCTAAAAATGCTAAATTGATTTCTCTGTTCGGTTCATCCTAGAAAGTTACAAAATAGGCTATTGGTGAGATTGATGACAGTAAGTCCTCTACATATGAACCTTTAAGTTTCAGACTTTCAAAGATGGGAATATGCTACTACCCAGTCATCGCTGGATCATTTTTTTCAAGAGGGCAGATCGGGCATGAGAGACATTGCAGCTTGCCCTCCATCTCCTGCTGCTGATGATCTTCCAGCTCTACCACCTCCCATCTCCTCTCCTTCTTCCAGTCAGTAACTCTTCTTGTCGACTGACTCAGTGTCAACCCCTGTGTGCCAGCTGTTGGACTGTACTACCGTACTTTTCAAGGTACAGTACTGTAAGATTGAAAATGTTTATTTTGGGGCTTGTTTTTTATGTACATATTATTTATGTACATATTATTTGTGTGAAAAGTATTATAAGCCTATCACAGTAAGTACTATACAGTCGATTGTGTTAGTAGGGTAACTAGGCTAGCTCTGTTAGACTTATGGACAAATTGGACTTACAAATGCGTTCTCAGAACAGAACTTGTTCGTATGTAGGGGACGTACTGTATTACCTACCAATAAAGAACTATCCCCATCTGCTGGCCACACTCAGAAATTAAAAATAAAAAGCTGTCTAAATATGGTTGTGGAAGAAGAAATATCTCATTTTGCATCTACCGTGACTTGTAGAATCTTTTCAATAGGGAGCACACCACTTTCCTCTCTCTTCCTCACACACCCACAACACGCTCAAACAACTATCAGCCTGTCACACAGTGCTGGCTCATTGTTGGTACACTTTTTTAGTTGAGGCAGACATTTCTTTTCTGTTTAGAATTTAGACTTGTCTTAAATGCAGCCTGGACATGTTTCCCTTCCTTTCTGGCTTGAGTGTCCCAGAGGCTTAGCCTCCCAAGTCTTGGATCTTTGTCCCAAGAAGGAGATTATCACTAATGGTTTTCTATTTTCCTCCTTAAGACTCAGTGAAGTTACCCACAAGAACCGACAGGCATGGTATGTAACTCACAAGCATTGTATTCCTAGCCATCATCAATGCTAAGCAGGAAAAACGAATCTCTTAATTGGTCATCCCATGCTTGGAAATGTAAGAAGAGCTGATAAATGAGCTCCTGGGGAGAGTTCTAGTTACCTTCCATCTGGAACTAAGTCATCTCAGACTGAATCACAATCACAACTCTAAGTCTTGGTTTTTGAGTCTTGAACTTTCTGAGATCAGTGAATTTCACCAGAGCTTTCCTTGAGGTGCAGGAAAGTGGCAATCCAGATTCCACTCTTTCTCTGTGACTCAGCTGGCTAGCAAGTTTGGAGGTTAACTGGAAGGTTGGTGGTTTGAGTCCACCCAGGGATGTGCCCTTTGGGGCTACCCTGGTGGCTCAGTGGTAAAAGAATCCGCCTGCCAGTGCAGAAGACTCAAGAGATGTAGGTTTGACCCCTGGGTCAGGAAGGCTCCCCTGGAGGAGGAAATGGCAACCCACTCCAGTATCCTTGCCTGGAGAATTCTATTGATGTAGGAGCCTGATGATCTACAGTCCATGGGGGTCACAAAGAGTCAGACACAACCAGGCGCGCAGGCACTCTTTGCTATAGGTTGCAGGGGAATGGCTTAGGACAGTGACTCAGGTCAGCATGGCAAGAGGAGGGCAGATGATGCTGAAAAAGAGCTTGCCGTTGTCTTTCTACATCAGAAGTGTCAGCCTCTTTGCCCCCTCTGGCCTTCTTGTTACCAGGGCAACAGTTAACTGATTCTGCCTGAGAGGGAGCGACCCTTCTCTGCCTTCCAAGAAACTGCCAGTCTCCCCTCTCACAATCTCTGTGGCCTCACGGTGTACTGTTTCCTACAGGATCTCTTCCTGAGCCCAGCAATCCAACAAAGAAAGTCCCTCGCTTCTCCATGCCAAGGGATAAGCCCTTCCTGTTCCACTGTCGCTGCCCACCCCAATCACCGCCTGCCACACTACCTACAAGCCCTCTCACCATCCTCTCTCCAGCTGCTCCCACATCTTTTTGCTGTTCTCTTGCCAACCTGCTGCTTCTCTTCCCACTCTCTCCTACTCTGTGTGCCTCCCTGATTCTTCTCATGTTCACTCATTCTTTCCTTCCACTGCTGCTGCTGCTAAGTTGCTTCAGTCGTGTCCGACTCTGTGCGACCCCGTAGTATACGGCAGCCCACCAGGCTCCTCTGTCCCTGGGATTCTCCAGGCAAGAATACTGGAGTGGGTTGCCATTTCCTTCTCCAGTGCATGAAAGTGAAAAGTGAAAGTGAAGTTGCTCAGTCGTTTCCCATGCTTTTGTAATGTCTTCAGGCTGGCTTTTATTCATTTAAAACACACACTAATTTATTACTTCTTTTCCTCTGTGTTCCCATAATACTTGGTTCATGTTTATAATCTAACACTCATCGCAACATGCTATCCTTTACTGTCTGTATCTTCCTAGTCCAGACTGAGGCCTCATGGATAGCAGGCCCTGTCTTTCTCATTGAATCCCCAGCACCAAATACAGCCCCTGGCCTAGCTGGTGCTTAATTTGTTGAATGAAAGAATACCTGTGCTATTTCAAATCTTCGCTTGTTGATCAAATTTGCTCTAATGGTTATTTTCCCTATATTTCATCTGTGTTTAAGATTATTACTTTTGAGAAGATTTTTTTATGTGAACCATTTTTTGTCTTTATTGAGTTTGTTTTATTGCTTCTATTTTATGTTTTGGTTTTTTGGCCATGAGGCATGTGGGATCCCAGCTCCCTGACCAGGGATCAAACCTGTACCACCTGCATTGAAAGCATAGTGACCTAACGACTGGATTGCAGGGAATTCCCTAGAGATTATTTTTAACTTCTCACTTTGAAGTAGTTTCAGACTTTCAATAAAGTTGTAAAAATAGTGGAAAAAATTCTCATATACTCTTTAATCAGATTCCCCAAAATGTGAGCATCTTACGTAACTATAGAACATTGATCAAAACCAAGAAGTAAACACTGATACAGTACAATCAATCTCCAGAACCTATTCAAATTTTATCAAATGTCTCATTAATGTCCATTTTCTGAAAGAGGATACAAATCCAGGATCACACATGATACTAGGTCATCCAAGATCTCCTTAGTCCTTTTGAGTCTGGGTAGTTCCTTAGCCTTTATTTTTCATGACTGACATTTTGTAAAGATACTGGCCGGTTATTTTATAGAATGCCTTTCAAAACGGGTTTGTGTAATGTCTCCTCTTGCTTATGTTCAGGTCTTATATTTCTGCTAATAGTACCCTTCTCAGTGCATCGTATCAGAAGATGCATGATGTCTACATGTGCAGTTGATGATGTTCTTTCGCCTACCACCTGGTTAAGGTAGTTCTGCCAGGTTTCCCCACTCTATGCTGATTGTTCTCCCTTTGAAATTAACAAGCATCTTACATGAATATGTAAATATGATGGTTCTTGTCACACTTCTGTCCACTGATTTTAGTATCCTTTGATGATTCTGGACTACAGTGATTATTATGGTGGTAGTTTTCCAAACGGTGGCTTTCTATTTCCAAGCTTTTAAACAAGGCTGGGAAAATGGTTTGCCCGTGGTGAATCCTGCAGGACCCAGCCCCAGGAATGACCCTAGAACATTCTCTAAATGAAGCCTTAGCATTTAGTGTAGCACACTGGGTCACAGGTCTCTATAAATATTTTAAGTCTATGGACCGCTACTTTTCCTTTTCTCCCCCTTCCAGTCTCCCTCAAATCTCCTATTTGTGGACACAGAAAGGCTCTCCTGATGGGTGGTGGTGTTCCTGATGAGACACCAAGAAGGACTATCAGAAGAAAATTGATCACAACTTAATTATTAATTCATGCCCCTAAAGTACACGCTGTGGAGATTAATGCTCCAAGTCAAAAGATCCTTGGCTCACAGTTTTAGAACCACTGCCTTAAAGGACAGCTGCCTAAGATCAAGGCAGTGTGTCACAAACCAAGACTTACTGTCTCTGTGGCACCACCTCCCCATCCGTTCCGAGCTAAGTCATGAAACTGATGACCTTGGGGATCTTTTCCAAAGCATTCAGGAGAGCTGCTAATTCTGGGGGAGGGGTTGGAAGCCATATGAAATTATGAAGTGCCAAAACCGAGGATCCTTCACATAAGGTCTGTTAGCTTCCATTAGTTCCCGAAGCATGAAGTGTTTATTATCTAGACAAATTTCCCCATCCATAGACAGTGTGTCTGAGAAAAGAAAATCCTTCTTTAGCCACGTTTGCAATAGTTAGCTTTCAGTGTGACTGAATTTAGGTTGATAATTCTCTGGTTAGAGAGGTCGAGGTAGTGGAAGTCTGCACACTTTTAGGGGCCTGCAAAGCAACCACCTGGAGAAGGAAATGGCAACACACTCCAGTATTCGTGCCTGGAAAATCTCATGAGAAGCCAGGCAGGCTACAGTCCATGGGGTCACAAGAGTTGGACATGACTTAGTGACTAAAACACACACAAAGCAACCACCGCCCAGAATTCCTAGCTGCATGAGGATTCTTTAGGATAAACAGGTAAGGAGGCATTGAAATTTACAGTCAGCACTGAGATGAAGAAAAATAAACAATGGCTGTCTCGGGCCCTGGGGTCCTTAGGAGACTGAGGAAAGGGGAAAATTCTGCAGAAGCAAGAGAAAGTCAAAGATATGGCCCTGTTTCTAGACTTGGTTTCTTTAAAAACAATTTTTTAAAATAGTATTGTTGAAGTTTAATTTCCATAGCATGAAACTCATTCATTTTAAGTATGTATGTAGATCAGTTCCTTTAACTAAATTTATAGATCTGTGTAACTGTCACAAAAGTTCAATTTTAAAACAGTTCTGGAACTTCCTTGGTGGTCCAGCAGTAAAACTACTGCACCCTCAATGCAGGGAGCCTGGGTTCAATCTCTGATCAGGGAACTAGATCCTACATGCCACAACTAAGAGTTTGCAGGCTGCAACTAAAGATTCCATTTGTTGCAGCTAAGACCTGACATAGCCAAATAAATAAGTAAATATTAAGAAAAATTTTTTTCTAATGCTACAACAGCTCACTCTTTCCGCTTGTAGTCAATACCTATTCTCACCTCCAGTCCCAGGCAAAACTGATATATTTCCTGTCTCTACTGATTTGCTTTACATAGACCTAGTTTCAGGGTTGGAGAGGAGTCTCTCAACTGAACTGCCCCCTCCCACTGTCCAAACAAGACCAACTGGCCAGAGTTTGGTTGAAAGACCTGTGATGCTAGGGGGTGGGGGTCCGGCTTTCTCCTGTGTGGGAGTGCTGTTGGCAGTGTGTCCTCTGGGACCCTTGGGTGACATGGCAGGGGCTGCCGGCATCCCCAGGTGACAGTGATGGTAGGAGGAAGAGTGAGAGTTCCAGGAACACACGGGGTTGCAAATGGAAACCAATTCTGCTGATTAGAACCCACATCTGTGATTTTCCTCCACAGCTGGGATAATCCCTGGGGGAACAAAAGTTACATTCATGAATAAATTAAAAGCATGAGCTATTTCTTCTTTTTCTGTAATTCCTTAAAACTGATCATAATTGCTTTTGAAATCTGTGAGAAATAAAAAAAAGTCTTCCATAGGGTGGGAACAGGAACATCTTTATGTTCAAGTTGCAGTCCCAAGTGAATTCTTCAGAACCCTCTGAGAATGAATTGCCTAAATACTTTGCAATAGCACAAAAGCTGTCTGTTATGAGCACCATATTCCAAACAGAGGCCTTCTTTAGAGCCATAGGGCTGAGGTTATTCTTTGTAACTCATACATTCTTCTGGTCAGCGGTGGAAGACGTCCTTTTTCTTAGCCCTGTCCAAAGGGATGGCCCTGTCTAAAAAGGAACACTCTTTTCTCTCATTTCTCAATAGGGTCTTGGGGGCAAAGCTCTCATTTCACACTCTGAGCTTCGAGCTGACAGAGCCCCTTTAAGACTTGGCTTCACCAGCTGGGTTCTCTGAAAGAGTGGCTTCAGGGGACATTCGGACATACACGTCTCCACTGGGCACAGTGAAGCTGAAATAACCAGGGCACAGATGGAATGCTCTCTGGGCGCCAGTCATGGGGAAGAGGCTAGAAAAACACCATCCTTGTCCATCTCTGAGCATCACAGACCCAGGGCCATAGAGCTACACGAAGGCCACACCCTGGAGCAGGTGTTGGTGGGGGTTCTACAGTGGTGCAGCGAAACGTGTTACTCAGGACCTGTGTGAATTCGGTCAGAGCTGACTATAGCTGCGGCCTCATTTTGGGACCACTTGACTTGGAAAAGCACTTGAGGAGGCTTGAGATACCTGGGAGGGGGCTAAAGGGAGGGGGAATAACTAAGCCCCTGTCAAGGCTGTTTATATTAGTCATATTAATATTATTGTTTCCTGTGCAGGAACCGTAAGTTACACAGCCTCAAAGGCTCCAGCCTCTTCTGGAATGCGCTGGGAACATGCTGAGAAGAGAAGATAGGGCAAATTAGCCTCCTACTGAGTGTTATTCACTCATTCATTCATTCAGTTATCACCTTGCTGCTCAATGAATATTTATCAAGTGCCTAGTAAGTGGGAGGCACTATGCTGGGTGCCTGGAATGACAACAGTGAACAAGATAGATGGGGTCCCTGCACTTGGGGGCTTCTTTTTCTAAAACTTGGGGTAGAGTTGATTTACAATGTTGTGTCAGTTTCTGATGTACAGCAAAGTGAATCAGTTATACATATATCCATTCTTTTTTGGATTCTTTTCCCATATAAATCATTGCAGAGTTCCCCGTGCTATACAATAGGTCCCTATCAGTTCAGTTCAGTTCAGTTCAGTTCAATCGCTCAGTCGTGTCCGACTCTTTGCGACCCCATGAATCGCAGCACTCCAGGCCTCCCTGTCCATCACCAACTCCTGGAGTTCACTCAGACTCATGTCCATTGAGTCCATGATGCCATCCAGCCATCTCATCCTCGGTCGTTCCCTTCTCCTCCTGCCCCCAATCCCTCCCAGCATCAGAGTCTTTTCCAATGAGTCAACTCTTCTCATGAGGTGGCCAAAGTACTGGAGCTTCAGCTTTAGCATCATTCCTTCCAAAGAAATCCCAGGGCTGATCTCCTTCAGAATTTTATATATAGTAGTGTGTATGTGTCGACCCCAGCCTTCCAATTTATCCGTCCTTCCCTTACCCTCTGCCTCCAACCCTCCATAACCATAAGTTTATTTTCTACATCAGTAACTCTGTTTTTGTTTTGTAGCTAAGTTCATTTGTAGACTTTTTTTTTTAGATTTCAGGGAAGCTTTTAAACATGATACATTCTAGATATTAAGTGTTAAAAGGGAGATAAGCTAATACAACAGAAAGTGTTTGGGGAGGGCTGTCTTAGCAAGGGAAGTTCTCTCTGATATGAATGGCAAGATAGAACCTATCATGTGAAAACCCAAGGGAGGAGAATTCCAGGCAATGGGATTATCTCAGGCAGAGCCCCTGTGATAGGACTGTGTTTGAAGAACAGGACAAAGGCTAGTAGGGCAGAGCTTAGAGAGCAGACCCAGGGCAGGCTAGGACCGGGAATCCAGGCGAGGTGGGAGAGGAAGATAGAGGCAGGATCTTGGAGGGCATTGCAGACCATGGTAAGGGGTTTGGGCTTTGTTCTTCTGTTGTCATCCAGGCCAGTCTTTAAGCATTGTCTTTCCTAGAGAACTCAGTTTCATCTAAAGTGTAAGGAAGCAGCAGGGTGGGCAAGGCTCTATAACCTCCTCCCACATCCCCATTTCAAACCAATATGTCTCTCTTCCTTTATCAGTTTTGTTCGCTCAAATGCTGTGTAGGATTTCACCTCTTGAAGGTTTCAAAGTGGTGGCAGATGAGAGCAAACATTCTTTCACTTTCCCATCAAGAAGTGCAGTTTATTTATCCTGGTCTTGAATCTGGGCTTTGATCAACGAATGTGCCAGAAGTGATGCTTTAAAAGGATCTTTAGGAGGATGGCAGCTCCCACTTCCCCCTCGACAGGCGGGTGCTTGGAGCCTCAGGCGCCATCTAAGAAGCCCTCCTCCTCTACTGAAGAGACCACATGGCAGACAGCCAAGAAAGCAGCCCACCAGGAGATCTGAGGCGCCAACATGTGTCCCCAGTCAGGTTGTTCCGGCCGGCCCCTGGCCATCCGAGCCATCCTAGTGGCCCCGAAGACGCCATCTTGGATGTTCTGTCTCCAGCATACATCGCACGGAGCAGGGATAATCCCATTCTGCTTGCCTTGTCAAGGACCTCAGAACTGTGTTCAAAATAAAATGCAATTTCGTTCCTCCATGTTTTCCTGTCGTTAGTTACACAACAGTAGAAGACTGAAGGAAAGGTTTAAACAAAGAGTTTGAAAACCACTCCTCTGAGTAGAATCAATGATCCTACAAAGAACTCCAAGAGCTTTTATCTCCCACGGTAGGGGAGGTAGGGAGGAGAGTGGCCAGGGCAAGGACTTTGTAGTAAAAGGGTCCTGGAGTTGAATCATGACATAACTCGGCTTCTTCATTTCTAAAATGCAAATAATAATACACGCCTTGGAGGTTTAATGTGAGACTTAAAATCAGACACTTTAAGATCTTACCACATAATAAGAGCTCAATGGATTATAATTATAGTGTGGTCATCAAGGCCCTTCCAATGAGAGGGCTTAAGACAGGTTGCTTGGGTTGGAAAACCTGCTTGTGGGGCCAAAGTTTGATCACTACCAGAGTCCACAGTGCAGGTGGCAGTGAGAGAAAGGGCCGTACCCAAACCTACTGTCGAATTTCCTTAAATGTTAACCTGTCATGCAGACACAGTATTTCATAACACTGAACTAGTATTGAGACTACTTTTTCTTTTTCAATTCTCTATCAATCCTGATAAAATAAACATGTGTTACTACAACTTTAATACCTCTTTTAAATACTTGCTAATCTAATTCCTTTTTAAAAAATTTTATCAGAGAGATCGAAACATACAATCTTAAATTTAGACCATTCGGCAGGCAATAGTATTTGCACTAACACTGATATCATTGTTTCATTTTCATTGTATTTATTTTGACCCATTACTAGTTTTTTTTTTTTTTTTGACTTAAAGATTTCCTTGAAAATAAATGAAGAACATGAAGACCAGGGAATCAGTTTAAAGTAGAATGTTAGATGAGAAATTGTACAAGTGGTGTGTTTGAGTGTGTGCTAAGTTGCTTCGGTCATGTCCGACTCTGCAACTTCCATGGACTGTAACTCGCCAGGCTCCTCTGTCTATGGGATTCTCCAGGCAAGAATACTGGAGTGGGTTGCCATGCCCTGCTCCAGGGGATCTTCCCCACCCAAGGATCGAACCAGAATCTCATATCTCCTGAGTTGGCAGCTGGGTTCTTTACCACTAGTGCCACCCGGGAAGCTCTACAAGTGGTGTAAGACATGGCCAGGATTTCAACCAAGGTGCATAGAAGACCTTTGCACATGCTTTGTCATCGGCCCTATGTTGGGTTGTCACAGTCAAGAAAAGCTGATAAACTCCCTGTGTGACTGAATTGTCCCTCTGCCACCTCTGAGGCCCAGGCACAGCACAGCCCTCTGGGATGTAGAAGAGACAGTCAGGGGTGGCAGGAGCAGAAAGCAGCTTCATGGCTGAGGCTCCTACACACAGTCAGCTCTGGGCATCCAGGTGGTGGCTTCTTGGTTTCCAAGTGCTTTTCGGAGCCTTTCTCACCCCAGAGCCACCACACCTGCCCTGGGATGCCTGTCTGGGCAGTTCTGTCGGCTCAGCTCTCCCTGACCTTCCCCCATCCCCCCTCCCTTGTGTGCAGCTCTTGCTCCCCTAATGCGCTCAGCACTTTTAGCTGTTCTGTGATATTCTCAGAGGACACGGAGATGAGAGCCGTGCTGAAAATGTGCATCTTCTGCAGAAAAGGGCCACGGAACACTTAAGAGAGGAAAAGGACAAAAAGATCAAAGTGGTTTTGGAACAGAATAGAGGAGGGACTATAAAATTTGAATGAAGTGCCTGGAAAAAAAAAAAAAAAGCAGGAGAAGAGAGCTAGCTTTGTTCAGTAGTTAGAGCTCAGAGGGGAGAAATGACAAGAAAAGGATGAGTGCCCTTTAAATTCAGGGCTGCTGAAACACTAGAAATATTAATGTCACTCTGATCAAAGCATGCAGACCTTTCAGTGTTGATCTGGAGCAGCAAGTGTGAGTGTAGCAATTTTGTCAGTGACTCAGTGCTTCCACTTATCCTCCCAGGAATCTGTTTCCGGGTCACCTCCTCAGTGAGGCCCTCTGGGATCACACAGTCTAAAACAGTGCTCCCCTCTCTCTAGTTCTGGTTCCCCTGCATCTTTTCTCAGCACACTTACCACTTCTTGGAACTTTATTTGGTCATTTAGTTGCTGTCATTCTCTCCCCTTTAGACAGTAACTCCACAAAAACAAGACTTGGCCTGTCATTGTGTCCCCAGCTCCCCTGGCATGAAAGAGGCACCCGACAAATAAATATTGGGAAAATGGGGACTTCCTTGGTGGTCAAATGGTTAAGACACAGATCTTCCATTGCAGGGGGTACAGCTTTGAACCCTGGTTGGGGAATTAAGATTCTGCATGCCACACAGCAAGGTCAAAAGAAAAAAATTGTTGGAAGAATGACTTCAACCAGCTGAGGTTTATGAACATATGTGAGATAATACTAGGAATAAAAGATGAGTTAGACATGAATTTTGCCCTAAAGGGACTGTCTAATATTCATAATAATCACTATCAGTTTTAGAGGACTTACTACCTGTTAGGTACCCTTTATTTTCATGTTTTTTTTACTTTGATGACTAGGGGTGATGTTATATAAACATATTTGACAGCAAGTATTGTACACACAGACCCATCAATACCATGAACTGGCACTCAGATATTAAATAACAATGCCAAGGTCTGAGGCCCAAGAAACCTTAGAATCAAAATTTGAGTGAAGGTGTGGCTGATTCCAACATACATTTCCTTAACCCACTACACGAGGACATATTGTCCTGCTTGTAAAGATGTACAGGCATCTACTGTGTGAACTGCAGTAACATGATCTTTGCTCTCAGAGACTATACACCTGGCAGGGAAGCTGAGGACTTTGGGGCCAGACTGCCCTTGAGAACCAGCCTGAACCCCTCCCTCTGCCATTTTGGCTGCAACAGGTGGGAGGGCCAAAAGGCATACAAACAGAAAGAAGAGAGAAGTGGGAGGGAGGAGGAGGAGCTGGGCAAACAGGCAGCTCTGAGGCCTTTTACGGAAGCTGAGAGAACAAGCAGAGAGAGCCTGAGTCCTTGGTGGGCTTGCTGTTCTCCCCAGGGCATCTCCCTGCTCATCTCGAGAAGTCACCTCCACCTGTGGGCATTGGCCCCAAGTGGCAGCTGGCTGAGCTCTTCAGCAAAGGTTTTTTACTGGATACAGTCACCAGCATCTCTGGTGATACCAACCGTATCACCGCAGTCAGAGGAAACTGGGACCTGTGCTGCCTCAGGCTGCCTGCAGCCGGATGTACACCGAGCTTGCACATGTGCTCGCGAGTCCCCTCCTGGCCTTCCCTGCAGCCCACTGTTAGCAGCAGAAGAGGATGCTTCATCTTTATTTCTCTTCCGCAGCAGTGGTCTCACCATTCCATTTTCTTTTTTTTCTCTTTTCGGCTTTTTTATAAGTGATGGCACTGCAGGTTCAAGGGTATTGTTTTCCATCACACCTTGAAAAGAGGGTGGGTGGTTAAATCATGTCTCCAGGTTCTCTGGTAATTGACAAGGTAGTCGTGTTCCTTTATGGACCAACGTCACTGTCCCATTTTCAAGTTCAAAGTTCTAAGACAGAGGGCAATCTCTGGCTCATCATGTCCAGTTTGACCTGAGCAACAATAACAGTAATGATTTGCTTTTATTGGAGTAAACCGCTGAGAGCTCAGGTTGCTCTGTGGCTGCAGCTCCGTGTTAATTACCTGGACTAATGTGTCTTGCTAATTACAGCTTGCTGAATCTGTCATAATTACTGCTAATAATAATATCTTTTGGGGAATTCCCTGGCAGTCTAGTGGTTAGGACTTGGTACTTTCACTTTAGCGGCCAGGGTTCAATTCCACAGGGAACTAAGGGTTCAGTTCCCATGGGGAACTAAGATCCCATAAACCTCATAACAGTGGCTGGAGTGGGGCAGGGGTGAGGTGGGGTGGGTAATCTGTTGTACACTTCCTGTATTAGCAGATTTGGCTTAAATATCCATGGGCTTGGCTTATGGCACGATTTTATCCTGGGATTACTCTTTTTTTAAAAAATAAATATTCACTTCATTAATTTAAAAAATATCTTCAATGATTTTTATTATCCATTTTTCTTTTTTTTTAATTTTAGCTGTGCTTGGTCTTCATTGCAGCAGGTGGGTCTGTTTAGTTGCAGTGCAGGCTTAGTTGCCCCATGGCATGTGAGGTCTTAGTCCCCCGACCAGGGATTGAACGCACATCCCTTGCATTGAAAGGTAGATTCTTAAGTACTGGACCACAAGGGAAGTCTCCCGGGGTTACTTTTGAGAAAGTAATGATGATAGAATTAAATCTGTGCTTTTGTTTCCTCAGTGACGTGGCACAAAACTATTCTGTATCTTCCAAACGTATCTCCATAGATTCTAAATATCATCTGAGTAAACAGACATTTTTGTATTTACCCTGCTGAGTGAAGTTACTCAGTCATGTCCAACTCTTTGCGACCCCATGGACTGTAGCCTACCAGGCTCCTCTGTCCATGGGATTTTCCAGGCAAGAGTACTGGCGTGGGTTGCCATTTCCTTCTCCAGAGGATCTTCCCGACCCAGAGATCGAACCCAGGTCTCCCACATTTTAGGCAGACACTTTACCGTCTGAGCCACCAGGGAAATCCTATTTACCCCACTAAACAGATAGTATTCTCCCTGTGTTACCTTGGGAAGGTTAACTAACTTGTCCACCATAGTTACTGAGCAGTGGAGGAGGCAAGCTCTTGTTCCACAGGGCCCTGCTGCCTTGACTTGTATGTTGCATCTATTTAATTCCCAATGAGAGATAGTCCACAAAGGGAGAACACTCAGTTATTAACCTCAAGGAGAGGAGGGACCAGATGAGGTTACTAGGTGAACCTGAATAAGGCAGTTAAAAGGCAATATTAAAAAGCTCCAGTGTGAAGGGAACCTTTGAAATACTGCAGGCACCCAGACAAGAGGAGAGAAAGAAGCTTGACTGTCTAAGAGCACAGGCTTCCCAAAGCTTAGAGAGTTGAGGAAGGCCAAGAAGCACAGAAAAGGTATGGGCAAGAGGGCAAAGGAAAGGTCTGTACAAGGGAGCATCCTTGCAAGGCCTGCAGAGGGACCCAGCCTGAGACACTTAAGGACAGAGGGAAGACTAGTATGGCAATTATTGTAGGCTGTGTGGAGATGAGTGGGTGGAGGCCCAGGGACAGTGGGCTGTGGAAGGCTGGCTGAGGAGTTTGGATTTGACCTTGAGGCAGAGCCAGGTCACAGAAAATGATGAGGAAGGAATCAGTTGTTTGCCAAAGAAGTATCTGAGGCAGGTTGGACTGTTGAGTTTTCTTTGAAAGCAGAATTGATCTGTAGGCAGTTACTTCCTCTACAGCATGGTGGTGCTGGACCAGACAGCCTCTGTTGGTCAGCCCTGGTAACTAGGAGCTCTTACCTTATGTCTACCCTGTTGTAATTTTCATAAAGCCATTCTGTTCCCTTAAAAAATTTTTTTTGGAAGATGTCTTGGGTTATGTAATCAGATATCCTTTCTAGGGTCTTTGGTTATAAGGGAACATAAGCCATCTGACCTACTTTTTATGGGACATGACTGCCAGTTCCTATATTTTGGCCAGAACCTCATGTCTCATGGAGCACAGTTCCCTTAGGCTGAAGTGAATGAGCATTAGATTTGGAAGACCTAGGAGATATAAATGTTCAAAGACCACCTCTTTGAATACACACTGAAATATTTATGGATGAAATGATAGACCATCTGGGAAGTGAAACCAGATGGACTACAACCTGATCATTGTTGAAGCTGGCTGATGGTATGCAAAGTTTCACTGGAGTGAATATTTGATAGAAGTAGTTAATCTACAATTGTGCATTCATTTCAGCAAAGTATCAGTTATATCCATCCTTTTTAAGATTCTTTCCCCATATAGATCATTACAGACCTGTGCCTTCAGCATTAGCAGGTGAATTCTTTACCACTGAGCCACCAGGGAAGCCTCATACACTGTCGTATGTATATGTTCATTCCAATCTTCTAATTTATCCCTCTCCCCACATTCCATCTTGGTAACCATAAGTTTGTTTTTTACATCTGTAACTCTATTTCTGTTTTGTAGATAAGTACACTTGTACCTGGGCTTTCTGGTGGCTCAGACAGTAAAGAATCCGCCTGCAATGATGGAGACTCTGGTTCAGTCCCTGAGTCAGGAAGATCTCCTGGAGAAGGGAATGGCTACCCACCCCAGTATTCTTGCCTGGAGAATTCCAAGGACAGAGAAGTCTGGCAGGCTACAGTCCATGGGGTCGCAAAGAACCAGACATGACTGAGCGACTAACACTTTCACCTTCACTTCACACTTGTATCATATTTTTTAGATTCCATATATAATGGTATCATATCTTTTTCTCTGTCTGACTCATTTCATTTAGCATGACAATCTATAGGTCTAGCCATATTGCTGCAATTGCCATTAATTCAATCTTTTCCATGGCTGAATAATGGAATACATTGTATATATGTACCAAATCTGCCTTATCCATTTCTCTGTTGATGGACATTTGGACTGCTTCCATGTCCTGGCTATTGCAATGACACTGGGGTCCATGTATCTTTTAGAATTATGGTTTTCTCCAGATATATGCCCAGGAGTGGGATTGCTGGATCATATGGTGAGTCTATTATTAGTTTTATAAGGAACTTCCATACTGTTCTCCATAGTTCTCCTGACTACTTTTGTTTGCTTAAAATTTTTCCATCATAAAAAGTTAAAGAAGAAGCACACATACATCTTTGTTTCAGGCTGCAAAGTCTAGGAAACCAAACCATTGAGTATCCACAAAGCAGGATGCCAAAGCAATCTTGAGGTGTGGGAAAGTCAAGTTGATACAACAAGATCATTTACTGTACATGGGAGAGTCTCTCTGAGGACTCTGGCCTTGGGTGACTTGTTGACAACAATCTCTCCATTTATAGAGATCTGTTATTTTCCTGCCTGCTTGAAGACTCCGCCTTCCACTTCTTTCCTTTCTGTTTCTTTGTTTGCAAGTTAACTTTCTCCCATGGGCAGAGAGAACTGCTTTTTCAAGAGCCATAAAGGGACAACAGAGCCCTCCAAAGCAGTGGTTTTCCTTTTTTTAAAAAACCACAACTCAGAGTAAGAACTATACTCTTTGTCATCGCATACAAACACAAGTGACACTCGGTGGGATGTGAAAGTGAAACTGTTAGTCGCTGAGTCTATCTGACTCTTTGTGACTCCATGGATTGTAACCCGCCAGGCTCCGCTGTCCATGGAATACTCCAGGCAAGAGTACTGGAGCAGGTTGCCATTCCCTTCCCCAAGGGATCTTCCCGACCCAGGGATTGAATCCAAATCTCCTGCATTGCGGGCAGTCTCCTGCATTGAGGGCAGATTCTTTACCATCTGAGCCACTCAGTGGGATACATTCTGATATTTTTTGTTCAGCTCTATTCTAGTCAGTTCTATTCATATATTGTGAAAGGCTGTTGTGATCCACCAAATTGATTTCAGGATCACTAACGTGTTGCAGTCTGCAATGTTAAAAAATGGTTAATGAAAAGATACAGTGTGCAGGAAACTTAACATTTAAAACATCTGGCCTGGGGTTGAAGTCATAGACAGCTGGATTTCATTTGCATCTGACAGTGGAAAAGGCCTCCACACTTCTTTAAGTGGGCGGAAGGTCAGATCTATTATGCTTGCCAAGGATTGACTAAAGTATTAAATTTCAGCAGATGTGTTAATTGATGTACCCATCAACAGCAAGTGATCATAGCTGTACATAGGCTTAAAATTGTTTTTGGTGGAACTGGGCTTAGCCACGTGCTGTTTTATAATGGTAAAAAGCGGGTAGCCCTGTCTTCACACCCCACAATGGCTATTCCTTGGAGGGGACACCTGACAATGGTGTAAAGCTGTGCATGTCCTTTTGAACCAGAGGGACCTGAAGTTGAACCTCACCAACTACTAACCATGTGACTTTAGACACATCAGTTAACTTCTCTGAATCTCAGTTTTTTTTTTAATCAGAACAGAGATGGTTCTGCATTAAAGAAGATAATATATTTAATGATAAGATAATATCATTAAATATTTTTAGTATTAAATATCATTAAATATATCATTCAAGAGACACCAGCAGGGATGGTGTCTCTCTCATTAAGGAGGTTGGTCAATGTCAACACACAAGACCTGGTGCAAACCAGGCACTGAATATCATTAAATAAATAAATAAGATAATATCATTAAATAAGATAATGTGTAGCATCTTGGAGAAGGAAATGGAAACCCATTCCAGTATTCTTGCTTGGGAAATCCCATGGACAGAGGAGCCTGGCAGACTACAGGCCATAGCATTCCAAGAGTTGGACACACTTAGCGACTAAGCCACTACCACCATAGCGTCCGGCCCAGAACCTCACATGAGAACAGATCATCAACTGACATCATTGCCCACTTCATCTCCCAGCACAGAGGCCATGGGAGGTTTCCTCTGAAGGCTTCTCAATCTAGTGGCCTGTATGGCAGATGCTTGCTGCAGAGGAATGAAAAGCAGAACCCCCAAACAGAGAGAAGCCTGCAGTGCCAACTAGCCAAGAGAGAAGCTGCATTTTGAGGCAAAGTGATGTGGGGACATAATTTACCAGCTTTAGGTCTCCAGTTCCTCAATCATGAAGTGAAGGTGGGGGAATGCCATGTTCTTCCAGAACTCCTGGCTTATGTTTCTTAAAGACATTTAGCTTCCTGGGCACCAAGTAATGCTCAGAATAAATCATAGTCATCCCAACCCAATGTCCATCAGTTCACTGGGCCCTTTCAAGTCTGCTTCCTCAGTCTCTCTCCAAGCCATCTCATCTTCTCCTCCTCCGACACCACCTCCATATTTGTTCACTGGACTCCTGGCTTCTATTCTTGCTTGTTCTCCATCCAATCTCTGCAGTCATAGAAATAAAGTTTAACAATGCCAAAGTGACACAGAGACCACTAGGCAAAATTTCCAGTGACTTCTCTGTGGCCTCAGAACAGAGTACAAACTGATGTGTCTGTCTCCAAGACTCAACTTGACCTGGTCAGTGCAACTGCCCCAACCAGATGACTGCCACCAATTTAGGGACAGACACCAGCAGGGATGGTGTCTCTCTCATTATGGGGGTTGGTCAATGTCAACACACAAGACCTGGTGTAAACCAGGCACTGAAAGAACAACCGGTTCCTGAGTGTCCACTAAATCTTTTTCCATAAAATTATGGCCAGTGATCTATTTCATGGACAAAATAACTTCTATATCATATGGCAAATTGTCTCTTAAAGTCCCTATTGTATTTTCTCCTGGTTGTTTAAAGATTAAATGAATTGCCCTATAATTTCCAGTATTTTATATTTTAGAACAAGGATTTCAAGGTTTTGTTTTTGTTTGTTTTTTTTTTTAGAACAAATATAGTTTGGCTGCTTTTTCCATATTTCTCAAAATATTCCAAGTGCACACTGATATGTACTCATTACTTCTAAAGCCTGGTCTTACCCAGATGTAATGGCTGAAGATTTCCCTTAACACAAAGAATGCCATGCATTATGGTTTTCACTTCCATTTAATTAGATTAAATATTTGGCTAAGTGCTTTATGCTCTGATTAGAGGTGTCTATATATGAAGTGCTCCTTGAACAAAAGTTATGGGTAATCAAATGTAATTTAATTGAATCATGTTCCATAATTAAGGCAAAACCACTTCTCTTAAATAATTATCTTGAAGTGTTTGCAGTAGCAGGGTTAATAGATTTGCTTTTATTTCCTCTATGCTACTAGTGTTACCTGATGACAAAATTATGGTGACATGCTGCTCTACAGAAACTTCAGGTTCAGCCATTTAGGGTTCCAGGTCATGTGAGGACTGCCCAGCTGCCTTCTAAGAAGGTGTCAAAGAGCAGTAATCATTGGATCGAGTTCCCTCCTATGGTTTCTTCATAAAGTTGAGTTAGCATTCAAAACAGAACCCTCTGGAGCAAATATGTTCAGATTCCACAAGCATAGTCACAAACACTGGAAGAGACATCATTCACAGAGTTTTTAGAATAGGGATTACCAAACCACTACTGATTTAAGATGCCGCAGTCATTGGGGTGGCAGCTACAGGTGAGACCAATACAAGATTCAGTGTAGCTAAAGGAGTAGATAGTATATGTTAGTTAAGCATGTAACAGAAAAAGTCAGTTGACCGTGGCCACCATGATTAAATATTTGTAAGTAGGTGGTTATTTGTTTTGGTTCAGTCAGTCAAAAATATCATCTAAGCACTTGGATATTTTCTCTTTCCAGATTGCCATCTTTAGTACGACGGCTTCATCCTTGACTCATCATCTTGTCACTAGCTGCAGCTCCAGCCATGCATCAGCGCCCCAGGAGACAAAAAGAGAAGGGAGGCAGGTAAACCACGTATGTCTCTTTTCATCAAGAGGACACAAGGCTTTCCCACACTCTGTCCAGCAGACATCTGCCTAGATCTCACTGATGAACTGGGTTGCATTCTCCCCATACCCCTGCCACTTCACCACTGCAGGGAGGCTGGACAGTAGGGAACAGGACTTTCATGTTTGCCTTAGACTCACTCTTATCAAAATAAATATCCTCTTTTATTCCTACCTTTTAAAAAAAAAAACCTCAAATTTCATAATAATCCTTTATCCTGAAAGGCAATGTCTATCTAGATCATATAACCCATTTATAGCCATCATTTGAAAATAATGCCCTAGCTGCAATATAAAAATAAGAAATAAGAGGAAAATAATTTATGATACAATGTGTACATTTCAATGCATAATTGACTCGGTATGACTCCATCAGTAGACAAAATGTCAGAGTCAGACATTGCACCTGTTTCAAAG
This sequence comes from Ovis canadensis, assembly GCF_042477335.2. NCBI lineage: Eukaryota > Metazoa > Chordata > Mammalia > Artiodactyla > Bovidae > Ovis > Ovis canadensis. The sequence continues at coordinate 230,413,208 of NC_091245.1, forward strand.
GAATAGTTGAGAAGAAAAGAGAAAGAAGATCAGAAGATATTCCATAGAAAAAGTACAGGAAAATCCAGTGCAAGTTTAAGTAGTAACAAACCAGACTAGTCTGAACATAATTTAAAAAAGAGAGAAAGAGAGAGAGGGGGGAAACTTTAACTGTCCAGACAAATTACAGAATGTTAAAGTGGAGACAATGAAGACTAGGATATTCTCTCAAGCGAGCTGAGCATTATTGCTAAGTGCAGCATCAAAAATAACTCTTTCTTTATGACATGGTACATCCACTGGGGAAATACCACAAAAAAACCCTTCTCCTAGAGTGAAGACTTCATATCTCAAGATCTATGCTTAGCCTTGAGGACCTACAAAATTTGTTTCAAAAAGCACTCTAATAAAAGATATTCAAGGAAAAAAATCATAATAAAAGGGACTGTGCATGCCTGCTAAGTCGTTTTTAGTCATGTCCAACTCTTTGCGACCCTATGGACTGCAGCCCATCAGGCTCCTCTGTCCATGGGTTCTCCAGGCAAGAATAATGGAGTGGGTTACCATGTCCTCCTCCAGGGTATCTTCCAAACTCGGGTATCAAACCCAGGTGACCCATATTGCAGGCAGATTATTTACCACCTGATCCACCAGGGAAGCCCAAAAGGGACTGTGTAGTAAATCAACTATACCTCAAAAATAAATGAATAAATAAATAAATGAATACCTCTTCCAATAACTCCAATAAAAGGGGGAAAAAAAGGCTGTAGAGAAGGTGTTTGGCACAATTCCGGCAAGAGGATCAAAATAAGGGTGAAAAACAACAGGCAACCCCCAAATAAATATCATTATTCTCACAGCATAGATTTATCATTACATTAAACAAACAAGCAAAAATTTCAAATATGGGATGACAAACATGGAATCATTTTGAAAATGAGTCAAGTTATAAATTTAAGTCAGATTCCTGTGTCACGAATCTCACCGTGCTTAATAATCTTTGGTTTCTAAGTCTATTCACAGGGACTCACATTCCCTCTGTGACATAATCGCATGTGACAGTTACCAAGGCGTACTGATGTCGGGGTGTGGCGCTGTCAACTCAAGTACAAAGAGCGACGCCCAGCAGTGATGTAATCTTCTGTAATAGTGAACAGCTCCTGTGAATTTCAAAACATAGTAAAAACAGAATAAAGCATAGCACAATCATTCCTCACTTTATGCAATAGCTGCACTCCTGGAAAATGTCAGTGTTCATTAAAGCTACAGAACAGATACTTTGTATGTGAAATGGAGTTAGACTCTTGGTCACAGAGAACAGTTTTCTCATCTATATGAATTTCCAGTGGGCAATAGAAGGATATTCGGGGCTGGCCTTTATGCCAGGGAATTCCCATTGCAGGGTATCCATCACGCCCACCCCCACTCTCTGGTACTTGCTTCAGTGGTTCAGACATTTACATACACACTTCTAATACACATTTTCTTAACTTTCCTGGAGAACCACTAGCTTAAGTGAAGCATGGTCCATATTGGGTTTCACACAATGGCCCCAAGGAACAAAATCAGGGTTCTGTAGGCAAGCAGGAAGGGGGACAGATACTGGGCAGCAGGTAATGATGTTTGTGCCATAGGGAGGGAGCTCAAGCAGGTCCCTTTTGAAACCCCTCATCTTACAGGAGGAGAAAGTGGAGGGATGAACATCCACAAGAAAGTCAGAGATGGTGATGGGAGGCCCTGATGTGGGTGTGAGATCTCAATCTCACCAGCACCAGAGCCCTGCCTGATGAGAAACCACCTCCATCAGAGGCCCCCATGGATCTTGGACTGCCCAACAAACCCAGAAAAGGAATTTTTTTTTAAATGTTTTATGATTTTTCCAGTAGTCATGTATGGATGTGCGAGTTGGACTGTGAAGAAAGTTGAGTGCCGAAGGATTGATGCTTTTGAACTGTGGTGTTGGAGAAGACTCTTGAGAGTCCCTTGGACTGCAAGGAGAGCCAACCAGTCCATTCTAAAGAGATCAGTCCTGGGTGTTCACTGGAAGAACTGATGCTAAAGCTGAAACTCCAGCACTTTGGCAGCCTCATGCGAAGAGTTGACTCATTGGAAGACTTGGATGCTGGGAGGGATTGAGGGCAGGAGGAGAAGGGGACGACAGATGATGAGATGGCTGGATGGCATCACCGACTCGATGGACATGAGTTTGAGTGAACTCCAAGAGTTGGTGATGGACATGAAGGCCTGGTGTGCTGCGATTCATGGGTCGTAAAGAGTTGAACATGACTGAGTGACTGAACTGAACTGAACTGATTAATTAATTAATTAATTTTTAAATTGCACTAAGTCTTTGTTGCTGTGCAAGGGCTTTCTCTAGTTGCAGTGAGCAAGAGGTACATAGGCTTTACATTGCACTGGCTTCTCTTGTTGTGGAGCACAGGCTCTAGGTATGTGGGCTTCAGCAGTTGCTGCACTTGGGCTCAGTTATTGTGGCTCCCGGGCTTTGTTGCTCCTGAGCATGCGGAATCATCCCAAACCAGGGACCAAACCCATGTCCCCTGCATTGGCAGGCAGATTCTTATCCATTGTACCACCAGAGAAGTCCCAGAAAAGGAACTTCTACCCAGGGTACAACTGCCACACATCAGCTGCCAGGCCCCACCTACAAACCATTTGTAAGCAGACTAATCTGGAAAAGCAGAACTCAAGAAAAATCTCAAATTGTTTCCCTTTCTAGGCTTGTGGGATTTGACCAGGAAGCCACACAATTGCTGCTAGAATTTATCTCACCTAATCCATCCTGGACACATAGGGACAGCCTCTCCACATGGAGAAAAACCACTGGACATATTTAAAATATATTTTTAAGACAGAAGAGGTGCCTGTCTTGAGGAATCAAGGTTACACTATTTCCTTAGTAAATTTCCTTAGTATTAAAGTATTAATACTTCAAGCCATTGAAAGCTAAAAATTGAAAGTCGCTCAATTGTGTCTGACTCTTTGCAACTCCATGGACAGTAGTCCACCAGGCTCTTCTGTCCATGAAATTCTCTAAGCAAGAATACTGGAGTAGGTAGGCATTCCCTTCTCCAGGGGATCTTGGAGAATCAGTCATCGAACTTGGAGACCTAGTCATTGAGCCTAGGTCTCTTGCATTGCAGTTGGATTCTTTACTGTCTGAGCCACCAGGGAAGACCACTTCCTGTCATTAGGAAGTCATTGCATGTATGCTATGCATGCTAAGTCGCTTCAGTTGTGTCCAACTCTGTGTGATCCTATGGATAGCAGCCCACCAGGCTCTAGGCAAGAATACTGGAGTGGGTTGCCATGTCCTTCTCCATTAGGAAGCCATAAACCACCTCTGATTATAGCCTCAGAGAGTCAGTGGCACGTTGAACCCAAGACAGGACAGAAAGCAGATAAGAAAACAGCAGGAGTTGGGGCAGGAAGATTGCTTATGGATAAAAGACACAACCACTGCATTTGGAAATGCTGTGGACACTGCTGATGCTGTTAGGGCAAGAAGACAAATGAGGCATTTTCCCACAGTTGAATAGAGACAAAAATGACACAGAGAAGAAGGAAGCCATGATGACCCAATTCAGAATATTTAAATGTATGGAAGAAACTTCCAGAATGAGCAAGTGACAGAAGCAGTAATTAAATCTGAATGGAAAGTTACTGTTCTTTTACTTTGCTTTCTCTTCAAATTTGCATGGAATGCGCTACTTATAAACTCAGAAAATCACAAATTACAAAAAGCATGCAATTTAGACAAGAATATCTGTCTAGCAGTCCGATTTCCTTCGTTTTTTGGAAGAGAAATCATTAAAGAGCTAAGGGGGGAAATCCCAGGCTGAAAGCTGGAAACCATCAGAAAAGATAGTTTCAACCATTGGTGAACAATTCCTGGAAGAGCCATGTCTTCCTGTTGTTTGCTTTCAGCTTTCCCCCACATCTGGGGAAAGCGGAACCAGTTTTGTTGTCTGTAGTCCTTCTGAGCAGGCTTATTTCATGGATCAGGGCTTCCAAGCAGAAGAGACCCAACCTTGCATTGTTTAATTCTAGACCATCTTGCATAAACATCTAGGACCTGGGGTGGGGGGCTGTGAGCTCTCCTAGCTAAGGGGGAAATTGTAAGAGAGTAATGCCGAGACGTCTGTGACTTTTATGCAGTGGGGGCTCTAGGCCTCCCACCCCAGGGAAGCTCTGGCTTCAGTGATTGGTCATCAGGTATTCAACCTTCCCTGGTGGCTCAGATGGTAAAAAATCCACCTGCAATGCAGGAGAACTGGGTTCGATCCCTGGGTTGGGAAGATCTCATGCGGAAGGGCATGGCAATCCTCTCCAGTATTCTTGCCTAGATAATCCGCATGGATAGAGGAGCCTGGTGGACTGCAGTCCATGGGGTTGCAAAGAGTTGGATATGACTGAGTGACTAAGGACAGCATCAGGTATTCAGGTCTCAAGATGGGGCCTCAGTGCAACTCTCACCACAGGAAAAAGAGCTGGAATCATTGACTCTGTCAAAGTGTAAGAAAAAAAGAGTCCCTTACCGCATGGACTGGTCCACAGTTTTCTTTTAAGGAGAATTAGTGAAATATTTAATTTTCTCACGGCTATCAATGAAACCAGCATAATCACCTAAGTACTCCCTTGCAGCATGCCAGTGGCCTTTGCCTTAAGGCTTGTTGCCCCTGAGAGGAAGCAGAGACACTGATAAGTATACTTTTAGAAAGATTTACTTATTTGGCTGTGCTGGGTCTTGGCAGTGGCACACAGGATCTTCACTTGTCACATGTGGGAAACAGTTCCCTGCTTGGGATTGAACGTGGGTCTCCTGCATTGGGAGTGTGGAGTCTTAGCCACTAGTCCACCCAGGAAGTCCTAGCACTGATATTTTTAAGTGAATAACATGGACTGTCTTTTTTTTATATATATATCTGGATATGAAATGCATCAATCATGTGGCTAACAACTGATTAGAATTCCAGTCTTTTTCTTCAGCGTAATAAGCCTTAGATATATTTTAACACTGTTGAAAATGCCAGCATGTTGCAAACTCAGAAAGAGTCATTATTGTGACCTCAGCCTTAATGCTGGTTTGGTCAGGTATAAAGTTCTGTTCATAACTGCTGAATGGGTAACCAGAATGTGGTGTCTAGCAACAAAAAGAAATGAAGTACTGATACATGCTACCGTATTGGTTAAGCCTTGAAAACACACTATGTGAAAGAAACCATTCACAAAGGACCACATATTGTATGATTCTCTTATTGGAAATGCAAGGCAAGTCTATAAAGACAGAAAGTAGGTTACTAGTTGCCTAGGGGTGAAGCTAGGGAATAATGACTAAGGATATGGATTATCTCTTTAGGCTGATGAAATGTTCTAAAATTGATTGTGGTGATAGGTGTATAACTGTGTGAAAATGTTAAAAGCACTGAATTGTACTTTTAAATGGTTATGTGGTACATAAATTGTATTTTACTCTTTTCTAGGCATGTGCTTGTATTTAGCATTCTGGCTCGAAGATTCCTGGCTTCCTCCTTCTGCTTTTGAGGCCTCACTTTTGTTGTCCTGTTTGGAATCTCTTTCTCTCTCTTTAAAAAAAAAAAAAAATTGAACTCAGCTTTTCATTTGACTCTCAGCTCTGCTCACTGCTTAATTTTGGCAAGTCTGCAATCTTGGGTGAGAAATCCTTCTTCCTGCTCCAGCTCCCTACCCCTATCCCTCCTGCTGCTGCTGCTGCTAAGTCGCTTCAGTCGTGTCCGACTCTGTGCGACTCCATAGATGGCAGCCCACCAGGCTCCCCTGTCCCTGGGATTCTCCAGGCAAGAACACTGGAGTGGGTTGCCATTTCCTTCTCCAGTGCAGGAAAGTGAAAAGTGAAAGTGAAGTCGCTCAGTCTTGTCCAACTCCTAGCGACACCATGGATTGCAGCCTACCAGGCTCCTCCGTCCATGGGATTTTCCAGGCAAGAGTACTGGGGTACCATCCCCTTCTCCGACCCCTACCCCTACCCCAGTGTCAAAGGCAGCCTTCCCCATGATCTTGCATAACAGATGGAGAATTCAGAGAGAAAGGCTTGCAACTCACCTCCTTAGTGGACAAAGGAACCGAGATATTTGCCCTCACCACCACCATCCTCTGGAGAATACTGTGTTTTCCAAAGCAACTTTCCCACTCACTCCTGTACTTGCTTTTCACAGTAATCCTCTGAAGTGACCAGGGTGAGAATTATCATCGTTGCATTACAGATGAGGAAAGAGCTAATTTGCTTCCCAGCCACATACTGGATCACACAACTCAGATCTTCTAATTGTAGCTTTATTATTCTTTCCACCCAACATGAAATTCTTTCAGGTGAATCCTTTACTCTAAATACATTTATTTCTTTCATCGCTGCTCTTCCTGCATATTTATTGAACAATTACTGCAGACAAATTGAGAAAAAAGTTCCCAGTCCTATAGACTATTAGAGAATGTAGACATGCCTACCTCCTTGTTGTTCATTTGTTTAGTTGTGTATGACTCTTTGTGACCCCATGGACTGCAGCATGCCAGGCTTCCCTGTCTTTGCTCAAATAAAATCTCCACTCCATAATAGCCTCATGCCTACTATCCCCCACTACTTCCTACACATCTACCATGACTTTTGTCTCCTCTCCACCAGGTCAATGACAATCTAACCTTGAACGCTCCTCCCTAAGATAACATAGCTTCCTAATAATACAGAATCTCTAGGGATTTTTCTCTGGTTTCCTTTGGTGATATATATGGGTTTTAAAAGGAGGTACCCATGAACAGTGTGCACATTAGGAAATGCTGTGGAAAAGGGGAAATATATTATCTTCTGAGTCTAAAAGGGCTCAGAACAGAGATGTGCAGATTCATCTTAAAGACACTGCCTGGCTCCCGGACTGCAGATACCCTGATCAAATGTAATAAATTCTCTAAAGAAAGAAAGCATCATTAAGAGGGGATTGGTTGGCCATGGAGATTAGAATAAGGACAGTCCCTGAAGCAACTGTTAGTGCTGCCCACTCAAACACCATCCAGTGAGAAGAGTGCCTAGCCAGGGTGCAGGACAGAAATGACTATTGTAGAACTGGTCCAGTGAGTCACTCGTATCTGCTGGGACCAAGCCTTCAACTCAGGTAACTCCCAGCCCTTGCTCTGAAGCCATGCTGACCAAGTAACCACCATCACTTTGCTGACAAAATTCCGTCTTGTCAAAGCTATGGTTTTTCCAGTGATCATATATGGATTTGAGAGTTGGACCATAAAGAAGGCCAAAGAAATGATTCTTTCCAACTGTGGTGCTGGAGAAGACTCTTGAGATTTCCTTGGACAAGTGAGGAGATCAAACCCATCAGTCCTAAAGGAAATCAACCCTGAATATTCACTGGAAGGACTGATGCTGAATCTGAAGCTCCAATACTTTGTCCGCCTGATGTGAAGAGCCAAGTCATTTGGAAAGACCCTGATGCTGGAAAAGATTGAAGGAAGGAGGAGAAGGGAATGACAGAAGATGAGATGGTTGAATGGCATCACCAACTCAATGGGCATGAGTCTGAGCAAACTCTGGGCATAGTGAAGGGCAGGGAGGCCTGGCATGCTGCAGTCCATGGGGTCACAAAGAATAGGACAAGACCGAGTAACTGAACAATAACAACACATTGACTTCTCTTGCTTCTGGGGAACAACAGCTGCTTGAGCTGACATGCACATTGGACCACTATAGAGTTCTACTTCTCACTGGAAATTACTAACTGAACATGTACATCAGCTTCTGTGAACATGAGTCAAACTTCAGTCAAATCTGGGACCCTCCCAAGACTGAAGGTCTGACCCCTTGAGGCTGAAGTCAGGGCCTTGGGTCACTGTAAATCACTGCAAATCATGGAAAATGACACCTATGGGGCTGAGTGACACACCCACTTCCTTCAAATGCTTAAACCTAACAGCAAATGCTGGTTGGTTGATTCACTATCCTAGCGGGGAGACTTGGAGGAAGATCAGGTTTTACCTTTGCCTGCCAGAGCCTAAGCACCCTGTAATTTTAGCTGTCGTTGTTGTTGCCACTGTTTCATAAAACAGAATGACCAAGGCCATGACATTTGACAAGGGAAACCTAAGGACGATCATTTGAACAAACACATTTAGTCACAATCGTTATTTGGTGGGAAATGTCTTTGCTCAGTATTTGATGTTATTTTCTTTCTTTTTTATGATTTTTTTTGATGTATGCCATTTTTAATGTCTTTATTGAATTTGTTGCAGTATAACTTCTGTTGTTTATGTTCTGTTTTTTTTTGGCCACAAGGCATGTGGGAACATAACTCCCAAGTGAGGGATTGAACCAGTACTCCCTGCATTGGAAGGTGATGTCTTAACTACTGGACCACCAGGGATGTTCCTGATGTTATTTTCAAAAGCTAGCCTTACTCATCTATTTTAATTCTTTTAAAAAAATTTATTTGGCTGCACTGGGTCTTCCTTTCTGCTCAAGGACTTTCTCTAGTTGTGGTGAGTGGGTGCTTCTCTCTCGTTGAAATGGCTTCTCTTGTTGTGGAGCACGTGCTCTAGAGTGTGGGCTCAATAATTGTGGTGCATGGGCTTAGTTGCCATCAGGCATGTGGGATCTTTCCAGACAAGGGATTGAACCTATGTCCCTGGCATTGGCAGGCAGATTCTCAACCACTAGACTACCAGGGAAGTCCTACTGAATCCAGCTCCAATTCTGCAACTTCAACAAGAAGCTGTCTGCAGAGATGGAGCTGTCCACTGAAGTCCCTGTTTCATTGTCATATGGCTTAACTGTGCAGGGGTAGGATAAAGGTGTTCTGTTTTTATGTGAGGGTTTTTGTCACTATTTATATAAATTTTATGACTTATGTGAACTTGTATGTTTTATAGAAGTTCACTGAAACTATGGAGCCTCATTTATTCAAAGAAGAAATATCTACCTGAGTCCATGGAGACTGCTGTAGGTCACCTTGAACAATAAATTGGCCTTTTGAGGAGAGGACTCTATGCAAATGCATAAAGCTATACACTTGTGGCTAGAATTAATGATAGCTAATGAGTAACTTGCATTAAGATCTCTTCTCAGAATCATACAAGGGTATCTGTTTTTAGGCACAAAATTGGAATGAGCTGTGAAGATTAAAGAAAGTTCAGAATTGTCTACACTACATACTGTGTTCTAGGAGGGAAAAATTAGGATCAGGTTGAGTTAAATTACCTTAATTCTATTATCCAGACTATGTTCATTGGTAGACTCTTCCTTCCAATTGTAGACTAATTGAATATAAATTCCATTAAAAGACATTGGATTCATTTTTCATTTGAATGAAAGGAGCTCAATTTCCTACAAATCTGACTGCAGAGAATATCTAATACACCACTCAAAATGCTTAGAATTTGCAATTGAAATCCCAGAGGATACCAAGTCTCAGGTAACAGGTACAGGCACCCATGTGCACATGCACGTTCACGCGCGTGCGCGCGCGCACACACACACACACAGACTCACACTCACATAATGAGTTAAAATTGTAAGGCTTTACATTATGAAATAAATTAGTTGTTAGGATCTTGTTATTTTCTTATTATCAATTACAAACCCTCTGAATAGGAAAGTCTAATTTAAGAGCTTCCTTCTTTCCTCCTAGCTACTGGCTTAAGCTTATGAAGGATGCACTAAGGAAATACAGTTTAAGGTATGATTGTTAGACTTCAAACAACTGGAAGACACATAAAAGGGAGGATTAAAAAAACACATGCTAGGTCTTAGAGGGGTGGGATGTGGGGGTTGGGAGCCAGGATCAGAAGTGAGGGAATATATGTACACTTATGACTGATTCATGTTATACGGCAGAAAACAATACAATATTGTTAAGCAATTATCCTCCAATCAAAAAATAAATTAAAAGACATATTCTAATATTATCTAACTGACAGGGTATTAATGTGAAATCTAAAAAATACAACAAAATAGTGAATATAACAAAAACAAGCAGTCATAGATAGAACAAACTAGTGGTTACCAGTTGGGGTTGGGGAGTGGGAGGTACCAACTACTGGGTATAGGATAGGCTCAGGGATGTACTGTACAACACAGAGAATATAGCCATACTCAAAATTACAATTTATAATAATTGTGAATGGAGTGTAACCTTTGCAAGTTGCATAAAAAACTAAAAAAAATTCTTAATATAAAAGTCAAAAGATTGACGTTTTCACTGGGAGAATATCTGAAGAGGTAAAATCTTAGTATAAATATTGGTAAACTTAAAATTTACATTGACATCAAATCCTAGTGGGTAACACTATCACTTGCCACTCCGTGTCATTTAACTTTCTTTTTTAATGTAAGATTTATGTTATAACAAAAGAAAAAAATAAATATTGTTCTTTCATTCACCCATGAAGCCTAAAGCTGTGTCTCTTCTTTGAACATTTGTCACCAAAGTGTCTGAGTTGGACGTACAATTATCTAATGCTCTTTCCATATAAAGTCCTCCTAGGTCCCTTCCACTCAAACAGATGAAAGAGTTTCTATGTACATTGCTAGCTGGGACCCCACAGTCCTGTTCTTTGTTTTGCTTCTGAGTGAGTCATGCAAATCAGGATACTTGGGGTGAAGAATCTCTAGATGCCATAGACAGCAACTGAGTAGAGTTGCAGACTCCAGCTTGGATGATAATACATAAGTCTGGACTGTTTCACCCACTGTCTTGTTGCTAATCCACAGGGAGGCTAGACTTCTAACCTGGGAGTTGAGGAACAACTTCTGGTCCAAGTCCACAGTGTTCCTCTGCACCATCCTGACCCCTACACCATTTGCCCCAAACCTGGTAGGCCTTGAACTCCTGGGTGATCAGGGTTTCTCCAGCCTGAACCTTCACTTCCATTGCTTCTTGGCCCTCTTGGTCTTGTCCTTGACATCTCTGCCCTCCCTGCTCCTCTTTATTTCAGCCTTCACAAATAAGATCTTGGGAACCATGCTATCTGTTAAGATTGGGAGAAAAGGGACTAGCCTGTTTTGGGCTCAGAAATACTGGACAGATGTTTCCTTCTTTCTTGCCTCCTCCCCAGGAAAGGAGGAGGGAGTGTTTGAAATTTTATTTGGACAAGTGAAAATAGTACAAAAGCTAGTGAGGATTTGGGGATGAACTCTTGGAGACTTCTTTTAATTAATTATTGCCTGTGCTGGGTTGCTGCATAAGCTTTCTCTGGCTGCAGAGAGTGGGGGTTACTCTCTAGTGGCTATGCTTGGGTTTCTCCTTGTGGTGGCTTCTCTTGTTGCAGAGCACAGGCTCTAGGGCACATGGGCTGAGCAGCTGTGGCACACAGGCTTAGCTGCCCCGCAGCATGAGGGATCTTCCTGGACCAGGGATCAAACCCATGTCCCCTGTATCGGCAGGCAGACTCTTACCACTGGACCACAGGGGAAGTCTCTTTGGAAACTTGGCAGAGGGTCATGGGAGATTGCTATTGGATGGGAGGTTTGGGGCAGTGTCTCTGGTAGGTGGCTCAGGTGTGAAGAAGCTGAGAACAGGCTCCTTAGGTCCTGGGCTCCAGAAATGAAGAGAGCTTCTTGATTTCCTTCCTAGAGGTTTCATCCATTTCCCAAGCCTGGATGAGGGGCAAGAATCCTGGGAAAATCCTGGTCCTGGGTCTTCCTGTGGGTTTTATTTTTCAGGATCCTGAGCAACTACTTGTAGTGTTAGAAAGAAGGAAATCCTAAGGTGTGCAGAAGAGGAAAAAATTTTTCTCCACCTCTTGGGGTCACTGGCTGAGACTGAAAATTAGACGGATGAATGCAGATTAACAGGGGAAATGCATATGCATTTATTAATATAAGTTTTATCAGATGTGGACTCTTTTATAAGGAAATAAAGACCCAAAGAAACAGCCAGACCTCTATTTTATGGTAGGTTTTGATGAAGAGTGGGCAGCCGTGTATATATGATTGATTAAGGAACATGAGGTAATGATAGTAAACTGAGCGGAATGTTAGCAAGGCAGACTGGTTAGGATTCTCCTTAGCATCCCTTCATCTTTGAAGATTAGGATGCTTTTTTCCTAGACATAAGGAGAGCACTTCTCATGTGAGGGTTTTATGACTTGTTTCAGGGAAGAAGGGTGACAAGGGTTGGGGGACAAGGTCAGGGTGACCTTCTTGCTTCTGCCATTTTCTCAAACACCTTCAGATTAAAATATTAACAAAAATGCCAAGGTACCATATTTTGCGGAGAAGGCAATGGCACCCCACTCCAGTACTCTTGCCTGGAAAATCCCATGGGTGGAGGAGCTTTGGGGTAGTGTGTGCTGAACCCTAGCAGCAGTAATGACTTCCACTTCCCAGCGGTCTGTAGGATTGTCAATTGTGTCTCTAAATCTCCTCACCTTTACCTGACTCCCAATGGAGTGATCTTCCAAACGAAGTACCGTCAGGTGTTCATTGCCCAGCATTGTCCTAAACCACTGTCCCCTCTCAAATGCCTGCATCATGCCTCTAATGTCAACCAAGTCTCTTCATCACCCATCTGGCATGCCACCTGTCCTACGAGTCCAGAACTTTGTAAGAACCATTTCTATCCCTCTTTAGCCACAGACAGAAGAAAAGTTGATATCAGATATGATATTCCTAAAGCCAACCCCAGCTGTTTGCAAGCTCCCCTAACTCCTGACCTCCTGAGGGGAGTTCGCATTGGACTTTTCGCTTTTATTCAGTGTGGAGCTTCCCTGGTGGTTCAGATGGTAAAGAATCTGCCTGCAATGCAGGAGAACCGGGTTTGATCCTTGGTCAGGAAGATCTTCTGGAGAAGGGAATGGCTAGCCACACCAGTATTCTTGCCTGGAAAATTCCATGGACAGAGGAGCCTTGTGGGCTACAGTCCATGGGGCCAGAGTCAGACATGACTGAGCAACTAACACTTCACCTTTTCAACAGGGGCCACAGGGGCTTCTGGGAAGTACTCTGTCAGCAGACCCCAAAGTCCCCTGCCACCACGGCCAAGGAAGGCTGCAGGGTAGGGCCTATTACTTCACTCCAGTTGTTCTCACTGATTCTTGGCTATTGCAGACTCCCCTACGAGGAATGCCTTCTGATCATACATCTGCTGGAAGCTTGAGCTCAAGTGTGCAGGGCCCATTTTGCACCCCTGAAGTTGTCAGAGCACACACGTGAGTCCTCTGGGGGCATTCAGTCATGACAGCTCCTCAGCCAGTCTTCACTTCACCAGGCAGACAAATTACTTTTATTTTAATAGCATTTATGCTTCAGTTCATTTCAATGTGATGTGTAACTGCTGAGCCACTGCAGAACTAATAGATACCGCATAACAACGTCCAAGCTTTCAAAGGGTTTAGCAGAAAAGTGCTTACAGACTCTTGAATGCTTCTCCAGCATTGCTGTTGCTAAGTCGCTTCAGTCGTGTCCTACTCTGTGCGACCCCATAGACAGCAGCCCACCAGGCTCCGCCGTCCCTGGGATTCCCCAGGCAAGAACACTGGAGTGGGTTGCCATTTCCTTCTCCAATGCATGAAAGTGAAAAGTGAAAGTGAAGTCGCTCAGTTGTGTCCAACTCCTAGCGACCCCATGGACTGTAGCCTACCAGGCTCCTCCATCCACGGGATTTTCCAGGCAAGAGTACTGGAGTGGGGTGCCATTGCCTTCTCCGTCTCCAGCATTAAGAGCATGTAAAGTGTTGAAACTATGATCATGGCATCATTCCCATCACTCATGGCAAATATATGGGGAAACAGTGGAAACAATGGCTGACTTTATTTTGGGGGGCTCTAAGATCACTGCAGATGGTGATTACAGCCATGAAATTAAAAGACGCTTACTCCTTGGAAGGAAAGCTATGACCGACCTAGACAGAATTTTAAAAAGCAGAGACATTACTTTGTCAACAAAGGTCTGTCTAGTCAAGGCTCTGGTTTTTCCAGTGATCATGTATGGGTGTAAGAGTTGGGACTATAAAGAAAGCTGAGCACCAAAGAATTGATGCTTTAGAACTGTGGTGTTGGAGAAGACTCTGAGAGTCCCTTGGACTGCAAGGAGATCCAACCAGTCCATTCTGAAGGAGATCAGCCCTGGGATTTCTTTGGAAGGACTGATGTTGAAGCTGAAACTTCAATACTTTGGCCACCTCATGCGAAGAGCTGACTCATTTAAAAAGACCCTGATGCTGGGAAAGATTGTAGGCAGGAGGAGAAGGGGACAACAGAGGATGAGATGGTCGATTGGCATCACTGACTCAATGGACATGAGTTTGGGTAAACTTCTGAAATTGGTGATGGATGGGGAGGCCTGGCGTGTTGTGGTTCATGGGGTTGCAAAGATTTGGACATGACTGAGCGACTGAACTGAACTATACTGAAAGGGTTGAAGGGAGCAGAGACAGAGAGCTGGGGAGTGGATGTTTGGAAATTCACTTTAGGTTCACTGGGTATTTGATCCCAGGCAAGCGATAAGGATTGCTTCCATCTCAAGTCCAGTGCAAGCGGCCTCAGGAGAGCTACATGGGGGTCTTTACAGTTGGGTCACAGCGATCTGGGGTCAACTCTGGCCTGAGAAGTGAATCTCATTGCTGAATGATAGGCTAGCCAACAGCATTGTTGGTATGCAAAAGGGGGTCAGGTTGGAATCGGACGTCACTTACAGACCCTGGAAAGGCTAAGAACACACATTACCTGTGTGCCAAGTGTAGGTCACAACACTAGAGAGAGCTGGCATGAGTCATCTTTAGTCCTATCCCAGAGATCCAGTGAGGGGCAAACAGAGCTGAGAGGAGACGAGGGTCTGGTTGCATTCCTAGGGCCAATTAACATCTTAGGTCAAGTACCAGCGGAAATGAGTTGAATTCACCCAGGGCAAGATAACTGCATGTTGAATAATCTATGCTTTCTTATGAGGGGGAACAAAGCTCTCTGAAGAACCCACAAAATATTCATGAAAGGAAGAATTGACTTTAAACCCCTGCCATATTCAAAAGCTTGGAGCCAGCAGATAACAGATCCAGTCAGCTCAGAACTTTCCTGTGACCCTAAGACCCTGAAGAGATCAGAAACTCTGGTGGGCTACACAGAGGAGGCAGAAACCATCAAGGCAGGAGCAAAGAAAAGAGAAGCACCATCTTTCCCTACATCGAGACTTTCTGTTGTCATCAGATCCTGGGCAGCCACCTGCCCAAGGAGAAAAATTCAACTTTAAATTACATTGGAGTTTCACCTTGTATATCAGTTTACATATGTTAAATACTGAATTTGAGACTGGGTTTGTGACTTGAGAGGTGGACAAAGAAGTTATAGGACCTGCCTGACTTTTTTTTAACACGGGCACAGAGAGAACTAGTGTCACCAGAGAAATCTATAGAGACACAGCAAGCAAAATGAGGATGCTCTATGACTGCCATCTAGAAGTCCCTTGTTTTTAATGTGCCAGTAACATGAAATGCCTTGCTTCATACAGTCAGCATGCATTTAATGAGTTACACCTGGCAATGGGGAGACAAAGATGGAAGAGCCAGGGTCCTTGATCCTGAGGAGCTCAGTCTTGTCAGTGGAGTGGACATCATCCCTACAATGAGATGTAGAGACTTGAGTCATCTCCAACTGTATTGTATTTACTAGGGCTACACACAAAGGCTGAGAAGGCTGAATCAAACAGGGAATCCAAGGAGGCTCACTCTCTCCAAAGCTCTAGTTCATGGCACCCTAACTGAGAAGGACGCATCTCAGGATATGGGGTTTGCCATTATTTCCATCCTTATCTCCATCATGCTTAAAAGGTGCTTGCTCCTTGGAAGAAAAGCTATGACAAACATAGACAGTGTATTAAAAAGCAGGGACATTACTTTGCCGACAAAGGTTCGTATAGTCAAAGATACAGTTTTTCCAGCAGTCATGTATTGACATGAGAGTTGGACTATAAAGAAAGCTGAGTGCCAAAGAATTGTTGCTTTTGAACTGTGGTGTTGGAGAAGACTCTTGAGAGTCCCTTGGACTACAAGGAAATCAAACCAGCCAATCTTAAGGGAAATCAACCTTGAATATTCATTAGAAGGACTGATGCTGAAGCTGAAGTGCCAATACTTCGGCCACTTGATGAGAAGAGCCAACTCTTTGGAAAAGACCCTGATGCTGGGAAAGATCGAAGGCACGAGGAGAAGGGGATGACAAAGGATGAGATGGTTGGATGGCATCACTGACTCAATGGACATGAGTTTAAGTAAGCTTTGGGAGATGGTGAAAGACAGGGAAACCTGGCGTGCTGCCATCCATGGGGTCACAAAGAGATGGACAAGACTGAGTGACTGAACAATAAGTGACAATAACTGACTGACGAAACATTATCTCCACCCTAGTAGGTATATAGTTTTATCCCCCTGTAGTTTTTATTTGTGTGTCCTGATGACTAATGACGTTAAACTTTTTTTTTTTGATTTGCTTTTTGGTCATTGGTTTATCTTCTTTTCTGAAGTATTTGCTAGCTGATAATATTTTAAACTGAAAAATTATGCTTTGAACAATATTCTCAAGATTGTTGATCACAGAAAAAGAGACAACTGAGAGTTCTCTTTTATTTTTTGTTATTTATTTATTTTTGCTGTGCTGCATGGCATGTGGGATCTTAGTTCCCTGACCGGGGATCAAACCCATGCCTCCTGCAGTGGAAGGAGGGAGTCCTAACCACTGGACCACCGGGGAAGTCCTTGGACTGCTCTTAAAGACCCAACTTTGCCATGCTGAAAATAGCACTACTTCATCATTTCAAGTTCCACTGGTTACCCCTGATGGTCCCTTCTATATGTCTACATTGAATTGGCTCACTTACTAATGAAATAATTTTTTATTAGTTTTGCAGGTGGATTGCATACCTGTTCTCTTCAAATGGGAAATTTTGCACAAGATGGAAGCTCTATGACCTGTTTGAACAAGTCTGCTTAACGTTCAGTGATTCTATAACCAGATTTTATTTTATTTTTATCTTTAGGGAGGATGAATATAGACGGGATGGAAGGAATTGAGGAAGGCAGGAAATGGTTAGAAAAACATCTCCTCAGTTTGAAATTGTCATTTTATGCTCTGGGGGCCTCCTGTTAGTTCTTGGCACTGATTTTGCTATAGGCTTGGGTGCAATTGCTCTTCACTAGGCTCTAGAGAAAACTAAACAGATGAGGGATCGAGGTTAGCTGAGAACTGGGACATGTGTGTTCAGCTCAGCTGCCTGCCAGTGAACACATGCCAAGCTGGGTCCCTGAAGAGTCTGGAGTAGGGAGCAGGAAAATTGAAAAACTATTAGGAAAATACAAGCAGCAAGATAGAAGAAAAGGAAGGGGCTTACCAAGAAGACTTATTAAGGGAGGAGAGTGTGAGCCATGCAAATGGTAGGAACTTGACTGTGTGGCTGAAGTAGGGCAAAATTGTTTTGCTAATGATGGATAACCAACCAAGGGTTGGCAAAATTATGTATTCCAAATAGTTACAGAGGGACATTACAGTGGGGAAGAAGAATGTTTATCACAATTTCATGTGACTAAATATAGGGCTAGGAAAATTAAGCCTCAGTTCAGTTCAGTTCAGTTGCTCAGTTGTGTCCGACTTTGCAACTCCATGAATCGCAGCACTCCAGGCCTCCCTGTCCATCACCAACTCCTGGAGTTCACTCAAACTCATGTCCATCGAGTCAGTGATGCCATCCAGCCATCTCATTCTCTGTCATCCCCTTCTCCTCCTGCCCCCAATCCCTCCCAGCATCAGAGTCTTTTCCAATGAGTCAACTCTTTACATGAGGTGGCCAAAGTATTGGAGTTTCAGCTTCAGCATCAGTTCTTCCAGTGAACACCCAGGGCTGATCTCCTTTAGAACGGACTGGTTGGATCTCCTTGCAGTCCAAGGGACTCTCAACAGTCTTCTCCAACACCACAGTTCAAAAGCATCAATTCTTCAGCACTCAGCTTTCTTCACAGTCCAACTCTCACATCCATACATGACCACTGGAAAAACCACAGCCTTGACTAGATGGACCTTTGTTGGCAAAGTCATGTCTCTGCTTTTGAATATGCTGCCTTGGTTGGTCATAACTTTCCTTCCAAGGAGTAAGCATCTTTTAATTTCATGGCTGCAGTCACTATCAGCAGTGATTTTGGAGCCCCCAAAAATAAAGTCTGACACTGTTTCCCTAGCTACTTTCCATGAAGTGATGGGACCAGATGCCATGATCTTTGTTGTCTGAATGTTGAGCTTGAAGCCAACTTTTTCACTCTCCTCTTTCACTTTCATCAAGAGGCTTTTTAGTTCCTCTTCATTTTCTGCCATAAGGGCGGTGTCATCAGCATATCTGAGGTTACTGATATTTCTCCTGGCAATCTTGATTCCAGCTTGTGCTTCTTCCAGCTCAGTGTTTCTCATGATGTACTCTGCATAGAAGTTAAATAAGCAGGGTGACAATATTCAGCCAAGAAAATGTAAAAGGAATATCGAGGGAGGAAGAAAAGAACTTTCCACCCTGGTTTGACTCTGGGCTAAACTTCCAAGAGCACAGTGGCCACAGCTCTGGAATTCAATACTCCAGGAGTTATGCAACTTCTCCTTGGGCCACTGGAGAGTGGATGTTTTTGACCTTTGCCCTGGGCTGTCCCTGGTGACTGAGCAGGGCTAGTGGATCTCTAGTGTTTTGGGAAGCCCAGCACTCAGAGCTTCCTTTAGTAAAACTGTTTGTGTTTGTGGGGCTACAAATCACGTCTCCTCACTTCCACCTCAAGCAGGGTGCATGTGTGTGACCCTACTTCTAGATCAGTTAGACTCCTGGTCACACTTATAGTAAGCTATTTGTCAGGAGGTATTCTTAGGGCTTCAAGTATATTAATTCATTTAATCCTCAGAACAACCCAATGAAGAAGGTATATTTTACAGATGAACAAACAGAGGGCAAGAGACTTCAGTGACTCACTCAGGATCACACAGGTAGGAAGACACAAAGTCAGATTTGAACTTGGGCAGTCTGGTTCTTGTTGGCTGCAGGACAGAAAGAGAGAGAGAGGTTGTTTTAGCTTTTACAGCCTCTAAAGTGGGAACAGGCAAGAAAAGAAGGGGTTGGGACATACTGAATGAGTCACCTATAATGCTTGCCAAATCTGGTCAGTTTTCTGTGTTATTAACTGCTTCCTCCTTCCTGTCGCGGCTTTGTACGTGATTCAAACTGTTCTCCAATGTCAGACTCAGTGCTTCACGAACCTTCATCTTTTAGAAGACTTGCAATTTCATTTTGCAATTGATTTCTTTGTAGTCTTCCTAGTCACAGATGTCATTGAAAATGGCAGATCCCTTTACAGTTTCTGACAGCTGATGAGAGTCTGACCTCAAGTCTTTGACTGATGGCTGATATGGATACTAGTGTGTTTGGAGAGGATGCTTGAGTGAGGGGTAATTTAAAGAAAAAGGCAGTGAAAGAGGGCTTTTTTTTTTTTTAAATTGTAAGATATTTGCTTTCCTACATAACCTGGTATCCCATGTTCTTGTATAATGAGTACTAGGATAATGAGAACTCCTTGAATATAGCACAAGGTAACCTAACCTTGAGCTTTCCAGGTGGCACTAGTAGTAAAGAACCCGCCTGCCAATGCAAGTGAGTTTGATCCCTAGGTCGGGAAGACCCCTGGAGAAGGAAATGGAAACCCACTCCAATACTCTTGCCTGGGAAATGCCATGGATTGAGAAGTCTGGCAGGCTGCAGTCCATGGAGCTGCAAAGAGACACAACTGAAGCGACTTAGCACGTATGCACACAGCCTAAAGCTTGATGCCCTCATCTGCCTTCAGGAGGTTATTCAAAGAATGTGGGTAACACTACCAGTGACGACAAGAAAAACCTGTATGTCCAAGTCCCGCTGAGATCTCAGGCTCATGCTTTCCTCCGCGTTCCGTTTCTGCTTTGTCCAGGCTGGGGCTAATGTCCATCAGAGTCCTTCAGTGTCAGCCACGGATTTGGCTCTTCCCAACCCAATGCTGCCACGTCAGAGAACCTGACTGCTCTTGCAGCCCCACTTCTGACTTCCCTGGGGACCCTCTGCCTTTTGATGCTGACAGGGGGTGTCTGTTGACTTGCTTGCGCTGCCTATCTAGTGAAGGAGCTTTCCTCCACTAATAATGTTTCACAACTCATAAAATCCTGAAATAGTGACATTACTCCCTTGGCCTCCTGCAACTCCCTGAAGATTCTGAAACAATTTCTCTCTGGGTTGATTTGGAAGATATTTGTGTGGGGTGGGGTCAGACAGTATCTTACTCTCTATTTAAAGATTATTAAAGTTAAAATCATGCCACATGCACCACACGTACACACACACACACACGTAAGTATGTGTGTTATGATGTGTGTGTACAGCATGATTTTAATGTTAATTATCTTTTACATATGTGTATATGACTTATATATTATATATACATATTTATATTGTGTATATATTATAAATTTATATAAATACATATATACATTGTTAACGTACATATATATGTTAAAGGGCTTCCCTGGTGGCTCAGCGGTAAAGAATCTGCCTGCAGTGCAGGAGATGCAGGAGACATGGGTTCGATCCCTAGGTGGGGAAGATCCCCTGGAGGTGGGGATGGCAACCCGCTCCAGTATTCTTGCCTGGAAAACCCCCTGGACAGAGGAGCCTGGTGGGCTATGGTCCATAGGGTCTCAAAGAGTCAGACATGACTGAAGCGACTGAGCATGCACGCACATATATATGTTAAAGATTTTATTTTACTCATTAATCAATGAAGGAACCAGATAGGCATTGTAATTCAAAGAAGAGATATTTATAGATCAGAAATATTGAAATGAACATGTAAATGGAAGCAAACTGATTTTTCCACAGGGGATAGGGAAATCAATTGAACCTCTACCAGACAGGGCAGAATTTGCACATCTGTGTAAACCATCTTGCATTACTATCAATTACTTACAACTGGAAAGGTTGTAAAATAGCTCAAAGGCAATGAAAGATTAGAATCAGATAACCCAAGGGCTGTCCTCTAGATAATATCTAGCTTTCCAGTAAAGCACAGTTCTTTTTCTACAACCTCTAACTGAAGCACCATTTATATTGGGATAGCCTTAAATGCCAGGGTTTCTGGGATTAATACTGGCGCCAACACTTCTTTTTCCCTTCTTTTGTTTCTCTCACGGTCATTTGGTCCTTATGGAAACAGGGCTCCTGGAGACCTGCCTTGGCCTGCCAGGGTTCCAACGAGAAATGCAGAGGTTAAGCTCCTCTGGGACCCTTCCCTTGCCATAATGACAAATGCTTCATTTCTATTGCTGTAATGGGCAGGGGTTGAGCGGTGGTGCCGTGGATGTTGAAGCTTGAAGACTGGTGGGGAGAAGCTGCAGCAAAGACAGGATAGGATCAAGTGGCAAACCGTCTTCTGAGCCACGCTAAGGATTTCAATCTTGACCTCAAAGGCAATGGAGAACAACCACAGTCTTCTGAAAGGGTCAGTGAAGTGATCAGGGCTGGACCTCCTTAGATAACTGAAGAGGGCATGAAAGACACACCACAGTAAGAAAACTGAAGATGTTTCAGGAGATAGCAGAGGGAAGGTGAAATGGAGAGATAGCATGTCTTGGCTTGTGGAATTTTCTTGAATAAATGACTTTTAGAGGAATTTCTACGCATCACAAAGATACACCTCTCACTCTTCTCCAGTTAAAATAAATAAATTTATATTTAAAAAATAAAATAAAATCTCTCCCGCTGTGTCTTGCTATCCCTTCCCATCTCCTTAGGGCTTTGTTTCTTACAGCAGCCTCAGCCTCTGATCTAGGAGAACACTCAGCCACCAACCTCTGTCAGCACTGACTCACTCATGTTTCCAATGCTTAACTGCTGGGAACCATCCATAAGGAGGGCCCAGCAGTGTTGATGGCATCTGGTGGAGGAGCAGCAGCCTTGTGGAGGGGTTGACTGAATGGCCAAGGCTTACCCAGTTGCCTGGCCCACGTTGGAAGCCAGGTGTCTGGGACTGTGCCTGCCCTTGCTGGGAACCACACCATCTCGCTTCCATTCTGGTCCCAAACCTCCTCTTTTATTAACAGAAGAATCAGAGGGGCTGGATGTTACATGGGAGAGTCATCATTTTCTCTCTCAATTCTAAAATTCTGGACAGCTTTTCTAATTTTACTTACAATTCCCCAGAGCCATTTAGCAGGTTTGTAGGTTGCATCCTAGCTTACTTATTTTAGGAAATGAAGTTTTGTATTTACGCTCAAGTTAGTCATCTGTTTTTATTCATAAGGTGTTGTCTCCCAAGGTGCAGAATCTGAAATGACTATCAGTATCTTAAATGAGATGAAGGTGGAGAATAGACTAAAACAGGAATAGTGGTTCTTTTTTGGTCATCTGGCCAAGCAGTAAGACAGAAATCGATTATAAGTAATAGTGACTTTTAATTCATTGAGCTGACTTTTCCCTTATGTTTTTGTTCAGTCGTTAGGTAGTGTCCAACTCTTTGCGATCCCACAGACTGAAGCACTTGAGGCTTCCCAGACCTTCACTAGCTCCCGGAGCTTGCTCATACTCATGTTCATTGAGTCAGTGATGCCATCCAACCATTTCATCCTCTGTCATCCCCTTCTCCTCCTGCCTTTAATCTTTCCCAGCATCAGGGTCTTTTCCAATGAGTTAGCTCTTCATGTTAGGTGTCTGAAGTATTCTCTTATTATCAAGATAAAACTCAAGTTGAAGATGGCTAGAGATAGGATAAATTTTAATTTGCAGAAGGGCCTTTTCAGCCATCACACAGATAAAAGATGGTTTCCCACCTAGTTCTCTGATTTATCTAGCTATTGATGTTATTAACTGAAATTAGAGATCCCCAGAAAGCCTCGAAAAGTGGCCTTTTAAAAAGTACATGTTATTGAGTGGGAGCGTCTTATACTCTTTCATATTCTCTGGGTTCCTGTTGAAACTTTCATAGTTAACACATGTGACAAGATAATGATACTAACTCCAGTGGTTTATGTGTTTCCTTTGGCCTTGCTTTGCTAGGAGAATTTTATTCTTCCATAGTGTGTGAGTAAAAGAATAAAAGTTTGGACATCTGGGAAGAAGGCCAAGAAATGTCGCCCAGAGAAAAACAAAAACCACGGGAATAAAAAGGATGACATTAACTAACTTCTGAGGAAATAGCACATTTAAGTGATGATGGGTAAGTGAGAAGCATTAGACCAGGGCAAGATTACAATTCAAAGTGAATTGTAAAGAGAAGCCTACTAGAAAGAGTTCCATGACCAAATACTTTCTGCAGATACTGAACTAAATCATGTTGAAACGCATATCATAGCACTTCTTGAACCATTAATATGTTAAAGTACATGATGTACTTCTAAGAGAAGCTATGATGTGTGGTATTTTCCAAATGTGTTTTATCACAGAATTTTTTTTTCTTGTAAAGAAATCTACTTTGGCAAACTCCATGCTTTACAGCATTGTTACAATAGCTGGGACATTGAAGCAACCTAAATGTCCATCAACAGAAGAAAGGATGAAGAGGATACGGTACATATATACAATATATGCAATGGAATATTACTCAACCACTAAAAGAAATGAAATGGAGTCATCTGAAGAAATGTGGATGGACTTGGAGACTGTCATAAAGAATAGCATGGCTTTTTAATTTCAACAAGGGATTCTAATTATCTGCTTATATATAGTTCTACAAAAAGATTTATTTCTATGAATAAGTTTATAAAAATTAATTTGCACAAATGAATTAAACATATCTCAGGATATGCTGTGATTACAGAGGAAAACAGAAGAAACAGGAGCAGGAAGAATTTTTCTCAGGCTTACTAGGCATTTCTTTACAGTTGAGGGTGCTATTTGCTCGGGCTGCCATGACAATGTATCATACACTGGGTGGCTTAAACAGCAGAAATTTATTTTCTCGTAGTTCTGGAAACTGCAAGTCCAAAGTCAAGGTATTAGCAGAATTGGCTTCTTCTGTCCCGTCTCCTTGGCTTGCAGGTGTCTTCCCCCTCCCTGTGTCTTCCTGTGGTCTTCCTTCTGTGCTTGTCTGTGTACTTTCTCCTCTTCTCATAAGGACATAGTTGTCCTGAAAAAGAGTAGCTGTGATGACTTCATTTTACCTTAATTATCTCTTTAAAACCTCATCTTGAAATACAGTCACCTGCTGGGGTTAGGATGAATTTTGAGAGGACTCAGTTCAGTTCCTAATGGTGTGTGCATGCATGCATGCTAAGTCGCTTCAGTCCTTCTCTGTGTGACCCTAGGGACTGAGCCCCACCAGGCTCCTCTGTTCATGGGGATTCTCCAGGCAAGAGAACTGGAGTGGGTTGCCATGCCCTCCTCCAGGGGATATTCCTGACCCAGGGATCGAAACTGCGTCTGTGTCTCTTGTACTGGCAGGCAGGTTCCTTACCACTAGTGCCACCTAGGAAGCCCTCAGTTCCTAACAGCGGGGTGCAAACATAAATTACCAAGAGCTCACTACATATTCTATCAAGACCATAACATTCTTTGCACTCTATCCCAATCATTCTTGAGCAGTCTTCTGAACCTAAGATGGTTTCCCCAAGAATGTTCCGACTGGAAGAAACCAGCCTCACAGCCAGAGATAGTCTCTTTGACCATCATATTTCCCAAGAAACTTAATACACATCACCTTGCTGGTTTGTGAGCTAATCTCTTGAAAGTTTGGCTGAGGTGCCTCAGTTTCCCTGGCCCTGATCACGCCTAACTGGATGGATAAAATATGGTTTTTAAACTAACAAAGCTATGGATGAGGTATTGCCCTGTGATGCTTCTACCTCTGGGGGTAGGGGGCGGGGGAGCAAGAGAAGGGAAGTCACCAACTGAAAGTCAGCTATGCAGCAGGGACTCTGGCTCACATGACCCGAATGGCATTGGACGCTTTACATCATTTTATGATCTCATGTATTGCCGGGAGCCAGCATGAGGAATTTCACCCGTGACAAGGTCATGCGGCAAGAGCTCTGATGGCAAGGATAATCAGATCTCAGGTTTTCCCCCTGGAATTTCCTGAGCATCCACCCCCCAAAAATAAGAATCTGCCGGCCTTTGTACTCTGCTTTTCCACTTTTCTGATATTCTCTGGAAAAAAGTCAACTCAGGGCTTTAGTCTTCTGCATTTGAAAGGGATGTTTCAGTTAAACCCCCTCTGATTGCTCTCTAGCTTGCCTAACAGGTTCCCCGGACCTCTTACAGCTTGTGAATTGCCTACAGCCCCCCAACTGCGAGAGGCACAAAGCTTAAAAGCATCTTAAAGATACAGAGCGTTTTCTAAAGAGTTAAAAATCATATTGGTGGCGGGTTTTCACTGTTGACTCAATGACTGCTGCCAGGCCTCCATATTCTTTATCTTTTAGGCACCTGGGAGGATGTTAATCAATGTAAACGGGATATGGAAAAAGATATATAATAGTTTTGATGTTAGCAACACTAGACTTTTGAGTTAATTACTTTTCTCTTTGTTATATATCACTGCACTCCTCTTGTGTCCTTGCTATGTAAGAATGTAACTTTATTTAGTGCTTTCTGAGAATGGCACCAGACTTTGGGAAGATCAACACAAATAAGTCTTCTGGTTGACAAACCCTTATCAGAAAAAAGGCTGTAAAATGTTACTTGGCCCTTTTTGGCCAGAAGATGATGTAAATCACCTAAGACTTGTGTATACAGTTAGGTATGCAGAGAGAAAAGCCTGGTTTTGATAAGAGTCTGGACTGCTAACGCTGCATAACTTTGTGTTACCCATTGATCTCCATGTTTATCAAAAGTATGAAAAGCCTTCTAAACAATAGAAAACGGAGCCAGTCACTGGACTGGTTTCCCCCGTGTCTCTCTCTCTCTCTCCTTTTCTCCCTTTCCCTCCCTCTCCTCTCCTCTTTAATTTCAGGCTGAATTCCCATCTGGGGCGCAGAGGCTCGCCAAGTCTATTTACTTGCCCTGGCTGTTAAGACCCGCGTGAAAGGGAGCCTAAGGCAAGGCACCCTTAGATATTCAAGTGAGCGCCGGTGGCCCAAAGTAGATGGTGCAAATTCCTTGTCTGGAATTTTATTGGTCTTCCGGGTAATCCAAGTTATTCAGCCCTCTTCGTCCACTTAATTTTCCTACTACACTATTTCTTTCTAATCGAATCTTACATTAATAAATAAATAAGTTTTTTCCTTGCCGACTCCGTCCACCCTTCGAATTCCCTGGATCCACTGAGGCTGGACCCCGGCAATGTATTGCTTATAACATCTGCTTGAGATAAAAGTACTATTATTCCATCTAGATTTTAGATGAAGAAACAAAATTCTAAAGAAGATATTTACTACGGTCATACAAATAGGGAATAATTTGAAGCTTCCTGAGCTCTTATTATAATTTGACATAGTTTCTATGCTCTCACTTGACTTTATAAGGGAACATAAACTGTTTTTCTACCTTCTTAGGTTCTGTACCTCAGTTCAGTCGTTCAGTTGTGACCGACTCTTTGCAACGCCGTGAATCGCAGCATGCTAGGCCTCCCTGTCTATCACCAACTCCTGGAGTTCATTCAAACTCACGTCCATCCAGTTGGTGATGCCATCCAGCCATCTCATCCTCTGTCGTCCCTTTTTCCTCCTGCCCCCAGTCCCTCCGAGCATCAGAGTCTTTTCCAATAGGTCAACTCTTCGCATGAGATGGCCAAAGTACTGGAATTTCAGTTTTAGCATCATTCCTTCCAAAGAACACTCAGGACTGATCGCCTCTAGAATGGACTCGTTGTATCTCCTTGCAGTCCAAGGGACTCTCAAGAGTCTTCTCCAACACCACACTTCAAAAGCATCAATTCTTCGGTGCTCAGCTTTCTTCACAGTCCAACTCTCACATGACTACTGGAAAAACCATAGCCTTGACTAGACAGACCTTTGTTGGCAAAGTAATGAATGTCTCTGCTTTTGAATGTGCTATCTAGGTTGGTCATAACTTTCCTTCCAAGGAGTAAGCATCTTTTAATTTCATGGCTGCAGTCACCATCTGCAGTGATTTTGGAGCCCAAAAAAATAAAGTCTGACACTGTGTCCACTGTTTCCCCATCTATTTGCCATGAAGTGATGGGACCAGATGCCATGAACTTCATTTTCTGAATGTTGAGTTTTAAGCCAACTTTTTCACTCTCCTCTTTCACTTTCATCAAGAGGCTTTTTAGTTCCTCCTCACTTTCTGCCATAAGGGTGGAGCATTTCTGAGGTTACTGATATTTTTCCTGGCAATCTTGATTCCAGCTTGTGCTTCTTCCAGCTCAGCGTTTCTCATGATGTACTCTGCATAGAAGTTAAATAAGCAGGGTGACAATATACAGCCTTGACACCTTTTCCTATTTGGAACCAGTCTGTTGTTCCATGTCCAGTTCTAACTGTTGCTTCCTGACCTGTGTATAGGTTTCCCAAGAGGCAGATCAGGTGGTCTTTTCCACAGTTTATTGTGATCCACACAGTCAAAGGCTTTGGCATAACCAATAAAGCAGAAATAGATGGTTTTCTGGAACTCTTGCCTTTGCCGACTAAGGTCCGTCTAGTCAAGGCTATGGTTTTTCCTGTGGTCATGTATGGATGTGAGAGTTGGACTGTGAAGAAAGCTGAGCACCGAAGAATTGATGCTTTTGAACTGTGGTGTTGGAGAAGACTCTTGAGAGTCCCTTGGACAGCAAGGAGATACAACCAGTCCATTCTGAAGGAGATCAGCCCTGGGTGTTCTTTGGAAGGAATGATGCTAAAGCTGAAGCTCCAGTACTTTGGCCACGTCATGTGAAGAGTTGACTCATTGGAAAAGACTTTGATGCTGGGAGGGATTGGGGCAGGAGGAGAAGGGGACGACTGAGGATAAGATGGCTGGATGGCATCACAGACTTGATGGACGTGAGTCTGAGTGAACTCCGGGAGTTGGTGACGGATGGGGAGGCCTGGCATGCTGCAATTCATGGGGTCGCAAAGAGTCGGACATGACTGAGAGACTAAACTGAACTGAACTAAACTGAACTTGCTTTTTCGGTGATCCAGCGGATGCTGGCAATTTGACCTCTGGTTCCTCTGCCTTTTCTAAAACCAGCTTG
The DNA here is from genome assembly GCF_042477335.2 of Ovis canadensis. Lineage (NCBI taxonomy): Eukaryota > Metazoa > Chordata > Mammalia > Artiodactyla > Bovidae > Ovis > Ovis canadensis. Next base: position 230,441,341 of record NC_091245.1, read on the forward strand.
AACGTCTGGAAGTTCACTGTTCATGTATTGCTGAAGCCTGGCTTGGAGAATTTTGAGTATTACTTTCCTAGCATGTGAGATGAGTGTAATTGTGCGGTAGTTTGAGCATTCTTTTCCATTGCCTTTCTTTGGGATTGGAATGAAAACTGACCTTTTCCAGTCCTGTGGCCACTGCTGAGTTTTCCAAATTTGCTGGCATATTGAGTGCAGCATTTTCACAGCATCATCTTTCAGGATTTGAAATAGCTCAACTGGAATTCCATCACCTCCACTAGCTTTGTTCATAGTGATGCTTTCTAAGGCCCACTTGACTTCACATTCCAGGATGTCTGGCTCTAGATGAGTGATCACACCATCGTGATTATCTCGGTTGCGAACATCTTTTTTGTACAGTTCTTCCGTGTATTCTTGCCACCTCTTCTTAATATCTTCTGCCTCCGTTTGGTCCATACCATTTCTGTCCTTTATTGAGCCCATCTTTGCATGAAATGTTCCCTTGGTATCTCTGATTTTCTTGAAGAGATCTCTAGTCTTTCCCATTCTGTTCTTTTCCTCTATTTCTTTGCATTGATTGCTGAGGAAGGCTTTCTTATCTCTCCTTGCTCTTCTTTGGAACTTTGCATTCAGATGCTTGTATCTTTCCTTTTCTCTTTTGCTTTTTGCTTCTCTTCTTTCCACAGCTATTTGTAAGGCCTCCTCAGACAGCCATTTTGCTTTTTTGCATTTCTTTTCCATGGGGATGGCCTTGATCCCTGTCTCCTGTACAATGTCATGAACCTCAGTCCATAGTTCATCAGGCACTCTATCTATCAGATCTAGTCCCTTAAATCTATTTCTAACTTCCACTGTATAATCATAAGGGATTTGATTTAGGTCATACCTGAATGGTCTAGTGGTTTTCCCTACGTTCTTCAATTTAAGTCTGAATTTGGCAGTAAGGAGCTCATGATCTGAGCCACAGTCAACTCCCGGTCTTCTTTTTGGTGACTGTATAGAGCTTCTCCATCTTTGGCTACAAAGATTATAATCAATCTGTACCTAGGGCCTGTTATTTAAACTGACAAAAAACAGAATATTGGAAGAAGAGACAGATTTTTCTTAGTTTTTTACATGCATGGGATGCTTCCCAGATGGTGTTAATGGTAAAGAATCCACCAGCCAATGCAGGAGATGCCACTGATGTGGGTTTGATCCTTGGGTTGAGAAGACCCCCTGGAGTAGGAAATGGCAACTCACTTCTGTATTCTTGCTTGAGAAATCCCATGGACAGAGAGGCCTAGTGGGCTACAGTCCATGGGGTTAGAAAAGAGTCAGACTCGACTTAGCAACTAAACAGCTTACACGCATGGCAGCTTCACAGAAGAGAGGTGGAAACCCAAAGACATGGTAAGATTTGAGGGTTTACATATCATTTTAACAAAGAGTGATGAACTGTGAAGAGTGATTAGATAAACAAAAGAGGGTTGCGGCTCCTTGGTGGGGGTTGTGGGGTGGTAAGTTGTGGGAAGCGAACTGGGAAATGAACAATAGATAAGAGTTTTTTAGTAAGATTTGTTATGCTGACTCTGACCCTCTCCAGTAATTAAGCTAGTTCTCTTTCTAGTTTGGGGGCAAGGAATATCCTTACAAAAGGAAATTTATGCCCTGATTTTAGGCAGAAAGGGAGAGGGCAGAGAGGTCTTTCTATTCTGACTGCTGTTTCCTAATTGCCTTTAGCATAAACTAATCAGAATAATCAGCTCTATGCCAAAGAGCTGTGTTTGGGGATGACGTATTTGGATCCCCTTCACTTTCACTTTTCACTTTCCTGCATTGGAGAAGGAAACGGCAACCCACTCCAGCGTTCTTGCCTGGAGAATCCCAGGGACGGGGATGCCTGGTGGGCTGCCGTCTATGGGGTTGCACAGAGTCGGACACGACTGAAGCGACGCCTGGAGAATCCCAGGGACGGAGGAGCCGGGTGGGCTGCCGTCTATGGGGTCGCACAGAGTTGGACACGACTGAGCAACTTCACTTTCACTTTTCACTTTCCTGCATTGGAGAAGGAAACGGCAACCCACTCCAGTGTTCTTGCCTGGAGAATCCCAGGGACAGGGGTGCCTGGTGGGCTGCCGTCTCTATGGGGTTGCACAGAGTCAGACACGACTGAAGTGACGTAGCAGCAGCAGCAGGAATAAGAGGGCAGTGGTACCCCATTCCAGTACTCTTGCCTGGAAAATTCCATGGACGGAGGAGCCTGGTGGGCTGCAGTCCATGGCGTCGCACAGAGTCGGACACGACTGAAGCGACTTAGCAGCTGCAGCAGCAGATTCTACAACACTTAGAGTTGAGGTAAATGAAGGCAAGAAGCATCCAGGGTTACAAAGCTGATGAGATGAAATTAGATTCTAAATTGAGCTCTCTGACTTCAAACCCACTAGTGTATGGACCACATAAATAGAATTTTTAAAAATAAACTTTTAGTTTTAGAACGGTTTTAGATTCACAGAAAAACTGCAAAGAGGATACAGAGGGTTGTTAATTACTGCGTCCCTGTTACGAACATTTCACATCAGTATGGTACAGTTGTGACAAATGATGAATCACTAACGATGCATTATTATTAACTGAAGTGCCACACTTTACTCCGATTTCCTTAGTTGTTATCTAATGTCTTTTTTCTCTTCAGTGATCCCACCCAGGATGCAATATTACAGATAGTTGTCATGTCTCTTTAGGCTCCTCTTGTCTGTGACACTTTCTCAAACTTTCCTTGTGTTTGATGGCCTTGACAGTTTTGAGGACTGGTCAGGTATTTTAATAGAATGTCTCTCAATTGGGATTTGGCTGATGTTTTTCTGTTGACTAGACTGGGGTTATGTGTTTTTGGGATAGACCACAGAAGTAACAGAGCATAATTTTCATCACATCCTATCAAGGGTACCTACCATCAACATGACATCACTGTTGATGTTGACCTTGATCTTCTGGCTGAGGTAGTGTTTGTCAGGTTTCTCCACTGTAAATAAATAGACTATTTTATCTGTCTCTACCCACTCCTCACCCCCAAGTTTGCTGTTCTTTCACTCCCACAGTCCTGCATTGCTTTTGTCTTTCACGCTGTGTTTTCAGGTTACTCTACATATTTCCATTGTGCCCATGCAGCATGTAGTAAACGCTTGTCATTTTACCATTTAGATGAGGGATTTGTTCTTGCTTGTGTGGGTAAGGATACGTGTGTGTGTGCACGTGCGTGCGTGTGTGTGCGTGTGTGTAGAAGGAAATAGGTGGCTTGTTGAGGGGTTTTTAATTTGATCTAAGGATCCCACTGACCAAAATTGTTGCCACTAAGAGGGCTGCAGGGCAGTACTGGAGCACTGGCCAGCAGAGGGTACTTAGCAAGTGACCAGACTGAGGCTCTGAGGGCAGACAGGAAGTTTAGAAACTAGAGGATAAGGTGGAGGAAAAGTTAGATTCTGTGAATTCTAAGGTCGCTTCTCACTTTGAAACTGAGGATCTGGAATCTGCAGGTAGAAAACTAAAACAAGTTCTCCTGTATCCACTTTCGAATCCCGATTCCTAGTCCCTGGAGGCATTTCTCTGGCTCAAGTCACTGATTTAATGAAAGTATAAACATTTCTTGTGGGAACAGATCCCAGCTCATTACTTTGCCCACACTTGCTTCCATGAAGTTCGGCCCTGTTTCTACTGTGTTTTCTACCGTTTTTCTGGCTACTTTGCATCCAGCTATGGCGAGATAAACAGCAGTAAAAGGTTTATTATTGATTCTCCTGGAGCTCTTTAGTAAATACAGGTGAGAACTCAGTATACAACCCCCTTTTTGGCCAAAGCTGTAATCCATTTCTGCATTTCTCTTAGGGTAAACGGGTCTGGAAAATTTTTTTCTTGCTTTGTGAACTTGAGAAAAATCACAGTTCGTTATTTGTATCTTTGGTCATTTGCCACAAGACTTTTTAAAAAATGAAATTTATGCTGATACTTCTTTTCAACCTTCTTTAATTAAACCCTATATGTTAACTTAATCACACTAAATATTTACTGTATCTTGTTGCCATATTTCCTTCTTCTTCTTTTTTTCTTGATAAAGTATCCTAACATTCTTCTATTCAACAGTTAACTTTTGCAGGTTAGCGATAGGCATCTGTAATATGTTATTTTTTGCCTCCAGGTAGAAAATGAAAACTCTAGGAAGATTTCATCATGCCTCAATTTGTCTTGACTCATTTCTCCTCCTCGGAAAAGGAGAATTAAGCCTATTTTCCTATCAATTTTTCTTTGTTTTTCTGTAGTCCTATTTAAGAAAAAAAACTTTCAGTTTGTGCGCTGTCAATACCCTTGGGTTCACTTACATCAGCTTTGGCTGGGTTGATGTTTAAAACATTTTCAGAAGGGTAAATAATTTATTTGAAAGCTGGTGGAGAAAGGCACTAAAAAAAAAAAATTAAACCGAGTGAGTGGAATTGAAGGAAAAAATGTTACTGGGAACCAAAATATGTGGCTTAAAGAGGAGGAGACGGTTCCATTTCAAAAGCGAAAGTAAATGTCACTTAAGCGTTGCCTTCATACATATTAATCTATGTATCTTGTTTGAGCGTATCCATGCAGATGCAAATACGTCTGAATTAGCAAACATGTCTTTAAAAGGTTGGTTTGAAGAAATGTTCCTAAGCTTTGATACTATCTTGTGACTTATGTTTATATCACATTACAATTGTGAACAGATTCACTAGCTCTGTAATGTAAATAAATATCACTCAGGCTCTATTTCCACAAGTTCTCTAGGATTTTGAAAAACTATCCTGCTTTATTTTTATTCTACACTCTACTTTGATTATGTCCAGAACGGCTTCTGCCGAATTTAACAAGGTTTTCTAGTTTCTAGCAACTTTCATGGAAGGCCTATCCTCAAAGCTCTGCAGAAAACATTCTTGTTGATAAGCCAAAAAAATAACCTGAGACCCTGAAGGGAGGACTTATCCCACTGAACTCAGAGGAAGAGCTAGAAATAAAAACCAGGAGGCTTGTTGGACTGTTTGTGAACCAATTACTCACACTGGGTGTCCACTAGTTCCTTAGTAGGTGCCACCAGGGCTGGGAAACTGGAGGGTGGACCCTGCCCCTTGCCTTCGAGAACTTACAATTTAGTATGCTCTGCTTCTCACTTTAGATTCGCTGGTAGCTCAGCTGATGAAGAATCTGTCTGCAGTGCAGGAGACCCTGGTTCAATCCTGGGTTGGGAAGATCCCCTGGAGAAGGAATAGGCTTCCCACTCCAGCATTCTTGGGCTTCCCTTGTCGTTCAGCTGGTAAAGAATCTGCCTGCAATGCAGGAGACCTGGGTTTGATCCCTGGGTTGGGAAGCTTCTGTCAAAGATTATTTATTTTTTTAAAAGTCCCAAAGACCTGAAAGAGAATATATATATATATATATATATATATATATATATATATATATATATATATATATATAAATATTTGTTATTTATTTATTTAGGTATCTGAATCACTTGGCTATACACCAGAAACTAAGGCAACATTGTAATCAACTATACTTCAAAAAAAGAAAAAAAAAATTCCCAAAGGATCAAAACTATTGAAAGGTAATGGATTTTACTGTATTTTATAACTTGGGGTCTAGCCTGTGAAAGGATAAAAGATGTAGTCAAAATCTGTTCAGCTCAAGGTTTTGGCTACAGCCTGGCAAACCCGAGGGAAGGAGAATTGGTTCAAATCTGTCCTCTCCCCTCTTTGCCTCCCACAAGACAGGTAGTATCCACCAGCCTCCTCTCTCCTTCTGCGGACCAACTATGGCCAAACCTGTCCTGAGTCCCCAGGCTCAAAGGCATCAATGCTGGATTGGGACCTGCTTTGTCTGCCAGCTCTCCTGAGGCAGCAGATCCCATGCCTTATAGAACTTTCTGGATAGCCTTTTCAAAATACAGATTCCTGGGGACTTCCCTGGTGGTCCAATGGCTAAGACTCAATGCAGGGAACCTGGGTTCGATCCCTGGTAGGGGAACTAGATCCCATGTGTTACAACTAAGAGTTCCCATGTTGTAACTAAAGATTCCATGTGCTGAAACTAAGACCTGGTGCAGCCAAATAAATACATGTTTTTTTAATGTTAAAAAGCAAACCAACAAAAAAACAAAGCCCTAATGCTACCTAATGCAGAGATATTCTGCTTAAGATCTTCCTGGGACAGGGGCCTGGAAATCTCTATTTTGAAAAGTTTCTCAGACGATTCTGATGCTTAACCTGGTTCCAAGGATCGATGTTTCAAGGGATATGGCGTTTAGCAATCAAAGGAGTAAAGCTGAGAAAGCAGCTACCAACTCTTCTAGCAGGAACAGAGAAGGGAGATGTTTATGGGCTTGTTTAGCAAGGACAAATTTCTGTAATACTTGATTTCAAATTAAGCTGTGTTTGTAATAATAATACATCCACAGATTAAAAAAAAAGTCAAATACAGGTTTGGATATAAAATGAAGAGTAACTTCCCACCCTACTTTTAGGAACTGGTCTGTTTTGTACAGGACAGAGGTTCTCCCTCCTGACTGCAGTCTATGGAGATCTGAAGAGATACACATGTCTGGGACTTCCCTGGTAGTCCAGTAGGCTAAGACTTCATGCTTCCAGTGCAGGGGGCGTGGGTTCAGTCTCTGGTTGGGGAACTGTAATCCCACATGCCACACAGGGCAACAACAACAACAACAACAACAAAAAACAAAAATACCCTGGCACAATCGAATAAATAGTTTTTTAAAAATGAAGAATTACAGATGTCTGGCCTCTTCCCTAGAATTACTGAATCAAAAGACCTGGGAATTGGAGCAGCTGTATTTTAAGCAGGTAATTTTAAAGGTAATTAAAATAACCTTGAAGGTAATTCTGACCTACAGCTAGATTTTCCCTCCTATGGTTCATATGCTCCTTTAGTTTATTACTTATGTATAACTTTATCAGTGTTTTTTTTTTTTTAACTGGAAGTCTTTATTTTTAACTTACAATCCCTCAAATTCTGGCCTCTCATCTTGGTCTCTAGAGGGAATCCACACAAATCTGAGTAAGAACCTGCTTATATCACAACTGCTTTTGTACAACACCAAATCTTTTTGGCTCTAGAGGAAGCATCATGCAGGGAACATTTGTGACAATGTGGTTGTGAAATCATGGCAATAGTAGCACAGCAACATAAGTCAGAGGAAAAGAAAAAAAATTTACCCATAAACCCTTCATCTACCCCTATAAATCAAACTACCTTCATTTTGTCTGTGATTTTTTTTTTCTATCCTTGTAAGTGTGGCTATGTAAACAATGGAAAACTTGATGTGATTCTCAGTGTATGCTTGCATCTCCCAGAGGTCAGACCAAAATGAGTTGATATTTCCAGATGCTTAAGCAATTACCCCCAAATTATCTGGCTTTGAACATTCTAAAGAAATAAAAATATTTTTCAGACATCGTCTACCAGAAGCTAAATGTGGCAGTATTTTATTCTCAACTAGCTACTTAAAAATCCTCAAAGAATGTATTTTAAAACTCTTTCAAAAGAACATGTTTTCCCAAAGTGTCAAATCTATATTTTTTCTTTCTTTTATGAGAAGTTGATAAGTGTCAAAATAACGATAAAATGTTGGAAGTTTTGTCTTAAAGTATGCAGTTTGGGGTTTTTTTTGGCATTTGGTTTCAAATATGAACGTTTCAATTTATCTGCTTGTCGTTCCCAACAGATGAAAGTGACAATAAATATTTTTAAGACCTAGAATTTAATTTTTTCTTTATTGTTTGCAAGTTTTAGTATCTTTCATAATTGGAGTCTTCTGCAGTGTGCTTATGTTTTATTATCCTTGAACATATGGCTAAGCAACTTGACAAAACCCACAAGGCTTTTACGTAATGTGAGCCTCTGTGACTCCCTCAGGTTCTTTTTGGCGCCATCAATATTTCATTGTTTACCATTTACTTCATGGTTTGGAATGCTTCCTGTCCTCCTCCCAACCCCATAAAACTCTGCAGCTTAAGCAGCAGCTTCAGGGAATGAGGGAGGCAAGATTGGTTGGGGTCTTCTGAAACCAGAGGACAGGTATAGGAGCCTAAAGCTACTTTAAAATGAACTTGGACCTTTAAGCCCATGAAAGAGAGTTTTAGGAGCTGAAATATAGGAGACAGGCCATTTTATATTTTCTGAAAGTTATCTTCTGATTCACATGGAGCTTCAGTGTTGCTGACATAAAATTCTTACCCTCAAAAAAAAAAAAATTCAAACTGCACACAATTATGTTTAAGAATGTATAAGCAGGCTTCCCTGGTGGCTCAAAATCTGCCTGCCAAAGTAGGAAATAGGTTCAATCCCTGGTCTGGGAAGATGCCACATGCTGTGGAGCAACTAAGCCCGTGCGTCACAACTATTGAGCCCGTGCTCTAGAGCCCACGTGCCACAACCACTGAAACCCTATAGCCTGCGCTGCACAAGAGAAGCCACTGCAATGAGAAGCCCGTGTACCACAACCGGAGAGTAGCCCCTGCTCACTGCAAGTAAAGAAAAGCGCCCGCAGCAGTGAAGACCCAGTGCAGTCAAAAAAAAGAATGTATAAGCATGTTCTTGGCACAGATCTAAAAGCAATCAGTCAGTTCATTTCAGTTGCTGAGTCATGTCCAACTCTTTGCGACCCCATGGACTGCAGCACGCCAGGCCTCCCTGTCTATCACCAAGTCCCGGAGCTTGCACAAAGTCACGTCCATCGAAGCAGTGACATCATCCAACAATCTCACCCAATGTCATACCCTTCTCCTCCCACCTTCAGTCTTTCCCAGCATCAGGGTCTTTTCCATTGAGTCAGTTCTTTGCATCAGATGGCCAAAGTATTGGAGTTTCAGCTTCAGCGTGAGTCCTTCCAAGGAATATTCAGGACTGATTTCCTTTAGGATGGACTGGTTGGATCTCCTTGCAGTCCAAGGAACTCTCCAGAGTCTTCTCCAACACCACAGTTCAAAAGCATCAATTATTTCGGCACTCAGCTTTCTTTTTAGTCCAACTCTCACATCCATATACAATTACTAGAAAAACCATAGCTTTGACTAGATGGACCTTTGTTGGCAAAGTAATGTCTCTGTTTTCTAATATGCTGTCTAGGTTGGTCATAGCTTTTCTTCCAAGGAGCAAGTGTCTTTTAATTTCATGGCGCAGTCACCATCTGCAGTGATTCTGGAGCCCACGAAAAGAAAATCTGTTACTGTTTCCATTGTTTTTCCATCTATTTCCCATGAAGTGATGGGACCGGATGCCATTATCTTAGTTTTCTGAATGTTGAGTTTTAAGCCAACTTTTTCACTCTCCTCTTTCACTTTCATCAAGAGGCTCTTTAGTTCTTCGATTTCTGCCATAAGGGTGGTGTCATCTGCATATCTGAGGTTATTGACATTTTTCCTGGCAATCTTGATTCCAGCTTGTGAATCATCCAGCCCACCATTTCGTATGACGTACTCTACATAGAAGTTAAATAAGCAGGGTGACAATATACAGCCTTGACGTACTCCTTTCTTGATTTGGGAACCAGTCTATTGTTCCATGTCCAATTCTAACTGATGCTTCTTGACCTGCATACAGATTTCTGAGGAGGCAGGTAAGGTGGTCTGGTATTCCCATCTCTTTAAGAATTTTCCACAGTTTGTTGTGATCCACACAGTCAAAGACTTTGGCATAGTAAGTAAAGCAAAAGTAGACATTTTTCTGGAACTCTCTTGCTTTTTGAATGATCCAACAGATGTTGGCAATTTGACCTCCGGTTCCTCTGCCTTTTCTAAATCCAGCTTGAACATCTGGAAGCTCACGGTTCACGTATTGCTGAAGCCTGGCTTGGAGAATTTTGAGCATTACTTTACTGGCGTGTGAGATGAGTGCAATTGTGCAGTAGTTTGAGCATTCTCTGGCATTGCCTTTCTTTGGGATTGGAATGAAAACTGGCCTTTTTTAGTTCTGTGGCCACTGCTGAGTTTTCCAAATGTACTGGCATATTGAGTGCAGCACTTTTACAGCATCATCTTTTAGGATTTGAAACAGCTCTACTGGAATTCCATCACCTCCACTAGATTTGTTCATAGTGATGCTTCCTAAGGCTAACTTGACTTCGCATTCCAGGATGTCTGGCTTTAGTTGAGTGATCACACCATTGTGATTATCTTGGTCATGAAGATCTTTTTTATGGAGTTCTTCTGTGCATTCTTGCCACCTCTTCTTAATATCTTCTGTTTCTCTTAGGTCCATACCATTTCTGTCTTTTATTGTGCTCATCTTTGCATGAAACGTTTCCTTCGTATCTCTAATTTTCTTGAAGAGATCTCTAGTCTTTCCCATTCTATTGTTCTCCTCTATTTCTTTGCATTGATCACTGAGGAAGGCTTTCTTACCTCTCCTTGCTATTCTTGGGAACTCTGCATTCAAATGGGAATGTCTTTCTTTTTCTCCTTTGCCTTTAGCTTCTCTTCTTTTCATAGCTATTTGTAAGGCCTCCTCAGACAACCATTTTTGCCTTTTGGCATTTCTTTTTCTTGGAGATGGTCTTGATCACTGCCTCCTGTACAATGTTACAAACCTCCGTCCATAGTTCTTCAGGTACTCTGTCTATCAGATCTAATTCCTTGAATCTGTTTGTCACTTCAACTGTATAATCATAAGGGATTTGATTTAGGTCATACCTCAATGGTCTGGTCTGGAGAAGGAAATGGCAACCCATTCCAGTATTCATGCCTGGAAAATACCATGGACCGAGGAGCCTGGTGGGCTACAGTCCATGGGGTTGCAAAGAGTCGGACACGATTGAGTGACTTCTCTTCTCTCAATGGGCTAGTGGTTTTCCTTACTTTCTTCAATTTAAGTCTGAATTTTGCAATAAGTAGTTCATTATCTGACCCATAGTCATTTCCCAGTCTTGTTTTTGCTGACTGTATTGAGCTTCATTTTATAAATTTAAGGGGCATGTTGTTTGGTTTAGTTCAGTTCAGTTGCTCAGTCGTGTCTGACTCTTTGCGACCCCGTGAGTCGCAGCACACCAGGCCTCCCTGTCCATCACCATCTCCCGGAGTTCACTCAAACTCACATCCATCAAGTCGGTGATGCCATCCAGCCATCCCATCCTCTGTCACACCTTTTTCCTCCTGCCCCCAATCCCTCCCAGCATCAGAGTCTTTTCCAATGAGTCAACTCTTCTCATGAGGTGGCCAAAGTACTGGAGTTTCAGCTTTAGCATCATTCCTTCCAAAGAAAACCCAGGGCTGATCTCCTTCATAATGGACTGGTTGGATCTCCTTGCAGTCCAAGGGACTCTCAAGAGTCTTCTCCAACACCACAGTTCAAAAGCATCAATTCTTCGGCGCTCAGCTTTCTTCACAGTCCAACTCTCACATCCATACATGACCACTGGAAAAACCATAGCCTTGACTGGATGGACCTTTGTTGGCAAAGTAATGTCTCTGCTTTTCAATATGCTATCTAGGTTGGTCATAACTTTTCTTCCAAGGAGTTAAGTGTCTTTTAATTTTTTTGGTTACTTGCCCAATAAAAAGTGGGATTTTTATTTTGTTATTTTTTCTAATAAAATTTTTATTTATTTATTTAATATTTATTTATTTTGCTGAGCTGGGTCTTAGTTGCAGCACTTGGGATCTAGTTCCCTGATCAGAGATTGAATCCAGGCCCCCTGCATTGGGAGTGTGGAGTCTTAGGCACTGGCTCACCAGGGAAATCCTGGATTTCATTTTGAAGTTGCTTTTGACATTCAATAAAAGTGTATTCTAATTTTCAGTGACATGGATGGACTTTGTCCCCATGTACTACATAATGGGCCTAAAGAGGCTAGCTTTCATGCTAATGATAAAACTCTATTGTTTTACTCTGAATCCTGCTCCTCATTAAAAGCAAATTGGCTTACAGCAAAGTGATTCAGTTATACATATACATATATTTATTCTTTTCCAGATTCTTCTCCCATATAGGTTATTAAGGAATATTGAGTAGAGTTTGCTGTGCTATATAGTAGGTCCTTTTGACTAACTACTTATATAGGTAGTATGGATATGTTTCTGTACACCTGAAACTAACACAATATTATGAATCAACTATGAAAAGTAAAAGTGAGTGTTAGTCACTTAGTTGTGTTTGACTCTTTGCGACCCCATGGACTGTAACCTACCAGGCTCTTCTGTCTATGTGATTTTCCAAGTGAGAATACTGGAGTGGGTAGCCATTCCTTTCTCCAGGGGATCTTCCTGACCCAAGGATTGAACCTGGGTCTCATTCAACGCAGACAGATTCTTTACTGTGTGAGCACCAACTATTAGATCAGATCAGATCAGATCAGTCGCTCAGTCGTGTCCGACTCTTTGCGACCTCATGAATCGCAGCACGCCAGGCCTCCCTGTCCATCACCAACTCCCGGAGTTCACTCCAATTCACGTCCATCGAGTCAGTGACGCCATCCAGCCATCTCATCCTCGGTCGTCTCCTTCTCCTCCTGCCCTCAATCCCTCCCAGCATCAGAGTCTTTTCCAATGAGTCAACTCTTCTCATGAGGTGGCCAAAATACTGGAGTTTCATCTTTAGCATCATTCCTTCCAAAGAAATCCCAGGGCTGATCTCCTACAGAATGGATTGGTTGGATCTCCTTGTAGTCCAAGGGACTCTCAAGAGTCTTCTCCAACACCACACTTCAAAAGCATCAATTCTTCGGCGCTTAGCTTTCTTCATAGTCCAACTATACTCCTATACAAAATTAAAAATTTTTTTAATGGTTAAAAAAAAAAGAAAAAGTAAAGAGAGAGAAAGCAAACTGGTTTATTCCATGGTTCCTAGACTGGTACCTGTCTCCCCTAAGGCCCTGTTTCGTCTTGCAGGTCAGTGTTGAATCCACCACGCATGTTGCCGTCACTGTGTACTGATGGCCTAACTACAGATATGATACGTGTTTTGTACTCAAAAATATTGAGTCCTCATACCAGGGTTGGATGAGTGATTGTCACACCTCAGCACTGTTTAGTCTTGATTATGCCATTAGACATCTCATAGCCTTATTCATCTGGGGAGTAGGGTGTTCCCCAGAGGAACTCAGATCAATTGTCTGAAGCCTTCTGCTTTATTCCCATCAGAAACTCAGTGTCAGGACTTCCTTGGTGGTCCAGTGGCTAAGATTCCAAGCTCCTAATGCAGGGAGCCCAGATTAGGGAACTAGATCCCACATGCCACAACTAAGACCAGGCACAGTCAAATAAATAAATATTTTTAAAAAGAAAGAAAGAAATCATTGTCTTTCTCTATCCTATTCTACAGCTTCCCACCCATAAAAAGGGGCTTTCTGGTGGCTCAGTGTTTAAAGAATCTGCTTGCAATGCAGGAGACCCAGGCAGATGCAGGTTTGATCCCTGGTTGGGAAGATTCCCTGGAGGAGGACATGGCAACACACTCCTGTATTTTATTCTTGCATGGAGAACCCCATGGACAGAAGAGCCTGGGAGGGCTACAGTCCATAGGGCAGCAAAGAGTCAGACATGACTGAAGCGACTGAGCACGCCCGCATCCACATAAACAAGGGGAATATGTATTTGTGCATGGTACACTGTGGGGAGGGCATGGCATTCTATATTTGACTGTTAGAACTGTAGACTTTTATTAATATAAGCATTTGATCATCAAGGCTTATTGTTACACAGCATGCCAGAAGCTATACAATACATGGCCCAATAGCCCAGTGGGAGATGTTTCCTGGAAATGTCTATTTTGATATCCTCTGTAGTAGATGTGACCTGGAAAAAAAAAAAAAAGAGCCAAAAGATGCTGGAACATACTAGAGTTCTACTCAGTCATGGATAGTTAGTTTGGTTCATCATTATACTGTATGACTAAAATGTCTCCCAGAGCAATACCTCTCAGGTTTGCAGATTCCAAAAGCTGAGCATACGGCTTTACTCTTTCAGGCATCTGATATAGTCATGCTAAGAAACAATGTCCTTCTGTTGTTCTGAGCCTCTCTAGAGGCAACAATGCAATATTGGATTTCCCTTGTTGCATAATCCATTTATTCATTCCTCTACTCCCAGTTATTATTTCTCCTTCTCACCACTTGTCTTTATTTTAACACAAATTTTTCCAGCTTTTGAAAGGATAGTAGGTTCAGCCACTGCGCAGGTCCAGATTTCTGGCAGTAGTACCAGCTTATCCTATCAAGTGCCTCCCCTTAGTTCACCCCTGTTCGTATAGGGTATGGTCACATCGCAACATGACTGCACTCATTGTCACCTTAAATTTTACTAGATAGAGTGAAGGCACGATGCAGCTCATGAGGCCCTTAGGAATTCTGGCGCAAAGTTTTAGAAGGTATAGTTACAATTTCTTGCTTAAGGATCACGTCTATTTTATCCTGCTTCAATGACCCATGGTTGCAACCATGGTCCCAGAATACTGAGTCAGTTAGGAATAAAGAAAGTTGAGGTGATGTGGGGAATAATTGTATAGTTATACTAGCATCCTCCATATGCCCCTTCCCTTAACCAACCCCCTCCAAAAAAAAAAACAGAGGAAATCTATTGAGTGTGAGCACACACTCAGGAAAATACATGAAACCAGCTCTGCATACCTTTATCTCCCACAAGTTTTGCAGTAAATGTTTCAATTGTCCCTGCCAATTCTCTACCAAACCACTACTCTGAGGATGATAAGCAATATGATACATCCATTAAATATGATATCTCTTTGCACACTGCTGCACACTATGAGCTGTAAAGTGTGTTCCTTGGTCTGAAGAAATGTAACTCATTTCCTGGTCCAAATTGGTATTGTATCTTCTGCTCCATTCCTTCCATGGTGTTCTGAGCATTGACATCTACCACTGGGTATGCAAAGTCCAGCGTGAAGTGTCTATTTCCATCAGGACCTCTGTATAACCTCCTGGGGCTACTGGGCAGTGGCCCCATATATTCTACTTACCAGTTATACTTGAGGGTCTTCTCTCCGGGAATACGCCTCACAGCCGTCTGCAGTCCCTGTCTTGTTGGCAGACAGGACAGTTCTGGTTGGCCCTTTGTGCCTCTCAAGTGAAGAAGGATTGTGTAGACAGTCAGCCCATCTCAGCACTGCTGCAGCTCCCCCAGGGCCACTCATTTCATAGACCCAGTTGAACATCTTAAGAGAGTGCACCAAGATACCCACTTGTTGGTTTCTATCACAGTGAAATCTGGAAAACAGATTCTCCTCCTGGACATTGATGTGTCCTGTTTAATTGTGCTGAATTGTACTCAGTCGTGTCCTACTCTTTGTGACCCCATGGACTGTAGTCGGCCAGGCTCCTCTGTTCATGGGATATCCCAGGCAAGAATACTGGAGTGGGTTGCCATTTCCTTCTCCAGGGGATCTTCCCCACCCCGGGACTGAAGCTGTGCCTCCTGCCTCTCCTGCATTAGCAGGGAGATTCTTTACCACTGAGCCACCTGAGAAGCCCTATGTACATATATAAAAGGTAATTAAAATCATGCCACACACACATATAAGCATATTATCAATCCAAATTATGGCAGTCAGCTGGTAAATCCAAATAACCCCGGGGCTTTACAGCAAATGTGAATTGTGATCCTTCTCACATGAAGGTAAACAGTAGTTGGCTCCTTTTTTAGACTGTGGTTAAGAAAAAAGCTGCAGATGACACTACTTTATTCCAGCCTTGATAATCTACTAGAAGTCTCTATGAGCCATCCAACCTTTTCATGAGCCACACAGGACTAGTGCACAGAGAATTTGTTGGCACCAGCACTCCAACTTCCAATATGTCATTAATTAAAGTGGAAATCGTTTCGTGTCCACTAGGCATCCAGTACTGTGTCAAGTTAACAACCTCTGTGTGGGCAAGCAAATCTATGGGTTCTCATTTAGTATGTTCAAGTAATGAGAGCCAAAGGCAAACTTACATGCCTTCAGTTTTACAGTATAAGATACAGAAAGGGTTCCCCTGTCAGACGTAATATCCATCTCAGCAATACATTCAAGTGGAGGAAAAACAACCACTTCACATTAAGTCTGTTCAAACATTCCAATTTTGATCCTAAGTTTCACCTTAATCCCATCATTGCTGCATCTCCATATGTGCCCAAGCTAACTGTGGCCTTCTTTAGATTTTGAGCTCACCCAGAATATTTTGTGTCCACCTTCTGGTCACTTTACTCACACGTATGAACATGGCCTTGGGTCCCCAGCTAGGGATCAGACCGAGGGACCCTGACCCTTTTTGTTACTCTTCACCCAGATTAATTTGCTGGCTCTAACCCCCAAGGATACAAAGTTGGGTTTTTCAATGCTGTCTTTGCCTTTCAGCTTAAAAAATTTCTTTAGAATTTTAAAACTAGAGTAAATAAAATGGATTTGTTTAGGACCCTTTCATGTTGGAGCACCAGCAGGAGTGCCATCAGTCCACTCAGCCTCTAGCAGTGCCTCATGTTTTGACCCCATCAGTGTCCTCCATATTCTTCCCATTTCTTAGTTACTTAATGAAGATTTCCACCTTGGTGGGACTAACCCCTTGACTATCCCTCTTTCCTCCATTATGCTTTTGTGAATGATTCCATTTTCTTAGACTAAGGGTAGTAAGTAAAAGTAAAGTCACTCAGTTGTGTCCGACTCTTTGCAACCCCATGGACTGTAGCCCACCAGGCTCCTCTGTCCATGGGATTTTCTAGGCAATAGTACTGGAGTGGATTGCCAAGACTAAGGGTAAGCTAAGATAAAAATTCTGATACGATTTCTGGGACTGTTGCTTGGTTTTGCAGAAGTAAGTTTATATGGGGTGCCTGTGCAAAAGGGGCTCTCTTAGTCATAGCATTTGCTATAAACTAAGTAAGGAGTATATTATGTGGACACACACCCCAGTCATCAGCCAATTCAGCATATGAGCTGCCTCATCTGGGGAGTTCCATTCAGCATTTAAGGAGAGGAGACATCAGTTAACATTCTCAGTGAATATAAACCGTGCAGTGGCTTTTGTCCAGTCTCTCAGTTTAGCTGTCCCTTCAGAAACAACCTACTGTTTGTTTAGATTATATATGGACCTCTGATTGTTCAGCAGTAAGCTATGGGTCCTGCATCAATCAAACGTGCCCTTATTCTCTACAGCATTCAAAGCCAAGAAGACTGCTCCTAAGTTAAGTCACATGCATTGAGGTGGGAGCGGCTTCCCAAGTGGCCCTAGTGACAAAGAACCATATGCCAATGCAGGAGACGTAAGAGATTTCTGGGTCAGGGAATATTCCGTAGAGCATGGCGATCCGCTTCCATATTCTTGCCTGGAGAATCCCATGGACAGAGGAGCATGATGGGCTAAGGTCTGTATGGTCGCAAGAAGTCGAACACTACTGAACTGACTTAGTATGTACGCACGTTACCCATTTTAGTGAAAGTTCAGGAAGCTGATGATATTGATCTACAAAATGAAATTGCTTCTTCAGACTATATCCTTTGGTTTCATAGTTTCTTGGTTTTGCACAGCCACTTCCCTTCACCCCCTGGACTACTTCCTTTAGGGACTGTAGAGGTATTATCTGATGTGCCAGCAACATTTGTCCCTTTGGTAGTAGTCCCGAGGGCAGCAACCATAGCTCTGACCCACTGGGGCAAATCCAAGTACGGCACAGTGCCAGGATCTGCTCCTTTTACTTTCATTTTAGTAATTACAGGTAAAAATAACCAAGGGATTGTATATTTAATTTGTTTCTCATTGTTTTGCTCTTTTCCCCTGGGAATCCAGTTAGCCAACTCTCTGGGAATTGGATCTATCATCTCTGATTTCCATTTGTAACCTTTATCTCTGTAACTGACAGGAGTGTGCCTGGTATTTCATCTCTATTTTCAGAGATGAGGGAACTAAAGTGCAGAGAGGTTATGTAGCTTGTCCAAGGTTACACGGCAAAAGAATGACAGAGCCAGCGTTTGAAACCAGGCCTCTTTGACTTCATGGCCTTACCTTTAACCATTAGAAACACTTCCTTTATTAGCAGATTCTAAACCTTAAAAACTAGACTTGTGGACACAGTTGGGGAAGCAGAGGGTGGGACTAATTGAGAGAATAGCTTAGATACATATACATTACCTTATGTAAAATAGCCAGTGGGAATTTGCTGCATGACACAGATACAGCTCAAACTGGTACTCTGTGACAACAGAGAGGGATGGGATGGGGTGGGAGTCAGGAGGGAGGGGGAATTCAAGAGGGAGGGGACATATGAATGCCTGTGGCTTATTCATGTTGATGTATGGCAAAAACCAACACAATATTATAAAGTAATTATCCTTTAATTAAAAAGAAATAAATTAAAAAAAATTCTAATGCCCAGATTCACTTTCTAAGGAGACTGATTTAGAGATTTCCCTGGTGGTTCAGTGGATAAGACTCCACACTCCCAGTACCAAAGGGCCCAGGTTCAATCTCTGGTTGGGGAACTAGATCCTGCATACATGCAGAAACTAAGATTTCGAGCATCACAGTGAAGATCCCACAAGCCATAGCTGAGACTCAGAGCAGTCAAAATAAATAAATAAAAAATATCAAAAGAGCCTGATTTAATTGGTTGATTTCTGTCTTAGTCTTTTTGGGCTGCTTTAACAAAATACCATAGACTGGGTGACTTACAAAGAACAGAAACGTTCTGAAGGCTGGGAAGTCCAAGATCCAGGTGCCAGCAACTTGGCATCTGGTGAGAACCCACTTGCTTTTTTAAAAAAATTATGTATATATCTTAAAAATTTCTTATTGGAATATAATTATTTTACAAGATTGTGCTGGTTTGTGCCATACATCAATATGAATTGGCCATAGGTATACACATGTCTCCTCCGTCTTGAACTCCTCTCCCATCTCCCACCATATCCCATCCCTCTAGTTTGTCCAGAGCTCTGGGTTGAGCTCCCTGTGTCACACAGCAAATTCCCGCTGGCCATCTCTTTTACATATGGCAATGTATGTATTTCCATGCTCTGCCTCAGTTCACCCCACCCTGTCCTTCCCAGACTGTGTCCACAAGTCTGCATCTCCATTGCTGCCCTGCAAATAGGTTCATCAGTACCATCTTTCTAGATTCCATACACATGTGGTAATATACGTGTTTGTTTTTCTTATTCTGACCTACTTCACTCTGCAACAGGCTCTAGGTTCATCCACCTCATTAAGACTGACTCAAATGCATTTTTTATAGCTGAGTAGTATTCCATCGTATATATGTACAACAATTTCTGTATCCGTTCATCTGTTGATAAACATCTAGATTGCTTGCATGTCCTAGCTATTGTAAAAAAGTGCTCCAATGAACACTGGGGTACATGCATCTCTTTCAATTATGGTTTTCTCAGGGTATCATATGGTAGTTCTATTCCTAGTTTTTAAAGGAAATTCCATACTGGAGAACCACTTTTTAGTTTATAAATAGCCTATCTTGCTGAGTCCTTACCTGGTGAAAAGGGTGAGGAAGCTCTTTGAAGCTTCTTTTATAAGGCAGTTAATACCATTCATGAGGGCTCCACCCTCAAGGCCCAATCACCTCCCGAAGGCCCCACTTCCAAATAACTGCACACTGGGGATTAGGTTTCAGCAAATGAATTTTAGGAGGACAGAAACATCTAGTCTATAGCAATTATCAGTGGGTTGCACAGCAACAAATACCCAGCACAGCCATAAATAAACAAATAAATATTTTAAAAAATTATTAGTGGGCTGAACAGTTACTCCCCAAAAGGTATATTCACTTCCTAGAACCTGTGAATGTAGCCTTCTTTGGAAAAAGGGTCTTCACAGATGCAATGAAGTTGAGGATGCTGTGATGAGATCATCTTGGATTTACTCCAGTAGGGCATAATTCTAACAAGTATCCTTACAAGAGACATTCAGAGAAGAGAGACCTGAATAAGAGGAAAGAACCCTGTGAAGATGGAGGCAGTTATACAACCACAGCCCGGGAACATCTGGAGCCACCAGAAGCTGAAGGAGACAAGGAAAATCCACTCAAGCCTTCAAAGGCAACCTTCAATGGCAACCCTTCTGACACCTTGATTTCAAACTTCCAGACTCCAGAATTGTGAGAGAATCGGTTTCTATTGTGTGAAACCTCTGTGTTTCTGCTGATTTGTTGCAGTCACAGGAAATTAATACAGTTGGGGCATGGCCTGGGCAGCATATGTTTTAATCCCTGGGTGATTCTAAGGCACAGCCAGGGTGGGAATCCCTGGATTAGGGAATTTTGGAAGCATGTCCCCTAGCAGTTTTCCTCAGCTCTGGGGGTAAGTGCTTTTTGCAATATTGTGGTGTCTTTTTACTTAAGCTTTTATTATTTTTTAGCAGAGCAAAAGGATATACAAAGTTTATGGTGCGTAAAAAGATACCCAGGGATTCCCAGATGGCTCAGTGGTAAAGAATCTGCCTGCCAATGCAGGAGACGCAAGAGACACACATTTGATCCCTGGGTCAGGAAGATCCCCTGGAGAAGGAAATGGCAACCCACTCCTAATCCCATGGGCAGGGGAGCCTGGCTGGGCTACAGTCCATGGGGTCGCAAAAGAATCGGAGTCACTGAGCACTGAGTCACTGAGCACATAGGCACAAAGGGCTTTGCTCTGTGTGGTCCTTACTCAGGGGCTTAGGTTGACAGAGCCTGCACTGCCTAGATGTTGCCAGCGCCAGAGCAAGAGGAAGGAAATATGGAGAATTACATACTGATTATTTTTTTTAATTTTATTTTTAAATTTATATTTTATTATTATCTAGTTGAAATATGGTTAATTTACTATGTTGCGTTGGTTTCAAGTGTATAGCAAAGTGATTGTTATACATGCACATATATCTATTTTCAGGTTCTTTTTCCTTGTAGGTTACAAAATATTGAGTATAGTTCCCTGTGCTTTATGGTAGGTCCTTGTCGTTTACCTATAGTATATACAGTACTGTGTATCTGTTAGTCCCAAATTCCTAATTTATCCCTCCCCCATCCTCCCCATACTGGTGCTTACATGCATCTTTTCCATTCATGTTTTATTGGACTGAGCAAGTCACACGGGCATCACCTGACCTCACAGGAGCAGAGAAGTGTCCTCCCTCCTGCTAGGAGGTAGAGGGGAACAGGAAGTGGGTGGGCAATTGTAATGCCTGTCGTGCCCACTATCACCCGGAGACAGCAGTGTGGTAGGGCTCACAAGGTGCCCTCTGCTGGAGGAGGATGAGCAACTGTCCCTTTTTGCCTGAGGAGTTTCCTCAGCACAAGGCACTTTCTGTGCTAAAGCCGGGTGAGTTTCAGGCCAGTTGAGATAGTGGGTCACCCGTGCTAGATTCTACCTTGGGTTGCTCATCCTGAGGAGGGAGATTGGAGGCATCTCTCTGCCTGCTAATGCCTCATAAGGCTGATGTGGGGACTAAGCAAGACAACGCATGCAAAAGAGCTCAGCACTGTTGCCAACTGTAGTATAAAAAGCAGTAAAAATTGAGCCAATTCATTGGAGAGGACCGTGATGCTCAAAGATTGAAGGCAAAAGGAGAAGGGGGTCGCAGAGGGTGAGATGGTAAGATAGCGTCACTGATTCAATGGACATGAATTTGGGCAAGAAGGCCAGGGAAGCCTGGCGTGCTGCAGTCCATGAGGTTGCAAAAAGTCAGACAAAACTTAGGGAGTGACCACCACCACCACCACCATTATTGTAAATATTCAACTGTATAATCAACTGCAGAGTGTTGATAATATTGTTGATAGTACCAAAGGGGATTTAAGATAATATATTTTATTTATTAAGTTTTGGCTGCACTGAGTGGCTTGTGGGATCTTAGTTCCCCCATCAGGGACTGAACCCATGCCCTTGGCAGTGAAAGTGCGGAGTCCTAACCTCTGAATTGCTAGGGAGTTTCCAAATAATATAATTAAATACTTGGCATAATCTTTAGGGAACAATAGGCACAACCACAAATGGCGGTTATTATCAATACGTATATATTCCAAATAGAAAAGAACCCCTTTCCCCACAAAAAAGGCAAGGAAATAAATGTGAATAAATATATTTCAGTTTAGATAGAATGGTGTTAATATGTATTTTTCATCATCTATTTGCAGAGCAGGGATTATAAAAATAAAAAAAAATAATGTTTCCCTTCTCTACTACTGTAACTGAAAATCTATTTCCTTGAGTAGGCTATGCAAAGACATTT
Source organism: Ovis canadensis (assembly GCF_042477335.2). Classification (NCBI taxonomy): domain Eukaryota; kingdom Metazoa; phylum Chordata; class Mammalia; order Artiodactyla; family Bovidae; genus Ovis; species Ovis canadensis. The sequence goes on from NC_091245.1 coordinate 230,463,551, forward strand.
GACCTTGAGACCTTGCCCAATTTAGAACTCTGTTGAAAAGACTTTCACTTAAATGTAACATCAGTGACAAAGAAAGGAGGAGAATTAGTGGAATTCATAACAGATGATAAAAGAAACGTAGGTTGTGACCTACTGTTAAGAGACAGATGAAAGGAAATTATTGTGTTTTTCTTGAGGAAAATATAGAAGAGATTCATTATTTGAAAAACCCAAAATAAACATTGATTTTGAGAGCAGAATGCCTGAATCCTGGTCTTATCATTTTCCTGGTCCTTTAGCTGCCTTGGAACCTCCTTGGATTGGTCATAGGAACTTGTTGAAGAATGTGAAAAAAATGAGGATAAATAACAAATAATTGAAGTGGTCATGATTTTATTTCTTCAAAATAGTTCTGAGGAAACATGTAAGGCTTTCTCAGTTACTTCCTGCAGAAGACTCTGAACAATGAAACAACGCAAGGGTGATTAGTGTTCTCCATCTGGGTTGCTGGGGTTTCCTTTATTGCTCATTCATATGCAAATCATCACTGATATTAATTATTAGCTTATCTTGGTAATAGTTTTACCACAACGCAAGGAGAGAAGGGCGGTTGCTGATCCTGGGACCACTATCTTGGTGGGTGAGTCAGTTCAGATTGCTGTGTGTTTGTGGAATGTTACTAGAGTAATAAGGAACACCTTTTATTGGGAGAAAGCGTTACAGTTTTCAGTTTATCTTCACACATGTAAACTCATGTGGCTGTGGTTCCAGGGTCATAGGACAAGGGCTTGAAGCTCTGTGGTCTCAGCACTCTCAGGCAGGTCACTCTGTGTCTCTCTCTTTTCCAGTTTGTGAAATGGAGGTAACACTACTGTGTTCATCTATTGCATGGAATTGCTCTGTTAGCTCACATGAAAATATATGCCTTGCCGACTATAAAGTTCTGTGTCAATAGAAACTATCCTGTTAAAGATGAGGAAATCAAGGCTGAGAAATGTCCCTGCACTTGCTAACGGTGGCTGGGCAGGTGATGATAGAGTTGGACTCCACCATTCTTCTTAAAGAAAAAAAAAACATAGGGAGGGGCAGTCTGTTGTTTTGTTGGCCACCCAGCAGCTGAACCCTCTTGCCTATGTTTTGAAGATGCCCTCCCTCTCAGAGGCATACCCCTCCTCTCATCATGTAAATGCTCACTAATTAAACTGAAAATGCTACTGCTTTACCTGGCCTCACTTAAACTGGGTGGCAGACTGTGACCTGGGCCCCAAGGTGGCTGTCCTCACTGAGCCCCTCTGAGGACTGACTTGGGTTTTGCTCCTGATGTTAACATCCCAAATTTGACTCTTCTGAAGGAGAGTCTGTGAACTAGCCAGTATCTTTATTTATTTAAATATTACACATTAATATTAATTATTAAAATAATAAAATTCAATATTAAATAATAATTTATTTAAAAATTTTATTTAGCTGCACCAGGTCTTATTTGTGGCACACGGGATCTTTCATCTAGTTTCCCCCATAGCACTGGGATCTTAGTTTGCTGACCATGAATCAAACCCAGGTTCCCTGTGTTGCAAGGTAGATTCTTAACCACTGGACCACCAAGGAAATCCCATTCCTAGTATCTTTAAAACCAGTACACCTCAAAGTGTAAGATGCACACAAATCACCATACGTGTGTGTGTGTGCTCAGTTGTGTCTGACTCTTTGTGGGCCCGTGGACTGTAGCTCACCAAGCTCTTCTGTCCACGGGATTCTCCAGGCAAGAATACTGGAGTGAGTTGCTATTTCGTCCTCCAGGGGATCTTTCCAACCCAGGCATCAAACCATATCTCTCGAGTCTCCTGCATTGGCAGGAGGATTCTTTACCACTGTGCTGTCTGGGAAGCCCTACAAATCACTGCTGCTGCTGCTGCTAAGTCGCTTCAGTCGTGTCCGACTCTGTGCGACCCCATAGACGGCAGCCCACCAGGCTCCCCTGTCCCTGGGATTCTCCAGGCAAGAACACTGGAGTGGGTTGCCATTTCCTTCTCTGATGCATGAAAGTGAAAGTGAAAGTGAATTCACTCAGTCGTGTCTGACTCTTAGTGACCCCATGGACTGCAGCCTACCAGGCTCCTCCATCCATGGGATATTCCAGCAAGAGTACTGGAGTGGGGTGCCATTGCCTTCTCCGTACAAATCACTAGATTATATTACAATGTGGAATGGGACTCAAGAGCTCTGGATGGGACTGAGATTCTGCATTTCTAACAAGCTCCCAGGTGAAGCTGCAGCTGCTGCCGCTGTTGAGGACCTCACTTTGTGCAGCATGCTTTTTCTATTTTGTTTGCAGCTTAACAAATATCTTGACTAATACTTGTAGATTCTGTCATCAATAATGGGTGGGGGGGGGCATGGTTTATATACAAACCAATACTGAAACACACAAAAAGGAAAATTTTCAATTTTTCTGGGATGACAATTATTCTATTTATTCTATTGTTTTCTAGGGAAAAGGCTGGATGATGCTTAATTTTAAAAATTAAGGTGAGTCCAAATTGTGTTGAGTGATATTTTATTGTTTTGTAGTAGCCTTTAGAGCTAATTGAAGCGATGTATCCTAAAACTAGATTTGGAAACCATTCTGTGAGGTATTTACATCTTTGGGTGCATGATTAGAGTGGGGGTATAAGGGGTGTAGGAGGCAGAAACAACAACTTCCTGACTAAATTCACTTTCCCAGAATCTTTTCCTCATGCACTGTCTCTTTAAATAACTGAGACAAAGAGAATTCAGCTAGATAAAGGCAGAAGCAGAGTGCGTGTATGCTGAGTCGCTTTAGTCGTGTCGGACTCTTTGTGACCCCATGGACTGTAGCCCACCAAGCTCCTCTGTCCATGGGGTTCTCCAGGCAAGAATATTGGAGTGGATTGCCAGGCCCTTCGCCAGGGGATCTTCCTGACCCAGGGATCGAACCCACATCTCTTGTGTCTCCTGCATTGGCAGGTGGGTTCTTTACCACTAGCACCACCTGGGAAGCCAAGAAGCAGAGTAGCCCTCCCCAAATTATGGTAACAGGTATGGACAATAGAGGCCTAAAGACTAGTCTCTAAGTCATCTCAAGCTGCCATAACAAAACACCATAGCCTTGGTGGCTTAGACAGACATTACTCTCTCACAATTGTAGAGACCAGCTGATTTGGAATTTGGTAAGGGACAGATGGCTGACTTCTTGCCATTTCTTCACATGATGGAGAAAGACAGTTTTGGTGTCTGTCTTCTTACAAGGACATGAATCTCATTTTGGAGGCCTCACTATCATGACCTCATCTGAATCTAATTACCTTCTAAGGGCCCCACCACTTAATGCCATCACATCAGTGGGGTTAGAGTTTCAACATATGCATTTGTAAGGGGTAGGGAAACAGACATTCAGCCCACTACAACTAGATAAAGACTCTTCTAGATAAATGATTTAGCTTTGGTGCTAGGAGTCTGTCAGTTCTGGGCAGAGTTCCCTGTTACCAGTGGTGGCGTGTTTTTGCTGCAATGTACGTGTGCCCGTGGGGAGCTTTGATCGACAGCAGAGCAGTGGGCAACACCTGCTTTCCTGTGGAGCCTGGAGGATGGCAGCGTTCTGTCAGTTGGAGAAGGAGATGCTTAACAAGCCCTGGGAGGCCATGGATAGTACCTTAGACAAAAAATGGATGCTCTGGTTCTAGAAAACAAACAAGGCAAGCTCCAAGGTAGCTCAGAACACAAGAGAGTATATCAAATGGACTTTAGGAAGAAAACCAAGAGTTGTGTGAATACACCAAGATTTCCCCTGGCTCATGCCAGCATCCAAAGAACATCTTACTGTTGGTTTCTTGGCTGCACGTGCCTTTCCAAGGCAGAAACAGAAAGACAAAAATCTACAACGCAGAGAAAACAGACATGGAGAGAAAACTGAGTAGTTTTTGCCATAATTAAGTCAGAAAATGGCTAGCCCTCCCTTATTCACAGCTTACATAAGCAATTCTCACTCTGGTATTGTAGTATTTAAGGACTTCTCCAAGATGTCTTCAGGAAATCTTCTCTCTTCAGATCTCTCTCCACTAACACCCCTTCTAAAAAATTTAATATAAATAAACTCACATTTTAAATCTGAAAACATACATGACTCACATACAAATTTCATATAGTACATTAGGTATCAAAATGAGATAATTTAACTATTTTAATGGAATAGAGCTAAAAAATAAATAGTGCTAATAATAAATAAAAGAATAGCAAAATTTGTAGCTAAGATGGATAGAGCTTTGAGATATATTGTGGCATAAAAACAAATTGAAAAATAGTGCATATATCACACAATTTTGAGGGAAACACACACAATTTTTTAAATAATATATATGAAGATGTAAGGAAAATGGTCTGGAAGGACATTTCCATCTGAGATGAGTAATTATCCTAGCAAAGGATTAAACAATAACAACTACACACAAAAATCCAAGCATGGACCTTACCTAGAGAGACCCCAAAGAACAAGCCCTATTTGGGCCTCAGAGAGAGAAGACACACCATTTTTGTGGATTTAATCAAATGTGTTAGGCAAAATCGTTCACCAATGTATTTACTTATTCTTAAAATTTTGAAAGCATCATACTTTTATTTTTATTTATTTGGCTGTGTCATGAGCAGCATGCAGGATATTAGTTCCCCCACCAGGGATCAAACCTGTGCCCCTTGTGGTGGAAGCACAGAGTCTTAACCACTGGACCACAGGGAAGTCCCACACCAATATACTTAAATAGAAGCAGAAGGAGAATTATCTCATTGCCCTCCTCCCCACTCAAATAATGCCTTGGATTCCACTCTCTCAGGCAAAAAGAGGCCAAAACTAAAAAAGTGAAACAAAACAAAGATGAAGAAGTTAGTTCTGGGTCAGGTCATCCCAGTCATTTGTGGGGCCCTGGGCTAGAGTACAAATGGACATCCACGTGTAATATGTCTAAACATGTAAGTTATAAGTCAAGCAAACACGCTGTTACATGAAATATATTGTGTCTTCCTGCTTTGACAAATATTCCTGCCAAATGAATAACTGACAGGAGGGACAGGTCAAGTGAGAACTGTCAGAGCCGGACACCAGCAAGAGGCAGCATTTGGAGAGCCAGCTCGTGGTCCGTGGGTCTTGTTCTTGGTTTTCTGCTGCTGGCCTGTGTGGCGAGGGGCTCTGTGCATGTGTGGACCACTAGGCTTGCACAGACAATCTCCATCCGCATCCCTGTAAACAGCTACATCTGGTCTCCCCTGGCCCTGCTATGTCCCAGCCTTGGAGAGTTGGAGCTGGTGAAGGTTGGACTGGGGAAAGGCCTATTGTGGGCCCTGGAAGAGAGCTTAGGGCATTTGGAGAGGAATGTGGGATCTCTCTTCCCCTGAGCTTGGTTTAGAAGTGGAGACAGGACAAAAGCTATGGAAGGGCACATCCCTTGGGCCTCATGGACTCCTTAGCCCATGGCAAGTGTAATTGGATGACAGCTGTGGAAGGGTCCTCTGAAGCCAGGGTCCTGGGTTTGGGTCCCCTCTTACACTGATCTAAAGTCAGTGCTATTTTTGATTTGGGGATGTTCTGAGCTCAGGTCCTGATGAGTTAAGGGGTTTCAAGTGTCATTTTGATTATGTTATATATAGAATCTAAGTTAGTGAATCATTTTTTTCACTTTGTGCCAAACATGGATATTTAAAAATACAGGCAACATAGCCAGTATCAAGACTTTCATCTCTGTGAGAGATATCCAGGAGTGAATCAGAGACTGACAGATAAAACCAGCCCCACCTCTCTCAACTCCTCCTCTCATTTCACTGGAGTAACAGGCAGAATTGTTGACACTGTAAACTGTTTTCTCTCCTGCTTTTGCAGAGTGAATATGGTTAAATGTACCTTAAAGTGCAAACAGTGTGATTCTACTGTACTGACTATGGGATTGTATTTCCTTTGTATTATTTTTTTGCTGCATAACAAATTACCCCCCAAATATAACAGCTTAAAACAACAAATATTTATTATTTCAGAGTTTGTGTGGGTCAGAAATCTGTAAATGGCTTAGCTGGGTGGTTGTGGCTCAAGGTCTGTCATGAGATTGTAGGCAAGCTGTCCACCAGGGCTGCGGTGGTCCAAAGACTCAGGTGAGGCTGAAGGATCCAATACAAGTTCACTCACATGTTTTTTTCAGGCTTTAGTTCATTTGCTTATCATATTATATTGGCCTCCTGGAAGCCAAAAAACTTCTGGAAGGTGAGAAGAGTCAAGTGACATAGTAACATTTGGAAAAGGGGACTTCAGATCTGGCAGATGCAAGGTAACTTCCAAAACCAGAATCTGCCAACAGGTGCTGTGTTGGGCCACCTGGGGAGTTTATGAAAAATATACCAGTAGTATACACATCCTTATAGTTAATAATACTGTATTATATAATTGAAAGTTGCTTAGAGATTATATCTTAAAAGTTCTTGGCATAAGAACAAAATTTTTGTAACCAGGTGTGGTGATGGGTATGAACTAGACTAATTATGGTGAGCATTTCACATATATACACCTACCAAATCATTATATTGTACATCTGAAACTAATAAGATGGTGTATATCTAAATAAAAATTACCTGTTTCTAGGTCTACTTTTTTTTTTCTTTTGAAAGGAAGGTGAACTCAAGAGAGTTAAATGACTTGCTCAAATGCCCATAGCTAGAAAAGGGCTGAGCTGGGGCTGGAACTGAGTTACTGGGAGAAGGTAGCATACCAGCCTGGCTCCCCTCAAACCCATGTGAACATGAAGCCTGCCACTCCCTTGACAGCCAGGCAGCCCTGTGTGAGTTGTTATATAATCTGTCTGAACCCCAGTTAGTTTATATGTGAAGAGGGTGTAATATTTGTGCTGTTATTGTGATGACTGAGATATTTTTTAATGCTCCCTTGCCAAAGAACACTGGGAATATTTCCTATCGTTTTAAGAGTTGAATTTATTACTCATTGCACTGAGGGAAATGCATACCATGGGAAACCCTGGAGGTGTGTTAGTGAGAAGGTATTAGAAAATATTATTAAAGGATTTTTTTGTTAGCTGATTGCAGGGGGGCTCAGGACACCAGAGTTCATTCTACAAATGTATATCTTTGTAAATCTGATTCTTAGAAGGGCAGACCAGAGGGAAACTAAGGCTATAATTGGCAAAGAGGCCCTAACTGGCCAGAATGGCTGTGTGTCCACTGTGGCTTGGACGACGTTCATATTTTGTCTGTGTTTAGACATGATTAAGGAGTCTTGCTCTTGTCTTTGTACATCGTGGTCACAGAGGGGCCTTGTCTGATGCTGATGTTCTGAGAACTTGTTCATGTTTATGTTAAACAGAAGAACATCAAGGCCCAGTGGTAGTACCAAGGCCATCTCTTTCCCAGGTATAAACCATCTAGTCATAGTGCTGGACTCAGCTGGTGTTCCAGGCCCTGAGCCATGACTTTATTGTGCTCTCCCACACTGTCAGCACTGGACCTCTGAGTCACAGTGAGACAGACAGGGGTGTTCTGAGGTGGAGACATTTGCAGGAAACTAAAACACAGATGTCCCTTCAAGAGCAATGACTCCTTTTCTTCCCCAGCTTCAGGCATGCTGCTGCTGCTGCGGCTGCTAAGTCACTTCAGTCGTGTCCGCCTCTGTGCGACCCCATAGACAGCAGCCCACCAGGCTCCCCCGTCCCTGGGATTCTCCAGGCAAGAACACTGGAGTGGGTTGCCATGTCCTTCTCCAATGCGTGAAAGTGAAAAGTGAAAGTGAAGTCGCTCAGTCGTACCCAACTTGTAGCGACCCCATGGACTGCAGCCTACCAGGCTCCTCCATCCACAGGATTTTTCAGCAAGAGTGTTGGAGGGTGCCATTGCCTTCTCCGGCTTCAGGCATGACATGAAGCCATTTCCATGAGGTCAAGGGTATTTCAGTCTGTGGAGAATTTCAGAAAGAGAAAAGATGGGGCTGCAAGGTGGAGGGCGCATCCTGGACTCTGCCTTAGCTTCCTTCCTGCAGTAGAGGTGTACTCTGCACTTACTGTGAGTCAGACCTGGGCTTGATGCTGTGACAGCCACCACTACGTGGAAAATAGACAAGCAAAGGATCACGCTGAGAAATGGGGTAAAAGAAGACAGGGTACCACAAGGACTACTGGCAGTCTAAGCAGTGGTTCCTATACTTTTCTGAATATTGGAATCATCTGGATCTTTAACAAATATGAGTGACTGGATCCTAGTGCACTAATCTAATTCATCTGGGATACCACTCTGAGCATTTTAAAAACTCGGAGATTTTTAAAACTCCCTGGGTAATCAAATGTGCAGCAAAGTTGGGAAATCATTGGTTTAGCCCATCCATCCTTATAGTTTAGGGTGGAGGGGCCGGGGTTATACAGCTGTTTAACCATATGAAAGCTGCGGTCCCATTCTAGACACTTGGATTTAGATATAAAATCTGAAAATAAATTTCGATGGGCTTTCAGACCCTAGGAAAAGAATCTGGGAATTCCTCGAGGGAGGCGGGTCGTCTCGTGAAAACCCCCCAATCAGGGTGATATGAGCTCCCCGCAGAATGGCGCTGGCCCTGCTCTTTCACAGAAGCCCCGGCATTAGTGTCACCAAACCTAGCTCCCGCAGGGAGGTAAGCAAGCCACCGAGCGGCCGGTGTGCGCACGTGTGAGAGTGCGCCCGCCGGCGTGCACGCGCGGGGCAGCCGGCGAGAGTGCGTTTCCGTTCGGGAGCCCGGGCGGCCTCCGGCTGCGGCTGCGGCAGCGCGCCCGGCGCCCCCTCCCGCCCAGTCCCCTCCCCCGGTGGCTCTCGCTCGCCCTCGTCCCTCCCCCGGCAGCGTCCGCCGCCTCCGGGTGCGCAGGGCAGCGCACGGCACGCGAACCCCTCCTGCAGGCACCCGGGCGCTACTCGAGCGCCGAGCCCCGGGCGCGCCTGGCGCCCCCTCCCAGACGCCTAACGACGATGAGCCAAGACTCAGGGGTCGCGGAGAGCAGGTGAGCGCAGCCGCGGGGCTGGGTGGGGGTCGGGGTTTGGGAAGGAGGACGGGCAGAGCGGGGGTGGGGTGCGGCTGGCCCCGACATCGCCGCGTGGAGAAGGGGCTTTGCGGTCTTCAGCACCCTCTACCGCGGGCTCTGCTTTTCCCGTTTTCCGGACGGGGCGGGGGCTCCACTCCCGCCCCAGCATCCCCGCTCGAGCTGCACAAACAAAGCACCCTTCGGTAGCGGCGCCTGCCTGGCGAGGGTATGGAGCGTGGGGGTAGCGACTCGCCGTCTAGCCCGGACTCCGATTCCCTACCCGCCGGCAGGCCTCGGGCGGCTGCACCTGGGTCGGGCGCGCTGCTCCGGGGTCGCGCGCAGGTGCTCGCGCGGGAAGCGGTGGCGCGCGGCTCCGAGGCCCCGGGCGCCGGGCCAGGAGGAGGAGCTACGGCCGGAGCTACTGCCCCCTGCCGTCGCGGCTTGCCGGCGCCAGCAACCGGCCCCTCGGCAGCGGCGGCGCAAAGGCGGCAGCAGGTGGGCCCGATTTGTCCCCGTCCACCCGGCGGCAGAGTGTGGAGGGGCTGATCGCCCTGTGGCATCCCCTATGCTCCCAGCGCGAGTGGACTCGCGCCCTTCCCGCCTCCGCGCTGACTCCCCGCCGCCCAGGCCGGCTTCTGCTGTCCTCGTCTGCTCCCGTCTCTCGAGCTTCAGCTCTCCGGATCCCCTGCGCCCACTGCACCCGGGTCTGGGAGGACTTGGGTAGTTTTTCTGAACACCACCGGCGCTTTGGCCCCTTGACTTTCAAATGGTTTGAGCCGAGAGCGGGATTATTTCCGTAATCCCCTTTTGCCCATGCGTGGAACACCCCCATCATCCCCCTGCGCCAGTCATCCCTTCTACCCTCCCATGAGCCCTAATAGTGTCTTTAGCACAGAAGGCGCGAGATCAACACTGCTTTTAGGATATCTGCTGTTGTAAAGGTAGCCAATGCCTCTGTTTGTCATCAGCGTCCCACGTTCCTTTAAAGGCAGCCTCTCGTAACGTGGGACTGTGTATTCAGAGCTGGCTTGGGCTGTAGTGGTCGAGTTCTCCAGAGCTCTCATCTGCAGAAGCAGACTTTTGGCACTGGATGCAGTTTCAGCACAAGACACGTGACGGCTTGTTTGTGAAATGTATCCTTTAGGTAATTCTCTCATTGCTGTAAGCACATGCAGGAAGCCCGCCCAAAGCAGTGCAGAAACCCTGGGCAAAGATTCAGACTGCAGAGAACTTGCTTATGGGACAGTCCCTGCCACATCACAGTTTATGCACGATCAACTAGAGAATACGGAGCTTTACAATGTTCCACGACTTCAGTGTTTCGTGGATTATTCGTTGAACATTAGGCTCATAATCTTTTGGGAAGAAGGGAAGGATTTTTTTGTTTTATGTGTGATATATATATATTTTTTCTTTTTGCCTCTGTTCTTTAAAACACTGTTGCAATCAGGAAGACAGTGTCGAAAAGTTTGTTGTGGCTAGGTTCTGCTGTTGAATTTCTTGACATTAGCAAGAAATGTCAAGAATTTGCTTTGAGGAATTAGGGTGAACAGTTTCACCTTGGGTGAAACTGGGTCCACTTGGGTCATCAAAAACACTTCCTTAGAGATGGTCAGTTAGCAGGGAGACTTGCAAATGGTGGTTACAGTGAATTTTGAATCAATCAAATACAGCAAAAGCAAAGTTTTGTTCTAAAAGAAAAGGGAAGTGAAGTATAGTGTGTGAAATTAGCATGCACGGTTATTTACACAAACAAAGCAGAGCTAACTCAACTTCTTCCTACTCCTTCCTAGTTCAGTTCAGTCGCTCAGTCGTGTTTGACTCTTTGTGACCCCATTACTCTGAAATATGGGTCCTCCCTACCTCTTTACATAAAAGCTTGCTAGCCTGCAGTCGCTGATCTTTCTGGTCTCTTCAGTAAAACTTACTAATGAGTCATTTGCTCATTTCAGTGTGGCAGCAAAGTCTGTATAATTGTGTGTCAAACAAGAGGGAGGTGTAATTCTTAGTAAACTGTAAAGCACCCTACAGATGTTTGCTACTGTTGCTTGTAATTTTTAGTAGCTGTACAGTATGCCACTCTGATACTTAGTCATTCCCATATTTTTTGCCATTTAAAATGTTATTACTGATTTTTAAATACTAAGGAGGTCTCTATATCTAGGGACTTCCCAGATGGCTCAATGGTAAAGAATCTGCCTGCCAATACAGGAAGTGTGGGTTCAATCCCTGGTCCAGAAGAATCCCATGGAGAAGGAAATGGCAACCCACCCCAATATTCTTGCTTGGAAAATCCCATGGACAGAGGAACCTGGTGGGCTACAGTCCATGGGGTCGAAAAAGAGTCGGATATGACTTAGCAACAGCAACTTTATATCTAATTACTACATTGTTTCTGTCATTTATCCAGTGAACCTTTTTTTTTTTTTTTAATAGTGCAAACTATATGCCAGACAATGTGTTAGATGCTGAGGATGTGGAATCCTTTGCTGTACACACACACACTTCTCTTGTTCTCTAGTATACACACACACACACACACTCTCTCTCTCTCTCTCTCTCTCTCTCTCTCTCCTCTTGTTTTCTAGTTCCCAAGAGTTATAAACGACTTACAAAGTACAATGTGCATGCGTGCTCCGTTGTGTCTGACTCTTTGCAACGCCATGGACTGTAGCCTGCCAGGCTCCTCTGTCCATGCAATTTTCCAGGCAAGAATACTGGAGTGGGTTGCCATTTCCTGCTCCAGGGGATCTTCACTATTCAGAGGTTGAACCTGTGTCTGTTGCATCTCTTGAGCAGCACAATAAAGCCATTAATTTAGGTGTGCATCAGAGCAGGGCTCAGGGAGGGGAGTAGAAAGGGATCCCTTCAACTGGGCTGAGAAATGGGAATCACCCCACCTCATCCATTCTCAGTCAGGCGAACTCTCCTTCTTGCCTGCCCTGGGCACTTGTGATTTCATTCTTTTCCCTCTTCTTCCTCCTCCTCTCCTTGACCCCTCACTGATAGAAGTGTTCCAATTGCCTCCTTTCTCCCTTAAGGCAGCTCAGTTCCAACTTTTCCTCTTGGTCCCACTTCCCTTTGGAGTACAGTATGCAGAGATTTTATTGACAGTTAGTTATAGGAGAAAGAAGGAAGTAGACTTTGAAACTGTTCACTGTAATTCCTGTCACCCCACAGCTGCCATTTGGGCCATATCCCAAATGCAGTCATCTCTTCACTTTGCCCCCTACCACCCAGGGTCATTCTCCATTCATAAATGTGGCCCACAAAGCTAAAGGCCTATGTACTTTTCCTTTCCCATGATGCTGAAAACCCTTCCTTGAAGGGTTTTGTGTGCATGTACAGTCATACAGAAAACACAGCATTTAAAATGTACAGCTGATAAAATTATCACCAAGTGAACACATCTGTGTAACTGCCACCCAGGTCAAGAAATAGAACCTGGCATCCTAAAAGCCCCTGTCCTTTTCCTCCTCCTTTCCTATCCCTTCATCCCAAAGGGACCAGAGATAGTTTTGCTAGTTTGTAAACTTTATAAACATAGACTCACACAGCATATGCCCTTTTGTGTCTGACTTCTTTTGTGCTGTTGTGTTTGTGAGATTCATCCTCCCAGTTGCGTGTAAGCAGTTTTGCATTCTGTGGCTTACAGGACTATTTTATGATGGAATCACATTTTGTTCATCCATTTTTCTCTTGATGAACATGGCAGTTGTTTCCAGGTTTTGCCTCTTACAACTAATGATGCGTGAATCCTTTAGCCTTTTGATATCCAAAAACCTACCTGTTTGACCACTATTTTTTTTTTTTCCTGCTGGTATAACTGAAGAAAAGGAAGGGAGGGAATAGATGAAGGAGCCAGCCTGGAGAGCTAGGCCTGTGAATTTTTCACCTTTGCTGGCACTAAATGTTTTCCAAAGCATTTAAGGCTGTGCTCTCATTCTGGGACCTGGACATAGAAGAAAAAAGTGATGGGATGGCTTACATCCCAGGTGAACTGATTATAGGTGGTGGTTATGGGATGCTTAGAATAAAGGAAACTTGGTGATGATGGGAAGCCTGCCCAGCTTGGGAAGTGTCCCTTGGGAGAACTGACAGCTGGTGGCTCATGATGCCCACATCTCTCCTCCGCCTTCCCTCACCTGTCTGCCACTTTCCCCTATGGAGTCCTTCACCCCCCCTCCCCCACCCTTCCCCACCCCACCGCTCCTCCCCCACCCCAGCCTGGTCCCAGAGGGCTTGGAGTACAGGAGATCCTTCTGTCCCTACTTCTGTCCCTACGCAAGGGGCTGTGTAGTTGGCTTCCAGATCTCAAGTCTGTGAAGACAGTTTCCTTGGAGTATGCTTTAAAGTTTCCTAGCCTCCTGAGGGGTGTTTGTCATCTGGTACTACAACTTCTTGGGCAGGGAGGTCTGGCTTTTGTGGCCTGGAGACTGAGATTTTCTTTGGGGAAATGCATGGATCTTTTGGGCTCAACGCAGGCAGTGTCTGAGCCTGTAGGCTATCAGGGTTGCACAGGGTCAAGCATTCCCCATGAGAGATGTTGACGACAGCAGATTCTGGAACCCTGCATTGTTGACTTCCTCCTTTGCGCTCAAACTTCAGATCTTCCCAAGAGGGAAGATACAGAGACTACTTGGTGGACCAGATGATCTCCATTCAGCATCCTGGGGTTGCCATAGGCTTGGTTTCAGAGTTGGAGTCTCTCCACCTCCCTGTCTTCCCTCACTCCTCCCTTTCTCCCTCTGATCACACTTGCTTTCCTCCTGTTCCTGGATCGTGATCAGTTCCTTCCTGCCTCAGACAGAAGCTGTGTGACCTCTTCTCCCCCGGCCCCAATTCTTCTCTTGCCTATTCTTGCTTGTCCTTTGTGGCTGAATTTAAAGGTCACTTCCTCAGGAAGCTGCCCCCCTACCCCCACCCCCAATTCTTCAATCTTAGTCAGCACTTCCTTTCTCAGATGCAAGTAGACAGTCTTCCCCATCAGGCTGATGGGTGTTTGAAGCCGCAGTGCCAGTTGCTTTATTCACTCACGCCTGGCACACAGTCCACCTGTGTTTGTTAAATGGATGAGTTGATGGGTAAACCAGGAGACCTGAGACAGGTTGTAAGATTGTCTCTGCTTCTAACTTGCTGTGTGGTCTTGGGTGTTTATTAGTTTCACCTCTCCCAGAGTGCCCTCCCTCTGTAAAATAATGCATCAGGCTGGAAGATCTTTATAGGTTCCTTTCCATTTCATTATTTTCTGAGTCTAACAGTGAGGATCCTGAGAGGTGGTAGCTTTCTCTGAAAATGCAAAAGCTGACCTTACCATTGAGGTTTAAGCGGTCTTAAGTTTCATGCCTGTGTTCTTAGCATGAGAGCTGCATTCTTCCCAGTTCACCATAGCCTGCTCTGGGCTAAAATATAGCTTATATTGCTTTTATTGTGCTCTTCGCACATCACATACATTTTATTTCCTGATCTGTCTTCTCTTCCGCTAGTGTGCCCCTTGGGACCAGGTTCCTGTGTCACGTGTCACTTTTATATCCCCTCTGCTTATCACAGCAACTGTGAGTTGATTTCAGTTGATGAAAAGAGATCTGTGTTACAGAGCATAGTATTTTCATCGAGTTTATTCTCTGGAAAGTGTAACTATTTTATGATTATGCAGATTAACTTTAGTTTGTGACTAGCATAGACTCTTTTCCACTTTCTCAACCCATTTAACTTTTTTTTGACGTATTTCCTGAAGGTTGATAGGAGCTAAAAGAAGTAAAACACTAGTTGGTTTCACTAGGGGAGGATTTGGGCCTCATTATAGGTTTGTGCACATGCATGCTCAGTCACTTCAGTTGTGTCTGACTCTGTGACCCTGTGCTGTATAACCCACCAGACTCCTCTGTCCATGGGCTTCTCCAGGCAAGAGAATTGGAGCAGGTTGCCATGCCCTCCTCCAGGGGATCTTCCTGACCCAGGGACTGAACCTGTACCTCTTGTGGCTCCAGCATTGCAGGTCGATTCTTCACCTGAATCGACCCATTACGGGTTTAATTATGTCTAATAACTTTTTGGACTTCCCTGGTGGCTCAGACGGTAAAGCATCTGTCTACAATACGGGAGACCCGGGTTCAATCTCTGGGTTGGGAAGATCCCTTGGAGAAGGAAATGGCAATCCACTCCATACTATTGCCTGGAGAATCCCACGGACAGAGGAGCCTGGTAGGCTACAGTCCATGGGGTTGCAAAGAATCGGACATGACTGCGGGACTTCACTTTCACTTTCACTTTCAATAACTTTCAATATTTACTACAAGGTGACTCTAGTTGACAATTACCTTCACAGACAGTGGCACCTTAGGAACAGAGACTAGAAAGTACAAGTGTTTTGTCTTTACCTGCTTGGCAGAATTTTAAGCTTTTTGTTGTGAAGTGTACTGATAAAAGCTTGGGCTCTGCAGTCAGATGGACTGGGTTTGTGAATAAGTTACCCATGCCTTGTTTCCTCATCTGTGAAATGGGAATGATACTAGTTCAGCATCAGGCACTAAAAAGTTTGTTGCAATGAGCCCATTGATGCCTGCCAGGTCCTTGGCTCAGGTTCGGGCACACAGTAAATACTTAAAAAAAAATTAGCTATTATATTATGGTTTATATGATAACATATTATATTAGTAATTATATATAATATATTAATTATTATATGTATTATGTACATATAATATATATTATATACTATAATGCGTATATATTATATATATTAATGTATTATATATATTATATGGTGTGCTACAGTCCATGGGGTCGTGAAGAGTTGGGCACAACTTGGCAACTGAACAACAACAATTATGGTTTTATTTCCACTTTAAGGATTGTTAAAATCTTTAACTGGAGAATTATTACTCAAGGAGGCAGATTTGATTGAAACCCTTCTGGCACCTACTATCCACCTGTCTAGGCTGCAGTCAGGCCCAGGTGCAGAGGTGGGAGGAAGGCTCCCTCTGGTTGGATTTTACAGTGCCAAGATGCAGCGTTTTTCTCCTCCCACTAAGGGAAAGAGGCCTGCACTAGGCAGGGCCTGGGAGCTGGTAGGCATAAGGCATTTTTCTCCTCTCACTAAGGGAAAGAGGCCTCTACTAGGCAGGGCCTGGGAGCTGGTAGGTATAAGGCAGTGTTGACAGTACACCTAGTCATCACGATTGAGTTGGGATGAAAATATAAGGAATTTTAAAAGTGATACTAAGTAAATGTCCACTTCCATTCCCTACTGATCTTCAGCCCCTAAATTACACTGGGAACATCTGGAATGGGTCCTCCCTCTCCATGATTACTTTAGTTTTCCTTTTAACAAACCACATGGAAAAGCAGACAGGAAGAAGATGTGGGGCACTGGCATTCACGTGGCCTGTCAGAGAGGAAGAAAACCTTCCTCCACCCTTCTGGATTCTTCTGGTCTAAGGATTAAATTGACATGTGTCAGATTAAAGGAGAAAAACATACAAAAGTTTTAATAACTGGTGTACATGGAAGAGGGGCTTCCCGGGTAGTGCTAGTGGTAAAGAATTCACCTGCCAGCGCAGGAGACCTAAGAGAGCCCAGTTCGATCCCTGGGTTGGGAAGATCCCCTGGAGGAGGAAATGGAAATATCTCCAGAGTTCTTGCCTGGAGAAGCCCATGGACAGAGGAGTCTGACAGGCTACAGTCCATGAGGTTGCAAAAGAGTCACGCATGACTTAGCAACAACAGCCATATATGGGAGATACCAAGGAAAACTTGAGTAACTCTCCAAAATGGCCAAATACCGTCTCACTGTAAATACCGTCCTCAGCAGGCAGACAAGGATGTTGAGGGTGGGGAGAGTCAGTTCTGGGAGGTCCCTAGGAAGAGCACTGTAAACCTGGTGAGGTTGTCCTGAGATTTCTGTCCCTGCCCTTTCACTGATAAGATACAGATTTGGACACCCTTACACATGGAGATTTCCCATACAAATGTTAATGTTTCTTCCAAAAGGCTATCTCCTGCTGGGTTTTCAATGTGTTTCCTTTGCCTGCTGTTTCTTAGAGAATAACCAGCTTAAAATAATTAATATGCCAAAGAGACATATTTTAGGGAAGCAGATTCTGTTACCGCTAAAGCAGATTCTGTTACGGCTAAAGCAGATTCTAGAGCCAGTGCAAGGGCTCTGTGGGTCCCCTGGGTTACTTTCTTCACTGGGCTGTGACTTTGGTGTAGCCCAGTGGGCGACTCCTTCACCTCGGGCTAGCCCCTTCCCCCGTAACTGTTGAGTGTTTTGATACAGAGAGCTGACCCTCTACCCTGCAGCCTCATTATGTGGTGAAAATAAAGGTTTTCCGTAAAGGTTTTCTGGTTTTTAGCAGAAGTTCTGATATCTATGCACATGCATACACATCTGGAAATAAAGATAAACAGCTGCAGAAAGGGGACTATGAAAGGAACAGTCAAGAGAAGTTTGTCACTGTTTTAAGCAGACATATTTTTTACAGTAAGGATGTATAACTCTTAATACATATTCTCATCAGTCTAGTTCAGTCGCTTCAACTCTTTGCAACAGTTCAGTCATGTCCAACTCTTTGCAGCCGCATAGACTGCAGCATGCCAGGCTTCCCTGTCCATCACCAACTCCTGAAGCTTGCTCAAAATCACGTCCATTGAGTCGGTGATGCCATCTAACCATCTCATCCTCTTTCGTCCCCTTCTGCTCCTGACTTCAATCTTTCCCAGCATCAGGGTCTTTTCTAATGAGTCAGTTCTTCACATCAGGTGGCCAATGTATTGGAATCAGCATCAGTCCTTCCAGTGAATATTCAGGATTGATTTCCTTTAGGATTGACTAGTTTGATCTCCTTGCAGTCCAACGGACTCTCAAGAGTCTTCTCCAATACCACAGTTCAAAAACATAATTCTTCGGCGCTCAGCTTTCTTTATAGTTCAACTCTCACATCCATACATGACTACTGGAGAAAGCATAGCTTCGACTAGACGAACCTTTGTTGGCAAAGTAATGTCTCTGCTTTTTAATATGCTGTCTAGGTCGGTCATAGATTTTCTTCCAAGGATCAGGTGTCTTTTTAATTTCATGGCTGCAGTCACCATCTGCAATGATTTTGGAGCCCAAGAAAATAAAGTCTCTCACTGTTTCCATTGTTTTCCCATCTGTTTGCCATGAAGTGGCAGGCTTCAACAGTACGTGAACTCTGAACTTCCTGATGTTCAAGCTGGATTTAGAAAAGGCAGAGGAACCAGAGATCAAATTGCCAACATCCATTGGATCATTGAGAAAGCAAGAGAGTTCCAGAAAAACATCTACTTCTACTTTATTGACAGAATAAATTCTTCAAGAGATGGGAATACCAGACCACCTTACCTGCCTCCTCAGAAATCTGTATGCAGGCTAAGAAGCAACAGTTAGAACTGGACATAGAACAACAGACTCGTTCCAAATTGGGAAAGGAAAATATGTCAAGGCTGTATGTTGTCACCCTGCTTATTTATCTTATATGCAGAGTACATCATGCAAAATGCCAGGCTGGATGAAGCACAAGCTGGAATCAAGATTGCTGGGAGAAATAGCAATAACCTCAGATACACGAATTACACCACCCTTATGGCAGAAAGCAAAGGACTAAAGAGCCTCTTGATGAAAGTAAAAGAAGAGAGTAAAAAAGCTGGCTTGAAACTCAACATTCAAAAAACTAAGATCATGGCATCCAGTCCCATTACATGTTCTCATAATTACTTTTAAATTAAAAGGTACAGTGACTGCATTATAAGGGTATGAGTCTGGAGAAAAACGATGCAATGGCTGGCCTTGTTCTTGTATGCATTTCATTGGGAACCATGTTTTAGTCTTTCTTAATTTCTTGGAACATTTCTTAATTTCAGGCTTACCACCACTCTCTGACCTTCTGAGCCAGAGGTTAAGATTAAAAAGTAAGAAGACTTGGGTCTGAAAATGAAAATGCATAGTTTTCGTAGGACATGGAGCTTGGGAAATACCAAATACTTGGGAATGTTTATCAGAAAAAACCTTGAGTCAGGGAGGTTTTCAAAATCTGGAGGCTCCTGACTGACTTGACTGAAGAAGGGAAAGGAAGGGACTAGCAGTCAGTCCACTGCTTTTGCTCTTTTCTTCCTCAGTTTTCTGTCACTGCCAGGGCTGGGGTCAGCCGGTGAAGTGGTGGGGCGTGAAGGAAGACATGGTCCCAGGGGCTTTGAAGTCTTAATGGCCCAGGGTCAGGTGCTCCTTTTCTGTTTGTTAGCTGTGTGACCTCAAGAAAGTTAATGAACCTCTCTGAGCTCCAGTCTCTGCATTTGTCAAATGGCCTTCATAGGCTTATTGGGATGATTCAATGAGAAAATCCAGAAAGATTTTAAACACTCATAAGTGTAAATAACACCATTGTTGTTTTCTTCCTGGTTTTTCATTTATTCATCAGATTCTGATTTGATGGGCCCAGAAGAATGGTTTTTAGAAGGCTGTCTGAGAGTTCTAATGTCTTCAAGTCCACAACTTGTGAAACGCTGTTCCTGAGGGATAAGGAGCAGTTTGGGCATCATGGTGGAGGGCAGGGCTCTTACTTATATGCACAAACTCTACGTGTCCAATGGGGCACACATAGCTGAGCTGCACAGCTGCAAGGCTCCTGGCAGTGACTCTTTTCTGGGGAGGGTGCAGAGCGTGGTGTGTATATGTGTGTCTGTGTTATGCAGGGTGTGCTTGGGACACTGAAGAACATTCCTTCTGGGGGAGCAGGAAGGGTGGGCGACAAGGGAGAAGGGTGGGGGTCCATGCGTGCGGTGCCAGGGAGCTCAGGCCAGGAAGCAGTGAGAAGCCACAGAAGGGCAAAGACATGATAAGGTCCTGCAGAGGAACAGACCGAGAGAGTGAGACAGTAATTGTTAGAGAGTGCGAGAAGCTTGCAGGCAGGCAGAAGCGGTGTGCAGTGAGGAGGGGAGAAGTTTGAGAGGTGGGTTGGAGGAAGCATGGGAGGAGTCTGATTGTGCTGCTTGCCAACAAAGAGGGAGCAAGAGTTAGTGATGACTGAGAGGTTCCAGTTAGGTGACCTGGTGATTCTATGTGAAGACAGGTTGGGAGGATCAGGTTTTCTTGGAGAGGAAAAGGCAAGGACTAGTTTGTGCTGACTGTATGTAAAGTGCTGAAGTGACCCTTGGGCCTTAAGTACCTGGAAGTCAGGGAGGAGGCCTGGGAAGGGGTCAGAGATCTGGGATCTGAAGCTTTGGCCTGAAGGCGGGCCTGAGGCAGCGTGTGGAGGGCGCACTGAGGCGGTCTTGGGACAAAGCGAATCGCCAGGAGCTGATGGAGCTGGGAAATGAAGCACCTGGAGGCGGGAGAGGCCACCGAGCCGAGGGGAGGGAAGAGACCAGGTGAGGGACGCTGGAGGCCACCATGAAGCCTGTCACCTGCTTCATCGAAAGGGAGGTGGCCCCTAAGGATGGAGAGGGCCCCTTGGGTTTGTTGGGCAGGGGTCCTCGGTGTCTCTAGCTCGAGTGGTTTCCGTATGTGGGAAAAAGCAAAAGGCTGGTGGCTTTGAGTCTGGGGGAGGACGGGGAGTGGGAAGTGGAGGTGGGGAGTTCTCCCTTGAGACCTCCCGTGGGACTGAGCAGGGCAGAGCCGGGGTGGGGATGCAAACACCAGGTCAGGCAGTGGAAGGACCAGTTAATTGAATGGGGGAGCTGTCCAGGCCCTTGATTTCCTGGAAGTGCTCTATGGGAGGGAGGAGGCTGGAGAAGCAGGTGAGAAGACCTTGGAGCATGCGGGCGAGCAGCCCTCTGTAGGAACCAGGAGGAGGGACTGGAAGCCAGTGTGGCGGGGCGAGGTGGATGGATGGGCTGGAGACGTGCGGTGTGGGGATTCAGCGCAGTGACCCTGTGCGCGGTGCTGCTGGTACCCAGGGTGTGAGCGGACCGGCAGGGCTTCACTTGCACACTTCAAAGTCACCTCTATCCCTGTGGTTTTGAGTCTGATTGGAGTGGGGAGTGAGGGGGCAGGAAGAGCCTTGAGGAGGGAGAGAGTTATTCCACCTGCCAACATTTCTGGAGAAACATAGTATGATCATTTTGAAGACTTTCATAATTATTTGTATAAAATTAGTATCCGTTTATAAAACTGTTTTTCTCTTCTTGTTCTAGTGATGATCACCAAGGTTCTTTAGAAGAAAAAGGTATGAACTCTAAGTCAACATTGAGTAACTGAAAAACTTAAGCTGCACGGTGTGGAAATTTGCATTTTTAGAAAATGATTTCTTTATTCATTTTATTTATGGGCTGCAATTGCCTCATTACATTCATGCAGTCACCAGCTTACAGAAATGTGTTGAAATAATCAGTAGGTTAGGATGATGAGATAATGACAGTTTTTCAGAAGTTTCTTTAAGATTATTTGTCAACAGATATTTAAAACAATGAAATGTAAAGAATTCATACCTTTGTGGTTTTTATAACTTAAGAATAGAAAACAAATAATCTTACATCTCTTTCCTTTTAAACTCTGCCTCTAATGTTCTTTTTAACCTTATTTTAAATTTAGTAAAATAAGAATAGAGAAGTATTGTCAATGGAATTCTATAATTGTTCTATGCACGAGCAGATATTTTCTTTAGTACTTCAGTGTTATCATCAATTCTAGATACTTAATGAAAATAGCAACACCTAATTCTGTCCCTGAAACTGGATCAAGTAAAACCTCTGCTGTTAAAAGAAGGTCATGGTCTAGGTTTAGGGGTTGCTGAGGCTTGAGTCCCTTCTCTCAGTTTCTCTCTCTGACCAGCAAAGTACTGGCGCCTTCCTTAATTTCATATTGTCCTAATTTCGTTTGTCTATTGCATGGTCTTCCTTGTCCTCACACATGCTATGGGCTAGGACATGGATTTTCTCCTAATTTCTGCAGAGTGCCCATCGCACAGTGGACAGTAAGTCAGCGAAGGGACAGTAGTCTCTGTCTGCACCGAGCGGAAGCAGTCAACCAGTAATTGAGCCCCTTCTGTTCACCAGCCTGGCATGGGTGAATGTTCCAGACAAATGAAATGGAAGAGTGCTAGGTCCATGAGCCATCTAATTGAGCATGGCATAAATACAGATGAGGGGCATGGTAACTAAGTGGCAGTCCTTCCCTACACAGAAATACTCTTGCTCTAGTTGATGTTGTTGGTAACTTCTGCAGCAGTTACCCCTTCTCCTTTACTATAATATCTCCATTCCCATGCACCTACACGGGCCTCAGCTCTTATCACTTCATCGCTGAATCTCTGCAGCAGAGTTTTAGACTCTCTGGAGTCTAATGCATCCTGAACAACAGTACCTCCCGCCCCCTCTCTCCGCTGCCTCCCGCCCAAAGTCCTCCAGCATCTTTGGGAACACCACGGCCCATTTCAGCTTGAAGCACTCATGTAATTCTGCATCTCCACGTCATTCCCTGTAGGAGAAACACCCCCCAAGGCCAGTTCTTCTCAATTGCGTTTGAAGTCCTCCCTAGTCTGGTCCCAACTTATCTGAATCCTCACCTCTAACCTGTCTGTGTCATTTCACTAAATCAGTGATGGTTGTTTGCATGAGTTGACTGTTCAGTGGGAAAGGACTCTGAGTCTTTTCTATAGAAACACCATCATTTGCTCTTCAGTTACAAAATCTAAAACCAGGTGCTTTTTTTCCCTTTCTGGTGTCAAGTTACTTAATCACCAGGGATGTTTTTAGAGAGCAGCTAAGTTGATCAAAGAGTGCCACTCCTTTGGCACAGAACCAAGAGGTTGCCAGGGACCCAGCCAAAGGTCATTATAAAGTTTATTGGCTTTCTGTTTGCCTTCTCTTGGAAAAGGCTTAAGGTTGCTTGGTCTAAATCTTTTATCCTTTGAGAATATGGCCTTGCTTACCATTGGTAACTGGGTGTTAATTTGACTTTCAGTGCTGCTTTGGGTTTAAAGAGGTAATTCAGTTTATAGAAGAGGATACTTCTGTTATTTTTGGTTTAGCATTTTTTTTTTACAAAAATGAACACAGTCTTCTATTTTATCCTGGTATTTATACTACTAAACTTGATTTCTTTCTCAAAATTTAGATTTCCCCAGCCCCAACCTAGATACTTCAGGGGACTCTAAATCAGGTAAGAGATATGATTAACATTGGTAAATGCCCCAATGAAATTTTTATAAAATAGCCAATTTATCTCAAGATAAATAACAATTAATTTTTCTGTTTTACTTCATGCAATCTGTATGAAAGATAGGAACTTTCATTTTTCTACTTGAAAGAGCTGATTAAATTTTAAACTTTCATGGTTACCTAGCCTAGTGAAATCAGTAACTTAAAATTCAGTGATGAAGCTGTGCTTAATGAAACTGAGAATTTATCTGATGAGGCAACTGGACCATTTTCTAGATTGGTTTCACTAACCTAGTACAGGGTCCTCTGCGAGCCAAACCAGGTGGTGGATACTTGGCTGGGGTAGTCCTGGGAGGTTTCCCTGAGGAGGTGATGGTTGACTTGAACTCTGAAGGATGCATTACGGTAACAGCGCAAAGGTGGGGACAAGAGTTATCTGAGTTCAGAAGACTTGCAGGTGTAAATGTACATGTCCCCATGTGGGAAAGTGCACAGCGCTTGTTTGCAGAGACTGAAGAAGGTCAGATGACTAGAATCAGAGAGTGAGGGGAAGGGTGGCAGGGCCAAAGTGTGTCTGTAGAGACAGGTGGGGGCTGGATTTCATAGGACCTTTGGGTTAAAAAATCTTTTCTCCAGAGTAGATGTACAATGCCCAATAAGCACATGAAAGATGCTCAATATTATTTCAGGGAAATACAATTCAAACCCACAGAAATATGCCATTTCACAGCCACTAGGGTGGCTACAATAAAAATTGTCAAGGATGTGGAGAAATTTGAACCCTCATACACAAGCTCAACATTCAGAAAACTGAGATCATGGCATCCGGTCCCATCACTTCATGGGAAATAGATGGGGAAACAGTGTCAGACTTTATTTTTGGGGGCTCCAAAATCACTGCACATGGTGACTGCAGCCATGAAATTAAAAGATGCTTACTCCTTGGAAGGAAAGTTATGACCAACCTAGATAGCATATTAAAAAGCAGAGATATTACTTTGCCAACAAAGGTCCGTCTAGTCAAGGCTATGGTTTTTCCAGTGGTCGTGTATGGATGTGAGTGTTGGACTGTGAAGAAAGCTGAGCGCCGAAGAACTGATGCTTTTGAACTGTGGTGCTGGAGAAGACTCTTGCAAGTCCCTTGCACTGCAAGGAGATTCCAGCCAGTCCATTCTAAAGGAGATCAGCCCTGGGTGTTCATTGGAAGGACTGATGCTGAAGCTGAAACTCCAATACTTTGGCCACCTCATGTGAAATGCTTTTCCAATGCTGACTCATTGGAAAAGACCCTGATGCTGGGAGGGATTGGGGGCAGGAGGAGAAGGGGACAACCAAGGATGAGATGGCTGGATGGCATCACCGACTCGATGCACATGAGTCTGAGTAAACTCCGGGAGTTGGTGATGGACAGGGAGGCCTGGAGTGCTGCAGTTCATGGGGTCGCAGAGAGTCGGACACGACTGAGCAACTGAACTGAACTGAACTGAACTGAACTGAACTGAACTGACGCTGCTGATGGAGGCTTCCCCAGTGGCTCAGTAATAAAGAACCCTCCTGCAGTGTAGGGGATGCAGAAGATGTGGGTTCAATCCCTGGGTTGGGAAGATCCCCTGGAGGAGGAAATGGCAGCTCACTGTAGTATTCTTGCCTGGAAAAAACCACCAGAGGAGCCTGATGGGCTACAATCCATAGGGTCACAGAGAGTCAGACACGATTGAACACCCACACCCACCCACACTGCTGATAGGAATGTAGATTGACACAGCCACCTGGGAAAACAGTTTGGTAGTCCTCAAATAGTTAAAGATAATTGCCATTTGACCCAGCAGTTTCTCTCCCGTGCATATAGCCAAGAGAAATGGAACCATATCTCTACAAAAGAACTTGTGCACGAATGTTCACAGCAACATTATTCATGATATTTGAAAGTTGGAAACAACCCAAAAGTCCATCAAGTTTTAAACTCATAAGCAAAATGTGGTGTACCCATTTGTGTTTATTTGCTGCGACTGCTGTAAGAAAGGGCCATAGACTGGGGAGCTTAACCAGCAGAAGTATGTTCTCTCACATTCTGGGGGCTAAATGTGAGTCAGGATGTTGGCAGGGTTGGTTCTCTTGGAAGACTAGGAGGGAAGGTCTGTTCTAGATTTCTTTCCTGGCTTTGTAGGTAGCCATCATCATGATCTCATGATGTTCTCCCTGTGGTGTGTCTCTGGGTCTGAATTTCCCCTTTTTGTAAGGACACCAGTCATCTTGGATTAGTGTCCACCCTGATGACCTCATTTTACGTAAAAGTAAATACTTCTGTGAAGACTGTATCTCCACATAAGGTCATATTCTAAGGTGGATTATGACTTAAAATGTGAAATTTTTGTTGGACACAATTCAATATTATAACACCATACAATGGAATATTATTCAGCCATAAAAAAGAATGAAGTGGTGATATATACTACAACATGGTGAAACCTTGGAAACATGCTCAGTGAGAAAAGCCAGGTACAAAAGCCCATCTATTATGTAATTCCATTTATGGGATTTATCTGGACATTTATGGAATGTCTAGAATATGCAAATCTATTCAGGCAGGAAATAGAGTATTGGTTATCTAGGTCTAGGGGGAATGGGGACATTGAAAGTGGTAGTTAAAATGTACAGGGGATTTTAGGGGATGTTTAAAATGAAAAATTGATTGTTGTGATGGATGTACAGTTGTTGTTGCTGAATTGCTCAGTCATATCCGACTCTTTGCGAACCCATGAACTGTAGCCTTCCAGGCTCCTTGGTCCATGGTGCTTCTCTAGGCAAGAATGCTGGAGTGGGTTGCCATGCCCTCCTCCAGGGGATCTTCCCAACCCAGGGATCAAACCCAGTTCTCCCTCATTGCAGGCAGATTCTTTACCGTCGAAGCCACCAGAGAACTGTGAATATATGAAAAGCTATTGAGTTGTACACTCTGAATTATGTAGTGTATGGACCTCAATGTGGGAGACCTGGGTTTGATCCCTGGGTTGGGAAGATCCTCTGAGGAAGGAAATGGCAAATGGCAATCCACTCCAGTATCTTGCCTGGAAAATCTCATGGACAGAGGAGCATGGTAGGCTCCTACAGTCCATGGGATTGCCAAGAGTCGGGCACAACTGAGCAACTTCACTCACTCACTCACTCACTCACTCAAGGTTGTTATAGAAAAATAAAAAAAGTTATATCAGAAGAAAAAAATTCAAAGCTTGTCATCCAGGAAAAAATCCATGTTTTCTTGAAAAAACTTAAGCTCAAAAAAGTCACAGAAATCACAGGGCCATTTGTCCTGAACCATTTTCTGGGACTGTGGTCTTTGCATGCTTGATTTACTCCTGTGATTATGTGCAACAGAATATATTTAGGACAGACAAGTAGCAAAAGTTGTCCCTCTAATTTGTTTCCTGCCCTTGTCATTTCTGAAAACAGGGCCACCTGGCAATCTTGTTGCCAGATGGGAGTTTTTATCTTTATATCTGGAAGATTAAGTATGAAGTGAAAGTGAAAGAAAGTGAAAGTGAAGTCGCTCAGTCGTGTCCGACTCCTTGCAACCCCATGGACTATAGCCCACCAGGCTCCTCCCTTCCATGGGATTCTCCAGGCAAGAATACTGGAGTGGGTTGCCATTTCCTTCTCCAGGGGATCTTCCCTACCCAGGGATCGAACTCAGGTCTCCAGTATTCCAGGCAGATACTTTAACCTCTGAGCCACCAGGGAAGCCCAAGATTAAGTATATTTCCCCCTTTTTCATCAAGGTAATTTTGTACTGGTTTGATGATTACATCAGTTATCTTTATGAGGTTTCCGTGTTGCTAGTTACTAAAGAAGATTGGTCCCTAAAGTTGTGCTAAGTACCCTTTGGTTTTAATGTCAAATAAAAAAGTAGGAGAAAGATGGTTTCGTAATATGCGACCAAAATGAAGATTAGAAGGAGACTGTGCAAGGACCGCTGTCTAAGGAAGGGGGAGAAAGCCTGCTGCTGGCAGCAGTGTCTGAAGTTGAGAGTTAAAAATGCTTGAATGCAGAGTATGGTAGGTAATTCAGATTCTCGGGCTAGGGGAGAGACACTTCAGATCAGAGTGGGGTGGAGCCTTCTCAACTGGATAAAGGGAGGCTGGTCAGGAAGTGTAGGTGGGAATCCCCTGGTGGTCCGGTGGCTAGGACTCCACACTTCAATGCTGAGGACC
Source organism: Ovis canadensis (assembly GCF_042477335.2). NCBI lineage: Eukaryota > Metazoa > Chordata > Mammalia > Artiodactyla > Bovidae > Ovis > Ovis canadensis. The sequence continues at coordinate 230,490,903 of NC_091245.1, forward strand.
GGGCTTCTAGCCTGGGGAAGGCACGGGGCCTGGGATTTCAGTTTGCCTGCTGCCACGCTTCCTCTGTTCCCTTTCTCACCTTTCTGTCCTTCCTTTCATTTTTTTTTTAAGGTTTATTTTTAAAAGTTTTTAAAAATATAGTGGAATGAAGTGGGCCAAAGGGGTGTAGGTTTCGTCTGCATCTAGGCTGGCATTCAGGACAGCTGGGTGTGGTGAAGGTGGGACCCACCAGGGTGAGAAAATGAGAGAAAAGAAACTCAGAGTTGGGGGCTGTTTGCATGCTAGCTTCCCCAAACAGGGATCCTGCTGCCAGAGCTCTAACCTGTGCAAACGTGGGGAGGGTTTAGGGCTGGGGGTAGCAGGCTTGGGCTGGCCTGTTACTAGAGTTTAGGAGTGTGACCTGTTAGTAAAAATCGCTACCCCTTAAACATCGTGACTACTGTGTATGAGGCCCCGGGCTGGTCACTCTTCACAGACATCTTATTTAGTTCTCAAATATGTGCCATGAGACAGAAAGATGGTCCTGGGGGCTTGAGGGGGCAGGGAAGCAGAAATAGAATAAGGAGTCTTAGGCCCCAAACCAGAGGGAAGGTGAATTGAAGGGATGGCCCCAGACTGCGTCCCAGGGACCTGGAGCAGAAGGTGGGCCTCACCTGGGGCTGGCCCAGGCAGAATTACATCCCTGCAGAGGTCCTAGGGGCTTCCTAGGTGACGCTAGTGGTAAAGAACCCGCCTGTCAATGCAGGAGACATAAGAGATGCAGGTTTGATCCTTGGGTCAGGAAGATCACCTAGAGGAGGGCACAGCAGCCCACTCCAGAGATCTTGCCTGGAGAATTCCATGGACTGAGGAGCCTGGCTATAGTCCATGGGGTCTCAGAAAGTTGGACCCGACTTAGCACGCATGCGCGCACACACATACACCTAGAAGTCCCATACTGCGAGGGAACTGGCAGAGTAGAGACATGGTAGGGGCTGCTCAGCTCTTTAAATCTGGGCAAAGCATTTGTTCATTCACACAGTCATCACTCATGGAGCATCTAGGGATGGGTGTGGGGGGATCAGGGTGGTGAGACACTTCTCATCTGACTTGGTGCGGCAGAGGGAGTCGGTCAGCAGAAGTGACTTTGGGCTGGCTTCTCATGGATACCCTGGGGTCTGGAGGTGGGGTCTGGGGAAGGGCTATCCAGGCAATGGGGTGGCGTGTCTGAGACTTGGAGGAAGGAGTGGCAGTCACGCTGGGTACAGCTGGGGGAACGAGGAAGTGATTATGGTGGGTTGGTTTTAGTCCATGGTTCTCAGCCCTGGCTGTACATTCCAGTTATCTGGGGCCCTTTACCACAAATGCTAGCCCCGATTAGTTAATCAGTAACCCCCAAGGAAGCCAGAATCCCAGGCATGGCTGGGTGTGTGTGGAAAGCTCCCTAGGTGGCATCAGTGTGCAGCCAAGGTTGAGAACCATAGCTCTGTGCTTCGAGCCCTGGAGGACCAAGGCCGTGTCTTACCACTTCTGATCTCCCAGCCCCTGCTTCAGTGCCTCGCCTTCCACTCAGGTGAAACTGCCTCCTCCTCCCCTTCTTCCCACTCATCCTATCCATCACCAGCTCCTGGGTGTTAAACTGCTGAAGCAATAAGAAGCATGTTTGCAAGTGAAACAGCATGGGTAAGAATGCCAGTTCAAGCTGGACTACCCAAGTTGATAGCTTCCACTCCCTGGGTGGAGAATAGGGGTAGTAGGGCTGGTGGTGGTGGTGGTCTTACATAAGGAAATTAACTGCCCTCAGCCTGCCTCATTGGGCAGTTGTGAGGGCTAATGTGTTAACATATGTAAAGCTCTTACATAAATATATGTAAATATAGATGTGCAAAATGAGTACATAAAGGTAGTTGATGAATACATGTAAATGAGTAAGTATATATACTGTATAGTGCCTGGCACATGGTGAACTCCCCAGAAAAGCTGCTCTTAGCTGCTCTATTATTGTTCTCATTTTTAATATCAACTCTTTTCTTTCCTCCATATAGCTGTTGCCCGTCCTTGGTTTTGGTTGGTAGTGTGTGTGTATCGAGGGACGATCTGAGAATCATATTAATAGCTTTCCACACACTTACTCAGGGGATCCCAAGCAGGGTGAAGCAGGAGGAGCAGTTGAAGAGGGCGGGTGAGGGAGAGCGAGGTGCCTCCGCTTGTCTGGTCTGTCAGGAGCAGGTCAGGGCGCCCTTGGAGGTGGGGGTTGGAATCCGCTTTGGGAGGTAGGTGATAGGCCCTTATGGAGCTCTCAAGGTAGGAAGAAGGCTGGGTGTGTGTGGGAAGTGGGGCCTGGGTATTAGTAGTTGGGTGGGCTTCCCTGGTGGCTCTGATGGGAAAGAATCCGCCTGCAGTGCAGGAGACTGGGGTTTGATCGCTGGGTGGGAAGATCCCGTCGAGGAGGGCATGGCAACCCACTCCAGTATTCTTGCCTGGAGAATCCCTATGGACAGAGGAACCTGGCGGGCTACGGTCCATGGGGTGGCAAACAGTTGGACACGACTGAGCACGAAGCACGCACAGTAGGGCAGATGGAAGACATGCAGAGGTAGGTGGAGAACCAGAATAGATGGGAGAGCTGTGTGGACAGGAAGGGCTGGTAGATGCCGGTACCTCTGGGAACTATGGATCTGTCCCATGGGTCTGGGGTTAGTGGGCCTTTGGGGACATTGGGGAAAGAATTCCAAGCTAACTGTGGGAACAGAAGCCTGATTGCAGTGGACAGACGGGCTGAGTTGGGGGTGAGGAAAGGGAGGGAACATTCTTGGGGTGCTTCAGGGAAATGGCATTTTGCATTACAGATTTCTGCACTGTTGTATCATTGAACTTGTGCATGGAACCTTCTAGATGCACAGTGCAGAGGCAAGATGGGAGCAGTAGAGGCAGGCCAGGCCGGATGAGACTTGGATGACACCCAAATAAAGTGGTTATTGCAGCCAAAGTATGATTTGGGCTCATATTTAAGTAATTAAAGTATATTTCATCCAGCTCCAAAGAAAGATAAGCCTTCTTTTTCGTAAATCAGACTAGTTTGGGACTCAGAATGGAGTAAAAGGAGGTGATTAGTTGAGTTTGGGTCTGTTTTATTATATGTATAATTTTAAAAAATGGTTCCTACTTTTTTATTCATTGTGTGCTTCTGTGTATCCTTTTTTTTTTTTTAAGGTGAGGACAGCAGTTTTGAGAGCGGTTCTGAAGCTGAATCTGGTGAGTTATCTGTGTATGTTTTTCTTTAATAACAGAATTCTAGTTAAACATGGACACCTTTATTTTTATTTTAATGTAAAGCCCATGTCACTGATATTGCTTGAGGACATAGTAATTACAAGTGTCCTTTTGGTGAAGTACTGAAAAGTACTTACATGGTAAATAATTTCTAGTTGGCAAGTAAAGTGGCAAAACAGGATGAGCTGAGGAAGAAAGACAGGAAATGGTTGCTATTGGTGAGAGGCAGACACTTTACCTATTCTTCCATTAGCCTGTGTGTTTTTTTCTTAGTTGTCATATGAATTTCATATGACATTATTTCAACCTTTTTTTTTTTTTTGTAGATAATGAGGAGGCAAAACCAGAAAAAACAAGTGAGTATATCCTTCCTTCCTCTGACTTTCTTTTTTTGTTACTGAAAGGAAGAAAGAACGATAGGCTTTGAGATTTTTAAGTTGCAAGTTGCTTGTTCGTGATCTTTTTCCATGTCAGATTGGGCTCAACACTGGGAAATGAATAAGCATTTTGAAAATTTGAGCTCAGTACACTTGGAATACAAGGGATGTGTTCCTGGTCTGCACTGATGCCAAGACTCTGCGTGTGCGGCTTTGCTCTGTGGTTCCCAGAGGAGAAGAGATTGAGGGACTGACCAAAATCTACAGCCACAGTCTCTGCTTTCTCCCGTGGTGGGCGCTGCTCACAGTTAATCACAGACTAGACTGTTCACTGCTGAAAATGTGGTACCATTTGTGGTTTAAAGTTTCTGGCTTGCTGTTCTGGCTGTTTATGAACATCTTGAGTCATGAAACCACTTTAAAGACATAGATTCTAAATATAAAATTTGCTTTTGGTCTAAAGTTTCGTGAAATACTTAAGTTGCATGACTAAGCCTTTATTTTAACTGATTTTATTATGCTTTAGGATTTTTTGCCCTCCCAGTTCTTAGAATATAATCTGCTTATGAACACAAATACTTAACAAGGCAGTCAGGGGGTGTCTTTATAATATTTTAAAATAAATGAAGTCTTTTCACTCAGAAGTCCTGTATTTAATCTAATTCTCTCTGCAGTTTCCCAGTGGGGAACCCATGAAGGTAACTGTAAGCTCCTTGCAGTCATGTTGTGTATAGATAAGAACCTGTAGTCATTTCTGTATCACACTCATGCAGTTGATGTCACCATCTGATACCCATAAGGAATAATGTATGCCAGCCTTTCTACTTCCAGTCCTCCTTATACATAATAAGGGTTATTTCATCCAATTAAATGCAATCAGAAGTCCAGCCTCCGTAGCTTGGACTAGAATAGAAATGAAGTCAGAGGCTGTTTCTTGGGATCTGTTCTTTGTTGTTCCTGGTTAATAACTGAGTAAATGGCCATGGAGACAGGGATCCAGAGGCAGGGCCCCCAGGGTCCTGGCAGCCAGGTTTGGCCCAGGGCCTCGTCAGGGTGGCAACCAGGTGGAAGGCATTTGGAGTCCGTGAAGCTCAAGATAGGCTCAGATCTGGATGGGAGGCTCGAGTCAGTGCTGTCAGACAGGGCACATGTAGGTCAGGGAGCTGCTGGACCTGGCCCTTGGCCATGTGAGACACCTGGATGTCCAAGGCTGTCCACAGGGCCCTGCCTTTCCCGGAGGTTAGTCTCTTTGTTAAAAGACCTTTTATCCTCCACCTTGGGGAAAAGGTCAAAAAGATACCCCCCATTCACTACCATTCTCAGGTCAGATGGGAGGACCAAATAGGCTACCCTGGGATGCTTGCTTCTCTCTGGGTGGGCCAACTGGCGGTGCAGGCCCACCTGTCATCCTTCTGATTGGATATACCTTCTGTTCTGAGCCCTGAAGTCACCTGAATCGCATGGATTAAAGAGAAGCCGAGAGTTATGTATTGGAGAGAAGTGCATCAGTTTCTCTGCTTTGGCTGGGAAGACCTGGTGGGAGACTGTGCTGGGCGGTTAGGCCAGCACTAATAACTGGTTAGGCCAGTTATTAGTTCTCTAATAACTCGTTTTCTCAGTTCCCCAGGCAAATCGCAAGACACAAAAACATGGGATGTGGGTGAAATGCAGTGTAGATGATAGTCATTAAATAATAAGAATTTTGTGATGCTTTTTAGGATAGCAACTGTGGAATAGGATTGAAAGATTTTCTGGTGCAGGACTTGGATCGGTGTTTCAGAACCTTCAGATCTATGGTATTCTGAGTCCAAAATTCTGAATACGTTTAGTCTCTATTTTCTATTTCATTTTAATGCTGTTTTTTAAATCTGGTTCTGTCTTGCAACCCCTGGTCCCCATGTAATGTCCTGAGAGCAGGCAGCTTGTGTAGCAAGGACTGGAGCCAGGGTCCTGGGGGCGCGGAGAGGAGGTCCACTGCTTCTGGGCATTGGTGGTGGCCTGGACCTTCCATGTGTGCTCAAGATGCCTGTCTTACTAATGGGACTCATCCTCCCAAAGGTTCTTCAGATCTTTCAAATATAAAACCAAGTATTCAACACATTAGGTCATCTCCCAAGTGAAAGGTTATTGTCTGCTTCAGAATTATTAATGTTTTTGAGTTTCACACATCACCCATAGCAAAATAATAGCTAGCACTCACTGACTGCTTGCTGAGTACCAGACGCAATCCCTCAGTTCAGTTCAGTTGCTCAGTCGTGTCCAACTCTTTGCGACCCCATGAATTGCAGCACGCCAGGCCTCCCTGTCCATCACCAACTCCTGGAGTTCACTCAGACTCACGTCCATCGAGTCAGTGATGCCATCCAGCCATCTCATCCTCTGTCATCTCCTTCTCCTCCTGCCCCCAATCCCTCCCAGCATCAGAGTCTTTTCCAATGAGTCAACTACCCATAATTTAATTTTCTGTCTTTCTGGGGAGTGGTATTATGTTAATTCTCATTTAACAGATGAGGAAGGTAATAGACAAAGATTTCGTACGTAACTAAAGAGCCTAAACTCATGCAACTAGTAGCCAGTGTAGATAACAGGAAAATTCACCACTGTTCCCTTTCATAATGTATTTTTGTATTCTGCGATTCTAGTCATTCAGAAAATGAATGCTTACCAGGCCCTGGGATTAGTCCTTGTGAAACTTACATTCTAGTGGGGAGAGAGACAGGAAGCAGAAACACTGAGCTTATCATGGGTGAGGTGGTGAGCAGTACCCTGATGAGCATGAAAGGGGGAAGAGATGTGTCAGGCAGGCCCTGCTTTGGGAGAGAGGTGGGGCGTCATGAAAGCCGCTCTGATAAGGTGACATTTGAGCAGAGACAGCAGGGATGTGACTGGGTGAGCAATGTGAATATTCAGCCTGGGAGACAGTGATGCAAAGGGCCTGAGGCAGGAGCATGCTTTGGCGTGGAGAGTGGTTCAGAGTGACTGGAGGGCAGTAAATGCAGGGAGGCAGACCAGAGGCGAGTGGTGGGGAGCCAGTGGAAAGAGCCCACGTGCTAAATCAGAGACTCTTACAAGACAGTTCCGGCTTAAACATGCCCAAAATCAGACGTCAGTTCCTCTCTTACTGCTCCGCTTATCTCTAACTATACTAACCTGAAGGGCTGATACCAGTCAGGCTCTGTCTTGGGGATAACGACTCCGGCTTAGTTACCGACTTCTGACCACTCTGAGGGACTCTTCATTGGGGCCTGCGGCTGTCCAGCTGAGACGCTGGTCTAGCTGAGGAGTGACTGGTGAAGAGCTCGTCCATGACCACCTGTGCCCTGAGCTCTTTTTGTCTCCGCAGATGGGGAACTAGGAGAGTCTTCCACCGAGGAAGCGTCTGCTCAGGGTAAGAGTGAGGCAGTGCCCTTGCCCTCTTATCTCCTCTAATGTATCCTGTTCACCCTGTGCCTGTGTGAGATGAGAGAGCTATTGTTTCAGTGTCAGAAGATCAGCTAAAGACTTAATGTGCCAACATGGGGTGCATGGAAACTTTCACATTCAAGCTTATTTTCCTGCTTCATATCAGAGGTCCCCAACCCCGGGGCTGCTGTCTAGTACCATTAGGAACCAGGCCACACAGCAGGCGGTGAGTGGTGAGCTAGCGAGTGAAGCTTCATCTGTATTTACAGCCACTCTCCATCACTTGCATTACCGCCTAAGTGCCACCTCCTGTCAGATGAGCGATGGGCTAGCGAGCGAAGCTTCATCTGTATTTACAGCCACTTTCCATCACTTGCATTACCGTCTAAGTGCCACCTCCTGTCAGATCAGCGGTGGGACAAGATTCTCATGGGAATACAGACCCTACTGTGAACTACCCATGGATCTAGGTTGCCCACTCCTTATGAGACTTTACTGCCTGATGATCTGATTCTGCCATGTGATGTGTTATATAATTATTTCATTATATATTACAATGTCATAAAATAGAAATGAAGTATACAATAAATGTAATGCACTTGAATAATCCCAACCCACGCCCCTCCCCCCACCGCCCTCTAGTCCATGGAAAAATTGTCTTCTGTGAAACCAGTCCCTGGTGCCAAAAAGTTTGGGGACTGCTGCCTTATACCTGCAGCGAGACTCACAAACAGAATGTGTCATGTATTACCGAATCCACTCAAAGAGATGTTTAATATACGTTTAAGGTTCCTGTTGGGCTTGCCCAATGGTAAAGAGTCCGCCTGCAATGCAAGAGACACAGGAGACCCGGGTTCAGTCCCTGGGTTGGGACCATCTTCTGGAGCAGGAAGTGGCAACCCACTCCAGTATTCTTGCCTGGAGAATCCCATGGACAGTGAACCTGGCAGGCCTCAGTCCATAGGGTCCCAAAGAGTCAGACACGACTGAAGTGATTTAGCACAAGGTTCTTATTGGTGTGAAGCTGGGTGTGTGTGTGTAGGGGGGGGCTGGTTAACTGATTTACCCTGTGACTGACTTATGCCAATACATGTGTGACAATATCTTTTACAGTTGAAGAATGGGAGGATAAAGAATTGCCCACACAGCATTATAATTCAGGTATGAACTTACATTCTCCAAAATAGTCTCATTATTGCTGAGGGGGCCTATATCTTTGGATTTTGTGATATGGTCATATCATATATATTTGTCAAAAAAATTTTGTCTGAAAATGCCTGTCACATTCCTGCAAGTAAAATTTTTTCTCTATCATTTAGAATCTAATAAGATCCAAGCTCACTGTGAACACTGTAATGCTGAAAATGTGAGTATGTTTTTAATTATAAAGGATGATTCTTTAATTTGCTTTATTTAAGAAAATGACATTTACTTATATGTTATATCTGTGCTTTTTCTCCAGAAACACAATGAACTCGTGACCCCCAGGCTTCTTTCCCGAGGACAGTTTTTGTGAGTCATTGGGAATTGAGGAGACATGATACCATTAGTAATTTATCTGCCTATGTAAAAATAACCCCAAGTTGGGGAAACACAAAGCAGCATAACTTAACTTCACACATTTTGTGTTCTTTCTTGGATTGTTTTCTTTTTATATATATATATAATTTTATTTATTTGTTTTGGCTGTGCTGAGTCTTTGTAGCTGTGAGGGCTTTTCTCTAGTTGTGAGGAGTGGGGGCTACCTTCCTGTGGCACACAGGCTTAGTTGCTCCGAGGTAGGTGGGATCTTCCCAGATGAGAAATCAAATCTGTGTCTCCTGCACTGGCAGGAGAATTCTTTACTACTGAGCCACCAGGAAAAGCCTTAGATTGCTTCCTTTGATTGTGATGCTGCTTCAAAATGTTATGGAGTTCCCTCAGTGCTTTTGAGTGAAATTAAACAACAAAATAAAATGAGTTAAAAAAATTTTTTTTAAAGAAATCCTCTCCTACACAAACATCAGGACTTGACAGGTGTTCTTCTCTGTCCGATGCAGGCTGAAGGTGGATGGAGAGGGAACTTACCAGTGTACGGAGACTGGTCTGATATTTGAGGTTAACAGGAAAGTTGATATCAAGTATTGCGTCTTGTCCTGGAGCAAATATTCAGACCTCATTGAGAAGCCCTGGGCCGTCGGTGGACCCTTGTTTGATGTTAAATGTGACCCGCTCTGTCTTACCTCCATTCAGTTTCCACATTCCCTCTGCTTGGGTCGTGAGTACTTGTTTGCTAAAAGTTTGATTGGCGTGTGCATGTGTGGACGTGTGAGAGTATGTGTGCAACCTATGCAACGCCCGGAACACTAATTCACCTTCCTGTGTTAACAGACCGAGATACCAACATGACGTTCAAAGTCTTCCATGTTAAAAGTACTGGGGCCTCATTAGAATATACTGTGGACCATTCTGCAACCCACGTCAAATGGCGTGTGAGCTCTCTTTCTCCTGTGGGACCCGTTATTCAAAGCGAAGAGACGGTATTCCACCACGGGGCGGTGATTCTGTACAAAGCCATCGACCATAACCCGTCCTTGTCTTTCCGAGTGTACGTAGCAACCAATAATGAATCCTTCATCAAGGTAAAGCCAATGAAAGTGAATACTAAATGTTGAATACTGTGTGTTCAGACTTTATACAAGGTCTGGGTGATGTCTGTTGATTTAAGATCCGGGTGTCTCTGTTGGTTTAATTGTCTCCCCATGGTGGGTCTGATGTCATGCTCACTCACAGAAGTTATAAGATCAGTGCCAGGCCCTCAGAGCCATGGAACATGGGTGTTTATACATGTGAACAGCGTCGGGAGGAGAGCAGATAGGAAAATAGCTCTCTAGAGGTGGGTGTGGCATGATCCAGCAGGCCTGGCCTTGGAGACGGTTGCCTAGAGAACAGCCAAGGCCATCTGTTCTCTACAGCCTTGCTGCTGAACATGTGATTTGGGGACCAGGGAACCAGGAGCGGCTGGTTGCCGTCAGCAAGGGTGCTCCTTAAAATGCCAAATCTCAGCGTCGCCCCGACCTGCAGACTCAGAGCCTGCCCTGCTTAGTATTCCCAGGTGACTGGGACATTACAATTGGTGAGGCACCTGCTCTGGATATACTGGGGGGCCGTTTCGGGTCTTTGGGTCAAACATAGGGAGACTGGAGATTCCTCCTTGGCTTAAAGCTCTGCCAGTAAGACATACCTCATTAGGGTAACTCATTCCAGAATAATTTTTTGGATAAAAGTTGACGTTTGGTTCATGGGTTCAACATTCTGGGTTTTGTAGCAGCAAATATTCATGAAGCACCCAGTATGTTTAAGGTAGAATGACCTGAGGGGAAGGGTTTGGATATTCATAATGGAACCCGTTTGCCAGAATGCAGAATAAATCTATGTTGTGGCCCATGTTCTGAACTATATCATTGAAAACAGAGGATCGAATCTCCGTTTATACCCTGACTCACTGTCAGTACAGTTATAATGACTTAGAGGTGGGTGGAGCACTGACAAAAGATAAAGCAGTGACTCAAAATTATCCTTTCAGATTCAAAATCGGGGTTTGACCGATGCGGAAAAAAAAAGAAAAAAAGCATTCAGTTCAGTTCAGTCACTCAGTCGTGTCTGAGTCTGCGACCCTATGAACTGCAGCACGCCAGACCTCTCTGTCCATCACCAACTCCCAGAGTTTACCCAAACCCATGTCCATTGAGTCGGTGATGCCATCCAACCATCTCATCCTCTGTTGCCCCCTTCTCCTCCTGCCCTCAATCTTTCCCAGCATCAGGGTCTTTTCAAATGAGTCAGCTCTTTGCATCAGATTGCCAAAGTATTGGAGTTTCAGCTTCAACATCAGTCCTTCCAATGAACACTCAGGACTGATCTCCTTTAGAATGGACTGGTTGGATCTCTTTGCAGTCCAAGGGACTCTCAAGAGTCTTCTCCAACACCACAGTTCAAAAGCATCAATTCTTCGGTGCTCAGCCTTCTTTTTAGTCCAACTCTCACATCCATACATGACTACTGGAAAAACCGTAGCCTTGACTAGATGGACCTCTGTTGACAAAGTAATGTCTCTGCTTTTTAATATGCTGTCTAGGTTGGTCCTAAGTTTCCTTCCAAGGAGTAAGCGTCTTTTAATTTCATGGCTACAGTCACCATCTGCAGTGATTTTGGAGCCCAGAAAAATAAAGTCAGCCACTGTTTCCACTGTTTCCCCATCTGTTTGCCATGAAGTGATGCCATGATCTTAGTTTTCTGAATGTTGAGCTGAAGGCAACTTTTTTACTCTCCTCTTTCACTTTCATCAAGAGGCTCTTTAGTTCTTCTTCACTTTCTGCCATAAGGGTGGTGTCATCTGCATATCTGAGGTTATTGATATTTCTCCTGGCAATCTTGATTCCAGCTTGTGCTTCCTCCAGCCCAGCATTTCTCATGATGTGCTCTGCATATAAGTTAAATAAGCAGGGTGACAATATACAGCCTTGACATACTCCTTTTCCTATTTGGAACCAGTCTGTTCCATGTCCAGTTCTAACTATTGCTTTCTGACCTGCATACAGGTTTCCCAAGAGGCAGGTCAGGTGGTCTGGTATTCCCATCTCCTTCAGAATTTTCCACAGTTTATTGTGATCCACACAGCTATTGTGAAGTATACTACTTTGTGAATTATAATTTGAGTTACAGAATTTATATCAAGCTACCCACTCCCAGGGGTTTTAGGTTGTAGTATTTGCATGCTTTAAAAATGTTATACAGATTATAACTAGCAATATGTATTAAAATGTAAAAACTTTAATAATAGATTTTTTTGTTTCCTCCTAAGAAAGCAAAATATGCTTCCTGTAATCTCACTAAAGATACTTTCAGTTGGGAAAGTAGCCTTCAAAGTGGTATAAAAATAACTGCACCTAAAGGATAATTCTTGGAGGAGGAAATGGCAACCCACTCCAGTATTCTTGCTTAGAAAATCCCATGGACAGAGGAGCCTGGTGGACTATAGCCCATGGGGTCACGAAGAGTTGGATGACTGAGCGACTGAACACACATACATATAAAGTAGAATTAGCATAGATTTGGAAAAAGCACTATTATTTAATGAACCTTATATTTTAAAAGTAAATTCAGTTAACTGAAAGAGCATTATCCAGACTTCCTGGGAAGCTGGGGTCAGGAGCTGATTACATCAGCAGATGTGGAGAAGGCTGCCATCAGGACAATGGAGAGCGTGGCATGGGGACGGCAGGATATCCTTCCTGGCTGGTGTTTTATTTTTACGCCTTCTCCAGTTGGTTTTTTTTTCCTGTGTAGGAAAAGATTTCCTTGAACTCTGTCTCAAGAAACCTAAATTTCATATTCAGCCATACAGCTACTTTACCAAGGGACCTTGGGCCAGAGATTACATTCACCTCTTGGGGGGCATTGGAACAATACATGTAAAATCGGGGTCCCCTCTAGGGCCATGTCAGAAAGAGAATTGTGACAGCAAGGATGGGAACATGTCAGGTGTGGAGCAGAGACAAACTTTGAGTCAGCTGGAACCACTTCCAGTAAAAGAGGTGCTCTCTGTTCACGTGATGGGCATGGAATTAGTACCCAGATGCAAGTGCTCATGTAATGTTCTCAGACCCTTCAGAAGCAAATTGGTGGTGCCACACAGGGTATAAGTGACACTTTTGGCTGTAGTGCTTTTGTGGGAAGATGTTTGGCTATGTGACAGGTGTGTAGAACAAAGGTGCCTCAACATCTGGGCCATTTTCCCCTTGTGATCACTGTGGGACATCCTCCCTGGCCGTCATTTCTGTAGGAGGACATGAAAATAATACAACTGGCACACACACTGCCCAGTTCTTGACTTCAACTCTCACAGTTGTTGGTGATGTATTTCAAAACCCAGACCTATTTCCACCTTTAGGATATTTCCAAGTCTATAAAGCACTCCTGTAAGAAATTCATGAAAATCGACAAGCCTCCGGTTTGCCAGAAGTTGCTGCAGAATGGGAAGAAGTACAGGCTGATCAGTGAGCCAGAAGCTGAGATCACCCCAGAGGTAGACACTGTAAAAAATCAACTTGGAGTAGCAGTGGGGGGAGCGTGTAGATTTCTTAGATAGAGCATTTTGAAGATATTTAAAAATAATGCATTTTGTTCTCCTTTTTTATTTCCCAGTGTCTAAGAAAGCAGTTGTTTTGTTAAACTTGCAGTTTATTCCAAAGATGCTGTTGAATTTCAGGGTTCATCTGCAGTCATCAAAAAAATAGACTCTCCATTTCTCTTTCCCTTTGAAAAGGTTTTCAGTTTTCTTGCATTTTAAATGAAGTTATTAAAATAATTTTAGCTTCAAAGGAATACAAAACTTAAGTTTAAGTCATTAAGTCATGCAAAGCATTAAAGGTTAGTGGAAAAGAGTTGCTAACAAAGGATACTGGAATGCATTTGAAAAATAGTTATGGGAATAAATTGTTAGATTTGAAGCATTCACTGTACACACCACGACACTTGTAAGTGATTTTGGCTTGTCAGAAATGACTTGGTTATTTTTAAAGTTTATTTTCATTATGTGCCCTGGGTGTATGCCATAGCTTATCTAGTCTGGACATCTGTGTGGAAATTCCTTTGGTCTACCTCCTTTGTCTGTTTTACAGTTTATGAAAAGTTGAAAACATGTTTTGATTCCATTAAATTAAAAGTGGGAGGCAAGAGAACTAATGGCAATGGTCCACGTTGCATTGTTTTATTATATTGGTATTATCAGGGCCTTGTGCCCAGTAGAAGCAGTCAAGTTGATGAGGACAGTCTTCCTTCCTTTTCAGTTTCAAAGCGTCTCTGCACATGCTTTGAACCATTTGAGCCATACAATAACACGGCTGAGGAAACCGGTGTGTAAAGCAGGTGGGCGCTCTGCCCAGGCCACACATGAGAGCCGAGCTCACCCGTGGCCCTGGCTGCCTTGGCTCCTGAAGCTGCCATCTCCCCACTGGTTATCTGAGACGTTGATTTTCGTCCCTTCCATACCGATCAGGCCCCAGCAGGTGGCACATCAAGAGAATCACGGGAATCAAACTGCAGCTTTGTCCGGGCAGTGGAACTAAATGAAAAGGGTGTGCTTTTGAGTGGCCTGTGCAGCATAATGAATTTCCCTGGGGAGCTTTAAAAAAAAATTCGGTGGCCTGGGTCCCACCTCCAGAGATGCTGACTTAATTGGTCTGGGAATGGCCCAGGCACTGGACTTGTTAAAGCTCCCAAGGTGACTATAATGTGCTGCCAAGGTTAAGAGCCACTAGGAGAGGGAAGAATATGTATTGAATGGGTGGATGTTCCCAGAAAGAGACCGAGGGGATCCCAGGAGTTGTTTCTTACTAAAGATGTTGATAGCCAGAGGGCTTTAAATAGTCTGCTTTCTAGTGCATAGTCACATAGTTACCGTAGTCTGTCACTAACTGTGGGCTCCCTCTTAACCAAATTTCTGGCCTATAAAATGGGGATAATCGCCCAAGATTGCTGTAAGGATCATATAAAGTAATGGTTTGGGGCACTCCTGAGAGTTGTAAAACTCCGTGTAAATATAAGGTGCTCTTATTAGTTTTATACCATTAATGATTTGCTTAGCTGACATCAGATGTGCCTATTACCAGCCAGCCTGATAAGAGCTAGGAATTAAAAAAATAAGTAAGTCACAGTCTTTTCCCTCAAAGATGCCAGTGTAGTGAGGGAAATGCTCCATTTATGTAGAGAAATAATTTTACTATAACATGGTGTTCCTTTAGAGATGAGTACCAAGTACAGTGGGTTTCCAGGAAGGCTTTCTTGTGGGTGATGTTGGCTCTGGGTTTGAAGGGTGAGGGATTCCCTGGGAGAGACAAGCTTTCCCAGGCTGTCCTGGGAGAGGTGGCCCCAGGTGCCTAAGGAGGGCACGGGACCCTGCAACTGGGCTGAGCCGCAGGAGAGTTCGGGGGAAATGAACCTGGAGGGATTTAGGAGAGTGGGGGCAGGGGAGGCTCTGTCTCAGGTTTGTAGACCTTGGTGACTGACTCTTGGAAGGTTAGGAGGATAATACTGGTGACTTGAAACAGAAAGGAAGAGGAACAGATTAAGAGCATTAGTTTGTGATGGTGACACCCAGTGCAGTTCACTGATGTTTTTTTAAAGATGTGTTTCTTGCTAGCCAGTCTGGAGAGAAGCAGAGGCAGGGAAGCCAGGAGACAGTCGGATAGTGGCTAAGAGCTCAGACTTTGGAGTCACAGGTATGGATTCCAATTCCAGTTCCACCACTAAGATGTGGACTTGGGCAAATTCATTCACTTCTCTGGGATCCTTTATGCCTAAAATAGTGATAAAAGGATTTGTTGGGGGAAGGTGGTGTTCAGTGAGGGAAGGTGGACACAACGCCGCACATAGTTCTGTAAATGTGAAATCAGGTGGACAGATCGAGAATGATCTAAGAGAAAGGTGGTAAGGAGCTTAAAGCGCCTGGGAGAGGGTGACTGATGGCTGAGCACAGGTTCCATTTGGGGAACGAGAAATATTGGAAGTCAGGAAAGGGCTGAACTTGGAAGACAAGGGCCATGGGGCTAGAAGTTTCAATGAGGTGGAAAACAGTTCTGAGTAAAAGTAAGAAGGGGCTGAAAGCAGGAGAGTGAGAAGAGGTGTGGTTAAAGAATGGATTTACAAGGTCAGAATTTCAGCGGGCATCCACCGAAGCACTAACCCTTCTCATTGTCTTTATTCCTTATCTGACATTTTATGTGGTTAATTAATGCAACTTGTAAATTTAAGAAAACCACCTTTTTTTTTTTTAAAGGAAATTGAATTTGTGGATGGTTCACTTTTAAAATTGAAAAGTTATATTGAAGTGTATCTGGAGCAACCAGTGGAGTTTAAATTACTCTTGGTTGAAATGGATTCTGAGGAAATTGTATGGAAGGCAAAATTGAGAGAGTGTGAGTATCTTGCATCTTGAATTAAAACTCTGTTTGGCAGGTGGGGTTTGGGGAGGGTTTGGGGGAGTGGCTCGGGTGGAAAGCAAATAGAGTGTCTGTCCCATCACCATAACATCAAAAAATTTGATTAAGAGAAGCAGAGGCCCCAGTTCGTGGGACGGATGCACCGGCCCTGGTTCTCAGGCTCCCACTGTCAAATCCCCACATTCAGCAGGTGCACGGAGCCCATATTTGCTATTGAGGCTTTCTACTCCAGAAACAAAACCCAATCTAATCCATTTGGGATTCTGTCCTAGTTTAAGGCGGAAGCTTTTGTATAGGTGTGATTCCTGTTCTCAATATTATACCCTTAAGTTAGCCAGTTTGAAACAGGCCCTTTTATCCAAACTACACTTACTTACCCCAGAGGAGTCCTAGTTTTGGGATTCTGTATTGGGGATTGTATTATTTAATTTGCTCAAATAAGTGAACCTGAAAGATGTTGCCTTTTAATCATAGCAAATGCCTCAGTAATAAAGATATTTAATATGTATCAACCTGAATAACAGATGTTCTTCCGGACTAAATCTCTTTGCAGTTTTAAAGACCACCTTTTAAGACTGTTTTTAAAACTTAATTAATAATATTCTGCCTCATAAGATGGTTCTGGTTTCTATTATTTTGGGGAGGCCTATCCTAACGATGAATGGAAATTGCCCATCACTCATAAGACGTCTTCACTCAAGCGACCTGTGGAAGGCCTGCCCAACATGTAGGCATGTGTTAGAGCGGGGCTGAACTCACGGGGCAGGTGGTGTCAAATCGTAATGAAGTTTCTGCAAAGAACCCTCCAAGTATACATAATGATAATACATATATGAGATTCTTTTACGTGTGTGTATATTTGTGTGTGTGTGTGTTGCTTAGCCATGTCCGACTTTTTGTGACCCCATGGACTGTAGCCCACTAGACTCCTCTGTCCATGGAATTCTCCAGTCAAGAATAGTGGAGTGGGGTACATATAAATACACTTAAAATTTAAAGATGTTATTTATTTTTTAAAAAATGTTTAAGGCTTCCTTCTCCATATGGCAGATGATGCCAATGTTCTATTTATAGTAATTTTAGATTTCGAGAAATGCGGAAGGAATGACGTTTCACCTGACCTCTGGGTGTGGCAGATACCATGTCAGCAGTATGCAGATGACTGAAATGTGGGAAACACTGGTCCCACCAGACATGCTGGAAGGAGTTCAAGCTCAGGGTATTTGCATACATACAAGTTAAAACCCACATTTGAATTTGAGAGAGATTACCAAAACCCTAGAGCTTCACGTGCTTTCACACATCGATGCTTTAATTCCAATTTCATACCGCCTTTCCGACTGCTGCTTGTTGTACCTTACCAGGTGACTGGGTTCAGCATCATCAGAACCAGAACATTTCAAAAAGCAGCACAAGTGGTAAGTGCTTGTAAGTGGACATTAAACTCGTCTCTTCCTTCCATCCACTAGAATGTTAATTCTGCTTTGCAAATCAGTAACGTTCAGGATCTGTTAAGTGTTCCATAACTCTTAATCATCTGAATGAGTTTTGAATCCTTTTTTAATCTGTTCTGTCAGAATGATGATTTTTAAATGATTTTTTAAAAGTCCAGCTTGAAGATGGCTGGATAATAAAACCATAAGGGAAAGCCAATTTGTTGTTGTTTTTTTAAAGGTAACAGGCGACGAAAAATGAGTAGCAGCTTGCCTGATGAGACGGTCTATGATAAAAGAATGAAGCAGATTGACAGTTCAGGTTTGTAAAAATGTCCTCTGTGGCCATCAGTCACCTCCTCTGGTCTCCCCCAGGATGTTCATCAGGCACATGTTCTTCTTGGGTCAGTCTTCCTGGAGCCATATCCTGGGTGTGCCTGCTCTCCCAGCTACCTTCCCTGTGTCCAAGCTTCTCAGGCCGGGATAAAGGTCCTACGTGGTCTGCCCCAGCCTGCTTTTCCACCTTGACTGCCCACTCCTCCCCTGCACTTGGTGAAAGTAGAATTGGGGGTCGAGGGAAGGTCTTGCAGCCTGTAGGGTCAGTGGCTGTGGCCCGTCCATCTGTGCGTTTCCTATAGCACTGAGCCTGCAGCCTCTGATATAGACGATGAGTGTTCACTGAAGAAGTGGCTAGTGAGTGTGCATGTGTGCGTTCACTGACTTCTCAGTTATTAACTATATTTGCGGGGAGGGAGCCACCAGCTCAGTTATTAGAAATAAAGGTCAAGTTAATTTCTTCCATTTAAATGGCAGAGACCAAGGCTTGATAGCTGTGAAAATACAGTAGAGATTTAAGCACTAACAACAGTACTCCAAGGAGCCAGAAGATGGGGTATGTACCTAAAAATTCAAGTCCAACCAGAATTCACAAACTGAAGTTAGAAAACCCAGACTCAAATTACACAAGACAAGATCTTAAGGCTTTGGGGGCCTCATGTAGATGAACCCTTTCATCAAAATACCTTTTATTATTGTAAGAAGGTGTGAATCTAAAAGCAGATAAACTCTAAAGACTAAAATGAGATGTTATTCGCTTGGAGTTGAAGAGGATGGTGTATGTCGGATTTCACTGTTTGTCACTAGAGAATTGTTTATTATTTCTATTAAATGAACATCAAAATAAATGAGGCTCTGGAATTATTTTTAAAACCTAACCAAATTAGGATATATATTTCTTTCATTTTTATTGAGATATAGTTGACAAATAAAAATTGGATATAAGTACACAATGGGATGCTTTGAAGTGTGCATACATTGTGAAATATTTACCAATCGGATTAATTAGCACACCTATCACCTCACACAGCCACCTTTTTTTTGGTGGTAGAACTCATAAGACCTTCTCTTAGCAAATCTCAAGAGTATAGCATAGTATTTATTATTAACTGTAGTCATCATATTGTATATTAGATCCTCAAAAATTATTCACTTATAACTGAATGGGACACATAGGAAAATTTTTTCCTTTTTTGCAGTTATTTGGCTATTTAAAATTAGCTCCAAGAACAAGTAGCTAGACATAGAATAAAATGACCAAATACTACCTAGAAAATTAAGGATTCCCAGCCTTTTTAGAGTTGACAGTGTGGTAGCAAATAAATTAATAATGCTTTACTTTTGTTTAGGTATTTTCACAACATTTTTAAAGATACTGAGTCATTATCCTGATAGTTTGAGGCTCAGCATATCACCATATTGCTTTTTAAAATATAGTCATCTCTTAACTCTGAGTCACTTTGAGATCTTGTTAAAATTTAGATACAGAATCTGACACAGTAGGTTTGGGGATGATCCTGAGAACTTGCATCTTTGATGGATGGATTCCCTGTGTGGTTTCTCTTGTAGCAGTTTGGGGGAGGAACACAAGCCACATGCGTTAGAAGACCACTAGGGGGCAGTGGCCATCCTTTAGAAACCATGCTTGAGTTAAGGGAGTTAGGGTTCAATATAAATGTTAGGTTCCCTTCATTAGACTGTTGGCTCTAGATGAGCAAAGTGTTATGGTTCTGGAGGAGGGGCAGGAAGGATTCTTCCTCTTACCCTCTTCTCATGGCACCTCCAGGGTTTGTAAGGCCTGATCCTTAATGAGACTCTACACCTGGTGAGCTTTGATGCATCATAGCACAACCATCTGAAAAGTGTGAACATAGAACACCCAGCTGGGGCTGGTATTTTGTATTGGGGCACTGGTTTGTATTGGAAACATAATCCCTTCCAGAATGATGACACGGTTTCTTAGTGAACAACAGATATTGATATTGCAGACTGTGCCCTGACTTTTCTGTGGAATATGCTCTTCCCCCTAATGCCAGGAGATGGCAGAATGGAGACTGCAGTTCATATCTCTTGCTGCCCTCTTTAGTGACCACTAAAGGTAGCACTTTGTATGTGAAGATGCAGAGATGGGCAAGGAGAAATGTATGTTTTTCTTTTTGAGCCACATAAATTATTTTTGATGCTTGATTTTTTTTTTCTCCTCCAGCCTAATTTGTGCAGCTTTGTAAAACAATTTCATTCCCTGAATCACTGAACTATCCTTGTGAGCGTTATACCCCAGTTCAACCTTATGTGTAATCATTCCCTTTTCTTCTAATAGTTTGGAAAGCAGGGATTTTTTTGGCACTTAAATTTATTTTAAAAGCAGTTGAAGTTTCAAATCATGGTATCCTTTTTTATATAAAGAGAATACGTTTTCATAGTCGATGACTATAAATGAAGTGTTGAGAGGAACTACTGAATTCTTCATGTGCTTTTAGATGGGGTGAAGACTAAAGCCCTGTTAACAGACACTCAGTTGTTTAACCTTGCTGAGAAGCTGGGGAAGGAGTGGTTAAAGATTGCCATTGCCAACCTGAAGCTGAATATTAGCGAAATCGATGCGATCCGGGAGAAGGAAGACAATGTTACAATCAGTAAGTTTAAGATGCTGAAGAAGTGGCAAGAAAAGGAGCAGAATAATGCCACAGCTCAGAATTTATGTAACTGCTTAAAAAATGTTGATTCAGTTGAAGTCCAAGATGTGCTGAGAGGTAAGCGGAATATCTGAGTCATTTACTGGGGGTCAAGCTGTGTCTTTGCAAATAGCAAATTTATACTCTAGAATGTGTTAGTCACCTCTAAGCTCAGGTTCAGAAGATTGTGCAAATGCTCCACAATAAGCACGTGGGTCACAGTCTAAGTAAAGGTGATTCACGTGTGGCATCAGAGGAAGCATTTGAATACCATCTCAAGTGATGGCTAGGTTTGTGACCAAGCAGATTTGTTTTTCTTTTTAATTGACGTATACATGATACACAGTAAGGTACAGGTGTACAAAGTAGTGTTTCACAGTTTTTATAGGTTATATTCTATTTACAGTTCTAAAATATTGGCTATATTCCCTGTGTTGTGCAGTATATCTATGACTAAGCAAATTCCTTACCTAAAGCCTCTATATTCTCATCTGTCAAATGGATGCGAAACTTCCAATATCCTAGGTCTCTTGTGAGAATGAAAAGAGATAATGCATGTAAAAGCTCTAGGTTCAGGCAGTGAGACTCAGGCAAGAGTAGATAATGTCCTTTGTTGTTGTTCAGCTGCTCAGTCATGTCCGACTCTTGCAGACCCCATGAGCGACTGCATGCCAGGCTTCCCTGCCTTTCACTGTCTCCTGGAGTCTGCTCAAACTCATGTCCATTGATAATGTCCTTAACGGGAGACCTAACTGGAAGCCTTGAGCCTTCCAGACTTTCTGTGGTGTTGATGCAGTGCTCCACTTGGTGGCACTAGTGAGCCTCCAGCAGCAAAGATGGGAACAGAGAGCTAAAGCGAGTTGTTTCTGGTCTCAGTCCAGAAAACCACAGGGTTCCTTCCTTTGTTTTGAAGCACTTCTTTTTTTTTTTTTGTGGCTTGACTTAGCATATTGTTAGACCCAAGGTCAAACCAATTCACAACTTGGATTTTTATTAATATGTACTGTTACCATGATTAACAAATGCTGTGTTACTTCTCAGAAGCAAGTCAGAGAGAGGTTTACATTTGGCATTCTATTCGGACTTTTTGTTCCTTAAAGAATGTAAAAGTGTTTCAGCCACCCCAAAAGCTTATATGAAAAGTTAAAGTCTGGGGTGACCACTCAGGATGATGTCAGGTGTGGAGGGCGAACTTTCTGAACGCCCCCACCAGTTCGGATACAAGAGCTGCAAGGCAATAGAATAGCCAGTTTCAATATCAAATTTCTTTTTCTTGAATATGTTGAAATTATGTAAATCACCGAGGCCCACATGTGGAAATCTCCTTATTTGCATATAGGCATTTCTGCCTGTTGCTGTACTGGCCTCTGCTGTGAGAAGGAAACAGTCATAGCCTCTTCCATCAAAGGAAGGCTTGGAAATCTGACGTCTCACAGATCCTGTAGAATGGGTGGTTATTTGTCGTTTTGTTTTTATTTGCTCTTCACTTTGCTAGACGCTTGACTTGCCACCACATAAAGCTGAATAAGGATTTGTGACATTTTTTGGCAGTGAAATGGATCATAAAAGCTTATTAGTCCAACTTGTCATTGAATAGGAGAAAAATCTTCAGTAAGTTACAAATGAACAAAAAGCCAGAAATTTTCCAGTGTTTTCTGCCTACCTGTAGTCAAAATATCTGGGTGATTGACTGACTGTTGTGTCTTTATCAGGGCATTTTAGTGTCTTATAACTGCAGCCTTAAAAAATTGGACTGGTTTATCTTCATCTCAGGAAAACCCAGCCACTCCAGCAGTTCCTTTTTGAAACGGACAAGTGACTTTCTTTAAACGCATGTGCTCTTTCCCCACAACAATGAATCCCTGAATTTGTTTCTCTCCCTTGTTAGGCTTCTTACAGGAAACCTGAGGTTTGAAAGATGAGCTGGAAAAGGAAGCCTCAGGAACTTCTGCCTTTAAAGACTGTCTCTGTGGTAATAAGGCACAGACTTCGGGACCTAGAGCTACACAGCCTGTGGAAGACCACTTGCAGCTCACATTATTCAGGGGCAAAGGGAATGTGAAATATTTGGAAACCTTGAGGAGGAGAAAAAAAAACCTCTATAATATCAAGAATTTTTTTTTGGTACCTCCCACTCTCACCATCCCACCCGGCTTCCCCACCCAAACACATACACTTATAAAGGGTGCCTAACATGACTCAGCAGTCAGGCGAGAAATGTGGTAATTTTCCTACTGGAGTCTGTGAACTATGAAATTCATATCAAGCGTTTGGAACATTTTTTTTTTTTAGCAATTAGGTGGTGGAGTACTTAAATTGCACCGATTTCACTTAGCTTTTTTTTCTCGTGTCACTAATGAGGAAGAGAGGTTCCTATTCTTTCAGCTCCTACACAGTCAGATACGCACGTGCTGCGGGGTCCAGTATGTCTTTTTATGTGAGGTGTGATTTCCATGTCTTATTACTAACCAGTCTGGCTGGTGGTCTGTTAAACCATTAAATCAATCATGTTACCTGGCCCTAGGGTCATTAGAAAGGATTATAATCCTCTCCCCATCCATGTTGGTGCAAACGCTCACAGGTGGTGGCCTCATCTCACTGGGGAAGTTCACCTGGGGCCATCGTCAGAGTCCCTGCAGATTTCATCAACCTTCTGAAATCACCAAACACTGCATTTCTTGACCTTGACCCTGGATTGTTTACTTCTGGGAGAGTTGTGGGGGTGGCAGTGCGGGAATGCCACTTAGAAATAGCCTTAGTCAGGACCAAGGAACATTGTCATCTCTTCTCGAAGAGGACTTGCCCCAGGGAATCATGGGCCATATTGGCTCTTGTTACTGGGTGAAATCTTTGTTTTTTAATATGTATAGATATTGTCGCTCTCCCAGAATCATGCGTGTGGTGATTAACATTTTGGATATGTTTTGTTAACTTATTTGAAGAAACTATAAATTACCATTAGTCTCCTGTAGACAGTAGCTGAAGAGTAAATTCAATCTTAATGAATTAATCAGAGAAACATACTTTAATGCTTTGCCTGTGAAGAACAAATTCATTTTATAGGGAAGAACGTACTGATATTAATGATCAGGGATCCAGTGGAATTCAAATCAGTGTCACTTTATGAGTTTTTTTTTTTAATTGTTGTATATTTCAGGAAACACATGGAGTTTTAACATTCAGAAGTGTAAAATACTTAAAGGTCTTGACTTTTTAAAGTGTTTATTATTTTTTGTAAGTTGTTTTCCAAAGAAAATCATAATTTCAGAGGTGCTTTGTATATAAGCTGGTTTCCTAACAATTTCCAGCCTTTTTCCTACTGTGGATAAAGAGAAGAACAATAAATCTGCATTTGTACAGTGCAAATGTGTCTTCTTTGTGTTATTATTTACTTACAGATTACTTTTTAAAGCATCATCTCACTTGATTGTTAGTATCTGGGCTGTTTGGGCATTAGGTGGTTTTGCTCCTAGACCCAGTTCTTGGAGTAAAGTTGAGTGAGGGTAAAGCAGGGGCAACTAACCCAGGAGTTTTCACAGATTCAGGAGCACCCCCACATCCCCTAACCTTTCTCCCTCCAGGAATGACTCCAGGAATGAGTGTTCTCCCACCTGTGCATGGGAGGGTATTTTTTATTTAAAACCAGGTGTATTCATAATGAGCTCCTTACCTGTGTGTCTCTGTTAACAGGGTTTTCCTGCACATTGGGACATGTTTTGTTATTTTGGGGGGTGGCTTTAGGGGACAGGCTTTCTCCCCTGCTTTGTCAAGTAGAAGTGTTTTCACTCCATTTTCTAAAGAGGACACCGTCTTTGCTGAATTGAAGTGTGTTCTCATGAGGATGGTTGTTTTCAGCAGTCGGTCCAGCCTGTTGCCATTGCTGGAAGTCCTCAGGGTGAAGCAGCCTGCTGCTTGCTGAAGGTGGCGATCCCAACTGCTGGGAGTGCATCTCTTCCAGCCTACACACCAGGGTTTGAGGGTTTCTGATAATGGTTCTGTGGCTGCTGCTACTCAACAGAGGCCCTGGGGTAGAATTCTGAGTGCAGAGTTCTGAAGTTCTTCCTGCCTTTTTTAACTGAGACCTCCAGCCTGGAGCCTCCAGAGGACTCAGATCCAATCTACTCCAGTCATGTTGTAAATTCCTAGTTAAGCAGCCTTGGAGTTAGGCTGCCGTCTTTATTCTGCAGAAGTCCATTCTTGCTGTGCGCTTTAACCTTTGGCATGAGCTTCATTTTTAGAAGGGGGTCTTATCTGTGCATTTATAGCAGTGTTTTGTTTTCAAGCAAATTGGGAAATCTTAAAGATGGTTTGTGACATAAAAACTGGAGGGAGGGGCTTGGATGAGTTCCATGTTTTCTTTAGCTGGAGGACCGTTTTGTGAAAGGAAGTCTCACCTGGAAGCTACATTGGTGAAACATTCAGAAGTGGCGCTGCTCTGGTTCGGGGGGTTACTGAGGGCTGATGCGGGGTTGTTGAGGCGCCCTGCTGGACCCCTGACTGGCTCCTGTTGAGTAGTGTGTGAACGAACCAGCCATTGAGATGACTGCTGTTGAGATGGCTGGGTCTCTCGTAGCTTGTATCTATGACATCTGCAGTGGGAAGTAACCCCCATTTCCAGTTCACTGGTAATACTTCCGTGGCACATTGTTCCTGATGGGCCGCAGAATCCCAGACCATAGATATGTCAATTACTTAAATCATCCACCCAGAGCATGTGACAGCTGATGCTCCATCAGCCTGGGTTCCAGAAGAGAACAGCAGAGCAGAGCCCCCAGCCGATCCACAGTGAGCCTGTTCCTCAAGCAAGAAATAGACCTTTGTTTTAAGCCAGGAAGCCAAAACTAGGAAGAGCCTTGGTGACTTTTACCAGTGTTCTCCCATTCTGAGCAGGTATAATTGTTTTGAGCCAAGAGAACATATGCATTTAAAAATTTTTTCATGTGATTGGGAATGATTTGATTTTTAAAAGACTTTCTTATTTATTCATAGGTTAAAAATGAGAAATGTGGGAACTCATGAAAATTTGCCTTTTTCTACCATTTTTAAGTGCCAGGGCCTAAGTACACAAATACATGAGTGACATGACCTTTCCTGTACTTGTGTCTCTCACAGTGTAGTGAGGGAGAGAGAAGCATAAGTAACTTTAATGCTGTTTGCATGGTTATGATGACTTACTGTGACCCGAATTATTGTTTAGTTGCTAAGTCGTGTCCAGCTCTTTTGCGGCCCTATGGACTGCAGCCCACCAGATTCCTCTGTCCATGGGATTTCCCAGGCAAGAATACTGGAGTGGGTTGCCATTTCCTTCTCCAGGGGATTGACCCAGGGATCGAACCCAGAAGTCTCCTGTGGCTTCTGCATTGCAGACAGATTCTTTACCACTTAGCCACCAGGGAAACCAGTGACCTGATTATGAGAAGCAAAGGATACGGGTTGCAAGCACAGGCCAGAACCAGGCTGCCTGGGCTCAGATCCCAGCGTCTATTACTTACTGAGTAAGCCTCTATGGTCTCTTGCTTTATTTCCTCATCCATAAAAAGAGGAAGGCAATGGTGCCTCCTCACAGGGTTTTTGAGAGGATTCTGTGCATTTGTGGTATAAACACTTGTAGAAACACGCTTGGTACTTAGTAAGCACGGAGTAAGCATTAGTTCCTGTTGCTTCTAGAAAAAGGTTACTTAAGTGTATTGTCTCTGATGTTACATTGATGTCATAATTTATACTCATAATTTAAATATCATACTAAAAGATACATACAAATAACTAAAAGTTTTGAGTTGTTCTGACCTAATACATGCCAACTGAAAAGTTGATACAATTCAATTTTTGAAAAATATGGTTGGACTTTCTTCCTTATTTAAAAGTTTTCTCAGTCAGCTCAGAATGCTACAACAAAATACCACAGACTGAATGGCTTAAACAACAGAAGTATGTTCCTCAAAGTTCTGGAAGTCGGGAAGTCCGAGGTCAGGGTGCTGGTGGATTTGGTGTCTGGTGAAAACTTTCCCAGGTTTGCAGCAGGTCAATTTATTACTGTGTCCTCACACTGGGGTTGGGGGAGACCTCTCCAAGTCTCTATTTTTTTTTTTTAACTTTATTAACACAAGCCTTTTTTTTTTTTTTTTCTTTTGCCACACTGCAAGTCACATGGGATCTTAATTCCCTGACTAGGGATCCAACCTGTGCCTTCTGCATTGGAAGACAGAGTCTTAACCGCTGGACCGCTAGGGAAGTCCCCTCCGAGTCTCTTCTTACAAGGGCCCTAATCCCACTATGACCTAACCTCCTAAAGGCCTAATACCATCACACTGGGGATCAGGGATTCCATATATGACTTTTGAAGGAACGCAGACGTTCAG
This sequence comes from Ovis canadensis, assembly GCF_042477335.2. Taxonomy (NCBI): domain Eukaryota; kingdom Metazoa; phylum Chordata; class Mammalia; order Artiodactyla; family Bovidae; genus Ovis; species Ovis canadensis. Next base: position 230,517,718 of record NC_091245.1, read on the forward strand.
TCCACAGCAGTATTGTAGATGCACTTTGCCTTAAAACAGGAAGCCACAGTTATGCTAGCCAGAACCAACATTTAGTCCTCAACCAGGGACAACTGCGTGGCCCAGCTGACACAGCCACAGGGACTTCTGGCCTCTGTCCCTTCTGGCTTTAGACAAAGCCGGTGTTCTCCTCTTTTGACTCCCAGGCTTTCTTTCCTCATTAGGGTGTCTAAGGCCCTTGTGCATCTCTTGAGTTGTAACATACCCACCTGTGGCTATCTGGCCAGATCACTCTGCAGAACTGACCCCCTTTCCCCAAAGCTCTGGGCCTTCAGTGGGCCTCTGTCAGCTGTTTTTTTATGTTAATTCTCAGATTCAGTCATTCTTATTTCATTTTTAAAAAGTGATCTGTTACCAAATTTCTCTAATGAGCTAAATCTGATGCCTAATTTTAGGAGGGGCCTCAGGCTTCCTAAGTTACTTGCTCCCCACCCTCTGCTCTGGGAAGGTAGAAGCCTGCTTGTTTGCCATCGTGTCTTGTGCCAGACCGTCTCCTCTGCTGAACTCCCCTAGTAGGCAAACCTGGCAGGACAAGGCCTCACTGAGGTCTTCAAGCAAATGATCTAACAATTTTAAAACCTTGGTGTTGAGTGCAAACTAGAGGCCAGCACTGTACTGAGTCATTCAGTCTTCACAATAGCGCTGTGAAATAGGGCTACAGTTTTCTGAATTTCACAGATGAAAATAGTAGCAAAGAGCAAACCCATTTGGCCCATCACCAAACCTAAGGGCTAATAATCATGATCAAAAATTGCTTCCATTTATTGTGTACATATTACATGCCAGGTGCACTGGTAATGCTTTGTAGGAGTTGCTGCATGTAACCCTTGATCTGATCCTTTGAGGTAGGTTCTAGTATTATCTTCACTTTTTAGGGGTCATGTGCCACACAGCTTACAGGATCTTAGTTCCCTGACCAGGGACTGATCTGGTAGCCCCGGCAATGGAAGCACACAGCCCTAACAATTGGACTACCAGAGAAGTCCCTATCTTCACTTTTTAGAAGAGAAAATGGGTAGGGAGAGGTCAGACCAGCATGGTCACGTCATACAAGTTGTAAATGGCAGACTAGGCTTAAATAAGAAAAACCAGAAAACTGGTCAAGTAGTGAAGAATGGACTTTGTTGTGAAGATATTTCTTGGGCTAGTGATGTTTTTGAAGGATGAATTGAATTGAATTGAAGTTGCTCAGTCGTGTCCAACTCTTTGCAACCCCATGGGCTGTAGCCTATCAGGCTCCTCCGTCCATGGGATTCTCCAGGCAAGAGTACTGGAGTAGGTTGCCATTTCCTTCTCCAGGGGATCTTCCCGACCCCGGGATCGAACCCAGGTCTCCCGCATTCCAGGCAGACGCTTTAACCTCTGAGCCACCAGGGAAGCCCATGGTAATTTCTGGAACCAAGGAGACACCTGTGATCCTGTGTATAAAGCCAGTCTATAACAAGTTGACAGTCTTGTCTGTCCTCGTCTCCAGGCACAGACAACCGGCCAGACAACCTTGCCATTCCAAGGACTGGAATGGGCTGGGCTGGGCTGGGATGCCAGCAACTCAACGGCACCGGTCCATCAAAGCCACTGAGTTCTTGCCATGATCAAAGCCGGCCGCCCCAAACCCAGTACTCAGAGGCAGGAAACTCCTATCTGTGAATCACCTGCTGGCCGTCCAAGCTTGAGGAGGAGTCCCTAAAGAACAGGAGGCATGTGATGGGATCTCAGCTTGATGATTTCTATCTGATTGTACATCAATTTGGTGGGGGGAGACTCTGAAAAACAAGCACGTCTCCACAGGTGAGGACCTGTGGTGGCTATATACACTCCCCTCCCTGTTCACTGGAATACGAATTGAGTTCTGAGGGAAGGAGTCACCTGAGAAAAGACAGGGGGCACAGGGATGGACTCTGAATATTCCATTCGTTATGGCCTTTTCGTATTAAGGAAGAATGCGATTAACAGAGTTCGAAAATTACATGGTATTCCATCAGGTAAGTCTTTAAAAATTCTCATTGTTTAAAGAATTAAAAAGCACATCTCTCAAGCCAGAGCAAGGCTATTACCCATGTGCCACGTGGAGCAAGGCTATTACCCATGCGGTCTGGGCAGGAGTTCTATATCATTCAAAGCAAAGGGAGAATTTTCTTATTGTAATTTAGAAACAGTTCTCCCCTGAGAGACCAAGGGGTCACAAAAATTAGAATAATGTAACTAGAAAGCCTCTCAATGATGCTTTTCCCAGTTGGAGGATGCTATTATGTATTTGGCTAATGCACAGTGTGTTACTGAGCTGTGGTTAATAGGGAAAAACATTTTTATGTGTTTTAGAGTCAGATGTTGCACAAAAATAATAAAGTATATACTCACAGGCTGTAACTTCACTCAAACGGCCTCAGAATTAAAGTCTATCAGGCTTACGAGGCTTCCTTTAAAATATGAGGTTAAAGGACTTCCCTAGTGGTCCAGTGGTTAAGAATCTGCCTGCCAATGCATGGGACATGGGTTTGATCCCTGGGTCTGGAAAAATTCAGATTACACGCCACACAGGAACTAAACCCACGCTCCCCAACTACTGAGCCCGTGCTCTAGACAGGAGAAGCCACGGCAAGGAGAAGCCTGTGTACCGCAGCTAGAGGGTAGCCCCTGGCCACTTGCTGCAACTAGAGAAAACTCACACGCAGAAACCAAGACCCAGCAGAGCCAATAAATAAATAATAAAATTCTTAGAGATGTTACAAAAATAAAATATGGGATTAAAGGAACTAGTAAGTGGGCAAGGATATCGTGGCATTCTTTCTAAGGTGATTGTTTTCAAATTTCACCAGTTTTCAGTTTTCCCACAATGTGTATTTTAGCATTCAAAGCATTCCAATCACATTAGAAAAACAGAATTACTTTTTCTTTTAATTCATTCATTTTATTTTTAGAACAACATAAGATATATCTCAAATCCACTTGGCAATAAATATCTTAATAAATATAACATAAATAAATATAAATTAGTTCACATGCTTTCATGAACATAAAATTATATAAATAAATACTTTAAAATAAATTATGTTTGAGTGTTTGTTTCTACAAACACTTTGGTACTAAAATAGCTTATAATTCCTTCTCTTTTAAAGGGAGAAAAAAGAAAACACGTTCTGTGAGGACATTTTCCCTCATCAATTTGCTCATGAAAACTTATGAAAATAACTTATGCCTAGTAAATACGAAATAGACTTGATCAAAAGAATCATGTGGATAGAACAGTCACATTCTGCAAGTCTGGAGAGATGACTCATGGAAACAAGCATGAGAATTCTGTCCAGCTTCAGTAGGGACAGGTCCAGCCACCCCCTCCCCAGTTCTTAACCCATGCCCTATTACAATCTCTTTGGTTCCAATTTTTCTAAAAAATGATTTGAAGGTTAGGAGAGACCTCAGCATTCTAGGAAGAACTCAGATAGCTCATCATTCTGTCGATGGTCACCGCACGAATTCTGAAGGCGTGAAGAAGGATGCAGAGCTTGACTTTTGTCTTATAAAAATCCAGTTCTTCCAGGGAGGGTTTCTGTGGCACAGTCTCACTGTCGAAATTCAGGGCCTAGGAGAATAAATATTGAGCATGTCATAGACGGTATTCCAAAATTAAAACGTTCATCTGTAAAAACGGGTGAAGCCAATACACGTCTCAGAGCCTGCAACCCACTCCCTCATCCCTTCTCCTAAACCCAATGCGAATCCACTCCCAGCCAGATGGGCAGGCAGAACCTGAGAGAAGAAGTGCTCATTATCCAAGCACATGGATCTTCAGTGAGCTCTGAAAAGACCCTGAAAGCTATTTAGAAAATCATCAGTGGGAGTTGCATTTTAGAAAGGAACAATTCTGTTAAGAGACATCTGCTGTGATATCCAATTAATTTTTGTACGTTACATTAAGAAGCTATGTCCTTTTCAGAACAGGGAGGTGATGGATTGCTACTGATCAGAAACTGTCTGTCAGTATCAGACCTGCTGACTACAGATACTCAGTCGTCTGAAATAAATAAATCTGGCACTGGGTCTCCCAGTTTGAGCCCTTTAATTTGATAACACAATGCAAGACCATGTGTGCGCAGTTGCTCAGTTGTGTCCGACTCTTTGTGACCCCATGGACTCTAGCCCATCAGGCGCCTCTGTCCATGGGACTATCCAGGCAAGAATACTGGAGTGGGTAGCTATTTCCTCTGCCAGGGGATCTTCCTGACTCAGGGATAGATCTTGGGTCTCCTGCATTGGCAGTCAGGTTCTTACTGCTGAGCCACTTGGGAAGCCCATATATTTGCACAACGTTCAGCACTTTTGCTTGTACTTCCTCACAAAAAGTCTAAAAGAAATGTAGAGTGGGTCATCACCCCATTTCACAGAGGAAGAAACTGAGGCACAGAGGTGCAGAATGTCTGGGCATAGTTGTCTGATTACTGGTGGAACTGACTCCATTCTTGGTCCCTGAAAATAAAATGTCGTCTACAGCTGTCTAGATGGTAACATTCTTTGATACTTGCATGATGTTCACTGCTTTTCAAACAAGTAATTTGGCACCAAAAAAAAAAAAAAGAAAAGAAAAAAGAATGAATGACATAAAAATAAATTTCTTTTCAGATAATCATTCTTGACGCCGTATTTATCCCATGCTCTGGTCACCACAGCAGCACCCTGCTCTTTCTTAAGTGGTTATTTCTATGTTTCATATTAGCATCATGTGTTCTGGTTATTCAGGAAATTACAAAGCAAGTTCTTGTCTCTGAGTAACACTGTGGACGTCCCCAGGGCATTTCTTTCTTTCATCCACATTTTGGTTCCGGATGGGTCCTATCCAGGCACTAGACTAGTATGTCTTTACTAACAGTATTTGCAGATGTGCATGCTGGCCCCTGTCAGGTACATCGCAGAGGTTTTAGAGATGTGTGAGAAGATGAGTGGAGTGGAATCCTTTTTTGGAGGTTTAAATACTACCTCTGCCATTTCCAAGCCGTGTGACCTCGGACAAGCGAATAACCCTCTAAGCATGGGATTCTTCCTTTCCACAGACCCCATGTGGTTGCCGTGGGGACAGCACACATATGAACATCTTTGCCCAGAGCCTGGGGCACATCGCATGATCAACAAGCAGGAGGCTGCTTTCCTTCATGTGATCGGCTCATGTTGCCCTCTCACTAGAGGGCGCCCTCAAGACTGTCTCCCCTACTATGTAACTGGCTTTGAAGGGGGCATTTCAGGCCTCCCTCAATCCAGGAAGGGCTGACAGTGGAGCCTTTCATCAGGGACCCTGGCTGGCTGTCTTAGCATGAAGGACGGGAGGTCTTACCTGCATTAGCTCAGCAATAGCTGCCAGCATGTTCTGGTCTAGAAAGACTTGCCTCTTAGGATCCATCAGAAGCTTTGCATTCATGGCCTGGAACTCCATGTGATACATCTTCAAGTCCTTGTAGATACTTCTAAGGCACAGGGTCTGCGTGATACAATGAAGTGGGGAAGGAACCATTGAGATGGGCTAAAAACATCCCCACCTACCCCAACGTTGCATTTGAAGAAAGAATCTTGTGTCTTACTGTCATAAAAGAGGTCTTTCCAGAAGACAGACAATGCCCATTCTAGAAGAAAAAAATAATGAGATATCAATGATATGAATTCATAATATGAGCTGAAACTTTCAATTTTCTGACTTACAGTTATTAAAGAGGTCTCTCTGGAAGCCAGGCAACTCTCATTCTAGAGCAAAAAAAAAAAAAAAAATCACACATCAAAAAGATACTAATTTTTAATATAAATTTTTTTGACTTCTCAAATATATCAAATTTTTTCACTGTGGTAAAAAACTCACATAACTATTTATCATCTTAACTATTTTAAAGTGTATAGTTCAGTAGTGTTATGTATATTTCACACTGTTGTAAAAAACCACATATTTTTACACATTTTGTTTCAAGTTGAACTTCTACAATGGCGCCTGTTGCCATCCCATGAGGACAGAGCCCAGAAGCATGCACATTTTTGGAAGAAGATGAGGTCTGATGTACAGCCCTTAACCATGGTATAAGCTTTGGGAGGAAAATCCTCTATACCGTGGCTAATTCCAGTGGTAAACAGGCCTCCACTGTGCTGGTTTTATCTTTGGTGATATCTTCATGATCAATCTCCTCAGAAGTGCAGGAGTAAAATTCTAGGGTTTGTCTGGCCTGTGAAATATAAAAAAAAAAAAACTCAGCTTATGATATTAATAAGGCACCAGGCTCCCCATAACACTGGCACCAAAGCAAGAGTTGGCTGCCTTTGACTGCCATCTCTGACCTGTAGAAAATTCAAAGTCTTCATAAGACCAAAGAAACTGGTCATTGACACTCTCTCCCTCTCCCTCCTCTCCTTTTGCTTACAACATGTTTCTCTGGATGATATGTTTTTCCGTTATGTAAATACTATAAATCATTTCAACAGGCTGTGCTAATCAGCCTCTACACCATGCTGGGACACTTGCTTCTGGTGAAAACAGTTTATTTTCCTTTTGCCAAAGCATCTGTGTTTTATGAATATCTTTTTCAAATATAGCTTCTAGAGGGGGATTGTTAAGGTCACCACTTGATGGATATAACAAGCATGCAACCGTGAAAACAAGTGGAGATTTCATGTGTGGTATACACACACACACACACATCATCTTACAAGCATGCTGAACACATTTATGAAATTTAGCTTAATAAGCCAATGATTTGTTGATTGAAGATCGAGATCATTTTTCCATTCAACAAGCCTGATATATGCTATGCTAGGTACTAAGGACTGTGAGAAAGAAGGGGACTGCATTATTCCCACCAGGATTCCCAGTTCAGCTGTGGAGACAGGCCAGTGCCCCAGTGACCAGGGGACACGCCGGCAGGTGAGAAGGGCTGAAGTGAAGGGTCAGAGGGCTCTAAGAAGGGAGTGGAAAGAGATGAAAAGGTTTCCCAGAGATGGGACATCCTCAGAGGAGGGGGATCGTCAGGCAGAGGGAACAGCATGGGCCTTGAATCAAAGCTTGAGAGTACAGGACACGTGTGGGCAACAAGTAGCAAAGCTTGCGACCCTGTCTGGGGTAGGAAGAAAAATGCCTCCGCCAGAGATATTCACCTCCCAATCCCTAGAACCTGAGACTATGTCACGTTATGTGGCAAAGGGGAATTAGGTTGCAGATGAAATTAAGGTCGCTAATCAGCTGACTTTGAAATAGATTATCCTGGAGTGTCTGGGTGGGTCTAGTGTAATCTCTGGATCCTTGTAAATGGAAGAGAGAGGCTGGAGAGTCAAGGTCAGAGAGATGAAGCCTGAGAAAGACTCATTTGTTGGCTTTGAGGATGGAAGGGGGTCACCAAGGAATGTGGACTGTTTCTACATGCTGGCAACGGCAAGAAAATGAATTCTTCTCTAGAGTCTCCAGAAAGAGATACAGCTCTACTGACACCTTAATTTTAGACCAGTGAGACCCATTGTGGATGTCTAACCTCCAGGGCTGTATGATAATAAGTTTGTGTTGTTTAAAGCCATTAAGTTTGTGGTAATTTGTTACAGCGGCAATAGAAAATGCTCCTGGAGGCCTGAGCAGGTTGTAAAAAGTTAGATTTGCAACTACACTGCAACAAGAAAAAGAAAAAAATCTCCAAATAAGACAATACTTTTATTTCTGTGATAATTGCCTTCCTTTATTCCAAAATGAAACAGTGACTGTCTATATTATTATGGCATTGTTAAAAAAGATGAATCTATGAAATAGTGCCTGGCATACCATAGGCACTCAATAAGTAATTTTTAAATGAAAAAATGAATAAATAGAGCAAAAAGGCAATGTGAGTCCAACTACTAAAGTTCTTCAAATCTTTTCAGGAGAAGCTAGAAATCTGGATTCTTATATGACAGGTCTACTTTTTCAATGACATCAAACTCAAAAATTAAAATAAAATATAAAAGACACTGGCCAAACTTTACAGATCTGTGGGCTGGATACGGCCTCTGAATCACATGCATTTGCTACCTCTGTTTTCTCTACAAGTAGCCAGCTGATTTGTTCTGGCAAATTTGACACAGGAATCATATTAAAAAATCAAATTGAGTTCTCTGATCTTCTGACCTTTGGTGCTGCCTCTGGGAGGAGGAGAGTCAAATTTTTCACATGAAGCATCTATTTAAATCAGAGCTCCTAAGTTTTACCCATATCATACTTTTCTTTAGGAATCAAAGGACTTATCTCTTCAGTTTTCACTTGGTGAGCTGCCTTTTTAATTAAGATGGATTGAACTGTAAGGAACAATGGTCAGCCCATTATAAAAGGTTGGAGGTGGGGAGAGTTCCTTAAGGAGAACTTGTGGCACTGAGCTTACTTTAAGATATTCATAAAGCAACAAGCTAGAAATATTCAAGAAAGATTTACTAGAGAGCAGGAAGGTCAAAGGACATCTTTTAAAATATCAGTTTAGGCTGTTGCAGCCAAAGAAATAGATGTTGGAAAGTTTTTAAAGGAAGAAGAAAAAGAAATTTTTTGCATTAAAATATGAAAGCTAAAAAAAAAAAAATGACTGAAGCTTTAAATAAAATTAGATAACTCGCCCTCTAGAAAAGGAAGCCTGGACATGCACTGTCACAAACCCCCAGAAATGTGTTACTGTCAACAAACAGAGCCACCAGACTGGAAGCTGGCGAGGACTGTGTGGGGCAGGGCCGATTCATCTTGGTAGCCCCCAGAGCACAGAGGCTGCCCCTAATAACAGTTTCCTGGATTGATAAGTTGGCAGAGGAAAAGTGTGGGCCTGACACAATTCCATCTCTGTTGGCAGGCTACAGGGAACACTGTAAATATCCACTTTCCACTGTGTAGGCACAGCCAAAACGAATGCCATTGTAATTTATGACCTCTCCTGCCTTCTCTGGAGACACAATTTCATTGAGACTCTTTAGCTAATAGTTGAGCCATTTGTAAAGTTCCCTCTTTCTCTCTTGACAGCTCCTGATTAACTTCCACAATTTCCCTGCAGTTCCTTCAGGTGACCAGGGGTTCAGAGATGTCGCTTCACTAGACAGACTGCAGTGGGAACAAGGACAATGAAAAGCTCACCTTCTGCAGCGTGTTGCTGACGGCCCTCAGCAGGTTTTGGGAGTAGTCAAGGCAACTCGTTCCTGGGCCTGCTGTGGTGGTGGGCAGGCTCCTGCCCAAACTAAGGTGGGGCAGGTGGTGGAGGAGAACCAGGGTGGATATGAGGAGGAGGCCTGCAAGGGAATCCAGGGGAAGAATGAGCAGGCCGGCCTCCACCTTCCATCTCTTCTGGACATCTCCGCCCATCTCCTTCTGGGCACCAACCTCCCACTGATCTTTCAGCAACTAAGAGATGACGAATTAAGCTCTTGAAAGGCAGTGCTCTGTTCTAGGGCTGGAAACCAACTCACAGACACTATTGCCTTGTGAGTTCAGACCAGGGTGCAGGGCAGAGTTCACCCAGAAAAAGTCTCCATTTCAGGAGGAGGGAAAGCGAGGCCAGGAGGGGAAGCCACCCACTGTTTAGAGACAGCCTTGCTTTGAAGCCGACTAGCTAGGATCTGTCTTTCCTCTTAATGGTGTCGCCAAGGGAGCCTGGGCAAGAAATTATCTTGCGGGGCCTCAGTTTCTCATCCTTGAAGTGGGGCGGTTGTAATTTATGAGCTCCTGGGGCTGTACCACAGTTAAAAAAGAGGATGTCTTATTGGGCGCAGGATAAGCCCGCAGTGTCTCCCCGCGTCCTTCCTCCTCTGCACGAGATTGCGGTCTTCCAGTCTCCACGTAGCCCATCCCAAGTTTCTGCCTCCCGGCCGCGGTCCCCCAACCCGAGCGCGAGGCTGGTTACTCACTGCGAAGCGGGCACATGCTGAGCGGAGCGGCGAGGACGCGGAACCGAGCCGGCAGCTGGACGCAGACGGGTGCGCGCGGCAGGTGAGGGTGGTGGTTGGGAGGCCAACCCAGGGGTCACATTTTTATAATTGCCCGAGGCGCGGCAGGACTTTCCCGGGACTCTGATCTCTTGCTTGCTTTCTCTCTCTGTCTCTCTCTACATCAGCTTCTCGATGACACGTGGAGTCTAGCCCGCGGGGCTGGAGCGCTTTCGGATTAACTCCCCGTGCGCCCGGCCGCAGTTGTTCCGGGACGGCCCCGCCGCCTCCGGCCTGGCCCAAAACGAAAGTGAAATTCGGCTCAGCGTCGCGGCGCGGGGTCCCCGGGCAAGCCCGACCCCTGCCTCACCCTCCTCGGACGCCCCCCGCCCCCAGCTACCCAACCCTGGCCCCGTCGCCCCGCAGCGCCCCCTCCCGACGGAACACCGAGTAAGGCCACCCCCTGTCCATGCAAATTTAGGATGAGATCTGACCTCTCGCCTAGTTCTGGATGCGGGTAGGCAAATCATTCAATCATCATTCATTTTTTTCATATAGTCCACGGTGTGCCAGGGCGACACTGAGGGGCACCCAGCAGTGAACTGGTCACTTTCGGCTCACTCCCACACCATATCTGACTCAATGTGTTTTATTCTTGGGTACCATCTTAAATACAAAAAGGGGTGAAACAGACTGGCTGTGCAATAACTACTCTTAGAAAATCCAGTTTCTTACAGCGTCCAGGAGAGAATCGTTAGAGTTTAGTGGGATGGATGTACAGAGTCCTGGGAGGAGAGGTCAGAGAAAGGTCCTTTCATCAAGGAGCATTGGAGTTGAGGAGGCAGCAAAAGTGCCCAGAAGGAGGGAGCTGCGGCCTGATTGTTGACAGGTGAGTAGACGTTAGACCGATGCGGGTGAAATGGGATGCAAGTTCTAGGTCGAGGGAACAGGGATCAGACACACGGTTGGGGAAGGTAGAGGAAGGGGGTGATCTAGCACTCCTGTACAGTGTGTGAGGCTGGGAAGGGTGAGGGTGCTGTGCTTGAGGGCAGTAGGGTCCCTGCTGGGAAGTGTACTTTCTGCTGAGAGGGTTTTAGGCAGGAGATGCGGTTGCATTTGCATGATGGGAAAATCAGCAGTAGTGTGGAGGATGGGGGCTTCCCTGGTGGCTCAAAGGTAAAGAATATGCCTACAGTGGAGGAAACCTGGGTTCAATCCCCTGGAGGAGGAGGGCATGGCAACCCACTCAGTATTCTTGCCTGCAGAATTCCATGGACAGAGGAGCCTGGTGGGCTACAGTCCATGGGGTCACAAAGAGTCAGACATAACTGAGTGACTAACACACACATACACATGAGGGATGGGTCGCAGGGGTCAGGAGTGGAGGGCATGACCAAGCCCTATTCAGATTGGAGACTCAAGGGTGGGCAATGGAATCCTCAGGATGGGGAGGGACCAAGACTTGGTAACTCCTCAGCTGAGCAGGATAGGAAGGTGCTAAGGATGGCTGAAGAGAGGTGGTTATGGTTCCTGCACAGGGGTTACTGTAAGAGGGGAGTGAGTTTGGAGGAGACACTGAGAAGTTCCATTTTGGATGTGTTGGGTTTGAGGTTCCTGTGGGACTTTTCAGTTCACTCATTTCTACCATGAGCGTTAGTCACCCTGGGTATGTATGAAAGGGAAGGGTGTGTTTGATCATCCACTCAGAGCCTCTAATGGATCTGACTGCACTATGGCCCCAGGACTTCAGTGTCCAATATCCACCTTTGGGCAGATGCACTCATGTTGTAGAGGGATAAGCCTTTTGGAGTACAGGAGAGAAGAGTGGTGCTTCCTCTGAATCCCTGTTGAAGTCTGGATGGATGAGGTCATAGTAAGCCTTGAGATGTTGCCGTGAATGCAAGGCAGGGCCAACCTTTACTAAAGATGTGGTGATGAAACCAATTAGGAGAAAGCTGTGTTAACCCCTTCTCTGATTCCAGCTGTCTGCTTTATTGGTATCAGTCTCCTTAGCAGATCATCTGCTATGAGGTACCCACCATAGGGACTTTTAGATGTGTGTAAAATGAGACCAACAGTTGATCTCTAAGGCTCCTTCCAACACTGTGGTCTAAGAATTAGAGAGCAATGCATTGTCAGAAACAGTTGCATCTGCAGGTTGTGTGAAGCAAATAAGGGGTGCTGAGCTGTACTGTTGCCATAGGGATTTAGGATGGAGTTATGTATACTTGAAGTCAGAATGAAGTCAAGTTTAGCTGAGCCATTTCTCCTTTGGGAGGGCTGTCTCCTATGAAAAAGAATTTCTGAAGCGTAAATGAACATAGGGCCTATGCTCAGAATAGATTCTTGGCCACCAGACATTGTTTCTAACCTGTACTTTAGTGAAACAGTTCTCTGATGTGCTGCACATTCTGTAGCCAAGATAAAAGGACAGCTTTCTTCTGAGATAACATTGCTTTTCTATAAGAGACATTCTTTGCCCGTGATCGCTATTACATGGTGTCTAGCACTATATTGGAAGTCTTGGCCAATGAGATAAGGAAAGAAAAAGAAATGAGAGATTTAAAATTGGAAAGTAAAAGACAAAATCTCATTATTTACAGTTGATATATAAAAAAACAACAGAAAGAATAGATCAAATACTAAACTAATAAGAGAATTAATCTGTACAGACTCTATCTATAAACTTCATTGGATACAAATACTAACTTTCAAAAATCAACCAAATTTCTTTACATCTGTAACAACATTTTATAAAATATAATAAAAATAATGTACCAGATAATAAATAGACAATAATAAAAAGAAGATACCATTCATAATAGCAGCCAAACTATAAAGTAACTGCCTGTTGATGGGGAAGCAGTACATGGACTCTAGACTGTTTGAATCCAGGTTCTGTTAGTTACTTGCTGTGTGTTCTTGTGCAAATTACCTATCTGTCTGAGCTCAGTTTCCTTATCTGAAAAATTATGATAATAAAGGTACTGTAGGGTGGTTGTGATTATTACACGAGTTAATGTAAGCATAAAATCATCTTTAGGGAAAATTCAGTCAAGAACATAGAGTGATTTAATTTAAATGGAAACGCATAACCTTGGGTGGAAGATCTTAAGATACAAATAGCTCAAGTCTCTTTTAGTTAATTCACATATTCAATGCAATCCCAATACAAATTACAAATAACTTTTCTGAGGAACTTAATAATAAGCCTAATCTAAAATATATAAGAATAAAAGCCCATGAATATCTAAGTTAAACCTGTAAAGAAATAATAGAGACAGGCAAATAGCCCTACCAGATATAAAGATATAGTTCAGAGCAATAGTAATAAAAATAACATTTGGCAATAGGACAGTCAAATGCACCTTTCAAACAAAATAGAAAGTTATAGACAGACTCATATGTATGTATATGTAGTATAAAGGTGTGATGGCACTTAGATCAATCAGGGAAGCATGGATTGTTTAGTAGAAAATGTTATCACACAGAAGTGGAGCCACTTAGAAGTAGGTTCAAGACTAAATGTGAAAAGTAAAAGTATTACAATAGTAGAAGAAAATGTAGGACACTATCTTCATCATTCAAGAGTGGGAAGGACCTCTTAAAAACACGAAAGCCCCAAGCTATAAGTGAAACACTCATAGATTTGATTACATATAATTAAAAATTTCTGTAGTATGATTTCCTGTTAACTATGAACAAAGTTAACAGATAGCTGACAGACTGGGAGAAAATATTGTGCAATGTCTAAAACCAACAGGAAAGTATAGATGGTATAGAAGTATAGAAGACTAAAAGTCAGTAAGAAAAATAAACCCCAATGACAATGGGCAAAACTTATGAACAGGCAACAATATACAGAGAGGAAACCTCAAAGGCTAACCAGTGTGAGGAGATGCTCAAATATAGTATAATCTGAAAACTACAACAGCAAAGAAGAATAATGTATCACTTTGACCTTTTAGACCACCAAAAAAATGAGTACATTGGACACTGACAAGTGTTGGTGAAAATGTAGGATCCTAGGTTCTTTTATATAATGCAAGTAGGCTGATGCAGCTATACTGGAGGGCGTTTTGGCATCTGGTTCCAGTTGGATTAAGTATATGCATACCTGATTATCCAGTGTTCTAGCTTGGGTATACATCCTAAAGAGATATAGATGCCAAGGTCCATGAAAGGGCGTGTATGAAGATGTTCATACATGTTAAGTCATTGGTTGTAGTGGTGGGAGTTGGAGACCATCTAGCTGCCCACCAGTGGGGAAATGAATAAATAAAATGTGAGGGATCTGCTTCCTGGAGTATTCTGCAACATTTAGAAGTAGTGGACTAGATGTATACACATCAATATGAGTATATCTTTAAAACATAATACTAGGTAAAAACATAAAGATAAAACCAGAATAAGTTCTGTGTATAATACTAGACACAGACAGTTAAACCTCTTGCAGTCAGGTTTGTTTAGGAATACAAAAAAAAAAATTGGATTTTAGAAAAAGAAAAGACAGCATCTCATGATTAAACACCATATTTCTGCAGCAAAATGTAGGAATGGGTTACATTAAGTGGATAAAGGCTACAAATAGCCTCATGTCCCATGCATCAGATTTTGCTAAGTGAGTTTAAGGAAAAACTTTTGGGGTCCAGAGCTATGAGGTTTCAGAATTGTGGATAAGCAATGGCAGACTTGTGTTTACTTTAATGAGAAGAATATATTCAAAATGGTACATGTTATACAAGGACACTTGCAAACAAATGAAATGTGTTAAAAATATTAGATCTCACTGAGGAGTGATGAGATGAGAATGAGGAATGGGGATAAAAAATATATATAAATATAAGTATGTGTGTGTGTTAGTCTCTCAGTCAGTCTGACCCTTTGCAACCCCATGGATTGTAGCCTGCCAGGCTTCTCTGTCCATGGAATTTTCCAGGCAAGAATACTGGAGTGGGTTTTTTGCAAACTTTAATTGTAGTTTGGTACATTCAGATAGTTTTTCTATTAGTCATTCTTTTCCCACTGAGTTTGAGCAGTGGACCAATCTGAGATCTCATCTAATAGATCCATCACTGGTAATCAGAGGTCTTTTCAGATATTTGGCAGAATGTTTTAAGGTCTTGTATCACTCTTTCTCAGCTGGACATGGTCTTGTTCCCCAGAGGACATTTGGCAAAGTCTGGAAAAATTTTTGTTGTTTTGATAGAGACAGGGATTGCTACTGGCATCTAGTGGGTGGAGAAATGATGCCACGTACTACTCAAGATCCTATAGTACACAGGATGGCTTCTCCCACCCCCAAACTGAAATAAGTTACACTGTCCAAATTATCAGTGGTGCTGGATACCTGCAGCTGTACCAAATAATCAGTAGTTGCTCAGACTACGTGCCTTTGTTGTTATTTTCCTTGGGAGACAAGTTCACAGTCATAGGCTCTGAACTGAAGACTTAGCACTGTATCTTTGGTGCCATGATTTAGAGTGGCAGCCGATTCCTGGAAGAAGTGAGGTTCCAAAGAGGTTTGTGATCTGTGTGTCAATGTGAATCTGTAAGTAGGTATTGTAAACACCGGGGTCCTTCATAACATAGTGAGGAATTTGCTGTCAGTTTTCCTGAAGTTCTGTTCTATAGAGATCATTGAGTTTGAGCATAAATCAGCTGGTGTTCTCACGCCTCACCTGACAGAGTGGGGTCCAGTACAGCTCTGCTTCTGAAAGGTGACCTGTCAGGGTAAGAAGCAGAGCCTTATATTCCTGTTACGTGCCGAAGGATTGATGCTTTTGAACTGAGGTGTTGGAGAAGACTCTTGAGAGTCCCTTGGACTACAAGGAGATCCAACCAGTCCATCCTAGAGGAAATCAGTCCTGAATATTCATTGGAGGGACTGATGCTGATGCTGAAGCCCCAATACTTTGGCCACCTGATGTGAAGAACTGACTCACTGGAAAAGATACTGATGCTGGGAAAGATTGAGGGCAGGAGGAGAAGGGGGATGACAGAGGATGAGATGGTTTGGCATCACCAACTCGATGAACGTGAGTTTGAGCGACCTCCGGGAGTTGGTGATGGACAGGGAAGCCTGGTGTTCGGCAGTCCATGGGGTCACAAAGAGTCTGACATGACTGAGCGACTAAACTGAACTGAACTGAATAGGCAAGCTTCAGGCATGACATGTTAATGAGGCTGGTTCCATGGAGCAATTATTTTTTGGCAGTGAAGTGTTTCAGCAGCAGGGAGAAAAGTAGTGAGCTGAGCCAGAAAGACTGACTTTGCATCTACGATCAAAAGACCTTAATTCTAGCTGCCTTCTGCTACTTGGTAGCTGTATAAACTAAGACAGGCCACTGCCTTTCCTAATTTTCATATCTGCAAAATGGAGATGGTAGTGCTTGGTTGCCTAGTTTAGTCATGTGGATCATATTATATCTATCAATCACCAGGTAAGTATTTTTTAAAGTTGAAGAGAGTCATCACTATGAAATACCACTACACAGTGAGAGGAGTAGTAAAGATTTTTGGATTAAGGCACAGGGTCACTAGTTTCTTCCATAGCTGCCTCTTGGCACTCTTAAATGTTAAGTGGCAACTTCCCAATGAGGGGAAAGGGGAGTCCTAACCGTTCATAGTATTGTTTCTATAAGCAACATTTATATGTTATCATACTGTCTTCAGTTCAGTTTAGTCGCTCAGTCGTGTCCAACTCTTTGCGACCCCATGAATCGCAGCACGCCAGGCCTCCCTGTCCATCACCAACTCCTGGAGTTCGCTCAGATTCATGTCCATCGAGTCGGTGATGCCATCCAGCCATCTCATCCTTGGTCGTCCCCTTCTCCTCCTGCCCCCAATCCCTCCCAGCATCAGGGTCTTTTCCAATGAGTCAACTCTTCACATGAGGTGGCCAAAGTACTGGAGTTTCAGTTTCAGCATCATTCCTTTCAAAGAACACCCAGGACTGATCTCCTTCATAATGGACTGGTTGGATCTCCTTGCAGTCCAAGGGACTCTCCAGAGTCTTCTCCAACACCACAGTTCAAAAGCATCAATTCTTCAGTGCTCAGCTTTCTTCTCAGTCCAACTCTCACATCCATACATGACCACTGGAAAAACCATAGCCTTGACTAGATGGACTTTTGTTGGCAAAGTAATGTCTCTGCCTTTGAATGTGCTATCTAGGTTGGTCATAACTTTCCTTCCAAGGAGTAAGCATCTTTTAATTTCATGGCTGCAATTACCATCTGGAGTGATTTTGGAGCCCCCAAAATAAAGTCTGACACTGTTTCCACTATTTCCCCATCTATTTCCCATACTGTCTTAAATAACCTCAAAAATACTGACAGTGGTCTTCAAGAAAAAATTTCCAGAAAAGATGTTATTATTGCTCATTGATGCTCCAGAATAAAGGTTTTTATGAATATCATTGCAAATTTTTCTGGAACTTGAGATAGTTTAACAAACAAACAAGCAAAAATGATACGGCTCCTGGCCATTGCAGCCTCATGCCTGATGAGATCACCTGATGCTTAGACATGAAAAAGAAAAAGATGATAAATTTGATTATATAAAGAACAAACATTTCTACAACAAAAGGATACCATAGATAACATTTAAGACAAATGATAACCTAGAAAAAAAAAATTTGCAACAGTATGTGATAGATCAAGGGCTCATCTCCTTAGTATATGAGTATGAATATTAAAAAGGAAAAAGTCAACAATCCAATAAAAAAATGGGCAAAGGATATGAATAGACATTTTGAAGAAAGAAAAATATAAATTACTTAGAAACATATGACAAATAGCTGCACTTAAAATTAGATAAATGCAAATTAAAATGATTAGATATGGTTTTTAGCCTTATACTTCACAGAACTAAAAAGTTTGATGATTTATGGGTATGTTGAAATTGGTTGCCATATTATGTTGGTGGGAGTGTAATCTAGTGCAATCTATTGGAAGCATTAGTTGGCCATAGCTATTAAAATTAAAAAAATACACAAGTACTTTTGCTCAGCATTTCTATGTCCAAGAATTTATCCTATACACTATTTGCACATATTGGAGAAGGAAATGTCAACCCACTCCAGTATTTTTGCCTGGAGAATCCCATGGACAGAGGAGCCTGGCGGGTTACAGTCCATGGGGTTGAAAAGAGTTGGACACAACTGAGCTACTAACACTTTCACATATACATGAGGACTTAATTCCATGGAAAGTATTATTTTTAATATCAAAGACCTAGAACACTCTAATGTCCATTAATAGGGGCTTATTTCATTAAAAGATGGTTCATCTTTTCAATGGACTCTTCAGTGTAGCTTGAGTTAGATTTTTATGTGTGATAGGAACAATCTTCATTATATGAAAATTCATGTGAGGAAATTCCCTAGCAGTCCAGTGGTTAAGACTTCACCTTCCAATGCAGGGAGTGTGGGTTTGACCCCTGGTCAGGCAGTTAAGATCCCCTAGGCCTCGTGACCAAAAAATCCAAAAGACATAAAACAGAAGCAGTGTTGTAACAAATTCAACAAAGACTTTAAGAATGGTTCACATTTGAAAAAAATTTTGAAAAAAATAGTTATGTGAAAAATCAAGGTTCAGGGACTTCCCTGGAGGACAAGTGGTTAAGACTCCGCACTTCAAATGCAAGGTGTGATGGTTCTGTCCCTGGTCAGGAAAATAACATCTCACATGCTGTGAGCCATGGCCAAAAAAAATAATTAAGGCTCAGTGTCCACTGTGTAGTATCCTTCTGTTTGTGCAAGGAAAAAATATATACTTATATATTTATACACACACATATGTATGTATACATAGATGTAGGTGTAGTATCAACATAGACCTACATTCATAAGAGCATAGAAAATCAATCAACCATTTCCACTAGAGGAGATTGAATCTTTGAAGTACCGAGAAAATCTGCTTTTTATTGAATAGCCTCTTTATTGTTTGAATTATTTAACATTCAAATATATTGCAGCTTTATTTATTTTTGTTTTGCTTTATTTGTCTTTTAAAAGGTCACCTACTGGCAGGTGAAGTGAACTTCCCAGAGAGCTGCTGGGCCCATTCTGATAGCTCTTAAAAACATTTTTTAATTGAAACATTTACACTGTTGTGTAATCTCTGGGGTTTCTCAGGTGGCACAGTGATAAAGAATCCACCTGTCAATGCAGGAGATACTAGAGACTCGGGTTCCATCTCTAGATTGGGAAGATCCCCAGAGAAGGAAATGATAACCTACTCCAGTATTCTTGCCTGGAAAATGCCATGGACAGAGGAGCCTGGTGGGCCAGAGGTCCATGTTGTCACAAAGAGTCAAACACGACTGGGCACACATGCGCGAGCATTCAGTCCATTCATCCATCCATCCCTTTATCATTTCACTCTGTTTTGAAGAATACTCTGCACATGTGCTACACATCTTTAGATCTTCTCTTTCAACTATTATGTGACTCTCTTTCACTGGCTGGAGCCTTTCTAGCCTCTGGCCTGGTACAGTGGAAAGACCATGGGCTTTGCAGAACTGATTTAAAATCTAAACCTCCATCACTTTCTTTCTTTTTTTTAAATTGCAAAGTAAGTTTAGTGATGACAACTTTATATAATTTACTCCCTATATTTGATGTTACAAACTTTAGGGTCTTTGAGATATGCAGGATCCTTATATGTAACTGGCATGCTGCTGCTGTTGCTAAGTCGCTTCAGTCGTGTCCGACTCTGTGCGACCCCATAGACGGCAGCCCACCAGACTCCCCCGTCCCTGAGATTCTCCAGGCAAGAACACTGGAGTGGGTTGCCATTGCCTTCTCTTACTAAGAACCCTGCTACTGCTGCTGCTAAGTTGCTTCAGTCGTGTCCGACTCTGCGCGACCCCAGAGACGGCAGCCCACCAGGCTTCCCAGTCCCTGGGATTCTGAGGCAAGAACACTGGAATGGGTTGCCATTTCCTTCCTCAGTGCATGAGAGTGAAAAGTGAAAGTGAAGTCACTCAGTCGTGTCTGACTCTTAGTGATCCCATGAACTGTAGCCCACCAGGCTCCTCCATCCATGGGATATTCCAGGCAAGAGTACTAGAGTGGGGTGCCATTGCCTTCTCCATGTAACTGGCATAACCCCCTATATTTGAGCTCTCTTAATTCTTTTTGTGATTTCTTTTTATTCCCACAAAGACCTGTTATGTGCCTCCCATAAATGCATCCAGTAAATGGAGACATAAACTGGGATAAAAGCTCTATATTCTTATAATCTACATGGTTTCCACACAAGATATAATTTTTCAGAGGCTCTTTATAAGGATTTTCCATTGGAGCAGGCAGGTCCTCCTTGCTTGTTATCTTTTTGTATTGTGAACAACTTCTTCACAGCACTGCATGAGTCCCGGAATTTGTGAGGCAGAGAGCACCTGTCACGAAATGCGTCAACTTTCTCCTCCCTAGCCTACTGCAAGAGCTACCACAGAGGCCATGGTTCCTTGCTCCTCCCCTTCCCTCCATCATTTTCTAACTGTACAGTTTTTGGTTATTTCATTAACTTTTCTGAACTCCTATAAAACAGGAAGAAAAACACCTACCTGCTGGGATTGTTGGGACAATTTATTGGGATCATGTACATACAGCTGGGCAATGGGTGAGGCCCTGTAACACAGCAGCCTTGCCCTTAGTATGTTAGAGCATGTTGCTAGTTTCCTTTTGTGGGGCTGGTTTCTAAACAGTGATTGATGAGGCTTTAAATAACCCCTGGAGGGCCCATCACAAGCCCTATTCTTCAGTGAGTAGAAGGGCTGAGGTTAGTTTTTTGATGCTGTATGGCCCCTCATGTGGAAGGAAACAGAATATTCCTAGTTAAGACAATCCTTTTTTTGATTCTTAAAAAACAGTGAAATTTTCTCAACATACAAGACCTGAAAAGCAGGCTAGCTCGTACTAGCTTTTTAAAGTCTCCAAATAGTCATTTTTATAGTTTATATAGTCATTATTCATGTTTATTTTCCATTGTTTTTTATTCCTCCACATTTTTATGATCTTATACCAGAGACAATTGTTCTTTCTGCCTAAAGGGCTCCTTTTAGATTTCTTTGTTTTAAAGCACAGGTTTGCTGGCAACAAACCCTCTTACTTTTTGTCTTAAATGTCTTTATTTCGCCTTAATATTTGAAATATACTTTTGCTTGGCCGTTATTTTCTTTTAGCGTTTAGGAGATGTTATCCCAGAGTCCTCTGGCTTCCATTGCTTCTGTTTCTCATTGTTCTCCTGAGGGTAATATGGAAGATAGTCTGACTGATTTTAGGGAGGATTTTCTTTTTTTGTCTTGTTTTCCTAAAAATTTGGTTATACTATTCCTAAATGTGTTTTCCTTTGTATTTATCTTGCTCAAGGTTTGTAGTACTTCTTGAATCTATAACTTGATCCCTTCAAATTAATTTTGAAAAATTCTCAAATATTGCCCCTATTGCTCCAATTCAGTTTCGCTCTAGAACCCTTCTGGAATTTTAATTACACATATGTTTTACCTTTTCGCAATGTCTTACATATGTTTATGCTATTTTCTGTATTTTTCACCTTTTTCTTCTTTTTTTGATTTGAATGCTTCCATTTGGGTATTTTCTGGTAAACAATCTTCTGAATCACTAATGCATTTTTCATCTATCTAAACTGTTGTTAAATTCATTTATTGAACTTTAATTTCATCTGTCTAAACTGCTATTAAATTCATTTATTATATTTTGCAGTTTGGGAATTTATATTTGGCTTTTAATTTTTAATGCATAGATTTCAAATCTCTGATGAAATTCTCCATCTTGTCATCTATTTTCTTGAACATGTTGATTATAGTTATTTTGCATTCTGTGACAGATAATTCTAGTGTCTGGATCGTCTCTGTATCTGTTTCTATTGTGTATTTTTTCTCTTGCCCCACCCCTTTGTATGTCTGATAATTTTTGATTGAATGCCAGATATTGCTTATGAAAAGTTGTAAAGACTCTCAGTGATGTTAACTCTGGCAAATGGTCAGATTAAAAGCAGAATACCTTAAATTAATAAGGGAATAAGCTGACTGGAGCTTGGGTTTACAAGGCTGATCTGTATCTATTTACCCTTATTTCTAGAATGTAGTTCAATCATTCAGGAATGATTCAATCAAATCAGGAAGTGTTTATAAAACCCACTCTGCTTTGCTAGGCTCTGAGTGCTAATGTTTATTTATCCAGCACTATGGTACTGTCTGGAGAAGGCGATGGCACCCCACTCCAGTACTCTTGCCTAGAAAATCCCATGGATGGAGGAGCCTGGTAGGCTGCAGTCCATGGGATCGTGAAGAGTTGGACATGACTGAGCGACTTCACTTTCACTTTTCACTTTCATGCAATGGAGAAAGTGGCAACCCACTCCAGTGTTCTTGCCTGGAGAACCCCAGGGACGGGGGAGCCTGGTGGGCTGCCATCTATGGGGTCGCACAGAGTCGGACACGACTGAAGCGACTTAGCAGCAGCAGCAGCAGCATGGTACTGTCATTAGCTCTGTTTAGCTTCTCAGTCTCTTAATAGCCTTTTGTTTTTCCTCTCTGTTAGTCTCCTCTGCTTACTAATTGGCAAATATGTAGAGGAAAAATCTAGATAATTCTATTTAAATCAGTTCTCTGCACTTTCGTTCCTTCCAAAATTTTAGCATCTCAAGTCCTGGTTGTTTCGGTGGCCCTGAGCTTCAATATTTGTCTCTCCAATGAGTCTGCCAAAACTCCTGCTCACCTTTTCTGCTTTTTAAAAGCCATTCTCTGCTCAGCTTCTCTACCCTCTATCCATTATGCATGTGAGTCAGCAGATACTCAGTAGGGATTGTAGAATATCAGGTTTATCCCAGTGAGTTTGCCTTCTTTTAGGGATATTGACTTGACTCTTCAAGCCCTGGCTACCTCAGTGGCTCTTCAATGTTTTCAGACAATAACATTTTTTTAAAAATTTAGTTCTTCTAGCTATTTTCTTAGGAAGATATTTTTTTTTAACTACAAGCCAGCCTGCCATGGCTAGAAATAGAAACCAAATAGCCCTTTTAAATACAGGGTCTGCTAGGCATTCCGAAGTTAAAGCTTAAATTCAGAGTGATTATGACAACAGATGGAATTCTTCTTTTTAAAAATAATATACTATCCTTGGCACTAGAAGAGCTGTGATGAACACAGAGTAATAGGAATGACCTTTGGGACTTCCCAGGTGGCGCTAATGTTAAAGAACCTGCCTGTCAATGCAGGAGATATAAGAGATGTGGGTTAAGATATAAGAGACCCCTGGGTTGGGAAGATACCCTGGAGAAGGAAATGGCAGCTCACTCCAGCATTCTTGCCTGGAGAAGTCCATGGACAGAGGAGCCTGGCAGTCTACAGTCTATGGGGTTGCAAAGAGTTGGACATGACTGACGCTACTTAGCACAGGCTCCCCTGGTACCCCAGCTGGTAAAGAATCCACCTGCAATGCAGGAGGCCCCTGTTGGATACCCGGGTCAGGAAGATCCCCTGAAGAAGGCATAGGCTACCCACTTCAGTATTCTTGGGCTTCCTTGGTGGCATAGGTGGTAAAGAATTCGCCTGCAGACCTGAGTTTGATCCCTGAGTTGGGAAGATCCCCTGGAGAAGGGGATGGCTACCCACTCCAGTATTCTGGCCTGGAGAATTCCATGGACAGAGGAGTCTGGAAGGCTACAGTGTATAGAGTGGCAAAAAGTTGGACATGACTGAGCAACTTTCACTTTCAGTTTTCACTTAGCACAGCATAGCATATAACATAGGTATTACTACTATCATCCCCATTTTTGTAGATGAGGAGATTGAGGAACAGGACATCTTAGTGAGTCACTATTTAGCAAGGAACGGTACTGGGATTTGAATCTATGTGGGCTCTGATATTCTTAGCAGAAGCTTAGAACTTTAAACAAGTCTTTTGGACTCTGTGGGAGAGGGCGAGGGTGGGATGATTTGGGAGAATGGCATTGAAACATGTATAATATCATATATAAAACGAATAGCCAGTCCAGGTTCGATTCATGATACTGGATGCTTGGGGCTGGTGCACTGAGATGACCCAGAGGGATGCTATGGGGAGGGAGGAGGGAGGGGGGTTCAGGATGGGGAACATGTGTATACCTGTGATGGATTCATGTTGAGGTATGGCAAAACCGATACAATATTGTAAAGTAATTAACCTCCAATTAAAATAAATTTATTTTTTAAAAAAACAAGGTTTTATTATTGAGAAGGTAATATGATAATCTTTCTCTTCTATAACAGATAATGAGAAATATACATAGAGACCTTTATACCATAGCATCCTTCAGGAACTCATTGCATCCTTCTTTTCCATTTGTATTCCCTGCATGCCTTGCACAGAGATGGGCACATGCAGAATCACAATAAAACCTTCTGATTTCCTGGTTGGAGCTGAGATCTGAAGTTATATTTTATCATTTGTCCTCTTGCTTTTCTTATGTTACTGTTAAGAATTCAGCAACACACATGGCACTTGTGAAAATGAAGTTTAAGGTTACGCAGTATGATTGTGTAGGCCAAAGAGATAGTTTCGAGCAAAATCTACCCTGCGCTTTGCTTGTCAAACTAAGTGATAACCACTGCAGCAAGGAAGGAGTGCCTTTCTCTTACTCAGATTCTGGACAATTCTAAGAATTTTTCCTTGTCTATCTCACAAGAGGCATTACCCATCTTTTCTGGCCAAAACGGTTGGACAGAAAGACATCTAAACCCAACTGCTTGTTATCATATACTTCTGTTTATTTGGGACCCACTGCAAGGGAAATTTACAGGGTCTGATAACACTGATCTCAGAGCAGGGAGAAGGAAACTAGGACAGGGAAACACTGGCCATATTTGTACTTCAGAAAGGGAAGAGTTGAATCAGTTTTCTGTCCCCAGATGCTACCTTTGGTATCAGACCAGAATAGATTTCCAGAGAAGAAACTCCAGGTGAAAGCAGCAGTCAGGTCCTTTTCTGATATCCTACAATTTCATTTCCTCTGTTGTTTTCACAACATGAAATGCCCCAGTGTTTCTTTCCTAACCAATGGTGTAAATTTACCCAGCGTCAAGGAACTTCAAAGAACTTGGTGGTGGTAGTGGTTTAGTTGCTAAGTCGTGTCCATATCTTGAGATCCCATGGACTGAAGTCTGCCAGGCTCCCCTGTCCATGGGATTCTCCAGGCAAGAATACTGGAGTGGATTGCCATTTCCTTCTCCAGGGGATCTTCCTGACCCAGGACTCAAATCCAGGTCGCCTGCATTGCAAGCAGCTGATTTACTAACCGAGCTATGAGGGAAGCCCGAGGAACTTAAAACTGTATATTTACTCTACTGATAGTAATAGCCTTTTAGACAGTGGACACAGAGTACTATTGAGCAGTTTCTCTCCATCAGCTGAGAACTAATGTTTTCATACCCAGTAAATATTTAGCTCTATAGAAAGATTAATCAAATATATTCCCATAAAGCACTTGAAATTTATCTATTTTGGATTAAATAGAGCTAAACTAATTTCCTGCAGCAATTTTAGGACATCTATCTAATATACAAGTTTCTACAGTTGATTTCATTTATTAATACCTTGGGATCATCTGAACCAAAGAGTCTGAGAATAGTCAAATAAAAAACTCACTGAATTCTAAGCAAAGTTCCAGAGGACCTTTCAGATTATTAAATAATTAGAATAACTTTTTCTTTGCTAAGTTGTTCAGGGACTTAAAAAAAAAAAAAAGACATTGATCTCTTTTGAGAGGCTATGACCAAAACATAATAGATTGAAGGTTATGAGGTCTGTTTATAATGATGAATTACAAGGCTGTTTATGTTGATTCCTTCTTTTGCTGGAAAAAAAAATCCAAATTTGAGCCATTGACCCTTAAATAAATATTTCCCTTGGAAAAATAAAGAAAAACATACCATTGTTAAAATAACATATCGAGGGTAGATAACACCTTTCAGTAGACCGTTTTTGCTTCCAGGTGGAAACCAAATAGGTGAGTATTTTTAGAATACTGAGGCTTTGTGTATGGATACAATAATTGAGTGACTTCAGCTATTTCAACAGGGAAGCTTGGTACTTTTTATGACTGTGTTTAGGGGATTTTGCACCCAAATATTGCTCTGGTTAGCAGTAATTTGGGGAAGGGTGATATTACTGGTTACTGGTAACATTGACTGCTGCTAGTATTGACTACCTGATACATTCTAGGAACTGTACTAAGCAATTCTATGTTATTTAATTTAACCCTCACAACAATTCTTTGAGCTAGATAACCATTACTATCCCTGATTTACAAATGAGGACACTGAGCTTTAGTGAGGTTAAGTAACTTCCCTAAGATAGTAGAGCTGGGATTTGGACCCAGCATCTCTTTGCTACTCTCTTAAAATACTGTGGCATGAGCAGGATGGTTGAGAGTAGCGGGAGGGGAGTGTAAGTTAATATAAACTTTTTGGAAAGCAGTTTTGAAATACTTATCAAAAGACTTTTAAAATGTCACATGTTTGACCAAGTAATTATACTTCTGAGGGTCTAGTTTAGGACATTGTTTAGAGATTTAAATAATGGTTATGTATATGGATGTTCACTGAAACATTATTTATAAGAGTTTATAATATAGATTGAACACTAATGTTCTCTAGCCCCTACTAATTGTAATGGACACATAATATAAATTATGACAAAGGCATAGTTGGAACATTGTGTCTCTTTTAGTAATAATATTAAAAAATGTATTTGGGGGAAAAGGTTCAGAATTTGTTGTCAGGTGAAAAAGAGAGATGTAAAACTGTACATATATAGTATGACCATAGTGATGTTTAGAAGGAAGGAAATCCAGCAAAATGTCATCTGTGAATAATGAATTATGAGTAGTTTTTATTTTCTCCTTTATGCGCTTTGATATTTAAAATATTTTTCTAGAATGAGTACAAAGTACTTTCATAACCAGAAGAAAATGCTATTATTAATTTTGTTTAAAGAGCAGTAAATTCTCCAACATTGCAATTTCCATTGTCAGCAAATCACCTTTTTTCTTTGAATTAAAAAAAAATTCTTTTGCTATTAGTCTTATTTTTTTGCTGTGCAATTTCTATGCTATCACTGGAGAAGAAATCCTTATCCTAGGCAGATAATTACCTTGGGAAAGAGTAAAGCCCTGTGTTTACTCGAACCTTGCCCTAAACACTGTCTGTCGGTGCTCTCCTTGTGTTCACTCAGCCGTGTCCAACTCTTTGTGACCCCACAGACTGGGCCCATCAGGCTCCGCTGTCCATGGGATTCTCCTGGCAAGAATAGTGGAGTGGGTTGCCATTTCCTCCTCCAGGGGATCTTCCTGATCAAACCCATGTCTCCTGTCTCCTGCACTGGCAAGAAGATTCTTTATCACTGAACCACCTGGGATCCCTAAAGTATTTATTGGGCTGCTCTGGGTGTTAGTAGTGGTATGTGGGATCTAGTTCCTGGACCAGGGATCAAACCCAATCTCCCTAAATTGGAAATGTAGAATCTTAACCACTGAACCACCAGGGAAGTCCCAAGCTCTCTTTGGACGCATTTAAATCCCCTGAACCTTCCCAGCAGATGGTAGGGAGACACCCAAAGGCAGGGCCCAGGGAACTGTAATCAAAGTGCATCAGAACTGAAGAACGTGGTCAGAATGTGTCCACTGAAATGGACACTAATCAAAATAATATGATAGAGCTTCTTCCTACAAAGCAAAGGTGCCTTCAGAGGAAAATTGTGAATATTCTTTTGCTTATCCAGCATATATTTATAGATAACCTTCCATGTTAAAAATTCGGTGTTAGGAGGACTTGGGAAAGTTCATATGGATTTAAATCAGCTGTGATGAGCCCACGAGGCTGCCTGAGTTTTTATTAACATGATAGAGCTCTCCAATCATGGGAGCAGGGAATCTCTCAGCTTAGTTAAGATGCCAGCAAAAAGAGTTTTCAGATCTCATTGAAGTTGGGAGATATCCTAAGACTTCATAATAAGACCTGCATAATGGATGCTTAAATCACTTTCCATATACATAGTCCTACGTGTGTTCCATCCTTGCCAGACCCTAGTCATAAGTGGGAAAGTGGAGTTGGGAGAGGGGAAGAAGGAATGCAGACATCCATTAAGCAGTGTTTAGTGAATAGAAGACTGAACAGTGGTAAAACACAGCTAAAACAGACCCAGTTCCATCCTTCTTCTCCATTTAGTAGTCTCAGGCTAGAGTCTCATTCCTTTAGCCAATATCATAATGAGTTGGAACACCTCTACAAGTGCCCATCCCTAATTCTCTGGTCTGACCTGGCCACCTCTCCATCTGGATTTCCCACCACTCTTCCTCTTGTTCCTGTCTCTCCAGAGACACTGCCTTTTTGGCCATGATACATGCCAGCCGTGTTCCCACGTCAGATGTTTTGGCTTTCCTGTTCCCTCTCTGTACTGCTGTCCCCACGGGCATGCACATGTCTGATATCATGTCTCTTCCTCATAGTCCCTTCCCCACCATCTTATGTAAAATGCTCTATTTCCTCCCCTGACCTCCTGGGACTCTCCACCCCTGTACTTAGTTTTATTGTGCTTTTGTACCACTTACCACTATTTGACAATATATGTTTAGTTTTTTGTTTATTGTCCTACATTAGAATGTACATTCCATGAAGGCAGAGACTTTGTCCATTTTATTCACTGTTGTATTTCCAGCACATAGAGCAGTGTTTGGTACATAGTAAGTGCTCAAAAAATAGTTATTGTGTAAATGAATAAACATACTTTTCTGGAGGGTGGTTTGGGAATATGTGTCAGAACATAAAATGATATATACCTTTGATCTAGCTAGTCCAACTTCTTAGATTTACATTAAGGAGATAATCATACAGTTGAAAAACAATATACACAATGAAGTTAATCACAGGATTGTTTAGAGCAACACACAGAATGAGAATCCAAATATCCATTAGTGGAACCTTGTGATAGAGGCAAACTGATTGACATCATTATGTGTAGATCAATATTTATCGGAATGGAAAAATGTTCACAACATATTAGGGGGTGAGGAAAATTAGCTCTGGAAGAGCTTGTATGGAATAATTGCATCTAATAAGATTCTATCATACTTTGTATGTATCTGTGTATAGAATAATGTGAGGGCAAGTATTCACCAAAATAATAACAGTAATCTTGGTGGCTGGGAGTGGGATTTGGGGTAATTTTTACTTATCCTGTATACTTTGTGTATTTTTAAAAATAAATGACCTTGTATATTTCTGAAACAAATTTAAACAAAGTTAATAGAGCTCTTCTATAAAGTTTTTTCTACTTCAGAGTCGATTTTAGTTTGCCCTGTGTCTCAGTAGCGCCCAGGTGACTGACTCGCGATGCCTGAAGAAGTACTGCAGGTTCATCCTGGTTACTGCAGGAGTGGTTCGCTGAGCTTCTAGATGTTTTGATGCCTTTTCCGCATAGCCCTGCCACTGCCCTAATAAACACTCCTTCCTGGTTACATGGCCCTGATAGCAGCTGCCTCCCTATTCCTGCCCCCTCCTGTCTGTCTTCTCCAATGGAGCAAACTATAGTGGTTCCCCATGACCACAATGGACTCCGCACTCTGGGCTGGTCATCCGGAGCCATCCGTGGACACAGCCCCAGCTTCTTTCCCTAACCTCGTCCTCAGCTACTCCATTATTCTGCCATTTCATCTGCCTGGTGTCTTGGGCTGTGTCCTAATGCCAGCCTTTCTTTTTCTCTGAAATTCCTTCTCTTTTGTCCCATTTAACCTTTGTCTTTTTCAATCAAAACCCTACAGAATGACCTTCCAGAAAACCTATAGTACCTAAAAATCTGTGTTAATCCTTTGCCTCTTAGGAAGTGAGTTTCTTTTGGTTTATGTAATGGGTATGTATGACTGGTAAGCTCTTCGAAGGCAGGAAGTAGCTTATGTTTCCTCACATTATGCATTGAATCTGTTTATTCATTCAGCAGATTTTTGTTAAGCACCTGCTGTGTACATGACCTTGGGCTAGGTTCTTCTTTTTTTGTGTGTGATAGGTTCTTGAAGAAAACAGTGAACACACAGGTACTTCTAGTCCAGGATGCCACTATGGAGGGCCTTACTCATCTTCAGTCTCTTGAGTGATAAGCTTCCTTATAAACTGCACATCTACCAGTAATGCAGATATGCCTTCAACAAGGGAATGGTTTGTAAGGAAGAGGGATCAGTAACTTACACTTGATTCTCTCTATTACCAATAAGGACTAACAGAAAGGTTTTTGAAAAGAAATAGTCTCTTCTCTTGGTCCTTCAGGCACTATAGACTCTAGACTGTATAGAAGGAAACCTTCATCAGATTTCTTTTTTTTTTTTAATATGTGTTTGGCTTTTTGTTATTACTATGTTTTAATAAACATTTATTTATTTATGGCTGTGCTGCATCTTCGTTGCTGAGCGAGGGTTTTCTCTGGTTGCAGTGAGTGGGGACTACTCTCCACTGCAGTGTGTCAGCTTCTCATTGTGGTGATTTCTCTGATTGCAGAGCATATGTTCTAGGACTCATTCAGTAGTTATGGTGCATAGGTTTAGCTGCTCTAAGACATGTGGGATCTTCCCAGATCAGGGATCCACCCTGTGTCCCCTGTGTTGGATTCTTAATCACTGGACCACCAGGGAAATCCTCCATCAGATTTCTTGATGAACAAAGTCTATTGAACCGGGCAAGCTTCCTGCTGAAGAGAGGACTGTCATAATACTAGAAGTGAGATCCTGAATGTTCCCAGACCTTTGTGAACTGTCAAATGGATCATTCTAGGATATAATTTCCTCTGTGGACTGGAGCAATTATGTAATATCATACCATGTACTTCCTAAGTTTTTCATGATATTAGAAACCATGAGGTTAAATTTAAGAATGTTGAGTCTACTGGGTTTTTTTTTTTTAATTTAAAATATAAAGTTATTAGATTTCCCTGGCAGTCCAGTGGTTAAGACTCTGACCTTCCATTATAGTGGCAAGGGTTCAATCCCTGTTTGGGGAACTAAGATCCCACATGCCTCACAGTGTGGTTAAAAAAAAAAAAATTGAAGTTATCATCAATAAGTTGGAAAAGTTGCAAAAATATGAGTAAGAAATCAAAGATCTCAGCAGCTAAATTAATGAAATTCACACATCTCAGTACTTACCCTAGGTGTTTTAGGGGGATTCTTGGTCAATAATTCCCCTTGCTTTGCCAGGCCACAAATTAAGTAGTTAATTCATTTTATTGAGAAGTAAATGAAAGATTCAGAACTCTGAGAGACAAACATAATTTAAAAGGCATTTTCAATAGAATCCCTTTTGCTCTCTACTCAAGGTAACATTAAATATTGATCAGTAATGTTATTGTTAGATGTTTTTTCTTTTGTCTCAAAAGTCTCAATGGGTATAGTTGTCTAACCCCTTTCTTTAAAACCAAGATGATTCTCAATAGACATCCAATTATGACATTTCCTTTCTCATTTAGACGCTGAAAAGTCAACATTATTTTAATAGTAATATCACAAAGTAGCCTGTATCTGCAATTTTTGAAGACACAGAACAAATGTAGGATTTTTCAAAAGTATCTTTTTCTCTTTTTTTTCTATTAGGAAAAATGGCCATAAAGATGACCATGTATTATATTTTAAAAATTTTTTGTTTTTTAATTTTTACAATGTTGTGTTGGTTTCTGCCATACAACAAAGTGAATCAGCCATAATTATACATATATCCTCTCTATCTTGAGCCTTCCTCTCTTCTCCCCATCATATCCCTCTAGGGCATCTCAGACTGGGCTCCCTCTGCTATGCAACAACTTCTCATCAGCTAACCATGTATCATTATACATGATAGTGTGTATTAGGGCTTCTTTGGTGCTCAGATGGTAAAGAATCTGCCTGCAATACAGGAGACCTGGGTTCAATCCCTGGGCTGGGAAGATCCCCCAGAGGAGGACATGGCAACCTACTCTAGTATTCTTGCCTGGAGAATCCCATGGACAGAGGAGCCTGGTGGGCTACAGTCCATGGGGTGACAAAAGAGTCGGACATGACTGAGCAACTAAGCACAGCACAGCAGAGTGTATATACACATTGATGCTACTTTCTCCATTCGTCCCACTCACTCACTCCCTTTCCTACTATGTCCACAAGTTCATTCTCTAGACCTGAGTCTCCATTTCTTCCCTGCAAATTGGTTTATCAATACCACTTTTTCTAGATTCCATATATATATGCATTATAGACTGTATTTGTTATTCTCTTTCTGACTTCACTCTGTATAACAGGCTCTAGAAGGATGTAAATATTGGTATTTAAGAGGCAAAGGTCAATAAAATAGACAGTTCTCTGGATCACTTTCCTAACAATGTGGGTTGAAGCAGCCAGGGTGGGTTTGGTGGCTACATGGGATTACGGATCAGGCTTCTTCAATCTTCTTGCTACATCATGACTTGCAGCTTCTACTCTGTGGGCCAACAGGACTGTTCTGGCTTCAGTCAGCACATCTGCATTTCAGCTGGTGGGAAGGGGATAGATGGAAGGAGAGAGCACACTTCTCTCTGTGAAGGGTAAGACCCCAAATTTGCATATATCATTCTAATCATTCTATTTACCTCCCACTGGCCAAAACTTAGCCACATGGCTATACCAAGCTACAAGGGTGGCTAAGAAATATCAACTTTACTTATGTGGCATTATGATGAACTAAAAACTCTATTTATGTATAAGAAGATGAGAATGGAAATAAGGGGACAACTGGCAGTCTCACTCCCATGTATAAACAAGAAGGGAAAGGAAAGGAAAATGAAAATTGGAGAAGTTAAGAAAGGGAGAAAGAGAAGGAAAAGTCAAGGGTTGTTTTGGTAAAGGTAGACTGTATTTTATGGTGTTTTCTTATTTGCTGTTGTTCAATTGATTCTGGTTGTCCAAATTTATTTCTCGTCGCTGCAATTTGCAATGCTATATAACAGACTTAAACTTCTTTTTATCTCTTTTTAGTAGCTCTTAATTATGGAATTCCTTTCAAAGAATAAATATTTGTGAGTGCTTTCTACAAACCTGAAACTGTAGTAGGTATCAGACATACAGTGAAGAATAAGACAGATGAGTCCCTACTTTCCAAGAATGATACGAAAGCATGAGGTGGGGGAACAGATACTAACTGAGTAATGGAAGTGATGAATGATAAAAATGAGGGGCACAGGGAGCTATGGTAGCATAAGGGTAAGCACCCAGGCTTTGCTGGGGAGGGAATGATTTCTCCTCTTAAATGCCTTTTGAGTAAGACACCCACAGAAGCCTATCAGAAAGTGAAAATTATTTTTCACCTTTCAATTCTTTTGATCCCAAGAATGTTACATGTGAGCATGCTAAGTCACTTTAGTCATATCCGACTCTTAGTGACCTTATGGACTGTAGCCTGCCAGGCTCCTCTGTCCATGGGATTCTCCAGGCAACAATACTGGAGTAGGTTGCCATGTCCTCCTCCGGGGGATCTTCCTGACCCAGGGATCAAGCCCATGTCTTTTATATCTCCTGCATTGGTAGATGGGTTCTTTACCACTAGCACCACCTGGGAAGCCTAGAGGCTAAATAGTCAAGTCCATTTACTTGAACCTAATGAAACAACCATGTCGTCAGTATCCACTGTGTCTGAGATACTGGACCAGACACTCTGGGGGCTACAAAGGAGAACAAGAGAGGGTCTCACATCTTAAGTAGCTCATGCTCTAGTGAAGGAGATAACAGTGCAACTCAAGGCATTGTGGTCAAAAGCTATGGTAGAGATGTCCACGAGGCCTAAAGGGAAAGGGAGATGAGTGCTAACTTGCTGTGGGCTCAGTTTCAGGGAGAACATGGCATGCTAGCTAAGCCTTGAATACTGTGATTTGGTAGAGGGTCTTTTAGGAGGACACAGCTGGAACAAAAGGCACAAATTGCAGGATATGTGTAAGGACTGACCTTTAGTCAAAGGTAGCTGCTGGAGTATTGGGGACAGAGAGTTGTCATGTGACTCTAGACATGGAAGGTTAGAATAGATGCAGGGAGGCCTGGATCACAGCACTAAGGACTTTCTTCCGTAGGCCAGGGGAATTTGATAATCAGTTGTACTCTGCTTTTAGATGCTAACCACAGAGAGGGGAAATCTGAGGCAAGAAAGCCAGAAGGGAGGGCTTTAGTTTTTAATTTTATTTTTTATTTTGGGCTGCACTGGGTTTTCATTGCTTCACGGGCTTTCTCTAGTCGTGGTGAGCAGGGACTGCTCTGTTGTGGTGCATGGGCTTCTCCTCAAGGGGGCTTCTTTTGTTGCAGAGCACAGGCTCTAGAGCATGTGGGCTTCGGTAGTTGTGGCGCGTGGACTTAGTTGCCCCTCGGCATGTGGGATCTTCCTAGACCAGGGATCGAGCCCATGTCCCCTGCATTGGCAGGAGGATTCTTAACTTTTGGACCACCAGGGACCTATGAAAGGTGGGCTTTAAAATGTAAGGATGAAGGAGAGATGTCTTAGTGAGGGGCTGAGCATCTGTTTGGATGTTTGCAGGAGTGAAGATGGGGAGGAAAATCACAGAGGAGAAGAAAAGTCTGAAGTTTTAAACCTGAGCGATTGGGAGGAGGTTGCTGACATTTAGTGCTTCCGGGAAGAAAAGGAGACAAGAAGCATTGGCTAAACACTCCTGGCTGTCTGCCCAACAGCCATGTCACTGCTCTTCACAGAGCCTGATTTTGTCAAATGTCAACCATTCTCAGCCCCTTAGGAGTGTCCTAATTGGTGTAAGCCAGTCAGCTCAAGGCATTGACCCTGCAGACTGTCAATGGTTTAGGGGTGGACATGGCCCTTAATTGGCCCTACCCTATTGAGTGCATATTCCAGGTTTGGGAACGCACACTTCATGTAGCAAGCACACAGCAGTCAGGTAGCTAGACACTGAGATGGAAAAGGGAAGCCCCAGGGAACTGAAAAGAAGGTGATCTTAAAGAGAAAAGAGCAGAGGAAATCAACCCCATCAAGTTGTTTATGAGCCCCCTCACCCTTGACCTGTACATGTATAGACCGGGCCCTAAATGAGAACTGAACTATGTGACAGGCCACCATGCTGGTCTCACGCTGGTCCCTGGATGGCACATACAGTAGCCCTGCAAACTCAGAGAATTCAACTGTCATTACAATTGCAACCCACAGAGGACTGGTCAGAACCTGTGACCTGAACCCAACCAGATCAATTGCCTGCTAAGACAGAAATATAAAAATGCTCCATAGGATTTAAACAAGACCCTGAGCCTCATTACCTAAAAATCAAAACGTCAAATCTACAATCCAAAATTACCATCACACAAAGAAACAGGGAAATGTCAACTCACAGGAGACAAGGTGACAGAAGCCAACAGATTATGGAATTATAACTTTAAAATTTATTTATTTATTTATGGCTTCGCAGGCCTTCTCTAGTTTCAGAAAGCTGAGGCTACTCGAGTGGGCTTCTCATTTTGGTGGCTTCTCTTGTTGCAAAAGATGGGCTCAGTAGTTGTGGTGCAGCAGCTTAGTTGCCATTGGGGAAGGAAATGGCAACCCACTCCAGTGTTCTTGCCTGGAGAATTCCAGGGACGGTAGAGCCTGGTGGGCTGCCGTCTATGGGGTCGCACAGAGTCAGACACGACTGAAGCGACTTAGCAGCAGCAGTAGCTTAGTTGCCATGGGGCATGTGGAATCTTCCTAGACCAGGGACTGAACTTGAGGCCCCTGTACTGGCAGAAGAATTCTCTTTTTTAAAAAATTATTTTATTTTTAATTAGAATATAATTGGTGTTGGAGAAGACTCCTGAGAGTTCCTTGGACTGCAAGGAGATCCAGCCAGTCAATCCTAGAGAAAATCACTCCTGAATATTTATTGGAAGGACTGATGCTGAGGCTGAAACTCCAATACTTTGGCCACCTGATGCAAAGAATTGACTCATTGGAAAAGACCCTGATGCTGGGAAAGACTGAAGGCAGGAGGAGAAGGGGACGACAGAGGATGAGATGGTTGGATGGCATCACCGACTCAATGGACATGAATTTGAGCAAGCTCCAGGAGTTGGTGATGGACAGGGAAGCCTGGTGTGCTGCTGTCCATGGGGTCTCAGAGAGTCGGACACGACTGAGTGAGTGGACTGGACTGAGAAGATAATTACTTCACAATATTGTGATGGCTCCTGTCATGTCACTCAGTGGTGTCCGACTCTTTGCGACCCCATGGACTGTAGCCTACCAAGCTCCTCTGTCCATGGGATTTTCCAGGCAATAGTACTGGAGTGGATTGCCATTTCCTTCTCCAGAGGATCTTCCCGACCCAGGGATCAAATCCGGGTTTCCCGCATTGTAGACAGACGCTTTACCATCTGAGCCACCAGGGAAGTCTGTCATACATCAACATGAATCAACCATAGGTATAATATGTCCCCTCCTTCTTAAACCTCGCTCCCACCTCCGTCCCATCTCACCCCTATAGGTTATCACAGAGCACTGACTTGAGTTCCCTGCATCATATAGCAAATTCCCACTGGCTGTCTATAACCACTGGACTACCGCAGAAGTCCTGGAATTATAATTTTTACGTGGCTCTTATATAAATGCTCTCAGAAGTAAAGGTAATCATTCTTGAAATGAATGGAAAGATAGAAAGTCTCAGCAAAGAAATAGAGGATATAAAAAGAGCAGATGGGAATTTCTGAACTAAAAAAAATAAACAGCCAAAATAAAAAGCTCCCCAGATGGACTGACTAGCAGAATGGATATAACAGAAGAGTCAGTACATTAAAAGAAAAGTCAATAAAAATTATCCATTACGAATAACAGAAAAAAAAAAAAGATTTGGCAAGGGTAGGGAGAGCATAACCCCTCTTTCTCCTGTGGGAGTATATCAAAAGGTCTAACATTCATGTTATCACAGTCCCAGAAAGAGAGTAGAAGAAAGAAACTTAAGAAAAAATACTTGAAAGAATAATGACTGAAATTTTCCTTAATTTTGAAAATGAGCAACAGAAATACAGGATAAAGAACAAGGCAAACAAAATGTCATAGACGACAACCAGGGACTGAAAAGATTCTGGTCATATGAATGCCCACTACTGCTCCTTACTTACTGTGAGACCTTGGGGAATTTAGCTTATCTTTCTGAGTCTCAGTTTTTCCATCTGTAAAATAGGTAGAGTAAGACCTACCTAAAATAAGGCTATTGTGAAGATTGAATCCAGTGTTCTAAATAAAAGATTTAGCACAATTCCTGACTCACAGGAAGTGCTGAATAAATAATAGTTTTTAAAAAAGAGAAATAGAGTGGGCAGCAAAGAAGCCGAGGATGATGAGGACTGAAAAGAGACGGTAGGGTTATGCACAAGGGAGATGATCACCTGAGATGAGTTTGGTAGCATGACCAGAGCAGGAAGCAGACTATTGTGAGAGTCTGAAGGTGAGAGCTAGAAAGATTGCTTGTGAATCCAAAGTTGGTGGACTATTCCTTCCTTTTTCAAGACAGAGAATTTGATCCTGTTTCTTTAAACTGAAGAGACGGTGCCCAAGAGAGAAAGTGATTAATGACTAAGGAGAAAAGTAGGACGCCTGATAGCACATGGCCTTGGAGAAGACAGAAAGTAATTGGATCAAACTCACAGTTGTTTTTGTGTGTGTGTGTGGTGTGTGTGTGTGTATGTGTAAGTTTTTGTTGTTGCAATAGCTTGAAGCAGAAATAACAAGCTTATTATAAAAGGAGGTGCATGGTTATCATGGTTTGCTTATTGTTCTAAAACAGAAGCTCCAGTACTCTGGCCACCTGATGAGAAGAGCTGACTCACTAGAAAAGACCCTGATGCTGGGAAAGACTGAGGGCAGGAGGAGAATGGGTAGCAGAAGATGAGATGACTGGATGGCATCATTGACTCAATGGACATAAGTTTGAGCAAACTCTGGGAGATAGTGAAGGACAGGGAAGCCTGGTGTGCTTCAGTCCATGGGGTCACAAAGAGTTGGACATGACTGAGTGCCTGAAGAACTAAAACAGAGATTCTCAGTCCTTTTTCACAGTATGGTTCTTGGAGAAAATGATAATATTATCATATATAATGATAAGATATATTGGAATAAACCATAGAAGGCTGGAGACAATCTTCTATAGCTTGGTGAAAAAATTTTAGTGTGTTTTTATATTATACAATTATGATAATAAAATTAAAATGTAATGTATTAGGGAAGATATTCAATATTGAATTTATATAAAACTTCCATGTAAAATAGTCTTGAATTATTTACCTAGAAACGTAGGCTTCCTTCTCTGAACATAACTTTAAGATTATATGCCTGGACTTCGCTGGTGGTACAGTGGATAAGAATCCGCCTGCCAGTACAGGGGACATAGGTTCAATCCCCTGTGGGAAGATTCCACATGCCTCGGATCAACTAAACCCAAATGTGCAACTAC
This sequence comes from Ovis canadensis, assembly GCF_042477335.2. Classification (NCBI taxonomy): domain Eukaryota; kingdom Metazoa; phylum Chordata; class Mammalia; order Artiodactyla; family Bovidae; genus Ovis; species Ovis canadensis. The sequence goes on from NC_091245.1 coordinate 230,556,119, forward strand.
TGAAGCCCGTGTGCCTAGAGCTTGTGTTCCCCAGCAAAAGAAGCCACTGTAATGAGAAGTCTGTACACTGCAATGAAAAGTAGCCCCTGATCACTGCACCTAGGGAAAGCCCTCACACAGCAATGAAGACCCAGCACAGCATAAATAAATAATATTTTTAAAAAGATTGTATGCCTGAGTTATCAATATCTCTTTGTGTTGACTTTTTAATGATCACCTCTTATCAGTTAACATGAATGAGAAATTTTGTTCATAGAATTTGCTAATTTTAAATATTTAGTTTTTAACCTTTAAAATGTATAACAGCTGCCAAGAGAATCTAACAGCTCTTTCATTCTTTCATAGACAAATGTGATACTGAAATTTGCTGTAATGATGCAAATAGATTTTTCAAATCAGTGTAGCTTTTTTGTATCATGTGCTTCAAGAAGTGATGAAGCTCTTTAATGTGAAGAGAAAGACTGGTGTTATCTGAGCAGTCACCTTGCAAGTAGTTTGAATGTTGTTAAAATAATCCATCGGCACAAATACGTGGCTGCATCTCCTGTGTGTCAGGGCCAAGATTTCAAGCTGCTGGCTGGTGAAGTGCCTGCCCTGAGCCCCTTTGGTCTGTGATCTGGGCCCATGGGCACTTGGTACCCAAACCCTTCCAGCAGCTCCATGATCCCAGGGCTACAAGGCAGAGATGTGCTCTTCCCTGGATAGAAGGCACCCCTTGGGTTGGTTTAACAGATTGGCACAAAGCAAGGTGTGTGGGATGTGGCCGGTTGTGCTCATTGCTAATAGTGATCTCATAATCAGAATTGTTCTGCTTGAGATTCTCTCTTGAGTCTCCAAGGAGCCTCTTGATTGTAGGTGACTAGCTACAAGTGGCCGCACCAGACCTTCCCTGACTGATGCAGTCAGTATTTTACAGAGCACCTGAGTCCCACTCTTAGCGCAACAGTGGATGGCACGAGGCACACCATGGAAAGCTCCAGTCTAGAAAGCCCAAGGAAGAAAGTATTGACATTAATAAAAGAGTGAAAAGAATGACTTAATATATGAAAGATACACATATATAGGGGGCTTCTCAGCTAGTTCAGTGGTAAAGAACCCACCTGGCAATGCAGGAGATGCAAGAGACACACGTTTAGTCCCTAGGTTGGGGAGAGCCCTTGGAGTAGGAAATGGCAACCCACTCCAGTATTCTTGCCTGGAGAATTCCATGGACAGAGTTGCCTGGTGGGCTATAGTCCACGGGGTCGCAAAGAGTCAGACATGACTGAGCGACTGAGGACACCTGTATACACGCACACATGCACATATATGTTAAGATAAATATCTGAAAATTACTGGATTTTCTATTTACTAACAATAACTAGTGATGAAACATAATGAGAAAAATATTGCATTCCCAATAGCAACAAAAGAGATGAAATACCTAGGAATAACTTAACAAGAACTATGAAAGATTCATATGAAAAAATGACAAGATTTTACTACAAGATATAAAAGAAGACTTCAATAAATAGAACCATGCTGTGTTCTTGGATGGGAGAACTGAATATTATTAAAAAATGTCAATTTCCTGCCAAATTAATTTATAGTTATAATATAACTCCAATCAAAATCCCAATAGGGTTATTTTTGGAATATGACAAAATCATTTTAAAATGCAGCTGGAGGACAACAGGCAATAGTAACTAATATATTTTGAGAAAACAAAACAAAACAGGTGGATGGCAGAGAGGGATTAGTTTTCCCAGAAAGTGAAAGACAACAGAAGAACAATAATACTTTCAATTTGTTTCTATTACTAGTATAGTTTAGTGAAACAGAATAGATAGGCCAGAAACAGACCAAGGTTCCATCACCGGGTAGGGAAGATGCCCTGGAGGAGGGCATGGCAACCCACTCTAGTATGCTTGCCTGGAGAATCCCATGGACAGAGGAGCCTGGAGGGCTACGTCCATAGGGTCTCTAAGAGTCCAACATGACTGAAGCGACTTAGCACAGCAGGGCCTGAGTTCACATGATGATATGATGATGATAAAGATGGTGTCACAGAAAGGACTCAAGTGGAAGATTCTCCGATGGAGGGTGCTAGATATTTATTGGTGTGGGTGGGAGGGGTTGGAGAAAGGAAGGGAGAGAAATTGTTCCTTAATGTGTGTTTCTGTGCACAGAGTCTTCACCTCGAGTCCCATGCCCCACTTCTCTCCCGAGTCCTCATTTTCTCCTCCCTAGGATGAGAGGAGGGAAATACTTCACGGATGAATTCCGAAGAAGAAATAGAGTGTTAAGTGGCTCAGGCTCCTCCCCTCTTGGATCTCCTGGGCTGCAGACAGCTGTTCTGCCCTTTCTCTGTGGCCCCTTATTGAGGAAGTTCTTGCTCCTGTCCGAAGGGAATTCACTGGGGTCTAGCACAACGCGCTTCCTAGGTGGCGCTAGTGGTAAAGAACTTGCCTGCCAAAGCAGGACACATAAGAGACTACGGTTCGATCCCTGGGGAAAGGCATGGCAACCCATTCTGGTATTCTTACCTGGAGAATCCCATGGACAGAGGAGGCTGGTGGGCTACAGTCCATAGGGTCTCAAAGAATTGGACATGGCTGAATTGACTCAGAAGGGCCTGAGTTCACGTGACTCCAACAGTTTAGTCCAGGAGTGAGGTGTGCTAAGTCACTTCAGTCGTGTCGGACTCTTTGTGACCCCATAGATGGCAGCCCACCAGGCTCCCCCGTCCCTGGGATTCTCCAGGCAAGAACACTGGAGTGGGTGCCATTTCCTTCTCCAGTGCATGAAAGTGAAAGGTGAAAGTGAAGTCGCTCAGTCATGTCTGACTCAGCAACCCCATGGACTGCAGCCTACCAGGCTCCTCCATCCATGGGATTTTCCAGGTAAGAGTACAGGAGTGGGGTGCCATTGCCTTCTCTGAGGAGTGAGGTGTATTAACAGGTTATTCTGGCCGTTTATCTAAAATTACATGTTCTAGTCAGCTTTACCCAGAAATAAAGAAGACAACATCTGGCTGCATTGTGCATTGTGTCTTTATCCCTTAATAGGTTTCCAACTCATGATAGGGAAAGGATATTATTTGTTGATCCAACTAAAACTCCAAAATTGGACCAAATGGTTGACTGTTTGGGGGGGAAATTCATATCATAGCACATGCAAATATATGAAGAATAGCTTTTATAAATGACAAACGATTAGAAACAAAAACTGGAAAATTATATAAAATTTCTGGATCAGAGAAGACTCTCCATGGTTACAAACAAATGCAAAGATCCCAAAGGCAAAGATACAAAGCTCTAACAAGATTTAAAAATGGTGTGTACATATTAAGAAGAAAAAAATGAATGAAAAGGCTATTTTCAAGCCAGAAAATTATTTCTAGCAAACATTACACACAATTACTGCAATAGATTTCTCAATAACAGAGACAAAATGACCAAGAACATGAATATCTCAACGGATGAATGGGGAGAGATATTTAATAGGCAGTCCACAAAAGGAAAAGTACATATAGCTAATGAATATATGAAAAATATCGTATCACAAATGATCAAAGAGATGCAATTAACATGAGACACTATTCTTTGTGTATTCAGTTGAAAAAAAAAAGATAAAACAAAAATACTAGTACTGGCCAGGGTATAATGAAGTGATCACTGTGACTAATAGAAGCATAAATCAATACCTTTTTTCTGAAAAGAAATTTGGCTACATTTATCATGAGTCTTAAAATGCTTAGAACTTTTGACTCCAATAAATCTAGGAATCTACTGTTAAGAAATTGCAGAAATGTCAAATAAAGATTTATGTGCCTAGGCTTTTATGATAAAATAAATGGAAAAACATATGTAAGTCCCACATTAGTGAAAGTAAGTATATTATCATAGAATATTATACGACCATCAAAATTAATCTACAAGGTACGAAGTGCTTTAAAATTACCTAAGAAACTAAAAGACATCAACAACAAACTTAAAACCCTATTGAAACAAAATCATTTAAGTCTGCTTGTGAGTAGATTTAAAATTCAGCAAGATTGCCTAAGTTAGAAGTAGGTGAGGGAAAGAGGCCAAAAGAGTAGGGACAAAATAGAGTTGGAAAGAACCTATTACAAAAATGAAAACAATTGCTCAAGTCTGAACATTGGCTGTGGTTGGGCAACAAGTCTGACTCTACACAGATACAAAAGGGAAAGATGTTTTGGAACATCACACTGTGGAATTTGCTAGGGAGGCAACTTGAGATAAATACAAAGATTGTTGTTAGTTGCTAAGTCCTATCGAACTCTTTTATGACCCCATGGACTCTAGCCTGCCAGGCTCCTCTGTCCATGGGATTCTTCAGGCAAGAATACTGGAGTGGTTTGCCGTTCCCTTCTCCAGAGGATCTTCTTGACCCAGGGATTGAACCCATGTCTCCTGCTTGGCAGGTGGATTTTTTACCCCTGAGCTACCTGGGAAGCCCACAGAGATTGTTAGTCATGATTAAAGTCACATATGAGTTCAGCAATATGATTTTGTGGAGGATCTCCTTGGCAGACCTCTGAGATTTTTCTCCAGCGACTCTCAGCAGGTTGAAAATATCAGAAGCCAGAGCATCAGGGGCTGAGAAAATGACTGTTGGGTAGATTCAAGTTTGAAAATGGACACAATGAAGGTGGGAGAAAACCAGGGTGGTAAAAGCATCTGGGGTGCTGGGTTAAGAAATCATTTATTAAAAAAAAAGAAATCATTTATTCACTCAAAAAAAGTTGTACTTTTTGACACATATTGTGTGCCAGGCACTGTCCTAGTGATTCTTGGATACATCAGTGAACATAATTTTAAGGTCTCTCTATATGAGAGTGGGTGGGGAGGGGACACAGCATAAATAATAATCACAATAGCACTGCTATGCTCAGTCAGGTCCGACTCCTTGCGACACCCTGGGCTGTAGCCAGCCAAGCTTCTCAGTCCTGGAGTTCTTCAGGTAAGAATATTGGATTGGGTTGCCAGTCCATTCTCTAGGGGATCTTTCTGACCCAGGGATAGAACCCTGGTCTCCTGCATTGCAAGCAGATTCTTTACCATGTGAGCCACCAGGGAATCCCCAATAATCACAAGACATGTGCATAATTAAGAACAACAGAAGTGATTGGGCAGAGTGTAGGGCACTAGGAGTGTGGGCTAGGACTGGGGAAGGGTGTGTGATCCGGCAGTGAGACTTAGTGGAGGTGAGGGCTGAGTCAGGAAGATGCCTGGACCACCAGAGTCTGGAACAGGCAGTGAGGAAAGAGAGATGAGACAGGGACCTAGGTCTTAGATGGAGAGAGTGAGAAGGCCTGGGCACAGTTCATGTGGGAAAGAGAGAGAAATCACAAAGCTGACCCAAGAGTGGGGAATTCCTGAGCTTGGAATCTTAGCTATTCACAACTCTTAAGCTCATTTTCCTTACAGAATTATCAATATGTTAAGATTTTCCAGTTACTCTTTTCTTCCTTTGTTTCTTCTTGTTTGACTTTTATAATGGCTGAAGAATCTTTACTTAAATATAGGCTAGGTTTCCCCACCTCAATTTTGGTTTAACAAGATCAGAACAAGTCAGAAATTTCCAAGGGAAAATTCTTCAGGAATACGATTTGATAAATACCTGATGTCTCCAAACATCTTGAGAAGAATTTAGAAGACTGATAGAAGATGTGTGGTCAAATTGTTAGAAAGCATGTTGGGAAATAATCAAAAATAGACAATTATTCACTTTAGAGGATACACAAAGCTGTACAGGAAAGGGCATATAAATCATAGTTCAACTTCTGATTCAGTGTGAATAATGTCATCAGAATGAGTGAGCAAGAGGAACTCAGTAAGGGGGAGGCAGCGGTCAGACCCCACTCAGACCCAGTGCCTGGGAGCTGTCTGAACCATGCACAAAGGGGAACATGGGCCAGCTTGGCACCAAAGCAAGAAAGAGTCTAATTCTCCCAGTATAACCACCACTGGCCTGCCACCCTTTACAGAGATTTCATTTGCTTGCTAAAGAATTGGTCCAAAATGGCTTGCAAAAAATATCCCAGCGGGTTCTTGACAAACCCCCAAATGGGATGGGAAAGAGTTAAACAGGATTGGATTGTCAATAAATGATATGTAAGAACATCAACATAAAAAGCTTTCATGTCTGTCTCAATTATTTAATCTCTGACAGTTCAGATGTTTATCTTCCCTGACTCGGTGTTAATAAACACTGACATCTGAAGTGAAGTGAGCTATTTCCACATTCTTCAGAAATGGAAATGGAGGTGTTGAGGGAGTGTAGATGAATTCAGCTCTTTTTAGCTGTTTCCAGCAGGAAGTTGGTCCAAATAACCTGTGACATTACCAGAAATAGGAGAGGTTGCAAGGGTTTTTTTATATGGAGTGAGGATTCCAGGGGGAATAATCAGAAGTTTTCTTAGAAGAAAAAATTATAATGAATGATAGTAGAGGGAGATGGTGAAAGATATTCCAAGGAATATAGAATTAAGAATATGCGAGATACCAGAAACCAAGAGAGGCTTGCCTTATGGACTATGGTTTAGGGGTATAAGGAATTATGGTATTAACTGGTCTCTAGCTTCCAGAGAGGAAAGGCAAAGACCCTCAGTGATATCAGTCTAATAACCGGTCACACTTAGAGACTGGGGCTACAGGCACCATCTTTACTGGTAATACAGCAAAGCTCTACAAATCCATGATTCTCTGTGATCCTGGGGGCTCCTCTTCCTGCAAGATTAGGAAGGGAACTCTTTGGTTCCAAGAATGCTCATGTCTTGCAAAAATTAGCAGTGGTGCTTACTGGCTTGGAAGTCTCTGTGTAGTCATTGTAATTTGGGATACTGTCTATGATAGGAATAATGAACATCACCCATTTAAAAAGACTGTATTCATTTTATCATTTCAAGTAGTCGTAGAAGTTTATAGTTATAACTTGGTTTTATTTCACATCATTGTGGCCCCTGTGATGTACGAAATGCTGAAATTCAGAGAGAAGACAACCTCAATTATAAATTTCCCTAGGGGAAAATAGGTTGTGCTTTTTAATGTAATTACAGCTATATTCACATATATGTATGCTCAGTCATTTCTGACTCTTTGCGACCCTGTGGACTGTGGCCCATCAAGCTCCTCTGTCCATAGGATTTCCCAGGCAAGAATACTGGAGTGGGTTGCTATGCCCTTCTCCAGGGGATCTTCCTGACCCAAGGATCAAAACCATGTCTCTTGGGTCTCCTGAATTGGCACACTGATTCATTGCCACTAATGCCACATATACAGTAAGAAAATCCCTAAGAAAACATCAACTATTGACAGTGAATTTTTCATTGTTCCTTCAGATGTTTCTTTGCTTTCTAAAATGTATACAATAAGCATAAATTATTTTATAATATAAAACAACAAAGGTAGTCTTGGAACAGAAACACAGAACTTTCTTCTCTACAGCTGAATCAGAACAATCCCCAGATTCTCTGTCATGCGGGATAAGAATGCAATTACACCATAATTTTAAAATAGAAAATACTGAAGAGTAAGTTCTTGGGATATGGGAGGAAGTGTCTTCAGTTCCCAGGTGTTGGAAATAAGGTCGAACGCTAGCAGTTCACAGGAAATGTGGCTGCTGTCTTGTCTACAAGAATTCGGTTTGCCTGGAAGTAGTCACCCATCAATTGTAAGCTACCCCAGATTTATGAAATGCAGAAGAAGCTTTGATTGCTTCACTCACTTTGTCTGGAAGGTTCTTCTGGATAGGAGCCCTGACCTTGTCTTGGTACTGAAAACCAAGAGAGAGAGTGCAAGCCTAACTTTCTTCTTGCCTCAGTCTTGCTTTATAGATGCACTTGATGGAAACATGTTCTTCAGGTAAAGTGTAAATATTTTAAATACTCATGGGTCAGACATTACCAGTGCTTTAATTTTCAAAAATTCATTTATTTTTGGCTGTTCTGGGTCTTCACTGTGGCGTGCGGGCTTAGCTGCCCTGCAGCACAGACAATCTTAGTTCCCTGACCAGGGGTTGAACTTGTGTCCCCTGCACTGGAAGGCAGATTCTTACCAACTAGACCACCAGGAAAGTCCACCATCACTGCTTTCAGATCAGCTTTTGGAAATGAAAATTTCAGAGTCCTATTTGGTAAGATAGAGGGTTCTACTTTGGTTCCCTCCAGCAATTCAATGAACAGCAGTTATATTAGGACCTTTACAGTTGACTTGGCTCTGTATCGTCCTAGTGACTTTAGGAGAATCACCTTGGTCTTTGCTTCTGACATCTGGTTGCTTCTCTTCCAGATGACCCCCAATATTTTCTGCCTTCTCCTATCCATACCCTCGGATAGTCCCCTCCCACTCTGTACCAGGTAAATAAATGGGTATTTTAATGTATATTCTATATGCAAGAAACTGAGCCTCAAAGGAGTTAAGTACCTAGATTAGTATAATGGGCTAAAGCTGATATCAAACCCAAGACTTGGTTCACCTTCTCATGATGCTATTCCTTGAAAGGAGAGGAAATGAAATGAATGAAATCAGGTGTTTTCCATTGATTCAAATGGTTGCTCACAGGGTTAAGCAGTGCTCTCCCGCTCAGTGGCAATATACAAACACATATTTACCCTTCAAAATTCTTTTCAATTAAATACATTAATGAATGATGTGTAACATCAAGAGGCATGTGTACCTTACCTCCCATCCTCCTCTGTCTTTTTAATTAATCAACCTACCCCCTCTTATGTTGGTACAGAGATAGATTTACATAATATCCTTGTTGCCATGGCTGATATTGCCCTTTGTTAGTTAACTCTTAAAGGGGGAGTCCTGTAAAAGCCTGTAAATGACCGCATGAATTATGCATAAGGGCTCAACTCAAGTCATGCATATAAAATGGGCATTAAGATCACAACCTTTACTATCTTATCCTTGTGTAAAGATCTCCACACAGGGCTTGCTAGCCTAGGCTGCAGCTCTCTCGTGGCACAAAATGGAGTTTGATTTATTGGTTTGAACTAATTTACAAAATGGAGACCAGTAACCAAGAAAATCAAGTTGCATAGACACAGTTGGCATCAGGCAAATGATAATTATACACTTTTTAAAGTTTCCTTGTACCTTGTAGAGCATTATATAAAATTCTGTGGGCACAGTGAGTGATGAAATCTAATTCCCTTTCCTCCTGCCCAGCCAAGAAGAACCAGTTTGAGACTGGTGAATGGATATGCTGGAAAGTTCAGAAGGTACTAGAGGAGATTCATATTCAAACGTCATCTCCTGTTCTCCAAACTTAATCTCCGTGAAGCCTTTGAAGATCAAACTGAGGGACAGTCCATTGCTAACTTTAGAAAGATGGTGATACAATTAGTTCAAACCCATCTTCTTACGAAATGCTTAGGCTCTTAAAGATTCAAGGATATCTCACCAATGGTGTCTTGTCTGTTCTTTTGTCCGAGACTCTTAACTAAACTCTGGGCTTCCCAGGTGGCACTAGGGATAAAGAACTCACTTGCCAATGCAGGAGACACAAGAGATGCAGGTTTGATCTCTGGGTTGTGAGGATCCCATGGAGGAGGAAATGGCAACACGCTCCTGTATTCTTGCCTGGAGAATCCCATGGACAGAGGAACCTGGCGGGCCATGGTTTGTAGGGTCACAAAGAGTCAGACACGACTGATTGACTTAGCATGCACACTAACTAAACTGTAGCGTGGCCTGTTGGAAAAGGGCATCCCGGCGTGGTTTGATTGGATCTTGTTTGGGAGAATTTGGTTTTGTTTTTCAACCTAAGTATAGCTTGTTGATGCTTTCTGATGACGGTAATGGAAAAATCAAGATTTGGGTCAGCTGGCAAGCATGCCTAGTATAAGCCATGGCCATCCTCACCAGGCTTCCTGTCCCTGATGTGGTCTCCCTGCCTCCCTGCTCACTCCTGCCCATTTCCACACAGCAGCTGAAACCACCGATGGCTTCCTGTCACACTTAGCAAAAAGTCCAAGCCGCTCACCCTGGTCTGTGATGCCTCTATGATACGGCACCCCCTGGCTTTCCTAACTAATGTTGTACTACCCTCCCCTTGCCCATCACTTTCCAGCCTCTGTTTCTTTTCAGTTTTTTGAACATATTAAGCTTGCTTCTACCTTCGGCCTTGTTCCTTTTGCCTGGCATGACCCCAATGCCATGTCATTGCCTTTCCAGCTCCTTCCTGTCATTTCCATTTCTTATTAAAAGTCACTTCTCTGGAGCACCCTTCCCTGACCACTCAATCTGAATTAGTAATTTGAGCACAGAACTTGGTTTCATTTTCGTCTTATTATGTCCTGAAATTTCCTTGTTTATCCAATCTATTTTCGTGTCTGGCTTTCCCCTACCAAACTATAAGCTCCAAAAGCAGGAACCTGCTATGCGGAGCTCTGGCTGGCACTAGCAGACGCTCAGTGTTTGTTGAGTGAGCAAATGAATGAATAAATGCCTTTGCTTTCGTTTGCATCAGTCATTTTGGAAAAATATGTTGGTCTTTTTTGATTTGAATTGAGTTCAATCGTTTTGTAAAAACTAATCTTTCCCGGTTAAAATCAATTCATAGTTTAATAAAAACAACTACAGGAGCCAGCTCAAGCTTCCATAAATTAGTGTGGGCTTCCCAGGTGGCTCAGTGGGTAGAGAATCCACCTGCAGTGCAGGAGACGCAAGAGATGCCAGTTCGATCCCTGGGTCGAGAAGATCCCCTGGAGGAGGGCGTGGTAATCCACTCCAGGATTCTTGCTTGGAGAACCCCATGGACAGAGGAGCCTGGTGGCTACAGTTCATAGAGTCACAAAGAGTTGGATATGACTGAGCACACACCTCTCACATGTACAATTCAAATCTCTGACTCAGATGCTTGCAAGCACCATTCGAGTTACAAAGACTGGTTCTGAGACTGCCTTCCTTTGCCTTCATGAAGGCTCCAATGACCCAACACAAGTCCTGTGTTTTCTGTAAGTTTATTGACCCACAGGATTGCTGTCCTCCTGAACTCCCTCCTCCTTTGATAGTACTGAGTATTCCACTCATCATCCCTTAGAGATGATAATTAGCTATTAGATAATCTCTGCTCTGTTGAGGGGTGGGATTTGCAGGTAGGTTGGTAACTCTTTGAAGATGGCATGAGGGTCTTTGTCCCTTTCTTTCTCCTGAGCTTCTGTCTTAGACCCTTTCACACTATGCTTGTCCTATGGATAGTCTGTTGACCTGCAGAACCCAACTCCAGTGGCTTTTCCTCCAGCTTCGTTTATTGTTAAGTGACTGTCAACTCTTGGCAGTGGTGGGGTCCCAGGACAGTGTGCCCCTAGTTTTGGCCATGATCTATGGCAGTAGGCAGGGCAGAGTTCAAAGTGGGGATTGAATAGTAGAGTGCTTCCCCTTTTCCTTGTGGTTGAGAACACCCAGTGAGTGAAGTCATTCTTAGCTAGAAATGGGTTGTAAAAAGGCAACAACTAGATTCCTTTATCTCCCAGAATAGCTTTTCCCGAAAGAGGGAGATCTTTGCAGCTGAGGTAAAGCCTAATTTTAGCTGATGCTGCTGAGCATCATTTGGGCACCCTGGACCATGACATTCTCCCTCCATAGCCAGGGACCCATGAGCATCCCTTGCCAGATAAATGATGAAGCATTAACAACTGACTCCAGACATCTTCTTCCCTTGGAAAGGGGTTTGAATCTTGAAATAAACCATGTCCTTAGTATAAAGATACGTGTTGCAGTCCATGGGGTTGCAAATAGTTGGATACGACTGAGCAACTGAACAACAATAAAATGGTGAAAATCTCACTTTTCTTCACAGAAGACAAAATTTCCTCTCTCCGTAGGAAAACTGTTACTCTTAAGTGATTCTTTTTTTAAAGACATTTGGCAGGAGGGTGGGCATCTGAGTTATAATCTTAGGTCCTGGCACTGTCTTCTAAGGAAGGTACGTTCCAACAATTAAAAAAGCACAAGGACAATTCCTTCGCCCAGCTCTTTCTCACTGGCAAGGTGTTTCTTCTCTCCTACAGATTAATCCTTTCATCTTAAAAGCCTTTCTGCCTTTCTGTACTGTACTTTTATTAAAACATAACTCTCTCTGACAGGGATGGACCCAAAGACGTCCATCAAGGGATAGGTTATGGATGTGGTCCTTCGTGTATGCTGCTTGGAGTCCTGTAATAATATATAACAATCCTATAGTATAGAATTGACCACATTACTTTTTTCACGATTGTCATCCCACCAAGTAGACAGGGACCCTAGAGAGCAGACACCTTATCTTAGCCATCTTTTCACCCCCAGGGCCTAGTCCAGTGCCTGGCACACAAAGGGTCCTTAAGAAACATTTCTGAATGAATGACCCACAGCGGTAGATGCTTCCGCGTCTAGAAGCCAGCTGGACTGAAGAGTATCACACAGATGCCAGCACAGAGTAGCGGGGAGGGGTCTCCAAAAACAAAGGGAAGAGGGCCCCAAGACCCCAGAGTCGTCTGCCCGTGGTGACACACAACGCAGACTGTAACGAGGAGAGTGGCCTCAGTAGGGAGAGAGTGAAGCTTCTTGAGAGACGCCTCTGTCCTACTGACAAGCCCAGGCCCCTCCTTCTGTGACTGTGACGACTGAGTGAAGCTGTTTCATCTCCTCACTCATCAGTAAGATTCTTCCTTGGCTACAGCATTTGGTGTGTGAATTCTAAAGATAACCCTGGGAACAACACCTTCACTAAACCGAGGGAATTAATCTGGGCTTCAGGATGGGCTTGTGCCTGAGATAATGGCAACTTGATTTTCTCAGGTCAAATCTCCCCCTGAAAGGTGAAAACCGTACTTCCTTGTCGACCCCATGCTGAGGGCTGAGGCTGGTAGTGGCTGCTGCCCGGCCACAGGACGGTCCCCATGGTGCATAGGATGATAGAACAGTGGGCCCCTGTATAACCACCCCCACCCCATGGCTTCCCACATGGAGTGAGCCAGGATCCTGGGGGCTTGGCTGGGATGGATTGTCCCCTAAAGCACAAGACAGTCAGTGTCACAGTAGGCATTTCAAAACAAGTTTCCAGCATGCTGTCAAGATGCGTACTTGTCACCGAGCGGTGTGTGGGTTCCTCTGGCAATTTTCTTGCTAGGAGCCATTGCTGCTTCTGTGATGACAACAGCAACAACTAATCTTCTTAGGAAACACTCAGTTTGTGCGAGGCATAGTTCTAAACAGCTGTGCACGCACGTGTGCACGTGTGCTCAGCCCCTTCGTTGCGTCTGCCTCTTTGAGACCCCATGGACGGTAGCCCCCCAGGACCCTCTGTCCATGGGATTCTCCAGGCAAGAGTACTGGAGTGGGTTGCTGTTTTTTAACTCCAGGGGAATCTTCCCAACTCAGGGATTGAATGCTCTTCTCTTGTGTCTCTTGCTTTGGCACGAGGATTCTTTACCACTAGTGTCACCTGGGAAGCCGCAAGTGATCGTTCATGTATGAATTCACCTAATCCTCATAGCACCCCTGTGAGGCAAGGACTGTAAGCTTCCCGATTCACAGATGGGGGCAGATAAAGATGGGCACTCTTTCAGGGCTGTATCTTAGGGGTCCTTTTCCTATTTGAGAGCAATGTTTGTACAACAAGACTGGGCTTTTGGGTTTCCCATCTCAGGGAATCTCTGTCTGCCTGGTTCCACCTCCTGCCTGGCTACCCTCTTTGTGGCCCCCTTACCTTGACCTTTCATTTCCACTGAATGTCTGACAGTCAATTCTGAGTTCTGAGTGCCCTGGGCTCATATCACAAAACAGCCCTGCCTCACCCCAGCACACAAAAAGCTGGCCTCTGGGATCCCTGCCTGGGCTCCTATGGGTGGTTCCACAGGCTGCTGGGCTCCAGAGGTAAAGCGCACGGTGGGGCAGAAATACCAGGTCCTCTTGGGAAAGAAGATGCGCAGCCGCGGGCAGGGCTTCCTGTGGAGGCAAAGGACGCACACGCCCGTTCCATTTCTATCATGGGGAGTGCTCTCCAGCTGCTGAGGCTTTGGAGGACAACCTCAAGTTCATTGCATGGGCATCAAGTGTTCTGATATTGGATGGAGGACTTCCTTAAAATTGGCCGCCTCCGTTACTGCCTGCCTCTCTTCTATACAATCTAAATCTGGACTGACCTCCTACTTGTTCTTTTAGACTTTATTTTCAGGCCGTCACAGACTTAAACATACATGCTCACTGATTTGGCTGCCTCAGGTCTTAGTTGCATCACGTGGGATCTCCGTTGCTGTGTTCGGACTCTAGTTGCACTAGGCAGGCTCACTGGCTGTGCGTTGTGGACTTCGTTGCTCTGAGGCATATGGGATCTTACTCCCCTGGACAGGGATTGAACCCATGTCCCCTGCATTGGAGGGCAGATTCTCAACCATGGGACCACCAGGGAAGTCCCTTCATAGACTTTTTTAAAGAGCAGTCTTAAATTCAGTGCAAAACTGAGTAGAAAGTACAGAGCTTCCCGGTCTATCCTCTTTCCCTGTGTATGCCCTTCGTTCCTCCACTATGAGCATCCTGCACCAGAGAGGTACATGCGTTAAAATCAGCGAACCTAGATTAACACACCGTGATCACCCAGAAGCCATAGCTTGCATTAGGGTTCATTCTCAGTGTTGTGGTCTGTGGGTTTAGATGACTACTTAATGACATTGTCCATCACTAACAGTATTGCCCTAAATAACCTCTGTGCTCTGCCTGTTCATCCCTCCTTTGCCCTAAACCGTTGGCAACCACCAATCTTTTTATCATCCCCAGAGTTTTGCCTTTTCCAGAATGTTATAGAGTTGGAATGATTCAGGATGAAGCCTTTTCAGAGTCAACCTTCTACTTTTCATCTTTCTATTACTTCCTTTCTCAGACCCTTTTCAAATTCAAAGTTTGGGTCCTTGGTCGTCTTGGGTAGTCACATAGTGAGCACAGCCGGTAGAGCATCTACGTAAAGAAAAAGACCGGGGAACACAAGGGATCTTCAATGGCCAGAAATTCCCCTCCCACTCTACCTTCTGTTGAGACTGCCCTTTCAGTTAAGATATTGAAGTTCCCTGTTAAAATACAAACGTGGTATCTGAAGGGGTGATTATTATTAAATTATTAAACAATAACATACTGACTCAATAGCTAAAGGATAACAAGAATCTGGGTGAATGTGCCCAAAAGGTAGGGCTTCTGGGAGCCAAGGAACTGACTAAGGAGTTTCTTGGGTTTGTGTAGTTGCACAGTCTGGACACCTGAAAAAGTGGAGAAAGATAGAAAAATGTGTTGGTGTCATGGAAGGAAAACACACTTGGGAGTCAAAGAACAGAATAAAGTATTCCCTAGTATCTTAGTTATCTATTTCTGTGTTGCAAATTACCCCCCAAACTTAGCGGCTTGAAAAAATAAGTATCTCACAGTTTCTATACATCAGAAATTTGGGAGCCACTTAGCTGGTAGGTTCTGGCTTACAGTCTCTCATGAACATGTAGTCAAGATGTTAGCTGAGGATGCAGTCATCTGAACACCTGACTGGGTTTAGATCCTTTTCCAGGGTGGCTTACTCACAAAGCTTTTGCTAGGAGCCTCTTTGCTTTGCTGCCTGTTGGAGGGGGGCCTTAGTTCTCTCCACAGGGCTGCTTGAGTGGCCTTACAACATGGTCACTGACTTCCCCAAGGGTGATGAGGTCAAACAGGGAGAAGGCCACAATGCTTTTTATGACCTGGTTACTATATAGTCATTTCTGCCATATTCTTTTTTATTAAACATCAGTTACTAAGTCCATTTCATGCTGAAAGAAAGAGGAATTAGTAGATTCTACTTATTTTAAGAAGTAGTTTTGGAGAATCTGTGGACATATTTTAAAACTTCTCTATTTTTTTTTTTTTTAATGCTGTATGTATTTACACAGCCAGAACTCCTGGAAAAGTGGAGAGAGAGAGAAACGTGGTATAGTGGGGAGGATAATCTATTTGGCATCGAAGCCCTGGGTTGAGTTCTGGCTTTTCCATTCACCAGCTGGTGACTCCTAGGAAATCACAAGTACTCTGAACCTTCCTTTCCATTATCAGAATTAGGTGGACAATATGCCTTCCTTACAATCTGTAAGCCTTCTAGAGGCTGAGTGTGATGTGTGTGAAAATCTATTTGTGCATCATAAAATGTTGCGCAGACTTACGCTGCTTTGATTTTTTATTATTACTATTTTTAATTTTGGCCACTCTAGTCTGTTTCAGTGTGCAGGCTTTCTGTTGTGGTATATGGGCTTTTCTTGTTACAGAATACGGGCTCTAGAGCATGCGCTCAGAGGTTTCCATGCGAGGGCTTAATTGCCCTATGGCATGTGGGATCTTAGTTCCCCAACCAGGAGTCAGAACCATAGCCACTGCACTGGAAGGTGGATTTTCAGCCACTGGACCACCAGGGAAGTCCCAGCTTACTCTATTTTCATATTTGGGCTGGTTTTACATGTGGTAAAGCAAAATTTACCCTCTTCTCTTATGGGCAGAACCCAAACATCTGCCCCTTTCTCATCATAAAGTGATGGTCACAGAGTTCTTACCCAGTTTTCTTTCAGGAGCAGGGTTTTAGGTTTCAGGGAATTCATGGGGTTAGGGCTTCTTGTTACTTCAGTTCAGTCAGTCCAGTCGCTCAGTCGTGTCTGACTCTTTGTGACCCCATGTATCGCAGCACACCAGGCCTCCCTGTCCATCACCAACTCCCGGAGTTCACTCAGACTCATGTCCATCGAGTTGGTGATGCCATCCAGCTGTCTCATCCTCTGCCATCCCCTTTTCCTCTGGCCCCCAATCCCTCCCAGAGTCAGAGTCCTTTCCAATGAGTCAACTCTTTGCATGAGGTGGCTAAAGTACTGGAGTTTCAGCTTTAGCATCATTCCTTCCAAAGAACACCCAGGGTTGATCTCCTTTAGAATGGACTGGTTGGATCTCCTTGCAGTCCAAGGGACTCTCAAGAGTCTTCTCCAACACCACAGTTCAAAAGCATCAGTTCCTCAGCACTCAGCTTTCTTCACAGTCCAACTTTCACATCCATACATGACTACTGGAAAAACCATGGCCTTGACTAGATGGACCTTTGTTGGCAAAGTAATGTCTCTGCTTTTGAATATGCTATCTAGGTTGGTCATAACTTTCCTTCCAAGGAGTAAGCGTCTTTTAATTTCATGGCTACAATTACCATCTGGAGTGATTTTGGAGCCTAAAAAAATAGTCTGACATTGTTTCCATTGTTTCCCCATTGTAATGGGACCGGATGCCATGATCTTCGTTTTCTGAATGTTGTGCTTTAAGCCAACTTTTTCACTCTCCTCTTTCACTTTTATTAAGAGGCCTTTTAGTTCCTCTTCACTTTCTGCCATAAGGGTGGTGTCATCTGCATATCTGAGGTTATTTATATTTCTCCCGGCAATCTTGATTCTAGCTTGTGCTTCTTCCAGCCCGGTGTTTCTCATGATGTACTCTGCATAGAAGTTAAATAAGCAGGGTGACAATATACAGCCTTGACGTACTCCTTTCCCTGTTTGGAACCAGTCTGTTGCTCCATGTCCAGTTCTAACTGTTGCTTCTTGACCTGCATATAGGTTTCTTACCCTTTCCCAAATTCCTCTGGAGGCCTGGGTGAAACATTCTATGAAGACTTCAGTCCCATTTCTTGTAGAAGCAAGTTGAAGACATCTCTAATTAGGATCAGATAGACTCCAATTCAGAAAACAGATGCATTTTTGTACCAACAGAACATTTTACATAGAACCCTTTCTCCCTATTGCTAAGCCATGCTTTATTTTCCGTTTAGTTATGTGATAGCAAATTTTCATTGAAATGATATAAAAACAGATTTGTGTGTTGAGGATGGTGTAATTTTCTTTCCTTTAAACTCATTTCCATTGGTTATTGCACCCTTTTTAAAAGAATTCTTTGCGTTTGAGTCACTAAGCACTGAAAACTGTAGACCTTACACAACAGACTGGTTCCAAATAGGAAAAGGAGTCCATCAAGGCTGTATATTGTCACCCTGCTTATTTAACTTATATGCAGAGTACATCATGAGAAACGATGGGCTGGAAGAAGCACAAGCTGGAATCAAGGTTGCCGGGAGAAATATAAATAACCTCAGATATGTAGATGACACCACCCTTATGGCAGAAAGTGAAGAGGAACTAAAAAGCCTCTTGATGAAAGTGAAAGAGGAGAGTGAAAAAGTTGGCTTAAAGCTCAACATTCAGAAAACGAAGATCATGGCATCTGGTCCCATCACTTCATGGAAAATAGATGGGGAAACAGTAGAAACAGTGTCAGACTTTATTTTTGGGGCTCCAAAATCACTGCAGATGGCGATTGCAGCCATAAAATTAAAAGATGTTTACTCCTTGGAAGGAAAGTTATGACCAAGCTAGATAGCATATTCGAAAGCAGAGACATTACTTTGCCAACAAAAGTCCGTCTAGTCAAGGCTATGGTTTTTCCTGTGGTCATGTATGGATGTGAGAGAGTTGGACTGTGAAGAAAGCTGAGCGCTCAAGAATTGATGCTTTTGAACTGTGGTGTTGGAGAAGACTCTTGAGAGTCCCTTGGACTGCAAGGAGATCCAACCAGTCCATTCTAAAGGAGATCAGTCCTGGGTGTTCATTGGAAGGACTGATGCTGAAGCTGAAACTCCTATATTTTGGTCACCTCATGCTAAGAGTTGACTCATTGGAAAAGACCCTGATGCTGGGAGGGATTGGGGGCAGGAGGAGAAGAGAACGACAGAAGATGAGACAGCTGGGTAGCATCACCGACTCAATGGACATGAGTTTGGGTAAACTCGGGGAGTTGGTGATGGACAGGGAGGCCTGGTGTGCTGCGATTCATTTGGTCGCAAAGAGTCGGACATGACTGAGTGACTGAACTGAAGGCTTGTAATGGTGTCAAATGATGTGTTTGTTCCAAGGGACCCTGTGATTTCCACTTTTACCTCCTAAAAACTTTCTGTGTTGGGAACGATCTTGGAATTGTAAAAGATTGTAGACATTTAGATTTTATGGAGTAATCTGTGAAATCAGTTTTAGGAGTGTAGCCATTCAAACAAGTATCATCCAAAATATTTTCTAGGTGGATGGTTAAGAGGGAAGGAAATACATCTTGAAAACTGGAAATGGGCTCCTGCAAAATTCACTGTAACCTTTATATTTCAACCAGGCCAGAACTACCAACCAATCAGGACTTCCCTGGTGGTCCAGTGGTTAAGAATCTGCCTTCCAAAGCAGGGGAGGCAGGTTTGATCCCTGGTTGGGGAACTACGGTTCCACATGCTGCAGGGCAACTAAGCTTGTGTATCATAACCAGAGAGAAGCCCACGTGCTTCAGCTGAGACTCGACACAGCTCTCCCTCCCCCCACCAAAATCTACCAGCCAATCATGTGTGGCTTTCTCTGTGTGATGACTGAATGTGAGTCTGTTTTTTAGGGTCTTGGTCCACGTAACATTTCCACTCTTTTGGAACATGATGGACCCAAGCAGACTGAGCCCAGATTATCTTTAGGGCAAGTCTCCCCTTCAACCCAGTCACAGGGGATTCCTGTTATCTCAAGGTACTTAACACTCTTCCAGTAAAGTCAGTTTAAATTCTCTAGAAAGTATTTAATAATGGATGATAGATATATTTTTTAACCAAAAGATTGGGGAAAGTAGAGGAAGATAGGGATGAGTATGGCTCCAAACTGGAAATGATTCATTTCCTACACAAGCCCCTTTCTTCACTATGGCAGAGATTGCCAATTGTCAAAGGGTCAGATCTTTCCCTTTACTCTCCAGAATCTACAGAAACACGCCTCTAGTTTTTAATTGAATAATTTAACTTCAAATATTTATTTATTTATTTGGCATGCCAGTTCTTAGCTATGGCCCACTGGGTCTTTGATCTTTGTTGCAGCACATGGGATCTTTAAGCTATGGCATGTGAACACTTAGTTGCACCATGTAGGATCTGTCTCCCTGACTAGGGATCAGGCCAGGGTCCCTTGCATTGGAAGCATGGAGTCTTAGCCACTGAACCCTCAAGGAAGTCCCATGCCTCTAGTTTTTAGCTGGACACAAGGTCATCCAACATCACTTGCAGCTAGGTACACTGTGTACTGAAGTTCTGCGTGGTGGTACATTAAATAGAAATAGGGTCTGCACTTCCCAGGAAGTTTTCTTGAAAAGTGGGGCTCTTGCTCCTCCCTTTTTCCTCTTCTAGTGACTGGAATGCAGATACGATGGCTAGAACTGGAGCTGTCATCTTGGATTGGGAGGTGATGTTAGAAATGGAACCACATCCAGCAGAGTCATAGAATAAAAAGAGCCAGGCCACCCTTTAACCTCCACACATCCACTGAAAGTTTGTCCAGCTGGCATCTTTGCCTTAACATGTTGCCTCATGATGCTGTGACCATAGGAAGAGTGTTACCTGGTGGTTAAGAATGCCAGCTTTCCAAGTCAGGTGATTTGGGCTGAAATCCTGGCTTCATCACTTATTAGCTGTGTGACCTTGGGCCAAAATGGCAACCCACTCCAGGATTCTTGCCTGGAGAATCCCATGGACAGAGGAGGCTGGTGGGCTATAGTCCATAGGGTTGCAAAAAGTCAAACACGACTGAAGTAGTTTAGCACAGCACATGATCATGTCATGCCAGGTGACAGATTCCTCCCATTTTGCATACTGGTACATTTAAGTCAGAAATTTAGATAGGGCATATCAGGACAGTTGGTCTCTGCTATCTGGTGTCTGGGGCCTTAGCTGGAAACTCATAGGCTGAGGGGGGTAGCTCTGCAGCTGGGGGCTGACATCATCTGAAAGTTCCTTCACTCCCACTTCTAGCTGTTGAGGCTGGCTGGCAGCTGAGACCTCAGCTGAGACTATCAGCCAGAGAACTGCACACAGCTTCTTCAAATGGCTTGGGCTTCTTCTCCATGGTGGTTATACTCCGACAGCAAATGTCCTGAGAAAGACAAGTGAAAACCGGATCACTTTGCTGAAAAAGTGAAAGTCGCTCAGTCATGTCTGACTCTTTGCGAGCACATGCCATGTAATTCTCCAGGCCAGAATGCTGGATTGGGTAGCCTTTCTCTTCTCCAGGCAGTCTTCCTAACCCAGGGATCAAACCCAGGTTTCCCGCAGTGCAGGCAGATTCTTTACCAGCTGAGCCACAAGGGAAGCCCACTTTGCTGACCTAGCCCCAGAAGTCAGGCAGCATCGCTTCTGTCACATTCTGCTCATTGAGACAGTCACACAGCCCTTCACCCTCACCCCCCAGGTTCTAGGGGAGGGGGGCTGGATGCCAACTCTGATGGGGCAGTGACAAAGTTCTGGAAGAGCATGTGTGCTTGGAACTATTATTGGAGCTAATTTTGGAAAAGAGAGTCTGCCATACTGTCTTAAGCTTCCTGTTCTTCATCTGCAAATGAGGATAACCATATCTACCACATAAGGTAGCAGAGACACTGAAAATATGTAATCAGGAGTATAGCCTGGACACTTACCAATCACAACAGTCACCAGCATGAGGCCTTTAGTCTAGAGGACAGTCCTGGATGTCCCCAGAGAAAAGGAAGGCTGGAGAGAATGTTGTGAACATGGGAGGAGGGCTGTCACTCAGTGGTCGCAGGGCAGTGCATACTTCACCAACCAGTAAAGAAGTATTTCAGGACTTCCCTGGTGGCTCAGATGGTAAAGCATCTGTCTACAATGTGAGAGACCTGGGTTTGATCCCTGGGTTGGGAAGCTTCCCTGGAGAAAGAAACGGCAACCCACTCCAGTACTCTTGCCTTGAAAATCTCATGGACAGAGGAGCTTGGTGCAGGCTACTGTCCATGGGGTCACAAAGAGTCGGGCATGACTGAGCAACTTCACTTTCTTAAAGAAGTATTTCAGTAGCTTAAAAATCTACTGAAGGCTGAATGTCAGCTCTGCTTGTAAGGTTGTTTCGAGGATTAAATAAGACACTGCATATAAAGTGCTTCAGTTCAGTTCAGTTCAGTTCAGTCGCTCAGTCGTGTATGACTCTTTGCGACCCCATGAATCACAGCACGCCAGGCCTCCCTGTCCATCACCAACTCCCGGAGTTCACTCAGACTCATGTCCATCGAGTCAGTGATGCCATCCAGCCATCTCATCTTTGGTCGTCCCCTTCTCCTCCTGCCCCCAATCCCTCCCAGCATCAGAGTCTTTTCCAATGAGTCAACTCTTTGCATGAGGTGGCCAAAGTACTGGAGTTTCAGCTTTAGCATCATTCCTTCTAGAGAAATCCCAGTGCTGATCTCCTTCAGAATGGACTGGTTGGATCTCCTTGCAGTCCAAGGGACTCTCAAGAGTCTTCTCCAACACCACAGTTCAAAGGCATCAATTCTTCCGCACTCAGCCTTCTTCACAGTCCAACTCTCACATCCATACATGACCACTGGAAAAACCATAGCCTTGACTAGACGGACCTTAGTCGGCAAAGTAATGTCTCTGCTTTTGAATATGCCATCTAGGTTAGTCATAACTTTTCTTCCAAGGAGTAAGCATCTTTTAATTTCATGGCTGCAGTCACCATCTGCAGTGATTTTGGAGCCCCCAAAAATAAAGTCTGACACTGTTTCCACTGTTTCCCCATCTATTTTCCATGAAGTGATGGGACCGGATGCCATGATCTTAGTTTTCTGAATGTTGAGCTTTAAGCCAACTTTTTCACTCTCCTGGCACATGGTAAATAAACAGAATAGACAGCAGCCATTATTGTTATATCTGGTTTTGGTACTTTTCCATTCTAACATGCAATGTGAAGATTAAAAGCTTAAAAACATGAGACCCCTCTGTATTGTTTCTCTTTCCTTTAACATGAGGACTCACTGTCTTTACCTCCCTGTGAGCTTATAGGCCCTGTGAACATCCAAGGTCTTTAACAAAACAAATGGATGACCTTTTAATGGATAGATTTTTTTTAAGAAATAAGGAGCCTGTTTTTTTTTTTTTCCTTCTTACTGGAAACCATGAGTCAATGATAGCATTGCTCTGTATAAGTCTCTTCAACAGCTGTACAAAGCTTGAGATTTTCCTCCGTGTTTTGGTTATGCCTTGTCTGCGAATTGACCTGGTGACGGAATAGAAACAAAAGAGTATTGCCCGGCTGTAATTTCAGAAGGGATTTCTGTGGCTTCATAGAGAAGTGTGCTTTGCACCATGGAACCTCATATCCTAAATTTAGAATAGGCTGAGAGAGACAGAGTTCAGAGCTGTAGTTCCTCATAGCATAGGAACCTTCTTTAATAATGAAATTAGGCTCCCAGAACCTGACTCACTAGCACATTTCCTGGACATGAAAGAGCTCTCCGGAGCTGGGCTGGCAGATATCTGAATTCTCTGGAAAAAGGCTGATTGATGGTGAAGGATTTTCCACAATGCTGGGGAGCCACATTTTCTTCCACATCAGCTGAGAAGGTTCAAATGAAAGCTGATAAATGCTGACAGGAAGGAAAGCTAACTTTAGCTTTGCACAGCTACACAGCAGTCTAGGCCAGAACACCCAGATATCTCCTTTGTTCTGTCTCTGAGCCACTCCATAGTTCTCTGGGCTGCTATTCAGTGTGTTTCTGCTGTGGGAGTAGGCTCCACACTGTTCCTGCCGGAGTCTGGTCAGACCTGCAGCCATGGTCTTCTCCACCCTGAGGCAGTCTCTGGGATGCCATGAATGCTGGGATTTCACCCTGTGTGGACTGAGGTGTGTGTGCGTGTGTGCTCAGTTGCTCAGTTGTATCCGAAACTTTGTGAGCCCTGTAGCCTGCCAGGCTCCACTGTCTATGGGATTCTCCGTCCATGGGATTCTCCGGGCAAGTATACTGGAGTGGGTTGCCACTTTCTACTCCAGGGGATCTTCCCAATTCGGGATTGAGCCTGCGTTTCTTGAGTCTCCTGCACCATCTTCACCATCTGAGCAGCTGGGAAGCCTGTGTGGACTGAGGTGGGAGACAGTAACTCCCCCATAGCTCCTGAATTAGTACAGGAAGGGTGCTGTATGACACTGAACTCCCCTGGGCAGAATTGAGGGAGGGACTGCTGAAAGGCGGTGTGTACGTGGCACCCGGAAATTTGCTTCCTCACCTGTCTTCACTGGTTTGCGGTGTGGCACTCCACCGTCTTCTCGGGCCTCTAGGTGAGCTCCTGGGCCATCAGGGTTCTCCTGGAGTGGCTGGGTCTGCCTCTGCCCATTCCTTCTCTGTTTTTCTGTTTGTAGCCCAAACACGGACCCCTTCTTCCTCTCCCAGGTGTTATTTATTTGCTTTCACAGGCAAATAACTGGCCTCTTGGCAACGCGCACTGGGGCCACCACATATGAGATGGGAACACATATCTCCTAGATGTTTTACTGTGACCTGGAGACCTTCACTTAACCCTGTTAATCAGAGGAAGACGAATTTTAATTGGGTTCTAATCCAGTCATCCACTATGAAAGCAAATTTCATTAACCTCTTGGTTAATGAAAGGCCTTAACAAAGCTACACGTACTTCATCCAGCTGATCTTTACTGATAGCAGATTCATTCTCTTTTATTTATTTATTTTTTATTCACCAAACACTTACAGAGTGCCTATTGCATACAGGGCACTGAGTTGTGGGGAGGCAAGGACAGTAAATAGTTCCAAGCACGAGGCATCCCACTTTGGTGAGAGACAAATGGAGAGATGAGGTGGGGGCAGAGTGGGGTCACTCACTCAGCCTGGGCTCACTGGAGTCTGCTTCCCAAACTCAGCGCCCCCCTGGCAACATGATCAGAAACTTAAGACCGTTGGAAAGCTTTTTTGGTGGGTAGGATAAAGCGTTCAGGAAATAGTTGCTCGTGTGTTTTCTCAGCTCCTGAGAACCACGGAGAGAGAGGGGATCTTGAAGACACACAGAACAAACCTGAAAAGCTCTCAAATGTCTCCACTGAGCTCCGCCAGGTGGGCAGCAAGGAAAACTTTGGAAGGGTTTCTGTTTAGTCCGGTCATTGTGGAAACTCAATAGTCTACATTTTGAAGAAACTTTTTATTTCGAAGATCAAAGCCAGTGTTTCTCAAGTGTTTTAGAGTAGGATTTCTACATCATGTTCCAGTAACCCTATATATTTAAAAAATGATTTCCACCTGAAACTTGTTTCACAAAATAATACTTAAACTGTGTGGAATGCACTCTATTTTCTCTCCTTTTCTTTTCTCCTCCCTTCCTCCTCTCTCCTTTCCTTCCTTCCTCTCTTCCTTCTTTCTCTCTTTCCCTCCTTCTCTCCCCATCTCCCTCTCCTGCCGGTAACTACCCACTTCAATAATTTAACAGATAACTAACGAGTTTTTAATGCTCATCTCTAGAACCCTGAGGGCTTCCCTGATAGCTCAGTTGGTAAAGACCATATCTTTGGCTCTGCCCATCATGTCTGCAAGAAAGGCACTTAGAGGTCAAAGTGGGGGCCCTGGCTGGGACAGGAAGGCTCACCAGAGCAACATTTTGCTGTGCACAATTGAGTGAGTTTATTTTTCTTCCCGTGACTTTTGAAGCTTTCAAGATTGGCTACAGCAGCTCTTGCTGCACCATAGAACAACTTTTTTTCTATAATCCTCAGAGCTTTCTGAACCTAATAAATCTAAACACTTGGAAATGACTTCAAATTGTTAATTGGAGTCATTTTAGAAACATCATCAATTAGTTCATGCTCATAAAGAATACTCAGCTCACATTTAATAGTGTTATTTCTTGGATCTGAGTAGTTGTTAGAAAAACCCTATTCAGTGTGGTTCAGTGGTTGGGGTTCCTGCTGGAAGTCAGACATGTCACTAAATAGATGGTGCCCCAGTTTGTTCATCCATTAAATGGAGGTAATAGGGGAGCTCCCTGATGGTGAAGTGGTTACGACTGCACCTTCCAGTGCAGGGGGTTCAGGTTAGGGAGCTAAGATTACATATACCTTTCAGCCAAAACCCAAAACATAAAACAGAGACAATATTATAACAAATTCAATAAAGACTTAAAAAATGGTCCACATAAAAAAAAATCTTTAAAAATAAATGGGGTCAATAAGTCCTGCTTTCGTAGGAGTATTGTGAGAATTAAAGGGTAGTAGGCTGTCATGCTCTTCACAGAATTCCCGGCTTAGGGCAGGTGCACAGTGGTAGCTGAGGTTCGGTAGTGCTGCCCTCCAGCACGCCGACTCCAGACTCATCGCCGTATCCACCTTGCTCAAGTCAGCAGTCCCTGCCCATAGCTCTAGGAGATGGTTTTGCTGAGATATATACTAGGCATATTGAGATTTCTTTGTTTGGACCCTGCTTGATTCCCCCTAGATGACCTGCCTCACTTGTTGGAAGATAGGAGAGCACTTGACTACAACAAGGAAGTGAAACTCTCCACTGCTTTTCAGAAGGATGCATAAGTGAGGCTGTCCCTATGCATGCATACTCAGTTGCTCAGTCAGTCCGACTCTTTGGGACCCTTTATTGACCATAGCCCACCAGGCTCCTCTGTCCGTGGGATTTTCTAGGCAAGAATACAGGAGTGGGTTGCAATGACCTTCTCCAGGGGATCTTCCCAACCTAGGGATTGAACATGGGTCTGTTAAACATCTCTTGCATTGCCAGGTGGGTTCTTTACCACTAGTGCCACCTGGCACGTCCCCAGACTTCCCAAAACTATCTATTTTTGTGGGGATGTCCTCCATGCAGAAGACTCACCCTTAAGGGAGAGACACAGACAAGACTCCTAAATGTGACTGAGTTTGGATTAAAGAGTGACAACCATGATCTGTGATTTGGGAAAGGGGAGAATGGGGACAGAGGGGGAATCCCATGGACAACTGAAACCTGGAAAGCATTTACTATAAAACATGTATTTTGCACCTACTGTTCACACTACCCTGTACCAAAACACACAGACCACCAAGAGCTTGCTAACTAATTGAGAGTTAAAATACATTTGTAGATTAACTTTCAAAACTGACGAGAACTCATGGGCCACTGAAGAATGAGGCTCCATGCCTATTATTTTTATCACAATGTGTATGTAATGCATTCTGGACATTTTCCAGATAGGCCCCATGGAGGAGGCTGGACTGAAGCTGAGTCCTCCTAGGGATAAATTCCAGATGAGTGAATAGGATGAGGGGAAGACCATAAAGTCGAAGAGAGTGATTTGGGGAGAAACTGAGTGTCCCAGTGGGAGTAGAATGGAGCACAGGGGTGTGCACATGTAAGAAAAAAGATTGAACAGTTAGACAGGAGCCAGATTGTACTTGCTACCCAAGGTGCCTTTTATCCAGCTGTTTCATGTTCAGCCTTTCACCAGATTGCTAACAAGTAATGGAAGGACCAGGGCTAGATTACGGTCAATCTATGCAGCCATGAAATTAAAAGACGCTTACTCCTTGGAAGAAAAGTTATGACCAACCTAGATAGTATATTCAAAAGCAGAGACATTACTTTGCTGACTAAGGTCCATCTAGTCAAGGCTATGGTTTTTCCCGTGGTCATGTATGGATGTGAGAGTTGGACTGTGAAGAAGGCTGAGCGCCGAAGAATTGATGCTTTTGAACTGTGGTGTTGGAGAAGACTCTTGAGAGTCCCTTGGACTGCAAGGAGATCCAACCAGTCCATTCTGAAGGAGATCAGCCCTGGGATTTCTTTGGAAGGAATGATGCTAAAGCTGAAACTCCAGTACTTTGGCCACCTCATGCAAAGAGTTGACTCATTGGAAAAGACTCTGATGCTGGGAGGGATTGGGGGCAGGAGGAGAAGGGGATGACCAAGGATGAGATGGCCGGATGGCATCACTGACTCGATGGACTTGAGTCTGAGCGAACTCCGGGAGTTGGTGATGGACAGGGAGGCCTGGTGTGCTGCGATTCATGGGGTCGCAAAGAGTCGGACACGACTGAGTGACTGAACTGAGCTGATGACCTAAACACAGACCCACAATGATGCCTCCTTGGGTGGTCCATCACTTCAAATAAAGGATCTGTTACATAAATCAGCTGAGGAGTTAAATGCTAGTCAGACCTAGCTCTTCTGTTTATGCTGGACGGAATGAAGCTCTCCCACTGTGAGATGGAAACAAATGACCTATCTGATGACACCTTCAAATCAGACTTAAAATTTAGTCACTTGGTGAGTCAAAGAAAATTATTTTTTAATGATTTTGATTGAAATTGAGCATAAGTGGATAACGACAATTACAAAAAATTCAACTCGGATCTAGAGGGGCAGTGAAGTGTTAAAGGCATGAGCTAGAGGTGCCCTCTCCTTTGGGCAATGAAGGACATGCTAATTTTTTCTTCATATTTAATGCAGGACTAAAGAGAACAAGAAAAAGAAGAAAGGGCATGGGTACTTCCCCAGGCTTATGTAAGGTTAACTGGGAGGGGATGGCTGTGAGCATATTGAGGCATTTTTGTCCCAGGTGTGACCCAGGATCTGTCACATAGAATTCAAATGAACAAACATTTATTGACTGTCTACTATGTGCCGGTGTTTCAAACTAGCAGTAAAAAAATGACCAAGACTGGGTCCTTCCTTGAAGGTATTCATAGCCTGGTGAGGGAGGCATGCAGTGAGTAGGTGAAATATACTGTGATCACAAATAAGATAGCCCCGTCACTGACTCAATGGACATGAACTTAAGTAAACTCTGGGAGATAGTGAAGGACAGGGAAGTCAGTCCAAGGGGTCACAAAGAGCCAGACATAACTTAGCAACTGAACAACAACAAGGAAATGGTGTGTAGGCTGCCTTTGGAGGAGAGGAGAAAGCAAAGGGTTTTTGCTAAGAGGAAAATAAAAGGCATTTTAGGCAAATCTGACTCATTGAAGGAGATCAATGCATACTTGTTGAATGAATGGAGTGATTAAAGAGCATGTGGCCAGGCATAGCACAATGCACTAGCATAGGGTAATACACACACAATCCAGAGGGAGACAGTGCGTCATTTGCAGTAAGTTTCATACACAAGGAAACACTAAGAAAGCCAGGCCTGACCTAAGATGTGTACTGCTGCAGAAGTTGTTGCAAATGGTTTCCCTGTACAGCATCCTGGTAGAGAACTAGTTAGTTAGGTATTTCGGTTGGCCCATCAATAGAAAGACATCAAAGGAGCTATGAAAGCACAGGTGTTCATAATTCTAGTGAAAGGATTGGCTGGATACCAATACAAACTCCAGATTTTATATGTTTATATCTATATTTTATACACATATTATGTATATATTTTATATGTATATGTATGGATATGTTTTGTATGTGTATGTATATATATTTGTATATGTATAAATATGTATGTATATGTAATGAGGCTTCCCAGATGGTGCAGTGGTAAAGAATCCACCTGCCAATGCAGGAGACTTGAGTTTGATTCCTGGGTCAGAAAGATCCCCTGGAATAAGAAATGGCAACCCACTCCAGTATTCTTGCCTGGAAAACTCCATGGACAGAGGAGCCTGGAGGGCTACAGCCCATGGGGTTGCAGAGAGTCAGACATGACTGACCAACTGAGCATGCACAGAACGCATGTATATATAATATGTATATATATTATGTACAAATACATTTTTAGGAGCAATATATGGAGCAATATAGAATCACATTATTTTGCCCCATCCTTCCCAAGGTGGATTGTTTCAGAGCTGAGAGGTCAGCCAGATGTACAGGGATGGAGCGTTGCTAGTTTTCCTGGGAAAGGACTGGCATGAACATGGCCAGGCTCATAAGAATGCGTGCACATTGCTGTTTTCGCAAGGCCTTCAGGGGCTTTTCTAAGAGTCTTTCCCCTGATCTCATGACCATGTTTACCGTGTGCTTAGTTGGAACCTTCTCCCCACTGCTAATAATATGTCTTGTGTTATGTAATAATGTAATAATATAGCCCCTCTCAGAGCACTAGTATTCATATTATCGCATCTGAAACTGACAGAAGCCCTTGTTCTGTGCTTTCTTTTTACAGATGCAGCCCAGATCTCTGCACTTTAAAAGGCCTCTGCATTGAACAAGCCTGTGTGACTTGGCCAGGAAGCCACAGGGAGATGCAGATGCCAATACACATGGAAATGGGGCTCCTTTTTTTTCCTAAAGAAAACAGGCTTCATTTTTCCTTAGTGCCACTGAAACGAAATGCTTGAGCCTGTTTTTATATGCAGAAATATCCCCAGTTCAAAAAGAAATAAAGTTAATTCAAGAAGCAAATGTCTACCTACAGGTATCTGAAACAAACATGACCAGGTAACCCAGATTTCAAAGGAAAAATCCCAATTGCTAATGCTTAGTAATTGTATAGCTGATTTTATATAAATTGCTAAATTTCTTTGAATTTTGCCTCAATAAAGATGTGTATGCCACTAAATGTGAGACACAAATCATATAATGATTTATTATCAGATTTTATGTCCTAATTTTTGTTTTTGAAAAATAGAGTCACCATTCTTAAAGGAAAACAGTATCAGCCTTCAAATTAGTGTCCTAAAGTAGACTGACCCCAAACTGACTTCATCAGGAACCAGACTGGTATAAGGCAGGGCTATATCTCCAGACCACAGCAAAACTCAGTGATGGACACTGGGGTACAACCATCAAAGCAGTGTGAGGCTAAACCACATAGGGACTGGTCCAGAGCTCCTTACCCTGCCTGTGCCTTCCAAGAAGGATTACTTCCAGATACGGGACATAAGCCAGACTTACAGGTATAAAGAGATAGAACCCAAGGCTATCAGAACAAAAGGGATGAGGGGTTAAACAGATCACTGTGGTAAGGCCATTTGTCCATTATGCTAAAGAATATCAGACATTTAAAAAATTTTTTAGAATTTTAAATTTGTTCCTAAATTTTTAAACAAGTTCTTAAACTTGTTACAATTATGTGTGAGATAAAAATAAGTTGGCTCTCATAAGAAAGAATGCCATTTGACTATTTGTAGCAACATGGATGAACTTGGAGTGGAATAAGTCAAAGACAAATGCTGTATGGTATCACTTATATGTGGAATCTAAACAATAAAGCAAAGTAGTGAATATAACAACAACAACAACAAAAAAATGAAGCAGACTCACAGATAGAGAGAACAAACTAGCGGTTACCAGTGGGGAAGGGCAATACGGGGTGGAGGAGTGGGAGGTACAAACTGTTGGGTAGTCTCAAGAATGGATTATATATGTGGAATATTGCCAATATTTTATAATAACTGTAAATGGAAAATAACCTGTAAAAACTGTATTAAAATGTTTATTTTTTCTAATTTTTATTTTTACTTTATTTTACTTTACAATACTGTATTGGTTTTGCCATACATTGACATGAATCCACCACGGGTGTACATGAATTCCAAAACACGAACCCCCCTCCCACCTCCCTGCCCATAACATCTCTCTGGGTCATCCCCATGCACCAGCCCCAAGCATCCTGTATCCTGCATCAGACATAGACTGGTGATTTGTTTCTTACATGATAGTATACATGTTTCAATGCCATTCTCCCAAATCATCCCACCCTCTCCCTCTCCTTAAAAATTAGAAGTTTTCCAAGTGATTACAAAAACAAAATTGGCTCTGAGTGAAAATATTAGAATCATTACAGTGAGGAAGGTATGTAAACTTCAGGGCAAAGCCATGAAATAGGTGTTTCTTTTGGCTACTCTAACACCTTTCCAACTTCATATTTTCTTTCTGCTCCTGATCAGTAATTTCATGGTAGATAAACTGTTGTTATAATTAACTGCAAATACATATAAAGCACAGATGCATGAAAAGTTGTAGCTTCTTTACATTTATTGGCTAGGCATTTATATATACATATATATATATATATATAAATTTTCAGGCATACAGCATTATGCTTTAACATCTGTATACACTAAAAAGTGATCAACACAATAGGCCATGAATCTTGTTACTATGGCTGAAGGAGGTCAGCTGACCTCCTTCAGCCATTTCACCCACTCCCAATCCCCTTCCCTTCCAGTAACCATTAATCTGATCTCTGAGTTTGTTTTTGTCTTGTTTGTTCATTTGTTTTATTTTTAGGTTTCACATATGATTGAAATCATATGGTATTTGTCTTTTTCTGTCTGACTTATTTCACTTAGAATAACTTCAAGGTCCATCCATGTTGTTGTTAATGGCAGGATTTCATACCTACTTTCTGGCTGAGTAGTATTCTACTGTGTGTGTATACCACATCTTCTTTATTCCTTCATCCATTGATGGACACTTAGGTAGTTTCCATAGCTCGACTATTGTAAATAATGCTGCAATGAACATAGGAATGTATATATCTTTTCAAATGAATGTTTTCGTATTCTTTGGATAAATACCCAGAAGTGGAATGCTAGGCCATATGATAGTTCTATTTTTAATTTTTTGAGAAATCGCCATACTGTTTTCTATAGTGGCTGCACCAATTTTCAGTCCTGCCAACCACAGACGAGGGTTCTCTTTTCTCCAAACCCTCTATAACATATGTTATTTCTCGCTTTTTCAGTAATAGCTGTCCTAACAGGTGTGAAGTGATATCTTATTGTGGTATTGGTTGGTGTTTCCCTGATAATTGGTGACATTGAACATCTTTTCATGTGCCTGTTGGCCATCTGTATGTCTTCTTGGAAGAAAAAATATCTATTCATATCTGCTGCCTATTTTTTAATTAGATTTTTGTTGTTGTTGAGCTTATGAATGACTCGGGCATTGTCTCAGCATCCGCAGAAGGCAGGAGGAAAGAGATGTCTCATGAAGCAGGAAAAATTGAGGCACAGCTATGTTGAATGCTATCTGGCACTCCAACTTGTAGGAAAAATAACCTTCAATTTAAAGCTATTGCATGAAAATCATACTGACGTTAAAACTTTAGGTACTCAATTTTAGTTGAATCAGGTATTTTTGGCCAGAAACTAGCAAAAGCAAATCACCAAAGAGATTATTTCTTGGGATTCAGCCAATCACTTAAGATCTTTAATGCATATGGCTCCTCTCAAGGGCCATCATTCTCTCCTGTGGTGCTCCTTTGGGAGACTACATAAAAAACTGATTCCACAGCTAGGAAACTCTCTTTCGTGGTTTGGAGGAAAATATGCAATATGCAAAATAGTCATTTATTTTGTAAGTAGCTTTGGCTTCAAAGATATGACTGGTAAAAACAGTAGATAAATCACATTGGAGGGGAAAAAGAAAATAGGTTATCATTTCCCAAACTGGGCTCCTCTGTATAATAGTGTCTCCGAAATGTTGATTGGTGTTTAGTGAAAAATAAGAGAGGGATCCCTTGTGGCAGTTCTGAGCAAATTGTCACCCTCTTGGAGATTTGTAATGCACATCAGCACTTTAACGGTTTTGAGAAGACCTGTAGATACTATTTAATTCACATATTCAATCAACAATACTTGTTGTATATTTCTTGTGTGTCAGGTACTTTCTGGGCTTCCCTGGTGGCTCAGCGGTAAAAGAATTCGCCTGCCAGTGCAGAAGACTGGGTTAGGAAGATTCCCGTGGAGAAAGAAATGACAATTCATGCCTGAAGAATCCCATGGACAGAGGAGCCTGGCAGGCTACAGCCCATGTCGTCCCAAAGAGTAGAACATGACTGAGCGACTAAATACCAACAACAAGTACTTTCTAGGTACTGAGACAGGGTGATCAACTTAGCCCCAGCAGTCCCCCTGCTTACATCTGACTATGCAATCCTGATGTTAGCGTAATCCACTAACAGGGCTTGTTGCTAAAAATGTCATTTATGAGATGTTGGCTGGGTCTCCCTAAGCTTATGTGAGCCTCCAGCCAACAGCACTTGAGGCTTCCTCCCTCTTGAGAATACAAACTTCTTCAGGGAGATGAACTGTGGAGCTGACAAATAACATTGGGTGGGATTTGCCCATAGACTGTCAACTGTGAAACCGAAGATGAGATGGTAAATGAACTTGGGCTGAAACAAAAAACAAAACCAAAATTTCAGGACAGCTGAATCATCCATCCAGAGGCCCTGTGGAGACTCCAGGTTTGAGGCAACAGAATGGTATCTTAGGAAACCAGACTCAAGTGGGAGGGCTTGAATCCAAATGTGAGAAAAGCCAACAGTTCTTGAAATCTTTGAGGCCTGTTTATCATCATTTTTATAAGGCACCTATGACCTTGGCCAAGGGGAAGGAGGGGACTTTTAAGGACAGAAGTGATAGCTGAGAGAATGTGGCTACTCGTATGAAATCTTGTATTTTACTAATGATCTCATATTCTGTTCAACAGGGATCAATAGTTGTTTGGCAGCTCTTTTGAAAAAGGATAGCTAGAAAGATAAAGTCATAGGATCAGTGAAAAGTATGTGTGGCCTTGAAACACAAACTCCCAGATTCTCTGCATAGCTTTGGGAGCAGAGGATAACAGTTGGGGAAGGGTTACAGGACTGAGTGTCTAGTTATGTGTATTTTCTCATTTTTCCCCTGTGGATCTGAAAAGACCTTACTCACATCTTCCACATAACTTTTAATATATCTGATGACTGTTATCAAATGCCCTGCTCCGCAAAGTCCCATCAGCTTCCCCAGGCTTTTCTTCTTCAGTGTATTTATTCGAACTAAAAAATGACCTCAATTTCTGTAGCCTTCCCACACAATGATCACTTTTCCAGCCCATTTATCATTTTCATTGATCACCGAAGAATCTCTTGGTTTCCAAACTTATTTAGAATCCGGACTTCCCCAGAACTGGTCTATGCAAGTCCATCTGCATCAAGAGGCACTCTTCTGTCAAAGCCCAGGGCCTGGGTGGACTCCAAACCCCACTTGAGATGTGGTGTTAGAGGTGAGAAGATGTGCTTCCAGGGGATGATATTTATTTTACACACATCTCTAAAAATAACTGCTAGTTTCTTGCTTGAAAAAGGATGTTCAATCAACACATGGTTATATTTACACGTCAAATTTTCATCAGCCTTTTCACAATGGCCTTTCAAGGGAAAAGACTGATGGGAACTTTTGAACACTAGGACCTCATTTCTTTCTGAGGGTCTTCTGAGGATGGAGCCCAGGCAGACCCAGAACACTATGCTCCTGAATCATTACTTTATGGGACGACCCTGTGGGTTCAGTGATTGAGAATCCACCTTGCAATGAAGGAGACATGGGTTCCATCCCTGGTCAGGAACTAAGATTCCCACATGCTATGGGGCAACTAGAAAGCCCATGAGCCACAGCAAAGACTCAGCACAACCCCACCCCACCCCTCAAAAGATTTCCTTGGTGGTGCAGTAGATAGGAGTCCCAATTTATCTACTGCCAATGCAGGAGGCGAGGGTTCGGTCCCTGGTCTGGGAAGATTCCATGTGCTGCCGATTGGCTGGGTCATTGCGAAACAGCTGTTAAGCTCAAATTCTGGAGCCTGCAAGCTGCAACTACTGAGCCCAAAGCGCTGGAGCTATCAAAGCCTTAGTGGCTGGAGCCTGTGCTCCATAGCAGGGAAAGCCGCAAGGATGAGAGCCTCCCGCACTGCAACAAAGAGTGGTCCCCCTCTCGCCGTAACTAGAGAAAACCCGTGCACAGCAGTGAAGACACGGTGCAGTCAGAAATAAAATTGGAAAAAAAAAAAAAAGGAATTCTCTCTTTCTGTCTTGGAGACCTGCCTCATGAAACCCTCCTTCCTGCAGAGCAAGAGGAAATTCCACTCACCCTGACTCCACTCACATTTGTGGGATTTTTCATTTTCCTCTTTCCGAGGTAACTGTCTTTCTTCCAACCAACCCACTCTGTGTTGGCACCTCTTCTTTATTTTGGTTTCTGAGATCAGTGCGGGTCCTGCTCTCACAGGGGGCCCCACCCCCACCCCATGAGCTCACAGGGCTCCGCCTCTCTCACTTCTCTCACCGTTACTGCTAAGCCCTGTGGGGTTTTTAAACCTTCAGTGTTGAGTAACGAGACTCTGTCAGGGTGGTTTGTTGTGAGAGTAATGCTGTTTCTGGAGAAAAGGCTCAGTATTTTGGTCTTGCTATTCATACCTGCTTGAGGCCAAGAGAAAATGAAAGTTTGTGTTTACCCTTTTATGAGAAATGCCCACAAACGCCTCAAACCTCTTCCTCAAAGGCCCCGCTCTGGTTCCCTCTGGTGTTCACTTTCGAGAGGGAGTCCCTGACCTTTACGGAACTGGCTTCAGTGAAGAGCTTCTACCCTTTGAACATGAGTCAGGAGTCTCATTTTCCAAGAGCTCCAGCTGACTGAGATCTCTGAATCCCTCTTTAGAATTCAGCCCAGTCAGGTCCCAGGGCTTCTCAGTCTTAGTCGAAACGTCCAACCTTTACTCAAGCCAGAGCTTTGACCCTCCTCCCTGTGGAAGCCGGGTCTTCAAACAAAGCCTTTCTGAGGAAGTGACATATGAGCTGAAGGGCCAGATCACTTGAATCACAGCCAGAGGAATGACGAAAGTTAGCCAGACATACTCTTGCTTACATAAAATCAAATCAAGGCCTCCATTGTCTTCATAAATCCAGCTTTGACCTTGGCCTACAGCTCTCTGTAATCTCTCCAGCCTTTCTTCACATTCCATGACCATCCTTTCCACATATTTTTCACAACATGATTTCTCAAAAGCCAAGGGCTTCCTCTCGTGAAGGCCTCTGCATATATTCTTCTCTCTACCTCGAATACTTTAAAAAAGAGATTTATTTATTTTCTGGCTGTGGTGAGTCTTCATTGCTGCATGTGGGCTTTTTCGAGTTGTGGTGAGGGGGGGCTACTCTTCTTTGTGGTGCAAAGGCTTCTCATTGTAGTGACTTCTCTTGTTGAGGAGCACAGGCTCTACAGCACGAGGGTTCAGTACTTATGACTCCCGAACTCTAGAGCAAAGGATCAGGACTTGTACGGGGCACGGGCTTTGTTGCTCTGTGGCATGTGAGATCTTCCAGGAGCAGAGAATGAACCTGTTTCCCCTGCATGAGCAGGCAGATTCTTAAACCATTAAATCACTAGAGAAGCCCCTCAAATACATTTTCACCCATTTCTCCTTCCTTTTACTTCTGCTTAATTCAGTTCAGTTTAGTTCAATCGCTCAGTCGTGTCTGACTCTGCAACCCCATGGACTGCAGCACGTCAGGCCTCCCTGTCCATCACCAACTCCTGGAACTTACTCAAACTCATGTACATTGAGTTAGTGATGCCATCCAACCATTTCATCCTCTGTCGTCCCCTTCTCCTCCAGCCTTCAATCTTTCCCAGCATCAGGATCTTTTCCAGTGAGTCAGTTCTTCGTATCAGGTGGCCAACGTATTGGAGTTTTAGCTTCAGCATCATTCTTCCAAAGAAATCCCAGGGCTGATCTCCTTCAGAATGGACTGGTTGGATCTCCTTGCAGTCCAAGGGACTCTGAAGAGTCTTCTCCAACACCACAGTTCAAAAGCATCAATTCTTTGGTGTTCAGCTTTCTTTATAGGCCAACTCTCACATTCATACACAACTACTGGAAAAACCATAGCTTTGGCTAGACAGACCTTTGTTGGCAAAGTAATGTCTCTGCTTTTTAATATGCTGTCTAGATTGGTCATAACTTTCCTTCCAAGGAGAAAGCATCTTTTAATTTCATGGCTGCAATCATCATCTGTAGTGATTTTGGAGCCCCCCAAAATAAAGTCAGCCACTGTTTCCACTATTTCCCCATCTATTTGCCATGAAGTGATGGGACTAGATCACTAGATGCCATGATCTTTATTTTCTCGATGTTGAGTTTTCACTCTCTTCTTTCACTTTCATCAAGATGCTCTAGCTCTTCTTCACTTTCTGCCATAAGGGTGGTGTCATTTGCATATCTGAGGTTATTGATCTTTCTCCCAGCAATCTTGATTCCGGCTTGTGCTTCCTCCAGCCCAGCGTTTCTCATGATGTACTCTGCATATAAGTTAAGTAAGCAGAGTGACAATATACAGCCTTGATGTACTCCTTTCCCGATTTGGAACTAGTCTGTTATTCCATGTCCAGTTGTAACCATTGCTTCTTGACCTGCATACAGATTTCTCAGGAGGCAAGTCAAGTGCTCTGGTATTCCCATCTCTTTCAGAATTTTCCACAGTTTATAGTGATCCACACAGTCAAAGGCTTTGGCGTAGCCAATAAAGCAAAAGTAGATATTTTTATGGAACTCTCTTGCTTTTTCAATGATCCAGCAGATGTTGGCAATTTGGTCTCAGGTTCCTCTGCCTTTTCTAAATCCAGCTTGAACATCTGGAAGTTCATGGTTCACGTACTGTTGAAGCCTGGCTTGGAGAATTTTGAGCATTACTTTACTAGCATGTGCTGCTGCTGCTGCTAAGTCGCTTCAGTCATGTCCGACTCTGTGAGACCCCATAGACGGGGGCCCACTGTCTCTGGGATTCTCCAGGCAAGAACACTAGCGTGTGAGATAAGGGCAATTGTGCAATAGTTTGAGCCTTCTTTGGCATTGCCTTTCTTTGGGATTGGAATGAACACTGACCTTTTCCAGTCCTGTGGCCACTGTTGAGTTTTCCAAATATGTTGGCATATTGAGTGCAGCACTTTCACAGCATCATCTTTTGGGATTTGAAATAGCTCAACTGGAATTTCATCACCTCCTTTTGCTTTGTTCGTCATGATGCCCACTTGACTTTGCATTCCAGGATGTCTGGCTCTAGGTGAGTGATCATACCATCATGATTATCTGCGTCGTGAAGATCTTTCTTGTATAGTTCTGTGTATTCTTGCCACCTCTTCTTAATATCTGTTGCTTCTATTAGGTCCATACCATTTCTGTCCTTTATTGTGCCCATCTTTGCATGATATATTCCCTTGGTAGCTCTAATTTTCTTGAAGAGATCTATACTCTTTCCCATTCTATTTTTCTCCTCTATTTCTTTGCACTGATTATTGAGGAAGGCTTTCTTTATCTCCTTGCTATTCTTTGGAACTTTGCATTCAAATGGGTATATCTTTTCTTTTCTCCTTTGCTTTTCACTTCTGTTCTTTTCACAGCTATTTGTAAGACTTCCTCAGACAGCCATTTTGCCTTTTTGCATTTCTTTATCTTGAGGATGGTCTTGATCCCTGCCTTCTGTACAATGTCACGAACCTCCGTCCACAGTTCTTCAGGTACTCTGTCTATCAGATCTAATCCCTTGAATCTATTTGTCACTCTGTATAATCATAAGGGATTTTATTTAGGCCATACCTGAATGGTTGAGTGGTTTTCCCTACTTTCTTCAATTTAAGTCTGAATTTGGCAATAAGGAGTTCATGATCTGAGCCAGTCAGCTCCCCAGTCTTGTTTTTGCTGGCTGTATAGAGCTTCTCCACTGGATCATCGAAAAAGCAAGAGAGTTCCAGAAAATAAAAACATCTATTTCTCCTTTATTGACTATGCCAAAGCCTTTCCAATAAACTGTGCAAAATTCTGAAAGAGATGGGAATACCAGACCACCTGACCTGCCTCTTGGGAAACCTGTATGCAGGT
The DNA here is from genome assembly GCF_042477335.2 of Ovis canadensis. NCBI lineage: Eukaryota > Metazoa > Chordata > Mammalia > Artiodactyla > Bovidae > Ovis > Ovis canadensis. The sequence continues at coordinate 230,595,559 of NC_091245.1, forward strand.
CAGGAAGCAACAGTTAGAACTGGACATGGAACAACAGACTGGTTCCAAATAGGGAAAGGAGTACATCAAGGCTATATATTGTTACCCTGCTTATTTAACTTATATGCAGAGTACATCATGAGAAATGCTAGACTGGAGGAAGCACAAGCTAGAATCAAGATTGCCGGGAGAAAGATCAATAACCTCAGATATGCAAATGACACCACCCTTATGGCAGAAAGTGAAGAAGAACTAAAGAGTCTCTTGATGAAAGTGAAAGAGGAGAGTGAAAAAGTTTTCTTAAAACTCAACATTCAGAAAACTAAGATCACGGCATCTGGTCCCATCATTTCATGGCAAATAGATGGGGAAACAGTGGAAACAGTGGGTGACTTTATTTTGGGGGGCTCCAAAATCACTGCAAATGGTGATTGCAGCCGTGAAATTAAAAGATGCTTGCTTCTTGGAAGGAAAGTTATGGCCAACCTAGTCAGCGTATTAAAAAGCAGAGACATTACTTTGCCAACAAAGGTCCATCTAGTCAAGGCTATGGTTTTTCCAGTGGTCATGTATGGATGTGAGAGTTGGACTGTGAAGAAAGCTGAGCACCAAAGAATTGATGCTTTTGAACTGTGTTGTTGAAGAAGACTCTTGAGAGTCCCTTGGACTGCAAAGAGATCGTACCAGTCCATCCTAAAGGAGATCAGTCCTGGGTGTTCATTGGAGGGACTGATGTTGAAGCTAAAACTCCAGTACTTTGGCCACCTGATGCGAAGAGCTGACTCATTTGAAAAGATCCTGATGCTGGGAAAGATTGAGGGCAGGAGGAGAAAGGGATGACAGAGGATGAGATGGTTGTATGGTATCACCGACACAATGGACATGAGTCTGAGTGAACTCTGGGAGTTGGTGATGGACAGAGAGGCCTGGCATGCTGCAGTTCATGGGGTTGCAAAGAGTTGGACATGACTGAGCAACTGAACTGAACCAATAGAGCTTCTCCAACTTTGGCTGCAAAGAATGTAATCAACCTGATTTCAGTGTTGACCATCTGATGATGTCCATGTGTAGAGGCTTCTCTTCTGTTGTTGGAAGAGGGTGTTTGCCATGACCAGTGCATTCTCTTAGCAAAACTCTGTTGGCCTTTGACCTACTTCATTCTGTACTCCAAAGCCAAATTTGCCTGTTACTCCAGGTATTTCTTGATTTCCTACTTTTGCATTCCAGTCCCCTATAAGAAAAGGACATGTTGAGCTTCCTTGGTGGCTCAAATGTTAAAGAATCTGCTTAGTTAACCTTTGCTAATTCTTCAGATCTTAGAATAGATATTTCTTCTTTCAGGAAGACTTCCCTGACCACCCAGTTGGAGCTATGTTTCTGTAGCCCTGTACTTGTTAGACCTTGTGATTGCTAACCCACTGGACTGTGAATTCCTTAAAGGCAGGGGTCATATTTGCCTTATTCACTCCTTGATCTCTGACACTGAGCACAATGTCTGGCACATAGTAAAGGCTCTGTAAGTATGGGAACAACGATGGCTTGAAAGCAATTGTGAGATCCTGAAAGCAGCTGCAGAGTTTGGAGCCTTTTCAGACCAGTTTCCCTATGCTGCAGGAGTATGAGTGGTGCTGATACTGATGCATCTGGGACATGGAAACCTCAGCACCGAGGAAACCAAAGTCTGTTCCTCTCTGGCAGCAGGAAGGAGCTGTGAACATGTACTGATGTGGGGGAAGAGAGTGTCTCTGCAAGCACGAATTGAGGCTGGCAGGCTTGAGGCCTCTATCTGGATGCCACAGGTCTGCTCTTCTCAGGGCCAGCTGGAGTGCTTTGCCTGGCAGCCCGCTGCAGGGGGCTTTGATGCCACATTTCACAAGCTGCCTGGATCCAATCAGCAGATCTGTCTCAACACATCTGTTGACGTTCTTCCTCTGAAATATCAGCCCTCACTGAATACTGATGATTTGTCCTTTCAAAGTCAGGTCAAGGGCAAAGGAGGCCAAAGGATTTGAGAGAGAAGGGTGGAGAGGGCTTAGCTGGGAGGGAGGCCAGAGGTACTGTTTGCTTGGTTTCCATTGCCTTGGGGCTTTTCTTTGTGACCAGAGATGCTGGGAAACCAACCACTTCAGCCTGATAAGGGTTGGAAAAATAGAGGACAAACTCCTCTCTGGTGTGTCCTCAGAGTTGCCACTGATAGCATCTCTGCTGTCTTACTCAAGACAGGGCCGGATCTGGCCTGCCAGATGATTGGGGGACCATCCTCATCGATGTGGGGAGAAGGCTTGCAGCCTGGCAGAGGGGCCAGCATCCTACTCTCTGCTCAGTGAGGCAGGTTCAGAGTGTGGATGCTGAAGCTAGACTATCTGGGTGTGAAGACAAGCTCTGCCGTTTCTTCCTGGCTATGTGATCTTAGGGCTTCCCTTGTGGCTTGGTGGTAAAGAATCTGTCAGCCAATGTAGAAGACGCAAGAGACGCGGGTTTAATCCCTGGGTCAGGAAGATTCCCTGGAGTAGGAAATGGGAACCCACTCTAGTATTCCTGCCTGGGAAATCCCATGGTCAGAGGAGCCTGGTGGGCTACAGTCCACGGCGTTGCAAAGAGTCAGACGCGACTGAGCACAAACATGTGATCTTAGGTACATTACTTAAAAGTTCATTTTTGTTTTGTACCTATTCCACGTTTTATCTTCCATCTTCCTAACATACATTTTATCTTGTATTATGTATAAAAATATGGAATGCTTCAAGAATTTTCATGTCATCCTTGCACAGGCGCCATGATAATCTACTCTGTATCTGAACAGAGCAGGACCTGATGGTCCTTGCAGCCCCTCTATGTCCTCTGCCTGCCTTTTGTGGTGGAAAACTTTAGCCAAAGAGTTAGTTTAATCAGAGAAATGAGGACATGTAGAAAAGTGGAAGTGTTAGTCACTCAGTCATGTCTGATTCTTTGCAACCCTGTGGACTGTAGCCCACCAGGCTCCTCTGTCCATGGGATTTCCCAGGCAAGAATACTGGAGTGGGTTGCCATTTCCTTCCCCAGGGGATCTTCTCAATGCAGAGGACATATAAAAACAAAGGAAAGCTGTCAAAGGAGACCAAAAAATAATAATGTACTCATTAAGCATAGTCAAGGACCTTTAGTTCCTTCTCAAAGACTGTTGATAATATTCTGGTCCATATCCTGAGAGCTGTCTTATAGATACTGAAACCCTAGGTGGAAGAAGTTAACTACCTGATAACCAGACTGTACCCATGACATAAACTGCCACAATTCCAAGAACTGGCCTCAAAGAAATGGGAACAAATGGACCTTGGAACTGAAGGTTAACTGTACCTAAAACAATCAAGATGACGCTGTTCAGACCACTGATGACCAGTTTGAAGATGACTGTCAGAGTCTACTGTGCGCCTCTGCATGTAGTCCCCCTATCTCACCCCACTTTCCAGCATCTGAAATAAAGCAAACTTTCCTTTCCACCAACCTGACCTGTTTATTGGCTTTTGAGCAGCGAGCAGCCGGACACCACACACCTTGCGGTAACATATCGTTCCAATTTTAGTATATGTGTTGTCGAAGTGAGCACCTATTTCACGGTTTTAAAGTCTTTAGAATACTGCCTGACACCTAATAAATATGGAAGCAGCATTTTCAGTTGTAAAATTGGAGAACTGGACCCAATGAACTCCAAGAATCCTTTCAATATAAAATTCATAACCACTAACATTGTAAATCAACTATACTCAGTATAAAATAAAAAAACCCAACAACTCATAACCTGCTTGAGTTCAAGTCCTAACTCCACCATATAGGATTTCTCAAGGCCAGGGACTGGCCATACCTGGCTCAACTTTGTCCACTCCAAAAGGCCTGGGCCAGTACCTGACACGTAGTAGGTACTCAGGACATTTTGAATGTGTGCATGAACTGTTTGGTGGGGATCCTATAAAGAGGAGTAAGGACTTGTATGGGGACTTCTCTGGTGGTTCAGTGGTTAGGACTCTGTGCTGCCAGTGCAGGGGAGTGGGTTTGACTCCTGGTTGGGGAACTAAGATCCCACATACCACTCTGTGTGGCCAAAAGATAGAAAGTAAAATAAAGATTAAAAGAAGACTTGTTATGAAGCATAAGTGCTGCTCTAACAGCTGGACTAACTGCCCAGGAAGGGCCCTTCATGAAGGGGATGAGGCCTTCTGTCCTAACAGCTGGATTTGTGGTCTTGAAGAGCTCTGAAGCTGTGAAGAAAAGAGAACCAGAATTCGGGGGACCCAGATAAAAAGAGGAAACTCACCGTTCTCTATGGTGTGGGCCTTGGAACAGGGAAACTGGCTCCAGCTGACCTGGAACCCAGCTGTCCAGCAAAATGGTAAAACTAGTGGCCCTGCTCTACTCTATTGTGTGCCTTGGGGCAGAGCACATGCTATGTCCGACAACCAATGTTAATAAGCTGGTCAATGAATGTTAAAGCATTTCTCACAATATGGAGAGAAGGGATGGCTGCAGGCATGCTCAGTCGCTTCAGTCCACGTCTGACTCTTTGCAACCCTATGAACTGCAGCCCACCAGGCTCCTCTGTCCATGGGATTCTCCAGGCAAGAATGCTAGAGTGGGTTGCTGTGCCCTCCTGCAGGGGATCTTCCTGACCCAGGGACTGAAGCCACATCTCTTGCATCTTCTGCATCGCAGGTGGATTCTTTACCCTCTGAGTCACCTGGGAAGCCCAGAGATGGCTAGTTGTTGTTTAGTTGCTCAGTCGTGTCTGACCCTTAGTAACTCCATGGACTGTAGCATGCCGAGCTTCCCTGTCCTTTCCCAGGGATGGCTAGATGCATCTCTCAATATATTCTCTCTTCCTTTCTAAGGAAGTCAAATTATGTAATTTCTCCACAGAAATGTTTAGTTATGGAAGTGCTTTGAACGTACCTTTCCATTCGCAGAACACCCCTGCAGGGCAGAACCCTTCCTTCTGCCAGTTTTGGAGATTTGATTCACAGTTGATCTCAGATTTGCAGACTGTGAATCTTGTTGTTTTTCTCTCTCCTTTGCCTCCCAGTGTGCACAAATCTCCAAGATTAATATGAGACCTTTCGGATGACTGAATAAGGAAGAAATCTGGAGAACATATATGTAGGGCTCCAACGTTCAAGCTGGCACCACTGCTACTGTTTACTGGAGACAGAGCATGAGGACCCAGCACTGGCTGGCACAGCTGCAAACCCTGGAAGGTGTTCAGGTCACCCATGAGTGAGGTGTTTAAGAGGGTGCTGGCTACTGAGACAAGGTAGATGTTGAGGTCACAATAGGCAAATTCTTCTGTAGGAGGGAAAGCACTAGTTTTTCAGCTTGTTGCAAGATCTTGATATTTAATGCCTTCATAAAGAAAAACATAACTATATCACAAATTTGTTTCATGAATGTATTTCCCAAATGTTTCTCAATATAGTTTCTTTTGTAATGCTGTGAATTTTATTTTATGCATTTAAAAACCTTAAAGTGATCTATACTTTTACTAGGCTATCAAATGATGCAAAATAGGTTAAGAATTCTTGAGCTGGAGGGAGATTATATGTGAAACTAACCAAGTTTAAGCTTCAAGGTCTTTCACTTTACCATGGTTTTCTGGACTCTGTTCTTAAACTTCTATTTGTCACTTTTTATTATTTTTTAAAATGATTCCAACATTTGTACATGTTTCACACTCCATAGTACAAAACTTTTATCCACGAAGCATTTAGCTTGGTAGTGGGCACATAGTAGGCATTCAATAGCAATTTTTGGTAAATAGGTTTTGGGAAATTTATTATTCTTTTGGTATTAAATCCACTGTGGTTTATTATACTTACTGATGTTCAGATTTTGATCTTTTTTTTTTTTTTTGCCAGTAAGAACCTCTTCAATTTGGCTTGTTGTTTAGTCGCTAAGTCATGTCCAACTCTTATGTGATGCCATGTACTATAGACCACTAGACTCCTCTGTCCATGGGATTCTCCAGGCAAGATTACTGGAGTGGGTTGCCATTTCCTTCTCCAGGGGATCTTCCTGACCCAGAGATTAAGCCTGCATCTCCTGCATTGCAGCCAGATTCCTGACCACTCAGCCATCAGGAGGCCCCTCAATTTGGTAACTGGGTCCTTTTATAAAATTGTATCTTATAGAAATATAAAATGCACATAGAAAATGTACCTATCATTCAGAGTATAACTCACTGAATTTTCACAAATTTGGTTCTGGGAAATTTAAATCGTCCTTGAAATGTATCTTGAAATCTTGCAGACCACAGCTTGATCTCTTCCACTCTCTGTGAGGGCTAGGGTGTGGGTGGTTGGGGTACGGACTGACTACAAAAGTGAGCTTGGAGGGCTGAGAGATGAGGAAAAAAATCGTGATGGAGAGAAAGCCCTGGAGGAGAATGTGTACAACTGCTTCTCATTTGGGGCCTCTAGCAGCGCAGACATAGGTGTCTCTAGAGAGTATCCTCTTAAGTTTTGAAGGAAGATTTGAGAACTTGGTTTGAGGATATGAAGCCCAGCATGAGTGGAGAGATCTTTTACATTTCTTCACAAAATCTTCACCAGCCAACTCCATACCCCATGCTGAGCATTGTCCCAGGTGCTTAGGGGCTATAAAGTTGATGCAGGTATAGTCCCTGACCTTGAGGAACTCCCAGTAACTGGGTGCTATAGTCAGGATTTGAACCCAGGCCTTCTGACTCCCTGTTCTGTGTTCTAAATTAACACTATGTTGTCCAGTTAGAAAATGCACAAGTCAGCCTGGAGCAATCAAGAAAGTCGTCTAAGAAGAGGTGTCATTTTTTAGCTGAGTTGAATTCAGTAAGTGAATGAAGAAGGAAGCCTGTTCTAGGGAAACTAAACAATATGTTCAAAGGCTCAAAGGTGTAAGGTGAGAAAGGCATATTCAAGCAACTGCAAATTATGGGGAATGGCAAAAAGTAACAATAATAATGATGAAATGAGGGTAAAATATGCATAGGAAGTAGGAGGAGATGAAGCTGGGAAATAAAGTGGGGCCCAAACCATAAAGACTCCAAGCTACTTTGCAGTGTGTCTCAGTGGCATTGATCAGTGGCTGATGTTTCAGGCAGGATGATGGCTTCATCAGCACTGTGATGCGGGGTACTGGGGGATCTTCCAGGACAATGTTTCCCAAGCCCAGTCATTTACCTACTAATGTAACCATTTTTTCTTCTTTGAACCCACTTTTTCTCTAGCCTTCCTCACCATGGTAAATGGTACCCACAGATTTCTGTGCCTTGGGTCAAACATCTGTTAGTCATCCTTGATTCCTGCTTTCCTGCACCATCTCCATCCAACCCATCAACAGTTCTTTCTGTTCTGCTTCTAAGATGCATCCCAAGTCTATTCATTGTTCCCCACAGCCATCATCTCTGGCCTGGATGACTGTATTTGCTTTGTCATGAGCTTCGTGCCCTCTTGCAGTCTAGACTCTGTGTGGCAGCTAGAGGGATCTTTGGGAAAATCAGATGTCAAAGCCCTCCTTCAGTTCAGTTCAGTTGATCAGTTTAGTTCAGTTCAGTTCAGTCGCTCAGTCGTGTCTGACTCTTTGCAACCCCATAAACTGCAGCATGCCAGGCCTCCCTGTCCATCATCAACTCCTAGAGTTCACCCAAACCCACGTCCATTGAGTCAGTGATGCCATCCAGCCATCTCATCTTCTGTTGTTCCCTTTTTCTCCTGCCCCCAATCCCTCCCAGCATCAGAGTCTTTTCCAATGAGTCAACTCTTCACATGAGGTGGCCAAAGTATTGGAGCTTCAGCTTCAACATCATTCCATTCAAAGAACACCCAGGACTGATCTCCTTCAGAATGGACTGGTTCGATCTCCTTGCAGTCCAAGGGACTCTCAAGAGTCTTCTCCAACACCACAGTTCAAAAGCATCAATTCTTTGGCACTCAGCTTTCTTCACAGTCCAACTCTCACATCCATACATGACTACTGGAAAAACCATAGCCTTGACTAGACGGACCTTTGTTGGCAAAGTAATGTCTCTGCTTTCGAACATGCTATTTAGGTTGGTCATAACTTTCCTTCCAAGGAGTAAGCGTCTTTTAATTTCATGGTTGCAATCACCATTTGCAGTGATTTTGGAGCCCCCAAAAATAAAGTCACCCACTGTTTCCACTGTTTCCCCACCTATTTCCCATGAAGTGAAGGGACCAGATGCCATGATCTTCATTTCTGAATGTTGAGCTTTAAGCCAACTTTTTCGCTCTCCTCTTTCACTTTCATCAAGAGGCTTTTTAGTTCCTCTTTGCTTTCTGCCATAAGGGTGGTGTCATCTGCATATCTGAGGTTATTGATATTTCTTCCGGCAATCTTGATTCCAGCTTGTGCTTCTTCCAGCCTCAGCATTTCTCAGTTGCTCAGTCATGTCCAACTCTTCGCGACCCCATGGACTACAGCATGCCAACCTTCCCTGTCCATCACCAACTCCTGGAGCTTACTCATACTCATGTCCATCAAGTCGGTGATGCCATCCAACCATGTCATCCTCTGTCATCCCCTTCTCCTCTCGCCTGTCTTTCCCAGCATCAGGGTCTTTTCCAATGAGTCAGTTCTTCGCATCAGTGGCCAAAGTATTGGAGTTTCAGCTTCAGCATCAGTCCTTCCAAAGAATATTCAGGACTGATTTCCTTTAAGATGGACTGGTTGGATCTCCTTGCAGTCCAAGGGACTCTCAAGAGTCTTCTCCAACACTACAGTTCAAAAGCATCTATTCATCAGAGCTCAGCTTTCTTTATAGTCCAACTCTCACATCTATACATGAGTACTGGAAACACCTAAGCTTTGACTAGACAGACCTTTGTTGGCAAAGTAATGTCTCTGCTTTTTAATATGCTGTCTAGGTTGGTCATAGCTTTTCTTCCAAGGAGCAAATGTCTTTTAATTTCATGGCTGCAGTCACCATCTGCAGTGATTTTGAAGTGCAAGAAAATAAAGTCTTTCACTGTTTCCATTGTTACCCCATCTATTTTCCATGAAATGATGGGACCGGATGCCATGATCTTCGTTTTCTGAGTGTTGAGCTTTAAGCCAACTTTTCCCCTCTCCTCTTTCACTTTCATCAAGAAGCTCTTTAGTTCTTCTTTGCTTTCTGCCATAAGGGTGGTGTCATCTGCATATCTGAGGTTACTGATAATCCTCCCAATAATCTTGATTCCAGCTTGTGCTTCTTCCAGCCTGGCATTTCACATGATGTACTCTGAATATAAGTTAAATAAGCAGGGTAGCAGTATACAGCCTTGATGTACTCCTTTCCCTATTTGGAACCAGTCTGTTGTTCCATGTCCAGTTCTAACTGTTGTTTCTCGACCTGCATACAGATTTCTCAGAAAGGAGATCAGGTGGTCTGGTATTCCCATCTCTTGAATAATTTTCCACAGTTTGTGATCCACATAGTCAAAGGCTTTGGCGTAGTCAATAAAGCAAAAGTAGATGTTTTTCTGGAACTCTCTTACTTTTTCGATGATCCAATGGATGTTGGCAATTTGGTCTCTGGTTCCTTTGCCTTTTCTAAAACCAACTTGAACATCTAGAAGTTCACAGTTCATGTACTGTTGAAGCCTGGCTTGGAGAATTTTGAGCGTTACTTTTCTAGTCTGTGAGATGAGTGCAATTGTGTGGTAGTTTAAGCATTTTTGGGCACTGCCTTTCTTTGGGATTGAATGAACACTGACCTTTTCCAGTCCTGTGGCCACTGCTGAGTTTTCCAAATATGCTGGCATATTGAGTGCAGCACTTTCACAGCATCATCTTTTAGGATTTGAAATAGCTCAACTGGAATTTTATCACGTCCTCTAGCTTTGTTCATAGTGATGCTTCATAAGGCCCACTTGACTTTGCATTCCAAGATGCCTGGCTCTAGGTGAGTGATCACAGCATTGTGGTTATCTGGGTTGTGAAGATCTTTTTTGTATGGTTCTTCTGTGTATTCTTGCCACCTCTCCTTAATATCTTCTGCTTCTGTTAGGTCCATACCATTTCTGTCCTTTATTGTGTCCATCTTTGCATGAAATGTTCCCTTTGTACCTCTAATTTTCTTGAAGAGATCTCTAGTCTTTCCCATTCTATTTCTTTCCCCTATTTCTTTGCATTGATTGCTGAGGAATGCTTTCTTATCTCTCCTTGCTGTTCCTTGGAACCCTGCATTCAAATAGGCATATCTTTCCTTTTCTCCTTTGCCTTTAGCTTCTCTTCTTTTCTCAACTATTTGTAAGGCCTCCTCAGACAACCATTTTGCCTTTTTGCATTTCTTTATCTTGGGGATGGTCTTGATCACTGCCTCCTGTACAATGTCACGAACTTCCTTCCATAGTTCTTCAGGCACCCTGTCTGTCAAATTTGATCCCTTGAATCTATTTGTCACTTCCACTGCATAATCGTAAGGGGTTTGATTTAGGTTATACCTGAATGGTCTAGTGGTTTTCCCCACTTTCTTCAATTTAAGTATGAATTTGGCAATAAGGAGTTCATGATCTGAGCCAAAGTCAGCTCCTGGTCTTGTTTTTGCTGACTGTACAGAGCTTCTCCACCTTTGGCTGCAAAGAATATAATCATTCTGATTTTGGTATTGACCATCTGGTGATGTCCATGTGTAGAGCCTTCTCTTGTGTTGTTAGAAGAGGATGTTTGCTACAACCAGTGTTTTCTCTTGGCAAAACTGTTAGCCTTTGACCTGCTTCATTCTGTACTCCAAGGCCAAATTTGCCTGTCATTCCAGGTAGCTCTTGACTTCCTACTTTTGCATTCCAGTCCCCTATAATGAAGAGGACATCTTTCTTTGGGTGTTAATTCTGGAAGGTCTTGTAGGTCTTCATAGAACTGTTTAACTTCAGTTTCTTCAGCATTACTGGTAGGGGCATAGACTTGAATTACTGTGATATTGAATGGTTTGCCTTGGAAACGAACAGAAATCATTTTGTCATTTTTGAGACTGCATCCAAGTACTACATTTCAGACTCTTGTTGACTATGAGGGCTACTCCATTTCTTCTAAGGGATTCTTGCCTACAGTAGTAGATATAATGGTCATCAGAGTTAAATTCACCCATTCCTGTCCATTTTAGTTCACTGATTCCTAAAATGCTGATGTTCACTCTTGCCATCTCCTGTTTGACTACTTCCAATTTGCCTTGATTCATGGACCTAACATTCCAGGTTCTTATGCAATATTGATCTTTACAGCATCAGAGTTTATTTCAATCACCAATCATATCCACAGCTGGATATTGTTTTTGCTTTGGTTCCATCTCTTCATCCTTTCTGGAGTTATTTCTCCATTCTTCTCAGGTAGCATATCGGGCACCTACTGACCTGGGGAATTCATCTTTCAGTGTCCCATCTTTTTGCCTTTTCATACTGTTCATGGCAAGAATACTCTCAAGGCAAGAATACTGAAGTGGTTTGCCATTCCCTTCTCCAGTGGACCATGTTTTATCAGAATTCTCCACCATGGCATGACTGTCTTGGGTGGCCCTACGCGGCGTGGCTCATAGTTTCATTGAGCTAGACAAGGCTGCGGTCCATCTGTTGAGTTTGGTTAGTTTACTGTGATTGTGGTTTTCATTCTGTCTGCCCTCTGATGGATAAGGACAGATCCTCTTTACATCCCTTAAAAAACAGCTTCTTGTTGTCCTTGGAACAAGATCCAAGCTCCTCATGGTGGCCATCAGAGTCCCAGCCCATCTCCAGGAATCTCAGACTTAGTTTACTCACCCTGCTGTTTGCAGGCCCTGGCCAGCTGGCCCTCTGACGGTTTCTAGGACTTGCCAGATTCTTCCTGACTAATTATTTTGACTTCTATTTCCTCTTCCTAGAACATCCTTCCTTGAGTGATTCTGGTCACCTACTTCTCGTCCACTTTCCAGCCTAAATATAATTTTTAGAGGGGCCTCCACATACCTCTTAAAGTTATTCATTATCACAGCACATGGTGCCTTTCTGTCATAGTTCATTAGAAATAAAAATAAAAGAGACCTCCCTGGTGGTCCAGTGGTTAAGAATCTGCCTTTTAATGCAAGGGACACAGGTTCCATCCCAGGTCAGGGAACTAAGTATGATCATACATGTCATGGGGCAACTAAGCCCAGGTGCCCCAACTACTGAGCCTCCAACTACTGAACTCATGCTCTGCAACCAGAGAGTCACATACTGCAGGAAAGATCCTGTGTGATGCAATGGAGATCTCATGTGCTGCAACTAAGACCCAACATAGTCAAATAAATTAATTAATGAAAAAACTAGTTAAAAACATATAATCTTTCCCACCTAAATGTGGCTTGTTCTGCTTACTTATTTGAGGTCTGTCCTATCCTGAGAGAATGCCTATCCTTCACCATGGTGCCCCTTGGCCTCCCACAGGGGCTAGAGACTGGAGAACTCAATAAGCATTCGTTGACAAAGTGACCGAATGAATAAACCAGTGTAATTTATTCTTTCAGAGCAAGACTTCTTTCTTGTTTCTCTCTCTCCTTCTAATAAGGGAAGTGATGCCAAGTGGAAAAACAAAAAAACCAGCTTATTCCCCCTAGTCTCCTCCTTTTCCTTGGCCACACTTCACTTACTGGTTATGAAGATAAATTTCTGATGCTATTTTTTTCCCTAAGGCACTCTTCAATGTTCTGACTGCTGAGGCCTAAGGTGACAGCTTATCATCAAGTCTAGGAGGTGTTGCTTGTCAGAAAACACCAAGTCAGAGCAAGAGAGTAGAAATGAAGTCAACCCATTGTTCCATGCAAATCCCAGAGTAGAAGGGATAGGAGAGCCCGTCTTGGGCTCAGCTCCTTTGTTGTATAAATGAGCAAACTGAAGCTTCAAGAAATCAAGGAAACAAAATCTTGTCCTGTTTCTCCTGACTGTCCCCCCATCATCACCCCTGCCTGCCCCTAGTAAGAGCCTGGATCTGCATGAGGTCATCATTCTGTGGTCTGTTCCTCGCAGGGTCTGTTCTGATAGAGATGCAGAGGGCTGTGTTGTCAACAGCCTGCTTGTCCTTCTTGAGCAGTTAAGGATGCCTGACATCTTGGAGAGTCCTCCACAAATTTGGTTCCATTTCCATGAATTTAATGAGACTTTGTTTTCGTTCTCAACCCAAGTCATGCCCTAGAGGTTAATGATGTTTCTAACTCTGTGACTTACAGTGTAGGTGTACAACTTTTCTTCATGAATCTTTAACTTACTTCTTGCAATATCTGAGGCAAGGACACTCCAGGCAACTTGAGAGTCTCACATGACTCGAGTGTCTCATGGACCTGCAGGTATTTTCTGTTGAACTCCCACAACTAATTTGAATTAGTTGTCAAGATTGAAAATTGGGTAATTTTATATAATAATCTGAGACTACAGCCTCTCCTGGAAAAATACAAATACCCAGAAATTCTGGGCCACAGTTGTTCATGGTAATGGTTGACTGGAACTGGGGAGAGATCGCCCCACGTAGACCTGGGGACACTCCCTCTTTTAACGCAGAGTCACCCCCCACTCTCAGTTGCCTTACACACAGCTGGCTTCATTCTCTTACCTGCTCAAACATTAATTGTGTGTGTGTGTGTGTTTTTGAGTGTGCAACCCCTAGAATAGCTTTCCCACAGAATTCTGGATCCTGAGGTCTACTGTCACAGTCATGATGATGTAGACCTTCACACAGCATGTCCCAGCCTCGGTCATCCCAGGGTGAAAACAGCTCCCAGGACCACGGCTGGTGCTCTGCACTGGAGTGTGGCTATTAGGTGCTTTTGCCAGAACAACTGTGAAATCTACAGCAAAAGTTAGTCCAGAGGGATTTGGGGGAAGGATGCAGGAGAAACTCAAGATAAGGTGTTAACTATATTAAATTAGGAAAAGGATAGGTTCAGAGAGACTTCCCCCCAACCCCTGCCATACTCATTTACTGAATATTTTTAAAGGTCTTACTATATTCCCGGTACAAAGAGCTAAAAATATAGGTCATTCCCATCTACTTTCTTCCATTGCTATCTGCTTATGGTCCTCCCACTCTTCTGACATAGCTCTCTCAAAGGGCATTCACAGTCTCTGCCATGGACTGAATTGTTCCCCCAGCCACTCACCCAAATTCACATTTTTAAGACTTAACCTCCAATGTGATGATATTGGAGATGGAGCCTTTGGGAGGTAATTATGTCTAGGTGGGATCATGATTGTGGGCCACCAGATTGGTGAGTTTATAAGAAGAGATGCTAGAGAGCCCCCCCTGCCCACAACCCACATACTACTATGCTGTGTGAGAAGACAGGGAGAAGAGAGCTGTCTGCAAACCAAGAAAGAGCTCTCACTAGAACCTCACCATGCTAGCACCGTGACTTTGGATTTCCAGCCTTCAGAATTGAGAGAAAATAAATTTGTGTTGTTAAACCACTCATCTATGATGTTTTGTTAATTTGGGTATTCTGCAGCCCGAGCTGACTGAGGAAGGGGGAAGTTCCATCCTTGATCTTATCCCTTTTGCTCTGATGCTTTTTTCCTGGGAAATTTCATCTTTTTCTAATGGTTTCAAACTCTTTCCTGAGCTCTAAACCCATATCTCCATTCCTCTGTGTGTGTGTGTGTGTGTGTGTGTGTGTGTGTGTGTGTGTGTGTGAAGTTGAGTCATGTCTGACTCTTTGAGACCCTATGAACTATAGCCTGGAAGGTTCCTCTATCCATGGGATTCCTCAGGCAAGAATACTGGAGTGGGTTGCCACGCCCTCCTCCAGGGGATATTCTTGATCCAGGGAATGAATCCGTGTCTCTTACGTCTCCTGCACTGGCAAGCAGGTTCTTTGCCACTAGCGCCACCTGAGAAGCCCAGCACCAACATCTCCACTCACAGACATGTAAGCCACAATGACTCAAATAAACCACTGCACTTCTGCCCGTGAATTGATCTCCCTCTTATGATTTTGCTTATTCATGTCACCCTTGAATCTATCTTTCAACCTAGAAACTTGAAGTCGTACATGATATATTCATTAGATGGTTGTTTTCTGAGCACTTACTATGTGCCAGGAATTGGTTTAAATGCCAAGAGTACAGTAATGTGCAAACTTCCCCGTCCTCATGGGGCTGCCATTCTGGGGGGCTGCTCCTGCCCCCATGTCATGTTGGTTTCCATGTCCTTGGTGCTTAAAACCTCTTCAGTCAGATCCTCCCCATTCCCCTGTCCCTCACCCCTGCTGCTTTCCTCATCCTCTCATCACCTCTTACCTGGATGCTTCATGGCTTCCTAACTGGCCCCTGATACCAACCTGCTGCCACTAGCCACCAGGTTGACCTAGAAAAGATCAAAACTACTCCATAGCCAAAGACTCTATCTCCCTTTCCGCCAAGGAAAGGAACCCTTTTGTTTGGTTTAAGGCACATTTTCTTTTCTGATCTGGCTTTTTCTGACTTCTCTAGCATTTTTCCTATGAAGTATGCAACATATATGGACTAGTACTTATGGTGTAAATAATCAAGGTGAACTTTTTACCCTTCCCCGAACACGTCAGGTTCTTTCCTGATGTTTCATTATCTTTGCATTCACTCTTCCCTCAACCAGCAGGGTCCTTCCCCTACCTCTTCTTGGCCTAAAGTTTGAAGAGCTGGTTCTTTTTTTAAAAAATTATTTTGGCTGTGCAGCACGCAGCCAGCAGACTTTGTTGCAGCACGCAGACTTCTCTAGCTGAGGGTATGGGCTTAGTTGTGGCATGGAGGATCTTAGTTCCCCAGCCAGGGATTGAACCTGTCCTGCCTGCACTGGAAGCACCAGGGAAGTCCCTTGAAGAGCCACTTCTGATGCTATGTTCTTTCTGAAACTTGCTTAATTTTTCAAGGTTGTTTTCAAGGCTAGTTGCTCCTATGCCTTTCCTCTTCCCTTCCAAACTCCCACAGAACTCTGTTGGTGTACCATTGAAATGCTTATCGAATTCTACTCTTATTATCTGTCTACCTGCTTTGAGGACAGGATCCATGTCTATTTCTAAATCTCAACACCTGCATCTGCCACATCATTACTAAAGATGCAGTCTCCCATCTCAAAGAAACTTTCTCCTGATAGAGAAGCCAGGCCTGGGTGCACACATCTGGGAGTCCATGTCAATGCTGTATACTGTGAGATTTGTTCTTAAGTATCTCAAGTGTTTGCTGATTTGAGAAGAGGAACTTTTTCTCATTACACCTTTTAATTCGTTTCTTCTGGTGGGTTCCATAGGACTGTGCATTAGTTTCCCACGGCTGCTGTAACAAATTTCTAAAAGCTTGACGGCTGAAGACAACAGGAATCTATTCTCATGGTTCTGGAGGCCAGAAGCACACAATTGGTACCGCTGGGTGGAGATGAAGCTGTGCGTGGGGCTGCTCTCCCTCCAGAGGCCTTGTGAAAGGATCAGTTCCTCAAGTCTTCCAGTTTCTGGTGGTTCCTGGTGTTCCTTGATTTGTGGTTGCATCATGCTAATCTTCAGGGTCAGTCTTCACATCCTCCTCTGCTTTGTCTTCATATTGCCTTCTCCTGTGTGTATGTGTAACCTCCCTTCTGTGATATAAGTGATTGTATTCAAGATCTACCTGAATAGTTCAGGATCAAATCCCCACCCCAAGATCCTTAATTTAATCATATATGCAAAAATCCTTCTCCAAGTAAGACATTTATTAAATTCCAGGGATTAGGACCTGATATCACTGGAGGCCATTACTAGGCCTAGGAAAGAATGTTCCAATGTTGGTGTGTTCAGGAACTTTTAGTGTTTGTCTGAAGAGTTGCCTTTTCTTATACAGGCAATTAACAGTTTTGTGTTTTCTTACTGATTCAAAGAATTTTTTTCCCCCTGGCTGTGCCATGTGGCATGTGTATCAGAGCTCCCTGATCAGGGGATTGAACCTGCACCCTCCTCCATTGGAAGGTGAAGTCTTAACCTCTGGACAACAAGGAAAATTCCTCAAAGAATTTTATTCTTCCTTTTCATTTTCTCTCCCACTTTCTGTGTACCACCTTCTTCGCATTCTTCTTCTTTTTCTTCTTTTCTACTTTACTTTGGTCTTATTTTCTTATTTTTAAATAATTCAAATAATTTTCAAATAATTCTTTTCCTTTTGTGTTTGTAACAGCTTTATTGAGACATAATTCACATACAGTTTACCATTTCAGTTGTAAAAGTCAACTGAAACTATCACCCTTGGTGGCTCAGTGGTAAAAAATCTGCCTGCCAGTGCAGGAGACACAGGAGACAGAGATCAATCCCTGGGTTGAGAAGATCCTCTGGAGAAGGAAATGTCAACCCACTCTAGTATTCTTGCCTGGAGAATCTCATGGACAGAGGAGCCTGGTGGCCACAGTCCATGGGGCCACAAAAAGTCAGATGTGACTGAGCATGCATGCATGCAGCTACCATCACAATCCATTTCAGAATATTCCTCATCACTCCAGAAAAAATGCTACTTATCCTTGAGCCATCCGTCCTCAGTCCATACCTCCCCACAAGCCAAGTCAATGGTGCAACCTTACTTCAGCTTTTCTTCTTTGTTTCAACCTTCTCT
The DNA here is from genome assembly GCF_042477335.2 of Ovis canadensis. NCBI lineage: Eukaryota > Metazoa > Chordata > Mammalia > Artiodactyla > Bovidae > Ovis > Ovis canadensis. The sequence continues at coordinate 230,613,084 of NC_091245.1, forward strand.
CTCTCATTTCTGCTTCCTGAGATCTTGTTCCAAATAAACTACTTACATGCAAGCCTGTGTCTCAGGCTCTGTCTCAGGGAAACCCAGAAGACAGTTTTGTCTGACAAAATAAGTTGGTAGCCATTTAAAAAAAAAAATTCTATAGTAGTTATTTTTTCTTTTTTATTTAAATTTTTAATTTTTGGCTGTAGCATGTGGGATATTAGTTTCCCAACCAAAGATATAGTCGGGGTCCCCTGCGTTGGAAGTGCAGAGTCTTAACCACTAGACTGCCCCAGAAGTCCCTCTTACTTTTCTTGGTCACTGTAGTCAGGACTTTATTTATTGTCTCTTTGAAGGATTGGCTTTTAGTTTTAATGATCATCATTAACTTCTACTGTTGTATTTATTATTTTTTCCTGCTTTCTTTGAGTTTGCTGTGCTGTGCTGTACTTAGTCACTCAGCCATGTCTGACTTTTTGTCGCCTTATGGACTGTAGCCCACCAGTCTCCTCTGTCCATGAGATTCTCCAGGCAAGAATACTGGAGTGGGTTGACATTTCCTTCTCTAGGAGATTTCCCCGGCCGAGGAACCAGGGTCTCCTGCACTGTAGGTGGATTCTTTATCAGTTGAGCTACCAGGAAAGCCTCTTTCTTGAGTCAAAGGCTTCCTGAGTTAACTCATTTATTTTCTTAAAATGTTTTAATATATGAGATATTCCAAACACCCAGAAAGCCAAAAAACACTCCCCATTAATATATATGTAATAAACATCAATGTAACTAAAATCTGGGAACAATTCTGCACTTAATTCCAGTGTGTGGGGATCTGGGAGGAGGGTTTCCCACACCAGAACAAAACTCTCCAACACCAACTGAATGTTCAGCAATTCAACACAATTCTTATACTCTCCACTTGGAAAGAGCATCAGATTCCACAGGTTAAGGAATTCAGTCTCATAAGAATGCCCTCTCCACCCCCATTGCTTCAGATGCTGCTTGTGACTATAGATGGGAGTTTCAACACCTTCCTTAGGTTTGATTAATTTCCTAGAGCAGCACAGAACTCAGACATTTCACTTACTAGATCACCAACTTAATATCAAAGGCTATAACTCAGGAAAACCCAGATGGAGGAGATGCATGGGGGCAAGGTATGGGAAAGGGCTCAAAGCATCCTTGCCTTCTCCTGGCACACCACTGTCCCCCAATCTCCACGTGCTCACTGATGTGGAAGCTCTCTGAACCCTGTCTTTTGAGTTTTTGATTGGTGGTTTTGTCGCTTAGTCGTGTCAGACTCTTGCGACCCCCAGGCTCCTCTGTCCATGGGATTCTCCAGGCAAGAATACTGGAGTGGGTTGCCATTTCTTTCTACAGAGGATCTTCCTGACCCAGGAATTGAACCAGGGTCTCCTGCATTGCAGGCAGATGATTTACCAACTAAGCTGTGAGGGAAGCCCAAAGGCTGGCTTGTCAGGAGTGGGATTCGAACCCATGCCTCCAGAGGAGACTGCTATTGTAATATAGTGCCTTAGACAGCTTGGCCATCCATCCTTGAGTCTTTACAGGGGTTTCATTAAGTAGTTATGATTGATTAAATCATGGGCCATTGATAATTGATTCAAGTTTTAGGCACCACCCCTTCCAGGAGGTCAAGGGGTGAGATTAAAAGTTCCAACCACTTAATCCTTTTGTTGTTATTCTCTGGTGAGAAATCTCCCATCCTCAGGTGACCCAGGGACTTTCCAAAAGTCACCTTATTAATATAATAAAAGACATCTTGATAGCTGTCAACACTTGTGAAACTCGAAGGGTTTTAGGAGCTCTGTGCCAGAAACTAGAAGGAAGATCAAATATATATTTCTTTCTATAAATCACAGTATCATACCTAGATTTTAAAAATCAGATTTTTTCAATCTTATTGACTAAAGACTTCTTGTTTATTAATAAAAGCATTTACGACTACGCATTTCCATACAAATATGACATTCATTGCACCTTGATTTTTGTTGTTTGGATTATCTTTTGCTTACCAATATTTTGAATTTTTCTTGCAATTTCTTCTCGTATTCATACATTATTAGAATGATGTCTTTAAAATCCCAAGTGTATTTTCTCCCTGTCTTTTCATATTGATCTCTAATTTTATTGCTCTGTGGACAGAGGATATTAAATGTATTTTTTTTATATTAGTTGATATTTCTTTTATCGATTTGGAAAAGATGCTTATGACATATTGTTGAGAGAAAGCATCATGTTAAAACTGATTGTACTGGGCAGAAACAGTGTGTACATGCTTTCAGGAAGAAAGGGAATTTAAGCCCAAATATTTATCTGCCAAATAGTTATAGCCAAAGTGAAAGGAGACTATGAAAGGTGTTTTTTTTTTTTTAAATGATTCATTTCACTTCTTGAACCTTCAATAATTTCTGCAGTGAACATATATTCTCTTAAAAAATTAAAAATCAGTTTAGAGTTTTTAAAAAGTATCTTTCCTTGTGAAAATAAACTCTGCCATTCAAAAAACTTAAAAACAGAGAAATGTGTACTATAGAAAGTTTCTTAATTTCTAGGCATACAGAGCATGTGTTTACTAATGTTGAAAATGGTGTTATATGTAAATATATGTATTACTTATGTATATACAGATATTCCTACAACTTGCTTTCATCCCTTAAAATTACATTGTGGAAACTTTGCTTCGATATAGCAGGCTGACCACATGGTTTACACACTTATCCTCCTTAAATCTCATTGAAATGACAGCACAAAGGTATCCCTAAAGAGACCAAATCATGAAAATAATTTTTGAAAAGAGTAATGAAAAATAAAACAAAGAGTCTCAGGAAATGGTGATACCCAGGAAGGTAGGGAGAGGTGGCAGGGGAAACAAATATATTATATTTGGGGGAGCAGATAACCTCCACTTCCTTCTTGGCTGCAGTCAAGAGTTTATTCTTTAGAAAAATGGATCGGGGATGCTCTTAACTTGGGGATACCAGACATAAACATGTCTCCAGGATTTAAAAAGTGAAACAAAGAAACACTGTAGAACAATACACATGTACTAATCCCTTGTATGAATTTCCTTAGTGGTTCAGTGGTAAAGAATCCACCTGTCAAAGCAAGAGATGGGGTTTTGACCCTCGGGTCAGAAAGATCCCCTGGAGAAAGAAATGGCAACCCACTTCAGTATTCTTGCCTGAGGAATCCCATGGACATAGGAGCCTGGTGGGCCTCAGTCCATGGGTTTGCAAAAGAGTCAGACATGACTTAGGGACTAAAAAACAACATTAGGCCCAGTAAAGCTTACGGAACATTGATGGGAGTTTTTCCAGCTGGCTTTGAACCTTAGAGAAAGAAAGGTCTTGAAGCATTCTTGCCATAGGCTGCACCAGTTCACACTGCCACCAAACGGCTACTGAAAGTGGAAGTGTTAGTCACTCACTTGTGTTCAACTCTTTGCGCCCACCTGAACTATATACCCTGCCAGGCTCCTCTGTCCATGGAATCCTCCAAGCAAGATTACTGGAGTGGGTTGCCATTCCCTTCTCCAGGGGATCTTCCTGACTCAGGGACTGAACTCTGGTCTCCTGCATTGTAGGCAGATTCTTTACTGTCTAAGTTACCAGGGAAGTCCTAGTCTTAGCTATTATCAATTATTCATTTTTCTCTTTGCCAGTGTGGTGGGAATAAATGTATCTAGCTCAAGTAATGTCTATTATTAGTGAGGTTGAGGGTCTTTCCATATTATACAGTCATTTGTATTTCTTTTATAAATTGCTTATTCTCTTCTGTCATTTATAAATTGAAATGTTAGTCTGTTTCTAATGATAAGTAAAATGTTTTAAGATGTGATTATGTCTTTTTATGTGTCATAAATATATTTGGATACAGTTTTAAACAGCTCTTCTTTGTGTGTGTGTTCACAGCTACGATTTATTATGATAAAAGGATGCAAAGCAAAATCGGCAAAGAGAAGAGGTACATGGGACAGAGACCAGAGGAAACCAGGTGTTGGCTTTCAAGACTTAATTCCATTGGAGTCACTGAACCCATTAAAATTTCTCCAGCCACAAATTGAGACAACAGGTATGAATGTTGTCTACCAGGGGAGCTCATTAAGACTCAGTGATCAGGGTTTTTACTGGGAGTTGGTCATGTAGGCACATGCTGCCAGAATTCCAGACTCTTAGAAAGAGGACAAGTATTCAGGGTAAGCCTCACTGTTGGCACGATGAAGCACTCTTGTTGAAAGAATAATTTTCTAGTTATTTTAGTGCTGTTAGTGATGCTGAGTGTGTTTTGGGATAGTCACTAATCTACCAAGTCTACAAATTTACACCAGAATGAAAGAATGTAGCAAGCTCTTTCTGAGTACTTATTCTCCTAGAAATGTGTCCCCACACTGGCTTAGTATGGATTGGTAAAATATGAAAATTCTCCTACTCAGGCTCTTAAATCTTTGAAAGCAGAGACTATATTCTTCTTAACATTTTTAGTAAAAAAATCAAAGCATTTGAATCATAATTTTTCCTTTTTTTAATTTTGTCATCGAAAATACAAGTTGCATTGAACACACTGACATATATAATTTTCTTTATTGATTAAGAGTCCTGTGAGCTTTTGGTCTTAAGAATTAAGTGCATTCAGTGGTAGGTTTTTGTGGCCTCTTTGAGTTCTCTGGCACCAGCAGTTAGGAAATGCTGAATTATCTGGTCAGCGAATAATAGGATAAGAATTAGAACAGATAATGAACAGCTAACCTCTATAGTGAAAGTGAAAGTCGCTCAGTCGTGTCCAACTCTTTGCAACCCCATGTACTATACAGCCCACAGGATTCTTCAGGCCAGAATACTGGAGTGGGTAGGTGTTCCCTTCTCCAGGGGATCTTCCCAATCCAGGGATTGAACCCAGGTCTCCCGCATTGGGGGCGAATTCTTCACCAGCTGAGCCACCAGGAAACCCACCAGGGAAGCCCCCAGAGAAGCCCTGAGCCTCTATAAGCAGCAACAATGTGGCACTGTCCAAGGTGTGCTACATGCATTATGCCCTTTATTTCTGAAAACAACCCCATGGGACAGGTACTACAACGACCCCTATTTTCCAGATGAAGGAGTAGGTGCTGGGAGGGCAGTCAGATTGTCCAGGCTCATGCGGTTACCTGGGCAAGAGCAAGTCTTTGAAAGCAGGCAGGCTGTGCTCATCGGCCACACTTGAATCCATTACACACACACACTGCCTTCTGAGCGCTTTGTTTTATTTTATTTTGATTTGATTATCTTCACCTTTGTTTTCTCATTTAAACCCATGTGGTGTAGATCTTAGTTTACATGGCATGAAAGTGGAAAATCAATGTAAAGACTCTTAGTGTGTTTAACACTGAACTCTCCAAATAGCATTGGCCGTATGTTTCTAAGACATTAAGAATCACTGAAAATATTCTGTGGTATTTCATGTAGCCCTAAGCAAGAACTGAAGTCAGATTTTGGAATAATTATAATTTTGACCCATACCCAGAATATGAAATATATATATATACACACATATTAATATATATGTATACATATACATAGGGCTTCCCTGCATAGAACAAAATATGTCAGTCCCCAAATCAAGGAAGAACCAAAGAGCCTCTTGATGAAAGTGAAAGAGGAGAGTGAAAAAGTTGGCTTAAAACTCAACATTCAGAAAACAAAGATCATGGCATCTCATCCCATCAGTTCAGTTCAGTCGCTCACTCGTGTCCGACTCTGTGACCCCATGAATCACAGCATGCCAGGCCTCCCTGTCCATCACCAACTCCCAGAGTTTACTCAGACTCACGTCCATTGAGTCAGTGATGCCATCCAGCCATCTCATTCTCTGTCATCCCCTTGTGCTCCTGTCCCCAATCCCTCCCAGCATCAGAGTCTTTTCCAATGAGTCAACTCTTTGCATGAGGTGGCCGAAGTACTGGAGTTTCAGCTTTAGCGTCATTCCTTCTAAAGAAATCCCAGGGCTGATCTCCTTCAGAATGGATTGGTTGGATCTCCTTGCAGTCCAAGGGACTCTCAAGAGTCTTCTCCAACACCACAGTTCAAAAGCATCAATTCTTTGGTGCTCAGCCTTCTTTACAGTCCAACTCTCACATCCATACATGACTACTGGAAAAACCATAGCCTTGACTAGACGGACCTTAGTCGGCAAAGTAATGTCTCTGCTTTTGAATATGCTGTCTAGGTTGATCATAACTTTTCTTCCAAGGAGTAAGCATCTTTTAATTTCATGGCTGCAGTCACCATCTGCAGTGATTTTGGAGCCCCCCAAAATAAAGTCTGACACTGTTTCCACTGTTTCCTCATCTATTCCCCATCTGGTCCCATCACTTCATGGCAAACAGGTGGAAAAACAATGGAAACAGTGAGAGACTTTATTTTCTTGAGCTCCAAAATCACTGCAGATGGTGACTGCAGCCATGAAATTAAAAGATGCTTGCTCCTTGGAAGAAAAGCTATGACCAACCTAGACAGCATATTAAAAAGCAGAGACATTACTTTGCCAACAAAAGTCTGTCTAGTCAAAGCTTTGGTTTTTCCAGTAGTCATGTATGGATGTGAGAGTTGAACTATAAAGAAAGCTGAACGCCAAAGAATTGATGCTTTTGAACTGTGGTGTTGGAGAAGACTCTTGAGAGTCCCTTGAACAGCAAGGAGATCCAACCAGTCCATCCTAAAATAAATCAGTCCTGAATATTCATTGGAAGGACTGATGCTGAAACTGAAACTTCAATACTTTGGCTACCTGATGATAAGAACTGGCTCATTGGAAAAGACCCGGATGCTGGGAAAGATTGAGGGTGGGAGGAGAAGGGGATGACAGAGGACGAGATGGTTGGATGGCATCACTGACTCAATGGACATGAGTTTGAGTAAGTTCCAGGAGTTGGTGATGAACAGGGAGGCCTGGCATGCAACAGTCCATGGGGTTGCAAAGAGTCGGACATGACTGAGTGACTGAACTGAACTGAAGCAGTAACTTCTTTCAGTCCTACAGTCTTCTCTCAGAATTCTAGCTGTGCACAGTCCTGTATGGGGTTGTCTTTTGTCCTAAGGTCTTCATCTTTGGACTTTCCAGATTGGGGAAGGGTTCAGTTCTCAGCTTTCAAGTGACAAAAGGAGGTTTTACTACTCTATCTGTAGTTAAGACTTTTTTTTTTTTTCACTTCTGTTTTCTTTTCCTAACTGGCTCATTTAGCACATGAAGTTGCTTCTGAAGAATCAAGACAATCTGTATGCTGAGTGATGTTCAGTCACCTCCTGAGTAGCAGGTCTGGCTGGCACAGTGATGTTGAGTCCAGGCTCCCTTCCAAAGGCATTGTTATTTATAGGAGAGTGTCCACTGAAGCCAAGGATCAATGCTGCTGGAACACTAAGAAGCCAAATAGAAGTAAACTGCTCATCTTAAAACCCAAGCTCCAGACTTCCAGTAGGGAACAGTAAGCAAGTCAGCAATCATCTCCCTAGAAAATAATGATAAAATGAGAACAGCACCCATTTCAGGGCTCTGGAAATTGACTAAAGGCAAACAACAAGCTGGAAAGTGTTTTGTTTTGTTTCTTCTTCATAAAGAACTTCTATATCTTATTAAGAATAATGGAGTTCTTTGGCATTCTTGCCTGGGACTGCTCCCAGCCAGTCCTGTGCCAGCTCAGTGAGAAGGTTCTAGCAGGACTGGACATACTGAAATAGCCTGCAGCTTCAGTCCTGGTGCTCATTAGCTCAGTCATGTTCAACTCTGTGAGAACCCATGGACTCTAGCCCACCTGGTCCCTCTGTCCATGGGATTTTGCTGGCAAGAATACTGGAGCAGGTTGCCATGCCTTCCTCCAGGGGATCTTCCTGATCCAGGGATGGAATCTGCATCTCCTGCATTGGGAGGCGGATTCTTTACCACTGAGCCACCTGGGAAGCCATTAATGCTGGAGGGCATGCAACTGAGTTTCGGTAGAAAACCCAGCCCTGGTTGTGTTAAAGGAATGATCCTGGTGGCAAGTGAACAAGGAAAGCCAGCACTTTGTTGACCTGAAGCTGCAGTCCAGGAAAAAGCAATATTATGGGTGACAATCCAGGCATTGAATAGGGAGATCCTAGAAATGAGACACTACAGAGCAGCTTGAACAATTACCCCAGATCCCCCAGCTGTCTTCTGAGCATGTGCAGGGCAGGGTGGTGGGGGATCAGAGGTGATACAAGCTATTCACCCATCCCCAGCTAACTGATGTCATGAACTTGCAGAGATGTGGATGGGCATGAGAAAATCTTACTGGGTTGATAGAAATGTTCTAAAACTGGATTGTGGTGCTGTTTGCTCAACTCTATAAATTTATCCCAAATCACTCATTTTATACTCAAAACAGATTTTAAGGTATGTGAATTACATATACATCAATAAATCTGTTAAAAACATTCAAGTTCTAATAAATACCTCTAAAAAATGTTTTATTTTCTTTTGGTATATTATAACACTTCAAAATTAACTTCTGTCAGACAATAATCAACTATTTTTGGCAATAGGTATTGGTCATCTACAATGAATTCTTCAGCACTCTGTTCTGCTAAAGAGCTGAGAAGACTTTAAATACCTAAGATCATCAATACACAAGGCTCACTTGAAAACCATATATTAAAAAAGATGTAAGCTCATAATGTGTCAACATTTATTAAGCTTGAAGTTTGCTACAGAGGCTAATAGTCATGCTATTTAAATTGGACTACCCTCAAGGAACATACACTGTAACAATTGTAACTTAACATATAATACTATGTTAAAGGTAAATGTTATATTAGTATTACTGGGGTGGGGCTGGGGAAAAAAGATGCAACCAATAATACTTGATAAATTATAAAAGACCTATTGCACTCACTACTGAATTTAATCCTTATAACAAAGGATTTGACAAAGGGCCAGAAAACTTGTTCAAGATTATATACCTCATGCCCAAGCTGAGATTTGAATCCATGTGGTTGATTCTCAAACAAATGTTGGCAGGTATCTGGGTAATTGGTACTCATACACCATTAAGAAGGGCATGAACTGGTAAATTTTCCAAGGAAGATAACTTGGTCATACCTATCAAATGACAACTGCATGTGGTTTTTGTCTGGAATTTCATTTCTAGGATGTTTGTATTATAGTAGAAAAGGGCATCCATAAGAAATTAGTTAAATTAGACCCAATTTATAAAATGGAATCCTATTTAGTCATTAAGAAAGAGATGTATCTGAATACAGAATATGAGGAGCATTATCTGCAAGATACATTATTAAGCTAAAAAAAAATAGCTGTTCCCCACACTTTTTGTATGCGTGTATTGTTTAAAAGGGACTGTCTGCCTAAAGAGATGGGGGAATTTTGAATACTGTCATGAAGCCAATTACACAATTTTAAACTGAGGTCTGTGGTTAATTTTTAACTGGTGCCTGTGGTTTCCATATTTGCAAGCAGCAAAGTAGTGAGTTGTCGACTAGGATATGGGACTGCCTTGTAATAGTGACGGGTTTTATGGTATTAGTGTTGTTGAATTCAAGTTAGTGTGCCCAACACATAGTGAAATGTCAGCGTTTGGAGCAGAGAAAAAAGTCTGTTGAAGAACTGAGCAAGGAAGAATAGGTGGTTCGTGCTCAAAAGATCCAAACTCCGGCCTGGGTTTTAGGGAAGAAGTTTTTATGGGCAAAATGTGGGGGGAGGGCTGCAGAATGTATAACCCTCCTCTGATTGGTTAGTGGTGAGGTACACTAACAAGGTGGTGTTCCAGGAATCTCAGTCATCAGCCTGCTGGTTCCTACTTGTCTGGGAGTCCATGTGCTTGTGTTCAGCCTGAAGTTACCATCCTTCACCAGGGTGGGGCCTTAGTTCCTGAAGAAGACCTCAGAAATATGTATCAGATTGCTCTCCCCTCATCCTCCACCCTAGCCCACGAGCAGCTGGGACCTTGGCCCATCACTGCACTGGTGTTGCTTTCTGCATCCCCTCGCTTCCCTAATGAGTAACTGAATCTGCCCTTTGGAAATCAGGGAAGGTCTAAGAGGCCGAAGCCTTTATCCTAAAAACAGGAAAAGGGACATGGAAAGGTCTTTGTGCTCAGGGTTTTATTAGTTAGAAGGAATTCTTCCTAACTTTTCTTCTTAAATTCTGGAAGCACTTTTTTCTGATTTGGCCCACCTACATCTTCACAGTTAGAAAGAAACTTAGAAATATAGTAGCTCAGTATTTAATAACAGCAGGATTTCAGTCTCCTAATGAGTCTTATCATCAATTTTGTGGGTCACAATTAATATTATTTCAATCATTAAAAATATAAAAATTAAGTGATATGTAAAAAACAAAGTATCAGACTACATCGTATATAAAAGGCTGCATTTCATACTTGGAAACTTTGCATTTTACAATATGTTTTGTGTGTACATATGTGTATTTGTGTGTAGCATGTGAGTTCATGTGTGTGTGTGTGTGTGTGTGGCTTGCATATGCATATGTTTTCTGTGTGTACATTTTTGTGTGTGCTATGTGCTTATGCATATATGTGTCTATGTGATGGTTTAAGTGTATTATTTACTGTTGTTGCTGCTGCTAAGTCGCTTCAGCGGTTGCTGCTAAGTCACTTCAGTTGTGTCCGACTCTGTGCAACCCCATAGATGGCAGCCCATCAGGCTCCCCCATCCCTTGGATTCTCCAGGCAAGAACACTGGAGTGGGTTGCCATTTCCTTCTCCAATGCATGAAGGTGAAAATTGAAAGTGAAGTCGCTCAGTCGTGTCCAGCTCTTAGCGACCCCATGAACTGCAGCCTACCAGGCTCCTCCATCCATGAGATTTACCAGACAAGAGTACTGGAGTGTTGTTCCTGGGCTAAAAGCTTTAAATCTATTGTCCTGGTGCAAAATACCTTATTTTGTGGGTAAAGAAAAGGAAGCTCATACAGGCTGTGTGACTTGCCCAAGATGAGTAACAGGGCTAGGATTCCTGCTCCTGTGTCTAGACTTACAGGTTTCCTCCTTGCTACATCTTATTTCATAGATGCCTCTGTGGCCAGAGCCACTGAAGGACTTTGCAGAGGGGAAAGGTAATTGCATTTGCTTTTCTGAAAGAGCATAAGGAATGATGTGCTGGATGGATTGGAGGGACCATTGTGGAGGCTAGAACTCTCGGGAAGGTTTTATATCAGCCCTGACGAGAACTTGGGACTCATTCCACTAAGGCATTTGCTCTAGGCCTGCAGAGGAGGAAAAAGGTGTGAAATGGATTTAGAAGGCAGCCATGACAGGGCTGGGCTTCCCTGGTGGCTCAGGTGGTGAAGAAGAAACTGCCTGCAATGTGGGAGACTTAGGCTCAATCCCTAGGTCAGGAAGACCCTCTGGAGAAGGGACTGACTGGCTACCCACTCCAGTATTATTGCCTGGAGAATTCTATGGACAGAGGAGCCTGGTAGGCTACAGTCTATGGGATCAGCAAAGAGTCAGACACAACTGTGAGACAGATCACTAACATGACAGAATCTGGTGATGAATTTGAATTTGAAGTGGTTTAAGAGAAAGAGTCAAGAAGTTCCAAGTTTAAGGCTGGAGTACCTGGATAAATGGCAGGGTTGTCTGCTAAACAAGAGAAAATAGGAGCGGGAGCAGTTTCAGGGGCAAAGATAATGAGGATGGGCTTGAGATATCTTGGGAAGCTTTGAATACAGACTTCCAGAGGGGTGAGAAATCCAACTTGGGACATGGGAGCGAGCTCAAGAACGGAGTGCCTTACCTGGGTGTCATGTGAAATGATAACTGTGAAATGATCTCTTTTTTGGGATTTGCCGGTCCCTACCCCTGAGTGTGGTTTCCAGGGTTTCTTATTGGAAAGCCATGAGCAGAAACTTCTCACGGCACATCACCTCAATCAAACGCCACAGAAATGCAAAATGAAACCACTGGGGACACACCCAGAAACCAAACCATCAAACTCCTCTCAGAAGCTCTTCCTTTATTTACTTCTTTGGTTTCCATTTGTACCAGAATAATAAAACAACTCTTTTTTTTTCTTTTACTTGGAACCTCTTTATTCAGCCACCGGGGACTTCCCTTTTGTGGGGGCAGCACCCATCCCAAGGACTTACCCCAGAGACCTCAAAACAGAAGCAATTGCATTTCCACTCCAGCTGCTCTTTCTCTGTCTAAGGAATCTTCCTCACCAACAATCCTGCTAACCATTTATGGGAAATTTGGCCTTGGGGCTCCATTTACAGATATTAAATTCACAGTGAAACTGTAGAAGACTCTCATTCATTAGAAATTCCATTCATGCTCTCCAAGCTAAAAAACAGAAACCACATTTTGGGTTGTAGAAGTAGCCACTTTAAATGACCCAATTAACCAATTGTTTCTGTTATGAGATATATATTTTTTTGTGAATTCCAAGGGAATTCATGAAATAGCAGGAGAAATATTTTCTTATTTCACTTTTTATATAGATGCTAAGGCTTTGTTGGGAACTTACAGGGGTACAGGGCAGGGACATTTCTCAGTGGCAACTATCAAACTGGGGCAATTTTAAAGAAAAGTAGATGCAGGTTTTACCTGAATTGAAGGTATCCAGAGATTTTCCACTGGCCACAAATATAACATCTGTCACTGACTGGATTCATGAACTTGACAAACTGCTTCACCTTCCCAGGCTTAAATTTTCTTCTTTAAGAAAAGGCAAAATGTTCTTTCCACACTAGCCAGAGAGGGGTCCATATGGCGGCATGTTCTGGGCTCCTGCTTGTAACTTAAAGGGAGAATTTCACAATATCTGGAGTCCTTGATGTCCTGCAAATGAAGGAGGGGGATGTCCTCAAATCCTTCACAGAGGAACCCACTAAGGAGCACTAACCCTGACTTCCAAATGGAACAGCATGTCTACAAAAGGAAAAGTAATGGCCCATTACCTGGCGTGCTGCAGTCCATGGGGTTGCAAAGAGTTGACATGACTGAGTGATTGAACTGAACTGAACTAAACTGAACTACCTAATTAATCTGAAGTGGACCTGGGAAAAACTCATGCCATTGTTGATGCTGAAAACCCAGCTGATGCCAGTGTCTTCTGCTCCAGGAATGCTGGCCATTCAGCCAAGCTGTGCTAAAGTTTGCTGCTGCCATGGGCACGACTCCCACTGTGGGGCACTTCATCCGCTCCTGTAAGCATCACTGACTTGCAGAGTAGAAAGCTTCTGCCCTACCTTCTGTGGCTACAGATCCTAGGGGTGACCACCAGTCTCACAGAGGAGTCTTATGGTAACCCACTTACTGTTGCTCCAAGTCACCCAGACTCCCCAGTGCTGTGTGGGCACTGCCGCCTCTGCAGCAAGAGGGGAGCTCCCGGGGTCTGATGTGGCCATGCTGGCCCAGGGGTTCTGTGCCTGCGCGGCTCCATCTCAGGTGCCCACTCATGGGAGGTCAAGCGCTGTCTCTGCTTCTACAGGGATCATGAAGAGACTAAAAACGAAAAGTAGGCAGCTGTGAAAAGGCTGAGACTCAGGAGGAATTTCAGGGTGAATGAATCGCTCCAGGTCCTGAGTTTATTTCTACTCAACCCCAAGTTGCAGACGGGTCTGCAGGGACAGGGTCTGCAGGCAGAGGTGGCCTCGGTGCCTTCCCGCAGCTCCTCCTGGAGGACCACGGCACTCTGCCCGCCTCTGAAGGCTGGTCTACAGCTGCCGCGGCTCAGGCCACTGACCTGGGAGGAACAGCCACAGTGGTCTTACATGGCTCCTTCACATACTCTTAAACAGAAAATGAAAATAAGGCTGATGGAAAATAAACAGTTTATTTAAAAATAGAAGAGAAGGAATCAGCTGGTTACTGAATTTTCTTCTAGATCTAAAAAGGCTTTGATTTTATGAATGGTTCTACAGTAATTCCCCTTTAAAGGACAATAGTGTCAGACATTTTGGAAACATAAGTACAATTTCTTTGACTTGCAATTACACTCAGCTAATTAGTCAAATTTGCATGGAGAGCCTGTTATGTGCCCGGTACTCTGCCTGGTGCAGGGGAAACTTAGGATGAAGGTCCCAGTACCCTCTGCCCTTGCAGGTTACAGGGGAGGCAAGACAGCAGTATTTGAGGATCAGCGATAGCCTGAGCTTACCATTTCTGACTGCCATGTCCATGCCATGTCATGCTCAGTGTGAAACAGATTCAAATTCTGATAATTTATTGTCTGTCTCCTCCACTAGTGTGGAAGGCAGGAATTTTGTCTTTTTTGGATGCTGTTGGCCCAAGAATTGGAAGAATGTCCACATATTGTTGATGATTGACATACAAGGTATAAGGATGGGGCACAAATTTGAAGGATATATTTAAAAGTGGTAGAAGAATGAGCTAATACAGTGGTCTTCAAGGACTTCACCGGTGGTTCAGCAGTAAAGAATCTCCCTGCAATGCAGGAGCCGAAGGAGACGTGGGTTCTGTCCCTGGATAAGGAAGATCCCCTGGAGGAGGAGGTGGCAACCCACTCCAGCATTCTTGTCTGGAGAGTCCCATGGACAGAGGAGCCTGGTGAGCCACAGTCCATAAGGTCGCACAGTTGGACACAACTGAAGTGACTCAGCATGCACTGTGGTCTTCAAACTGCAGTATGCTTATGCCAAAAGGCTTTACAAAGACTTTCCAAGAGATGGCTGGGCACGGATAGCTTTAGGGAACCAATTTCTAGATCCTCAACTTCCCTATGAGTCATTTCTCAAATTTGATCTGCCTGAGGGGCACCGAGAAAGTTGTCCTGCTGGTTTCTTTTCCATCTTCCTTTTTCCAATCTTTCTCCTCTTACTTAACAAATGAATGGCATTTCTCACCAGTCTCACTGAGACACATTCCCCCATGTGGTAAAAAATCACCTGTGAAGAAACCTGGGTGGTATAGGAACAAGTATGAAACAGTATATAGGTCTAATCACTGGCTAGCAAATTGTTGCAAGCCAAGGGGTTTCCAGCACTTTGCTGTCAACGATATTCAAGAACTAATGGAGTTGTCATCTGAAAGATCTCTAAAAGTAATTTTTGATGATAGACCACGGCAAGTTTTTGGCATATAATTCAAAGGGAGCTCAAAGAATTGATTGACAGAGACATACAAGACTCCTTCCACTCCTACTCACTTATTTATGAATAGGCGTTTTTCAAGATATACATCCTTAAATACAAATAATGGGAATAGAAATGATGGAGAACTCTGTCTCATTCTATCAATAAGTAATGTTTATTGGTAGATACATGAATTAATTGGAAAAGACCCTCTCAATAAAATGGCCATTTCCAGTACAATTTCTCTTTTTAGTCTATAATTGTTCATCAAAGTTTATAATATAATTTTGTTGCTTTAATTAACTGATTAATAATAATAATTGTAATAGTAACAAATATAGAAGAATTTTGTTACTTAAAACTTTGTGGTCACAGGAAACTTAAAAATTTAAATTGATATTTATGTGTGAAGAAGTATGATAGGGTGATAAATAAAACATTTTAAAGTGTTTAAATGTCAATAAAACATTAAAAAAAAACCTAAAAATATGTTAGTACTAAATTTTAAGAGGAATTAAAATGGAATATAAGTTCGAGAATGAATAAGGGGCTTCTCTGGTGGTCCAGTGGTTAAGAATCCACCTTGAAATGCAAGGGACACCGGTTCGATCCCTGGTCTGGGAAGACTTCACATTCGGCAGAGCAACTAAGCTTATGCACCACAACTACTGAGCCAGCACGCTAGAGTCTGAAGAGACACAGCTACAGAGCCCACACGCTGCACCTCCTGAAGCCCAAACACCTAGTGCTTGCGCTCTGAAACAAGCGAAGTCACCGCACTGAGAAGCTCACACACTGCAGTGAAGAGCAGGCCCTCTCACCACAGCTAGAGAGCCCAAGTGCAGCAACGAAGACCCAGCACAGCCAATGAGCAAAGAATTGTAAGAAACAATAAAGCATAGCTTACTCACCTATCTTTTTAAAAATGGATATGACAGTCAAATGGACTTGGTATTTAAATTCTATTGGATACATTTAAAAGATGAATTCTACTGGGTATAGCAGATATATATTTTTCATTTATTTATTTTTAATTGAGGGCTGATTGCTTTACAATATTGTGTTGGTTTCTGCTATACACCAACATGAATCAGTTATAGGCATACACATGTCCCCTCCCTCTTGAATCTCCCTCCCACCTCTCATCCCATCCCACCACTCTAGGTTGTCATGCAGCCCCCGTTTGAATTCCCTAAAAGAAACATTTTAAATGTTTATATTTAGAAAGTTCTGGAAATGAGTTTTTGGCAATTCCTTAAATATATGATGGACAAATTTTGAAGTAACTTTAAAAATGTATGAGGAGAGCAGGGTTTTAACCATTTTTCTGGGGGCTCTGTGAGTGACTAAGTTTGAAGACCACTGGGCTAATACTGTAAGTGTGACATTCTAATCCTGGCTGCACAGTTATTATCAACTCTTGGGAAATCCCTTCTTAATCACTCTATATCCATTTCTCTTTCTGCAAAATAAAAAGCATACCTGCTTGCTTTCCCTTATTCTCAGGAATGTTCTGAGATCATATGAGATAATGAACTAATGAAAAAGGTCCAGATTATTTCCTGAGGGCAAGTTGGACAACTCTGGGAAGTTTCAATAACCTTTTCAGGTTAACAGGATACTGTTAGTTCCCCAGAAAACATAAATGAAAGGTATTCTTATTACTACCTTGACTTTACTGTGGCCTCCCATTTCCCCTGGTTTAGATTCAGCGGTTGAAACTTTGCGAAAGAGATCTAACATCATTACAGGGTAGTTTCTGCATCACTGGATCACAGGATTAGCAAGAAGGGACCCTAACTCTATTTCAGGGCTCAGCCCAAGGTTTGACTCTAATGGTCAGTAAGAGAAATCACAAACTACACAACAGGAAAGCCAACAAGACTAAACTCTCTTCCCACAGGTATTTTTAGCTCAGAGAACATTGACTCAGGTTCTGAGTGTTGTCACTGTTAACACCTATTCAGGTGACTGAATAAAAAGCCTTGAACATCATGCAGACAGTTTCTATTTTATATATGGGTGACAGATTTTAAGACACTGAGCAAATGTTACAATCAGATGTTTCTTAGAAACATTACAAGATCACTCAGCCATGTGGAGGATGGGTTGAGGTGATAGGAACAGGGCCACAAGATCAGAGACGAAAGTACAGTTAGGACTCCTTCTATCTTGACAGAAATCTGACTCAACTAGTATAAGTAAAATGGGATACTATTGACTGCTATAACAAAATGTCCAGGGGTGGATCTGGCTTCAGGCTAAATCCAAATTCATATGAAGGGTTAATAGGGTAGCAGAGATGTGCCTGCAAACGGGTCTCTCTGGTCAGGCTGAGCGTCCTTGCATACGAGGCATTCTGCCAAAGAGTCTGGACACAGCCTTGAGTTTAATGGGCCCTTGCAAATGAGGGAGCATTCCCTTCTTGAGATAAGAAGGAGATGAGGGCTTTGTGCAGACTCTGCAGTAGGCAGAGATTTCACTCCCCTTTGCTGTACGATAACATGTATGCACCTGCACTGTACTGAAAAGGCTTATTCTTACAGTCTGGAATTCTGCCTAAGGAGGGCTTTATAATAATAAACTGGGCAATTAGTTTGCCCAGTTGTTCCTCTGGCCAGAGTGGTGTCCTGTCTGTCTTTTGTATGTCTTGTATGTTTTACGTCATTTCACTAATAATCTCCAGAAATCTCCTACATTCATAGGATGTCATCAAGGTTTTTTCATTCTCCGCCACCACTGCTTGACTCTGCTGCTCTCCTTAGCTTCTTCTTTCTTTAAAAAAAGTTTAATTAATTTATTTGGCTGTGCAAGGTCTATCTGCAGCATGCGGGATCTTTAGTTGCAGCCTGTGGGATCTAGTTCCCTGACCAGGGATCAAACCCAGGCCCCCTGCCTTAGGAGCATGGAACCACTGGACCACCAGGGAAGTCCTCTATCCTTAGGTTCTGATGCAAGCTCTCTCTCCACATAGTATACAAGAGGGATGCCAGGCTTTTATTTTCTCAGTTGAGAAAGTTCAGTATCTGTATATCAATTCCAGGGAAGCTTCTGACTGGTGCTGCTGGGGTCACATGGACATTAATGAGACCATGGAGGGTGGCAGAATGGGTATTCCTTTGGGTTTGACTGCCTAGGTCACTTTGGTGATAGAGGAAGCTGGCAGCAAGTCTTACAGCCTTGGCAGAACCACATAGAGTTGTCAGAGAGATCCCCAAAGAAGCCAGAAGAATGGTAACATGCACTGAGAATACAAAGGCCATAGTTATTAATACCACTGACTGAAAGAGCAGCATCTGATTACAATAGAATACTGGAAATATGAATGAGAAGAGGCACCAAAGAGATTTGGGATGTAGGTAAAGTTGACATCAAGACTGGTTTTTATTGACTTGATCTAAAACAAAATAGATTTCCATCTTTGGCAACTACCTGGAGATTCTGCCACTGGGAGGAGGAGTTTCTAGGTTTTGGTAGCCAGAGAAAGTTAAATAAATATGGAGAGATGAATATATGTGTTTGTTGCTCAGTCACGTCCAACTCTTTGCGACCCCATGGACTCTAGCCCACCAGGTTCCTCTCTCCACAGAATTCTCTAGGCAAGAATACTGGAGTGGGTAGCTGTTCTCTTCTTCAGGAGATCTTCCCAACCCAGGGATCAAACCTAGGTCTCCTGTATTGCAGGCAGATTCTTTACTATATGAGCCACCAGAAAATATATAGATTAGAATATATAGACAGGGATATAATTAAATATAAAGATATTTATTTGGTTATGATACTTTTTTGGTTCCTCAAAAGAATCTGAAGCAACTTACAGGGATTGGATCCCCTGGAGAAGGGAGCAGCTACCCACACCAGTATTCTGGCCTGGAGAATTCCATGGATTGTATAGTCCATGGGGTTGCAGAGAGTTGGACACGACTGAGTAACTTTCACTTCACAGGGATAATAAAGTAACTTAAGAGTTAAACCATCCCAAGTTCTTAACTAATTCGTCATATGTGGGCTTCGGAACTTGGAAAGTAAAGTTTCGTTGTTCAGTCGCTAAGTCAAGTTCAACTCTTTGCAGCTCCATGGACTAGCACACAGGCTTTTCTGTCCTCCACTCTCTCTCAGATTTTGCTCAGATTCATGCCCATTGAGCTGATGATGCTATCTAACCATCTCATCCTCTGCTACCCCCTTCTCCTTTTGCCTTCAATCTTCCCCAGCATCAGGGTTTTTCCAATGAGTTGGCTCTTTGTATCAGGTGGCCAAATATTGGAGCTTTAGCAATAATCCTTCCAGTGAATATTCAGGGTTGATTTCCTTTTAGATTGACTGGTTTGATTTCCTTGCTGTCCAAGGGACTCTCAAGAGTCTTCTCCAGCACCACAGTTTGAAAGCATCAGTTCTTGAGCAGTCAGCCTTCTTTTGGACCAACTCTCATATCTGTACATGATGAATGGAAGAAACCATAGCTTTGACTAAAAGGACCATTTGACTAAATGGTAAAGCTATCATTTTCCTAAAGACCTGGCACCTCCACTTGCAGTGTCGTGAGACTGGTCCATGTTTTGGATGGTTTGTATGACCGGCCTGGAAAGTGAAGCCAAAGGAATTCCCAGTGAAAAGGCTTTCATCTTGAGCCAAGAAGCCTGAGTAACTTTGAGCTGGGAATGACCATAAGTACTTGTCTCAGAAATCTGAAATGGCCCTAAGATTTGGCTTTCATTTTCTTGTGTGATGTAAGAGCAATGCTGCTTGCCCAATTAATTGGTGGTAGAGGAAAATCCATGCAAGCACCTGAAATGAAAGTAATTTGTATGAGAACTTCCTGCTTTCTTTGAAATTCAAAATTCTGAGGATGCGTGAGTATATTTGGCCACAACTTGTATGTATAGAGGCTCTTAAGATATGAAATCAAAACAACTTCGATGCTTTAAAGGAGCAGTTAACTGCCTCAGATAAAAGTAACTTTTGAATGATTTTATAGTCCAGAATTCTTGACAATGAGTATAATTTGGGAAGTGATACACATATGTGTACTTTTGCAAAGAGGAAGTGGGCACTGAGACTTTTCAGTTCCATGAGTTGAGGAGGGCATTGTTGGTATGATATTGGCACACCAGTTATGCAGATCAGGGGACTGGGCTGATTATAATGGAAACAAGAAATAGAGAAAATAACACTTGAAAGGGGCGCTCAGGGCTGGTGCACTGGGATGACCCAGAGGAATGGGATGGGGAGGGAGTGTGGGAGGGGGGTTCATGTTGGGGAACACATGTACACCCGTGGCAGATTCATGTCAATGTATGGCAAGACCACTACAATATTGTAAAGTAATTAGCCTCCAATTAAAATAAATAAGTTTATTAAAAAACAAAGAACAAAAGGGGCAAATGAACATCAAATTTCAAGTGTGGTCAAAAGGGGAATAATTTCAAACTATTATGTTT
The DNA here is from genome assembly GCF_042477335.2 of Ovis canadensis. NCBI lineage: Eukaryota > Metazoa > Chordata > Mammalia > Artiodactyla > Bovidae > Ovis > Ovis canadensis. The sequence goes on from NC_091245.1 coordinate 230,633,590, forward strand.
TATTTTTTACTGTTGGATTGACCCCTTCCTTTTAAAGCCTATTAATTTGTATTTCATGAGTGACTCTTACAAATACAATCTTGCTTAATGTTTGTGAGGGAAGAAGCCCTCAGATCAGCTTGGAAAGTAGAGGAAATGCAGATGAGGTTTTTAACTGTTTATGTATTGCCTATAGAACTCAGAAAACCTTAGCAGTTCAGTTCCTGCAAGGCTGCCTTTGCTAAATTGCCAAACCCCTTCTAGGCCTCAGAACTCCTTCAGGTGGGCCTGGCGCTGAGCTTCAGTGAGTCCCACTGGAGCCTGAAGAATGTCCTCAAGAGACACTGTGGGTCCCCTGCAAGGCACGCCAGGCAGTTCTCTAACTCTGACTCTCACAGAGGAAACACCCACAGGAGACGGCCTGGCAAATGTGTTCCAGCACCGCAGAGTCGTCGTGGGAAGGCCTGCGGCAGAGGCGCCGGGGTCTGCAGACACTGCCTCGGCCCCTAGCTGCTCGCTGAGGCGTTTCCACCGTCTGTCCTCACGTTCGCCTTTCCTGCTCTGGGCCTCGGCCCTGGAAGTGAAAGCTGCTGTCTCTCTGAAGACCCAGCACCACCCCCCCGCTCCGCTTGCCTTGTGGTGAGACTGTTTGGGAACTCCGAAAAGACTCATGTTCTGTTTTCCTCCCACTCTTAGTTTAGCCAGAACTGCAGGGAGTCGGATTTATTTCTCCGGTATGAAATATCCCCGCACGGAATTATTCTTCCTGAGGCGTTTATTACTTCCCTTAGAAAATTAGCCTGACAGAGCTGCCTGGCGCCCCGCTCTCAATCTGATTTGCATCTGAGGCAACGACACATCTTAGAATCAGCCTCCTTAAGCAGCAGGGACAAGAGTCCACATTACTGGAAAGAGGAAACGGATGCTTTGTGATAAATAGTGAAGTCCTCTCTCTCTGTTGCCTGTGAGAGTCCACACGTTGAACTCTCACATCTGAATTGCTACTGAAGTGAACCCATAGTTGTCTTTCAAATGTCATTTCTAGTATGTGGGGGATGCTCTGTGACCTAAAAAGCCCCCTCACAAGGTGACTGTAATTTCTACTGAGAACTAACAGACATCTGGAAGGAAGTAACTTTATGAGGCAGAAAATTAAAGAACTCACTTGCAGCCTTGTCTATACTTTACCAGAATCAGGATACATGCTACTATTGTCTGCAAAGCCAGAAAGCAAATAAGGTATTGATTGAATATAAAAGAAAAAAGTCTCCAGTAGTAAATAATCACTGAGAAAGTTTGAATGCCTAGCCTGGTGGGTGAAAATAAAATCTGTTTTACCGTTAGTACTGCTCTTCTACCTTGTGCTTTTAATACAGTGTGCAGAGCAGTGGATTCAGTAGTTTTAAAAACAAGGGACACGTTATGAACATAGGCAGAGCATTGTTCTCAAACAGGGATGTTCAGAGAGAAGGATGCTATGGCAAAGCGTTACTTAAACTAATTAATTAGTCTTGGTAAGTCATTTCCTACCAAAGCTACGAAATGAAAGGACTATTTCTGAGGAGTGAGACTTTTCATTCTGCGGAGCTAGGGAGTTGCAAAGAGTCGGACATGACTGAGCGACTAAGCAGAGAGAGAGACCATTAGTTCATAAATTATTAAATATAATACTAATTTATACCAACAACTGACTATAAGCCTCAATTAAAATATCCTGGAAAACTCATTACCCATCAACCTATCTCATAATGAATATGTCATATCCTATTTAGAAACAAATGAACGTCAGTGCAAAAGGTAATTGCATTTCTAAGCATCAGAATTCAGCTGGGGTGGTAATGGTTGAAGCGTGGTGCTAAGGACTGCAGACAACCATGGCTTTTCCAGAGGATGCCAAAGTAGTCTCCTGTAGTCACTTGATAAACATTTGTGTTTCTGACATCATAATAAAATCCAGGTTCTTTTTTCTGGCATGAACTGATTGTTTGCTCATGATGAATCTTATTTTGACCTGATCTGGTTTCTGTCCTGGGGGCTAAAGGAAAATATAGACTGGACGACAGGATTTAAGCTGAACTGAAGAGGTCCATGAATTGGGTGAGTCACTGACCTAGAAGAGATTTTCTAGAGGGAAGAAGCAGAGCCTCTAGCAATGTGGCGTGGCGACTAAGAAAATGGAATTTGTCTTCAGAGACCTGGTTTGTGTTCCAGATCTCTTGTAAAGGACTATGGCTGTCCTCGTTAAGGACTTGCATCAGCTATGGTAATGCTAGTTGTGGTGACAAAGAGATTGAATGCAGTATAATGGCTCAAACATAGTCAGAGTTTGTTTCTTACTTCTGCAACCACCTGAGGCAAGCCCTACTCTACAGCAGGCAGCTCTTGTTCAGTGGACTCAGGAACCCCAACACCTTCCATATGGTAGCTCTGCCTTCCTCTAGGTCTTTGGGATTGTGGCTGGTGCAAGGAGAGAAAAAGCATGGAGATGGCAAGTCCCTTCTTCAAAGCCTTGCTTGGAATTAAGACACATCATACGTATTTCACTCCATTGGTGAAAATCAGGCATCAGTTATAGCTATATGCAAAGGGATGGTGGGTCTGAAACCAGTCTCTGTTTAGCGGCTTCCTAGGAACAACTCTGTTACAACTTTGTAATTCTCTGTAAGAACATGGTGGAGAGGGATGAATTTCAGCAGATGAATTACCTGCCAGAGGGCTGTCTGTCAGAGACAGCAGAGATGACATTCTGCGGAAGGAAAGTCTTTGGGATCATAGATCCAAAACTTGAAAAGGGAGGGACTTAAGGAAGAGTCAACCGAACAGGGGGTTTCAAGCTTGAAAGCAGTGAGATTAAACCTGAGTGAAAGTCAGGCCAAGGATCTCCTCCCGAAGCTAAGAGGAGGGGTGTTAAGCATCAGGAAGAGTAGGGTCACACCCGTTAGCAAAAGCACTGAGAGGGCGGGTCCCAGTGGTCAGCATTTCACTTCAAGAGAGATTCTGCCTGCTTCTGTGCTGAGGGCTACCGTTACAAAGATGGCTGAGGTTTGCCTCTACCCTCAAAGAGGAAACAGAGAAAAGTCGGTATTCAGGAAGCAGCTGATAATCCTTGGAGCCTAAGTGTGGGTATATGTGTGTGTGTGTGTGTGTAATAGACAGAAACAGTTGCGTCAAGGAAGTGACAGCTATGTGCTACAAATGAATTGGTGTTAGTCAGATTGGGGGTGGGGGGGTGGCCCAATTATTTTTTAAGAAATTGAACTTCTCTACAATAGACTCATCTGGTCTTCCCCACCTTAATTAGCTCTCTGTACTCTAAAGTGGGCTTCCCAGGTGGCTCAGTGGTGAAGAACCTGCCCCCCAAAGCAAGAGATGTAAAGAGATCCAGGTTTGATCCCTGGGTCAGGAAGATCCCCTGGAGGAGGACATGGTGACCCACTCCAGTATTCTGGCCTGGAAAACTCTATGGATAGGGGAGCCTGGCAGAATACAGTCCATGGGGTCGCAAGAGCCAGAAATGAATGAGCACACAGCACGCACTATGAAGTATCTAAACAAAACACCAAGTAATAGGTAAAGAAAAAAGGAGGTAATCACAGAATTAAAGCACAGGAGATATAACTACATTCATGTTTATTGCATCACTGTTTTTAGCGGTGGAGATCTGGAAAGATCCTTAATGTCCATCATTAAAGGGAATGACAAGTAAAGTATATTCCATCATACTGGGCATTACCATACAGCTTTTAAAAATAGCTTAGGTCTGTATGTACTGATTTGGAAGGGTGTCCAAGGATAAAGCTGGTTGCAAAGCAATGAGCTGTATGTGACCCCACCTTTGTATAACAAATCAAAACAAAACCAAAATGTGTGGATCCACTTGTACAGGTGCTGAGAAAGGTGTGTAAGGATACATTTGGAGTTGTCCATCAATATTTAGAGGAGGGAGGGGTGCTGGAAGATTGAAGTGAATTTCTTCTTTAAGCATCTGCTTTATAAATGAATGATTAATAAACAAGAAAAAAAAAGCCTACAAGGATGTGTTAAATCTCAAAACTGGTAAAATACAGAATGCCTCCTAAACCTATTGGGTATCTACTGGGTGCCAGGGGCTTCCCAGGTAGCTCAGTGATAAAGAATCCTCCTGCCAATGCAGGAGGCCCAGGAGGTGCAGATTCAATCCCTGGGTTGGGAAGATACCCTGGAGGAGGAAATGGCAACCCACTCCCGTATTCTTGCCTGGAGAATCCTTCGGACAGAGGAGCCTCGCAGGCTGCAGTCCAAGGTGTTGCAACGAGTCAGACATGACCGAGTGCACATGCACACACGTGCTGGGTACCAGTTATTTGATGGAGACCTTTTTATTCAATCTTTAGAGTAACCCAAGAGATCCTATGTGCAGGAAGTAAACTAAGGTAACATAGAGCTTTAGTGACTTGCTTAACGTCTAATTACTGGGAAGACAGTGGAATCAGCCTTGTGCCCAGTCCCTCTGTCCCCAGAATCCATGCATTCTCACTTACACCTCTTTCTCTTAAAATTGGGAGGAGAGGCAGCCCAATTTTTAGGTCAGGAATTCTAGCATCTACCTGAGCCAGGTAAACTAGTAAGAGTCCTAGCTAATGCATGGAGGGGTGACCTAGAGCAGATAAGAATCCTTTCGGGAATAATCCCAGTCCTTGCTGAAAAAGCAAAGGGACTGAAAATTTTCAAAGAATCCTCTTGGAGGTGAGTCACTTGGTGACGTCTCTACCAGGGGTAGGGAAGTGTGACATGGGACACTGGTACAACTTCTTTTGAGGGTCTTCGGGTAGTGGGGGAAACTTCTCTACTTTCAGCTGGCTTTGCCCCCAGAAGTGTTTTGAAGGGTCCCTGTGGGTGTAATCTTCTTTTTTTTAAATTTACTTGTTTATTTAGCTGTGCCAGGTGCTAGTTGCAGCATTTAAGATCTAGTTCTCTGACCAGGGATTGAACCTGGGCCCCCTGCATTGGGAGCTCAGAGTTTAAGCCACTGGACCACCAGGCAAGTCCTTCCTTCTCAAGTAAGGGGATCTTCAGTTATAATTATGGGCTTCTAACAACTGAAGGGTTTCAAGGCTATGAATTTCTTCAGAATGTATTTCAAGCCAGAGAGACTGCATTGCTTAAGACAAAGAAAGCTCACTTCTAAATTTTTATTGGAAAGGGCAGTTCTGACAAGGATTAAAAAAAAAATGAAGATCGTCTTTCTTGGTGGGCCGAGTTTTAGTGTCAGGATTTCAGGTTGCAGGTGTCACTGTAGGAAGTTTAGGTCACTGCACCTCTCTCACTTGGGCCCAGGCATTTTTGTGGCACTCATCCTTGGTTGGCTTTCCCCCAGAGTTCCAAATTAATAGGAATATACTAATAGATACTAAAAATGATTTAAGAAAAGCTAAAAAGAAGGAAGTTCAAGGCCATGGTTCTTAACATTAGTGTCACAAAGGGAACTTGAATAAATCCTGATGCCCACGCCACATCCTGGACCAATTAAATCAGTGTCTGTGGAGGTGGGATGCAGGTGCCCATGGTTTCTGAAGTTCCCCAAGTGACTCCACTGTGCTGCTGAAGATGAGAACCACTGGCTTAGTGACTAATATCCTCACCCAGCTGGAGCGGCAAAGCTCCAGCAGCTATGCCTGGATTTTCAGGGCTGGGGTCACCTCAGGGGAGTGCTGAGCCAGTGCAGGGCTTTGGGGCTCATTAGAGACCTTGACAAAGGGAAGACTTGGGGCTCCCCCTGCCAGCCCAGTGGTGAGCACCCTGCTCCACTCAACAGTCAACTCTCAAAAACCAAATATAATTATGGGCTGCATTATTTTTTTATTCCAAATGAAAATAATCTGATTGAGACCCATAAAGAAATGATGAGTGTTTCAATGTAAGATGGCCTATTTTAATAAATAAGAAGGCTCTGAAACCTGGCAACTCTTGAATTACTTAATACTTATCAGAATATTTTTAAAAAAGGAAAACGGAAACAGTGGATTAACCTTCTATCTTTGGATTAGATCATGGACCTTATAGTGAAAACAGGTGGTCTGTGGGTGGTTCTGGAATGCTGACTGCTCGTCTCTGCTTTAGTTTATGATTCTCTAACACCTACACGGACATTCGCTGATGACATTGATTTTCTGAAGTGTGTTAGTCGCTTAGCTGTGTCTGACTCTCTGTGACCTTATGGACTGTAGTCCGCCAGGCTCCTCTGTCCATAAAATTCTCCAAGCAAGAATATTGGCGCGAGTAGCCATCTCCTCCTCCAGGGGATCTTGCCAACTCAGGGATGGAACATGGGTCTCCTGCATTGCAGGCAAATTCTTTACTGTCGGAGCCACTGAAACTACCTACTGAGGAACACTCTGTAATTGCGTTAGACTTGGCATTTTTCTTCAAGTGACCAAAAGAAGTGATCGAAATGTGAAACATGGCACCAATTAGCTTGGGAAAAGTGTAAACGCAGGTGTCATTTGTTCATGCCGCAAATGCGGTTGGGATGCAGTCACTGGCTCTGACCAGTCCAGCAGCTATTAACTCATGCGCATGTGTTAGGTGCTTCAGTAGTGTCTGAGTCTTTGTGACCCCATGAACTACAGCCCGAGAGGTTCCTCTGTCCGTGGGATTCTCCAGGCAGGAACTGGAGTGGGTTGCCACTTCCTTCTCCAGGGGATCTTCCTGACCCAGGGATCACACCCACCTCTCTCACGTCTCCTGCGTGGGCAGGCAGGTTCCTTACCACCGAGCCACAAGTGTTGAAATTACAACGGATAACTTTAAGCAGGAACAAACGTGCTGGCTCTGATGTTGATATTGCCTTCTTCGGACCACACACATGCACACACACACTCACACACACTCACACACAGGCTCCCAGCACTCCACAATCTTCCTGGCAATTCCCTGCATTGCCTGTTCTCTGGAGCCCTTTGTTTTTCACTGATAAAGGCTTCCCAGTGCACGATTTCAGTTGAGGAAGAGTGAAGACAGACATATATAGCCAGCGTAGGGCTTGCTAGTGAGCAAAAAGACATATCCTATGAAACAAAGTTTTAATCTTTATTTTACATATTTATACATAAAACTTTTAAGGAACCCTCTGAATCCAACAGAATGTTAATAGCACATCTAAAAATGAACTTCAGGTAGTCAACATTCACAAAATGTTGAAAACTGATTAAAATATACATATTACGGAGAGCTACAACTTCACTACGAGGCAGGCATGTATTTTTTGACTTGGATAGCACCGTCATTTACAGTTCTTCTTTAAAACTACAGTGAAGAATGACAGCAGTCAATGGTAAAATACTGCTCCAACTCATAATCTCTAAACAAATAAAAATAAAGTTAAAACTACCCTCTTTGATTAACCATGACTTGTGGTGGTGTAAGTACTATACATTTTTTTGTAACAATATTTTATTAAAATGCCTGATATTGAGTGGCACAGTAAAAAAATTAAAATAAATTAAGAAGCAAAGGCCAATCACTGGACATTAAGCTTCAGACATTATCAATGACTAACACTGATATTTGTTTGTTTCTGTGCCACCTTTAGCAACAGCATTTTTACAACCACAGAAGCAAAAGAAAGTCTAGCTTGTCCTCTGGTTGGATGGCTTCTTTTCACTTTGCAGGCATTTTCTCGGCCAGGTGCTTCTGTTGACTCTCGGCATGTCTGTGGAATGAATAACACAATTATTTAACGCTGAGGAGGAAGATCCAAACTACTTTTCCACTGGCAGCTAAAACATCCTCCATAGAAAAATCATGGGAATCAAGAAACAGTACTTAATTCAAAAAAAGAGAAAAAAAGAAAAAGAAACAGTACTTAATGGAAATGAATGAGCCTTCTTTTGATTTTTTTCATGGCAAAGCTGCCTGGCATGCAGGATCTGACCAGGAATTGAACCTGGGGCCCCCTGCATTGGGAGCATGGTTTTAACCACTGGATCCCCAGGGAAGTCCCTAACTATGGATGGTGATGGATCTTAGTTGTCCAACCAGGGACTGAAGCTGTGCCCTCAGCAGTGAAAGGGTGGAGTCCTGACCACTAGACTGCCAGGGAATTCCCTTCAATTTTTATATTCTATGTATGATTCCTTTTATCTAGTAAGTCACTGGATTAGCCTGAGACGTGTAGATGCCATTTATCTTTGAGAAGAAAAGTGTCGTGTTTAAAAACAAAAAGGGAAAATTAACTAGGATAATTTATTCAGCAAATGTTTAATATGGCCTTCTCTGTGCCAGGCACACTGCTTCTGGTGATGGGGATTTGGTGGTGAGCAGACAATGAACTCTTTGTTCTCATGGGGCATATATTTCAATGGAAAGAGACAAGAAAGGAACAGACAGCAAACAAGGAGACAGCAGACAGAAAATAAGCGCTAAGCAAAAAAGTCAGAACAAGCTATTGTGACAGAAAGTTAACTGCATGACTACTTTATCTAAATATGCACAAAGAAGCAAATTTAAGTATTAACAAGGCTCCTGTTAATAATACAATAATCCAATATCATTCTTACAAAGGGTAGTAATGTCTTTAGAACAAATGATAGGCTTTGGTGGATGAAAAGAGTATGTGATACTCTTCCTCCCCTCAATTAGTCCTAAGGGCATGACTGGGTCAGTGAGGGTGGGGACAGGGCTGGGTAAACTTTCTTACTCATCAAGTCCTATCATGGCCTGTGAGCCCAAAGGCGGCCAACCCAGCAGCTGGCCAGTGGAGATGGAGACAGGGGAATGGCCAAGCTGCTGATATCACTCAAATAGGCACTAATCAAACGTCTTCCGGGAGAGTGGTAGGGTCTGAAGGCTGCAAGAAATAAACGTTTTGAAGGATGATCTCAGGAAATTATAAATTGGGCAAGAGAAAAGTTATCTAATGCTGTGCTTTCCAGCTGTAATCAAAGGTTCAGGGGCGATTTCTGTGTACTGCCTTGACTTGGGCAGTCAATGACATCAAGCGTAACTCACTGGTATTAATGATGCAGAATGTTTCACATCTATGGCACAGGGAAGACAAACCACAAATATTTTCAGAAAAGGGAAGTGACAGCAGTGTCCTTGCCACATGCAGCAGCCCACAAATAATATTCCCATATTCACTGAACACTAAAGGGACTCAGGAAAAAAGGTAACAATAGCACTGTATCCCCAAGAAAAATCATGCCTTTTAGCAGATCATCTTTTTTAGGTGTGTAAAAGAATCTTGATTATTTTCATAAAGTAGCTCAAAGGCCTCACTTGAACAAACTCAGCTCAAGAAATATTTTGATACCCAGTGGCTAAGATTCCATGTAGCTAATTAAATTATGGTTCTTATAGCAGCTTTAAATATGTATCTCTTTGTGTGAGTGTGTTGTGCAAACCTACATCATGAGGTTTTCTGAGAGACAAGGAAAGAACAGATAGGTAATAGCTTCAGAAAATATTGAAAGTTGGGTGTTATTTTTGAGACACCCATACAAGGGTGAATTTCACTAAAATTTTAAACAAAGGAGGGAAAGAGTTTCAGTTTATAAAACTAAAAGGTTCTCATCAACTATTTATATGAAAATCTTTAGTAGAATTAATTTCACTCAAGCCCTACAAGAACTCCTTTACATCAACAATCACTTTTGAGGACTTACTATGTGCTTGGCAGCCCCTGTCTGAGGCTCTGAGGACTCTGAAATGAACAAAAATAAGCATTGTGTCTAAAGCTGAAGATCTAATACTTTGGCCACCTGATGTGAAGAACTGACTCATTGGAAAAGACCCTGATGCTGGGAAAGACTGAAGGCAGGAGGACAAGGGGGCGACAGAGGATGAGATGGCTGGATGGCATCATGGAGTCAAAGGACATGAGTTTGAGCAAGCTCCGGGAGATAGTAGAGGTCAGGGAAGCCTGGTGTGCTGCAGTCTCTGGAGTCGCAAAGAGTTGGACATGATATAGCGACTGAACAACAACACAGCCAGGCTGGGAGAGACAGCAAACAAATATAACACAATATGATCAGGCCCCACTTGGGAGGAACGCAATGCTGCCAGAAGCACAAAGAGGGTCCTAGGTCAGTCTTGGGGGTTCAGGGAGCACTACTCCAAAGAAGTATCTAAACCTGTGGTTTTCGAATTAGGCCGTGTATTGGAGTCATCAGGAAAGCTTTAAAAAACTTCTAATGCACAGAAGTCCCTGTCTCACAGAATAGTTAAATCAGAACCTTTGGGAGTGAGACCCAGGCATCAATATTTTAAAAGCTCCCCAGGTGATTCCAATGTGCAACTGAAATTGAGAACCATGGACCTGAACTGACACCTGAATGGTAGGAGCTGGACAGGTAAAGGGAGGTGAGCAGGGCTTCCTGGTGGCCATGCTCTCAGTCTCTGGGATCTGGCAGCAACATTCTGGCATGGCCACCTTTGGGGAAGTTGAAGTATATTTAGATTCCACCCCTCATGAGCAAAATTATATTTTTGCAGCCAGAAACGGACATAGAAACTACTCCCCACCTGCTCTTGTTTCAAGGGTTCCTCCAACACCTTTAAATAAGTGACTCCTCTCCTCTAAACCCCATGGTTCTGCCCTCCCTGTCTCCCACCATCATACCATCTGCAGTATAAACATAGTACAGTGCAGACCTAAGTAACAGCTGAACATTCTGAGGAAAGGGAGGGGCCTCTGAATGTCTTCTTTGCACCAAGGAGTGCCAGCACTGCTCTGAGGGACAGAGAAACTGTCCTCTGTTACCACTGGCAAGTCACAGAATTGATGAAAGGGTTTACATATTTTTCAGAAGATGCATGTCCTTGTACAGTTCACTACTGATTTCCCAGAATCTTTTTTTAAAAATAATTGTATTTATTTATTAGCTGTGCTGGATCTTTTGTTACTGCTTGTGCTTTTGTCTAGTTGTGGGGAGCAGGGGTTACTCTTTAGTTGCCTCGTGCGGGCTTCTCATCATGGTGGCTTCTCTTATTGTGGAGCACAGGCTCTAGCGCACTGCTGCTGCTGCTGCTAAGTCGCTTCAGTTGTGTCCGACTCTGTGCGACCCCATAGACGGCAGCCTACCAGGCTCCACCATAGGGCACTGGTCTGCAGTAATTGCGGCTCACGGGCTCTAGAGCAGAGGCTCAACACATGTGGCTCAGGGGCTTAGTTGCTCCGAGGCTCCTGGACCAGGGGTTGAACCCCCGGCTCCTGAATTGGCAGGTGGATTTCTTTACCTGTGGGCCACAAAGGAAGCCCCTGATTTCCCATAATCTTAACCCCTATATGCAAAGTTCTTAGCCAAAAAGGGAGGTGTCTTACAATTGCTGGTGCAGTGCCTGAATATATCTGTAGGGGGCAGTAACAATATTTGAGTGGTACCAGCTAAGAAGGTATGAAAAGACCTTCTGGTTTTTTGTGTGTTTTTGTTACGAGCAATGGCAATAACATCCAAAGCATACAAAACAGAGTGCTGCCCATAGGTCTTTAAAAACAAGCTTTAAACATAGTTCTGCAGTCTTCATTTTGTTACCTGAGCTATTTTTATAACATTGCATTTGGGAAAATATTTTACGCAGTGTCTCACACAGAGAAGAGGTCCCTGTGGTGAGTGCTGAGAGCATTGTCACTACATATGTTGTCAAGCTTCCCTTGGATGGTTCTGGATCACATGGTTAATTCCTTATGTTATTGTGACAAGCAGTTTTTCTTTCTTTCTTTGGGAGCCTCTACTCTCTGAATACCATTTCTGGGATTAATAGTAATTGTTGCCTTGTGGCTTAAAGACTTCCTATAAACTGACTCAGAAAAGGTGTCATAAGACCGTAGGAATGCTCACAGTTTTTTCATGCACTTCACATACTTATTGTGAGAGGCTTTTCCACGAAGGAAATGACAAAGAAATGCAAGATCTTGACCAGCATTAGTCTAATTTCCCTCTTCCCCAGGGAAGGAGGCATTCTTCACCTCTTTACAGAGAGGGGGCCTGGAGCCAGGCCCAGCTATAAACTCAAGTCTTGGAGTCTCCCCATGCTGAGAGCAATCTGGTGGAAAGATGCTGTGGAAAGATGCCAGGGTCCTTGCCTTCTGGGCATGGCAGATGTCATCAGGAGTTGGGTCAGATAACAGCAAGTGCCACTTGGGGGCACCCACCATGTGCTGGAAGCATGTCAGCATGGAAGGGCTTAGGGACAACTCCCCAGAGGATGGTCCTTCAGGATAAAGTTCTTAGGCCAGAACTGCTGACCAGATTGAGGTGGGGGTGTTCCAATGCACTGACAATCCATCACGAGGGGAGAATGGTTGAGAAGAAGCAAAGCATTTGGGTGGGAGCAGTTCTGGCTACTTGCACGCATGCTCAGTCACTCAACCATGGCCGACTCTTTGAGATCCGTGGACCGTTTCCCTCCATCTAAATAGCTGACACCAGCAGAGATTAGGTGAGTTACTCGTGGAAGTAAAGGAAGAAATTCTCGACAGCTCCATGTGTGTGTCAGTCCCTCAGTTGTGTCTGACTCTTTGCAACCCCATGGACTATAGCCCTCCAGGCTCCTCTGTCCATGGGATTCTCCAGGCAATAATACTGGCGTGGGTTGCCATTTCCTTCTCCAGGGGATCTTCCTGACTCAGGGATCAAACCCTCATCTCCTGTGTTGGCAGGAAGGTTCTTTACCACTAGCGCCACCTCACTCCTGCCTTAATTCTTAATTCTTAATTCATCCCGGGCTTCTTTCCTTCTTTGGGAAGGGTGAGGCCCCACTGACCTGGTCAAGTCCTCGATGTCCACCAGCATGGCGTCCTGCTCCGTGTGCAGCTCATCTCGGATAAGGAGCAGCTGGACCAGCTCTTCATTCAAGCCTGGGATAAAGGAAAAAGCAATAGAAATAGATAAAGCTGCATCAAAGTCAGGATATGAAACTACGTATGGACCATTGTATGTGTACCACACACACACACACACATATATACAAACAGCTAAACACAGTAGGAAAGTATTTTTGCTGAAATGTTAGGGTTCTCATTAGCTTCTCAGAAGCTCAGAAGTCACCCATTTGAGAGCACTAGTTTGCCTACTGATAGACATGTTGGAAGAAAAGGAGTATGAAGTAAATCCAGTTACATTCACATTAAAGTGGGAAAAGAAGTGGTTAGCTGTTAGGAAAGTAGCTTGCTAGAAGACGTGGGAGTTTATTTTGAAGATATGTAAAAAGTCTGGGGCACGTTGAGTTTTCCACTGTTCATCTTCAGAGGGCTCCAGCCACACTGAGAGCTGGAGGGGCCGCCGCACCTGACGGGCACCACATTCTAATGCCCAACAGGAGAGGGAGGGGCCCAAGGATGCTCAAAGGTTACCTGGGGCCACGAGGAGGAGCAGCCGAACATGCAGGCTGTTCAAAGAAAGAGTAACATCTAAAGATGTGGGAGAACGAAATAGGAAAGACCTGAAGAAATAACGCCTGGTGTCCAGGCAACAGGTGCTGAGGAAAAGACTCCTTAGGATTTATACTGGGAATACAATAGATGGAAACATGGCTCGTCTTCCTGAAATCTGTGCACTGGGTTAATCTGGCTTCTGCCATTGGAAAATATAAACAATCCCGGGGCTGCTTCTTGCTTTTTCCCCTCATACTGACTTAGAACAAAAGCTTCTAGGTCTGAACACGTGGACACGTGGGGAGAGCATTCACTTGGCAAGAGCTCTATGCCCAGCAACAAAAGAAAGGAAGAGGGTACTCAGCAAGGTCCTCCTTGAAAACGCTGGATTCAGACCTGAAATGATGCATTTACCTGCCTTTAGTTTAGATTTGTTTCCAATTTTAAAAAGGAGAAAAAAAAATCATACAAAGAAATCTAAAACTTCCTCTACTCCTGAAAAGGACTAGCTGGCAATGTTATTTAAGTCTAAGGAAGATATTTCGATGGTAAGAGATCAGAAAGCCTTTTAAATCCTTCAAAGGAAAATACTCCTAGTAATTTATTCTCAACGAAAATTAAAATGTAGTAGAACTTCAAAAAAAATCCTATGAATCTATAGTTTCCTAATTAAAATGTAAAATTTTCTTTTGATTTTAAAATACTGAAGGTATTGGGTTAAGAGGTTAAGACTCCTTGCTTGCACTGCTGTGGCTGTGAGTTCGACCCCTCGTTGGGGAACTAAGATCCCTCATGCTGGCTGGTGTGGTTGCCCCACCTCCCCAAAATACTGAAGGTATTAAGTTGCCACTGCGCCTTCTCTTTTTTTCTAGTGAGTTCTTAGGGCAGCCTTCTATACTGCCATAGCACATGGGAAGGTCTTTTCTATATGAAGTTTAAAATTTTTTATTATGGACATTTTCAAAGTGATATAAAAACAAAGAGACTTGTTTAATGAATCCCCTTGCCCTAGACATCCAATCAGCTGCAAAAATAATCAACTCCTGGCCAGTTGTAACTGACCTTTCTCCCCTTCTCCAGTGAGGTCATTTTAAAGTGAATTTCAGACATCCTATTGTTTCATACATAAATGCTTCACGATGCATCTCTAAAGACAGGGCTCTTTTTTTTTTTTAAATTAACATAACCATAATGCCTTTATTGTACCTGAATAAGTCAATACATCTTTAATAAAACATTTAGTCAGTGTTTGAATTTCCCCACTTGGTTCCCAAATGCTTTTTTATAGTTGGTTTGCATTGGGCTGGCATGTCTCTTAGGTGGTTTTAATCTATCAGCCATGGACTTTATGGACTCATATGTTTCAAGGCTGGAGCGTTGAGAGTTCATCTGGACTCAGCAAGATGCCCTAATGACTGAGCTCTCTCTGTTACTGGCCCAGCACGCGCCCTTCTCTGCAAAACCAGCTGAGTGAATGCCACTCACGCACCGCAACTCCCTGCACACTTCCGGTAGAGGTCCTTCTTTATTCTGGGGGTAAAAGGCCCACTCCTTCTCACCCTAAAATTTTCACCTATCGGTCCTATACACTTTCGCCACCTGAAGTCCCACAACAGAAGCTGTATTGGATCTGATGAGCTAAAATAAATGTATATACAAATAAAGCTGAGCATATAATTGTATATGTATAATGCATATACAAATATATATAAATATAATAAAAGACCTGGAACTACTAAACTGTATTCTACAAACAGGTGTTGTGACCCAAGTATACGCCAGGCACTGTGCTAGAAGCTGGGGATTTCAGATGAATAAAAAGGACCTTTAATCTCTGTGAAAGTTTCTCAACATTTTGTAGGGAAAAAACAAAGGAAAAAAGAGAGCATCGATTCTCTTCCTTTCCTTGCAAGGACATAGGAGGACCCCAAGGAAACGTGATATCCCATATTTAACACTTTAAATCCCATTTTCCAGAGTATCTTACACTTACTTTCTATCTGGGAATGGAGATCATTGACTATCACTTGTAGCTGCCCAATAGTCATGTCTCTCAGGTCAGTGGGCTTTAAACTTCTTTTCATCAAGCATTCACTTATATGAGGCAAGTGTGGCAGCTGAAGACACAAAGGGAAGAAACAGAGATGAGAGCAGAGCAGTAAGCATACTGAATACAGGACCAAGTTTTCTCCTAAAAAACGCACCTTCATTCACCCACTTCAGGGTCCTCACTGAAAAGCTTTCCCTGTCTGACTTTTCCAATGCAAGGCCCTCCATTCACACATCACACATTCTCAAATGTTATCAGCATCATAATGGGACACTACTCAAATCAAAAGCTTTTGGACTGGTCTACAACTTAGTCAATAATTAGATCCACAAATGAATTACCAGAGAGCTCAAGCAGTATCACTTACATAGATTAAATGACTAAGATCCATTATTTATTAATTTATAGCATGCTACAAGCACTGTGCCACTGTGCCAAGCACTACACACTTTTTCCACTGAATTCTCACAATCATGCTCTGACACAGGTGTTATTATTATCCCCATTTTGTAGATGAGAAAACTGAGACTTGCCCAGAGCCCCACAGTAGATCAATGGCAGGGCTCGTCTTAAGCTCCAAAGGCCAGGACCTTTATCCACCGTATCATACTGTCTTCACTCAACAGTAGGAACAAAGAGTTAAAGCAATCGTGAGTTTGCCACAGCAACGGGTTCTTAAACTGAGACCGCTTTAAAGGAATTAAAGTATTCTCACAACAGCTAATACTGCCCCGAAGACACAGAGTAGATATGAATGGGGAGCAAAGTTTATGTTTGTGAAATCTGTAGCTTATGCATCCTTCTGTGATACAGTAGGAAGGAAAAAGAAACAGACTTAAAAATTTCTCAATGACGTTTTACACAGTGCCTTCTAGAAACCCAAGTTTGCATAACTCTGGGAAAGGACTGTCAGCCTCAACCATTTGCAGCCACCACTAGCCAGCCAGCCACCACACGCAAGCCCCCAGTCAGTTGTGTTTCGGCGCTCGCTGCTTACGAGATCAGCGACGGGAGACTTCTTCCTGTTCTGTTTTTCCACTTCTACTTGCATTTTGGCCATTGGTTTGGCCATGGCAAGGGCCATTTTGGCTTCGGCTTGCAATTTCTTCTGCCTTGTGAGGAAATCCATGTCATCCAGGGATTCGGATTCTTCTTCAGTAGTGTCTCTATCTGAATAGGAAGAGCTCTGTTTGCTCTGTGAAGGGAAAAAAAAAACAGCACCTGAGCTTTGTGTGCTGGGTACCACCTGTGAGGATGGACTATAGCCTTCCCTGAGCCCTCTCTCAGCGCAGCCAAGAATCCCCTCCATCAACACAACTCAACTCTTGATTTGATCTGTACCAATCACAAATAACTTTTATTGAATGATTATTTATTTACCATTAGCATTTAGTGGGTCAGGAAATTCCCCTGGAGGAGGGCATGGCAACCCACTCCAGTATTCTTGCCTGGAGAATCCCATGGGAGGCTACAGTCCAGAAGGTCAAAAAGAGTCAGACAGGACAGAAGCAGCTTAGCACACAGCATTTAATGGGAATAATGTGCTAGCATTGTTCTGAGTTCTTTGCATATTATTTTTTGCATTTATTTTCTACTTTACATTTAATAACTGTATTTCAATATGATTATTTTTTACCTTTTTAATTAATTTTCATTGGCATATAGTTCCTTTACAATGTGGTGTTGATTTTTGCTGTACAGCAAAGTGAATCAGGTATATATGTGTGTTTGTGTGTATGTGTGTATATATATATATATATATATATATATATACACTCCTCTTTTTTAGCAAGTAACACTTTCAAAGGTAGTTTATCTCCACAGTATCAATAAAAGGCTGATTTTAGCATAAAAAGTAACAGAATAATAGGGAGAATATATATTTATAACAAACTTGAGACTTTTCTTTGATTCTCACTCTCAAAACTTTCTTGAAGTGAACAGACTACAGCAAACCATTTCACCCAGAGCTAAGATGGTATGTTACTCCCCGAGTGGACAGGATCTCAGCTATCCAAAGAAGTTCTCATGTGGCACTGTACTCAACAACTAATTCAGTTTCCTGTTAGTTGGTCTTCGATAAGAAAGGTGCGGGACAGACCTCCCAGAGAGGAAAGAAATTCAGGAACAAGCACTCAGGATCATCGAGTCATCTTTTATAGATGTGTGCAAGGAAAAGTGCTGTTTAGTTGCTAAGTCGAGTCCCACTCGTTGCGACACCATGGGCTGTAGCCCGCCAGTCTTCTCCATCCACGGGCAAGAATCCTGGAGTGGGTTGTCATTTCCTTCTCCAGGGGATCTTCCTGACCCAGACATCTGACCTTTGTCTCCAGCTTGGCAAGCGGACTCTTTACCACTGAGCCACCAGGGAAACTCCGCAAGGAAAAGTAAGCAGTGCTTAACCCACATTATCTTGCTGGTTTTTCTGAGTGGTATCTTTTAAGTGCTAGCCCTCCCACCCCCTGTCAGGACTCTATCCCCCGTCTTTTAAAATGTGTCCACTGCTAGTCTATGCTCATATTTCTAAGACCAATGGGGAAGAATGGTATATAGCACATTTTCTATTTTTTTATTTACCACATGCAATTCTTTTTTTAAAATTAATTTTTATTGGCATATAGTTGCTTTACAATATTGTGTTAGTTTCTGCCCTATAGCAAAGTGAATCAGCGATACGTTTACATATATCCCCTCCTTTTCGGATTCCTTTTCCATTTAGGTCACCATGGAGCAGTGAGTAGAGTTCCTTGTGCTATACAGTAGGTTCTCATTAGTTATCTATTTCACACCTAGCAGTGTATATATATCAACCCCAATCTCCCAAATCATCACCCCCTCTTTCTCCTTTCCCCTCCAGCATCCAGATGTTCTCTACATCTGTGTCTCTATTTCTGTGCTGCAATAAGATAATCGATACCATTTTTCTAGATTCCACATATATGTGTTAATAATATATGATATTTGTTTTTCCCTTTCTGACTATTTCAGTCTTATGACAGTCTCTAGGTCCATCCACGTCTCTGCAAACGGCACCATTTCATTCCCTTTTATAACATATTTTCTTTTATAATTTTTAGGGTCTATGTGATTTTCCTGATGATTTAATATGAAAGTAGCTGCTAACTTTAACAAAACTTATGTGTCCTCAGATCACAGTTTTAAGTTTTCAATCACTCAAATTTTAGGAGCATCTCACATTAAGAAGGCCTTCCCCAATGGCTCAGACAATAAAGAATCTCCTGCAGTGCAGGAGACAGGGAGATCCCCTGGAGAAGGGAATGGCCACCCACTCCCGTATTCTCGCCTGGAGAATCCCATGGACAGAGGAGCCTGGTGGGCTACATACAGTCCACGGGGTTGCAAAGAATCAGACACGACTGAGTGACTTTCACACTTCACATGGTAAGAAATGTCGCGAGACATCTCGTTTTAAATCTCTGCAATGTTAGTTCCTGATCAACAACAGAAGAGAAGCTAAGTGACCAGGAAAGCACACTCTGAACCTCAGTGGCAGCTCGGAGACTCACCATGGGAGACAAGGGGGTGTCCAGGCTGGTTTCGGTCTTGCTGTCATCAGCATCGCTGTCCTTATCACTGCCGCTGTCGTTGACAAAGCAAATCTGCAGGTTCATCCCACTCTGCAGGCTGGGCAGAAGCAAATAGAACACTAATTCCACTCGGCTATTTGTTACCCGGCAGCATCCTCAAACAGTCTGGTTTTGCTAGAGAAAGTAGTTTAATGTGTTCTTCACGGGGAGCAGTGAGTGATCAATATTATGTCTAGTTCATAAATGGTAACTTCTACTAGAGGATAAGAAAGATACATTGATAAACAGTAAGGTGATAACTTTTAACTCCTATTGTAGTAGCTTTTTTCCACACAGAAATTCATGTTGTTTGAAAACTAATTTCAAGCCACATTATAGCACCTGGCACAATACCAAACACATAGTTGGTACACGATAAAAACGTGTTGAGACACTGAGTTTACATTTTTGTCGATGAAGATGAATGGATCCTCAGCCAAACAGGGCTGCCTGGTGTCATCTAATGTCCTGCCTCACGGGGACAATCCAAAGATGCTCATTAAAGCCAGCATCCCGGGGCGAGAGCTCTCAGAAAAAAAGACTCCTTTTTTTTTGCCTCAAATAGAAAAAGGTCAGCTATCAGACGAGTTGATCTTTGCATCTCTCACTGTGACAATAATGCCAAAGCTGATTTGGTGTTAGGAAAATATTATTTGAGGCAGTTGCCAAAAGTCTACTGAGGGAGCTCATTTATGTCATTAAGGGAAAAAAAAAACCACACCAGAGGTTCACCCTAGAGAAACTTAAGGAAGCTTCCAACCTAGTTATAAAGGCACAACGCTGGAACACAGCAAGGCTCTGCAGACCACCTGGCGCACCGAGCCTCAGAGGCAGAGATGTCTTAGGAGTTCATTATGTTTGTGGCGAATCCGGGAGGCTCCAGGAGGGATGTTTCTGGAAATGTGGTCACAAAGGGCCGCCAGGCTGTGTATCTGCCACATACACAGCCAGGCTGAGGATCCAACTCTGTGTCCTAATGCTCATCTGAAGGCGAACATGTTTCATGACTGTTGACAACAAAGAGTTTTTCAAGAAGCACTTTCTGTTTTCTATTTGAGGCTAAAAGAAGCATCCCTGGGGTCTCCAGCCTGTGTGTAAGCTTTGAGAAAGAAAAAGCAGAAGGAAACTCCTTAAGCAGCAGGGGGTCCTAAGGAGGGTAGTGTAAGCCAGGTTTAGAACAGTGGATGCCGAATCTGCTCTGGCATTACTGTCACACTGAGAGACGCAAAGATCAACTCGTCTGATAGCTGACATTTGCATTTTTAAAAAATTCCAGTGGGTAGGGATGCTCTGTACAAAATGCTCAGATGACTCACTGAAAGCAGTCGTTTGATTGAAAACAATACAGAAGTCAGAAAAAGTACTGATTTAACACAGGCACCACTGCTACGTGCATGTACTGCCACCTGTTGTTAACTTCAGTGATTACTGAGAGTTCCAACTTATTTCCCCAGGAAGGAAATGCAGCCTTTCTCTCAGGAGGTCCAATTCTGTTGCTCCCCACCTTCCTGTGCAGGCCAGCAGAGTCAGGCCCAGGGCTGGCTGCAGAAGGTGACAGGTTCTTCTGTGATCAGCTGAGGGTGCTTGGAATCAGCAGGACTTAGGTTTGAATTCTCACTTCATTCCCTAAGCACAATACTCAATCTGTATCCTCATCTGTAAAACAGGGTGTATAATTCAGTACTTTATAAGAAGGAAGCTCCAATACTTTGGCCACCTGATGCAAAGGGCTGACTCACTGGAAAAGACTGGGATGCTGGGAAAGATTGAAGGCAAGAGGAGAAGGGGATGACAGAGGACGAGATGGTTGGATGGCATCACCGACTCAAATGGACATGCGTTGGTGGACTCAATGGATTCAAGCAAACTCCAAGAGATAGTGGAGCACAGGGAATCCTGGCGTGGTGCAGTCCGTGGGGTCGCAGAGGGTTGGATGTGACTGAGCGATAGAAAGATTGAAGGCAGGAGGAGAAGGGGACGACAGAGGATGAGATGGTTGGATGGCATCACCGACTCAATGGACATGAGTGAGTAAACTCTGGGAGTTGGTGATGGACAGGGAGGCCTGGCGTGCTGCAGTCCATGGGGTCGCAAAGAGTTGGACACGACTGAGTGACTGAACTGAACTGAGTGACAGAACAACAAAGAAAGATGAGAGGATTTAGCTCAGAGCTGGCATAGGACAGGTGCTTTGTACACAGTCATCCTCCTCGCTACTTTCTGAAAGCCTACACAAAGGAACACAGGATTTTAAAGGTGATGCGACTTTGTAAAGAGGCCCTTGAAGTCACATACTTGAACACCTGGCCTGTCACGGCAATTCCTGATACACAACTGACTCTCTGAGAGCGTCCTGAGCTGACTTGAACTGTTAGGCAGCTTGAACATTTATTGAGATGGAACTTGTCTCCTTTCAATTTTCTTCCATTAGAATATTTTTTTTTCTGGAGTAATCTAATATGTTCAGGTTACCCTTTGATCCCATATAAATTAAGCTTTAAAATTCATTGTTTGTAGTTGGTAAAAAATTTTTAAAAAGTCAACCATTTTTAACAATAAAACTCAAGATCCATGGATTGGACAATAGTGGGAAATAAAAGTGCAAATTAAAAACAGACATATTTTAAAATAAAGACATTTCAAATTAAACCTAATTTGAATCTAGAATTATATCAGTTCAGTTCAGTTCAGTCGCTCAGTCCTGTCCGACTCTCTGTAACCCCATGAATTACAGCACGCCAGGCCTCCCTGTCCATCACCAACTCCCAGAGTTTACTCAGACTCATGTCCATCGAGTCGGTTATGCCATCTAGCCATCTCATCTTCTGTTGTCCCCTTCTCCTCCTGCCCCCAATCCCTCCCAGCATCAGAGTCTTTTCCAATGAGTCAACTCTTTGCATGAGGTCGCCAAAGTATTGGAGTTTCAGCTTTAGCATCAGTCCTTCCAATGAATACCCAGGACTGATCTACTTTAGAATTATATATATTTCCTATTTATAGAATAAAGTCTTGAAGAGAAGATGATACTACATAAACAGATTATAAACACACAAAATTACTGATAACACGGCAAAATAAAGTTTAAAACATCCAAAGAAATACATTTCATTCTGCAGAAAGCTTGATCATAAATTCTGATGTTTTGCCCCCAAACTGACCTTTGTGCTAAGGACCTTAGACCTAAATCAACCATCCCACACAGCGTTTCTAACTCAGGAAAGGCAAAGAAAAAAAACAGGGAAGGATTTAGTAGTTGGAGCAAAGTGAAAAAAACACCTCAGGTAGAAATTCAGAAAATCGCCTTAGTAACATATTATCACCGTGGGAAACTGCGCAGACCTTCTTACAGGGCGAGCCTTATAATTCCTTGTAGCAGTAATCATCAAGAATGTTACTCTCAGGAAAAGGAAATTATATGACACAGCAGCTAATAGTTCAGCGGGGATTTTAGTAAAGACATCTTAAAACAGACTCAGGTTTCAAGGAGGATTTGTTTGCCTTCAGCCTTTAAGCAGGTTTAAGATGAAGGCAGCTTTTAGGAAGACTCGACTGCAGCTCCCAAGCAGCGGCCAGGCTGTAGGGTGAGTGGGCTCCCCTGGTGCTGCTGAGAGTCTCTGGGCTGCAGGGTCGGGGACCATGACCCCTGTTTGGGGCCCCTTCCCACCTTGGGGAGGCATGGCCGCCCTGAGGCTCTTCCTCTGGCTGCCTGGAGCCCACGCCTCTGTCCTTCCCACTGCTGTGGGGCCTCACTCACAACAAGGCTACACAGTCTTGGGAGATTCCAGCAGTTGGGGGGCTAATTTGCCTGGATCTCTCCAGCACAGTCTGAGGTGAAAACAAAACTCCGTCCTCTTCTTGTTAATTAGTGTATAATTGAAAGCATCTAATTCGAGGTTACTTGATGTTTGGAGTGGTGCTTGGCAGACTGGTACGTGCAAAAAGCTGCTTGACATGTGTCTTGCCTTGGATTTGATTTCTGGAAGGTCTGTGTCCTGGTCACCCCAGGAACTGCTTCTCCTTATGCCACGAACAACCACACTGTTGCCCAGGGTTACTGACAGGGAGCCAAGCGCCTGAGAAGGGGCTGTCCTAGATGAGGAAGGCCCAGAAATGCAAAGAAATAAAAAGACTAAGTGTGTCTTCTGGACGTCTCTGTGACTTCATGTGGCTTTTTGAGTGCCAGTTCCTATCACCCAGAATTAGGAAGGCATCTAGTTGAGAGGCTGTTCAGCCTCAGTGTCCTCTTGGCATTTATAGTGAGGGAAACTGTTGCTTGGGGCTTCCTGGGTGGCTCAATGGTAAAGAATCTGCCTGTAATTCAGGAGACTCAGGTTCGATCCCTGAGGGTTGGGAAGATCCCCTGGAGGAGGGCATGGCAACCCACTCCAGAATTCTGCCCTGGAGAATCCCTGTGGTCAGAGGAGCCTGGCGGTCTATAGTTCATGGGGCTGCAAACAGTCCAACATGACTGAGTGACCAAGCATCCCATAGCATTTACATATATAGGGCTTCCCAGGTGGCTAAGTGGAAAGAATTCCCCTGTAGTGCAGCAGACCTGGGTTCAGTCCCTGGGTCAGGAAGATCCCCTGGAGGAGGGCATGGCAACCCACTCCAGTATTCTTGCCTGGAGAATCCTATGGACAGAGGAGCCTGGTGGGCTACAATCCATGAGGTCGCAAAGACCTGGACATGACTGAAGTGACTAAGCAGCAGCAAACTGTTACTCAGAAAATGTTTGCACTGATTTCTCACTACCATCACCAGACGTATTATGAAATAACACACAGAACTGAGAGAATGATGGAGTAGCAAAGATCTTACCTCCTAAGAAACCTAGCTATCTGGTGATAACATTTGGTAGAAAGATAATACTTTTTTTCTTTTCACAATACAAGGAAAAAGCCAGTTTACTCCCTGGAAGAAGTGATGGCTGGTCCTAAAGTCTGCTGTGATTCTACTGGGGGCAGCAGCATTGGAAACCCAGCCTTTGCTCTGGCCTTGGGTTTCGATGACTGAGAGTGGGCTGATGTGATGGCCAGCTCCAAAACCCAGAACTAATTTGGTGTTTCTCGATTTTAGAAACAGGAATCTCCCACCACCAGCTGAAACTGCCCGCATTCACACAGAAATGTTTAAGATTCTTCGGTGCTATACCCTACACCACTCCTGAAACTTCACTTGCACAGCTGCATTAAGTGTGAGTTTAAAAGTATGTTCACTACTTTCTTGCCCTGGGTTGAACAACCATCAACCAACCAACAACCATTATGGGCAAGCTGTGCTCAATCACTCAGTCATGTCCAACTCTTTGCGACCCTATGGACTGCAGCCCGCCAGGCTCCTCTGTCCATGAGATCTTCCAGGCAAGAATACTGCAGTGGGTTGCCATTTCCCTCTCCAGGGATGGGCAAGACAGGGGTTGCTTAAAGAACTCAGATAACTTGCCCCCGATCTGTGACAGCCTGAGTATTAAAATGTCCCAACTCTCCTCTTCCCTCTGTCTGGTCCCTCTGTAATAAGACTGTGGCTTCTCCATCCAGAGGTAGAGTCTATTTCCTGATCCCTGGGCTGCCCTTCTGATCTGCTATGGCCAACAGAGCGTAGAGGAAGTGATGGCGTTAGCGTTCTGAGTTTCCCCCTGCAGGGAAAGCTGCCACTGCCCAGGTCCAGCTCGGCCTGCTGGCAGAAGACAGACTTTGCAGCACAGAGCTCAACTGGCAATCGTCCCAACTGAGGCCCCAGGCACCTGAGAGAGCTCAGTGAAGAGCAGTAGAGGCACCTTGCCAACCCATAGCTGACCACAGACCAGGAGGAAGCCCCATGTGCACCCAGGTCTGACCAGCAGTAGAAATCAATGCTTACCATCTGACGCCACTGACGTGGGTGGGTTTTTATTATATATCATCACTGTGGCAGCAGATAACTGGTGAAAGGTTACAGAGCAAGAGGCTACAGGCTGTACCTCCAATGGCCTTTCCCCCATACTGCACTTAATCTCAGGTGTGGATTTATCAAGTCTTGCCTGTGATGGCAATATAATTTTAAGTGCATATACCTCCCGTTGTTGTTTTTTGTTTAGTTGCTAAATCGTGTCCGACTCTTTTGTGATCCCATTGTCTGCAGCCCACCATGCTCCTCTGTCCATGAGATTTCCCAAGCAAGAATACTGGAGCAGGTGGTCATTCTCTTCTCCAGGGGATCTTCCTGACCCCTGGAGCAAACCCGAGTCTCCTGCATTGGCCTGCAGATTCTTTACGGCTGAGCCACCAGGGAAGCCCATGTATTAATCCTGTAGTTGCCCATAATTTCAAGGCAACTGTATGGTTTCCTTAAGAAACAGAGTAAAAGGGAACTTCAAAACGCCTAGGCATTTCAAACATGCATTGCTCACCTTCTGTCCAAAACCACTGTGGTTATGAGAGCCTCTGGCTTTGCTGTTACTCATTGCTCAGTATGTGAGCAATCCCAGACTAGCAATCCCAACTAGTCTGTGGCTGGGCTGTTAAAATATATTACCTCTATTTATTTTAATGGATCTTTGATGCATTATTCAAAGGCTTTCTACATAAAGCCTTTCTATATTTGCTGTTGTATGAGAATTTCAAAGGAGATAGACTATAAAATGTATGCTGTAATTAACCAAGGATAGCTGTAAACACGTTTCACTTTTCTAAGAATTTGTCATGAAGAAGGAGTGGGGGAACACCTGAGCTCTGGGTAAGTTTTAGATACACAGGGTGTATGATGGTGTCTATACAGGATGCACTGAGGTGGGTTAAAATGAAGCGCTGCTAGGGACTTCCCTGGAGGCCCAGTGGTTAAGACTCGGAACTCCCACTGCAGGTGGCATGGGTTTGATCTCTGGTCTGGGAACTTGATGCTTTTGAACTTGGTGTTGGGAAAGACTCTTGAGAGTCCCTTGGACAGCAAGGAGATCCAACCAGTCCATCCTAAAGGAGATCAGCCCTGAATATTCATTGGAAGGACTGATGCTGAAGCTGAAACTCCAATACTTTGGCCACCTGATTCGAAGAACTGATTCATTTGAAAAGACCCTGATGCTGGGAAAGATTGAGGGCAGGAGGAGAAGGGGACGACAGAGGATGAGGTGGTTGGATGGCATCAGTGACTCGATGGACATGAGTCTGAGCAAGCTCCGGGAATTGGTGATGGACAGGGAAGCCTGGGGTGCTGCAGTCCATGGTTTTGCAAAGAGTTGGACAGGACTGAGCGACTGAACTGACCTGAACTGGGAACCAACATTCTGCATGCCATGCAGCATGACCAAAAAAACCAGAAAAAAATTGTGAAACACCTTTGCCATTTCCCAAACCTTGCTCTTCACTCTTCTTTTCCCTACTGACTCTTTCATATTGACATTTACCATGAGATTTACAGAATTACTATTCAGAAAAGGAAAGGCAAAGTTTCTGTTTCCCAATGTTATTGTGAAAGTATACTATTTCTTATTTTACTTTAGTGGGACTGTGTTAAGTTCCTTTTGCTAAAGACTGTGTAATGCATGGGGTAATCATTTGACTTTTAAAAAATTTAAAATTGAAGTATAGTTGCTGTACAGTATTATATGTTACAGGTGTGTAATATAGTGATTCACAATTTTTAAAGGTTATACTCTTCTTACAGTTACTATAAAAATACTGGCTCTATTTCCCGTTGTACGCTACATCCCTGTAGCTTATTTTACACCAAATAGTTCGTACTTCTTACTCCCCTCCCCCTCTGATGCCTCTCTCTCTTACCGCTCCCCACCGCCATCTCTCAGAGGTACCCAATGTGGTAACCACTAGTTTGTCCTCTATAACTGTGAGTCTGTTTCTTTTTTGTTATATTCACTAGTTTGCTGTATTTGGTAAGATTCCACATATAAGTGATATCATACAGTATTTATCTTCCTCTGTCTGACAATTTCATTGAACCTAATGCGCTCCAAGTCCATCCATGTTGCTGCAAGTGATAACATTTCATTCCTCCTTAAGGGCTGAGTTAAGCTGACTTTTTGAAGAGTGATATTCATACAACAGGTTCAAATACTGCTGGTCTAACATATAACATCACACACACAGTGATGCTTGTAAGTATATCAGAAAAAAGGGGGTGTTTAACTATTCATTCATTCATTCAGTGATCAGGCAAGAACACCTCTGAAAACCCCATAGCACTGGTCAGCCAGTGCTGAGCCTAAGACCCCCACTATTCCTCTCTTCCCCACACCTCCACAGGCCAGGACACAGGCCTTCTAGTTCCCTACAGTCCCACCTATTGCCTTTTATCTGGGCAACCTCATTCCTTCAAGCTTCTTCCTGGCCCCTGCAGGCATTTTATAGTTCATGACCCCTGTATTGAATGGATGCATGGAAGTAGTTGATCTAGGAAGAGAAACCAGGTCTTTGAACAGGTACCAAATGCTTGGATCATTAAATCACAATATACAAACAGAAATGTGGAATATATAAAGCACTGGGACAAAACTGAAAAACACTTACTAGACACTCCTTATCCTACATATGAGAAAAGAAACACTTTCACTTAACCTGAACGTTAATTAGCAAGTAAGGTGTTAACCGAGAAGAGTGAATGAGCTGGGAGCTAACTGCAGAAGAAAGGCCATTGGCCACTGGAGGTGGGGTGAGCAAATGCAGAGAGGGATGGAAAGCCGACCCTCCAGCAGTTATGTGTCAGAGACGGTAAGGGTTGTTTCAAACTGTGTGCTAGAGACAGGACTGGGGGACAGGGCCATCATGTCTCTTCATGTCCTGTCCTGTCCTGACCCCGCATCTTACAGGACTCGGGCTTCCGGGGGTGGGAGAGTGTGGACGGCCCTCTCTGGGTTTTCTTCTCCCAGTTCCGGGCAGACCTCTTGTCTTCTCTCTTTTCTAACGCTCGTTAGTTCTGGACCTTCCATCTGTATGTGTTCACATGAGGGCTGGTGGGCATCCAACTCCACAGAGTCTTCTCACTACTTAAGAGGCTAGGGGTGGACTAGCACTCACCAGCTTTTCTCTGGTGAAGTGCCAGCCTCTGGAACCTAGCCTGATTCTTCAGGGAGCCATAAACACCTGCATTCCTAAGACAGCTGCTGGTTCTAATTCCACATCAGTATCCAGTCCCTTCACTAATGACCACTTACATGTAATTAAATTTGGAATTATAGGGTCTTAATGTTAAAAAATGCATTTTCACCAGAAATATTTTCTGCATGAACTGAAGACTAGAATGAGACCTCTTCTGATACTGCAATAATGATGGAATAAAACAGTCATCTCTCCTAAGTGCCAAATGTGGTACACTTTCATCTTAATTAAAGCCAAATGATTTCTAAGTCATCTACATCCTCAAATACAAAGTTACCACTTTTGAGCATCTACTATGTTGTAGGCACTTAATAAGTATTATCTCTAATTCTCAGATACACATAAAACAAGTATGATGAACTCCACTTTACATATAAGAAAATCAAGGCTCACAGATTAAATTATACAAGGTCACAAAGCTGGCATTCTATTATAAGAGAGTGTGGTGAGAAGCCAGGCACTTTAACAAGGCTAGAATAAATTCATGAATGGAAGAATAAAAGACAAGATGAAAAAATAAAAGCAAAACAAAACACAAAAAATGGGGAACAACTTCAATGTCTAACGATAAGCGATTCAAGTATATTATGGTGAAATACATGATTGGCCATTATGCGGCTGGCAAAAAATATGAACAGTTATGAAATGGGCAAATGGTCTTGATGTATTGTTAAGTCAAAAAGAAAAACCAAACTCTAAAACAATAGGTATAGTATGATTCCAACTCTGTAAACAAAAATGTGGAGATACATGTACAGAAAAAGTGGCAGGAAATACACCTAGATATTTTTTGATGGAAGAAATTCAGCTGACTTTTAACTTCTCTCTTTTGAGTGCCTCTAAATTTCAAACATCCACTGGATCATCGAAAAAGCAAGAGGGTTCCAGAAAAATGTTTATTTCTGCTTACAAAGCCTTTGACTGTGTGGATCACAAAAAACTGTGGAAAATTCTGAAAGAGATGGGAATACCAGACCACCTGACCTGCCTCTTGGGAAACCTGTATGCAGGTCAGGAAGCAAGAGTTAGAACTGGACATGGAACAATGGACTGGTTCCAAATAGGAAAAGGAGTACGTCAAGGCTGTATATTGTCACCCTGCTTATTTAACTTCTATGCAGAGTATATCATGAGAAACGCTGGGCTGGAGGAAGCACAAGCTGGAATCAAGACTGCCGGGAGAAATATCAATAACCTCAGATATGCAGATGACACCACCCTTATGGCAGAAAGTGAAGAACTAAAGAGCCTCTTGATGAAAGTGAAAGAGGAGAGTGAAAAAGTTTTCTTAAAACTCAACATTCAGAAAACTAAGATCATGGCATCTGGTCCCATCACTTCATGGGAAACAGATGGGGAAACAGTGGAAACAGTGGCTGACTTTATTTTTCTAGGCTCCAAAATCACTGAGAAGACTCTTGAGAGTCCCTTGGGCTGCAAGGAGATCCAACCAGTCCATCCTAAAGGAGATCAGTCCTGGGTGTTCATTGGTAGGACTGATGTTAAAGCTGAAACTCCAATACTTTGGCCAACTGATGCGAAGAGCTGACTCATTTGAAAAGACCCTGATGCTGGGAAAGATTGCGGGCAGGAGGAAAAGGGGATGGCAGAGGATGAGATGGTCGGATGGCATCACTGACTCGATGGACGTGGGTTTGTGGACTCTGGGAGCTGGTGATAGACAGGGAGGCCTGGCATGCTGTGGCTCATGGGGTCGGACACGACTGAGCGACTGAACTGAAGTTGCTATGTGTGGGCATTTAGCAGGATTAAAAAAGGAAAAGGAGAGAAAATGGGCGAGTTGATTAGCATTTGTTTGTTGGAGAAAGGTGAGTAGGATTAGATATTTGACAGCTGGAAGAGGACCACTGTGTGTGTGACTCAGATGGTATCTATGCAGAGACCATGACTCACACATGAGTCAGGCTGGCTTTTGTTTCTGGCAGGGAGCTGAGGTGGGGGTGGTGCAACATCCTCTTTGAGGGCAGTGAGAAACGTATCTTCTTGCAAGTGGACATTTCTGTGGATGGATTCTTTGATTCAACTGTTGTCATCCCTCCCCAGCCTAGCCCTAACCTCCTTCTCCTTTTTGCATCTGCACAAATAACAGACTCTTAAGCGATGGATATACATGTAACTGTTTGTATTTTTCTTTTTTTTTGAACTTTGCCTTAAAAAAAAATTTTTTTTTGACTGTGCCACACTGGGATCTTAGTTCCCTGACCAGGGATCAAACCCATCTCCTGAAGTGGAATATCCCCTGGAGTTGAAGCATGGAGTCTTAACCACACGACTGCCAGGGAAGTCCCTCACTGAATTTTTAAAGCCAGCCTGCCTATTGATTCTGCTCAGCCCAGGTGGAGTTTAAACTTGTATCTGCCTGACCTACTGATGATTTTCAGCTGCTGGAGCTCAAGTTCAGCTCATACCCCTTCCAGACCTGTGATAAGGTCTGTGCTGCTGCTGCTGTTTAGCTGCTTAGTCATGTCCAACAATCTGCGACCCCATGGACTGTAGCCCACAAGGCTCCTCCATCCATTAATACTGTAGTGGGTTTGCCATTTCTTCTCCAGGGGACATTCCCGACCCAGGGATTGAACCCTCATCTCCTGCTTGGCAGGTGAATTCTTTACCACTGAGCCACCTGGGAAGCCCTAAGGTCTGTGAGGTTAGGTTAAAGATAGGGCAGTTGAAGACTCAGTGCCTGTGGATGTTTTTGAGTGGTATGCTTGGATTTGGTGCAAATTTTAACTGCAAATTCTTTTATTCCCTTGAACATTGAATTACTGCTTTCACCACTTTTCATGTTTATGTTTTAAAAAACACTGGGGCTACCATTTAGGCTTGGTCCCATAGTAAGCTTTATCTCAGAGACTTTCTGTTTCATGATTTAATTTGTGGTCATCTGATTCCATTCAGTCATTGGGAGAATGCAGTAGATTTACTGAATTGTGCTAATTCTGTGACACTTGGTTATTCATCTTGGGCCATCTTTTAAAGCCTGGATATGTCTCACGATCTCAGTCACCCACATAGCTGGCGGCATAACTGTTCTACTAGGCAGTAGTCCCATTAGCCAACAAACCGTATGAGGACCGATAAGAAGGAGGTAGGCTCTGGAAGTTGGCTATCCATACCTTCTGAAGGAAACATGCAGAATGGGGGTTGGCTTGGAAGGTGATATGCAGCAGCTCCTGATGGCACAAGGGGTGACACTGTGGGGAAAGAGGGACACCTCCAAGGGAAACTGGTTAAAGGAGGATTGAATTGTGAATGTGAAAAGGGTGTAGGACTACCGTAACCAATTTCCCCTTTTCTTATTTTTTTGTAAGCACAAAAGACACATGTGACAAAAATGTATATCCAAATAAACCTGAAAGAGGTTTTCAATAAAACAAAAATTCTGGAATTCCCTGAAAATCCAGTGGTCAGGATTCTGAGCTTCCACCGCAAGGGACACAGGTTTGATCCTTGGAAACTAAGATTCCACACGTACAGGGCACAGCTCCCCCTGCCCCCCTGCTGCCCTGATTAACAACAAAAAAATAAAATTCTATGCGTTAAGGAGGCATGTGTCACCATTTAACTGACAGTGATTTTCTGAAATATCTTGCATGGGTTTTTAATGCATGTGATAATCTGATTGAGCTATGGTTTTTCCAGTAGTCCAGGATATGAGAGTTGGATCATAAAGAAGGCTGAGTGCTGAAGAACTGATGCTTTCAAATTGTGGTGCTACAGAAGACTCTTGAGAGTCGCTTGGACAGCAGAGAGATCAAACCAGTCAATCCTAAAGGAAATCAACCCCAAATATTCACTGGGAGGACTGTTGCTGAAGCTGAAGCTCCAATATCTTGGCTACCTGATGCGAAGGGCCAACTCATTGAAAAAGACTGATGCTGGGAAAGATTGAAGGCAAAAGGAGAAGGGGCAGAAAAGGATAAAATGGTTAGATGGCATCACTGACTCAATGGACATGAACTGAGCAAACTCCAGGAGATAGTGAAAGACAGAGGAGCCTGGCTTTCTATAGACCAAGAGGTCACAAAGGGTCAGATTCAGACATGACTTAGCAACTGAACAACAACAATCTGAATGAGAATAAAGGGGCACAAAAATTTTGATAACAAAATCAAACAAAAGGATTGTGTTAAACCTCCAGATGACAGAGCTCCTTTGCAGTCAGTGAGGCTTTTTTCTTGTAGCAGCGAGTGCTTATATAAAGAAAGTTTCAAAGAATCTGGTCCTCATATAAGCTGTGTGTGTCCAGGTACATGGGAGGGACCATAGTCTGTAGGGAGTGCAAATGGCAATAATAAAGTCATGATAACTTGTCAAAGATGATGCGCCAATGAAAAATCATTTCTAGAAGTTCTTTTAATTAAACATTTGGCTGTCCACTGTAACCATTTTTAAATATAAAATGCCAGCCCTGTGGCCTTTTTCTCCCCATCTCCCACCCTTCTGCAGTAGCTCTGACAATTGAATTCTCACTGGTGATAATAATAAAATTCATAAGACAGAGTAGAGCTAGTTATGCCTCCAGCAAGATGTCAAATTTCACTTGCACAAAATTAATTGCACCTAATTAAACTGGGGTCATTGGCATTACCGTAAAGTGAGGCTATTTATTAGACAAAGAAAATTTCACAAATATCAATTTGCTGTCCTTTCAGGTTTGTAAAAGAGAAGAATTGCTTACATAATTAAATTTGTTTTGCCATTTTAATAGTATTAGTCCTCAAAAGATCCTCTTCAAATTTTCCTTTACTTTTGAAATTGTGTAATATTTTAGAATACTGGAGGTAATTCTTGGAGGAGGGCATAAAAAATAATAAGAGTTTTCTGCAGAGTACCCAATGACTTTTCAAATAGTATATTAAAAAAAAGAATTTGTAAACTATCATTTGCAATGGCATGTACCTTGGAATTACTCATATGAAGGAAATTCTATGCAAATTAATAGTGTGCTTGTGTGAGATTAATATGAAGTTTAAAAGATATGTCACACGTTATAAATAGGTTGCTGGAGTATGTACCTATTACTTAAGGAAAGCAAATTTCACTGCATTAGAACAGGACAACCTCTTCTCACCCATGCTGGGTATATAAGACCACTGTGCTTACTTCTAGGAATTTATGTAAACATTATTACTGTCAGAGACCAAAGGATGATTTACTTTACTGGCAAAATGATGCTGCTTTGACCTGTGATTCCATGGCAGATTATATATTCAGATTCTCAATTCTGAGAATTCAAAGCTCCTATGAATCCAGTTTCTTTAAAGGTGCTCTGCTGCTGCTGCTGCTAAGTCACTTCAGTCGTGTCCGACTCTGTGCGACCCCATAGATGGCAGCCCACCAGGCTCCCCCATCCCTAGGATTCTCCAGGCAAGAACACTGGAGTGGGTTGCCATTTCCTTCTCCAATGTATGAAAGTGAAAAGTGAAAGTGAAGTCACTCAGTTGTGTCCGACCCTCAGCAACCCCATGGACTACGGTCCATTAGGCTCCTCCATCCATGGGATTTTCCAGGCAAGAGTACTGGAGTGGGGTGCCATTGTCTTCTCCAAAAGGTGCTCTAGATCACTGTTATCTGTCCCACTAATACAACTCTCTGGGCTATATAGTGCCTCCCTTCTCTCCCTCCCCTCCACCTGGCCCAAACACAAAAGAAGGTGGTGAGTTATTTTATTGGTCTTGTCTCAGTCATTCACCAATAAACCTGCAAGAACAAGAAAGAAATGCATTTTGATTTGGGGATGTTAGAATGGCTGAGACAAGTAAACAGTAATCATTATTCAAACCAGCATCTCAAAAACTCTCTGGGGAACTTCTGTTTTTCATAATCTTCACACTGCATGGAGAGAGGGGTATATAACCTTTTCTAGGTTACAACATCCCACTGCATATTTTATGAAATAGACTACATTAAATTGTAATTATATTTATATGCGTGTAAATAAAATCTGAGCTTCCCTGTTGGCTCAGTGGTAAAGAATCCACCTGCCAATACAGGAGCCTTGGGTTGGATACCCACAGAAGATCGGGAAGATCCCCTGGAGAAGGAAATGGCAATCCACTCCAATATTTTTGCCTGAGAAATTCCATGGACAGAGGAGTCTGGTGGACTATAGCCCATGAGCTAGAGATGGCTTAGCTACTAAGCAACAACAACAACAACAACAACAAATAAAATCTATCTAGGGTAAGGGAAGAAGAAGAGCAGGGGTCAGATTTATTTTGTGTCTACTCTGAGAAAAGGAGAATGGAAAAGGCAGAAATAGCTTCCTCTACAATGTCCAAACAGGGTGTCCTGTTTGAAAGATGAAAGATTTCCTAGATGTCTATTACTAATGACCACTTTGTCTTGTATTTTCATAGCAGCCAAGCCAGTTTCCATTCCTTTGATATTAATAACATTATGGTATGTAAACTTAGAATCCAAAATATAATGCTGATTCAAAATTAATTTGGTCAATGAGAAAAATTTTATAGCAAATTATACTAGTCATAAGAGAAAATGAATATTTTTTGAGAACATGAGTAATTTCTTAGAAAGCTTATTTCAAAAATAGGTAATTCGTTTTCCTCATTTCCTTTTAAGCTTTTAGCGGAAGCATTTTCAAATAGAAAAAACCGACAAAGGTCATACGAGCTCCATTTGAAAAGGCTGATTATGTGTGGATTAGCAAATTTGGAAGAAAAATATGGCACTTCCTGTACTTGCCACCTTTCAGTATAAGTCAAATTTAATTACTTGAGTTATGAAGCAATATCAAAAATTCTTTTGCTGCAGTATTGGGCATGAAACGTCTTTATGGGATTATAGTAAGCCTAGCTTACGTTTAATAACTTGTCATTCTTTTAAAAAGTGCTTTAGGAGATAGCACCAATTAGAAAAATTCAGTGGGGCTGAAACCCAAAGGCCAACTGAGAAGGACTTACATTTGCAGTAGCAGCTTCATAAGCACGTCTTCCCAAGGGACCTTCATGCCACTTCACAATTTCTCACATAATAAGTATGAAGTTAATTTTTACAGGTAGTCACACACCCTTTAAAATGCATACATAGAACTCTATTATTTTGCCAAAGGATCCTACTTAACCAGGTAAGCCCTGCCTTAAAAGAAAGCTTAGCACTTCAAAAACCCGTTGCTTGGTCAATTAATTTTAAGTCCTCAGCATCATTTAGAATTGAGTACTGAGCTCCGTAAAGTAGTAAATTCATCTAATATTTACCTGGTTTTGATTATTTAACTAATTCAGCACATGTGCTTAGGCACATTTTCGAGTGCCACATCCTGACCTCAGAGTTCTAACATCCATTAAGTACTTCTGTAACGAAGAGGTAAGGTATTTCCAGCTTAATGAAGAATTTCAGGAACTGTAATACATTAGAACATTAATTCTAATAGAGATGAAGAATATGGGTTACACAATTGCAACTGAACATCTCCTCAGGCTTTTCTCCTACAGTATTACTGAGCAAAGGGAATGGCAGTCAGTCTTTGCAGACTTAAAATTTACAGGGATAAAGTGATATTTCTTAGAAACATTAAGTATCACTATTAACCATCATCCAAAAAGTCATCATGTTCTCAGAGAGGATGATCTCATCCCAGGATGAAAACATCTGAAAGAACAGGATATAAATAATCTTCCTTATGGCGAGTCAACAAGGGTAGCTTGTTCCGAGCTCCTGTGAAGTACATACGTGTTTAGAGAGCTGTGCCTCCAAAGGGCGTGGATGACTCACTGATTCTCAAATGATGCTCTGCTAGAAGAGTGTCAGGTGGGCTCTGAGGGTTTACAGGGGAGGGGTGGTGAGGGGCAGAGAGGGTGGAATAGAGGGGCACTGAACGGAAGTGGTGGGGGAGGCATATTCTGGGCAGGGTTATCCCAACCCCTCTCCTTCAGTCCTCCTGAACCAGAGGTTAGCTTTGTTTTACACACATGGTTTCAGCACACAATTTTATCTGCAAAGATATTTCTTCTATTAAAAATAATGAAAACCTTTTGGGACTTCCCTGGCAGTCCTGTAGGTTAAGACTTCGCCTTCCAGTGGGTAAGGGGGCAAATTAGATTCCTGGTCAGGGAGATCTCACATGTCTCATGGCCAAAAAACCAAAACACAAAACAGAAACAATATTGTAACAAATTAAATAAAACCTTTAAAAATGGTCCAGATCAAAAAAAATCTTCAAAAGATAATGAAAATCTTTATGAGACATCTAGTTACAAATGGCATATGGAACACAGGTATTTATCTACTCTCACTTCTGAAATCCTGCTGTTAGGGAAAGCACACTGACTGAAACCGCCCACCCTAGCCAGGCACCATAGTAACCATTTGCATGAGTTGTTTTATGACAGGAGATCCTGGTAAGGAATACGGAACTAATAAGCCACCACCAACCGGAAGAGTTCAGGAAAGGTCTAAAGGAGACACCGCGTGTCCGTCCACTTCCCAGAATCCCTCTCGCTACCGTCCATCTTGGCTGAGCGATGCATGCGCCACCAGGAAAGACTCTGAATTAGAGTGATTGGCCAAAGACCACCCAGAAACTAATTCCATCACCATAAAACCCGAGACTGCGAGCCATGCGGCAGAGCAGTTCTCCTGGGTTCCCTTACCCTACTGCTCTCCACCTGGGTGCCCTTTCCCAATAAAGTCTCTTGCTTTGTCAGCACATGTGTCTCCTCGGACAATTCATTTCCGAGCGTTAGACAAGAGCCCAGTTTCGGGCCCTGGAAGGGGTCTGCCTTCCTGAAACACTACTAAAATAATATAAAAGGAAGAAAGAAAGGTATAAACCTACAGGGATGAAGAAAATGGAAAAGGAGACAATGGCACACAAGAGAGTTAGGGAAAAAACAAAACACAGATGGATGAGCGGCGTCTGACTTTATTTCAATTTGCTACATGCCTGCAGGGGTGGCTGGTGGAGGAAGCAAGTGCATTTTCACGGCAGGATCCTGGAAATGCTCAGGTACATCTGAAGCTGGGAGAGTGGGGTAGACTGTATGTGGAGGAAGATTGATTAAGCAACTGAAAGAAAAATCTGGACCTTCTAACTTGCCCTGTCTACCGGTGGTCTGGCAGAATGAGAAAGTATACTACCCAGAGTGGCTGAATCAGAGGAGTTCCAGGCTGGGGCTCCCTCAGGCACAGCTGAGGCGGCAATGAAAGGCCTTATTGAAATCACGGGAATTAAGTAAATGACGAATCGTCGACCATTAGCCTGCTCGAGTCTTACTAGCAGCCAGGCTTAAAATTCCTTAGGACGAAGTTGGAGAGGTTGTCTCTGGGTAACTTACAGCCCAAGAGAAAAGAGATTTAGATACTTTAAATTGGATTCATCCTAACAAAATAGTTGTGTTTTCACCTGACCATTCTAAACTGAAGTTTGTGCGTGCGTGCTAGGTCACTTCAGTTGTGTCCATCTCTTTGCAACCCTGTGGACTGTAGCCCACCAGGCTCCTATGGGATTCTCCAGGGTGAGAATACTGATGTGGGTTGCCATTTCCTTCTCCAGGGGATCTTTCTGACTCAGAGATGGAACCGGTGTCTCTTACATCTCCTGCATTGGCAGGCAGGTTCTTTACTACCAGCACCACCTGGGAAGCCCAAAGTGAAGTTCATCATTCATTAATTCAGTAACTATTCAGTGACTGACTATTAGACACTATCTAATAGTTATGACGGTGAACAAAACAAAGATCTGCTCTCTTGAGGTTAATATTTTAGTACTAGAGAAAGACAAAGAACAAGTTAAAAGCATATTTAATACAATGTCAGGTAATGATAAGGGTCACAAAGAAAAACGAATCAGGGTAAGAGGCTGGGTGTTCACTTTCCAACTGGGTGATCAAGGCATGTCTCTGAGAAATCAGGATATGGCTAATAGGCCCTAACCAGAGAGTTTAGTGTTAGGGCTTGGAGCTAACAGCTCTTAAAGAGTTTTATACCTAATTATTAACAAAAATGAAAACAAACAAAAAAATAAACTCAGAAGAAAAATCGTGGGCCTACAGAAATCAGAAGAAAACATTTTGAACAATTTAACTAAAATTAATACCTTTAGTGAATAAATCCACACACATATGGACACCTTATCTTTGACAAAGGAGGCAAGAATATACAATGGAGTAAAGACAATCTCTTTAACAAGTGGTGCTGGGAAAACTGGTCAACCACTTGTAAAAGAATGAAACTAGATCACTTCCTAACACCGCACACAAAAATAAACTCAAAATGGATTAAAGATCTAAATGTAAGATCAGAAACTATAAAACTCCTAGAGGAGAACATAGGCAAAACACTCTCAGACATAAATCACAGCAGGATCCTCTATGATCCACCTCCCAGAATTCTGGAAATAAAAGCAAAAATAAACAAATGGGATCTAATTAAAATTAAAAGCTTCTGCACAACAAAGGAAAATATAAGCAAGGTGAAAAGACAGCCTTCTGAATGGGAGAAAATAATAGCAAATGAAGCAACTGACAAACAACTAATCTCAAAAATATGCAAGCAACTTCTGCAGCTCAATTCCAGAAAAATAAACGACCCAATCAAAAAATGGGCCAAAGAACTAAATAGACATTTCTCCAAAGAAGACATACGGATGGCTAACAAACACATGAAAAGATGCTCAACATCACTCATTATTAGAGAAATGCAAATCAAAACCACAATGAGGTACCACTTCACACCAGTCAGAATGGCTGCGATCCAAAAATCTGCAAGCAATAAATGCTGGAGAGGGTGTGGAGAAAAGGGAACCCTCCTATACTGTTGGTGGGAATGCAAACTAGTACAGCCACTATGGAGAACAGTGTGGAGATTCCTTAAAAAATTGCAAATAGAACTACCTTATGACCCAGCAATCCTACTTCTGGGCATACACACCGAGGAAACCAGAATTGAAAGAGACACATGTACCCCAATGTTCATCGCAGCACTGTTTATAATAGCCAGGACATGGAAACAACCTAGATGTTCATCAGCAGATGAATGGATAAGAAAGCTGTGGTACATATACACAATGGAGTATTACTCAGCCGTAAAAAAGAATTCATTTGAATCAGTTCTGATGAGATGGATGAAACTGGAGCCGATTATACAGAGTGAAGTAAGCCAGAAAGAAAAACACCAATACAGTATACTAACACGTATATATGGAATTTAGGGAGATGGCAATGACGACCCTGTATGCAAGACAGGGAAAGAGACACAGATGTGTATAACGGACCTTTGGACTCAGAGGGAGACGGAGAGGGTGGGATGATTTGGGAGAATGACATTCTAACATGTATACTATCATGTAAGAATTGAATCGCCAGTCTATGTCTGACGCAGGATGCAGCATGCTTGGGGCTGGTGCATGGGGATGACCCAGAGAGATGTTATGGGGAGGGAGGTGGGAGGGGGGTTCATGTTTGGGAACACATGTAAGAATTAAAGATATTAAAATTAAAAAAAATAAAAAAATAAAAATAAAATTAATACCTTTAGTGAAATGAGAAAGCATGATGTGAAAAATTTTGAAAACATAAACAAAATGGATAACTTCTTTAAAAATACAACTTACCAGAACTGACTTAAGAAATAAAAAGTATGTACAATCTTAAAATCACTTAAAAAACGGAAGCAGTTAAATCAAACGTACAAAGTAGGCACCAGGCCCAGAGGGTTATACAGGTGAGAAACAGCTCATTCCAATATTATGTACAATGAAAACAGCATAAAGAATCCAACAGAAATTTGAACATAAGGCCCAAATAGACATACCACAGAAAATAAAACAAAGAGAGTTAATAAGCATGATGAAATACCATTGAATACATATGCAGTTAAAAA
Source organism: Ovis canadensis (assembly GCF_042477335.2). Taxonomy (NCBI): domain Eukaryota; kingdom Metazoa; phylum Chordata; class Mammalia; order Artiodactyla; family Bovidae; genus Ovis; species Ovis canadensis. The sequence goes on from NC_091245.1 coordinate 230,673,517, forward strand.
ATATAAAAGAAATTAGCAATATTGAGTGTTAGAAAGGCTATGGATCTATAGGATCTTTGAACTACTGCTGGTAGGAGTGTAACTTGTGCAATTGTTTTGGAGAACAGTTTGGCATTATTTTCTAAGTAGGAATATTCCTGTATTTTCCTAGGAATTCCACTCCTAGGAATGTACCAAGAGAACTTGCACACAGATGGCAGAAGACATGCACAGGGATGTTTAGAAGCAGCACTATTTATAAGAGCAAAACCTTTGGAACAACTTTTGAAGCAAGCCAATGCCTTTCATCAGAAGAGTGGCTCCATGAATTGGGATGCATTCACACAGTGGAATGTAACAGGGCACGCCAACTATGGACTGGCAAAGGGAAAAATGGGGCAATTAAAATTTCAGAATAAAAAATAAAATTTCTTAAGTAATCATAGCTTACTACATGGCTCAAAGTGAATAATATACAATCTTAATAATGTAAAATCAAACAGTTATTTTACCCCAAATTCTGAAAAAATTACAGGGGGAGGATGGGGGGATATATAGATATGTCTGTGGGAGGGCTGTAAAAGAGAGTTAAACCCCAGCTTTCTGTTATTTGGTAGTCAAAAGATGGCTTAAAAGTAAAAGCTAAGAAGATCAGCATTTTATTCAGAGACATAAACACCAGCAATAGCTAAGGAGTTAAACACTATTATTTCTGGAGAGTGAGCTAGGATAGACAGGGATAGGAGCAAGGACTGTTACTTTTATTTTGTGTTGTTATTATATACTCTGTAGTTAATTCTACTTTACTTTTAAAGCCATGTAACACACACACACACTTTGATTCTGAAACCCAGACCTCCTCCCATTTGGACCAGATGGATATGACATGGCTGAGCAGAGAGATGGGATTTCTAAAAGAAAACTTTTGGGGGCTTTGGGGAAAGAATAGTAACAGAGATCTAGAAGACCATCTATGGAGTCTACTCTCCTCATTTTACAAAAACGAGGAAACTGAGGTATGGTAAAACTAAGTACATTGTTCAAGTCTCAGAGTTAGAAGCTGACTAGGATGAGCCCTCAGATGTCCAGGTTCCTAGGCCAGAGTCCTCCTGCCACTTCCCACTGGGAGGGGAAAGAGGTGCTTCTACAGCAAAGGCGAAGGCTTCCAGCTCTGAAATGACATATGAAGAGATCGAGGGAATCCTCTGAGCCTGTGCTGGCCCCACACCCACCGAGGAGGACATGCCTGAACACTGCGTGGCCAGGTCTCAGCTCCTGACTCCAGGCACTAACCCACTGGCAGTAACTCCTTATATGCACACATACAGAAGTATGAGGCTTACTGAAAGCCAGATAAAATAGATACCAAAGTGTCTAATTCTGGACCTCATAGGAAGGAAAGAGTGGAAATTAACTGGCTGAACAAATGCATGAATGCTATTATTTGTCTCCCATACTTGGTTTATCATGGTAAGAATACCTAGTATTTATACAGGGGATATCTGCTCTTAAGAGAGTCCAAAGGAAGAGAGATATTTTGACAAGAAACAGATATCTGGGGAGGGATCAAGAGAATGCTGATGCATCTTCAGTTACTACCATCTTTTAAAAACAGTGTTCTATGTGCTTTCACCACTTGGAATACCTGTACTCGTAACAGTTAATTTTGCAAATTGTCCATACCCTCTCGAACAAAGTGTGACCTATGGACTGGCAGAGGAATATCAGCTGGGAGCTTGTAGGAAATACAGAATCTTAAGCCCCACCCAGACCTACTGAATCAGAATCAGCATTTTAACAAAATCCCCAAGTGACACATTTGCACATTAAAGTTTGAGAAGCTCTGGTCTACAGTCCTATTTTCTAGGTAGAATTATAATTTTAACATATTTTCATTAGAATTAGAAGCTATGAAACAACATGGGTTTGAACTGCTCAGATCCAGTTACAGAAGACTTTTTTCAATAGCTTGCAGTAAATGTTCAATGATCAAAGTGGGAATTGTATTTCTCAGTTACCAGTATTCATTGTTATCAAATGCATCAGAGGGGTGAGTCTGGATGTTTTGGGATTGCTTAATGGCAAATCTGGTGGTCTGCCACACGTTCCAAACATCAGTCAGCTTGCTTAAGAGTGTAGCTTGATTTCCCCATCACAAAGTAAAATCAGTATTGTGTCTAAAAATGAAATATAGAAATCTGATCTCAAATGGGCCCCAAATCCCCAAAATTAAAACCCAAAAAACCAACCCAACAAACAGGTGGGGAGAGATCTGTCTAGCACACAAATAAAGGTGGTAGTGTTATGGGGGAAAAATACTCAAGGATTTAAAGGATATCTCATTAAACATACAGTCAGATGACAAAATCCATTAGGTACATATAAAAAAAAAAAATCAACTCAAAACAGCACTCACCGGGAGGAAAGGCTTGGCTTCCCGCTTTTGCTACAGCTGGTATAAATTCCTGGGCCATCATCAAAGAAGCTTCCCAGTGCCAACTTCTGTCGGATAGATTCCCTCTCATTTTTCTGTGCCTAAAATTTCAGGAAAATAAAACATGCCGATAAGCAGGCACATACATCACAACCAGAGGCAATCTAACTGCTAGGTCTCTTAGAACTGTAATATTAGACAAAAACAAAATAAAACAGGCCACAGCACAAGAGCATTTGAATTAATAAGAGCTGAAATGCAATCCGTCATTCCTGACTCCGAGTCTGTGAGTTAATTTCAGTTCTTCAGAGCCCATTACGATCACTAGTCTAGGAAATCACCCTCATGGTACTAAATGGTAGTCATCAGGATGGAACTACAGCTGACTCTTGAACAACATGGGTTTGAACTGCTCAGATCCAGTTACAGAAGACTTTTTTCAATAGTAAATACTATAGTACTTCACGATCCATGACTCGTTGAATCTGTGAACCGCACACAGGCATGGCTGACTATAAGTTACAGGCAGATTCTCTACTGTCCTGAGGGTTGATACCCCTAACCCCTTGTTAAAGGGTCACCTGTAGATTATTTGGTGCTTTCATCTTTCTTCTTACCTGCTAGATATGACAAGAGTAAGAGAGTAAAGGACAAGCACTTTGTCCTAAATCAAATCGCTTTTATCTTAAATGAGGGCTCATGTCTTTTGCCTTCTTTACATGGTCCCTTTCAGGCCACTTTCTCTTTGGCAGGAACATTAATTCATTCAACTGACAGGCACCAAGCCTCTATGAGAGGCAGGAGCCATACTGTGACGCTGGAAGCACGGCTCAGGATGGATAGACAGAGCCTCTGCCCCTACCCAGCTTACAGTCTTGGTGGGGACATTTGTTTTTGTTCAATATCCTGATCTCACCGGGTTTAGAATGTGAGAAATCCTAACACAGTGCTTGGAATAGCTGGAGGATTCTCACTGGACCCATCTGTTTCATATTTTGAAGGGAGGTCAGGTCCATGTGCATAGGAACAGAATTTGGTAAACTACACTACTGGGATAATTTGGATATGTTTACAACCCTTGGTTTCCCATAAAAGTCCCATAAAAACTCACCATGCTGAACTTCTAAACCCTTTAAACAACAGGAGAGGAGATTAGACATGATTTCCTTAGTTAAAAACAAACCCACAAAAAACAAATATAATGAGTTGGATATCCTGGGGTGAGAATGAGATTTAGGTTTTCTGTTTTTGTGGGGTGAGGGGGGCTGTGAGAAGCACCATTTTAAGTTTTGAGCAGGGAGCTGAAGACGATGCTGACCAAATTATATTACACAACACAACTCAGGTGATGGGGTGTGGCCACAGAACACCCCATCACCCTGATTCTCCCAGGAGGAGGTCCTGGAGCCACATTTGCTGCCACCAGTACCCACAAGTCACAGAGGAAGCTCTGATCCACCATCTGAGCATCACTGTCACAGTAACGACATGTACAACCTATCATAAGGGCAGGCTGAAAAATGGCTTCATTTCATCCCCAAGTGAAGGGCAATATACTATAGGCTACGGAGGCTATTGACATGGTAATTACCAGTCACATGTAGCTATTTACGTTCAAATTTAAAATTGATTCAAATAAAAAATTCAGTTTCTCCAGTCATACTACTGCATTTCAAGAGCTCCAGAGCCACAGGTGGCTCTAGCAGATACCATATTGGAAGCTCAGAATAAAATATACGACAGCGCAGCCCCGCTAAGACAGCGTTAGCTTCAACAGTCTGCATCAGAATTTCCTGTAGAGACTTAAAAATGCACATTCCCATCGCTTCTGAGCCGTCTGGCTAAGATCAAGTGTAAAATACACACTCCTAGTCTCTAGCACCGGATATTTAGTTTCAGTAGGCTTTCCTTCTAGTTCAAGGAAAGCTCATCTTTATTTTCCTTTTCTCTAACATTTAAAAATTCTTGGACACTATAACCATTCTTTCAACTTTCATATTTAGCAATTATATTTAAATCTATCCATCTACTCAGATATCTTCCTATTTTGTCACGTATCCATGGAATTGTGTCATACTAGCAGCTATAGAGTGTGTGTGTGTGTGTGTGTCATACTAGCAGCTATAGAGTGTGTGTGTGTGTGCATGTGTGTGTGTGTGTCATACTAGCAGCTATAGAGTGTGCGTGTGTGTGTGTGTGTCATACTAGCAGCTATAGTGTGTGTGTGTGTGTGTGTGTGTGATACTAGCAGCTATAGAGTGTGTGTGTGTGCGCGTGCGTGTGTGTGTGTCACACTAGCAGCTATAGAGTGTGTGTGTGTGAGACACAGCCACAAGATGAAGAATTCTTCGCACAGCTACAGATGTGATGCTGATCTCATCTGATTACTGGGCTAGTATAGCACTGAGCCCTGAGAAGGTAACCACAAGGCTGTAAAGGGAAGTAAAGAATGCTCTTAATTTCACTAACCACTTGCAACTGTATTTTTGGAAACCTTAGTTAAAGCAACCCACCCTTCCAAATATGCGGGGCTGGTACTTAACTGGTGATCGTCCTGCCAAAATAGAACCACACTTGACATCTTTACTTAAAACAAATTCATTTCAAAATCCCAAAATCTACTATGCAGATTTAACATAATCAGTGAACTTATTTCTGAATCCATGTAACAGACAAGAGAGATTATTACCTAATGTCCTCTACAGTCAGAAAACTGTTGAGTGGAATGAAATATCCAAATATAAAATTGGTAGATCATAAATGAGTGTTAATGATCAATATTGTCCAACATTATCCTGGGGTCTGGAAGAAGTTGTCTTTACAGAAAACACCTATCCCGGGTGTAAAGGTGTTAATATACCCTTGATTCCATGTCTGTCTCTCCTGATTTACTTGGTATGTTAAAGTGATAGATAGTAGAGAAGGTCTTAAAAATATTCTTATCCATGTTAATTCCAATTTTAATACCAGAATACTTAATAACTGTTTAAAAAGGTCTGTTTTATAAATGGGTAAAGAACTTGTGGTACATTTATACAAAGAAATATTACTCAGCCATAAAAAGGAACAAATTTGAGTCAGTTGCAGTGAGGTGGATGAACCTAGAGCCTCTTATACAGAGTGAATTCAGAAAAAGAAAAACAAGTATTGTATATTAATGCATATATATGGAATCTAGATAAATGCTACTGATAAACCTAGTAGAGAACACACTTGTGGACACAGTAGGGGAAGATGAGGGTGGGATGAATTGAGGAAGTAGCATTGATACACACACACACACACATACTATCATGTGTAAAGTAGTGGAAAGTTGCTAAATAACACAGGGAGCCCAGGCAGGCACTCTGTGATAACCTAGACGGGTGGCATGGGGGAGGGGAGGGAGGTTCAGGAGGGAAGGGATATATATATATATATATATATATATATATATATATATATATATATAAACTGATTACATTGTTGTCAGAGAAGGTGATGGCACCCCACTCCAGTACTCTTGCCTGGAAAATCCCATGGACGGCGGAGCCTGGTGGGCTGCAGTTCATGGGGTCGCGAAGAGTCAGACACGACTGAGCGACTTCCCTTTCACTTTTCACTTTCATGCATTGGAGAAGGAAATGGCAACCCCCTCCAGTGTTCTTGCCTGGAGAATCCCGGGGACGGGGGAGCCTGGTGGGTTGTCTATTGGGTCGCACAGAGTTGGACACGACTGAAGCGACTTAGCAGCAGCAGCATGTTGTTGTAGGGCAGAAACCAACATAAAATGTAAAGTAACTTTTCACCAATTAAAAAAAAATAAAATTTAAGAAAATAAAGAGGACTATTTTGTAATACACAAATGTCCCCTCCTTATCCTCTTCTCTCTCTGGATCAAGAAAAGTACAGGGGCTTCCCTGGTGGCTCAGTGGCAAAGAATCCACCTGCCAATGAAGGAGACATACATCTGATGCCTGAGCTAGGAAGACCCCACACGCCACAGGGCAACTAAGCCCAAGAAACACGACGACTGAGCCTGTGCCCTAGAGCTCTGGAAAGGCAACTCCTGAAGCCTGCGCCCTAGAACCTGTGCTCTGCAACAGAAGAAGCCACTGTAATGAGAAGCCTGGGCACCAAAATGAAGAGCAGCCCTCACTTGCCACAACTAGAGAAAAGCCCATGAAGCACTGAAGACCCCAAACAGCCACAAATTAACAAATAAATAAAATAATAAATTAAAAAAGAAAAGTATGAAGAATATAAAAGTCGCCATAATCCCACCACTGAGACACAGACCACTGCTAACATTCTGGTATATTTCCTTTTAGTTTTTTCTAATCTTATGTGTATATTTTTCTCTTTTTTATAAAATTGAGATCACATTGTTTATTATACTTTGAGAACGCCCTCATTCATTCAAAATCCTTTAAAGATACAATTGTAAATGGCTGCATGCCATTCTATCCTCTGGAGTTATCTTCTATTGTTACCCATTTGGGTTGTATCCAATTAAAAATGACATAGAAGCTAGCATTTTTACATCAGTCCTTGCCCACATGTCTGATTATTTCCTCAGGATAAGTCCCTGGAAGTGGAATTACCAGATCAGCTGAGTGTGAACATTTGTTGAGGCGCTTGACACATTTTGTCACATTGCTCGAGAGGAAATCTGTTCCAATTTACATGCCCACCAGCAACGTGAAAGGGTGCAGCTTTCACTATATCCTGGCTAACACTGAGTATTTTCACTTAAAAAATGCTATCGTTTTTAATTTGATGGGAAAAAGGGCTATCCTTTTTATTTTCTTTGATTACCAGTGAGATGAAATATTTACATTTTTTCAGTTAACATACTAGCTTTTCTGGAAACTACTTACTATGAGTTTTGCTTATTTTTCTATATAGGTCTGAGAGTTCTGCAGATTTTATAGTAAGCATATGATTCATCTTTTTGAGTTTGCAACCTAAGTGTTACATAGTTCAGTCAATAGTGCACTCCGTCTGAAGTGTCTGCTGGCTCTGTGCTTGGAAAATCCTTCCCAGTCCAGAAGGGCGGGCTCCCACTTGATGTTGGAGGATTCAGTGAGAAAACCTATGTGAACTGCTTAGCAGCAGTGTCACGCGAGTGTATGTTCCTCGGTTCTTTGTCTCGTAACAACAAAGATTTGGAGCGACGGACATAAAAGCTCTCGGTGGGTCACAGCTCTCGGGTCTTGGACAAACCGTGTTATAGCTCTTAGGCAAATCAGTGTTACAGCTCTATTTTATTTAGAAGATAGCAGGAGAATCCATCCTTGAAGCATGAGGGCATGCCAGCCCAAAGACTTGAAGGGAAGAGAGTGGAGGAGTGTGTAGGGGAGGGGGAGACAGAGAGGGAGAGAGAGAGAAAGAGCGCACGCATGTGGGAGAGAGAGAGAGAGAGAACGTGCTTTGGCTCCTCCTTTTATAAGTATTTCCTCCTCCCGGGCCTGCCCTGTGCAAATTGGGCTCAGCCAGGAGTGAGTGCTGTTTGTTCTGCCTGAAGTCTTCACTCTGGTCCTTGGACCTTCTTTTGTTCTATTTTTGGGGGCTTTTCCCCTCCTTGTCTTTTAGCCATCACCATTTTGGACTCCTTTTCCCTATTCTACCTACCTACCAGTAGTACCTGCCCTATGGTAATGTAAATCTGCAGTAAATAGTAGCTGTTATGATTAATCCTCCAACCATTCTTGCTCTGAAGATGAAACAGAGGCTGAAGGAGGGTTACCCTACTATTAGATAGAAGAGCAAGGATTCAAGTCCATCTTTCTGGGGCCACATCTCCCGGCCCCTCTTCCACACGGATTAGTCGAGTGTCCAGGCGGACACCAAGCTGGAGACAGGTATGTATCAACTTCTTTCCTGAAATGGATGTGACGCTTTCTCAGAAAAGGAGAACACACCTGACTTTAAAACATATACTCTGCATGGCTAATCATAACCACAAACATTTACAACACAAACATCTTCTCATCGGAGCCACTCTCTTGTCATCACTGCTCAATCTTCCTTCTGGAACAAATGTGATTCCTAACATTTCAAATTACTATATTCAACTGACTAGTAAAACAGTTTTTCTCTTAAACTTCAACAATTGAAACCCAATTTCCTTCCAGTTGCCCACATGTATAATGTATAATGTGTGTGTATGTGAAATGGAATATTCCTTGCCATATCAGTAAACAAAGGATACCATAGTCCTCAGCAATTGCGGCCCTCTAACATGAGTTGGTGAGCCTTGAGGAGACTCAGGAAGGAAAGAATTATCTGCCACCTAGCAGCCATCAGACTGCAGCCACTCCCTACGCTGAGCCCTAGGGAAACTCGGGAAGTGAACTGGCCCCAGGTAGCTGAGGTGCATATCAAAGGAATGATTTGAGTGAGCCTAGACTCTAGCATCTTCCCATACACAGAAAAGTGCTAAATTCCTTAATTTGGGATATCTGGTTTTCTTTAATTAACAGTCATCTTTTGCTGTTCAGCTCATCTGCCCTTTACTGCAAAACTTTTCTTTTTAATTGAAGGATAATTGCTTTACAGTATTGCATTGGTTTCTACCAAACATCAACATGAATCAGCTGTAAGTTTACCCATTTCCCCTCCTACCTGAACATCCCTCCTGCCTCTCTCCCTATCCCACCACTCAAGGTTGTTACCGAGCCCCAGTTTCAGTTCCCTGAGTCATATAGCAAATTTCCATTGGCTGTCTATTTTACATATGGAACAGAACTTCCCCTCAATGCCTCCTTGGAGCAGTTCTCTCAGGGTTACTTGAGATGCTGACTACTGGGCTTAAAGTCCTAAAAATTCCCACCAAATAAAACATAACTCTCAACTTCGAGGTTGTATTTTTTAGGTCTCCATGTGTGTGCACATATAGTTCCGAGGTTCTTTTGTTCTCTAAGGAATTATACCTGTAGGGCAATTATGTCCTCTAAGCCACCAAAGCCCAAAGATGCCCCAGGGTGGAGAGCAGCAAAGTGCACAGGAAAAGGAGGAGGCTAGCACACTCTCCGACTGTGTTTATGGCAAGTTGAGTCACGTCCACTCCTAAAACAGCCTTGGGAAATACTGTCATAAAACCAAAGTGAGACATCTAAAATCGATGTTGCTAGCAAAATGCAAGAGGGCACCTGAGGAGGAGCGGCTCATCACTATGAGACAGAATGGCTCCCACGACCCTCACTAAGAGTGAAAATGCTCTCACAGATTCACCACTGTCCAGTCACAGGCAGTTTTTGTCCTCGCCTGTCACCGAATTTCCCACTGCCACCCTCTGAGCCTGGGCAGATAAGGCTCAGAGTGGCTTTTGAGGGCATCCCGCGAGCAGAGATCTCAGAACATGGACCACTGAGCCCCCTCAACACTCCAAACACTCGGGCTCAGCCTTTCCCATTGTGTTCTGTTGTAATTCCCCAAACTCGACAAGAATCAAGACGAGTGTTTGGTAAAAGTAGTGCTCAGTCATGTCCAACTCTTTTGCAACCCCATGGACTGTTCAGTTCAGTTCAGTTCAGTCGCTCAGTCGTGTTCGACTCTTTGTGACTCCATGAATCGCAGCACGCCAGGCCTCCCTGTCCATCACCAACTCCCGGAGTTCACTCAGAGTCGCATCCATCGAGTCAGTGATGCCATCCAGCCATCTCACCCTTGGTCGTCCCCTTCTCCTCCTGCCCCCAGTCCCTCCCAGCATCAGAGTCTTTTCCAATGAGTCAACTCTTCGCATGAGGTGGCCAAAGTACTGGAGCTTCAGCTTTAGCATCAATCCTTCCAAAGAAATCCCAGGGTTGATCTCCTTGCAGTCCAAGGGACCCTCAAGAGTCTTCTCCAACACCACAGTTCAAACGCATCAATTCTTTGGCGCTCAGCCTTCTTCACAGTCCAACTCTCACATCCGTACATGACCACTGGAAAAACCATAGCCTTGACTAGACGGACCTTAGTCAGCAAAGTAATGTCTCTGCTTTTGAATATGCTATCTAGGTTGCTCATAACTTTTCTTCCAAAGAGTAAGCGTCTTTTAATTTCATGGCTGCAGTTACCATCTGCAGTGATTTTGGAGCCCCCCAAAATAAAGTCTGACACTGTTTCTACTGTTTCCCCATCTATTTCCCATGAAGTGATGGGACCAGATGCCATGATCTTCGTTTTCTGAATGCTGAGCTTTAAGCCAACCTTTTCACTCTCCTCTTTCATTTTCATCAAGAGGCTTTTTAGTTCCTCTTCACTTTCTGCCATAAGGGTGGTGTCATCTGCATATCTGAGGTTATTGATATTTCTTCCAGCAATCTTGATTCCAGCTTGTGTTTCTTCCAGTCCAGCGTTTCTCATGATGTACTCTGCATATAAGTTAAATAAGCAGGGTGACAATATACAGCCTTGACGAATTCCTTTTCCTATTTGGAACCAGTCTGTTGTTCCATGTCCAGTTCTAACTCTTGCTTCCTGACCTGCATACAGATTTCTCAAGAGGCAGGTTAGGTGGTCTGGTATTCCCATCTCTTTCAGAATTTTCCACAGTTTATTGTGATCCACACAGTCAAAGGCTTTGGCATACTCAAGAAAGCAGAAATAGATGTCCTTCTGGAACTCTCTTGCTTTTTCCATGATCCAGCGGATGTTGGCAATTTGATCTCTGGTTCCTCTGCCTTTCTTCTCCCCATGGACTGTAGTCTGCCAGTATCCTCTGTCCATGGAATTAATTTTCCCAGGCAAGAATACTGGAGTGGGTTGCCATTTCCTCCTTCAAGGGATCTTCCCATCCCAGGGATTGAACTTGTGTCTCCCTGCACTGGCAGGCAGATTCTTTCCATCTCCAAATGTGGCCCATCCCAAGTTCTTTTCATACTTTCTTTGTGATGTGGCTGCACCCAGTCCTTATATATCTGTTACCCACACCCCTCCTCTGATCCTGTCTTTGTCTCTATCAGTTCTGTTCACCTTGCTTGTAGCGTCTGGTCACTGATGCAGGAGCTACCTAGTTTTCCACATGCTGATCTTATAAATTTATAAGCACAAAATTGCACATTTCTAAACTTTATTTGACAAACTATTTTTGTGAGGGCAGCTGCAGGCCCACCAGGGTTCTCAGAAACACACAACATCCTGTGCCTAAGCCTATAGCCAGCTGGTGCTCAGGACACTGCCAGCAGCTGCTTCCTTCTGACCTCTCCACAGATGCTGGTCCCATGGAGCCAGAAAGCGCCTGACCCAGAGGAAGGGGTTCCTTAAACTCCCTAAAGCAGGAAGACACGTAAGGAAGCTTGGCTTAGAGAATCAGGGAGAACAGTTGATGCAAATGATTCAGCGGCACTTTGGGAACAAAGGCAGATGTGAGCTTAGGCGCAGTGACAACCTGAGTCTGGATGGGATTCAGTTATGGGGAAGGAAGTAGGGGAAAGGAAAGCATTTCTCCCTGGTTTGTTGTTTTCCATCTCTTTCCTGAGTTGATCTTCCCCTCCTCCCCAGCTCCACGGTTTCCTACTTCTACCTGTTCGCTATGGGAACAGAAATGGCCTGTTATTATTGGATGTGCTTATTTTACCATGCTGTCTCAGTACAATTCACTATAAATCCTGTAAGATACCACTTCCAGCAGCCTCCTTCCTGCCTTGCTAAGATTGTTAACTCTGTCAGGGCTTCTTATACCTCAGGGTGCATACCAATCACCTGGGGACGTACATTCTGATTTAGGGCCGGGCTGGAGAGCTTGAATTTCTTTTTCTTTTTTAAAATTGGGGTATAGTTGCTTTGGGCTTACCAGGTGGCACCAGCGGTAAAGAACCCGCCTGCCAATGCAGGAGATGTAAAAGATGCGGGTTTGATCCCTCGGTTGGGGAGATCCCCTGGAGGAGGAAGTGGTAATCCACTCCAGTATTCTTCCCTGGAGAATCTCATGGACAGAGGATCCTGGTGGGCAACAATCCATAGGGTTGCAAAAAGTCAGACATAACTGAAGCGACTTAGCCCACATGCAAAGCTGCTTTACAATGTTGTGTTAGTTTCTGCTGTACAATGAAGTGAATCAGCTATATGTATAAATATATCCCCTCCCAACCCCCCCTTCCATTCCACCCCTCTAGGTCACAGCGGTGAGCTCCCTGTATGTAGCTACTTCCTACCAGCTATCTCTTTTACACACGATAGTGTGTGTATATATATATATATCAACCCCCTTCTTGAGACCTTGCATATCTAACACGCTCCAGGAGTTGCAAGGAGTTAGGGGTCATAAAGAGTCAGACACAACTGAGCGACTTCCCTTTCACTTTTCACTTTCATGCACTGGAGAAGGAAATGGCAACCCACTCCAGTGTTCTTGCCTGGAGAATCCAAGGGATGGGGGAGCCTGGTGGGCTGCCGTCTATGGGGTCGCATAGAGTCGGACACGACTGAAGTGACTTAGCAGCAGCAGCAGCAGTAGGCTCACAGAAGGTCCTCTCTCCCTCTCTAAGCTCAAGAAGCCTCCAGGCAGGAATGTTCTTTCTCCATCTTTCACTAAGGTGTCCCACATATGTCTCCGGAAATGTCTGTTAAAGTGATGATATAAACATTTTCCACCAATGGGGAAAAGGAAAGCAATGTGCCATTGAGGATAAACCTCCTGAGAGCTGGCAGCTGCATTATTCCAGGAGCTGATGAATACCCTGGTCCCCCAAGGCCCAGGAAGAAACTTGGGCTGTAGGACCTTGCTGTGAAACCAGCATGCCAAATGGGGAACTGCATAGGTGGGTGCCATCACAAGGTGGTCCTCTCTCTCTGTTCACAAGTTTCTTTAAATCAGTAGTGCTCAAATTTGATTATGCATGAGAATCACCTGGAGGGTTTGCAAAACCATACACTATTTCTCTGATTCAGAAGGTCTGGGGTGGGGTTGAGAAAGTGCATTCCTAACAAGATCCGAGATGCTGCTGGCTCAAACACCTTGAGAACCATGGCTTTAAATACCTGAACCGATCAAGGAGCTACACAGGGCACAAAGCTGGTACTTCCTCAGTTGAGCACAGCTGTGTTCCCTGTGGACTGTCCAAATTCCAAACCCAGGTGCACTGCATTGGTAGCTGTCTGCTCTCTGTCGAGGCCTTGACAGGATGCCTGTTTTGAAGCAATTAATGTGCCCGTTGCTTCAGTGCAATCTATTGACTAGTGATATCTGGCATCATTGCTATTAGCAGCATCTACCAGGGAATGCAACTGGGATTCTGGAGCTCCCTGCAGAAAAGAACTCTTTCTTTAGGAGAATAATAGTGACTCTTATTTCTCTCCTTAAGAAAGGAACTTTTACTCTAAATTTATAGGCAGCATTCAAGTGCGAAGGAGTCTGAGACTTTTAAACATTAGGAACCAGAAGGGACAAACTATTTGTTAATTCGGAAATTTTTCTTTTAAACAAAAAATAAAAACAAAACCCCCTAAATATTGATAGCATTTTCTAATTATTTTCTCACTGAAACAACTATGGGTTTGTCACGAGATCAAAATATGAACACAGCATTCTGTAAGAATACAGGTTGTATGCTTTTGAATGGCAAGGGCAGAAATACTTGCTCTGGGCAGGTTATTTCAAGTTCTTGCATCTGATTTCACTCCCTGGGAAGGCCTTTACGATTCTTAGTGGAAATGTAAGTTAAATAACCAAGTATCTTCCCATTGTATCACTGAAATGGATATTAAATCTGGGTGCTTTTTTTCAGTTTGTCTTTCAGACATTTTCTATTTCCGACACTTACACTAAACAATCCAGAAAAGTTTCCTGAAGTGCTGTTGAAATCTCTTATCTTTGCATCCCTACACTGATCTGCCTAAACAAGTCCTCTGGACGAGATGTCAGGCCAAGCTGTTGAGCAATGTTAAGGTCTGGGTTTGGCTTGCTCAACACCAGTACTCAGGAGAGAGCTGCCCTTGGATCAAGTCCAGGACAGGTATCCAAGCAGGGCCCAGGAGCCTCCTGACACCTATTTTACTTAAAAATTTGCCAACAGCAAAAGTGTTGGGATATCAGTCCAGACGATGGAGATTGTTTTCTTTTTTTTACTCTTGGTTAATCCTGAGGATGGTTTGGCCTATTTACTGCATTCCTTGTCCTCCAGCTGTTGGGAGTGGGTATCAACGAAAGAAGGCAGCCAGAAATGCTGGGTGCACCTTGAGCTCTCTCCTTTTCTCAAATGACTGCCCTCAGAGACTACTTTTAACAGGACAGTGTTATCTGGGACTCTATTTTTAACAGGCACCATCTTACAAGTCTATAAAACCATCTCGGTCATTCGGTATCAGTGTCAGACCACAACAGTTCAAAACACCACTGCAAGGTGATGAAACGGCCAAACTACACTACAATCAGCCACAAGAAGCTGGGTCCCCTACCTCCCATGTCAGGGTGGGCTGCCCATGTAGGGGGGTTGAACACATGTGCATGACCAGGAAGGAGTGCAGGAGCCCGGAGCAAGGCAATCACAGCCAGGAAGACCCAAGTTAACCTCTTCACTGTGACACTTAATAGTGCAAGTTATGAAAACACTTAAAAGCCTCAGTTTCTTTTTCTGAAAAAAAAAAAAAAAAAAAGGGATAAAGATACCTTATTTTTTAGGTTGTATTAAGGATGAAATAAAATACTATATAGAAAGTACTTGACCCAGTGTCTGACCCAGAGAGAAACTCATTAAATGGTCTAGTTGTTAATATTAAAGGGAGGGGTGGGGTAAGTTGCTGAGAAGAGTGGAGAAAGGGATGAGCGAGATCCAGAAATGTCCAGGACAGATCCATAAAGACAGAAAGTGGATTAATGATTGTGGGGGTGGGGAGTGGGTAGGAATTAGGAGTAATTACTAACGGGGACAGGCTTATTTTAGGAGGGGAGCTGATGAAAACATTCTGAATTAGATAGCGGTGGTTTGTAGAACCCTATGAATATAATGAAAACCATCAAAGTGTACACTTGGAAATGCGAATCTTAAGGTATGTGAATTGTATCTCAGTTAATAAATAAACTGTACTCTCCCTCCCACAAACTGTGTGTGTGAGTCTTTTTTAAACTGAGACAAAATCCACATATCATATATCCAAAAAATTTATGGGTTCTGAAAGAACTCATTCCCTGATCACGCTGGCTCACCGAGGTGTACCAACCAGGTGATAAGATGCAAAGAAACCTGAACGAGGAGCCAAGAGGCTTCATATTTACAAGACCTAAAACCAATCCTGCCAGTTTCTCCCATGAAAGAAAAGGAGACTCTGGCCCACAGAGTGGAAGAGACTGTTCCTGGGGGGTTGAGGTGGGGCCGTCAAGGGTTCAGTAACTTAGCGGAGTTCCTCAAGCGCATTCAGCCTCACAGATAGGAAGACGTGAGGGTGCACAGAGGTCGACGGCTGCTTTTCCTCAGTAATTGCGTGGGGCGGGCAGAGCTCTCGTCTGGAATGGCAGCTGGCATTCTGTGTTCCTGTTTATTGCAGTTTATCTCAAGCAGTCATTTCCATTCACCTTTTTAAAAAAACATGAGGCGCAGCTGTGGCTTCACTTTAAATATTGTTCCTTCCAGCCTTTTAATTTTTTCACGGGCTCCTCCCTAATCTTTCACCATAATTGGATGCACCACACTGGAGACGGCACCCCGGAGAAACAAAGCCTGGCGAGCCGGCTTGCCCATCCTCCAACCACACACGGCTGCGGCTGCGGCTCCTTCTGCCAGGAGTAGCCTGGGGACAGAAAGCCAGGCCGGCTTCCCTGTGTTTGCTCTGCTCTGGCATGAAGTGGGAGCCAGTCCTCTGCTGTATTTCATGTTAAATTTTCTTGATTTCCCCACCCCTCCCCTCCACTGGTACAATCTGGATCTATCCCCCGCCCTGAGATGGCATGGGCTGTGCCTTTTCTAGGTCCACACTGGCCATCTGAACGTCCCTCCAGGTGGCATCAATTTCAGGGCAGCCTATTTGTGTGTGTACCCCCACGTGGACTGTAAGCTCCCAGAGGGAAAGCGCAACCTCCCTTCTGTGATCCTGGCCCAAGCACAACGCCAGGGACCCAGGAGGGCTCTTGGTGAGTGACAGCTGAAGGAATCAGGACACTGACCTGTGTGCCTTTGTGTCTTGAAGACAATGGGCTGTGTGACCAAAGGGCCATGTGACCAAAGGGCCAGAGGCTGCTCAGAGCAAGGCAGGGCCATAGTGGACTGAACGTTCACACCTCAGATTCTGCCAAGGTGTAGGCTTTCCTTTCTAGATACTCAGCTACGTTTTCCGTTGAGTACAGTCTTACTACTGCTACTGAATAAACCAGAGGTCCTAAATGAAACATCTTTCTTACCAACAGGACCTTCCCCAAGGAAACGAAACAGATGCATACTCTTTTCCTTCCTCTGCCTGGGTGGAATCTAATTTCAGTCGTTGTAAAATGACCTTTCCTCTGAAGGCTGTTTGCCTGACTTTAAAACAACCTTGTAAAATAATCCCTTTACACAGGGCGGTATTTATTAGTGCAACTGGTATAGGAAATTCTATTGTACCCAGGCAGGGATATACCAATTTTCAAATTGTTTTGGACAACTGACCTCAGAATATAAGGAGGTGAAAGAAGAAGCTACTAAAACTTTTGCTTTTGGTTATATTTTAAACATGTTAGTTTTGAAAATACCTATTTGTGTACAGCAGTCCTCCACATCTACAGATTCTGCATCTGTGGATTCAACCAACCACAGATCAAAAATATTGGGAAAAATACTTCCAGAAAGTTCCAAAAAGCAAAATATGAATTTGCCATGCATCCAGTAGCTATTTGTATAGCATTTACATTGTATTTATAATTATTTATACAGCATTTACACTGTATTAGGTAGTAGTAAGCAAGCTTCCCTGATGGCTCAGTAGGTAAAGAATCTGCCTGCAAAGCAGAAGACACAGGAGACGTGGGTTCAATCTCTGGGTCAGGAAGATCCCCTGAAGGAGGAAAGGCCAACCCACTCTAGCATTCCTGCCTGGGAAATCCCATGGACAGAGAAGTCTGGTGTGCTACAGTCCATGGGGTCACAGAGTCAGACATGACTGAGCACTCAGAGGTTAGAGGTGCTGTAAGTAAACCTGAAGATTGTTTAAAGTATACAGGAGGATGTGTGTGTTACATGCAAATACCATGTCATGCTTGAGCATCCTGGGATTTTAGACTCTGTGGGGATCCTGAAACCAATCCCCCGTGGATACCAAAGGCCTAGTGTATACATTTCATACACACAAGATGGATTTTTACAGCAGTGTATGTGTAATTATGGGGCTTCCCAGGTGGCACTAGTGCTAAAGACTGCCTGCCAATGCAGAAGACATAAGAGACTCAGGTTCAATCCCTGGGTCAGGAAGATCCCCTAAAGGAGGGTGTGGCAACCCACTCCAGTATTTTTAGAGCTTGGAGAATCCCACGGACAGAGGAGTCTGGAGGGCTATGGTCCATAGGGTCTCAAAGAGTTGGCCACAACTGAAGTGACATAGCATGCATGTGTAATTATGAGAGGGATACGTGTATGTTAATGG
The DNA here is from genome assembly GCF_042477335.2 of Ovis canadensis. NCBI lineage: Eukaryota > Metazoa > Chordata > Mammalia > Artiodactyla > Bovidae > Ovis > Ovis canadensis. The sequence goes on from NC_091245.1 coordinate 230,691,443, forward strand.
CTTGGGTTCAAAAACATTTTACTGATAAATATGAGATCAAAAAAAGCCTGCAGACTACTGCTTTATGGCATCTAATTATCTAAGTTTTCTACTTAGTAAACCAAACAGCAAAAAAAAAAAAAAAAAAAAGAAAGAAAGAAAGAAAAGAAAGTTAGAGGGGGAAAAAACTTAGGAAGGTTCTAATTAGGAAAAGTGATTTTTATTTTAGGTAACTTTCTTATCTTTTGTGTTTTAAAGAAGGCCTATATCATCTGGTTTCACTAGACATTCTTAATGAAATGGTTAATAGTATTTTTTTTTAAAGCATAATGAAGCCTTCATAGTTCCATGATATGTATACATTTGAAAGCACTTCGCCGGAGAAAGGCAGATAAAGCTAAAATGACTAGAGAACGACTCTCAGATTTAGGGTCCAGAACGACACATACTGATCTCTGGGTGTTTCCACATCTAGAAGTTTCATCTCGTAGTCTTCTATACTAACCTCTCAGATACAGTTTCTCCTAAAGTCACGCGTGGTGCACTACCGCCTTAGTGAGATAAAGGGTGATACAATGCAACTCTCTTTTGTTGTTGCAGAGGTGTTAAAGCTACTTGAGCATCTCATGTTTGACACTTCAGTCAGCATTGTTATCACGGAGCCCGCAGATCATGGTTCAGTCATTCCTGGCATCTGGGCTCTCTCTGTTTCCAAGCAGATAAAACTACAGTGGTCATTACTTTACTGTTACTGCAGTAGCAAATGGTAGGTCTTTCATTTCTCCTAGGTGAAAACCGACCCACACTTTCCTTTTTGAGAAACTCTGTGACAAAGAAAATGTGACCAGTCCTTTGGCACTGAACACAGAGGCAACATGAGACCTGTGTACTTGTTCTACTGGGCTGGGAAAGTGACTCTGACTTCTGAGCATCCCAAGTATCTTTTGCACACCCACTTCCGGCAGGAGGGGATATCAGAGAAGTGCCAGGGTTTCAGGACTCAGCATTTATCCTCTCGGGCCCTCATTTCCTTTTGGGGATCACAAAGGACAAAACCCACACAGAGCAACACTGTAGGTCATTTAAACCTCTTTTACAAATTAAAGTTTCACTTTCTGAGAAAGAAAAGAAACTATCTGAACTGCCCTAAGAAATAAAGGATATACTTAAACAGCCCCCATACTCACACGCAATTATGCATATAAGATCTAAACTGCCATATTTTACATTATTATATATAAAGATCTATTAAGACAGATAGATCTTCTATCTCAATCTAGGGGAAAAAGAGTGACATATTTGATCAAATTAAAAATTTAGGAGCAAATTCTACTGTTTCAGGTCATCTGCTTCTGAGGGAAAGAGGTCTTTCTTTCTAGGCCCTGATTTTTCATACTGTGCTGTGTCGTGACCTACACTTGACTTACAGGAAATAATAAGGGGGAAGGACATAGTGTTTAGCCTTCTGTGGACAGACAAGTATATACTGGTAGTTTAATTTCATGACCTCACCCATATAACTAAAGCTATTTTTACTTGGGGCTGTTATTATGAAACTATTACCATATAAAACATACCAAAAATATATTTATTGACTTGCAAAAGAAAATGCAAGCAAAGAATTAACAGATACTGTACCAGTTTTTTTTTAAACCCCACACTTCTCTTAGTAAAACTTCAGTTTTCATTGTTTAAAAAGATCAATCTGAAAAAAAAGGTCAAACTTAGAAAGATGGATTAAACATGCTAGTACTTATTTCTTGCAGGTGAACTGTCAACATGTCAATAATTTAAAAATTTATTCCTTTCATAAAAAGCCTAACTAGAAACTAAAAGCATAAGAAGTTTTCTTCAACTTCAGAACAACATGTGTATTCTAGCTACTGCTATAATATATTAATGAATACAAGCTGAAAAAAGCAGAAAGAAGTACTCTCCCAACTTAATGCGTTCGATTCTGTGCATTGAGCTTTCTTGAATATATTATGGCAATGGCCACCAAGTGTGGAATCTGGCCACTCCTCAAGGGTTATCATTCTCCCAGTTAGAAAAATGGTCTGATTGTTTACAAACAAAAGAGCTCTCCCTGCTTACCTTTTTATAATTCCCCTCCATATCCAATGGGGATTCTTGACTGATGATGTCATCCATTCCATCACTGTCCAAATTCATCCTTTTAACTCTTTACAATTGAGAAGTAAGATCCCATGAATCCTGATAGGCTGATGTGCCGTTGCCCAGGACCCTGGTTCCCGCTCATGCTGACATGGAGAGCCAGCTAAGAGTCTGTGTCCGGCTGTGTGTGACCTTGCCCCCTTCTGTCCCAAAGACACCGCCCCAGCCGGCCTCCCTGGTCTGTTCCGCGCTCCGGCACAGGGGCAGCTGCTGTTCTCTAAGGCTTACTCTGCCCTGACACTTGGCTGGTTAAGAGTTCAGCCTTTCCACATCTGCTGTCACCTTCTTCCCCTGAGCGATCCTGCCTGGATGCCTCTCCCCAGCACCTTCTCTACCCTCAATCCAGGAAAAGCCAATTTAACCCCTGAACTTCCCGCTTCAGGGCTGAGTGTGGATAAGAGTTCTGGAGGAAGCCAGCAATCTTATTCTGAACTAGGGATAGAGTGTACGGGATAAAAATAGATGCAAAGCCCTGCCTCGCAGACTTCACTGGCGAGTTAAAAGCCGGGTATTGCATGACAAAACCAAACAGTATAATTTAAAAGTTAACCTGTAAGACAGATGTTTGCCTTTCCCCCCTTGCCGTTTTCCTATAACCAATCATTTCTTCAAATCAGATGTGAAAGTCTCATCTTCAGGGAGAAACCACAGCGCAAGAATGAAATTCTTCTCCAACACAGACAGGGACCCCTCTGCCCATGGAATCATTGCTTGTTCTAGTAATATAGGCAGGAGAAAAAGATCCATCAACTTTTCTCTAAGAGCCGGTGGCCGGCTTTCACAAAAGAGGACGTTCCTTGCTGCTGCTCTTTCTACCCTTTTCCCATGGCTTTTGGCTTTGTTTACTGGCTTTACGTACAGAGAAGGAAAAAGCCCACAGCTGCAGGATGTTTTGATGCAAGAAGCAGGCAAATAAGTGCGCACACAAACACACGAGCCTTGTTATCAAGTTACTACGGCCATAAACTAAAATATATACGCGGTATTGTTTTGAAAGTTACTGTGTGCAGGAGAAACAGGTCAAAGAAGAATTCAAGGGCCAAGGCTCCATTTAGCAGCATAATCTTACAGTCTGACAGGCTTAGACAGGAAGCAGTAATTGTACCAGTCAATAGGTTTTCTAACGTGAATTCTTGACCAGCTTCAACGCTGTTAAGAACAGAGTTCTAGGGCAAAACGCTGTTCAAGATAGCTTTTGGCATCTGTACCTCTGCTGACATGCTCACATCACTTTAGTATTTTCTCTCCACAAATTAAAAAAACAAAATTAATTCGTGGAAGACTTGTAGGATAAAGTTGTCTTAATGTGGTTTTCTGTAGCACTATTTCCATAAAGCAAATACTTTCCTCTACAGCCCCTAACTCAAATCCAAACCCCTGCTTAACTCTACCCTCATCCCCCACCCCAGGTCCTGAGACTGTCTTGCGCCTTTGTCAGACAGTCTGATGGAGTTGTGTCTCCCAAGCCACGCTTGTCTTTGGGCAGGCCTTCTCCCTAGCAGAGACCTCCCCTGTTTTAACTCTCCTCCAGACCCCAGGACCCTTGCTCTGGACAGGGGTCCAAGTACACCCTCCAGGCCTGAGAGGTCATGCTGGTCACTGAGTGCTGCCATATGGTGGGTGTTCCCAAAGCCAAAGAATTTTCCAGAGGTACGGCTTTGGGGTTAAAATAACAGATGCTCGACTTTGAAGGACCCTCTGCATACTAAACTCTGCCAAAGGAGGCTAGTTAAAATGAAAGAAGCACGCATCTTATTACATGATATATATTAACATGCTTCCCAGACGGCACTAGTGCTAAAGAACCCGCTTGCCAATACAGGAGACATAAGGGATGTGGGTTCAATCCCTGGGTTGGGAAGATCCCCAGAGAAGGGAATGGCTACCCACTCTAGTATTCTTGCCTGGAGAATCCCATGGACAGAGGAGCCTGGTGGGCTACAGTCCAGGGAGTCATAGAGTCAGACATGACTGAAGCAACTTAGCACACATGGCATACCCTTTATTGGGGGTTGCTATAGGCTAGGTACTTTACAGGTGCCTCTTACATTTGTCTTCAGTCCTCGCAGGAACCCTCTGATGTAGATATTATTATCAAACTGCATTTCACAGTGGAGTGAGAAACCAGTGAGGCTAGTGACTTCACTTTCACTTTTCATTTTCATGCATTGGAGAAGGAAATGGCAACCCACTCCAGCGTTCTTGCCTAGGGAATCCCAGGGACGGCGGAGCCTGGTGGGCTGCCGTCTATGGGGTCGCACAGAGTCGGACGCGACTGACATGACTTAGCAGCAGCAGCAGCAGCAGCAGCAGCAGCAGCAGCAGCAGCAGCAGCAGCAGCAGCAGCAGCAGCAGCAGAGAACTGCCCCAGCGTGGCAGCTTGCTCACGGTCAGGCCAGAATTTGAAACACAGAATTTGCTTCTGTGGCCCATATTTTAAATGGGTGTGGAGACTGCCTCCTAATGGCTGCCCCTCTAAGAAACAACGGTACCCAACAATAATCAAACGTAGCTTTTAAAAATGATATCACATGCTGACACTATTTTCTAAATCACGTATCTGTAACATTCAGCATGTGTCACAGCTATCCCCTGATGATCAGACCTGAAGGAATGAAATAGAAACTCCTTCATCAATAGTTGTGACTTGACACACTGTACAGGGAACTTTCCTTTCAGGTTTACCCTACTGCTTTTAGACTGATCATGGCTTTTCTCTAACACCGTTACAGTTTCAAGCCTTTCTCTAAGAGGGCAGAACTTTGTGTTATTCATCTTGTTTTTCCCACAGCATCTAGACACCACCTCCCACATGTTAAGTGGACGATGAATAGCTGTTGAATAGATGCATGCACAGAGGAGAAAGGTTTGGGCTGCTTACAATGATTCCTTGGAATGCTGTCCATGGAGGAAATATTAATAGTTTATATGAGTGCTTTTCAACTGAAATCTTTTTTGGAAACCACATACATTTAAGAGGGAAGTAAACATGGGTCTGCTCAGGTTGAAGGAGGGGGCCTACCATGAATTTCAGTGATTTCAGCCTCTTACCTAGGTTAGCATCTAGCCCATTTAGCTATCTATAATCAAGAGCTAACATGCATGTGATTATAAAAATTTATTTATTTATTTGGCTGTGCCACGCAACTTGCGGGATCTTAGTTCCCTGACCAGGGATTGAACCCAGGCCATGGCAGTGAAAGTTCTGAGTCCTAACCATGGGACCACCAGGGAATTCCCAATAAAAATTTAGATATTAGACTTAGTAAAGTACATAAAACTATACATCTAATTATTATCTTTTGACTTTAATTTTAACATGCACGCACACATGCTAAGTTGTTTCAGTCATGTTCGACTCTATGACCCCATAGACTATAGCTGGCTAGGCTCCTCTCTTCATAGGATTCTCCAGGCAAGAATACTGGAGTGGGTTGCCATGCCCTTCTTCAGGTTTTAACAAGGTGGCCTTAAATATACAGTTAAAAGGACTGAACTCTCAATATTAACTATGTATATGTATAAATATATTCAAATTAATTTATATGCACCAATAATATATTGACCACATACATATATGTGTGTATATATATATATATATGCATATACATTTATCGGAGAAGCCAATGGCACCCCACTCCAGTACTCTTGCCTGGAAAATCCCATGGACGGAGGAGCCTGGTGGGCTGCAGTCCATGGGGTCGCTGGGAGTCGGACACGACTGAGCGACTTCATTTTCACTTTTCACTTTCATGCATTGGAAAAGGAAATGGCAACCCACTCCAGTGTTCTTGCCTGGAGAATCCCAGGGACAGGGGAGCCTGTTGGGCTGCCGTCTATGGGGTCACACAGAGTCGGACACGACTGAAGCAACTTAGCAGCACATTTATAATCAATTCCCTTTGGAGAAGGGCATCTCAAAATCCAAGATGAAAATTTCCCAGCTATACAACAGGAACAAGGGTTAGTCCCAAGAAAGTAATAAAAACCATTCTCCTCCTCTACCCCCTATATCTTTTCTTGGCAAAAGTGATCCTCTACTAAGTACTATATAGAGACAAGTGATAAAACACCTTCTTTTAAAAGTTGGTCTCCAGTGGTGATGAATGTATTTTGCGCCCTCCCTAAGTGAGTGCTCAGGACACAGGCTCGTAGCCTAGATCCATTCCAGAAGGAGCTGTGTCATTACTATCTGGATGGCTTGTGCCAGCTTAAAATATATCCTATCTTCATGTCACATGGACTGATCTTTGGTGCTTTCTAGAGCTTTGCTCTGTGTCCTCTAGCCACAGCATCCACATCACCTGGGAGCGGACAGGAGTTCCCACCCCAGACCTATTGAATCAAAACCTGCAGTCTTACAAGAGCTCTAAGATTTTTGAGGGTACTTTACATTTCAGAAGCATAGCTTGAGACCTTGAAAAAATTCAGTATAAGCCATTATCTTATTTTTGATCATATTTCTAGGCTTGGTGGTAAGACACAGACTTTACATGCTTGGGATCAACACTGTAATTGATTTCACTTCCAACTGGTTCAAACGAATACAGGAAATGAAAAAACAAAACATCACCTTAGAACACTTGAGCTGAACTTAATGTTTGGTGGTTTTGTAGCAGCCATGCACAAACAAGAGAACAGTCAGTCATGACCTTACAGAGAATTTCTCCTGGTTTCTTCTTTACCAGGCTTCCCTGGTGGCTCAGACAGTGAAGAATCTGCCTGCCATGCAGGAGACCTGGGTTCGATCCCTGGGTCAGGAAGTTATCCTGGAGAAGGGAATGACTACCCACTCTAGTGTTCTTGCCTGGTGAATCCCATGTATAGTGGAGCCTGGACATGACTGAATGACTGAATCTTTCATTTCCTCTACTGCTGCCCTCTCAAAAATGAACTCTGCCTGCAAAACATGGGGCCAGATACTAATGCTTCCTCTTAGAAAAGGTACACAGAGCCACTTACAATCCCTGAGGTTGAAAGGGCCTCTGCTTACCCCCCCTGCCACGAAATTCAAGGACCAGAATGGAGAGCTTCAGTTTCCTGTCAAGCCATAATTTGAACTGTGAGGCGCATTGGTCACGTGAGCTAATGCTTTTAAATGATCATTATCGGCCACTGGTGGAAATTATTGACTCTGAGAACACAGACCGCATTACTGGGAAATCACTTATGCCCTGTCAAAAGATCTTCCTATTCTTATTAATGGAAACTCTTATTTCATCCTGATTAACCCTTTAGCTTTCCACCGCCTCTCCTCCAGCCTAGCCTCCAAATTCCATGTGCTACACAAACCGACACTGATTTATAATCTTTTTTAAAATTATTTTTTTCTTCTGTGCAGTATTTATCTAAATTTGCTTTGCTTTTCAACTAAGGTATTCTGATAGCTAGATAAACCATGAAAATCTGCATACTGTTTTGCAGAGGACTTTTCATTGTAGATTTAAAATGTTAAACTAATGGCATTGGGAGTGTGCAGAGGAGGAGGTTAAAACGTTGGAAGGGACAGAGTGTCAATCATTTATCCATATCAGAAAAAGGGAGGACAACAGGCATCAAGCTTTCCACCTATCTGAAGACCTGAGTATGAGAAACACCGACTATGGTCACTTGGCTGGCAATGGCACAGCTTCAGAGGGGGACCGTTGTTAATGCCCTCATTATGTTTTTCTGTGCTCTTAGCATTCTTTCCCCCTTAATGGCTCTCCTACGCTGATTGTCACTAGGCCTTTGGATGACTGTTTTCTTCTGAATTCGAGCAATTTTGTCAAAGTCCTTTCTATTTCAGGAAGCTTGGTAATTTCTGATGCTTCCACACAGTGCTCAGGGGAATACTAAGTACATCAAGATTTCACATTTTCCCTTGGTACAGAGAATATAAATAAATAATGGAATACGATGCTATTAATCCTGAGCTTCTGCATGTGAAGTCTTAGTTACCCAAGACTGTGCGTGTGTGCGTGTGCGTATATGCACGTGTGTTTGTGTGTGTGTGTGTGAAGGTGAGGTCTCTGCTCTCCATGCAAGCACTGACATGTATCATAGCAATGTGCCCATTTCCTTCCAATCCCCCACCACCACTCTCTTTCCAAGAGAAAATACTAGACTTTTGGCTTAAAATATGCATTGCACATTTATTTCTTAAAATCATTTGAGTCTAAATCATGATGTTTGAGGCTCCCAGTGCTACTTTAAATAGGAATGATGTGCTTGTACTAAATTTCTGTTTCAGATCAGGCCCATACTGAAACCCTGTTAAAATGATTTTTTCCCCTCCCATCTGCGTACTTATCACTGTGCTCCTTTTGTGGTAAAACATATACATTATATTTTCAGATATACGGCCTAAAAACAAGTACAGATGAATTTATATCCAGAACTATTTTCTTAATTTTTAAGGTGATAAACATGTTATTCCCTCCTCAGACAAACACACCGTATCTCAACAAGGCAAAATACAACTGTACCCCCAGCCAGGCAAAACAATGAAGACAAAGTATTCCTCAACACTCCAGGGAAAAAAATTCTCCAATCAAATAAAAACCTATACAACAAGACATAAAAATAACTTTATTGAACTTTTATTTTACTCATTTATTTTTCATTGAACTTATATTTTAAAAGCCTGTATCAAACAGTACACTAAATGCTTTGAAATTCCCCTTTCTATTAGGACAGTATATTTTTTTTTCCCTGCTGTGGGTGAAACTAGGCTTAAATTGAGTGGAATCTTAAATAAAGTCAAATTTGATACCTTGTTTTCTCATTCACAGGAAGAGGGGACTGGAAAATGAGCCCTCTCTTGGCCTGGCGCCAATGGGGACAGACTATATTTCCTTTCTTTTGTTAACCAGTAAATAACCCACTAGAGAGACTTCCTTGGCAGTCCTGTGGTAAGGACTCTACGTTTCCAATGCAGGGGCCGAGGTTTCCATCCTTGGTCAAGTAACTAAGATCCCAAATGCCATTCACAGAGGCCAAAAAAAAAAACCAAAACAAAACAAAACCCCACTAGAATCGGCATGGAGGTCTGTTTACTACTTTCTCCCAGCAAGAGCTTCTTAAGATATCTTGATGTACTACTTAAATTGATACACTCCCTAGTTTTATCATTTGAGACCAATATAGGACACCTTTCATTCTAGGTGATGGGTACAATACTTCAATTGGGCTGAAACATCTTGCCCAAGGAATATTTGGTGTTTCAGGAGGCAGTAAAATGATCCCTCTATATGGTAAGAAGATTTATGAAAACTTTGCAAAATTCAGTATATTAAGAAAGGTGTCTTGAGGATGACTACTGGCTTCCACTGACCACTAGTGTTTTGAAGAAGTGCTTGGGACAGACCACGAGGTTCACCTTGGGGAACCTCTCTTGGTGAAGGAGAAGTAGGTGTGGCGGTATATTCTTAACAATTGTCTCTGGGAAGGGTGGGGGTGTGTGTCTCTTTCATTTTGTTCCTTGCACAATGTCCCTCATCTCAGCACATGGGATGGCAACTGGGCAAGAGGCTCATAAGCCACATACGAGGAGTAGAAATTTTCATACTTCCCGTATTTTCTTTAGGATAAATTTCCAACTCCTTTGCCTGGCATTCAAGGCCTAACTATGAGAACTTCCCTGGTGGTCCAGTGGCTAAGACTCTGATCTCCCAATGCAGGGGGATCACCGTCACCCACCCCCAGTTGCAATGCACAGATCTGAGCTCCTCTCTGGTATTATGAAGCAAACTCCTCATCCTGGGGACTCAGAACAGGACCAACTGCAGAAAATCCAATCAGTCCAACACACATTTACGGAACACACACCTTTCTTATGGAATACACAATCTGTGTATAGGGCAGGAAATGAAAATCAGGCGTTTGTCCTCAAGGAGCCCGTTTTCTAACCGGGGAGGCAGACTTATATGTCACTAGCTGTAAATGGGTTCTTATAGAGGTAAAAACAAAATGCACTGAGAAGGAGAAAGTTTCCTGATGGAAGTGACATGAGCCTCAGAGTGCATCAGCTTGCAACAGGCAGAAGCAGGGACACGGGTGGCAGGGATTCCAGGCTGAGGCAGCACAGCAAAGAAAAAGGACTGACGGCTGTGTTGGGGCAGGAGGACAAGGTGGGGAGGGAGGAGTGTTTCTGTCCAGGGTTCAGATCATGGCCTTTTTTTTAAAAAAATAAATAATTAATATATTTTTAGTATTTATTTATTTATTTGGCTGTGCTGGGTCTTAGTTATGACACAATGGATCTTCAATTTTCAATGTAGCATGTAAGATCTTTAGTTTCAGCATGTGAATTCTTAGTTTTGGCATATGGGATCTAGTCCCCAGGGATCAAACCCAGGCCCCCTGCATTGAGAACATGGAGTCTTAGCCACTGGACCACCAGGGAAGTCCCCATGATTAGGCCTTAAATGCCATGCAAAAGTTTATCCTAAAGAAAATGGGGAAGTATGAAAATTTCCACTCTGCTTCTTCAAGATCAGGTGTGCATGTGAAGAAAAGTCTCTTTATGCTCCCAAGGGAGGAAAAAGATGAGAGTCATTCACATACCATTTTACATTTTTTCTCTTTCATTTCTACTGGAGCTGAGAACATGAGGGTGTGGTTTATATCTGTAGTGGTCATAAAGGAATTTAAGCAACGGAAAGAAAGGGATAAAAGTGTGTCACTGGTTTTATATACAGATTAATCCCCAAAACTGACTGCAGGGAAAGAGCAGAAAATCTTTGGGAGTTTTTAAGCAAAATGGACCCTTTGACCTAAGCTTGTGCTTTCAAGTTAACAGTATTTTGACACTTTCTATCAGAGATCGTATAGAGGAATCTGGTCTCCTAAAGGCTGCCAGGCCCGAAGCTGTGGGCAAGCTGTGGGCTCTTTCCTGAAGAGACTGGCTTTTTCCCAAGACTGGAAAATGGAGGTCGATAGCTCTGTCTTTTAACACGGCTACAACTGAAAAAGACAAGACGTGCCTCAGTAACCTCTGTGCTAATGTAAATCCTGCGAGGGAGAAAAGTACACAAAGATGACGACAACCTGAGAAACTTTAAAAATAAAACAACCATGAAAAATTCTGCCAGAGAATTTCTCTCTGAACATCCCCCCCCCGCCCTGGCCCGTTCCCAGATGAAGTTGTTCATAGCATGGCACATCCATCCACCTCCAACAGGGGGTTCAAGCTCTAGGAAGCAGTGAAACTCTTTTTCAAAACAATCATCTCTTTGGAAAAGTTATACCTGAGGATCAGTTATACTCTCTATATCAGCAATAAATAACTGGGAAGTGAAGCAATGCATGGTTTCCTGGGGCTGCTTTATAATCTTCACTGAGCCCTTTATGTAAACATTGGGAGAAAGTGGCTCTTGATTCACGGTAACTGACTTGTTGATGCAGAAAGGTGGCCTCTGGCAGGGACCTGCCAACTCTCATGCCAGGATGTTAACAAGAAAAAATACCATTTCACAGATGAGAAAAGTAACAAAAAATAAAGGGATAATCTGATTCTAAGACACTGAAATCAGGGCATGTTGATGGCAGGGAGTTGGAATAGGAATAGGATTGAAAATCATCCCAGTGGCCATCAAAGTGTAAGAAACCACAATGCTATAGAGTGTTTACAGTGCCTTTTTTCTTACTCAATTTTACATATAAGTCACATCTGTCCGTATTATTTGAGAGCTTGTTCTTAGCACTGAGAGAGCAGATGGACACAAACCTAAAAATCCTTGTCCTCGCGGAGCTTCTGTGGAGTAAGGAAGACAGAAAATAGACAAAAATGTAGTCTGATAGGCTTCCCAGGTGGCACAGTGGTAAAGAATCCATCTGCCAATGCAGGAGATGTGGGTTCAATCCCTGGGTCAGAAAAATCCCCTGGAGGAGGAAATGGGAACTCATTCCTGTATTCTCACTTGGAGAATCTCATGGACAGAGGAGCCTGGCGGGTTACAGTCCATAGGATCGCAAAGAGTCAGACGTGACTGAGCGACTGAACACAGCCCAGCCCATGTAGTCTGATGGATGGTGATGAATGCCAAATATAAAATAAAGTGTTCTAGAAAGACTGGGATAGAGTTGGGGAATTGGAAGCTGACACAGAAAGTCCAGAGGAGGCCTTCACAAGAAGGTGACAAGTGAGAGTAGGCAGTGGGGGTGGCCAACAGGACCAATGCCTGATGCCTGGGTGAATCTGAATTTCAGGTAGAAGTGAACAACTTTTTAGTATAAACATGCCCCAAACAGGGCAGATTGCTTGCTAAACCTGCAACCACCTGGGCTCCCTGGGGAGGAGCACATACCAGGCAGGAGGGACAGCAGATCCAGGAAGCATGAGAAGAGGGGGTGAAGGGGCGGAGGGGGTGGGAGGGGAGAGGAATCAGGGGTGAGGTGATGTAAGACCCCTGGGGCCCCTGGTGGGATGTGGGCTTTTATGCCGAGGAGGAGAATTATGAGATGGTTGCAGGCTCTGATTTCGGTCTTGAGAGAGCATTTGGATTCTGCATTGAACACAGACCACAGAGCAGGGGCAAGGGCAGTAGTCTCGAGACTGCTATTGCTCAGAAGATGATGATGGTGACGACAAAGCTAACAGCAACACACACCCAGACATGCGCACCAAATTATCCAACTAAGTCTGAGGGGAATGGCCTCCGAAGCCCCGCCTCTGTGCTTCCACTGAAGAGGGTGTGGGTTCCATCCCTGGTCAGGAAATGACCATATGCCAAAAAAAAGAAGAGGGGACATATGATACCTATGGCTAATTCATGTTGATACTTGGCAGAAAACAACAAAATTCTGTAAAGCAATTGTCCTTCAATTTAAAAAAACAAAATCAGATTAAAAAAAAAGACACTGTGGTGTACATTATGGATGAAAGGAATCAGTCCTACAAATAAATTCCTTCTACTCACTAAGATGCTAATCTAAGGACTTTTGTTTTAACCGCTCTACTATCATCCTTAAGAACAGATAAATAAATAAGCAAGCCTTCATCAGAAAAGGGGACATTCCTAAAAACCATCGTTGTTGTTATTACCAGAACTTAGAGGAACTGCACTTTCAGAATCTGTGGTGTCAGGTGGGTTCTGAAACTAAGGTTTCCAAGTAGGAGTGAGACATGGCTTCAAGGCTAGTGTTTCTTTATTTGCTGAGTTATGAACAGAGGGAGACAGACACATAAAGTTCTATAAAACCCCATGGAGATGTAGAATCTATTGCCTATGACCACCTGCCTAATGGACATAATTTTATTCTAAAAATAAGCAATAAATACTTCAAAAACTATTGAACACACAATCAGTGTTATATATTGTAGTTCATATAAAAGAAAATCAATCCTCCAGAAGGCTAAAATACCCCTCCCCTCCTGATGGCACTGCTGATATCTGACCAATCTGTGACTTGTAAAACCAGTGACTCCATGTTCAACCAAATGAAAAGATATAGGGAATAATCTCGTAGCATCTTGCCTTCAAAAAAATGACATTACATAGCTTCTCGAAAAAGCGAGCAGAAACATGATTTTAATTATTATAGTAATTTAACCACCTGGAGCCACGCCATAGGTGGGTTAGTCTCTCCATAAAAGTCAACACTCTCCACTCCCCCACTGTATTCTGTGTAAGTTTTGTTGTTTCCTCAGCATCATGACCCTTTTCTCATGCGTGGTAAGAACTCCTATGAAGCATAAATCTTGTTATCTAGGATCTATGGACCTAAATGGACTATAAGATGAAAATACTGTAAGACAAGCCCACAATTACAAAATTCCAATTATTAACCAGAGAAAAAAGTGGGTAAACATATTTTCTAGACATACATTACTTAGCTGAGAAACGACTGCTGTGAGTCTTGTGAGATGTACTATTCTGCCCGCATACATTCACTACTGTGAAATCCGACCTTCTGAGAAACACCTGCTGGTCTCAGGTATCTTACCTCACACAAGGAAGAGGCATTGTTAAATTAGAGAAATGGTCCCTTGGAGCTTCTAAACTTGGTCAGTTTGAGTAATAACCTGATATTGACTACTCAGGACTTGGACTAGCCGTGCTTACTGCTGCAGAGAAATTTCTCTGAGAACCTTCTCGTTGTCTGTTTACAAGGAGGATATTTTCAGTGTTGCTTCCACAGTTCGAGTCACACTCTAGAACTGGTCTTTTGAGATCCTCTAAGTGTTTACTTCGAAACTCCAGACAGAAAATTAAGGACAGAGATGAGTACATGTTACTAAAAATTTCCTATTTGGAGTTTTTTTACGCATGTTGGTACCTTAATTCTTATTTACTAGTCATTTAAAACAACATACTAGTAAAAATAAGTTTGGAGAGACAAGTGCAACTTTAAATGTCAAGTGCATACCAGCTGGTGTTTGAAAATTTCTCAGATCATCAATTATTACTTCCGATTTACATAATTTCCTTCAAGATAATCCTAAAAACTGTGCCTCCTATGCAATGAGCAAAAATATTTTTCCCTTTTATCTATGTGAAATTCCACCCAGATTTTTCTTCTCCAAAGCCCCTTAAATTCAAAGTTGAATGCGATTTCTCTTATTTTGCAGAGACATACAGAATGTGCAAGACACAGATCACCTCAGCGGATTTCACATATGCTTTAAAGGCCAAGAAGCAGAGTTTTCTGCCCCATTACTCCCCAGAAAATCTAATTACAATTCAGATACTGTATGTGATGGAGGCCAGGAGTGTAGGATGGCAAAATCCCGTGAAAACCCGGAAAGAGGCAACCTGCTGCTCTGGACGAGGAAGGCCTCCTCTCCCAAAGGATGCCGGCCTCACGATCAGGCTTTAAATCTTACCTGATACGAACAGTTCTCCTGATGTACCATCTCAGTGCATCCTAGGGAGCAGACCCCAAAGCAGGACTGCTCAGCGAGGCTGCGGAGGGAAAGCGCGGAGCATCCACTGGCTGAGAGAACGCCCTGGGAAGGCAGGGGCTCCCCGCAGATTAAAATGGATGCTGTTTCGCTGATCAACCTGCGCAGTGGCACTGCCTGCGCTGGGAAGCGCGCAGCGAGCCGAGCTGCTCTCCTCGGAAACCAGCAGTAAGGCTTACAAACATGGAGCTAGGACCGGGCTGGGGGAGGGGGCGCGCTCATCACTGGCACAATCAGCCAATTATATTATCGGCACAAAGAAAAGGATCAGTCTGGGGCTGGTGTGACCTTCTGGTGCTTTATGAAGGCAGTTAACTGATGTGGAAACATTCTAGTCCTCATTAAAGGGAAAAAGGCCAGCGAGGGAGAGGGAGAGAGGCAGACACAAATCAATGTTGCAGTTGAACATTTCTAACCTCCGGCATCATCCTTCCTGCCCACTGATGTTGCTTGCCTGGTGCTTATGAAACGAGAGCCCTTAAGGATCATTTCAGAACTTTGAACAAGCGAAAGGGAAAACAATCCATTCTGAATTTTGACACCGAAGAGGTGTTCTCTGTGTTGCGTGTTTGTCAACTTTATAGCTAAAATGAGGGCCTTCATTCTTTTTAAAAATATTATTTTGGAATTCTTTTGATATTCTGCCCATTTTTGGTTCTTATCTGCTTTTTAAGTCAAACAGAAGAAGATGAAATAATTATTCCCATAACTTTTTAGGGAGAGGGCTTATTAAAGTATTAAAGTCGGTATAATTCATTTCATGAAAATGAAATTAAAGGGCAAGTTTTTTTAAGGCCATATATATATATATATATATATATAAATATAACCCAGTGCTATGACTTGAATATATAGACACCCTCAATATATACAGCAATATGATCCTAGAAACAGACCATTCCATGTAAGTGACCATAATAGAAAGGATTCTGGACTTCCAGATAGTAATCAAAGGACACACAAGTTGAACCATACATATCTCTGGTAAAAAGAGGAGCCAGTTTTGGACTTCTTCGGGGCCGTTGTAGGATTTTAGTTTATAAGGAGGAACAACTAGGCCTATAAATTCTTAAAGCTTTAATGATAGAAAATTTAAAAAATAAACACAATGAAATTTCCCTGTCTATATTTCTCAGTTGCCATAGGCAACTCGTTTTGTTGTTTCTTAATAAAAACAAATGGTTCTCAAAATGATGCTCAAACAAATGGAACCCAGTAAAATCTTGACTGCATTTAAACCAAGTTTAAAAACATTCTTAAGCTATTTTGCTATATCTATCTTCTTCAATACTCTTTTTAATAACTGTAAAGTCTTCATTATGCTATTAATAAGAAAAACAAGTGCTGTTGCCTGATGAGTGGGATCCACACATTTGACAAGTTTTCATATCAAACTCAGTCTTAGGGAGTGCCGAGCGTTTGTGTTAAGGATGTTTGGCGAAATATTTTTAATTTTATAACTTAACAACATTTCTGTTGCTTGGAAAGAGAAAAACCTATTTTTCTGTATGTTCTTAATTTTCATGACTTGAGATTCTGACAGGAGAGAAGTTGGCTGAGTTCAATTACAGAGACACATTCACAAGCCTGGCTTCAGCTTCCTGGTTAAGACAGTGGAAAGGCGACAGGAAAGACCCAGCTGGTGATCTCACAGGCTGCCATTTCCGCATAGGCTCGTTGGGTTCCAAGGAAAAAGCACTCTGGACACGCACCCTGCCAAACTCGAGGGCCTGGAATCTAGGAGATAGCTAGGCCACTAACATGTACAAGACCTCTTAGGCTAGCCTGTTGGCAGGTGGTCCAATGAGAGCTTGATGAACGAAGCCGACAGCTGAGCTAGATGGTGAGTCTTCTTAAAAACAAAAGAGGACAGAAAGTCTTCAGCGAAAGCAAACAACAGGCAATATATCCCCATCCTAAATTTCATTCCTCCCTCTTGAGCAATCAATCCATATAGGACAGAGACAGAGGCTGCTTTGTGGAGTGCCTTGCTATACAACTGCGCAGATGAAGGCTCTGGAATCTGAAGTATGTGCAAGGAAAAGTAAGCCAAAGTTCCTTTGCAAGGTAGCAAATAAGATGAAATGGAAATCTTATGCTTGATATAGAAGGCACAGTCGCAACTTTCCAAGACAGAACAGCTTTACTCCAAAGGCTGCTAAAACTTTACTCAGGTTACTACTTTGACAATCTAGGACCCTAAGACTCAGGAACATGCTTTCAAGCTATACAAGGCCTAAAAAGTTGCTTTCTGGACTCTGTTCTCTTCTGAAAACTGAAAGCTTTGGAATATATTACATAAACTTCTAAAGACATTTATCATGTGTTGTTTAAAAAAAAAAAAAAGCCTAAACATGATCCCACTCTTCACAGTTGCTGTTCCATAAATAGTGGAAGTGACTCAGAGGAGTCACTATGAAAGCTATGGGGAGAACAGATTTCTGACAATTGTCTCCCAAATCCTGTCAAAAAGCCCTCTCAAGAGGTATAAACAAGATTTTAAAAAAAAAAGGAATATATCAAGCAAGCTTCCTTCTATAGTCATTCATTGGAAAGGACTTAGTGTTATAATTTAAATTATGATTTGCTAGTACAAAAAACTAAACAGAAATCAGCTATTCCAAGAACACATAAGCTAGAATAACTTACCAAGATACAGTAACATTTATTATTTTTGGACTAAAAAATATTGATGAACTGTTTAATATACTTCTGTATGTAGCATAGAGATGCTTTTTGTTTTCTTCTCAGGTCTTCACAACTTTTCTTCCCAGAGAAAGTATTGGGTTTCAGATTTAGATGGGGACTTCAGAGATAAACTGTTATTTCCCAGATATGGACACTCAGGCCTAAGAGAGTGGTGACATGCTCAAGAACATAAATCTTCCAGCAATGGCAGTAAGAAGAAAAAAAACCCTCCAGATTTTCTTGTGAGTGAGTCCATGTAAAAAATGCTAAATGAGGGCCACAGGATTTGAAGAAATAAACCCCTTTTGACTGAACTAATGTAGGCTGGCCTTGAAATCAAAATCTATGGTAAGGTAAGAGAGAGGCAGCAGGGTGGTTCGACCTAAAACTGAATTCAAGGTATGTTTTAAAAGAAGAAAAATTAGACTATTGCCTCATTAAGCCACTTTTCCTGTTTCTTCCACAAAGCAAACTATTATGTCTTTAAATCCTGAAAAGTACTTTTTCATTTGTGGCAATTAATAGCAACAGAATGAAGATGACCGGCAGACACAGGAAAGATGGTCAGCATCACTAATCATCAGGGGTATACAAATCAAAATGATAATGAAATATCACTTCACATCTATCAGAATGGCTGTCATCAAAAAGACAACAAATAACAAGTGTTGGAGAGGATGTGGAGAAGGGAACCCTTGTGTACTACTGGAATGTAAACTGGAGCAGCCAGTGTGAAAAAGAGTATGGGGAGTTCTCAAAAAAATTAAAAATAGAACTACCATGTGTTGTGCTGTGCTCAGTCACTCAGCCATGTCCCACTCTTTGCAACCTCATGGACTGTAGCCTGCCAGGCTCCTCTGTCCATGGGGATTCTCCAGGCAGGAGTACTGGAGTGGGTTGCCATGCCCTCCTCCAGGGCATCTTCCCAACCCAGGGATCGAATCTAGGTCTCCCGCATTGCAGGTGGATTTTTTAATATCTGAGCCACCTGGGAAGCCCATATGATCCAGCAATTCCACCTCTGGGTATTTTCCCCAAGAAAATAAAAACACTAATTCGAAAAGACATATGCACGCTTATGTTCACTGTAGTGTTATTTACAATAGCCAAGATTTGTGTCCATCGACAGATGAATGGATAAAGAAGCTGCAGCGTGTATATATACACATATATATATGTATATATATAAAACTCAGCCATAAAAAAGAAGGCAGTTTTGCCATTTGTGACAACATGGATAGATCTAGAGGGTATTATGTTCAGTGAAATAAGTCAGACAAAGGCAAATCCTGTATGATTTTATTTATATGTGGAATCTAAAAAACAAAACAAATGAACAAACAGAACTAAAGAGAAACAGACTCATAGCTACAGAGAGTAAACAGGTGGTTGCCACGGAGAGTGGGTAGGGATTGAAAGAAAAAAAAGGTAACTATATGAAGTAATGAATGCTAATTAGCTTCATTGTGGTGATCACATCACAATGTATGTTAATAGGAAACTATCACATTGTACCCCTTAAATATATACAAATTTTGTCAATTATACCTCAAGAAAGCTGAAGAAAAGATTAAAATAAATTTTTGCAATGGGAACAGAATGATGGGGTGTTTCAGATAGTAAATATAGTAGTAAAAAGTCACATCTGCAGATCATCTGAGCATACAGTTTCAAGAGTGAACTACTGGGGTCAGGGACTGACTTGGGAAAGGTATAAGAGAACTTTCTGGCACAAGCTGAATGACTTGAAAGGGCTTGGCTTACAGAGGAGTATATGTTGTCAAAACCCATTGAATAAAACATTTAAGATTTGTACATTTCATTGTATGTCAAATGTACCTGAAAAGAATAAAAATGATCTGGTTAATGATATGCAGCTGAAGTATTTCGGGGGCAGTTTAGTGATACCTTCCTTTGAAATGCATCAAATAAATGAGATGAATGAATGGAAAGATAACTGGAAAGCTGTGCCAATCAAGTTTAGTAAAACAGTAATTGTAGAATCTGGATGGTGCATAAATGAATAGTCACCTAAAAAACTTTTCAATTTGAAAAGCTTTGTAATGAAATATTATGGAAAAAAGGAAGGTATTGGGGGGATGGGGAAGATGAACAAGAAAGTCATTGTTTTAAGCAATAACTTTTAAGCTTTTCCTTAGGAACTTGCAGAAAGCAGGTAGACATTGTATTGGATTGGCTCCCCCCACCCAAAAACATTATTAAGGTTTTTCCGTAAGATGACACAGAAAACCTGAATGAACTTCTTGGCCAACCCAGCATATAGTGTTACGTTGTGCCTTTTCACCAGGTAAGGGAAGAAAAGGAATTGTAAGGAAAATTGACCCTGTCCACATCAAGGGGAATTGGGTCCTTGGATGACTTGCCCAAAGAAGATCACAGCCGGCATCACTAATGACAATAAACCTCAGAAAATGGCTTCACAGTTTACAGAGTACTTTCCTGAACATTTTCTTTGACTCTTACAACCTTGTAGCTGAAACAAAATCCTGTTATGTGCCATGGGAGGCAGTGTTTCTGCCCCCAGGGAGTTTGGTGAGGGAAATAGGGCAGTATACAAACGACTATATATAGTGTTGAATGAGTAAAGTGCTACCAAGGAGATTTTGTTGTTTGCTCACTAGGAATTCAGAAAAGCAAGAAAACACTTAGCTAGGTTAGCTGGGAGACTGTAATAATCTTGTTCATTTGGTTTTCTACTTCTTGAGTCTATTTTTTCTATTCCTAGATTAATGTAACTTTCCTTAGAACTTAATCACGGTTAATTAATTCAGTACTATTATCCCCAACATTTGAAATAATACTTGGCCTATAATAGGCTCTCAATATTTTTAAATGAACAAATGAATGATTCTGACTTTCAGAAAGTTACTTCATTGCTCTTAGCCTCAGTTTCCTCATCTATAAACCAAAGATGTTAATTCCTGGTTTATTGGGTTGATGACATGATAAAATTAGAATAACATGTAAAACAGCTCTAAGGGGCCCTAGAAAGGAAGATTTCCACCCCACCCCGCCTCCGTCTGAATTAAAAGCAACAACAACAGTCCAAGGAATAAAAAGAGGCTGGAAGGATGGAGGTGATAGTGGGAATGGAAAGTTGAAGACAGATGCATGTCATGAGACTGTGAAAAATACGTTGACGGAACCTAGCCAGTGATCCAACCTGGAAGAGTGAACAGTTCTGAGGTTCTGAGACCACTGCTGGAGTAAACTTGGTTCTGTGAAACCAAACAGAGAAGTTAGGAGGAGGAAATGATTCTGAGGGATTGGGTTGCAGTAGTGGTCTTTTATTTTCCACCATAAAGTTTTGAGTTGAAGGTGCAGGAGGTAATGGGGGTTCAAAAGAGAAGTCAGGCCAACAGAACATGGGGGGTCTTCTGCAGGGACAGGGTAGTTGCAGAAATGGATTAGATGAAGGGAGAGATTGAAGAGAAAGGACTAATAAGAAACAGAGACATTGCTATGTTGGGCACATCAATCCCCACAGAGCTGGGGTGGGAGGTGGGGATTAAACTTGTTAATCAGCTGACCTTAAGATAAGGAGATTACTGTGGGTCAGCCAGGGCCAAGTGCTATCACGAGGGTCCTTATAAGGCAAAAAGAGGGGGCAACAGAGGAAGAACCAGAGAGATGGCAGCATCAGGAAGACTCTGTCCAATGCTGTTGGCTGTGAAGACAGAGGAAGGATCCCAGTCCAAGAAGTCTGGAGTCCTTTGGAAGATGGAAAAGGCAAGAAAGTGGATTTCCCCCTAAAGCCTCCAGGAGGTGACAGCCCTGCTGACACCAGTGAGATTTCGTAGGGACTTCCAACCTCCAGAATTGTAAGATCATAAATGTATGTTTATCTATTACAATAAATTAATGTATGACAAACCTAGACAGAGTATTAAAAATCAGAGACATCACTTTACTGACAAAGGTCTCTATAGTTAAAGCTGTGGTCTTTCCAGTAGTCATATATGGATGTGAGTGCTGGACCATAAAGAAGTCTGAGTGCTGAAGAAATGAAGCTTTTGAATTGTGGTGCTGGAGAAGACTCTTTTTTAAAAAAAATATAAATTTATTTATTTTCATTGGAGGTTAATTACTTTAGGAGATCCAACCAGTCAATCCTAAAGGAAATTAATCCTGAATATTCATTGGAAGGACTGAAGCTGAAGCTGAAACTCCAACTCCAATACTTTGGCAACCTGATGCAAAGAACTGACTCACTGGCAAAGATCCTGATGCTGGGAAAGACTGAAGGTGGGATGGGAGGAGAAGGGGACGATGGAGGATGAGATGGTTGAGTGGCGTCACCGACTCGATTGACATGCTGCTGCTGCTGCTGCTAAGTCACTTCAGTCGTGTCCGACTCTGTGTGACCCCATAGATGGCAGCCCACCAGGCTCCCCCGTCCCTGGGATTCTCCAGGCAAGAACACTGGCATGAGTTAGAGCCAACTCCAGGAGATAGTGAAGGACAGGGAAGCCTAGCGTGCTGCAGTCCATGAGGTAGAGAAGAGTTAGACACAGCTTATCAACTGAACAACAACAAATGCATGTTGACTTAAGTCACTGAGTTTGGGGTGATCTTTCACAGCAGCAATAGACAATGAACACAGTCCCCTAGGGTGAAAGCCAGCATTCAGAGGGCAAGAGGAAGGAAGGGGGTGGGGTGATAAGGTGAGAAGAAGAGAAAAACCAACACTGTGGGGGATCAAAGGGAGAGAGCTCCACGGCTTCAAATACTGCAGGGAAGCACAACCATAAGTTGTTAGATTTGATAACTGGGAGGTCTTCAGTTTCGCTCGAGAATAATTTCAATACTAGTGTGTCAGGGGGAGAAACCAAGTTACAAGCCATTAAGAAGTTGAAGGACTGAGTAGAGAGCAGTTTGTAAAGAAGGTTGTGGATAAATTAGAGCATCAGGTTGATAGTTTGAGGATATAATGGAATCAGAGAGGTGGTTGTTGTGCCTGATCTGTAAGATACAGGAGATCCAAATATCTATATGGGCATCAGGGAAGGAGCCGGGAAGAAGGGAGAAACTGATTATGATAGGTGGGAAATAACTGGAAAGACCAGATCCGGGATGAGTTCGATCAGGAGCACATAACAGGACTTCATTTAGCCTTGAAACTAAAGTTATGGGGAATGAAATTACAAAGAAATGTTGAGTAAAGAGGAGCCTGTAGTGGAGATGAGGAAAGATGGAAGAGCACAGACTGGCATCTTGATTGGGTCCTTGACAGAAAGACCTCAAGGATAGGGAGGCTGGCTAGAATGGAATCAGAGAAGGCGGATCAGTGTGGGAAAAGCTCTTCCAAGATATCTTGTAGAAGGCGTTGCTGTATTACTTGAGAATATTCTAGAAATGCTGACTAATGCTATATAAGAATGAGAAAAACAAATGGGATAGATGAAACCTATAAGATGTGTTAAGCACAGACAATGAAGTATATAAAGGGTTGTCAGACATAGATGAAATGTGCAGGATTTAGACAATGAGGCAGAATTCATCAGATGTGATGTATTAAAGAGTAAGTTAGTAACCTGGATGCCTTAGTAATTCAAGCTGAACACAGAAAGGGATGGAAAGACTAGAGAAGCACCTAATATTCATGACATGCTAAACAACCCCCAGGCCCTCAATATTCATTAGATTTTACACTGCCCACTGGTGACACACATTCTGTCCCTATTTGTCCTCTGCCCAAGAGATACAATTCCACAACTGCTCATCAGATGAGGGGGCAAGTTGCAGAGGGAGCCGGAGGGACTTGCCCCGTGTCTCTGATCAAGCAGGCTGTGTGTCGTTGGCAGATACTTCCTGTCTAACTGGGCCTCCTCTCTGAAACCTCAACCCTGGCTTGTGACTGTATCATCAACAGGGAAGGTGGTTGTGGCAGAAAGGTTGGATACATAAATATCACCTAATCCTAGACTCAGGCAGTGCAGTCCTTCACATTCCTGTACCATATCCTAAGTAGGATTCTGGGACCACTTCCAGCTGGTGCAGGGGAGGGGCTTTCCCCACACCATGTCATTCTTGGATACCAACTGAGTATTCTACAAGTCAACTCAGTTCTGACACTGTCTACCTGGAGACAGCATCAGAGATCACAGGTTAAAGGCTCGATCCACATGACTGTCCCCCCTCCCCATTTCAAATGCCAGTTGCAAGCCCAGGTTATTACTTGCACTTCTGACCAACGGGCTAGAGATGGGAGGTTCAAGCAAACCCCTCCTTGGGCTCAATTAATTTGCTACAGCAGCTCACAGAATTCTAAGAAACATTTTGTTTACTAGATTACTGGTTTATTATAAAAGGATATACCTCAGGAGCAGGTGGTGCTAGTGGTAAAGAACTTACCTCCCAATGCAGGAGACGTAATAGACGTGGATTTGATCCCTGGGTTGGGAAGATCCCCTGGAGGAGGGCATGGCAACCTACTCCAGTATCTTTGCCTGGAGAATCCCATGGACAGAGGAGCCTGGCAGGCTACAATCACGGGGTCACAACGAGTCGGACGTGACTCAGTGACTGAGCACTCACGCATAAGCACCATCAGATGGGAAAGATGGCACAGGGAAGACATGGGGAAAGGCTCAGCTTCCACACCCCCTCCACCAGCACTCCACTCTCCCTAAACTCCCAAGTGTCCATCAGCCTGGAAGCTCTCCGAACCACGTCCTTTTTGGATTTTCATGAAGGCTTAATTTCATAGGTGCAGCTGATTAAATCACAGGTCAGTTGTGATTGATTCAACCTCAAGCGCCTCTCTCAGGTCAGGAGGTGGGACTGAAAGTTCCCACCCTCTAATTCTGTGGCTGACCCTCCAGGCAACTGGTTCCCATCCTGACCTATGTTCAAAAATCACCTCACTAACACAGATAGCGGGAGATGCCTTTATTACTCTTATCACTTAGGAAATTCCAGGGGTTTTAGGAGCTCTGTGCCAGAAAGGGAAGAAGGCCTAATCACAGTATCACACTAAGTATGCCAGCTCATCCCATCTCTTTCCCTTGCATCTTGATACGCATTTTAAATTGATTAAATAAGCTGTGATTTGAGCATCTTAATTTGGTCTGAGACTTCTTGGAGGAGGGCCTGGTAGTGGACTTGGAGGCTACAATTGCACCAAGGTCATTTCCCAGAGAAAAGGATGCTTGGTATTTGTATTGTCCACAACTTCTTCCCACGTCCTCTGAACCCCAAAAGTGGGAGAGAGAGAAGGGTAAAAATAGGTTGTAATTTTTTATCCTTATAAGAAAATTACCTGAGAGTCTTCCAAATGTACATCAATTAATCTACTCAAAAGTTTTTACTATTCTGACAATGGTTCCACCTGTGTTTATTATTTCAGATATTAAAAAATAGTTGCCTGAGTAAATTGTTAGCGTGAATCAATTGCTGTCACTTTTTAAGTATTCAAGCTTGCTTTTCAAAAGAAAACTCACATATAAAACAAACCAAAGAGTTTCCAATCAGAATAAAATTATTTTTCATTCAAATTGATACTATTTACTTATTAAATCCTTAACTGGGAACATGAGACTGTTTTTTTATGTACAAAAATTTGAAAATAGACTTTACAAGTCAGTGACAGTCTTATTCCAACTGCATGCTCTCTTTATTTTGTTTGTGCCACACCAAGAGAATCCTGTTTCACACAGATAAGTGGTTGGAAATGGTGACAGTCCTTCATAATAGCTTATGCTGCAATCCCCAGATAGTCTTCATTAAACATGTCCAGGAGTTTGAAAGCAACATCATAAAACATTTATTTCAAAACTGATTTACTAACAACATACAGCAACTGCTCACATTCCTTTTCATAAACAAGATAAGACAGAGTACTCAGATTGACACTAGGTCATCAACCTGGAAACAGACCTCTTCATGTGATACACTGGGCATTCACTTGTGATTTGCACAATCTACCTATTAGGCTTGATGTGGGAATGTGCCAAAAAGATGCGTAGACCTAACCTGACTCTGAACTCAGCTGGGCCTCTCAGACAGCCCAGCTCATTTTTCCTACCTGGACATGAATTTTCAGCAAGACCAGTACGGAGCCACCACCTTTGTGGTAAATGACACATTTACAAGTTCAATTTTGAGGACTGTAAAAGACTGCTTACCCTGGCACGATAAATTAATATGCTGACATCAGAAAAAGTGGGTGGAGAGTTCTTTGCATAGATATGAGGGAATGAGACCCTACAACTTGGGCTGAAATGTTGTTATATACTTCTTACCATGGCTTTACAGGAAAACTCTTCTCCCAGTGAACAGGGCCTCACAATTTCATTTGTTCTCTGTTCTGAATTACATTCACATCTCAGAACTCTTTCATTTCCACTTTGATTTTTTAGGGGCTGAGGTGTTCAGCAGTTCACAGAATAGGAGCAAAGGAACCTCTAAAAATACCTCCTGCAGCCCTGGGGTTTCTGCAGACACATCTGAAACCTGAAGCATCAGGTGGTGCTATAGCCGCTGCCTCCCTCTCCCTCTAGAATAATGAGATGGTTTATATTTCAGTACATCTGCCAAAGCACTTGTTTATTGGACCCAGTCCTAGTCTTCTCCCCATAGTACTCTTGGCCAACGCTGCCTGAAATTCACACACTGCATAGGAGTCAGTTATTGAAGAAAGATAGTAACAGACTCCTAGATAAATTTAGGTGAAGTCTATATGGTTTCATCCCAAATTGTGCCAATGTTTATGGACCGTTTCTTTTAGTCTCCATTTAGTCTCTGACTTTGGAGTCAGAGAGAGCAGCGGCAGAAAAAGTGAAAAGTAGTATAAACCTGCCAGGGTTAACACAAGACCTTCCAGAGAAAAATAAGCTGGTTCATCAAGAGGGGCCACGCCAGAACTCACACAAAGTGTGTGTGTGAGTGTGTGTGTGTGTGTGTGTGTGTGTGTGTGTGTGTGAGAGAGAGAGAGAGAGAGAGAGAGAGAGAGAGAGAGAGAAGTTAAGTTGGTTCATCAAGAATGGTCAAGCCAGAACTCACACAAAGTATGTGTGTGTGTGGTTTGTATGGGTGTGTGCAGGGGAAGAAGGGAGCACACCTCCCTTCAGCCCCTAATAGAGTTAGCAATATAAGTGCGTTTAGCTAAAGCAACAGGAGGTCCCTGACCACAAAAAGGACTGTTCATTTTTCTCAGGTGGTAGTTGATTTAAAACCAGACTCAGTATAGGGAAGGGAACTGACCCTCATCTTGAAGAAAGGTGACCTCTAGTGGACAAGTGTGTTTTGCAATCAGTTCAAACTGAATAGGATTAGAAAACAAAAATAATGTTGAAATTATGCTCCATTGTCTTAGTGAAATTTCAGTGATATTTTTAATACTGACTATAAACATAAATACATAAGTCTTCACTAATAAAAGAATGTAAATGTCACACTAATGTTAATATATCCAAAGTTACAACCTAGGCCATCTTTGATGGTTTCCAGAATGGATGGAGCGTTGAACCAGGAGTCATAGGCCTGGATTCTGGGCTTGACTGTGCCTCTGATTAGGTGTATTCTCTTGGGCAACTTTATATATAAGAGCCTCTATTTCCTAATCTATGCTGCTGCTAAGTCACTTCAGTCGTATCTGACCCTGTGCGACCCCATAGACGGCAGCCCACCAGGCTGCCCCATCCCTGGGATTCTCCAGGCAAGAACACTGGAGTGGGTTGCCATTTCCTTCTCCAATGCATGAAAGTGAAGAGTGAAAGTGAAGTCACTCAGTCGTGTCCTAATCTATAAGACGGGTTTATTTACAAACTATCATCTCCTTGCACCCTCTCTCTTTCCTTCAGGCCACCAGGCTGTTGTCTTCTAAAATTAAGTTTATTTTTTATGATGAGGCTTTCAAATCAGTATCAACAGCAGCAACAAAACAAAACCAAACTAATATCACATTATATATTAGCACTGGGTAGTTCCACAAAAACTGTTTGCTTTCAATTTAAGATCTTTCCTAATATAAATGTTATGAAAGGTAATGATTTTTAACTTTTCTTCTTACATTGACTGTGGGAAAAAGCATTTCAAAAGCTAAACACACTAGATCATGAGTTTATTATGAAATTTTAGTTTACTTTGAAAGTTAGAGCTACTATTTTCAAAAAATTTGTTTTATAGAATAAAGTAAAAATAATAAAAAGAAGGAAAACATAATAATTTACGAGTATATATCTCTTCTGAAAACTACCTGCTCACCAGCTGACATATTTTCCTGCTTCATCACTGAACACAGGACAGAGCATAATAATTCAGGATTATACTCAATATAATCTCTAAGGAACTATTTAATATTAAAATTCTTTAGTGCTCTTTAAATCTCCACCCCCCCCCACCCCAACACAAGAGTTGTGTAGAAAGGCTACTAGTTATAATGAGATTTAATACTTAAGAGCTTCCTCAGGTAGATTCTCTAACCAGCTTTCCCAGGGCCAGGTAAGCAGCAATCTGGAATGGTTTTTATCATCGTTCTCATTCCTGCCCCTTAAGAGAGGTATTCAAATGATTTTAGTTGCTAAAAGGTAGGAGAGAAAATGCTGGTCTAAAAAAGTGTTTTGAAGGATAATAAAATGCTAGAATATCCATGAATTATTACATTAGCTTGCTTTATCTTAAATCTATGGAATTAAGAAATTTTCTCATTTTATAGAAATAAATTTTTTCAGAGCATAAATCTACTGGTTTGGAAATTGTGCTGCTCTGCTCTGACCAGTAGATGAGGGGTGAACTTGTTAAGGGTTAAGATTAGTCATGGGTTCATGAGAAAGACAAATTACATAGGATATCACTTACTGTGGAATCTAAAAAAAAAAAAAAAACCACACACACACACAAAACAACACAATGATACAAATGAACTTATTTCCAAAACAGAAATAGATCACAGACATAGAAAACAAACTTTTGCTTACCAAAGGAGAGCAGTGGAGGAGAGGGACAAATTAGGGATTTGGGATTAATAGATACACACTACTATATATAAAATAGATAACCAACAAGGTCCCACTATATAGCACAGAGAACTACATTCAATATCTTATAATCACCTACAATGAAAGAGACTGTAAAAAAGAAATATATAAACATATATTATATTTAATATATACAACTGAATCTCTTTACTATACACTTGAAACTAACACAGCATTGTAAATCAACTGTATTTCAATGAAATTTTTTTTAAAAGCTCAGTCATGGATTACTCCTAAGCAATAAATTTAATCTGCACATTAATCCCAATTCCCTAATTTAACCAGTTTTCTTTTGTGAATCGCAAAGAGCATCTCTTTCAGACACATAAGCAGGGTCAACAAAACGCCCACTTCTTGTTGAGTGCTAGGACTCTTCCACTATGCTCGTGCGCTCATTATTTACTAAGAAAGCCAAGATAGAAATTAGCAGTCCTTCCACGATCTGGTGCTTCCTAGAACACCTGTCTACCTCACCCCGATCTCTCTCTCTCCTCATGTGAGATGATGCTGAGGGAAGGTGGAGTTCGCTTGCTCACTTTCCTACCATTCAATCAAAAGAGGGAAAGAAAGGAAAATAAACGTGATCCATTTTGTCCAAACACCCATGTTTCCTCTGCTCCTCTCATGGCCTCTGCCCCCAGTGTAACTTGAGAAACAGCTGAAAAAGCTCACAGCTGCTTTGCAGACAGCCTGCTCTGCACTCTGATGGTTCCAGCTACTTGTGTTTTGTTTTGAGGTTTTAGGAATCAAATTCGCTTTCCCAAGAAGTGATTTCTTCACCAGAGCCGTCACTACAACCGAGGTGATCAGACCTTTGACCCTAATTTTAGATGGCATAAATTTATAAAACATCACTTTCAAACAAGTTTAGCTTCGTTCATTCACCCAGCTGCCCCCTATCTCATAGTCTCCACAGCCGCATACTTTCTTGATCTCGTTCCCAAACTGTTATACAAAATTAAGCGTCTGTAGACTTCCTGTTTGTGAATGAAAAATCCTTCTGAAAACATAAATCAGATTATGTCACGTCTTGGCTTAAAATCTTTCCGTGGTTTCCTACAACATTTAGGCTGAAATTCTCAATCCCTAACATTGCCGGTCACAGGCCCTGCTCCACTCTCCAGGCTTCCCCTGGGCCTCTCACCTTCTTGCTTACTTAGCTCTGGGCACACTGGCTGCCTTTCAGTTTCCTAGAAAATCCAAGGCTGCTTCTGTCTCAGGCCCTTCTCAGGAGCTGTCTCTCAACCTGGAGTAACACCTCTGGATTCAAGTTGGAGGCCTTTCCTTAGCCCCAAGGCTAAATAAGGTCCTGCCTCAGAATCTGCCTGCAATGCAGAAAACCCTGGTTCGATACCTGGGTCAGGAAGATCCCCTGGAGAAGGGACAGGTTACCCATTCCAGTATTCTTGGACTTCCCTTGTGGCCCAGCTAGTAAAGAATCCACTTGCAATGTGGGAGACCTGGGTTCGATCCCTGGGTTGGGAAGATCTCCTGGAGAAGGGAAAGGCTACCCATCCCAGTATTCTGGCCTGGAGAATTCCATGGACTGTATAGTCCAGTGGGTCGCAAGGAGTTGGATACGACTAAGCGACTTACTTTCAGATTCACTTAACACACTGTGTTTTCCTTCCAAGAAATATTTATTTATTTATTTGGTTGTTGTGTCTTAGTTGTGGCACACAAGATCTTCCTTGCATCAGGCAGGATCTTTTGTTGCCGTGCACGTACTCTCTAGTTGTGGTACGTGGGCTCACGTGCATGTTGGATCTTAGTTCCCTGTCCAGGGACTGAACTCATGTCCCCTACATTTCAGGGTGGATTCTTAACTACTGGACAACTAAAGAAGACCCGACACCATGTTTTCCTTCTTAGCACTTTATGGCAACCCACTCCAGTATTCTTGCCTGGAGAATCCCGTGGACAGAGGAGCCTGGCAGGCTACAGTCTGTGGGGTCGCAAAGAATTGGACACAACTGAAGTGACTTAGCACACACACACAGTGTGTAAATATCTGTTAACTTGTGGGGTGTATAATGTTGATTTGCTCTACTGAACTGTGTACTTCATCCAGCTTGTCCATCCAGCATCTAGCACAGTGCCAGGCACACAGCAGGTAATCAATAACGGAAGGAAGGAAGGAAGGAAGGAAGGAAGGAAATCCTTGAAATTCTCTTGTATTAGGCCTTGGGATCCAGGGCAGGACAGTGCCTGCAACTAGCTGCTCTTAGTTCAGTTCATCACTGTGGCAAAGCTGGTGAAACAGCCACTTCTTCATCCCAAGACAGTGGGGGAGGCCTCCCCTGTACACTAAGTGGCTGATGGCCAGCTTGTGAGCTAAGCCGGGTGAGGCATTCTGGCTGCATCTCCCTCCTTGTGAGCAGTGGCTCAGAGGGGACCCTCACCTTGTAAATTTGCCTCAGAAACAGGACCGACTGTGCCAGCTGGACCTGAGAGAAAAAATAATCATTTACAGCTCCCCATGGAAGGTTAACACATTCTAAAGTGCATTCACTAGACTACTACCCCCAATTGAATTCAAAATTAAATTTTAAAAAAAGGAAACAGCTTAGCGGATTTTTTTTTTCCTCCCTTCTCAATTTGCCACTGGCAACTTGTGCATCTAAAAATAAAAAAGATATTGGTAAGTGTACAAAGTCAAAATTCTTACATTTAAGGAATGACAAAGTGTCCCAACTAGTTTCCTAACCAAAAGAATAAGATGCACAATGACCAGTAGGAAGGTGAGCTGGGTTTGTGAAAGAATGGCATTTAAAAATTTGCCTGCCTCCCAAAGAGGTAAAGGCTGGAGGGAGAAAAAGCACAGAAAGAAAAAATAAGCACTTTTGTTTCCTTAGAGGAAAACAAGCAAAAATGACAGCTTAAAAACAAGCAAGAACCTACAGTTTGGGTTGTGGTTTTACAGAAAGTATTCTACTGTTTGAAGAAGAAAAACTGGATATGGCTTGAGTCTACCTAATCCCAAAGCATGCTCTTCGTAGAAAATACCTCCTATTCCACAGTACAGCAGCATCGTGATCTCCACAGTAAAGGTGCTACCCAAGTTTCAGGATTCCAGGCACTGGCCTGCCCTCTCAGTGATGAACTAATTGTGAATCAGAGTTAAAGAATGGATAGAGTACAGCTCATGCATACATCACTTCAGTCACATCCTACTCTTTGCGACCCCATGGACTGTAGCCCACCAGGCTCCTCTGTCCATGGGGTTGTCCAGGCAAGAATACTTGAGTGGGTTGTCGTGCCCTCCTCCAGGGGATTTTCGACCCAGAGATTGAACCCAAGTCTCTTATGCTATCTGCACTGGCAGGTGGGGTTCTTCACCACTAACGCCACCTGGGAAACGCATAGTACAGTTCTGGCACCGCAGAATCTAGATAACTCAAGCAGGTGCTTCATTTAGCACAAATCGCCATAATCCAGGTTTGATGCCTTAATCTGTGTAGAGACTTTGCTTTTCACAGATAGTGAGAGAATGAGGCAGATTTGCCTCTACCCCCAGGTCAATAACTGGAATGCACACCCGCCCTGCCCTGGTGTCTCTTTCCTTCCTTCCTCTAAGGCCACTGCTCTAAGATGTACACTCTACAGGGAACGGATGTCTCCAGTAAAGCCAAGAGAGTTCCTACAAGCAAGAGAGAAAGGCTCTCAGGGAAGGACTCAGTACTCTATTTGCTGTGATAATAATTGAGTCATGCTTCACTGGGAGTTAAAAATAACTTTAAGATTTTCAGTGCACTGATACATGGGGGGCAATGAGAATAAATGAAGAATCCTTCTGTAAGTGATGCTGGTTCTTAATGTTGAAAAAATATATGATTAAAAATTGGGTGTTCATCCAACGTTCACTGCAGCAGTTTGCAATAGCCAAGACATGGAAGCAAACTAAATGTCCACCAACAGAGGGGAGGATGAAGAAGTTGTGGTATGTATATTAATGGAATATATTATTCTCAGCCATTAAAAAGAATGAAATAATGCCATCTGCGGCAACATGGGTGGACCTAGAGTGTGTCATACTGAATGAAATAAGTCAGACAGAGAAGGAGGTGTTGCTTGATACCCCTTCCATGTGGAATCTAAAAAGGAATGATACAAATGAACCGACAAGACTAAAAGGGACTCACAGACTTCGTGAATGAGCTTACGGTTGCTACAGGGAAGAAAAGGGGAAGGGATAGTTAGGGAGTTTGGAATGGACATGTGTACACTGTTATATTTAAAATGGATAACCAACAAGGACCTACTATATAGCACATGCAACTCTGCTCAGTGTTATGTGGCAGCCTGGATGGGAGGGGAGTTTGGAGGAGAATGGATACATGTATATGTATGGCTGAGTCCTTTCACTGTTCACCTGAAACTATCATAACATTGTTAGTTAATCAGCTATACCCTAACACAAAACAAAAAGTTTAAAAACATTGGGTGTGCCTAAGATTTCAGATGTATTCAATTATTTTCTGATTTACAAATGATATAGTTAAGGTGTTTTCATTATTTTCAAATTACCCATCACTGAAACGTTGACACTTGGAGGGGAAGATAAATCCAGTGGCCTGACTCTTCCATGGCTATTTTTTACCTGTTATTTGTTCTTTAATCACAGGGCCAGCTACATACTCTGTAGGACCCCGTGAAAAATGAAAACGAGGACTCTTTGTTCAAAAATTATTAAGAATTTCCATACGGCAGCAGCAGAGCATGAAGCCGAGAGCCAGTGCCTTTGAAGTCTGGGGCCCTGTGTGAACTGCAGAGGTCACACAGCCATGACGCCCATCCTGGGTGGCAGAGGAGGGGTGAAGGAACCAGACATATAGACATTTCCTTTGAGATTTCCATTGGTTCTCAGATACAAAGAAAAGAGTATCTTTGATTTTGGCAGGCGAATATCAATGGCAAGATGAAACTTCCCTCAATAGGAGAGGAGATGAAACTTAAGAGGCTGCTGAGAAGGAGAGGAGAATGACCTTGACCAAGCACACACCACATGCCGGCTGCTGGGCCCCGAGCTGGCCCTGACATTGGCGCTATTCTTTCTCGATCCAGCGTAGGATTGAGTCCACACTACAAAAGCAGAGTTAACTGAGGTCAGTGATGGGTTTAAGCTCAGCCGCTTCAAGTTTAGAAAGAGCAGGTTAAGAGATACAGACACCGGGACAGCTGGGGCTATTCTGTACTGGAGGAGATTTCTCTCCTGACTCACATCCTCCACCTAAGGCCACTCAGCCCCACCAAAGATATCAGCCCAAAGACTCCAGAGGTCTGTGTGCTCTGGGCAAGAACTCACCCTCTGCCTCCAACATGAGCAGCATCCCCCTCAGTGTTGGTCTTAGAGACAGACCATCAACCTTACTGAGAGGTCTTTTTGCTCCTAGTCATGTTCCTTCACCCCTCAGGGCATCCCTCATCGACCTGTATTCCTTTCTGTATGGCTCTCTAACCCCCATCTCGGGCCAGCTCCTCCCCCTGCCAAAGTCCCCCACAGCCTTCCCGGGGGGCCCCACTTCACTGTCTTGCTCTAACAGGCACTGTCTCCCCTATAGCTCTTTGAAGTGGCAGCTCTTTGCCTTCCCACCTCCCTCTCACTATTGGATGGTCTATTGGATGGGCGGTGTCTTCCTATTCTCCTCCTGCTTCCCGACCCCTGCTGCTCTCCCTGACACCTGCTCAGGCTCCTCGGTCACTCCTAGGTAGCCCTCCAGGTTATAGTCACCTATTCCTCCCCAGGTGACTCTGCCTCAAGCCTTAAGGAGTTCCTCTTCTCTGTGAGTCCTGTCGTATCCTAGGAATTTCCATGTTTGCTAAACAATCCCTCTAATATCCTGACCTGTAAATTCCTTGACTGCTTCTTCCATTTTTTTTTTTTTCCTGCTTTTGGCTGCGCCTCAGGGGATGCAGGATCTTAGTTCCAGGACCAGTGATGGAACCCGCTGTACCCCTTGCAGCAGAAGCTTGGAGTTTTCCACCACTGGACGGCCAGGGAAGTCCCTCTTCTTGCATTCTATCTCAGTTATACCTACTCCCATGCTCTTATCCTGACCTTGCCATCACCGATCAAGCCTCCTATTCTCCAACAATCTCGCCTCATCACTCTGGCTGACTCTCTAGTATTCCAATTTCAACAATTCTTCAACTGCACTGGGCCCTACACCCCATTTCTTGCCCACCTTTCTACCATCCTCTTTCCCTTTACATCCTCCCTTCTCTCTATACACATCTTAAACTCCATGGCCCATCGTTATAACCACCAACTCTCTCCCTGACTCTCACTTGCCCCTCTCACTTGGCACTCCTTTGGTTAAATTCCAGCTGTGGATAACTCAGCTCTTTGCTACTCTGTGCTTGTTCTCAGGCTGATATTTGTGGCTGGAGAAAAATACACAAGCATACCAACTGATCTCACTTGAAATTCATGACCACTAACCCCAAGGGCGCCTCGCTGCTGCCTGGCCTCCTCTGTATCCCCCCGTCCCTTCACCCCCACACTCCCATAGACAACCACAACCCTCCTTCAGAGAGTTGTCCAGATTCACTGTCTACAATTTCTCTCTGCCCTCTCTTCTCTTTTGAACACCCTCCAGAGAGGAGGCTCTTGTGTACCCGATGCCACTGAAGTGGTTACATCTTCCTAAATACCAAGACCAAGTCTCAGTCTTTCTCATGCCACGTCAGTGAGTAACAGTCAATACTGTAGGCTTCCTAGACAACATTCTCTCCCGGGTCTTCTCCTACATTAAAGGTCTGTCCTCTGTGGATTCCTCCTCATTTCTTCAACCTTTACCCACTGGAGCTGTGCTGTCCAATATGGTAGCCACTAGCTTTGAGTGGTTATTTGCATCAAATTATCATTTTAGTTCCTTAGTTCGTAAGTGCTCAATAGCCGCACCTCGTGGCTAGTGTACTGGATGAAGTGGATAGAGAATGTTTCCATCATCACAGAATATTCTATTGGGCAGTGCTGCACTAGAACACCCAAGGCTCAGTCCTTGTGAAGGAGGAAACAGAACAAGAACAGGCTCTATCTTGAAAGCAGGACTCCACCTGGGCCGGATTGTGGACTTTAAGCTATCTGCCCAGTATCTATGGAAACGACATACCAACTGGAAAACCAGGCCCCAGGGCTCCCCTTGGCCTAAAAGAATACCCTAATTAATACCCTAATTATCTGTGTAACCAAATAGAATCATACATTCTATTATGCTTATTGGGGTATGACCACAAGCCCATTGATAATTGTCCACTGTTAACTACCTAGGCTTAAGGCATGTGAATCATGGGTTAACTTTGATTGTTATGTTTCTTTTTCCTTTGTTCAGACTAGTTTCAGGGAATTTTGGGGACGTGGGTTTGGGCACCTAAGCTTAGGGTATATAAGGTTTTTCACAACAACTGGTTGGGGTCCTTGGCAAAGAGGAGACTCCGCCTTGGGCCCGCTCGTGTAACAACTGCACTCCACTATCTGCACTGTCCTTCTGAGTGAGTTTGTTGCCCAGAATGTGTGGCTACAACACTTGGGCTTCTTCTCCATCTGAACTCCCTCTCCTCAAAATGTCAGCCAGCCTCTTGGCTGGTGGACTCCAACACTTACACATCTAACCTGGACCATTTCCTGAATTTCACATTCCTTTATCTGACTGCCTACTCACCAACTCCACTTGCATGTTTAATGGATATCTTACTTTTATCAGTCCTACAGTGAACTCCTGATCTCTTCCAACCCCTGACTTCTGCAACTCTTCTACCTGGTCTTCCCCATTTTAGTAGCTGACAGCTCCATGCTGCTAGTTCATCAGGCCTAAACTCTGGAGGTCATCCTTGACTTTTCTGTGCTTCTCACACCCCACTACCCACCAGCAAATCCTCTTTGGCTGAACCTTCAAATACACGCATTTCTCACAACCGCCATTGCTACCATTCTGCTGTGAATCATCACCATCCCCCACCCAGATCTTTTACTCAGGCTTCCTGCTTCCATCCTTCCAGTTCCTTCCACCTTGGTCTACCCTCAACAAAACGGCCAGAATTAATTCTTCCAAAGGATAATCTGAGTGCATCAGTTTTCAGGTCTGCTCAAAAATCTTCTCCCAGCGGGAACAGGAGCCAAACTCTTGCTCGGAGCCCAGGAGGCCTCTGTCCTCTGCCTCCCAGCCCTTGGGGGACAGGTTCTTCCCTTTACCTTCTCAGTTTCCACCACAAAGCCCCCGTTATTAGTCCTTGATCAAGCTAAACTAAGCACTCTGCTTCTTACGCTTGGAGCTCTCTGCCCCATGTGGCCTGTGACTTACTCTCATACTTTCTCCAGGTTTCCCTTCAAATGCTTCCTTAATGGTGAGGCCTTATCTGACCCCCCTATCTAAAGTCATGGTATTCTCACCTTTGTGCCACTCAGGGAACTAGATACTGCATGCCACAACTGAAAAAATAAGGATCCCGTATACTGCAATGAAGACCTGGCATAGCCAAATCAATAAATAATAAAAAATATATATATAAGTACTTATTTGTTTATTGTTTAACTCCTGGTATCATTTCAGGACTTGAAGGGACCATTTTGTTTACAGCTGTCTCTAACATGTAGAAAATTGTCTCACAGTGCCAGGCACCTCAACAAACATTTCTTGAATGAATGACCAAACAGAGGCACACATTTTCATCCCTTTCTTACTTTTCTTCAGGTTTTAATTATGTTGCTCTAATAACTACCTGTACCCCTTTGTGGTAAGATCCATTTCAGATAGAACAAAAGCTAAAGATTTTTAAAATATTCTATACTCTATTGATAAATTCATTTGAAAATATATATACAGACACATTTTTCTTTAAGTTGTCTGTAATTATAACTTTTAGAAGTTTTAATCATTTCCTCTCAAAGGAAGGCATCATAATTTCAAGTGTTTAGTCTTGGTGTCTGATTTACCTTTAAGTGGCAGAAGTCACTCATGTTTATTATGATTAAGGTAGGTATGGGGGGAAAGGTAAGAATACCTCAATTCTAGAACTGGTTTTGCTCTCTTACTCTGAGAAAAACACTTTCAAATATAGAACTCACCTTGGGGTTGCCCTGCTAGAGCCACTTAAGTCTTTTTATAGAGCATCCACCTGAGGTCTGGGCAGAGAGTTCTGAGTGACCAACAGTAGAGCTGTGCAGGTTGCCAGGTGTGTGACCCTGGTAAGCATCACAACCTTCATTCAAACCTGGAAATAACTGACTGATCCCAACTATTGATAAGACTGTCTTGCCCAGAGAGAGAGGGTTCCCAGGAACTGATTACCTGACCCATCTCCGAGGGTATGGGTACCAGGTATGGGAAGCCGCTTCAGTCTTGTCCGACTCTTTGCCACCCCATCGAGTGTAGCCCACCAGGCTCCTCTGTCCATGAGATTCTCCAGGCCAGAATACTGGAGTGGCTTGCCATTTCCTCCTCCAGAGCATCTTCCCAACCCAAGGATCGAACCTGCATCTCTTATATGTCCTATATTGGCAGGTGGATTCTTTATCACTAGTGCAACCTAGGAAGCCCAGGTAGGGTGGAGTTGGGGGTTAAGCCCCACCCTGAGGCCCAGCCTCACCTAGGAGACAGGAAGAAAAAAT
Source organism: Ovis canadensis (assembly GCF_042477335.2). NCBI lineage: Eukaryota > Metazoa > Chordata > Mammalia > Artiodactyla > Bovidae > Ovis > Ovis canadensis. The sequence continues at coordinate 230,729,781 of NC_091245.1, forward strand.
CACATGTGGCAGAATCTGCAGGTAAGGGCCTGCAGAATCTGCAGGCACCAGCTCAGCCCCCCTTACACCACTGGCCTGCAGGACAAAAAGCAAGAGACAGATTCTAGACAGCCCCCCAGACCAGGGCTTAATCAAGAGGACAAGCTGTAGCCCTGTATTTTCCAGTCTCTGTAAATTCCTTGGGAAAGTAAAGATTTCTCTGCTATAGGAACAACCATTTCCTTAGGTAGCAGTTTAGGGATAGGAAAATGTTTGCTCAACTGGAGTGAACACGCAAGTGAAGGTCAAACAGAGAAAGAGCAGAACAATTACCTTTTGGTGATGGAGGGTCTCCTCTGTCTTGTTTGCCTTAGAAGATGTATGGATATGGGCTAGAGAGAGTGAGGTGGTTTGAAATCTGTCCACAAATTCTCTGATACTCTCCCCTTGAAGAGGCAGAGCCTCATTCTCTTCCCCTTGAGTATGGGCTGGACTTAGTGGCTTTCTTTTATAGAATAGGAAAAAAGAAAAAAAAAAAAAGGCAGAAGGAACACAGAGACTAGGTTAAGAAGCACAGATTTGTTGTCTCTCTCTCCACCTCATTCACCTGCACTGGGGGAACTTAGCTACCAAGTTGTAAGAACCCTCAAGCAGCCTATGGAGAAGGCCACATAGTGGGGAAGGGAAGCCTTCAACCTCCAGCTCCGTGAGTGAGTCCCCTTGAAGACTCCAGCCCCAGTCAAGCCTTTGGATGACTACAGCCCTGTGGACATTCTGACTAAACCTCACCAGAGACCCGGAGCCATAGCCACTTAGCTAAGCAGCATCCAGATCTCTTTCGTATGTGTGTGTTAAAGAATTTTTTTTTTTGATGCAGATCATTTTTTAAAAAGCCCTTATTGAATTTATTATTATATGGCTCTGTTTTATGTCTTGGTTGTTTGCTGCCAGGCATGTGGGATCTTGGCTCCCTGACCAGGGATCAGACCCACACCCCCTGCACTGGATGGTGAAACTCTTACCCACTGGACTGCCAGGAAAGTCCTGCTCCCAGATTCCTGACCATCAGAAACTGTGAGATAACAAATATTTGTTGTTTTAAGCTATTCAGTTTTATAGTAAACTGAAAGGGATGTGTAACTAAGACAGATAAGGACATGAAAAGCCCACATAAACTTTTCTTGTGTTCAAGTTAAGAACCTATAACATATAATTTTGTTAATGAGGAAAAAAAAAGTCTTCAGCTGAGAGGAAGTAAAAGGACCTGAGAGGAAGCACAGACTGGAGCACACCTCTGGGCCAGCCATGCCCCATCCTTGGGCGGGTAACTGGGCTCCTCCAAGCCTCAGTGCCTCCTCGCAGTGGGGTTAAGAGGCCATGTAAGATGATGAGTGCCACGTGCTTGGCGCAGCTCCGATGCTGAGAGACTGATGGCAGTGACAGGGGTCCTGCCACTCCAGGCCGCCCTGCACACACACAAAGGCCCAGCAGACCCCAGACAGTGCTCTGCCCGTGACTCCACACTGCCCCTTCCTAGGGAAGAGGACACGAACCTGAGGTGATTAAGAAACAAGAGAGGAGCAGGGAGAGATGCTGGTGACAAACGTTCAGGAGGCTTATAAGTTTTCAGGCTTGCTGCACTACTGGCGGACTCTTCCCACTTTGGTTTCGACTCTCAGTGTTATCAATCCCACTTTAAAGTATCCCTACGCCAGTCTATGTCTGACGCAGGATGCAGCATGCTTGGGGCTGGTGCATGGGGATGACCCAGAGAGATGTTATGGGGAGGGAGGTGGGAGGGGGGTTCATGTTTGGGAATGCATGTAAGAATTAAAGATATTAAAATTAAAAAAATAAAAAACTAAAATAAATAAATAAATAAAAATAAAAATTAAAAAAAAAAAAAAGTATCCCTAGCTATTGTTTACAGCTTTTCAATTGCTTTTTAACTTCAGCATGAGACACGGTGCACTCGCTGGGGGCCACGTGATGAGAGCATTGGCGCTATTACCCTGGTGTCAAGTGCTTTTTCCATTGAACGTCATTTGAGGATGAGTACAATTTCAACCCAGGGTTCCCGTGTGGCTCAGTGGGAAAGAACCTGCCGGCCAATGAAGGAGACACAAGAGACATGTTCGATCTCTGGATTGAGAAGTTTCCCTGGAGGAGGGTATGGCAAACCCACTCCAGTATTCTTGCCTGGAGAATCCCATGGACCAGAGGAGTCTGGCAGGCTACATTCCATAGGGTTGCAAAGAGTTGGACAGGACTCAGCACAGCACAGCACAGCACAAAAATTTCCACCCAATTGCAGCTTACCCCTTTACACACTCCTGTCCTATTTGAGTGTGATATACACAACTTTGCAAACCCTCTTTTGGTGCTGACCACTGCATGATTTGCTTGAATTTAGGATGTTTGCTGAGACTCCAGTCAACTTCAGGTGCTGAAGGTCTCATCATCAGATGAATGTGACAGGGTTGCATGCTTATTTTATTTTTAAAAAATATCATGAGGATTTATTACATAACTATTTTTAAAAATATTTATTTCTTTATTGGCTGTGCTGTGTCTTATTGCTATGTGTGGGCTACTCTCTAGTTGTGGAGAGTGGGGGCTACTCTTTACTTGTGGTGCACAGGCTTCTCATTGTGGTGGCTTCTTTTGTTGGGGTGCACAGGCTCTGGGGCTCACAGGCTTTAGTAGTTGTGATGCAGTGGGGCCCAGGTGCCCTGTGACATGTGGAATCCTCCTGGACCAGGGATCGAACCTGTGTGCTCTGCACTGGCTGATGGATTCTTAACCATTAGACCACCAGGGAAGTCCTGTAAGTTTATTTTTAAATTCAAAGTTTCTGGAAGGTCGCATACTGTGGTGTATGCATATAAAAAGGAAAACCAAAACAAGTGGAGTACTGGAGCGAGTCTGGAAGTCTGTGCCTGAGACCATTCAAGAGTCAAGGCTTAGAGGCTGTGACTGGCAGAAGTCCTGCCTGTAGTAAAAATGCAATGTCAAAAGCACAATGAGGAGTTTAACCAGAAGGTGACAGGTTACACTCAATTCCTCCTCTGTTGTCATAAAAAAACCTTTCCTTGAAAAGATGTTTTAATCCACTCAGTTGCTCACCCTAGGGTCACAGGAGTTAACTTAAATCTGATCTAATCAGTAGTAAGAAGGCTTTTTTTTTTTTTTTTAAATAGTAATCCATGAGGAAAGCGAGCTGAATTGTAGGCATTTTTTAAAAAGTCACCCACAGAAGTACAGATATGGGCCAACACCAAAACGGCTGCACAAAAGTGGAAAAATTACTTTAAATGTGGCTAAGCGCTTCTTAGAGTGACTTTCTTTCCCCGGAAACAAGATGCAATTCAGTGTCCATGCTGCTTTGTATGACCCTTAAGGTATCAGACTCTGCCACTCTGACTGGTCAAACTCATTGCTTGATTTTCTCTCTAAACCTCACCAGCCAGGCATGGCAATCTTTCTTAATCCACAAAGAAATATATATATTTTTTTCACTTGAGTATGGGTTGTATTTTCCATGTTCATGGGCTGCTGTCAGCTTAGTTTTATCCATCATAGATATTTAATTCCTTCACTTGGGGCACACATAATCTACTGAATGCTTCAGATAAAGCAGTCATATTGACAGCGGCAAGGAATAGAGATGAAATAATACAGAACCTCCTTCTCAAAGTGCAGACACGTACATAAACAGACAAGTATACTGTACATCACAGATTTATTCTATTTATACATAATTTATGTCATAGGTTAGGGTACCTATCCAAGTCTAGAGAAAGGGGGAGTCAGGAAAGGTTTTCTGTAGTTGGTGATGGCTGAGCTAAGTTTCAGCGATGAGTGGGAATTAACTGGGCCAGTAAAGGACAGAGTAAACAGGATGGAGAAAACATTTCAGGCAGAGGGTACAGCAGAAGCAAAGGAATGGAAGCTAGTAACAGTGTGAACCAGGCAGGTCAGAGAGATTGCTTTCTTAGAGCACAAGAGAGGAGCATGAAATGAGGCCAGAGACGAGAAAGACTCATATGGGAGGTCTCTGATGCCGCATTTAGATTAGGCTTTGGGCTTCCCTGGTGGTTCAGACAGTAAAGAAACTGCTTACAATGCAGGAGAGGCAAGTTGGATCCCTAGATTGGGAAGATCCCTTGAAGAAGGGCATGGCAACCCACTCCAGTATTCTTGCCTGTGGAGTTCCGTGGATAGAGGAGCCTGATGGGCTACAGTCCATAGGGTCCCAAACAGCTGGACATGACTGAGCGACTAACACTTTCACTTTTTCCTGAGGAAGTCATTAAAGGATCTGAGCAAGAGACCCACCTGAACAGGTAAGACAGGTAGACTAGGGGAGGGATTTAAAGAGTGCAAGGCTGGAGGTAGGGAGACCAGGTAGGAGAAGCTATAGCAGCTAGATTGAGAATTAGCAGCATTTGCAGGATTGGGGCAGTAGCTGCAACGGGGAGGGGAATGATTTGAGACACATTTAGAAGGGAAAACTGGCAAGACTTGGTGACTGATTTATTCCAGGAAACGAGCGGGGAGGAATCATGTGTATGTTGGTGGTGGCCACTGCCATTATCTGAGATGAAAAGTACTGGCATAGACTCGAGTTAGAGGAGAAGATGACGATGAGTTAGTCTGAACATGCTACATTTGAGAAAGTTTGTATACTTTATTTATTCTCCCGCTGTCTTCAAAAAGTAAAGGAGTGTTGGACATCTTTAGGAGTGGTCCAATGATTAAGACTCTGTGCTTCCAATGCAGGGGGTGCAGGTTCAATCCCAGGTCAGGGAACTAAGACTCCATAGGCTATGCGGTGCAACCAAAAAAAAAAAAAAAGTATTGCAAAAAAGTAAAGGAGTATGTAAGCTAAATTTAACTTTGATCTAAAATAAAGGTAACAAATGCTGTGTTAAGGGACAACATCACTGATCCATCAGAGCACCCTGTTCACACAGCCCAGGCACAGCTCCAGCATCCTTCTCAGCACACTGCGCTGTCCCCACAGGGCAGCCACCATGCTTCATACAACATGGCGGCCACTAACAGTCCAATGGAGAGTGTGTGCATTGGAAGACGCCTCCTAATCTAAAGGCTCGAGAGAATATCATTCTTTAAAAGTTACATACTATCATTTGGAGGTACCCTTGCCAAATTTAAATATGCAAGACTACACTGATCTTCAGTAGCAGGGTCATAGAGAAGTCATAACATATTCCTAGGGGCTTCCCTGGTGGCTCAGATGGTAGAGAATCTGCCTGCAATGTAGGAGACCCAGGTTTGATCCCTAAATTGAGAAGATGCTCTGGAGAAAGGAATGGCAACCCACTCCAGTATTCTTGCCTGGAGAAATCCATGGACAGAGCAGCCTGTACAGTCCATGGGGTCGAAAAGAGTCAGACACAACTGAGCGACTCTCTCTCTATCACACACACACACACAACATATTACTGAGAGATTCCTAACTTAGTTTAAGGCCAAGGCAGTGCAGACTATGGTGATTAATAGAATTTAGTTTAAAGTTTATTAACCGCCTACTCTGTGATGGGCCAGTGCTTCTTGATATGATTTCAGTAGGTCACAAGCCTATTAGATGCTCCCTGGAAGGTGTCAGGAATGGGCAAAGATCTTGCTGTTCAGGTAAGATGATTTGAATTTCATCCCCCTCTTTGAGATCACAAGGCACAGCAGTGTATTAGAGACAGAGAAATCCTACAGTAAAGAAATCCACTGAACTAATTTTAGCCTGGTATCATCCAGAGTTATTCTGGCCACGGAAGCCTCCTGTCACATACTGCAAGTGAAATTAGGAATATTTCAATCCTCATAGCATATCCATTTTCCAAATGAGGAGCAAAAGCTCTAAAATCCTAAAGGAGGAAACAGAACAGGCTCTATCTTGAAAGAAGGACTTGGGCTGGACTGCGGACTTTGAGCTACACATCCAGTATCTATGGAAACGACATACCAAACTGGAAAACCAGGCCCCCATTGCCTAAAAGAATACCCTAATTATCTGTGTAACAGAATAGAATCATACATTCTATTATGCTTATTGGGGTATGACCACAAGCCTATTGATAATTGTCCACTGTTAACTACCTAGGCTTAAGGCTTATGAATCACGGGTTAACTTTGATTGTATCGGGTTAACTTTGATTGTATCGGGTTAACTTTGATTGTATCTTTCTTTTTCCTTTGTTCAGACTAGTTTCAGGGAATCTGGGGGAGGTGGATTTGGATACATATGCTTAGGGTATATAAGGTTTTCACAAAAACTGGTCGGGGTCCTTAGCTAAGTGGAGACTGTGTCTTGGGCTTGCCGATGTAATAAACTGCACTCCTCTATCTGCATTGTCCTTCTGAGTGACTTTGTTTCCCAGAACTCATGGCTACAACAATCCCACCAGCAGAGAGTGGGCTAGGGAGATGTTAAATTCAGATCTTCCTTTCCAACTTCAGGGTCCAATTCACAGGATGTCTGATGGCTGGGGCCATATGCTCTCAAGGCCAAGGCTGCCTTATCTGGGTTACGTATTCACTTTATAAAGGACCTGTCAGGGTGAGCTCCAGCATTCTCATGCGGCAGTACCCACAGCAGGTGGGTCAGCCAGGTTTTCTGGAGCATTCTCTATTGAGAAATGGAATATTTTCTGTCATATCAGTAAACAAAGAATGTCAGACATCAGTAATGGCAGCCACCACAGAAGATGTGCCTGTGAGCCCTGAAGGAACTCAGGAAGGAGAGAATAGCTGCCATCTAACAGCCATTCCCTACACTCAGCCCTGAGGAATTCAGGGTGTGAAAACAGGATACTGGCCCATAGCTGAAGTGCATATCAAAGGAATGACTTCAGTGAGCCTAGACTCTTGCATCTTCCCATACAAAGAAAAGTGCTAAATTTCTTAACCTGGTATATTTGTTTTCTTTAATTTCCAAAAAAAAAGTTTGACCTTCAGACCACCTGCCCTTTGTTGCAAAACTTCTATATAACCTGGCTCTGCCCCATCTCCCTCCTCTGAGCAGTTCTCTCAGGGTGACTTGAGACGCTGCCTTCCGGGCTTGGGCTTAAGTCCTAAGAATTTCCACCAAATAAGACACTGTTGTACAGTTGTTAAGCTGCATCCAACTCTGAAATCCCATGGACTGCAGCACACAAGGCTTTTCTGTCCTTTATCATCTCCCGAAGTTTGCTCAAACTCATGTCCATTGAGTCAGTGATGCCATCTAGCCATCTCATCCTCTGTTGTCCATCCCCTTCTCTCTCAACTTTTAGATTACATATATTTTTTCTGTTGACATTATCAAAGCTGATACCTCACTTTGTCTTTAAAAGCCCTTCACCATCTGCCCCCTTTTTTCTAGGCTTTTAAAAACGATTCCATTTTCTCTGCTGCATCTTTGAGAGAAGCTACAGCCTCTAGGCCTTTGTTCATGTTGTTGCTGCTGTCTGAATCATTAGGGATCATTTGATGCAGTTGGGTTTCCCAGGAAGTGGACTCAGAGGTGAGGATCACAGCAGGACCTTTATTGAGGCACTCTGGGGATCAGCCCCTGTGAGGGAAGAAAGGTGGCAGGACAGGACAGAAGAGGAGGTTCAATTCTGACACAGCTGCTGCAAAGGTCTCACTGCCCCTGTAAGAGCTTGGAGCTGGGCTGGCCCTGGAGAGTTGACCCAAGCTGGGAGAATTGGGTCTCCTCTTCAACCAGACATTGGATATGGGCTGTCCCAAAGAGATATAACCTTGGGGAAGGCAGCTCTCTTTGGCCAAGGGCACGTAGGGCAATACTCAAAGAGGGTCTCTGACGAGAACTGTTGACTGCCAACCTTCCCAGCAGCATGGAGGTGGGGAATGAGTGCTTCATTTCTGGAGGGAGTGGGTAGTGTCATGGATCTGGGCTGCCTGAAGGTATCTTCCACCTTGTTCAGGTCATGCTTCCTACTCACTTACTCAGGACCAGCATCTGTCCACATCCTATAGATGCCAACAGAACTCAGTGTCTGAGGTGTGGGCTCTGTTAAACTAACTTTACTTTTAGCGTGTTTCATGGGCTTCATCTCCCTACCTAGATTGCAAAGACCATCCACATTTTATATTTCTCTTGTATCCTTAGCAGTGTTTAAGACAGTGATCAATAATGTAGTGAAATGAGTGAAATGTAGTGAAATAAGTAAGGGATGTGGAGCCTGAAATTCTAATTTTAAATCCCAGAATTGCCACTTATAGATGTATGAAATTACATGTATCACTTATAGTTCTGTGAATCTCAAGTTTCATCATTTATAATGTGGGAAAATAGAAATCTTTATTTTATCCAAGCTCCAGGGTTGCTCTGAGAACATAAGATGGTGAACTGAAGATGCTTTGTATGTAAACTAATAAACTAAAACCAGTGTTTTCCAATGTTGCGTACTAGACACCCGTTAAAGGGAAAAAAATATTGAACCAATAACTGTAAAACTAAGCATAAATTCCTTATGCTAATCATACATAAAATAAAAACAAATTTACAAATAAATATAAATAAAAATGATATACAATCAATTTCAATGAGCAAATATGGAGTTTTTGTGACAGATGCTGCTGCTTTATTGGCTTTTATACATATGGTACTAACTTCAAGGCAAGCTTCATTTGGATTGGAGATGCCTATATTCTGTATGCCATGTAATAATTCCATTTTCTCAACACTTGCCTCCATTGTAGCCACTGTAAAACCTGTCATTTATACAGTGAACCATTGACATTCTTTGACCTTCACATAGAAATATTTATGTATGTTAAGTCCTCTTCTATTCCTTTAATTTTCTATCTCATTTACCCATTAGAACATACATCAGGATTTCAATTTAGCTGAACAAAGTCCATAAAACAATGAATTTTAAAATTAAGGGACAAAAGAAGTGTGAGATTTATTTACTGAAAACTACAAAATATTGCTGAGACAAATTAAAGAACCCTAAATAAATGGGGAGACATTCTATATTCATGGTTCAGAAGACTCAATATTATTAAGATGGCAATTCTCCTCAAAGTGATCTATAGATTCAACACAATTCCTATTAAAATTCCAATAGGCTTTTGGCGGAAACTGACAAGCTGATCTTAAAATTTACACAGGAAATCAAAGAACCCAGAAATACCTAAGCAATCTGGAAAAAGAACAAAGTTGGAGAACTTATACTTTTCAATTTCAAGACTAACTATAAAGGTACATTAATCAAGATAGTGTGGTACTGCCATAGGATGGACATGAAGATAAATGGAACAGAATTGAGAATCTAGAAATAAACCCTTTAATTAATATATTTTGAAGTATAATTTGCATTTTGTGTTAGCTTCTGGTATACAGAGAAGTGATTCCATTATATATATATATATATAGTACTCAGGGCTTCACTTGTGACTCAGATGGTAAAGAATCTGCAGCAATGCTGGAGACTGGGGTTCCATCCCTGGGTCAGGAAGAACCCCTGGAAAAGGGAATGGCTACACACTCCAGTATTCTTGCCTGGAGAATTCCATGGATAGAGGAGCCTGTTGGGCCACAGTTCATGGGCTCATGAAGAGTTGGACACAACTGAGCAACTAACACTTTCACTGTGCTCAGTCGCTATATATATATATTCAGTTATACACATACAGGAGAAGGCAATGGCACCCCACTCCAGTACTCTTGCCTGGAAAATCCCATGGACAGAGGAGCCGGGTAGGCTGCAGTCCATGGGGTCGCTACAAGTCAGACACGACTGAGCGACTTCACTTTCACTTTTCACTTTCATGCATTGGAGAAGGAAACGGCAACCCACTCCAATGATCTTGCCTGGAGAATCCCAGGGACGAGGGAGCCTGATGGGCTGCCATCTGTGGGGTCGTACAGAGTTGGACATGACTGAAGCGACTTAGCAGCATACACATACAACATTCTTTTTGGCTTCTTTTCTATTATAGTTTATTACAAGATATTGAATATAGTTCCCTGAGCTATATAGCAGGATCTTGCTTATCTATTTTATATATAATAGTTTTTTATCTGCTAATCCTAAACTCCTAATTTATCTTTTTCCCCCCTGCTCACCTTTGGTAACCATGTTTCTTTTCTACGTCTGTGAGTCTGCTTTGGTTTTGTTTATATGTTCATTTGCATCATTTTTTAGATTTCACATATAAGTGATATCATATGATTTTTGTCTTATATTTATAGTCCACCAATTTTTGACAAGTGAAAAAGTTGGCTTAAAACTCAACATTCAGAAAACTAAGATCATGACATCCGGTCCAATCACTTCATGACAAATAGATGGGGAAACAATGGAAACAGTGACAGACTTCAATTTTGGGGCTCCAAAAATCACTGCAGATGGTGACTGCAGCCATGAAATTAAAAGATGCTTGCTCCTTGGAAGGAAAGCTATGACCAACCTAGACAGCATACTAAAAAGTAGAGACATTACTTTGCCAACAAAGGTCCGTCTAAGTCAAAGCTATGGTTTTTCCAGTAGTCATGTTTGGATGTGAGAGTTGGACTATAAAGAAAGCTGATCGCTGAAGAATTGATGTTTTTGAACTGTGGTGTTGGAAAAGACTCTCAAGAGTCCCTTGGACTGCAAGGAGATCCAACCAGTCCATCTTAAAGGAAATCAGCCCTGAATATACATTGGAAGGATTGATGCTGAAGCTGAAACTCCAATACTTTGGCCACCTGATGGGAAGAACTGACTCATTGGAAAAGACCCTGATGCTAGGAAAGATTGAGGTGGGAGGAGAAGGGCCCAACAGAGGATGAGATGGTTGGATGGCATCATCGACTTGATGGACTCGATGCATTTGAGTAAGCTCCAGGAGTTGGTGATGGACAGGGAAGCCTGGTGCGCTGCAGTCCATGGGGTTGCAAATAATTGGACATGACTGAGTGACTGAACTGAACTGAAACCATTAGGGGAAACTACAGTCTTTCAACAAATGTTGCTGGACAACTGGATACCTGCATGCAAACAGATGAATTTACACACTTCCCTCATTCATAAACAAAAAATGAACTCAAAATTGACCAATGTAGGGACTAAAACTATAAAACTTCTAAGAGAAAATATAGCTCTTTTGTGGCTTGGGTTAGACAACACCAAAATCATGATCAATAAAAGAAAAACAAAGAAAAAAGTAGACTTCATCAAGATTAAAATTTTATGCTTAAAAAATTAGCAATAATAGGGACTTCCTTGGTGATCCAGTGGTAAAGACTCTGTCTTGCCAATGCAGTAGACACAGGTTACATCCCTGATCCAGGAAGATCCCACATGTCGTGCAGGAAATAAGCCCGTGTGCCACAACTATTGAGCCTCTGCTCTAGAGCCTGGGATCCACAACCGCTGAGCCCATGCGCCTCAATTACTGCAGCCTTTGCACCTAGAACCCTTGCTCTGCAACAAGAGAAGCCACCACAATAAGAAGCCTGCGCACCAAAACCAGAGATTAGCCCCTGATCTCCAAGACTAGAGAAATCAGTTGCCTGAGCAGCAGTAAAGACCCAGCACAACAAAAAATAAACAAACAAACAAACAAAATTATACAAAATATACAAAATTATATAATAATTATGGACAAGCCATAGTCCTAGAGAAAATATATGCAAATATTGTTTTTGACAAAGGGTACACATCCAGAATATATAAAGACCTCTTACAAATCAATAAGAAGACAAACCAGTTTAAAAATGGGCTAATAATTACATGAAACAAGATTTAGCATCATTAGTCATTAGGGAAATGTGAATATAAACAAGAGACCGTTTCATGCCCTCTAGAATGGTAGAATCAAAAAGACAAAATAATTATTGGTGAAAATATGGAAAAACTAGAACCTTTACACATTGCTGATGGGAATGTAAGATGGTGCAAATACCATGAAAAAGCCTGTGCGTTTCTTTTTTAAAAAAATTAAACATTAATTTACCATATGACTGTAATTCCATTCCTAGTATCTACCCAGGAGAGATAAAAGTATGTATCACAAAAGATCTGTGTGTACTTTTAGCAGTATTATTCACTATGTCAAAAGAGTGGGAAAAAATCACGTGTCCATCAATTGGTGAAAGGATAAATGAAACATAGAGCAACCATATAATGGGATCTTAGTGATAAGAAGGAATGAACTATTGATATATGGATGGAGCTCAAAAATAATAAGCCAAATGAAAGAAACCATATGCAGAAGATTGCATATTGAATAGTCACATTTATATGAAATGTCCAGAAAAAGCCAACTTATAGGGACAGAAAGCAGATCCATAGTTACCAGGTGTTAGGAGTGGGATTGGAAATTGACTGTCAATGAGCAGGTAGGATATTTTGAAGGTGATGGAAATTTTCTAAATTTGGATTATGGTGATGTTTGCACAACTTTGAAAATTTACTAAAAATCATTGAATTGCACATATAAAAGAGGTAAAGTTTTATGGTATGTAAATTATATCTCAACTTTAAAAATGAGGAAGCTAGTGTTCCCATATAATAGGATGTTTGCAGATAATTAAGTCCAGGGCTATTATGACGCTTTTTGTACTCGCTAGAGACCCAGCCTTTTCCATCTTCAGCCATCCCTAGCATGTGTTCTTGCCCTCGTGGTTACAGCTTGACCTCTGTCCAAGGAAGAATAGGAGAAAGAAGAGAGCGTACAAGGCATTAGCTGCTACACTGGCCACCTTTAAGGATCTTTTTGGGAAGCCCCACCCAATAGCTCTCTTACATATTGCTGGCTAGAACAGTATCTTGTGGCAATTCTTAGTTTCAACGAAGGCTAAGAAATGTAGTAGTTGTTGTTCAGTTGCTCAGTCGTGTCTGACTCTTTGTGACCTCATGGACTGTAGCATGCTAAGCTTCCTGTTCTTCACCATCTCCCGGAACTTGCTCAAATTCATGTCATGTATTGAGTCGGTGATGTCATCCAACCATCTCATTCTCTGTCATTCCCTTCTCCTTCTGCCTTCAATCTTTCCCAGCATCAGGGTCTTTTCTAATGAGTCGGCTCTTTGCATCAGGTGGCCGAAGTTTGGAGCTTCAGCTTTAGCATCAGTCGTTTCAATGAATACTCAGGGTTGATTTCCTTTAGGATTGACTGGTTCGATCTCCTTGAAGTCCAAGGGACTTTCAATTGTCTTCTCCAGCACCACATTTCAAAGGCATCAATTCTTCGGGCACTCAGCCTTTTTTATTGTCCAGCTCTAACATATGTACACGACTACTGGAAAAACCATAGCTTTGACTATACGGACCTTTGTAGGTAATGTTTCTGCTTTTTAATAAATGTAGAAAATTGGAATGTAGAAACGTAGGAATATTGTCAAATCAGGAAGAATGAGTGGATATTGAGTAGAGCAGCTAGCCATCTCTGGGGTGGAGAAACACTTCTTGGGGTCAGTGGAAACACAAATAGAACCAGCACTGTTTACATAATCGAAGAAGACTCAATTATAAAGTGATAATCCAGATGATCCAAATACTTCTTATTAATCATTTCTTATCCAAATGAAAACAAAAACAATCAAATTCTCAGTGAAAACACAAGAGTTCCAAAGAAACTGTTACTCTCTTGAGAAATAGTAATGCTGAACAAATGTCTATTATTATTTGTATTTTTATTTCTAAGACAAAACCTTGAGAACGGAGCCACTTGGAACAGTAGAAAGAACAGCATCCTTCAGTTTGGAAATGTCTGGATTCAAAACTTGACCACCCTCTTTTAGTGTCTATGCCTTAGGCAAATGCCAAAGCTTATCTAAGCCTCAATCTCCTCACCTGTACAGGTAGCATGATACCTCCTTCACAGGGCTACTGGGTAGAGGTGATAAGCCTGTAGGTGCAAAAGCACTTGCCAGTGCATTAACCTCCCTCCTTCACAGATCACACTGCAGAGTGACACAAGGGTGCCTCACACACCCAGCAAAGAAGATTAAGCCCTATTTTTTTTTCCTGCCAAAATTAAACAGCTGTCTCAGAATTCTTCAGCTATGGTTTCCCCGTATTTCTCAGGATGAAAATTTTTCTCAAGAGAATTCCTAACTAAATATCATCTATTCAACACACACACACACAAGCAATTACAACCGCAGGGTGTGGAACGGGGAGGGGAAGAGCAAAAAGCCAAGCCAAAAAATACACGTAAAGCAAACAAAAAACAAAACCAGGGACTTCCCTGGTGGCCCCCTGGTTAGGGAGGGCCTGCCAATGCGGGGGACCTGGCTTTGATTCCTGGTGTGGGAAGATTCTATATGTCGGGGCGGGGGGGGGGGGCGTGAAATCTATGCACCACAATTACGGAACCTGTGTTCTAGAGCTCACGTGCTGCAACTAGAGAAAGCCTGCATGCAGCAGTTAAGACCCATTGCCGCCAAAATTAAACAATGAAAACAAAACCAAATCAAAGAAAGCACCCTGAAGATAAAAGTTAACCTGTAGAGAACAAACTTTCAAAAATACTTTCATTTTTGTACCCAAAGTGTTGTAACCTTCCTAATAGAATTAGGAATGTTATTCATACAGAATCAGAGAGAGCACTTAGAAAAAACACACCAACTACATTTATGTCCTTCAGTTCAGTTCAGTTCAGTCGCTCAGTCGTGTCCGACTATTTGAGACCCCATGAATCACAGCACGCCAGGCCTCCCTGTCCATCACCAACTCCCAGAGTTCACTCAGAGTCGCATCCATCGAGTCAGTGATGCCATCCAGCCATCTCATCCTCGGTCGTCCCCTTCTCCTGCCCCCAATCCCTCCCAGCATCAAAGTCTTTTCCAACGAGTCAACTCTTCGCATGAGGTGGCCAAAGTACTGGAGTTTCAGCTTTAGCATCACTCCTTCCAAAGATATCCCAGGGTTGATCTCCTTCAGAATGGACTGGTTGGATCTCCTTGCAGTCCAAGGGACTCTCAAGAGTCTCCTCCAACACCACACTTTAAAAGCATCAATTCTTCAGTGCTCAGCCTTCTTCACAGTCCAACTCTCACATCCATACATGACCACTGGAAAAACCATAGCCTTGACTAGACGGACCTTAGTCGGCAAAGTAACGCCTCTGCTTTTCAATATGCTATCTAGGTTGGTCATAACTTTTCTTCCAAGGAGTAAGCGTCTTTTAATTTCATGACTGCAATCACCATCTGCAGTGATTTTGGAGCACACAAAAATAAAGTCTGATGCTGTTTCCACTGTTTCCCCATCTATTTCCCATGGAGTGATGGGACCGGATGCCATGATCTTCGTTTTCTGAATGTTGAGCTTTAAGCCAACTTTTTCACTCTCTTCTTTTACTTTCATCAAGAGGCTTTTTAGTTCCTCTTCACTTTCTGCCATAAGGGTGGTGTCATCTGCATATCTGAGGTTATTGATATTTCTCCCGGCAATCTTGATTCCAGCTTGTGTTTCTTCCAGTCCTTAGCACATTAAAAAAGTGCGAGGCCTGTGCCAGGTACTTGGGTAAGCAAGGGTGCATGTGGGTCTGCTGGCACGAGCCCCAGGTCACCCATTACTAGTCCATTATTCATACATCAGTTTGACAAAACCAACAGAGATCCTTTCTCATCTCTTTCTCCCTGAGGCACAAACACAGTTTAAAAGAGGAGACTGTTCATAGAGGCTGATTGGGGTCAGTTTGCAACTTCAGTTGTTGCTTAGTCGCCAAGTCGTGACAGACTCTTTGCGACCCCATGGACAGTAGCCCATCATGCTCCTTTGTCCGTGGGATTTCCCAGGCAAGAATATTGGAGTGGGTTGCCATTTCCTTCTCCTTGCAACTTTAGTGGCTTTTTAAAAGTCAGTTAAACACTGACTGAATATAATCTATATTTCTATAAGACCACTAGGTATCCCAAAGGAGAAGAACAAATCCAAAGCAGAACTGTGAAATTTGCCAACTGAATGCTAAAATAATATTTAGTACCCATCTTCATTCTCTTCAAAATATTCCATTTTCTTAATAATGATAGCCTCAACAATAAATAGCATTTCTTTTACTTAAGAGACAAGAGAGGGCTTCCCAGGTGGCGCTAGTGGTAAAGAACCTGCCTGCCAATGCAGGAAGCTGTAAGAGACACAGGTTCGATCCCTGAGTCGGGAAGATCGGGAGGTGGGCACAGCAATCCACTCCAGCATTCTTGCCTGGAGAATCCCATGGACAAAGGAGCCTGGCAGGCTACAGTCCACAGAATCACAGAGTCAGATATGACTGAAGAGACTCAGCATGCACGCACACATGAGCCAAGAACAGGCTAGCAGAACTGATATACTTTAGGAGACAAGGATACAGTCTGTTTTTTCGAGTCCCTTTGTATCAGTGATTTAATTTTTTCCCATCCTGTGACCCATGTTCCCATTTCGCTTTTCCCTGTGAAAAGAGGGAAAGAAAGACTGTGTGGGACTCCTCTCGGGGAGGAGATCTTGCAGGCTGCGAGTCAGCAGAGGGCCCCGGACTGAGCCAGCACAGCTTCCCGTGGTGCGCAGCAGCTGGCCTGACAAAACCCAGCAGCTGTCGGGGCTTCCACAGCTGTGGCTGCCACCGTTTCCCAGAACTCGCTCCCGGAGCTTCGACTGCGAAATCCTATCTATCCTTTCGCGCCCTCCACTGCTGAGTGGCAGTTCATTCTACTCACAGGTTTGTGCAAAAGACCTCTCATCCTGCAAGCTGTTGTGTGTACAGTTGAATCAGAAGTCAATGAAAAGCAAAACAAAACAGAACCGCATTCTATTTTCTTGAGAGCCATCCTGTATTATGAGCACTTTTTTGCTTTTCCTTTCCACCCTTATCCCAAAGTGTGGAAGGCAGAAAAAGCCCTGTGACCCAAACACACAGACCAAAGAAGGGGCCCATCTGCTTTGTCAGCAGATTAAGAGAGCTCCCAGCAGTTGTGCTTGCTGATCTGCATAGAAGTCAAATCAGTTTTCTCTGCTATCCTACCACGTAGTGACCATTGCACATCACAAAGCATGTGTATTTGGGGTTGTTGGAATATTTTCATATTATATTATGTATATATCTCAAACACAATTTTGGTAGCTTAGTTTTATTATTGTGAATACAATTAGGCTGATCTATTTGATCTTTGTAAGCGAAAGCAGTGACTAGGGTAGGGAAGAGTAGAGCTGAGCAACATCTGGGTTCTTCACTAAACATCCAAGCTTAGGTGCTTGGCATTGCGGACTTCACAGCCAGGTTCATCCTAAGAGAGCACAGCCTCCATTTAGGGAAGCAGACATATTTTGAATGACTGTTCGCAGGTGTGACAAGGGTTACAGAGTGTGCCCCCAAGGTGCGAGTCTGCAAGGTCAGGAAGGCCTGTATACTGGGTCTTGAAGGGTCTTTGGAACAGTTCTAACTAAAATCACATATTTTAGTGATTACAGTTTGCTAAGTGGCTTCAGTCGTGTCCACTTTTACAACCCCATGACTGTAGCCTCCTAGGCTCCTCTGTCTATGGGATTCTCCAGGTAAGAATACTGGAGTGAGTTGTCATGCCCTCCTCTAGGAGATCTTCCCAACCCAGGGATCTAACCTGCGCCTGTTACTTCTCCTGCATTGACAGGCAGATTCTTTATCGCTGAGCCACCTGGGAAGCCCTCTCATTTTACAGGTTAACTCAAATCTCTGGATCCTCCCTCCAGTGCTCTACTCCAAACACTAGGGGTCAGCAGCCTTCCAAAAGTCATGAGGCGGCTAAGAGCCCCAGTCCTGGGGTGCTGCTGGGGTGGTAGGGGCTGATTCTCAGAACAGGGAGAATCTAAACGACACTGCGGATGCCTTCCCAAACCCCACTCCCAGTCTTTTAGTAACAATCTTAACTTTTATTTGCTCAGCTGCTCTTGCAAGGTCCAAGCGCTTGGGGGAAACTGATCTGAGAGAGGGATCTGTGGCTCCGCCTAAGTGAATTTGGGGTTCCCTGGTAGCTCAGATGGTAAAGTGACTGTCTGCAATGCAGGAGACCCGGGTTCGATCCCTGGGTTGGGAAGGTCCCCTGGAGAAGGAAATGGCAGCCCACTCCAGTATTCTTGCCTAGAAAACCCCATGGACAGCGGAACCTGGTAGGCTGCTGTCTATGGGGTCGCAAAGAGTGGGACACGACTGAGCAACTTCACTTCACTATCCCCAACTCCACAGGATTGGTTCAAGGATAAACAGGTGACCCTATGTGGGCCAACAGAGATTGAGAAGTAATTTTCTGTGGATGACGGGCAAGTAGCTTTCTTGCTCTTCTGGGATTGCTTCTGTTAAGTCTCCCTCCCTCTCCTTTTCTCTCTCCCAGGATTAAGATGAAGAAATCCCAAACCCTAGAGATATAAACACCAGATATAAACCTGGTGGTAAACCACCAGGTGTGGAGGCACAGCTATAAGATGAAGGTAACTGGGAAAAAAAAGAGTTGAGTGGTGAAAACAGACACTTAAAAAGCAAAAAACCCCAGGGACAGAACAGAGCCCCAGTTTTTTGTTGCTGACCTCATCTGCTCAGCCGTAAGCAGTCTGTACCCTCACTGCTTTCAAACAGTGTCATTTCCTACAGTTGACTCTACTGAGGTTTTATCTAGTCCACTGGTTCAGTAAAGAACCAACGAGAGGGTTGAGGGGTCTTAACACAACTCTGGGCATCAGGAAAAGTTGACCCCAAGACCCTACTTTTCTTAGACTGTTACACACACACACAGGAAAACATTGAAGGGGTCCTAGTTCCTTCTTGTATTTTTTAAAGATGAGAGGCTACGGTGACAAAGTGTTTAGATTTTTGGAGTCCATCAGACCCAAATTCAAATCTCAGGAACTCCCCTTACTACTTATGTGACTCTGAGCTTCTATGTTTGTTAAGTGATAATGAATAAACCCTACCTTCAGAGTCACTTTGAAGTTTAAGCATAGTAACGTGTAATGGGCTTGGCATTCAAAGAATGGCTGCTATCATTATTATTTCAAAATTCCTTGAGTGGAAGGAGCACTCTGGCAGAAAAGCAGCCAACTCTCTAAACATTCTTCTCAGTGTATTTATAGTCTGCCTTCCCAATCAAGGGGGTCTGCATCCTCGGATCTTGTATTATGTTCACAATCCACTATAAATGACTATGGCACTTGAACACTGAGGATTTTGGTATTGGTGGTAGGTCCTGGGTACCAATCCCCTGCAGAAACCGAGGAAGGACTGTATTTGCTTCCCACCCATGATGAGATTCTCTGGGTGTATGCTTACTGATTTTATTTTCTTGCCCTCCAAAATCACTGTGGATGGTGACTGCAGCCACGAAATTAAAAGATGCTGGCTCCTTAGAAAAAAAAGCTATGATAAGCCTAGACAGTGTATTAAAAAGTAGAGACATCACTTTGCCAACAAAGGTCCAGATAGTCAAAGCTATCGTTTTTCCAGTGGTCATGTATGGATGTGAGAGTTGGACTGAGTGCTGAAGAACTGACGCTTTCAAACTGTGGTGCTAGAGAAGACTCTTGAGAGTCCCTTGGACTGCAAGGAGATCCAACCAGTCAAACCTAAAGGAAACCAATCCTGAATATTCACTGGAAGGACTGATGCTAAAGCTGAAGCTCCAATACTTTGGCTACCTGATGCAAACAGCTGACTCATTGGAAAAGACCCTGATGCTGGGAAAAATTGAAGACAGGAGAAGAAGGGAGATGGTTGGATGACATCACTGACTCAATGTACACGAGTTTGAGCAAACTCTGGGAGACAGTGAAGGACAGGGAAACCTGTCCTGTGTGCTGCAGTACACGAGATCGCAAAGAGTCAGACACGACTTAGTGACTGAACAACAACAACGTTTACTGATGAGATCAGTTGGCCAAGAACTTTGAAATCCATGTCCCTTGTACACAGTCTGTATCTATGTCAGGCAGCACAGGCTTTGAAATGGAAGCTGACAGTTTCAGACAGTCATTGCAGTTTTGGAGTTAGTGATTTACTGATGATGTAATTCCTAGGTAGATTGTGCTAAAGCAGCGTGAAAAGGAGCTACTAAAAAATAAGATTATTGTCATCTTTGAATTTTTTAAATACATAGGCTCCTAAAGATTTCTATCATTCATTCAGAGTAGAAGTTTAGGACCTACATTAGCACATCTGTTCCAGGATTCCTGTCCTAGGGCAAGTGCACAAAGGTATTCTAGAACAAAAGGTGGATCACAGTCAATCTGTCTCTTTTCCATTCTTTCTGTGGCAGAAAGTCCTCCCCAGTATCCGTTCTCTCTCTCTTCCTATTGACAACATATGTCCCATTTCCCCATCCCTTCCCATAAGACCACGTAATCCATACTCCTTGGCACCCGGGTGTGTGTGTTCACAACCACGTGACTGCATTCTGGCTAAATGGGTCTAAGCAAAGATGTCATGTGTGACTCCTGGAAAGTGCCCTTAAAGGATGAGAGATGTGCCCCTCCTCTTCCCCACCAGCCACACTATGACATGATAGTAGGTGTTTCAGCAGCCAGGCTGGAACCACAAGGCACAAAGTCATGTATTGAGGATGATGGAAGAGCAAAACAGAAAACGAACAGTCGTCTTGAAACTGCCTTAGACGCCTGACTTTCACACTTGTTTTTACATGCATGAGAAATAAAACACTATCTTATCTGAGGCTCCAGCATTGAGTTGTATTTTTTTTAATCACTCGTTGCAAAAAACCTAATCTGAATGGACACTTGTGTATATTGATTGTTTGTTTCCTGCGTGCATCTGTGATATCAGAATGGCACTGTGTCTAATATGACATACCACTTACAAAGGGGATGTGGACTCATCAGTGATTTCCATCATACTCCCCAAATCCCACTCACATCCTACAGAATGAATTCTATCCACGGTATAACATCAGAAAGGTCATCTCTCAGACATGGAAAGAAATACAGATTTTTTTTTTTTAAACCAAGAACAAAACCTTTTGTTTATTTTACAGAAAACCCTATCTATTCAAGATGACTGCTTTCTCCTACTTTGGCTGGGAATTTTATGAAATGAAGACTATTTTCTTAGGGACACAAATGCTCAGTATCAGTTAAAAGTATAATACTTGTTACTTGCAAGCATCAGTTAGATACAACGTAGTAAGAGAGGGTGAGCTTCAGACAGTGGTCAGGGGCCTTGACTTCAGATCTAGGAGCACTTTTAGGCTTTGCCACTTACTTGCAATGTGACCTTGGTAAGTAATACAACCCCTCACTAGCTCCAGTTTCTTTATCTATAAAATGAAACCTCTTTCAGTATACTTGTAAAAAAAAAAAATCAAATAAGCTAATATGTTCAATGCACCAAGCACATAAATAGTGCTCTAATAACAAATGTTTCTTTTCCTTTGCTCATTAGTTTTTTATTTGTTAAAAAAGAGAGCCTATGGAGTTTAGATCAGTAAAACTGTTACCGTAATAAATTCTTGTCTCTAAAACTTATTGGTTTTATAACTCTTTTGGACTTGTTACTTAAGAGTGAGCTTCTTCACCTGTCAATCAGGTTTATAACAAGTGTGATATCATTAATTGTAGCAATAACAATTGTTGGCATGTTGCATGATTATCAAGTGTGAGGCACTGCACTAAACCTTTTATTATTTATTTCAGTGAAACTTGTTTTTTTCTTCCTCCTAGAGAGGTTTTTAAGAATGTAAGTAAAAATAAGCTTGTGATTATAAGGATACAGTATATAAAAGAAATTTATAAAATTGTAAGGAACATATAAATACAGCAATAGTATTGATCAAATCAAGTATTTCTTTTAGAAGAAAATACCTTAATTTTAGAAAGGAAAATATTTCACTCATAAAAGGAGGTGTAAGACATTTGTTTCTTCATAAAACCTGTATTAAATTTAAAAAATAATCTAAAGCTACATAATGCCAGAGTAGAGGCACCTATTTACATAACTGGTTACAGAATATATTGATTTTCTTTCTTTTATACTTGAAGTAGTCCTTTGATTCATTTGATTCAGGAAAAACTATCTGACAATTCCTAGGGAAAAGGTATTATGTACTCATATGTAGTGTGTATTAATGTATATTTAATATATCTGCATCTACTTTCTCTGTTTTATTTATAAATAAATGTTTGTGTTCCATAACATATGTTTGTAAATTGACTAGAATTTAGAAGTTTCTCCCTTTAGAGAGAAAGAGCATTGGCTAACATCCCCAACTGAAAATTCTTTCCTATACAAGAAAATCCTTGCATAAACAAACTTATCTTTATATATAACTTTTATATAAAAGCAAGAACATTTTAGCTAATTTGGGGTCACTCCTTTTGGATATAATGGACTGTAGGACTCAGTGGGGAGTGAAAGGGTAGAAAAGCAGATGCCAGAAGTGGAGGTTTTTGTTGGGGCAGCCTTGGAAAAGATCAAAGGAGAATTCAGCCCACAGATAATTTTTAAAAATGGACACAGTTGCCAACATTTTAAAACTGGAATTTTCACATTAAAAAAGAAATCCCATGACTTGCACTTCTGCAGAGTCACACACAGCTGACAGCACACAGCACTGTCTGGGCCCCTTTAGATGAAGCCTACTTTCTCTGTACCTGTGGCAGCAGGGTGAGGAGGGCTACTCCCCTTAGTTACAGACCAGCCTGGCCTGTACTGAAGACAGATGAATCTTCACAAATGGTTTAAGGTGTCTGAGAGTGCACACACACACACACCTCTGTCCTATGAAAACGAAAGGTCATGGGCAGAGAGCAACAACGAATGAATGATCTGGCATGGTTCAGTTCCCCTTCTGTCACTGGGACCCTCTTGGCCCACCAGTCATTGAAGACCACACGCGGAGAACCACTGCCCCACAGCCACATAGCAGCAATTACCATAGCGGTCCATATTCCTCAAACCCAACGGACTCATTGCCAAGTTCACCTTCCAGCATCAGAAACCATCTGTGTAACATAAAGCCAATAATGATATTCTGCCCCTGAAGGCGTTTGAGTCTGTGACCCTGGCCTTGAGTCGCTCTGAATTGGTCCCCTTTCCATATCTGTTAGTGGAGGAGGAGCACCTGCAGGGGCGCTCCTAGAGGAGGTCAGAAAACTCTGGCTCGTGGGACTCAGGTGTGTCATTCTCGTGATCTGAGATGTCCGTCTATCCCGTGCACTGGGAGGCTGGCCTGAGAAACACCCACTCAACTCTACTGACCTCTCCTTGTAAAAGTGGTATCAGCAAGGTGGGCATCGATTCGGTCATAAAAGCAGAGAGTTATCCACGCTTCATTTATATCCCCTTGTGTTATATGCTTAACAAAGGGAGGAGCTTTGCTCACTACAGGACCCTAGGCAGTCAGAATGGTACAGTACATGGTACATAATAGATGCTCAATTGATGTGTATGG
Organism: Ovis canadensis; assembly: GCF_042477335.2. Lineage (NCBI taxonomy): Eukaryota > Metazoa > Chordata > Mammalia > Artiodactyla > Bovidae > Ovis > Ovis canadensis. Next base: position 230,753,131 of record NC_091245.1, read on the forward strand.
GATAAGTGAATGAATGAAAATACCCCTTTATTCTCTCTAGAAGCCTCCTCTTTCTAAGACCATGCCTCCATTGTCTGGCACCTGGAAGACCTCAATTGCCATTCAACTGAATTGGACCCCAGACCTCAGCATAGCTCCCCCTCATATCCAATCTCCACTTTGAATTATCTTTCTAGAATCCAATCTCTGATATTTCTTCACTTAAAATCCTGCTATAGGGCTTCCCTGATGGCTCAGTGGTAAAGAATCTGCTTGCCAATTTGGGAGACATGGGTTCGATTCCTGATCCAGGAAGAGCCCACATGTTATGGAGAAACTAAGCCTTCGTGCCACAACTACTGAGCCTGTGCTCTAGATCCAGGGAGCCGCAACTACGGAGCCCACGGACGGCAACTACTGAAGCCCACACACCCTAGAGTCCATGCTCAGCAACAAGAGAAGCCACCGTAATGAGAGGCCCGCACAGCACAACTTGAGTGCAGCCCCCACTCACTGCAGCTAGAGAGAAGCCCATGCAGCAACGAAGACCCAGCACAGCCAAAAACAAAATAAATAAAACTGTAAAAAGATAAAGTCCTACAAATGTTCTTCATTATTCTTAGGACAAAGTCAAAGTTTTTAAATGAGGCCCCTGGCCATCCTGCCCGCCCTGGCCAGCCTTACTGAGTTCCTCTGCATGCCCAGCGGCCCCCTGCACACCCCTCCTTCCCATCTCCACCAGGGTGGCTGCACACTCCCGTCTCATCCATCAGCAATCAGCATCTGTCTTCCACATGTTCTCACCACCACCCTTCATTCCCTCACTGTGCTTACTGTGCCCTCTGTCAGATGGTCTGTCTGCAGGCTACACTGTCCGGTTGTCTTGTGACCCTGGTCACTTGCATCCCTGGCCTCTAGCTCATGGAAGGTCTGGCACAAAAGAGGCAGTGAGGAGACTTTCACTGGATAAATACATTCTATTTTGCGCTGGGTTCGGTGCCATGTGCTTGGTAATCCTCCACTTCTCGTGGACGAGAAAGCTGAGGCTACAGAGGCTAAGTCATTGCTCAGGTTCAAGTACAAGTCTGTGGACCTGAGCCTACTTCCTTTGCACTGTGCCACGTGGTGGCACCTAGCCACCCCAGCAGCTCACTTGTGCCTGATCTCACCCCAAAGCACTCACAAGAAAGTTAACCTTACCTCAGCAAGAAAGAATGCCACCAGGAGCAGATGGAATGTTTGCTGTTACTCAGGAGTGTGAGTGTTGCTTTGAACACCAGAGCAAAGGAATGTAGGTCAAATGATTGCCCTGCCCAGTATCTCCCTCTATTACCCAACTTTTCTCATCCCACATGTGAGGCCACAAGTGGAAGATAGCTAAATGGAAAATTCTAGAAGCTTTGCAACTATCATGAAAACAAAAACTCATGAAATCAAAGGAGGGATTTTAAAATCACTTTCTGTTTCAGCTTATGATTATTCTAATGCAAAAGTTCAGATTTATTCATTTGTTAAGAGCCAAGCAGGTATACAAAATCACAGCAGACCCCTAAAAACATAAGTCCTGTTTAGCTATTATGAAAATAAAGTAAATATGATGGTAAAGAAAAATATATAACAATAATTATGGGTCAGATATACACATCACAAGTTAATCCTCTAACAGCCCTGAAGTTATACACTATCAATGTCTGCATCTGTAAAGTCTGCAAAGCACAGAGAGGTCAAGTAATTTGCTCAAGGTCACACAGCTAGATGGGACAGAAAGGAATAGATCTAGCCCAGCTGCCTCCAAAACCTGTTCTAGGCAATAGCAACTTTCTAGTTTGTATAATACAAATATAAATTACAGTCTCTAATACCTAGTTTTATATTTTTAAGAAAAATGTAGTACAGAATTAGTCTAACAACTTTCCAATACTAATTGTATCTTACAAATGTGTTGTCTACAATAAGAAACTTCATAAAGTTGATGCCATGTTTAATTTCTTTTACGGGAAGGAAGAGAAAATCCTTTGGCGGAAAAATTTCAAAGAAAGTCTTAAGAAATAAGTGGCTGTAGGAGTTTCACATTTTAACCTAAGAGAAATGTAAAGACATCTAATGAAACCAAGTTTTACAGTGACTTGCTGGTTAGTGTTATTAGTGGGGCAAAATAAATATCCAGGGTCAAAAGCACTCGATGACCTTACTACCATATCAATTCTATGTTGCAGACACGGGAGCAACCATTCCCTCCCATCAATTTAGAGGAATTAAAATAATAGATCTTCAAGTCAATAATTTTTAAGAGTGTGGGGTTGAACTAGCAGCTGTGGATCTCCTGAGCAGCAGAAATCCAAACACCAAACAAAAGAGAAGGCAGTTAGTCATGGAAAAATGGTTAATTCAGTCGCTGATCATATAAGTCCTTGTTCTAACTAAATGACATCATCTGAAAGCAAAACACAGTGATGCTTGTCCAGAAAGTTCCAGTCATTTCCCTCCCTGACATTCAGAGTGCATGGTTTGGGTTTTTAATCCCCTTTCATGATTTCATGGCCTTGGTATGCTCAGAGTAATTATTACGTTGCTTTTCCATGGTTAATGCAAGACTTCTTTGTCACCGAGGTGTGCTCTAGATCAGCACTTTGCTTTAGTACATGACTGTCAACTCTTTGCATGGCAACGTCTATTTCAAAACGGCAAACCTCCTTTACTATGGTTACCATTACTTACAAGTGTCACACAGAGGGAGGGTTGTAGTGAAACAAATGGTGTGCCCCCTGCCACCTCCAGGTGCTGTCACCCCCAGGTGCTGTCACCCAGTCATACTATGGTCCATCTCTGCCTTCCTCTGGGGGATCCAGGGAGGATGCAGGCACGACACTCAGCCCTGGCAGGTCTCCTTTGCCAGAAGTCGTGCTTTAGAGACTCAGTGGATTCCAATCAATCACTTCATGTCAACCAATAACCCATCACCTCTATACACAGCCCATCTCTCACTACATTCTAATGATTCTCCATGCTTTGCATCACTTCTGTTCCCACCCTTCTCTCTTCTGCTACCACCTTCTGTCTTAGTTCAGGAGTGGGCACTTAGGACACTTATCCCCCTGCAAGAATCACTCCCACCACACCAGATGCCACTCCCTAGAACACCCCTCACCTTCCTCTGCCACGCTGTTCAGAGAGATCTTGCCGAAAATCCAAATTTGATGTGCAGTGGCTCTGCCCGAGTCCAAACACCTCAGAGAACACAGAAGACCCCTGTGATTTTTCTTTCCCCTACAGCCTTGTCTGTGGTTCACCAAACCTTTGGTCTTGTTAGATACATAGGGTCTGCTTCATTTAAAATGGAGATGGCCAGGCTCTAACCTCAGAAATTTTGATTCATTACACATGCTAGAGGCCCGGATTTTGCATATCCGGTGCTTCTAATATACATCTGATACAGCACAACCCTGGGTAAACACTGTTCCTCAGCATCCTTCTTGGTTCCTTCCACACAGCCTACTCCATGGCCAAATGCTCACCAGTGCAGCCTCTCTTCATAATTCTCCATGTGCCATTTCCTCCACCTGGAATGCCTTCTCCTGCATCCTCCTGGCCAATTCGGGAAGATTCATTACTTTTCCAGACCCAATTAAAGATTCTTTGCCTCTAACCTACTCAGATGAAGTACTCCTTCCTTCCTTCCTTCCTTCCTTCGGGCCACCACTGTGCCTAGCTCATCACACTGACTACCCCACACTGAGATGGTATACATGAAAACCAAAGATACAGTTTCCAATCCCAGCTCTGCCCCTTCACTAGCTGTCAGTCCATTTGGATTGTTGTGGCTCAGACGGTAAAGAATCTGCCTCTAATGTGGTAGATCTGGGTTTCATCCCTGGGTTGGGATGATCCCCTGGAGAAGGGATTGGCTACTCACTCCAGCATTCTTGCCTAGAGAACTCCATGGACAGAGGAGCCTGGTGGGCTTACAGTCCATGGGGTCGCAAAGAGTTGGACATGACTGAGAGCAACTAACATACACGCACACCATAGAATGGGTGATAAACAATAGTCACTTATTTCTCTTAATTCTGGAGGCTGAGAAGTCCAAGATCAAGGCGCCAGAAGATTTTGGTACTTGTTTTTTAATTTAAAAAAAAAAAAATTAAGCCACACCCACTGGCATGTGGGACTTTAGTTTCCAGACCAGTGATCAAATCCATGCCCCCTAACCATTGGGATGCTATGGAAGCCCAAGACTTCCTTCTTTGAAGGGCCCTCTTCAAAGAAGAGTGTGTGTGTGCGTGCTAAGTTGATTCAGTCATAATTGACTCTTGGTGACCCTATGGACTGTTGCCCTCCAGGCTCCCTCCAGGCTCCTCTTTCCCTGGGATACTCTAGGCAAGAATACTGGAGTGGGTTGCCATGCCCTCCTCCAGGGGATCTTTCTGACCCAGGGATCTAACCCATGTCTCCTGCAGCTCCTGCACTGCAGGTGGATTCTTTACTGCTGAGCCTTCAAAGAGGGTTTTTGCTATATTCTCAAGTGGCAGAGAAAGGAGTTCTGGTCTCTATTACTCTTCTTATAAGGGCACTAATTCCATCCCTGGGGCTTCATCCTTAGTCTAAACTTAATTAGCTTCCTAAAGCCCCACTTCCTAATATCATCATATCAGGAGTTAGGGCTTCAACATATGAATTTTGAGGAGACACAAATATTCAGGCCATAACAGCAGCTGTGATATCTTGGAGGAGTTACGTAATATCTCTAAATTTCATCTATAAATAGAGCCAAGAACAGTACCTACCCCACTTAGCTGTTGGTAACTATCCTAGTAAGTTATCATTAGGGAGGAAACTAAGGCAAAGAGATTAAGTAATTTCAAAGATCTCAGGTGGTTCAGACAGGAAAGCGTCTGCCTACAATGCAGGAGACCCAGGTTTGATCCCTGGGTCGGGAAGATCCCCTGGTGAAGGAAATGGCAACCCATTCCAGTACTCTTGCCTGCAGAATGCTATGGATGGAGGAGCCTGGTGGGCTACAGTCCATAGGAGTGCAAAGAGTCGGACATGACTGAGTGACTTCACTTTTCACTTTCTTGGGATTAGCCTCCAGGCAGTCGGGTTCGTGCCCACATTCTTAACTAACTGGAGACCTGTTTTCCCTACAAGGAAATGAACTGGCTAAGGGAGGAACAGAGGTTTGTTGAGCTGCCAAGTGTCTAAGTTTGGTTCTGTTTTACTCAGAGGTCACAGAGTCTTCAGCAAACTGTTTGGCATAAGAACTGGGGTGGAGCTGGTAGGATGAGCTAATGGACTAACTGGCTGTGTCCACATCTCAGCTCTATTGAACTGTTTTCGAATCCTTTACTCAGCTGCCACACTCCCCAGGTCTTCCCATTCTGCTTCACTTCTGCAAGACCAAACTCAACACCACTTCTGCATTCAGATGTGAGAGCCTTCCCAAGAATCAAGTCAGAATCTCTGTTGGTGGGTCCCAGGTACTGGTATTTTTCAGAAGCACCACCCACCTTCTACCCATTAGCCCAGTAGGCAGCTAGAGTTGAAAACCACTTCCAGGAGCTTCCCCCTCCCTTGGGCAGCTTCTGGCATCTCAGGATCATCTTTTTGTTGAGACCTACCATTCTATTAGGATCCTATTTACTGGCCTCACATAGGAGTTCTTCATCATTTTTATGTCAAGAGGACCTCTTTGAGGCCTGTGGACCTCTCGCCTCCCCCAGGCCAATGTTTTTCACATGCATGTAGTAAAAACATATGATTACAAGGTAATCAACTATATTAAAATACAACACATTGACCACTAGGGGTGAATTCTTTGGCCCTGACTTAAAGGTCAGGAATATTGTTCTCTTGTGTCTAAGGACCGAGTACACATGCGGGGTTCAATAAATGCTTGTTGGAGAAATGAATTTAAGTATAAGTTGAGGATCACTGTTTTAGTAGCAGAAAAGAACCCTATCTGAAGGACAATATACCCTTTAAGAGCTGACGTAATTCAAATGTTATGCAATTTATTTCTGAAACAAATTCCCAAGGCCATCTGAAAAAATTTTAAATTGGTAGTCTTCTAAAAAAAAAATCAATAAAATAAAAAGTTTGAAGATGGTATCATCACCTCCAGCCTTTGCAAAATGTTATTTATTTATTTATTGCCTATCAAAACTGTAGACAAGGAAACTGTGGCTAACTCTGGGGTCTCTACTCAAATAGGAAAAGTGGGAGGATCTGAATTTTTTTCCTGTTGCGGTAAGCAGAATAATGGTGTCTCCCAAACATGTCCATGTCCTAATATAAATGTTCTTATATGCCAAAGAGATTTTATAGATGTGATTAAGATACTGGGATGGTGAGAGTACCCTGAATTATCCAAGTGGTCCCAATGTATTAATAATTACAAGATCCTTATAAGAGAGAGGCAGGTAGAGTCAGAGCTGCTGCTGCTGCTGCTGCTAAGTTGCTTCAGTCGTGTCCGACTCTGTGCGATCCCATAGACGGCAGCCCACCAGGCTCCCCTGTTCCTGGGATTCTCCAGGCAAGAACACTGGAGTGGGTTGCCATTTCCTTCTCCAATGCATGAAAGTGAAATGTGAAAGTGAAGTCGCTCAGTCGTGTCCGACGCTTTGCGACCCCATGGACCACAGCCTACCAGGCTCCTCTGTCAATGGGATTTTCCAGGCAAGAGTACTGGAGTGGGTTGCCACTGTCTTCTCTGAGAGTCGAGGAATTAGATGTAAAGACAGAAGAAAAGGTAGAAGTGATGTGGGACCATAACCCAAGGAGTGCAGGCAGCCTTTAGAAGCTAGAAAAGGCAAGGAAATACATTCTCCTTCAGTCTCCAGAAGAATTGACCTTGCCAACAAATTGATTTTAGCCCTGTAAGGCCATTTCAGACTTCTGGTTTCCAGAACTAGAATATAGCAAAGATGTGATGTTTTAAGCCACCAAGGTTTTGGTGATTTATTTATTATAGCAGCAGTAAGAAACTAATGCATTTGCCATGTGTAATTAAGTAATGAAATGGCCAATAAATACAACATAAAAGAAAGAACCAAGCATACAGGTTGGCTTGATCCTTTGTGCTCAGGTTTTTCAATGCTGGTGGCTTATCAGAACCTTCCCAGATAGATAGATAAATAGACCACACAGACAGACACAACACAACAAGCTAAAGCTAGGGTCCCAACTGAATCAGAATCTTAGGGTGGGATGGGAGATGCCTTGGGTTTGTATTAAAGGCTCTCAAGGGATTATGATACTCAGGGAGAGCTAAGAATCTTGCCCCATACCAACAAAAGTAGGTTAGGATATAGTTTGTACACAGCCTTTTTCAAATAAAATAAATATATACTATATGCTATTTATAAACATTCTCATTAATTCTTATAACCATTGTGAGTCAAGAAGACAGCAAAAATAAAATGAAAACAAGCAGAGAGAATAAAGTAGTCAGCCTATAGTTACGGGCAAATCTCTGACATAGTTAAAAATAGAACTCAAGTTCCTTCTAAAATGTCAATTTGGTGCTATAGTCACTGGAATAGAATACATCTCCCTAACTCAAGTCCACATCGAATCTCCATTCTGATGAACAAACTCTCAACCATGAAGTAAGTATGAAAACCAAAGACCTAAAAACTGATGAAAGTATGAGAGTTATTTCTTTTTCATTCTTTTATTAAAATCTTATAAACAATAAGCCAGCCACTCAAATTCTTTCTGGAAGTAGGAAAGGAAGTTAAACAGATCCTAAACAAACTAGTAAGTCTATAGATTTAAAAAATTTTAAAGAAAAATCTTCTAGGCCAATGACAACTAAAATGCTGATTGTGCAAATGAAACACAAATAACTAAATAATGAATACTTTGCTGTTGAATTTAATAATGTCTAAAAAGTCTACCAAAACTATGAATTATTACCAACAATAGTCAAAACAGTAAAAACATGTTACCATTTATAGAACACTTACTATGTCCTAGACACAATCTCAAATGCTTTGCCACATATAATTCTTCAACAACCCTGTGACATTAGTGATTATCTTCCTATCATAGATGAAGCAACTGAGCTTATCAGGGTAAGAAACTTAGGTGGTTGAGCTGGAACTCAAAGCCAAGCCTGTCCTAAGCCCAAAGCTCTTCTCACTGCCCACCTCCTCTGCCTCCTTGCCTTCAGGATACAGCCTGTCATTGGACAAGCCCTGCTAAACGGTCGTTCAGCTGAGCTGAACCCAACACAAGGACGGCATTATCACTGCCAACTCCAGCATCTCTGAAATGAGCAAACAAAGGAATTGTAGCAAAAAGTGATGCCCATGGAAATCTAATCTTTAGGAGAAAAATGATTCATTTTCTAGACACAAGATAGACACACACGCAAGAATGGTTTTTATGAGAACATACTTTTATACCCAAATAAGAACGAGACTTAAAATCTCAAGTGAAATGATAACATACACAGTCATTCTAGTCTCCAGGAAACTTAAATATTAAAAATAAATTGAGATTGAGGCTCCCCTGGTGGTCCAGTGATTAAGACACTGTGTTCCCACTGCAGGGGGCAGTGGTTTGATGCCTGGTTGGGGAACTAAGATCCTACATGCTGCCTGCTGTGGCCAATAAATAAATAAAGAAATAAACAGGGATTTTTCTTTCCCTCATTAATATAGAAGTTTCCTAATAATGACTGGGGAAGCATCAGTAAGATCAGCTAAACGGATTAATAGATTTCCTCCCTTGTTCTTGGAGATCCCTCTAGCACTAACATTACTCTCACTTGAGACACTGTTTTTTCATAGAAATAAGTGAATAAAACAGAGTAAAGACCAACATAGCAAGGAAAGAAAACAAAGAAAGCCACGGAAGGTCTCTGCTCTAGGATGCCTAGACTGAGACTCTGCAAACCACACCTCATGATCCTCTGCCACTTGTCTTCTCGCGAGATCCTGTCCATGGGGAGCCTGGCCAATGGGAGGCGAGAAGCATGTGCTCGGTGAGGTCAGTTCCTCCAGTGGCTACAGAGCGCCACCCCTGGGGTGGTCTCCTGTGATCTGACTGTGGCTGCTCCCCAACTATGAGCCCAGTATGCTCCCCAAGGTATGCCATGTCCTCCAGGGGCTGTGCCTTAACCACAGGAGGCACCTCCCAGGAAGATTCTGGTAACACCATCTCTGCCAGTTTGTGGTGTCCGTTCTGGCTGCTTCTTGCAGTTACACGTCTCTGGGTTACCTTGCTGTGCGCTTTTTGCTCGGTCAGCCTCCCTTCACTCGTGTAACCAGTTCCCTGTATTAAGTCAGTTCCTTGAAATTCCTAGATTGCCTTCTGTTTGCTAACTGGACCCTAGACTAGTGAGATTTCCAGGTGGCACTAGTAGCAAAGAACCTGCCTGCTAATGCAGGAGACTTAAGGGACTTGGGTTTGGTCCCTGGGTTGGAAAGATCCCCTGGAGGAGGACAGGGCAACCACTCCACTATTCATGCCTGGAGAATCCCTTGGACAGAGGAGCCTGGCAGGCTGTGGTCGAAAGCGTTGCAGAGTCGGACACGACTAAAGCGACTTAGTGCACACAGGCACCGAATCGGTAGGACAAAGAGACTGAAAGCTGAGACTGCTCCTGCGTTTGCCATGTCGCTGAGATTTGTGTGGATATACTTCTGATCTGCACTGAGATCTGGGGACAATAACCCAGGGGCAGCTCCCACCACCTGCCCTCACATCCGAAGGCTATTTATTCAGAAAGACTGGCTAGGTGAGTGGGGTGATGGCAATTTAGCCACAGATTTCTAAGAACAACCTTTAAGGGTCTGTCTGTCCACAAAAGACCAAACTTTTCATACCGAGGAAGGCAAATGCAGAACTCTTAAAAAAAAAACCACAAACAAATAATATAAACATAATGTTTTTGCAACACAATTCAGTTCAAAGGTCTGTATTAAGCCAAGAATCCCATTCTTAACTATTAATAAAAATCTAAAAATAGCACAATGGAGGCAGAAAGCCAAACCTCAGGGGAAAGTGGCTCCTAAATGGACATGGAAGATTTTGAGAATATGAAATGTGTAACTGTTTTTTTTTTTTCAAACTCAAATCCCCGTAATGTACAAAGAAAGGTGGAAATAGCCTTTGAAGCAGAGATTGTAAATTCACTCAAAGTACAATCATGAAAGGCTACCCAACATATAAAGGACACACACTAACCAATTCTAATGCTGCCCAGTCTTCTCTTTCATAAAAACAGTATGTGTTATAGCTAATGAAAAGTTACTATGAAAAGTAAATTTTTAATGATTTACTACAAGTATTTCCAATCTCTGTGGACTTTGAGCCCCACTGCTGAGTCGAGTTTGCAGTGCAGAGAGAAGCATTCTTTCAGACCAGTACAAACAAGCTATCCACTTAGGGCATCCATTCCTTAAACAATAGCCCTGTCTTAATCCTTGTACAAGGTCCAGGGAGAGAAGGCCTTGGCCACAGGACCCTGAGAACATGACTGACCTTGTGGTGAGGAGACTGTAGCAAACAGCCAATCATTCCTATTCCCTGGCTCTGATTCTCCAGTTCCCTCTGATCATTGCTCATTGTTCCATGAAGTGGCCCTATGGGAGACTACCCCTCCCAAGCAGATACAATCATTCTAACCACTATGGTGGTTAATATACATCCTTGCACTGATGTTTTGCACAGCAGCTTTGTAATCTGGGTTCATTTGGGTCCATCCCTGAGAAATAAAAAACCTTTCTTATGATCACAGAGTCAGTTTCTGAGCCATGAGGCGAAGGGACAGCCCCTGGATTACACGAAGCATTCTCAAAGTGTGGTCCCTGCATCAGCAGCACTGGCATCACCTGGGACTTGTTAAAACTGCAAATTCTTGGGCCCCATCCTAGACCTCCTGAATTAAGGGAACGGGAGCCAGCACTCTGCTTTAACAAGCACTCCAGGGATTCTGATGCCTGCTTAAGTCTGAGAGCCATTAAATTGAAATGACATAGTCACTTGGGGGTGGTAGGAGGGGACTGATGGTTAATTTTATGTGTCAACTTGGCTAGGCCATGGTGCCCAGTTGTTTGGTCAAATACCAGTCTAGATGTTGCTATGAAGGTTTTTTTTTTGTTGTTGTTGTTTTTTAAGATGTGATTAAGATTTAACTTCATGGCTTTGTGTAAAGCACATTACCCTCCACAATGTGGGACAGACTCATCTAATCAGCTGAAGGCCTTACAAGAAAAAATTCTGGGGTCCTCTGACAAGGAAGGAACTCTGTCTCCAGACTCCCTTTGGACTCAAAGTTCAAACATCAACTCCTGGTGGCCTGTCCTGTAGATTTCAGACTTGGCAGCCTGGACAAATGTTATTTCCTTAAATCTGAAGATAGATAAGATAGCTAGATTGGAAGACAGACAGGCAAAAACAAACACATCCTATTGGTTTTGTTTCTCTAGAGAACCCTGACTAATATAGGGCGTTTCATAGGCTTAATGTATGTGTCTATATAAGGACTTGGAGAAGGAAATGACGACCCTCTCCAGTATTCTTGCCTGGGAAATCCCATAGACAGAGGAATCTGGCAGGCTAAACAGTCCATCGGGTTGCAAACAGACAGATATGACTAAGCACTACAAAAGGACTAGGATTCGATTCTACCTGTTTCTTCTAGTACTGTATGCTCAGTGCCCAGCTTATAATAGGCTCTTTCTATGTATATGCAGATGGTGACTGCAGCCATGAAATTAAAAGACACTTACTCCTTGGAAGAAAAGTTATGGCCAACCTAGATAGCATATTCAAAAGCGGGGACATTACTTTGCCGACTAAGGTCCATCTAGTCAAGGCTATGGTTTTTCCAGTAGTCATGTATGGATGTGAGAGTTAGACTGTGAAGAAGGCTGAGCACTGAAGAATTGATGCTTTTGAACTGTGGTGTTGGAGAAGACTCTTGAGAGTCCCTCGGACTGCAAAGAGATCCAACCAGCCCATTCTGAAGATCAGCCCTGGGATTTCTTTGGAAGGAATGATGCTAAAGCTGAAACTCCAGTACTTTGGCCACCTCATGCGAAGAGTTGACTCATTGGAAAAGACTTTGATGCTGGGAGGGATTGAGGGCAGGAGGAGAAGGGGACGACGACAGAGGATGAGATGGATGGATGGCATCACTGACTTGATGACGTGAATCTGAGTGAACTCCAGGAGTTGGTGATGGACAGGGAGGCCTGGCGTGCTGTGATTCATGGGGTCGCAAAGAGTTGGACACGACTGAGCCACTGAACTGAACTGATGTGTATATATATATATATTTTTTTTAATATGTACTTATTTTGGCTGTATTGGGATTGCTCAGCAGTGTTTGGGCTTACTCTCCCCATGGTGTGTAGGATCTTCGCTCCCCAATCAGGAATCAAACCTGAGTCCCCTGCATTGGAAGGCAAATTCTTAAGCACTGGACTGCTGGGGAAGTCCTTGTTTCTATATTTTTGATAAATGTATGATCTGCGTTAAACTCACTGGGAAAGGGAAGTGGATAATTTGGCTCTGAGAGGGGGCTCTTAGCAAACAGTCAACACTGTTGGAGGACTCTTGCACTAAATTCCGATGAGCAATAAACCTCTCCTCAGGAATCTTCTAGAGTATATAGATGAACCAACAGGAAATCACATCAAGGAATTGTGTTTAGTGTTTCTGAGTTTAATTTCTTACAAGTGAAAGCATGCTCAGCACTCAGCAGGCCATTCTTAAGATTCTGTTCTATCCACAGGAGCCACTGGTTTAAGTACTATGAGCACAGTGGCTGCATCTTGTCATTTCTGCTAGGCCTTGTATCTCAGTAGATTTTTATCAGTACACTGCTTTTCTGGAAAGAGTAAAATTGAAAACTTCACCTCAAATATTGTCTGTTTTAGCGTTTCTGCCCCAATACATCAATCTAGAAAGTCTTTTTAAAAAAATGTCCTTTCCTGGAACTCAGGGACAAGGATGTTCCCCCTCTACTTCCATGTTAGCCACTCAGCAGGGCAACTAATGAAGAATGAAGGCAGGGCTTGGTCTCCAGGTGAAGCGAACTATTCTGAGCAGGGGTCAAGTCATCTTCATTAAACTATTTTTTTTTAATGAATAACATTTATTAAAAATTATAATATGTGCCTAGCAAAATTATATAAGTTAGACAGAAAATAGATGAAGTTAAGGTGTTCACAGACCTTTCTTTCTCTGGAGAAAGAGCAAAGATGTTGATTAATTTCAGATTTTGATAAGCATGCTTCCCTGGTGGCTCAGAGGTTAAAGCGTCTGCCTGCAATGTGGGAGACCCGGGTTCGATCCCTGGGTCGGGAAGATCCCCTGGAGAAGGAAATGGCAACCCACGCTAGTACTCTTGCCTGGAGAATCCCACGGAGGGAGGAGCCTGGTAGGCTACAGTCCATGGGGTCACAAAGAGTCGGACACGACTGAGCAACAAACTACTACTACTACCATTTTGAAATCTCAGGAATGGTAATTCTATCTGCCACATGAAATCAGAAAAAGTAAATGTTCCTTGGCTAACCTTCTCCATCCCACCTACTGAAGCCCAAGTCAAGTATCACGGGAACTATGCCACATGTTCCATGCTGACTGGCCAGCTGAGACTGGGCTGAGGAAGCCTGGTCCCAGTGCACTAGGGAGACAGGAGGACTCTGGGCTAACAGCTGCCTCTTCAACACAGTAAGTCCTCGGTTGAATCTCTGAAAGCCCAGTTAAGCCACAAAGGTGTGTTTTGGGAGGAGAAAACACTAAGAATTAGTCTGTTGGATTTGCTTTCCACTCACCTTAAAAACAGTGGAAACAGTGTCAAACTTTATTTTTTGGGGCTCCAAAATCACTGCAGATGGTGATTGCAGCCATGAAATTAAAAGACCCTTACTCCTTGGAAGAAAAGTTATGACCAACCTAGAGAGCATATTCAAAAGCAGAGACATTGCTTTGCCGACTAAGGTCTGTCTAATCAAGGCTATGGTTTTTCCTGTGGTCCTGTATGGATGTGAGAGTTGGACTGTGAAGAAGGCTGAGTGCCGAAGAATTGATGTTTTTGAGCTGTGGTGTTGGAGAAGACTCTTGAGGGTCCCTTGGACTGCAAGGAGATCCAACCAGTCCATTCTGAAGGAGATCAGCCCTGGGATTTCTTTGGAAGGAATGATGCTAAAGCTGAAACTCCAGTACTTTGGCCACCTCATGCGAAGAGTTGACTCATTGGAAAAGACTTTGATACTGGGAGGGATTGAGGGCAGGAGAAGAAGGGGACGACAGAGGATAAGATGGCTAGATGGCATCACTGACTCGATGGATGTGAATCTGAGTGAACTCCGGGAGATGGTGATGGACAGGGAGGCCTGGCGTGCTGTGATTCATGGGGTCGCAAAGAGTTGGACACGACTGAGCGACTGAACTGAACTGAACACCTTAAAAACATAGAATTTGAGGAAAGGGACTAATCATTTTGTTAGGGGAAGCACACTGAAACTGTCCACCCTGGTCAGGCCCTTTAGTAACCATTCACATGAGTTGTTTTATGACAGGAGATCCTGGTAAGGAATACGGAACTAATAAGCTACCACCAACTGGAAGAGTTCAGGAAAGGTCAAAAGGAGACACCACATGTCTGTCCACTTCCCAGAATCCCTCTCGCTATCATCCATCTTGGCTGAGCGATGTGTACGCTACCAGGAAAGACTCTGAATTAGAATGATTGGCCAAAGACAACCCGGAAACTAATCCCATCACCATAAAATCTGAGACTGCGAGCCACATGGCAGAGCAGTTCTCCTGGGTTCCCTTACCCTACTGCTCTCCACCCGGGTGCCCTTTCCCAATAAAATGTCTTGCTTTGTCAGCTCATGTGTCTCCTTGGACAATTCATTTCCGAGTGTTAGACAAGAGCCTGTTTTTGGGCCCTGGAAGGGGTCCCCCTTCCTGCAACAATTTCAGTGTGAGTCCATTCAGCCCAGGAGACACTCAGCCAGGGGAAGACTCTGGGGCAGGGTCCTCCACAGGCTGACAGTCACTCAGATCCCGGGGTCTGAATGTACAGCCCTGAACCAAAAGTGTGTGAATGTGTGGGGGTTGAACAAGGATTGGAAAATCAGAGGAAGGTGCCTCAGCAACTTCCAGGGTTTGAAAGACAACCCAAACCCATAGAAACAAAACAGGCTGGAGGTTAGGCAAAAGCTCATTTTCTACCTTCAGCCCAGATGGGAGCTATTTTGAAACAAATTCCAGGTATTTGCTGCATCATTTAAACATCTTAGAATAAAAATAATTATATCGTGTATGTGTGTTAGTCGATCAGTTGTGCCCACTCTTTGCAACCATATGGTCTGTAGCCCACCAAGCTCCTCTGTCCATGGAATTCTCCAGGCAAGAATACTGGAGTGGGTTGCCATTTCCTTCTCCAGGGGATCTTCCCCACCCAGGAATTGAACCTAGGTCTCTTGCATTGCAGGTAGATTCTTTACCTGAACCTTATTAACAGAAAAAATGAAATGAAAACTATTTTCTTACAGAAACCAAGCAAAACATCTCATTTCCCTCCCCCTCCCCCCATAGAAGGACAGAAACAGCTAATTGTGTGTTCTCAATGGCCAGACTGTTTAAAATAACAATCAAAGGTACACACACAAGAAAGCTATAGACGATGTATTGAAATTTCCTAATCACGTGAGTATCACAGAAATAAATCTGATGATTTCAACCAATCTGTTTCATAGAAACCAAGGAATCACTGTCAGCGTAAGAATAAGCCCTTCCAGTGCCAGACAGCTCTTTTGTTTCTGCAAGAAGCAGTGTTCAGTGGATACCCTGGATGTTTTGTTAAAACTTCTGACTAACATCCTCTTTATTATTCAGATTGATTAGGAAAATATATTTTTCTTTTGACAGAGTCGGGTTGCTTTTTAAGGAATTACTTGTTTCAAATTACATCCTTCTCTTGAGCCCTGGAATTTGACACCTCATGCATAACACACTGCTTGTGGCTCCCGACCTCCCAACAGGAAACCGTGGCCCTGTGGGGATGACTCTCTATTCACATTCAGCCTCACACATCAGCATTTACCAGTGTGAGGCCGAGGGCTGTCAACTCCTGGCTCCTAGTCAATATTTAATCACTGTGCAGTTATGGAGGGAGAAGGAAACATTCCATCTCCCAATAACATGCCTTTAATATGAAAAAAGCTCTCATTACATTTATGGATGCATGGTTACACTTTTCAGAAAAGCTATCAAATTGAGAAGTTGCACAACTGCTCTGATATGGCATTTTAAGTGTATTGCCTTTGGTGGGTGGATAGATGACCTGAATAATACACAACTGTGATTTTTAAAAAAGCAATATGGACCTTTGAGTTCTCCCTAAAACTTTTTTCTTTCTTAATGGGTGAGAGTGTTTGGAGGAAAAAAAACAAAACAAAACAGGCAAACCTTGTCTAGTTCATTACCTCTAGCTCTAGTCCAATCTCTAGGTAATAAAGCAAAGGAGGTATACTAAGGAGAAAATTCAGATCGGTTTTGATTTTTACTTGGTATTAAAGCATTTGCAGTTTTTAAAACGTCTTTATTGAATTTGTAACAATATTGCTTCTGTTTTATGTTTTGGGGGTTTGGGCTGAGAGGCACATGGGATCTTAGCCCCCTAACCAGGGATCTGAACCTGTACCGCTGCATTGGAAGGCAGAGTCTTACCCACTGGACCACCAGGGAAGTCTTTGAAGTTTTGTTTTTGATGGAGATGTATAAACAATTTTCTCAGTCCCAGCACAATGCTATGAAGCCATTTATTTTTCCATCAGTTTTTAGGATAACTGAAAGAACAGAAACCATTGGTTAAAGGAATACAGTGATGGAAGCCAATGGGAGGTACCCATGTTACAAGGAATCCTCTGGCTGTAACCTGACAAAAACATGGCCTATTTCTTGTGTAGCAAATGGGCCTGAGCTGGAGACGTTTTTACCATTTAAATGAGATCTGCTGTGTTCCACAGGGAAGGTTCATGCATTACTTACAGTGTCAAGATGAAAGGAAAACTGCAATAAAGGTGAATGCTGGAAAGTGAATCACAGTAATAAGTATTTAAAATGCCTTAGCTCAAAGGCACACAGTTCTTCTTTTTCATCTTTCTACTAACCAAGGACTAGATGAACAGGTGTGGACTTGTTCAACTTGATGATATGTGGCAGGAAACATTTTCACTTCAAAGTTGCAAACCCTATTTGACAGTTCAACAGCTTTTCATTGTGGGTGGGTAGAGAGAGGATTAAGCTTAACCTCACCTCATGGTCCTGCTCAGACATGGTAATTACCCTGTAGCTCCTAACCAAGGCTCCAGATCCAATCATCTCAAGTTGGATGGTTGGGGGAGGGGAGGGGTTTCTCTAACCTCCCTGGTTGTCGTTCAGTTGCTAAGGTATGTCCAACTCTTTGCAACCCCATAGACTACAGCACTCCAGGCTCCTCTGTCCTTCTCCAGAGTTTGCTCAAATTCATGTCCATTAGTCTGTGATGCTTTCTAACCATCTCATCCTCTGCTGCCTTTCTCATTTTGCCTTTAATCTTTCCCAGCATCAGGATCTTTTCCAATGAGTTGGCTCTTCACATCAGGTGGCCAAAGTATTGGAGCTTCAGCTTCAGCATCAGTCCTTCCAATGAATATTCAGGGTTGATTTTCTTTAGGATCAATTGACTTGACCTCCTTGCTGTCCAAGTGACTCTCAAGAGTCTTCTTCAGCACCACAATTCAAAAGCATCAATTCTTTAGCCCTCAGCCTTCTATATGGTCCAACTTTACATCCATAGATGATTAATGGAAAAAAATCATACCTTTGACTTTCCGGACCTGCCTGCAGAGCATTGTGGGGATTTCTGAAAGGAATTCCTAGGATGGAGTGCTCACATGGCCAGCATCAGAATGCCTGACCTTCTACCCGGAATCCTGTGATCATTTGGCATGTTATCATTTCTACTCCATCCTGGGTTAGTGTGTCTAAAGCACAAATAGTTCACTACGAAAAAGGCTGGGACTCCTGTTTTTAACATATTCCCAGCCCACAGCATCCAGTAGACCTGAGCAGAAAACCCACCAATACGCCAACTCCTTTAAACCAAAATACTCTAGAAGTTTCTGGAGCCTGAGAAGTTTAACATTAATTCACCTTGGAATTTAAGTAGTTTCTTCCCTCTTATTTTCCTAAAAGGCTCCATTCCTCACTGTACCCCCATTCTCTGGGTCCAAGGAAATGGTTTCAAATATTGCCTCTTTTATTAAACTCCTTACAGCATGAGCAGTTCTAAAATTTATTATAGGAAAATTGCAAGGTGATTTTATTGTGAAAAAGATGGCTTTAAGAGTGGTGGTGGAAAGTTCCAAAAGTGATGTACAGACTCAAAAGGCTGGGATGTTTGCTGAGAAAGAGAGTGATTTTGGTCAGGATCCTCCTGGCTGATTTCCATGTACCTTTCCAAACTCTCTCCTGCTCCACAGCCCTTCCACCTGGGTAGCTCTTGCCAGTCCCCCTTGTGCAGGGCTCCTTCCTCCCCAGATCTCCATTCCACTGTCCTCCCCCACTGCCTCTGCCCCCTGGACCTCTCCTGCATAGCACTTACCTTGAATATTAAATAACTAGCTGAGTAAGTTGCTTAATGCCCTCCTCCCTCACCAAAATAACAATGCCATTCGGGCAGGATCACCGCTCTCTTGAGCAAACTCCATGAGCTTGGGCAAATTCTGAGAGATAGTGAAGGTCAGGGAAGCTTGGTGTGCTGCAGTCCAGGGGTCATAAAGAGTCAGACACGACTTAGTGACTGAACAACAGCAACTTCTCAGTGTCTAGCACAGCAGAACTACTGAGTGAATGACTATTACATGAATAAGTACACAAATGGGCAAAATCAAAATCATAGAATGCAATGTGTTCAACTTCACCATATCCAACCTTGTCCCTCTTCCTGGTTCTTCGGGTGATGGTCTCTTTTAGAACTACTGGCACAGATAAAGCCACTGCTGAATGTGGTCTCAGGATTTTTGGAGAGAAAGCTCTCTGGGTGCATTTCCTTGATGGTAAGGGCTCCTGAGGCTCCCCATCCATTTGAGTTGCCTGAAACCTCAGGGACCCCCTCATCCCATTCTATGCATAAAATAATTTAAGAGGAGCCACTCACTCAAGATTGAGTGTCAAGGGAGTGAGAATGCACAGTTTTCTCTCCATGAGCTTCCACTCAACCAGAGGGTCATTACGTCCCCTCAAGCCAATACACTGGGTGAGTTTTTGACTGATCCTTAACAACTGGATAGATTTGATGATTAAATGTAAGCACAGAGGGTGGGTGGTAGGGACCTTTAAAAGAGAGAAAACAAACATAAAGCCACACATTTATGTTCAAATGAATTCCGAATTAATTAATTACTTAAAGTTTCAGCTTATGAAAAATTCTCAAATACAAACAGGTGGGCATAGTAGATATTCTATATCACAAGGTCACACATATTTAGATGTGGTCATAGCCATCAGGAAAAATAAGCAGCTACTGTGTTATGGAAAGTTAGAGGGGCTACATTCCAAACAGTTGGTGTAGTGGTTTCTAGCTGAAGTGGAAAGCACATGGCCCTTGGAGCCCAAAGAATGTGTACTAACTCTGTGATCCCATCACATACTTCAGGTGTTTTCTTTTTAATATTGTTTATTTATTTGGCTGCATTGGGTCTTAGTTGCATCTCGCAGGATATTCGTTGCATCATGTAGGATCTTTCATGGCAGCATGTGGGCTCTCCACTGGAGCATGTGGGCTTAGTTGCCCTGAGGCATGTGGGATATTAGTCCCCTGACCAAGGATTGAACCCACACCCCCCCGCACTGCAAAGTGGATTCTAACCACTAGGCTACAAGGGAAGTCCCTACTTCAGGGCTTTTTTTTTTTTTTTTGTCTATAAAATGGGAGTAACAGTGTTCACCTGGCCCCATTGTGCATTAGGCAAATACATGAAAAGCTCAGTGCCTGCCCAATAGGCACTCAATAAGTAACAGCTTTGTTTTTCTCATTAAAACAGGTTTAGGGCACGTCTCTGCAGTTCTCAGAGAATCATGGCCTTCTTCAGCAGAACCTGCACATTTGTGTTTTTATATGATTTATGTGGGTCTCTGCAACTCAACTGCAAGCTCCATGAAGGCAAGAAGCCCAATGACATGACAGCTGCATGTGAGCTTCTGCTCATCTCTATCTCCCACACCCCAAACACAGCAGCCCCGCAATATACAGTCACTGACTGAGTAAAGCTTAGCTCTGAAGAAAAAAATAATGACATATATTAAGGCAAGTCTTGGCAGACATCATATTGTAGACTTCTCACTTCGCCAAAAAGTTTCACAGAAGCAATTTTAAAATATAGCTTTTGCTCCAAAAGGAATTCAGAAAATTTACCCTTTCAAAGCTCAGAGACTCGCTACACTTAGACAACATAAAAGCACAATTTCTATAAAACAAGAGGTGTCGAGAAGACAATCTTTAACATTCAATGAAAAACATGAGATTTTTACCATAATATTAGTTGTTTTTTGTCCCTAGTCACAAAGAAGCTACTATTACTATTCTGGGTCAGGTCTGGACACTAACTACTTCCTTATATACAGTCTGAGCTGCATCAAAAGGACACATCAGTGGACAGACCTAGACTGTCACAGAGAGCAAAATCAGTCAGAAAGAGGAAAACAAATATTGTGTAATAACTCTTGCATGTGGAATCTAGAAAAATGATATAGATGAACTTACTTGCAAAGCAGAAATAGAGATAGAGATGTAGAGAGCTAATGTATGGATGCTGGGGTTGGGGGAGAGGATGGGGGCTGAGATAAATGAGATTGACATATACACACTACTATGTAAAAAATATATAACTAATGAGAACCAGCTGTGTAGCACAGAGAACTCTATTCAGTGCGCTCTGTGATGACCTAAATGGGGAGGAAGTCCACAAAAGAGGGAATGTATGTATGTATATGTATAGCTGATTCACTTTGCTGGACAGCAGAAACTAACATTAAATAATTATAGTCCAATAAAAATTAATTTTAAAAAAGAATAAAAAACAAAGGACACATCTGGACTGGCATCAGAGGGCACCCTTCAGCTCAGTGTTTGAATACTGGTTCTAATATTAATACCACCAGCCATAGGTTGAAGCCCTATGTGGTCCAGTTAGGTTTGCTCCTTTCCAAGGTCACTGATGCTCTTCAGGGTTACAGATGCTGACTTTACTTCTGGCCAGTCACCTGATAAGTGGGTACCATGGCACCAGGGCCAGAGATGTAGAGGGAGGGCAGGAGGAAAAGATGCCCTGAGCAGATTAATCATGAGGTCTTAGTGTAGGTGTCAGTGTGGCCCATTCTATTTGTAACACCATGAAAGTCTTTCACTTTGTGTGGTTATTTCCTTACCTATAAAAATGGAAAGAACTGAGAGCCCAGTGTGAGTTACCCTTCCCTTGGACCAGCTGAGCTCTAAGGTCCATCCCACCTTTGATATTCAGTGATTCTGTGAAAGACTCAAAATACCTTAGAGGCATGTGCTTAGTGCTACTGGGCCTACAACTGTCATGTTTGAATCTGAGTCATAAGTTTAGAGACTGCTTTTTAGTATCAGTTTGTTGTTGCTCAGTTGTGTCTGACTCTTTGCGACCCCATGAACTACAGGATGCTGGGCTCTCTTGTCCTTCACTCTCTTCCACAGTTTCCTCAAACTTATGTCCATTGAGTCGGTGATGCCATCCAACCATCTCATCCTCTGTTGCCCTCTTCTCCTTTTGCACCCAGTCTTTCCCAGCATATCAGGGCCTGGTTCTGGGACTGATGAGCTGGTTCATCAGTTAGAGTTCCTGATTTTAAAGCAATAAGACCAACCCTAGCTGACTTAGCTCACAGAATCAACAGGAGATGGACACTGAGAAACTCAGGGAGGTGGAAAAGATAGGGAAGGTGAAGCCATGGCCATGGTCCCCTTGTGGGAGGGGTTCAGCGGCTGTCACCAGCTCAAAGAGGCCTCCCACTGCTCCTGAGGGCCTCACAGGGAATGCACTAGACCCAAAGTCCCAGGGGACCTCCTCCACTTGCAACAGTGTCGGGGAGGGAGAATCTGGGCTGAGGTCTCTAGAACAGGAGTCAGCCACTTGCGATTGTCCTCCCACCAAAACCACACACAACAGCAAAGAGTTAACTCCCTAAGGGAAACATAGGTGGTATTAGGAAGGGTAACTCATGCCAGGCAAAAAAACCCCAGGCACATCCACCAGAGGAGCAAGAACCTAAGAATACAGAGGTCAGTGATGGCTGTATGTTCTGTCTTCAAGCATAGTGTCCAATGAATTTCAAAGGAGTACATAAACTGAAGCAGTGGGTCAAAACAATTTTGGTCTGAAATATCCTGTGATAAACCATAATGGAAAAGAATATAAAAAAGAATGTCTGTATGTGTCTAACAGACACTTTGCTATACAGCAGAGACTGGTACAACATTGTAAATCAACTATACTTCAATTTAAAAAAAAGAAAAAAAAAAACCATTTTGGTCTGGAGAACACACAGTTTTCAACTTGATTATATGGGTTCTACCAAAAGAACATTTACTTAGTAGTAGCATAATCCACAATACATTGAACATGTAATTAACAAAGAATTCTGGGAACTCTGAAGAAAACTTAAGAGGAAATCACTGAGCCTGTCAGCCAAACCAGGCCACCCAAAGGCAGGGAATGAGTAACCAGGAAACCCTCCTTATGAGAAGTCACTGAGTCACAGGGGCATCTTTCTATGGCTGAGAAAACTATGCCTGGAGCCCATTACCAGTTTAGTTTTGAAAATTCAGAGTATTCAAGCAGTCCGCAAATATTGATCGTTCTCTTATGCCAATTTTCTTTCCTTTTTCATTTTCACAAGTCTCAAACCTCTTTCCTCACCATTTTTGGTCTGTGAAATCCCCAACATGTTCCTCATGACCCTCCCTCATTTCCCATCTTGAGTGGCCTGTGTCCCCCAGATCACTTACACCTCTTTCTAGTCAACTCTAACTTGCTCCCTTCTGCTGGAATGTTCCCACTGCGGGCTCACAGAGCCTTTCCAATTCCACCAGACCCTTTACTTTAAAGAACGAGACTCTCAAGCCAAAATGCTGCTCCCTCATTAAAAAAACAAGTAAACAAAAGATTCAGAAGTTGGCGAGCCAATAACATTCCAAAGGACAGTGACAACTTGTGGCTGGCCACAGCCCACGAAACTAGGCGATGGCTCAGGACAGCCCCCTGCCTCCCGCCTTCCTGCCTGGAGGAGCCTCCCCTCCACAGGCCTGTGTATATGTTTCTCTCTTCACCTGGCTCTCCTGTCCCTGCATGACACAGGCTTCCTCCTTCAGAGGAGAGACAGAGAGAAGGCAGCCTCATTGGAAGAGAAGCTGGGAGTCCCATCTTCAAAATGCATTTACAAAGCAAACACACTATCAGAACTTGTTTGAGTTTCAAGTTTGCTTGGGATGACTTTGTGGGAGCCGAGGGACAATATGAAGCACTTGACTCTCCCCTCTCTCCTCAAGCCACAGCCTATATGTTATTTATTAGCTTTGTTGGGTGGTTTTAATACATACTTCTTAATTTTTAAAGTGAATATAAATCCAATTAAAGCCTGCAGTTTAGATAATAATACTGTGCCAATGTTCATTTCTTAGTTTCGACAAATGTACCACAGTTATAAATGACTCACACTCACAAACTATTATGTTTGATATTAAAAACAATGTATTAAATTGTATTAAAATTAAATATTAAAAACAAATGTATTTCTCTTAATAATTATATATATATGTATATTATATATAATATATATTATATACAATCTTAACATCAGGGGAAGTTGGTAAAGGATAGTCAGAAACTGGTACTATCTTTGTATCTTTTTAACATCTCTGTAAATCTAAATTTATTCCCAGGTAATAAGTTTGTTTTAAAAAAGCTAAGTGAACATTTTCTATTTCCTTTTTCAAAGGAAAGTGAAGTAACCACCTCAAACTTGTCTCATTTGTTTGAAATCTGTTGACTTTGGACATAAAGCCAATAGTTCTAAAGAGTAAAAAAAAAAACAAAACTCTGTACTTTCAATAGGTCCTCCTAAATACTACGTAGTAACAGCTACAATTAAATAAAAACTCAAAACAATTCAGCAATATTAAAGTTTCATTAGATTCTATATAACAAGAAATTTTATTAGAACTCACCCCTACTGTCACCCCTTGGAATTAAACGGTCTCAGATGAGTTTCCAGAAGATAAAAGAACTGAGGCCACATATCCTGCAGTGTGTCTGGGTCTGTAGGCACACACATGTTTATGCTTAAGACAATCTGTTCTTAAAGAGCCCTTCCCTTTTCATCCTTTGCAAATAATGAAATACCCCAAATCCAAATAACAAATCAATTCTGAACTGCTTTGAAGATGAAAGAGAAAAGAAAATTCTAAGTAATGGAATGTATATAAAAATAAAGTGAAATAGAGGAAGGTGTGTAAGGTATCTTTTATTTTTTTTCTCTGGATGTTACTGCTTTAAATTACTTTAAGCACTGAAAGTGGGGGAGGTGTTTCTCTGGTGTCAGCAAATCAGGCCAACACTCCTTCAGGAGTTTTCCTCCCCAAGATCTCTCATTTCTAGACCCTTATCAAATTTTTCAGCAAGTTACCCTCATCTCATCCCCACATCAGGTAAGTCATCTAATGTCTTTGGCTGTCAGTTTTCTTACTGAGAAAATGAAGGGATTGGGTTAAGAGTAGGATGGAAAACTGGTAGCTCAAGGGCACCTTTTGAACTGCAGATCTGCTTCTTAATTCCACAAAACTTGTCTTTATTTAAAGTTATTTGCAGTGCATTTAGTATTCAAAATGCATCCATGCTCAGTTGCTCAGTCGTGTCCCTCTGACTCTTTGCAACTGTAGCCTGCCAGGCTCCTCTGTCCATGGGATTTTCCAGGCAAGAATACTGGAGCAGGCTGCCATTTCCTTCTCCAGGGGATCTTCCTGACCCTGGGATCAAAGCTGCATCTCCTGTGTCCCCTGCATTGGCAGGTGAATTCTCTACCACTGAGCCACCTGGGAAGCCCCAGTATCCAAGATATTTTTCTAAAAATCTGGGTCCTGGGTTTCTCCTGACATATCAGAGCTCTGAGACTCTGCCTGGCACAGCAATGAGTTGGGAGTATGAAAGAACAGCTGTCTTCTGTCCCTGGGACCCATCCTCCGCAGCTCTCATTAGTTCCCAACGTGGCCTCTGGAAGCATTAGAATTTGCTACCTTTGCTATGGAGTCCCTTCCAGCTCTAATATTCACATTTTCAGTGTGATTGTTTACTAGAGAGTTTCAATTTGCTTCCAGAGTACTAGAATTTCTGCAGAGGTCTTATATGTCAGTACAAGCACAACCACTATACATTTGCTTTGTTGAGTTTCTATATGAAACACAAGAAAAATACATCTAATGAAAACACCATACCATAGGAGAGCCAGTATTTAGAAAACCTTAAAGTTACTGCTGCCTAAAATTACTCTTCTAGAGTGAGCTCTTACTTAAGGGCTATTTGGGTCAGAGAGTAGGGCCACTGTTGACCAGATGACAACTCTAACAGGAGATGAATGGTTACATAATTTATGTAATTTAAGTATTTAAAAATAAAATCCCAGTGGCCTTCTCTTACTCCTCACAAAACCAATTTCGGAGTGGAAATAAAAAGAACAGAGCACTTAAGATGTTGTTACTCATAATAAAATGTCAGACCAGGTCAAAATGGACCCAAATTATGTAAGATTGCACAAAGAAAAAAAATTGTAATTTTCATAAGTGGCATAATTTTTAGCCACCGGAACCATGAGGAGAAAAACAGAAGGCTATGTTGGTTTTGAAACTATTTGAAAACATGTTATTTTTATAGGAGTGGAGATGAGGCCTTAATGTTCTTTTCTAAGAAGATACTGTGCCAGGTTCCCAGAGGCCCAGACCCTTCTTATTTTAGAAGGAAGTTGAACACTACTCTTTCTATGGATGGAGAAAAGGAGGTACGAACTCTTATGCTTCCGCACTTGACATTTAAAATACCCCAGCCTTTCATAACACAGCAGCTTTTCTGTTTTTATTTTTTGACGCTTTAACCTCAAATCTAAATTTACTACACGGCTAGAGATCTCAGGAATTATTAGGAAATTACCTCATTCCCTTTAAATTTTTTTAGACAGCAAAGTTCTTTCCATGTATGGCAAACAAAGAAGGAAACAGAATCAAGTTACAGAATCAAGAAGCTGCTACAACCTACCTGTTATTTTGTTCGGGACATGTCTACAGCATACTAGTGAGCAGGTGGGCCCTGACCACAGCTAGCTGGCTGGGAGAATGCCTGTCCTCAGCTCTTCATCACCAAGTGGTCCATGAGGGAACCTAGCAGGGACTCTGGACACCAGAGGTACCCAGGACAGAGGAGCCACTTTCTTACCGACTTTGCACTGGTTCTCAGACAGGTCATCTGCACAGGTGTTAAAAGGGAAACAGAGGCAGGCTGCAGATCACAGTGGGGAGGGGTGTCCTGGAGGAGGAAGTGATGGGTATATGCCGCTGTGAGGACAATGATCTACCGGCCTGGCTGATGGGTGTCCGGGAGATAGAGGCAGAAACTCCGTCTTCTGGAGGCTTGCCTGTGAGGCTGCAGAAATGGTGCTCTGCTCTGCTCTTCCTCAAAGATCTTGAAAACAAACCCCAGCCACCTGGGCAAATGGAGCATCACCTGGAAAAGCCCAAGTCCCCACACTTTCTTGATAGAAGCTTTTTGTAACATTTTGTAAAAAAGAAAGAAAAAACAGTCAAAAAGTCTATGAATAACTAAGACATTATTTCTACAAGGAAGAGTTCTGAAGAATCAATCATATCTATTAGGACATGGGTAATAAAACTCTTGAAGTGATGAATTTGCAGAAATCAGTTGCTGACTAATGCATTGCTCCCTGTAATCCATAAAAATTGAAGCTTTTTTTTTTTTTGTATACTGTGCTAATACCCCAAGGAAGATTCACAATCACTTTCATGAGCCATAAATATTAAGAAAGATGTTGAAAAGTAGAAAAAGAGAGAAAGATGAACATGATATTGTTGATGATGGATATACCAGAAAGGCCATTCAATTACAAACATAAAATATTTGGATGGAGGTACAGGGGTATAAGTAAAATGGACATATACAAGAGGTAATTATTAGGAAATCTGATATACAAAGCTAGATTGAAGAAAACTGGTAATTTTTTCACTTCCAATAAGCTTTGGTTTAAGAATAACCTCATGCCACTTAAACATAACTAAAAAATATTTTAGTTACAAGTACTTAAATAACCATCAACCTGAACAAGGGGCTGAACAAGACTGGTCAAGTTCATTCCTATCACCTCGGTGTTCCTAACCTAAATCATCACCTTTTGAATCACATATACTTTTACTGAGAAAATACCATGGAAGTAGGAAAAAATGAGAATAACTTAAATAACACAAATATTACAAAACAGGTCAGGAGGAGAGAACAAAATTAGGTTAAAACATTTATGAATGAAAACAGAGCAAAGCAAGTGATAAAGATGGGTGAAAACACATGCTGGACATAATTAACAAAGAAATATACAGGAAAATAACAGAAACACTCGCAAAAGTGAAACAGCAATCAGACCAAACCAAAACAAAGCAGACAAACAAGAACATTTGGAATAGTGAGCACCCTTAGGGATTTGATGAAGCTTGGCAAGTGAAGGTGAATTATCACAACTCTTCTGGACCTGACAAGAATAAAGAGTGATGGCTCAGTTCTACAGATTTAACTGGAAAAGTAAGAAACATCATACAGGCAACAGAAAAATCCAAACACATCTCCCTTCCCTGACATCCATTTTTCTACTCCTAGTTCTCGCCCATATTCTAAAGAAGCCAGAGTCCTAATGGAGACTATTCCATGGGCTGCTCCTGAACTCCATAAATGCCTTTATTTCTAGTCTTTTTCTTGGTTTTTGTCATTTTGCTCTATTGGAGGCTCATAATAAATGATCACTTGAAACTCTGTGCTGTGCTGTGCTTAGTCGCTCAAGCTGCATCCGATTCTTTGTGACCTCCATGGGCTGCAACCTGCCACACTCCTCTATCCATGGGAATTCTTCAGGCAGTATTGGAGTGGGCTGCCTCCTCCAGGGATCTTCCCAATTCAGGGATCAAACCCAGGTCTCCCGCACTGTAGGTGGATTCTTTACCATGTGACCCACCAGGCAAGCCCAAAACTCTCTCTAGACAAAACAAAATCAGTTTCAAAACAAAATCAATCACCTTGTTGAGTGAGTCACAGAGAGGTCTTCTCTCCTCTGTCTTTTTGAACACAGGCACCACCTCACAGCCCGACAGTCAATGGACAGATTGTAAACAGAAGTGATGTACTCAACGGGGAGCCCTCACCCTCGCAGCTTCCTCCTCTGTCTCCTGGAGCTCAGGTGAGTCCTTGCAGGGTTCTCAAGGGTCAGTTAGCCCTGAACCTGTGAGAGGAGAGGACTGCGTGTCCCCCAGTGCTGGAAAGGAGGGTGGACAGTCAGAGGAAGGTATTTACAGATAAGAAAGGACAGGAAAAAAATCTGTCAGCTCAAGGAGAGCACTGTTCTGTTGGTAGAAATACACACAGTAATTAGCTAAATTCTGAATGGAAGAGACCAAGTTTATAATTGTATTACAATATGGGTTTTAAAAAGAAAAAGAGAAAAACAATAAAATGAAACTTTTCTATCAGGTGATAAAAATTAGAATCTACTTCTAGTCGTGAAGCTCTTAAGTGATGAGGCTGGATCTATCCTCCAATTAAGTTCTGAAAAGATTTTCTTTAAAAAAAAAAAAAAGATAGCGGAAGGAGACAGAGTTCATTAAAAGTGGAAACTGTGAGCCAGGTGACCTGAGACGGGTCAGTCCTGGGTTGAGGAAGGTAGGTGAAGACGTTTAATCGTCATAAGCCTGTTTCCTCCTCTGAAAGCGGTGAGGGTTTGACGAGTTGAGCTCTTAGATCCTTTCTATCTTTAAAATCTTACTACTTTTCTATTAAAAATGCTCAGTTTCATATTTGACACTCGAATTTCTCCAAAAGCTGTGTGCAAAATAATCTCCCAGTGACTGACAGTATAAAAGCAGTAAGTGTATAAAGCGTCATCAGTCCTAAGAGCTCAAGGAACGTAAAGCAGCTAAAGAAAAACATCTGCAAAGGCCCTTGTTGTTTAAAAAAAAACAAAAACAAATCTTAGGATTGAATTTCAGAGGTAAGAAAACAAAACCATTCATGTCTTTGGTGCAAAGGTCCAGGAGTAAAAACAAATTTCTTTTAAAATGCAAATATAATGTCACAGAGTTGAGAGAAGCTCTTAAGGAAGGACCTGGAATTACTATTATTAGGACTATGACTAATTCATAGTCCTATGAATTAGCTCATAGTATAGCAGCTTTGAGCAAATTTAAAAACTAAACAGGTGGTACAAAATGCATTAATACAGATAGCAAGCATCCATCAAATGGCTGCTGCTGCTACTAAGTCGCTTCAGTCGTGTCTGACTCTGTGTGACCCTATAGACGGCAGCCCACCAGGCTTCCCCATCCCTGGGATTCTCCAGGCAAGAACACTGGAGTGGGCTGCCATTTCCTTCTCCAATGCATGAAAGTGAAAAGTGAAAGTGAAGTCGCTCAGTCATGTCTGACTCTAGCGACCCCACGGACTGCAGCCTACCAGGCTCCTCCGTCCATGGGATTTTCCAGGCAAGAGTACTGGAGAGGGGTGCCATTGCCTTCTCCAATCAAATGGCTAGTCCTCAGAAAATGCCCAACCTTATATATGTATGTATTTGAAGGGGTGGAAGGATTTAAAATAGTGGGGCAGACAGGAGATATGCCCACAAAAAGAGAATGCCTGGAAGCAGAAATAGACAGATCTGGTCTGAGTTTTGCCGGGGATGAGCTTTTGAAAGCCTAAGAATGAGAAAGTGGAACTTAAGCAGAATAAGAAGTTCAGAGGAGAAGTTGCTCAGAGCTGAGATGATCAGGTATGGCTTCCCAAAGCGGTGACGCCCTAAGTCACCCAAGAGCTGTCCTTGGGGAAGACAGTGCTGGGCTGTTTGGTGGCCAATAATGTCTGGTCCTGCTATAGAGGAAAGGGCTTGTGCTGGGCCTTCCTGGGAATGAAGTCACAAGAAATACCAGGCAAAGGATCTGGAGTTGAAAGCGCAGGCTGAGCTAGAAATGGATGGAGGAAAGGGATGCGATGTCAGTGGGGAGATGCTCAAACAGCTCTAATGTGTGATGAGCATATCTGCATCTGTTTTTCAGATCTGCACCATGACTGTTCCTCAGAAGGTTCTAAAGGACCATGATGTGCAAACCAACTGGTGGGCATAGATTTCCTTTAATCCAACTACAATATTTTCCAAAGGTTCTTCTGCAGCCGGGTGAACTATCTGATGGTAGCTGAAATACACAGAGCCTGAGAACCTATGGTTAACCTGCAACCTATTTTTTTTTTTTTGGAAAAGCCAATCATATTTCTTTCTTGAGTTACATGCTAATGGATAGAGCAGCCTTGCAGCTCTTAAATAGGAATCAACATAAATTAGAAAAGCAGACAGTGATGACACTAAATATTTCAAAGTAAGGTGATACACAGAATACAGTCAGCCCCAATCATTTCCAGCTATGGTTTTAAAAAAAAGTGATTGTAATACGGTCACGTCGTGCTAAGAAGGATAAATGGTAACTGCAAACCACTCAGAATGTTTTCACTGTGGTGTCCCAGGCTGAGGAATCACATAACTTATTAAATACAAACTTTACTATATTTTGCAGGAATAATAAAGATGTCTTAATTTAGTCTATAAAAACAAGAATTCATGTAATTTAAATATAGCCTAAGTAACTAAGGAAACAAACTACTTAGCCATTCAAAGCTACTTTAGCAGTGTCGTTGATGGAGGAGTAACTGGGTTGTAATTCTTACAGAATACACTGAAAACAACCTGTAATTAGTACTATTGTAGGAAGAAATGTAGGTAATTTAAAGTTTGCTACTGGTTAATAGTACAAACAAATAAAAAGAAAAACTGCTTTCACGTACTTTGGAAATAACTTCACCAGGAGAATCTACTTTCAATTAACATGTCAATTAAAATTATTCTTATCTTCTCATTAAAAGAGGGAAATGCACCTGTCATAGACAGTAAAAAAAATAATAAAACGGCGATTAAAATGTTTCAGGTCTACAATTAGAATTCTAATTTAAAAACGAGTCCTTTTCTTCTTCTGAACAATGAGTATAATGACTGCAGGCTGGATATAAGATGTGATCCTGGTATTTTGCTGGGGTTTTCTCTTAAGGCAGAGGGGAGCAGTTACCCCAATCACCTGAAGAGACATGTCCCGCCAGTCCCCAAGAACATAGGAGGAATACAGCAACTGGTGGGAGAGGAAGCCAACATCAAATTGGGCAACTTCTTTAGAAAACAGGCAACTTCTCAAACAGTTAAACACACACCTCTCATACGATCCAGTCATTCCATTCTTAGATATTTTCCCAAGAGAAGTAAAAGAATATGTTCATGTAAAGACTTGTATGTGAATATTCGTAACACTGTTATTTGTAATAGACAAAAACAAACAAATAGAAACAACCTAAAGGTCCCTCAACTGGGCAATAGAGTATATCCATAAAATGGGACTCAGCAATCAAAAGGAATGCGCTATTAACACACACAGCAACACAGACGAAGCACAAAATAATTATATGCTGACTGAAACATGTCAGACAAAAAGATGAGTGCATACTATATAATTCCTTTTACATTAGTTTTAGAAAATGCAAGCTAACTCATAGTGATAGAAATGAAATCAGCGGTTGCCAAGGGACAGAATGGGGGGATTACAAAGCAGCATGCATTTACTCCGGGGAGTGAAAGATAGGTTCATTACCTCGACTTTAGCCATGGTTTCACTGGTGTACACATAAGTCACAACTCATCAGACTGCATACTTTAAATGTGCAGTTAATTGTATGTCAATTCTGCCTCAATGGAGCAGTCTTTTTTTTTTTTAAATAAAAAATCAAAAGGAGAAGTCAAAGGGAGAAAAAAGGAGTGACTTTCCAGAGGTAGAATAGGCTCAACATGAAGTATCACAAAGCCTGAAAAAATTTCACAGAAAGACCATTGAGAAAAAGGAATGAAGTTGTACTCCATTTAGGAAGAGGAGTAGGTTGAGGCAGTGGGCACCCCAACTCCACCTGGGGTGATGGGGAGACAGAAGAATGATACTGTGACAAACTAAGGTCCTGGAGAAGCAGGAGAAAGGGAAAGCTGACCACTTGGCAATGTGTTCAGAAGAGGGAAATAGGAAGAGAAATTCAGGTTTCCTTAAGAGTTGTCCATACCAGTTCTCAAAGAGGAGGCAGGAAGACAATGGGCTTTCCCGGTGGCTCAGATGGTAAAGAATCTGCCTTCGATACGGGAAACCTGGGTTCAATCCCTGGGTTGGGAAGATCCCCTGGAGGAGGGTATGGCAACCCTTTCCAGTATTCTCACCTGGAGAATCCCCATGGACAGAGCCTGCTGGGCTACAATCCATAGGGTGACAAAAAATTGAACATGACTGAGCGATTAAGCTGGAGAAGTCAACAGCACCCCACTCCAGTACTCTTGCCTGGAAAATCCCATGGACGGAGGAGCCTGGTGGGCTGAAGTCCATGGGGTCTCTAAGAGTCGGATGCGACTGAGCGACTTCACTTTCACTTTTCACTTTCATGCATTGGAGAAGGAAATGGCAACCCACTCCAGTGTTCTTGCCTGGAGAATCCCAGGGACGGGGGAGCCTGGTGGGCTGCCGTCTGTGGGATCGCACAGAGTCAGACACGACTGAAGTGCCTTAGCAGCAGCAGCAGAGCAATTAAGCACAGCAGAGCGATTAAGCACAGCACAGCACAGTGAACATATGGGGGCAGGACTCACATAACTTGGTGTTCTAGTTCTGGGTTGCGTGCGGCCCTTGAGTTTACCAAGAGCCTTTACACACCTGCAGGTGCAGGGCAGGACCATGAGAAACATAGGGACACGGGATGGGGGTGAGGTCTGGCCAACTGAAGGGGGGACTTCGGGGAATAGTTCTGGTTGTTGGATGGAACCTCACCCCCTACCCAGCCCCTCCATAATGCCAGGCATTCCTGGGGCCCAAGGGAGCTACTGGGGATAAGGCAGTGGAGTAAAGTGACCTCACTGCCCTCAAGGCTCTGACATCAAGGTGAGGGGCTGGACATTGAGGAGGGGCTGGGCCATCTGAGGCCATGCAGGTTTGTGCTGGAATGGCTCAGAGAAGACAGCAGGAAGTTAGGTCACCAGAGGCTCCTTCAAGACTCCCCAGGCCCCTCCTGTTCTGACACCAAAGACAGTTCCCAGGGGTATCCACGCTCCTCCCCATCCACTGGCAGCAGAAGAGATTAGCTACTTGAAATGGTCACAAAGTTAAGGTGAGCCCTAGGTTTTTCATTCTACCCAAACACTGTGTTTTTAAATTTGCCTCTAAATCTTCCCTAGATTAGAGACAGCTGATTGTCAACACATCTTTGCAATCTCAGTCCTTCGTTTTGAGCCTGTCACTGTAGGTGAGAGGAAGAAAGGGGCATGAATAAGGGTGAGGAGGCTGTCACTGCTTTGATGGACAGAACTCAATATTATTCCATTCAAACCAAACCAACCAAAGCCTGTCTGTGAGAAGAGACTCATAAAGTCATGGGATTTTGATGATCTCCTAGTTTACTTGTCCTTAACACTGAGGAAACACAAGAGAGGACCTGCCATTAGGAAACCCTTTAAGTCATTTCAGAAAGGTGGAAGCTCTTTCCTTTTATTTCAATTAATTTTAAGCAAAACCCCACAACTGGAGAAAGGAAAAAACCCCAATCTAGCAATAGAAGAAAGAACAAAATCCCTTTCATGATTTTCTTACTGGGGACTTCTGCAAATCACCTAACCTCTCTGGGGCTCAATTTTCTCAACAGTACAATAAGGGGACTGGTTTTTAGGTCTGGGGCATGTGAGTCTTATAAACACTTCATTCATTCAATATTCAAGAACTAACACAGATACTAGGTTACAGCAATAAAACAATGCAGGCTAGCCCACTGCATTCCAATTGGATTCTAAAAAGACCAAAAATGAAGAACTGAATACGATCATGTCAGGCAGTGACAAGCACTAAGAAAATACACAAGGAGTGCCTGGGTAGAGGGTGGAGTGCCTTACGCTGCACTTGGGAGGGGGCTTAGGGACAGCCTCTCCGAGGAAGTGAGTTGAGTACAGTCTGAGATGATGACAAGGAACCAGTCACTCAATTCCACACAGAGCTAACCGCACAGGCAAAAGTCGAGAGGTGGGAATAGCTTATTTAGGTCTCCTCACAGAGGAAAAAGAGGTGCCCTTCTTTTTCATTTTATACCCTTCCTCTCAGTACTATGTATTAACTCCACTTAAATATATTTGCATACAGCCCTGTTTAAAGATGATTTATTTATTTATGGCTGTGCTGGGTCTCCGCTGCTGCGCGGGCTTTTCTCCAGCTGTGGAGAGCAGGGGCTACTCTCCAGCTGCAGTGCACAGGCCTCTCATTGCAGTGCGTGCGTGCTAAGTTGCTTCAGTAGTGTCCCACTCTTTGCAACCCTGTGGACACAGCCCACCAGGCTCCTCTGTCCATGGGATTTTCCAGGCATGAATACTGGAATAGGTTACCATGCCCTCCTTCAGAGGATCTTCCCAACCCAGGGACTGAACTCTCATCTCTTACATCTCTTGCATTGGCAGGTATGTTCTTTACCGCTTGCAGTGGCTTCTCTCGTTGCAAAGCACAGGCTCTGGGGTACACGGACTTCAGCAGTTGCAGCACATGGGCTCAGTAACTGAGGTTCCCAGGCTCTAGTGCACAGGCTCAGCAGTTACGGTGTTTCGGCTCAGTTGCTCCGGAGCACGTGGGATCTTCCTGGACCAGGGATTGAACCCGTGTCTCCTGCATTGGCAGGCAGATTCTTCACCAGAGCCACCAGGGAAACCTGCACACAACTTTTTATGTTATTTATTTTTTATTGAAGGATAATTGCTTTACAGAATTTTGTTGTTTTCTGTCAAATTCCACACCCAGCTTTTAAGGAGGTGCCCATCACTTCATGGGAAATAGATGGGGAAACAGTGGAAACAGTGTCAAACTTTATTTTGGGGGGCTCCAAAATCACTGCAGATGGTGATTGCAGCCGTGAAATTAAAAGACCCTTACTCCTTGGAAGAAAAGTTATGACCAACATAGATAGCATATTCAAAAGCAGAGACATTACTTTGCCAACAAAGGTCCGTCTAGTCAAGGCTATGGTTTTTCCAGTGGTCATGTATAGATGTGAGAGTTGGACTGTGAAGAAGGCTGAGTGCCGAAGAATTGATGCTTTTGAACTGTGGTGTTGGAGGAGACTCTTGAGAGTCCCTTGGACTGCAAGGAGATCCAACCAGTCCATTCTGAAGGAGATCAGCCCTGGGATTTCTTTGGAGGGAATGGTGCTGAAGCTGAAACTCCAGTACTTTGGCCACCTCATGTGAAGACTTGACTCACTGGAAAAGACTCTGATGCTGGGAGGGATTGTGGGCAGGAGGAGAAGGGGACGACAAAGGATGAGATGGCTGGATGGCATCATGGACTCGATGGACATGAGTCTGAGTGAACTCCGGGAGTTGGTGATGGACAGGGAGGCCTGGCGTGCTGCGATTCATGGGGTCACAAAGAGTCAGACACGACTGAGCGACTAAACTGAACTGAACTGAAAAAATAACACTCGATTTGAGCAGTTCCTTCAAGACAGACTTCTTCCACACCAACACCTTTGTGACTCTCAAGCTTCTGTCCCCAGGGTTATAAATTCTCACACTTATTCCAGGCAGAAGTAAACAAGATTTTAATCAGTGTTTTCCATACTTTTATGACAGTGACCCACAGAGCAAAAGAAATCTTACACTATAACCCAGTGTCTACATACAACTGAAATAAAACTTCAAAAAAAAATCAGTCACTATAGGACATTCCATTTAATTTTATTTTTTAAAAATGTGATAAGCTGATTTCAGGGAGAACTTACAGCTTGATAATCACTATTTTAACCCAATAATGGCTAGTAGTTTTGTTCAAATTTTTCCAAACTATGGAAAAATTCAATATTCAACAACCTCAAAGGCCATTTCCCCCTCCCATTTTTCCTATACACATACTTGCTTTAGAGCAATGGAACCCAAATTTCTGTGAAAGAAATGCCCAGAGGGGACATCTTCAGGAGGGTGAGGGAAGGAAGGAGGAGGAACCCACACAAGCAAACCGTTTACTAGGTGAGGAGACAAGACACCTCAGGTTTCAAAGATGGCCCAAGAAGGAAAGATTCAGTCTCCACAATAGCTAGAAAGGAGTGTGTGTGTGTGTGTTGGCAGAGGCAGGTCTGTTTGGTGAGCCATTAGATTTTAAGTTCCTAGAAGGAAGTCAATCTGTATCCCTACATTGCTCACCATAATTCCAGGCCTCTGTGGACACATGTGTCACTGCAGCCCTGGGAATCAGACTTTGAATTTAGCACAGAAGTTATGAAGAGTCCCTTGGACAGCAAGGAGATCAAACCAGTCAATCCTAAAGGAAATCAATCCTGAATATTCACTGGAAGGACTGATGCTGAAGCTGAAGCTCTAATACTTTGGCCATCTGATGCAAAGAGCTAACTCATTGGAAAAGATCCTGAGGCTGGGAAAGATTGAGGGCAGGAGAAGAAGGAGGTGACAGAGGATGAGATGGTTGGATGGCATCACCGACTCGATGCACATGAGTTTAAGCAAATTCCAGGAGATAGAGAAGGACAGGGAAACCTGGCATGCTGCAGTCCATGGGGTCCCAGAGTCAGACATAACCTAGTAACTGACCAACAACAACATGGGTGCTCAAGAACATTCAGAATAATGGAGCTCATTGTCATCATTAAACCCTAACTTTGCATGCATAACCCAATGATTACATTTTCCTGGAATGTAAAAATGTCAGGCCATAGTAAAGGAAACTTATTTATCTCCAAGTCACTGTTTAAGTCCAGGGAGCTTAATCAGATATTTTTTCTCAGCACTAAGTGGGAGAAGGATGTTTTGAATTGCAATATACAAGAGCAAGTACTGGCCGTAATGGAAAGATTCCGAGTCTGCTAGTGGCCATGGTAAACAGCTGGGATTAAAACGAGTGTGTTAATTTAATAGGTACTTTCTCAAGGGACACTAACCAATAGGCTCTGTCAGCCAAGAGCTGTCTCTCATAGAAACCAGGCCAATTTCTCTGTGAAACACAGTTACTGCCCTTACCCCTGAAGTCATAAGTGCATGCACCCAATTTCCAGTAGCCCTGGGGCAAGGAAGCCAAAAATTACACCTGCAAGCAAGCATTCTCCCACACTGCCACACAGCTGCCACACACAGAGAGACTCTCACTTAAACTGTGTACCCTTCAACCGCACGTACGATTGTCATTAATGATTTCGAATTACAACTGTTGCTTTCTCCCGAAACAGTGATAAATAGAGGAGCTACTCTCATAACGCTGTCCTTTTAAGTCATTTATCTGCTCTCCTCTCAGGGGCAAAAAGAGATGTCGAGACAAGTGTGAACCTGCCAGAGCTTCTTATAGATGCAGCCCCCCTTCCCTCCCTCTTTTCCACTCTAGTACCCTTTCCTCTCTGAGTTTCCTGAACTGAGGCACAAGCCTCTGGTAAGGAACTGCAAGTGGCTCCTTATCAAAACTAGGAGGGATTCACCGGACAGTGGGGTGAGTCAGCCGACAGAGGAAAGAACCACTCCCTTATCCTAGCAGGTCAACAATAAGTCGGGTTTCAGAAAGGAAAAAAGTCTGAGTAGGGCGGTCAGCCCATTCCAATTCCGGAGCATCCGCACACACGTCAAGAGGGAACAACGCGTGCTGCCTCACCGGAGGTGTGGGCAGGCGAATGCATGCTTCTGCGCAGGGACAGCCTATATATGGGCGAGACATCAGTGGCAGCGAAGGGAGACCCGCCACGCCTGACAAAACCACGAGTATTACGACTTGAAATATCACCCGCAGGGTACCGGCTTTGGTGCCAAAATCTCCCCGGATTTATTTTCAGGCAAGTGACTCACAGTCTCGTCTCCATAAGTAATTCCATTAAAATGAGTCGCCAGTTCCACTAACCCGACTTTCCGTTGCCCTCTGTCTGCCCCTCCCTCCTCTCCGCCCATCCTGCAAACCCAGACAGCTCAAAGACTGAGCAACCGTACCCCGGGGAAGCAGAAGACAGCCTCCCCGGCCCGGCCCCCACCCTCGCGGCTGAATGAATGGGGCCGGCGGCTGGCGCGAGCGCGGGGAGGGAGCGTGCGGGCCGTGCGCGGGGTGGGTACGTGTGTGCGCGCGTGAGCACGCACCCCGGCCAACTTACGGAGGTGGAGTTGGTCCTCGTCTGGCCTTGGTTCCGCACCTCCTGCTCCCGGAACTGCAACCCAGCCAGATGCTTCTCCAGCGCCTCCCAGTCCATAGGGGGAACCGGGGGCTCCTCGGGGACGCACGTCCCGCTGTCCGTGGGCTGAAGGCAGAGGCCCCCGGCCGCCGGGCCCCGGCCGCCGCGCCGGCCCCCTGCCGGCTGGGGCTTCTGGACCGCCCGGCGCGGGGCCCGGGAGCCGCTCGGCCGGCCGGCCACCACCACGTTGCCATTGTGCCTGAGGTCCTGGAGCTCGTGCGGGTGGAGGTTGCCGTTGGGCACCGGGGGCGGCATGGCGGTGGTGGCGCTCCTGCCCCCGCCGCTGCGGGTCCCGGCGCTCACGTCCCCCGGCTCCCGGGCCGGACAGCGGTCATCTCTGTACCCTCGCTCGTGGCGCCCGTCCTCCTCTTCCTTCTCCTCCCCGTCCTCCTCCGGCGCCCACTCATCAATCACCTTCTTCTG
Organism: Ovis canadensis; assembly: GCF_042477335.2. NCBI lineage: Eukaryota > Metazoa > Chordata > Mammalia > Artiodactyla > Bovidae > Ovis > Ovis canadensis. The sequence continues at coordinate 230,792,193 of NC_091245.1, forward strand.
GTAGACAGGGAAGGGCTCCTCATAGTCCTCCAGGGCAGACACCAAGTCCAGGCTGCCCCCCGGCGACGACGAGGATTTGCACTCGGAGCAAGGGGTCACTTTGGTGGAGTTGGACTGCGAACTGGCGCGGCTGCTGTTGCTGCTGCTGCTGCCGGCGTCACTGCCTAGATCCATCCCATCCTCTCGGTAATCCTGGGGGGAGGAGGCAGAGAGAGTGAGCCGCTGACCGAGCCTGCTCCGGCTGGCCGCCCGCCGCCCGCCGCGAACGCCCCGGCCCAGTAGTGCCCCGCGCCCGTCAGGCTGGAGGTGCGCCCCCGAGAAGGCGTCGGGGTGGGAGCCGGCACGGCTTGAGGCTTCCCTCATTGCATCCTTTCCCCTGCGACGAGCGGATTTCCTCCGGACTACTGACCCTCAAATCAGCAAAGGGGGTGCCCAGGCGCTGGTGCGCAGACTTTTCATAACAGGTGACCCTAGTCGCGCGTGGACTTTTTTAACCATTTTGTGCCGGGTGTGCCCCCGCACCCCGCTCCAGGGATTCTCCGACAACCAGACACTTTCCCAGAGAATTCTAATTCCCTGGGGGCGGGCACCAAGAAGAGGGTGGGCGGCTACTAAATTCGCACCTCGAGCTAGGCGCGGAGACCACCCCCTACCCGGCCCCGCCCCGCCCCCGCCGGCGGCCGGGAGGCCGGCTCCGCTAGAGAGCTGAGCTTTACTTTCTAAGAAACCGCAGGCAGCTCGGAGGTCTCACTCCCGCCTCCGCGCCCCTTGAGCCAGCCCCGCCTCTGCTCGCGGGAAGGCTCCGGGTGGGGGGCCCTCTCGGCTCCCACTGGGCAGGGTGGCTCCCGCCGCCCCCAAAGGTGTGCGGGGCCGGGGCGCGGCGGCCGTGGCTGCAGGCGCCGCCGCCGCCCTGGGGGAAGGAGGACGCGCCCTGCCGGCGCGGAGCGGGTCCCGCCACCGAGCATGCCCAGAGGCTGCCGGGCGCGGCGGAGTCCGCTCTCCCGGCTTTCTCGGCCGCAGGCTGGGGCGGGAGGCCGGGAGGGGACGAGGTTGGAGGGGCCGGGAAAAGGCCCAAGGGAAGGGGACTTGGGGGCCAAAGGGACGCAGACATGGCCACTTAGCAGGGCCGGCTCCCTGGGGAGAGTGGTGAATTTTAACCCCCCAAACACACTCATATTTCCTGCGCGCGCCTCAAGCCCTCTCTGCGGGGTTCACTACCCCGCCTAAACCTCCCGGCACCCCAAAGCGCAGGCCCCTGCCTCCGAAACCCACGCGGAAGTCCCCGGGTGACCCCTTGCAGGACCTCCCTCCCCCTACACGCGCACATACACGAGCCCATGTGGGAGCCCGAGTGACGTGTGCTCCGTGGTCATGCACCATCATTTCCCTTCCACCTTCCTCCTCGCCGCTTCCTCTCCCTGCGCCGCCCAGCTCCTGTCGCCTGGCTCCAGCCTCCCCTTCCAAGTTCAGGCTGTGGGTGGAACCTGTTGCTTTAGCACGCGTTTTCTTTCCCTTCCTGGCTGCTCTCTGAGAATGACCTATGAGACGTGTGTGTATGAGGAACAGAGGAGTGCAGATGGGACTAGTGTCTGGCATGGAGGTGGGGAATCTGTTCTAAAGGTCTGGGCATGCCTCCGAAGTCCGCCTTGGCCACCTCCAACCTAGGAGGCATTAAAGGAGGGGAAGAGGTGGGTGTCAGGTCACATGCCCCGTGGCTTGGCTTCCTTCAGGTTTTCGGAAAATCGAGTCAAAGAAACGTCTGCTGGGTTTTTCAAAACACTGCAACGGCGTTAGTTTGTTAGCTCATCCTCTTTAGGAACAAGGTTCTATGAAATGAAAGAACTGACACTTGGGAAAAGGAGTTGGGTCACAGAGCATCTTTTAAGGATTGCGAGTTTCCTGTGAAGAAACTGTTAGCCAACTCTGGGGAAGAAGGAAATGCCCTCTTTTCTGATTATGAAAAACAGTACTTGGAACTTAAGTGTTCTTCCACAGGCAAAAAAACAAAAAATGATACACGAGGTGATGGGTGTAACTAGGTGTAGGGGTGGGGGGCCCCATATATATAGGGTCCCATATATATATATATATAATTTATAGATATGAAATCACCATGGTGGACACTTAAAACATCTAATAATTTTATATGTCAATTGTACTTCAATAAAGCGGGAAAAAAATTTTTTAAGAAAATGAAGAACAAGAAAAAAAATCAGTGCTTAATTTTACTACAGATTGGGGAAAACCAGTTTCCTTGAACTTCCAGATTTGGGCCTGTTACTAATTATTCCCTGTGAATTCTAGTCTGGACCAAGCCACTACCCTGGCTTGGCACCCTCCAGATTGAGAAAAGGGGGAATGCTTGGAATTCTTTAGTAGGGAGTGGCTGCCACCCTGACATTTCTTCCAAGTTCTAAATGGGAGAGACCCTTTGTTTAAGTGATTTCTGTGCAATGAGACTCTTTTCCTCTCTTAGGTAGGCTTGAGCCAGGGAAGATAAGCTAATCTTTTCACTTGTCTGGAAGCAGCTATCTTATTTATGAATAACAGGAAAGGGGCCTTCTGGTCTGTCCCGTTTACAGCTCTTCTGTAAAATAGGACGGAATATAACTTAAAATGTCTTTTATGGTAACATCTGTAAACAGCCTGCCTTCTGCTCCAAATATGGTTTGATTTTGAGGTTGCTGTGGAGCCCTGGGTCAGTGGGCTGCCCCCTGCGGAATAGAGGTAGCCCTGTGAGTGTCCAGAGATAGGAGCAGGACACACTGTGTGCTGAAAACTAGGGAGCTACTTTTCAAGTCACCATGTGAAGGCTTAGGTCAGAAAAAGCTCGTACTCTGTGGCAGGACACAGGTAGACAGACACATGTTGATCAACTGGGGTGATAAGAGAGAGCTGTGGTCTCCGTCCAATTTTCAAGCATCAGGACCTCCTCAGCCAGCCCTCCAGACTCCCTCCTGGGTTCAGGCTCAGCCCCCTGCTGCCCAGATGGTCTGTGTTCAGGGAATGCAAAATGACGCTTTAGCAAAACATTTGGCAAGATAGATCCCTGCCAAAAATGCACGGCATTTCAAAGCCAAATAGAAACATCTTTGAATTATCTGTCCTTTAAAATTATTTTCTGACCAGATATTCTGGATCAGATGGGAAAGTACCATCCCTTTTTTTTTTTCTCTTTTCTCTTCATACAAGGTGCCTAGCTCGCCCAGTTTGCATTTTGCTTCCAGCTTTCCATCTCCTGCCAAGAGCCGTCCCACTTTGGAATGTGAAACCCTGCCAACTGCTAGGCCCGGCAATAGTCTACAGATATGTCCAATGTGATGAAGAAATGACTTGCAAAATGATGGAAAGGCCGTCTTCCCGTTTACAGGAACAGTTCCTCAAGTCAGGGGCTTGGGGCTTACAGACTTAGATTTGTCCCTTGCAGCCTCTGTAAATTAGTTGTCAGACATGTGAGTCAGGTGGGTGTCATCCCAGACCAACGCTTTCAGCCCCATCAATCACCAGGGTTCTGTCCCCTCTCAGTGCCCACTGCTCCCACCCTAGTCTAGACCACTGTGTCCTGAAATTACTAAACACTCTCCCTACCAAATCTGCCCATTCTGTACAAGCAGCCAGAGTGCTTTTCTAAAATGCAAATCTGAGAGATTTTCCTGGTGGCCCAGTGGTTATGAATCTGCCTTCCAATGCAAGGGACTCAGGCTTGATACCTGCTCAGGGGAACTAAGATCATACGTGCCATGGGGCAACTAAGCCCATGTGCCACAACGAAGATGCCACCACCACCTCCACCCGCCCCCTCCACCCCCACCCCCCACCCCCCCACCCCCCACCCCCCCACCCCCCCACACACACCGTGCAAATCTGAACAGCTCTCTCCTGGCTTCATTAACCAGGGCTCCTTACTGCTCTTAAAGGAACTGCTTCCTGTCCAACCTCCCCCAACTTCTTTTGGTTAATTTCTACTCATCCTTTAAGTCTCAGCTTCAACGTCACTTCCTCCTGGACAGTTTCTCTGATTCTGTGTGCTTATCGGAAGGGGATCGTATGACTTTACCATGTTCCCATGATACTTCACTTATCACATAAGCTATACCCAAGTTGCTGTTTAATTGCTGATCTTTATTAGACTAAAAAAATCCATGTTAGATCAAGACCCAGGCCATACATACATATAAAAATATTAAAAAGTTTCCTCAAACTCTTATTTTGTAAAATCCTATCCTAATCCATTTAAAACAAAATGTGGTCACATTTCACCATTGACTTTACAACCTCAAATGGATCAGAGTTTGGGTGTGAAAAAAAGACTCTAAATTCTATAAAGGGAGAGGCTATTTCTATCTTGTTCCTGGTAATTGGAATGGAATAGGAACTTGATTGATATTTGCTGCTGGAATTATTAATAGTTACATTTAATCCTCAAAAGCCCTATTAAAAAAATACAACACCTAGTATCTCCATCTATAGGTAAGGAAGCTGAAGACAGGTTAAGCAAATAATGCCAAAAGCTAGAAAGCTGGGTGGCAGAGCCAGATATTGATTCCAGGTAGCTGGGCTTCAGAATCCTTACCCTTAGTCACAGAGCTAAGAGCTCAGCATACCCTGGTCCAGATACATATAGATGAATTGACTAAGCAAAACTGATTCCTTATAGCCACCTCAGTGAGTTCTCTGTCTCCTGACCTGCAGAGGCTCTTTGCACAGTGTTTATGTCTATACAGAGAACAAGGCAGCTGGCAAGAGCAGCTGTTCCCCTCTGCACGTACGTGCTCCAGTCAACATCCTCAATTGTCAACAAGTTCAGCAGTAATCAGCAAGTCGGAGAATTTCATTGTCTAAAAGGAAGAGTCTAGACATCACAGAAAATGAATTTCACATTATTATAAACTCCTTTAAGAAGGCAGCCACCTGAGATTGAGGTCTTCATTTTGACATGGATAGGAAACTGGAATAATACTTAAAGGGTCTGGATGAGATCACCTTCCTTAGAGATTAGTGCTATTTATAGGATTCTAATCTGTAAAGGCAACATTTGCGAAAAGACACAACTGAAATATTTAAATCATAAGGAGTAAGAATAGATGGGGGAAAGATTTATTTGCAAAATTTCCAAACTAATTCTGAAGTTATCAGCCCTAATGCTGAACCTTCTCTAAGTTGTGGCACTTAGAGTAATAAAGATGTGGCTAGCAAAGGGGTTTGTATTTTATCTTTATTACATGAATTACATGCAAGTCACATGCAGTACACAGATGCTCTCCTGTTTGATCACCTGAGTGTGACTGTATGGGAATATTTAACGGCACTGTGGGGTGGAGTGTCCTGAGTATAGAACATCTGGGCTTTCTTTCCTGCAGTGTCTCTAACCACTTTTGTGACCTCAGCTTCCTCATGAAGAAGGTGGACTGCCTGCTCCCAGTGTTAAGCAAATAGTACGAATTAACTGACTGAATGATTAAGGGAATGCACTAAAAGGCTTCTTCTAGCTTAAGAACCTTTTAGAAATGTCTTGCCTCATTTTATCACTTTCCTACTTGGGAAATACAAAGTTGGTTCCTCCAGCAGTTCAAAACCAAAGTCTATCTCCCTTAGGTAGGTTGACTACATGGTGTGTCTCTTTTATTTCTGTAGGGCAAATGAGTTGATTTAACTTATTAGTCTGTGATGAAGCTATTTTGGAGATGGTTCCTATACACACCTAAAATAATTTTTTTTCTTCCATTTATAGAACTATGCTTTAATGAAAAAAAATGCAACTTTAAAAAATTATCTGAAATATTTTGATTTTATAGCAAACCATGAGATTGCATTTATTTCCTGTGCTTTCCTCAGTAAAAATGAAATAGCAAAATCTAGGCAAAACTCAGCTCATCAAAGATAGCTCCAATGACCTATTTTCTAAACCTGAAACCAGGACACTTGGTTTGACAAATACTACAGCACTCACAGAAACTAGGTGAATGCGTGTTTGAGATGAGGATTACCCTGAAAAATCTGTAGGCATCGGTGAAGAAAGCAAGCCTCACTGTAGCAAAGGGACAGCATCTTTATCAGAGAAAACTGACATGGAATGTGTCAGTCAGGACCTCAGCATATGGCCACACAGACTTGCCCTGAACAGTGCCAGGAGGATTGTGAACCCCACCTCAGGTGCCTACCAGGAGGGGCCATTTGGTTCCCTTCGAATAGATGACAATATCAATGATGCCCTCTGGAGTTGTTCAGTACACAATAGTACACATAGGCTCTGTTGGAAATTCCACTGGTAGGAAATTTCTTCTCTGTTGACACGATTAAAAGAGGAAGGCTGCTGTTCTTTTCCTAATCAAGGCATACCACAGACTGGATGGCACGAACGCAAATTCAACTTGTCGAAACCCTCCAGCCTTTCTTTCCCCAGACGTTTTCTGTCATCAGATTGTACTTTCCATAAGTTCCTAGCACTTGTTGAAAATGCAAGTCTGTCAGCAACTCTGAATTTCTTTTTTTGAGCTTTATTGATGGGTATTCGTACGTGCTAAGTTGCTTCAATCGTGTCCAATTCTTTGTGGACTCTATAGACTGCAGCCTGCTAGGCTCCTCTGTCCACGGGATTCTCCAGGCAAGAATACTGGAGTTGGTTGCCATGCCCTACTCTAGGGGATCTTCCTGACCCAGGATAGAACCCACGGCTCTAAATCTCCTGCCACCTGGGAAGTCCACTGAAGAGTATACATTACATAAAAGGATGTTTAGGAAAAGCTGGGAAATTTTGTAGACACACTGCCTGAGCTGAGGAAAGCATTACAAGTGATGGGCACTGAAGCCCACTTGCCCATCACTTGATGAAGTGCTGAGAAAGTGTATACCTTAAGCTTCCCTGGTGGCTCAGTGGTAAAGAATCTGCCTGCCAAAGCAGAAGACATGGCTTCTATTCCTGGTCTGGGAATAGATCCTACATGCCACAGAGCAAGGAAGCCCATGTGCCCCAACTATTGAGCCTATGCTCTGGAGCCCGGGAACCTCAACTACTGAGCCCACGTGCTGCAGCAGCTGAAGCCTGCACGCCCTAGAGTCTGTGCTCTGCAACAAGAGAAGCCACCACAATGAGAAGCCCACATACCGCAACTAGAGAGTAGCCCCCAATCGCCACAACTAGAGAAATCCCCCACGTGGCAATAGAGACTCAGCACAGCCAAATATACATATATATATATATATATATATATATATATATATATATATATATATGTGGAAGTGAAAACTTCTGGCCACTTCTTGACATAACATTGGAAGCATTCTAAAATTCGAAAGTGGCAGCTGGCACTGTCAGTGTAACGTGAGCAAGAGGAGTGCATTGGGAAGTGGAGGGAGGTGGTGAGGTGGGACAGGAGAGAACTCTTCCAAGAGACCTGACTCTGCCTCTGTCTATGCCCAACTCTACAGTTAGGAGCAGGGTGGTCCCTGCAGCTCTTTGGGCCACTGGCCTCATCATGAAAGGAGAACTGTATGAAATCATCAGATGCCTCCAAGGGTCAGGCAGGTGAGGCAGATGAGTGAGGATGGCAGCAGGGGCAACAGGAAGTCACAGGTTGAGCCGCTGAATCACTGAACAGCACAGGGCCATCTGAATTAAAATTCAGGACAAAAAGCAGGTTTATCCTCAGTTTGGGCTCAGTGGGTAAGGAATCCACCTGCAATTCAGGAGACCTGGGTTCGATCCCTGGGTTGGGAAGATCCCCTGGAGGAAGGCATGGCAACCCACTCCAGTATGTTTGCTTGAAGAATCCCCATGGACAGAGGAGCCTGGCCAGTCACAGTCCATGGGGTCACAAAGAGTTGGACATGACTGAACAACTAAGCAAAGATACATCCTTGGTTTATCCCTGGATCACCACTTGGACCTCTGCTCTGAGACCTACATCCCGAGAATTCTAAGTCCATATGAAATGAGTTAAAGAGGCCATACATCTTAGCTTGTACAGGACAGTCCTGCTTTATACCTGCTGTCTTCGCTTAATTATTACTGGCACCCTTCCTTACTTTCAATAGTGCCCAAGTTTCCATGATAAATGACATGATCATCCCAGTTAAGGGGGAATCGTCAATGACTAAATGTAAACTTTGTGGAGCAGTATTTCTCAGATCTGTCCAGACCTTCAAGTGAAGTTAAGCAGGTTGGGTGGCACTGTTCTATAGGTTATTAATCTAAATAAATTTACAAAATAGTGCAACAAAAATGGTTCAGTAAAAGCATTATGACATGAATTTTAAAATCACAGAAAATATATGCTGCTGCTGCTGCTGCTAAGTCACTTCAGTCATGTCTGACTCTGTGTGACCCCATAGATGGCAGCCCACTAGGCTCCTCTGTCCCTGGGATTCTCCAGGCAAGAATACTGGAGTGGGGTGCCATTTCCTTTTCCAAGGCATGAAAGTGAAAAGTGAAAGTGAAGTCGCTCAGTCGTATCTGAACCTCAGTGACCCCATGGACTGCAGCCTACCAAGCTCCTCCGTCCATGGGATTTTCCAGGCAAGAGTACTGGAGTGGGTTGCCATTGCCTTCTCCGGAAAATATATGAGAGGCTACCAATTTGTGAAAAGTGTTCAGCTTCACTAGTAATCAAAGAAAGGCAATTTCAATCATAATGAGGTAAAATTTTGCCTGTAAAAATGTTTAAAAATTATTTAGAATGACAGTCAGTGTCAGGATGGGTGTGATAGAAGGAATACTCATATATGGTTAGTGGGGTTATAAATCGGCTGAGATATTATATGATAATATCTTTTAAATGTCTCTACAATATTTATACTCCATAATCTGTTAATCAACAAATGTTTATTGAGCATCCATTACATGCCAGGCACTGAGAGATAGAGAGCTAAAAGAAATAAATACTAATTGCCCTAAAATGGAATTTCACTGTCACAGAGAAAAAGACAATACAGAAGGGAAAAAATGTAACAATTTGGATTATAGTTTGTAATAAGTGCCATTCTAAAGGAGATCAGTCCTGGGTATTCTTTGGAAGGAATGATGCTAAAGCTGAAACTCCAGTACTTTGGCCACCTCATGTGAAGAGTTGACTCATTGGAAAAGACTCTGATGCTGGGAGGGATTGGGGGCAGGAGGAGAAGGGGACGACGGAGGATGAGATGGCTGGATGGCATCACTGACTCGATGGATGTGAGCTTGAGTGAACCCCGGGAGTTGGTGATGGACAGGGAGGCCTGGTGTGCTGTGATTCACGCGGTTGCAAAGAGTCGGACACGACTGAGCGACTGAACTGAACTGAATAAGTGCCCCCAGAGTCCCTAGCTATGACACCGAGAGCACATGGGGGTCGTGGGTGTGTTGGAGGAGGGTCAGGAAACAGGTTGGTCAGCTGAAGAGGGAGAGAAGAATCTAATAGGCAGAGGGAGCATCTTGGACAAGGTTTTGAGGTTGAAAGAAGCTTAACACAATTAAGTAACTGAAAGGAAACCACTGGTTGGAGCCAGAGAGTTCAGGGAAAGTGGCAAGAGGAAGTGGAAAGGTGAGGAAAGGTTGCCATGAAGATCTTCATCCTAACAGCTACATAAGGGTTATAAAAACAGGCTTTTTTTGACACTTTCTCCATGGTGAAGGATTGCATGGGGACAGGATAGAGCAAGACAAGAGTAGATACAGAGAGACTGATTAGGAAACAAATTTAGCAGTCCAGGAAAGAGATGGATGTGGCTTAGGTGAGAGCTGGGGAGATAGGGTGAAATAGAAATACTGAACATATATTTCCATGATCGAATCAACTGGATCTGGTGACTGAATAGATGGAGGTAGTGAGGGAGAGACGTCACTAACAGTTTCCAGGTTGTTATCACGGGGAATTTAGTGCAAAGTTGGTGTCTCTTAACTGAAACGGGCAGTTAGGAGGAGGGAGTTTGGGCAGGGGAGCAGAAAGAAGGGAAACATTGACTCCTTTTTGGACATTTTCTGTTTGAGATGGTATAAGACATACAAATGGAGATCACAAGAAGGTGTTTGGCTATGCAGGACTGGAGCTTAGAAGGATGATCTGGGGCTGGTGATGTAAATACGGGAGTTGTGGCTTATAGATGTGAAAGTTTGGTATACGTGACATTGGAGACAAACAGAGAGAGAGTGAGAAGAGACCAGTCTCTAGCCCTGGGAACTCCATCATTTATAGATCTTACGGTAAGAAGAATGGGGTTTATAAGGAAGACAAGGAAGAGAATGGGAGGGGAGACAATAGTTACTCTTTAAAAAATGTAGCCTAAGGACACAGAAATGAGGATCTGGATTTACGCATAAAGATGCTCATTGTGGCAAATACAATAGTGAAAAATTAGCTTCAACCTAAATGTCAGGAAATTGGAAGATGTTTAAATAAATTGTGACACATTCATTCTGTGGAATAAATGCAGTCAAGTAAGATGCTGTTGAAAACTGTAACATTAAATGAATAAAGGAGGGTATACTATTATACACACAATGTGATCCACATTTTAAAAAATTAAATGGATATATACCTAGAAAAAGATGTAGCCAAATGTTAACGGTGGTTAACTCTGGAAGGCAAAATTGCAGGTGACTTTTTAACATTTGTATCTATTTGTATTTTTCAATTTCTTTACAATCATCACGGAATAGGTTGTATCATTTTTTCAAACTAGAAAACAAATTATGCATATTTATTTTATTTAAAATTAATTATTCTAAATTTTTTAAAGAATCCCATTTAAATGATTGATCCAATGAGACAGAATTTATTTATATAAATTCTGTGATGAATCTTCATATAAAATAATTTTATAGTTTTATAAATTGCTTATTTAATTAAATAATAAGCAAATAAAAATAAATTTAACTAATTAATAAATAATGAGTAAATAAACTCCAGGGGACAGTGAGGGATGGAAGGCCTAGGGTGCTGCCATCCATGGAGTTGTAAAGAGTCGTACATGACTTAGTGACTGAACAACAACAAAATGGCTTATTAATATAAAATTTTTGAATATAAGATTTTCTTTCAAAATACAGGTTGAATCAGCACACTTCCGAAAAAAAAAGTTTGAGACCATAATGAATGGAAGCAGGGGCTGGCAAACTTTCCCGGTAGATGGCTGAGTAGTAACTGTTTTTGACTTTGTGACTCATACAGTCATACTGAATGTTACTTTTTTTTTTTTTTTCTAAGCAACCCTCTAAAAATGTAAAAACTCCTAGTTTTCCGGCCATACACAACCAGGTTGTAGGCTTGATCTGGCCTGTGGACCATAGTTTAATGACCTCTGGAGTGAAGGACGAATATGCTAAGAACAACACATAACGGACTTCTTGGGTGGTCCAGTGGTTAGGAACTACCTGCTAATGTGCAGGACACAGGTTCGATTCCTGGTCCTCCATTAAAAACTAACATAATATTGGGATTGAATGTTCAATTGTTAAAATCCTAGAACCAGTTGGGATCTATTTTCAACAGGAAGCAGAATAAACAGAAAAGATCCAAAAGTGTGTCTAGTGTGTGTGCGCCCAGTCGTGTCTGACTTTTGCAACCCCGTGGACTGTCTGCGGGATTCTCCAGGCAAGAAAACTGGAGTGGGTTGCCATTTCCTTCTCCAGAGGATCTTCCTGACCCAGGGATTGAACCTACATCTCTTGCATCTCCTGCACTGGCAGGCAGATTCTTTACCACTGGAGTCACCTGGAGCAAACTTTAAAAAGAAAGTCTTTATCTTTTTTTAATGGAAAACTGAACCTATACAAATACATCACACGTTGGTAGTTTTACCTAGAAAGTAAAAGCTAAAGAAAAATTTCTTATAAAATGAATCTTTTCATCATTCTATAATCCTAAGTTTTGGTGCCATGAGGGGAGTGTTGCTGTTGTATCCAGGAATCTACTCATTTGTTCAAGTCATAAACCTGGGAGCCATCCTTGTCCCTCCCATTTGTGCTTCACCTCCAGTCACCAAATGATGGAGCTTCCCTGGTAGATCAGCTGGTAAAGAATCCATCTGCAATGCAGGAGATCCTGGGTTGATTCCTAGATCCTGGATTGATTTCTAGAATCTGCAACATATTTATTCTAAGGTTATATTATTTGAGCTTCTCTGGTGGCTCAGATGGTAAAGAATCTGCCTGCAGTGCAGGAGACCTGTGTTCAGTCCCTGGGTTGGGAAGATCCCCTGGAGGAAGGCAGGGCAACCCACTCCAGTATTCTTGCCTGGAGAACCCCCATGGACAGAGGAGCCTGGCTGGCTACAGTCCATGGAGTTGCAAAGAGTCAAACACAACTGAGCAACTAAGCATAGCACAGAGTGCTGTTAATGCTCCAAGCAGATCCGTGTTCCTGGCCCCTACACCCACCCCCCAGCTGCTGGGAATATTGGCTTATGAAGGCTCACAGCTATCCTCTATGGTGCAATTTATCCCTCTGCCTTCATCAGGCCAGGGATAGACCATCTGATCCACATGCTACTTGGCATTTCTCCTGCCCCATCCTGCTCCTCTCACTTTCTTACAGGTTTATCCCTTAATAAACCACTTGATACGAAGAACTGACTCATTGGAAAAGATCCTGATGCTGGGAAAGATTGAAGGCAGGAGAAGAAGGGGACGACAGAGGATGAGATGGTTGGATGGCATCACCGCCTCAATGGACATGAGTTTGAGCAAGCTCTGGGAGTTAGTGATGGACAGGGAGGCCTGGAGTGCTGCAGTCCATGGGATTACAGAGTCAGACACAACTGAGTGACTGAACTGAACTGATCTGAAATCACCTGCATGCAAATTCTTGTCTCAGACTCTGTTTCTAGGGAACCTGACCTAAGACATCAAGATCCCATGATTCTGCTTCTTAATATATTTGGCTTTCTGACCACTACATGTGCTTGGAGAAAGGAGACAGGACTGGGTTATTCTTATAATTTTATTCTAATCCAGGAATACATTTCAAAATTTACTGTATGACATCAATAACTTTTATGAATACCAGGAAATAGTTCTTATAAAATATGTAGTAATGATCCGGTAAACAAAAACACCCATAAGGACAGACAAAGAGCATAGGAGAGATTTAGCTTTTGATTGATACTACTAAATAGAATTATTGCTCGTATTATTTGTAGTAGTGAGTGGAAGTAGCTCACTCCAATATTATCAGTTTTGCTAATTGTTATTGATTATATTTTAAAAACTGTACTAATAACCAATAATCTATAAATAATCTTTTATTATAAGGCTTTTCCACTTTATTATACTGTAATAGTTTCCTTGGTCCTTAATATGATGTGATTATTTGCTGACTTGGAAGAATACCTTTATTAGAATATGCATATGTGTTCAATTTATCTTCTCAATTACACCTACATTAAAACCTTCCAAATCAAGTTTGCAAAAACAAACAACAGAGCCTATATGGCTTGTGATCTCCTGCACTATTGCATCTGGTTAATGATGACAATAACCTTCAAGAATAAGCAATCGAAGGGTTCTGTGTGTGGCTCCCAGGGAAACGCGCACTGCAGTCCAAGGGCTGGATCCAGAGCAAGGTGAGAGCTGGAAGCATGAGGAACACAAACCCCCTGCAACATCCAGGGAGATGGTATACGAAAGCACAGAGTTTCACCAATAGAAAGTTAACCGTTTTTCACTTTCCTTTAAAGTGATTTTACTTTTCTTATTCTGGAAGAAGGAAATCAGCTGCTTCTCTACTTTCTCAATGAAATACATTTTGCTTCAGGTTATTCATAGTTACTCTCAACTGACAAATCTATTATGAAGAACGAAATCGACCATTCTTTCGTTTGATAATCACTGAAACTGAGTGTTTAGTGCTCAGGTAGCTATTAGCTCAGTTGGTAAAGAATCTCCCTGCAATGCAGGAGACCCCGGTTTGATTCCTGGGTCGGGAAGATCCCCTGAAGAAGGGATAGGCTATCCACTCCAATATTCTTGGGCTTCCCTTGTGGCTCAGCTGGTAAAGAATCTGCCCGCAATGCGGGAGACCTGGCTCAATCCCTAGGTTGGAAAGATCCCTGGAGAAGGGAAAGGCTACCCACTCCAGTATTCTGACCTGGAGAATCCCATGTACAGTCCATGGAGTCACAAAGAGTCGACAGCAACTGAGTCACTTTCGCTTTCACTTTTCAGCCACTATCAGTGAATAAATTGCTCATCAACAGAGACTCAAATGCTCTTTTCTCCTCCTCACTTATTTCTTGGGTTCAAAAGAAAACAAAAGAGAAACCTCTGAGTATGCTGTTATTTAAATAGAGGCAAGTCCAGATTGCTCCTGGGATTCCCAGATGGTATAGAATCTGCCCGCAATGCAGGAGACCCAGGTTTAATCCCTGGGTCAGGAAGATCCCTTGGAGAAGGGAATGGCTACTCACGCCAGTATTCTTGCCTGGAGAATTCCATAGACAGAAGAGCCTGGTAGGCTACAGTCCACGTTGTTGCAAAGATTCAGACACAAGTGAGAAACTAACACACACACACACCAGGTTATTCCAATGCCTATAATGAGTCTATTTCCTGGGAAGTTCTTTTCACTCTCATCAAATAACTTCAATGAATGATAATCACGTTCCTCAACCTGAGCATGGGCATCTCAGACTCCTGAGCATGGGCATCTCAGGACTCCTCTCCCCACTCAGTGGAAGAGTCAGGCTCTCCCTCATGTGGATCTGGGCACAGGGCTGGAGGGTGGCTGGGTTGGTCTGATCTGGCAGGGGTGGACAAGGGACAGAATCTGGGTCTAGACTCTTGTCCAAGGCACAGTCACTTGGCCACCACCTCCAGGATTTTATACCACCTCTGGCTTCCCAGTGAGTCAGCAGGTAAAGAATCCTCCTGCAATGCAGGAGACGCAAGTGATGAAGGTTTCAATCCCTGGATTGGGAAAATCCCCTGAAAGAGGGAATGGCAACCTGCTCCAGCATTCTTGCCTGAAAAGTCCCATGGACAGAGGAGCCTGGCGGGCTACAGTCCATGGAGTTGCAAAGAATAAAACAAGACAGCATGCACACATACCACCTCTACTCCAACTTATAGAATATTTTATGCTAAATCAATTGTTCAATTACATTCATTGAAAGGAGAAACTTTATATTACTATGATAAATGGAGTATAAGTATTATGTGCTGAAATAGAAGTATACACATATGACATTTTATCAACTTAAAAATAATTTTAACACCTCTGAAATTGAGATGTATCTTAGAATTAATGGCATCTTACAATTATAATTGGCAACATCATATTTTAGTAGCACATAAAATAATGATGTGTTTTACTTATCAGTGATATATTACATTTGATGAAATATAGTAAATTCTATAAAAACAATGTTATTGAACTTTTAAAAATGAAAAGTAAAAGTGACAAATGAAAAACAGAATAAATCAAACTGACTTATAAAATGTGTGGCCGGGGATTTCCCTGGTGGTCCAGTGGCTAAAACTCTGCACTTTCAATGCAGGGGGCCCAAGGTTCCATCCATGATCAGAGAACTAGACCCCACATGCCACAACTAAGAGTTTGCATGCCACTACTAAAGATCCCTGCATGCCACAACAACAACTGAAGATCTCAGGTGCTGCAACTAAAACCCAGCGCAGCTAAAAAGCAAATAAATAAAAGGTATGGTTGAATATAAGTTTCTTGTTGGTTATAATGGAACTTTTGGGTCAAAATAACTAGAAATCCTAACTGGATTTCTAGTTAGGATTTCAGACAAAGATAACGATCCACATCAATGAGACAAACCTGTTAGCTTCCATATTAACCCACTAAAAATGTGAACTTGCATTGGGACATGGCTATGTGCATGATTGCATGCTAAGTTGCGTCAGTAGTGTCTGCTTCTTTGCAACCTTATGGACTGTAGCCTGCCAGGTTTCTCCATCCATGGGATTCTCCAGGCAAGAATACTGGAGTGGGTTGCCATGCTCTTCTCCAGGGGATCTTCCTGAGCCAGGGATTGAACCTGGGTCTCTTATGTCTCCTGCATTGGCAGGTGGATTCTTTACCACTAGCACCACCTAGTAAGACCAAGGATGTGTTAAAACAGCTCAAAAATATTCAACTATTTTATCTGTTATATTTAAGTTTACATATACATACTCAGCAACTTAAGGAAGTGATATTTCAACATATCACTTAATAAAACACAGAGGTACCTGTAAAATTCAGCATGTGGGAGACCTTCCCTCTTGGTGTAAGCCATGGTTGTCTATGCTTCTAATGGGCATGGCTGAGGGTTCCATTATTGAGGGCTTGGAACACTTATGATTATGCCTGAGCACCGCACCCCTGATTTATGAGGTCTAGGTAAGCTTGAGTCCTGTGACAGCACTACATTTGTTTCATCCTAAGCAATATTCTCCGAAATTACAGGTTTTATGTGCTCATTCCCTTCTGCCAAATATATATGAATGTAAATACAAGACTGTCAAAAGACATTTGTCTGAGTATCACCTAAAAATTACTGTGTATCACACTTTGGGCAACACTCATCTTGATGGAACACCAAGTAGAAAGGACTCAGTGGAGACAGGGACAGTTGGGCTACAGCTAGAACCAGGTGGGTCAGGTGGGGTGAAGAAGGCAATTAGGAGGCAAAAAGCCTGCAGGAGCTGTCCAGGACCTAGACCTCTGGAGAAGGCCCTGGAGTAGGGAGGTGCTACCTTCAGAAGACAACAGCATTCATTTTTCTATTTCTCTGTTCATTCATTGAAATATCTACCATGTACCAGGCACTGTGCTGGGTTCTGGAAAGAAACTGTTGAAAGAGGTCAAATAGCTCACAGCGTAGAAAGGAAATGAACAGCAGTGATTACAGTTGGGTTTCAAAGTATTAGGGTGGGTGTAGACAAAGAGTACAGTGGAAAAAAGTATTGGAAAGGGGCATTTAACTCAATGTGGACTGCCCAGGGAAGTCTTCCAGAAGGAGTGGTGCTTGAATTGAGTCTTGAGGTGTAAGTGAAAGTTGCTGAAATCCTCCAGATGCCAAATGACAGAAGGATACCCCCATCTCAGACAACAGCGGGGTCAAAGTTTAGCAGGTTGTTAAGAAAGCATGATCTGTCACCCACAAATGAGATATGTTAATATAACTGGAAAAGAGAAAGTGAATATCAGAGGATGGTAGAGGAAGAAGCTGGAAATGGTAGGAAATTACAAGCTGGATGTGAAGGATACTGAACTTGACCTTGAAGATCACAGACAGACCTGAGGGATTTTAAGCCAGAAATGGTTGGATTATATGTGTGTTTTATGTGTTGACTGATGCTGAGGAAAAGTAAATTCTGTATAAAACATAACCTGAAGGCCTTAGCCAGAGTGCTAGACAGTCAGCACGTAGAGATCTGTGTCATGTAAAAAACTGAAGTATGATCAGGACACAGGACTGTGGGCTGCTAAAAGGGTGTGAAAGGGCAGATGATTAGCACTGCGGATGTGAGGTGCTGAAGGAGCCCCACATAGGCAAGAGGAAATCTCCCAGGTGAGAATAAGAGTTTGTGAAGAAAGGAAGAGAAGGAGCCCGTGCTAACTTTCACAGTGAGCCTAGAGGGCTGGCTGAACCTCCAGCAGATGACAGTGACAGGGAAGGCTGGAGAGTGTTAGAGGCATTCCCTCTCTGTATATCCGGAGATAACCCATTGTATCAACTTTTACTTATATATCTACATTTTATGTATATATTTCTTTTTTTTTAAGCTTTTATTGTGCAAACACTTCAAACTTTTACATAATCGAGTAGCACAACGAACCCCATGTATCCATCACCCGACTCCAACAATTATCAGCCCACAGTAATCTTATTTCCTCTATTAGCCTTCCACTGGATTATTTTTGAAGCAAATCCCAGACATCATACCTTTTTAAAACAATTATCTTTATCCTTAACCCAAACCTGTGTCAAAATCATAGGATATGACGAACTTTGTGCTATGGCTAATTAAAAAACACTGAAAATTAACAAATACAGAAGCAAAGTCTACTTACTCTCTAGTAAAGAGAAATTAATAATAAGACAATATAAACATGATGATCAGTTATTTAGAGAAAGGGGTAAAACAGAATAATTTAGAAATAATGCTAATCTGGTAAGCAAAGTTACTAGTAAAATCCTACAACCTGAATTAAACTAATGAGGTTAAATATATGCGCAGGAAACAGAAGAAAATTGATTTGAAAATGTGTATACTAAAGCATCAAAGAAATGAGCTATTAAACTGGAAAAGCAGAAAGACCTGGGCTGACGGTGGGATAGGGAAACAGATTAAGTGTAAGTTGGAATGTAGCCTAGCTCATTTAAAAGAGATCCCAATTAATTCTTTCATGCAATAATTACTGAGCGCCTACCACGTGCAGGGCACTGTCATGTCTCTGGAATGTCACCAGCCTTTAGTAAACCATCTTCGCTGCTTAGAGGAGGTAACAAGTGACCCAAGGGCAAGCAGCTGCGTGTACCTGATTCTGCCTGAACCTCATCCAGATTCTTTATTAAACACCTGGCTTCTTGAGAAATAGAGGCAACTGGAAGGGGTTCAAAGGAGTGGAAAAGAAAATAATTAGAGGAAGAGGTTGGTTTTAACAGAAGGATCAAAGGAACCAAATATCAGGAACTTGGCTAAGCTGGGGGCTCAGGGAAAAAAATGAGCTATCTGAGGCATGTAAAGAGTGAAGCTACATAAGAAATATTGAGGTGGTGCAGAGGGCATAATGGAGAGCCTCGGACAGAGGAAGAGAGGGAAAGGCAGCGGCCGGGGGCAGGATAAGGCACTCAGGAGGCCCAGGGCTACAGACAGCACATTCTGACATCAAGTGGGACTCTGTCCAATGGATACAGAGCGTGGGCACTATTTTTAACCTTTCAACTTTAGAAAAGAAACCGTTCTGAATCACTGCAAACCCTGATGTGCAGCATGGGAAGGGAGAGGAAAAGGTATTTTCTCTCAAATGTAATTCATAGATAAGTTCTAATGCTTCTCACTCCTACGATGGTTTCTCCAGTCAGCAAAAGTCTTACCAGGGACGGCAGAGAGACAGAGTATTAGTTCTCTGGTTAATGTTTTACCTTTTCACTTAAGGTCTTAGTGACCTTATTTTGGCAACTTTTTTGGTTCTTGATCAGTTTCTTTCATTCAGACTCTGGGTCTTTATTTTTGTGGAAGGAATTACTTTTTAAAAAATTTTAAAATACATCATAAATACAAATCAGGGTCTACAAGCATTTATGTAGAGTTTAAAGAATAACGATGAGATGAACACCAGCATTTCCCATCTCTCCAATTAAAGTCAGATCCTTCTTTGAGGCCCTCTGGGTATCACACCTTGATCACTTTTCTTCCTCTGTCTCTTCTTTCTATTCCTCAACATTATCCTAAAAGTTAGCTTAACCCCTTCCTTAACATTTTACGATAGGGTATGATCCAGAACTTAGCTAAACTATTCCAAGGTATTGCTACCTCAGCATCCAATGTTTTGGCTAAGAGGCCTGTGGAGGGGGTGGGGGGGTGGGCTTAAACTGATGCCAGCCCCTCGTGTCATCAAGCACATTCCCTGAATAACAGCTTGTAGACTCACAGCAAATGTCTGCTTCTGATATAACTCCCCAGCAGCCAGTGATACGTCGTCTTTCACCTCCCAGGGCTTTCCCCTTGTGCACCCCTTAGATAAGACCCCCAGGAGCTTACCAAAAAAGTGAAAGCGAAGTCGCACAGTTGTGTCCAACTCTTTGCAACCCCATGAACTGTAGCCTATGAGGTTCCTCCATCCACGGAATTTTCCAGGCAAGAGTACTGGAGTGGGTTGTCGTTTCCTTCTCTAGGGGATCTTCCCAACCCAGGGATTGAACCCGGGTCTCCAGCATTACCAAAACCCTGCTCTTTTTGGTTCCAAATAAGGCTTATTACTGTCATCATGTCTCTGGGTGTATCATGGTCTCATGGTGGGCTCTTCTCCACTCTCAGGACAGCACTGCTGCTGCTAAGTCTCTTCAGTCGTATCCGACTTTGTGTGACCCCACAGACGGCAGCCCACCAAGCTCCTCCATCCCTGGGATTCTCCAGGCAAGAACACTGGAGTGGGTTGCCATTTCCTTCTCCAATGCATGAAAGTGAAGTTGCTCAGTCGTGTCTGACTCCTAGCGACCCCATGGACTGCAGACTACCAGGCCCTTCCGTCCATGGGATTTTCCAGGCAAGAGTAATGGAGTGGGTTGCCATTGCCTTTTCCGCAGGACAGCACTACTGAAGGCCAAACAGACTCAATTCTTTCCACAGAGGACAGAAAAACTAAAAAAAAATATAACTGAGTTCATGACATTGGCTACTCAAGTTGCTTAGACAGGTAGGTGGATGAACCTGAAGTAGCACATCACTACACTGAAGTTGGAGATTTACTTTATTTTTCCCTGTGGACAGTACTCTGGAAGAAACTCTCATTCAATACCCCTCAGAAATGCCATTGGCAATTCCACATTTCCGGGGGCAGGGACTTCCTGCCCCAGCCCTGCAGAAGCATCCGTTGGGCAGCAGGCCTGGTGCAAGGAAGTGGCACAATGAACTGCATTTCCCTTTTCCTTTTGACCCCTTTCCTGAGGCTGGAGTCACCCGTGCATGGTCCTCCCTGATTACACTAAAGCTCATCAAACAGTTGGCCACTGCCCAGAAGTTTTGCCTCTGCACCAAATCTCAGTCCCCTCACATCGAAACTCCTGAAACTGGACCAACAGGGGTTTATCAGGCTCTGGACCACCTCTGCTGGCAGCCCCAACCTCCTCCTTTCCTCCCAGCACCACATCAGCAAGGTTTTACCATTTTTGGCGACTTGGCTAAACAGGGCAGGGGGTTCATCCTATATGACCTTTCCTATGTTCTTTAGCAATTCTAATTGAGGCCAGGGTGATTATGAATTTTAAATAAGTGAAAGGATCAAAGCTGATGAAGACAAGATGCAGGCAGTTTTAAACTTTCTGATTTTTTTTTTTTCTGCCTCCCTAAGAACAGCTTAAAGAGGCATGAAGCTATGAAGTAAGGGATCTGGAAACTTCTACTCAGCAATTTTATGCTAGGTTTTTACAAATATAAGACATTCCATTAAGGCTAGGTAACACTCTAGTATTTCTAAAATCCTGTGAAATTGGTGTATCTCAGTGGAGACATAGGGTATTAGAAACTGTGATGTCTGAAAATTATTGCGATAATATCTAAAATTCCCTCTTCTCTCTCTTTTTAATTCCAAGAAGTCCAAGATCTTATGGGCAGAATATATGGCTTTTAGCCAAAGCTGCCTCTTGAGGTTTGAACTGGCTCAGGCTCATTCTTCTCTGTTTTTAGATCCTCTCTAGTCATTCATTCAACAACAAACATTTACTAAACATCTAGTAAGTAAGTGTCAGGTACAGTGCTAAACCCTGGAATTTCTAAGAAAAATCCTGACATTGGTACCTCCTTTTGAGGGTGAGAGGTTTGAAGAGCTAATAGAGAAAGAGATGCAAGTAAAGAAATAAAGAAAAGCAGTGGTGTTCTAGGTGTGCCAATGGGAGCATTCTCAGGAGCCAAGGGGACAGCATGGGGACAGTTATTAATTCAGGGAGAGAGAGAAGTAGGAACTGGGTGAGGTGGATGGTTTGTTTTGCAAGAGGCTTTGCAGAAGCCATGAAGACCTTGAACTGAATTATGAATTACACTCTCAGTGCACATCAGAGTCTGAACAAACTTTTGATCAACTCTTTTTCAGAAGCCCAAGAAGCTGACCTTGTCCAAATTCACATGGCTGGGACAGGATCTGTTAATGTGTAACATTTGCTGTCTCCCTTCCATTCCATGGTCCTTGTTCCCCCCTTTTTGCAGCCGGCTGTGAAGGGCCACTTTTGCTGGACCACACTTGTGCCCAGAGGTGAAGACAAAGCTTCTTCTTCCTTGGTCTTCACAGTTCAGTGAGACCACTTGCCTTTTTAATTCCTAGGAGTTTGGTTTATATAGACTGGGTGTTGGGTTTAAATAATTCATTTGGGGATGGGCGTTGGTCCAATCCACTTCCTCTTTCTCTTCTTCAGTTTCATCTCAAAATTGGAAGGCAAGATGTGAGTCTGTGAGTCCCTGGCTCCACCAGCTCTAGCTGGAGCCTGTAGTGTGGTGTTTCACCTTTCTGCATCCAGTCCTGTGTTTGTTTGGTGATACCTCTCTCTGCTCTGAGGACACAAGATTCTGGTGGAAAGACCCACCACCTGACTTTCACACTCAGTGGAGCCATTCACTGGTATGAGATGGCCTTTCTCTTCTGCTCCTCCATCCCTTCAGCTCAGCCTGGGGGTCAGGGTGCTTCTCCCCCCAGCTGTTGGAGAACTAGTTCTTCTGCAGGTGAGCTAATGGGTTTCTGTGTTGTGCTTTATGTATCTCTGCATTTGCAGGGACATTGTGGGGGCAGGGCAGTGTGGGGGCACTTGCCATGAGGGGACAGGAAGAAGAGATGGCCATGAGCTGAAGAAAGAAGATAGCAGCGAGGGGAATTCTCTAGAATTTTGGAAGCTGAATTGCCTCTGTTGGGGAGTAGCTGATGCACCTGAAATCTATTTGCAAGACTTTACTGCCCGAGTAAAATTAGTACTGAAATGCCTGGAATCTCTTCAAGAGATTGTGATGTTCACTTAATGTTCCTCTTCTGGCAGAAAAAAAGGTGAACTCGGTTATTCATGTGATTAGGCATCAGTTGTATAAAATGCTGTATGTAGGCTAATTCCTATTGACCCTTCAGAGAGAGAAATCACATATTGTTATTCAAGAAGCGCATGTAATTTTATCTCTTTTTACAAGCCCAAATCAAATAGATTATTTCCCTGAGCTATGAACAACTTGAAATGCACATAGATCTTCTAGGTTAAAGAGCAAGAGGATAAGGAGTTGCATTTGAAAGAGCAAAGTCTGTAATTTGGTGCCACAAAGATTCTGTTAAATGGCTAAAGAGGAAACCAGCAGATTCCAAAACTGTAAAAATTTTAAAGGAGAAATAAAAGATAACAGGGTTTCTCTGGTGGCTCAGTGGATAAGAATCTGCCTGACAATGCAGGAAACATGGTTCCATCCCTGATCCGGGAAGATGCCACATGCTGTGGAGCAACTAAGCCTGGGCGCCAGGATTGAGCTTGGGCTCTGGATCCCAGGAGCCAGAACTACTGAAGCCCATGTGCCCTGGAGCGTGTGCTCCACAGCAAGACAAGTGACTGCCGTGAGAAGCCTGTGCACAGCAACTGGGGAGTAGCTGCCCTTCACCATCACGAGAGAAGAGTCTGCGCAGCAACAAAGACCAGCATAGTTGCTTAATCTCTCAGTCATGTCTGGCTCTTTGCGACCCCATGGACTGCAGAACACCAGGCTTCCCTGTCCATCCTTGTCCATCACCAACTCCTGGAGCTTGCTCAAACTCCTGTCCATCATGTCAGCAATGCTATCCCACTATCTCATCCTCTGTCGTCCCCTTCTCCTCCCTCCTTCAATCTTTCCCAGTATCAGGGTCTTTTCCAAGGAATCAGTTCTTTGCATCAGGTGGCCAAAGTATTGGCGTTTCAGCTTCAGCATCAGTCCTTCCAGTGAATACTCAGGACTGATTTCCTTTAGGATTGACTAGCTGGATCTCCTTGCAGTCCAAGGGACTCTCAAGAGTCTTCTCCAACACCACAGTTCAAAAGCATCAATTCTTCAGTGCTCAGCTTTCTTTATAGTCCAACTCTCACATCCATAAATGACTACTGGAAAAACCATAGCTTTGACTATATAGACCTTTGTTGTCAAAGAATGTCTCTGCTCTTTAATATGTTTAAATATGCTTAAAGACGCAGAACAGCCATAAATAAATAAGTAAATAAATAAATAAATAAATAAATAAATAATTTTAAAAAAGATAACGGGGGTGTCATGGGAAAAAACATTTTATATTTACTTACTTAAGTCTTCTTGAAGGTAGAAATATAGGCTTAGCTAAAAAGTTCATTTGGCTTTTTCTATAACATATTGAAAAACCTGAATGAATATTTTGGTCAAACCAATACTCCTCAAAACCATTGCTGTGACTCCTCTGCCCAGGCCACAGTTGTACTGCCTCTACTCTGGATTACTGAAATAGCTGCCTGTTGAATCTCCCTGCTTCACCTCTGACCCTCACAGTTCACCTGCCTCTCAACCAAAATTATTTTTTATTTTTATTTTTATTTTATTTATTTATTTTTTTGGACAAGAATCTTCTTTATTCAAAATTATTTTTTAAAGATCATCTTTTAACGCTTACAGTTCTCCATGAGCTTGTCACTGTACACAGGATAAATTTAAGCTTCTTACCCCAGGGACTCCTCAGGCTTTCTCAACAGAGACTGTATGTGGAGGACAGGAAGAGCAGGACAAGTCTCTTGTGCGTCCATCCACAGCAGTGAAAGAAGTTTAGCATCCCTGGCCCTGCCCACAAAAGCCAACAATGCTCTGTCCTCAACTCTGTATTTTGCATCCAAATCACCAGCTGCACATCCTCACACAGCATCTAGGCAGGGGAAGGAGGGTGGCATCACCCCTAGCTGAAAATCCCCACTAGGCTACCTGATCTGGTGCCTCCTACCTCCAACCTCAGGATCTCTGCACAGGCTCTTTTCTCTGCCTGGACTGTTCCACTCCCAGACTAGCCATATTTGGCTCCTTTTCCACATTCAGTTCAGTTCAGTCGCTCTGTCGTGTTCGACTCTTTGCGACCCCATGAATCACAGCACGCCAGGCCTTCCTGAGGAGTTCACTCAGAAACTCCCAGAGTTCACTCAGACTCATGTCCATCGAGTCAGTGATGCCATCCAGCCATCTCATCCTCTGTCGTCCCCTTCTCCTCCTGCCCCCAATCCCTCCCAGCATCAGAGTCTCTTCCAATGAGTCAACTCTTCACATGAGGTGGCCAAAGTACTGGAGTTTCAGCTTTAGCATCATTCCTTCCAAAGAAATCCCAGGACTGATCTCCTTCAGAATGGACTGGTTGGATCTCTTTGCAGTCCAAGGGACTCTCAAGAGTCTTCTCCAACACCACAGTTCAAAAGCATCAATTCTTCGGCGCTCAGCCTTCTTCACAGGCCAGCTCTCACATCCATACATGACCACAGGAAAAATCATAGCCTTGACTAGATGGACCTTAGTTGACAAAGTAATGTCTCTGCTTTTGAATATGCTATCTAGGTTGGTCATAACTTTCCTTCCAAGGAGTAAGCATCTTTTAATTTCATGGCTGCAATCACCATCTGCAGTGATTTTGGAGCCCCCCAAAATAAAGTCTGACACTGTTTCCACTGTTTTCCCATCTATTTCCCATGAAGTGATGGGACTGGATGCCATGATCTTCGTTTTCTGAATGTTGAGCTTTAAGCCAACTTTTTCACTCTGCGCTTTCACTTTCATCAGGAGGCTTTTTAGTTCCTCTTCACTTTCTGCCATAAGGGTGGTGTCATCTGCATATCTGAGGTTATTGATATTTCTCCCAGCAATCTTGATTCCAGCTTGTGCTTCTTCCAGCCCAGCGTTTCTCATGATGTACTCTGCATATAAGTTAAATGAGCAGGGTGACAATATACAGCCTTGACATACTCCTTTTCCTATTTGGAACCAGTCTGTTATTCCACATCCAGTTCTAACTGTTGCTTCCTGACCTGCATACAGATTTCTCAAGAGGCAGGTCAGGTGGTCTGGTATTCCCATCTCTTTCAGAATTTTCCACAGTTTATTGTGATCCACACAGTCAAAGGCTTTGGCATAGTCAATAAAGCAGAAATAGATGTTTTTCTGGAACCCTCTTGCTTTTTCCATGATCCAGCAGATGTTGGCAATCAAGTCTTATCGTAAATGTCACCTCCTCAGAAATATCATCCCTGGGTCACCTCTTCTAAAATAGCAGTACACACACACAGAGTCACTCTCACTATGAATACTTATCATGCTACACAATTTTCTCCTTTGTTTACTTGTTTATTGTCTGTCTCCCCTCTCTAGAATGTAAGTTCCATAAGAACAGTCTGTTTTGTTTGCTGCTATACCCCCAGAGCCTGGGGATAAATTTTTATAAATATTTGTTGATTGAATAATAGATGCTATAAGGTTATTTTTCATTTAACCACATACATAATACATACTGGGAAGAAGCAGAAAAGCATTATCAAACTCATTTTTTAGATAAAGTACCAAGACACTAAAAATAACAAGTCTCACACTGAATATTAGTGATGGAGGGAGGGACAAAACCAGAAATGCCATTGCCTCCTTATTAAGTCACAGTGGATTATTCAGGACATGGCGATCTGTTAGGTCACAATGAAAGACATATAACACAGAGTTGTTGGTGTTGTGTAGTCTGTTAGTCATGTCTGACTCTTCTGTGACCCCTTGACTGTAGCCCACCTAGCTCCTCTCTCCATGGGATTTCCCAGGGGAGAATACTAGAGTGAGTTGCCATTTCCTTCTCCAGGGGATCCTCCTGACTCAGGGATAGAACCTGTGGCTCCTGCATTGGCAGGCAGATTCTTTATCACTGAGCCACTAAGCAAGCCCCTATAACATACAGAGACATACATAATTAATAAATTCTCTTGTTTCTACCACTTTGAGGCTAAATGTCCATTGTGGCTACTGCTATATGTATATTAACTGGATTTCATTTTACTTTACAAGCTATTATACCTTTTCAAATATAGCCTCAAAAATTTAGATTCACCCTTTGGAGAAGGAGATGAAAAAGGAAATGTTTTATTGTTCTCTGTGAAACAAGTCTGAATACCCATCTCTCATCTGATTCTAGTAGCTGACAAAACTGATCCACGAACAAGGCATCACATGGGGCATAGCAAACACACGGCACCTGGGTTCTTTTTCCGCTCCTGCATCACAGCAGGTACAGCTCACCAATCTTAGTACCTCCTTTTGCTGAGCACCCATTCCATCTGGGACTCTCAACCGAGTGTTTCTGGCAGCAACTAGCAATGAACTGGAGTTGACATACAAGTTAAACATCTATTTGCCAGCTCTAGAATAGTGGAAAGAGTAAATCTTTCCAGATCAATCTGAATGTGAATACCACATTTGCTCTCTGGCACCTGTGAGATCTTGGTTACTTTCTTTCTGTTGATCTCATAATATCAAACTTGTAGGGTTGTTGGGGAAAATTACAAATAATTGCAGTAAAGTGTTTATCACCATGCTTGTTACAATTAGAATTTGCTAAATAGCAGCATAGAACTGTGGTGAGGAGAAGGCTTTGTTTAACCCCCAAGAATAGAGAGGAGATGTTATCTTGGAAGTCAGGAGGTGGTGCAGGTTACTGGAAACAGTAGATTGAGACTGAGAGTTGGACTAGGTGAGTGGTTCCTAAACAAATTGTACATAGTCCCCAGCTCAGATCTGCAGGTCGGAAACTCGGGGTGGATCCCAGCATTGTGTGTGTTAACAAGCCTTGCTGATGCATGCTCTCTCTAGTTTGGGAAGCACTGCAGTAGGGAGAGGGAAAGCAGAGATGGATAGATGTGGTAAAGTCAAACAAGAAGCATGCGTGCTCACCTGGTGATTAATCAGAGAGGAAACAGGAAGTGCCTCCCCTAAAAGAAGATGTGGCCATGGGCATGCCCCACCCTAGCAGCCACTTCCACAGATAGGATAGCAGTTTGCTATAACCAAGGACAGACTCAGAGCTCACCAAGAGAGAATGGGTTTGTAGTACAAAGCAAAGGAATAGCTTCCCAAACGCAGCCCAGATGCAGGGAGATCACAGACTGGAAACGGAAAGGCTCCTTCTCTGAGCAGAGGAAGGTGGCCCTTATTCTTGGTGGTTTCAAGGGCAGCTTTGACTGAAGGCAAGCAGCTGATCTAGACATTTCCTCAGGCTCCCCCAGCTTGGTAATTTCATGAAAGAATTGCATCTGACAAGCTCAAGATGCCTGGGGGCAGTGGGAAGGAGGGGGCATCAAAGATGGGTCAAGAGATCCAACACCATGAGGATTTCTCTGCTCCACCTGCTCAACCTACACCATTGCATTCCCCCATTCTAACTCTTGCTGCCAGCATACAGACACAGAAGTACCTCTAGTGGGGTCAAAGTTATAAAATACTTTCAGAGAATGGAGTCTATCCAAAGCCCTGTGTGATCCAGCAGATTTTAAACCTGTCTTCCAAAGTTAACCCCTGAAGCATGATCTAGGATGGCCTCAGCACCAACTTCTCTTTGGTTCCACCAAATCAGAAACCTTAGTTTTTATTAAAAGTTCAATTTTCACATTCTTGGACACTACTCATACTTGCAGATTGGTCTAAATGGTATAGACAAAGTCTATGACCAGTGGCAACAGTAGATAGAAGAGCTATACAAAAGAGATCTTCATGACCCAGATAACCACGATGGTGTGATCACTCACCTAGAGTCAGACATCCTGGAATGCAAAGTAAAGTGGGCCTTAGGAAGCATCACCATGAACAAAGCTAGTGGAGGTGATGGAATTCCAGTTGAGCTATTTCAAATCCTGAAAGATGATGTGTGAAAGTGCTGCACTCAATATGCCAGCAAATTTGGAAAACTCAGCAGTGGCTACAGGACTGGAAAAGGTCAGTTTTCATTCCAGTCCCAAAGAAAGGCAATGCCAAAGAATGCTCAAACTGCCACACAGTTGCACTCATTTCACCCACTAATAAAGTAATTCTCAAAATTCCCCAAGCTAGGCTTCTAGTAAGTGAACCATGAATTTCTGTTCAAGCTGGATTTGGAAAAGGCAGAGGAACCAGAGATCAAATTGCCAACATCTGTTGGATCATCAAAAAAGCAAGAGAATTCCAGGAAAACATCTACTTTTGCTTTATTGACTATGCCAAAGCCTTTGACTGTGTGGAACATAACAAACTGTGGAAAATTCTGAAAGAGATGGGAATACCAGACCACCTGAGCTGCCTCTTGAGAAATCTGTATGCAGGTCAGGAAGCTGCAGTTAGAACTGGACATGCAACAACAGACTGGTTCCAAATAGGAAAAGGAGTATGTCAAGGCTGTATATTGTCACCCTGCTTATTTAACTTCTATGCAGAGTATATCATGCGAAATGCTGAGCTGGATGAAGCACAAGATGGAATTAAGATTGCTGGGAGAAATATTAATAACCTCAGATATGCAAATAACATCACCCTTATGGCAGAAAGCAAAGACCGAAAGAGCCTCTTAATGAGAGTGAAAGAGGAGAGTGAAAAAGCTGGCTTAAAACTCAACATTTAGAAAACTAAGATCATGGCATCTGGTCCCATCACTTCATGGCAAATAGATAGGGAAACAATGGAAACAGTGAGAGATTATATTTTGGGGCTCTGAAATCATTGCAGATGGTGATTGCAGCCATGAAATGAAAAGATGCTTGCTCCTTGGAAGAAAAGCTATGACCAACCTAGACAGCATACTAAAAAGCAAAGACATTACTTTGCTAACAAATGTCCATCTAGTCAAAGTTATGGTTTTTCCGGTAGTCATGTATGGATGTGAGAGCTGGACTATAAAGAAAGCTGAGCACTGAAGAGTAGTGCTTTTGAACTGTGGTGTTGGAGAAGACTCTTGAGAGTCCCTTGGACTGCAAGGAGATGCAACCAGTCCATCCTAAAGGAAATCAGCCCTGAATATTCACTGGAAGGACTGATATTGAAGCGGAAACTCCAATACTTTGGCCACCTGATGCAAATAACTGACCCATTTAAAAAGACCCTGATGCTTGGAAAGATTGGAGGTGGGAGGAGAAGGGGACAACAGATGAGATGGTTGGATGGCATCACTGACTCGATGGACATGAGTTTGAAAAAGCTCCGGGAGTTGGTGATGGACAGGGAAGCCTGGCTTGCTGCAGTCCATGGGGTTGCAAAGAGTTGGACACGGAACTGAACTGAACTGATGGCCGATGTCTTATTATTAAAGAACAAGGACATTATTAGAAAATGTCAGGCATTCAGATCCAACATAATTATTGAGTATCGGCACTTCCAACTTTCCTGTTCTTCCCACAACCATGTGTGTGAGTATTAATGTCATTCCCATGAGGCAGACCATGGACCTGAGGCTCAGATACATAAAGGAACTAGCCCAGAGTCTCACAGCTGCTTTAAGTGGCCAAAAATAGATCCTAAACACCAGTGTCCTGACAGAGTGTTAATCCACCACTAGAAGACTGGCTAGAGGGGTGACCTACCCTTATTTGAGTTAAAAATGACAGCTCTCAATTCCCAGCCAATGCATGTGCTGTGATTTGTGTTTCCAATGGAATGTTTCTGCTGCTGCTGCTATTTATCACCACCTTTCTAAGCTGGTGGAAGGAATGTTTTCAATTTAACATTGTGTCCTACACACAGCCCCATTGCAGGTATGGCAACCCTGATCTTAAATGGACTGCAGTGAATGATTAAAACTCTGAGAATGGCACTAACTATGTTCTTAAAGACAGTGGTAGGAATGTGTTAGGAGATTTTACTGAAAGTTAGTAATTGGTTATTACTGAACCACTTATAAGATGTGGCTTCTAATAACAACAATAACAAAAATCCATTAAAAATGCTGTTTAAACTTGCTTTTGGATAGGCCACCTTTATTGAAATTCTAAGGTGGTTACCATTGTTCTTCACGCGTATGAACTATCTTTGTGTGCATGCGTGGTTAAGTTGTTTCAGTCGTGTCCAATTGTTTGCCACCCTACAGACTGTAGCCGGGCAGGCTCCTCTGTCCATGGGATTCTCCAGGCAAGAATACTGAAGTGCACTGCCCTCCTCTAGGGGATCTTCCCGACCCAGGGATCAAACCCACGTCTCTTATGTCTCCTGCATTGGCAGGCAGGTTCTTTACCACTAGCGCCACTTGGGAAGCCCATGGATTATCTTTATACCATAGGGAAACAACCAAATATTCATATTTCTGAACACAAAATAGGGGGAAGTGAGTTTGATTTAAGAAAAACTTCTGAGCAATGAGCCTGGTTAATAATTAGAAACGGATTTTCTAGGGACTTGGGCATCCTTTCTTGAAGGAGGGTGGGGAGAAGGGGGTGAAGTAACAGCGATTCTAAAGTTGTGCTAAAGGGCTGGTTTCTGCTCTCAAAACTCATTTCCTCCTCTGCAAGGAACAATACAGTTTCCTAAGTCATACAGAAAATAATGAAAAATAATATTTATGGAGACTCTACTGGATTACAAGATTCCTCTAATTTATTTATGATCTGTGGTTTTGTTTTTAATTATCTGAAGTCGTCAGTTCAGTTCAGTTCAATTGCTCAGTCGTGTCTGACTCTTTGCGACCCCATGAATCACAGCACACCAGGCCTCCCTGTCCATCACCAACTCCTGGAGTTCACTAAGACTCACGTCCATCAAGTCAGTGATGCCATCTAGCCATCTCATCCTCTGTTGTCCCCTTCTCCTCCTGCCCCCAATCCCTCCCAGCATCAGAGTCTTAGGATCACATAATTTATAAATTTTTGTTGATTGTATATCTCCTCTAATGTTTCTAACAAGTTGGCCAAAGCACCATTGCCAATCACATATGATAATTCTACGATTATATGTGTTTTGGAATAGCAATTTAAAAGACAGTCCTGAATTATAACTTTAGTTTGACTTAATAAAGAATTCAAAAGCAACGTTTGCCACTATAGCTCGTGAAGCTAAATTTTAAAAGCATATGACCTTGTGTATGTACTAAGACAATTCAGTCATGTCTGACTCTTTGCGACCCTATGGATTGTAGCCTGCCAGGCTCCTTTGTCCATGAGATTCTCCAAGAAAGATTACTAGCGTAGGTTGCCATGCCCTCCTCCAGGGGAACTTCCCAACTAACAGATTGAACCCACATCTCTTATGCCTCCTGCATTGGCAGGTGGGTTCTTTACCTGCCACCTGGGAAGCCCAGGTGACCTTACAGATCACCTATGAAATAGGAAAATAATTAAATATTCTTTCTATGCTTTATACATGAACTGCACTAAAATGCCTTTCATTGAATAAAAGGCAACATTTTAGGTACAGGGGATTTTAATTAAATTGGTAATAGTTAAGACCAAAAAGATAAAGTGGACATTACCAGCTTATCTTCAGCCCTTGCCTTTAGCAGGCTAATGAATACAATGTGAAACACAGGTGAGTCTTGCTGTTCTATGACACAGTGAAGGGATATCCTCCATATTTAAATATATTAATGTAATTAGTTATATAAATTTAAATGTAAAACCAGTTTCCTATAGGTTTTGAGATGGCATTCACCATCTCTATAAAGAGCTGACCACTACTCATCAAGTCCAGTCATGTCTTTAGAAGGGGAGAATGGAGACAGTACTTGCTGAACTAGCATTAGTATCAAAATTCAAAAAGCTGATCATATTAATTTAACCATGAGTCAGTCTATATAAATCAGGACTATCCAAAATAAATATCCTACCAGCTATTCATGATTGGAATGCTGCTATATGAGGTTTATTTAAATGTGGTACACATAAAAAAGCTCATGAGACATTTCTGTTTTGTAATAAACAAGGCAATGCACAACTATTACTCATTAGTAGCTTTTCTGAGATAAATTATTAAGTCCGCCCTTTCTGCCATCTTTTTAATGCCCATGAAGATCATTTTCGTTCCACGAATGTACTTCTTGGGATTCTCCATATACCCCATCCGTGTCTCCTCTCCCCAAGAGATGCCTTTGTTCCTGTTGGAATCTGTGTAAGAAAATCCAGGGGCCTGACCTGTCTTTTGCCCAAAAAGACCATGGAGATTTGGCTCAATCTTGTGCCTGCCTCCCTTTTCCATGGTATGGCACTGGACACATTTCTGAATAAAAAGCTTCTTGTCCTTTTCCACATTACCCGCGTTTAGATCATTCTCTTTTCACAATGTCCTGCTCTCCAAGTCCAAGGACATGCAGGTCTGAGCCTATGTCCCGGTAGGTTCCTCTAATTCTGATGATGCTGTTAATTATTTACTCTCTTTACAAATAAGGAAACCAAGGTTCGGACTGGCTGTGTAACTCACTTAAGGTTATGGAATAAATGACGGGACTGGAAAATTTAACCCAGATCTGCTCAGTTCCAGCAACAATGGATCTTTCCGTTTCACTGGAAAGGCCCTACAGAAATGCCTAATTTAATGGTGAGGAAACCGAGGCACAGGTGAGATGTCCTCTAGTTGATGTGTGATTGAGGGTCAATATGTGAAATGTTCAGGAAGCCACATCTTTTCCCTTTTAACACTTTGATTTAGCTTATATAAGATCACAGTCTGTTACTTTTAGAGATTTTCCAGCTTTGGGGATTAGACTTTGTTTTTCTTGGCAGTGTTCATATTTGAAAGCAGTATATTCGACACTGCTTTCTGGATTTAACTTGAAACAAACGAAGTAAAATTATACTCACACTCCCTGCTCTCTTCCAAATTATGAACTCAAAATTTAACTTTCTGCTCAGGACATCAGCGTTTCGGCAAGCAAAAATTCTCACTTTGCCCAGCCATCACAAGTGAGAAAAGAGCAACTCTTGCACTAACAAATCCTTGTTGATAAACCTTTTTGTCATGGACATTCTGTCTTTAGAAAACAAGTAGATAGAGCACTTGTTAGTTAATAATAAAACAAATTCTTCAGTGACTACTCAGATGAATATTTTTTAGAGGCATGGGGTATGTAAGGAATTTTAATCCAGCCTCCAGGTTCACTCCCCCACACAACAACTGTAGAGAAACCTCTGGCCTCTGAATGATGAATGGCCCCAGACTCAACCAGGAGGGAAGACAAGGCCAATCCTATAATTTGGCATCACTCTTTTTAAAATTCCTGGGTGGACTTCTATTTTGGCTGTAGCTGATGAATGGGCTCAGTTAAAGAGCTTTGCATACATTGTAAAATGGCCATCAAGAGTTTCTCCTCTTATGCCATCCCGTCTCTTTTCATCCTATCCACAAAATCCCAACCTCAATCCCCAACTACATCTCAGCCTCTCACAGACACACTTCTGCTGGCACATCTCTAGCTGTTAAAAAGTTCTATTCATTAATTTCAAATTAATATCTTAGGGGACTCCAGGCCATGGGAGAAAAGAAATCAGGAAACTGAATTAGTAAGTGACAGAGCAGTAAGCAGCTTAAAATGAGACTTCTTGCAGCTCTTTGCCTGTGGATGACATAGAATTTCTGAGCTTAGAAAAGCTCTTTTCTCTGCAGGTGGTACTGTGGGGATACCAAGATGCGGTTCCATGATCATAGATCACAGTCTTATCCATTTGTTTTAGTCTCTACTGCAATACTCCACACAGCCCTCCCCACCCCCGCCCGTGCTCTGTGCAGTCAAATCCTACTTGCTAATCAGCCAGGCTGAATGAAGGGTTAAGGCTGCAGCCTTCCATGCCAGCAGACGCTGCAAACATTTCACGTTCACTTTCTAGTCAACCCTGTAGCTCCATCTCCTGTAAAGCCTTCAGCATTTGCAGAAGTATTATTTCCTCTCACCTCTGTCTGGCTTAGACTTGCAGCTGACCAGGTTCTACAGCTTAGAAGTCCAAACTCACCCCTGCAGGGTCTTACCTAGAATCTGTCCCTCCTCCCCTGCTTGGTCCGGAAAGCCTCAGGGCCTCCTGTAACCTTGATGCTGCCTCCCCACTGGAAGTTGAAAGCATCCTCCTTGGCTGCATTACTGCACATTTTCCTAGTAAGCTTTTAGTAAGCTTTTTTTTTTTTTTTCCTTCAGCTCTAACTTCTTCAAACAACACCATCTCTATTGACCCTGAATTTCTCTAGCCCTCTGTAAGGGCATTTCCAACTGGCTAGGCCAGAAGAGAGACTGTAGAGGGCAAATTGGGGAAAGAAGGTTTGGAAACTCACCTGCACAGCTGCGAGGAGAGGAGCAGACACAGGATGGGGCTGCCTGCAAACTTCCCAGGGACCATCTGCAGCCAAATCTCTTGGCCTTAAAGCGACAGGGCGCTTTTCACCATATAAGGAAAACAGTTTCACTTGTCTGCTTTGGGACCTGTTTGGGCAAAGCAGCTCCTTCTCTGGACATGGCAGAGGCTTAAACCGACTGGAAAAATCTGGAGCCTGTCAGTTCAGGAGGATCTGTACATAGTAGGCAGCTTGAAAACTGCTGGATAAGGTACACGAATGGTATTTGGCAGGCCATTTTGAAGACTGGAAAACCCTTTATCTGGGGCTTGCCCCCTACAGAAAGGGTTTACAGTGACTGGGAAGTCTGCCTCAGTGACAGGAAAGGGTTCTGCTCCTATTTCAGGTTTGGCTTCCTAGAAACAAACCAATGATCTTGCTCATCTCAAAAAGAAGAGGCAATTGGTCCTTGCTTCCTTCAACACTCAGAAGAGGACAGCAAAGTAGTGGGTCTTGTGGTCAGAGATTTTGGTTGTTTAAGATACTTTAGCAGTGCTTCCCTCAGAACGAGGGAAATGGAGATGATTTTGTTATTTCAGCTCAGCTGGCAGAGGCCCTTCCTAAACAGACACACACACAGATCTTGACCAAGGACACCTCCACTCCTGAGCACCCCTTTCAGTGCCCCTTGGCTGAAGCCCACAGCTGAAGTCTGAGGAGCACTTTTATCTTAACCAGCAGGGATAAGAATGTATCTTAGCAAGAGCAAACATTTTCTGTTTGGTACAGAAAATGTTTGAGGTGTATTAAAAGAAATTATAAAATGTTAGATTCTGAGGAAAAAAAGTGGAGCTTAATCTAGTTATCACTTGGATGGTCGTACATTTTTCTATTTTTCCTTCTTTTTTGCTTAATATATTTAATGAATTAATTTTTAATTGAAGTATAGTTGATTTACAATATTATGTTGGTTTGAGGTATAAAACATATAAGACATATGTATATGTATGTGTGTGTGTGTTTATGTTGGAGAAGGAAATGGCAACCCACTCCAGTATTCTTGCCTGGGAAATCCCATGGACAAAGGAGCCTGGCGGGCTCCACAGGGTCACAAGAGTCGGACACAATTTAGCGACTAAACCACCATATATATATCTGTATATATGTACATACGGTTGTATATGTATATATGTGTGTGCGTGTGTTAGTCGCTCAGTCATGTCTGACTCTTTATGACCCCATGTACTGTAGCCCACCAGGCTCCTCTCTGTCAATGGAATTCCCCAGGCAAGAATACTGGAGTGGGTTGCCATGCCCTTTTCCAGGGATTGAACCTGGGTCTCCCGCATTGCAAGCAGCTGATTCTTTACTGTCTGAGTCACCAGGGAAGCTCATATGCGTGTGTGTGTATATATACATTCTTTTTCCTTATAGGTTTTTACAAAATAATGACTTTAGTTCTCTGTGCTACACAGTAGGTCCTTTTGGTTTTATATATATTAGTGAGTATATGTTCATCTCATCCTCCTAATTTATCTTCCCTGCTCCCCTTTGGTAACCATAAGTTTGTTTTCTATGTCTGTGAGTCTGCTTCTGTTTTGTATATAAGTGCACTTGTATCATTACATACCCCCATCTCCCCAACACACACACTTTTTCTTCACTGAAACTAAATATCGTTTCTTTATTGCCAGCAGACTACACCTAATATTTGGTATCTGTATCATAGATTTTGGATTAAAATATATATATATAATTTGGCCCTTGATTCTATAGTCTCATATTACCATCATATTTCACTTTCTTACATAGATTTTGAGTCTTTAAGGACAAAGGTCACTTCATATCCTTCTATACCCTGCTTAATACCTAGCATGGAAGAAGCATAGAGCAGGCAGGGAAATACTTGTTGGATTAAATCAGTTGAATAGGACCCAGGGTTTTGTATAATATCTACCTAGTTTTATGAATAAAATGTGTTTTTACTAAAATTATTGTTGTTAAATAAAGCCATGATTTCTTTTCGTGATCATCCCTTTTATATCAACTACTGTTTGTTTTCCATGCCATCACATTTTCTTCAAGGGGAAAGGTTAAAAGAATTTCTTTGAAAGTAATCGTTGTGATAAACTCTTTGACCTAGCAATCTATTCTTAGAAAATTAATCTAAGGAAATAATTAAACAGAAGCAAAACATCTGATAAGTAGAGATATTCATTACATTGCTGTCTGCAATAGCAAAAGCAAGAGATGACCTGAAGGCTCCAAAGTCATTTATGTTGATACATCAATAATAATAGTTCACATTTAATGATTGCTTACCATGTACCAGGCACTGTTCTAAGCACTTTAAGAAAATTAATTTATTTAATCATGACAAACCCGTGTGGTTGGAGTTGTCATCAACCCCATTTTACAGACCAGAAAATTCTAGGGCACAAAGGTTAATAAACTTACATTTGAATTGAGGTGCTTTGGCACTAGCATTTAGACTAGCAGCATCCTAAACTCAAGGAGGGCACGGTAATCCAATCCAGTGTTCTTGCCTGGAGAATCCCATGGACAGAGGAGCCTGGCAGGCTACAGTCCATGGTATCACAAAAGAGTCAGACATGACTGAAGTGACTGAGAACACCCGCACTCATCCTATGCTCTCATCAGGACTCATTGAGCATAATAGGCATCGAGGATAGCCAGAAATAAAAGTAATCAAATGGCCTTCACATAGTCATTAAAAATAATAGTTATGAAAGCTCTATACAAGCTTGGAAACATGCTTATGATATAAAGTTAACTGAAGCAGAAGATAAAATACCTATGATTATAACTAGTGTTAACTGTCTATAAGAAATGGAAGGCCTTATGCAAAACAGAAAAGTTATATAATAGTTTTAGACTATGATATGATTTCTTTAAAATTGTCTTAAATGTTATTTATTATTTATGGTTTTCATTTTTAAATTGATAAGAATTAATATTTGCTACAAATACATTGACCTTGGCATTCTTTTGGCTCTAAGCCTGTCTAAATGATGCTATCAGCCTAGATTAGTGAGTGCCAAGAGGTTCTTTTATCCCAGGTGCTATTATCCCAGGGGAGCCCTCTGCCAGCTGGGTGATTCACCACACCTGGGGAAGGGACCTGTATGTCGCATCCCCACACTACTGTTCAGTCACCCTTGAATTGACTGTATATCAAAGTATTTTTCAATGTCTGTTTTCTCCTAGTATCTTATGATTTGTGGACCTGCCCTGGAGGCTCAGTGGTGAAGAATCTGCCTGCCAGTGCAGGAGATGTGGGTTTGATCCTGGGTTGGGGAGATTCTCCGGAGAAGGAAATGGCAACCTGCTCCAGTATTCTTGCCTGGAGAATCCCATGGACAGAGGAACCTGGCAGGCCACAGATCACGGGGTCTCAAAAGAGTCGGACACGATGTAGCAACTAAACAAGAACAAGGATAAAGCTTTATCTGACAGTGTTGTTCAGGAAAGAATTCTAACTTCCATTTTTCCTTATGTAGGAAGGCTTCCAGTGAGGGATTCTAAATCTGCTAATATTTCTCAGTAAACAAACAGATATGTCTCAGAAGATGGGCTTATTCTAGGATTAAAGAGGGCAACTTCAGTGTAAATTGACTAGCAATTAAGACATTATATGTATTGCTTGAAGCCATTGAGGGTTGTATGAAATGAATATATTTATACCTTATAAGGTACTGCAAAATCAAACAAGTTAAGCTCTAAAAAACAAACTGAAAACTTGCTTCAGGAGGCATTAATATTTTTATAGTTTTGACCCATTAATCATACTTTCTTTTCTAAAATTGAAGTGAAACTCTCATTTGTGTCTGACTTTTTGTGACCCAATGAACTATACAGTCCATGGAATTCTTCAGGAGAGTACTGGAGTGGGTAACCTTTCTCTTCTTCAAGGGATCTTCCCTAGAAGATCCTAGGGATTGAACCCAGGTCTCCTGCATTGCAGGTGGATTCTTTATCAGCTGAGTCACAAGGGAAGCCCAAGAACACTGGAGTGGGTAGCCTATCCCTTCTCTGGGGATCTTCCCGGATCTTCCCGACCCAGGAATCGAACCAAGGGTCTCCTGCATTGCAGGCAGGTTCTTTACCAACTGAGCTATCAGGGAAGCCCTTTCTGAAATTAGATCAGAGATATTCTCTTGCGGGAGAAGGGAAAAGAAAGGGGGAGGAGGGACTTCCCTGGTGGTCTAGTGGCTAAGACTCTGAGCTCACAAAGTGCTGGCCCAGGTTTGATCCCTGGTTAGGGTACTAGATCTAAGACCCAAAGCAGCCAAATAAATAAATAAATAAATATATAAATATATATATATATATATATATAAAGGAAAGGGACAGGAGACCATGTGATTCCAAAATTCCAAAGGCATGTGTAAATAAAGATTTAATAAACTTAATAACACGTCTAAAGGAAAGTAAAAGTTTTTTTCTAATAGAATGTTAATAATGTAAACTAAAATTTCATAAAGCTGTAGATTGAGAAAATTTATTTAATATTCTTTTCAGCTAAATACATATCACATAATATTAATAGTATGTTACCCCTTTTGGGAAAGAAAAAGCAAGTATAACAAAACCCAAACGAACAAAATAAACTAAACTACAGGCTGAGTAGTAGGTATTAATCCATCTGTGGTCACAGATCCTTTGCACATGATGGTTAGAAGCATCAGTAAAGAATATAATTTTTCAGGTATTATCTTTATGTTCAAGCTTAAGGTAAAGCTTATTCTTAGGAATGTCAAAGTTATGTGTTTTTTTAAAAAATTACATTTATTTTACAATTTTATATTTGTTTTTCTAAAAATATATGAAGATGCTGATTGTAAAAGTGAAAAGGGAATGTTTCTGCCAAGTCCCTTATGGTTTGTTTGAGCTCTTTTTTTTCTGAATATATAAATGAATATTATTGATATTTGGGGTGTACATTCCAGCCCCTTGTGAGTCCATGCTCCTTCTGAAGGTGGGAATTTACTCATTCTTTGACAAAATTTGATGAAAGTCTATAGTATCCTGGGCTTAATGCTGAACCCTGGGGATGCAGCTATGACAGAATGGGCAAAGTCTCAACAATCATGAAGCTTACAGTCTCGGGGGGGAGAGAGACCAATAAAGAAATAAAGGAGAAAATGTCAGGCAGTGATAAACTCCTTGATGAAAATGCAATATGTGAAGGAGATAACTGTGTTGCTTAGAAAAAGATTTTCTGAATTCTTGACTTTGAAGCTGATATCTTTCTTCTTAGTTTCTGTAGCACTCTACCTTGCAAATGGCTGGTACTCAATCAATATTATAGAATCATGTATTTATTTTTGAAACAATGACAAAAATTTCTATTTTATAACTTCATTGATTCAGAGAGTAGAATTTATTTTTTAATCTCCAAATCAGATGGCATTTTCAATGGCTTTTTTTTAAAGAATTTTTTTGATGTGGACCATTTTTAAAGTCTTTATTAAACTTGCTACAGTATTGTTTCCTTTTTTAAAATGTAACATTTGTTTAATTTTAAAAAGAAGGCATTGTCAACTCCCAGCAGATTGTTCTAAAGGAATTCCATCAGCTTCTTTTAGTCAGGCTACAATTTTTTTTAAAATTTTTATTTTTACTGTATTTTACTTTACAATACTGTATTGGTTTTGCCATACATTGACATGAATCCAAGCAATGATTCTCAAAGTGCAGCCAGGGTCAACAGGAGCAGCATCTCTTGGAAAAGCCTTTGAAATGCAAACTCTCGGGTCTGACCTCAGCCTACCAAAGATATTGTGGGACTTGCCTGGCTGTTCTCCCAGTGGTTAAGACTTCACCTTCCAATGCAGAAGGTGCAGGTTCAATCCCTGGTCGGGGAGTTAAGATCTCAATGGCCTTTAAATGTAAGCTTCCTCTTCTATGTTTCTGGTATATTGCCAGCTGTCATTTATACTAGTTACAAAAGAGCAAATGCAAGTAAAATAAAATAAAATAAAATAAAGTCAAATTCTGGCCAAGAAACATCTGCTAAACAGTTGGCGTTATTCTTAGATGGCCTTCTCTTCAGGCCATTTTGGAAACTCCCTAGTTGTACTTCTGTAAAGGGTTGCACCTGGGGAATGGCACGGAGGCTTTTATGAGGAGTGCTATTACAGGCTTCTTGCCAGGGCTGAGAGAGGAGAGGCTGTAGCAAGCTCTATTTTATAGTACAGTGAGGTTAGCCATTTACTGTTCCCATAAGCTATTTCACTTGCAATAAAGGTCAATGGGCCTTTTTAGGAAGGAGAGCTAGGCCCCTGTCTAAAACGGCCATCTTCTTCAACAGTCAAAAAGACAGGCTGCTTTAGATTCTTCTGGAAAGTGGCAGGATGTTTATTTAGCTGGAAGAGTGGTTCAATATGACCAGCTGATGAGCAAGGCAATAAGAGTTCACCGACTTCAGGGGGGAAGATTTAAATTCTAAGGTAGCTTGACCGCAAAGCTAAGCAGGGCGTGGCTCACTATGGGTCTGGTTGCTACCTTGACACATGAACTCTGCCAAGAAATACATTTCTTACTTGGTGCTCTCTATCCTTGGATTTTCTGGGAAGCTTATGTCATAAACTACCATGGTTTGCAACCCTTGGCATCTGCAAGTCCAGTGTGGCAGAAGCAGTTCCATTAACAGTGTATTTTTCTTTCTTTCTTGATAGTTTTGAAGAAAAAAATCAAATTGGGTGGGTGTTTCTTTGAAGATAGGATAGGATACTGGGCTGCGGTGCTTTTGTTCACTATCTCCTAAAGAAAATTTGAAAAACTATGCACCCTCCTTCAGTTTTATGTTGTAATGTAACACATTTTATCAAAACCTTGAATAGTAGCAAAGGGTATAATTTATGGTCCGTTGTCAATACTGGCTTTTTCAAGGTGATGTGTGTGTTTGGGGGGGGGGGTGTAGTGTACACGTGCATTCAGTCTTGTTAGACTCTGCGATGCCATGGACTCTAGCCTGCCAGGCTCCTCTCTTCATGGGATTCTCCAGACAAGAATATT
The DNA here is from genome assembly GCF_042477335.2 of Ovis canadensis. NCBI lineage: Eukaryota > Metazoa > Chordata > Mammalia > Artiodactyla > Bovidae > Ovis > Ovis canadensis. Next base: position 230,834,110 of record NC_091245.1, read on the forward strand.
GGAGTAGACTGCCATTTTCTCCTCCAGGGCATCTTTCCAACCCAGGGATTGAACCCGCATCTTCTGTGTCTCCTGCACTGCGGGCAGATGCTTTACCACTGAGCTGTCCGGGAAGCCCTTTAAAGTGATTTTTGCTTAACTTGTTATAATAAATCCAAGAGAATGTAAATACTATAGCAAACTGATATCCACTATCATCCACTGAATAATAGTTGCAATTTTACTTTTTTGTTTTCTCCTTTTATTTTTATTTCTATTCATTTCCATAATTTTATCCTAATAAAATTCATTTTTTTGTGATTAAGAATATTTATTTAACTATTTCATGCACATAACAGTGCATGTGTGCTTAGTCTTGTCCGACTCTTTGTGAGCCCATGGACTCTAGCCTGCCAGGCTTCTCTCTCCATGGGACTTTTCAGGCAAGAATGCTGGAACGGGTTGCCATTTCCCACTCTAGGGGATCTTCCTGACCCAGGGATTGAACCCACGTCTCTTGTGTCTCCTGCATTGGCAGGTGTATTCTTTATCAACTGTATCACCATACTTCTGTATAAAAATAAAGTGAAATTAAAGCTTTTTAAAAATAATCTGTGGTCACGAGATCTGTTAAAACAAATCATCTGGATTGAGCTATCATTACAATCATTACTGGAAATACCTGTAGCAGAGACAATGTGTGTTCACCACATCTTCTCTTTTTGGAGGTACAGGAAGTTTATATTTCTTAGTTTCCCATTGGGAGTGTGAACAGAAATCATGTATTGTTTCCTGTTCTAGTTAACAGTGAGTTGAGATCTATTTCTTTCTCTCTCTTTCCCTTTCTGTGTCTCCTTCAGTTTCCCTGTTGGAATCCTAAAACTCTGAGATGGCAAAGATGAGAGATGGAAGCATAATTATCTAGGATCCCTTTGGAGGAGAATCACCAAAGAGCCTCCTTGTCTGAAACTGCACTGTGATATAAAATTAGCAATACACTTTTGGTGTGTTAAGCCGTTGAAGTTTTAGGTATATTGGTTACTAAGGTAGCTTACACTATCCTGATTAACATATGCCATAACTGATCAAAACAACATGGATATATTACAACTTTTGATAGTTAATTATTAAGAAAAATAATTTTTAATTTTTGAAAATGCATCTCAATAAAAACACCAAGAAATGTTGTTCATGTAGATGGAAGTAGAGGTAGTTATAGCATGTCTCCCAATTGAATTATATGCATGTCTTAGTGCAAATCACCATAATGAGATTTTGTAAAATGACGGAAACACTACAGGAAAATTGAAATAGGAAAGGATTTCTTAGGTAGTCAATTTAAGGAACAAGTTATATAAAACGTAAAGATCTGGAACTTAACTCCCTAAAAAATCTCTATGCCTATATACCCCTTTGAAAGTCTCTATTAGTGTCCAGAGACACCTGTATTCCACATTTAAGACACACCTAGGATAGAGGAAGAGTCAAGGGTGGAGTGTCCCCTGACCTGATCCTCTTTTGGCTGCTGACCTTCACCCAAATCCTTGGCCTATCTTTTTCTACTCTTCCTTCTGACTCCCACTAGCTCACAATGAAAAGTATCCTGATGAAGATTAAAGTCTGTAACATACGGAGAGTTATTTTAAATCAAAAAGAAAAATATGATTACTTCAGAAAAAATGGGCAAATGATCACAAAAGAAGAAATACAAAATCCTAATACCCACAGAAAACATTAAAGCCCACTTGGAATTCATAAATATGCAATGTAAAACAATAAGATACCATTTTGGAAATACAACTGGAAAAACTAACCTTTAGTGATGGTTGGGAAGAGAATAAGTTCTAGAGAGCAATTTGGCAATATATGTCAAAACTTTTTAAAAATTATATAAAGTTGAGCTAGCAGCCCACTTCTGAACATTATTCTAAGAAATAATCATGAATAGGTTAAAAGAAAAAAGATTCAGCCTTGAGCTTTACCACAGATTTTTTAGCCAAGGTTCTTTTAGTCACAAGTATTAGGTTGCAAGGCATCTTTCATTTGACATGCCTATTCTCTTCTACATTTTCTGGTTCTCTTAGTTAAAATTCTTGATTGATTTAGACTGATTACTTGCTGAGTGCCAATTGATTGGCTGACTTCATCCAATCAACCATCATTTGTCTGGGAAGAGAAGTATCATAGGATACCCAGAGTTACTTCTTCCAGGGGCTATTTGTGGAGTAAGGGCTAGGTGCTCCATGCTCCATAAGAGACCGGGAATGAAATCAGCATAACCTGTCTAGAATGGTGAAGAAGAGGAATCACTTAAAAGCCCAGCCCAGGATATGAAGTGAGCTATGACACCATGAAGTGAGATGATCATCAAAACTGTTCTTACAGAAGACTATTCCAGAAGACATAGAAACATATTTCTGATATATTTCTCTTTCTAGAAGAAAGAACTTGTTGCAAAGAGAGTAAACAGGCTCATCTTATTTTTAAAAATGTTTACATTTATAAAGAAAGAAAGTACCATCGGCTGAATTCATGTTAAGAGGACTGAACGTCTGTGTCGACTACCCTGCCCTCCTCCTCATTCTAATATTGAAACCCTAACTCCCGATGTGATGGTATTTAGAAGTGGGATCTTTGGCAGGTAGTTGGGTTTAGATGAGGTCAAGAGGGTGGAACCCCCCCAGATGGAATTAGTGCTCTTAGAAGAAGAGGAAGAAACTAGAGTCTTCTCTTCCTCCACCACCTGAAGATACAGCAAGAAGGGAGTTATTTGCAAATCAGGAAGAGGGCTCTCACCAGACACTATGGAACCTGTCTTGGACTCCTCAGCCTCTAGAACTGTGAGAAATACCAATAAATATTTGTTGTTTAAGTCAGTCTATAGTGTTTTGTTAGAGTGGCCTGAAATAACTAAGAGATAAAGGATATAAATCAAAACTACAGTGGTAGAAATATTTGGATGGTGGGATTACTGATTATTCCTTTTTTAAAAGAGAGTTTATTTTTATTTAAAAAAATTTTTGGCGATGCCCTGAGGCATGTGGGATCTTAGTTGCGCGACCAGGGATTGAACCTGTGCTCCCTGTATTGGAAGCACAGAGTCTTAACCACTGGACTGCCAGAGATGTCCCAGTGATTATTTCTTATCTTTATGAAACTGGTTTTTCTAAATTAATTAGTTAACATTTAATAGTATTTTAATAGAAAGACATTAAGTTTGGGGGGTAGTTCTCCAATCTCTTAAGAGAATTGAAAAGGAAAGAATTAAAATCTAAATTCTGGATGAGCTAAGGTCAAGGATTCGGACAAGAAGCTGCAAAACATTTACCTGATTCCTGGCACACTGTACATACAGAGGCTTTGTTCATGAGCAACAGCAGATCCTAATGGCTGGAACTGTGAAAGGAAGAGATGCTACTGAAAGGACCACCTCCACTGCTCTTTCTGGTCCCCACTTTCCTCCAGGAGCATGGATGTGAACTCTAAGGCCCTTTAATTATACTGTATGATTTTACATATGAAGACATGTAAAAGGGAAAAGAGAACTACACCCAGAAATAGAAGCCCCAGATCTAGTCTGATTGTTCACTAGTTGGGTTATTTTAATGAGGCTACTAAACCTCCTTGAGCCCCCTCGGAGACAATAATAGGAAATCCACTGACCTTATATACTTCTTGTGACAACTGAATGAGATAATATGTGAAAGTGCTTGAAAAAAATGATATGATACAAATGTGCACATGCATACATACACAAAATGTGTTTATTACAAATGCCTATGTGTATATATTACACAGCTGTGGATATAATAATCAGAAGCTTAGTTCCCTGACTTGACCTTGACTAAGTGTAAATAAAATGACAGATCACTGTGGACTTGATGAGATGCCTTGAGAAGGAAATGTTCTGTTGATCCAAATATTTTGAGAAGTGTTGGTTATTACTCTTTTCCATAAGACAGAAAAGAAAAAGTTAGAGAATATTTACTTTCTGGTTAAAAGAAGAGCACAATAAACAAGGACTATTGTTGAAAGACAACCTAGGGGAACAAAGGTCTTATTTAAATTTAAGTATTTGCCTACATTGTTTCAGAAAATAATAAATGATAGTTCCTCTCTTTTCATGTTTACTGAGAACACGCACTAAGGTTTTCATATATTAGCAGTGAAAGTCGCTCAGTCACGTCCAACTTTTTGTGACCCCATGGATGGTATAGTCCATGGAATTCTTCAGGCCAGAATATTGGAGTGGGTACCCTTTCCCTTCTCCAGGGGATCTTCTCAACCCAGGGATTGAACCCATGTCTCACACATTGCAGGTGGAGTTTTTACCAACTGAGCCACAAGGGAAGCCCAAGAATACTGGAATAGCCTATCCCTTCTCCAGAGGATCTTCCTGCCCAGTAATTGAACCGGGGTCCCCTGCATTGCAGGCGTATTCTTTACCAACTGAGCTATCAGGGAAAAATATTGGCAATAAATACAATTTCCTATACTGTACATTTTTTACAAGCTTTGTGGCAATCTCAGACTTTGTGGTTAATGGTCAAATGTTAGCAATATTAGCAATAAATATGACCATTAACCACAAAGTGAGATTGCCACAAAGCTTGTAAAACATGTGTGGTATAGGAAATTATATTTGCTCACTTGGCTATAAAATATGTTATAGGAAATTATATTTGTTCCCAGATTGAATATGAACTCTTTGCTGTGGTTAGTAAGTCCATTCTTCAGTCAACAGACTTACCAGTCCAATTAAACCCCAGATATATGTTGGATAGATTCTCACATGAGTCCAAACGCTTCAAACACTTGATTCTAGCTTTCTCTTGGTAGATCATCTGAAACAAAGGTGCTTCTGGAAGAGTCAAATTCAAATACGATGAAGTCTGATTTATTTCACAATGTTATTTGAAATTACATCTGTGGAGTGACAGTGGGAAGTGAGAGGAGAAAAACAAACTTCTACTGTATGAACCTGTGTGTTGAAATATTGTTTGTTTAAGCAGTTACTACATTTGTAACAGTAAGCTCATTTTAACCACTTTGAATACAGCACAGCACTATACAAATTGTTATTCATATAAGGGCTGGCGGGGAGGAAGTGAAGTGTTAGTTGTTCAGTTGTGTCTGACTCTTTGCAACCCCATGGACTGTAGCCCGCCAGGACTTCCTCTATCCATGGAAGGAAGTCTCCAGGCAAGAATACTGGAGTGCGTTGCCATTTCCTTCTCCAGGGGATCTTCCTGACCCAGGGATCGAACTCCAGTCTCCTGCGTTACAAAGAGATTCTTTACTGTCTGAGCCACCAGGGAAGCCCCTTTGGGGATGGGGGAGGGCATGGAATGGTCTCTTCTTCCATGTTCTGAAGTGGACCAAAAACTGCCATCCAGTTGCTTGTCCTGAAGCTGAATCTGTTCATAGATGTATTTTATCAACTCCCACATTATCAGCCTGCCTGTTGGTATTCATTTAAAATGATTTAATTACCAGCATTGAAAAGCTCAGTTGATTTTTGCGTCAAAATAAAATGTGATGGATAAAATAGTTACTCTGCATGCATTCCACACACCCCTCTTCCCTGACCCTCTCACCCCCAACCCCAGAGGCCGGGCAGCTAAAAATGACATTTCTAAGTTAGAAGGGACTGAGTTCACAGAGGAGATGTAAAAGGCAGAGGCCAGTTGCCCCTGGTGGCAGGCTCGATCAAGGATGCTTTGGGCTTTTCTGTAATAGCGACCGTGTCAGCAGCTTTGCGGGGACCTAACAGGTGAGGTATGGCTCTGGGGTTGGCAGTGACTGCATTCACAGCCATCTAATCTCTAGGCTGTTCCTAGAGCTAACAGTTCAGGGAAAACATCCAGAATTCCCATCTTCCCAGCTGAGCCAGAGTTGGCAGCCTCCTCGGGGGTGGGTTCTTCATTGTTCTTCTGGCGGTCAGCCCTGGAGGCCCAGCTTGAACACACTGTAAGGACCTAATTCCCTGTTTGAAGCTCTTTGCCCTTTGTGCTTAAAATAGCTGGGGTGGTTTCTGTTTTGTGGAACACAACTCTAACAAATACACAGGAATACGAGGAGTTCTGACCACGTCCGGCCCTGATTCTGGTTATAGTAACAACAGGCTGGCAACGAGCAGTGGCCTGTAGGTTGCATAGGTCCCACCATGCTTTAGAGAACCTCCCAATGGGAGGCCATTTAGAAAATGCCATTTTTACTATACTTGTAGTGCGTGTGTGTATAACAGATGTCTCATTTTCCTTAGTTATTGTACCTTCCTGGACCTTGTTAGGATTTTAGTTTGCCACTTCACTAATCTTTACCTAAAGCTTGCTGGAAAACTATGTTTTATTTCTTAAAGGGCATAATTCTTTCATTTCAAATATCCTCCAAAATGCCCCCAAATCAAAACCAGAATGCTGTACATCTAAAGAGCATCATTTAGGTCCCTGAGAGAATTGCTTTTATTGAACTCTGAAACTGGTTGTATTGTTAACCCTAAGAATGTTGAATAAATTGTAATGTCACCTCTATGACAACACAGTGAAGAAGTGTCCTTCAAGTCAATTTTATCTTACAAGCATGTAATAGATCAGGTTTTGCTCTTTGCACTGGCTGTCAGAAAGGTAAGACCAAAGGCCGCCTGAGAGGCTGGATTCTCAGCGCGTACATGAAATCACACTCGTATGTTGTGTAGTAACCCTAGCCCTGATCCTGTCTCATTGTTACTACTCTGGTTTCATCTTCATCTGGATTTCTTCACATGTTAAGAAAAATCCTACTGTATTCTGTTTGAATACAAATCCCTTACAATTATACAGTGGTAGTGAGAAACAGATTCAAGGGACTAGATCTGATAGACAGAGTGCCTGATGAACTATGGACGGAAGTTCGTGACATTGTACAGGAGACAGGGATCAAGACCATCCCCATGGAAAAGAAATGCAAAAAAGCAAAATGGCTGTTTCAGGAGGCTTTACAAATAGCTGTGAAAAGAAGAGAAGCAAAAAACTAAGGAGAAAAGGAAAGATATACCTATTTGAACGCAGAGTTCCAAAGAATAACAAGGAGAGATAAGAAAGCCCTCCTCAGTGATCAGTGCAAAGAAATAGAGGAAAACAATAGAATGGGAAAGACTAGAGATCTCTTCAAGAATATTAGAGCTACCAAGGGAACATTTCATGCAAAGATAGGCACAATAAAGGACAGAAATGGTATGGCCCTAACAGAAGCAGAAGATATTACGAATAGGTGGCAAGAATACACAGAAGAACTATACAAAAAACATCTTCATGACCTAGATAATCATGATGCTGTGATCACTCACCTAGAGCCAGACATCCTGGAATGTGAAGTCAAGTGGGCCTTAGAAAGCATCACTAGGAACAAAGCTAGTGGAGGTGATGGAATTCCAGTTGGAGCTATTTCAAATCCTGAAAGATGATGCTGTGAAAGTGCTGCACTCAATATGCCAACAAATTTGGAAACCTCAGCAGTGCCACAGGACTGGAAAAGGTCAGTTTCCATTCCAATCCCAAAGAAAGGCAATGCCAAAGAATGCTCAAACTACCACACAATTGCACTCATCTCACATGTTAAAGTAATGCTCAAAATTCTCCAAGCCAGGCTTCAACAGTTCGTGAACCATGAACTTCCAGATGTTCAAGCTGGATTTAGAAAAGGCAGAGGAACCAGAGATCAAATTGCCAACATCTGCTGGATCATTGAAAAAGCAAGCGAGTTCCAGAAAAACATCTATTTCTGCTTTATTGACTATGCCAAAGCCTTTGACTGTGTGAATTACAACAAACTGTGGAAAATTCTTCAAGAGATGGGAATACCAGACCACCTGACCTGCCTCTTGAGAAATCTGTATGCTGGTCAGGAAACAACAGTTAGAACTGGACATGAAACAACAGACTGGTTCCAAATTGGGAAAGGAGTAGGTCAAGGCTGTATATTGTCACCGTACTTATTTAACTTATATGCAGAGTACATCATGAGAAATGCTGGATGAAGCGCAAGCTGGAATAAAGATTGCCAGGAGAAATATCAATAATCTCAGATATGCAGATGACACCACCCTTATGGCAGAAAGTGCAGCACCAAAGAGCCTCTTGATGAAAGTGAAAGAGGTGAGTGAAAAAGTTGGCTTCGTGCTCAACATTCAGAAAATTAAGATCATGGCATCTGGTCCCATCACTTCATGGCAAATAGATGGAGAAACGGTGGAAACAGTGGCAGAGTTTATTTTTCTGGGCTCTAAAATCACTGCAGATGGTGACTGCAGCCATGAAATTAAAAGATGCTTACTCCTTGGAAGAAAAGCTATGACCAACCTAGAGAGCATACTAAAAAGCAGAGATATAACTTTACCAACAAAGGTCCATTTAGTCAAGGCTATGGTTTTTCCAGTGGTCATGTATGGATGTGAGAGTTAAACTATAAAGAATGCTGAGCACCAAAGAATTGATGCTTTTGAAGTGTGGTGTTGGAGAAGACTCTTGAGAGTCCCTTGGACTGCAAGGAGATCCAACCAGTCCATCCAAAAGGAGATCAGTCCTGAGTGTTCATTGGAAGGACTGATGCTGAAACTGAAACTCCAATACTTTGGCCACCTGATGGGAAGTACTGACTCATTTGAAAAGACCCTGATGCTGGCAAAGATCGAAGGTGAGAGAAGAAGGGGATGACAGAGGATGAGATGGTTGGATGGGATCACTGACTCAATGGAGTTTGAGTAATGGAGTCAATGAGTTTGACTAAGCTCAATGGAGTTTGAGTAATGGAGTCAATGAGTTTGAGTAAACTCTGGGAGTTGCTGATGGACAGGGAGGCCTGGCGTGCTGTGGTCCATGGGGTTGCAAAGAGTCACACACTACTGAGTGATTGAACTGAACTGATTCTGTTTGAAACCCATTGTATTTTTATTTTTTTTAAAGCATTCTTTAAAAAAAATTTTTTTTTTTAAAAATTCACTTATATTAGGTTGCGTTGGGTCTTCATTGCTGCACAGAGGCTTCTCTCCATTTGTAGTGCTCAGGCTTCTTGTTGCGGTGGCTTTTCTCGTTTCAGTGCGCAGCCTCCAGAGTGCAAGGGCCTCAGTAGTTTCGGCTCCTGGGCTTTAGAGCATAGGCTCAGTATTTGTGGTGCAAGGGCCTAGTTGCCCCGTGGCACATGGGATCTTCTTGGACCAGGGATCGAACCTGTGTCCCCTGCATTGGCAGGCAGATTCTTTACCACAGGACCACCAGGGAAGTTCTGAAATCCATTTAAATCCTTGTTGTAATATGTGGGAGAATAAATATTTAAATAAACTGCCTCTACTTTCTCTGCTCTATTCCTTGTAATGTGTCTACTAGACTCCTTTTCTCTTTGCCTTCATGTCCTTAAAGCATGTATTTCTGTCAAAAACTTAATGGATCAAGGCTATTCATGGGTGTGCTTGGGATTCTGCAATCTAACAAACATTCTAAAGATGTGGTCAATCTGAATACTGAGGCACCTTTTAGCAAAAAGCAATTTGTTCAGCTATTATTACTGAATAAAAAACCCAGGAGCTACATATTTGACTGTCAGTTTACATGTGTAAACTAAATGCAAGATGCAGTCTTTGGGGGAAACAAATAATTACACTTCTTTTGATGACATAAGGCCAGGAAATATCTAGCATCTTATCTATCTTAAACTAGTCTGCTGTTTTCTTTTTTAATTAAATGTTTTATTTTGAGATAATTATAATTCACATGCTGTTGTAACAATAATATGAGTGATCTTATGCCTTTTACCCGGTTTCCCCCAATGGTAATATTGTACAAAACTCCAGTACAATATCACTGCTAGGATACTGGCATTGATACAGTCAAGATACAGAACATTTTCATCACCATGAGAATCCCTGGTGCTGTCCTTTTATAGACACTCCCGTCCCTTCCAACCTTACTCATAACAACTACTAATCTTTTCTTCATTTGTACACTGTTTTCAGTTAAAAAATAGCTAATCACTTTAAAAAAATTGGGATATAGTTGCTTTATAATCTTGTGTTAGCTTCTGCTATACAATGAAGTGAATCAGCTATATGGATACATATATCCCTTCACTCTCAGATCTGCCTTCCACCCCTCATCATCCCATCCACCTAGGTCAAACTGCTGTAAAGCATCACCTCACACTGGTCAGAATGTCCATCATCCAAAAATCTACAAACAATAAATGCTGGAGAAGGTGTGGAGAAAAGGGAACCCTCTTGCACTGTTGCTGAGAATGTAAATGGATATAGCCACTAGGGAGAATAGCATGCAGACTCCTTAAGAAACTGAACATAGAGCTATCATAAGACCCAGCATCCCATTACTGGGTATATGTTGTTGTTCAGTCACTAAGTCGAGTCCGACTCTTTGTGACCCCATGGACTGCAGCACATCAGATATCCTTGCCCTTCACTATCTCCTAGAGTTTGTTCAAATTCATGTCCATTGAGTCAGTGATGCTATCTTATACTGAGCTAATCTCTTTTGATGGCATAAATGTGCATCACAGGTAATTGCTCTTCACTACATCACCCTTTGCCCACTCCCATCTGCCCTTTTCTAACCTACTCTGTACCTGAGAAGGCCAGCCTTTGAAGATTACATCACCCAGGCTCTCTTGTTCTTTGGTTTCCAACTGGGGTCACTGGAGGCACTGGCAGAAGATGGAAGGGATGGGAGAAGATAAATCTAAGAATAACTACCCCTTTGTGCACAATCCTTTCCTCCTGAGGCATGGGGAAAAGAGGGGAAGGAGAAGAGGGAGAACCACCACAGAGGAGCAAGCACCCAGATGAGGAAATGGATAGAGACCTTGACCCGTAGAGGTGCCTGCCTTCAAGGGTGAAGGTACTTGGACAATGAATTAATTAATGACCTTGAAGGACTGAAGATTAGGGAGGAGAACAGAATCCATTTACAATTGAGACTGAATTCTTTGATCTAGGAAAAAAATTCCTGACCTGGATAAGAGTAAGATTTAATTAGATTCAAATTAAAAAGAAGAATTATGGGATTTCTTTCATAACAAGTTTGTGGACCATGGTTCTCACTCCCGACCATGAATGGTTTTGTGCTCCCAGCCTCAGTGTTGGAATATCTAGTGTCTCCAAGCTACTAATTAGCAGTTTAAAAGGTTTTGCCTTTAATGAATAAGTTGTCATTGTGATATTATGGTTTACTTATGGATTATAGACAAAGTTTAATAAACACTGGGGTTTCCCTGGTGGCTCAGAGGTTAAAGCGTCTGCCTGTGATGCGGGAGACCTGGGTTCGATCCCCGGTTTGGGAAGATCCTGTGGAGAAGGAAATGGCAACCCACTCCAGTATTCTTGCCTGGAGAATCCCATGGATGGAGGAGTTTGGTGGGCTACAGTCTATGGGTCGCAAAGAGTCGGACACGACTAAGTGACTTCACTTTCACTTTAATAAACACTATGTATTAGGCTTGGATTAAGCATTTTACTTTCGTGGTTTCATTTATCTTAGTCAACAATCCTGTGAGATAGGTATTTTCCTAATTTGACAGGTAAGAACTCTTAGGTGCAGAAAGCCTAAATAACTTGCCCAAGGACACACAACTCTTAAGTGAAAGGTATGGAATTCAAGTCTATCTTTTAATAATTAAGGCTTCTTGTCTCTCGGTGAGTCATACTGTTTTCCACCAGAAAATGGGAAGACAGGGCTGCTCTTTCCAATGACCTTGCTTGCTCTGCCCTTCTCCCCTCTCCTGGATATCTCCTACTCATCCTTGATTAACAGTCATATCCTCAGGGAGCCATCCTCACCTTCTTGCCCTCTTGAAAGCTCTCACAGCACTGTGGATTTCTTATTTGCAGCACCTGTCACCACTGAAATTTATATTTGTTCATGTGATCATTTGGTCAATGTCTGTCTTCTCCTCCCTAGACTGTCAGCTGCATGAGAGAGGTCATTTTGCCCCATTAAATCTCCAGCATTTAGAAAACAGTTCTTGATAGTGAGTGATCAATACATGTTTATTGGTTGGTTTAATAGGTCCTTTTATCTTTATTTCGTAGAGTTACAGATTCTCAGAGTCAGAAGTCACCACAACTTCTAACTAACCCACATTCATCTGTAAAAAGTCCTGTAGAATTATTCTAACCAGCTGGTCCACCAACTGTTCTTAAAGCATCTTTGAACCATGCTGACTGCTAGTGCCATTGTTCAGGGAAACCCCCCAGAAAAGCCTTCATCTAAGTCTTGTCTTTGAGCTGCCTATGTCCAGTGTGCCTGGGATTATCCTCATCTGATCATTCTGTCCACATTCTATGGAATGTAAGTACATCATATTTAGTACTCAGGATAAAGATCTGAACTTTATATGTTTTCTGATCACATTTATTAGACTCTAAATTAAGATGCTTTTGAACTATGGTATTAGAGAAGACTCTTGCGAGTCTTTTGGACTGCAAAAAGATTGAAGCAGTCAATCCTAAAGGAAATGAGTCCTGAATATTCATTGGAAGGACTGATGCTGAAGCTGAAACTCCAATACTTTGGCCACCTGACGTGAAGAACTGACTCATTGGAAAAGACCCTGATGCTGGGAAAGATTGAAGGCAGAAGGAGAAGGGGATGACAGAGTATGAGATGGTTGGGTGGCATCACCAGCTCGATGGATGTTAGTTTGAGCAAGCTCTGGGAGTTGGTGATGGACAGGGAAGCCTAGAGTGCTGCAGTCCACGGGATCACAAAGAGTAGTACATGACTGAGTGACTGAACTGAAACTAAGATTCTAACTTTATCTCCTCTATGGTTGATATGGAGTTTGAAGAAATCTTTAACTTTTATTTAAAATATGTATAAGAGGGAATTCCCTGGTGGTTTAGTGAGTAGGACTCTGTACTTCCAATGCAGGGGACATGGGTTCTATCCCCGGTGGGAAAACTAAGATCCTGCAAGTCTTGCGGTGCTGCCAAACAAAATAAATAAATAAAATAAATAAATAAAATAAAATATGTGTAAGAAAGTAATTATTTGATCACTGTCCAGTATTTCCCAAGTCCCTGTGCTGGGCCCTTCTCTTCCATGCCACTCTACTTTCCAGCATTACTGGAAGCCAAGGATTCTCATTCCCTCTGCTGAGGGACTGGTATGAAGCTTACAGGTATCTTGGATAGTAAAAAAAAAAAATAAAAATTACATTGGGAAGTATTGATGGAGTTCAGTAAAGACTTGAAAGTGAAAGTGAAGTAATGCCCTACTCTTTGCGACCCATCAACAGTAGCCTACCAGGCTCCGTTGTCCATGGGATTTTCCAGGCAAGAATACTGGAGTGGCCTGCCATTTCCTTCTCCAGGGGATCTTCCCAACCCAGGGATCGAACCCAGGTCTCCTGCATTGCAGAGAGATGCTTTACCGTCTGAGCCACCAGGGAAGTCCAGAAATGAGGTGTAAGTAAATGTGCTTAGGTTGGACAATCCACAGGTAGTGAGAAGATGCCTGTTGATAGAAGGATTAGCAAAGCAGCTCTTTTCTTTTTCTTTAAAAATGTCTTTTATTGGAGTATAGCTACTTTACAATGTTGTGTTAGTTTTTGCTGTTCAAAGAATTGAATCAGCTGTAAGTATACAAATACTGCCCCTCTTTTGGACCTCTCTCCCGCCTTCCCCCATCCCACCTCTCTAGGCCATCAGAGAGCACTGAGCTGAGCTCCCCGTGTTATGCAGCAGCCTCCCACTAGCTAGCTCTCACATGCAGTAGTGTATGTGTGTCAATGTTTCTCTCCCAGTGGGCCTCACCTTCCCTTTCCCCCCTATGTCCACACGTTCATTCTTTACAAGAAGATGTGGTATAAATACGCAATGGAATATTACTCAGTCACAAAAAGGGAAGAAATTGGGTCATGTTGGTGACTTGGCCTTTCATCTAATCTCTTTCTGTTTCTATGTCACGGTCTCTGGGCTCTCAAGATGTCTCTTTGATTTGCAAAAGCCTGCTTCAGAGTTACAAAGCTGAACATGTACCATTCTTTTCTTTTATTCTCAATCTAATCTTTCTACTCTCTTTGAGATAATGTGGCCAAATGAAAGAGAGTGGGAGGATAAAAGGACAAAATTAATTTTTAAAGATATTATCCTGTTATAATTGTATTGCTGCGAAGCCCTATCTGTATTTGTGCCATTTCTTTTGGCCTCAAGAACAGGATTCAGATATTTTTAAATGGAGGTATTTTTGGTGTTAAAGAAAGAGATTGTTTTCTGTAAAGGAAATTTCCATTTTAATTTCCAAAAGAATTGCTCAATACAAAAATATTAGCAAAGTGTTGGACACAACTGAGCGACTAACAGTTTCATTTTACTGTACCAGGTCAGCTACAAATCTTGGGTGAAATTCATTTCAGGCTGTTGGCAAATAGCACTTATTGTCAAGCTTTAACTCAGCTTTGCCTCTACTATGTGCTCTCAGGTTGATAAGGGGAAATGATTGTGGAAAGAGAACATTTATGGAAAAAAACTTTGAAAATCAGTTTCCTTTCATGCAAATGGTTAATGGAATAAGATTTTTAATCATTTAGTCTAGAAGCACTCTGGAATTCTACTTGATTCTGCTGCTCGAGTTCTTGAATCATTTGATAGTTTATGGATATTCCTCCTTTCCCTCTCCAGTCCGGGCAGAAATGTACTACACTGGGTTCTAATCATTGGCTGCATTAAGATCAGAGGTATGAAGGTCCCAAAAAAATGGCTCCTCCTTAACACCTTAGCACTCAGAGAATGGCAATCAGAATAAATGTGTATACTTTGTCAACTATACTGACAATTATATAAGAAAAGCTTTCCATCTTTATAAATGGAAATGCAAGGAAAATTGTATCATTGGCTGGCTTTCTTCACAAACCTGCTTGGTAAGTCTACTTGTTATCACAAACTTTTGCTATACTTTGGTTTGGAAAATAATCCTCTCATTGAATTGCAAAAAATACTTTAAAGTTTTAACATGTATAAATCATGTGTAATAAAGTTTATGTAGTTGAACTTCAGAAAATTAAGTGCAGGAATACCATTGCACTTTTAGTTTCAAATGCTACACTCATTTTCTGAAAATTTCAAGAACTAATCAGAAATTAACATCAGGTTCTAAATTCACCTGTTAGAAGAAGTCTGGACAATTTATGTTTAGAGTGCATTTCCCGCCCGCCCCCTCCCCACCAGAATTCAACTTAGCTTCTTGCTCTTAGTGACCGGCTCTCTCAAATGTAGAGAGTTCTGCCCACATTTGAAGTTAGGCTATGACTACATAGGTAATTACTTTATAGATGTTCTCTGCTTAACAGTAAATAGTTTTTCCCTTATCCATGTAGAACGCTTATATGTTATTTGCTGAAAAGATCTCAAAAACATTATAAACATGTAGGTTGCCTTTGTGAACAAAATCAGTTTCCAAACTACTCTTCTACAGAGTAATCTGGTCCAATTCACTGTAGATAGGTTTATATATTTAGTATTTTTCACTTGTAGTCAAAGAAACCTCAAGATCATTCCTGACTGTGGCGGGTCTCCAGCAGCTTTATTAGCAATGCTGGGGTTTGTGTTTATTAAAATAATTAAATATCTTATCTTTATGTACAAAGAAATATTGTTGTTGTTTAGCCTCTAAGTTGTGTTCAGCCTCTAAGTTGTGTTCAGCTCTTTTGCTCCTCTGTCCATGGGGTTTCCAAGGCAAGAATACTGGAATAGGTTGCCATTTTCGTCTCCAGAGGATCTTCTGACCCAGGCATCAAACCCTTGTCTCCTGCACTGGCAGGCAGATTATTTACTACTGAGGCACACAGGAAGCTCTTACAAAGAAGTATCAAGGTATAGCTTATAAGTGCTGTGAAAGCAATCATTGGTATTCAAGCAAACCACCTTGTCTGTGATTATTTGGTAACAGTCACAGGTTTCCATTCCTCCAGTGGCCAGGCAAGTGTGCGAGGCCGGCTGGCTGCAGACTGGCCACCGGAGAGGTATGCGTTCTTTCCAAAGAGAGTAGGGGTTTATTTCTTTACTAATGTTTTTTAACTTTGGGTGCAGTTGCTTTACAACGTTGTGTTCATTTCCTCTGAATCAGCTATACGTATACATACATCGTCTCCCTCTTTGACCTCTCTCCACTCCCACCCTCTGTCCCACTGAACTAGGTCATCGACTAGCTCCCAGTGCTGTATAGCATGTTTCCACTAACTATCTGTTTTACACATGGCAGTGTTTATGTCAATCCCAATCTCCCAGTTAATACCAGTCCATACCAATCCCTCCCACCGTACTGGTTCCACACGTTCATTCTCTACAGTTGTGTCTCTCTTCCAAGCACAGGGCTTCTTAATATTGACAGCAGCCACACAGAAAAGTGAGTCCAAAATGCTGTCTATCACATTTGCTGGTTCTACTGGAGAACCCTCAAACTCAGATTTCTATTTGAAATCTCTGGATTAAAAACAAAAATGGCATGTGGGTCAATTGTCCTCAGGCTACCTGTTTTTAGACTCTGATATACACCTGTATTAATTCATTGCTTTGCTTGTTTACTAAACAGACTAGGATTCCCTTCATGACAGATCATGTCTTAGCAGTTTTGGTTTTCCCAAAGCCTAGAGTCTAGTGTCTGGCACGTAGACAAATATTTGCTAATAAACTGAAATGATCTCTAGATAAATGAGAGCCAAAGAAGGGTGCTTTTTTTTTTTTTTTTTTTTTTTTAGAGCTGGACAAAGCTATTAAATCTTGTGGACACTTTGGAAAGTTAAACATTTACAACTATTATAAACCATGTCCATCCTTTTTAGCTATCTGCAGACTTCAAAGCTCACTTCTATGGATGTGTTTTGTCAAGAGAAGATTAGGTTTGGCTTTATGTATGCTTTTGGAGAAAAAGATAGACAAAGAGTCTTAAAGAATTTGTGTAAGAAGATTAAAGGAACAGGCATTGGCTGAAATCCCATTACTATTTAGATTATTATAATTTGTTGGGATATTAAGAATATTATGGCTGAATTAACAAATTACTTTGATTTAGTCAGAATTTGCTCACAAAGTGAAAACATGATAAAATGAAAAAGAATTCAGAGGATTTCTTCAGTTCCTCTAGTGCTCTGAAAACTGAGGTGATGAACCAAGGACTCAAGGAAACTGACCAGGTGCATGTGTAACTTCGGCTGTGATTTTTTATAATTCCCTTGCCATTGCTACAAGTGGGTAGGTAAGCCCTCTCAAGTTTGGGATTCCCTGGTGGCTCAGTGGTAAAGAATCTGCCTGCCAATGCAGTACACACAGGTTTGATCCTTGGATGGGGAAGATCCTTTGGAGGCAACCCACTCCAGTATTCTTGACTGGAAAATCCCATGGACAGAGGAGCCTGGTAGGCTACAGTCCATGGAATCACAGAAGAGTCAGACATGACTTAGTGACTAAACAACAAACCCTCTTAAGCTCCTGAATTATCCAAGTCAACATTGTCTTATTTCCCAACTGGGACTTTTAGGGAATTTGTCAGGATTTTGCAACACCCTGACCTTGAGCATAAGGCACCTCCAGGTGGGGATTTGGATTGGGGTGGGTACTGTTATTGGAATTAGCCACGTTGTACAGATGAATAAATAGAAGTTTAGACATGATAAACCTAGACTTCAGTCTAGATCAGTCTTCATCCAAAGAACATGCTAGTAACCACTATACCATTCTGCATTCTGATTCTTACACTTTCAGAAGTCTGGCCCATCTCCTGACTACTCCTTGCCCTGTGCTACCTTATGTAAGTAGTTCACACAAGAAAATAGAATGGTAGGCAAAAAAGATCAATCAGGATTAAAAGGGTCACTACATTACCTTTCAAACACAATAAAAATTATTAGAAAAATGGAGAAATCTACAACTGTAATGAGGGATTTTAAAATTTATGTTAAAGAATGATAGATCATATTGAAAATGTGGAATCTTTTGAAGAATCTTGCATATAGAAAATATGCCTCCTTTTCAAGTATTTAGTATATATTAGTTTATATAGGAAAATGAAAGTTTAAATATAAATTATTACAAAATCAAGATCATACAAAGCACTTTCTGAAGACAGTGCAACTAAATATCAATTTATCAGTTAAAAATTTCCATTTATTTGAAAATTTAAAAATCAGACCTAAATAATTCATCATTCAAAAAGGACCCAATGTTGATAGTGGGAGATTTTGTGTGTGTGGGGTCAGGGGATACATGGAGACTCTATTCTCCACTCAATTTTGCCATGAACCTAAATGTTCTCTAAGAAATAAAGTTTGTTAATATTTAGAAAAGGATACACACATGTATTCTCACAATGAAAATGATGAAAACTTTGGGGTTGAATGACATTGAAAGTCTGTCTAAAATAGAGAAAAAATCAATTATTTCCTCACTAGACAGCCATGACCACTCTACAAAATCTTGTGTATATTCTGTTATAGCAAATGTTTACTCTGCCAAGCTTTGTGCTTAACATTATTATATTTAATTCTCATAGTATCTCTATGAGATAAGAACTACAATTATCTTTATTTTAAGATGAGAAAAGATTGCTTTGCTCAAACGTCTAACAGTGGGAATTAGCCTTACATAAAATCTAGGTTTTCTAATTACCTACCATCCATCATCCATATGGTCCACTACTGCCTGAGCGTGCATGTGTGCTAAGTCGCTTCATTTGGGTCTGAGTCTTTGTGACCATATGGAAAGTAGCCCACCAGGCTCTTCTGTCAATGGGATTCTCCAGGCAAGAATCCTGGAGTGGGTTGCCATGCCCTGCTCCAGGGGATCTTCCAGACCCAGGAATCCAATTTGCATCTCCAATGTCTCCTTCCTTGGCAGGTGGATTTTTAGCACTGTACCACCTGGGAAAGAAACCTTTCTAAAGAGTGGGAGTGGTTGCCTCTGAGGCCTTCACCATGTGAACTGAGATGACCTGGCATTGTAGAACACCAGCCCCAAGAACACTTATTGTATTTCCTAGTTGTGAGTATCAGCCATGTGAGATCTCCGCCTGGTGCATCTTCTCCATTTCTTCTCTGAGAAAGCTTCTTTGATGTGCTTCTCATGAGCACAAGCCACTTGCCATGTGTTTTCTGGGATCCCTTTCCATTGTCTTATAGATACTTTCACTGTATTTCCTTATGCCACCACTAGGTAGCATTTTAAGAATTTCCACATAGTCCTGCTGCACCCAGCTTTAATGATGAAGACTTAGAGGGAACTCTGCTAAGATTCTACAGGCTACCCATGTCACTGTTCAATGTCCAATCTTTTTTTAAAAAGCATTTTTAAAAATTTTTATTAAATTTTTTTTTGATTGCACTGGATCTTTGTTGCTGTGTGCAGGCTTTCTCTAGTTTTGGCGGGGGCTTCTCTCTAGTTGCGGTGCCCAGGCTTCTCACTGTAGAGGCATCTCTTGTTGAGGAGTACAGGCTCTAGTCTCATGGCCTTCAGTGGTTGTGGCAACGGGCTTAGCTGCTCCACAGCACGTGGAATCCTCCCGGACGAGGGATGGAACCTGTGTTCCCTGTATTGGCAGGTGGATTCTTATCCACTGTACCAACAGGAAAGTCCCTTATGTTCATTCTTGCTGCTCACCTTGGATGTGACACCTCATACAGCCACAATTTGAACAGTCTTCCAGCACCATTTCAGTTTTCCTGAATACCAGACCACCTTACCTGCCTCCTGAGAAATCTGTATGCATGTCAAGAAGCAACAGTTAGAGCCAGACATGGAACAACAGACTGGTTCCAAACTGGGAAAGGAGTCAAGGCTGTATATTGTCACCCTGCTTATTTAACTTATATGCAGAATACATCATGTGAAATGCTGAGTCGGGTGAAGCACAAGCTGGAATCAAGATTGCTGGGAGAAATATCAATACTCTCAGATATGCAGATGATAGCACCCTTATGGCAGAAAGTGAAGAAAAACTAAAGAGCCTCTTGATGAAAGTGAAAGAGGAGAGTGAAAAAGTTGGCTTAAAACTCAACATTCAGAAAACTAAGATATGGCACCTGGTCCCATCACTTCCTGGCAACTAGATGGGGAAACAATGGAAACCATGAAAGACTATTTTTGGGGGGCTTCAAAATCACTGCAGATGGTTACTGCAGCCATGAAATGAAAAGACACTTGCTCCTTGGAAGAAAAGCTATGACCAACCTAGATAGCATGTTAAAAAGCAGATGTTGCTTTGCTGACAAAGATCTGTCTAGTCAAAGCTATGGTTTTTCTAGTAGTCATGTATGGATGTGAGAGTTAGACTATAAAGAAAGCCGAACACCCAAGAATTGATGCTTTTGAACTCTGTTGTTGAAGAGGACTCTTGAGAGTCACTTGAAATGCAAGGAGATCAAATTAGTCAATCCTAAAGGAAATCAGTCCTGAATATTCATTGAAGGGCTGATGCTGAAGCTGAAACTCCAATACTTTGGCCACCTGATGTGAAGAACTGACTCACTGGAAAAGACCCTGTTGCTGGGAAAGATTGAAGGCAAGAGATGGTTGGATGGCATCACTGACTCGAGGGACACGAGTTTGAGCAAGGTCCGGGAGTTGGCGATGGACAGGGGAGCCTGGAGTGCTGCAGTCCAGGGGGCTGCAATGAGTCAGACACAACTGAGCAATTGACTCCCTTGCCCACCTCTCAAGTCTGCACTTTTTGTGATAAACACCCCTGATTGCTCCATATAACTTTCCTCCCTGAGTGCTACCTGCTTTTACTGGGTTCACACCAACCCTCAGAGTGGGGCCTAGCCAGAAATCCAGATCTAATGTACTGGTTAGGCTCGCAGGCACTGGAAGCAGGCGGACCTGGGGCTGAAATCAAGCTATAGAACCTTCTAGATGTCAAGTTATCAACATGTACTGTGCTTAGTCACTCAGTCGTGTTAGACTCTTTGCAACCCTGTGGACTGTAGCCCACCTGGCTCCTCTGTCCATGGGGATTCTCCAGGCAAGAATACTGGAGTAGGTTGCCATGTCCTCCAGGGGACAGAGGGATCGAACCCAGGGATCTTTCCAACCCAGGGATCGAACCCAGTTGTCCCACTTGCAAGTGGATTCTTTACCAACTGAGCCACTAGGGAAGTCCCAGAATAGTGGAGTGGGTAGCCTATCCCTTCTCCAGGGGAACCTCCTGACCCAGGAATCAAACTGGGGTCTCTTGTGTTGCAGGCTGATTCTTTACCAGCTGAGCTACCAAGGAAGCCCTGTTATCAACATATATAAGTGTAAGTTTCATCTTCTATATAATGGGATTATTATTATATGGGTTTGCTATGAAGAGTAAATGAGATAGAGCAAATGCCTAGGCCAATGCCTGGCCCATGGTAAACACCCAAAGAATGGAAGCACTAGTGTTAATGTTATCATGTCCCCATGGTCATCCTATGTCTCTAGCCCTTTAGTTTTCACCAGCCATGGAGACATAGTCAGTATATAAAAAAATGGTATTTAATAGAGAACAGATATAATAAAACAATGAGGCAAAGTCAAATTTAATAAAGTCTACGTAGTTTAAAGTAATAAAATGTTCCTCAGGGTATAATAAAATTATAAAATTATAAAGATAGAAGGGGGTCTTAAAAGTAACCAAATCCAATCCCTCACTTTATGTATGAGACCATGAGACCCAGAAAGGTTGAACAACCTTCTCCGAGCTCCTCCGCTGACTGAACAGGTGTGTTGCAGTGTGCATCCTTGCCTGCCTTTGGCTGGGATGGTTTCCTCTACTATGTATGTTCTTGATAATGGTGCAGTTGAGATTTATCTTTTGGGCTTGGCCTAATGACTGGGATTATGATACAGAAATAGAAAATAAAAATCCCTCGGTTGTACCTTCTAGGCTTTCCAATGAAATGGAAGAATCTGCAGGAACAAAAAGAGACATGCTTACAAAGTATTGGGGACCTAGTCTTTCAGTCATGGAGCCCATATTTGTTCCCCTTACCAGCAGACAGGGTTTGATTCCAGAGTATGTGTTCCTACATTTAAATGTTATGTTCAGTAAAAGAACAAAAAGACTCAAAGAGTTCCTTGCAAAAATAATTAGAAAATTACTATGATGATACACAAGAGGAGTTTTGTTGTATCCTTGCATTCCAGAACTGTGAGGTTAGAAAGTAGGAAATGGAAAAACAAGACCCTATGACAGGCCACTGCTGAAAGTAGGCTTGGGTGGTGCCAAACATCAGGTTTAAAGGTTGCTCATTGTTGTTTCTCTTGAACTATTCCTTCGATCTCTTTGTCTCTTGCTAATTATTATGCCTAGACAAATATGATTATCAAATTTTAATTGCACCATCACAGGCACCTTATAAATGAAGATAATAAAATAGCAATTGCAATCTGCTTTGGTAATTTTTGGACTGTAACTGTGCCTTAATTTGTACAAATGAAATGCATTTTGTTTGTCTTCAGAGTAGTTATTATTATATCCAACTCTGTTTTTAGATTACCCATTCTAGTACTGTTTTTCTAAAAACTTTGTTGGTGCATACTAATACCATAATAATTTTTATCTTTCAATATTTATATTCAAGCAGTTTTGCCAATTAAACTTGGTTGTTATGCACACTGTTTATTTACTTATTCACTCACTCATTCATTCATTCAATAAAATGATCAGAGTGCCTACTCTCTTTCAGGCACAGTATTAATCCCCTGGTGATACAGAAGTAAATAATAGCACCATACTCATTCTTTTGGCTTAAATTGATCACAACCCATATGCTGGTGACTTTCAGATCTCCATTTCAAAACTTGTCTTCATCTTCTCCTCTGAGTTTTAGGTCCATACATATTCAAATATCTACTGGACAATTTTACTCATTTATTTTCCTCAAAATCTATGTGTCCCAAACTGAACTTATTTTCTTTCTCTTAAAACTGCTCTTTACATGCAAACATTCCCAATTATTAGAATGATACCTATGATCCTAATCTAGAAATTTGGGATTATCTCTGACTGCCTCTCCTACATGTCTTGTTTTCTAGTAAGTCAATGAATCCTGTCAATTCTACCTCATAAGCAGTTTTAAAATTTGTCTACATTTCTTCACCCCTACTGGTACTTCTACTTTCACCTGCTCTCATCTCTCACTTGGATTAGTAATAGTGTCCTCATTTGTGTCCCTACATCTAACCTCTTTCTGACCTCCCAACCACTCCACTCACATACGTTGCCCAGCAATCATTCTAAAAGGTGAGTCTGATCATGTCGCTCTTTCCTTATAACTGATCAATGGCCTTCCTATTATTTGGGGGGTAAAACCCCAAATTCCATAAACAAGGTTTCTGCAGTCTTCTGCTAGCTGGAGCCTCTACCATCTCTCCAATGTGGTGCCTTGCCAGTCTGTTTCCATTTGTAGTGAACTCGTTTCCCTACAAAGGCCTGTGCGCTCTCATTCTTAGGTCTTCTGTGGGCTGACTCTCTTCCTGGATCATGCCTCAGCCTCAACTGAAGGAAGGCTCACTGGACAAACCTTTCCTGACCTTCTGGCTTGTGTTAAGAGCTCCATAACTCACTGATCCTTCTTCTTTCTCTCTTATGGAGACACCCATTTTCTTGTTATTTCTCCCTTTTAGACTATAAGAACTGGAGAGTAGAAAATTTGTCTAAGCTGCCCACTATTGTATGAAATATACTCAATAAATATTGGTTGAGTAAATGAATGAGACCGACAAAATAAATGTTATCTATGATTGAAGCCCTAATAGAGGTATTCATAGAATGCTAGGGAACCCAAATGAAGGACGTGTGCTCTGGGGTTAGGATTCCACGAACACATATACTGCTCTGAGCACAGTGCATAACACACAGTAAACTCAGTTTGAAGGACCGGTTAGATCAGTGAGAACTAATAGGCCTTTCATGGCAAGTTTTGCCACCCCAAGGTATGCCTCTTTGGCAAACGGTTACTGTGAGTTGATTTTTTTGAGAAACAGCAGACAGAGAAGAAACTTTGAAAACAGAGTAGAAGTTACCCTTCCGTAAGGAAAGCTTGGGCTTTCCCAATGGCTCAGCGGGTAAAAGAATCTGCCTGTAATGTACGAGACACAGGAGATGCGAGTTTGATTCTTGGGTTGGAAAGATCCCCTGGAGGAGGAAATGGCAGCCCACTCCAGTATTCTTGCCTGGAAAACCCATGGACAGAGGAGCCTGGTGGGGTCACAAAGAATCGGACATGATTAAGCATGCACACACAAGGGAAATTCATATGTATAGAGAAAATCTCCATGTATTAGGGTCTCTCTTTTTTTCCCTTTCCCTACCAGGGAGAGAAAAAAGACTCTAAACCACCAGATGAATGGTGATTTTTAAAAAGGTAGATCTGCATAATGACCCTCCTGCTCAAGGTTATCTCCCCATCACTGGCCTCCCCCACACCATTTTTTTTAAGTTTCAGTGGTGTTTAAGCTTGAATTCTAAAGCCACATTTTTCAGAGTTATATATTTTCCCCTGGGTATATCTCATCTATATGTAAGATATATATGTTAATAAACTTCTGTTTGTTTTTATTAATCTGTCTTTTGTTACAGCTCAGAAGTTAGATGGATAGAGGGAAAATTAAGGTTTCCTCCCTTATGATGAGAAGAAGGGCATTCCAGGAGGAGTCAGCACAGGTAAAACAAGGCAGGTGTGAGTAGGCTACGGGAACTACTCACTGTTTTACACAGTTGGAAAAAAGAGCACAGGTTGCTGGGCAAGGAGGATACAAATGGAGGCAGGATCTGATCATAAACTATGTGTTATAAAACCAAGGAGTTTGAATGTTATTCTGCCAGCTGTGGGATTCAGGCCAAGAAATGACATATATTTTGGAAAAAACTCCACGGCTGCATTTGGAGGGAGGGATTTGATGGACGGAGGTAGGGGATTCAGTATTGGTGGATTAGATTCGACTAATCAGTGAGGAGGTTAGAGCAACACTTCAAGCCAGAGGTGATAAAAGCCTAAATAAGACCCTGATGCTGGGAAAGATCGAAGGCAGAAGGAGAAGAGGGTGACAGAGGATGAGATGGTTGGATGTTATCACCGATGTAATGGACTTGAACTTGGGCAAACTCTGGGAGATGGTGAAGGACAGGGAAGCCTGGCAGCTGCAGTCCATGGGGTCACGAAGAACTGGACAAGACTTGGCAACTGAATAACAACGTAGGTAGTGGCAATGAAGATAGGACTTGGCGATCGAGGGATAAGGAAGGGTTAGGGAGCAGGGAGGGTCTTGGATCATTCCTAGGATTCTGGTTCCGGTGAATTCATGCA
This sequence comes from Ovis canadensis, assembly GCF_042477335.2. NCBI lineage: Eukaryota > Metazoa > Chordata > Mammalia > Artiodactyla > Bovidae > Ovis > Ovis canadensis. The sequence goes on from NC_091245.1 coordinate 230,859,397, forward strand.
TGGTGTCACTTCTTTGAGAGATCAGGCTGGTTGGAGGGGAAGATGAAGAAGGTAATGGCTTATATGGGATATGGAGACACTTGCCAAAGAAGCAACAAGACAGTGGTTAGATTCCCATATCAACACCACAGGAGGTGGCCAAGGAGGCTCAACTCTGAGTCCCAGACTAATTCCCTGAACACCATCAAGTCCTCAACTATTTAGACAAAACCACACAATGTCTTAGATTTCCTTGTCTCTTGAAGACTTCAAAATTCTCAGTGAAAAGAGGAATAAAGGAAGAAAAAATGAAAACGACCTATGGGTGAAGTGGCCTGACAGGTGTGAGAAGCTGACAGGTAATACTGAGGTGAGAGTGAGGATCAAGTGGTGATTTATTTGGCCAGATGAAAGAACACGGATAATAAGGAAGAGTGGGGACTCTGAAGGAAGGATCAGCAGTAGGGCAGGACCTGAGGATGTAGGTGAAATCTTGTAATGGAAGAGGAATACATGGCAGTGGCTATGTTGAAGTCATTGTAAGTGTTTGGTGACTGAGAATGACCTAAGCTGTGAACCTTTCTCTACGACTGTTCACTTTGCTGTGGGTCCTTTTTAGACTTCCATTCAAGGCACTTAAGACAGGCTCAGCACAGGGCCGGTAGTGCCTTGTACAGCCCCTTTCATATCGCAGGCACTCTACAAATAACTTAGATCATGGCATCTAGTCCCATCACTTCATGGGAAATAGGTGGGGAAACAGTGGAAACAATGTCAGACTTTATTTTTGGGGGCTCCAAAATCACTGCAGATGGTGATTGCAGCCATGAAATTAAAAAACGCTTACTCCTTGGAAGGAAAGTTATGACCAAGCTAGATAGCATATTCAAAAACAGAGACATTACTTTGCCAACAAAGGTCCATCTAGTCAAGGCTATGGTTTTTCCAGTGCTCATGTATGGATGTGAGAGTTGGACTGTGAAGAAAGCTGAGTGCCAAAGAATTGATGCTTTTGAACTGTGGTGTTGGAGAAGACTCTTGGGAGTCCCTTGGACTGCAAGGAGATCCAACCAGTCCATTCTAAAGGAGATCAGTCGTGGGTGTTCTTTGGAAGGAATGATGCTAAAGCTGAAACTCCAGTACTTTGGCCACCTCATGTGAAGAGTTGACTCATTGGAAAAGCCTCTGATGCCGGGAGGAATTGGGGGCAGAAAGAGAGGGGGATGACAGAGGATGAGATGGCTGGATGGCATCATCGACTCAATGGATGTGAGTCTGAGTGAACTCCGGGAGTTGGTGATGGACAGGGAGGCCTGGCGTGCTGCAGTTCATGGGGTCGCAAAGAGTCGGACATGACTGAGCGACTTAACTGAACTACAAATATTTGTTGGATGTATTCATAAATGAACATCAAAGGTGTAAACAGTGGTTTGCTTTAGGAGGAATTCAGGTCACAGGAAACTGGAGCCAAGAAGCCCTAGAATTGTTGGGATGGAGCTTGTATTTTACAGTGAGGACAAGTCTTCTAATAACTTGGTGGCCTGTTAATTGCACTACCCAGCAATCAGTCAAGTGTTGGGGCCTGCTGTGACAGATACATCTAGCCCAATCAACCAGTCTATCAGGAATCAGAAAGCAATTGAACAGCTCAGTTGGAAGGGACTGAAGTGCTGTTGTGTGAACCCCAGATACCTGGTTTCAAGGAAAATTGAGCTGAAATATCCTCTTATTCTATAAGCCTCATCTCTGGAATTAGCAGTGGGCTCAAAAAAAGACTTCTTTCTTGAACCAGTGACAGGTCTCTTGCTCAGTTATAAACTTGGTGGAGTTGGATTATTCAAAGATGTGATCATTTAATAAAAAATTTTTTTAATGTATGTTTTTTTAATTGGAGGATAGTTGTTTTATAATATTATATTACTTTCTGTTGTACAGCAAATTGAATCAGCCGTACTTTTATATTATATCCCTTCTTTTTTTGGATTAAAAAATATGAAGTTCTCATTACAGAAGTGTTTAACTACAATGCTTTGGAATTGGAAGCTCTTCAAAAGACTCTGTTGATTCCAACCTTAAAGGTTAAATATATCATGACATGATGAAAAGGAAAACTTAGGTTTTACAGGAAAGACCTTATTGAAACACAGGTGTGTGTGCACCTGCCCATATTCACCTATTTGTACTCACCATGGGCCTGAATTTACTAGCACCAGGCTGAAAACGGCACAAAGTGAGGAGTCTAGTGAGATACAGCTGTTGTTGCTGTGGAAACCATAGCGCTGATCTTCATGACACACGTATGTACCTTCACCTATAACACTCTGTAAATGACTTAATAATGGATGGATTCACGTTTTGAAGACAATCTCTAAAACTTATTAAACTGAAATCTTAAAAAATGGCAAGATTCTGTAGTTTTGTTTCTGCAAATTTCAGCTCTAGGTGAGTTTTTTTCTTATAGCCAAAGCTCTGAAAATTGGAGGATTTTGTTATTTCCCTTAAATGCAGATGTACAGAACTGAGGCTGATTCCATAGGACTGATGTGGGCTATATCAACAGTTACAATCAGAGGTAGGCTAACAAAATCATGGACATTTCAGTGTATTCTTAATGTGTTTTCCAGTTGGTCTTCAGGAACATTTCAATCCTAGCTGAAAGAGGCACTTTATTCTCTAGTCTAAAACTTTAATGGTCAGCACACCAAAAGTGTCAGCTCAATTACATTTGTTGAGACCCAATTAATCCTTTCTGATGACTTTATCTACTTGGTTCGTATCCAAGACTGCTGGCAGGAAAATAATCTCTGTGTTTCTTTCCAAATACAGATTTCACATACTTTCTCTTTATATATATATACTTATCCTCAAAGGAAAGAAAGATCTTAGAATCTGTGTGACAATAAAGTTTCTGCTTCAATGAAACCCAAATTATTTTGAATAACATTAAATGCTATGATATTTTTAGGTGATGAGTAGAGCCATTTTTGAATTGTCTATTTATGGTATGCATTCTTATTTAAAAACAAAACCCTCCCTGTTGACATTTAGGGGTGACATAATCATGGTAACAGTATATCCCTCTTAATTTTGAGACTAAAAGAAAATGGATGGACTTCCCTGGTGGTCCAGTAGTTAAGAATCCACCTGCCAATGCAAGGGACATGGATCAATCCATGGCCTGGGAAGATTCCGCATGCTGTGGGCAGCTAAGCCCCTGCGACACAGCTACTAAGCCCCTGCACAGCCTCTGCCTGTGGTCTACAGTAGGAAAAGCCATTGCACTGAGAAGCTCATGCATCGTAATGAGAGTAGCCCTCACTCGCAGCAACTAGAGACAGCCCGCACAGAGCAATGAAGACTTAGCGCAGCCAAGTATAAATAAAGAAAGTAAACCAGTTTTTTTAAAACAAAAGAAAATGGATTTTATCTCCATAGCTACCAGACAAAGTAAACTATATTTTTGTTCCAAATCTTTAATTATCTCAATAACACTATTTTTGACCTGTGTTATGGACAGAGGAGCCTGGCAGGCTACAGTCCATAGGGTCGCAGAGTTGGACACAACTGAAGTGACTTTGCACACACACACACACACACACACACACACACGAGAGATGCTTGCCAATGACCTGCTCTTGAAACCCATAGGCTGATTGAAGCCTTATATAACACAACTCTGTGGTCCACACATTTTTGTCACAGGATAATTTTGTTATCCTTTCCTGGTGGCTCAGATGGTAAAGAGTCTGCTCGCCATGAGGGAGACCCAGGTTTATTCCCTGGATGGGGAAGATCCCCTGGAGAAGGAAATGGCAATACACTCCAGTATTCTTGCTTGGGAAATTCCATGGATGAAGGAGCCTGAAGGGATACAGTCCATGGGGTTGCAAAGAGTCAGACATGACTGAGCGACTAACACACACAATTTTGTTATATCAAGTTCATTGTTGCACATACTGCCTTTTTATAGAGACTGGATAAGAAATGTTGTTGATGAAGCAGAAAAATATTTTGAAATATTTACTGACTATATGTTTACTTCTAAGTACTTTCCTTTTACCCTCACCCTGAGAGAAATTCTACATCTTAGAGAAGGGAGAAGACAAAGAAGCTGGTAAAAACAGAGTCATACTCTTAGCTTTGAGTTTTCAAAGACAGTCTTCAAAGCCAGAGCTTTCAACTCTGACAGCAAGATTCTTGATAAGAGAAACATTTTCATTGTTATCATTTGTCTGTGTTTTTCACTCCAAAAGTTTTGAATATCAAGACAAAGCATGGAAATCTCGGAGCATAGGGTTGAGAAAATATACACAAAACAGAAATAATTCTTACAGAAGCACAGAATATTTTCCCACAATATGAAAGGGACTAAAGCACTTCTGGGATGGATGAGAAGTTTAGCAGAGAGGGAAAGGAAACAGGAGAGCTCCTTTTCTAGTTCTGCTTGAGTCTGGGTAGGGAGGCTAGTGGGGTCACAAAAGACAAAATGGACAGAAAGTTTGGATCTGACTGTAGAGGGGATTTTTGCCTGGCTTACTGTCTGGGAAAATAGAGCTCCCTAAGTAAGGTTTCAGGCAGAGAGGACCTGAGGCTGTCCCAGGTCATATGGCCCCAGAAGGTGGTCCAGCAGCTGGGAATTCTCCATGTTTTCTACAGGCACAAGCTAGGACTTATGGTCAGGATGAACAAGAGTTAGCTGAGGGAACAGTGTGCAGAAGTGAGTGAGGGTGCTTTGATAGTGTGTACAGTGAGGAGAGAGGCCAATGAATGCCTCAGGAGGGGAGAAAGCAGGGTTAGAATCCAGAATAAGATAGAATACCTCACAGGCCAAAACATAGGCCACAGGACTAGAAAAAAATCAATCCTCATCTCAATTCCCAAGCAGGGTGGTACCAAAGAATGTGCTAACCATTGGACAATTGCACTATTCTCCCATGCTAGTAAGGTCGTGCTTAAAATCTTGCATGCTAGGTTTCAGCATTATACAAACCAAGAACTTCCAGATGTCCAAATCGGGTTTAGAAAAGGCAGAGGAACCAGAGATCAAATTGCCAAAATTCGCCGATCATAAAGAAAGCAAGGGAATTCAAGAAAAAACATCTACCTCTGTTTCATCAACTACACTAAAGCCTTTGACTGTGTTGATCATAACAAACTGTGGAAAAGCTCTTAAAGAGGTGGGAATAGCAGACTATCTTACTTGTCTCCTGAGAAACCTGCATGCAGGTTGAGAAGCAATAGATAGAACCCCGTATGGAACAACTGATTGGTTCAGGATTGAGAAAGGAGTACCACAGGGCTCTCTGCTGTCACCCTGTTTATTTAACCTATATGCTGAGCACATCATGAGAAATTCTGGGATGGACGAGTTACAAACTGGAATCAAGATAGGTAGGAGAAACATCAACAACCTCAGATATGTGTGTGAAAGTGAAAGTGAAGTAGCTCAGTCATGTCCGACTCTTAGCGACCTCATGGACTGTAGCCTACCAGGCTCCTCAGTCCATGGAATTTTCCAGGCAAGAGTACTGGAATGGGTTGCTATTTCCCTCACCAGGGATCTTCCTGACCCAGGGATCGAATCTGGGTCTCCCGCATTGCAGGCAGGTGCTTTACCACTCTAATGGCAGAAACTGAACAGGAACTAAAGAGCCTCTTGATAAGGATGAAGGAGGAGAGTGAAAGAACTGGCTTAAAACTAAATATTAAAAAAAAAAAACTACGATTCTGGCCCCATTACTTCATGGCCAATAGAAGGGGAAAAGGTGGAAGTAGTGACAGATTTCCTCTTATTGGGCTCTAAAATCACTGGGGATGGTGATGGCAGTCATGAAATCAGAAGATGATTGCTTCTTGTTAGGAAACTTATGACAAACCTAGACAGTGTGTTGAAAAGCAGAGATATTACTTTGCCGAAAATAGTCCATATGGTTAAGGCTATGGTCTTCCAGTGGTCACGTCCAGTTGTGAGAGCTGGACCATAAAGAAGGCAGAGTGCGAAAGAATCAATGCCTTTGAACTGTGGTGCTGGAGAAGACTCCTGAGAGTCCCTTGGACAGCAAGGAAATCAAGCCAGTCAATCTTAAGGGAAATGAACTCTAAATACTCATTGGAAGGACTGTTGCTGAAGCAGAAACTCTGGTATATTGGTCACCTGATGCCAACAGCCAACTCATTGGAAAAATCCCTGATGCTGGGAAAGACTGAGGGCAGAAGGAGAAGAGGGCACCAGAGGATGAGATGGCTAGATGGCATCAATGATGCAATGGACAAGAATTTCGGCAAACTCTGGGAGACAGAGAGGGCCAGGGAGGCCTGGTGTGCTGTTGTTTATGGGGTCACAAAGAACTGGACACAACTGGGCAACTGAACAACAACAATAGTGAGGAGAGAGGCCAGAGTATGCCTCAGAAAGGGAGAAAGCAGGGTTTGCATCCATAAGATAGAATACCTCACAGACCAAACCACCATCCAAGGATATGCAAAACACTGGAACTTACATAGTTCTGAGTTACTAAGTACTGATGACTGAATATTTACCTGGAAGACACTATGTATTACCTGGAGACGTAATCAATACATTTCAAACTCTCACATCAACAGAAATAGAGGCAAAGGAGCTAAGTTCAATTATGGAGAAAAAGGCATTTATCTTTCTATATTAATTATTGTATTTTTTAATCCCCAGAGACTCTATTTGACGCTTTTAAAAAACTTCTTTGACAATTTCATCGGTTCATGATTCTTTCAGATAATTTTCAAGCTTTAAAAATTTCTTTGACTATAACAAAGCATTTTTTACTTTTTTAAATAACCTGAGTGTGGTAATCCCAATATCTGAAAGTTTCTGAGTATCCGAATCTGCTGTCTGTTCTTCCTACTAGTTTTTTTTCTTTTCTGTTTTTATTTTTGGCTGTGCTGGGTCTTCATTGCTGTGTGTAGGCTTTCTCTAATTTTGGTGAGCAGAGGTTACTTTTCATTTGCGGTATGAGGGCTTCTCATTGGGTGGCTTCTCCTGCCACAGAGCACAGGCTCTAGGCATGTCGGCTCCATAGTTGTAGCACTGAGGCTCTGTAGTTGTGGCTCATGGGCTCAGAGTGCAGGCTCAGTAGCTGTGATACACGGGCTTAGTTGCTCCACAGCATGTGGGATCTTCCTGGATCATGGATCAAACCCATATACCCTGCATTGGTAGGCAGATTCTTATCCACTGCGTCACCAGGGAAGTCCCATGTTCTTCCTACTAGTTGTTCTTCCTGCCGCCTTGCTTTTTTTGTGTGCTTGGTTACCTTTGATTCTCTGCTGTTCATACCACTTGAGCACGTATATGCTGAGGACTCTCACAGGCTCGATAACATAATGCTAACTTCCTCTAGAGGAGGTTTGCACTTGCTTCTTTTGGGGGCTTGGGTAGACAGTCAGGTATCATTCTAAACTAGACTTTGGGCAGTGATACAAATTTGGGGCTGCACATTTTAGGCTTCAAATACTCCTGTGGTTATAGTCTTTTGGGGTCTGGGTGGGATTCCTTTTCTTCCTGCTCTGATCTGTGCTGGGCTAAAACAACTGTTTTCATAGCTCTCTGATAGGGGTGGGAGGGGATGAACTGACCTCTGGGGTAGCCCATTGTATTTCACTGTAATATGGGCTTCTCCTATTATACTCTCCACAGTCGGGCCCTGGGATCTGATTTCCATTCTTCTCACCCCAGGAGTCCATTGAGGCCACAGCTCAGTTTCATAGTCCAAAAAGGCAAATGCCCTTGGAACAAAAGCAGCTTCAAGTGCTTGGCCTACTTTTCTTCGTTGTCATCTATTCTGAGCCTGGTAATGCCTTGCTAATGTTTTGGCTTACTGATGCCTTTTAGTGAAGATGAAAGCATATTTTATTCAGTACTTTTAGTGATTTTCAATAGAATTGGCCTGAATAAATTAGCTCAGCATTGCTGGACATCAGAAGTCAAGCTTGAGTTATATGAGTGTGAAGTTCATGCTCACTAGATCTATGATGAGATAAAAAAAAAAATTGTTCTCGACTCTGGAATGGATAAGGAGAACTGGGATAACTTCCCCCTTTAAAAAGCTTTTGGTAGTTTTGGCAAATAAAGCAAATTGTTTGGGTAAGTTTGGGAATTTAAACAAGCTCTTTTTGTAAGGATAGTAGAGTCACTTAAGGAAAAAGTATGAGAAAAATTGAATGGTGACATGCTGATTACAGAATTAAAGAATTGCAAATAACTGTCATTTGCTTTTTCCCCTTAAATTTTGGGTCTCTGATTCTAAACACAATCTGAAACATAAGTATGAAGCGGACAAATTATTGTTCAAAGTTAATTTTCAAGTAACCAGAAAATAAAACCTCAAAGTTTTTACATTAAGACATGAAATAACTTTGTCATGAATTTTGGGTCATGTTTTCTATAATGGAGTTAATTAATTATTTCTACTATGAAATTTGAAAGCATATAAAACTAGGAGATCAGGTTCCTATTGTAGAATTTCTTTGTGGGGGGGGCATAGACATAAAAATGTAAGCTCCACAAGGGGCAGGAAATTTGTCTGTTCACTACTGTATTTCCAGGGCTGAGCGCAGATCCTGCTCTGGAGCAGTGGCTTGATAAATGTGTGTTGTATGAAGGAAATAACTGAGATAGGTATAATTTAACAATGAGAAATTGTTAAGCCCACTTGCCGTGAGCTGATCTGAGCTCTGAATGATACAAACAACCCTGAAGGTTAGATGAGATCCAGCTGCATCTCAAGGAAGTTTTTTAAATTTGATGCACAGACTATGGACTGTCGATAAGGAAGCCTCGAAGTGGGAGAGATGGGCAGGGGTTTCACACAAAGAAAATGGAAGTGTTTTCAGATAGGGAATTGATGCAGGAGATTTAATCTAGGACAGTGTTGTTGCTGTTGATGTTGTTGCTTTTAATTTATTGTATCCACAAGAGTTTTTTCCCCAGATAAATTTTATGAGGAAGTACAAGTGAAGGTCTGGTTGGAATGGAGATTGAGAGCTCTAGAGCCAATCTGTTTTCCCCAGTGACAGCCCCTTCTTGTGTTCTCAATGGAACCACGAGAGAGCTTCTCTGAGTAGTCTGAAGGCAGCTTATTTTAGCCCAAATAGACAATTGATGTGGGGAGGAGCTGGGGACAAGGTCAGTGAGAAGGCATTGAAAAGGCAGGAAGAAAGCCTTTCGTCATCAAGGGAAAATCTAAATATAATGAGGTGATTCAAAGGAGCCATGCTACATTTATTATTTAAATGTAGATCTTTAGGAGTATTCCAAAAATGATTGAAGGAAAACACAAGATGTCAGGACATCAGTTGACAGACAGTTCTAGTAACCTAAGTATGAGCTGTGAGGCTCTGAACTTCAATGTTCATGTGAATACCTAGGTAGCTTTTTTAAAATTCAAAATCCTAATTCCTACTTCCAGAAATCCTAAATCAATAGGTTTGAGATGGGGCTCAGAAATATGAATTTTAATAATCATCCTTGATAGTTCTGATGCAAGATCAAACTTTGAGAAATACAGTTATAACTGAATATTTCTCATTTTTACTTTCCTCCTCTTTGTTTATTTTATAGTTAAAAGCTTATTAGGCACCTAGAGATTATCATGGTAAGTAAAATAAGTCAGAAAGGCAAATATCATATGTTATCACTTATATGTGCAATGAGTCATAACAAAGAATGAACTGATGCCATTTGCAGAAACATATATGGACCTAGAGACTGTCATACTGAGTGAAGTAAATCAGACAGAGAAAGACAAATGTTATATCACTTATACGTGGAAGCTCAAAAATGGTACAAATGGACTTATTTATATACCAGAAAGAGAGTCACAGATGCAGAAAACAAACTTATGGTTACTAAGGGAGAAAGAGGGTAGGTATAAACTGAGAGATTGGGAATGACATATACAACACATTACTACATATAATAGATAATAAGAACCTCCTATCTAGCACATGGAACTTGAATGTAATGACCTATATGGGAAATGAATGATTTATATGGGAAATAACCTACATGGGAAAAGAAACCCCAAGAGTGAATATATGCATATGTATAAATGATTCACTTTGTTGTATACCCGAAACTGACACAACATTGTAAATCAACATTATTCCAAGAAAAATTAATTTAAAAAAGTGTATTAGGGACTTGCTGCTACTGCTGCTGCTAAGTCACTTCAGTCGTGTCCGACTCTGTGTGACCCCATAGACGGCAGCTCTGCCGTCCCTGGGATTCTCCAGGCAAGAACACTGGAGTGGGTTGCCATTTCCTTCTCCAATGCATGAAAGTGAAAAGTGAAAGTGAAGTCGCTCAGTTGTGTCTGACCCTCAGCGACCCCATGGACTGCGGCCTACCAGGCTCCTCCGTTCATGGGATTTTCCAAGCAAGAGTACTGGAGTGGAGTGCCATTGCCTTCTCCGATTAGGGATTTAGAGATTATCAAACTAAATGAAGTAAATTAAAGACAAATATATTATATCTCATATATGTGGAATCTAAAAAAATGATACAAATGAACTTATTTACAAAATGGAAATAGACTCACAGACATAGAAAACAAACTTACATTGCCAAAGGGGAAGAGAGGTGTAGGGATAAATTAGGATGAACAGACACTCAATATTACATATAAAATAGATAAACAACAAGGACCTACTACATTGCACAGGGAACTACATTCAGTATCTTACAATAACCTATACTGGAAAAAAATCTGAAAAAGAATATATATTTATATACATATATGTATGTATATAACTGAATCACTGTGCTATACACCTGAAACTAATATATTGTAAATCAACTATAGTTCAATTTAAAAAAGTGTATTAGGAATAAGGAGAAAGGAGTGACTTAAGTTAGCACCATCTTAAATTAAAGGCATCAGTTCAGTTCAGTTCAGTCACTCTTTGTGACCCCATGGACTGCTGCACGCCAGGCCTCCCTGTCCATCGCCAACTCCCAGAGTTTACTCAGACTCATGTCCATTGAGTCGGTGATGCCATACAACCATCTCATCCTCTGTTGTCCCCTTCTCCTCCTGCCTTCAATCTTTCCCAGTATCAGGGTCTTTTCCAATGAGTCAGGTCTTCGCACCAGGTGGCCAAAGTATTGGAGTTTCAGCTTCAGCATCAGTCCTTCCAATGAATATTCAGGACTGATTTCCTTTAGGATAGACTGGTTGGATCTCTTTGCAGCCCAAGGGACACTCAAGAGTCTTCACCACCACCACAGTTCAAAAGCATCAATTCTTCGGCACTCGGGTTTCTTTACAGTCCAGCTCTCACATCCATACATGACTACTGGGGAAACCATAGCCTTGACTAGATGGACCTTTGTTGGCAAAGTATGGCATCAGTGGAATACACAAATAAAATAATGGTTTGAATGTCAGTTGTGAAATTTGAGCCCAAAGGGAATTTAATAAAGAATGTGTTGGTAGAAATAACTCCAGTTGCCAAAGGACCCCAGCTCAAGTAGGGTCATGCTCAGAATGCCTGCTTTGTCAAGTGTGTGTACCAGATGGTCAGTCCATTCCAGTCATTTTTCTGTGATCATGTTCTCTGAGGCTGTCTAGAAGAAGTACACAGTTTCCTTTGAAGATCTAGATTTCCAGAGATTTAGTATGTACCCCAGTCATCTACTGGTTTGAACTTATCCACAAATTCATTTAAACTCTTTTTGATATATATATATATATATATACATATGTACATATATGTATATATGTATAGTAGTTCTTTGACATCACTATAACCCTAATGTAAATGGGCATGAATCAAGCAGCTGAATTCTGATGATATGCACCAGCCACTTTCTCATGTTTCTGAGCTGGAGCCAGAGGTCTTTCCTGAAGTCATTTCATGCTCTATTGAGTTTCCTGGCAATTATTCAACCTTAGCAGTGTCTTCTTTAGAAACTCAGTAGTTTCCCAGGTGGCTGAGCGGAAAAGAATCTGCCTGCCCATGCAGGAGACCCAGGTTTGATCCCTGGGTCAGAAAGATCCCCTGGAGTAGGAAATAGCAACCCATTTCAGTATTCTTGCCAGCAAAATCCCATGGACAGAGGAACCCGGCGGGCTACAGTTCATAGGGTCCGCAGAGTCAGACACAACTGAGAATGCATGCATGCAGTCACTTTATATGGCAAAGAAAAGGGAAGGAGAGAAAACTAATATTTACCGAGGGCTCACTGAGTACTAGGTCTCTTACATGTTATCTCATTGAGAGGTTGGATTATTTTTACTTTAAAGATGAGAAAACTGAGGCTCAGAGAGGATAAGTCACTGCAGTTGAGAGAAGTGAAGTAAGTCACTAAAGATTCCTTGCAGTAGGACCACAGAGGAAATCAAATAGGAAAGGAAACAGAAAAGAGCAAGTTTTGAACACTGGTGGCCATTGAGAATGTCCCCAGCTATTGAGAATAATGTGTATGCTCTGCTGGAGGGCGTAGGCTCCTGTGGAAGCATCTCTGTGCAAGATCCAACATTCCTTTCCTGGAGGCTCCAGACAACAGTCAGAGAAGGCTTCAGGCTACTCCCTGTGCCTGCCTGCTCAGTTGCTTCAGTCATGCCCAAGTCTGTGAGACCCTGTGGACGGTCGCCTGCCAGGCTCCTCTGTCCATGGTTTTCTCCAGGCAAGAATACTGGAGTGGGTTGCCATTTCCTACTCCAGAGGATCTTCCCAACTCAGGGATCGAACCCGTGTCTCCTGTAGCTCTGGCAATGCAGGTGTATTCTTTACTGCTGAGCCAGTCTTCCCACTATTTCTCTCAGTTCAGTTCAGTCACTCAGTCATGTCTGACTCTGCGACCCCATGAATCACAGCATGCCAGGCCTCCCTGTCCACCACCAACACCCAGAGTTCACCCAAACTCTTGCCCATCGAGTCGGTCATGCCATCCAGCCATCTCATCCTTTGTCGTCCCCTTCTCCCACCTTCAATCTTTCCCAGAATTAGGGTCTTTTTAAATGTGTCAGTTCTTTGCATCAGGTGGCCAGAGTATTGGAGTTTCAGCTTCGGCATCATTCCTTCCAAAGAACACCCAGGACTGATCTCCTTTACAATGGACTGGTTGGATCTCCTTGCAGTCCAAGGGACTCTCAAGAGTCTTTTCCAACACCACAGTTCAAAAGCATCAATTCTTTGGCACTCAGCTTTCTTCACAGTCCAAATTTTACATCCATACATGAGCACTGGAAAAACCATAGCATTGACTAGATGGACCTTTGTTGGCAAAGTAATGTCTCTGCTTTTGAATATGCTATCTAGCTTGGTCATAACTTTCCTTCCAAGGAGTAAGTGTCTTTTAATTTCATGGCTGCAATCACCATCTGCAGTGATTTTGGAGGCCAAAAATAAAGTCTGACACTGTTTCCACTGTTTCCCCATCTATTTCCCATGAAGTGATGGGACCAGATGCCATGATCTTCGTCTTCTGAATGTTGAGCTTTAAGCCAACTTTTTCACTCTCCACTTTCACTTTCATCAAGAGGTTTTATAGTTCCTCTTCACTTTCTGCCATAAGGGTGGTGTCATCTGCATATCTGAGGTTATTGATATTTCTTCCAGCAATCTTGATTCCAGCTTGTGTTTCTTCCAGCCCAGCGTTTCTCATGATGTACTCTGCATATAAGTTAAATAAGCAGGGTGACAATATACAGCCTTGGCGTACTTCTTTTCCTATTTGGAACCAGTCTGTTGTTCCATGTCCAGTTCTAACTGTTGCTTCCTGACCTGCATACAGATTTCTCAAGAGGCAGGTCAGGTGGTCTGGTATTCCCATCTCTTTCAGAATTTCCCACAGTTTATTGTGATCCACACAATCAAAGGCCTTGACATAGTCAATAGAGCAGAAATAGATGTTTTTCTGGAACTCTCTTGCTTTTTTGATGATCCAGCAGATATTGGCAATTTGATCTCTGGTTCCTCTGCCTTTTCTAAAACCAGCTTGAACATCTGGAAATTCATGGTTTAGGTATTGCTGAAGCCTGGCTTGGGGAATTTTGAGGATTACTTTACTAGAGTGTGAGATGAGTGCAATTGTGTGGTAGTTGTAAAGACTGTAGGGACTGGGTACAGCCTTACCCTTCCAGAAACTATCTACTCCAGACCCTCATTTTATAATTGGAGTAGCAATGGGGCAGAGGTGGTAGTGATTTGCCCAAAGTCACAGAGAAAGATAGGAGCAAGGTTGGGAGCAGAACTCAAGCCTCTTAACCCCTGAGCACCCCCTGTGCTAACCCAAGACAACATGGGCTTCCATTTGCTCCTCTGAAATTCTAGCTATGAAATTAATGGATAGTGGAGAGACGCTTTTGAACAGGAAAGATGAGGAACTCATCCCTGAACTAGCAAGACTTCAGTTGGAGAGAGCTGTTAGAGCAGCGCTTTTGCACCAGGTACTAGGGAAGCTGAAGGTTCCCTTGGATAGATTCTATGAGCTCCAAGAATTCTTTTTCTTTTTGAAAAATATTTATTTGCATATTTAATACATATTTATTTATGTATCTTTGGTTGTGTTAGGTCTTAGTTGCCATGTGTGGGCTCAATTGTTGCAGCGTGAAGGCTTAGCTGCCCCATGGCAAGTGGGATCTTAGTTCCCTGAAAGTGAAAGAAAAGAAAGAAAGAAAGTGAAGTCGCTCAGGCGTGTCCGACTTTTTGGGACCCCATGGACTGTAGCCCGCCTGGCTCCTCCATCCATGGGATTCTCCAGGCAAGAGTACTGGAGTGGGTTGCCATTTCCTTCTCCAGGGGATCTTCCCCACCCAGGGATCGAAACTGGGTCTTCTGCATTGTAGGCAGACGCTTTACCATCTGATCCACCAGGGAAGTCCAGTCATCAAACCTGCATCATCAGCATTGGCAAGCAGATTCTCAACCCCTGGACCACAGGGAAATTGCAGGAAGAGTCCCTGATGGTCAAAGTCTGGAAAAGCTAGATTAAAGTCAGGTAAGTTCCTTTTCTGAAAGACCTCTCAGAGCCTTTAATATATAAATGTGATACTAAAACTCCAAGATCTGTCAAGTACATTTGTGGACAGGCTCCCCTTCTCACAGTCCCCCCACCTCCTTTCCCTGCCCCAACACAGAACCCCTATTAGGAGCACATTGGAAGTTCTGTGGAACGTGGCTAGTTGGGTAACATCAAGTTATGACAAGTCAAGTGACTCAACTGGAAGAGTTTTTCAAAGTCCAACATCCAGCAAAAAGAAGAGTGGAGAGAAGTAATCCAGAAAGAAGAGAAATGTCCACTGAACAAATAAACTGCGGTACGTCAGTGACTTAATGAAATATTCTTCAGGCACCAAAATATGATAATTTTGGGGATGCCAAGATAATGTGGATAATTTTTGTAGACTATCATTAAGCAGGAAAAAACCCTAAAAATATAAAATTTTATCTACGCTATGATTGCAACTGTATGAAAAATTACATGTGCTTGTGATCAGGAACTGGAAGAAAATATGAAATAATAAAATCAATCTTTATTAGGGACATAGACTCACCAAAGGCTTAAGAATATTCTATTACTTTTGATGATGTTAGTTTTACAATAAAAAAGTAAGATAAAGAAACATCACCTGAGAATCAATTCCGCCTTTTTCTTTTCATTAGACTTTTTTTTTCTCCTTCTCATTCTCTGGGAACCCAAACCTTTTGCAGGATTATAAGAAGTTTGGGGAAATGCTGTTATGCTTGCTTCTCCCACCAACGATAAAAAGGGAATAAAGAAGAAAAGTCTCATTCAGCTGTGCAACTCTCACTTGCTGCAAGGAAGAGAGTAACCCAGACCTCGTGTGACATGTGGTTAACACAGCACCTGTGCACCTGTAGATCAGGAGACCCTGAGGGATCAGTGGCCATTTCTTAATGCACCCAGTGTTCTGCCCTTTTCTTTCAGATCAATTAGACACGTGAGTTAAAAGGCCAAAATTCTGAAAGCCGATATTTGGAACATATGTAGCTGTATATTGGCTTTAGGATCTTCAGTTGTGATTACAAAAAAAAGAAAAGACTTTTTAAAATTTTCAAATACATATTTTTGTATTACGCGCTCAGAAGAGAAACAGAATGTTCTTCTTCCCAGGTCATGCTGTTCATGTGTAAAAAAGAGTATTCATCACTGTAACAAACAGCTTTAATAACAGGAGGCGAGGCAAAGCTTATACTAAGTGTGAAAACATCCCCATTCTCATGGAGTTTATAATCTAATGGGAAGACATACAATAAAGCAGTTAAATCAGTGAAGTAGTCCATGCATGCCGCAAGGAGAAAAATGAAGCGCAGAAGGGAGATAGGCTATGTGAGAGGGAAGGTCTCAGAGGAAAGATGGCATTTCAATAAAGTATCTGAATGAGAGAGACTGGTGGTGGAGTACTCCAGGCAGAGGTGCTGAGTAAGTTAGCCTGGTGTGAGAAAGGAGAGCAAGGCAGGGGAGGGATGAGGCTGAGGGCACTGTTGCTCTCAGCAAGTAGGGAGGGACTGGTATGAAACGGGACAGTTGTGCATTAAGAAAGTGCACACTTCTATAAGCAGATGGACAATGTGGAACTTCTCCTGAGCCCTGTACTCCTGGAAAACAGTGATGGTTAAGAGATCTCCCTCCACTTCTGTGTTCCCGAAAATGGCTTACTGCCAAGAACCACCCTTCCCCATGTGACTCAGATAAGGCAGATGATGATTCCCTTATCCGCCTTAGGGACACGCTCTCCCAATGCCCATCTTGTTTCATAACTGACTAGCTGAACCATTTGTCTCCCTGTTCCTGACTGATGGAGACTTTCTCACAGAAGCATCCCAAGTGAGAATATCACTTCCTCTGCAAGTCCAAGGAGAAACCACGATGCCAAGATGCTCTGATTTTCATATCTGGGGTATTCTCCTGATTGTGGTTTGAAGAATAAAAGCATTTTCTTCCTCACTCCATTTAAAAAAAATCTCTGACAGGGTATTATATTATAAAACTATAAGAGGAATATCCCCCCTCATAACACATGTTTGCCAACAAGCCCTCTCTAAATTTAAAATGAACTCTCTTGGGTTGAAATCACCTTGATGCAGACTTGAAGAGCAGAGCCAGGCATGATTTGAATTTAATTAGTGAATTCTGAAGTCATACTCTGTGAGAATTAAACTGGGGCTTAGAGGAAATAGTTCATCAATAGAATCCTTTGGGCAATGTTCACTATCGAGAAAGTCAGTTTCTCCTCTGCCAGTCAGTGCCATCGATCCAATAAATAATTAAGTTCAAATTGCTTTATTTTCTTTTACTGGGATATTTACTATATGGGATATTTTACTGTATTGGTCTTCATCATAAACAGATAATTTATAAAATTAAAATATATTTTGTCAATGTTAATAAATTTTTGCTAATAAAAATTGAATTTTCAATTTCAATAAAAAGCAAACATTCTTATCTATGTTGTTCTTAAAATATGTCTATAAGAGCAGACAGCTGAAATTACTCACTGTATTCAACTAAAGTTTTTTAGATAGTCTTTGTAGTCGAAATGGTGAAAAGGAAACTATCAGTCATTCACACTGTAGTACGAATTAGTGTTTGCAGACTCCTTTTGCTTTCACTTGGATAAAATCATCTTCAGTGAGGAAATGGAACTTTATGACAAAGTTGTGGGTGAGTGGAGAATAGGACAATTTATGGAGATGCAGATTTGGGTGAGAAAGCTGCTGTCTAGCAGAGATGTTGGGTAGCTAGAGATAGCACAAAAGCTATGGGTTCAAAAGGGGAGATGAAGTAGACATAAAAGGCAGATAAGATTTACTGGGTAATGTTCCTGCTCCAATTCCTGGAGCTTTCACAGGTCTGTGAAATAACTAGAGTTATAGGAACATATCTGACAAAGATCCTTCTTTCAAAGATGGACTTTGAGCAACCCCAGATATACATACTGAGAATTCTCTGTGTCCAGTACAACTGAGGGACTGAGACGTGATCAGGAAGTAGATTAGCAGGTTGTGCAGACCTAAGTGATGCTATAAAAAGGGGATCCCTCCAACACTGGAGACTTCACTAGGGACTCCCACTCTGCAACACTGCTGGGCCCCAGGACAGGAGTATAGATGGAGGCCCACTCACTGTATGTCTAAATATTTAGAAGTTGTCAGGCTGGTAAACTGTTAAATAAATATGTTCCATCCTCCTATCTTACGAATATACCTTTGTAACTGTCTGGAAGATTAGGCTCAAGTGTAGGATTCTGTAGTACACAAAGAGCTGGCTCACTGTTTCTCAGCCTGCAGCCTGACTCAGTTCTGTTCCTGCCCTGCACCCCGGGGCCTTGTGTGTATATATATATACATACCTCTCCCAGCCTCCCCTCTTACTGTACTATATGTCCAAATTTTGTCCACATTTCATGTCGACAGCCCCCCTCCACAGGTCACTCCTCAGGCCTCTGAGCACACACCCTGGTGGGTCAATCTGCCCATGGGGGTAGGACATGGGGTAGAGGTCTGTGTAGGTCATGGATGTAGATTTGAGCAGGAAATTCTAGGGTCCTGAGAACCTGAAGCACTGCACAGAAGGGAGGACTTGGGTTCCAAGTGGAAAAGGCCCTTTGGTTCCATGAACTTCTTGCTACGAGAGGTGGGAGCTGTGGCTGGGAATGTGGTTAGAAGATGGCCAGAGAGGGATCCTCTGAAGCATGTGGGTCTAAGGCCAGTGCTGTTGGTATCATAACAGACCTGGTAGGCATAACCCCACTGCAGATGCCTCTATCGTGTGTGTAGCTTGTTTGCTTTACGCTGAGTAATTCTTTAATAAATAGATTTCATTCTGTAATGTGGATTTAGTTCTTCTCAAGGAATCCATATTATTGACACTATATAATCTTCAGTTAAAAGTGTTCCTTCAGGTTGGAGGGAGGCTGGATGGCTGAACAACTATGGAGCACACAGCCCAAGTAGCAGCTCTGGTGGGTGGCTCAGTGGGTAAAGAATCCACCTGCAGTGCAAAAGACTGCCTGCAACGGTGGAGCCGCAGGTTCAATCCCTGGGTTGGGAAGATTCCCTGGAGAAGGAAATGGCAACCCACTCCAGTGATCTTGCTTGGGAAATTCCATGGACAAAGGACTCTTGTGGGCTATAGTCCATGGGATCGCAGAGTCAAATATGACTTAGCAACTAAACCACCATGCTTGATTCTAGTGTATTCCAGCTAGCCAGTCACACCTTCCCATAAACATCCGTTCTTCACTCCTGACCTTGACACGTGGTTTGAGGGTCTAACCACAGTTAGAGATACTGGCAAGGTTTTTCTGCATTACCTAAGAAATTTCTTGTGCTAAAGAAATGTCTACTTTTAAGGGATATGAAAAGAAAATCTTTATCGAGGATTCAGGCCAACTAGATAATATTCTATATAATGAAAAAAGAAGGCTCCTCACCATAGGGGATCTCTAAAGCATTCATTCTGACAGTGAAATAGAACATTTCTGAAATACTCAATGAGTTTAATTTGCTAAATAGTAATTAGCTATGATTTAAATAGAAGATTATTTGAAGAACTGAACAGAATAACGCTGCTTATCTAAAGCATAATCTGAGTAATTGCCTTCTCTCGAACTTTGATGTAGATAGAAGAAACTAACATCTGTTTCTATGGAAGATTATTTTTGAGAGGAACAATGGTAAAGAGTAAAGCCTTTGAGAGCCTGGTCTCCTCTGTAGCTACAGAAACACTTAGATTTCATATGTAAATATTAAGTTACCCTTCTGTGCTCAGACCTGACTCCGAGATTTCCATCATGGGCAAGAGAGGGCCAACCTCACTTAAGTTCTTTTTGTAAAATCTGTTTATGGTTGCATTGGGTCTTCGTTCCTGCACACGGGCTTTCTCTAGTTGCAGCGAGCAGGGGTTACTCTTCCCTGAGGTTCGTGGGCTTCTCATTGTGTGTAGAGAACAGGTGCTAGGCACCCAGGCTCGGCAGTTGTGGTGCACAGGCTTAGTTGCTACATGGCATGTGGGATCTTCCCAGACCAGAGGTGGAACTCGTGTTCCCTGCTTTGGCAGGCAAATTCTCAACCACTGGACCACCAGGGAAGTCCTGCATAAGTTAAAACTTCCAAGCAGAAGGGATTTCTGATTTCTCTTCAGTGTGCTGAGGAGGATTTCTGTGAAAGTAAAACTGGCAGTAGCTCATAAGGGAATTTGTTTGGGGCTTTCAGCATCCCTGAACTGCTCTCAACAGAGCTGTCCAAACCGATGGTACTGACCAAGGCCATGCAGGCTCAAGAGCAGCTCCCTGGCCTATGGTGAGATGTCCCCAAAGATTTCACACTGATCGCATTATGTCCCTTTTACTTTGTGTAACTTTTTAAGAGTGTGAGAAATAAAGTCTGTGATCTAACATACCCTCAAGCTAACAAACTCATCATACATAGTTGGGGGTTGTGTCACCCTTTGCTACTTTCATATATATGAGTGATTCAGGGAAGCTTTGGAATATATCTGTAGCTGCGCTTCTTCTTAACTTACAGACTGCATCATTTAATAAAGGCCATTTCCCCATCATTACCACCAGCCATTACAAACATAGGGTTTTGCAGAGCACAGAGAAGCTGTGCTGCCCTGTAATCCTGACAGTCTTTCAGTCTTGGAGAGGAGATACGTAAGCATGTCAAACCTGTAAGTTCAACATTTCTGTCTCTGCACATCTAAGGATGTACAGATCAGTTGCCTCTCTGCTATTTCCTCCAGCTTGACCTCTGCTCTTTTAAAGCCCTGAAGCCGGGTCCTCTGAAGCACAGATCCACCAGAGCATGAACCCATGTCTGTGATGGGGGCTTTGCTCTGGGCTCGTCTCGTCCGATCTGGGGTTGCCTCAGCATTGTCCTCCTCTTCCCTCCAGCTGGGAAAAAGTCACTTCCAGACTTGAGCTCCACAGCCCTGCTATCGCTGTGTGCTTGTCCTGGTCTCTCCTTGATCCCTGCTGCTACTCCCTACAGAGTTATCATTGCCAATGAGACCCGGGTGTGCTCCAGGGAGCCCAGGAACTGCTGTGGCATACCTTATTTGGAAACCCGCCTGGGCTTCCCTCGTAGCTCTGCTGGTAAAGAATCTGCCTGCAATGCAGGAGACCTGGGTTCGATTCCTGGGTTGGGAAGATCCCCTGCAGAAGGAAATGGTAACCCACTCCAGTGTTCTTACCTGGAGAATCCCATGGACAGAGGAGCCTGGAAGGCTATAGTCCATGGGGGTCACAAAGAGCTGGACATGGCTTAGCGACTAAATCATCACACCACAGCCTCTGGGACTGAGTTTTCCCCTAGGTTCTCATTTCCTGTTCTTGCATGAGTATATCATTCTTTCCTCTTTCTCCTGGTCTCAATTCAAATCAACTTTCCTAGAGATAGCTTTTCCCAGTTCTTTCCAGAGGTTTGAATCCTGACCCCATATCTAAGGACAATAGACCAGGTCCTGCATGTGTGGACAGGTCTCCCAAAGACAGCTGCTAGAAGTTTGGCCTTGACTTTCAAAGATGGTCTGGGTCCCCAGTTGTTATGTCTCATTTACCTGCTCAGTTCAGTTCAGTCACTCAGTCGTGTCCAACTCTTTGTGACCCCATGAATCACAGCACGCCAGACCTCCCTGTCCATCACCAACTCCCGGAGTTCACTCACACTCGCGTCCATCGAGTCAGTGATGCCATCCAGCCATCTCATCCTCTGTCGTCCCCTTCTCCTCCTGCCCCCAATCCCTCCCAGCATCAGAGTCTTTTCCAACGAGTCAACTCTTCACATGAGGTGGCCAAATTACTGAAGTTTCAGCTTTAGCATCATTCCTTCCAAAGAAATCCCAGGGCTGATCTCCTTCAGAATGGACTGATTGGATCTCCTTGCAGTCCAAGGGACTCTCAAGAGTCTTCTCCAACACCACAGTTCAAAAGCATCAATTCTTTGGGGCTCAGCCAAAATTCTCCAAGCCAGGCTTCAGCAATACGTGAACTGTGAACTTCCTGATGTTCAAGCTGGTTTTAGAAAAGGCAGAGGAACCAGAGATCAAGTTGCCAACATCCACTGGATCATGGAAAAAGCAAGAGAGTTCCAGAAAAACATCTATTTCTGCTTTATTGACTACGCCACAGCCTTTGACTGTGTGGATCACAATAAACTATGGAAAATTGTTCAAGTGATGGGAATACCAGACCACCTGACCTGCCTCTTAAGAAATCTGTATGCAGGTCAGGAAGCAACAGTTAGAACTGGACATGGAACAACAAACTGGTTCCAAATAGGAAAAGGAGTACGCCAAGGCTGTATATTGTCACCCTGGTTATTTAACTTATATGCAAAGTACATCATGAGAAACACTGGACTGGAAGAAACACAAGCTGGAATCAAGATTGCCGGGAGAAATATCATTAACCTCAGATATGCAGATGACACCAGCTTTATGGCAGAAAGTGAAGAGGAACTAAAAAGCTTCTTGATGAAAGTGAAAGTGGAGAGTGAAAAAGTTGGCTTAAAGCTCAACATTCAGAAAACGAAGATCGTGGCATCTGGTCCCATCACTTCATGGGAAATAGATGGGGAAACAGTGGAAACAGTGTCAGACTTTATTTTTGTGTGCTCCAAAATCACTGCAGATGGTGATTGCAGCCATGAAATTAAAAGATTCTTACTCCTTGGAAGAAAAGTTATGACCAAGCTAGATAGCATATTCAAAAGCAGAGATAGTACTTTGCCGACTAAGATCCGTCTCATCAAGGCGATGGTTTTTCCTGTGCTCATTTGCCTGCTGGATGCGCCAAATATAGGCAGTGGGAAGCAGGCCTGTGTGCTCTACCTGGGCTGCCCAGCTGCCCTCTCTGGGCACCATCTGTAAGCAGGCTAGTCCTCCTGGGCCCTCCACAGCCAGCCAGTGGCTTAGCTCAGTGCCCCTCCCCAACACTTCCCGTCCCAGTTTATCAAAGGCCTGTGGTGATGCCTTGTGCTAAACTTATGACATAAAGAAGCCAAATTTTACATAAATTTGTAGGTTACATTTAGTACGTATATGAAGGTAAGGGCTGATGAAGAGAGTTAAACTTTGTGAGAGCGTGAAGTGTGTTTATGGCCCAGGGCAGATTTTGCAGAGGAGACACATTTGTTCCTTAAAGGACCCAAGAGGCGTTTTGGTAGAATTATGTGAAAAGCATGTTTCAGGTAAGGTTGGATCAGCTCCTTGGAGAGGATTCAGCAAATAACTCACAGCCCCAGGCCCCGGGTAGGAAGGATTTGAGGAGGACCCTGGGTCAGCTCAGCACTAGCATCCAGAGGGCAGGGGCATGGCTTGTTCATTATCGTGTCCTGTGCCCAGCACATTGCCCTGAGCATGCTTGGCACTGGGCAATACTCCTTTACTGAGCAAATGCTAAATAAGGCCCGAGCACGGTGTCTCTTATGTTAAAGCCATTCCTTGGTTGGAAATAGTAAGTATGTGGGTGCTAAGTCACTTCAGTCATGTCCGACTCTTTTCGACCCTATGGACTGTAGCTTGCCAGGCTCCTTTGTCCATGGGATTCTCCAGGCAAGAATACTAGAGTGGGTTGCCATTCCCTTCTCCAGGGGATCTTCCCGATCCAGGGATCAAACCGAATTTCTTATTTCTCCTGCACTGGCAGGCGAGTTCTTTACCACTGGCACCAACTGGGAAGCCCTGGGAAGCAGCACATTAGATGGTAAATAACTTTCGCCCTCAGCATTCTCTTCTGATAAAGGCTTATCACTGGCTTATGCACTTCTGATGATATGCCTTGTTCTCTTCAGGAGACCCAGGAGGATTTGCAGTAAGGATCATTTGCCTCCCTGAGGAAAACCCTGTCCATTTGGCCTGGTTAGTTACCCACATGAGAATTTTCTGAAGGTCTTCCCTGCAGGGAACCACAGTTGCCTGACATCACTAACAAGAGATCCACAATCAGGTCACCAAATAGGCCTGAGCTCTGTCCTTCAGAGACATTTCATCAGTAAAAAAGGAAGCAATTATATCTGCACCCTCAAGTTAGGAATTAGTCTATGGCAGGATAGACATCACAGGGAGCAGGCTTCCCTGGTGGTCGCGTGTTTAAGAATTTGCCTGCCAATGCAGGGAACATGGGTTCAGTCCCTGGTCTGGGAAGATTCCACATGCCTTGGAGCAACTAAGCCAGTGTGCCACAGCTACTGCGCCCATGCACCCTAGAGCCTGCGCTCTGCAACAAAGGGCAGGCCCTGCTCAGCTGCTCCACTAGAGAAAGCCTGTGCAAAGCAACGAAGAGCCAGTACAGACAGAACTAATACATCTCAAAAAAAAAAAAAAAAAAAAGGAAATCACAGGGAGGTGTGCTCATCGTGTGGAGGAAGACAGCGTGTTCAGGACTGAGGGGACATGACCTGGGGCAGGATCACGCAGATCACTCATGGGGGCTCAGTTACATGGCTGGTGGAGACTTTGCAACCCCATGGACTGTAGCTCACTAGGCTTCTCTGTCCATGGGATTCTCCAGGCAAGAGTACTGGAGTGGGTTGCCGTTCCTTTCTCCAGGGGATCTTCCAGACCCAGGGATGGAACCTGGGTCTCCTGCACTGCAGGCAGAGTCTTTACTGACTGAACCAACACGGAAGCCCAGTGTCAGTGATAACTGAGTGAATTAGCAGAATTGAAAAGCTGTTTCAATTTCACTGTGGTTGCAAAACTTGGACTTTGTGTGTTTGAGAAGGGATGGAAACAGTAGTGCAACGGAGAGTTATAGACACTTCTAAACACCTCAAAGCAGAGAAGGCAATGGCACCCCACTCCAGTACTCTTGCCTGGAAAATCCCATGGACGGAGGAGCCTGCAGTCCATGGGGTCGAGAAGAGTCGGACATGACTGAGCGACTTCACTTTCACTTTTCACTTTCATGCATTGGAGAAGGAAATGGTAACCCACTCCAGTGTTCTTGCCTGGAGAATCCCAGGGACGGCGGAGCCTAGTGGGCTGCCGTCTATGGGGTCACACAGAGTCGGACACGACTGAAGTGACTTAGCAGCAAACATCTCAAACAAGAAACAAAAGGAGAAGAGCAGATTCTTGTTACATTTTCCTTCTCCTGGTAATAAAAAGCCTAAATGGTTTCTGAGACGCTCTCTCTTTCCCCAGGTATTTATGGGAATGAACTCTCCTGTTGCACAGGAACCAACAGAACCCACCACCACTTCCATGACCCTGGTGCCTAGGTCAGGTGACTATATGTCAGAATCCCACTGAGGGACTTTCATTTAAACTTTTTTCTTTTGCTTTAGCAACCTTGCATGTAGGATGCTATTTCTTTTCCTTTCTGAAAACGAGAAAACTGAGGCCCAGTGAGATTCAACATCCCACCTAGGTCTCTCACAGAGCAGAGTTCCTCAGCTGTGACATTCCTGGAATTTGGGACCAGATAATTTTTTTCTGGAGAGAGAAGGGACTGCCCTGTGCATTGCAGGTTGTTCAGAAACATCCTTGGCTTCTATTGGACTTCCCCGATGGCTCAGTTGGTAAAGAATATACCTACAATGCAGGAGACCTGGGTTCAATCCCTGGGTTGGGAAGATCCCCTGGAGAAGGGAATGGCAACCCACTCCAGTATTCTTGCCTGGAGAATCCCACAGACAGAGGAGCCTGGCGGACTACAGTCCATGGGATCACAAAGAATTGGACATGATTAAACAACTATCACATTCATTTTGGCCTCTATTTGCTAAATGCCAACAGCACCTCCCTGGGTTGTAACAACAGAAAATGTCTCCAGACATTGCCAAGTGTTGCTCTGGGGATAAAATTGCCCTTGGATAAGAATCACTGTTCAGGGGGCTTCCCTGGTGGCTCAGATGGTAAAGAATCACTGTTCATAGCATAAGTGGTTAACCTAGGTTTTGAATCCAAAGCTACCTACAAACCTGACTCTTTGCTTAGCTAGAAACTAAGTTAACATGTAAGCATCAGCACTTGTGTGAAGAGACTGCCTTGCAAAGCAGTAGAATGATTCAATGTACTTTGGTTGTCCCAGCAATTAATGTCAGTTTCAAAATAAAGGAGCCGATAACATTAACAGCTAACATTTATTGAGTGCTTACTATGTTCCAAGAGGTGTGCCAAGCAGTCTGTACTTGTTTGCCCATTTAATCATCTCCAGAACCTTGTAAGGAATGATATGCCTGCAGACTCAGCATATAACAAAGTAGATTCAGAAAAGGAAATTTTGCCATGGCAGCATCATGAGAGAATTCTTCAATGACTAATAATTTTTCAAAGTTCAACTCTGGAGTCCTTGTAAGATATTAGATTTTAGTGACATTTGCAGTTCCAATTATCTTCAACTATGGAATGTACCTGGTCAAACTTGAGCTGTCAAAAAAATGATTGCTCTCAACAGTTTTCATGAAGCCAACCAATTAGTTGATAGGATCGCACATCCTTCTTGGTACTGGGCTCTGTCATGGTGTAGAACTGCCTGTCACCCCATCAGTGACCCCCTCCCAGGAGAGTGAATGAAGCCTGTTGGGGAAAATGGAATAAGTTCAAAACTGGCTCCCTACATTTCTCAGACTCTTGGTTCCTTAGCACTCTCTCTCCTAAAAAGCCATGGATTTTGAAAGTGTTTTCTATTTCTAAGTCACAATCCCAGAAAAAAATGTGATTATGAACTCATTAATTTGAGTTCAGGCAATGACTTAACAATAATCATTTCGAGGGAAAATTCAAGTTCAATGTCAGTGGAAGAAAGCTTAGGCATCAGTACCACGCTCCAAATAAACAAAGGCTGACTCAGAACTTGGCTTAATAACTTGGTAACACACTGGACTGTGCTATAGCTCACATAGAGAAGAATTCTGACCTATAGGTCAATTATCAAGCTGAAAATCTTTATTGAGTTTACTGCTGTGTGGTGGTTTGTGGAATAAAGTTATTTGAATGTGGGATGGAGAGAAAGAAGGGCCTGGGAGAGTGGGGCTGGGATGCTAACTCTAAAGCAGAAGACAGCTGGACAATAAGAAGGAGGAAAAGGGGGACAGAAGGGAAGTCAACGAGAAGATGCCCAAACTGGCTGGGGTGGGGCCCACGCTGTCCAGGTGCAGGCTGGGAGGTCTCCTGAGCCTTGACACTGCTCATGACTCTCTTATCACCCTTCCTCCAGACAGAAAGGGTTAATTTGGCATGTGTAGAATTGACAAGGAGCTTCCTTGATGGCTCAGTGGTAAAGAATCTGCTTGTAATGCAGGAGACATAGGAGACATGGGTTTGATCCCTGGGTTGGGAAGAGATCCCTGGGCTGGGAAGAGTTCCCTGGAGAAGGAAATGGCAACCCACTCCAGTATTCTTGCCTGGAGGATCCCATGGACAGAGGAGCCTGGCGGGCTAAGTCCATAGGGTCACAAACCATCTGACATGACTGAAGCGACTCAGCAAGCACACACTGAATTGATAGGTTGTGGTAGAAGATGTGGTGGGATGGGGATTTGGGAATGGGACTGAGGAAAGCTTGAAGTGTCAGGGAGGGGGGCTTCTGGGGAGCGTGAGGACTCCTATGGCATCTGAGGCTCAGCATGGCCTGCTCCTTCGGGCAGCATGGGCTGGCTTTGTGCACATGAGATGGGAAAGCTGCACAGCGCCCTAGGCTCAGAAAGGCCCACCCTTGGCTTAATGTTCTGCTGTCACTCTGCAGAATTCTTACGATTTCTGAATGACAGTCCCCATATTTTCATTTTGCACTTGGATCTGCAAATTATATAGCTGCTCCTGGGCGTCAGTGACCATGCTGTCCTAATATGTCCTTGTGACAAGGCATCTCTGGGTTACTCCAGGACCCAAGGGAGGACGGGGCTGTTTAGGAGGGGGCTCGTGACTCAAGGGCTGCGCACAAGGCATTGTGCTGAAAGTTCTTAGACAAAAACAGTGACGCATCCTATTTCTCTAACTCTGAGGTAGCATCAAACCTGATATTCCACTGGCTTAGTGGCAGCTTTTTCTTTTTTTTCCTGAGAAAAATAAACGCATTAGCTGTATAGATAAAATATCCAGTCTATACTGATTTAAGAAATACTAAATTGTAAAGCATAAAAAAAAAGGTCACCTTATAATGGCAAAAATACAGTTTACAACATGTTTTCATCAACCCTGTGATTGAATTCTGTACAGTAGAAGGAAGCATTCACCTTGACCTGGCTGCTCTCTCTTCAGTTCAGGGCCACTTAAATCCAATGAAACATGTTTTGTGGAAGAGCAATTAAGGTGCTCTTTTATCTGTGATTAGTGGCAAGATGTCAACAACTAGATGCTTAGGCTCTGAGATCTAACTTTGATGATGTTGAAAATTAGTGAGGGGACTTCCCTGGTGGCCCAGTGGTTAAGAATCCACTTTCCAATGCAGGGGACATGGGTTCGATCCCCAGTCAGGGAACCATAATCCTGCATGCTGCAGGGCAACTAAGCCCACATGGCACAAGGAAGAGCCCACGTGCTGCAACTAAGACCTGATGCAGCCAAAAATAAACAAATAATATTATTTAAATATTAAAAGAAAATTAGTGAGAAGAAGGCTTATCCTTGTCCTGGGTTTGTTTATTCTGCTTAACTTAGGCAGACCTACTAATTTTAACACTTTGAATGTTCTAATCCAGCTGAGAAGCAGATGGATGCACCTGTATAGCCAAGACTCTGCCCTCAAGTGGAGCACAAAGTCCCTTTTCCAGATACAAGCTTTCCCTACACAAGATCATTTTTCTGGAGTTTTGGTTGACATCCTCCCATAAGGTGAATGCCTCTTTAGCTGTTCAGAATGTGTGTCCTGATGAATCTCTCTTCCCCAGAGAGCCCCTTATCAAGGAGCTAGTTGTTCACAATAGACACTGACTCACCCAGGTTCACTTATGACAAGCTCAGGCACCAGCTTCCTCTCTTTGCCTCTTGCCAACTCTGACTTGAGAAGATACACCCACTGCTTCCTCCCAGGGCTGGAGGATACCATGCAGTGGAGTTTCCTCTGAAAAGGGTCCCAGCATTTGTTCCTTACCATCCATCACCACGAACGCATTAAAACATTACCTGAGCATCTGATGTGGTGTCATAGGATTGTTTAATACTTGTATTTACCCATCTGACCAAACTGTGCCAAAAGCCTGCTTTGTGCAGGGAGCAGAGCAAGGGAGACAATTTGAAAACAAAATGAAACACATGCTTTGACCTAAGATGGGGTGAGAGGGCTTTTAACCTAGTAGAACGGAAAAGATCTGTGCCTAAATGTCACAGTTATACCAAGGAAACCCCTGCTTCCAGTGATCCACTCATTTCACATCATTATGTAGAATCTACCACTTCACAGCTGGGTCCTCTAGCTTCCTATGTATAGCTCAGGGAACTCATTGCTCTGTGGTGACCTAAATGGGAAGGAAAACCAAAAAAGAAGGGATATCCACACTCTTCCTGTTATAGTATACAGTCTACTTACAGCCCAGTTCTATGGTGATTACCACTGATTTAATATTGTCAGATTAATATTGTATGTATGTATTTCTAGGCAGATTATCATTGGGTCATTAGATTTTGTTTTTAATCGTTGAAAATGTGCCACCTTCTAAGGGAAAAAGTATTGTTTTAAAAATAATTTGAATAAAAATAAAAGCCTTGTTGCTATTTAAAAAAAAAAAACAAGAGACAATATATGTGTACATATGGCTGATTCACTGCTGTACAGCAGGAATTAACACAACATTGTAAAGCAACTATATGCCAATAAATAATTTTAAAAAAACGACCTTCCTATTGGATAGGCACTGGGTTCAATGCTCTTTATATAGTGATGTGAGCAGAAGGCTGCCTCGTAAATACTTAACAGCGGCAACAATACTAATGATCCATTTCCTATTTCTTTTGGTCAAAATAAGCCTAACTTGCTTTGAGTCATCTAAGAAGATAGTTGTGAATTGGCATCCATACTCGAGCCCGGTGGCTCAGACAGTGAAGAATCTGCCAGGAGACCTGGGTTTGATTCCTGGGTTGGGAAGATCCTCTAGAGGTGGAAATGGCTACCCACTTCAGTATTCTTGCCTGGAGAATTCCATGGACAGAGGAGCCTGGTGGGCTACAGTCCATAGGCTGGCAAAGAGTACAGGACTGAGCAACTAACACTTTCACTTTTAAGAAGAAGCTTGTAATAACTGTGATGATGACAAAACTCCAGCTACTACTACAACAACTACTAACGACTTTTCAGCATCTCCATGTGGCTTGCACTCTGCTTCGTTTTACATACATTGTTTCCTCTGTAACAACTCTGCAAGATACTGACCACTATCGTGGTTTCCAGGAAGAAGCAATGACATGTCGGAAATTTGAGTCGCTTGCCCCAGGCACAGGTGCCTTCACAAGGCCCTATTGCCGCCCTTCTTTCAGTGAGAACTGGGGTCCTCCGCGGCCCCTCCTCCCGTGGGAGCACTCAGGGACGATTAAAGCTCAAGAACTTCGGGAGCGTAGAGGAAAAAGCCTGAAGGAGGAGCTGGAACTGTCTTACTCAAAACGGAAATTGCACACACTGGGGTAGAACCGATCAGTTCAGTTCAGTCGCTCAGTCGTGTCCGACTCTTTGCGACCCCATGAACCGCAGCACGCCAGGCCTCCCTGTCCATCACCAACTCCCGGAATTCACTCAGACTCGCGTCCATCGAGTCAATGATGCCATCCAGCCATCTCATCCTCGGTCGTCCCCCTCTTCTCCTGCCCTCAATCTCTCCCAGCATCAAAGTCTTTTCCAATGGTCTCATTAAAAATATATATATTTCTTCTCTTGGGTAAGCACTAGCATTCTGGAACAGCCAGAGCACGCACTTGCTTGTAAAAAAAGACCTGTAACTTTTTTATTTGAGAAGTCTAGTGGCACAGAGGGAGGAAAAGGGAGAAAGAAGTTCTCTACTGAAGAAAGAGGAAATGGAGAAGGAATCAATGAGGAAACATTCCTAGAAAATTCATTTAGTAGCTTGAACTATTTAAAATAGCTCCTCAGCTCTTCTCAGCTGACAGGAACTCTGGGGTCTGACAACCTGAGGGGAGTATCTTCAGAGAAGGCCAGAGCCCCAGGCCCTACAAGAGGAATGTCAGGTGCAAACTTGACGTCCTGATACAAAGGCCCTCGTGTCAGCCCAGGTGAAAAAGGACAGGGTTAAGAAAGATAGTGGGACACGCCATCCAGCCATTCCTCCAGCTGTTCCAAGTCCGTTGAGCTGTCACGTCAGCTCATGAGAAGGCTGCGTACTTGAGGCAGCTACTTGCCGTTAGGATAAGTCAAGTTCGGTTAAAATAACTCTTCCTGGTTTCAAATAGGGAAAGGAGTACATCAAGGCTGTATATTGTCACCCTGATTATTTAGCTTCTATGCAGAGTACATCATGAGAAATGCTGGACTGGAAGAAACACAAGCTGGAATCAAGATTGCTGGGAGAAATATCAATAACCTCAGATATGCAGATGACACCACCCTTATGGCAGAAAGTGAAGAGGAACTCAAAAGCTTCTTGATGAAAGTGAAAGTGGAGAGTGAAAAATTTGGCTTAAAGCTCAACATTCAGAAAATGAAGATCATGGCATCCAGTCTCATCACTTCATGGGAAATAGATGGGGAAACAGTGGAAACAGTGTCAGATTTTATTTTTGGGGGGCTCCAAAATCACTGCAGATGGTGACTGCAGCCATGAAATTAAAAGTCGCTTACTCCTTGGAATAAAATTATGAGCAACCTAGATAGCATATTCAAAAGCAGAGACATTACATTGCCGACTAAGGTCCGTCTAGTCAAGGCTATGATTTTTCCAGTACTCATGTATGGATGTGGGAGTTGGACTGTGAAGAAGGCTGAGCACCGAAGAATTGATGCTTTTAAATTGTGGTGTTGGAGAAGACTCTTGAGAGTCCCTTGGACTGCAAGGAGATCCAACCAGTCCATTCTGAAGGAGATCAGCCCTGGGATTTCTTTGGAAGGAATGATGCTAAAGCTGAAACTCCAGTACTTTGGCCACCTCATGTGAAGAGTTGACTCATTGGAAAAGACTCTGATGCTGGGAGGGATTGGGGGCAGGAGGAGAAGGGGACGACAGAGGATGAGATGGCTGGATGGCATCACTGACTCGATGGACGCGAGTGTGAGTGAACTCCGGGAGCTGGTGATGGACAGGGAGGCCTGGTGTGCTGCAGTTCATGGGGTCACAAAGAGTCGGACACGACTGAGCGACTGAACTGAATTGAACTGAAAGGCCCAGTGTGTGTAAGGCTTGAGGGATTCAAAGAAGATCCAATCTAGTGGGGTCTCACTGATTTCCCCTCTTCAGCCCAACATTCGCAGCTGCACTGTGGCACGAGACCTTTTGTCCTTAGTCAGTATCTGTCCCAAAGAACCTTCTCTCTCACGGTCTTGGGCCCAAGGTCCTCCCAAAAGGTCCTTTTCCATCTTTTCTCTTAAAGCAGCATTTTTGAAATTGTGAAATAAAATAGAATTTTTTTTAAAGAAAGCAAATGGAAGTGATAATATGAGAGTGAAGCATGCATGGTGAGAGTAAGAACTGTTTTGTGAAATTTTGTTCAGTTATATGTATTCATGTGTAAAATACATTTCTCACTGTGGGTCGTAGTATGAATAGTTGGAAAAGCTCTGCCTGTGGGGGTGCTCTAACTTCCCCTTTCTCTGCTTCTAGTCAGAGGCTTTTACAGAGCCCTTTTTATAGAGCCATTTTGAAGGTCACTGTGGCCTTGTGCCTTCCTCTGAGGCTCAACATTTCAAACTCAATACTCCTTCCTTCCAGAGGCCAGCTGATCCGTGACAAGGACTTTGGTTCTTGTGTATCCTGTGCCTGCTACCTGCACCGGCCCATCCCC
Source organism: Ovis canadensis (assembly GCF_042477335.2). NCBI lineage: Eukaryota > Metazoa > Chordata > Mammalia > Artiodactyla > Bovidae > Ovis > Ovis canadensis. The sequence continues at coordinate 230,892,272 of NC_091245.1, forward strand.
TCACCCTCCACCCACCACACACACACACACACACACACACACACACACACATACACACACACGGGCCTGTGGCTTGAGGCTCCAGCCTTGTAAGAACATTGGATGCCTTGACCATCCATGTAAGGGTGATTCAAGAACCCGCCATATATACATGTCCCTCTGCATTTGCAACAAAACTATTATCAACCTGATAGCCATTTCTTTACAATGTCACCTGCTGGTTGCCAAGGCTTGCCTGAGAGGGTGAAACCTGAACATTGCAGCAGGTCAAGGGCACAGAGGCTGGACATCTTTCAGGATTTCTCCAGAAGGTTCCTCACCCTGGCCTCCCTAACCTGTTTTCTCATGCCTCCTTCTTTGGGCATCTTAGGTGTAAGTCTGGTATTTTATCCCGGCCACAAGCTCCAGCTCCTGTTTCAGGCTTCTGTAATAAAAACTAATATACTGAGGGCTTACCATGAACCAGAGGCTATGCTAAGCACACCATCGTTATACTCCACATACTGTCACAGCAGATCATGCGCATATGTTACCTCCATTTTACAGGCAAGAAAACCGGAGCCATGCTAAGCGGATGGCCCAAGGCCAGCTGGCGCTTGAACCTGGCCCACTGGCTTCCGTGCCTGCAACTTCAACCTCTACATCATGTAGGTTTCATTGCATGTATCTTTTGAAGCTCTGCCCCCCTCACCCCTGTCTAGCCATTGTTGCCTGGCCAAGATAGGAAAACTAGTTAGCTTCATTGTGACGTGTTTCTTTAAGGACTGAGCGTCAGGAAAACAGGTGTGTCTCCTAAACATCAGGTATATTTTTACCCACCAGCTAAGAGTAATATAATTGTATTACCCTGTTTGGGGGCTTCCCAGGTGGCTCAGACAGTAAAGAATCAGCCTGCTAGTGCAGGAGATACAAGTTCGACCCTAGATTGTGAAGATCCTCTGGAGAAGGAAATGGCAACCCACTCCAGTATTCTTGCTTGGGAAATTCCATGGACAGAGGAGCCTGGTGGGCTAAAGTCCATGGGGTCACAAAGAGTCGGATATGACTTAGCAGCTAATCAACAGGGTACCTTCACCTCTAGGAAGCTCAAAATTAAGTTTAAATATAATATTTATAGTGTGTGTGCTAACTGTAGACTTGGCATAAATCCTTTTTCACTGCTTTACTCTTTCACTGCCGTTTATGTGAACGTATGTACCTGTATATCTGTGAACAGATGTACATGTAATTTTGTAACAGGGAAAGAAATACACAAATAAGCATTCTATTGTTTCAGAAAGAAAGACACCTAATTGTCTTGAGCATTTGAATTACTTTAGGAGAAGACTTGATAATATCCTTATAGAAAATTATGGACAACAAAGTCTTCTATTCTTGTTTTGCCTTGGGGGAAAAAACAGATGTACCGTATTGTGTTTTACTCTTTGCCTCGGCAAAACCTGGGGGATAGTTGGCAGGGCTGCCACATACAGCTGTGCACATTAGGCCCTGCCCATCACAAGGGGATGCCATTTACACCGTGGTCTATGAAGTTGCTCAGTGTGCAACCTGGACCTCTGTGTGTGTCAGCTCAAGGAATTTAATTACACTCATGCTGTTCTCTGCTTTTCATCAGCTATGTACTCTCTGGGACTGGATTTGTCGGAAGAGGAGGTGGCTGTGGAGCAGGAAGGTATTCCGTTGCTCCTGTTTCTCTTCCCAGGCAAAACTATTCCTCCTGGTTTGGGCCGAAGTCCTAGGAAATGTGGGTGATGAGGAGAGCTCCCCCTCCCTCTGTGAAACAGTGGGGAGGCTGGGGAGGAGGAGAATGGGCCTCAGGAGATGCTATACTGAGCAGGCAATCAATCATCTCACAAGCTCTCTCGAGTTTCTTCTGGCTTTATTTTGGGCACTAATTGGAAATGTCTGCTCCTTCATCGAGTCTGTTTTCTCACTAGAAAGGAAAGAAGGTTCCAGCAGAGCCTGAGGATGCTGAGAAGGATGTGATAACTTTTCAAACCATTGCCATTCTCCACTGTTTCTCCTTTCAGAGTCTCCCTCATATGGTCTGTCAGCTGCAAGGACAGTCTTCTCATACTGGGCTCCCGTCTCTGGAGACCACCAAACAGGGGAGGAAGCAGATTTTATTAGGGTGTCAAACGTGTGGCCTCTTTTTATTTATTGTTAATTAAAAGAAATCTTTATTTTTTCCAATCTTGAATGCATGCTAAGTCCCTTCAGTCATGTCTGACTCTTTGCGACCCTATGGACAGTAGCTTGCCAGGCTTCTCTGTCCATGGAATTCTCCAGGCAAGAATACTGGAGTGGGTTGCCATGCCCGCCTCCGGGGGACCTTCCCATCCCAGGGAGTGATTGCACATCTTCCGCGTCTCCTGCACTGCAGGAGGATTCTTTACCACAGAGCCATTGGGGAAGCCCTTTTACAACCTTATTAAGGCATAATTGACAAAGAAAATGGTAAGATGTTGAAAATGTATATGGGAGGGGTGTTTAGGGAAGAATGGATCCATGTATACGTATGGTTGAGTCCCTTCCCTGTTCACCTGAAACTATCACAACATTGTTAATCAGCTATACCCTAATACAAATAGAAAGTGAAAAAAATGTATATGATGGTGATCTGATATGCAAATACATTGTGAAAGGATTCCCACACCTAGTTAATTAACACATCTGTCACCTCACAGATTTATTTTCTTCTTTGAAGAGAACATTAAAGTTCTGCTTTCTAAGCAAATTTCAGTGATCTAATATGGAGTCATCAACCATAGTCACCATGTTATGCAGTAGATCCTCAGACCTCATACATCTTACAGATGAAAGTCTATACCCTTTTCCTAATCTCTCTCTATTTTCCCCTGCCTCCCATTACCACATTTTTTATGAGTTTGACTGTTTTTAGATTTCATATATAAATGATATTGTGTAGTATTTGTCTTTGTTTGGCTTATTTCACTTAGCATAATGCCTTCAAGGCAACCATACCATCACAGATGGGAGGGTTTTCTTCTTTCTCATGACTGAATAATATCCATTATATTTATGCACCACATCTTCTTTATTCCCTCTTTATTCCCTTCTTTATTTCCATTGATGAGCACTTAGATTGTCTCCATTATTCATTACTATGAACAATGCTGCAGTGAACATGGGGAGCGCAGATATCTCTTTGAGATCTTGATTTCAATTCTTTTGGAGATATACCCAGAAGTGGGATTGCTACCCATATGGGAGTTCTGGGCTTCCCCGTTGGCTCAGCGGTAAAGAATCTCCTAGCATTGCAGGAGAGGCAGGAGACAAGGGGTTTGATCCCTGGGTCAAGAGGGCATGGCATCCCGGAGGGCATGGCAACCCACTCCAGTGTTCTTGCCTGCAGAATTCCATGGACAGAGGAGCCTGGAGGGTTACAGTCTATGGAGTGGCAAAGAGTCAGACACGACTGAAGTGGCTTGGCACATATGCATGGTAATTCTATTTTTAATTTTTTGAGAGTCACATATTGTTTTCTACAGTAGCTGCACCAATTTACACACCTACCAACAGTGTACCAGTGTTCCCTTTGTGGGACAGAAGGGACTAGTTCTGCCTTAATCCTACAACACTGGCCTTATCAGTCTTTCAGGGATCATAACTAATTACTTAGGAGAAGTTTATTGTTCCTGGAAATGATGTGAAGGCAAAAAGACCCCCACTGAAAAAATAATTTTAAAATTGGCTCTGGTTTAGAGGAGCAGTGGGTCTGAGTCCTTGAGTTGCACATATTGTGTTTTAATTTAGGCTTCAATACATGACTTTGGGCAATTTACTTCTCCAAATCTCAGTTACTTCCTCTGCAAAATATGCAAAAGAGATAATAATAATAATAATAATAATAATTTTGCATCATAGGATTGTGATGAATATTTGAAGAGGTAATGGCAAGGGAGACACTCAAAGCAGACATCCAGTCCATGAGTAATAGAAAGAAAGAGAAGTGTCAACCCATTTGGGGAGCTCTGAGGTATGTGATACTGGGGATGTGGTCAGCTGGTCTCATGGTGATTTGGTTTCTATATGCCTCTTCTGTGGGCTTCCCTTGTGGCTCAGCTGATAAAGAATCCGCTTGCAATGTGGGACACCTGGGTTTGATCCCTGGGTTAGGACAATCCTCTGGAGATGGGAATGACTACCCACTCCAGTATTCTGGCCTGGGGACTTCCATAGACTGTATAATCCATGGGGTCACAAAGATTCAAACATGACTAAGTGACTTTCACACACACTCACACACATGCCTCTTCTATCTCAGCCATTAAGTCATGTACAAGGGCAATTTTGACTTCATTTGATTTTCAACTTATATGCTATCTATAAAACCTAAACTCCATTCCTGAAGATGTGATCCCACCATAAGTGCTAAATAAATGGTGGTTATCATTATTAAAGATTGCCCAGTTAGCAAGTGTTCAAGGACTTGTGTGAATAAAGATGATATTTAAACTTTAAAAAATAGTTCCGTTAGACCAAAGGGAATATGGCTACTTTATTTCTTTTTATAAAAAAATAGTAAGAATTATATATATATATACACATATATGTATATACATATTTAAATTTTTATTGGAGTATAGTTGATTTACAATGTTGTATTGGTTTCTGCTGTACATCAGAGTGATTTAGTTACACATATATCTACTGTTTTTTAGATTCTTTCTCATGTGGGTCATTACAGAGTACTGAGTAGAGTTCTCTGTGCTATACTGCTGCTGCTGCTGCTGCTGCTTCTGCTGCTAAGTCGCTTCAGTTATGTCCGACTCTGTGCGACCCCATAGACAGAAGCCCACCAGGCTCCGCCGTCCCTGGGATTCTCCAGTCAAGAACACTGGAGTGGGTTGCCATTTCCTTCTTCAATGCATGAAAGTGAAAAGTGAAAGTGAAGTCACTCAGTTGTGTCTGACTGTTAGTGACCCCTTGGACTGCAGCCTACCAGGCTCCTCTGCCCATGGGATTTTCCAGGCAAGAGTACTGGAGTAGGGTGCCATTGCCATACAGCAGATTCTTATTAGTTATCTATTTTATATATAGTAGAGTTGGACACGACTGAAGCAACTTAGCAGCAGCAGTGTATATATGTCAATCCCAATCTCCCAATAATCGAAGTATGAAAGTTTTATTTTTCTTCACTGATGCTTACTTGTGTCCCTGTCTCTCCTATCACTTCCCCCATCCCCTCGTTCACCCCCCAGCACTTTGTAAATTTAATCTAAAGGAAGTTGTTACTTTGGGACCCACTTCTTTGACTGTTTAGTTGATGACTTAGTTTGTGCTAAATGGAAGTTTACCATTCTAAATGGAAGTTTACCATCCATGTGCTGAATGGAAGTTTACCAACATGATGTTGTCTGTGCAAAAAGGCCTTTCTGTTAAGAGACATGGAGACATGGTTGCCAGGGGCATGGGCAGTCTAGTCTTGAGCACTAGAAGACAGATGATGTCAATTACAGATCATTGTTACTAAGGCATAACTAAAAGAGAGTTGGTTATCAACAGATTGCCTCTTAGAGTAAAACTTTCCCTATGATTAGCATGTGACTGATGACAGAATGTTAGTCTAAACCAATGATTCTCAATCCTGGGCCCATGTCAGATAAAAAAAAGTGTTAGTCATTCAGTCATGTCTGACTCTTTGCAACCCCTATGGGCTATAGCCCACCAAGTTCCTCTGTCCACGGAGTTCTCCAGGCAAGAATACTGGAGTGGGTTGCCATTCTCTCCTCCAAGGGATCTTTTTGATCCAGGGATGGAACCTGTGTTCCATCTTTACTGGCTGAGTCACCAAGGACACCTTCCCACCCCCACGAGTTAGAACTACCTGACAAACTTTCAGAAAACACTAGTGCCAGGCCTGACTCCCAGATTTAATTGACTCAGGATGGGGATCAGACACCTGTATTGAAAGTCTACCAGCTGATTCTGTTGTGCACACTAAACCTTTCAACATGGTTTATACTCTAAAATCACTGGAGGGCTTGTTAAAACACAGATTTCTGGTCCCACCTGAGTTTTCGATTCAGTAGATATGAGAGGGAGCAGAGAATGTGTATTTTTAACAAGTGCCCAGGTGACACTGGCAATGCTGGTTCCAGGCCACACTTGTACATACAGTGGCTGACAATCCACATTTCAGTTCAGTTCAGTTCAGTTCAGTTCAGTCGCTCAGTCGTGTCTGACTCTGCGACCCCATGAATTGCAGCACGCCAGGCCTCCCTGTCCATCACCACCTCCTGGAGTTCACTCAAACTCATGTCCATCGAGTCGGTGATGCCATTCAGCCATCTCATCCTCTGTCGTCCCCTTCTCCTCCTGCCCCCAATCCCTCCCAGCATCAGAGTCTTTTCCAGTGAGTCAACTCTTCGCACGAGGTGGCCAAAGTATTGGAGTTTCAGCTTTAGCATCGTTCCTTCCAAAGAACACCCAGGGCTGATCTCCTTTTAGGTGTCCTCAAAGCCTTGCAGTAGTCAGGGTTCCTCAGAGAAACACAACCAATTGGATGTACAGAGAGATAGATAGAATATACAGGAGATTGGTTATAGGGATTGGCTTACACAGTTGTGGAGGTGAAGTCCCACACTTGGCCATCTGCAAGCTGGAGAACCAGGAAAGCTGGTGGGGTAATTCAGTCTAAGGTCAAGGGCCTGTGAGTGAGGGACCAATGGTGTAAGTTCCTGAACCCTCAGGCCCGAGAGCTAGGAGCTCCATTTCTGAAGACAAAAGAAGACGAAGGTTCCAGCTCAAAACCCAAGACAGAGTTCATTATCCCTCCTTGGCTTTCCTGTTCTATTGGGCTCTCAACAGACTGGATGATACCCATCCACAGAGGTGACAGCCATCATTCAGTCTACTGAATTGAATGCTAATCTCATCTAGAAACATCCTTGCAGACACACCCAGAAATAATGATTTACTAACTCTCTTGGCATCCCTCAGGCCAGCCAAGTTGACACATAAAATGAACCATCACAAGCCTTATTTTTTCCTTTCATTGATTTCGTATTCTCTTCTTAACCCCCTTCCCCACTCACCGATTCCTTGAAGTGAAGTGAAAGTTGCTCAGTCTTATCTGATTCTTTGTGACCGATTCTATACAGTCCATGGAATTCTCCAGGCCAGAATACTGAAGTGGGTAGCCTATCTCTTCTCCAGGGGATCTTCCTGACCGAGGAATCGAACTGGGGTCTCCTGCATTGCAGGTGAATTCTTTACCAACTCAGCTATGATCAATTTCTTATGTTCCTCTAATAAATATATGTGTTCCTTCCACCTTGTGTGTGTGCTAAGTTGCTCCAGTCATATCCAACTCTTTGTGACCCTATTTACTGTAGCCAACCAGGCTCCTCTGTCCATGGGATTCTCTAGGCAAGAATGCTAGAGTGGGTTGCCATGCCCTCCTCTAGGGGATCTTTCCAACCCAGGGATTGAACCCATGTCTCTTATGTCTCCTGAACTGGCAGGTGGGTTCTTTATCACTAGCTCTACCTGGGAAGCCCTCTGTCTACCCTACAGGTCTCTGAAAACATTTTTCCTTTTGCCTGGAGCACCTTCCCTGTCACAAAACACACTTCACTGAGAAAAGGCTGTAATTCAATTTTCATTGACTTGGCATTAGGTTTCATCCAGCAAACATAAACTGTGGAGCTTGTACTGAATTTGTTAATGGAAATATTACATTGTTGTAAGTATTGTAAAACACTTTTACGACATGCAATTTTTCATTAAATAAGGTTTTATTTCCTACATTGATGTGAGTACAAAAATAAACTAGGGCTTTCCTTTTTTTTCAACCTTGGGATGTTATAATACTTGAAGTCATTATAAGCCTTTCTTTTGCTAAAATCCATAGTTTATAAGGAACACATAAGGAAATAGAACTGCTATAGTACTAATAGTGGAATCCCAGATGTGACATGGGGGCAGTATATGTCAGTATAAGTAAACATGAAGCAGACCGTGGGTCTCTCCACCCTCCACCACACCAGCCAGAGACTCATTTCTCTCATGGTGACTTTGCCTCCAGGGAAAGGTGCTGTGCTGAGTGGGGCAGAGATGAACACAATGTCTCTTTCTCCTGTGGTTTCCCCGGCAGGGTTTCCCAGTCAGTTAGCACCTTATGACCCCTTCTTGGCTCCCACTGCTTCCATTAAATCCTGTCAGAAGGACCAAATGAAACGAGACAGACAAATAAACCTCAAATGATGGAATAGGAGATACCATCCAATTTGAACTTTTTATTTTCACACTGAGTTAGTGATTTTAAAAGTAAAGGGGACTCTTATAAGGTCTGTCAAAATGGAGGTCTAAAGCAATTACTTTTGCACCTTATACCCCACTATAGCTTGTTGAAAGGAATAATTTTGATGTGCTTTTTGTGAGCAAGCTGCTCAAAAAATGTTATTAAAGCATCTCTCATCTATCATATCTATCCCTCCTGTTGCGATTAAACTGGCTTTAATTTTCCTGACCCAGGGTTTGTCCATCTGGAAACAATCTGAAGTGGAGAATTAGTATCTGAAAGACTGTCCAAATGCTCAAAACTGCTGCCACACGTCATAGTTACTAATGTGTCAGTCATCGTGGTGATATGTATGTATGCGTATCATACACACACACGTATTACCTTATTTAAGCTTCAAAAACACTGTGAATAGGTCGTATTTTTATACTATTATTTTCCCCATTTTATACGTGAGGAAATTGAGGTACATGGAAGTTAAGCTGCATACCTCAGGTCAAGGAGCTTGAGTCAAGATAAGAACTCAGACAGTCTAGAATCTATGTGCTAAACTACCACCATTCTAAACAGCTTCTTTGGTTATCTCCATCTGTTTAACCAAATGGTCATGTGATGAAAAGGAAAACAGTAGAGTGGCTCAGGCAATAGAATTTTCACTTTTCCTGGAATTGTGTTGTTTTTATTTAGACTGGCATCACCTGGTCTTCTTTCTACCTTTAGCAAGGGCCACATTGAAGCAGTGCTGTGGGGGATGTGTTTCTTGGGTGGAAAGGTTGTAACAGCCTGTTGGATAAGACCTTCCTGGGATCTACTGGCAGGTGGGGACTAGGAGTGGGATTCCTTTGTCCTTGTGATGTACTTGATCAGAAAGACCCCATCTGACATCAGCAAGCTCAGGACTAATCCATAGAGATGCCCCTCTTGATCTGAGTGTAAATTAATATTCTTGAAACTATTCACTTAAATTTAACTCAGTTGGATCTGCGGTAGGATTTTTAAGATAAGAAGAGAGTGGAAAGCTTGACTTATCCTAAGGCTGTGTGTGTGAGTGTGTTGTGTTAATAGGAAGTCTGGGGAGGGGTTGAGGGGGAAGTTCTGGGGTGAGCTCTGACGGGAAGTAGAAGACTGATGGCTGCAAGGGCAGCTGAGTGAGAGGAACCCCCTCTTGTGTGACCTCTACTTCCCAAGAAGCTATCTTTTATGCAGTTGAGGAAAACACTTCCCACACCTGGATCCATCTCCAGGATCTTTTGTGTATCTAACTCCTGAACAGTCTGAAAGTTCCAATTTAGTACCTTCTCCAGAAAGCATGCTCTGATCATTCTCATGCCCTCCCTTCTCTAATCATCGCTGAGGTTCCCTCATCATTGGCTACACTGAGCTCCCACGAGAAATTCTCTACAAGTTCAGATCCTCTGTTCTGAAGAGCATCCTAGATGCTCTGTAGGTCTGGGATGCACCCCCACACTTTAGGAATCTTCCCCAAATGAATGTTAGTTATCTTGATAGGCAGTGGTGTGCTGGTAAAAAGAGAAGGCAATGGCACCCCACTCCAGTACTCTTGCCTGGAAAATCCCATGGATGGAGGAGTCTGGTAGGCTGCAGTCCATGGGGTCGCTAAGAGTCAGATACAAGAGAGCGACTTCACTTTCACTTTTCACTTTCATGCATTGGAGAAAGAAATGAAAACCCTCTCCAGTGTTCTTGCCTGGAAAATTCCAGGGACGGTGGAGCCTGATGGGCTGCCATCTATGGGGTCGCATAGAGTTGGACATGACTGAAGTGACTTAGCAGCAGTGCTGGTAAACTGGTTTGCCAAAAATATGTATGTCAATAAAAATTAGAAGCCTGGGTTTTCATAATATTAACACTCCCACCACGACTCATTTCAAATTATAAGCAATTTAATAACGGTTTCATGAAATTCTTGAATATAGTGAACAGGACATCAATATTAGGCAATTAAAAAATTCATATTTCCTTTAACTCAGAAATTTCAAGATTTATTTTACTGATATGTTTTCCTATATAGGCAAAGATCTATTACAAAGGTATTTGTAATAACAAGATACTAGAAATAATCTAAATGTTCATCAATAGGACATTAATGAAATACATTATAGAAATTCTAATCAATGAAGTATAATGAGGAGATTAAAAAGAATAAGGTGGATTCATATGTACCACTACAAGAGACTTCCCCAGACTTGCCCGTGAGTGTCCAGGAGTCTCTGGTGGTGGTGTAGGTCGGTGAGGTCCTGCTGCAAGGTCGGGGGTGCTGAGTGCAGCAGTGAATGCATGGGACCGTTTGAAGGAGGTCACCATTATGTTCATTACCTCTACCATAGTTTGGCCTCAGGTCAAACAACAGGGAGGAAACACAGCCTGTCAACAGAAAATTGGATTAAAGATTTACTGAATATGGCCCCACCCATCAGAACAAGACCCAGTTTCCCCCTCAGTCAGTCTCTCCCATCAGGAAATTTCCATAAGCCTCTTATCCTTTTTCATCAGTGGGCAGACAGAGTGAAAACCACAGTTACAGAAAACTAATCAAACTGATCACATGGACCATAGCCTTTTCTAACTCAATGAAACTATGAGCCTAGCCACGTAGGGTCCAGAGAAGGCAATGGCACCCCACTCCAGTACTCTTGCCTGGAAAATCCCATGGATGGAGGAGCCTGGTGGGCTACAGTCCATGGGGTCGCTAAGAGTCGGACACGACTGAGCAACGTCACTTTCACTTTTCACTTTCATGCATTGGAGAGGAAATGGTAACCCACTCCAGTGTTCTTGCCTCAAGAGTCCCAGGGACGCGGGAGCCTGGTGGGCTGCTGTCTCTGGGGTCGCACAGAGTCGGACACGACTGAAGCAACTTACAGCAGCAGCATGTAGGGTCACCCAAGACAGGCAGGTCATGGTAGACAGTTCCGACAAAAGGTGGTCCACTGAAGAAGGGAATGGAAACCAGTATCCTTGCCTTGAGAACCCCATGGATAGTATGAAAAGGCAAAAAGATAGGACACTGAAAAATGAACTCCCCAGGTCGGTAGGTACCCAATATGCTACTGGAGATGGGTGGAGAAATAACTCCAGAAAGAATGAAAAAATGGATCTAAAGCAAAAACAACACCCAGTTGTGGATGTGACTGGTGATGGAAGTAAAATCTGATGCTGTAAAGAGCAATACTGCACAGGAACCTGGAATGTTAGGCCCATAAATCAAGGTAAATTGGAAGTTGTCAAATAGGAGATGGCAAGAGTGAATATCTATATTTTAGGAATCAGTGAACTAAAATGGACCAGAATGGGTGAACTGAACTCAGATGACCATTATGTCTACTACTGTGGGCAAGGATCCCTTAGAAGAAATGGAATAGTCCTCATAGTCAACAAAAGAGTCCAAAATGCAGTACTTTGATGCAATCACAAAAATGACAGAATGATCTCCGTTTGCTTCCAAGGCAAACCATTCAGTATCACAGTAATCCAAGTTTATGCCCTGATCAGTAATGCTGAAGAAGCTGAAGTTGAATGGTTTTATGAAGACCTACAAGACCTTCTAGAATTAACCCCCCCAAAAGTTGTCCTTTTCATTATAGGGGACTGGAATGTGAAAGAAGGAAGTCAAGAGATACCTGGAGTAATGGGCAAATTTGGCCTTGGAGTACAAAATGAAGCAGGGCAAAGGCTAGCAGAGTTTTGCCAAGAGAATGCACTGGTCATAGCAAACACCCTCTTCCAACAACACAAGAGAAGACTCTACACATGGACATCACCAGATGGTCAATACTGAAATGAGATTGATTATATTCTTTGCAGCCAAAGATGGAGAAGCTCTATACAGTCAGCAAAAACAAGACCAGGAGCTGACTGTGGCTCAGATCATGAACTCCTTATTGCCAAATTCAGACTTAAATTGAAGAAAGTAGGGAAAACAACTAGACCATTCAGGTATGACCTAAATCAAAACCCTTACGGTTATACAGTGGAATTGACAAATAGATTCAAGAGATTAAATCTGAGAGAGTGCGTGAAGAACTATGGATGGAGCTTCATGACATTGTACAGGAGGCAGTGATCGAGACCATCCCCAAGAAAAAGAAATGCAAAAAGGCAAAATGGTTGCCTGAGGAGGCCTTACAAGTAGCTGAGGAAAGAAGAGAAGCTAAAGACAAAGGAGAAAAGGAAAGACATACCCATTTGAATGCAGAGTTCTGAAGAATAGCAAAGAGCGATAAGAAAACCTTCCTCAATGATCAGTGCAAAGAAATAGAGGAAAAGAACAGAATGAAAAAGACTAGAGATCTCATCAAGAAAATCAGAGATACCAAGGGAACATTTCATGCAAAGATGGGCTCCATAAAGGACAGAAATGGTATGGACCTAACAGAAGCAGAAGACGTTAAGAAGAGGTGGTAAGAATACACAGAGTGTTAGTCACTCAGTCGTGTCCAACTCTTGCAACCCCACGGGCTGTAGCCTACCAGGCTCCTCGGTCCAAGGGATTTTCCAGGCAAGTGTACTGGAGTGGGTTGCCATTTCTTTATCCAAGAATGCATAGAAGAACTATACAAAAAAAATCTTCATGATCCAGATAACCACAATGGTGTGATCACTCACCAAAAGCCAGACATCCTGGAATGTGAAGTCAAGTGGGCCTTAGGAAGCATCACTACAAATAAAGCTAGTGGAAGTGATAGACTTCCAACTGAGCTGTTTCAAATCCTAAAAGATGATGCCGTGAAAGTGCTGCACTCAATATGCCAGCAAATTTGGAAAACTCAACAGTGGCCACAGGACTGGGAAAGGTCAGTTTTCATTCCAAACCTAAAGAAGGGCAATGCCAAAGAATGTTCAAACTACAGCACAATTGCACTCATCTCACACGCTAGCAAACTAATGCTTAAAATTTTCTAAGTCAGACTTTAACAGTACGTGAACCACGAACTTCAAGCTGGATTTAGAAAAGCCAGAGGAACCAGCCAAATTGCCAACATCCATTGGATCATAGAAAAAACATGAGAATTCCAGAAAAAAAAATCTACTTCTGTTTTATTGACTAAGCCATAGCCTTTGACTGTATGGATCACAACACACTGTGGAAAATTCTAAGAGATGGGAATACCAGACCACCTGACCTGTCTCCTGAGATATCTGTATGCAGTTCAAGAAGCAACAGTTAGAACTGGACTTGGAACAACAGACTGGTTCCAAATTGGGAAAGGAGTACTTCGAGGCTGTATATTGTCACCCTGCTTATTTAACTTATACGCAGAGTACATCATGAGAATCGCTGGGCTGGATGAAGCACAAGCTGGAATCAAGATTGCAGGGAGAATATCAATAACTTCAGATATGCAAATAACACCACCATTATGGCAGAAAAAGAAGAACTAAAAAGCCTCTTGATGAAAGTGAAAGAGGAGAGTGAAAAAGTTGGCTTAAAACTTAACTTTCAGAAAACTAAGATCACAGCATCTGGTCTAATCACTTCATAACAAATAGATGGAGAAACAGTGGAAACAGTGGCTGACTTTATTGTCTTGGGTACCAAAATCGCTGCAGATGGTGACTGTAGGCATGAAATTAAAAGACACTTGCTCCTCTAAAGAAAAACTTTGATCAACCCAGACAGCATAATAAAAAGCAGAGACATTACTTTGCCAAGAAATGTCCACCTAGTCAAAGCTATGGTTTTTCCAATAGTCATGTATGGATGTTAGAGCTGGACTATAATGAAAGCTAAGTGCCAAAAATATGATGCTTTTGAACTGTGGTGTTGGAGGAGACTCTTGAGACTCCCTTGGACTGCAGGGAGATCCAACCAGTCGATCCTAAGGGAAATTAGTCCTGAATATTCATTGAAGGACTGATGCTGAAGCTGAAACTCCAATACTCTGGCCCCCTGATGTGGAGAACCAACTCACCAGCAAAGACCCTAATGCTGGGAAAGATTGAAGGAAGGAGGAGAAGGGAAGGACAGAGGATGACATGGTTGGATGGCATCACTGACTCGATGGACATGAATTTGAACAAGCTCCGGCAGTTGGTGATGGATAAGGAAGCCTTGCCTGCTGTAGTCCATGGCTCCACAAAGAGTCGGATACAACTGAGCAACTGAACTGAACTGATATGTACTTCCGTGGAAACTTACAACCATTCACAGTAAATGAAAAAAGGAAAACGTGGGTATCATTTCTGTTTAAAGAAGTGAGGGGAGACCTGCATACCTGTTTGCTTTTTTTATGTATGAAAAATTTTCAGATGGATGAAAAAAGGATGGCTTCCCTGGTGGCTCAGATGGTGAAGAATCTGCCTGCAATGCAGGAGACTTGCAAGAGACCAGGGTTTGATCCGTGGGTTGGGAAGATCCCCCAAGATGGAAATGGCTGCCCACTTCATTATTCTTGCCTGAAGAATTCCATGGACAGAAGAGCCTGGCAGGCTACAGTTCATGGGGTCATCAAGAGTTGAACACGACTGAGCTACTAACACACACACACAAACAGCACACACACATACAGACACACAGCTTAAAGGATAGAAGGCTAGGATTTTGATTATATACCTCTTTGAATGGTTTGATACTTTTAAAACAAGTGCAATTTTTTTCTCACTAAAAATCAAGCAGAGTAATTTCTTATTTTCTTTATTTTTTAAATCAGAAAACAAGTAAAACTGCTCAGGTGATTCTGATTCGTGCTGGGTTTAGAGCCCTACAGCTTTGCCCAGTCATGGTTTTTGCTGCAGTTCATGTGAGTTAGGTTGTCTCCATATCTAGATGCCAAAGTCTTCAAGCAAGGGCTGCCCAGCCACTGAGTGCTATGACTTTGGGAAGTGTACTGGGCATTATTTTCCTTACTTGTAAAAGGAAGGGCTTATACCAGGATTCAGGGATGGTTAACTCAAAGCTTTCAGGATCTGTTGTGAGTAGTGCCCTGGAAAACTGCAGAAGCACAGCCTCATCATCCAACCCTACCCCTTATACCTACGAGAAACATTCCAATTCAAACTAAACAAACACTATGCCTGCTACAAAATACATTTCACTTGCAGGACACCATAAATTAGATAATCCTTAATGTCTTTCTAGACTAATAATACTTGCCATAGATATTATTATACTGTAAGCTATTAATAAATAAAATATATGGCTGCTGTATACTTTATGATATATATGATAATGGTAAGATAATAATTGTGACAATGATGATGATCGTGGTGATAATAAAAGCTCAACTTGAAATCAGAAGCTCTGAGTTCAAGTCTTAATCTTGAGATGTGAAATCTCATCTCTCACAAGTATATATATTTTTTAAAATACACACATATATATAAGTGCTCAATCATTAAGTTACATCCAATTCTTTATAACCCCATGGACTGTAGCCCACCAGGGTCCTCTGTCTATGAAGCAGGTTGCCATTTCCTACTACAGGGGATCTTCCCAACCCAGGGATTGAACCCACATCTCTTACACTTCCTAAATTGGTAGGCAGATTCTTTACCACTGCACCTCCCCATTTTATGTATAATATATGCATATATTATATGTATATGTGTACATATACCACATATTATACAGATTATATATTTTATAATTATATGTATATATACATATCATAATTACATATGATATGCAAATGTATACACATTTACATATAAATATATTTTTTGGTATATGTATATATGCATTTTCATAAATCAGTGTCATAATATTTTCTTCACTGGATTTTTGCAATATGACTGTGAAACTTTCTAGTACAGACTTGGCACATAGTAGGTGCTTAGTTTAAAAATCTGAAAATGTTATTTGATTATGGGCATGGTCTATTTTTAAACATTGTGTAAGTGAAGTTGCTGTCATGTCCGACTCTTTGTGACCCCATGGACTGTAGCCTACCAGGCTCCTCCGTCCATAGGATTTTCCAGGCAAGAATACTGGAGTGGGTTGCCATTCCCTTCTCCAGGAGATCTTCCTGATCCAGGGATTGAACCCAGGTCTCCTGCACTGTAGGCAGACACTTTACCATCTGAGCCACCAGGGAAGTCACTTCAATGTGTAAGATGTTTAACAAAATTTATTCCTATAATTTACACATAGCTGGGCATGAGCATGAAAAATATTTATGTCAGTCCTTAATATATGGAGAGATACCTATATGGAAATTGTGTCTAAAATGCATAAAAATGATTACATCAATTATGTGGGATAAATAAGGAAATAAGAAAGGAAATTCAGCTTCCATATAGTTTAATCCTTACAGAAAGATGTTCTGACTTTCGAAATCTGAAATCTCAGGTGACTTTTTGATGAAAAATTGTTGCCCCCTTAACATCTGTCTAGAGCCCCCTACTCCTGCCTTTTTATAGCTCAGCAGATATCAACCAGAGTCTGGGTTTCCTTGTTTCCCTCACCCGCTGGGCAAAGAGTTCAGTGAAGAGTGCTGAGCTTTATTCATATCCACAGAGCACTCTTCACAGGACCTAACATGAGTATACACTCACTGTACAAAAGGATACAAGGGTGGGTGGGTCGATGGAGGGGTAGATGAGTGGATGGGTAGGTGGGTGGGCACATGGATGGATGGATTTCCCTTTTCCAAGTGGCAGACTGCTGCCTGATTCTGTAGGCTGATTCCTCTACTATTCTCTGTTTGAATCTCTTTGGGACAATTTCTAAGACAACCTGCAGCAGATAATTTATGGATTGACTCAAGCACCTATTGATTTATTTTCGCTATAGTATTTCTGAAAGAAAACTGTAAATTCATGATCTTCCTGAAGTTTAGTCTCATCCTAGTCATTTAAATTCTCATTCTTCATTCATTTGTGCCTTGATTTCTTTTAAAATATTTTCTTCCTATACTGTCCACATATATTTATTATATGTAAGTGTGTATATGTTATATGTATATGTATGTGTGTTATATGTATATGTGCATATGCGCCTTCCCTGCCTGCAGTGTGGCAGACCTGGGTTTGATCTCTGGGTCAGGAAGATCCCCTGGAGGAGGACATGGCTTACCCACTCCAGTATTCTTGCCTAGAGAATTCCATGGACAGAGGAGCCTGGTCTGCTCCCCAGTTAACTCAAGGACTTAACTGGACTATAGTCCATGGGATTGCAGAGAGCTGAACACAACTGAATGACTAACACTTACATGAATATATGCATATGTGGGTGAGTATGTATGTACATATACATATATATGAAGTGTATATCATATAGCTCTAAAAGAAATTCAGTGTTATACATGTTAAATCATGACAATCTATGCACAGCTGAAATAGACTCAACGTAGACATCTTCAACATACTCAGCTATGTTTTCAATAGCAATTTAAGGAAAGAAAACAACAGAAAAAAGATATTAAAGCAGAAAGGTAGCTGTGTTGGCTTTTATGCCTGGCCTCCTCCCAGTCATCATCCATACTCTGAGCTTCCTTTGAGACCACTCATATCCAATCCCCATCTTGGTTTGCGTGGTGGCGATAAGAAAAGAGTACACTAAACCAGCTGCCCTCTGTGCTGTTTTCTGCTTTCCTTTCTTCTCAGTGACTGTTCCTTCAGGATTTGGAGATTCGAGTTCAAAAATAGACTTTAATTCACTGGGCATCAAACATTCAGTTTTAACTCTCCCCAGCAGCTGCCAGAGTCAGAAGGAACTAAATGTGATGTCAAAAGATTTCAATATAATCCCCTCAAAATGACTAGATAGTGTCCTCTGTTGCTTGAACTTGTGTTAACTCTCCAAATGCAAGGTGATCAGTGGACAACACAATATATAATTCTGTCTTTCCTGAAGCCTCCCTCCCCTGTTTTTCATGCTTCAACCTTTTGCAAGAAGAAAAAAAAATGGTGTCTTATTTGAATTATTTATGCCACTTTCTGTTCTGCCATTTCCAGCACACATTTGAAATCATTAATATGTCATGACTTTTCCTTCATCTAGCCTTCTCGGATTTTTTAAAATTGTGAAGCATCACAAAAGGCATTGTGAGTCATTAACAGGATATTATTTTTATATTTTTAGTTCACTATTTTCAGTATTCTTCACACAATTTTACAAGTACTGAATGTTCAATGAGATAGGCCCTGAGAATTGTACCTGTTTAGGGGGCTGTTGTGAACAATTCTGCTAGGAATACAATGGCACTTTGAAAGGAAGCCGCGTGGTTTGACAGTGCTTGGAACAATGCCACGTGGGTTAATGTCTCATCCACTTGCTACAGTCTGCTGCTGGTGCTGCTAAGTCACTTCAGTCATGTCTGACTCTGTGCGACCTGATAGACGGCAGCCCACCAGGCTCCTCCTTCCCTGGGGTTCTCCAGGCAAGAACACTGGAGTGGGTTGCCATTTCCTTCTCCAATGCATGAAAGTGAAAAGTCAGAGTGAAGTTGCTCAGTCGTGTCTGACTCTTAGCGACCTCATGGACTGAATGAAGCCTGCCAGGCTCCTCCATCCATGGGATTTTCCAGGCAAGAGTACTGGAGTGGGGTGCCATTGCCTTCTCCGTGCTACAGTCTGGTAACTGTTAAAAAGAAGATGCACCATTTGGATATCCTGAGAACCCAGACTCATCCCAAGGATGCTTCCACTCATTCACTGGCAATCTCCCTCCTCTGATAAGCTTTCCATGTGCCCAGTCTGACACAAACAGAGAGCAGGGCAGGCATGTGCTCTGTCCTCATGGAGCTCTACTATCATCAGCAGGATCATCGCAGCACAAGGGATCCTAAACTGCACCTCAAAGCACGAGATAGCAGGCCACTGGAACTAGGAACAACTAGGTGTTTGGCTCATGCAACTAAAATGAAATTGTTTATCGAGACGGAGATGATTATAGGAAGACAAAATTGGTGGAGGAAAGATTAGAAACTTGGTTTGGAGTTTGATATGCCAGGTAAAGATCGAGTGAAGGTGTTGATTAAGCAGTTGGATATATGCCAGGTAAAGATTAAGCAGTTGGATATGTGAACCTGGGGTTTGGGTGAAATGTCTGAGGGGCCAAAGTGAAGTAAGTCAGAGAAAGATAAATATTGTATGATATTCCTTATATGCAGAGTCTAAAAAGAAACGAAGCAAATGAACTTACTTACAAAACAGAAATAGACTCACAGACTTAGAGAACTAAATTATGGTTACCCAGAAGAAGGATAGTGGAAGGGATAATTAGGGAGTTTGGGATGGACATGCACACACTGCTTTATTTAAAATGGATAACCAACAGGGAGCTACTGTATAGCACAGGGAACTCTGCTCAGTGTTATGTGGCAGCCTGGGTGGGAGGGGAGTTTGAGCAATAATGGATACATGTATATGTATAGCTGAGTCCCTTTGCTGTCTATCTGAAACTATTATAATGTTATCAGCTATACTTCAATATAAAAATAAAAAGTTAAAAAAAAAAGATGTGTGTTTGAAAGCAGTCAGCATATGGATGGATTTAAAGCCATGAGACTGGACCATATTCCCAAGAGAGTGAGTGTGGACAGATAAGAAGAGAGGCTCAAGGACTTAAGGGAGGCAGCCCAGCTTATAAACATCAGAGAGACTGGAAGGAGCCAGAGCTATTAGGAGTCAGATGGAAGCAAGTAAACTCAGGGCATCATTCTGTCCTTTAAGCTATCTCAGGTCATTCTCAGAGTTTAATATGATAAGAACATCAAAACAGAATACATAAAAATTGGCACATTGACTTGATTAGGTGTTTAAGGGATTTTTCATCAGTTAAAAAAAATAATTTTATTTATTTGGCTGTGCTGGATCTAAGTTGCTGCTCAGGCTTTGTTTTCAGTTGTGGCAAGTGGGGACTACTCTCTGGTTGTGGTGGCTTCTCTTGTTTTGGATAACAGGCTTTTAGAGTGTTCGGGCTTCAGTGGTTGTGGCACATGGGCTGTAGATCACAGGTTCAGTGCTTGTGACTCATGGGCTTAGTTGCCCTGCAGCATGTGGGATCTTACCAGATTAGGGATCAAACCTGTGTCTCCTGCGTTGGCAGGTGGATTCTTTACCACTGAACCGCCGGGGAAGTCCTCATCAGTCTTTTTTTTTTTTTTTTTAATGCCTGCCATTTCCCACCTTTCTCATTGACTTGAGAATCTGTCAATTCTCAGGTTTGACAGACTCTCCAGATTCTGATTTAGAGTGACTCTACAATGTTGTCATCTGGACATTGTAATCAAAGATGGGAGACCACGAAAAAGATGGCTATCACGTCTTCTCTCTGAATCAGAAAGAATGTCAGTGTTCGGAAGTGCAGAGTTTGATGAAACAATTCACACATCTCCCATTATGATGTTGGGACTCTTATTCACCTCCTGTCGACATGGATAGGCAATTTGCTGCCCTTCCAGGTAACTAACTGTGGCAGGAATTGGGCCAGGCACCACTCTTGAATATCTGCCAGACTTTAGTGGCATTAGCCCAGAAGTCACTGGTTCTGCTAGGATAATCCTGGAAACAAAATGGCCTTTGAGGAGACTTCCTGATTCCATATGTCTGTCCTGGGCTCCAGCTCTGTCTCCCTGAGAACAAACTTGTCACCGTGGTAACTGCATCCACATAACGCATGCTGCCAAGAGCTCCTGAATCCTTTCTTTGCTTCTTTCCCAATGTTAACACTTATTAATTGAAAATCAGATCTCACAATTAGCTTGTCTTCAGGAGGCCTGTATCTCTCTTTAAGTTCAAAATAGTTTATTTTGCAGCAAAAAAAAATAACTGATTCACTATCCAATCTATAATACCCACCCCAGGAGGCTAATATCTCTTTTAATTCCCACTGTTGCACTGATGACAGAAAGGTTCAGGACCCTCAGCATTATTTCCTGAAGAGTTAAATGACATTCAGGCAGCAGGAAACGTCTGCCAATAAAATCAAAATCTAAACTGGTTGCCTTTTATTATCACTTAAATTATTCTCTCCACTTGACATGGATTTATTGGTCAGTTTAGACTCTGTGACAGATTTGGTTGTAGTCACACGGAGCGTGACTAACAGCCTTAACTACAAGCCTGTAAACGGAGTGTGATGTATGTGTACATTATCACCATCTAATAATATCTGTGGGCTAATTATGTAGAGGCTAAAGTAAATGAATACCACAGTGGTTGCCATGCACAAGCCCAAGGAGGGCAATTAATGCTCTACGGCGGCTGACCTGGGCCATCAGGTAGGGCCAGGGTAGTGCTGGAGGTCAGCGCTCTATCCTACACCGTTTATTCACTCCATCTTCGTTTGAGGATGGTCACTGGCATCTCTTTCTTAGTGATTCCTAATTTCCTCAAAGTTTATTTCAGAATAATTGATGTAATGTTTATGGCTCTTTTTAATATGCATAGGCTGATGTGGTAATACATGGGGAAGCCATTAAATTTCTAGTGGTTTATCTGGTGGTTTACCTTGAGATTGACATTGTGCTCAAGGAAGGACCCCGCCTCACCCCCCACCCCCACCTATACCACACGCTGTTAGCAGGATAGGGTGAGCCATATGACTCAGAGTCCCCGGACGTCACTGGAAGGAGGTAGGTGAACACAGGGGGCCACCCAGGCTGTGTGGATGGAAGGCAGCTCTGGAGCCAGAGGACCTAGGAGGCATCCTGCCCCCCAACTCTCTGAAGCTGGTTGACTGGGCAGCTGACAAACTTCTCTGAGTTTTTAGCCTCTTCGTCTGCAAAATGGAGACCTTACTGTCGAGACTTGAACAAGCTAATAAAAATCATTTTAGGCCAGGTGTTTTATAGTCGATTTTCATAAAACCTATGACATAGATAAAATCGTCATTCCCATCTTAAATATGAGGCAGCTCAGGTTCAGAGAACTGAAACCCCTTGCTCAAAGTCACAAAGTATATAAGTGGTAGAGTCAGGATTTGAACCCAGAGCCCATTTGCTTAACTATTCCACTGTGCTGCCCTGGGCAGGCAATGTATGTGACTGGCAGCAGAATCTTCCTGTTTTATGGAAGGAGACAGTCAGTGGGCACTGGGGTGACATAAAGGGCAGGGGGACATGACCGGGCCCACCATTTCTGGTCAGCACTGCTGTCACTAGTGACAAATCAATGTGTCACTTTGAACGTGTGCAGATTGTCTCTACATGATTTATGAGGAATTTTGCGGCTTAAGATAAAGTCATAGGCCGTGTTGTAAAGTAGCTTCATTTTTTGGGGAGACGGTAATTGAAATTGGAGTGTCCCTTAGCTCCATCCATGCCCACACTCTAACCCACAGAAACCCGACGTATTCCTCCTACCTTCCTGGCATTCACAGACACTCAGCCTCACCTTCCACTTGCTTCTCTGCCCCGTCATGCAGACCTGTATCCTCAGCTTATGGGCACAGGACACATACAGGCCCTGCCCCCAGAGAGGAAGGAGGCTGAGGCTCAACTGTTCATCAGAGGTGGAGGCGTCAGGGCTCATAGACAGTGCATTGTGGACCAGAAACTGCTAGATCTGAAAAAGACTTCAGAGATCAGCTGGGCCAATCACCTTGTTCTATAGACGAGGAATCTGAGGTCCAAGGGGACCCAGCAAGTTCAGTGGGTCTGCAGAGCTGAATGACCAGTGACAACTGTGCTCCAGGAATGGTGCGCCAGTGAACAGGAGGGGTGAGCGGGGCCACAGTGGGGGAAGAGCTTAGCGCTCCATAGAAAAGGTGGTTCGTTATCCACCCCTGTTCCCTAACTCAGAAGGTAACTCAGTAGCCAGAGTGGGGGATTTCTCCAACATCTCTAGTCATTTGATTAGGACTATCTTACTGTTTATGTTAGCAATTTAAAGAACCAAACCCTATAATTTAAGAGAGATAAAAGCAGGAAATAGTGACTGACACCAAGTATGAAAAATAATTTCCCAATGATGGTATATTTTAGACTTCAGGAAAATTTGAAAGTAGACTTTAATTGATGATTTTTATAGAGGTAAGAATTAATGATCATTAGAAGCTAACTCTCAGTAGTTAAAGGCCACCCCATCACCTCCGCTCTGTATCTGCCATGGCTTCAGGCTTCATCTCAGACATCATTTCCTCTGAAAGGTCTACTGCGTACCATCATTGCATCCCCCTGCCCCCATCCCTGGGGTCACTTTCCTTCCCGTCACCTCTGGTATGTCCTTCGTGACACTCACAGAGCAATAGGCTTGTCTATGTATCTCTTTCCTTGTTTCTCCCTCAGGAATGTGAGCTTCCCTGGGCCACAAACCACTTCTGGCAGACACTCAGCAAAAGCATGGAACAGGTTTCAAAACCTGAAAATTAGTAATGACTTCGTTGGTTCTATTTCCTTTTAAGTGGATGTACTTCTTAATATGGCTATCACTACATTAAATGTGTTAAAGACCACCTCTGAATGCCTCAGCAAAAAATAATAAATGCAAATAAAAATCTTCCTCCAGTAATGCCCAATAAATGTATTGAGGATTCTAAGAGATCCTAATGAACACGGTAGCCTGAATGATGAATAAATTGCCTCTGCAAATAAGGACCAACTTTACAAGGAAGCAGCACAAACACAGTTTACTTAGTTTCTTAAATTGTAACAGGTATATTTTTCCTTTACTTAAGGTAACATTTTGAGTAGTTTAACAATAAAATGCTTTAGGCTTTTACTTTATGGTAGAGATTTAGTAAAAGAAAAGCTTGCTTACTAAAAAGTAATAGAAAATAATAAGAAAAATTGCATCTAATGTTTTCATAATTATACAATTTGCCTTTTACCTTGCAACTGCTTTTTACAGAGGCGCTAATGGAAATCGTTAAACCTTTCATGCACTTACCGAAACAAAAATGCATTTTAATGTGGTTGAGGTAATAACCAAACAAGAATGTTGTTAGGAATAACAGTACTGAAACTGCTCAGGACGCTACACTCTTACCAATAGGAGAAGTGATGGTCTTTGTTATAAAAGGTTTCCAGGAGGTTGGCTGTCTATATTATTCACTTGTGGGAGACTCAAATATGTGCTGACATTTCAGGATTCATTGATATACTTTATTAAAAAATTCTTCCTATTTTTTAAAAAAGTTTCAGTCATTTGAATTGCAAAACTAACACATTTTTGCAGTAGTTCCAATAGAAGCTAAGTACCTGTAGAAAATTTATAGTCTTGACTTCTTCCCCTGTTTCTACCCTACATGTATTAGATGCTACATATTTAGGTTACAAATGTCATCTTTTCTCCTTTGCTTATATAAATGTAAACATTAACCACAATAATAAAAATAATAGCAAGTAACAGTCTTGTAGTGTTTAGAATATGTTAGGCATTTTTTTAAAGGATGGGATATATATTACACAATATATGTAACCCTGTGAGATAAGCATAAGTTATCAGCCCCATTTTGTAAATTAGGAAGTTGAGGCACAGAGAGGTCAAGTAATCTGTCAAAGGCCACACAGCTAGTGTGCGGCAGACATGACATTCAAACTCATGTAGTCGTAATTACTAAGCTACACTGTCTCCCACACTTGGCTTTTCTGGTTGTCTTTATATATAAAAGACATATATCATACGTGCTTATATCATACGTGCTCATATCAAAAGGCTTATATCATACGTGCCCTATAACTTTCACCTACCTAACAAATGTCGCTGACCTCTTTTCAGTCCAATGAAGATAGATCCAAGGTGTTCTGGTGGGTGGTGGCATTGCTTTCTGTCACATGGACATATCATACTTTATGCAACTATTCTGTGATGCACATGTAGATTGCTTCAATTTTTGGCCATTATGAACAATAAACAGCTTTAAACATAAATCTGTGCACTATCACTTTTATTCTTCTCAGAATTGGACTTTTGGGAGTCAAAGAATATGCACATTTTAAACCCTAATAAATACTACCTGTTTATCTTCCCCAAAGGTTGTGAAAATTTATATTTCTACCAAGAGTGAATTAGGACCTTTCTCATTACCTAATACTTTAAATAAAAATAATTTTATGAACTTGTAACTTTTATAACAAATCTTTATTTTATAGTTTTTGGTTTTATGTCCTATTTCTGAGAAAATATTGGTGGGTTTGTCACAAAATGATATAAACACAAGTGAAATAATTAAAAGGTGTAATGGCAGTTTAGAATTTTCCCTTTTCTCCCTGATTTCAAATGTAGAGTTTTTGTTTTCTCCTGCCAATAGTGTTCATTTCTTATTCACTCTTTTCCATCTCTATCATGCTCTGGGGAGGACTAAGCGGGCACAGACCACCATCTGTCCTGGATAGTTTACACCAGATAATTTCTCAAAGTCCCTTCCAGCTCAGTGATTCTCTCGCCATACGAATTCTTTAAAAATCAAGTTACAAAATCCAGGATGGCTTGTGATTTTATAAAGCTTGTGTGCGGTTCCATAAAAAAATGTAGCCATGCTAATAAAATAAGTCGAGTGTACCTGTGTCTTGGGAAAATGTAATTTCTGGAAACATGACAGGAACCAGAACCATACGGAGGTTGCATATTCAGGGATGGTTTAGATGACACAGGATTCTTGGATCCTTTCCACTTTGGCCCTGGTTTCCTGACTCAAAGGACACTTTGAATATAAATATATTAATCAGAACTATAACACACTGATTAATTTTCATTGAGGAAAGTATCCCTGAAATGGGCTTCAGTAAAGTCAGTGTGAATCTGTTAATCAATTTTCCCCATGATGTTGTTGCCTCATCTCTATTTTGTTTAATTTTTATTTTATTTAACTGAAGTTGTTTGTATTGGATTCAATTCTTTTCCGTATAAATTCAACATATTTGACTCATCAATTTTCCTCTGTATAAAACTGTACTGATACTATCTTCTATCATTGTCTGACAGCCATAATTTCTGCAAAGTTCTTTTTTTGAGTCTATGTTTGCAGGTCTGAATTTGGTGATGAAGATTTGGTTCTTTTGCCAGCTTTATTCAATATTAATTTTACATTGTAGTTTAAGCCATTGTCAAGCCATTGATGATTCTTCAACCATCACATTTACTGTATCATGGATTTGAATAAAAGACTAATGGTTTGCACTCATCTCCTAGCTAACCCATGATAATATTGTGAATACTTTGGTGATAAAGAGAGAGCAATAGAAAATGGAGACTAAGAGAGACAGATGTAAGAGACCAACTTAGTCCTAAGGAATCATTGCTGAGTTCTTGAATGGACAGAGGGGCTAAGACAGCTTACAGGTATAAGGTGACAGAGACAATCACACTTGGGATCCAATGGCTGAATCAAACCTCCCTGTTGCATTGCTGCTGAAGTGAATGCAGGTATCTAAATGTCTAACTTCTCTCCTTAGAATCCCGTCGTCAGGGTTCTTGGCCTCTATTGTTGTTCAGTTGCTAAGTCATGTCCGACTCTCTGCAACCCCATGGACAACAGCATGTCAGGCTTCCCTGTTCTTCGCTAGTTCCCAGAGTTTGCTCAAACTCACGTCCATTGAGTCGATGAGGCCATCCAACCCTCTCATCCTCTGTTGCCACCTTCTACTCCTGCCCTTAATCTTTCCCAGTATCAGGTTCTTTTTCAGTGAGTCGGCTCTTTGCAAAGGGTGGCCAAAGTATTGGAGCTTCAGCTTCAGCATCAGTCCTTCCAGTGAATATTCAGGACTGATTTCCTTTAGGATGAACTGGTTTGATCTCCTTGCTGTCCAAGGGACTCTCAAGAGTCTTCTCCAGCATCACAGTTCGAAAGCATTAATTCTTCTATGCTCAGCCTTCTTCATGGTCCAACATGTACAGTCTCGCATCCCTACATGACTACTGGAAAAACCACAGCTTTGACTATATATAGTTTGGCCTGTACAGTCAAACCCTATTCTGTCTGTCTTCTATCTCCAAGAAGTAAACAAGATGGAGGTGGGCATTTAATTAGGATTAGTTTCAGGTACCAGTGACAGAAGGTCCAAAGTAACCAGATAGAACTTCTCTCTCACCTACAAGAAATTGAGGGAGGTAGTGAGGAGAGTATTACGTGGACCCTGAGAACTGGAGTGGGGAAGGGTTGTTATCTGAAAGAGGAACCCAGCTTCAGTTAGAACCAGCCTGTCAAAACTGACAGAAAGTGAGAGGAGAGAGATTCTGAGCTCGCTTTGCTAGCATATTCTACTGACAGAATGTTGGTGTAACTGAACCAGAGGACCAGGGAGCCTGGCAGAAACTGTCCATAGGGGTAGGGTCTGGGGGAATAGAGAAGGGAAGCAAGAGAACAGAGAAAGACATGGAATGGATTTGGGTGTGTTTGTGTGTAAATCCAGCATAAGGCAAATAGACATACATGGATAACGAGAAAAGACAGTGCTCAGTGAGCACTGTAATAAAAGTATCAGTAGTTCTGACAATATTCTCAGCTACTATTTTCAAAATATTCAGCTATTTTCAGTTAATTGAATTTGTTGTTATTTAGTCTTTCAGTCATGTCAGACTCTTTTGGAACCCCTTGGACTGTAGCTTGCCAGGCTCCTCATGGGATTCTCTGGGCAAGATTACTGGAGTGATTAAATAGTTATGTTCTAAACATATTCCAAGCAGTATCCCATTCAGTCCTCAGGACACGATTGTGAGGTAAGTGTGTTGTTCATATTTTAAGAAATGGGAAACCTAAGCAGAGATGTAAAAAACTTGCTTAAGTTAGAATACAAATGGTAGACACAGAGCTCTAAACTAGTCTGCTGGGCACCATCATGGTGATCTTACCCATGGTTTTGATTTCTGTCCCGTGGGTCAGCAGGAGCACGTGACTTCCAGTAGGGGTGCGAAGCTGCC
Organism: Ovis canadensis; assembly: GCF_042477335.2. Lineage (NCBI taxonomy): Eukaryota > Metazoa > Chordata > Mammalia > Artiodactyla > Bovidae > Ovis > Ovis canadensis. The sequence continues at coordinate 230,920,305 of NC_091245.1, forward strand.
TCACTCTAACTTCCTGTCAAGGACAAGGCTGACATTCTTTCCTCCCATTTTTCAAAGAAGGGAAGTTGGGGGCTGGGAGAGGAGAGGTGCGTGCTAGGGGTTCTGTGACAATTCCAGTTTCTCACCTTCCATCCTGTTCCCTTCAGGAAGCTCTTGCAGCCTATTTAGTGGCTTGGCAATCACTTTCTGAAAAAACTGAGCAGGTCAATCTCATTGGCCTGGTAGGATTTAGTGGAAGAGTGGTTTGCCTCTTATCTGCTTCATTAGCTTTCTTCTGGGCAAAGACCTCTGGATAAATCAGTTTCTCCATGACCCTGAGGAAGTAAAGCCTGTTTGTTGGCCCAGAGTTGGGGAGTGGGGTTAGGGGTAAGGATCAGGGGAGGCGATTTTTGAAGAGAGAAAATTTAAATTAGTATAGTCTTTCTTGCTTTGCAAAGAAACCAAATTGGAAGAGATTGGGATTTAGATTCTATAGTTTTCCATTTCTGTTTCTATCAGCAACTATATCAATTTAGCTTCTAGACAGCACATAGGAAAATGAACAATGCTGAACAATTGTATTATCTCCGACCAGTCCAGTGGGTAAAAGTAGTAAAAAGCATTGGAACATTAGCTATAATGGCTTTCCAGGGCAAAGTGCAATGGCTACAAAGACACACAATTAGCAAAGTCATTTATTCTGACAGACACTGCTGGCCAGCACTTGAAACAGGGACAGAGCTCTCATGGAGCTGCTTCTCCATAGATGTTTACTATTATTGCTGAAAATGCTCACAAGCACATGTCCTGCTAACCACAAAGAACCTGAGAAGGATCTACATTCCTTTCCCCTACAGCTCTGTCTCTCCCCTTCTGTTCAACGACAGAGTTCCCAAAAGATCACTAGGCACCTGATCTCCACCTCACTTCCCATCCAACTCTCAACTCCCTGGCAGGTTGACCATCTCCTCCTCCAGCTTCCCCATCTCACCATTGAACTCATTGCACTTGTGACCTTGCTTGACTGTGGAAGCATTGCCATTGTCCACCACTCCTTTCCATCTGAATTTATCTTTCCTCTTGGCTTTCTCTGACAACTCTCTCTTCTGATTTTCCTGTCTTTCAGCTTTTTCCCCTCATGCTAACTTCTTTTCTCTCTGTCTATCCATTAAATGTTGATTGACTTTCTGGTTCTTTCCTTGACTGTTGTCTGCTAAGTTGCTTCAGTTGTGTGCAACTCTTTGTGACCCAGTGAACTGGAGCCCACCAGGCTCCTCTGTCCATGAGATTCTCCAGGCAAGAACACTGGAGTGTGTTGCCATGTCCTCCTTCAGGGGATCTTCCCAACCCAGGTGTCAAACCCTTGTCTCTTATGTCCCCTGCATTGGCAGTCAAGTTCTTTACCACTAGCACCACCTGGGAAGCCCCTATCTTCCTTTAACACCCTCTGTATATTCAGTCTTGCTGGCCTTATCCTCTAGTCTGCACCCAATAGTCATGCAATAAAAGCTTCCAACCTCTAGCCCACATCTCTCTCCTGTGTTCCAGATCTATCTAGATACCTAACTTCCTTCTGGGTGCAGCAGACAATGCTGGTAGTCTCCCCAGACACTATGGATCCCTTTTAATATTTCTGTGTGTCATAGTGCCACTCCCCAACCTGGTCTTATGCCCTATTTTCAGAGGGGTGTCCTCAGATTACCAGAGCAGCTTTGTGTACATGCATGGAGAGTTTATGTGTTCCCTCTACCCCCACCCCAATCTGCCCCATTGTAATTCTTAACCAATGACTGTTGGGTCTAGAGCATGAAAACCTAGGTCCTTTGTGTTGAGTGGTAGTTTGGGTCTGCAAGAAAGCAGATGTCAAGATGGTTAGAAGTACAAAGGATTATTGAACATAAGAGAGCAAGAGTAGGCAGAGAAAGCCAAGAATTGATCTGACACTTGTGGAAGGTGAGAAAAGAGGAAGGAAGATTGGGCAGAATGAGCCTCTGACTACCACCAGGTGCTGAGAAAGTCCAGTGCAGAGATTGTTCATAGAGGAGTTGCGGAAATGGTGACATTTTTCACACCCATATCTCCTCTCCAATCCTACTGACGTGGATACTAAATCATCTTTTTGCAGTGTTATGACAATGGGTCCCCTCTAGGATAATCTGCCCCAATCCATCCTCCATACTGAAGATTTTGAGCTGCCTAAACACACAGGGGATACAGGGTGGAGGAAGAATCTAAATTCCTAGAAGGGCACAGTGGTGATTCTGGGGTTGCAAGCAATCCTTCCATTCTGGAGTGTGAAACAGAATTTACCTTGAGAATAGCATATCATTCTGTTCTGGGAAGAACATTTTGAGTTGTGTGTTTTTGTCTTTTTTCAATGATGTAGCTAGAAGGCAAGTCAATTCACCATTTTTGTAGATGTCAATGGGATGGAAACTTTCTGACTCACCAAAGTTCCAGGTTTAGAGTTTGCTGCTGAATAGAACAGGCAGCATTTCTTGTTCCAGATAAATGTAATCAGAGGGCCAGGATGGGGTAGGGGAGGTATTAGTTGCGGGAAGGATCTTTCTCAAGTCTGTGTTTGAGTCATGGCTTCTCTAACTCTCACCTATGTGAACTGTCTTGTCCTCTTAAGCATTTCTGAAAATGCAATCTATCTTAACCCCTTTCCCCCATTAGCATTGTAACTTATCAGGTAAAACAGGAAAAAAGATCAAGGCAATATTTGGTTAAGGTTGAATTCTCTATCTCAAACTTTTGGGGGTTGCTGGCCCAACTCTGCTTTGAGTCAGCGAGGTGTCAAGATTCAGTTCAATAGCCTCATTATAGTCTCTGTCCTAGTAAAAGTGTTGGCCCCTTGGGGGCAGGGTTTTTGCCTGCTTCAGTTTATATTCCCCAGAGTTTTTAGCATATGTCAGGCTGATAATCTGCCTCTTGCTACCCCATGTTTCAAATACTTATATTTCAAGTGCCACAAAAACAAGCAATGAACTCAAAAAAAGTAAGTCAAACAGGAATATAATCTTGTGAATTTGTGAAATAATGAAGCTAGCTTTTAATTTGGATTTAGTGGGCATTATTCAATGGTGGTCTACCTTGTTTACTTTTGGAGCAGTAAGTACCTTCACAGACCTGTTTATTGATTAGTGTGAGATGAGCATTGTAGCTAATCTTGTTTCAATCCTTCTGTGGCCACCAGTACACAAGAAAACTGGTTCATGCAAAGCTCCAAATGGGCAAAGAGAGAAAGATCAAAAAGGAATAAGGTTGATGCATTTGTTCAAAAGCATTCCAGATAGTCTGAACAAAGTAGAGAGGATAATCACTTGTAGAAATTTAGTCCGTAACATGTGCCAAGGTATTTACATAGTTCCTGATTGGCGACAAACCAATTTTAACATGTCCATAGGCTGTAGTGATGAGTCAAAGCATGCAAGGTGAAATTTAATGGGAACAAGTGAAAAATACCATGCAAAAGCCAGGGAGCTGTAGGTTAACTCAACAAGACAATTTAAGAGATTTAGTTGCTTTGAAGCTCAATAAGTCAATAATGGAATTTTGCTGCTGAGAAAACAAATTCTATCTTAGAGTACAATACTAGAGGTACAGTGCTTGAGAAAAATGAGTGGATGGGTGGTAGTTTCTGGGAGTGCATCAAACCATACCTGGAATACTGTGTTTAATTCCAGATGCGGCTCTTTCAGGTGGACATTAGCAACCTAGAAATGATCTTATGTGGAGTGGAGCAAGTGAAAAAGAGTGTGGTCAGAATCACTGCAACCATTATCAGCAAATGGAGCTATGGTGAAGTGCTCCCTCTGCCCCTAAACAGAGAAGGTATGGAAGTAAGATAGACCTCTTAGGGTCAAATCATAAAAGTCAACACACTGGATGAGGAGAGATCCTAGGCCCCCATGAAACAGTATATAAAGGACTGTGTATATATGTTAATATCCATTAAACAAACCTAAAGAAGAAAGGCTTCCCAGGTGGCACGAGTGGTAAAGAATCCACCTGCAATGCAGGACACATGAGATTCGGGTTTGATCCCTAGGTCAGGAAGATCCCCTGGAGGAGGGCATGGCTACCCACTCCAGTATTCTTGCCTGGAGAATCCCATGGACAGAGCAGCCTGGCAGGCTACAGTCCATGGGGTCACAAAGAGTTGGACATGACTGAAGTGACTTAGCATGCACACACAAGGAAGAAAGCAACAATTAGAGAGGTGGAACATAGGATGAAAAGGAGTCAGAGGAAATGATCAGAAAACCAGCCAATTCCAATCTAGGGTAGGAGAAGTCTAAAGTAACGGAGTTTTGTAGAGAGTCAAGGATATTTCTACTATGATGCAAAAAATACAAGCAGCTCTTGTAGTCTAATGCCATTAAACATTCAAATCCTCTGTTCCTGTGTCCTGACTTTGTGCTTACCATGCTGTCTTCTGATTGCAGATTGATTTCCTACTAGACTCGCCTACAGGGAGAGAAAGTGCCCGTGTGCCATCTGAGTATTCTGGCGTGACAGCACTAGCTCTCATTGTAAATGAGTCTGTTGGCACTCTGTGCATCTCATGGGCTTGGCTAATGCGAGTCTGCCCTAGAGGGTCAGAGCCACTCCTGTGTGCTTACACAATCTGGTTTTAGAAATTGCAAAACTGAACCAGGCTCAGGATCATGGCAATTTGCCATGGTAACAAATTTCAACTCAGTGGGAAACAAGAAATTATTCTGGAAATCAGAACAGTAACCTTCTTGTGAACACCTGCAGCAGGTATTGTCCTTTGATACTTAGATATTGTTCCACTAAATCTTGCCTTCTCTCCTTGAAGGGGCTGAAGTTGATTCACTTTCACTCTTGTATCCGCAGGTTCTGCGTCTGTGGATTCAGCCAAGGATGGGTTGAAACTTTCAATCCACAGTTGGTAGAACCTATAGATAGTGAGGGCTGACAGTAAAGGAGTTGAGCATCCCAGGATTTTGGTATCCTCAAGGGGGTCCTGGAACCAATCCCTCGCAGATACAGATGGACGACTGTGCTTAGCACATGGGAGTTTCACCAACCAACCAAAAGCCTATCTCTGACCACCCTCGACCTGACTGACTACCACTCTTCTTCAGGCTTGGCTCTTACTCACCTTCACATCCCTCTACTCCACTAAAACCATCAAGACTAGCCCCTTCCTCAGCAGTCCCCCCACCTCCACCCAAGAGCCACATCCACTGAGCAAGTCAGCCATCTCTCCCGTTTCCTAAGTCTGCACAGCATACCTCACACTCTCCCCTATTTCTGCTCCCAGAAACAGTCTCCCACCTGACAAGTACCTCTAGCTTGCTGACTTCCCTAAGATGATCCAAGATACTGTCTCTCTTAATGGCACAGTCTGTAACCCATGGGTAAGTAGCACTCTGTCCCTGTGTCCTACTCAACATTTCATATCCCCAGATACTACATTTGGATTTTATTTCCATTATGCCTTCGAGCATCTGAACTTCTCCTTGGCTGGGATAGGTTATAGGGTGGTGCCCTCCGCAGAGTTCTGCATGTAGATACACTTCACCTAATGTTTGTTCATCGACTGGCTACACTAACTCTGTGTATGTGCTAAGTTGCTTCAGTCTTCTCTGACTCTCTGTGACCCTATGGACTGTAGCCTGCCAGGCTCTTTCGTCCATGGGATTCTCTAGGCAAGAATACTGGAGTGGGTTGCCATTCCCTCCTCCAGCAGATCTTCCTGACCCGGGGATCAAGTCTGTGTCTCATGCCTCCTGTATTGGCAGGCAGGTTCTTTACTGCTAGTGCCACCTGTGAAGCCCATATTAACTGTACCATTTCAATAATCTATAAACATTTTTGAGAAAGTTAAACAGAGATGATATGACCCCAATCAAATCCCTTATGATTATACAGTGGAAGTGAGAAATATATTTTAGGGGCTAGATCTGATAGACAGAGTGCCTGATGATGGAGGTTCATGACATTGTACAGGATACAGGGATCAAGACCATCCGCATGGAAAAGAAATGCAAAAAAGCAAAATGGCTGTCTGGGGAGGGCTTACAAATAGCTGTGAAAAGAAGAGAAGCGAAAAGCAAAGGAGAAAAGGAAAGATGTAAGCATCTGAATGCAGAGTTCCAAAGGATAGCAAGGAGAGATAAGAAAGCCTTCCTCAGAAATCAATGCAAAGAAATAGAGGAAAACAACACAATGGGAAAGATTAGAGATCTCTTCAAGAAAATTAGAGATACCAAGGGAACATTTCATGCAAAGATGGGCTCAATAAAGGACAGAAATTGTATGGACCTAACAGAAGCAAAAGATATTAAGAAGAGGTGGCAAGAATACAGAGAAGAACTGTACAAAAAAGAGCGAGCTTCAAAACCCAGATAATCACGATGGTGTGATCACTCACCTAGAGCCAGACATCCTGAATGTGAAGTCAAAAGAGCCTTAGACAGCATCACAATGAGCAAAGCTAGTGGAGGTGATGGAATTCCAGCTGAGCTATTTCAAATCCTGAAAGATGATGCTGTGAAAGTGCTGCACTCAATATGCCAGCAAATTTGGAAAACTCAGCAGTGGCCACAGGACTGGAAGAAGTCAGTTTTCATTCCAATCCCAAAGAAAGGCAATGCCAGAGAATGCTCAAACTACAGCACAATTGCACTCATCTCACACGCTAGTAAAGTAATGCTCAAGATTCTTCAAGCCAGTCTTCAGCAGTACGTGAACCGTGAACTTCCTGATGTTCAAGCTGGTTTTAGGAAAGGCAGAGGAACCAGAGATCAAATTGCCACTGGATCATCAAAAAAGCAAGAGAGTTCCAGAAAAACATCTATTTCTGCTTTTTTGAAAACCTTTAACTGTGTGGATCCCAATAAACTGTGGAAAATTCTGAAAGAGATGGGAATACCAGACCACCTGACCTGCCTCTTGAGAAACCTATATGCAGGTCAGGAAGCAACAGTCAGAACTGGACTTGAAACAACAGACTGGTTCCAAATAGGAAAAGGAGTACGTCAGGTCTCTATATTGTCCCCCTGCTTATTTAACTTATATGCAGAGCACATTATGAGAAATGCTGGCCTGGAAGAAGCACAAGCTGGAATCAAGATTGCCAGGAGAAATATCAATAACCTCAGATATGCATATGACACCAGCCTTATGGCAGAAAGTGAAGAGGAACTAAAAAACCTCTTGATAAAAGTGAAAGAGGAGAGTGAAAAAGTTGGCTTAAAGTTCAACATTCAGAAAACAAAGATCATGACATCTGGTCCCATCACTTCATGGGAAATAGATGGGGAAACAGTGGAAACAGTGTCAGACTTTATTTTGGGGGGCTCCAAAAAAACTGCAGATGGTGACTGCAGCCATGAAATTAAAAGACACTTACTCCTTGGAAGGAAGGTTATGACCAACCTGGATAGCATGTTGAAAAGCAGAGACATTACTTTGCCGACAAAGGTCCATCTAGTCAAGGCTATGGTTTTTCCAGTGGTCATGTATGGATGTGAGAGTTGGACTGTGAAGAAAGCTGAGTGCCGAAGAATTGATGCTTTTGAAGTGTGGTGTTGGAGAAGACTCTTGAGAGTTCCTTGGACTGCAAGGAGATCCAACCAGTCCATTTTGAAGGAGATCAGCCCTGGGATTTCTTTGGAAGGAATGATGCTAAAGCTGAAACTCCGATACTTTGGCCACCTCATGCGAAGAGTTGACTCATCTGAAAAGACCCTGATGCTGGGAGGGATTGGGGGCAGGAGAAGAAGGGGATGACAGAGGATGAAATGGCTGGATGGCATCACCGACTCGATGGACATGAGTTTGAGTGAACTCCGGGAGTTGGTGATGGACAGGGAGGCCTGGCGTGCTGCGATTCACGGGGTCGCAAATTGTCAGACACGACTGAGCGACTGAACTGAACTGAAACAGAGATGAAAAGGAGAAGGAAGGTGTAGCTAAAGTCTTCATGCATTGAGCGCTATGCTCTGTGAACAAGAAATTATACGTGTCATGCAATGAACCTGACGAAGGAGTGGATGGAAGTTTCATTTAAGGGGGCAGGGGACTTGGGTAAATTCTATCACTCTTCCTTAGAACACAGCAATGCAAAGACCTTGGTAAAAGTATTTCCATTACCATTATTCATAGTAATAGTATTACTATATTGACATTAAAGTTTGTTTAGCACTTTACAGCATAAGAAGGGAGATTTACATGTTTTATCTCATTTAATCTTCCTAAGAAATCATGAGATCATCTTTACCATGCTTTGCCATTTTACATATGGGGCCACAGAAGTTCTGAAAAGCTAAAAATTATTGAATCACACTCAGTAAATGGCAGAGATGGGATTCAAAACCAAGTCCTCTGGCTCTAAATCTGCAGCCCACAGCTGCACTGCTCACACAAGAAAGCTACAAGAATGAACATTGTTTGGAGCCCCAGCTCAAGTTGAGATTGTGATACGAATCATGTAATGCAAACTTATCACAAAATAATTTCCTTCTTCTGGTTTAGTGTGGATTTCTTTTGTGCCACAATAAAATGTTCACAAAGAATTTAGCACCGATAGTTTCTTTCCTTAGAGACGGTCATTTATTTCTGCTCTCTGGCAGGCTAGCCACTGTGGAGAGTGAGCCTTTGGGTATTTCCCAGTGTGTGGCACACAGCACATATGCCATGTATTCCGGTGAATTACACTCACTTGGGAGCCAAGACAAATGTCAGACACACTTCTGTAATCTACACTTGCAATTTTTCTGAATTTCCTTGGAAACACTGCCCTATTTGGGTGTTGTTTCTGAGATAGGTTATGGGATATGGCTGTCATTTTCAAATGAAGATTTGAAAAGAAAAAAGCTCAATTCGTATCCTGCCACGGAAAACCATTTAAACTCATCTCCATGAAATTCATGTTAAAACTCAAGAGCATAACTGTACTAACTCAGAGAAAATAGACAGGAAAGCCTTTTGCAGAGTATAGCTTTATGCAAATATGGGAGGATGTTACAATTATTAAAACTCACACAGAGGTAAATCTTCACAATCTATCTTTGCTGTAGCAAAAATCATTAATGCTGAATAATTAATCATCCAAAGAAGACAAAGCTAAATCAATGATAAATGGCTCTAAAAGCAGAAAAAAATTTTCTGTCAAAATTCTAAATTGGAGGGATGAAATAGATACAGGAATATAAACTGGAACAGAAAAAATATTCATTTCATTATTTGATGGAGATTCAATGCCTATTGAAGGGCTGGGGCTTCCCAGGTGGCTCAGACAGTAAGGTAAATGATCTGCCTGCCAATGCAGGAGAGGTGGGTTCTACCCCTAGGTCGGGAAGACCCCCTGGAGAAGGAAATGGCAACCCATTCCAGTATTCTTGCCTGATAACTCCCATGGACAGAGGAGCCTGGTGGGCTACAGTCCATGGGGTCGCAGAGTCAGACACAACTGAGTGCCTGAACACACCATTGAAGGGCTGCTATATGTCAAGTACTTTTAAGGTATTTTTCACACTTTATCTCTCAATCACTTCTCCCAATAAATCTATGAGGTAGGCTTTAAGAAAAAAAAATTTTAATCTAGTTTTTGGTAAAGTCATGGTGCAGCATGTGGCATACAGGATCTTGGTTCCCAGACCAGAGATCAAACTTGCACCCCTTGTAATAGAAGCTCAGTGTCTTAACCACTAGACCACCAGGAAGTCCCTTGGAGCTCATATTTTAAGGCCTCTTTTTCAAGGTCCCATAAATAGAAAAACAGCAGAATCTGATTCTAAGTCAAATGTCTGTCACAATGACATGCCACTTTCTGAACAAATTAAGCAGATTTAACCATTTTCTCTCTAATTCTGGCAAGAACTGCTTCAGAACTGATTAACCTTGTATGTGTTTATGTGTGCAGGAAACTATGAGCTGGAGAGGCTGATCTTTTCACAACATTTACCAGTCTCCATAGAAGCTCGGAGTGTGGGACTTCCTGGCCATGCAGTGGTGATGCAATCAATGGTCAGGGTTGCGTGTCTCAGGGAGACAGCCTCTTTGCACTTCCCATTTCAAGGCTGTACCACCTTTCCATCTGACATTTCTGAGGAATCTGCTTTCTTGTGTTGGGGCTTAAAGATTACAATTCACACCCAGGCTTCTTATAAATTAAGGCAGAGAGTTGCAGAAATATCATCTGAAGATATCTGCTTTTCTTTCATGTATACATACACACTCTCACACAGAGTCTAATCTGGCCATATATGGATAGAAAAACTCATGTTCCTGGCTTTCCTCTCAGGAATAAGATAAGGTTTAACCCCAAAGATGGAGGCCAGAGGATTACCCAGAACACCCAGTGGAGAAGATTAGACTTGAACCCCCTAGATGCAGAGATCTGCATTGTGGAATTGACCCTGAGAAAAGGATTTGCGGATCAGTCATACAGTGGCTGGTAGAATCAGGATTAAAGTGCCTCAATTTCTCATTTCTCCCTCAGAGCTTGGATAACTTCAGACCCTGGGAATCGACGTTCCACATGCTGGAGAAACAGACAGGACCGCACAGACTTTCTGTTGTTATTGTTATATTGTTTTCAAGCTGTTTTATCTTTAATCTCCAAAATATAAGGAGCATCAGAGCATCATTTACTTCTTTGAAGTTAAATAAAATTATGCAAGTGTAGGAAATTACCTGTATTAGTCAATAAAAAAATATTAAACATTAACTCCAGAGATGATACTATGCTAGGCACTAAATGGGGGGAAAAAGGAAGAAACAAATCATAATCTTTAGGGTTTTAAAAGAGTAATATATATATTTTCCATTTAATGGGGAGCTGCAATGTTCTGGGCACTGTATTAAGAGCTCTATAAACACTCTGTCTTCACAACAAGATTAGGAGGCAGAATAGGAAACAGACTCAAAGATTAAGCAGGTTCATTGTTCAAGGTCATACCCAGCTAATGATGGGGTGGAGACTAGAACTCTGGTTTAAAGTCCTCTGAAGGCTCTGTCCAGCATGTCATACTGTCTTCCAACTTATATGGATAGACTGATGTCTCCAGAAAGTACTGTAATGAAATAAAATAGATTTTCAAAAACCATAAGCTCATATGTTCTCTTTTAATGTATAAATTATTTGTATACTGATTATAAAAGAAAAGTGAAAGCGAGTTGCTCAGTCGTGTCCGACTCTTTGCGACCCCATGGACTATAGCCTATCAGGCTCCTCTGATCGTGGGATTTTCCAGGCAAGAGTACTGGAGTGGGTTGCCATTTCCTTCTCCAGGGGATTTTCCAGACCCAGGGATCTTCCAGACCCAGGGAGCTGGGTCTCACCGCATTGTAGGCAGACACTTTTACTGTCTGAGCCACCAGGGAAGTCCTATACTGATTATAAAGATGCTATCAATCCTGTTTGGATTAACTGCCAGAATTCTAGGACACATTGTTTAAAATAGCCTTGCTGCTACTGCTGCTGCTAAGTTGCTTCAGTTGAGTCCGACTCTGTGCGACCCCATAGACAGCAGCCCACCAGGCTCTGCGGTCCCTGGGATTCTCCAGGCGAGAACGCTGGATTGGGTTGCCATTTCCTTCTCCAATGCGTGAAAGTGAAAAGTGAAAGTGAAGTCGCTCAGTCGTGTCCAACTCTTCGAGACCCCATGGACTGCAGCCCACCAGGCTCCTCCATCCATGGGATTTTCCAGGCAAGAGTACTGGAGTGGGTTGCCAAGATGCTATCAATCCTGTTTGGATTTAAGATAGCCTTAGGGATGACAAATCTTTGTTCTCTTATCTTTAGACAAAAAAAAAAAAAATCACTTTGGTTATAATCATTTTGGTTTTAATGGATCAATCCATTGAATGAATTAAGTGATTAAGCCGGATAACAGAATTTTTTAAAAAAAGGAAAGAAAATAAAGGATGATCATAAAGTAATGAGAATGTAACTAAACTTCCCGGAATGTTGGATGCTGAACCAGCATCACTATCCTATTTTCTTACCTCATATGCACGCATGTTAAAAGAAAAAAAAGATTTACCAATAAGAAGGAGATCCTATTTAAGATCCAATGAATGGAAGAGAAAAATGAGCCATGACAGAGCAATTGTGGAGGGCTTGGATAGGTCAGGGATCTTACTGAAAACCACTTGATCTGACATTACTTGCCTTGTAAACTTGACCCTCAGTTGCCTCTTTTGTTCACTAAAAAAAAGCAAATCTGATTGCTTGGAACAAAAATATCAAAACTCAGAAATTTTAAAAATTAAAATATTTTCAGATTTTGAATAATAAGTGTTAGGGATTATAAAAGTTTAGAAGGGGACAGATTAATGATGTAAACATCTGGATCATCCAGAAGAGTCAGCTCTTTAAATCAGTTGAGTAGGGAATTCAAGATGATTCACAAGTGTTCAGGAAGACTACTTCAACTTCCATTTCTATTAATTTAAAAAAATGTCATCCTTTTGAAGTTTCTATTTTTGTATATATTTTATAATCTATGTAACCTATTAGTTCATTATAACATGAATATAATAAATAAATATCACACACAATATATAAATATAAGAATATATCTATACATTAACTGGGGGTGGGGGGTGGGGGCAGGTGTGGGCTTCCCTAGTTGCTCAGCTGGTAAAGAACCCGGCTGACAATGTGGGAGGCACAAGAGACAAGGGCTGGATCTCTGGGTCGGAAAGATCCCCTGGAGAAGGAAATAGCAACCCATTTCCAGTATTCTTGACTGGAAAATGCTAGGGAGAGTGGAGCCTGGCAGGCTACAGCCCATGAGGTTGCGAAGAGTAAGACATGACTGGGCATGCTCAGACATACATTAATTGATGAGGTAGCATGTGATCAAAACTTTGGCACCCCTGCTCCAGACTGTCAAGAGAGACTGAGTGGGACATGCACAGAATAATGCTACCACTGGCACTGCTTTAGGTGATTATTTTTTTTCTGTAATAACCACAGAGGTTGTCTGGAGAAGGATTTTTAGTGCTTCGATTACTTGCTAACTTAGAGTCTTTCTTTCTGCACTGTGATTTTGGACTTAGGCTGATACAGCTGCAGGAGCCATCCTTGTTGGGAAAGTAGGTCATTGTCCAATGTGCTCCATTTGGGGGTGGAGAAATGTGATTATGACCTAAGTGAGATACACAAAGCAGAGTACAGCTAACAAGACCCTTGGTCTCCACGGCTGAGACTCATGCTGAAAGACGTGGTTTCATTGACTGGTGTTGGGAAAGTCATTTGGATGCCAGGTGTGCAATGCCAAGCAGGAAATTGAAAAGTTGTAGACTGACTGTTAGAGCTTAAAGATCTTAGAGGTCATCTGATCCACACTGTCATTTTACAGTGAGGAAGCTGAGGTCAATAGCATTAGAACTTAACTATGTTGTTATGTAAGACTCTTGTCTTTAATGCAGGAGACAAGCACAATCCAATGTTTTTTGGGCCAGTCCAACTCTTGGCTGGGCTTAGAAGGACTTGTACCTGAGACTAGGAAAATGTTTTACCTTACAAGGAATGCAGATTTCACATGATTTCAGTTTCAGTTGTTGCTCAGTCATGTCCAACTCTTTGCGACCCCATGAACTGCAGCACACCAGGCCTCACTGTCCATCACCAACTCCCAGAGTCCACCCAAACCCATGTCCATTGAGCGATAATGCCATCCAACCATCTCATCCTCTGTCGTCCCCTTCTCCTCCTGCCCTCAATCTTTCCCAGCATCAGAGTTTTTTTTTCCGGTGAGTCAGCTCTTTGCATCAGGTGGCCAAAATATTGGAGTTTCAGCTTCAACATCAGTCCTTCCAATGAACACCCAGGACTGATCTCCCTTAGGATGGACTGGTTGGATCTCCTTGCAGTCCAAGGGACTCTCAAGAGTCTTCTCCAACATCACAGTTCAAAAGCATCAATTCTTCAACGCTCAGCTTACTTTATAGTCCAACTCTCACATACATACATGACCACTGGAAGAACCATAGCCTTGACTAGATAGACCTTTGTTGGCAAAGTAATGTCTTTGCTTTTTAATATGCTGTCTATGTTGGTCATAACTTTCCTTCCAAGGAGTAAACATCTTTTAATTTCATGGCTGCAATCACCATCTACAGTGATTTTGGAGCCCAGAAAAATAAAGTCTGACACTGTTTCCACTGTTTCCCCATCTATTTGCCATGAAGTGATGGGACGGATGCCATGATCTTCGTTTTCTGAATGTTGAGCTTTAAGCCAACTTTTTCACTCTCCTCTTTCACTTTCATCAAGAGGCTCTTTAGTTCTTCTTCACTTTCTGCCTTAAAGGTGGTGTCATCTGCATACCTGAGGTTCCTGATATTTCTCCCTGCAATCTTGACTCCAGCTTGTGCTTCTTCCTGCCCAGTGTTTCTCATGATGTACTCTGCATATAAGTTAAGTAAGCAGGGTGACAATATACAGCCTTGACGCACTCCTTTTCCTATTTGGAACCAGTCTGTTGTTCCATGATCTACATTAGCATATTTTTCCTCTATTTATATATGGAAATTGTTATAAGGAGATAATATTGAAGAGACCACATTGTGATATCTGTAATGCTTCAAACATACACAGCAAACATAGGAAACAAATTCAAACATAGCAAATTTTGATCTTATTCTATGAGTATAAGCCATTTAGCATTTTATTCATCCTCTCAGGGACAGAAATATTAAATATTATAGAAGTGTCTTATAATGGCCAATGTTGAAATTTTCTCAAGCATTTTTATGGCTAATCCTTGGGAAGTGTTCCATATATTTTTTATTGACAGCAACTGAGAACATAATGCAATGATAATTCTCAAAAGGAAAATGTTAATTATTTAACTCTGTATGATTTTTCTAGAAGGAGTGCTTTAGCCTCTATGTGTTTCATCAATTCATACATTTGATTTCCTCTAAGGATATCCAGTCTGAATTTCTGCCTCTGCAATACCACATGCATTTCCCAGGTCTCCATTCCCCTTGTCTGGAATGTCATTCCTGCCTAGCTAATGTCTCTATTTCCTTATAAACTTAGTTCAGGGGTTGCCTTAGAGACCTTCCCTTGGCTCTTTCTTTGCAGAGAACAGAATTCTTCCTCTTTTGGGGTACTTTTATTATGACATTCCTCAGGCTTTGTTGAAATTACCTATGGAATTGCCTACTCCTTACACTAAGTCTTGAATTCCAGGGTTACAGAGAGATTCTTTATCTCTACATCTTCAAGGCCTAGCAAGTGGTAGCTCCAGAATCATATAATTAGAGAAACAAACTATTTTTAGAATCTTATTAAAGAACAACTAAAAATATCCCGAAGTCTTATGAAGACTGGTTATATCACAATTTACTATTTACTTCATATAATCAACAGTTCTTGAATTAAATAAGCCATTCAGTTGCTTCAAAAGAGACATCTTGCATTTTATTCATATCAAATAGTGTGATATCAGTAAGTTAACTCTGCTCAGAGCTTCAGATCAAGCTGAGAGAATTCTAGGTAATTACCTTTGGAGAACTTGAGTAGCTAAAACTACAACTAATAAAGTATTGGAGAAGTAAAATAATACTCTGGCCTCAGTCTCTTCCTTGAAAATTGTTTATTTTGGTCTGTTTCTCTCATCTTACATTAATATCTATAGTTCAAAAGGAATTATTGCTTTAATATACTAGAGTTCTTTTTTTGTCCTAGGCAGCCATGAAACGCGTGCTTTAAAAATGTAGTCCCTTGATAAATTTGTTTCATGTCAATTTCTTTCTGGAGGAAAACTAAATGTTTTAACCTATGATTCCATGTTTCTGATCCTGCTGGGTTGGCCCATTATAGATGCCTATCACTTCTACATTTAAATTAAAGGAAAAAAATAGCTATAAATTTTATGACCTAGATAAAAATCATATTCCTGTACAATCTTTCATGCTTATAGTTTGATACTTTCTTAGGTTCTGAGAATTGATTTAAAGAAATCTAATTTCTTCCTATTTATGGATTTCTCTCTGTTTTTATTCTTCAAGTAGCTTCTGCAGGGAAAACAAAGACTTGCCAGTGTGATGCTGATGGTTTGATCCTCTTGTGTTAATTTAAACCTAAACAACTATCGCAAAATTAAAATACTGCATATGAAGGCTCAATGTTTTTCCCCCAAAGAAAAAGTTTTAGCATGAAGTCTGACTAGACTAGACTCCACTATACTCCACATGCACCTACAGAACTAACAAACCATAACGAAAACATACTTTCATCGTTCTCTCAAACATCCATTATGCCCATGATAACTTTTTCCAAGAAAAAAAGATAGTCTTATTCTTGCATGTTTATTTCTAAGTCCCTTTGTCCCTCCAAAGGACCAGATTTGTGATTATGAACAGGTCCTCACTAAGTAAATTATGATGTGTTAAATTTCAATAGTGAATAAAGTCAAGAATAAGAAAGCAAGGCTTAGAAAGGAGAATAAATAATTTATGGTGTTCCTTTATTCATTCACCCACTCATCCAGAGAAAGCAGTGTCATACACAGAGAAGAGGCTGATTCCCAATCTCCTCTCAAGGAACTTACAAGATAGTAGGGAAGGAGAGGCATGGCCAAGAGTAACTATGCCTTAGACAGGAAGTCATGTATGCATGCCAAGTCACTTCAGTGGTGTCCAACTGTTTGCAACAACATGGACTGTAACCCACCAAGGCTCCTCTCCATGGGATTCTCCAGGCTAAAATCCTGGAGTGGGTTGCCATTTCCTACTCCAAGACAGGAAGTCATATTTCTGTATACACAGACATGGCCCTATCAGTTGTTCAAACATTTAAACACTCCAATTCTGATGGGTTATGACTACTCCCCAGGTCTTCCAGGCATCCCTCTTGTCCCTCAGATCCTAGCCAGAGATCCCCTTCCTGTTACCTCTCTCACAGTCCAGCAGATAATGGCAGAATGCTTGTGCCAACCAGGAGTTCTAGCTCTACTCTTGCTTTGCTGGGCCGTGGCCAGGGCAATTCCATTTGTAAAATATTTGGCTAATCATGCTCTGATAAATGATATGAAGAGGAAATCAGATTGACTGGAAAGTAACTGAGGAAATACTTGAGACTCCATTTTGAAGCCCAGGTTTGGGGAATATCTTCAGAAAATTCTGGCTTTTATGATACAAAAACCAAGGTTGTATGCTGAGCTTACTACTAAAGCATGTGTACTTTAATAGCTCAGGTGGAGCCTCTCAAAACACAGGCATGGAAGTTTAGTTTCTTTGTCTGCCACCCGTAATTTTCAGCTTGTGTTGTCAAATTTGCATTTGAAGCTGCTATTAAACCACAGCATCAAAATAACGATGACAGTTGCTGCAGAATATAAGAAATCAAAACGAAAGGAAAAAACTCAACCTCGGAAGAGAAGAATGGCTCCAAATGCGGTAATTACCCAGAGCCCTGAAGAGCCTCATTCACATGTAATGTATACTTCACATGAGGGAGGAAGTGCTGTACAAACAAATCTGCACAGAACCTACAATTCCATCCGCCCAACACTGGGCAGGAACTGCTTCTACGTCTAGACAAGAGTGACTCAGAAAATATAAGTAATTTGGTGTGGAGCAAAGGGACTCAGGAAAATCTGTCAAAATCAGCATGGAAGTCATAACAAAAGGAAGATAAATTCGGTTTGTCTTTGTTAAACCAAGAGAGGTGGGTCTTTGCTTCTAATTGTTCAGCAATTCCTTTGTTTATTCTGGCTGAAAAACTTTTTGATTCTTACAGACTTTGATGAGACCTGATAAACTAGTAAGTACATAAATATCGGGTGGTGATGGTGTAGTTGCTAAGTCATGACAGACACTTGCAACCCCATGGAGTATAGCCCGCCAAGCTACTCTGTCCAGGGGATTTCCCAGGCAAGAATACTGGAGTGGGTTGCCAGTTCCTTCTCCAGGGAATCTTCCTGACCCAGGGACTGAACCCATGTCTCCTGCATTGGTAGGCGGATTCTTTACCACTGCTCCACCAGGGAAACCCTAAGTCTGTCTAAACCCAAATAATACATGTAAATAGGTTTTACTTTCACTCTTGTTTTTACTGTACCAAACAGAATGAAAGTAAACCCATCCTCATTTCTACCTTCCAGAGGCAACCTCTTTTAACATTTTTCACCATCTTTTCCTTTTGGAATATATAGTCCCTTCACAATTTCAACTAGCATGTTAGTAGTGCCATTGCTTGCTTGGCCAGTTTTGAACCAAGCAGAATGGATCTTCTAAATGCTCCCATATCCTATTCTCTTCCTGTGTTGCAATATTTAGTTAAACAACAACATACAGTTAGTGTTACATTTTTGTGATTAAATGTTACTGCTAAAGTAAAAAATGGGCTTCCCTGGTGGTTCAGCGGTTAAGAATCGACCTGCCAAACAGGAGACACGGGTTCAGTCCCTGGGTTGGGAAGATCACCTGGAGAGGGAAATGGCAACCCACTCCAATATTCTTGCCTGGGAAATCCAATGGACAGAGGAACCTGGGAGGCTGCCGTCCATGGGGCTACAAAAGAGCCAGACATGCCTGAGCGCCTGAGCATGCACAACGAGTGTTCTAAGGTTACAGCATTTTTTTTTTTCAGGAGTTAAGCTGCCATTTCCCCTCACACTTAAGCTCAGGCTCATCTATGTACTATTATCTCCCCACTCCAAATTTTTCAAAGGATCTGTCAAATCTCTTGTACCTAATATTTTCCAAATATGTAATCACTATCAGATAATCTAATTTCTCTAACCCTCCCTCTTTAATGGAAACTTTTCTCCCATAAGCCTCTGCATTGCTGTTCCAGTCTTGCCTGTTCTCTGTGAACCTGCTGTGTGCTAATATTCAAGATTTCCCTATATCTTTCTTTTTAATCTGGATCCCCCGTTTCTTGTTCCCCATATCTCTCTTGCCTTTGATTTACTCCTTTATTATTATTTTTGGTTGTGCCATGCAGCATGCAAGATTTTAGTTCTCAGATCAGGGATCAAACCCATGTACCCTGCAGGGGAAGCATGGAGTCTTAACCACTGGACCACCAGGGAAGTCCTAGGTTTAGTCCTTTTTATTTCCAAAAATAAATTCTCAATATACTTCCTCACCATTAGGATTTCCTCGTCACACCCAGTGTTCTGAAAATTCATGAAAGCATGACTTATTGACGGGGTTCTTCTTTCCTCTCTCTCTTTCATTGATTGTGCTGGCCATCAAAGGTACCTTTCAATCTGAAGACATGTGTTGTCCAGGTCTGGGAAATTTTCATGTGTTACAGCTTTTATATACTTTATATAAAAACAGTTTTATTTTGTTTTCTCTTTTGGGACCTTTTACTAGTCGGATGTTGGACCTCGTGAATTGGTCTTCTAACATTTTTTATCCTTTGTCTCTTATTTTTAATTTCCTTTTGTTATTGCTATTCTTTTCTCTGGAAGATTTCCTCTACTTTATCTTCCAACTCTTCTATTGAATGCTATTATTTTTGGTTTTAAATTTTCAGGATCTTGTTCCCTGTTTCATTTTCATAGCAACTGTGGCAGATACATCTTAAGATAACCCAATGAGTCACCTTTTAATCAAATATCCTCCCAGGCTTCCCTGGTGGCTCAGTGGTTAAGAATCAACTTGCCAGTGCAGGAGACACAGGTTGCATCCCTCATCTGGAAACATCCCACATGCTGTGGTGCAACTAAGTCTGTGTCCCAGAACTATTGAGCTTCTGCCCTAGAATCCCTGTGAAGGAGGAAACAGACAGAACAGGCTCCATCTTCAAAGCAGGACTCCATCTTGGGCAGGACTGTGGACTTTGAGCTATATGCCCAGTATTTATGGAAACGACATACCAACTGGAAAAACAGACCCCCCTACCCCCACTGCCCTGCCGATGGAAGAGCCCCAGGGCTCGTATCTAGACTCTCCATTGCCTAAAAGAATACACTAATTATCTGTGTAACCAAATAGAATCATAAATTCTATTATGCTTATTGGGGTATGACCACAGGCCTATTGATAATTGTCCACTGTTAACTACCTAGGCTTAAGGCATAGGAATCATGGGTTTAAGGCAAATGTATCACAAGTTAACTTTGTATCTTTCTTTTCCTTTGTTCAGACTAGTTGCAGAGAATTTGGGGAAGTGGGTTTGAACATGTGCACTTAGGGTATATAAGGTTTTCACAAAAACTGGTCGGGGTCCTTGGCTAAGAGGAGACTCTGCCTGGGGCCCGCTGGTGTAATAAACTGCACTTCACTGTCTGCATCATCCTTCAGTGAGTTTGTTTCCAGGAATGCGTGGCTACAACACCTGCTCTGCAACAAGAGAAGCCACCACAATGAGAAATCTGTACATCACAACTAGAGAGTAGCTCTCACTTGCTGCAACTAAAGAACAGCCTGTGTGCACCACTGAAGACGTAGCACAGCCAATAAAGAAACACATTAAAAAAATTCTAAGATTAATATATATATACATATAATCTGCTCCCCCCACCCCACCCAGCTCCTTGAACTTGGGCAGGTCCTTTGATTTGCTTCTAGCCAACAAAATATGGCAAAACCAATGAGAGGGTCCCTTCCATGATTAGGTTCTATCATATTGTAAATGTAGAAGTTAGACTGCTATAACTACATTGTGCTATATACGACTACGTTTTAGCAGAGTTGAGTGAGAGATTCACCCACTGGCCTTGAAGAGGGACACGGCCGTTTGGAGAGGGCCTATGAGAGCACCACCTGGCAAAAAACAGAGGTGGGGCTTTAGAAGCCAGCAGCAGTCCCTTGCTGACAAGACAGCAACCACGAGACATTGAATTCTGCCAAAAACCACATGTGCTTGGAAGAGAACTCCAAGCTTCAAAAAGGAAGACAGCTCAGGTGACACCTTGATTGCAATCTGCAGAGAACCCAGTTAAGCCATGCCTGGACACTTGACCCATGGAAACTTTGGAATAAAAAAAATAAGTGCTATTTTAACCTATTAAACTTTTGGTTATTTGTAATGCAGTAGAAGATAATTCATATAGCAACCTACTATTCTATCTCATGGTTGCAATTTATCTTCCTTTGTCTTCCTGAAGATTTCTTTACTTTCATAATAACAAGCTTCCTCTATGTTTTAGAAAAGCTTTAATTGTTTTCATGTTGGGGGTTTCCACAAATCTCTGATAAAAATTGGGTGAGAGTTCATAATTAAAGAAAGGAACTAAAAGCTGCTTGAAAGTCTTACTGATCATGAGTGATATATAAGTTTTTGTTATTGTTGCTGTTTGTTAAGGAATTCCAAATTATAGTAATTACAGGCCTTTCTCTGGGGCAATTTCATTTTCCAGAGATAAAATTCTAATTCTCTGCCTGGTGGTCAGTGTCTGGTTGCTGCATTCTGGAGACAGAATCTTTCCATCTTTAGTTCTGAGCTTTACACTTGACCTCCAAAAACAGACAAGCAAAAAACCCTGATTTTTATTTCTTGCTCATTTCTGTGTCAATACACTTCCTTGGCTAATTTTAAGCTACCAAAGGGACATGGATGTGTGAACAGAGTTGGGAAGAGATGTGTACTGCTGGCTCTTGAAAGTCATTACGCACTGCCTCTAGCACACCACTGGGTCCCAGAATCCAAAGTGTCTCCCATTTCAATTTCCCCAGAGAATAAACTTCTAAATATTGATGTACTGTATGTGTGTAGGTTGCTGCAACAGAGAGTTGGAAATCACAAAGGAGAAAAATAAATGGGAAATGAGGGCCTAGTGTAAAAATTTCCAGTGTCCCAATGCTTAGTTCAATTCTGAAATCACAGACCTTAAAAAGAATGAAATGCCAGGCTATATCTGTTAAGCTTTCTTAGACATAGGAGAAGCTTTTCATGTTGGAGCTTGTTCTCTGGGACCATATCCAATGACTGAAGGAATCCAGACCCAATCGTTTCAGCATAATCCAGGAAGAAAAGGCGTCTTTCATCCTCAGCCCCTTATTTAGATGTCTCACACATGTACCCCTTAATAGTTCAGGAACTGTCAAATTAAGGGTTAGCATCTCCCAGATCTGTAATCTTAACCTGTCTTCCTTTGATATGCAAAGAGCATCGTCAACTTAAATGACAGATTTACCAGGAGCTCTTCACACCTTTTTCCTTTCCTAGCAGTTTAGTTGGCTTTTCAGCCGAAGGAGGTCACAGCAAAACTCTCAGAGAACAAAGCAGCGCCCCCAGGTCCTTGCCTCTTGATCCCATTCCAAGCCAGGGCCCAGTTCCAAAACTTTTGTTTCAAGTTTGAGAAGAGCTAAGATACAACACAATACTGTTTTTCCTTTCTCTCTGACAGGGTGGAGGGCCGCAGGGGGCCAGAGGCCAGTTACTAAGATAACAAGACTAGCTTCTCTCCTTTCCTTAAAGTAAAAGGGGAATGATCTTGGCAGCACCCTGAGGGGTAGGGAGTCCTGGGAAGAAACTGGCTGGTGTTCCAATCCCTCCTCCTCTCTACTGGAGGGTTTCTGCCTGATCCTTCTAATCTCCACAGAGTTGGCCAGGCCAACTGGGAAGCTGCATTCCAGCAGGGGTAGTGGTGCCTCTTTGAAGCTGGAGGCTGTGGTTGTCTTGCTCTGTGGGAGGCTGCAGCGCAGAGCTACAGCTCTGCCAAATGATCAGAATAATGGAGAGCAGGGCTGCATCCCTTCCAGGAGAGGTTTCCTAGGACAGGAGGACACAGGGCTGCCATTTACAACCCTCTAAACAGACAGGTCGCAAGGTTGTTGCCTGGCCCAGTAAAATCCAGATGCTGTCCTTTGCATTCTCAAGGTATTTTTGTTAAGTAGAGAAAGCATAGATGTCCCTGTCTTACCATATTGACTTTCTATATTGCTTTTTCTTTTTTGAAAGGTGAAATTTAGAGTTTTTTTGGAAAAAAACTACAGAATATTTATCAGAAAATATAGAGAATGCAAAAGAGAGAGAGAGACTACCGAGGGAAAACAATTATTAAGATCTTGAAATATTTTTCCAACCACTTTTTTTACACTAAAGTGTTTTTTTGTGTGTGTGTGTGTGGTAAAATTCACATAATATAAAATTTATCATCTTAACCATACTTAAGTGTTACAGTTCAGTGGCATTAAGGGCAATCACAATGTTGTGTAATCATTACCCCAATTTCCATATTTTTTCATCATCCTCAACAGAAACTCTACAACTATTATAACTACTTATCTTCAAATCCCTCCAGACCCTGGTTAACCCTAATCTATGGTCCCTTTCTATGTATTTGCCTGTTTTAAATAGCTCATGTAAGTGGCATCATATAGCGTTTGTTCTTTTTTGTGTTTGGCCTATCTCATTTAGCATATTTTCAAATTTTATTTCATGCTGTATCATGTATCAGGACTGCATTCCTTTTTATGGCTGAATAATATTCCACTGTACGTATTTACCATACTTTATTTATCCGTTCATCTACTGATAGATACTTGGGTTGTTTCTATCTTTTGGCTACTATATATAATGCTGTTATGAACGTTTGTTTATAAGCATCTGTTTGAGTTCCTGTTTTCCATCCTTTGAGTCTATACCTATAAGTGGAATTGTTGGGTCACATGGTAATTTCACATTTAAGTTTTTGAGAAAACATGAACTTTCTCCCAAACAGCTGTACCATTTTATATTCCCACTAGCAATGCATAAGGGTTCCAGTTCTTCCACATCCTTCCCAATACTTGCTATTTTCTTTTGCCTTTTTTTAATGACAGCCATGCTAATGGAAATAAAGTGATATTCCACTGTGTTTTTCATTTGCATTTCCCTAATGGCTGATGATGTTTACTTTCATGTGCTTACTGGTCATTTATATATTTTTTCATGGAAATATCTACTCAAGTCCTTTGCCTATTTTTTTAATTGGGTTGTTTCTCTTTAGTTTGTTTCCAATCAACTTTATATATATTTCTTTCCCTTTAATTCCACAGATGAGATCATACAGCATGTACTTTTGTACCCAGATTTTCCACAAAACAATCAAAATAATTGAGCAGGACCCCATAGGGCTTTCCCAGGACAGGGCTTTCATCATATCCTCTGGTTCCTCTCTGAAGTACCCAGATAACAGTATTTGATGCACATTCCCCTAATTGTTTGGCGATATGGGCCCCTCCCCTTTTAACTACTGGATGACTATAAGCACATAGCCCCAGGCCTCCTGGAGTCCAAGGACTGGTAATATGAACTGCTGTGACACCAACCTAACCAAGAGCACATCAGAGAATTGTGCATGAACTGATCACATACCCTGTGACCCACCCTCCCCTGCCTGGCCTTTAACAAGGAAACCCTTTATGGAAACCCTTTAGGGAGCCCAAGGCTTTCAGGGCAAGAGCCACCCATCTCCTTGCATGGCACTGCAATAAACCTTCTCGCTTTTGGTTTGTTTGGAGTCACTGTGTGTCAGGCACACGAATTCACACTAACATTAAGATGGCTTATTTTGTGTGTTTTTCCATTCTATCACATTGTGCCCATGAAGGGCAATGACCAAGTTCATATCTCAATCTCATGTTTTAATCAAAGGGAAATTACAATGTGCAATGCTTTTTCAAGCCTCTGGGTCTTTGCACATTCCCTCTGCTTGCAACTATCCACCCAACTCTCTTCATCTACTTCAGTTCAGGTCAGTTCAGTTGCTCAGTCATGTCTGACTCTTTGTGACCCCATGGACTGTAGCACGCCACACTTCCCTGTCCATCACCGACTCCTGGAGCTTACTCAAACTCATGTCCATCGAGTCGGTGATGCCGTACAACCATCTCATCCTTTGTCATCCCCTTCTCCTCCTGCCTTCAATCTTTCTCAGCATCAGGGTCTTTTCTAGTGAGTCAGTTCTTCTCATCAGGTGGCCAAAGTATTTGAGTTTCAGCTTCAGTATCGGTCCTTCCGATGAACATTCAGGACTGATTTCCTTTAGGATGGACTGGTTTGATCTCCTTGCAGTCCAAGGGACTCTCAAGAGTCTTCTCCAGCACCACAGTTCAAAAGCATCAATTCTTGTGCATTCAGCTTTCTTTATAGTCCAACTCTCACATCCATACATAACTACTGGAAAAACCATAGCCTTGACTAGACAGACATTTGTTGGCAAAGTAATGTCTCTGTTTTTTAATATGCTATCTAAGTTGGTCATAACTTTTATTCCAAGGAGCAAGCATCTTTTAATTTCATGGCTGTAATCACCATCACACTGATTTTGGAGCCCCCCAAAATAAAGTCTGTCGCTGTTTACATTGTTTCCCCATCTATTTGCCGTGAAATGATGGGACCGGATGGCATGATTTTAGTTTTTTGAACGTTGAACTTTAAGTCAGCTTTTTCATTCTCCTCTTTCACTTTCATCAAGAGGCTCTTTAGCTCCTCTTCACTTTCTGCCATAAGGGTGGTGTCACCTGCATATCTGAGGTTATTGATATTTCTCCTGGCAATCTTGATTCCAGCTTGTGTTTCTTCCAGTCCAGTGTTTCTCATGATGGACTCTGCATAGAAGTTAAATAAGCAGGGTGACAATATACAGCCTTGATGAACTCCTTTTCCTATTTGAAATTAGTCTGTTATTCCATGTCTGGTTCTAACTGATACTTCTTGACCTGCACACAGATTTCTCAGGAGGCAGATAAGGTGGTCTGGTATTCCCATGTCTTGAAGAATTTTCCACAGTTTGTTGTGATCCACACAGTCAAAGGCTTTGGCATAGTCAGTAAAGCAGAAGTAGATATTTTTCTGGAACTCTCTTGCTTTTTCGATGATCCAGCGGATGTTGGCAATTTGATCTCTGGTTCCTCTGCCTTTCTAAGTCCAGTTTGACATGGAAGTTCATGGTTCATGTAGTGTTGAAGCCTGGCTTGGGGAATTTTGAGCATTACCTCCCTAGTGTGTGAGATGAGTGCAATTGTGTGGTAGTTTGAACATTCTTTGGCATTGCCCTTCTGTGGGATTGGAATGAAAACTGACTTTTTCCAGTCCTGTGGCCATTGCTGAGATTTCCAAATTTGCTGGCATATTGAGTGCAGCATTTTAACATCATCACCTTTTAGGATTTGAAACAGTTCAACTGGAATTCCATCATCTCCACTAGCTTTGTTGATAGTGACGCTTCCTAAGGTTCACTTGACTTTGCATTCCAGGATGTCTGGCTCTAGGTGAGTCATCACACCATTGTGGTTATAGGGGTCATAAAGATGTTTTTTTGTATAGTTCTGTGTATTCTTGCCACCTCTTCTTAATGTCTTCTGCTTCTGTTAGGTCCATACCATTTCTGTCCTTTATTGAGCCCATCTTTGCATGAAATGTTCCCTTGGTATCTCTAATTTTCCTGAAGAGATCTCTAGTCTTTCCCATTTTACTGTTTTCCTCTATTTCTTTGCTTTGATCACTGAGAAAGGCTTTCTTATCTCTCCTTGCTATTCTTTGGAACCCTGGGTCCAAATGGGTGTGTCTTTCCTTTTCTCTTCTGCTTTTAGCTTCCCTTCTTTTTTCAGCTATTTGTAAGGCCTCCCCAGACAACTCTTTTGCCTTTTTGCATTTCTTTTTCTTAAGGATGGTCTTGATCAATGCCTCCTGTACAATGTCACAAACCTCCATCCATAGTTCTTTAGGAACTCTGTCTATCAGATCTAATCCCTTGAATCTATTTGTCACTTCCATTGTATAATCATAAAAAATTTGATTTGGGTCATGCCTGAATAGTCTAGTGGTTTTCCTTACTTTCTTCAATTTAAGTCTGAATTTGGCAATAAGGAGTTCATTATCTGAGCCACAGTCAGCTCCTGGTCTTATTTTTGTTGACCGTATAGAGCTTCTCCATCTTCGATTGCAAAGAATATAATCATGCGCATTTCAGTATTGACCATCTGGTGATGTCCATGTGTAGTGTCTTCTCTTGTGCTGTTGGAAGAGGGTGTTTGCTATGACCAGTGCATTCTCTTGGCAAAATTATGTTAGCCTTTGCCCTGCTTCCTTTGTACTCCAAGACCAAATTTGCCCATTACTCCAGGAATCTCTTAACTTCCTACTTTTGCATTCCAGGCCCCTATGATGAAAAGAACATGTTTTTTGGGTATTGGTTCTAGAATGTCTTGTAGGTCTTCATAGAACCATTCACCTTCAGCTTCTTCAGCATTACTTGTTGGGGCATAGACTTGGATTACTGTGGTATTGAATGGTTTGCCTTAGAAATGAACAGAGATCATTCTGTCACTATTGAGATTGCACCCCAGTATTGCTTTTCAGACTCTTTTTGTTGACTATGAGGGCTACTCCATTTCTTTGAAGGGATTCTTGCCCGCAGTAGTAGACATAATGGTCATCTGAGTTCGACTCGTCCATTCCAGTCCATTTTAGTTCCCTGATTGCTAAAATGTCAGTGTTCACTCTTGCCATCTCCTATTCGACCACTTTTAATTTATCTTGATTCATGGACCTAACATTCCAGGTTCCTATGCAATATTGCTCTTTACAGCATCAGACTTTACTTCCATCCACAGCTGATTGTTGTTTTTGCTTTGGCTCCATCTCTTCATTCTTTCTGGAATTATATCTCCATTCTTCGCCAGTAGCATATTGGGCACCTACTGACCTGGGTAGTTCATCTTTGAGTGTCCTATCTTTCTGCGTTTTCGTACTATTCATGGGGTTCTCAAGGCAAGAATACTGAAGTGGTTTGCCATTCCCTTCTCCAGTGGACCACGTTTTGTCAGAACTCTCTACCAGGACCCGTCTGTCTTGGGTGGCCCTACGTGGCATGGCTCATAGTTTCATTGAGTTAGAAAAGGCTGTGGTCCATGTAATCAGTTTGATTAGTTTTCTGTGATTGTGGTTTTCACTCTGTCTGCCCTCTGATGGAGAAGGATAAGAGGCTTATGAAGCTTCCTGAGGGAGAGACTGACTGTGGGGGAAACTTCATCTGCTTAGTGAGCTCCTGCTTATCTTGCAAAACCCAGCCTTCCCTGACTTAAGACAGAGTTGACGACTCTCTTTTTTGTTTCATCTCCTATCCTGTGGCGCTTAGTGCTTTACTGTCTGTCTCGTCTCCGGGTCTGTGAGGTCTGCCCTTAAGGGCAAAGTGCATGTCTTCTTGGCCGTTGCATCTTTACCATTTCAGGGACCCTGGAACATACCAGATACATAATAAAAGCGTGTTGAATACTGAGTGAAGCAGATATGGAAATTTGTTTAAAAAACATACAAAATTTCTCTGTAAACATAAATGAGGCCCAGTTACCCCCTTCTGTACAAGCATCAGGGAACAAAAGTAACTTACTCTCTTAAAAGGCTGTACAGTTTACAGAGTGCTTTCACATGTTGTATTTTGTCTAATCTCTACAACAGCTTTGTTAAGGAAGTGGAATTTGCTTCACTTTATGGATATGTTGCAGACAGAAGTCAATTCTGACTCCATGCTGAAACTGTTCCTTTGACTTGCTTTCTGTTACTTTTGTTATTATAATCATACATGATGGCCTGCCTTAGAGAGTCCTGCTCCTCTGCCTGACTGTTCAGCTTCCCTGGTGGGTTCAGCTGGTAAAGAACCTGCCTGGCAATGCAGGAGGCAAGGAGACATGGGTTCAGTCCTTGGGTTGGAAAGATCCCCTGGAGAAGGGAATGGCAACCTACTTCAGTATTCTTGCCTGGAAAATCCTGTGGGCAGAGGAGCCTGGTGGGCTACAGTCCATGGGGTCAAAAAGAATCAGACACAACTAAGCAACTAACACTTTCGTTGCCTGACTGTTAAGCTAAATGCCTTTGCTCATAACCCGGTTCACCTGTAGATTGCAGGAAGAAATTAACACATCCCCTGCCTGAGGCTTGTCATTCTAGGAGATATTTGCAAGATCATTGGCCTTTCTGCTTTGTTTCATCACCATTCCCATCTCTGTCCCAGAAAAGAACCTGGCATCTAGACTCTGACAAGATGGTTACTTTGAGACATTAGGCTGCCATCTTCTCAGGCAGCAGGCTCTCCAAATAATGTCTTATTCCTTACCTCAACAGCTTGTCTCTCAGATTGGCCTATTGTGTGGTGAGCACTTGGTAACAGATACAGAGTCTTAGGGAGGTTGTGATTGGGCCAAAGTCAAACATCTGGTAAGTATTGTCCTGTAGCAAACCACTTCTATTCTGGAAATTTTACTCTGCTGTAGATTGGAGGTACAAACAGGCATCCTATAACCTTTGTGCTAACTGCCCAATCCCCAAATAAATAATACTCTTAAGTCCTGATTCACATAGATTTTGACCACTGGCTAAGGCCAGCTTCTGCTGCTTCTACTCCGCTTGACCAAGCCTTCTCACTATGAACTTTATCTGATGAGTTATCAGACAGCAGCATAGCAAGCATATCTTAGTGGGAAGAATGTGGGTTTCTGTGCCAGATGGACCAAAGTGAAAATCTTGGCTTAACCACTAACCAGTTTTTATTTCATGGGCAATTATTTCATGTTTTTGAGCCTTGATTTGTTTATCTGTAAAACAGGGATTATAATAGTTGTAATATTATGATTTATAATGAGAAATGTATATTTGGTCTTCATCTCAGTTCTGGCACAGAGCTCCTAAAATCTTTGACATTTCCTAAACAGTAAGGAAATGGCAACCCATTCCAGTATTATTGCCTGGAGAATCCCATGGATGGAGGAGCCTGGTGGGCTATAGTCCATGGGGTCGCAAAGAGTTGGACAGGACTGAGAGACTTCATTTCACTTCAAACAGTAAGAACATTGAAAGTGAAAGGAATGGCTGTCTCTTGTTATTCATAAGCCCCTTTCTGCCACCCCAAAGTTTATGTTAATGAGGTGACTTTTGAAAATACCCTAAGGACGGGAGCTAGTTGTCTGGAGAACCTACCATGTTATTCCAGGGTTGGAACTTGCAATCCCACTCCCTAACCTCTGAGGAGGAGGGCACAGCCAGATTTTAAATCAGTCACCAATGGCCAGTGATCTAATCAATCATGCTAATATAATGACACCTTCATAAAAATCTAAAAGGATGGGTTTCTGAGAACTTCCAGGTTGGTGGAACATGGAAACGTTCTGAGACAGTGTGCTTAGAGAAGGCATGGAGGTCCCTCACCCTTTCCCCATGCCTCATTCTATGCCTCTCTTCCATCTGGCTTTCACTGAGTTATATCTCTTTATAATAAACTGGTAATCTAGTAATTTCTCTTCCTAGAGTGCTTCCTTGGTGGCACAGGGGTAAAGAATCCTCCTGCCAATGCAGAAGATGAAAGAGACACAGGTTTGATCCCTGGGTCGGGGAGATCCCTGAAGTAGGAAATGGCAACCCATTCCAGTGTTCTAGCCTGGGAAATCCCATGGACAGAGGAATCTGGTGGACGACAGTCTATGGGGCTACTGAGTCAGTGCTACTGAGCATGCAGGCATGCTTATTCCTTATCAACCTAGTAATTAAACTGTTCTGAGTTCTGTAAGAAACACTAGCAAGTTAAACCCAAGGAGTGGATACTGGGAACTTATGACTTATAGCCAGTTGGTCAGAAGGACAGATGACAATAGGACTTGTAATTGGCATCTGAAGTGGGGACACTCTTGCAGAACTGAGCCCTTAACCTGTGGGATCTGATGCTATCCCCAGGTAGATGGTGTCAGAATTGAGTTAGATCATGGGACACCAGTTCATGTCACAGAATTGCTTGATACATGGAAAACTCATACATCTGATGTCACAAATATAGTAGTATAGTTGGTGAGAGTAAAGGAGAGACACAAAGGAGTGTGTTTTCTTCCCTTTAGAACTGTATTTTTCTCATAAGCTTGTTGGGGGATTAGATGAGGCATGGTGTCCTACTAGCACACACTGAGTTCCAAGTAAATGTCGCTTTCCTGCCATTCCTCTGCCTAAGGCCATCCCTGTGTATTAAATCTATTCGCCTCATCATGCAGCTTGAGTTTTATTTTTTTCAAGGACTTAAATAGATTTTTAGAAGAACTTAGAAGATTCTTTTCTCCTACAATGACTCTAAGAAGACTAGAGTCTGTAATTTCACTGATAATGACAAGAATCCACTGCCAAACGACAGCTGATTGCCAGGGCTGCCTTGCCTGGAACATTTGCCAATCTTAAAGCATAGACAAAAGGGAGGGCAGGAATGCAGTCCAGGAGACCAGCCTTCTCAGAGACTCTCTCAGGAGAGAACAACATGGCAGCCTATAGAATACCAGGACAAGAAGACATCCTTGAAGCTGAGAGGTCTCACTGATCTGCATGCAAAAAGCAAACTATTGTCTGCACCCCTGGGCAGACTATATTGCTTGCTAAGTTTTGTTCAGTAGAGGAACTTTAATATTTTGGGTTTATTCCTATATCGTACACTGGGTCATTCACATTCCAGATGAGCCCTGGTGGACCACAGATAGTTAGGGAGATCCTGTCTGGTTGCGCCTTCCAAGAAACACAGGTAGGAATGAATATCAGATTCCAGGTACTATCTGAGGCAGTGGACTAAAGAGCATGTGGTCCCTGAGGTGACATAAAGGTGGACTCAGCAAGGTCTCATTCTTTGATTTTTTTTTTTTCAAGATTAAAAATTCCAAAGTTGGGAATCCTTCAGTCCTGAGTTGTAGAAGGTGCTATACGTGTGGGATGGGGCTTTCCTGGTGGCTCAGTGGGAAAGAATTGGCCTGCTATGCAGGAGACAGAAGAGATGCATGTTTGATCCCTGTGTGGGGAAGATCCCCTGGAGTAGGAAATGGCAACTCACTCCAGCATTCTTGCCTGGGAAATTCCATGGACAGAGAAGCCTGGTGGGCTATACAGTCCACAGAGTCACAAAGAATCAGACATAACTTAGTGACTTAACAAGTTTGGTGTAGAGAAACATGATCAGTGTTCACAGCCAACCGTCATGGAGGGTTAGATAGGTAGGTAGATAGGTAGGTAGGTAGATAGGTAGGTAGATAGATAGGTTAGGTAGATAATGTTAACCCAGGAGTGATTCTGATAGCATCTCTCTCCTGTCCCATCAAAGACAACCTTGCCTTTCCCAGCCCTTCTGTCCTCCATCCTCTTGTGTCTGGAGTGAAGCATGGTGGGTCCACGTGTTAAGGTGCTGAGCAGAGGAGGGGCGTGTCACGGGAAGAAAGATGTGAAGCTTGTGAAAGAGAATGAGTTTTTTTCTGGAGGGTGGGGGTGGGGAGGAGGTGAGAGTTGAAGAGAAAGGCTTTGGGGCAGCTGTGGGGTTGCAGCGTGGTGAGCTCATAAACCAGCTCTCTGATAACATAAAAGGAGACTTTCCCAGTCCCACGGTATAAATACTTTTACTACGGCTGATCACAAGCTGCCAACATGAAGTCAACTGGCTACAAAAATTCAGCATACCACCCAGTGGGAAGGAAGTAAAGAGAAAAGAAAAGCTTTAGTATTTTAATCACCGTTAAGGTTCTTTGAGAAACAAGGCTGAAGAATCCTGTTACCTTGAGCTCCTGAACTATGTGTTTGAATTATAAGGCTATCCTGACAGGTTCAAATAAATTTCGTGGGTAAAAAGGGCAACTCTCAGAAAGAAAGGGGGAGAGAGACCTAAGCTTGTTGAGTACTTATTACGTGCCTAGTGTTTCATGTACTTTATGGCATTCACATCTCGCAACAACACTAGACCAAGTATGACTGGTTTCATGTTACAGGTAAGAAAATGCAGGTTCAGAGATTTGAAGTAAGTTTCCTAAAGTCATACCTCTAGAAAGTATGCCTTGTAGAACCTGAATCTGTTCTCTCTTTACTCCAAACTCAGGGTCTGTTCACCATCCTGTATAACCTCGGGCTTTCCTGGTGGCTCAGGTGGTAAAGAATCCGCCTGCCATGCAGGAGACAAGGGTGCAGTCCCTGCATGAGGAAGATCCCCTGGAGAAGGGAATGGCTACCCACTCCAGTATTCTTGCCTGGAGAATCCATGGATGGAGGAGCCTGGTGGGCTCAGAGTCAGACACGACTGAGCAACTTACACTGCACAGTCTGTTCCACTGTGACCCACAGCAGAAGTCCAGCATGCAGCATCCAGAGGGGCCACTGCATCACCTTCAGTTTCCCATTCATTATTCCCACTAAGAGGATACTTATACTCAAAACCTCTGTTCCCATGTAATTGCCTTCTCTCCTCTTCTTCCCCTCTAGCTCTTGTTTTATTCCAAAGTCCAACATACACTGTTGTTTCAAGAGCACAACTAACTTTCATCTTGATGTGAGAGTTTTAGAAATACAAACCTTGCATCAGGCAGAACCTGTGAATTTCCACTCAGGCTACTCAGGGAGCTTTCCCCAAAGCCCCCAGTCCTGAACATACCTGTTAACTGCTGTGGCCCATAAACTTTTGGTCTGAAAACTCTTCTAGTTATTTCTTGAGACTCTAAATCTCTAGATAGTGGTTCTTCTTATTTGTTAAGATCAAGCTTGCTTCTTGAGTCCAACATGAACTCTCATTTGTGGTAGTTTTTCTGGGTAAGTAGATACCTATTTTTCTTCTACTCCCAATCTCCATGGCCTTAGGCATCACTTTTTCAGTGGGTAAGTCTGTGGTCCATTGATTTTGGATGAAACACACATCCCTGCATCTGGCTATTATTCTGTTTGCTCCCAGCTTTTTGTTCTCTGTGTGTTTCCTCTCTAATTACCCCGCAGGAGTTTTCTATCCCAGATACAGATCACCCCTGTATTGGATCACTGCCATGTTGGGAGGATCTGGATCCTGCACTATGGTATCCCCAGTTTGTGGTTCTTATTAGATACCTGCAAGTTAGAGGAAATCATTCGCTTGTCTAGGGAAAACCTCATGAACTTTCATCGTGTGAAAAGTTAAAAAAGTACCCAAATGAGTATTCAGAAAGGCAGAGAGTTTAGGTCTGTTAGAGTATGGCTCTGCAGTCACAGGCTACTTAATTTTCATACCATTTAACAGCTGATGAATCTTCAAATCTCATGTTCTTAATCTGTAACATGGGACTATTAACAGAATGTAGCTTAGAGGATTGCTGGGAATATCAAATGCAATAACACATGCCTAATGCTTAGCACAATGCTGGTTAAATTAATACCAACCATGATTATAATTGTTTCTCAGGATGTAGCCCATAGATGGTATTTCACAGGGTGTCCTTGACATATGAGATGATCAATAATCATTTATGCTCATTTTGCCTTGAAACATCAAGTTTCTGCCTCACAGGAGCAACCCGACCCTCCCTCAGCCAGGAGATTTAGACTCAGGTGGGAGAAGGCAGTGGGGAAGGACTTTTCTTACTAGCCTAGGGTTCCAAAGTTGTCTGTCTGAAGTGGGGAGAGAGTGTGGGGTGTGGGTAGAAGATATTCCTTTTGAATCAAAGCAGAGCTTAGATGTATCCCTAGTAGGATCTTCTGGGATAGCAAATTATATTCTCCCTGTAGAATGGAGAAGGAAATGGCAACCTGCCGGGAGCCACCACGGGAGATCCCACCCATGACAGGGTCATGTGGAAGAGAACTGTTAAGCAAGGCTTCAGAACTCAATGGGCTCCCTAGGCTTTCTCGAACATCTACCCCCAAACCAGAATCTGTCTGTTTTACTATTTCGTGACTTTCACCAACTCCTCTGACATTAACAGGGGGCTATTCCTGACCACCTTTCTCTGGAGAAAATCAACTTAGGGCTATAGCTAATAAGTCTCCTGGACATGAGAAGAATATTTCCAATCAAAACCCCTCTGTTAGCATTTTAGCTTGCTTGGCAGATATATCCAGACTCTTGCAGCTACACATGTGATTATTTACAGCCTCCCAACTGTGAGAGGCACAGAAAGCCTAAAACATAGAGCCTTTCAAAGAGTTAAAAGTTATTAGAGTAGTGCTAATGTAGGATTTCATTATTGGGCCAATGCTTGTTGCTAAGTTCCCATATCTCTTATCCACTGTGCACCTGGGAGTGCATTAGTTAACACAGTTGGAAAGTAAGAAAAACAAGTGTAGCCTTGAAATTAACCACATCAGACTTTTGAGCTAATTGGTTCTTTCTTGTAACTCACTGCACCTTTGCTTCGTGAGAATGTAACTCTGTTTAATACTTTTTGAGGCTGACATAGATTAGAAATATAAGAAAAAACATTTCAAGGGAAAATAAGTTTTCTGGTTGAGAAGCCTTTATCAAAAGAGGGTCATAAAATGTTCACAGGCCTCCAAGGCCAGAAGATAAAGTACATAATATTGTTTATGGGAAAGGTTTGCAGAAAAAATCCTGGTTTCGATAAAGAAAAAACAGATGTAATGTTTGGGCTGACTCTGTATGACTTTGCATCTTTCATTTCCCTCTATGTACAAGTAAAGGCATAAAAGACCCTTTTGAAAATAAAAACAATGGGCCTCGCTTGAAGAAGCTTGGTCACCCCCTGTTTTTCTTTTTTCTCTTATTTTCTCTCTTACTTTCTTTTTCAGGCTGATCTCTTGGAGCATAGAGGCTCCCTGCGTTCACTTATCTGCCCGGGTTTCTAAGACCTGAACGGGAATACGTTCTGTGTCTTCACTCCCTCGGGAGACTGGGAAGGCACTTGTGGCCTCCGTGAACAGGGCAAACTTCTTGTCTCAAAGTTTTATTGGCTTTCTGTGTAAACCAAGGAATATCAGCCTCTTTCTCTCCTCTGTTTTCTTATCTACAATATTCTTTCCTTATCTCTCTCTAAATCATCCGCCAACGCCGTTTTTCCTTCAGGTTCCCCTGGATCCTGCGGGGGCTGGACCCCAGCAGAAACCCACTCCAGTATTCTTGCCTGGAGAATCCCATGGATGGAGGAGCCTGGTGGGCTGCTGTCTATGGGGTCACAAAGAGTCAGACATGACTGAAGTGACTTAGCAGAAGCAGCAGCGGCAGCATTCTTTAATGGAAAACCTTCCAAATTCCAAACCTTGAAAAAGCCACAAGCTAACAGCACCCTGTAGCGTGGACCTAAAATTTACATTTCCCAATGAAGACAACATAGTAAGCAGTTGCCATGTAAAGTGGAAAGCTATTGTTTTAGTGTTTCTCTTTTATCACTCAAATGCTATGGCAATAAATAAATACTTAAACAAAAGAAGTACATATATACATCTCAAGTTTCTCACTTCAAAAACTGAAGATTCCATCCCCCTGCAACTTTTCATACTCCGTTTGAGGTTTTGTTCATATGTATTTATTATTTTTACATAATTGTATCGATGGCATAAAAAATTTTTGCATTTTGCTTTCTAAAAACCTATTACATGATGAGAATTTTCAAATCAACTATAACTTAATATGTATTATTTATAATACCTGAATATTGTTCAGTTGAGATAATTGACAATGGTTTGATCAATGTTGGAGAAGGAAACGGCAACCCACTCCAGTATTCTTGCCTAGAGAATCCCATGGATAGAGGAGCCTGGTGGGCTATAATCCATGGGGTCGTGAAGAGTTGGACACGACTGAGCGACTTCACTTTCACTTTTCACTTTCATGCACTGGAGAAGGAAATGGCAACCCACCCCAGTATTCTTGCCTGGAGAATCCCAGGGACAGGGGAGCCTGGTGGGCTGCCATCTATGGGGTCGCGCAGAGTTGGACACCACTGAAGCGACTTAGCAGCATGCTCTTTCTAGGGCTTCCCCAGTGGCTCAGCTGTAAAGAATCTGCCTGTTATGCAGGAGTTGCAGGAGACGCAGGTTTGATCCCTGGATGGGGGAGATCCCTTGGAGGAGGGCACGGCAACCCAGTCCAGTATTCTTGCCTGGAGAATCCCATGGACAGAAGAGCCTGGCAGGCTACAGTCCATGGGGTCACAAAGAGTCAGACAGGACTAAAGGGACTTAGCATTCATGCATACAGCTGTTTCTAATCTTAAAATGATGCTTTAAGGAAGATCTTTGACTATGTATGTATTTCTATATATGTGATATCTTTGTGCATATATATATATATATATATACGGCTTCCCAGGTGGCATAGTGGTAAAGAATCTGGCTCCCAATGCAGGAGACACAAGAGACTCAGATTTGATTTCTGAGTCAGGAAGACACCTTGGAGTAGAAAATGGCAATCCACTCCAGCATTCTTGCCTGCAAAATTCCATTGACAGAGGTGTCTGGTGGACTAGAGTCCATGGGGTCACAAATGGCTGGACACCACTGAGCATGCATATGCACATATATACACCCACACATTCACCCATATATTTCCTTTATTTGCTTTATTCCCTTGCAAACAATTCTTATATTTCTGATTATTGACCCAAAGGACAGGAACATTTACATAGAAGTCAATATTTTAGAGCATTCAACTTGTGAGGATTAATGAAATTACAAAGATCTTTAAGATCTTGGGGTAAAGTGAATTCTCACTGTGCTATAAAACTAATCCATTACTCTGTGAAACAAAGCCGTGTCCAGCTTCCAGGAAAATCACCAGAAACAAATAGCATTTCCTTTCAGCTGAAGCAGTTTTCCTTTGCCTACAGAAGCTATTGTTTATATAATTAAGTTAGTTTGAAATTGGCTAAGCCCTTTAACCTGGAGTGGTGCTATTCCAGGCTGACAGATGTGTTGCTGCTGTGGGTTTGGACTCATGCCCGAGGGCCCCATTCGTGTTTGGTCAGCGGGTTCCTCGCTGGCGCTTGGGTGGCACACTGCCTGCTAAGCAAGCAAGCCCGTTAGCTC
Organism: Ovis canadensis; assembly: GCF_042477335.2. Taxonomy (NCBI): domain Eukaryota; kingdom Metazoa; phylum Chordata; class Mammalia; order Artiodactyla; family Bovidae; genus Ovis; species Ovis canadensis. Next base: position 230,957,956 of record NC_091245.1, read on the forward strand.
GCTGGGCCCAGGCCTGAAGCAAAGTGGGATTCTGGGAAGGCTGACAGAAAACAGGGCTGCTTTGGGGTCATCTCCCAAAAACCTCTGGAAGAGTTCATTTCTCACTTCTGTGATAAAATGGGATGCTGCTGAGATGGGGGGAAGGGTCAGAGGCTGTGCTGGCGGCCTTGCAGCTGGGAGACAGATGTCCTTACTAAAATACATGCCTGCACACCCCTTCTGTTTCAGCTGCTTTTTTCAAAAGAAGCAAATATAGCTGTTACCTTATTAGAAAATGAAAGGATTAGCAGCCTCACTGGGGGAACACAATGGTTTCACTCCAAGCTGGCTTTACCCCAGGTTCCAGAGGTACCAATGAATAATGTGTGAGAGAGCGTTGGAGACTATTTACATTCACTGCAGTGTGGAAAGAGTAAGAACCCTAGATGCCTGTGAATAAGTTTTCTGCTCCTCAGAAACCCTGAGCCCTTTCAGCCAAGTACTCGGGAAAGGTAGTCCTGCATTTTTGTTTGAAGTTCTCGAATCATCTCCCATTATAGCATCTACTATAATTGGGATTGACACAGTTGTTGCTTCTCTGGAGCCTGTGTAGCTCTTGCTGATTCCTGTACTCTCGTCACCTTCCTACTTGCCATAGAAACTTCCTCCCGTGAACCTGCAGGTTTTATGGTGACAACATGGGGTATACCTGCCAAAAAGACCCCATGTCAACCAGCATTCTTTATCACTTTACAGAACTGTGCTGGTCCTCCAAATGGTGAGTAACAGGTGACTCAGCAGAGATGTTGAGTATTTGCTTACTTAAATGAGAATATTAAAATGTGATATATAGTCTAGCATGATATATAGTCTAGCATATTTGTGCAAATAGCAGAAAATACAAGCTTACAGGTATAATCAGATTGCCAGGTTAACTCCATACTTAGGTTGCGTAAACAATGCCATGATATGAAGGTTTAAAACAGGAAAAGTTTGAAGGTACAACCAAAGAAAGAAAAAGGTTTGGCTCGTGTCCCTCCTTGATTCTGCTAGTTTCCTGACATGACCAACTGCTCTCTCCACTCAGCAAGACGCCCATAGGCACTGCCACCCATGATCACAGAGAATGTGCCAGGCAGGAGGACAGAGTGGAGCAAAACACATTCCATACGCATGTATGTGTGGCTGAGTCCTTTCACTGTTCACCTGAAAGCATGACAGTGCTGTTAATTGACTATACCCCAGTACAAAATGTTTTTGGTGTTAAATATAAAAAAATGGGCTTCCCAGGTGGCACCAGTGCTAAAGAACCCTTCTCCTGCTAATGTAGGAGATGTGGCTCGATCCCTGGGTCGGGAAGATTCCCTGGAGGAGGGAACCTACTCTGGTATCCTTATCTGGAGAATCCCTTGGACAAAGGAGTCTGGTGGGCTACAGTCCACAGGATCACAAAGAGTTGGACACAACTGAAGTGACATGGCATGAATGCAAAAAATAAAATTTAAAAATAAAATTAACTAATTAATTTTTTAAAAAAGAATGCATAAACATGTTCTACAGAGCCTGCTCTGCCTCCAGTGGCCCCTCCTCGCCTCATCCCACAAAGTGTATTATTTTCCAAGAATTACAGGGTCAGTTCTTTCACAGTAGCTCAGGCATGAAAGCAGAGAAGAGGCATGGTTGCTATGGTACTTTTACTGTACATCTTTCTAGTCCCCACAAAACTCTGACAAATGCAATTGTCTGTTTCCCTCCCCAGCTGAAACTGGGCTTTCTGCCTGCCATCATTTCCAGATGAATTAAATCTTCAAAGAAACATGCTTTGTCACAGAAGCAAGCATGACCTATCTTTGTAGTTCTGAGTATCACGTTTCTCTTCCCCTCTGTTCCTCAGTTCTTATTTTGGACTGAAACAAAAGCTCTGATAAATAGGGAACATGCAGTCGCACTGGGGATACATTTTAATAGTTGCAAAGTTGACAGGACATGCTTACACGTTTTGTCTAGGGTGGCTTTCACGTACAGGGTTATGCTTCAAAATTAAATTAATCTCCAATGTTCTATAAGGCAGAGAGTGAGCACAAAGGATGAGAACTCTCGTGACAGATACGGATCCACCTCCAGCTGATTTTGTGATCTTTGATCTTACAGCGCATGGCCTAGACGCAGTTCCTGCACCCATCCATAAAGTGGGAAAAACATATCTCGTGTTTCCTGAGATACAGAGTGCTATGAGGATAAACTTGATTTTATTTATGCTTTTGCTACTTGGCGAAGAACTGCTTTATATCCTATGGATTTAATGTTTTAGTATTCCCCCACTTTCAAGTTTTATTTTGAAGATAATAAGGCAAACACCAAATATTAGAGACCTCAAATATATAATGTTACACAAACTGCCATTTGTTTGCTTTTTCCAGGCCCAATAGAACTAGAAAGCAGAGCGTAACAGTTCAGTCATGCTGCAAACTTTTGGACTGCAGCCTAGATTAAAAAAACAACAACAATACCAACAAACACAAAGGGTACCGTTTCCCCAGCCACAGAAATCTGTTTTATGGGTTTCTAATAAATTCTTGGCAAATGAAAAGTATGAAGCAATCTGCAGTCTTTGTTTGGCAGAGGCCAAAGGTTATCCATTTACAGGGATGGAAGATGCTTTTCCTCGAAAGAGATGGGTACTGAGGTTGGGAAGAAAGAGGGAAAAGTGTGCATAGCCCACTGATGCTGGCGGCTTAACAGGGTGTCTCTCAGGCTCTGCTAATCCCTCAGCTTTCATAAGCTTGGGCAGGAGCAGGGGTGGGGGGACCAAAGGCAGCGCTTCAGGCTGCACCCCAGTGGTGAAGGCTGCCAGGCGCGCATGGCTGCATCCCAAAGCACAGGGGTCCCTGTGAACTGATGGTCAGAAGATTTCTCTTTATTTCCAGGCATTACAAGGGAAGTTTATAAACCAGTCTATTGAAAAGCTCCAGTCTGTTGCTCTTCATGGGCATTTTTTTCTTTTCTATTAGAAAACAGAAGAGAAGAAATAGATTCACATTTTTTTAAAAAAGGAAAAAAGAACAGAAAAAAGGAAAATGTCCAAATGCGTTTTTTTTAAAAATCCAAAGATAAATGTTGATGGAAACTTTACTTTCTGTATTTTCTTTGTTAATTGAAGAGCTCTCCATGGTTGACCTGGTATCAATTTAGAGCTTAGCCTACCAGCCCTGAAGTAAATCTGCATACATATTTTATTGAAAGTCACCTTTAAAATTGCTGAAATGGCACTGTTTACAGTGCTAAGGAATGCTGCAAAGAGAGAGGAAGGAAGAGTACCAGAGAGAGAGGATGTGATTCATTTGGCCAGTCCTATGGATGGGCAGCAAGATTGCTGGGAGAAATATCAATAACCTCAGATATGCAGATGACACCACCCTTATGGCAGAAAGTGAAGAGGAACTAAAAAGCCTCCTGATGAAAGTGAAAGAGGAGAGTGAAAAAGTTGGCTTAAAGCTCAACATTCAGAAAACGAAGATCATAGCATCTGGTCCCATCACTTCATGGGAAATAGATGGGGAAACAGTGGAAACAGTGCCAGACTTTATTTTTTGGGGCTCCAAAATCACTGCAGATGGTGACTGTAGCCATGAAATTAAAAGACACTTACTCCTTGGAAGGAAGGTTATGACCAACCTAGATAACATATTCAAAAGCAGAGACATTATTTTGCCAACAAAGGTCGATCTAGTCAAGGCTATGGTTTTTCCAGTAGTCATGTATGGATGTGAGAGTTGGACTGTGAAGAAAGCTGAGTGCCGAAGAATTGATGCTTTTGAACTGTGGTGTTGGAGAAGACTCTTGAGAGTCCCTTGGACTGCAAGGAGATCCAACCAGTCCATTCTGAAGGAGATCAGCCCTGGGATTTCTTTGGAAGGAATGATGCTAAAGCTGAAACTCCAGTACTTTGGCCACTTGATGTGAAGAGTTGACTCATTGGAAAAGCCTCTGATGCTGGGAGGGATTGTGGGCAGGAGGAGAAGGGGACGACAGAGGATGCGATGGCTGGATGGCATCACTGACTCAATGGACGTGAGTCTGAGTGAACTCTGGGAGTTGGTGATGGACAGGGAGGCCTGGCGTGCAGCAATTCACGGGGTCGCAAAGAATCGGACACGACTGAGTGACTGAACTGAGGGATGGGCAGCCTTGGTGGTGCAGCTTCTGGGATACCATCAATAGGCCACGAGCATTTGCCCGCTGTGCTGCCAACCCAAAGAGAGCTTGTTAAACCAGGGTCAAAGGTTAAGGGGCTCCTGGCCAGCATTCATAAGTCTGGAAGACTTCTTGTTTGGGTTGTACTTCCCCAACTCAACAGATAAAGTTCTGCTCCAGTGCTAAATTTGCCATTTTGGCCTCTAAAGAGATGGAGCATTGGTGCCAGGGCGACCTTAACAAAATAAAAGTAAATCAAGAAGAATATAGCATACTAAATAGTTTCTCCATCATAGTTGAACATCTTGTACAAATTTGCCATTTAGATTTTAGGAGTTTCCAAGGAGCTTAATTACACACAGATCAGTTTCATAAACATATGTGTATGTTCAGTTGCTCAGTTGTATCGAATTCTTTGTGACCCCATGGACTCTAGCCCACGAGGCTCCTCTGTCTGTGGAATTCTCCAGGCAAGAATGCTGGAGTGAGTAGCCATTCCCTTTTTCAAGGGATCTTCCCAACCCAGGGATCGATCCTGGGTCTCCTGCATTTTGGGCCAGGCTAATTGTTTACCATCTGAGTCACCAGGGAAGCCCATACATATGTTTACATATATACTTTTTCCAAATAGTTGAAAGTATGAAATAGACTCTCATTTCATTCTGTGTGTTCATGCAGTTTATGCCTTCAAATGCTTTTAATTGAATAGGTTTGTAACTAAGCCAAATACATCTACCCAGTGCATTTATATAGAATTAGAAGTTAATGTTTGAGTGATATTATGGAACTGAAGGGTAAAAATTAAAAGACCTGGGCAATATTGATACTATATTCCATCTCCATATAAAGATTCTCTGGTGCTTTGAGGTCATGCTACTTAATCTCTCTGAGCCTCAGTTTCCACATTTTTAAAGTGGGGATTTTAACATACCTACACAGAGCCATTGCGAAGATAAAATAAGGTGCATAACCTAGAAGAAAAGCTCAGTGAAATGTCATTGCTCTAATTATGATCGGTGATTGTTATTCCTCTAACACAATTATGAGCTTACAATTTACTAGGGATCTCTACTTCTGCTTTTCACATTTCCAAATTGTGACTGTTCCTCTCCCTGTTCATTCACTGGATGATAACAAAAATCAGGGGGAAATGGTGAGCTCTTCCAAAGCCATGAGTGGGTGATTGTTCATGCCGCTCACCAAATATTTCCAGCTCTGTGTTTTCTGGGCACATGGATGAAGGCACTTTTTGATTTTATTTATTGGATGGGATCACATGACATTTACTTGTTTGTATAAGACTTCCAAAGCTCCAGTGCTCTAACTCAGCTGCCCAGTACAATGGGCATGTACTGACAGAAATGTTTTCTATCTACACTAGTCCCACAGAGTAGCCACTGGCCTTTTATGACAGTGAGTACTCGCAATATGGCTAGTGCAACTGAGAAATTAACTTTTATTAACTACTTTTAATTTAAATTATGCAGCCACATGTGGCTGGGCACCATGATAATGGATAACATAACTCTAGGCTGTGGCTGTTCCATCAGCCTAAGTCCAGGAGTGAGGACATGATGATATAGGGCCAAGCCCCAGTCAACTTGGGACATATAGTATGAGGAAAAAACAAGCCTCTGTTGTTGTCAGCCATTGAGGTTGGGGGGTTATTTGTTACAACAGCGTGGCCTAGCCTATCCTGACTGATGTAACCATCCAAAGGAAGGTATTGTTACTTTTATTAGAGTCCAATATTGACAAATAATGAATGGTTCCTCAGCCACTAGTCCCTCTGTAAGGCACTATGCCTAATCATAGAGATGCTGAGAGGAATCATCCATGACCTTGGTCCTTACGGGGCTGATGAACTCCTTGATAATCTCTGGTGTGGTTATTAAGCTCCATCAGAAGATGAATGCTGCTACTGCTGCTAAGTTGCATCAGTCGTGTCTGACTGTGTGACCCCATAGACGGCAGCCCACCAGGCTCCCCCATCCCTGGGATTCTCCAGGCAAGAATACTGGAGTGGGTTGCCATTTCCTTCTCCAATGCATGAAAGTGAAAAGTGAAAGTGAAGCTGTTCAGTCATGTCTGACTCTTAGCGATCCCATGGACTGCAGCCTACCAGAGTCCTCCATCCATGGGATTTTCCAGGCAAGAATACTGGAGTGGGTTGCTATTGCCTTCTCCATCAGAAGATGAATAGGCCTCCTTTGTTGGATATGAGAGAAACCATCAGAAATGTTACCTTATCCCAACGCTTGGGAACCCCAGACTCTTCTCATATTTTAGGTCAACTTTCAAATAAGGGGGATGTGCAGTTAGTCTATGTGAGAGGACTTATTCTCTGTGTTTCCACATTCTCACCACTTGACAGGAAAAAGAGAAATAACTCTAGATTTGATGGAATGGATAGGGATTGCAGTTAAAGACTGGAGCTGTGGGGCATCTGCAGGTACAGAAACAGTGCTACCCTAGAATTAGGCACTGCCCATCAACAAGAAGGGCTTCCCTGGTGGCTTAGTGGCAAAGGATCTGCCTGCCGATGCAGAAAATGCAAGAGGCGAGGGTTTGATCCCTGGGTCAGAAAGATCCCCTGGAGGAGGAAATGGCCACTGACTCCAGTATTCTTGCCTGGAAAGTCTCATGGACAGAGGAGCCTGGTAGGCTATAGTCCATAGAGTCACAAAAGAGTCTTCAAGAAGCTTCTCTCAACAGACAATTTTATTTTTACACTCCAGTGTGTATACATTAAAAACATTTATTTTGACGTGGTGTTCTGTTCTTTCGAGCGTATTTTTATGATTAAATTTTTTTCTTGGTAGATGCTGTCATCACTCACACAGTCACACACGTTAGAAATCTGGGGGCCATCCTTGACTCCTCAGCTCCTCGCCTCTCACATGCCGTCAGTTCTACCGTGTTCACCTCCTTCTTCATTCTGACACCATTGTCACAGCCCTTGCACGTGCTCCTGAGCACTGCCCCAAGGTTTGGCTGAGGGGGATGAGGCTCACCTGCATGCCAGCCAGTGCGGCTCCACAGCCCAAGGGGACGCCTTTGCTTGTGATGTCCAGAGGGAGCGGCGTTTTCTAAATCCCAGAAATGAGCCAAGTCGGCCAACTGCAGCTCTCTCTTTGGCCTTAGTTGTCAAACTCAGTGTCTTTTACTCTGACCAATGAAATCACTTCCTAATCTGCCTCCCAACTTTTGGTCTCCTCCTACAGTCCCTGCTGTAGCCAGAGTGATGGCTCACAAACAGCTTTGATACTGGCACTCTCTTGCCTGAAAACCTAAATGACTTTACTGCCCTCAGAAAGCACACACTTGTTAAGGTGGCCTGGAGAGAGACCTGTGGTGATGTGGCCTTGGTTCCCTCCAGCCTTTCCCTCCCTGTCTTCCCGCACACTCTTCTCCACTCCATCAAACATGATCTGAACTCCTCGTAGAACCTGACCAGGTCCTGGGATCTCTGTCCCTCTGTATCTTCTGCCTAGAGTCCCCATCCCCCCAATACCTGGGTTGCTTTGGGAACTCTTATTTTGAGACTCCGCCAGAGCATCATGTCTTTGATGAAGCTTTTTCTGAACATCCGCATGAAGAACTGTCCTCTCCTCTTTCACACCATCACTGAACTTACTGGAACTTGTGCATTTTAAGTTCTCCAATTTGTCTAAACTCCTTGGGGGCAGAATCTGTCATGCCTTCTTTCACTTCGTGTCCCCTGCCCTGAGCACAACCAGGCAGGGAGTGGGCACTCCACAAATCTCTGTTAAATGAATGAATGTCCATTTCATTATTAGGGGCTGAATGCATAATTTTTCAGTGAAACTTCACATAATTGAACTTATTTTAAAATTTTAAGCTTCTGCCACACCTTTTCTTTCAAACACAGTGATTTAAACTACAAAATTGCCTTTATGAACTTGGTTACTTTCAAAGACATATTAAGAGTGGCAAAGGGCTGAACTGGAAGGAATTGGGATAAAGGAAGCTTAATTGAGTATACTGGTATTTTTCCATCTCCCTTCTTACCTGATCCTCCCCAAATGAAAGTGCGAAGAACAATACTGTATTAAGTTTAAAGAAATAAGGCAGTTGTGACCCACAAATGAAATGAAGAAAACAAGATAAGAACATTCATCTAGAATTTTTAAGGGACACTGACTCTAAAGAGCAATTAAATTGTAGTCAAACAGGAACAGAAAACTTTAAGATGAGAAAATAAAACCTCATGAAAGAAAGGACATATTACGATGTAATCTGAGAAATCAGGATCTTAAAATTTATAGTTGCAAGGGAGATCCTTTCACATTAAATAGAAAAATTCATGCCTAAAGTTCTCATTCAGGTGCTGCAGAAAAGGAATTTAGATTTCTCTATGTAACCCTTCTCCTCCCAAAACCCATGCTGTGCTGGGGAGGCTGCACTGCGTAGGCTTTGGAGCCACGCTCCTTGAATTCAAACGCTGGGCCTGACATTCCTTAGCTGTATGGCAACTTACATGAACCCCAGTTTCCTTATCCATAAAATGGGTATAATGATGGTATCCCATGGTGTTTTAATAATGATTAAATATATATATGCTTGGAATAGTGAGTGTCTCACTAATGATATTACATGATACTATTTTATTATTATTTGAGGGCCAAAATAATCAAAATTTTCAAAGCAATGCAGCTCCAATGGTCTATTCTCTGAGCCTTTTTTTCTTTTATAAGTGATTCTTCAGGAAATCCAAGCTTTTGTTTGCATGTTTAGTTTTACATAATCAAATATATTATATACACAAATAGTGAGTAAAAGTAGCCAAGTTTGCTTTTTAACTTCTTTTTGATGATTTAGAACTCCATCCAGCCTGGGAGAGAGTATTGCTAGTAGAGCTCTAAACCAGGATGTTGATCCTTCAGTCATGGGTCTTTTGGATTGTTCTAACCAGTTTGTTCTATGGCAGCAACTTTTAAATGTGTCCTTACTCTGCTAAGAGGTGTCAAGATGCACCCTAAGTTCAACCTGTAGATCATGTCAGAAAATGGAAATTAATTGAAGACTTGCAAATAGGGATATCTTTAAAGATGTTTAATGTTTTAACTGAAATTGAACATACATGCCAAAACTAGAGAAAAAACATTTTATACAAAATTAACTTAAAAAACTTATTGGTTATTTAATTAACCCAATTTTACACTGATGATATGATTAGCAATTCTGTTTGTAAATTGACTGAATGTGCTTTATTATCTTATGATTGCTCTGATTAAAGTATCTAGTTCAATATAAAGTATAACTTAAATACTCTCTCTGGCCAGCAATATGAAATATGAAAAAAAGAAAATTAAATTTTGAGGATTTCACCACAAATACTACTAGTTGTA